>NC_136057.1:1511069343-1513469343 GCF_964261635.1 Lissotriton helveticus
GCATCCATACAGATACTCAGACAACCAAAGAATAACCCATATAGACACTCATGTAGCTACTCACCAACCCATGTGGTCGCTTACACACCAAACAAGAAACTGATAGACATTTACACCGTTTTCTCACTATCCCATGCATTCAGTAAGATAGTTAATCAGTCACTTTTACAATCAGTCACACATCTATTGAATCATCCCTTCACACACTCATACATTCTTCATTGTCACTGACTATGTAATGAATGATGTACTATGTGACGTCATCAGCAGTGCATTGCGGGGGTGCGAGTTATAGTTAGCTGAACTAACTAGAACGCCGGAATTTCTATGGTTTTGTACGAGTGAAATGTCCAACTAACTATAACATGCCTGAAACCTATGTTTTTTTCCGTGAATATAGATATATATAGAGATATATCATGGTATCAGCCCTTAGTTCCGCTAAGGCAGTAAGCAAAGTAATAGGTCTGTTGTTGTTTATGGTGCTCATGAGTCGAGGACTAAATCAAACCACCATTTATTGGTTTGCCAAAAAATATACCAAATCTGTTTACTTCATCCCTGGCTCTTTAAGTGGCAATAGGTGAAAATGAAAAGCAAGTAATCGGTTTACATGATTCCTTAATGAACAAATTAATATGAGTTGATTTCAGTAGGAGAAAGTAGGGCATAGTTTAGCTCGAAGTTCTTCCACTTGGGATTCATTTTAGAATTGCATCATTATAAAGCTGCCCATTTGCACTAGTTATGTCGGTTTTGTTTCTGATATGTAATGGACTTCTGACCAACCCATGTTTTTTAATTTTTTTATTTTGCGGTAATGGTGTATCCTATATTGGCTCAGGAGTTTTAGGTATTAAAGTTCCTAGTACAACAACAATTGAGATTGGAGCCTTTATATACAGTAAAAACCTACATTAATGGGTAGCCACATTTCTGATTTATTTGTAAATCTCTTTCCTCAGTTTGTCATTTATTTGGGTAAGACTTGTATAATATTTCCTGTTTTGTTTCTTTAGAAACTGCACTGGGCGCTTTAGCTCGAGTACTGAGAGAAGACTGGAAACAAAGTGTGGAACTTGCAACTAATATTATTTATATCTTCTTCTGCTTTTCCAGGTGAGAGAGCCATATGCATGGATTAAAGATACACTGCAGAAATAATTCTGTGACCATCCTTTACAAATTTTGTGTCATTATGTAATTGTTTTAAAAGCAATTAAAAGTTTCACAGTTGTATTGGAGTATTATTAGCTTTTTGTCCCACATCTTTTTATTATGGAGCTAAGGGAAATCGATGCAAGTGTAACCTGTCCCAGTACATAACAAGTTGATCCTTTGTACTAAAGTAACCGATTTACCTAATTATATTCTAAGACACATCTGACCCTCTTATGCTGCCACACACTTTTTTCCCTTGCGTGGAGTAAGGGAAACAGATATTGCTGATTTAGCAAGAAATTGCCCTTAATTTGGAGTTCAACAGACTTTATTGAGGAGGACAACAATGCATAATATTCTCAGAGAACAAATGGTAAAATAGTAAGCACATACTAACAATACACCTTCCATAAAATACTAAAGTTTTTTAAATTTTGAAGGGAGAAAGGGGCAGGAATAGAAGAAAAAGGGAGGGAAGGGATTACTAAATATAAATTCAATAACGTAAAAAATACACATACTTAACCATGTCAATCTAAATAAGCATAGCTACAATATGCACTTAAATACTACAATATTCCCTTTCAACATAGAGAAGACAGAGAATACATTAATCATGGAGTCTGAAAATATTCAGACAGTGTAGGAATAGTATGTGATACAGTAATATCAATTTGATTAAGAAATACAGTAAGAGGCAGCCATTATCTTGGCGCATTATGAGAGGAACAACATTGCATCATATACTTAGAATCTAACTGTAACATACAGAGTCCCACCACACCTTATATGATACTTTAGCTGAGGATTTCCAGTTAAAGATGATCGGTTGAGGAGGAGGAGCTACGCTAGGAACCAAGATGGCTGCTTAGGCTCCCGGCTCCGCCGACCTATGTCTCCTGCCAGATGATCCTGTACTAAATCCTGTGTTTGCGCCCTCCCTCCCTGTGGATGAACCTGAGAGCCGTCTGACGGTGCAGTCCCGGAAACTTTACCGGCTTGGTAGACGGAGTTACGTCGAATTTAAGTTTGAGGCCTTAATCAGCTTGGGAACCGGGCCTCTAGTGCTGGCTCAGCCGGGTCCGAGTTGAACAACATCGACTGTGAGAGTCCGACAGGGTCCGGTCTACCGCTGTGGAGGTTGGATTTTGCCCGATTTGGACGGCGGTCCCCTAAGTTTGTAACATTGAAGGAGTGGCGACGAGGCATGACTGAAGCTGTGGGCGGAGGCCCCTTACCCGGGGGCGCTGTCTGTCCCCCACCGGTGTTCGCTGGGTCAGGGTCTTCGCTCGCGGTAGCGGAGAGCAGATAGCTGCAGTGGCACATGATCAGTCGCCCTCCACAGACGTCCGTTCCGCTCGTGCCTGCGCCCCCGGATTGACCGGGCTCTCGAGGGGAAGTAAAAGTGGTCGACACCGAGCTACGAGAGATGAGACGGTCCGAATGTGAACCGTCGCTGGGATCTGTAATGGCGGCTATCGGGGCACTCCATTCGTATGTGGAGGCCCTCGTGCACAAAATGATTGCTGTCACTATTGAGAGAGGGCGAGTTAGACCGGACTCTGCTCCATTGAAAGAACAAATGCGTGCTGTACCACCCGCACTGGCCATGTTATCGAAGGAAAAGGGTCCCGTGCAGTGAGAGGTGTCGCAGCCACTATGCAGTGTGGCTGCCGATAACTGCGAACTTGGTGCTTCGACCGGATCTCTATACATACTTTGACTCTCCTGCGGAGGCGGCTGTTCGGCCGGAAGGGTTTCACACGACTGATCGTAAAGGCTGAGACTGATGGACTGGATTCTGACTTGTGGCACCGGTGAAAGTGGGATTTGCTACTGTTGTGCCTATGGGAGGGTGGGCGTTTTTTTTTTAATTTGAGCTTCCCCTGTGTTGATATGCGAAAATTTGTTCGTAAAATGAAGGGACCGTTATAGGGGTTGCTTGGCTGTGGTGGGGGAGGGGGGACCGGGGGTCCATACGAGGACGATCCTCCTCCGTTTTCTACTTTTTTTTGGGGAAAATATTTTTAATGGCATTTTTAAAACAGTGCGATACAGTGTCATGTAGAAACACAAAGTAATTTAGGCACAGTAGTTTGTCAACAAAAACCAGCAGAATTACATCATTAACACAGGAGCATCTCTGTCTATAAATCAGAACACGGGTTGCCAACAAATATCGTGGTTCCAAAGCACTATTCCGAATCTGAGCTAGAGCTGTCAGTATCAGAAGGTGGGTCGCAAATGTTTCCCCTGTACTTATTCCACGCCCCCCAAATCCTATTCCATTTCTTGGGACAACCTCTATTTCGGAACACTGCCCGTTCTGCAATCATCGCAGCGTCCATATCTTGCTTCCAGGCCGATATTGTTGGCGACATCCCCCCACCCCACTTCTGCGCTACATTTCTTTTTGCTACCATCATACCTAGCGTCATCCAGCTCTGCCCATATCGTGTGAGGTCATTGGGTTCCCATATTTTTAAAAGGCAACGCTTGGGGTCAGGCAGTATGGAGAGTTCCTCTGATTGTGACATGGTGCGCATCACCTGAACCCAGTAGTGTGCCATTCGGGGGCAATCCCATATCGTGTGGTAGAAGCTCCCTATTTCCCCGCATCCCCGCAGGCAGTATGAGTGTGAAATCCTTTTCATCTTATGTAGTGCGTCCCTAGTGTAGTATGATCTGTGTAGTATACGTAGTTGCACCAGGCGGAGACGTGATGGGACGCCCACTTCTTTCGCAGACGCAGTCGCCTCCTGCCACTCTGAGTCATCAATGTCTCCACAGTCGTGTACCCACTTCTCCCGCAGGGCCTCCAGAGGGTCAGGTAAATTGTTCACGAGTTTTCGGTACGTCAGAGATGTCGCCTTTGACGGCATAAAGTCAGTCAGTAGCCTGTCCTCGAGTGGGGACGCCTCCGGGATAGTTGTTCCGGACGGTAACGCTGTCGTCAATGCATGACGTACCTGCATGTATCTGAAACGTTCTGTTAGCGCCAGATCATATTGCTGTTGCAGCTTCTCAAAAGGCAGTATCTGCCCCTTCTGCCATAGATCGCCAATGGTCGAGATGCCGATAGCATCCCAGCGGTCGAAGCCTTTGGAGTGTCTGAGTTTCCCCAGCTGTTTTATGTCCCACAACGGGGTTAACTGTGTCAATACTCCCTGCCATTTCAACCTACTCAGCGCCGCGTGCCATACGGTGAGCGTGTGATGTAGTGGGCCGAACTTCGTGGCGACTAATGATTTATCATACAGGGGGGCCAGCATTCCAGAGAATCCCAACTGTGCCCTGTCCGCCTTTAGAGCTGGTTCAGACTGGGGGAGGTGAAGCCATTGGTTAACAATCTTCAACTGTGATGCCCAGTAGTACAGGTTGACGTCAGGGAGCGCTATGCCTCCGTCGTACCAGCTGCGCGTGAGCTTGGCCTGTGCTATACGTGCAGGCTTAGGACCCCATAGCAGCACCGAGACTTGCGCTGCAATGGTTTTGAAGTATGCAGGAGGGACCGGGTAGGGTGTATTTTCTAAAACGTAGAGGAAGCGGGGTAGGGCCATCATTTTGAAAAGAGCCGCCTTTCCTAGCAGCGTCAGCGGTAGTGATTCCCAGTGTCGGATGTCACGTTTGAGGCGATCAAGAGGGGGCTGTAGGTTGTGTGTATAGAAGACGGCAGGTTCAGCTGTGATGTGTATCCCTAAGTATTTAAACCCGGAAGCAGAAGTCCGCAACGGGCAGGCGTCCGGCAAGCGCGGTGCGGGACTGCGCAGTATGTAGATTTGGACCAGTTGATCGCGTAGCCGGAAGCTCGGCCGTATGCCGTGCAGACATCTAGAAGGGTGTTAATCGAGCGCTTGGGAGAGGTGAGATATAACAGAACATCGTCAGCGTATAGGGATATTCTGTCTTCCCATTTGTCCGTCCAACGGATACCACTGATAGTGGGTTCCCATCTTATCCATTCGGCCAATGGTTCTAGAACCATGGCAAACAGTAATGGGGACAGTGGGCAACCCTGACGCGTGCCTCTAGACTATGGAAAGTCCGCCGAGATGTGGCCATTGGCAGCAACATGCGCCATAGGTCTTGTGTAGAGTAGACGGATCCAGGAGCAGAACTTCGGGCCAAAACCAAAGTGGCGTAGTACTGCAAATAAGAAGTGCCAGTGGACCGTGTCAAACGCCATGTGGGCATCTAAGGACAGTATCACCGCAGGTTCTAATAGATACGTCGCACGCGCCAGTACACCATGTACTCTTCGCCAATTGAGCGCCGTGTTCCATTTTCTACTTTTAGTTACTTAGTTTAGATGGGGCGACAGGCACACTGCTAGTTGGGGTTAGGCGAAAGCTACATGCAGGGGTGCAGGGTGGGGGGAAGGGGTTTTTGTATTGTGTGTTTTTTTGTTTGTTTTCAAAATCCTATCAGAATCCTGATGTTGGGTGCCTTACCGAAAAGTACTTCTGTATTGTGGGTGGAAGGGTTCTGAGTACAGTACTAATTGAGCTGCCTCTAGCATTGAGTTGAGTTTTATATTGTTGCGATTTTGTTTTGGTCGTTGCCTAATTCCATTGAATTGCTGCACTCAATTTCTCCCCCTACTCGAATTATCTCTCTATGATAATCCTGTTTTTCTTGGGTGGCGGAATTGGTGGGCTTTATTGGTTGGATTGGGCTTTGATGAATGTTCGTACATTACACAACCGCATGCTTTTTACAATTCATGGCAGTTCTAGTCTTGGTGATCATCTGTTTATTCTACATTATATGTTTATATGTTATCCTGTTGTCTCATGTTGTACGGCACCTGCTATTGATCCTTTTTGTGTTCTAATTAATAATAAAAGGATTTATAAAAAAAAAGATGATCGGTTGAAATGCAATAGCTAAACAAATATCCAATAATTTATCACTGGGAAATGATGGCAAAAAGGGCTGAGGTATTGTTCCCAAAAATAATTTTTTTTTAAAGAAAGATGTATATGAAAGATCTTTTGAACTTTCAACCGAACCCAATGCCAAAAGGTAAGGGCATCAGGACATCTAAATATCATATGTATAAAATCTGCTTGAAAAGAATCACAAGACCAACATTTTGCAGAAATACCTAGAAAATTGCATAGGAGTATAATATAATCTGTGATAAACGAAATAGAGGGATTGATTAATTCCAACTGATATAGACATTTCTGATAGATACATCTGCCGTGTGGATTCCTCACCTTGTGAATATCCCCCTTGCGCCAGCAACGTTCGGAAATTTTCTTCGTAGTACGCCGACGTGGGCGACGTCACAGGAGCACGGCATCGCGCGCGACTCCGTCTGACGTCACCGACCCCATATCAGGCCCACGCCGGCGTGATGACGTCAGTTCCCTTTTTTCCGCGTCTTCGACGCTAACGGTTTTCGGGATCTTCTACGATACTTAGTATCTTTCTGTTAATTAATTGCCACTGTTTCTCTCTTACGACTTGATTCTTCCCCGAAGATGTCGTCGAGGAAAACAGGCTTTAAGCCGTGTAGGTCTTGTGCCCGCACGATGTCCATCACTGACCCACATAAGGACTGTTTGTGGTGTCTTGGTTCGAGTCACGACGTCAAGAACTGCAATTCCTGTTTTAAGATGAATCCGAAAGCACTTCGAGAGCGTGAAGCTAAATTACTTTTAGCGAAGGTAAAACAGGATTCTGGACGTTATTCAAGATCGACGTCACGGAGATCGAAGTCGAAGCAAAGGTCTCGATCGAAGTCGGTATCGGCGTCGAGATCCAGAGCGGGTTCGAGATCTGGTGAGGATACGAGATCTAAAGAGAAATCGAAATCCAGGGAAAGATCGAGGTCTAGATCTAAATCGGCTTCCGGTCACGCTTCGAGCTCCTCGAGGAGAAAGCATAAGAGGAGGAAGCACAGTTCGAAACATCATTCAGAGAAGGAATCCTCTGACTCGAAGAGAAGGTCTCATAAACATCGTAAAGACTTTGTCTCTCCTTCGCCTGCTTTATCGAAAGAAGGTTCTCCGGCCCCGGAGCCAGAACCGGAGCCGGATCCGATGTCCTCGGAACATGAAGAGGAAGAAGAAGTGATTCCTCAAGAACCGACTCCAGCGGAGACTCCTACGGATCCGGAAGGTCAGAGTGAGGGTGTGTCGGGGCGACCTCCATTGGATCCGGTAGGTCTGTACCCTCCCTTTCCTGGTCCTGGACAGGATCCCTCGCATTTTTTAAATGCAATGTTCGGAGTATATTCCAGGGCAATGTACCCCACTGGAGCACCTGTTGGTCCCATGGGTCCATTATCATACAATCTGGGTATTCCTCAGTCGTACGCCCCAGCTCCATTTATGCCGTTCATGCCGGCGCCTCTTCCACCATGGCTCGGTACGGCTCCACCGAGGTCTTCGACTCCGCATGCGGCTTCGCCGACTCCGGATCGACCTCGCAGTCGAGATCGAGGTACCACACCTGTTCATGACTCTCGTCCTGCTCCGGCTCCTCGATCGACGTCGGAACCGGCTCCGTCGGAGTCGTTACCGGATCCGTCGACGTCGATTCGATTGGAGTGGTCGAGGCGAAGAGCTCAGCGTCTTCTAGAACAAAAAGATGATGAGAGTTCTGATGTGGAAGAAGGCGAGCTTCCTGATCATGACGATGATTTCGATGAGCTTCGGGATGCTAGTGGTCTAGAACTCTCTCCTGAGTGGGTTCTGCCTTCAGCTTCTGATGCTCCATCTAGGGACGTGGCACCCTATCACGTGGTCATTAGGAAGGCTGCTGACCTTCTTAATTTAAAGCTGCCCACAGTGGAGTACAAACCCAACATCCTCACTGAAGTCTTACATTCTCCTTCTTCAATTGTGGAACCTACACTGCCTTTTACTGATGCCTTGACGGATCCAATAAAGGAGATTTGGAAGAAGCCCTTATCTGCTCCTGCAGTTTCAAGAGTTATTGCAAGACGCTATAGGGTGGCTCCTGATGACCCTGCATTTCTTTCTACGCATCCATCTCCGGAATGTCTTGTGGTTCAGGCGGCTTGCTCTAATAGGGCTGCTGGCTCCTTCCCTCAAGTGCCAGCTGACAAAGAGTCTAAAAAATTAGATCTGTCTGCGAAGAAGACTTTCTCTTCTGGGAGCATGGCTCTTAAATCATCAAATGCTACTTGCCTTTTAGGTAGATACGTGCATGCGCTAATGGACTCAGTGAAGCAATTATCATCAAAACTTCCTGAGGATGATAAGAAGAACTTTAATGAGGTTGTCTCTGACACTCAGGCTGCTGCCCGCATGGTCATTCAAAGCGGTATGGACACTGTGGATTCTGTTGCTAGAATTATGGGTTCATCCATTGCGACCAGGAGAGCCGCATGGCTAAAGTCTTCAGATTTCTCTGCGGATGTGCAATCTACATTGCTGGACTTACCCTTTGATGGAACTGGCCTTTTCGGTAAGAAGGCTGATGTAGCCTTGGAAAGGTTTAAGGACAGCCGTGCCACCGCTAGATCTTTGGGTCTGCAGATGAGAGGATCGACGACTAAAAAGTTCAAAGGATTTGGCAGATCTTCTTTTCGTCCCTTCAAGCAGGGCCAACAACAACAACAGCAACAGCAGCAAAACCCTCTATATAGATCCTATAGAGGTAAACAGAGGGGTCGTGGACGTGGACGTCAAGTCTCCTCTTCCTCCACTTCCTCCAATAATGCCCAACCCCCACCCGCATCAGCAAAGCAGCCCTAGATCCACCATTCTGGATCATGTAGGGCCAGTAGGGGGTCGGCTTACTCATTTTCTACGAGATTGGGAATCGGTTACATCAGATCTTTGGGTTCTCAATCTCGTAGAGAATGGGTATGCACTTCCTTTTCAGGAATTCCCTCCCAATTACCCTCCTTGCCAAGGTTATTGTTCGGAGGACCACCTGCTTCTCCTGCAGGAGGAAGTCCTGGCACTGTTTCGAAAGGGTGCGATAGAGGTGGTTCCAGAGCAGGAGAGGGGTCAAGGGTGCTACTCCCGGTATTTCTTGATTCCCAAGAAGGATGGCAGGCTTCGGCCTATCCTGGATCTCAGGATTTTGAACCTCTATCTCAAACAGGAGAAGTTCAAAATGCTCACCCTTGCTCAGGTTCTGCTAGCGCTGATGGAAGAAGACTGGATGGTGTCGATCGACTTGCAGGATGCGTATTTTCACATCCCAATCCTGAAGTCGCACAGAAAGTATCTCCGTTTTACGGTGGGATCGCAGCACTACCAGTTTGCGGTCCTTCCCTTTGGACTTACTACTGCGCCTCGAGTCTTCACCAAGGTGATGGCAGTGGTGGCTGCGCATCTCAGAAGGTCGGGGATTCCTGTATTCCCTTATCTAGACGACTGGCTGATCAAAGCAGAGTCGCCGGAGATGATGCTCCATCATCTGCAGGAGACAACTCAGTTGTTACACAGGTTGGGTTTTTCGATAAATGTACCCAAGTCTCACCTGGTGCCCTCCCAGCGCAACCTGTTCATAGGTGCGGTACTGGACACTTCTGTATGTCGTGCATTCCCTCCACCTCAAAGAATTCACGACATTCAGGAGATGATTCCTTTATTCTACAATGGAGCGGTTGTTCCGGTCCTGAAGGTCCTTCGTCTGCTCGGTCTGATGGCTTCTTGCATTCTGTTGGTCAGTCATGCACGCTGGCACATGAGGGCACTCCAGTGGTGCCTCCGCAGGCAGTGGTATCAGCACAACGGAGATCTCAGGGAGTCAGTGAAGATCTCCGGGGAAGCTGCAGCGGATCTGTCTTGGTGGAGCGTGGAAGGCAATCTGTCACAAGGAAAGCCTTTTCAGCTACCTCCATCAGTGGCCACAGTGATTTCGGATGCATCCACTCTCGGGTGGGGTGCTCATCTGGGAGACCTGGAGGTCAAAGGTTTTTGGTCTCCGGAAGAAAGGTTGTTTCACATCAACCTTCTGGAATTGAGGGCGATACGTTTGGCACTCAAGGCCTTCTTCCCTTCCCTTCGCGGTCGTTCGGTTCAAGTCCTGACGGACAACACGACTGCGATGTGGTACATCAACAAGCAGGGAGGAGTAGGGTCGCAGTGTCTCTGCAGAGAGGCTCTGCGTCTCTGGTCCTGGGTTCAGGACCATCAGATTTGTCTGGTGGCAAATCATCTGGCCGGAGTTCTGAACGTTCGTGCAGACAGTCTCAGTCGGCAGTTCTCTGCCGACCACGAGTGGAGGCTTCACCCAGAGGTTGTTCACGACATCTTTCGGATGTGGGGGACTCCTCGGGTGGATCTATTCGCCACTCGCGAGAATGCTCACTGCCTTTCGTTCTGCAGTCTCCAGTATCCGATGCAAGGAGCATTGGGGGACGCGTTTCAGCTGAGTTGGGGAGATCAACTCCTTTACGCATTTCCTCCCATACCTTTGATTCCTCGGGTTCTGAGGAAGATTCGTCAAGACCGGGCCCAAGTCATATTGGTCGCCCCGGATTGGCCAAGAAGGGTGTGGTACTCAGACCTTCTCCGCCTCTCCTCTCACCCGCCGCTCCGTCTCCCTCGCAGGGCAGACCTCCTCTCTCAGATGGAGGGGCAGGTTTTACACCCCCACCTCCAGACATTACACCTTCATGCCTGGAGATTGAACGGGGCAACTTGAGTTCTTTTTCTCTCCCTCACGAGGTGGTGGATGTCATTCTTTCTGCCAGGCGTGACACCACTAAGTCCATTTACTCCTATAGGTGGTCAAAATTTGTTTCTTGGTGCAGGGAGAGAGATGTTGACCCTTTGAAGGCTCATTTGTCTAATATTTTACAATTTGCCCTTTATCTGGCGCAGCAAGGTTTGGCTGTGGCCACGGTCAAGGGGTATCTTTCTGCCTTATCGGCATTTCTATGTTTGCCGGATCAGCCATCTCTTTTTAAATCTCCGGTGGTTTTGAGATTCTTGAGGGGTCTCATAAATATGTTCCCTCCTACTCCTTTTGTTGTTCCTCATTGGGATTTGAATCTTGTGCTGACCTTCTTAATGGGTTCTCCCTTCGAGCCCTTGCATAAGTGTCCATTGAGGCTTCTCTCTTTTAAAACGATCTTCCTCGTTGCAATCACCTCGGCAAGGAGGGTAAGTGAGCTTCAAGCTCTAAGTTCCAAACCCCCATTCCTGACCATTCATGCTGAAAGGATGGTTCTCAGGACCAGGGCTGCTTTTCTGCCTAAGGTGGTGACTCCTTTCCATCTTGGGCAGTCCATTACCCTTCCTACCTTCTATCCTCCCCCTCACCCGTCTAAGGAGGAAGAGAGACTGCACCCTCTGGACCCTAAGAGGGCGGTGTCGTTCTATCTGGACAGGACTAAAGACTTCCGGATGGATGACCAGCTGTTTGTTGGTTTTGCTGGCTGCAAGAAGGGCAGAGCGGTGCACAAGCGCACACTTTCCAGGTGGATAATCCTGTGCATCAAGATCTGCTACTCTCTTGCCGGTAAGGACCCTCCTGAGGGTATTAGAGCACATTCTACTAGAGCAAAGTCTGCAACATCTGCTTTGTCTAGGGGTGTACCTGTTGAGGATATTTGCAAGGCCGCGACTTGGGCCTCCCTCCACACTTTCGCAAAGCATTACTGCTTGGATACCGAGGTGAGGAGGGATGGCCACTTCGCGCGCTCTGTCCTCCAAGACTTCCTGGTGTAGCAGAGTGGGCACCCTCCTCCGGGAGTGGGGACTGCTGTGGGAATCTATTCACAAGGTGAGGAATCCACACGGCAGATGTATCTATCAGAAGAACAAGTTACTTACCTTCGGTAACGCTTTTTCTGGTAGATACTATATCTGCCTGTGGATTCCTCACTGACCCACCCGCCTCCCCGTTGTCCACTCTGCTATACCTGGTCTTTCTGTATATATGTTTATACTATTGATTTAGTCTATGTGTACTGTGTACATTGTATATTTGCATATTTGCTGTCGTTGGTCCGTCCGTGTGCCTCGAAGGCACGGAAAAAAGGGCGGAACTGACGTCATCACGCCGGCGTGGGCCTGATATGGGGTCGGTGACGTCAGACGGAGTCGCGCGCGATGCCGTGCTCCTGTGACGTCGCCCACGTCGGCGTACTACGAAGAAAATTTCCGAACGTTGCTGGCGCAAGGGGGATATTCACAAGGTGAGGAATCCACAGGCAGATATAGTATCTACCAGAAAAAGCGTTACCGAAGGTAAGTAACTTGTTCTTTATGAAAATGGGCCTAAATTTTGTTCCAAAATGGATCTTGCCAACTTACTCCCAAATCTTCTTCCCATAAAAGTTCAACCTTGGATTTGGCTTGAATAGGGTCTCGTAACATGGCATTTGTAGATTGCCGCTCGTGCAGGACCTGTTTTGAGGAACTCAGTAAATCCTGAAGAAAGAAGAACTAAACTAGAAGAATTCAGGAGCAAAAAGTATCTATCAAGTACTACGTTCATCATAGATCGAAAGCGAGACTAGAAGAACTTGGAGCAATGATAAGTATCGCAGAATTGGGGAAAATAAATCAGAGCATTATTAGACAAGAGTTTATGAACCCACATAAGACCTTTATCCTTCCAATTACCCCAAAAAAGAGGTCTATAATTAACCTAAATTAAAGAGATGTACCACAATGGCATTTCAAGAAATATGGAAGTAGTCAAGTGAGTTGAAAGAAAGGTAGATTAAAGTAGCAAAACAGACTGCTTAAAAAACAGAGAGTGAAGACGTGATTTAACTGAAGAAAAAAACAAAACCTCTTTAAAAGAGAAGTGCTTAACAAAAACTCTCTCAAAATCTAACCACAAGGGAGAAAGAGGTGGAATTACGTCAGAAAGCCAGAGGGCAGGTTGTCGCAAAGTACATGCTCTATGATGATAATGAAAATCAGAAAAGATAGTCAGAGGTGCACTCGTGCATTCTGAGTATTCTATTGCTACTTAAACAATGTACTCCAAAGGTGCTACACTACAAAATTGTGTTGGCTACACAATATGTGAAACTGAAGAATTAGTAGTTAGAAAAACTACTAGTAGTGCGCACTGTTCATGTCGGAAAAAACTATTTTCCTAACGGTTATTCACTCTTAAATCAAAAAATATACCGTGATTTTTATACATAAGTAGGACAAAAATTATTTATTCTATACAATCAGTTGTGTTAAACAAACATGTAATTTTTCACATAGTTCATACTCAATTATTGTTTAGTGTTGTAAATATGCACATAATCACCATGTGTTCATGGGTCAATAACTAAATCACAGTCCAAATACATAAGTGTACCAGACAAAAGTCAATGAGAAAATTTCATATTCAACAGTTCATAATTAAATCTCCATTTTATCAAAAATCATAAGTGGTCTCCGACATTGCCCAATGCATTTCGGGACCTGTAGGTACCCTTCATCAGGGGAAGTCTCCTAAAATAGAAAACGTATATCACATATCTGTATTTGCCATAACATACTACAAAATATACAACTGCATTACATTCAAATTATCTTTTGACACCAAAAGGAGGGGGCGAGTTTTTAAAGGAATACCCGTGAATGGGCTCGATAGCTTGGAATAGAGAAAACCTTGACCAAGCTTGCTCAGATGTTGCTCAATTGCCAATAAGTTCTATAAAGACCCTGAATTGAACCACATATGTCCAGAAACTTCTAGAACTAAACGTCAGCATTTAGTAGAATATCTTTCACTTACTAATTGCAATGTCTGATAAAAAAATGTATAATAAACTCGTCACAATGATATAAATATATATCACTGTCTATATCGGTAATATAATACACGATTGGACTACGTAATACATGCTTTCCTAAATGAACCACTCTGTAATAGAGCAGGTATTGGTATAACAACTTACTCGAAGGTGACACCCTAAAGTTTTGAGTAGATACAAATCTTCACTCTGTGTTATATACAAACTAAACGTGATGACCTGTTAAGCGTGATATTATCAACGAAGGACCAACTGCTTATCGCATATTACGTACCCAAGTTGTATGGAGATAATGGTAGATACAAATCAAGGCTTCTGGATGCTTCTTATTACGAGTGTTAAATGCATCAGCACACAATAGACTAAATAGGAACATAAAAAGTAATAATTAAATGTAGGAAGTGCCTAATAGTGACACTAATCAAAAGCGATAAATGTAGGAAAAGAGCAATACCTATTTCATGTAACTATTCTGTTCACATGAAATTTAGACCCGAGTTCGAGGTAATACAGGACAGCAGTATAAAGCAAGCTGCTTATCTGTGCACGCGTCCAAAGAGTATTCAATCAAAAGTCTGAAAAGAGACAAAATGAATTGCCTACTTAGTAGCTATTCATGCTGTTAGATAAATGAATACCCTAGTGGGGGATGTCTGCCATACCTTCTGCTGAATCGCAGCGAGCTATTCGTGCACAGTATATGTAGAGGACCGCTGTGTTGCCGATTTCTGAAAAAAACGAACGGAAGACCGATTTAAACAATGCTACGAGTTTAATGCCTTTAGCAATGTTCCAAAGTTAAATAACCTAAGGAGCACCATTAATCATACCTTATGTCAAAAACTGGGAAACTTCTTGTGCACGCCACCTTCAAAGGACGCTGTGCTGTGTTTCTGACCAATATATGGTGAACAGTTTCTAAAAAAAAAACGACCGAAAACAGAGGTTACAATAATGTGACCTGATTAACTTGGTAAATGTGACATCAAAGTCTACAGGGCTAGAGTTACAACGCCTACCTTTGCCGGGATAAAATAACGATGATATCTTGGCTCCAAAAACTTGCCGTCTGTACTGCACTGATAGTCGCGTTACCGCGGAAGGATATCATACAATCGAACGGACACGTGCGCTGTTTAGGGGAACTACCTGACGCCGAGAATGTTGGGAGATGTAGTGTGAAACCACTACGTTAATCATAAACTCAGTTCTCAGCCCCAACCAAGGCCGATACTTATGCCAAAAAAGTGCAAAAGGGGAATACCAATAAACTGGAAAAAGGCGAACCTCACAGAATCTATCTAAAGGGGAGATAGTACATGAAGAACATACCACGAATAGACTGTCAACTATTCTAGCTGCCTCGTCCAATATCTACCTGATGGGCCTATGGACTGAAAAACGACGAGGCTTTCAGGATCGATTTAAAGGATAGATTGTACACCAGGAAAATACCATGGATGGAGTATCCATTGTTAAATGTCTGCAAAATGGGCAAAGACCTTATCTGATAGTGTGAACTATTTACATCGTATAACATGACATACATCAATCAATAATTATTTCAAATATGTGTGAAAATGATTACAAACTCAATGTACATACTTTGGATATCCTGATGTTACACATTACAAAAAAGCTGTATAAAATATTAACAAATACGGTCATAGTTCCTCCTAAAGTTCCTATGGGGTAGTCAAGGAATACATACAGGATAACTGAAGCTAAACAGTAACTAGATGTTATTCATGTATAACATTATCTGGAGTTAATTTGAATCTGTACATACATTCACAGTTACTTATACTGCACTAAGGTCATAATTAGACTAACAAAACCACGTATATGTGTAAATAATATTAAGCATTTCCAACATGGTATAGCAAACTGTACTAGTAACATTGCGGAAAGTATGACCAGGTAACCTGCCTGCTGTTCTTAATCAGGTTTGTGAATGTGAATAAAAGAAATCAATAAATGGAAAATAATAAAAATCTAGTAGATAAATTTAACAGGGTCTACCGATAATCGCGGTCCAAAAGACACATTTCTCATATGTGGGCTCAGTCTAATGTTAATATAACACTGCCAAGTGTAATAAACTGTGTGTATAATATTTTTAGAGAAAGCAACTGTAGTCTATTCTATCGTTCAGACCTTTCGGGATAACTGTTGATAAATTGTCTAGCCAGAAAATTTCTCGTTGAAGTAGTTTAGCTGTGTTGTCTCGACCTTCTTTTTTCTGTACTACTTCAATGATTTGGGCCCTGAGTTGTGCGATATTATGTTTATATTCTTCCCAATGATTTGCAATAGGTGTAGTTTTGTTCTTAGATCGAATATTGCTTTTATGTTCGGTAAGTCTGATCTTAAATTTGCGATCCGTTTTCCCTATATAAAGTTTTTCATACGGGCATTTCTAACAGTACACAATGTTTGAACAATTGCAGTCTGCAGAATGTTTACGCGGATTCTTTTTGCCAGAAGTTGGGTGAATGAGAATGTTCCCTGTGATGATGTTATTGCAGTGAATGCAATTCTGACATTTGGTAGTTCCTTTGAAGATTGAAGTAGTATCATGTTTCATAGGTGTACGAACCAGATCCATCAGATTTCTACCCCTGGTAAACGCGAATATAGGTTTTTCTGCAAAGGTGTCTTTGAAATCTTTTTCATTTTGAAGTAGTTCCCACCTCTTGAGAATGATTTTTTTAATCTGATTGGACGAAGTGGAGTATTTGCTATCAAACGTAAACGCCTTACTGGGCGTTTTTGTGGCAGTAGACAATAATGATTGATGATCTTTTATGGTTATTCTGTCAATACTTTGATCAACAATTTCTTGTGGATAACCTCTTTCAGTGAATTTGTTATGGTGAATATCAATCTGTTTTTCAAAGATGTCATTATTAGAACATATCCTTTTGATCCGTAGAAAATGAGAGTACGGTAAATTAGTTATGAGGCTTTTGGGGTGGAAACTCGTGTACATGAGCGTACTATTCCGATCTGTGGGCTTGGTGAAAATATCCGTGACCAGACGAGTATTAGCAGAATCTATTGATATTGCAACCTCCAAATAATTCACAGTGCTTGAGCTGATGTACGTGAATTGAATTCTGGAGTTGTGCAGATTTAGTTGTTGTATCAGGTTCTCTAATTCTCGGCGTTCTTTAGACCAAATCAGAAAAATGTCGTCGATGTATCGGCCGTATAACATAAGGCCCTGGTTCCACGTATCATTAGTAAGTATGTATTCGTGTTCAAACTTGGACATGAATATGTTCGCATAGGCTGGAGCTCCAGAAAATCCCATAATAGTTCCCGTCATTTGACCGTAGATTTGACCATCCAACTGGAAATAGCTGTTGTGCAAACAGAAATGTAGCAATTTCACAATGAACACACTTTTATCTTCTGCTAGATCCATCTGCAGTAAGGCCCATTCTGTTGCCTCCAACCCTTGATGATGGTTTATAGACGTATATAATGCGGTTACGTCTATGGTACATAGTACCCAATCTTGGTGGAAGTGCTGTTGTATGGTTTCTAGTTTTTTCAAAAAATGGGTGGTGTCCTTTATGTAAGAGCACCAGGCCTGTACGAATTGCTGAAGGAAGTGATCCAGGTATTTTCCAATCGGATCAAAAATAGACCCACACCCTGACACGATGGGGCGAAACGGTGGATCTGTTGGATTTTTATGAATTTTTGGTGTCATGTATAGTACAGGTCTTCTGGGATTCTGGGTTGTCAGGAATTTTTTTTGAGTGGTGGTAATAATTTCCGATGTGACAGCTTCCTGTAGCAAAATTTCAAGTGCCTTTTGGAGTTCAAATGTAGGGTCATATTCCAATGCCAGATACGTATTAGTGTCACAAACATGTTCAGTGACCTTACGATGATAATAATCAGTATCCATTATTACCAATGCCCCTCCCTTGTCAGCTGGTTTCAAGGTAAGATTTTTATTCTGTGTGATGGAATACAAAGGGTTGTAGTCATGAGTTGTAAAGTTCTTCTTTTTGGAAGGTTTGTAGACCATCTTTGCCAGATCTCTTTTTACTGATTCCTCAAAAAAGTCAAGAATTTTGTGAGAGATCGGGGGAAGATATTTACTAGGTGGTTTGAATTTTGACTCTTGCAGTGTACTGTCCTCGTCGATTGTACTATCCAAAATGTTTGAAAAATAGTGTCGCAACCTCAATTTCCGCATAAATTTGTAGAAAGCTACATTGGTTTCCAAAAGAGTGGTATCATTGGTGGGAACAAAGGACATACCTTTATTAAGTGTCATTATTTGTTGTTTCGAAAGTTCCAGTGATGAAATGTTTATGACAAGGGTAGATTCTTTCCGCTGCGAAGTATTCTTCCCATGTCCTCTCCTTGTGCGCCGCTTATAAGAGATGATTTTGTCACCTGTATCTGAGGCGGTGGTTGTCCTGTGGTTGGAACCTGTGACAAAAAAGACGCCGTAGTCGGGCTGATGGTACTCTGGGATGTAGGTTGCACCGAAACAGTCACATTTGTGGTTTTTGCCAATGGTTGTCGAGAAGCAGATACAACTTGATCAGTTGTTATGCTTTCCTCACTGGATGTCATGGTCTTATGCGGAGTGAACCTCCTCTTGGCGTAGATTTCGGCCCATGTATAGACCTCGTTTAATTTATAATCTATCGTGTATCTCCGATATTTTCTTATCTTGCCCTCTTGAAGTTCTTTGTTATATCGATCCAGTTTTTGATTTAAGTCTTCCAGAGTAGTTTGCCAAGTTTCTGGTTCCACAACTTTTTCTAGCTCATGCTTAAGGTTGAAAATTTCTTCGTCAAGATCTTTAATGGTTCGCGACAATTCCTCGATGATAAGCAGTATTAAATCCAACGAACACTTATTGAGAATCGAGAACCACTTGTCCATGAACTTAGGATTCATATGGAACCTAAATAGCATTGGTCTTAACCCTATTCTTAAGCCTCTAGGTATTCTTTTAGCCTGATGATATTGCACCAATGTTGATGCGTGAAGGCGTTGGTTTAACTGTCTTCTTGTGAGGTATTCTAGTTGTTTAAGACGTTGAATTGTTGAACCCCCTTTGGTGTCTACAAGTTTGATTTCATTAATGAGTGCGTATATATCTGTAGCTTCCTCATTGGTGTATGCTAGTGTACTAGCTCTATTCTCTGTTATATGCGTAATGCTCTCAAATGAAGCCATGATGTTTTAAATGATATGTAAGATACTATACTATTGTCGGTGCAACCTCTGGAGGGCCAAAAGTGAAAATGAGAAAAGATAGTCAGAGGTGCACTCGTGTATTCTGAGTATTATATTGCTACTTTAACAATGTACTCCAAAGGTGCTACACTACAAAATTGTGTTGGCTACACAATATGTGAAACTGAAGAATTAGTAGTTAGAAAAACTACTAGTAGTGTGCACTGTTCATGTCGGAAAAAACTATTTTCCTAACAGTTCTTCACTCTTAAATCAAAAAATATACCGTGATTTTTATACATAAGTAGGACAAAAATTATTTATTCTATACAATCAGTTGTGTTCAACAAACCTGTAATTTTTCACATAGTTCATACTCAATTATTGTTTAGTGTTGTAAATATGCACATAATCACCATGTGTTCATGAGTCAATACCTAAATCACAGTCCAAATGCATAAGTGTACCAGACAAAAGTCAATGAGAAAATTTCATATTCAACAGTTCATAATTAAATCTCCATTTTATCAAAAATCATAAGTGGTCTTTGGCATTGCCCAATGCATTTCGGGACCTGTAGGTACCCTTCATCAGGGGAAGACTCCTAAAATAGAAAACATATATCACATATCTGTATTTGCCATAACATACTACAAAATATACAACTGCATTACATTCAAATTATCTTTTGACACCAAAAGGAGGGGGGAAGTTTTTAAAGGAATACCCATGAATGGGCTCGATAGCTTGGAATAGAGAACACCTTGACCAAGCTTGCTCGGGTGTTGCTCAATTGCCAATAAGTTCTATAAAGACCCTGAATTGAACCACATATGTCCAGAAACTTCAAGAACTAAACGTCTGCATTTAGTAGAATATCTTGCACTTACTAATTGCAATGTCCGATAAAAAAATGTATAATAAACTCATCACAATGATATTGATTTATATCACGGTCTATATCGGTGATATAATACACGATTGGACTACGTACATGCTTTCCTAAATGAACCACTCTGTAATAGAGCAGGTATTGGTATAACAACTTACTTGAAGGTGACACCCTAAAGTTTTGAGTAGATACAAATCTTCACTCTGTGTTATATACAAACTAAATGTGATGACCTGTTAAGCGTGATATTATCAACGAAGGACCAACTGCTTATCGCATATTACGTACCCAAGTTGTATGGAGATAATGGTAGATACAAATCAAGGCTTCTGGATGCTTCTTATTACGAGTGTTAAATGTATCAGCACACAATAGACTAAATAGGAACATAAAAAGTAATAATTAAATGTAGGAAGTGCCTAATCGTGACACTAATCAAAAGCGATAAATGTAGGAAAGAGCAATACCTATTTCGTGTAACTATTCTGTTAACATGAAATTTAGACCCGAGTTCGAGTTAAGGTCTATAATTTGTACAATCATTGGGACCTTTACCTTCTTTATGAATAAGACTTACAAAAGCTTCCTGAAAAGTATCAGACGTAATGAGGAATCAACAAAGTAGAAAAAAAATTAAATAAATATGGGAGGAGAATATTTGAGAAGTGAAGATAAAATTCCACTGTAAGCCATCAGGTCCTGGCGCTTTCCCCAGGTTCAACACTTGCAACACACAAGAGATTTCTTCAGGGGTGAGATCTTTTTCTAAGTATTGAAAGTCCAAATCAGGGGAGGTGGCGTGAGAAACTTGATCTAAATAATCTACGATATTGGGTGCTGAACCTGTGACTCTGGAGTATAGAGACGATATAATTTAACAAATTCTTCAAAAAATATAATTATGACTCGTAATAGAGCCACCAGGCACGTTTGTCACGAAATCAATAACTCGCTGCTCTTTTCTAACCTTTAAATAGTGTGCTAACATTCTACCCATTTTGTTTCTCCCACCATATTGCGCACTCTTCCGAAGAAGAATACAATTTGCCTCATTAGTAGAAATGGAGTTTAACTTTCAGCTCTGCTTAAATTAAGTTCTGAAGATCTGAGGGCAACTTAGAAGAAAAGTCCTTTGGTCCATAAGTTTAATTAATAAGTAGTAGGGCTGAATGCTCCTTAGCACAACTCCTTTCTGATAGATACATCTGCCGTGTGGATTCCTCACCTTGTGAATATCCCCCTTGCGTCAGCAACATTCGGAAATTCTTTTCGCAGCTTCGCGCCGACGTGGACTTGGATGTCATAGAGGCACGGCATCGCTCCCGACTCCGCTGACGTCACCGACGCCCATAATATGCCCACGCCGGCGTGATGACATCAGTTCCCTTTTTTCCGCGTCGTCGACGCTAACGGTTTCGGCAATCTCAGTAGCTTTACTGGTGACTTTGTTTCGTTTTTCTGTGTTTCCTGCTTCTTTGTTTTGTAAAGATGTCGAAGAAGACCGGTTTCAAGCCCTGCAGGGAGTGCGGGAAAATGATGTCCATCACGGATCCGCACGAGGACTGTATTTGGTGCTTAAGCTCCGATCACGACGTGGATGGATGTTCATCATGTTGTAAGATGAATCCGAAGGCCCTGCAGGAGAGGGAAACCAAACTACTTGTGGCAAGACTTAAGGCCGACAAGGGTAAGAAGACTTCAAGATCCCGCTCGAGGAAGACGAAGTAGAGGTCGAAGTCAAGGTTCCGATCTCGAGAGGGTTCGGCCTCGAAGTCTTCTTTGGACCATGCTTCAAGATCGAGGAAGAAGCATAGGAAGAGGAAACATGAGTCTCGACATCACTCGGGTGAGAAGTCGAACTCAAGGTCGAGGTCGCCCAGGAAGGTTCGTTCAAAGGTGGTCCCGCCGCAGGAGACTCCGGATCAGGAAGGTGAGGCTTCGCCTTCGAGGTCGCAGGTTCCCTCTCCGGCTCCGGAGTCCAATCCATCTCCAGCGCCATCTCCGGCTCGAGAGGAGGAAGAAGTAGTCCCTGTGAAGATGATGAATCTGCGCATATGGTTGAGCCGGATTCGATCCCACCTCGAGGTCAGCCTGAGGGTGTTCAACCACCTTTTCCAGCGCCGGGCCAAGACCCTTCAGCGTGCTTGAACGCTATGTATGGCGTGTTTTCAAGGGCGTGGTACTCCTCTGGTGCACGTATGGGTCCTCTGAATTGTCCAATCAAGCGCACACAACGGTATCAATGATATGGGTAATCAAGATATAAAGTTTTCCAAGGATAAGATCACACACTAGTGTTCATTTTCATTCTTGTTTTAATTAGTGTATGGATGTTTCTCCTGTTCAGAGGAGATCCATGTAGAAAGAAACCAGCCGACACGTGTTTCGTCGGTAAGGGTGTTACCCTATGACTCATCAGGGCTGCACTAGTATAGAAGGTCGTGTTCTCGGGGGAACGGTTATAATTCAAAACCGCTCCTTTTCTGGTTTGTAGGGTCCTAATGTGTGCGGGTCTGCACAGGGAAACAGGTTAAATGGACCAATATGTAAAGTCCGACAACGGCGAGTAATGCCTGTTGTCACAATTAAAGCGGCGTTTCCGCCGTTCGGGTGAAGTGAAAGGTGTTCTCCGGATACGGGAAACACCCTAGCTTGAGGCAGGCAGGTCCTCTGGCATTTAATTTGGGTGTTCCACATTCTTATGCCCCGGCTCTATTCATGCCGTTTATTCCAGCTCCAACGACGCCGTGGCAGTTCCCGGCTTCGCCGAGGTCGTCACCGGCTCGTCTGAAGTCGTCGACTCCAATGCCGACGTCGCCTGCTCCGAGTAGACATCAGGAGCATACATCTGGGCCATCGAAGTCGGTACCGACGTCGGTTCCGACTCCGTGGGAGTCGTTAATGGATCCGGTGCCGAGGCATGTAAAGGAGAAGTCCAGGAGGGAAGCACAACGCCTCTTGGAGGAACAAAGTTATGCCGACTCTTGCCCTGACTTAGAGGAAGGTGAGCTGGGTGAAGGTTGTTTTGAAGAGCTGGCTGATGCCAGTGGCCTGGATTTTTCCCCGGAGTGGGAATTGCCCTCAGGGCATGATGTGCCTTCAAAGGATGTCCAAAACGATTTAAAAAGGGGGTGGTGATGGACAGAGTATCTGAGTTAATCAGAACACTCCTACCCAGTCAACAGATCAGGGCTTGATCCATCACCGTTTTTTAGCTCACTGCACCATCCCAGTTCAGACCCTGGCTACATGCAAATTAGTCTGTCCCTGGCCCAGTGCATCATGGGAACAGGGCAGACCAAACTACCAAGCCAATTCTTTACTGGAAAGGAAACAAGCTTCCGGGGACCGGTTTCTGGCATTACAGCCGTCTTCGGCCCGGCTTGCTTGAATCCTGATGGTGCAGTGAGCAAGGGACTCACATCTGAGCATACCCTTCCACGCTTGTGGTGGCCAAAACGATTCAAAAAGGGGGTGGGCCAGGGACAGACTAATTTGCATATAGCCAGGTTCTGAACTGGGATGGTGCAGTGAGCTAAAAAACGGTGATGGATCAAGCCCTGATCTGTTGACTGGGTAGGAGTGTTCTGATTAACTCAGATACTCTGTCCATCACCACCCCCTTTTTGAAATTATTTTGGCCACCACTAGTGTGGAAGGGTATGCTCAGACATGAGTCCCTTGCTCACTGCACCATCAGGATTCAAAATGGGTATGCCCTTCCCTTTCGGGAATTTCCTCCCAATTACCCTCCTTGCCAAGGTTATTGCACGGAGGAACATCTGTTGCTTCTACAGGAGGAAGTACAGACTTTGTTAAGAAAGGGTGCGATAGAGGTGGTCCCAGAGCAGGAATAGGGTCAGGGATGCTACTCCCGATATTTCCTGATCCCCAAGAAGGATGGCAGACTTCGTCCAATCCTGGATCTCAGGATCTTGAATCTGTATCTGAAACAAGAGAAATTCAAGATGCTCACCCTTGCACAGGTTCTTCAAGCGCTGCTGGAACAAGACTGGATGGTGTCGCTCGACTTGCATGATGCGTTTTGCCACATCCCAATCCTGAAGTCGCACAGAAAGTATCTCCGTTTTGCGGTGGGATCGCAGCACTACCAGTTTGCGGTCCTTCCGTTTGGTCTTACTACTGCGCCTCGAGTCTTCACCAAGGTGATGGCGGTAGTTGCGGCACATCTCAGAAAGTTGGGGATTCCGGTATTCCCCTATTTGGACGGCTGGCTGATCAAAGCAGAGTCGCCAGAGAAAGTGCTCCAGCTTCCGCAGGATACAACTCAGTTGTTGTACTGTTTGGGTTTTTTCGATAAATGTGCCCAAGTCTCACCTTGTGCCCTCCCAGCGCAACCTGTTCATAGGTGCGGTTCTGGATACTACTGTGTGTCGTGCATTCCCTCCTCCTCAAAGGATTCGCGACATACAGGAAATGATTCCTTTATTTTTCAATGGAGCGGTTGTTCCAGTCCTGAAGGTCCTTCGTCTGCTCGGTCTGATGGCTTCATGCATTCTGTTGGTCAACCATGCACGCTGGCATATGAGGGCGCTCCAGTGGTGCCTCCGCAGGCAGTGGTTTCAACACCAAGGGGATCTCAGGGAGTCAGTGAGGATCTCCAGAGAAGCTGCAGCGGATGTATCTTGATGGGGCGTGGAAGGCAATCTGTCACAAGGGAAGCCTTTCCATCTGTCTCCATCGGTGGCCACGGTGATAACGGATGCATCCACTCTAGGGTGGGGTGCTCATCTGGGGGATCTGGAGGTCAAGGGTCTTTGGTCTCCAGAGGAAAGGTTGTTTCACATCAACCTTCTAGAATTGCGGGCGATACGTTTGGCGCTCAAGGCCTTCCTCCCTTCCCTTCACGGTCGGTCAGTGCAAGTCCTGACGGACAACACGACCGCGATGTGGTACATCAACAAGCAGGGAGCAGTAGGGTCGCAGTGTCTCTGCAGAGAGGCTCTGCGGCTCTGGTCTTGGGTTCAGGACCATTAGATTTGTCTGTTGGCAAATCATCTGGCCGGTGTTCTGAACGTGCGAGCAGACAGTCTGAGTCGTCAGTTCTCGGCCGACCACGAGTGGAGGCTCCATCCAGAGGTTGTTCTCGACATCTTTCGGATGTGGGGAACTCCTCGGGTGGACCTGTTTGCCACTCGCGAGAATGCTCACTGCCCGTCGTTCTGCAGTCTCCAGTATCCGATGCAAGGAGCCTTGGGGGACGCGTTTCAGTTGAGTTGGGGAAATCAACTCCTTTACGCGTTTCCTCCCATACCTTTGATTCCTCGGGTTCGGAGGAAGATTCGCCACGACCGGGCCCAAGTCATATTGGTCGCCCCGGGTTGGCCAAGAAGGGTGTGGTACACAGATCTCCACCTCTCCTCTCACCCGCCGCTCCGTCTCCCTCTCAGGGCAGACCTCCTCTCTCAGATGGAGGGGCAGGTTCTACACCCCACCTCCAGACATTACACTTTCATGCCTGGAGATTGAACGGGGCAACCTGAATACCTTTTCTCTCCGGCCTGATGTGGTGGATGTCATCTTGTCAGCCAGGCGTGACTCCACTAAGTCCATCTATTCATATAGATGGTCAAAATGTGTCACTTGGTTTAGGGAGAAATCTATTGACCCTTTGAGAGCCCATTTGTCTAATGTTCTCCAGTTTGCCCTCTCTCTGGCGCAGCAAGGGCTTGCTGTTGTCACAGTTAAGGGCTATCTTTCAGCGCTGTCGGCATTTCTCTGCTTGCCTGACCAGCCGTCTCTTTTTAAATCTCCTGTAGTTTTAAGGTTTTTGAAGGGCCTCACAAATAAGTTCCCTCCTACTCCTTTTATTGTGCCTCAGTGGGACTTAAATCTTGTCTTGACCTTTTTAATGGGTGCTTCCTTTGAGCCTCTTCACAAGTGTCCTATGAGGCTTTTGACTCTTAAGACAGTCTTCCTCGTTGCAATAACCTCAGCAAGGAGGGTAAGTGAGCTTCAAGCTCTTAGTTCCAAGCCCCCTTTCTTGACCATTCATGCTGATCGAATGGTTCTTAGGACCAGGGCTGCTTTTCTCCCAAAAGTGGTGACTCCTTTCCATCTTGCTCAATCTATTACCCTCCCTACCTTTTATCCTCCCCCACACCCTTCCAAGGAGGAGGAGAGATTACACCTTCTGGACCCCAAAAGGGCGGTGTCCTTTTACCTGGACAGATCTAAAGACTGTCGGTTGGATGACCAGCTCTTCATTGGGTTTGCTGGCTGCAAGAGCGGAAGAGCGGTCCATAAAAGAACTTTGTCAAGATGGATCGTCCTCTGTATAAAGATCTGCTACTCTTTGGCCGGTAAGGAACCTCCAGAGGCTACAAGAGCTAAATCTTCAACCTCTGCATTGGCTAGAGGTGTTCCTGTAGAGGACATTTGTAGGGCGGCAACTTGGTCTTCCCTCCACACTTTCGCGAAGCATTACTGCTTGGATTCCGAAGTGAGGAGGGACGTCCACTTTGCGCGCTCTGTCCTCCAGGATTTCCTGGTCTAGAAGAGTGGACACCTTCCTCCGGGAGTGGGGACTGCTGTGGGACTCTATTCACAAGGTGAGGAATCCACACGGCAGATGTATCTATCAGAAGAACAAGTTACTTACCTTCGGTAACGCTTTTTCTGGTAGATACAATATCTGCGTGTGGATTCCTCACTGACCCACCCGCCTCCCCGTTGTCCGCTCTTCTATACCTGAGAATCTGTGTTGTATATATTTTATGGACAAGGATAATGTATTATTTCAAATGTTTTCATATATCTACTTTACACTGTGTGTTTTACCTTGACTATTGTGTACTGTGTATACTATGTATATATCTACTGTCATTGGTTTGTCCGTGTGCCTCGTAGGCACGGAAAAAAGGGCGGAACTGATGTCATCACGCCGGCGTGGGCCTATTATGGGCGTCGGTGACGTCAGCGGAGTCGCGAGCGATGCCGTGCCTCTATGACCACGTCGGCGCGAAGCTACGAAAAGAATTTCCGAAAGTTGCTGACGCAAGGGGGACATTCACAAGGTGAGGAATCCACAGGCAGATACTATATCTACCAGAAAAAGCGTTACCAAAGGTAAGTAACTTGTTCTTTAGTCCTAGAAACATAATTTAAAATAAAATCACGCGCAGATGGTTTAAACATATCCAATAACAAAGAAAGAGAGACAGAAGCATTATCATTAAATGAAAAGAATTCAGAACTAAAGGAAAGAAAGGAACTAGAAAACTGAACATCTTGCAAGAGAGAATTTTTAAACCACCATCTATGAGGGGGGGAGAAGGAGGAACCAAATCCAAGGCAGTAAGAACCATAGCATGGTCAGAAATTAGAATAGGGGAAATATATGATTGCATGATATGTTGTGAAACAGATTCAGAAAGAAAAATGTGATCTAAATGAGAGAGTGTATCATAACAGGGTGAGTAATAAGTGTAATCCTGCACAGTAGGGTTAAAGAGCCTCCAAGAGTCTACCAAGGAACCTTTAGGAAGGGCCGTGCTAAATTGTTTATGCATTCTTTGGGATAAAAATTGAGTCGAAGATTATCCAAAAAAAGAGTCTGTAATTTTGTTGCAGTCACCTCCCAAAATAAAATATGAGTCATGATATTGTGTGCATTTCTTAGCAATAGAAGGCCAAAACGTGAGAACGGGAACCGTAGGGCCATATACATTTTGCACCGTAAGGGGGAGATTATCAATAAGACAGGCAACAATAATCCATGAACCTGTATCATCCATTTCTAGTGAAATAAGTGTAAAATTGAGTGATTTTCTGCACAATATAACACCACCATTCTTTTTATTCAGTGATGGGTGTAGGAGAGTTGGACCTGCGTCTTGTAGTCACCCCCACTTTTTGCTGATGTTTCACTGTTTTTCAACTTTGGTCTGGCTTCCTCTCTAAAATGATTGCATGTACTTTAGATACACCACAGATTGGATTCTGGGGTACCCCTATAAGTCCCTAGTATATGGTATCCTATATACCCAGGGCATAGGTACCCCAGAGGCCTCTCAGGGGCTGCAGCATGTATTATGCCACCCCTGAGAGACCACTCATAATGACACAACAGGTCTGTTACAGCAGCCTGTGTAAGGTTTGTTTAGGCACCCCTTACTTAGATATGGGTTCCCTATATCTACCTTAAATCACTACACATATAAACCTATCAGTCAGCGCTATTGCAGGCCTATCAATCCTGAAGGCATGGTGCTCGGGTTTGAGTGAGGGGGTGCCCATGCATGAGCAGGGCCCCTCTGCAGCCTACGGAAACTATTCTCCAGGGTTGTTCTGTGACGTAGCCAACCATATACTCTTAAGTGCATTATAACCTTGCTGTAAATGCTAACTTTGAGATGGCTGCAAGGAAACGTGTTGTGTTTGGTGTCAAACACCTTAAAATCATACCTCCCCGCCAGTCCTGGCGGGGAGGAATGATTCCACCCTCCCAGAAGGAGGAATATGACTACACCGGTACACCACGTACCAGCTTAACAGAACCCCATCATCACAAAATGGATGCTGCCAGCCACAGACACGCGTCTGCCCTCCTGCTGCTGGACAAAACTCTGGCAGGGGAGGCTGGACAATAGGTTTCCGGTCACAGGGAGGTGTAACCACCTCCCAGACAGGCTTTAGTGTATTGGGGCTGGGTGGGTGCACTCCAAGAGTGCTTTGATGTCTGCACTGGGGGCACATTTGGTGTCCCTGTGCATAGTCCAGCTCAAAGCGGTTGCAGGGGCTACCAGCCCCTGCTCTGGCGCGAAACTGGACAAAGGACATGGGTCTAACCACCCCTTTGTCCTGACCCACCCATAGGTTGGTCCCCAGAGTTTGTCCCACCCCTTCCTTGGGTATAAAGTAGGAACCCCTGACTACAGGACTTTAGATTTACCTGGACGAAACTCTGCTACAGAATCCCAGAACGTCAACTATCTACACTTCGTTGGATGACCGAATAATCTCCCTTGGAGTAAAGGAGTTAATCCCCTGCAAGGCAGGCACCAAAGACGCATCTGTCCGGTTTGCAACTCCGCAGCTCCTGAAGGACTTCGAGAGACTTTGCAACACAGGAGCTGGGTTTCCAAGCTTCCCAGAGGCCGATCCATGCTCTCAGCAAACCTGAGATCCAAAGCCCTCGTGGGGACCGTCCAGACTCCATGACCATTTGCAGCAGCATTTGCTTCTTGGCGATCCCTGAGGCTGTGCTTTGGGCTACTTGTAGTCCAGACCCTGAGCAGTGATTCCACTGAAGATTACTGGTCTACACTCCACAAATGACCCATGGGCTGGTATTTAGTGATTCCTCTCGAGGTCCCTTCGCGATCCCTTTTCCGTCGACTGGTGGGTCCCTGAGAAGGGTACTGTAATGTTGAACAGGCTTACCTGGTTGCTCCGGACGCGCCCTGACTCTCCATCGCTTGGGGAGTCCCCACGCCCTTGCTGGTCCATCCCGAAGCCTTTTTACTCTCACAGCTTGGGTTGCTGTTGCCACGGCTTGTTGGTCACCGATCCGGACACCGACCCCCCCCAGCACTCGACATCCTTCATAGGACAGCTCGCCTGCGGACTCTGGTCGTCGTCGACTTCTACAGGTCCCCGCGGCAGTGGAGTCGAGATTCACCTCATCGCACCTGAAACACCCGACATTGGTAGGCATTGGTCTATCGTGCCACTGTTCACCCTGAAGTGACCCAGACTCCATCCCCTCTGCTTTCAGGTTCTTTATAGCTCCGATCCAGGTTTGGATCACACCAGACACTTTTCCTTTCCTCGGCAGAAACCCTTTGCAGCAACTCTCCATTGTAGACAGTGACGATTTGACACCTATGCACCCGGCTTCCCAGGGTGAGGTAACAAGAGTACTCCGGTGCTCACATGGGTGCTGGCCTTAGAACCTTCTAAGTCTAAAAGGGTTTGCTCCAAGTCCTCTCCGAAGTGTCCCTAATCTTTAAAATTCTAACTGCGACTTTCCCATAGGATTGTATGGAGCTCGCGGCTGTGTTCTCACACTGCATGCGTCCCCCATGGGTCCCCTGTGTCACTACCTTGGGTGGTTCCTTGGGGTTCCAGCGATTCTACGTGCTCTAGGCACTGTGTCTAGTCAAGTTGTAGTTCTTAGACCACTTTCTTAATTTATGGTTTGGTCTCTCCCTGGGGCCCATTATATATTGTGCTATTTACTTGCATTCTAGTGTGTTGATATTGTGTATCTTGCTCTCTAATCTCATAAAGAGGTTAGTAGAGAGTGTTTAGTAATCAATATATATATTTTATATATACCTTGAGTGGGTCTCCTTTCATTTGGTCATTCAAGAGGTTATAATCTGGTAAACCAAGCTGCTTTACACTCCTTCAAGACTTAGCCTGAAGGCTGCTCTCCATATCTGCCACTAGGATAGCTTTCAATAAAGGTTGCCTTAAACCTATTCATCAATAAGGGTTGTTTGGACTGGCGCAAGGTGCCCACTATAACTAGTGGACAGCATATACCAGGCCAACTTCTCACAATGGGGAAACAAATACATTCCCCACACAGCCTGGCTTGAATTTTAAAGCTTCCAACTCAGTAAGGTGGGTTCCTTGTAGAAGCACTAGGTAAGGATTAGATTTACCCAGATTGGACAATATCTTCTGTCTTTTAACAGGATTAATAGGTCCTTTACATAAGCAGAAGGAAATAGTTAACTTGCTTCAAGTTATTGACATAGAAAAGAAAAGCCCAAAACAAAAGAGGAGCGTAGAGGTACTGATAGAGTCACCCTCCTGGCGGAACTTTTATAATCAAAGAGATTCTATCAAAAAAGTGATAATATTTATATTGGTTTTGATTTTTCTAACGAACGTGCTAGGCTCTCTCTTAGGGATGGAAAGACCAGAGCGCAATGTGCTTTTTAAAATACCCCTCACACACTAAAAAAATCCAATAGTGTCATGCTTCATCATAGGGGTCTTCCCGCCCCTATAACGGGACGGGGCGTGCTACGACCAAACGAATACGCGGGAGCACTTATATTGTGACAGTGGCTATGTGTGAGTGCACAGGTGTCAGTGAAAGTGTAGGGACCTCACAAAAGTGGTTTATAAAAAAGTTTAAAAATTCCCTGGCATAGTAGAAAAAAATGTTTTATTCACTTCTCTAGCTAGGAACATTAAGAAGGGGTTGTGAGGTAGAGCATTAGCTAACTACCTAGTCGACATGTTTCGTAAGCAGTCCCCTACTGCTTACTCATCAGGACCAAAAAACGATCCCTACTGGAATATACTCAGTTCTGCAGAGATATGCCTACTGTCCTACAAACAGCACAGCAAAAATAAGCTGACTGTTTGTGCTTCGGGGCATGAGTTGGCCCAGTGAAGCAAAAATGATACAAATAGTGCCAAAAAAGGACCTATTATGGTCTCTGTGGAGAAAAAGAAAAAAGAGAGAAAAGCAACATATATGCGTAAGTTAACATCGCAATCCAATGATGAGTACAGACAATTAGTTGTGTACCAGCATGCCTTATATATCAAAGGCAGTAGTGCCCCTAAATACATTGAAATGGGGAAGGATATTGCATTAGTTGAAACCAGCTTTCTGTCGCTGGTTATGTACAGGGACCTCAAACTGCTCGGTTCCACTGTCATCTCATCATACACACACACAATCACGACTCAATGCATTACCAGTGAACAAGCAATTTAAAGGTAGGAAGGGACCTCCTTCACCTTTGGTTTCTTTGAGAATGAATGAAAGAAAAACGCTAGGCGTTTTGTAAAACTTTGTTAATACTACAATACGTACACTTTTCAGTTAATTTCAATGCCCCATGAGCTTGCAGGCGAGGGGTGTTCTCCGCGGTTACTGTAAAAACAAAACCGCACCTTGGTTTACCAGCGGAGCAAAATCCAAAGTTGTCGTTTGCCCCCGTGACCCGTTTATTAAAGACTCGAGGTCAGAGTCTATTACTCACATGTCCGACGAGGAAAGGAAACATTATTCCCACCCCCGTGCTGCTCCGGGGAATGCCGGGCTTGTGTGTCTCGTGCTGCTTAAGACGCATTCGTTTCCGCATTGTCATCCGGCGATCCTGTGTGGACTAGAGCGCAAACCTCCCAAGATGGCCGCCACCTAATGGCACGATGTGAGGAAAAGGACGGAAGTCTTTCTACCCTTTCCTTTTTCTCGGGGGGGGCGCAGTAATTTAGATTTAACTCGCACACAATGTGTAATAGCCTATCGGGTGCTTGGCAAATTCCTAATTAATATGTATAGTCATGATTTTGACATTTATGGGGCGGCGAGTGAGCAGTGGCAGGGCTCACAGCTGCTTTAGCGCAGACACTGTGTTTTTAACTGTGGTTACGTAGTGCTTTTATTACAGACTGTGCTGCACAGCATATTTTAAAACTGTTTCTCTGTTTAATTAGCGGCTGCACTTTAGCGGTGTTTCCGCTGGAGGCAAGTCCTTAGTGGGCTGAGGCTTCGTTAATTCCCCCCGGATTCCCCGACTCACCGGACGCAGTGGGGTGATTGTCTTGTCGTCCCTCCTCCACGCCTCGGTCCGACAGGGTGGCTAGCACCGTTGAGCGGAGGGCGTGGAGGTGAGAGACAGTCACTTCCGCTTCCGCCTGCGAGTGACCGGTTAGCGGTCTAGTGGCTGTGAGGCAGACGGGCTGAGGGCTTCAAAAGGAGGATGTCATTTCGGAAGCGCAGCGGGCGCGACGAAGGCGCGCCGAAGTGTCGCCAAAGTCGAGCCAGTCTGCGCCCGTCCGCGGCCGGTCGCGGGCTAGGGCGAGAATCCCTGGCCGTAAGATCTATTGGGCTAGGGATCAACTTATTGGCCTCCGTCCTCACACGGCATCTCTGTGCATGCATGGCATGTCGAGTGACGATAGGGAATGTCCTCATTGTGGTTTCCGTTACACCACCCTGTTGCGGGATACTGAGGAGCAATTCGGTCATTATCGAGGCCACGCCGGAGAACTACTCGTGGGTGAGGCAGGATAGGCCAGAGGGGGTGGGAGGGGGGATTGCTGTTATTTTCAGGAAAACACTGGGCTGCTGCCTAGAGCGTATGTTGATCGCGGAGAGTGAGGCGGGAGTTTTCACGATTCAAATCAACGGGGGCACGTCGATCAAAGGATGTCTGGTATATCGACCACCAGGGGCGTGTACAAAGTTCAGGGAGAGCCTGCTAGAAAATCTTATGGAGGCTACCCTACGTAGGGATAAATTCCTCCTATTGGGAGACCTGAACTTTCATTTAAACTGCCCAGAGGCTATAGGGGTCAAGGATTTCTGTCGGGATATGCTAGCTCTTCAATTGGAATTGAAGCTCTCAGGCCCCACGCACCGACAGGGACATCTCTTGGACCCGGTTTATGCGAACTGGGGAGGTGTGGAGGTGTCTGGAATAGAGCCTATCCCTTGGACAGACCACTCTCTGGTAGCTTTCTCCATACATAGCTTAAAATCCACCAAATCCAGTCAGGCACCCCCTAATTATCTTAGGAGGAAGTGGGCTACATTCTCGGTGGAGGATTTTAATCAAGCCTTAAGTAGGGAGGGCCAGCCTGGTGGCGAAGACATAGAAACGGCGGTCTCTAACCTTAATCAGCGCATTACTGAAGCGCTTGACCAGACAGCCCCACTCTGCCGCACCTCCGCAGGTGCCCGCAAAGAACGCTCAGCCCCATGGTTTAGTGGTGAGCTGAGGCAAACAAAGGCGGAATGTAGGCGAGCTGAAAGAGTCTGGAGGGTGTCTTATAACAATCAGGCTAGGGAATTGTTCTTGGAAAAAAGGCGCCTTCATCATAGGCTGATTAAAAAGTCTAAGGCAGCCTATTATGCAGGACAAATCTTGGGGGCGGAAAACTCGGCCAAAGAACTTTTCGGTATCTACAAGTCTCTGACTACTGTAAATTCATCTACAGATCCGGAGAGTTGCTCAACGGAGTCGTGTGACCGTATTGCCGAATATTTCTCTACTAAAGTCGAGAAGATCTACTCGACTTTTCCGAATCCGCCGACAGGGGTTGATTTCGAGGTAGCATTGGTGGACACAGAGATAGCAGGGCACCTTACAAACTTCCGCACCCCCTCTTCTGAGGATCTAGTAGTGGTGTGTCGCTCTGTTAAATCAGGGTCCCCGTGGGACCCGGTGTCACCCAAACGCTTGGCGGATAGCCTGGAAGTACTGGAGCCTTATATGAGGCATGTCCTGGACACCTCCTTTGGATCGGGGAAAGTTGCCTGAGGGGTGGAAACAGGCGGTGGTGCTCCCGCTCCGGAAGAAACCCCACATAGGTTTCGAGGTATTAGAAAATCTGAGGCCCATCTCACTCCTGCCTTTTCTGTCCAAAGTGGCGGAAAAGGTGGTTAATACCCAAATTATGAAGCATGTGGAAGAGACGGGATTGCTCCACGCGACGCAGTTTGGCTTTAGGCCACGCCACTCTACCGAGTCCGCCCTCCTTATGGCTACGGAACATCTGAGAGAGGGTGTGGATGCAGGCCAAATTATGGCTCTGATCCTGTTGGACCTCAGCGCGGCGTTCGACACTGTAGCACACAACATCTTGCTACAGTGTCTGAACAGAGGCGGCATTGCTGGCACCGCGCTGAGATGGATCCAGGACTTCCTCAAGGGGAGAAGCTTCCGAGTAAGGCAAGGAGACTGCTATTCCAAGGGGGTTCCTCTGGGCCAAGGCGTGCCTCAGGGCTCGTCATTGAGCCCGACCCTCTTTAATATGTATGTCGCGCCTGTTGCTTCGATTGTGGAGAGCCATGGTCTCCAATTGGTTTCGTACGCCGACGATACGCAGCTGGTGATCTCCCTATCGCACGCGCCCTGTCTTGCTGCCGATGGCTTCCGGTCGTGCATGAAAGAGCTTGCCGAGTGGATGGCTATCAACTGCTTGAAGCTTAATGGCGGCAAGACAGAGGTGCTGGTGGTGGGGAGAGCCCAGTCTGCTTGGTCGTCGGCATGGTGGCCACCCTGTCTAGGACCAACTCCAACCCCATGCCAAGAAGCAGGAAATCTGGGGGTTTGGTTTGATGCGGGCCTTACTTTTGGCCCCCAGATCAACCGGGTGGTTGGAGTGTGTTTCGGGATTTTGAAGAAACTGAGAAAAGTCCTGGACTTACTCCCGATCGGTGCCCGTCAAACCCTGGTTCATGCTCTGGTGACAGCTAGGTCGGACTACGGGAACCTGTTGTACCTGGGGGCTCCAGAAAAAAGCATGGCACGCCTGCAAGTGCTGCAGAATGCGGCAGCACGTCTGATTCTCAGGCTGCCCAGAAGGGCACCATCTAAGGCGGCCCTCCAGAAGTTACACTGGCTCCCTGTGAGGAGAAGAGTGGAATACAAAGCCCTCTGCACCTGTCACCGAATTTTGAATGGTAGGGCACCCGACCCGCTGAATAAACTGATTGAAGTGTATCAACCTGCACGTGCACTCAGATCTGCAGGGGGCGGTCTTCTGAGGATCCCCAGAGTTAAGAGAGCGCGTATGGGAGGTTGGTCCTTTAGATGCCTAGCGGCAAATAATTGGAATAAACTACCAGCAGACCTGCGCCTGGAACCGGAGGAAACGAGGTTCCGAGCGAAACTAAAAACATTCCTTTATACCAAATAATTGTCTGCTCAGTTTTTGTGTTCCCTGTACGCTGCCTCTCCCGCTTTTTAGCGCGTGGACACGCCGGTGTGCGTAACGCTGCGCTTTATAAATGTCCCTAATAATAATAATATGTTGTTGTTTGTACAGAGACTATGGTCATTCCATGTCTCATTACATTTGTTATGTCTATACTAGGGGATCAGAAATAAAACCAAGGATTCACGGGTCTTATATTTTGGACCATGCTCTATGTAATAACTGTAGTGACACAGTCAGAGAAGGTGCACATCCTTAATTACCACTTTTGTTGTGAAACATGGCATTTCATTAGATGAGATGGAGAAAGTTATCTAGGATAGTGAGTAGGTCCGCTCCCAAGAGGGTACATTATAGTTGAGCCCAGGGGATATCATCGTTCAGCCCAATCTTATGTGACTGAATACGAAATACCCATCTTTGTTCCTTCTCTAAGAGGGTTTTTTCGATGCTGACTGTTTCGATCACTGTCCATTGAATTTCTTCCGGTTTGTGGCTCATTTCTAGGAAATGGTTGGTGAGTTTTGTACTAGATTTCCTGCATTTTATGGTACTTTTGTGTTCGCCTATCCTGATCTTTACTGCCCTGCTCGTCATCCCCACATATTCAAGTTTGCATGGACAGGTGATCAGGTATACGACGTTCACACTGTTGCAGTTACTGAAACTCCTTTGTTCCCAGCTAGTTCCATTATTGAATGTTATCTTTTTGCTCTTCTGGGTAAGGCCACAAACCTTGCACCCTCCACATGGATAGTGGCCTTGGACAAAGTTCGGGTTTCTTTGTGCGTTGTTATTGTTCGATTTCGGTCTTGTGTGGACCAAGACGTCTCTTAGACTCTGAGCTTTTTTGTGGGCAAACATAGGTTTGGGTATCTGCAGACCTCCACTGTTCAGGATCTTCCAATTCTTATTGATGATTTTAGTCACCAAATTGGAGCTGGTGTTGTATGTGGTTACACAAATAGCTTGTTTCTCTTCAACCTTTGGTATCTTTGGCTCCAGTAGGCTTTCACGGCAATTGTTCTTTGCTCTTGTGTATGCCTGGTTGATGATGCGATCTGGGTACATCCGTGCTTTTAATTTCTTTTTCAGGTCCTCCGATTGTTTTTTGAAATTGTCAATCTCTGTGCAGTTCCTGCGTAGACGCAGGAACTGACCGTACGGGAGGTTGTCCCGCAGGTGTCTGGGATGAAAGCTATTGTACATGAGAAGACAATTCTTTGAGGTACCTTTAAAGTGGGTTGTGGTCATTAATCTCCCATTCTTCGGAAAGATGTTTAGGTCAAGGAAAACTAAGTTGCTCCTGGAGGTTGTACTGGTGAATCTCAGGAAGTCGTCCTGTAGGTTCAACCATGTCAGAAACTGTTCAGAGTTCTTTTCATCTCCATCCCAGATGATAAGGATATCATCGATGTATCGTTTCCACAATTTGATGTTGGATTGGAAGGGGTTATTTGAGTTCAGTATTTTAGTCATCTCCAGGTGGTGCACATATAGTCCAGCTATGCTAGGAGCAAATGTGCTTCCCATGCTGGTACCGTGTTTTTGTAGGTATATGGTGCCGTTGTACTCAAAGAAATTCTCTTTCAGTGCCAGAGAGACACAGTCCATCACCACATTGCGCGGTGTCTGATACTCCCAGAAGTCTTCAAAGAGCACATCCTCGATAATCTCCAAAGTTGCTTGATGTGGCAGGCTGGTGTACAGACTCTCCACATCACAGCTAATCAATAACTGGGTGTTAGGATCGAAGGCCACTTCTTCTATCAGATTCAGAACATCCTTGGTGTCTCAAGTAGGTGGAGGTCTTTTGAACCATCGGTCTGAGAAAGGCGTCCGCAAATTTCGAGACAGGCTCTAAAATGGACCCAATCCCAGAGACAATTGGTCGTCCCGGGGGGTTGTCCATACCTTTGTGGATCTTGGGTAAAGTATATAGATAAGGGATTCTCGGATCTTTTTGGCAGAGGAAGTCCCCTTCTTTTTTCGAGATGCAATCGTGTGCCAATGCCTCCTCTACCAGAGTACCGATCTTTGTTTTTATTCTTTCAGTAGGGTCTGTGTGAAGAATTTCATAGTTTCTTGTGTCCTGTAACAGCCTCCTACATTCATTGTCATACTGTTCTGTGTTCTGTATGACAGTTGCACCGCCCTTGTCGGCCGGCTTGATTATGATCCTTTTGTCATTACTCAGATCTCGTAACGCTTTCCGTTCCTCATTCGAGGTGTTATGGAAAATACGCTTCTCTAACGGGTTGATGTTTTCTAACTCCATCATTACTGCCTTCTCGAATGTCAACAATTCAATTGGAAGAAGATGGTCCATGGGGGTAAACCTAGATTTGGGTCTCAAATCGGTATCTCCACGCTCTGTCTCGTCTTCCTTGTCCTTGAAGAAGACCTGTAATTTCAGACGTCGCATAAATTCCTGTACCTCTTTGCAGAGATGGAATTTGTCCATATTTGCTGTGGGTACATATCCCAAGCCCTTTTCCAAGACTCCTTTTTGTTGTTCTGTTAATTCGATGTTGGAAAGATTTACCACCAGACTCATTTCTGGTTCTTTGTTGCACCTGTCATGCTCCTTGTTGCTACTCGGGGTGTTTGTTCTTCTTCTGGATTCCAATGTACCGTGGTCCCTCTCCGGTTCCTCCCCTTCGTCCGTCCCTGGCGTGCCCCTTAAAAAGGAGCCGAAGGGTCATAGTAGCTATATTCTTGTGGTTGATATCCCCAAGTAGGAAAAGGTCCCTGTGGATGTTGGAAGGGGGGGTGGTCCATATTGTTGTTGAGGGGGGTACATCATGGGAGGGTTGAAATTGTGCCATCCTCTCGTGCCTCGAAAGTTGGCCCTCCGAAAATTTCTCCTGTTCCCTCGATATCCTGGACTCTTGTTTCGACTGGAATTCGAGCTGTTGGATCCTGAGTCAGATGTCTTGTCATCTGTGGTGTTCCCATTCGTTGATTTGTAATCGTCCTTTATATAGGGATAGACTCTTTCTTTAGTCCAACGACTGTTATCTTTATTTAGTTTCTCATATTTACTGTTTTTGAGAGTGGTTTCGAACTAATTTAATGATTTGTTCATTGCATCAAGATATTTCTTGATGTCTGCTGGTGATTCGTAGCTTTTTATACGTATCTCTATAGTTTGTATTTCTATCTTTAGTTCGTTCGCCAGCCTACTTGCAGTCTTTATTATGAGAACAATCCAGTCCCTGGTACATCGCCAAGAAATTTTGGACCAGTCGATTTTGAAAGTTTTATCCTGTAAGAAAATGAAGGGTTCATTGCGAACTACGAGCCCTGATGGTGCAGTGTTTACCTTGAGGTATTCTGACATCAGTAGGCCATGAAGTGCTGTTTTTATCTGGGTTCTTCTTAGTTCCTCAAGTTCATCCCAGTCATTGTTCTTAGTAGGAGGGCCTGCTGTGTTTAGTCCCTCAAAGCTTCCCAGAGAAGACATTAGGTTGGAGATCTCTTCTTCGGTGAAAGTTAGGCCCAGGTCTGCCATTTGTTGGCAGCAGAGGGAGTTGTATTAGTAGAATTAGGGGGTCCCTTGACCGATCAAGAGCTTGTCGTGGAATGCAGAATCACTTTTGTAGTGGTAGAGAGGATAGTACTGGTATTGAATCAAACATCCGCAGCTGCACGCTGCCAGTAATTCCAAAACAAAAGAGGAGCGTAGAGGTACTGATAGAGTCACCCTCCTGGCGGAACTTTTATAATCAAAGAGATTCTATCAAAAAAGTGGAAAAGTGATAATATTTATATTGTTTTTGATTTTTCTAACGAACGTGCTAGGCTCTCTCTTAGGGATGGAAAGACCAGAGCGCAATGTGCTTTTTAAAATACCCCTCACACACTAAAAAAATCCAATAGTGTCATGCTTCATCATAGGGGTCTTCCCGCCCCTATAACGGGACGGGGCGTGCTACGACCAAACGAATACGCGGGAGCACTTATATTGTGACAGTGGCTATGTGTGAGTGCACAGGTGTCAGTGAAAGTGTAGGGACCTCACAAAAGTGGTTTATAAAAAAGTTTAAAAATTCCCTGGCATAGTAGAAAAAAATGTTTTATTCACTTCTCTAGCTGGGAACATTAAGAAGGGGTTGTGAGGTAGAGCATTAGCTAACTACCTAGTCGACCTGTTTCGTAAGCAGTCCCCTACTGCTTACTCATCAGGACCAAAAAACGATCCCTACTGGAATATACTCAGTTCTACAGAGCTATGCCTACTGTCCTACAAACAGTACAGCAAAAATAAGCTGACTGTTTGTGCTTCGGGGCATGAGTTGGCCCAGTGAAGCAAAAATGATACAAATAGTGCCAAAAAAGGACCTATTATGGTCTCTGTGGAGAAAAAGAAAAAAGAGAGAAAAGCAACATATATGCGTAAGTTAATATCGCAATCCAATGATAAGTACAGACAATTAGTTGTGTACCAGCATGCCTTATATATCAAAGGCAGTAGTGCCCCTAAATACATTGAAATGGGGAAGGATATTGCATTAGTTGAAACCAGCTTTCTGTCGCTGGTTATGTACAGGGACCTCAAACTGCTCGGTTCCACTGTCATCTCATCATACACACACACAATCACGACTCAATGCATTACCAGTGAACAAGCAATTTAAAGGTAGGAAGGGACCTCCTTCACCTTTGGTTTCTTTGAGAACGAATGAAAGAAAAACGCTAGCCGTTTTGTAAGACTTTGTTAATACTACAATACGTACACTTTTCAGTTAATTTCAATGCCCCATGAGCTTGCAGGCGAGGGGTGTTCTCCGCGGTTACTGTAAAAACAAAACCGCACCTTGGTTTACCAGCGGAGCAAAATCCAAAGTTGTCGTTTGCCCCCGTGACCCGTTTATTAAAGACTCGAGGTCAGAGTCTATTACTCACATGTCCGACGAGGAAAAGAAACATTATTCCCACCCCCGTGCTGCTCCGGGGAATGCCGGGCTTGTGTGTCTCGTGTTGCTTAAGACGCATTCGTTTCCGCATTGTCATCCGGCGATCCTGTGTGGACTAGAGCGCAAACCTCCCAAGATGGCCGCCACCTAATGGCACGATGTGAGGAAAAGGACGGAAGTCTTTCTACCCTTTCCTTTTTCTCGGGGGGGGGGGGGCGCAGTAATTTAGATTTAACTTGCACACAATGTGTAATAGCCTATCGGGTGCTTGGCAAATTCCTAATTAATATGTATAGTCATGATTTTGACATTTATGTTGTTTGTACAGAGACTATGGTCATTCCATGTCTCATTACATTTGTTATGTCTATACTAGGGGATCAGAAATAAAACCAAGGATTCACGGGGCTTATATTTTGGACCATGCTCTATGTAATAACTGTAGTGACAGTCAGAGAAGGTGCACATCCTTAATTACCACTTTTGTTGTGAAACATGGCATTTCATTAGATGAGATAGAGAAAGTTATCTAGGATAGTGAGTAGATCCGCTCCCAAGAGGGTACATTATAGTTGAGCCCAGGGGATATCATTGTTCAGCCCAATCTTATGTGACTGAATACGAAATACCCATCTTTGTTCCTTCTCTAAGAGGGTTTTTTCGTTGCTGACTGTTTCGATCACTGTCCATTGAATTTCTTCCGGTTTGTGGCTCATTTCTAGGAAATGGTTGGTGAGTTTTGTACTAGAGTTCCTGCATTTTATGGTACTTTTGTGTTCGCCTATCCTGATCTTTACTGCCCTGCTTGTCATCCCCACATATTCAAGTTTGCATGGACAGGTGATCAGGTATACGACGTTCACACTGTTGCAGTTACTGAAACTCCTTTGTTCCCAGCTAGTTCCATTATTGAATGTTATCTTTTTGCTCTTCTGGGTAAGGCCACAAACCTTGCACCCTCCACATGGATAGTGGCCTTGGACAAAGTTCGGGTTTCTTTGTGCGTTGTTATTGTTCGATTTCGGTCTTGTGTGGACCAAGACGTCTCTTAGACTCTGAGCTTTTTTGTGGGCAAACATAGGTTTGGGTATCTGCAGACCTCCACTGTTCAGGATCTTCCAATTCTTATTGATGATTTTAGTCACCAAATTGGAGCTGGTGTTGTATGTGGTTACACAAATAGGTTGTTTCTCTTCAACCTTTGGTGTCTTTGGCTCCAGTAGGCTTTCACGGCAATTGTTCTTTGCTCTTGTGTATGCCTGGTTGATGATGCGATCTGGGTACATCCGTGCTTTTAATTTCTTTTTCAGGTCCTCCGATTGTTTTTTGAAATTCAACTGAAACTCATGCCCCGAAGCACAAACAGTCAGCTTATTTTTGCTGTGCTGTTCGTAGGACAGTAGGCATATCTCTGTAGAACTGAGTATATTCCAGTAGGGATTGTTTTTTGGTCCTGATGAGTAAGCAGTAGGGGACTGCTTACGAAACATGTCGACTAGGTAGTTAGCTAATGCTCTACCTCACAACCCCTTCTTAATGTTCCCAGCTAGAGAAGTGAATAAAACATTTTTTTCTACTATGCCAGGGAATTTTTAAACTTTTTTATAAACCACTTTTGTGAGGTCCCTACACTTTCACTGACACCTGTGCACTCACACATAGCCACTGTCACAATATAAGTGCTCCCGCGTATTCGTTTGGTCGTAGCACGCCCCGTCCCGTTATAGGGGCGGGAAGACCCCTATGATGAAGCATGACACTATTGGATTTTTTTAGTGTGTGAGGGGTATTTTAAAAAGCACATTGCGCTCTGGTCTTTCCATCCCTAAGAGAGAGCCTAGCACGTTCGTTAGAAAAATCAAAACCAATATAAATATTATCACTTTTCACTTTTTTGATAGAATCTCTTTGATTATAATAGAAAAGAAAAGACCAGAAAAAAACCAGACAGAAATGAACGAAGTAGTAAAGGAATAGGAAGGGAGAAGCATGGCAAATAGAGAATAAGGAAAACTAGAGAAGGCAAAAAGCGAAGGTAAGGAAGAGAAAAGGAAAACCAAAAGACGAGACTGTCCATATACAAAAAGGACGACTGAAAAAATGTACCTGAGGAAGGAAGTAGGGAAGGGAAAGGAATTTGGGTAGTGACGACACATGAAACAATGACACTCCCAAAAGGGAAGGAATCCAAGCCACACCAGGACCCTAAACACTCAAGAAGACCCACCACACAAATGCAATTACATTAGTCGAAGGCAATAAAAAGAGCATTATAAAACACAGCATATAACATAAGTATCTATAAAAATTACATTCTAAAAGTATACTAAAGAATTCATAAAACAAAACATCAATTCGAACCATCTGATAAGTCTTATAAGGAGAAGAAAAAGTAAGAAAAAACAGGACAGCAGTATCCATAGAAAACAAAGTATGCATTTGTATATCCTTTTTAAGTTCGGCTGCATCTTCATACGCTGTAGTATTATTCTGGAAAGTCACATTGAAAATGCAGGGGTTGGGGGAGGAGCCTAGCCAGCAACCGCGATGGCCGCCTGAGCCCTCGGCTCCGCCGACCCTTCCGCTTCCCTCCCGTACCGCTTCTTCTCCTGCTTGCTAATCTGTAACTATGCTGCGGTATTGGGTTCGGGAAGCGACGCTGTTTCCAGCGATGTGTCCCCCGTCGGTTTTCCTGCGATGAAAGTGACGGGACGCCTTGTTATCCTGTTGGTGCTCGAGGAAGGGGACCGGTTCTTTGTTCTCGGCTGCGCCCGGCCGGACGACAACAACATCGGCCATTGACGGCAGGGCGGCATCGGCTGGCGAGACGCGGCGGCGGCTCTGGGTCTTCTGCAGCGGCGCTACAGCGTCCCCTTTAATCTTCACGCTTCCAAGGTTCCATCGCTGGCGCTGCAACAATTGTATCCCTCTCCCCTGATGATTCCGTGAGTCTTCTTGTTGTCGAGCGGAGTGGTGGGGGCCATTTTGGGCGAAGTGAATCGCGCCTGCATTGGAGAGCTGCTCTTGCCGTGGGCATCTGTTCTGACTAGCATTGTGTTGCCATCACACGCGCGCTGGAATAGAGGGTGCTGCCATGGTCCCCATGCCCTGGCTGTGCTTGTCGGGGAGCCGACTTGACGACCGACGGCCTGGAAATGACTCCGGCGATCGGGGCCGGGGGTCGCCTCACGTCTGCGAGACCCATGTGCAGGGGACTGCAGTATCATCCTTTCACGAGGCGCCCTTGCATATCGGCGACGTTTTGTGTGCTCTGGCCGACTTGCACGATGCTCTGTGTTACAACGCCCGTGATCTGGAGGGCCGATTGGATGTCATTTTGCCCCCACTCTCCTCGCCTTGCCGAGCTGGCGCTCGCGTGCGGACCGTTTTGCCACACCCTGGGCTCGACTGCTACAGGCCGCCGCTTCAGAGATGCGAGGAGGTGCTGAGGGTGAGGGAACTATACAACATCGCGACTCTGCCGGTCGCGGCAATGGTGGTTGTGCTGCGCCCTGCGCTTGTACAGATGCTGGGAGATCGCCTTTGGAAGCCATCTTTGATACCTCTGTTGGGGTCTGTTTGCGAGACTGACACTCTTATCCTGGGTATGTTGCCTCCGTTTGGATTGACTCACTTTGGTGGACTGCTGCTATGGACTTGCCTGTGCTGTGCCTTTCTGGATCACATTGCCCTGAATCGGACGGCCGTAGGGGGATGGTGCCGTGTCTTGCTGTGGTCCTTCTGGCTGCCTCCACTGCTCCGTGGGGCTACTTCGCTGCGGTATTACATTGGCACACTAGATCGCAAGGGACAAGGTTGACTCTGTTTTTCCCCTTCTTCCTTATCGATGATGGCTGGACGGGGGAACTGGACGTTGGTTATGTTTCAATAAGGGTCGGGGGTGGGGTGGCCGATACTATTCTTGCTGGCTGTTTTGGGTACTTATGGATGGCCCTCCTCCGGTAATATATGCCTCTTTTTTCTTTCTGTTCTTTTCTTTCTTCTTCATTTCGGGTACTCTTTTTGGGGCGACAGACACATTGCAAGGGGGGGGGGGTAGGCCGTAGCCTTTGCATGCATGTAGGGTGGGGGGGATCTTATTTCGTTCTTTTTGGTTTCTATGGGCCTTTATTTCCTTTTTATTTTATGTAACCCTTTGTCTTTCCCCTTTTTCTCTGGGTCACTGGTGTTAGTTGTAAGGGGGTGGGTAGCAACTGGCGCACGATGCGTTCTGCGATTGTCAATCCTTATGTACTGTTTTGGTGCCGCCATTTTAACGATGTCTTCATGCTCGCTGGATTCTTGCTGTGAGTTGCCCGCTTCAATTTTGCTGATCTGTCTGGTCCTTGATCCTTTCTAGTCTTTCCAGCTTACTATTCTTTATTTACAAAAAAATAAAAGGAAAACCTTTAACAATGAACCTTCCCCTTCTCCTGCTTCCCGGTAGTACATGTCTTCCGGTGTGATTCGAATCGAATGTAATTTGTTTGGAATACTGCTGCGATGCCATATTGTGTGCTGATGTGCTCCAAAACGTTGTTGAGGCCGGCCGGATGGTTGTAGGCCCGTATTTGTTTTTGACATTGTGCAATAAAGGTTTTAAAAAAAAAAATTAAAAAAAAAAAAAATGCAGGGGTTGAAAAAGACCATATCTGCCGCCAAGAGAACTTAGGGGATATCCAACACTGGGAAATTACTTACATCTGGCTGCTATGGCATTGAAAACATCTTGAGATAGGAACACTCTTTGACCAAGCCAAGTAACCTGGCGCTTGGCTTTAGCCACAGAAAGCACGGTCAGTAAACAAAATTAAAAAAAGTATGATGACACCTCTGGATTTTGCCGGAGATGCCGATAAAGGACGAGTTCTGTGTCTATGAACTCTTTGAATGTTAAGCGAGGTTGAAGAAGGCATATTTAACAATTTTGGCAGGAAAGAGATAAAGAAGACAGGATCATCTCCTCTCAAAGCTTCCAGCCGGCCATAAGTGCAGATGTTGTTCTTCCTATTTCTGTTTTTCAAATCCTCCGTGTGTTATTGGAGGGGGTGCACGTCCTTTTCGAAGGAATTAATTTTATGCGTTTCATCAGGCAGATCCACAAGCTGCGGTTCCAATGTAGACACCCGACTCTCTATCGATGACCATTTGTCATTCAGATGTTCTATCCTGTTATTAGTAACTCCATGAAAATAGGTGGCGTTGACTTGTCAGGTTAAGGAGGATTCTGCTTCAACCTTTTAGATTCAGAAGAGGGCGACAAAGTCTTGCTAACAAATGATTATAAAGAGTCATTACGATGAGTGACGGAATTCTCCATCAAGCCATAAGAAGTTGATTGGACTCCAGTTACTGTTAAACAGAAGTAGCAGACAAACCAGCTGAAAAGTATCCTTTAGGGTTGAAAACAAACTGGGGTTTCCTTAGTTTTCCCATAAAAAAGTAACGGTACACAGTGTCAGAAACAGCAAATTGAAGTAAGCGAAGGACTTGTGCCACAAAAGTTTCTTTACCAGATACCACGGAGCTTCAAATATTCATAGGCGCCAGTACAAAGAAATTAGGAGCAGCATAAAAGCTCTAACAAATATGAGCAACACCACGTATCACGAAACGTCTCTAACGTGCCAAAATTCTGAACTCGTCACCATTCTCCCTGCTCCAGTGAAATATAACACAAAATGGCGGCTGCTTCTGTGGGAGCAGTGTCTGCACTGAAAACATGTCTAAATAGGTGCCGCTTTTCAAGAAAAATGGCACCACAGTATGCTATTACTTTCCTCTTCTATATTCCTTTAAACATGTCAGTCGAAGTGACGTTTAAACACGCCGAAAAGCCGCGACCAGCCCGTAGCGCAGCGGATACTCCTCGATAGGCAGCCATCTTAGGTGGCTCCGAATCCACTTGTTGCCCTTACTTTAAAATGTTGAGCATTGACGTCTACGTCCTGCACTTTAAACTTTGACTCCTACAGTTCTTACTAAAGCCTATGGAGTTTTATTTTTTTTATTCCAAAAGGGTACCATGCCTCCAGTTCTCCCAAAAGAAGCTAAAAGCGCACTCATCAATGATTTTCCCCGGATAGGTAACCTCCATGTCTGCAGCCTTGTTGTGCCCCACAAAGGAAAAGATTAAGTAGTCAGTTGCAACATTTACTAGAATCTGAATTAATGTCTAACACTGAACCGTTATCTTAAATAGTGGTAAAGGCATTCTGAATAAAAGAAGTTTAGATGAATTAACAAATGAAGCTTTAGTTGCCAGTTCTTGAGCATGGAAAACCAGAATTGCTGGAATATTGAAGAACATAACTGCTGAAAGGTGCTGGCTAAAAGAGCTGTGAGTCAAAAAACACACAACCTGAGTACTGCTGATATATCGGTGACACAGGCAGGATGATAAGCAACCATGATGCTTTGATCTAAATCTATATTGACAGTCGATTAACTGTAATGATGGATTGATGAGAAGGCAATATATTTTGGAGCACAGTACTAATTCCCAATGACATTTGTCATCTGATGGTCCTACACTTAGACCTCCAGCATTCTTCTCCACAGATGGCTCTCTGGCCCCTAACCGCATTTTCCACTCTACCCACTTATTACAAATGTAGAAACCAAAACGTATTGTCCTCGATGGTCAAGGGTTAAGTATAGTTGAGAACAAATACATGGTAGAAAAGTCAAATGCTTGGTACAGAAAAGCTGGTGTGTTAATGCATCTAGTATTTAGACATGCTCTACAAAATCAAGAGTCACAGATCTTGTTGACACAAAATAAATTTTCCAGTTCATATTAAAAGCTAGGTGCGAGTCAAGAGAAGTTTCCTTCTATTATTAGCACCTAAACAGACATTCTTGGGATTATGGGGTGAAGAAGTCAGTCCCACAAAAAGTCTGTGGTTACAGACGGTATGGCATTTGATAGCCAATGAGAAAATCCCATACGACCTGAAATATGAACACATGAAATTTTCTGAAACGATAAGACCCTGCCCTTTGATATTTGAACATTTAGTTTGTTGAGGTAGGGGTAAAAAGGTCCCAATCCCTTACTGACCGGCATATGAGCGTAGATTCTCTTTTCGGTTCTTGCCATTGACAGGGGGAAAACCCCTAACCCCCTAATGTAAGCAAGGTTCAACAGGTTTGTCTGGGCAAGATTTGCTTCATCTGTTCTTTTCTGGAAAAAAATCCAATCACGCACTGGTTTTGTTTTAGGTGTTTATAATAGTATTGACACTCTGTCCATAAGAGTAGGTGGAAGAGAACAGCCAACACATGTTTCACCACTTTACATGGCCATCCGGCCTGCGGTTTCCTCAGGGCTGTACACACATATATAGTTCAAGGAGGACAGTGGTGTATACCACCAAGGAGGAAAGGAATATTAAAAAAGGGGGTGAGATAGAAAAGGGAAGATGAAAGTAAGATTAGTGGGTTTGTATAGTAACCAAGAGAGGGGTAGGTGTGGTAATTCGGGTGGAGGGGAAGTGAAAGAAGGTGGGAAAAAGAGGTGGGGAGAGAAGGAGAGAGGGAAGGTACACAGTGACAGCGAAGTATCAATGTTCAAATCATTGGGGTAGAACGATTAATTGTCAGGTATAAGTGACAGACATAGAGAAGAGGCAGGAAAAATTAGGTTTAAGGTAGTTACACACAAGGAAAGGGATTTAAATGGATATATAAACAAAAGGCAAGATAGGTTAGAAAGAAAGGAGAGAGGGGAGGGAGATAGGAGGAGTAGTAAGAGGAATGGTAAGCGTATAGTATGTGTAATATAAATTTGCATAGACATAATTTAGATTCACATGATATGAATAAAATTCATTTTTTGCCCAAAAAACAATCAGTGATGTACCATTCGTTATCGCATGTAATAGGTTATTGTCAACATTATAGTAGAAATGAAACTTACAATTCACATGGTATTGTAGGATTACATGTTAGGCGAAAGTTCAATCCGCGGTCATTAGAACAAGGTAATATGATTCATAATTGAAATTGATGTGTAGGAACCAAAAGGAAGAACCAAAATATAACCATGAAATCGATTGGCAATTTCCGGGGCAATTTTAAACGTCAGAAATAAAGACAATATAAGATAGTAAGGTGATCAAATTCCAGATGTCAATTTGGTAAAAGGCATATTTGGCATGGACCGTGCATTTTGAATGAGGGGACAAATGAGGCCGATTGAAGGCATTGTGCGTAACAATCATAATCGCGGTGCATATTGGAGTCAAAACATAATTGTGCCCATGTTTAAGTTTAGTGCCACAGGTCGTTAACCAGTGAACCATGCAGTTTTTGTTTCGAATAAAAATAAGAAAGCGATAGCACATAAGCATGGAAAAAAAAACATTCCATTCAAGACAGGTATTTGAAGAGATAGGGGTAATGGTATATTTACAATAGTAATTTTCACGATGTCCAGTCCGACAGGATTCAGGGTTTGCCAAGAAAAAAGAGGAAAGGGAAGCGGCGGATACTCACACAGCGCTGACGTCGGAAATATGTCTTGAATTTAAGCCGTGGTGTTTTAAAATGACAACTCACTTTGTCCCGTATGCAAGGGTATGTGGTTTTGGGCAAAGAACACAGTGTTTAGAGGAAAAGCAAAAAAATCGGTAATATGGTGCAGAGTCGCTATCTCATGCCAGATAGGTCTTATGACTATACAAGAAAAGTGATCATGCGGGTGGGAATAAGTATCGTAGCTGGGATCGTGTGTTTATTACTAAGTCGGCATACTACGTCGTAGCTATGATCCCGTGTGGTTTATGAAAACAGAAAGTGAACTCGCTCTATGTGCCCTAAATGAGTCGGGCAGTGAGGCTATGTGTCGGATATGGATTTCGTATCGTGGCTTACCGGGTAAAAATAACTCTGGATATCACTCCATGTCGTTTTAGAGAGAAAGTCCTAGGATTCTGTAGTGGGGAAAGAAACGGGCAGGACAGTAACAATCAAAATTAGGGAGAGAAGCTCTGTGAGTCCAAAGGGTAGTATGGTCCTCTGGAAAGGCTTACCTTTAGATCACAAAAAACACAGTTGATGGACAGAATGTAGAACAATGTCATACATTCACCCCAGTACAAGGATCTGGGCCTAAATCCATCGTTTTTTTGCACTCCACACCACTCTGGGTTAGACACTGGCTATATGCAAATCAGCTCTGACCCTGTGCCTCATGGGAACAGTCCAGTCCGAACTACCAAGCCATGTCTTTCCCAGACCGGAATCAAGCATCCAAGGACCGGTTTCTGGCTATCAGCCTTCATCAGCCTGGATAGCTTGACTCCAGTGGTGTGGAGAGCCTGGGACTCACGTCTGAGCATCCCCAGCACACTCAGGGTGAAATTGCAAAAAACACAGTTGATGGACAGAATGTAGAACAATGTCATACATTCACCCCAGTACAAGGATCTGGGCCTAAATCCATCGTTTTTTTGCACTCCACACCAATGTATGACATTGTTCTACATTCTGTCCATCAACTGTGTTTTTTGCAATTTTCACCCGGAGTGGGCTGGGTATGCTCAGACGTGAGTCCCAGGCTCTCCACACCACTGGGAGTCAAGCTATCCAGGCTGATGAAGGCTGATAGCCAGAAACCGGTACTTGGATGCTTGATTCCGGTCTGGGAAAGACATGGCTTGGTAGTTCGGACTGGACTGTTCCCATGAGGCGCAGGGTCAGAGCTGATTTGCATATAGCCAGTGTCTAACCCAGGGTGGTGTGGAGTGCAAAAAAACGATGGATTTAGGCCCAGATCCTTGTACTGGGGTGAATGTATGACATTGTTCTACATTCTGTCCATCAACTGTGTTTTTTGCAATTTTCACCCCGAGTGGGCTGGGTATGCTCAGACGTGAGTCCCAGGCTCTCCACACCACTGGAGTCAAGCTATCCAGGCTGATGAAGGCTGATGGCCAGAAACCGGTCCTTGGATGCTTGATTCCGGTCTGGGAAAGACATGGCTTGGTAGTTCGGACTGGACTGTTCCCATGAGGCGCAGGGTCAGAGCTGATTTGCATATAGCCAGTGTCTAACCCAGGGTGGTGTGGAGTGCAAAAAAACGATGGATTTAGGCCCAGATCCTTGTACTGGGGTGAATGTATGACATTGTTCTACATTCTGTCCATCAACTGTGTTTTTTGCTACCTTTAGATCACAGCATATTGCGGGTCCGGTTGTGGTGGTTTGGCTGGAGTCGGCAGGAAACTGCAAATTGCAATGGCCATTTAAGGCACAGTGATGGGACTTCCAGGTCATCACTCGGAAGGGAGGCTGTGGGTAGTTTGGGGCGCCATGTTGGAATGGGTTGAAGATGCATTGGAGTTGGTGTACGGGACAATTTTATTTAAAAAAAACGGACATCTTAGAGGAGGATTATATATAATGGTATGGTGATAGGGCCAAGATGGCTGGGATAGAATGCCCATGAGCGCACGTGGAGGAGCTAATAAATGAGAAGGTTATTTAGCCTGAGTCCGGTGTGAAGTTGGGAAAGTGTGGGGGCGGGGGGAGGTGTTGTAAAGGTATCTCACGAAATTGGGAACACTTTTTTTCTCTATATATGTCTGGCCTAGAGACCTCAAATTATGTCTTCAATCTTGGATTAGGTGGGTGTGAGTCGTAGATATTGCTCACAGGTTGGCATGTTGTCGGTGCGCAAGTGCCCCTGTCGAGAGTGTGTGATTAGTGAAGCGCTAGGGGAGTTTGAAGCAGTCATAGAAGTCGTACAATTGTGTTCGTCAGGTGGAGCCAAAGTACAAGAGTATACATACACAGGGTTACAGTTACAAGTGATTCGATGAGCAGTGATTTGGGTTTCAGACTTCCTGGGCAAGCATAAGTCAAGACGCAAAATGAAATGAGGACGAGGGTAAGCGTCTTGGGTAAGGGAGGTACAGTTCATCTCCCAGTTATGATCCAGATGTTATGTGCTCTAATCATCTGCTAGCCATACGTGCATTTCTGCATCCTTGTTAAGTCCCAAGTTGATTGTTTTGAATTTCAAAATAAGTTTACTTTCTCGCCTGTAACACACTAGATGACCCAGCACCAGAGTACTTATATCAGAAGTAAATAGAAGTATTTTTATATCATAAATTTCAGTGCCCAGCACAATATTGAAAAAATGGCTTCTTTAAGGATAAGCAATTTCAAAGACTTGATTGTAGATTAATTCATTCTTTATTTCTCAGAATTCATTAAAACATGACAGGATTGCTTGTCGCCAACGCGTTTCATCCCACCCGGGACTTCCTCAGGGCTAGAAGCAATTTATAAAAACACAATATATTACACACAATATATTTACAATTAAAATCGCAATATTTGTATGCTTCAAAACTCACAATTTGTCAGCATTGATTTTAGTACCACAAAAGCCTATCCTCTAACAACATCATTTTACAGTTTTATCTGCAATCACAAAGCCATAACACCAGTCCAACATGGTCCACATGGCATCCCCAAAACTGATTTTATGTGGGAGGAGAGACAGTTTTAGAGAGACCATAACATTGGTTCATCATATATGACGCAAAACAATCAACATGGCATTCCCATCTTAAACTTCTACGGGAGGAGTCACAGTTATGGCGAATCCATGTACATTGCAATGAATAAAATTAATACTTTGTTCATCCTAGTTTTTGTCACAGGGACTCATTTTGTCTTTATCTGCTGGTATACCATAAACACGGTTTACACATAAATATCATTATAATTTCACTAGATTACACATAATGGTATCTCGGAATCAAAATGCAAATGTTATAATGACACTACTAAATTGAAGTAGTTCATAACATCTAATAACCTGCATATTTCTCTATTAATCCCCTGATCTTATTCCAACAACCAGATATCAAAGATAAATTCATCATACTTTTATTATAGTATTGTAACACACAATTCACGTAATTCTTTTAATGTTCTTATTGGTGATCATAAAAGTGTATCTAAAATAAACAGTTTATAGAATCATGTAATTAATACAATCCATAAATAATCTTCAATTTATTCTTATTGATCCTGTCTTATTAAATGTCATCGGAGCACCCTTAACTTATTTTGTTATATTAATGCATAGTCTAATACTAGTTATCATTAGGATATCATGACAATATTTGTATCCGCAATTATATTATTGTATGTCCTCAATTGATATATTCAGTTAAAGTCTATTTGGGCCTGGCCCTGTTGCTGGCGAAACGTGCCATCACGATGAGGTGGAAGTCAGCCAGACCTCCTGACCCGGAGTTGTGGAGGGCGGAAGTGGTGCGGTGGGGCAAGGCAGAGGGAGTTGCACTACAGAGGGAGGAATACAGGGGTCTAAGGAAACAGCCAATTTCACTGGACTGGTATACCATATTAGGTAGGTTTGAAACTGGGGGAGACGGGGAAGAAGAGGGTACAAGTACCTCTTCGATTGCACGATAAATGTGTCCTTGGCCGGACTGACATGCACTGTCACTAACCGTGGTGCGCTACGAAGAGATGAGGGGGGTCCCCCAATTTATATTCTCTGTATTGGTCTAGTTCCACCTATGTGTACAATCGAATAGAGCCATATGTTGTGATTCTCTGAGTGCCCCAGTCTAATGATTGATCAATTATATGTTTTTTGTGTGAGTGTCGGATGGGTTTGTTGAGGGTGGGGGGAGGGATAGTTTTTGACAGGGGTTTATATAAACTGTGACGGTTACTGTCACCAACAAAATGAAAAATTGAGTCAACTATGCAATTATATGTTCTAAGCAACCTTATGTATGTATTACTCTGTATCCCCTCGGGACTGGAAGTATCTGTGACTGCTTTGCCTACTATGCTAATAAACAGATTTTCAAAAAAAAAAAAAAAAAAAGTCTATTTGGGCTACCCACGCCAAATTCTCTGCTTGATTTTACTGCTAATGTGTAGTTCCGTATTAATTCTGTCCTTTGATTAATACTACTTACATATGAGAAAAGAAGTTATTTCAACAATCAGAAACAGGTTCCTTTTTGGTAAATCATCGAATTTTCCTCCAGGTATCTTAGTATTCACAGTGTCTTTATGACCATAGTGTGGTCCATTAGTGAGATTCTAAACCGAAAGCACATACAAAATATATGTCAGCAAATGTAATGTTTGCTCTACATGAGACAAATAAAAAGTCATTTCCTTTACAGGACTGCTCTCCATTGACCTCTCACTATTTGTCAATATGTTTTTGGGCTCTACAAAATATATCATAGTCCTATTGAAGCGTGCAATAACCATAATCAGCTACAGTGTGCTTGGAGGATTCAATAATAAACTTTGACTTTTAAGTTTTAACACCAATGTGTACTTTTAACTGTCCTCCTATCATTAACGGAATTCCTCAAACTAGTACAAGTATTGAAACCAATACAAACCATGGGTAATTATTGATTATCTCAGAATTTTGCATTCCAGCGTACCCTCCAAAGGGGATATATGAGCACATTGGAAAAATTAGCTCTTCGCATGGATCACAGTATGAAACAATCACAGCAGCTTATCTCTCAATTAAAGACCATACATAAGTCTATGAACAGCATGTGTTCAGCACGTTTGTATCGATGTTACAATGCACAAATATTCACGAAAATTACACAAACATGCGCATGAGACGAAGCATACTGTGTATATTGACACTTTTGTACCAAAATCCTAACTGCTCATGGCTCCGTTAAGTCACTAGTTCCAGTATAATGAAACCCCAACTGCATATGATACAGTTAAATTTAAGTGCACATCTATTATCGCATGTGCTATCGAAAACCGAAGCTTTGTGCATAAGCACTAATATGCCCAATTAGACGTTGTGCACGACTCCTTTCCAAAACACGCACACCTCACGGGTGTCGGGTATTCATCGCATGTAAACAGATGTGAGAAACCATAGACAACTTGTGGTTTGAGTTAAAACAGTCTAAAAACCGACATTATCTCTCACACACAGCTTGTGGTTTAAGCTCAAACAATCTAACAACCAGCATTCTCTCTCACTACTCACCCCGTTGTGTGTGGCCCCTCAAGTGTACGGTTTCCTCCGGTCGTGCAACAATGCTTGTCGGCATTTCTACCCCATTTATATCATCCATTACAAACTCCCTACACCTGTAGCATCCCCACGGCGCCTTACGATGACGTTGCTACGTGTCTCACTGTTCCCTTGTGAGAGCCCACTGCTTGAAATGCACAATGTGGCCGCCATCTTTAAATGTGTGTTGCTAAATGGCATTTTATATATTCTTTCTCAATAGCCCTCACGGGGAATGACAGTTGAGTAATTGTAGAGGCGCATCATGACCAAAACGACGATATATGTTGTTTTATACAAAGGTCATATACATGTTTGTCATTGGTACTAGTGCAAAGTCACACTACTTGTAGAGAGCAAAATCGGTGCAATCTTTAAATATATTTAACTACTCTGAGTCGTTTTCAATTGTACGAAAATATTGTTTTGTGCTGGTATCGTTTCATAACTCGATTCCTATGTGTGAGGCAAATATGATCATGTACGAGAAAAAATGTACAACTCTGTCGGTAACTGTGTATGATCAAACTCCCAAATACAAGCCGAGCGTGCGCCATCTTGAATTATGTTTATTAGCCTGACGTCCTGTGTTCCTTATTATTAAATATCGCAGATAATGGCGGTAATGCAGCTGCCACATGTAGGTCCCAAGTTTTAAAACTAACTATTATAATCTGAAACCGACTAGACCCCTTATTTTCTCAAGACGGAGAACTGTTTGTCATAAATATAACCCGCCTTATTCAATATTGAAGATAATACATTTTGTGTGCAGGATTAGCCATCCTGCGCTATTCCCAATGTATCCAATTTGTATGTGGACATAGTAAGTGATTATAAAAAAAGGCCAGATCATAACCTACCGCTACTTCTCATTATATCTGTACCAGATTATATCATACAGATATCATGTTATTTCCTCATTGCTTCTTCTCAGAATCATAAGTGGCAGTTACTGGTTCTTTAATTTACAGAAAGTGATGGAACTCGTTATTGCAATTAAGCCCAGCAGTCACAGCCCTTAAACGACAAATCCATTTCGCTTCAGTCTGTCTTAGCAGAACGGTCCTGTCACTGTCACACCCTCTAGTGCCATATTTAACATGGTCTAGGGCATGGAATGTTATACTTGATTGCTCTGGATGAGTTTTCGAGATATGTTGTGCTACTGGAGACCGATCATCCTTATTCTTGATATCCCTAACATGTTCCTGTATTCGTGTTTTGAAACATCTGATGCTGCTCCCAACATAGATTTGTTCACACGCACACCGCAGTGCGTTTACAGTGTGTGGTGTTACAGTTCATGAAAGATAATACTCGATATTCATTCGATTTGTTGTATTGAAAGCTGATGCATCTATTTATTCCAAATTTGCATACACTTCAGTTACCACAAATATAAAAGCCTAACGGCTTCTCATGTAGCCAAGTTACTGGATTAATTTTCGGCTCTTTATCATGACTCGGACATAGGATGTTTCGCAACGTTTTCCCTTTCCGATAAATCACTCTTGGTTTATTGGCTACAATACCAGGTGGTAAAAGGTTTGATTGCAGTAGGTCCCAATTTCTACGTAATATATTATCAATGTGTCCACTGTACATATTATATTCCGTAATGAAGGAGACCTGTTCCATGTATTTGTTATTACTCATAATAGGCCTGCTTGTGAGGGTGTCCTTCCTGTTCAATCTTTTTACTTTTTCTTTAGCCTTTTTAAAACAATCAGAATATCCCCTGCTACTGAAATTGGTCTGAATGTCTTGAATCAATTTATCAAAGTTAGCCTCTTCGCTACAGTTATGACGTGCCCGTACCATCTCGCCATAAGGTATGGCTGTGATGGTCGGGCGAGGATGGCAGCTGTGGGCCTGCAGTATGCTATTGCATGCCGTAGATTTTTTAAACATGTCACATTCGATATTATTGCCCTGGATGTAAAGTCTAAGGTCTAGATACATGATTTCCACTTTCGAGCTGCTGATTGTTAGTTTCACATTGAAGCTGTTCGAGATATCTGAAGTATTGGGTGAGGGCTTCATCATCCCCTTTCCACACTAGCAAGATGTCATCAATATCTGACATAAAACAATTATGTTATCAAGCCAGTCCTGTGCTCCTGGGCCCCAGGCATGCTCCAACTCATACAGTCCCATAAAAAGGTTAGTGTATGAGGGAGCAAGCCTGGAGCCCATCGCAGTGCCCTGTACTTGCAGGAACCATTTGTCGCCATGCAGAAAAGCATTTTGAGTCAGAATTAGATTTGTCATTTTCAACAACATTTGTGTGTGTTCCAAATGACACACATTTCTCTTAGAGAAAATTGGTGAGTGCTCGTGTACCCTAATCTATTTCTATATACGTATATAATCCCTCCACATCCATAGTCACGAATGTGAAGGTGTCTGCTTCCCATTGTAGATCCTCCAATTTGCACAGTAATTTTCTGCTATCCTTAATATAGGAGGGAAGGTTTCTGACAAATGGCTGAAGAAACGTATCAGTACAAAAGAAAAATGTCCTTTCTGTGTTCTTCAATGTAGTGCTTATTCAAGACCTTATAGTACAATTAGGATGACCCCAAAACATATAATCTTCGCACACAAATTTGCATATGTTACCTTCATTTTATTAAAAACAGGCATTCACTGCCAAAATTCATAGTTTCTCCACAATAAAATCTTCTTTTATATATTATTCACAGTGACATCAGAATATTTAACAAATACACATTATACAATCGTTAAAACAAAATGCAAATGAAATTTTAAAAAAGTCCTTATGTCATAAGGACATAAGGACTTTTTTTAAATTTCATTTGCATTTGAATTTTGGCAGTGAATGCCTGTTTTTAATAAAATGAAGGTAACATATGCAAATTTGTGTGCGAAGATTATATGTTTTGGGGTCATCCTAATTGTACTATAAGGTCTTGAATAAGCACTACATTGAAGAACACAGAAAGGAAATTTTTCTTTTGTACTGTTTGTATTACCCAGTCCTTTCTGGTTTTATGGGAAACTCTCTCTTTCTGAAATGAAGAAACGTATCTACATACTCCGCCAGGTGTTCCGTGGGCCCCCCATTCCCCGATATTATAGATCGTCCTGGTGGGAAGGCACCACCTTTATGTACTTTTGGGAGTATGTAGATACACGGATGTCTTGAGTTCTGTGCTTGAAGGTACCTATATTCAGTTTCTGAGATCAAACCTGACTCTTTCCAATCCACCAAATTTGGATTGATGTTACTCTCAATCTGTTTAGTGGGATTGGAATCTAACTTTTTGTAGCATTGTTCCTGGTTCAATTGTCGGTTGATCTCTCCATTGTGATCTGAATAGTCCATAAGGACTATGTTCCCCCCCTTTGTCCGCTTCGCGGATAACAAGGTTAGGGTCATCCTTCAAAGATTTTAATAACATTTTTTCTTCCCTTGTCAAATTGTATGTATTTCTACATCTACTCTTGGTGTTTTGTATCTCCTCGAGTCGATATAGTTCTCATGTTACTCTTGGTGCAAATTCATCTATGGCTGAGTGAGTGCTGTTCGGTGGTACAAATTTGGAGGTACATTTCAAACCACTGTCTATTGTAGTATCCTCTACAATATCTAACTCGCGTGCAAACTCAGTCAAACTCTCAATTCCTTCCTCCTCATTTAAATTTGCTATGATGTGAGACACATTGACATCTGCAATAGTCAAATCAGAATTCAGAACCATCCCCCTTGACACATTACATGTAGACGGTTGTTCTGCAAAGAACTGTGTTAATTTTAGTTTGCGCATAAATTTGTAAAGGTCCAGGTGTACATTTTCCAAAGACGGAACTTCAGTTATACAATAATTTAAACCTTTACACAAAATGTCATTCTCTTTAATACTCCGTGTTCTAGATGACAGATTTATAATATTCAAAACATTATCTACTCTGTCCACTGAGTGGTTCACATTCTCATTGGTTACTTGGTCTGTCCATTGGCTCTGCGAGCTTTTACCCCGGCTCGTGTGTTTCTTGCCACCCCTCCTTGTTCGTTTCCCTGATTTTTCTTTTTGTTTCCCAATCGGAAACGTTGGACTTTGCGTAAAACAACAGATGTCTGTTCCGGAGTCGCTATACTGGTGCTTGGTCCCTCACTCAGTTCACTTTCAACTGAGGAAATGGACGTAGAGCTTGAAGAGATGCTAGGTTCTTTAATCGCATTTTCAGGGGCCTGTGTGGGTTTATTGGAAATGTCATAAATTTTTCGTGCGAAAGTAAAGATTCGCCCTCTATCGTAATAATTTTTTTCTCGTTCAATCTTTTGTAGCTTCTTATCCTTTAGGTAAATTTGATATTGGCTCATTCCTTCTTTAAGATGACATGATTTTTTTCAATCACATCAGTCAAATTTGTATCATTGATTTCCTTTTCTAAGGATATTATCTCATCCCTGATCTTTTTTACTTTCCTATCTGAGTTCCTGATCAGAATATCCATCATCTTATAAGGTGCTTCATAGAGACCCTCCTCCCATTCACTCAAGTGATCTGCTTCCAAATCCTCGTAGTTGGGGAAAATGAGAATGCGGAGACCCCGAGGGATTCTCCTATTCTTTAAATACTTCTTAAGGGTTGCCCCATCCCACCATTTTTTTCAGTCTCTCTAATTAGATGAATATATTTTGAGACCTCCTGCCCGTGGTGTCTTTATTGTTGACTGTGCAGTGTTGCCATCTAGTTTACAGAATAATCCTACCAATAACTCCTCCCTGTTGTCATCAAAATCCATCTTATTCCGTTTAGGTGTGTGGCAATTGAGTGAAAGTGCTCGGTAAGCTCAAATTTTTCACAAACAAACTAATACAAGGGTCAGAGCTATACAAGACCAGCACTCTTAACCAATTCTATATTCGGCCTGTATGTTTGTCGCTATTCTCTGTGCATGACGTCTGGGATTTGACCCTTAAACATCCCCAATTTAATGATCAGAAGACCACTAATATCTATAACACACAAGATGACCCAGCACCAGAGTACTTATATCAGAAGTAAATAGAAGTATTTTTATATCATACATTTCAGTGCCCAACACAATATTGAAAAAATGGCTTCTTTAAGGATAAGCAATTTCAAAGACTTGATTGTAGATTAATTCATTCTTTAGTTCTCAAAATTCATTAAAACATGACAGGATTGCTTGTCGCCAACACGTTTCATCCCACCCGGGACTAATTCAGGGCTAGAAGCAATTTATAAAAACACAATATAGTACACACATTATATTTACAATTAATATCGCAATATTTGTATGCTTCAAAATCTCACAATTTATTCCGCATTGATTTTAGTACCACAAAAGCCTATCCTCTAACAACATCATTTTACAGTTTTATCTGCAATCACAAAGCCATAACACCAGTCAAACATGGTCCACATGGCATCCCCAAACTGATTTTAAGTGGGAGGAGAGACAGTTATGGAGAGAGACCATAACATTGATTCATCGTGCCTCTTTTCACGGTCTCCCCCTCTTCTGGCTGGATGGACAATTTCCAGACCAAAGAAAAGGAATTATTTTTTGTGTTGGTGTTTGTCATGAAAATGTTCTGTTAATGCATGACCGGAGGAGTTGTGCTTAGTATGTTGTGGTAGTGTTCCTGAATCTGGGTGCTCAGTGGTCGTATCGTGCAACCAATATATGGGAGATTGCAAGGACAGATGATTATGTAGATGGTGAATGTGCTGTTGCAGTCAATCCATTCTTTAATGGTAAATTCCTTTCCTTGTGTTATTGGTACCTGTGTTGTTTTACTTCGGCTTAGTTTGCAAATGATGCAGTTTTTGCATGTGTGGAATCTTGGTGGTCTATCCAAAAATGTGGTGACCGGATTCCTTTTATCCTCAAATTCAGAATTGCACAGAAGGTTTTTAAGGTTCGGTGCTCGTCTAAATGTAATTTCTGGGTAGGTTTTGAGATGTTCGGTTAGGCTCGGTGTTTGTTGCAAAAGGTGCCAGTGTCGTTTCAAGCTTTGTCTTATTTGGTGATGACCATTGTGGTAGTCTATAATAAAGCAGATCATCGTGTTGCTCTCTTGTCTTCTTTTAGGTTGGAACATCTGTTCCGTTCCATTATGGCCACTGTGGTCATGGTGTTAAGAGCAGTATGTTCATACCCTCGCTGGCTCAGTCTCGACACAATTTCTTCTCCTTTTTCTTTAAATATCTCATCCTCGCTGCAGTTTCTACGGGTTCTCAAAAATTCCCCTTTTGGGATGTTCCTGATATTGTGACGTGGAAGACAACTATCAGCTCTTAATATAGAGTTGGCCGCTGTATCTTTTCTGAACAGTTTGCTCTGTAGGGTGTCATTCTTAACATGAAGTGTCACGTCCAGGAAGTTGATCTCCTCCTTTGAGAATGTGTGTGTGGTTTTTATCCCCCATGGATTTTTTTTGATTTTTTTTTTCAAAAACCTTTATTGATTCAAGTAAAGTAGCACAAGCGCAGGCCAACAACCACGGAGGCCGGCCGCAAACACAGGAAAGATAAGCAAAAGCGTTACACATGTTTACGGCTCTAAGAGTAATCACGGTGCAATCATAGTACATGGTATGCATGCGCCTCAAAACGCTAGGATGTAGAAGGTTTCAGTTTTATAGTTTGAGAAAGCAGCAGAGGCTATATCATTGAAGGCATCACACTACATGAGAAAAGGAAGAGATGGGAGGATCGCATCCCTCCATGCTAGCGAAAATCAGTGATGAGCAATACGGCCAAAGGCACACTACGCCCGCCGAAGGCAGGCCAGGAGTATAAATCAAACAATGGTCCGTGATTTGGTGAAAGCATCGTCCGAAAAACCCACCCTTCCGAAACAATAAAGGAGGCAAGTGCAAATGCCCAACAGGGAAAAGGAAGAAAGAAGGAGATACAGCCAACGCCACTAAGAAAGGAAGAGAAAAAGGGGACCATAGAACAAAACAAACTAAAATAACAAAACCCACCCAACACCCGCCACCCTACATCACCGTAATGGCTATGGCCTACCCCACTAACAGCGTGTCTGTCGCCCCAGAAAATACCCTATGGAAGGGAAAAGGGGAAAGAAGGGAGGAGGAGAGAAACACTCAAGATGGCGGATTCTATAACAACAGTAAAAGTAGCGAGAAACAAAGAGGAGCCCTCCATCCGTCCCCCGGCGGCACCCTCCCGCAAGATCCAAAACAGCACAGGGTGTAGAGTCCAATAACAAAATCCGTTACTATCAAACGATTCTCAAGGCACATAGTCGGCTTACTGCGCTACCAGGTAAATCCGCGCGGTACATATCCGTGTCGGTCATCAGCTAGGGACCACCAGTCCATAGTAGGCACTGTTCATCCTTGTCCCGTCTTATCCGGTCTACCAAAGCGCCCCAAAGTATCAGCGCCCAGGTCAATCTGTACGGGGAGTCGAAGAGTCCAGGCAGGAGTGATCAGCCGCACAAGAGCGTCGACTTGATGCAACCGGGCATCCGCTAGGTCCCTCTCACGTCGTACTAGGGACCCCGGCCCGGCCCGAGAGCACATCTTCCCCCCGATAGTCAACAGAGCAGGGTCGGGGAAAAAAGTCTCAATGTCCAACCCTAGCTGGAGCAGCCCCCGGGTGATGGGAAGCATGGCCTGGGGCGGACACACCCATCGCGATTTCAAACCAATGCCCACACTTCGTCCCAGGCACTCAAGATCTTCAACAAGAGATGCCTCGGGAATGGAATTTTCAAGCCCGCCAGAGTCGTTTAGTGCTGCCATCTTGTTGCATCCGGGTAGCGAATGAGGCATATCGGCGTATTCCCGCTGACCAGCCGTTCTCGAGTGCCCCAGTGTAAACACAATCTCATCCACCTTACTACCCAGGAGTCGGGCAGATTGCACCAAATCGTGACGCAGGGCAACAATAGCAGCCATAAGATCGCAATATTGCAGGACTCTTCCAAGCCCCATCTCAACTGACTCTCCCTTCTCCAGACATCCACGATCACTGTGGGGCTCAGACTCCTCGCAGCTGCATTCCATCTTGCCCGTCGTGTTCACAGGCAGGGCCACCCAGATTCGGGGCCAATTTGCAGGCAGAGGGGCCTCAGGCATCTTCGTATCGCTCTCGTGCTTGCCAAAACCAGTGTAAGCATGAAGCAACAATCAAATAGAAAGCTGGCCCTGCTCGGTATGAAGTGAGCAAAAAACACGGGAGTCGCCCGCCGATAGCGGGACAACACGCAAGCAGTGTCCCGGCGGGGAACAAGCAGGGCTCTTACGATCGCGCCATGTACACCAAGCACAGTGTCAGGCACTCCTTGGAGTCGCACCCGCAGCCAACAGGATATGCTGTTCGAAAATCAGCCGCTCCCCGACACACATGACCCGACCGGCACTTCTCGGTCGCCAGCATCCGCTGTTGTTCACTTGGTGACCAGCCTTCCTGTCCACTCGAGGCTCCGGTCTCAGGGCTGCTGCGGGCCGCGAACCAATGCTGGACGTATCCCCAAAATTAAGCAAGCGCAAGCTTCAGGATTGCGCCGTAGGCAGTCGGAGGTGCTCGTCACCACAGGTGCGCCGTTTTGTACAGGATTACAGGCAGGATGTGAGCTCGGGAGGAAAAAGTCCTCGGAGCCGAGGGACTAGGCGGCCGTCCCGATCGCCATCTTGGCAAGCCCCCCCCACCCCCTCTGGATTTTTATCTAGTTGTTCCAGGAATCTTATTAGCAATGTTTTGTCTCCTTGTATTTGAACATTTAACTGGCAACTAAACTGCAAGCTCTGGGGCTTCTGGACCCTGATTGCTCTCTAAGTGACTATGAAAAGATATGTGGGTGTATTGCGAACTTCTGAGTTTGTTTTTTTAGGGACTGAATGGTGAATTTATCCAAGGGGAGGGGTGAAAGGGGGTTTTGATGAACGTTCTGGTGGCAATGCCTGCCTAGAAGATGTTTAAAAAATGTAATAAAATGGCTGTTGCAACAATCAAATGTGTATTAGTAAATGAAGGCAAAGTATATCCTCAATGAAGGAATGCCCTTTCAGGGGCCCGATGAATCAGCAGTTATTCAGAGAATAACCATAAAAGCAGGTCAGCAATTACCAATATTGGTGTACATCTTTCAAACTTGCTTTGCTTAATTGAAAAGAGCTATCAACTTTTTGTTGTGCAATGCTGCATATATGGGCAAAAAATGTTTATGGCAAATGCAGTTTGGGTGGGTACATTTAAAAGTTGGGAATAGTGATGGTAGTTGAGATGGATACAGATGTTGTCAATCAGTTATCTAATATAGAGCTCAAAATCAATAAACGGTGAGTGAGTTCTGGCAAATCAATTCAACTAGAAAATATAGGTTTCAAAAGACATTCTCAATGGCATAAAGATTTTAATGCCCCATGGCTCTATTTCCTAGCTTCTGCTGAGATGATCTAGGAACACACTAGAATGTAGTTGCCCTATTCACTTTCAAAAGATATTGGCTTGATTTAACGTCTAAAGTGCATTTGAAGCTTTCCCACCTTTTTTTTCTAACTTTTAAAGTGAAATGTGTTGCAGGCAGGCTAAGACCCACATAATTTATGCATAGTATGCATGCCACCATCACATTTGAGTCAAAATTGTGAGTTTTTGTATTAGAAAATTTAAATAGAACCCAAAGAACAGGGCAGGAATTCATCTCTGAGGAAGCTGTAAGAGCCCAAGGTGAGGGAGTGCAAGAAAGAGATGACCAGAAAAGATACTGTGACCTGACCATCTCTGTACAAAACAATTAAAAAGGGGTATATATATATGCAGAAGAGGCAGCATCGCCACCCCTGCCATTCTGAGCCCTCATGTGGCTCTAGCTGGAAGTTATACATTTTGACATCACAACATGGCACCTTATCAGTGTGCTCACCCTTGAAGGCCAGCTCCACTGCAGGTTTGATGTCACCATCAAAGAACAGAGACATCTCCAGGTTGAAGGAGAAAATCTCCTTTCAACAAAACATTAGACATCTAGAAACTCCTCACATGGCTTGACGCCAAGAAGATCACCTTCAAGGCACTGCATCAAGGAGATCAACATCTATGCATTCGATGTTGGCAGTGCTATCAGATTTCACTTATGGATGACTGTCTTCTCATCATCTACTGTCATATCCTTTGCTATCAAAGCCTCAGTGATAAAGATACCAATGGAATATCCACTGCATGTTCCCTTTTTATCTCTGTACCTTCCTCCAAATGTGTGCATGGTTCAAAATCGTACATCAATGTCTCACATCAAGAGGATGACTTTACCAGATGATCTAAATATTCCCTTTGGAGACATGCCAAATGTATAACCTCTATGCATGGAGCACCCTCGTAAACCCAAGAGGTAGAGGTCTCCCTTTACTCTCTTATAAGGTGTGACTTTTTCGATTCAATTTCATCTTATTTATCCTACACACCTACTTCACCAATGTGTTCTCCAAGAAAGGCCTTCACCTGTTGGTAGCAAAACGGTCTACCAGGATGTTTTGCCGAGGGGTACTATAAAACAGAACATTCCAGTTGCAGTGTAATAGACTTAAGTCTCTGATATAATAAAGACCCTAGATATTCGCTTGACATCTAGACCTCTTTTGCTGTAGGTTTCTTGATTTGCATAACTGGCAGAATAAAAAAATCAAGCTAGGACCAAAATGCAGGCCACCTGAGCTAACCTCCTATTTTCTCTATCAAGATCCCTAACCTTGCTTGACCAGAATGAGGCTGCATGTTTTAGCTCCCGACACATCTGTTCCTTTCTTGAGAGAGACAGAGAGCAAATATATACATGTATCAGGAAATTAAGTCTGTGGCATGGCTGTGAACAGCCAGGGGTTTATTGTTTCTGGAAAGGCATAACAGAGCACTTTAGGAGATACCACAGGCCTTTGCAGTAACCTCTTCGGAAAACTCAAACAAACTTTCTTTGAGGTTATGCAGGAATTACTTTTAGTCTTCACCCAGATCATTAGGAACTCACTTAACTCAACAGGTTTAGACATCTCAGAGGTCTGGCACACTATCTCTCCAAGACGATCCTCGTGGCTTTGCCTCACTTCCTTAAAACCAGATTGCAGTTAAAGATCTTGAATCTCCCTTTCACTGCTTTCTCCTGTTTGGACCCAACACAAATGACAAGATGTAATTTATGAGAAAAAAGACAGACAAAAAGACAAGGTTTTACAATTGGCAATATATGCACTGTGACATCTGTAACTAACTAAGGCAAAGGATTCAATCCCCTCTGTGGTCATGTGATTTTCAAACCCAAGGCTAACAGCAGCAAGAACAGCCTCTAAACCATAGTAGATCCTCAGGGAGAGAAGACAACAACACTCTTTTCTGTGAAAATGCAGTCTCATTTTAAACAGTGACTGCCTCTGTACGAGAGTTGTAAGACATTATTTCCAACAAGTTGGTTAATTGATTCAGAGCAGTTATACACTCCAATTCTCCTCCTCTCCCCATTCCTCCAATTCCCGTACCAAAGCATCAGCTGCGCTTATTACGGAAGGAAGCTGCAACACTACAGTAGAGTTATGCAGCAAAATAATTTCTTCCTCTCCGATCTGTTAATGCATCTATTTTTTTTTTTTTTTACAAGTTTATTATTGAGGTTAACACAGACAGGGAAAGTACACGAGGGGGGACACACATTTTTTTACCTGTGTACATTAGATCAATAAAGGATTTGACTTAACCAAGTTACACTCCACTTTGTTGCAAGTTCGCAGAGTCCAATCTCTACAGACAGGCAGATAACGCCATAGTTAATATTCGTCATTTGCTGGCGTCATCCTGGCTGTTGTTTCCTGAGCGCGACATGTAGCAGATGACAGAATTGTGCCAAGTCTCATAGATTGTCATGAGGATGACCTTTACCCTTTGTTCTTCATTCATGTGGGTTGCAAACGGGTGCCAGATCTTCTCAAATTTTAGTTTGTGATCATGGATCATGGCTGACCATTTGTCCATAGCATTTATGGTACACATATTGAGCATAGGGCATTCAGTAGTTTCCACATCTGAGCAGCCAAAAGTAAATGGGTGATTATTTCCTATTGGAGCGGTCATAAGGTCCCTGATTGCCAGGGTTTCCTAGAAGTATCAAGAGAAGTTCATGTGGAAGGGTGAAATTTTTAATAGCTTGTACATGTGTGAGGACATTGTGCCTGAATGTTTGTATGTGAGTGCATGATCACCATGTGTATTGGAGTCCCCCATTCATCGCAGCGTTTGCAACATGTATCCAGGATGCCAAACATCTTATGCAGTCGTGTGGAGGTAAAGGTACCATTGTGTCAACAACTTATATGCATTCTCCCTGTGGTGTATGTTTGTAGAGGACTCCACAGCCCTCTGCCCTCGTCCAGATAGCTTTTCAAGTATCCTCTGAGATTTTAGTCTTTAGGTCTCTCTCCCATATGGAGATGGTGGCGAGCTTCTTTCGGGGACTATGTTCTAGGATGTAGCAATTTGGCCAGGAAATAACCCTGCACACTATGTTACTGAAAATGGGTTCTAGATGTGTCTCACCCCTACAGATTTTATCACAGAATGTTCCCACCAACCCATTGTAAGGATTGTGTGAGCCTAAAGTCATCTCTTCTGCCCAGGTTCAATTATTCCGTCAGGACCTCCTCTCTAGTCTGGAGATCGCCATCATCGTTACAGTCCTTTTGGAGGGGGGATCTTCCTGGTTCCAGGCGTGGAACCCTGGGTCTTTCATGCTAGGGGGAAAGTCTGAGGTTGTTAACCATTGGGGTCAGAGAAAAGCGTAGCGAGAGAAAATACTTTTTTTACAGAATAGTTATTGCCAGTAGTCCAGTAGCTTCATAATTGTACAGAGAAGGGTGTGGAACTCTGAGCCAGTCCTGTGTGGCAGCCATAATAAATCTGAGTGGGAAGGCTGAGAATGTCTGCTCGACTTTTATCAAAAATGCATTATCTGTGTTATAGTTCCAGTCCAAGAATGGGTGCCCAGGTATAGATCGTAATATTGGGGAAGCCTTGGCCCTCCTCGTCTGTTGGGTGGGAGAGGGTCAAGTGCGTCACTCTTGGGGATTTACATTGCCACGCAATGTCAAGCATTTTTTTCCGGACTAGTAACGGTGTTGCTCTGGGTATCGTAGTGGAAGTGTCTGGATTGTGCAGGGCAAGAGGGGCAAGAAATTCATTTTCAAAATGTTCAGTCTCCCCTTACTAGAGCTTTTGTATTTGGCCCCTCAATATAAATCTTAAATAGGATGTTGAGTAGTGGAGGAATGTTACAATCATACGATGCCTGCGTGTGGGCTTGCAGGTTGACTCCTAAGTTTCTCATGGCTTCCCCAGTCCATGAAGGCTGCCTGTTCTAGTGGCACTCTCATTAGTTCATGTGGACCCGGAAACTGTTATACCGTGTGATTTTAAGTAGTTGACTTTAAAGCCGGAAACCAATGCAAAGCAGTCCAGCTTAAGTGTAGGAATAGTTGAGGTACTGATCTGTTGACACCACACCTCCTGGCTCTCTTCAGAGACGCAACCCAAGAGGGTATTCTCCCGTTTGACTCGAGAATGGCCACGATCGTGCCTATATATAAACAGGGCAGGCCCCCTGAAGCCTGCGCATCGTATAGACCAATCTCCCTCCTCAATGTGGAGGCTAAGCTCCTGGCTATGGTCCTGGCCCTTTGCCTATGCCAGGTGATCTCTGGCCTAGTACACCAGGACCAGACGGGATTCCTGCCGGACAGGGCGACTAGGCAAAACCTATGGCAGACGCATAACTGGATCATGGAGGTGCAGCAGAGGGAGGATCCACATATGTTCCACTCTCGTGACACTGAAAAAGCGCCGTTCACTGGCCCTTTCTGGAGGCGACGCTGGTTAAATTCGGTGTCGGCCCCAATTTTAGGAAGTGGGTAGGACCTCTATATACGGACCCCAGAGCCCGGGTTAAAGTGAACGGAATGCTGTCTTATGACTTTCCTATTAGTAGGGGGACCTGGCAGGGTTGCCCCTTGTCCCCGCTGTTATTCGCTCTTACTGTTGAAATAGTGTCCTGTGAGATCCGTCAGGCGGAAGAGGTGCGAGGCTTTCGTATAACACAGCCTGACCTGCAGGAGGAAAAGATTTTGCTCTACACGGACGATATTCTCCTATATGCGTCACAACCGGCCGCTACGGTCCCTGCGCTATTCAAACTCCTAGATAGGTATGGTTCCTTCTCGGGGTACATGATAAACTTGCACAAATCGATTTTATATAGCCCGCGCCTGGAGGAAGAGTGGCCCCCGCTACCGGGCGCCCTCCAGGTCACCCAGTGAGGGTTTACATATTTGGGGATCTACCGGACTACCGACAAACATATTTCATATAAAAAAAAAACATCCAGCGAGTGAATAGGAACTTTGCAGATGATGCCCTTAGATGAAAGTCCCTCCCCCTCACGATCTTAGGCCGGGCTGCAATGTTTAAGATGATCATTCTGCCCCGCTTCCTGTACGCCCTACAGAATGAATACTCCCCTCCCTAGACAGACATTCCAAGTAATAAATGCAGAACTACGCGCCTTTCTGTGGTTAGGGAAACAACCAAGAATAGCCTTAGCTATGCTTCAGAGGAATCAATACAATTGAGGGATCTCCCTACCGGACGTGGAGGCATATTATTGAGCTGAACACCTAGCACCGATAAATGAGTGGCTCCATGTGTCTGCGGGCCACCCGCCGTATAGGCTGGAAAGGGCCACCATGGCATGCCGCACTAGCCTACACTTCTTGTATGGGGGATTCAGGAAGAGACGGCTGCTCCCGGCCAAGCAGATAACTATAGAGGTCTGGGATAGGGCGACGGAGATGATGGGGTGGACGGATAAACCGACCAAGTAGACGCCGATATGGACCTGCACGTGGTTGAGAGAACTCCATAAACTCACCGGCTTTAGCGGGTGGGAAGTTATTGGGATCGCATTGTTGGGGGACCTGGTGGCAAGAGGAGAGCTTAAAACGTATGGGATCCTGAAGGCGGAGTACGGACTGCGTCCAAGCAGTTTATCAAATATGCGCAGTTACGCCACGCCTGGAAGGCCGAGGCGGCGCTCACCTCCCCATTGCCAGAATATGCCTAGTTAGAGGGTGGTTTGTTACAGGAAAAATTACCCAATAAACTGGTATCCTGGCATATGACCCTGAATAATAAAACACCGGACAGGCTAGGGAACCTAAGAGCAGTCTGGGAATGGGACTTGGGCGAGATGGACACAATAGACTGGGAGGCGGCCCTGATGCACCATAGAGAAGTCGCCATTAAATCCCGACTGCGCCTCATCCAGTATAAGATATTGCACAGGGTCTACTATGACAGAGCCAGGATGCATCGCATGGGTAGAGCTAGTGATCCCTGTTTGAGATGCGAGGCACCTTCTATCATACCGTATGGGATTGCCCCATCATTCACACTTATTGGACGCAAATATTGGGAGAACTGAGTAAAGTGCTGGAGGCGACGCTCGCAATGGACCTAAAAATTGTATTACTGGGAATAACTACTGAAGTAGATCTGAGCCGCCCACATTTGATCTTTGCGATGCTGGCATTAGTGGTGGCGAAAAGGGATCTGGCACGAGAGGTGGGAGCACCATCACTCTCCAAAGTGGGAGATTGGAGGAGGGGGATGGATATGTACATGGCGGTTGAGAGGGTGAATTATAAAGCCTGGGGTTGTCCCCGAAAGTTCCGCAGAGTATGGGGGAAATGCAAGAAGTATCATGGTTTTGATGGGGGTCTGGGGCCGGATTGACACACTAAGAACCCCGCTGGTTGGGACGCAGTTTCTCATTACTAGACGATGGGCCATGAGCTTGGGAACTATGAAGTCCCCTTGGAGGACGATGGCGTGTGATGATATTATGTTTTGTGGGTGGTAGTTGGATATTGTTGAATTGCTGTTCGTGATGCTGTCACTATGGATGGTGGGTGGGTGGACGGGGGATGCTTGGAAGTGTGGAAAACCAACTGTGTTTATGTTGATTCTAAATACAAATATATATTTTTTTAAAGTGTAGGAATAGTTTGCCTTGGGTCAGTCCCGAAACAAAGGATATCATCTGCAAATAAGACTAGTTTATGTTCCTTGTTTCCCACCTTCAGTCCGTGGATGTTGCAATTGCGCATGATATTTGCCACCAGGTGTTCCATTGTTACAGCAAAGATTAAGGGGTAGTGGGGGAACCCTTGACTTGTTCCCCAGGATAGTGGTATTTCTTGTGTATATTCACTTTTGATCTTAATTCTAGTTGTTGATTTTTGATAGTTTGCTTGAATTAATATTTTTATTTTGGAGCCAAGATGTCTCTTTCCGAGCAGCTTCCATAAGTAGAACCAATCCTCCCTGTCGAAGGCCTTCTATGCATCAAGTGAGAAAGGGGCCATTGATAAATGTAGCAGAGAGGCAAATCCAGCCAGAGTCATGGCTAGACAGGTGTTATCGTTAGCTTGTCTGTTTTTAGTAAACACTGACTGCTGGATGTAAATGAGGTGAGTCCAAATGTGATGAAGTCGTAGTACCAGTATTGAAGAAAATATTTTGCAGTTAAGGAGAGTGATAAGCCCATACAGTGTGCAAAGTAACAGTTTTTTTCAGGTTTAAGGAGGAGTGTGAGATGATAGCCCGGCATGTTGTCTATAAAAGTCACTGAAGTCAAGAACTAGTTGAATACTTTTGTAAAGGGTTTGATGAGTCGTGAGGCGTATGCTTTCTTGAAGCCGTCCAGGTGTTCTTGCACCTCTCCTATGGAAAGCATCTTTCTGTAAAGAGGCGCATCTCACTCTCCCAAGTTTGGGAGAGAAAATCTGTAAGGTATTCGTACTGAGATGTCTTGTAACTTCTGGTGGAAGTCCAGGGTTGAGTAATAATGTTGTAAGATTCAGATAATCTCTGACTGTATGGCCTTCATCGTCTTTAATTGCATTTATATAGTTTCGTGTTAAGCACCTGTCAGAGCTTAAAGGCTAATAGCCTATTTGCCTCATCACCTTTTTCATATAGGTTTGGTTAATGTTAAGTAATTTAATTTTTTTGCTGCATCCTTCATTTATAATTCTTCTGGCTCCCCTCTGATTCTGCTTTTGCTTGGCTTGGTGTTCAAATGTAGTTGAATGAGATATTAGTTTGCTTCTAAATACTGCCTTGACTGCTTCCCACAGGGTAGAGTGGTTAACTTTACCATTATCATTCTCTACAAAGTATTGTTCAATGGTTTCTTTAATAAGGTCCCCACAGGATGGATCTCTCATGGCAATTTAACTGATTATCCAGGACTGCGAAAAGGGTTTTTGCTGGTTAGGGAGTTCATCATAAGGCAGATGGGACCATGGTCTGCCATAGAATTGCTGTCAGATTAGCCTGGGTAGCTGCTTCTGGATTTTAGGAAGTAGTCAAGTCAGGAGTAGGTCCTGTGCTTGTTGGAATGAAACATGAAGTCTTTCTCAACGGGCTTGTGGTGGTGCCGCCATACATCTGCTGGATTTAGGTCTGCAATCCCCAAAACTAGTGAGGGTGGTGGTTGCATGTCACGGTGTCTTGGGTGGGACGTGTCTGACAAAGAGTCTAGTAATGCGGTATAGATTCCCCGCATTATGAGGTCTCCTGTGGCGAAGTGAGAGATTTTGGTCAAGAGAGCAGCGTAGAAGCTCCCTTTGTCCTCTTTGGGATCGTAGAGAGAAATTTTAGTCAGCGGAGTCCAGTATAATTTGCTTCGGATGCCCACTTGGCACCCTTCCCAATTAGTATATGTATCTTCAATATGGAAGGTAAAATCACTTTGTTTAAAGTATAGCCACCTCTCTAGTTTTGCATCTGTATGATGCATAGGATAGTGAAGGGTACTAATAATATCTAAGTTGCTTAGTGTCTGCTTTGAGTAGGTGGGTTTCCTACAGTAATTCTACACCCAGCTCTTTGAGTTTAAGCTAATGGACAACTGCTCAGACTTTAATCGGGGAATTAAGACCTTGCACTGTAAGCGAGACAATCCTCAAAGGTGTCCTTTTGTCAATGACTAGGAGATGCCTTCACCTATGCCTTTTTATTTGATATGATAATCAGATGGCTGGCCCTAATGGTGAGTGGAGGTGACGTGACATTTTAAGCTTAATAGAGTGTGGTCATTGGCAATTCTGTTTTTGTTAGTTGTAGTCTCAGTATGTGTCTGCATGTGTATTATGAACCAGGTCAACTCAGTAAAATCAGAACAAGGAATTTGAGGGGTAGGTTGGGAGCGGGTCAAGGCCCCATCAAGGGTTAAAGATTGTGGGTATAACTTACTTGTGAGACATCTGAGAAGGTAATAACTAAGAAACAAGACATAAGCATTTCCCCTTATTCATAGACTATGTAGAAACTGTTGCCCGCAAAGTGAACATTAATTTCAAGGCATTTGTGACTATAGATACTCATGCTTTGCATAAGTGTGCCATCTAGTTGTGCTCAGATGATTACAAGTTGCTTTTCTTCGAAGAAATCTTTTCAAGTCAATGTGACTCCACCCATTGGTAACAATGCGCATGGGCATCAACTCCATTTTAAGATTGTTTTTTTCAGCTGGATGTACTCCCTCTCACTCCAGTTCGAAATCGTTTTTTCGGCCTCCGTTGCATTAGCTAGTTACCTACATTCAACTGTATTATTTCTGTCGGTAGTTTTTTTAATATCTTCGACGGGTCAGTATCGTCAAATAACCTCTCAACATACGGGCTATTCCAGGTTCCATTGTTTTCACTCTGTCATCTCTCCAAGAAATTGAGCTGCCAATGGGCCACACTCTGTTCCGTTTCTGTCAGCAGTGCTGCTCCAAATATTGCCATACAGATCTACATTTGGTGTGTAACCTGTACCTCTTGCCTGATCATTGAGAAGACACTTGCGAAGCGCGTAAATCGTTTTGGTCATAGACAAATCTTCCTGACCGGCGTGCGCGTAGTCTAGAGATGCAGCGCAAGAACACCGACGACACTCCAGATATCTTCGGTCCGCCACACAATCAAGATGAGGAGGCATCTACAGCTCAGGAAGGATTCGTATCCATCCACAGTTCCGAATTCGAACAGGAGTAAGACTCAGAAATGGTAGATTCCTTCCAAAAAAAAGTTGGATTGTGAGTACCACTGCCCCTGATCCAAAACATAAAAAAATCACTTGCCACCGACAAACGTGACTATCAAGCATCCTAGACAATGTAACGCTACCATCTGAACTTGCATACATTCAGATCTACTGAACTTTGTGGGGTCTTAGGACTCCCTGTGCCATGTTTTTGGTGTTTTACCTGCGGGTCCCGCAGGTGTTACAGTTCTATGTATATATTGGAATGTTATATTCTCAAAATGTATACAGCCGGCCACGGGCTATTATGTACCATGAAAATTCAATAAAATATGTTATTTAAAAAAAAAAAAAGACGTGGCTAAATCAGTGGGGGCGCTTCAAACTTCTACATTTCATTGTGCTTTTTGCCGCCCATCATTTAAGCTAGTTTTGCCACTACTGACACATAAGCAGTGTCATACAAGGGCCAAACCCAATCCTCACCTTCACCGGTATTTTACAGAGCATCCTTTAGAGGCAATAATTTCAAAGGTTATGGTTGTGGAAATTCCACACGCACAGCCTATAACACCAATAACAAACAATGACTTTCAGTCACATTCTCCACCAACATTTAATGCATGTTTCTGTCACAATGGAAGAACATCACCACAGATCAATGGGTCCTGGATATTGATCAACATGGTTGTTGTCTGGAGCTCATCACCACTCCTCCAACCATTCCTCCTCCCGAACACAACCTCTCTGTTCAGCACCAGTGCTAAAAGAAGAGATAGTAGCTCTTTATCAAAAGGAGCAATAGAGCCAGTTCCAGTACAACAGGGAACAGGGGTATATTCCTTATACTTCCTATTCCCAAAAAGGACAGCTTACTCAGACCCATTTTAGACCTCAGAGTATTAAATCAATACATTCTGTCAGAACACTTTTACATGGCCAGTCTTCATGAGGTTATACCTCTACTTCAACAGGGAGATTTCATGGCCACATTAGACCTCAAGGAAACCTATTTTCAAATACACATTCACCCAGTGCGTTGCTAGTATCTACGTGTTCGAGGCATGTGTGCTGCTAAATTCATATCTATAGCATAGATCGCCGCCTAGTGTTGGGTCCGGATGATTGCACATTGTTGTCCTGGAAGAGTCTTCGAAGTATCACGAGATAGGTGGCTCCTCCCCTGGACTACAGTGCGCATGGGCATCGACTCCATCCCCAGATTGTTTTTTTCCGCCATTGGGTTCGGATGTGATTTCGACATCTGTTCGGAATCGTTGTAGAACTTTTTCAAGGCCAAAAGGCCTTCTTTAAACCGTCGGTATTGTTCGCGTTCGGTCCCGACTATACTCCAACTCGTCGAGTCGGATATCCGGGGAGTCGTGTTACTCTTCAGTGATCGAGGCCCAGTCGACGCAGCAAGACTTCGACGGCATGGAACGGAGTCCGTTCAAGAACTGTCCCGTGTGTGGTTCCAAGTACCCACACATTGACGTCCATCCTGTGTGCAACAAGTGCCTGTCGCCGGACCACGACGAGGCCAACTGTATGGCCTGTTCCAGATTTCGATCGAAGAAAACGATCAAGATGCGGCGCGTGGCGCGCCTCGAGGCCCAGCGATCGGCCCCATCACCGGTGGATATCTTCGACGATGAAGAGGCAGACGAGCAAGAGCTTCAACTGCAGATTTCACCTACACCGGTGGAGGTCGAGTCCGAGTCCGACTACAGAGCGGACGTCGAAGGCCAAACCCTAGAGGAAGTCGTCGATGAGGTAGGGGACGACGAAGAAGCATATGGGGCCATGGAAGATAGCTCGGAGGAAGAGCTATGCCCCGTTCGTACTCCTACAAAGGCTCAGGTCGCGGGATCGCCACACGGCCTTACCCAAGACCTTCCACCATGTTCCACGGCCCCGCCTTCCGACCCGGCTACGGACACCTCAGCGGAGCCGCCATTATCGAAATCTAAACCGAAACTGAAACCATCGGTGTCGACGAAAACAAAGATGGCCAAGGCGCCATCGAAACCGAAGACGTCCACTCCACCATCGACGCCGTCGTAGGCCTCGAAGCCAAAGAAAGCTGTCGACCAGGCAATGGTGCCGAAGGTGGTCAAGGAGCCGAGCTCGAAGAAGGCCGTCGAGCCGGTGTCAAGCAAGGCGGTCGAGCCAAAATCCAAGAAGACTGTCGAGCCTACATCAGGCAGGTCGGACGAGCCGAAAGGCAAAAGGCCCGTCGAGTCAGTCAGCCAAGGGCGCCGAGCCGAAGTCTGGGGTCCCGACGCAAAAAGTCAAGCCTGCCGATCCGAAGCCGTCGACGTCTGCGGCCGTGGACAAGGATCGAAGCGCACCAGTCAAGGATGCTCCTGCGCCTCGAACGGACAAACGGAAGTCATTGACGCAAGGGTCTTCCCCTGGGGGTGGACCGAGGACATCGGTCGGGTCGACGAAACCATCCGCTTCCTTTACGAAGCAGGTCTCGGACTCCCTCAAGCGAATTAGGGACAAGGCTTCGGCACCGGAACCGAAAACGCCTTCCGCACCAAAGCCGGATGGCCCACCGAAGAAGACTTCGATGCCGATCCTCTACACGTTACCACCTAAGGTGGCGTCGAAGGCCTTCGCACCACGGTCGTGCCCAAGGACTCTGAGGTGTCTACGCCAACTCACCCAGGTGGAAGTTTGAGTCATCGACAACCTTTATTAGAAGAAGGGTCCGGGCATTTCATCGATGCCGACACCGGGAAGCTCATGCTTCACAAAAAGAAAATAACATCACAGACTTTGGGGTAATTTACAATCCCTCTAAAGCGCAAGAAGCCAGCACCAGACACACCAGTACTGGTTGAACAAATTCTTCCACGGCCTAGGAGGAGTGCCACACCTTCACCCACCTGCTCTGATGGAGATGAAGGGGAGCAAGATGAGGAGTACAATTTTCCTCAAGACACAGAGCCTGATGAGCAACAGGACTCGTGGATGGACACAGGTGATCAAGGGGACCAGCAGACAGTCCATGACCCTCAGATTTATAACGTAAAAACGTCTCCCACAGAGGATTCTGCGGCATTTAATGCCTTGATTGAACGGGCAGCTACGAACCATAAAGTGGAAATGCATGCTGACCCTGTGGAGGTTGACTTCCTTTTTGACACTTTCTCCACTGCTGAAAAAACTGTCAAGACTCTTCCAATGCTAAAAGGGGTCCTTAAGCATGCGGCAAACATTTTCAAGGAACCCACAAGATCAAGGGTTGTCAACCCTAGAATAGAGAAAAAATACAGACCGGCACCTGGCGACCCGACCTATATTAGGGGCCAGTTGCCTCTGGACTCTTTGGTGGTCTCTAATGCCCGCAAGAGGGCGAACTCCCAAACCACGGGTGAAGCTCCTCCCCCAGACAAAGAGTCAAAAGTGCTGGAGGCATCGGGGCTCAGGCGGCCAACATCTGGCGCATCTCAAACACGCAGGCTCTGTTGGCCAGATACGATAGGGCACACTATGACACCCTAGAGCAGCTGTTACAACACCTTCCAGACCAATTTAAAGAGGGAGCTGAAATGCTTATCCAGGAGGGAAAGCTCATCTCCAACGCTGCTATAAAGTGTGCGCTAGACGTTGCGGACACGGCAGCGAGAGCAATCAACACTAGTGTGATGTTACGGCGTCAGGCTTGGCTCCGCATCTCAGGGTTCAAGCCAGAGATACAGACTACTATCCTCAACCAGCCCGTTAACCCAGACAGGTTATTTGCTCCAGAGGTGGACACCACCCTGGAAAAAATCAAAAAAGATACTGAGACTGCCAAGTCCATGGGTGCTCTCCAGTCACAACAGTTTCGAGGGAACACTTTTCGTCGCTCAGGCAATCGAGGTGTTAACAGAGGGCACATGTCACAGCAAACGCCATTCAATAAAAGTGGTGCGCAATCCTCGTACACCAAGCAGGGCAGAGGTGGATACAGAGGAAACAGTGCCAAAGGTAGAGGCAGAGGCAACAACAGTTCCCGTTCCTCTGCCACCAACAAACAGTGACTCCCTGTCACTGCCCCCGACCATCCAACACCTGTCGGGGGGAGACTCCAACAGTTCCTGCCAGTCTGGAAGTCCATCACCACAGACAGGTGGGTCAGGAAACTTATCCAGTTCGGCTATTGTTTGGAGCTGACATCCACTCCACCAAACATACCCCCAAGACACCGTCCTATGTCAGCAGAGCACTTGCACTTATTGCAGCAGGAGGTTCTTGTGATGCTGCAAAAAGGCGCAATAGAGCTCGTGCCAGTGGAGGAAGAAGGCACAGGGGTTATTCCCTGTACTTCTTAATTCCAAAGAAGGACGGCTCACTCAGACCGATTCTGGACCTACGCCCCCTGAACCAGTACATTCTCCCAGAACACTTCCACATGTTAACACTGCATCAGGTTCTTCCATTGTTAAACCAGGGAGACTTCCTCGCAACCTTGGACCTCAAGGATGCTTACTTTCACATACCACTCCATCCATCCCACAGGAAATCCCTCAGGTTCACTATCCAAAACAGGCATTACCAGTTCAAGGTCCTCCCCTTCGGAGTGACCACTGCCCCCAGAGTGTTCACGAAATGTCTGGCGACAGTGGCGGCGCACCTCAGGAGACAGAGCATACAGGTCTACCCTTATCTGGACGACTGGCTAGTTCAAGCCAAGTCGGCCCAGCAGTGCGCCGCAGACATGTCCCACACCATTCACCTCCTTCACAATCTGGGGTTCTCACTAAACTATCCAAAGTCGCACCTTCAGCCAGCCCATGTGCGGCAGTATCTGGGCGCGACGATAAATACTCTGGCTGCCACAGCTCAGCCAAACCCAGCGAGGATCGACAACATCCAGTCGCTAATCCAGAGGTTCAGACCGCAACACTCACACTCAGCGAGAGTGTTCATGCAGTTGATAGGCATGATGGCCTCCTGCATCTTCATAGTCCCGCACGCACGGTTGCATATGCGTCCGCTCCAAGAATGCTTGGCACATCAGTGGACTCAGGCTCAAGGACAGTTAAAAGACCTAGTGTTGGTTACCGGTCGGGCATACAAGTCTCTGCATTGGTGGAATCCACACAACCTTTGCAAGGGCCGACCGTTCCAAGAGCCTGTGCCACAGATTATCCTAACGACGGACGCATCTCTCCAGGGGTGGGGAGCTCATGTGCTCCACTACACGGTGCAGGGACTATGGACGTCGCAGCAAAAGAAAATGCACATCAACTATCTAGAATTGATGGCAATCTTCATGGCACTCAAGTCCTTCAATGTACATCTGTGCAACAAAGTCGTGTTGATCCGGACGGACAACATGACGGCCATGTACTACATCCAGAAGCAGGGAGGTACGCACTCTCCACAGTTGTCTCATCTGGCTCAGAGCATGTGGAAGTGGGCCATTCAGAGGAACATCTTCCTCATGGCGGAACACCTCCCAGGCAAGGACAATCAGATGGCGGACCTGCTCAGCAGGTACAGCCACCAAATGCACGAGTGGGAGTTACATCCATCAGTACTCCGCCCGTACTTCCAGCAGTGGGGTCATCCAGAGATAGACCTGTTTGCCACAAGGGAAAACGCAAAATGCCAAAGCTTTGCCGCCAGGTTCCCTCATCCACAGTCGCAGGGCAAGTCGATATGGATGAACTGGTCAGGCAAATTTGCGTACGCTTTTCCCCCAGCACCTCTCATTCCGCTGGTGGCAAAAAAGCTAAAGCAACACTCGATAACGCTCATCCTAGTTGCTCCAACGTGGGCACGCCAACCATGGTACACCACGTTTCTAGAACTCTCCGTTGTGCCGCATCAAAGGCTGCGCCTCACACCCAGGCTCTTGACGCAGAACCGTGGCGACATTCAGCATCCAGATCCGCAACAGCTCAATCTGGCGATCTGGCTCCTGAGGTCTTAGAGTTTGGCTACCTTAATTTGCCCCCTGAATGCATGGACAACATCCGGGAGGCAAAATGGAAGCGGTTTGTCATTTACTGTACAGAACACAATATCAACCCGCTAGATGCATCCATTCCTAATATCCTCTGCTATTTGTTACATCTTTACAAATGCAATCTAGCATATGCTTCCATTCGGATACACTTATCCGCCATAGCGGCTTATCTCCAAAACAGGCAGCATCTCTCTGTTTTCAGGGTGCCTGCCATTAAAGCATTCCTAGAAGGGCTGAAGCGGGTTATCCCTCCCAGGACCCCGCCAGCTCCTGTGTGGAACCTCAATGTGGTACTCACCAGATTGATGGGTCCCCCCTTTGAGCCTCTGCATTCATGTGAAATTCAGTTCCTGACATGGAAAGTGGCTTTTCTCATTGCCATCACGTCTCTGAGACGCGTTAGTGAGCTACAGGCGCTCACAATACAAGAGCCATTTATACAAATTCATTCAAACAGGGTGGTGCTGCGCACTAACCCCAAGTTTCTTCCTAAGGTGGTGTCGCAGTTTCATGTCAATCCAACCATCGAACTGCCCGCATTCTTTCCAAACCCCGAAACAGTTGCAGAAAGAATGCTCCATACGCTTGATGTCAAAAAGGCGTTAATGTACTATATTGACAGAACACAACATTTTAGAAAGACACAACAACTCTTTGTTGCCTTCTCACCCCAGCACAAAGGCAACCCCATTTCCAAAGCAGGAATAGCCAGGTGGATCGTTAAGTGTATTCAGATTTGCTATCAGAAAGCTAAGCGCACATTAACGGTCCCCCCCAGGGCACACTCCACACGCAAGTTGGGGGCCTCCATGGCATTCCTAGGTAATATTCCTTTGGAAGACATTTGTAGAGCAGCCACATGGTCTACACCACATACGTTTACCAAACATTACTGTGTAGATGTGCATTCCAAACAGCAGGCAGCTGTAGGACAGGCTGTTATTAAAACACTTTTTCAGACTTCTGCAGCTGGCACGGGCGGCCGCAGTTAATGGAGGGACTGCTATGTATTCTATGCTATAGATATGAATTTAGCAGCCCACATGCCTCAAACTGAATATGCTACTTACCAGTATGCATCTGTTCTTGGCATGTAGGGCTGCTAACATTCATATCGCCCGCCCTCCTCCCCGGCGCCCGTAGCGGCTGCAGACTTTTCTTGCATTCAATCTTAAGCATGGCCATCGCTTACACTGTTACACTCCATCTTTGCCACAATGGCTAAAAACAATCTGGGGATGGAGTCGATGCCCATGCGCACTGTAGTCCAGGGGAGGAGCCACCTATCTCGTGATACTTCGAAGACTCTTCCAGGACAACAATGTGCAATCATCCGGACCCAACACTAGGCGGCGATCTATACTATAGATATGAATGTTAGCAGCCCTACATGCCAAGAACAGATGCATACTGGTAAGTAGCATATTCATTTCTTTTTCCAAGGCAAATATTATCAGTTTTAAAGTACTTCCATTCAGAGTCACCACAGCTCCAAGGGTATTCACAAAATGTCCATCAGTGTTATCAGTGCATCTACGAAGGAAAAACATTCATGGCTTCCCTCATCTAGACGATGTGCTTCTAAAAGCACACAGCCTCAAACTATGCAGTCAATATACTCTCCAGACCCTAACTCTTCCACACCAGTTAGGGTTTACAGTCAATCTGTAAAATTCCCATTTACAACCTGCACAAATGCAGCCATATCTAGGGGCAATTTTCAACACGTAGCTAGTGCCAGCAACTCCAAATTCAGTCAGAATTCAAAATATTCTGTCCTTCGCAAAACAATTTCAAACAGGAATACACGTTCAAGTCAAAATAATGCTAACACTGCTGGGAATTATGACATCCTGTATAGCCATAGCCAAATGCAAGACTACATAAGAGTCCACTGCATTAATCCCTTTCACATCAATGGAATCAGTCACAGGGTCACCTTCAAGATCTAGTGTTGATAGACAGTCGCACACATCACTCTACATTAGTTGAACCTAAACTATCCAGGGGGTGGCCGTTTCTTGACCTTGTTCTCCATGTAATTCTTACAATGGACGCCTCTCTTGCAGTTTGGGGAGCTCATCTGCAACATCCAACTATATGGGGGATATGAGATGTACAGCACCTGTATCCCCATTTCAACTATTTGCGAGCTTCAAGCTGTTCACCTAGCATTTAAAGCATTCCTAACTCGCCTACAGAACAAGGTTGTCCTGGTCCGGACAGATAATATGACAACAATGTATTATTTACAAAAACGGGGGGAGGGGGTGCACTCTCTTAAGCTATCCCGCCTAGCACAGACCATATGGATTTTAGCTATATATCACAACATCTGTCTCTTAGCGGAACATGTACCAGGGAAGACCAATCAAGTTGCAGACCTCCTCAATAGAACACAGCAAAAAGACAACGAGTGGGAACTTCAACCCAAAGTACTACTCGGATACTTTTGCAAATAAGGAATTCCTCAAATAGATCTATTCACAACCACAGAAAATGCAAGATGTCAAAAGTTCGCAGCCAGATTCTCACACCCTGTATCTAAAGGCAATACACTATGGAACAATTGGTCAGGGATATTTGCATACGCTTTTCCCCCCTCTACCACTACTTCCATTTGTGGTCAGGAAGTTACACCAAACTTCACTAATACTAGCGGCACCCTCGTGGGCTTACCAACCATGGTCCACCACCCTATTGGAACTTTCTCAGGTACCACACAAGAAGTTTTCACTCTTCTCAGATCTTCTCACTTTCTGCCAATTGCACAAAAATAAGGAAGTCTTAATGACAAACCCAAATTCCTTCCTAAAATGGTCTCTCATTTTCATATGAACAATTCCATTGAATTGCCTGTGTTCTTTCCAAATCCGGACTCTGTGGCAGAAAGAGCTCCTCATGCTTTAGATGTTGAAAGAGCTTTAATGTATTCTATTGATAGGACTAAATGTTTTAGAAAAACAAAGCAAATATTTGTTGCCTTCTGACCTCCACTCACTGGTAAACCAATTAAAAAAAATGGAATTGCTAAATGGATAGTTAAGTGCATCCAAACATGTTATAAATGTAAATGTGGGATACTTGTAAAGCGCACTGTTACTCTACCTTAGTGTCCTGGCGCTGTAGACCGCTGGGGAACCCGTCCTGGTTTTCCCTGTGAGATGGTCCCTTTTCTGGGTATCTCCAGGGTGAAACCAGGCATCCCCGGCATCTGTGGGGGGCCGTTGTAGAGATGAGGCAAGCTTAATGCCCAGAGTTGCCGAGTGTGTTCCCTGGTTAGAGTAGGCACTGAGGCGAGAATTATCGAGTCCGTTGACCCTGGTCCAAGACCCTGCCCCTGCCGCGTTATGCTAAAGCTAAACGAGAACTATCAGTTACCCCTATAGCCCCCACTCCACTACCAAAGCTGGTGCTTCTATGGCATTTTCAAGGAACATTCCAATTGCTGAAAGATGTAAAGCAGCAGCATGGTCTACACCACATACTTTTACTAAACATTATTGTATGGTTGTAGCAGCACAACAACAATGAGTTGGCCTGCTGTACTACATAGTCTATTTCAAATAACTCCAACCCCCACAGGATAGCCATCGCTTTGGGAGAGGGACTGCTTTACAATCTGACAGCCTGATATATATTTGTCAAGTAATTATATTTTTCTGAGTTTTCTAATTTTTGGAAGAGTTCTTCTGTCAAAATGTTTGCTTTCTTCATCATCTGGCAGGAAGATAACTTCCTCTGACGCCCAGAAGATATGTGTGGTTTGTTTGTCTCCTCAACACTTCACTTAAGACTGTAACATTTGAAAATGTCAAAAAGAACCCCAGAAACAGAGACGGCATCCTACTTCGTAGCTGAATGGATGGCGGACATGCAGCAGACCAGGAGAGGGAGAAGAGAAAGAGAATGTATAATTCTTCTTCCCACCAGTCTCCACAAAGAAAGAAATCGGGTACAGACTTCCACAAAAAGAGATCCGATTCCAAGAGCTCTCCTTTACCACACCACCATCATGCTCATCAACGTCATGTATCCATGTCAAGGACATCAATGTTGCTGTTGAAATGTATGGCTCCATCCTGCTCGCCTTCAAAGGACGGCTCAACATCAACAGGACTTATCGTCACTGTTCGACATCAAGATCGATGACAGCCCCAACTTCAACGTCTAAGACCATCAGAGCACCTCCATCCAGATCCCACCACTCCACATTGAGATCCCACCGGTCCACGTCAAGGTCAGTACAGTCAACATCAAAGTCCCTGCAGTTGACGTCGATGCCAAAGCCAGATTCACACTTTGTCTTGAGTCACGCCGAAGTCACCAGCCATGCGTAAGAAACCACATACGAGGTATATGATATCTCTTTCGACATCGAGAGATGTTCATATGGGAATGTCATCGTCTTTGTCACATTGGTCAGGGTCATTGCAGTGTTCTGACCCTCAATCAGTCGTACAGGACATGAGTTTTCCACCAATCTGTCCTATTATACCTTCAAATTATACTATTCAGTTGCATTTACAGCCCTTAAATCTGTCTCCTATGCCTCAGTGTACCAGAGCGACGTCTGTCACCAATTCACAAATGGAAGGCTCCATCACCAATAAAAGCACCACCTCCAAGACCAGTATCACCCAGAACTATGATGCGATCCACAAGATCAACATCACCGGACACTGCATCATCTTATACTCCAACTTCCCTGGCTCACTCTCCATCTAGAATTTCATAGATAGATGACATTCTAACATTTCAAGATGCCCTGGTGAGGGAGCCGCTAAACTCAACATACAAGTTGACTCCCCTCAGCCATCTGTATAAGTAATATTAGAGACAGCCCAGAGCTACACCTAAACTTCTTCTCTTACTGTTTCCGGGCCTTGAAGAGATTGTACAGGAAAAAATCTTAAACTCAGCCGCAGTTAAGTTGGAAACACCTAAAAAAAATATAAACCTCTGCCTCAAGATTCAGAGTTTCCCAGATCAGATCCAAAACCAGATTCGATCATTGTGTCTGCAGTGAGAAGAAGACACGTCTTGGTTCCAGAAACTTCAGCCTAACCAGAACAAGAAAGCAAGTGGATGGATGCTGTCATCAAGAAAATGTGTGGTACAGCATTGACTCATCTACGCAATGCCAATTCAGCAGCTTTGTTTTGAAGGCACCATCTGAGAAGGTATGAAATCGTTCATGGACAACCTACCAGACCACCAGCAGCAAGAATTCCTGGAGATGGTTTAAGAGCGCTCTCATCTCATGTCTAATCAGGCCATCAGCTCTGCACAGTGGACTCGGTGGAACTGTCTGCCACTGCCTTCTCACATGATGGCTCACCCTGGCGTTGGTCTTGGTTAAGACTTTCATCCCTATTTGGACAACGCATAGAAGAGTAGATGCTACATATAAAAAACGAAGCAGAGACACTCAAGGCAGTCCGCTTAGAAGAGCAAACTAAAGTCTTTAGGCAGTTCAAGCCCAGAGACAGACAAGGTTTCAAACCCCTACATGGCCTTACCAGTACCACCAACAAGAAAGGCAGTCTCAGAGGCCATTCCAGAACAGATACCAAAGAAGACCCTCTCCACATAAGCCCTCGCAGATCAAGGGCAAGAACTCTCAATCCAAACATTTAGAGGTACACACCCCCTTCTCGGTTTCCCACTCCTGTTGGGGGAGCAGTGAAATTTTACCTGGAAGAGTAGTAAAAGATCACAACAGACAAATGGGTGCTAAACATTATTCAAAGTGGCTACGCTTTTCGCTTCTCAAGTACTCCACTACCACTGCCTCCACAGCAGGTCACAGCAGCCCATTTGGACGACCTCAGAAAAGAGATATCCCTATTATTACAAAAGAATGCAATAGAGAAAGTCCTAAAACATTAGAAAATCCAAGGGGTTTATTAAAAATACTTCCTTGTCTAAAAGAAAAATCAATCCAACCAATTTCGGCCAATTCTGGACTTCCGGTTCCTCAACAAATTTACAAAGAAAGAAATATTCAGAATACTAGCATAGCACAATATCTCAGACTGATATGCTTTGTGCAATAGACTTGAAGGACATGCATTTCCACTTTACAGTCATCCCTAACCACAGGCAATACCTGCGGTTTGTGGTAGGATCACACCATTATCAGTACGCAGTACTTCTTTTTGGCCTAAAGTCAGCTTCTTGAACCTTCCCAAAATACATGACCGTAGTAGCGGCACAGCTAAGGAGAAAAGGTTTTTTCAGGGGTAGTAAGGGTGCAGCACAAAAAGAGGGGAAAATGATTTTTATAAGTAAAAAGTGTGAAAAGGAGGTCACCTCTCGGGGCAGACTCTTACTGCATAGAGGTACCGACGGACAGAGTGGGGCCTTCTTCCATGAGCCGCCTGCCAGGTTGAGGTGAGGTTTGATTATCCTTCTATTGAGGATACTCCATGTATTACCTGACAAAAGGACTACCGGTTTTGTATTATCTTTCCTTATTCACATAATATATTAGCAGCAGCAAATAATATTTAGTCATCATAGAGTTGGTCCTGAAGAAAGCCACCGATACAGGAAACTGATCATACGGCTGAAACATGTCGGCTGAAACATGTCGACCTTGTCCTAATAGTAGTTTTAAATCTATACTACTGATTTGCATTGCTTTTTAATCCTGTCAGGCAGAGCACGTGAATAAATTTGAGGTTGTGCATCTTACCCAGTCAGTTTTAACTTCCTTTTCACACTTTTTTCTTCTAAAAATCATTTCCCCCTCATTTTGCGCTGCACCCTTTCTACCCCTTAAGACTCACATATGGGATTTAGCATCCATCTCTCGGAATAACTACAATAAAACATCTCTGAGCTCCTTCATCACAGTGAAGAAGTCGTAGCTCCCAGTGGGACTAGGTTTTCCTACTGGTAAGGAGAAACCCATATGATGAAGCATATAACCTACGTGTGAGTGAGGGTTATAGTCCTTAAGGGATAAATTCCCCTTATTGTTTATTCTCTTATTTCAGCAGTATTTGTTTGATCTTCTTTGAGAGAGGCATGAAAAAAAGCTCCATATAGCCTATAGGCTTAAGGTGCATTGATAAGACCCGAGGTGATATTGTGCTGTTCACCTTTCCAAATGTGCCTAGAGGATCAATGGTTGCAGAAGACAGGTCTCTGGGAAGATCTGATTCTTCTCTGTCAATGCACTTCAATCTCTCTCATGGTAGGCACCCTCACAATCTTCTGACAGGAGTCCTCTTCAGAAACCAACACCATCTCAAGCTATTATCACGGACGTCTCATCGACAGGTTGGGGCGAGTATATGAAACATATTGCCATTCGAGGTCTTTATTCTCAAAAAAAATCTGATTGGAGCTGAAAGTCGTTCGCCTAGCTCTCAAAGCCTTTCTTCCATCACTCGATTCAAGGGACATCATGATTTAGCCAGACAACACCACTACAATGTTTTATATAAACAAACCGGGTGGAACAAGGTCAAGACATCTTTCTCTTCAAGCTGACGCTATGTGGCATTAGGCTTTAGCAAGAGGGCTTTCTATCACTGACTTTCATATTCCAGGTGTTCATAATGTAGAGGTGTATTTTTTCAGGCGCTGCCACGAAGAGAATTACACATGGGTCCTCAACGGTCAGGTAGTGGTATCCATCTTCAAAGCTTGGGGCACAGCAACAATAGATTCGTTTGCCACCACCTGAAACCAGAAATGCAGAGGCACACACATCTAGGGTCTCTGGGCACAATCTCTGGGCAATGCCCTTTTTATTGACTGGCCAGCTCCATTTGCTTGCACCTTTCCATAAATTCCACTGATTCTGTGAGTAATTCAGAAATTAATGAGATCACATATCACAATGATGCTAATAGCTATGGTTTGGCCAAGATAGTAGTGGTAGGTACACAAATGTCCTATAATTATCAATAACCCAACACAAGTGTCCGCCAGTCAGACCACATCTCGTCTCCAAACTTCAGGGAAACATTCTCCATCCAACGATCCATTCTTTGAATTTGGCAGCATGACTCCTGAGGTCACCAAGTACGGACATTTAAGTATCCTGGCAGATTGCATGAACATTTTAAAAGAAGTCAAATGTCCAGCCACGAGAACATGTCATGCCTTTAAGTGAAACATTTCTGCTTATGATGTCATGCTAGGAACTAAGACCACATTACAATGCAGGAGAATGTCATCCTACCTTATTTATTACATATTGCTGAACCTGGTCTTCAATTGACCTCGATTAGAGTTCATCTAGCAGCCATCCCTTCTTACAGAAAATCAGATACCACAGTCTTTCTTCAAGATTCCAGTAGTCAAAGATTTTTTAGGAAGGACTCTAGCAGGTTTTTCCTCCAGTCAGGAGACCCTCATCTCCTTGGGAGCTGAACCTGGTATTATAAAAACTAATAGTCCTCCCTTTGAACCAATCCATAAAGCAACACTGCATCATTTACATACTTAGCCCCTCAATATCGGAACCAGCTTCCATCATATCTCCATGCCAACACTGATTGTAGACGGTTCAAAAATGCTCCTAAAACCTGTGTGTTTTAATCTGTCTTAGTTTAATTTTCAATATTGTTACCTTAGCTCCTGTCTGAAGATACAGTACCTAGAGACCCTTTCAGGGTGTTTTGCAGTGCTCTATAAATATCAAAATATAATAGTGCTTGTCATGTAAAACAGCCTTTTTAGTTGCAAGCACCTCAGCTCGTAGAGTTAGTAAATTGCAGGCTCTTTCTGCTATTGAACCCTTTACAGTTTACCATCACAATAGGGTAGTCTCACGTACACATCCTTCTTTTTTGCCTAAGGTGGTCTCAGAGTTTCATTTCAGTCAATCTATCACTCTGCCTGCCTTTTTCCCCAGACCCTACATCTGCAGCCGAGAGGACACTACGTTCCCTAGACCTGAAACATAACCTGTGTATTTGTAAAGCACATGTTCACCCCCAAAGGAGTATCTTGGCGCTGAATAACAGATGTTTATTGTTAAACAAGTGCTATCCTTTTTTTCAGTGACTTAGCTGGGGGGGGCATCACTGTTTTTGGGGGTGGTGAAGGTGAGCAAGTTGTGTCTGTAGACTGCCATCATCCCCCAGCTCCCGAGAACAAGTCGTCCATTGGCTGCCACCCACCCCGGTCTCTACACAGCGTGGCAAACGTAAGGTCCGCCCCAGGTGGCTGTAGGTCTAACTACACCACTGCTTTTATTTAGAAAGGACAAATTCCATTAGGAAATCTACCCATCTGTTCATAAACTTTAGCCCTATGAGACCGGGTCTAGGTGTATATTTTCATGCATTTCACTATGTTACCAGATAGCAAACTAACCTTTGCCAGACAAACCAAAAGCTCACTCTACAAGGGCTAAAACTGCAACCATAGCTTGGATGAGGCAGGTCCCTATCTTAGACATTTGTAAGGCAGCTACTTGGATTTACATTAACGAGACACTACTGTCTAGACATGGATTCTCTTTCTGAGTCTAGCTTTAGACAAGAAACGTTAATAAACCTATTCAAATAGCTTATCTTGTCCTTATGGGTCTGATGCTCTGGTTCTAATTGATACGTCTGAAGTCAAACAATTTACGGACTGGGAGGGTATGTATTCCTGACAGCCACTGTAGGGAGTTTTTTCTTTGATCTTGCTACTCTATTCAAGGTTTATGGCTATCAATAAAACTCCTACGACAGAGACAGAAAAGTTAGATACCTGTAGATATAGTTCAGCATTGTAGGAATCTTCATTGAATTCATAAACACCCTCCCTCCTCCCCAGCTGTCCGGTTCCATTGATAACCTGTGTTTTACGTACAAAATAACAAACTCGCAGGCCACTGCAATGCAGGCCTCTCCAGGGTCCTTAAAGGTACAGCTCATGTTTTTTAGGTCTCGCGACCTATCGATGCGCGCATGCGCATCGAGCTGAGCGAGAATTCAAGCGGCGAAAACATCATGAAACCACCAGCTTTTTGCTGGCGTTTTCATGAAGTTCATGTGAACCACGTGTTCAAACATGAACGCGCATCAGCCTCCCTCCATTTGCCGCACAGCACATCAAAGGGCTTCGCCCAGCGTGCGCTCTGCGGCTTCTCGGCTTCTCCTCCCCTAATTACGCCGCACACAGCCTTCCTTTCATTTCTCCTCCCCCTCCCCAGCCAGCTTCCCCCAGGCCGTGTTCCCTCAGATATGCTATTGCATATCGTTTGCTACCTCTTGTATTTTGTTGCTCTTGATACTTGCACAACTGTCACTATTGCCTCATGTAACGTAACGTTTGCTTTTGTAACATGCTCACTTGTAATTTTTGCTTCATGTATCACTACTGTTGTCCGCACTATATAAAAAAACACCTCCCTCGCTCTTCTGCTGCCGCCATTGCCTTGGGCTCTCGCGCTCCTTTCTCCCTCTCTCACGCTGCCTAGTCCTCCCACCCCCTCCCTCTCCAGTGCGCGCTCCACTCGCATCTGCCTGCTGCTCCGACCCAGCAATGCCGAGAAGCTTGTTTCCTCTAGTAACATATCGTTTGCTACCTCTTGTATTTTGTTTGCTCTTGATACTTGCACAATTGTCACTATTGCCTCATGTAACGTAACGTTTGCTTTTGTGACATGCTCACTTGTAATTTTTGCTTCATGTATCACTACTGTTGTCCTCGCTTTATAAAAACTGCTCCCTCGCTCTTCTGCCGCCGCCATCGTCTTGGGCTCTCGCGCTCCTTTCTCCCTCTCTCCCGCTGCCTATTCCTCCCACCCCCTCCCTCTCCAGCGCGCGCTCCACTCGCATCTGCCTGCTGCTCCCCCGCCCACCCCCCCACTCGCCCACCCAGCAATGCCGAGAAGCTTGTTTCCTCTAAGAACATATCGTTTGCTACCTCTTGTATTTTGTTTGCTCTTGATACTTGCACAACTGTCACTATTGTCTCATGTAACGTAACGTTTGCTTTTGTAACATGCTCACTTGTAATTTTTGCTTCATGTATCACTACTGTTGTCCGCACTATATAACAAGCATTGGCATAGCCAATAGGTCTCGCTTGTGGGACCTTAGAAGTATTTAGTTTTGCAGCACAATATCCTTGTTGCATAATCGGATATTGTGCTGCAAAACTAAATCCTTATAAGGTCCCACAAGCGAGACCTATTGGCAATGCCAATGCTTGTTCATAGTTTCAGTGTTACCCTATTATGCTGTTTTCCCCATCACTCTCAAGAACAGCCTTTTTGTATAACATTGTATTGCAAATATTAAAAAGTCCTTTTTTCCGGGAGATGTGTTCTACTATTCTTCTACAGCATTCTCCAGGAAAATACATATTTGATAGTCTACACGGAAATTATATGGAAAATGACTTTCAATGATGAGCACTGTGCAGATATTTTCCCGTTTTCTAAATATATGTTGAAGAAGGTGTTACGGGGTCCGCCCAGGCAGCACAGATTTATTCAAGGTTTGTGACTTCAATGAACATTCCTACAAAGCAGAACTATGTTTACTGGTATATAACCTATCCATCCTTGGAGTAGTAGTGTTCTTGGGACCGTTAGTCACCGATGACCCTGCATCATAGTAAACATCTTCCTTTTGAAGACTATTGGCAGTGTTTGATATCCCTTTGTTGGCAATGTTTTTGAGCCACCTTGCACGATATTCTCAAACGTTGGAAGCGCTATTTGCCTCTCTGGTCTGACAAATTAGTGGGGATATGATCTTGATTCTGTTGCATTGATAGGGGCGAGGGGAGGTCTCATCACATGAGGCTTATCTTTATTTATGAAAAGAAACCTGAAGAGGGGATCTTTTCCTTTTGGAGATGTTGGGTCCTTTTGTTTCGCCAGCATTTGGGCCAAGACATCTTGGAATAGTAAGATTGCATCGATTAGAAACGTTAGATGATTGTGTTGTCGGACCGCATTTAAAAAAAATTCTTTCACCTGAAAATAATGGACTTGAGTTAGTACATAAGGGGGGGAGTTTTGTTGCTGCTGCTAATTAGAGTAAACCCTTTGAGTGTGGTTCAATAGGACATGGGTTTTATCAGGAAGTTGGAGTAGGTGTGCGAATAAGGCTTGAACATGGGTTTCCAGGTCCGCTGTTTATATCGTCGATGCAGTGCCTCGGACCAGAATATATTGTTGCGACACGATCAATTCAATAGATCGTCAAGCTTACTTGTAGTGAATTATGCTGTTGTTGTTCCAAAACCTCCAAGCAGGATGTGCGATTGTCTTTCTCTTGGGGAGTGTTTCGCCACAGTGTTGTCTATGTAATCTAGTCACAATTCTGTTTGGCATAGGGAATGATCAAGGTCAAACGGGGCTCTGTTGAAATATTGGTGGAGAGATGTGATATCCTTATGGTATTCCATCAGTAGCGTTTGAATATCGTCTTTTGATTGGTGACGCTTGGGAGTCTAGTAGCCGTTTGTCTTGGATGTCGTAGCCTGGGGTCTCCCTCCAGGTGGCTGTGATGCATGCAACTTCCGGAACAGCTCTCTTATAGAGGAGGATCATTTTGGCTTCATCGTTTTTACCGCCATAGTTGATATTGCAGAAGTGCTTAAGTGGCACCTGTAGGAGAAGAGAACAATGTTGGTGGAGCGGGTGATGATAGTTTCACGGCCCTGAAGTTGTTGTAGGGGGCCCCTCGTCATCATAGAGGTGAGGGGAAGGTCACGGTGGAGGTGACTTCTCACTCCTCCCCACCAAGTCAAGGCCTGGTAAGTGCCAGAAACGGATGTGTATTTTATCCTCACAACATCTGCATGTTGCATAGCTCCTACCACAACTCAACGGCCTATGATTAGTTTTACCTCATGCACACAAAGGCCAAGGCCGTAGGTGAAATGCTAGCATGTACCCTGTTCTTCTCCAGGGAGCACCCTAACACGGAATGATAGCTGGAGAAGTCTTGCACAATAAACACAAAAGAACCCCATAGAAAGGAGGATTCCTTGAGAAAATGGTCCACCTTCCACAGCTGTTCTGAATTACAGTGCAGTTTCCTAGTGCCGGGCTCTTCCTCATTGTGGCAGTGAATTCTGTCCCTAAGAGAGCTTCAACCATTATTTATTGCTCCATCTGTTGCCCTTGGCAGGTCACAGCCTTCTGTCTGGCCATGTTGAATTTCTTTACTACCTCTCTGGTAGCCCTATCCACTCACCAATCGCAGACGTACTCTTTTGGGACTGGTGACTCTGAAACTGTTCTGCTCCGTGTCTCCACAGGCTTAAGCCTCACCATTCAGAAAGAAAAGCCTGGACCACGTCACTGTTGCCTGTCCTTCCGGCACCATCTACCACTGCTGCTACCCTCAGTTCGCTGAAATAATGATGGTGACTGAAGAGGGGAGTCTGGGCTTGTTGGATGAACCAGCTCTTCCCATGGCCCAGAGATTCGCCCCGGTGGAGGTGGATTTGCTATCAGATGCCAATACCATAACTTTGCCTGATAAAGATTATGGCCCTATGAAGATGTTAGCACAGAAGCCCAAAATATGCTTCCTCATTATTACTCTGATTTTGACCTTTACCTGTACGTTAAAAATGCTGGTGGTCTGGATACCTCATTAGAAGGGTGCATCTTTTGCATCTCTGGCCCTTGAACAGAAGAAGTGTCCTTCTTTACCACTGTGACACGCAAGGCTGCAGAAGCCTTAAAGCTGACCTTGGCCTCTGAGAAGCCAAAATCTAATATTTTGACAGATATTTTTACAACCTCTCTCTTCACCTTCCTTTTAACAAGGCAATACCAGAGGCTGTTCCGGCTGCCTGGGAGAAGCTGTTTGTAGGTCCTGCAGTGTATATACAGATTGCTAGGTACCCTGGGGCTGCTTCAACATTTTTTCCTCTTACCCTTCACTGAAGGACCTCATGGTTCTGGTTTCATACTTCATACTGAACCCCAGGGTCTTTCCTACGGCCCCTCTAGACAGAGTTGTTATGGCAGGAAGGTTTGGCTTCTGGCAGTCTCACCTTTCGAACAATGAATTTCATATGTTCACTGGATCGATGTGTCTATGTGCTGTGGTAATTAACAAATCTGGCAGTTGTAAATCTGCTGGAACACAGCAAGGACACAGTTTGAAACTTGGTTAGTGATAGCTTGGATGCTTTGAAGCAGATCCCAAAGCGCCGTTTGGTTTCTGTGGATATTGTTTCCCGTTCCATGGGCAGAGTCGTCATGCTAAGTCGCCATGCCTGGGTGAGATCAACTGCCCTTTTCCTTGGTGTCCAAGCCACTCTGATGTACACGCTCTTCAAATGTGAGTGACTTTTTGGAGAAAAGGCTGATTCCTCCGAGGAGTGCTTAAAAATAAAAGTAAGATTACTACTCGCTCGCTGGGGCTGGCTGACCAGCTTTACAGTTTCATCACCAATACAGAGAATGTAATGGTTATTCTCTACCTCAGTAGTCCTGGCAGAGGCAACCATCTGAACTTTTGTAGGCACTCCCAGCAAATGTACTTCTTCTTTTAGGATGAAATATCTTTTTTGTTGGCAAATCACATGTATTCACTACTACACAGCCAGCTGCCTACACGCCGGACTAGGCCGGCTGCGAGGTCTGATATGTGGTAGAAATAGAGTAGCGATACAACAGAATGTTATTGCAATAGGATAATAATGTAACACAGCATGTCGTCTACAACCCCTAATGGCCGGCTGCATATTTTGTGCAGAGTGAAGGGAAACTGTACAGTGTCAAAGGAGAGTATAACAGTCTTCAGACCCTGATAACGACTCCGTGCAGACTTGACAGGGAATAGCTGTGCTCAATAGGTCGAATTGCTTGCCAAATAACAATAAACCAGGGAAAATAAAATTAAAAACAAGACAGACCAACCCACTTACCCGCCCCCACCCCTACCCCTTCCAACAGTGAACCAGATCATCAGGTTATTAGTATCAAGGGCAGCAATTCAAGCAAAAGGGCCAGTTGGTTCATGTGCTCCCAGCCTCTGCATGGGTAATGGTAATAACCTTAAAAGTCGCAAGTAGACTGGGCATGACAGCTCCTTAAAATCTTAGGATAGGATGGAGATAAAGAGGGACCAGATTTAAAAAAAAGCTGAAAGATCAGATCCGGTCGCCATTGACAGTTGCTCCATACCCAGGAGAGACCATAACTGGAGGAACCATTGTCTATGATCCGAGATTTTGTCTGCGCCCCAGTTTGTCAGCAGCAGGTTGTGCGTCACGTTCAGGACCAGTGCTATCTGTGTTCCTCTCTGGGAGCAAAGGAGAACTGTGATTGCGTTAGGTAGTCCTAAAAGGGTGTAAGTGGGAAACTGTGGCATCTCAGTTTTAAAGGTGCAGTGGATGTCACCCAGTACTTCCTCCCAAAACCTTGTAAACTTCGGGCAGTGCCATAAAAGGTGACGCAGCGTCCCTGGATTACCACAACCCCTCCAGCACTGGCCATCACCCTGCATGTTCCATTTCTGTATATACGCTGGGGTGGAGTACCAGTACTTGATGATTTTGTATGCCTTTTCAGTGTGAGCAGAGTTATGAGCTGCATGGTGCGCCCTATAGAATATGTCCTCCCGATTTTTGTCTAAGAGTACGGCCCAGTTCTGATTCCCATCGAAGTTGACCCGGAGTCTTAATGTTGCTGGTGTAGACTGCAGGAGGCAATAGATCTCGTATATGAGCTTTTTATCGTCCGCTTTAAGGAATAGCCACTTCTCAAAGGGGGGTCAGGATTGAGCCATCAGTGCGTCCGTTGCGAGTAAGTGAATCATTCCTTATCTAGAAGAGAATAGTGAGTCTTAAGCTGGGGGTTGAGACCGTCTTGGTCGATGAGGCTAACCATTCTTTTGCACCTGATTGCCATCCAACACTTGGCGATACCTGGAGTCATGCCCGGCGGGAAATCCAGGTTTGCTAACAGACGTCATGGGAGAAGGGAAGCTTAAGAGCCCCATTGTCACAGCCACTCTATCCCACACCTTTATCGCTGAACTGGTCACGGGAGACGAGTAGAGCCCCCATGCCCAATGGGCACGAGGGAGCCAAGCTTCACGCCAGATGTGTGCACCCGGCACTGTCTGGTCCATGAAGACCCAGTGTTTCTCCGTCATAGGGCGATTCCATTCAACCAGGTAGCACAACTGCGCCACCTGATCATAGCGTAGTACATTAGGCACCTGTCAGGCCCCCCTCCCTTTTTGTGTGCTGGAACGAATGCCTTTGAAATCTTGGCTTCGTTTTTGACCCAGATAAAACATTCTATTTCCCTTCGGAGGGTGCCTAGCACCCCACGCGGTGGAGTAAGGGGAGTGTCTGAAAAATTTACAGGGGGCTGGGCGGACATTCGTTTTCACTGTAGCTATTCTACTCAGCCAGGAAAGGGATAATCTTTGCCAGTGTGCTAGGTATTTGCGAATTAGAGCTATTAGGTTAGAGTAGTTAGTTTGGACAGTTTTAGGAAAGTTCCATGCTAGAGCGAGACCTAAGTTGGGGAGGTTTGTCCCGACCCTTTTTTAAGTCAAATCATGATTGTAGTGCTAGCTTTGTGTTCAGTGTCACTGAGAGATTTAATATTTGAGACTTCTGTGAGTTCACTCGGAAGCCAGATGTGGCCCCAAAGTCGTGTAGTTCCGCGATGATTGCTGGAAGAGAGGAGCGGGATGCGTGATAGAGAAAATAATATCGTCTGAGGTAGAGGCTGATTAAGTGCTGCTCGGAACCCGAGGGGATACCCAACGCATTCGCATTATCTCTAACTTTCTGCGTGAATGGCTCCATGTACAGAGAAAAGAGGAGCAGTGAGAGCGCCTCGTACCTCACTCGATGATACTGTATGAGCTAATCCCATTCACACAAACTGCAGCACTGGGAGAGCTGTAGATGCTTTTGATCCACTTCCAAAACCCCTCGCCCACCCCAAACTCTTATAGGGTTTGCGAATAAATATGGCCAATGAACCCAGTCAAAAGCCTTTTCCGCGTCCACTGCCAGGAGCAAGGCCTCCTACCAGGAGTGGTGCACTTTGTCAGTTAGATGGCAGATGCGCTTGGTATTTATTATCTCCACACTGACGGGAGGGGATAAACCCAGCTTGATCCGGTTCAATGAGTCCTGGCATCAAAGTGTTGAGGCGATATGCAAAGATGCCAGCAAACAGCTTTGGGTCCACGTTCAAAAGGGAGATGGGGCGGTATGAGCTACATAGGCCCCGTTTCGGCAAAGGAGTTGGAGTTGGGTCAGGAATGGGGCCAGCTCCCCACAGAACATCTTATAAAAAAAAGCGCTGAACCCATCCGTGCCTGGGGATTTCATAGGCTTCAGTCTTGCGATCGCTGATATCACTGCTTCTATTCGGATAGGGCAATCTAGTGCCTCAGCTTCTCCAGTGTGAAGATATGTGACTGCCGCCCAGACGTAAAGCTTGGGCTTGGCTCCAGGTAGGGATCCCTTGCGTATAGTTCAGCATAACACGCCTGAAATTTCTCGGCATTGCTAGTGGCTTTGGACACCTCGGACCCGAACACGGCTGGATGGACTTGACCTCATACACATGCTGCTTGCTACGCAACCGATGGTCTAGCGTCCCCCCCTGCCTTGTTGGACCCAAGATAATATTCATGCTTGAGGTGTAGCATTGCAAATTCTGCTCTATCTTGGTCTAGCCGTGCGAGCTGCCGCCTCACCTTCTCCAGTTTGCGCCACACCCGAGGAGCTCCGGTGCGCTTGTGGATGAATTCCAATTCTACTACTGACTTCCCAAGTTCTTGCCTTTTACCTTTCCGCAGCTTGTTGTGGTGCACCACCTTCAGTATAAGGGCCCCACGTGCGACCAATTATAGGGCCTCCCAACCAGCCGCAAGGCAACCATGTCAGTGTAATTTAGGGCCAGGGAGTCAAATAATGTTTTCTTGAGAGCTGCTACTGTGTCTGGTGAATGTAGTAAGATCCCCCACAAACGACAAGGTGGGGTCTGGGTGTGGGAAGTGGAGTGGAGTTGCGCAAGGTGAGAGTGATAGGGGTGTGATCAGAAAACGTACAGGGCTCAATGGTGGAGGTCGATACTCGTTCCCATACTAAGGGGGAGGCCAGGAATTGGTCCAGGCATGCATAAGTCTTGTGGGCTGCAGAGTAAAAGGTGAAGTCACTTTCGTTGGGCTGGAGCGCGCACCAAACATCGCGCAGCCCACATTCAGTGAGCCAAGTCAGCCCCGCCGGGGATAGGGACCCAGTGTGCCCTACTCTGTGACCTGAATGGTCTCGTTCTGTGTTCATCACAATGTTGAGGTCCTCACTCACCAGTATCTCTGGGTCTGGAGAATGGAGCACCTTAGCTAGGGCGTCAGTTATGAAATCCTCCTGTCGCTTGTTTGGGGCATAAAGCGAGGCGAAGTTGAGATGAAGTGCTCCAAGTTGCAATCGCAGGGCTTGTAAGCGACCTCCGACCTCACAGAATGGGCCGGGAACTTCCCCTTTGAAGCGCTTATAGAAAAGGATAGCTACCCCACCCTTTTTCCCTTTCCCTGAAGACCAAAACTGCTGCGGGAATCTCATGGTTTGCATTCTGTGTGTGTCTTTGGGGAGTAAGTGTGTCTCCTGGATCAAGCATATGTCCCCTTGTGAGTGTTCTAGGGGGGAGAGGACCAAAGCTCTTTTAACTGGTTTGTTAAGGCCTCAAACATTGAGGCTGAATATTTTAAGCTCCAGGTGGTCGAGACGGGCGGAAGATAGATAGTGTAAGGCTTGCGCATCACTGGGCAAACTGAGAGAGACACACAAGGGGCAGCCCATCACAATTGATACACGGTAGGCCATGTGTGTTCTGCAATACTTTGGCCCGTTGGAAGGGGCCCTCCCCATAACATCCCAACTCCCAACAAGTAACAAAAACAAATATATGAACAATAGAGTCCATCTTAAGAGGCAGGAACCAGTTGTCGGGGTCTGCCAGGGTCGAGCGGAATATCAGCGACAGTCAAAGTGCCACGGCCCTGTCCCCGCCCCGCTGAAATTGACCCTTACTTTCAAAGCGCTGCACAGTACCTCATGGGGAGGGGGGGTCGTCATCAGGCTTGCAGTCGCCGGTGAGGGAGCGCAGGGCATCTGATCGCTCTTTGGCCATGGTGGCCAGGTCGATCTAGCTGTAGGCCCCAAACAGATGTAGCAGGGATTTGTTTCCCATGGAGGCCCTCTGGAGTCCCAGGATCGATGCTCCGAAAGGGAGTGTAACTGGAATGACTTGCCGTCTAATTGAAAAATAAGGTGGAAGGGATGGCCTCAAGAGTAGGCAATTCCCTTTAAGCGTAGGTGATTGGCGACAGGGCAGAACTGCCTTTGTTTCTGCAGGGTTGAAGCAGCAGGATTGTGGTACAGCTGTGGCGGATGACCGCAAAATTGTAGTTTCTGCTCCCTTCTGGCAGCCTTGAGTATTGCTTCCTCTAAAGTTGTGGACACAAAGCAGGATGTCGGCTGGCAGGCAGGGCGGTGCCTGGGGCAGACCTACCCGATGACACCATCTATCTTGGTGTTGTACAGGGTGTCGTCCCCCAAGATACTACTGAAGAGGGCCTGGACATAATCGAGGTCCTTGCCCTCCGCTCCCAAAGGAACTCCTCTGATGCGGACGTTGTTTCTTCTGGACCCGTTTTCCAAGTCTTCGGCATGGGCCTGCAAATCAAGTTGTTGATCCTGGAGGTAGATAATTTCCTGCTTGAGGGCTTCTATTTCTGTGTCCCTTGCCATATCTCCCTCCTCAATGGTCGTCACCCTCTTCCCTACTTCTTCTGCGCACTTCTCTTAACTCCAGTGCCAAGTCCTTTTTTACTGTCTGCAGGTCCTCCCGCAGCGTAGCGAACAGAGATTCCAGAAACTCGCAGGTAGCCAAGCCCTTGGCGCCCTCTGCCCTGCCGTAGTGCTTCGACTCTCATCATCTTCTCCTGCTGGGCGTCCCCCGCACCTTTCAGCAGCAAGTCGCCAACTTGAACGGTCCTTCTTCGTTTTTTATGTGGCCATCACTCGTGGCGAAGGCGAGGGGTGATCCCTACTCTCTAGACCTCCTAGACGGTTCTGTAAAAGGCTTCTACCGCCTGCCCAGGGGCTAAGATAGTGTTGTTTCACTGTCAGGCCTCACTGCCATACTGGTCGTGACGTCCTGATGCCACTTCACAAAACAAATCTCGCTCAGCGGGGGGCCACCTGGATGAATGAATGAATGAATAAAATTTATACCGCGCAAACAATAACCCAAAGGCATCAAGGCGCCTAACAAAACAGATCATAAATGTCATCACTACACCACTACAGATACGCTTGCACAAAGAGATGTGTTTTCAGAGCACTTCTGAATGCCTGAAGAGTGGGTAGGGATCTTATTTCCAGCGGGAGGGCATTCCACCACTTGGGCGCCAAAGTGGAGAAAGCCCTGCCACCCCATTTCACTTTCCTGAAACGGGGGGCAGATAGAAGAAGTCTGCCAGAGGATCGCAGATCCCTGGAGGGAGTGTAGCGAGACAGGATGGATCCTACACCGGTGGGACTGTTTTTAGCTAAAGCCCTGTATGTCATACATAGGGTCTTAAAGTGAATGCGGTCCTCAACAGGAAGCCAATGCAACAGCTTTCTTGCCGCTGTAGCTGAGGTGCGTTTAGGAAGATCCAGGACAAACCTGGCAGCGGCATTCTGGACTACCTGCAAGCGCTGCAGTAGACTCTTATTCATTCCAGCATACAGCGCATTGCAGTAGTCCAGCCGGGAGCCAATGAGGGCAACAGCAAGCTGTTTCCTTGCTTGTAGGGATAGGTAATGCCTGATCCTCCTCAAGACATGAATAATGCCCCAGCAAGTGGAGATGGTTATGCTGACCTGTTTACCCATGTTAAGGGCAGGATCAATCATGACCCCAAGATTTTTTGCAGAGGAGGTAGGGGTGGGACAGGCTCCTAATGAGTCTGGCCACCAGCAGGATGACCATACGTCATCTTTCCCTCCAAACACCATTACCTCTGTCTTCTCTCCATTTAGTTTCAGCGAATTAAGGATCATCCATTGACCGACTGCCTCCATACAAGATCTAAAATTGGAGGCAGTCGGGACGCTAGACTGGGAGAGAGAGACAAGGATCTGGGTGTCATCCGCATAGGAAACTATCTCCATCCCGAAAGATCTAATAAGCCTGGCAAGTGGGGTCACATAGATGTTAAAGAGGGTCGGACTAAGAGCCGACCCCTGAGGGACCCCACATTGCACAGGGAGGGATGGAGATAGGTACTCCCCCAACTTCACTCTTTGCACTCGATAATTGAGGAAAGAAGTGAGTAGATCTAGGGCAGCACCTTGCACCCCAATCTCCCTCAGCCGAGATGTTAATACTGAGGGAGAGAGGGTATCAAAAGCCGCCGTCAGATCCAAAAGGATCAGGAGGGTGGTCTGGCCCTCATCAACGCGTGTACGGATATTATCCAACACTATGGTGAGGGCCGACTCAGTGCTGTGTTCCCTCCTGAAACCATGTTGAGAGGAGTCAAGACAGGCCGAGCTCTCTACAAAAGCAGCAAGATGCGTGTTAAGATGTGCTTCTAGCATCTTTGCTGGCGCTGGAAGTAGTGAAATGGGCCGGAAGTGTTTTAAGATCGACGGATCCAGGGAGGTCTTTTTTAAAAGAAGTTTTACCACTGCACTTTTCCATTGGGTGGGGAAAAGGCCGTCTCTCATGGCTCTGTTCATAATATCCACCAGAGGAGGCAGGAGAGTTTCCCTGCATTGTTTAAGGATCCTGAGGGGTCACACATCCAGAGGAGAGCCCGATTTAGTTTTATTAAGGAGGCTGTCCAGATCCTCTAAGGAAAGTGGGGGGAAGGAATCTAAAATTCCCAAAGGAAGAGTTTCAGCCGGGGCGTGGTCCATAGCCCCTAAAGCAGGGGGCCCACTCATAAGAGATTTTTGTAGCTCCAAGGCAGAGTAGATATCTAATATTTTTGCCTGAAAGAAAGAGGCAATGTTGTTGCAAAGCTCTTGGGAAGCTACTACTGGATCTGGGGTTTGGAGGGTTATAAGTGAATCTACAACCCTAAAGAGCTCTCTTGGGGAGGACAATGAAGTTGTTTGGCTTTTATAATTTCAGCCTTATACTTCCTCAACAAGATCTTGTGAGCTTCCTTATCTTTTAGGTCCCATCCAGAGTGCCAGAGGCGCTCCTGTCTCCTTACCTCCTGTCTCAGGAGTCTAAGGTGTTCCGAAAACCAGGGGGCTGAGGGCCTTTTTCTGGCACGGCGGCCGGATTTAAACGGGGCTAATTCGTCTAGTGCTTCAGTCATAATTCTTTCAAAGTGCATGACAGCCTTAGAAATACTTTCTTCTTGAGGTAAACACAAATTGGGAGCCCAAGGGGAGAAGGAGCTATTTGAAATATCCTTAAAGTTCCTACGAAGTTCTTGCTTGCTGGGTGTATTTATGGGTGCATAGATGAGCGGACAGATTAGCTCAAATGGGACGGCCAGATGATCAGACCATGACAGAGGAATAGGGTCCTTGATCATCAGCCTCTCGTCATTGGAAAAAATTCCATCGAGCGTATGCCCAGCTCGATGAGTGGCCCCTTTGACCAGCTGGTCAAAGCCACAGGCTGACATGACCTCCAACAAGGAGATGGTATCCTTGATGTCGTGCCTCTCTAAATGGAAATTAAAATCTCCTAGAATCGTAAAGTCTTTTTGACAAAAAAGGGTTCTAGGACGCGGAGCAACCGTTGGCCAAAATTAGTTCGTGGGCCAGGAGGGCGGTATGCCAAAATTCCATTAAGGAGGGCTCTATGGCCACTTTTTATGGAAAAGGAAAGTGCTTGAAAGCTATCCTTTGGGTCAGAAATAGCAGCAGTGTGGCAGTGGAAATGATCCCTATAAAGAATTGCTAGCCCTCCTCCCACCCGGCCCAGTCTATCTTGCCGAGCCAAGCAATATCCTTCCGGGATTGCTTCAATGAGCTCTGGACCGGAAGAGACCTTTGCCCAGGTTTCAGTAACAAAGACCAGGGAAGGCTTCCTAGCTGATATAAATTCCCTAAACAAGATGTTATTTTTGATGAGCGAGCGGGCATTGAGGAGAATACAGTCTTCCTTCCCTGCCCTAGCTCCAGGAAAAGTGAGTTGTTTAGGCCTATGCCTGGATGGTAGGGGGATGGGGCTTACCGTGTTAGATGTCCAGCAACCACATAATAGAGGGCGTAAGAGATCGTCAGGAGAGCAGGTATGTGAACATGTGCGCCTCGGGGGTTTAAACTCGAGCAGAGTCTGAAGGGTATATCTAAAATGTGGGGAGTCAGAGATATCAATACCGGACGTCCAGCTGTCCAGCCCGTCCTCAGCGCAGACTGGCTGGACTCTGGTGTGACTCCGGCGTGGCAGCGACGTACACGCAGCGCGCACACCCTGCGCGCCATAGTGCCCGGTTTAAGTGGGGCTCTAGCCAGTCCACCTGACTGCTAGAGCGCCGTTCAGTGCAGCGCTTCCCCAACCCCCACCCAAGATGGCGCCCACCTAAATCTGAAAGGCGAGGGACCGGCCCGTCAAAGTAACGGTGAGGATACAATTAGTGTGAGGCAATGCGGGCAGTGTCAATGCGGGATTAAAACCAGGGGAAAGCTAAGTGCAACCGAAAATTAAAACAAAGGACAAAAACGGGGAATTTTAAAATACACGAGCGTCCTAGTGCAGGCGTAAGTAGAGCGGCAATAAGCCTGAGCAGGATCCCCTTACCACTTCTCTTGAGGCACAAGGTCCTAGGGCAGCTCTGGCCATAGAAGTAGTCAGATGGGGCCCACCCCCTATGGTACACCGCTGCAGGGAGGACTGGGATTGACGGTCGAAAGCGTGGTCAGGATGCACTAGCTGGGTCCTGGGCCATCGATCCTCAGGTAGATGGGGTCCAATGTGAAGGAGTGACCGGGCCCCTGCGCCTGTCTAGCCCTGTGAAACTAAATCAGTCCAGCTACTGACTCAAGATTTAGCCCCAGGTCCCCAGCCGGGCTAGCCGCTGCAAGGGTGCAATGTGCTGGCGGTTCCTGCTCTCAGAACAGGAAGTGTCCTAATTTTTGTGCCATACACTTCCCTCTGAATGGTTTCAATGGTTTCCTGGGGAAAGTCTTCAGGTTTACCTGGTCTCTGGGACTACATTACACATTTCCAGTGATTCCGATCTCCTAGCACTCGGCATCCTGCTACCTCTTCCTCTCCTGTGCAGCATGGAACTACTCTTGTATAATGATGGTAAGGTCCTCCACCCCAATTTCAGAAACTCCGCTGTTGCTCATGTGGGCATTGAGCAGTGCCTGCTAGAGTGAGTTTTCCTCCCTGACAAGTTGAAGACATCACCGTGCCTGACCGAAAAGCATCTGCTAAATCCATTTATGTGAGTCGCTGTTACATCTTTGTGCAATTGTGCGGATCAAAAGAAGTGGCCCAGATTAAATCCTTCCTTTAGAAGGCCTGCATTTCTCGCTGTCTTTTGCACAGCAATGGTTGATAGTGGCTGCCGTTAAGGGCTACTTGACAGCCTTGTCAGCTTTCATGCATCTTACTGACCAGTTATCATTGCTTAAATCACCACTCGTGGCATGTTTTATGAAAGATTTCCTTTATCTTTGTCCTCCGACTCATTGTTCCTCAATAGGATTTGAATCATGTGTTGACCTTAATGGCAACCCCTTTTGAACCGATGCACAGTTGCCCTGTTCGACTTCTGACTTGAAAGAACATTGGTAGTCACAATAAGTTAATCTTGTAGCATCTGTGAACTTTAGGCCTTTCAGTTCATCCCCTTTTCACAGTTTTCTACCCAGCCAAGTTGGTCCTCCCCTTACTATTCGGAGTAACACCAGGTTTAGGCAATATCTCCTGTAAAGTGGCTTCTCTGGAATAGGGCCGAGTCATGTCATGACTGTTGGCTATCACTCAAATGTTTTGAATAACAGTGGTTTCCCCTTTTAGCCTGTATCATCTTTAAGACCAGCTGTATCTCGTGCAAGGCTACCAAAAGTGACTTCACTGCATATCTGACTGAGAAAGCACCACCTCAGGTGGACTACGCCATACTAGGTCTGGGCATCGACAGACAAGCAATTAATAATGCACTTTCATCTACACTGTATCTGGCAGTATGTCCATCAACATTAGAACTGGCTGATAGTTCTGCAATGTAGATAGGATATGTGTTGTTTAAACTAATTTATTCAGAGATACTGCATTCCTAAGCAACAGGAACCCACTATCCTCAAATGTTCTGCCTCCTAATTGATCATGATTCGTACGCATAAGCTGAAGCCCATGTTTAGCACTCTAGTTCACCCGCTACACTTGCACCATAAAGATACACGTAAATATACATTTGACAGCCACCTCCTTATGTTAAATTCCATATAGACTGTTTCCCTGAGGCAGTCCATCACCTTTTATTGCAATGTTTTACCCCAAGACAGTGTAGGGGTTTTCAACTTTGTTTTATTTTGCAGATTTTGCAGGTAATTGCAGATTACAGTTCGCTGCTCTCTACTCAACTTTTCAGGCTAGCTCACATATGCACCTGTTTTCCCCAGTTAATATGAACACTGCCAAACATTCATAGCAAGGTGAATGCCCTTTTTCTATCTTAGGTGACTCATTTTCTACAGCCATGAATTTCTAATTTTACAAGTACACTATCGCATTTTTGGCATGTGGTATGGTTTGTGTGTAATGCTGCACTTGTTACAGAGCCATATCATGCATTGATCCGACTGCAGTGGTGTGACCTAAAACAACTGTACAGGAGCTTCAATGCACATACATTTGATGTGATAAAAATGAAGAAGGTGGAAGCACCCGGTAGAAATGCTGAGGTGCGGGGGCGCGTTCCCAATTTCTTGTTTTGTGATAGTTTCTTTATTACCTATTCTTTATCCCAAAGTGAATCTGGAAACTAGCTATAGAGGTGTGTTTAGCCAGCCCTACCATTGTTGAAAACTTATGAAGGCTCAATCTTTAATACTTGTTACCTGGATGTGATGGGCATCTCTGATCTGGAGTACAGGACCACAGGCAAGTAAGAATTGTTAAGATCTGCATTGAGACGAGGGGTGGTCAAAGATGGGGTAGGTACCCATGCCTTGCAGGGACTTAACAAAAAGCACGCAGGAACGTTATTTTCATATCCAGGACCGAACAAAACGCTGGCAGGAATGTTATTTCTTTTCATATCCAGGAGACCTTGATTAATGCAGCAGGCAGCAGATAGATCATCAGGAAAGTCTCAAGCTTGCTTCAGCATGGTCATCTTTTCTAAGCCACTGATGAATACTGTGTCTTAACTCAACCATTTTCTTTTCTTTTGTCATTGCAGTTTTTCTCAGTTCCATGGGCTGATTACGCACTACAAGATTGGTGCTCTTTGCATGAACATCATTGACCACGAATTAAAGCGACATGACCTCTGGCAAGAAGAACTCACAAAAAAGAACAAAGCAAATATCCATTTGTTAAATTAGTTGCATTTTTAATTTAAAGACTGTGTGCGTTGATGGCATACTCTGTCAACACTAGAAAAGGAGGCACAAACGGATGACAATGCCCTTTGTTTTTTGAAGAGTAAATTTCACCTGATGTGGCAGACCCCACTGCAGAGGTGGCCGCTGCTATACACATAGGGAAATGTTAAAGGCTGCTCCTAATTGTGCATTTGGCCCTGGAATTTTATTTTGGTGAGCATGAAACAATTGTCCTCTTTTGCCAACATCCTGGCCGTGATACTGAGCATGCTGTCTGTGTCTGACATTGCCAACCAAGAATGATTGCAGACAGATAGGGAAAGTAGTGGGCTCACCCATGTTTCCCTTTCCCCTCGAGTAGCTTTAGTAGTAACGTCCTGTACTTTCTGGGGCCCAAGAAGGGCAGCATAGTGCGACATGACCCTTAGACCAAGGGGATATTTGTAATCTCTCAGGTTGCCATGTCTCTCAGGTTCTTGCGTACCGAGGACAGTTAATCTAAAACCTTAAACTTCTTGCGGTCTAGAGGGTCACCATGATAGCATCTGCAAAATTCACATAGATCCCCCAGTACGAGAGTGGTCTTGGCCATCCTGTGGTAGGCCACAAAGCAGCAAGTTCGACTAGGCCTCCCTCTAGAGCCATCTTGCTGAACAAGGTATTAGCATTATGACAGCACTACCCCCATACCGATGCCCATCATTACCTCTGTGGGGTAGCTGCCTCATGAATTGGGGCCAATTTGTTTCTTGGCTGTAGTTCTACTCCACTGCAACTGGCAACATAGTGGTACGCCAGACCAATTTAGAGGCGTGCGGACCACAGGCTAAATTATGGTAAAGATGGCCCTGTGGAGTAAGGGCTGTCAGAGACTGACCTGTATTTTCCCCCACCTGATTTAGATGGACACCATTAGAGGTCAGTTTTCACTGTCTGTCACTGATAGGGTGAGAACTGCTAAATACTTCCCTCACCATGAGAGAGCACGGTTTGGTGCAGGGCTGGGTCAATTTGATGGAGCTCTGCACCAAGCAGCGAAGTGCATTGACAGGAACTGCTGTAACAGCAGTTTCTGGTAATGCTTTATAAATGACTGCCAGCCTGGCAGTCATTAATAAATCTGGTGGGTTGTACCTCTACCAGTGCGAATAAACTTAGGGCTTATGATCTACGCAATTGGAAATTGTTCAAGTCAAATGTCATGTTATTCTTGGTCAACAATAAATATATGTCTGGGTTCAAACTGGGTTGGCCTAGTGAGCAAAGAACAATTAATTCAACCCAGATACCGTAATTAGGGGTGAGTGATTGAAAAGTTTCTTGTTGTTCTTGTTATGTTCGCCTGAAGTGTCCATGGTTATGCCCAGACGTGGGTCACTTGCTCGCTGTGTCACTGGATTCAAGCTAGCCTGGCTGATGAGGGGTGATACCCCAAAACCCGTCCCAGGATGCTTGTTTGTGGTCCAGGGAGGACCTGGCCTGGTATTTCGGCATGGACTGTTCCCATGAGGAGCAGGGTCAAGACTGATTTGAATATGGCTGGGTCCAAACTGGGGTGGCTTAATGAGCAAAAGAACGATGGATTAAACCGGGATCTCTTGACTGGGGGTGAGTGGTTAATATGTTTCAGCACAACTCATTTAAAATAGATTAGGTAAAAGCAGAATACCAATGTGAAACATTCATTCCCAAAAGTGATAGTACATAACCAGAAAAATATCACTGTGTTCCCATGACTTATTTACTCCTTGACACAAACATCACCTTTTAAAAAAAAAAAAGGTGATGAAAGCTTTCCTCAACAAGCTGCATCTTGTACAGTTCATGATTTTCTTTTCTTAGTTCTTAGAGATACACCAGCTGTCGTTCAGAAATTTAAAGTTCTGCCTTGCTTCCTCATAAAGCATTTGTAGAAGCATTTGGAAAAGCAGATGTTACAGAACATTGACTACAGTTAGAAAACTTCGCATGATTTACTTTAAGACCATGCCCAGGGACAAAGAGTGAGTACTGGAGACAGTGTGTGTGTGTGTGTGTGTGTGTGTAGCCATGCAGTGTCTGCATGGCATGCTAAGCTCTGTAGGTACTACTGGCAAGGGTGCTATGGCTAGGGCATGCTGTAGTTTATACAGGCCTTGTCTGTAGCGAGTATGTTCAGTTCAGTTAAAAACACGTTATATCGATCACAATAGATCAAAAAAGTACAACATAAAAAATAAACACACAATAAAAAACATAAGCATTTACAATACGCATCCATTATCCATTACAATAGCAGCACAATAAAAACAATAGTTATATTGTTTAATGGACCTAGAATTTATCATAAAAACAATGTAAAACCAGCTTAAAAATTCAGTAAATGTTTCGAATAGTATTAAAAGACTGTAATCCACACAGAATAATTCAGGTTACACAATACAATTTTATAGGGCCCTTCAGTGGTGTAACAGCCTAGGTATTATTAAGGGAACACTTGGCACGCCTGATCCACATTGCCATTAAAAACTTGGCTGTACAGAAAACTATAATACAGAATGTATCTGTCTGCATTATTCTGTATGCCTCCTTGTATTTTCTTAATCTCAAATGTCTACAGAGTGGGGCTATCCATTTGTTTGGAGACTGACAATACAAGGGACAAAAAAATAATACATGCGCGGTTGACTCTGATTGCCCTTGGCAACAGGTAGAGTCCTCATCAACCCTATCTCCTACTTCACACCATTTTCATTTGAAGGATTTTACAGGTAGGCAGCCATGCCTAAACTTAAGGTATAGTTTCCTTGCAAGAGGAGGTACAACTTCATCTATAGTATTCTCAAAAGGTGGTGTCGTTTTAAAATCAATAAAAGCAGCCGAGAGCAATCCTTTGCGATTTATTACAATTTCGGTCTCCACAAAACCCCAATAAACGGAATAAACCGCTTTAAGGCTAGTTTTATTAATCTGACACAGAGTTTACGGTTGGTCTCAATATGGACCTAGACTTAGCCTCTGTAAAATATTCTTGAGGGTACGCAGCCACAGGATCTTACTCACTCATGTTGGTGTCATCAATTCACGAAGACCCACTATATAGGACTCAAGTTCTGCAGTAGACCATAGCCAATGCCAAAACATGAGCAGTCTAAGCTCAATTTTGTGAGTAATTTTTTTCTGGGCCAGGTCTAGGTAGAGTGGAGTCAACAGGGTGCTTGCCGGGAGATGTAACGGAGATCTAAAAAATGTATGTTCAATTACCAACAGGTTGCTAGTTTAGTACAGCCCCACAGCTCCGCACCATGCAAAACTGTAACAAAAGCTTTAACATTCTAAATCTCTAACGCCGGTGCCACCCTTCTGCCCACGCATGTACTGGTTGTGCCATTGTATTATAACAGGCCATGCCTTTTGTATTGCATGCTCAGAGGGTATCATTAAGGAACACATGAAATCCACTAGAAAGTCTTTTATTAATAGACGTGGTGGTTCTCAAATGAAATCATGTACTACTATACGTAGATATAAAACCTACATTTTCGAAGGGAAATCGTGGTAGTAATCTAAAACCTAAAATGGCTGAAATATGCCAGCTATGGTTAGCTACCCCAACAATAACTCCTTCCTCACAACACCACCCTGTGGAGCACTTTAAACTCTTGGTAAATTTGATCTTTCTGTCCGCCAACGTAAAAATATTTTGAGCACATGGGCAGCTATAATAGCATCATATATTAATAGATGATAAAAACCGTCTACATTTCCAGGGAAAAAAAATGTGTAGAGAAATCATGGTTACAATCAAAAACCGAAAAAGCACTAAAATTTGCCAGCTGTTAGATACGTAACAATCACCTCTAACCCCTCTTTACCGCCTGTTGTGGCACCGTATGACCTTGATAAATGTGATCTATTATCCGCAGTTTAAACAAGCAAAGGCAATAGTTCTCACCTTGTAGACCACGGGTCTCCAACGTTTTCTTTAATAAGAGCTCATTATGTTCGATGTCAATCATCCCGAGCTACTAATATTATTGGTGTTGTAATGGTGACAACATCAGACAAGATTATATTCGCTTCCACCGGATGCAAGCATACCAGCAGTGTTTTTCTCGGTGCATGAGTCACGGTTACTATCAGTAAAGAAAATAGGCTTTGCCTATTTGTAATTCCTCTACATGGATTGTAGCTAAAAGTCGTAATTGCAATGCCCCTGGTAGTAAGAAGAGATTCTAAATAGTAAGGCTCCACAACACTGCACAATTTATCATTTAAATATTAGCTTTAAGTATATTTTAGAACTTTCATCTTTTGTCTCCAAATATCAGCTTGTGAGCTATGTTTTCAATTCTGTAATACACATATCAAACCAACCAAGCAAAAGTATCCAATTTAGTAGGCAGCAGAGCTACTTAGAGTGGCTGGATAGCTACTGGTAGCTCACAAGCAACTTGTTGGAGAAGTCCGTTGTTGACCTATTCACTAAGCCAGTACCTTTTGCTGATGATGTGCAATATCAGCAAAAAAAGAAAAAAGGACACTCTTGCCAGTCACGTCGTTCTGTAGGCACTGACAGATGCAGGCTTATTTTGACAAAAACATGTAAGTGATAGATCTAAGATGGACGTACTAAGATTGGCATCGCCAATACCATTTGCTGAAGCTGCACAGCCAAACTTTAAAAGGCAAAATGGCACTCATGCATGACGACATATGTGTGCCATTGAGACCCCATGCATGCTAGTGCCTACAAACTATGAAATGATGCAGTTTGCATTTTCTTTATTTACTAACTAATCCAAGATGGATTGTAATTTAATAAAAAATGCGATTTGATTACAATACTGCTTTTTGTAAGGTGGAGAACCCAGGCATCGATTTGGTGCTGATCTTTCTAAAAAAGTAATTTTCGCAGAGGAAGGGAGGACAATGGAAGAGCAGATGGAGGGAGCAACAGGGGACTTTAGGCTAAGCCGAGGGATGGCCCAGAATAAAAATAAGAAGGACTGCTGGGGAAAGCAGGGAATGAGCTTGAATGGAGGGATGAGGGAGCAAAATGGAATGCGCAGGGGGTGGGTGTTGGGAGATGGAAAAACAGACTGTGGGGCTTGCCCACCTTCTCGAATGGATATCAATCTGGAGCAACCCGAAGGCCTCCCTAATTGCGATACCATTGAGGATGGCTTGCTGTGTGATCATGGCCTAAGAATTCCATGGCTGAATTATTATTCACAAAAAACCTTGAAAGCCGTTGGTTGGACATGACCTGTTTTCTATTCGGGATTCATATTAAAGGGGAAATCTGCAAAAGCTAAAGACCTGTTTTTAAGGCGTTATCTAACAAGGAAGACATGGAATTATGAGACCTAACATTAGAGAGAATTGATGAGTTTACAATCAAAACCTAGGGCAGAGCCATATTTGTTATACGTGAACAACTCAAGGGAGGGAACCTTGATAACGAAGTTCTGTCTAGACACCATTAAATGTCACCTGTGCTTCCCACTTGGTCAGTTGGACCATAAGAATATCATGCCCTGCCCCTGTGATGAACTGTCGCCCCAAACCCAAGCACATTTTATTCTCTTGTATACATTTTATGAGGCATTGAGAAAATCCTTCTTACTGATGCTCAAAAACGTTGGCTTTTGTCAGTATAGACCGGCTTTATATTTCTATTGGATGCTCTTGAATCCCTATGTGACTCATTCGGTGTGCATCTTTCTAAAACATGCATTTTACTGGCCCAATTCTGTTGTGTATTAGGTTGTGTTCAGCTTTAGACATTTGTTTTAAAATTCATGACGCACTAATGTGTTTTTTTAGTCACCACTTTTACAGTCTGTGTAAGTAAATATTTTGTGTTTTTAGTAAAATATAATGATGTATGTAGCCTGTTTTTTTGTATTCTGCACCTTTATAATTATATTGCATAATCAAAATAAAGTATTATTAATTGATTGATAAATGCCCATCCTACAATCCCACAGAAATTCCATGAAGCGCAAGGTTAGCCAGGAGCATTTTCAGTTTACTGTTCTCCCCTTCGGGCAGAGGTTGGTTATACCTCAACAATTGTCTGTTGAAAGCAGCTAGCCACAGTAAAACGCAAAACGATGGCGAGCCTCCAGAGATCCTTTGGGTTCTCAATCAACTAGCCAGTCACTCCTGACTTCTTTAGAGGCTTCCCTTTATTAAAGCTGTTCTGGACACAGCAGTTCAGGGATTTTACTCTGCCACAAAGTGTCCATTACCTTTGGGCTATGATCCCAATGTTTCTCCCTGTTTCTGGATCTCAGTAAAAGCAGCTACGAGGCTTCTTGGTCTGTTGGCATCATCCACCCTGCTTGTCCACTTCGCCGGGTGGCATATGCAGGGTCTGCAGTGGCATCTGTAGTCTCAGTGGGCCCAGGACTAATGAAACCTGTCGGATGTGGGTAACATCCGTAACAGCGAGGCTAGAGCCAAAAGTTCCCAGAAGCCTGCAAGCTTAACCACGCTTGCCCGAACAACGAATTTGCCTTAACCACGCAAATGCGTGGTTAAGGCAAATGCCTCTAGTGTTCGTAATAGGCCGGGAAAGATAATGTCGGGAAGCAGATATGGACAGGTAAGTGGGGCTGGGATGGGGTTTGTGGTAGTTTTCAGGGGTGGTGGGGGTTTGGGTAGTTTTATGGGGTGGTGGGGACTCAGGGTAGTGCTCAGGGGTAGTGGGGATTCGGGGTAGTTTTCAGGTGTGGTGGGGGTTCAGGGTAGTTTTCAGGTGTGGTGGGGGTTTGGGGCAGCTTTAAGGTGTGGTGGGGTTTGGGGTAATTCCTAGGGGTAGGGAGGTTTGGGGTTGTTTTCAGGGATGGAGGGGTGTTCGGGTAGTTTTCAGCGATGGAGGGGTTTTTTGGATAGTTTTCAGGGGTGGGGGGTTCGTGGTAGTTTTCAGGGGTGGTTCGGGGTATTTTATAGGGGTTGTTTTTATGGTTCAGGGAGGGGGGTGGTGTCGTGTTTAGGAATTAGGGGAGGGGGTCGTTTTTAGAGCTTAGGAGGAGGTTGGGTAAAGTTTTAGCACTTAGGGGAGGGCGGTATAGTATTTAAGACAGAGTTTTAGGCATTAGGGCAGGGGAGAACACAGCGTGGGGGTTGGGAGGGGTATTTGCACTTCAGGGCGGGAGGCGGCGGGGAAAAAAGTTTGTACAATCGGGCAGTGGTAACCTTAGCCATGCATACCCCTTTACCATGCATGCCTTTACCACGAAAATTTGTGGTAACGCCTTGCGTGGTAAAACTACGCGTGTTTAAGATGCAGTCGTTATTCAGACCGGGTTGTTTAGGTATGCGGGGTTGAGGAACTCATTGTTCCGTCATACCACCGTCGGATGTCATCCAGGTTTCAGAGGAGACTGCACGAGATATGCATTGGTGGCTGCTAGACTGCAACCTGACCAGTGGCAGAACCCTCTATCTACCACACCCAGGACTGACGGTGGTGACTGAAGCGTCCCTGCTGTGCTAGGTAGGTCATCTTGGAGTGGTGGAGATAAGAGGGCTCAGGTTTTCAGTGGAAAGATGTCTCCACATAAATCTGATTTATTTTCTGTCCATCCATGTGGTGTTGAAAGCTAGTGCCGGTTCCTATGGACACTACCACTGCAATGTGGTACTGCAATAATGAAAGCAGGGTCGGGTCCTGGTCACTGTGCCTACAGGCGTTACACCTCTGGAGGTGGCTGGAGCGTCAGGGCATCTCTTGGGCTATGAACCACCTAGTGTGGGTTCTTTAAATGTGAGGGCGGACAAGCTCAGCCAGTGATGCCTGATAGATCACGCACAGCGATGAATGTCTTCTGACAGTAGGGAGAGCCCTGGCAAGTTGTTTTTTGCTGCAGTTGACAAAGTACAGTGTGAAGACCTCTGCGCATTGGTGTTCCCAAGAGTGCTCTGTCTAGGAGACTCATTCAGGCTAGAGTAGAACACAGGACTCCTGTCCGCCTTTCTGACACTGCCTCTCCTGTCCTGAGTTGTGAAGATGATCACAAACAATTGGGCCCAAGTAATCCTAGTGACTTAGGATTGGGTCAGGAGAGTGTGTTTCTGAGCATGAGCAGTTGTCTGATCATGCTACTACTGTAAGCGAATCTTGTCACAGCAGCAGGGCAGGGTTCTGCACCAGAGCCTGCGCAGTCTGCATCTCCGTGCGTGGAGATTGAGCGACGCCAGTGTTTGCTCTACTGTCTGAATGTCATCCTCACAGCCAGGCGCCCGCTACAAAATCTATTTATGTAGAGCATTAGGAAATATTTGTTACCTGGTGTGGAGTCCACAATACAGACCCCTTACAAGCCAAACTGTTAAATGTTTTGTTGTTTGTTTTATCTTTGGCCTAGCAAGCTCTTGCAAAGGGCACCATAAAAGGATACTTGTCCGCCCTTTTGTTCTTATGTTTACCAGGCCAAACATCCTTGTTTAAATCACCTGTTGTGATGCGGTTTATTAAAGGTTTGACACCCGTTCCTTCCCAAACCGTGATATGCCACAGTGGCTTCTTAATTTCGTCCTCCTGTTCCTCATTTGTACCCCCGCCAGCTAATGTCCAGCTGCTCGTTGCATCAACTTACTCTCACAGCCATCTTCCTTGTTGAAATCACTTCAGATTGTCGTGTGAGTGACTTCAGTTTGGTGCAGTTATCCTAAACCTCCTTTTTCCAAAACAAACTGATGTTGAAGACCAGGGCAGCCTTTTTGTCTAAAGTCTTGACGCCTTTTCACATTGGACAATCAATCACACTCCAGACTTGTTTTTGTCGTGACTCACCCCAAAAGAGAAGCAGAGACTCCATAAGCTGGACCACAAAAGAGCCTCAAGTTTTTACATCGATCACACCAAAGATCTTTCGGATAGACTATCAGCTTTTGGTGTGATTCTCTGAGGAAAAGTAAAGTGAGGCAGTTCAGAAAAGACCTTTGCAAGTTGACTAGTCCTTTTTTTTGTTGTTTTTTTTGTTTTACATAGTGCAAACTAGACCCGAGACATCTGGTATCAGAGCGATTTACATAAGCACCAGTTTTGTTGCAGATGAACACGTACATTTTTTTATTTAAAATTTGCTGTACATTGGCCCAGTAGCAGCCTCTGGATGGACTAAGGGCTCATTCTGCCAGGAACAAAGCTTTTGCCACTGTTTTTGACATCTGCCAATCTGTGATGTTGTAGTCAGTGTGCATGTTCATGAAGCACTACTGCGTTTACAGCCAGGTCTGATGGGAAGAACATTTCATTGCAGGACTTTTTGTTCTGAGCCCACTACACAAACCTTCCATCTTGGGGCAGTACTGCTTTGGTACTTATTCTAAAGGCGAGAAACCTGTGTTTGGGAGTATCCATCAGATGAACAAGTTACGTACCTTTGGTAATGCCTTTTTGTTGAGTACGCTTATCTTTCTGCAGATTCTTCACTGTCACCCCACCTCCCCATTCTAAGTGGTTTCTTTTTACCCTCTAAAAAGGTTCCAAATTAGAAATCTGCACACTGCTACCCATGCTTTTTTCATGCTACATGTCCAAGGACACAGAACAAGTCAGCCAAGAAATTAATGTTAACGCGCATGGGTGGACACCTTTATGCGGTTCCACTCTGTCACTTTCTGGGCAGAAAGGGATTGATGCCGTGCCACACAATGCCATTTAATGGCAACCTGGAACCCAGCTTTAAAAACGTCTGGATCCTGGGTAATATTCTAAAGATGAGGAATCTATACTTGGAGTATCCACAAAATAGAGCACGACCAAAGTTAAGTAACTTATTCGATGAGCACACAATAAGGAAGGGAAAGTGAACAGTTGATTCTTTTAACCCCTTGCCTGCTCATGACGGAACCACGGCGTGGTTCCGTCATGAGCAGGCCGCTCCGCCCACGCAGCACTGATTCCCTGCCTGTGCGGTTGAATTAGTGAGCGGGCGGGGCCGTGACGGAACCACGCCGTCATGAACACACGCCACCTGTGGCTCATGACGGCATGGTTCCTTCACGAGCATGGAGGCTCACCCCCTCCTCCCCCCCCCCCCCCCTACACCACAGCACCGCGGCAGAATTCGCGTTGCGGCCTAGGGGTTAATCATTGAGTATCATTGGTATCTTCAAGTAAACAAAATCTGTTCTGTTTGGGGTTCTGTAATCCTTAAGTGTCTGCACCTGAATGCCTGCCTGATAACGGTTTTCATTTAGGTTCATATTACATATTGTTTTCAGTAACAATTAATTGTTCTTGATTATTGAAATGTACACTTTCCTTCAAAAGTTGTAGATCTTGGCAGTGAATTCTGGCTATAAGCTGCCTTGATGCTGATTGTTGAATTAAATGAAGAATGATAATACCAGTTTTTCAAATGTTTGCTTTGCCAATATGTGTGAACCTTAACCACAGTTGTGTACTTGAAGAAGATCCTGAAAACCAGACACTTAAAAAAGACTATGAGAAGACTTACAAAAAGTACCAAGGGCTTGTAGTGAAACAGGAGCAGCTACTTCGAGGTGAGGAAAACACTTTGTGGTTTTAACCAAGTGCATAGTTTGCCTTGTGTATAAACATTGATCACAAGTATGTCATATTAAGAGATTAATACTGGAACTATGTCAGTCCTCCCAGAATCGTTTTTAAAAATGAACTCTGGCAGCTCTTTTGATCTTGTGGATGAACACATTGAATAAAACAAACATGGCAGATTTAAATTCTTAAAGTAGACTAGTGCTATTTCAAACTAAAAATTAGCCGGTGCAGCAGTTACTACTAACTTATTGCAGTTTTAACATCATCATCTAAACCTTATTGTGCTATTTGAAGAAGTTTAATTAAGGCACGCTGGGCACCGGACAGCACTTATATGTTTTTTTAATGTTTTTACAGGGGTCCTCTGTATGTGTATTTGTTTACATTTACTTTTCTGTTTTTGATACTACATTCTTTTATCATGTACAGGTTTTAATTAACTGTATTGTGATTAATAAAAATTAAAAGTAGCGGACTGTTTCCTTAGAATTTGGTGTTTACCTACCAGGGTGTCTGCTTTCACTACATACAACAGTGTTGGAGCCAGTCAGACAGTTCTGTAACATCAGCACCAGCTCCTTAGATGTGTGTGCAGCTTGCAAGTTATCGATTTGAAATCTGTTCGGCTGATACAGCATTGCAGTTTTTTCATGCCAATAAATTGAGGGATGTTTAAGTGTTTAGTAACATTTGTCATTAGCAGAGATACTGAACCGGTAAGTTGGCTCACCAAGCATTATAAAAAAATAAAGAAGGGACTGATATTATTCTGAATTTATTACATCAGTTTAGGGCCATAGTCATTCAGATCAGATTTGATGCAGAACACCCAGCTATGATTGGGGTTCTCAATATCAGATATACATTTTACGTTTGTATGTTCATAATATAGGCATTTTCTCATGCCTTAGTATATTTAGTTGCCTGAAATGTTTCTGCTCATGTGCTTGTATTCCATACTGACTCCTGTTTTTGGCATTGAAAGACATTAATGTTTTGTTTCTGATAAATGCTATCAAAAGAGAAGGTTGACAGTGTAAACCAAAGAGGAGGTGGAGGTTTGCTTTCTGTAGAAGCAATCTTCCCCATTTTTATCAAGTTTGTGGAGATTGAGACATCGTAAACTTAGGGGGTTTCTAAATAAGTGCTGCCTGAATTGCTGAACTGTCCAATGTGTTTCAATACTACAATGGCAATCCCCCATTTTGTTTTTCATTGCCCGATAGTTGCTCTCTATTTGCTGCTAAACCTTGCTGAAGACACTCGCACAGAACTGAAAATGAGGAACAAGAACATCGTTCATATGTTGGTGAAGGCCTTGGATCGAGATAACTTTGAGCTTCTTATCCTGGTTGTGTCTTTCTTGAAGAAGCTCAGCATATTTATGGAAAACAAAAATGACATGGTAAGTTGGGTCATGTTTATTTATTTAATTACGGAATTGTATAAAGCTCGAACATGACCCATCTGGGTATCAGAGCGATGTACATATAGCAGACAGGTCATACATAAATAAGTCAAACATAGGGAGCAGTGCAAACACAACAACAGATACAGTAAAACACAGCAACTTGGTAGTATACCATATTCCAAAAGAAGTCCGTATGCAAATGATCCAGCATGGGGATTAAGTATATCTAGCGTAGGAGATCATTCAACTGAAGCTTTTTTAATTCTTTTTTTTTTTTTTTTTTAAATGTAGAGGAGAGGTTTTTCTTAGTTTCTGGAGAAAGTGTGTTCCATATTCTTGAGGCAAAACCAGAGGAGGAGTGCTTGTAAGTCTTCTTTTGTTGAACTTATGTGACTTCAGCAGTAGGGAGTTAAAGCTTCCTGAGGATCGACTACCCTCAGATAGTTCAAGTCTTTTGGCCAGGTACACATGTGTGTTGTAGTTAAGGGCCTTATGAGTTATGCAAGCTATCTTCAGCTGGGTTCTAGCTTCAAATGGGAGCCATTTTAAATGGTTGAGGTCTGGGGTAATGTGTTTGAATCTCCTGGATCCAGTGATGAGCCTAGCAGCTAAGTTCAATGTGGCTCGTAGAGTGGCCAGCCTTACTTTGGGTAGGCCTGCCGGTCTAACACTCCTGTAATCTAAACGGGAAATTACCAGGGATTGGACTGCTAGCTGAAAGTCTAACGAGGGCAGAAAAGGTCTAATTTTCCTCAGTATATTTAGTTGGCTCCCCTGGTAGAGGAACTGACGTGCTCTTGCATATTCAGGTATTTGTCCAGCGTTATACTTTGAGATCTAGTGGAATCTATCACTTATGGGGCGTAGTTGAGAGCAGTGAGTTGTTTGAGTCATTCTTCCACAGGGCAGAGTGATTGTGAGGGTCGAGCAGGAAGAATTGGAATTTGAGAGTGTTAAGCCTGAGGTGATTGCAGGTCAGCCATTGTTGTGTTTTCAGTAGGGTACAGGTAAGCAATTTGATGTCGTGAGATGGGAACATTTTCAAATATAGTTGTGTAAGATCGGCGTACATGTGGTAGTGAATGTTAGAGAGCTTGAGAAGTTCAGTAAGCAGTTCCGTGAGCAGGTTGAATAGGGAGGGAGAGAGCATGGATCATTGAGAGACACCAATAGTGAATGGTGTGGTGTCAGATAGGTTTTGCTTTTCTTTGATTCTCTGATCTATTGTGAAGGAACAAGGCAAACCAATTTAATACCGGACCAGATAGCCCCATCCTCTTCTCAAGAAGGTCGATCAAATGATCATGTTTTACCATTTAGGGCACAGTACTGAATCAGCCATGACCCACATAATGGATGACGCATTACAAATACTGGATCAAAACAAAGCCTGTTTGTAATCTTACTGGAGTTATTCTCAGCCTTCGATACAGTCAAACACGACAACCTACTGGACCTCTTGAAGCATAGAATGGGACTATCTGGAATGGTGTTAAAATGGTTCACCTCCTTCCTCCAAAATAGAACACAAAGATTCAAGATCAACCAATCCTTATCTAACCCCACCCCAGTCACTTTGGGAGTACCCCAGGGAACTTCCCTCTCCCCAACACTCTTCAATTTTTTTATGGAACCACTCACTGAGCTTCTCAACTCCGCAAATATCCATTATCACATGTACGCCGACAACACACAGCTCTACATTAAGGTCTACCCTCTTGAATACATCAAGTTCCTTAACTCAACTCTCCAGAAAACTCTGACCTGGCTGGCTAGGAACCATTTAAATCTAAACACTCTGAAGATGAAGTACCTATCTGCACTCGACGGCAACCTCATCGATTCTGCTAAATCCCTAGGAATAAACCTGGATAATAAACTAAATATGCATAAGCACATCAGTGCTGCAACTAAAGGAGCACATTTTCAGATAAACACCCTGAGAAAATTGAAACCCTTCATACCCGCAAATGACTTTAAACTTAAAACTCTAGTAATCCCCAGAGTTGATTATGGGAGTGTCGCTCTTTGTGGCCTTCCTAAATCAACGACCGCTCCGCAAAGAACCTCAATTAATACAGCCGCTAGACTCATCCCTGGCAACAAAAGAAACTGCCACATTTCCTCTGACCTTCATGCCCTCAACTGGTTACCTTTTGAGGCCAGAATCCATTTAAAAATCACCTGTATGACACATAAGGCGTTGCATCACGAAACCCTGATGTACCTAGCGGAGAAACTAGTGCTATCGGGTGGTAACAGATCTACCAGGGGTTCTGATAAACTTCTACTTAAACCACAACATTTCTCCAAGAAGAAAACATACAATCGTACCTTCTCAGGAATCGCTCCCAGGATTTGGAACGCCTTACCCCCAGAAACGAGACTTAATCCGTCCGTTGCTTTTTTTTAAAAAAGAAGTGAAATTGATTCTCATGTCCAAATTCACTTGAACTTTTTCTTATACACTCTAGTAGATATGTGCTAATCTCTAATAGTTACCAGTACTGTATTCACATAATTCTGTGCATTTATATGTATATGCCATCCACCTATATTTGCCCTGTAACGCACTCCGATACCCGCAAGGGTCTTGTTCGTGCTATACAAAACCGTCAAAATAAAAATAAATAGGGCCAGAGGAGAGATCAAGTAGTATAAGCACACAGTGTTTTCTCTGGCCTAACATTCTCAAAACATCATTGACAATATGTGATAGAGCTGTTTCAGTGCTTCACTGTTTCTGAATCCAGATTGATGATGATCAAGGAGTTTAAATTGCTCAATGTGATTACAGTGTTGCAGGTCTACATACTTCTCCAGTAGCTTTGCTAGTGTCAGGATGTTGGTGATTGAGCGGTAGTCAGAGAAACCGGATAGGTCAGTTTTAATTTTTTGGGGGAATAGGCGTGACCTGTCCTATCTTTAAGCAGTCTGGAAACAAGCCCTGAGCGAGAGATGCATTGACAATCTTAGCCCTGAACGAAAGATGCATTGACAATCTTAGTCCAAAGAGGATGTATGGGGGGGCTAAGCTGTTTGAAGAGCTTTGCAGGCAGATGAACAATGACATTGTTAGAGGGGTTTAATTGTAATTTATATATTGAGCAAAGCTGCTTCATCCGGGATTTTGAAGGTACTCCATGAGACACTGCTTCAGTAGTGTAGCCATAGGGAGGGGAACTATCCTAGTGCTGCACAGGTAGGAACTTGGGCTGGGCCCGAGTCAGTAGAAGCTGTGAATCGCGTAGGCGATCAGTTTCAGTTCTCCTTATGTTTTTCATGAAATAGGTGGAGAAATCCTTGCCACTTGGTAAGGAACCATTGTCAACCGAATGCAGGTTAGAGTTGCATACTGTTTGTTGTTTGTTGATTTTGCACTGGTTCCTGGAACTATTTTTGGCATGGTCTAGTTGTGACCTAAAATATTCTGCTTTGGAACTTCAGATGTGTTTATCGTAAAAGCTTCTAGATGACCTCAAGAGCTTGAGGTGTGGGGTGGAGGGAGAACTTCCCCATGATCTTTCTGCCAGCCATAAGTTGCGTCTTTCCTCATTGAAGCTGTGGTTGAATCAGGGTTTAGAGTGTCGGCACATTATCCTTTTTAATTACTTAGGGGTGATCATGTCCAGGGTGTCTGTCATGGATCATATGCAGTGTTCAGAAAGATTTAACATACATAATGTTTTCTGTAGGCCTCAGGTAGTAGAAGTCAGATTGAATGTATTAATATTTCTCAAGTCTCTGGAGTTTGCAAACTATCTTGTTACTGGGTTTTCAAGTGTTTCAGGGTGAGCGTGGAACGGTAAATACATACTAGTTTCACACCCTGGTCTTCCAGATCTATCCAGTCAAATGATGTCATATTTGGGGGGGACTAGTATGTCCAAGATAGGTGAGGAGATCTCTGTGAGCTACGTTTCCGTTAATATGATGAGGTTAAGGTCATGTATGATATGCAATGTCGGCAGCATGTTTAACCACCGACCTGCAATTTTGAAGCATAGACCTGAGATGAGATTTGGTTTCAAGAGCTTCATGGTGAGTTATGAGAACTTGAAGTAGGTTGTACTCGTTCAAGGTTCTGTAGTTGCAACTTGGTTCTCTAAGTGGGTTGGTGGTAATAATCTGGATAGTAGCTGGTAAGGATGGCGAATCCCCGTTGGTAGAGGTATAAGACAAGAGAAGGGACTGGATGTCTGCATCAGATAGGTGGTCAGTATAGATGGGAGATGATGGAGTTGAGTTTTCCTGATCAAGTTCATAGAATTTTCACAGTATGATGGCACATACCTGGGGCAGTTTGGCACTCTGATGAGGGGTGAAAAATGTTGTTTGGTGAGTAGGGTTTTGATGATTGGCCAAACTCCCAGCTACCAAAAAGGTCAATTCCTATTTTGCAGTCCAGGAAAAAGACCTAGTCAAGATTGGTGCTAGACCAGGCTAGTGCACATTCGCAGGATGTCAGTGGGGGTGTAGGAGGACGGCCAAACAGGAATGCTGGGAACCCCACAGAGAGGGTGTTGCTGCCAAAATAAGACACTGTGCGGAGCAGTGGTACGCCAGGCTAGACCCCTGCAAATGTGAAATGAAGAGTATACAAATATACTGGTATTTTATGTATATGTTTTATAGGGATCTCTTCCGTTGCAGAATGGTATTACTATTGGCACTATAAAACATCTTGATTGAGTTTTACAAAAAAATGAGATTGCTCCATTGTAAAATGGTCCGGTTTTCTCTGCTTCTGGCAAAATCTCCTGAGTCAGTGGTGGTACTGGAAACTATTTTTATCCAGTATTAGGGTATCTTTCATAGATTCACATGCCTGAATCATTCCCCTTCGTCGGGATGGGAGTCCCCGGCACATAAATAAAGTAATGTCCCATTATACACATAGAGTAATAGGCCCAAGGGCCTCACATTAGTAACATATCCATGTCCTTTTGTAAAAAGGACCGAACTCTAGAGAAGAGCCAATCAGCTATCACCTCCTTCTAGAACCTTCCTGGAAGGAGCTCCTGTCCCTCAGATTTTCTACTGCACGTCTTGCTAAGGGAGCCTCCTCTGAGCTCTGCTCAGTTTACTTCTCATCTGGTTTTCCAGTGTTTTTCTGGCTGTATATTTCATCTTCTGACTGAAGTTCCTTGGTATCCTCATGGCTGAGACACCTAAGAAGGGACTTTTTAGGCCCTGTGGTTCCTGTGGAAAAAAGAGACTACATGTAGATGACCAACATCAAGATTGTCTCTACTGCCTTTATCCGAATCATTCTTCTAAAGATTGCAAGGTATGTCATACCTTCTCCACTAAAACCCTCAAAGATCGGGAGGGAAGCCTTTTAATATGGCTACAAAGGCTGAAAGACAGGGACCAACTGGAGTCTTCTGAGGAGAGTGAGGGCTCTTCAATATCCTCTAAATCCTCTAAAAAAAGACCAAGGGCGGCTTCTCCGGGCCCTTCGTCTCAGCTTTCTCAAAAGAAGACACTTAAAAAGTCTTCAGAGGTCCATTCTAAGGCTCTACCATCGAAGGTGTCCTCTCATGAATTTCCCACCTTCAAAAAGCCTTCTTCCACTCCGTCGACGACGACTTCAGCGACAAGAAGATCTGTGTCTACAGCCTTGTGTCACTCCGTCGACGACAACTGTCAACGTCGGTGGCGACGTTGTCATTAACCTCGTCGACGACAACCGCTCCATCGTCGACGGCAGGTAAGACTGTGTCGTCAACGATAAAGATCAAAAAGACATTGTCGACGCCGAAGCAACCGTCGACGCTGCGATCGCCGACGACTGGGTCGTCGACGAGGAAGACAGTCCCGTCGACGTCCACGCCATCGTCGACGAAAGCTCCGTCGACGAAGACCATACCGTCGACTACGACACCTGACGACGTTTCACCGTCGACGACCGCACCCTCGACGACGACGGATCCAAATCTGAAAAGCACATACGTGCCTCTAAAAATTACGATGAAGACGTTGACGCCGGCCCTAACATCTCCAAGTAGGGTTCAACCACTGCCTCCAGCATGTTTTCTGGAAGAGGAGGTTTCGGATGAGGATAGCATGTTTAAAACTGCGACAAGCCCCTCTGAACTTAATGTAAAATATCAAGAAAGTTCAGATGAGGAAGACCAGGATCAGGAGGAAGAATATCAACCACCTCCTCCACCATTGGTTTGTCTTCCAGCCTCCGTGGTTTCGGACTTACAATACCTCATTACAGACTACAAACAGAGGTTTCCAACATCTCTTAAACCTCAACCCCTGGCGGTGTCCCCACCACCAAGACCATGGCCTCCACCTTTAAATTTACAGCCGGAACCAGTCATTTTGCTGCATCCTCCATCTACTGATGATGAGGAGGAGGAAGATCAGCAGGAAGAGGGGGAACTTCAAGACACCCAGTCTAACCATGATGAATGGGACGACTACGTCATTCCCTGTCCTGCTTCTCCAGTGCCTGCGCAGGCTGACTCACCACCTGAAGACATCGGGGGGTTCCATAACGTTTTCATAACGTTTTCAAATACCCATGACTTCCCAACAACAGGATTGCTTCTTGTATGATTTTAAGGAGCCTTTCAAGAAGTCAGTAAGATCTATACCCATAATTGAATACTTATGGCGTCAGGGTGTGAAGATCATGCAAAATCCTTCCTCGGTGCCTTCAGTGTTGCCTCGCCTGAATAAAAAATACAAGGCGCCCGATAATGCTCCAGCTTGCTTTGTAGGACATCCCAAGCCGGACTCGGTTATAACACAGGTGGCTCAAAGAAAGTCCAAAAATCCTTCTGCCCCGCTAACAGCTCCACCGGATAAGGAAGGCCGAAGGTCTGATAACATCGGAAAGCGTTTTTCTTCAAAGTCTGCGTTGACAGTAAGAGCGTACAATACTTTAGCACTATTAGGGCGATACAATAGGCAGTTATGGGCAGACATAGCTCCATATCTGGCAGCCTGGCCTGAAGACTCAAAACAGGAGGCAAAAAAGATATTGCTTGAAGGTGAACGCTCAGCATCGGAAATAATAGACTGCGCGATAGATATTGCGTCGACTGGATTTCATCAGCTGGCTGGCGCAGCAGTATTAAGATGACAAGGTTGGTTGAAGGCAACTTTTTTTCGACCTGAAATACAAGCGAAGATCTTGGATATGCCCTATGATGGCTAGTTCCTTTTTGGGCCACAATTTGAAGAGGCTCTCCAAAGTATAAAGAAAGATACGGACACAGCCAAAGCTTTGGGAACCCTCCAATTCAAAAATCCTTCCTTTCAGGGATCAAGAGGGAGAGGCCAGTCCTCTTCTAGAGGTGATTACCAATATCGGTCATCCTACTCTTCTGGACAACAACACGACCACAGTATCCGCAACGTCAGCAGCAGCAGTAATCATCTTATGGTAAATCATCCTTTTGTGGTAAAGGTCAACAAAAAGGCACTGCTCGACGACAATGACCCTTCACTTCAGCCAGTCTCCAGTTCATCTCCGTCCTCAAAAATTGGAGGAACAATTTCCCACTTTCTAACAAATTGGAAGCAAATTACAATGGACCGTTGGGCTCTACAATTAGTTCAATTTGGTCATTCACTGGAATGTATTCACATCCCTCCCCAAACCCCTCCTCTTTCTCAACAGGGGAAAGGATTTTACTCCAGTTTTTTCCTGATACAGAAAAAGGAGAAGAAATGGAGACTAATTTTAGACCTCAGATCCCTCAACAAATACTTGAAAAAGCAGTCGTTTTGTATTGGGACAATCCAGGAGGTTCTAAAACTGCTAGATGCGGGAGATTATATCTCCAGGATGCTTATTTTCATATCCCTATTCACCGGAATCACAAAAAGTTCTTACGGTTTGCAGTAGCGGGCAGACACTTTCAATTCCGCGTCCTACCTTTCGGGCTCAAGTCTGCACCATACATCTTTATGAAATGCCTTTCTCCAGTGGCTGCATATCTCAGACAACAACACCATCAAGTTTTTCCATATCTGGATGACTGGCTAAGCAAGGCACCATCCTTAGAAGACGCGTCCAGGTCTGCCAGGCTTGTCTACAGCTTTTCAATCGTTTGGGACTCACACTCAATCGGGACAAATCAGTCCTTCTGCCTTCTCAACGTATACATTTCCTAGGCGCTACCCTCGACACAAAACAGCAGAAAGTTTTTCCATCACACGAAAGAAAGGACAAGCTTCTGTCACTGGCTATTCTCATAACTTCCAAGAGGTCCTTGACAGTTCGCCTCTTCAAGTCCCTACTCGGAATGATGTCATCATGTATCTTACTGGTTCCACACTGCCGTCTCCGTATGCGCCCTTTCCAAGCCCTTTCTCAGCGCAATGGGTCGAATGCACAGGTTCATTCAACGATATCATGCGAATGACCCCTCAGATGGTCATGGCTCTGCAATGGTGGATTTGTCCTCAGAACCTTTCTCAAGGCTTGCCTTTCTTGCTTCCAGCTTCGCCGCATATCATCACAACAGACGTCTCACTGGGAGGTTGGGGAGCTTTCCTCCAAGAACTGCAGATAAGTGGGAAGTGGTCCCCCTCGAAAAAGAGCTTCATATAAATCTCCTCGAACTACGAGCGGTTTTCCTCGCCCTTCAAGCTTTCCTTCCAAGAATCAAGAGTTCTCTACTGCTTGTGCGTACGGACAATACCAAGACAATGCACTATCTCAACAAGCAGGGAGGGACTCGTTCTCTAACACTCTCTCCCGAGTCACAAAAAATCTGGAACTGATTGATCCTGCACAATATCTCCCTTCGGGCGGAGTATGTCCCAGGAACGGACAACGTTCTGGCCGATTCACTAAGCAGGCAACACACAACGTGTCACGAGTGGGAATTGGACCAGGGGATCCTCAACCAAATATTCTCACGATGGGGCACTCCTCTCATAGATTTATTCGCTACCAGGCAGAGCGCCAAATGCCAACACTTCGCAAGCTGGCATCCCCAGAAGGGATCTCTAGGGAATGCATTTTTGATCGCATGGTGCAAGGTCTTTGCATACGCTTTTCCACCGTTTCCAATGATTCCCAGAGTCCTCAGGAAATTGAAAGTGGAGCCTTGCACACTCATTCTAATAGCCCCAGCTTGGACACGCCAGCATTGGTTCACAGAGCTTCACCTTCTTTCTCTGGAACCACCAAGGTTGAAGCAGTTTTCTTCTCTCCTCACAATGAACCACCAGCAAGTCCAGCATTCGGATCCGGCATCTCTCAGGTTTTCTGCTTGTCTCCTGAGTTCAAAGAATTTCACAATCTAAATATTCCGCCGGACTGTAGGGCCATTATAGCTCGGGCTCGAGCAGACAGTACTAACAAGACATACTCTTTAAAGTGGAAGAGGTTTTGCATTTGGTGTAAAACTCAGACAATACATCCTTTTTCTTCTTCTCCAGTACAAATATTGCCTTACCTTCTCCATTTGGCAAACTCAGGTCTTGCTCATGCCTCAGTCAGGGTTCACTTGGCAGCAATATCCTGTTACAGAAGATCTTCTGCTGGCCCTTCTCTCTGGTCTCAGAGATTGATCAAAGAATTTCTTAAAGGCCTCTTCAGGACTTTTCCTCCTGTGAATACTTTACCTCCTACTTGGCAGCTCAACACAGTCCTTAATCAGCTCATGAAACATCCCTGTGAGCCGATACACAGATCAGATCTTAAGTATCTCTCTTGGAAAACGGCACTCCTTCTCGCACTTACTTCAACAAGACGAATAAGTGAGCTCCAGGCTTTCTCAATTCAAGAGCCCTTTCTGCAATTCAAACAAGACAGTGATATTACGAACAAACCCAACATTTGTACCAAAGGTCCCGTCGGACTTCCATCTCAACGAGCCTGTAGTCTTGCGCTCTTTCTTTCCAAATCCTCACACTACGGCAGAGAGGACTCTACATTCTCTGTATCTTAAATGCTGCCTAAAGTTTTATATTGAGAAGACAAAAACCTTCCGTAAATCCAACCAGCTCCTTGTGGCCTACAGTAGACCTAGAAAAGGCCTTCTAATCACTAAACAAAGTATTTCTCGCTGGATCTCTGCAGCTATTTCATTCTGTCACGAGCAGGCGGGGCAACCCCTGCAATCTAAAGTACGGGCCCATTCCACTAGGGTGATGTCTCCATCCATGGCGCTCTTCGCAGATGTGCCTATCATAGACATTTGCAGAGCGGCAACGTGGAAGACGCCGCATACATTCACCAAGCATTACTGCCTGGATACAGAACTCGTGAAGGATGCTGCAGTGGGACAAGCAGTACTTCGTCATCTGTTTTGATAGAGGTGAACATTCTTTTCATTCCACCATCCTTTCTTGTGTATGCACATTTCTCTAATGTATTTCTTGATGGTATCTTTGCTTGCATTTTTCTATTTGTCACTTTGATATGTTATTATCTGGTGAATTTGTATATACTGTACCATCCAAAATGTGCTTATCATTGCTTGCTACTCTGATTCAGGCATGTGAATCTATGAAAGATACCCTAATACTGGATAAGAAATGCATTACTTACCGGTAACTGCAGTTATCCAGTATTGGTATCTTTCATAGATTCACATGCAACCCTCCCGCCTCCCCTGGAAGGACTCATCTAATTCTCTTAGTAGTACGCCTACTTAGCACGGTGCTTACCTAAAATCTGAGGGACAGTAGCTCCTTCCAGGAGGGTACTAGAGGGAAGTGATAGCTGATTGGCTCTTCTCTAGAGTTAGGTCCTTTTTACAAAAGGACATGGATATGTTACTAATGTGAGGCCCTTGGGCCTATTACTCTATATGTCTAATGGGACATTACTTTATTTATGTACCGGGGACTCCCATCCCGACGACATGGAATGAGTCAGGCATGTGAATCTATGAAAGATACCAATACTGGATAACTGCAGTTACAGGTAAGTAACGCATTTCTTATAGGGACTAATCTTTTGAACCAGTTGCTGGGAGATAAGTTTGTGTCCTTTCAGATGGTATCTCATACAGTTTTTCTGCTACTTGTGCCTTTACCACACAGTGTGTTGGGCCCTCTTTTCACATTTATCCTTGCACAAATCGGCACACGCAAAGAGCATGCAGTACCAATGCCACACAAATTTGTTATCTGCGCACTGGTTTGATACCTAAATAGAGCTTTACCCCCTCCAAACCTGCCTCTACCCCTGTTGTCTGCTTATGCTCGACCAGGTATAACTGAGGATTGTATTCTCTTCATGCTCACTCTGGATAGAGCCAGCACCTCTCCCAGTCTCCTCACACACAGGATGAGCTGTGAACACATCATTTTGGATCAAAGAATGTAGACCTTGTAGTCACTTGTTTTGGTATCTGAATGAACATACTCTAGTGTAGTCTGAAATTGTTTGTCCCCGACGAATCGAGAGCACGACATGCGACCTGCTCCTCAATTGCTAAGGTCAAACACTCGAAAAGCTTTGATTTAATTCCAGAACAGAACGGGCTTGAGATCTTCAAATGGGTGCTTCATGTAAATGTGCAACAGCTTTTCGTGGAATGGGATTATCCAACTGTGCTTGTATGGTAATCCTGATGTGGTCACAAATACCACTCCAGTCTTCTTGGCAAGAAGAGAACAGCAGCATGTGGAATTCATAGAGATTTACTTGTTAAAATGATGAAAAATCCTTTATCTGTGCCTGCAACTCTTCCCAGAATTGACAAAAAAATATAAGGCCCCAGATGAGGCCCCTGCATGCCTGTCCGGACATCCTAGGCCAGATTCTGTTATTTCCCAGGCTGCACAACATAGATCTAAAAAATTCTTCAGCACCAATAACTGTACCACCTGATAAGGATGGAAGGAGACTGGATAATATCGGGAAGAGATACACTGCCATGGCTGGTGTTTCTGTACTTACTGCTAACTCCATGGCAATTCTAGGAAGGTATGACCGCCAAATGTGGTCTGATGTTGCTCCTAACCTTGAGTTTTTGCCAGACGACAAAAAACAGGAGGCAAGAAAAATTCCGTGATAATAGACATCTCTATGGATTTGGCTTCTCAAGACTTTCGACAACTGGGTGGGGAAGCAGTTCTCAGTCGACAAGGATGGCTTAAGTCTACCACCTTTCGTCCTGAGGTACAGAGCAAGATACTGGATATGCCGTTCGATGGGGATGCACTGTTTGGCAAGCATATTGACGATGCCTTGCAGGAAATAAAAAAGGGCACTGACATAGCCAAAGCCTTGGGTATGCTTGAATACAGAAAAACACCTTTTCAAGGTGCCCGTGGCAGAGGATCTTATTCCTTTCTTGGTGGCTACCAAAGATATCAACCCCAGAATTACCAAAGCAGATATGGCTATCAACAGAAACAGTCTTACAGAGCCCCGCCTGCTGCTGCTTACTCCAGACAGCAAAGCAGGAAGAAACAGCCCCAACAGGCCAGAGATAATACTAGGAAGCAGTGACATCTCCCCGGCACCTTCAATAATTCGGCCACGCTTCAACCCCAGGACCCCGAATATTTCTCGGCATTTCGACCAATGGAAGAAACTAACTTCAGACAAATGGGTCCTGGACATACTCAAATTTGGTCATACCCTAGAATTTGTAGACTCCTCCACCCCATCCACCTCTAAAAATACCCCCACCTCATCTAGCACTAATAAAAGAAGAGGCCGCAATTATGCACCAGAAGCGAGCCATAGAGAGCATCCCCCACTCCCAAGTGGAGAAAGGTTTTTACTCCAGTTTCTTTCTGGTCATGAAAAAGTCCGGAGAGTGGAGGCCAATCCTAGATCTAAGCAGGTTAAACAAACATCTGCAGAAAGTCCTACCGAATGGTTACTCTTGAGGAGATTCTGCAACTCCTCGATCATGCAGACTTCGTGACGACACTAGATCTGCAGGACGCATACTCTCACAACCCTATCCACCCCAAATATCGAAGGTTTCTCCATTTCACTGTAGCAGGTACGCATTTACAATTCAGGGTTCTCCCTTTTGGTCTGCGATCAGCTTCAAGAGTTTTTACGAAATGTCTAGCGCCAGTTGCAGCTCATCTTAAACTGCAGGGCCTGCTGCTGTTCCCTTAACTGTACGACTGGCTGATAAAAGCATCATCTTTCCGATAAGCCTCAAAAGCAACAGTAACTCACCTTCACATGTTTCAATCCCTGGGGCTATCCCTCAACTTTCAAAATCCAGTTCTACATCCCCCCCAAAGGACTTCATTTCTAGGGTCAGTTTTGGACACTATCCAAGACAAGGCATTATTGTCCACAGAAAGGCAATCACACCTAATTTCCTTAGCAACAGAGTTAAGAGGAAGAAAGGTCTCTTCTGTGAGGAAGATAAAATCCCCCCCCCCCCCCAAAAAAAAGCTTGGTGGTCCAGGCTTCCACTTCTTGTGGTGCATTCCCTTCCTCACCCCCATTCAGGGAATCCAAGAGACTGGAGTACTTTGGAAAGAAAACATTTTCTTCCACCAATCTAGCATTGTGGTCGGTGAACACTGCATGCCTTTTGGGCCGTTACTCCCATTCAATATGGGATACGGTAGTGCAGTTGCTGCCCAGAGTCTCGGAGGAGGACCGGGCTCTACTGTCCCAAGCTATTTCAGACAGGAATGACGCAGCTAAGTTCACCATCAGATGTGGCTTTGACACAACAGTTTCGCTAGGTAGAGTGATTTCCAGGACAGTGGCTGTTTGTTGCCACGCCTGGTTGAGAATGTCTGGTTTTTCAGGGGATGTCCAGGCTAACCTTATGGACAAGGCGGATGCTGCTCTTGAGCGCTTCAAAGACTCGCCAGCCACGGCCAAGTCTTTGGACCTCACCACCACCCCTAGGGCATCATCCGCTTTTCGCTCCTTTTGTGGCTAGGGTAGGGGCTATCAATTGCACCAACCCTATTCCAGCCAGCGGGCCTCGCAAGTAAAGCATCCTCTGCGGGCCGTGGGCGCGGTTCACCCCTGCCTGTGGATCAGGAAACCAGATGTCTAGCCAAGCCAAGATCCCCTCCTCCACCGCAAAACATTCCTAGTCCATTACCCCAGGATCACTCTCGGCCAGTCGATGGCTAGAATTCGCCATCACCTCCACCACTGGCAAAGCATCACGTCAGATAGGTGGGTCTTGCAAATAGTCCAAAAGGGTTACTTCCTCCCCTTCGAGACTGCTCCTCCATCTATGCTTCCAGTGTATGATCGTCTGACGGAGGATCACCTTGCTTTGCTCTGCGTGGAAGTTCAAACTCTCTTAGCCAAGAGAGCTATAGAGTGTTCCCGTACCCAAAGTAGACAGTTGCTATTCCTGCTGCTTTCTGGTCAGGACATAGGCCTTTGTCCTATCCTACACCTCAGAGCCCTCAATTACTTCCTGAAAAAGGAGAAAATCAAGATGCTTACCCTTGCTCAGGTCCTGTCGGCCTTGGACCTAGGAGACTGGATGGTAGCGCTGGACTTGCAGGAGGTCTATTTTGATATCCCCCTGCTGCCTGCCATTGTTGCTACCTGTTGGTTTACAGTGGGTTTCGAGCACTTTCAATTTGCAGTGCTCCCCTTTGGCCTCACCAGCGCCCCTCGAGTGTTCACAAAGGTGTTGATGGCTGCAGCCCATTTGCGGATATCAGGGGTCCCAGTCTTCGCCTATCTCGCCAACTGGTTGTTGAAGGCGGGCTCGCACCAAGCAGTTGGCTCCCACCTCTAGGCTATGGCAAACCTCCTGCATTTGCTGGGGTTCACTGTCAACGGGCCAAAGTCACATCTGACACCCTCTCAGCAGCTCCTTTTCATTAGGGCGGTTCTGGAAACAGTGGAGTTGCTGGCTTATACTCCTGAATGCCGAGTCCAGGATATTCAGGCTCTGATAACGATGTTTCAGCCTCTATCCTGGTTTTCTGTGAGAATGACTCTGACGATGTTGGGCCTCATGGCCTCCAGTTAGTGACCCATGCACAGTGGCACATGCGGGCTCTGCAGTGGGACCTGAAGTTCCAAAAGGTGCAGCATCGAGGAAATCTCACCGACCTGGTTCAGATTTCAGAGGGCACTGCGAAAGACCTGCAGTGGTGGCTAACAAACCACAATTGTTTCAAGGTCAGGCCCTTCTCCCTTCCTCACGCAGATCTTACAGTAGTGATGGATGCGGCCCTTCTGGGATGGGGTGGGCATCTGGGGGAGGTGGAGATCAGAGGACTCTGGTCCCTGGCGGAAGCCAAGCTCCATATCAATCTGTTGGAGTTTTGGGTGCTCCGACTGCCACTGAAATCCTTTTTACGGTCAATGAAGGGAAGGCTTGTACAGGTGTTCACGGACATTTGGTACTGCAACAAACAGGGCGGAGTGGGGTTGTGGACTCTTTCAAGAGGACATTTTCCTGGTGGTTCAACACCTGGCTGATTCTCTGAACGCCAGAGAAGACGAGCTCAGCCGAAGGTGCCTTTGATCGAACCAGAGAGTTCTGGGTGGATGACCAACTCTTTGTAGGATATGTGGGTGCAAAGAAAGGCTGTGCTGTCCAGAAGATGACTATAGCCCGTTGGGTTATCTTATGTATAAAAATCTGTCACGCCTCAGCGAAGAAGGATCCCCCTGAAAGGTTTAGGGCCCATTCCACCAATGCAAAAGAGGCCACCACAGCTCTTCAGCATGGTGTTCCCATTTCCGATATCTGCTAGGCTTCCTCGCGGGCATCTCTGCACACATTCTCCAGACACTACTGCCTGGATTCTCAGGTTTGCAGAGAAAGCCTATTCGGTTGCTCTGTTTTACAGGACTTTCTAGTCTAAGCCGTTCCGCAGTCCCTCCTCCGGGGATGGTATTGCTTGGGTATCTGTTCAAAGGTAAGGATTCTGCGGCTAGATATCTCTATCAGATGGACAAGTTACCTTCGGGAACGCCTTATCTGGTAGAGACATAATCTAACCGCAGAGTCCTTACCGACTCACCCATCCTCCCTGCTGTGCGGAATTGGGCTTTAAGTGTCTGGGTTGTTCCTCATTCAGGGCCCCAGCTGTTCATTTTTCAACACAACGTGGTCAGTCATTTCATGGCTTCACGCTTATGGCGAGGAAAGTTGTGAAAACTACTGACGTTAGCGCACCAGCAGAGTGGCGTTGTATTGACGACGCGGACGCTATGACAAACACGATGCAAACGACGTCACGCGGACTCGACCGATGCTACCTACTGGTGCGCAGTGGTACTGCTAAGAAAAATCTTACGGATCCAGCCTGACGCCTGGAAGTTCAAAGGTAAGGAATCTGCGGCTAGATAGTGTCTCTACCAGATAAGGCGTTATTGAAGGTAAGTAGCTTGTCCAATAGATTTCTAAAACCTAGTAAATTGTTATAGGCATTTCAATGTTAAAGTTGTAATGCTGCTATTTTACTGTTACCGTGTGACTCCCACCTTAACGACGAGGAAAATTCAAGCATGTGAATCTATAAAAGATATCAATACTCGAGTACGACAGTATACAGGTAAGTAACTTGTTTCAAACATTCACTTATGCACATATCACACCACTTCCCAGAATAATCTTTTTGGTGGTTATAACTTAGCTTTTAATTAAAACAAAGTAAGAAAGATTGTGTATGTTCCCTAAAAGCCTTCAAGTGACAATGTTGGTAAATATGCTGAAGAAAGATTTAAAACATCTTGATTTTTTTTACAGCAAGTGCAATAGAATCAATTGGATATGAGATTATTTTTTTTTTTTAGCAATTAATTCTCATCCATTCAATATTCTTAATTGTTCCCACTGAGGCCAGCATTGTCGGTTCTATGCTTTTATTTTTACATTTCTATTAGGATCATGACCCTACATTTTTATTTAGTCCTTTCCTCAGTGTAGAATCTTCAGTATATTTGACCTCTCTCGACAGGCAATTTTAGGCAGTCCTGTAAGTTAGATGGTGGCTTCAAGTAACTGATTTTGGAGGTCTCCCTTCAATTGCTAGTCACAAGAAGGCTCATGGAACATTTGTATTTCATTGCATCAATTGTGCTGCTTTTCCTCTTAAACTTCTTATTCATTATTTCTACTTCATGTGACAGTTTGCTTAGTTGCATTTTTTTTTTCTTTTCTTTTGAAAACCCGGTCGTGAATTCTGGAATGACGCACACTACTGTGCTACTCTTTATGCTGCAAGAAGCCTAATACGTGTTTTCTGTACTTTGTGATAGATACTCTATACTGCCTGTTAAAAGGGCACTTTGAACGGTGTTTCTGGAATGCTTTTTAGAGTGAGAGTGCTGCTCAATAATATCACCTCATTAAAGGCATACAGAATATTTCAGAATGTTTCTTTGAAGGCATAAATGTTGCCAGAAGAAAAACCTATGAAGGGCCTCTTCAGTGCTCATTCTCCATCTAAACTCTTTAACATTTTATTGGGGTGTATCCGCACCTCCTGCGAACCTAGTTCCAACACCTCTGACCTTGAGTATTCACCAAGTGGGCTGACTGTAGGAACATGTTCTGTAAGATGTTGGGTGTCTTATCTTATTTGTATGACTGATTAGTGAGGGCCCCTTTGCTTGTAGAAACTATTGCAGCTCTAAAAACCACTATGGATTGTGAATTTGGTATTGTGCCTGGGCTATCCCTCTCATTTCAAAGCAGTCTTATAGCTTCTCATCCTGTAAGTGATCATGGATAAAACAGTGAGTATGCTGTTCTTGATCGAAGGGAGTCAAGATGGCGGCTGCTCTGTCGGCTGACCGAGCACTCGTAGCTGCTTACACCCCCCTCCACTCGTCTCGGCACACCGGAGAACTTCTCATGAGGCAAAACCGTCCACACATAACTGTTGACCCCTATCCACGTTTTTAAAGAATGCTGTGGAGTATCCTCACCTCTTGCTGGTCCGTGGTTCCACTTGCTCGCCAGGTCCCGCTCTCAAGGTCTCGCTTTTTATCGACTCCCGAGCCAGCCCACTGCTGTTGGAGTCACTATGCCACCGAAATTTTCCCATGGGCGCAAGACTCGCACCGCAGGAGATTCCTTCATCTCCGTCTCCGCAAAGGACCCGGAAACAACCTAAGAAAAACGACGACGTGGAGCGGCCGCTAATAGCAAAGCTGTTCCGGGGCATGAAAGCAGTTTGACTACTGTGAAGATCACCCCTGTCATTTTTTTTGCCCCAAAGAAGAAGAAAAAATGCCAAACCGGAGAGCTGTCTGCTGGAGGAAGGTGTTTCTGCTAGTAGAGTAAACGAGGCGACCCCTGATAATGCGGCGGAAACTGGACTAGATGTAGTTGCAGAGATAATATGGGGCGAGCAAGGGAACATAATGAGTAATGTTTTGGGGCATGGCAAGGTTGGGGGACAACCACAGCCAGTCCTGGCAGGATCTTCTAAGAGTGCTCAGGAATCTGCACTTGCTGGGTCAGAGGTGGAGGTTGCCAAACTGACTGGAGGGGGAACAGTCAATGGATGCGAGCAATAACAACCCCATAGATCTACCTTAGGTAGATGCTGGTGAACACTTTTTCTCTTTATCAGACCACACTAACTCATCAGGCGATGATTCACTTCAGACATCGGATATGCCCTCGGGGTGGGGGTCACCAAATGGACATTGGAGGGAGACCGCTAGTATACACCAGGATGAGGAGGGGCCGGGAGCCCGAACTATGGCATTTGAACCAGGCGCTGTTCGGAAAAAGGTGTTTTCATCCATCCCTGGAGAACAAGGGACTCTGTTGCCGCACCTGCTTGGGAGTACTCCCCTTCACTTGATATGGGAACAGAGCCAAAGGGAGCAGCAAAACAGGGGCAATGCTACACGGCAACACATTTGGAAGATATCTCTCTTGCTCTCATCTATGAGCCTATAATGACGCACAGAGATGAGACCTGCGCCGAAAGTCAAAAAACACAAGCAAAAAACGGCAAGCGCCTTAAGCTGCAAAATTCAATCCGTCGAATAGCTAAATCCTGCTCGGAATTCACTGAGAGGATATCTGAAGGGGAGAACAGGATTTCTACACACGAGGACGAGATGAACATCCAGAAAGCCACCAAAGAGACTTTGGTGTCCCAGAAGAATGATATTGCATGACATGGAAAATCGACTTTAACGCAATAACTTAAGAGTGCGTGATGTGCCGGAGGGTGCTGAAGGCCCAGATCCGCAGAAGTTCATTGCTGAATTCTTCACTGAAGCATTTCCAGAACTGACACAATGGACTTGGGACATGGTGGGTGCAACGGGCTCATCGGTTTCCTTTCCGACAGAATAGTCAATCTGAAAGAGACACGTTAGTATTAGATTCCTTACCTTAGAATATCCCCAGGCGTCAGACTGGATCCGGAAATTTTTTGCGTAGCAGTACCCTTGCGTGTCGGTAGGCGTCGTCTGCGGCTCCGCGTCCGTCGTCGGCGTCGTGGGCGCCGTGATGACGTCGTCGGAGTACTTAAACTCCGCATGCTGACGTCAGTTCTTCTTTTTTCCGCGCCAGCAGCGCAGATCTGGAAAAAGTGGTACCTTTAGTCACTTTTTGACTAACTCTTTTTGATCCTTTTGATCTACTTTTCGAGTCTTCGACTCCTCATCGGTGCCGGTAGGGATGCCTGGTTTCAAACCCTGTGAGGATTGCGACCGACTGATGTCGGTAACGGACCCTCACCGTCAGTGTCTCCACTGTCTCGGCGTCGATCACGACGACAAGGCCTGTTCCGACTGCCGGGCTCTGACTGCGAAAGCTAGACGGGAGCGGTCCCGTAAGCGACTCGAACTCCGGCAGTCGGCCCCGCGTCAGGAGAGGTCCCGATCCGGACGGAGGTCGAGAGACCGGTCGCGGGGGCGGAGCCATCACAGCTCCAGGATTCGACATCACTCCTCAGGGTCGAAGTCGTCAGGTAAGCATAAGAAGTCGAAGAGACGTCATCGCTCTTCCGACTCCCCCCGACGCTCAGGCGATGCGGCCGGGGGTTCGGGTGACACCACCCACGCGGCTCCGTCGGAGTCGCAGGCGCTGCGTCGGCTTCATACCCTTCGGTCCCTGGGCCTCACTCGACGCCGGAGGAGATAGAGCGGTTCCTCATGGCCATGAGGGCCCTCTCTCCTCCGACGGGTTCCGCGGCCCTGTCTGGGGGTCCTAGCGGGTCGGGGGCTTTGGCCCCGACGCCGACGGGTGCTTCGGCTCCGTCGCCGCCTTCGGGCCCGGCGCCGCAGGGCCCCACTGGATCCGGTTCCGGATCCGGGTCGTCGCCGGTGGATTTGACGACCTCCCCGGCGCCGGCCCCTCAGGTGTCACCACCGGCGCCATCCTCGGGCGGCGCCGTCCCCGACGCCTCCCTCGACCCGGTTCGGGGCGCCGATGGGCGCCGCTTCAGACGCCGTTCGGAGAATTTGTTTTCCATGAACCGGCCCCATCTTTTCCCAACCCCGAGTACCAGGAGATGGATGATGAGGAGGATTGGGAGGGGTCTGAGGACCCTCTAGCACGGCACGTGAATGCCAGTTTCAAGAGGACTGGGCAGGTGAGCTTGGGGAGGCCAGTGGTATTGACACTTCGCCTGAGGGGGCAACCTATAGCGTGGTGTTGATGAGGGCAGCCAAGGTCTTGGGCCTTGAGCTACCCGTCGCGGCCGTGAGGACTAACCTCCTCACCGAGGTCCTTAAGCCGCAGTCATGCTCGGCCGAGCCTCTGCTGCCGTTTAATGAGCCCTTAACCGACGTTCTTTTGGGCACTTGGTCCTGGCCCGCTACGGGTTCGCCCGTAGATAGGAACCTGGCCAGACTCCACCGCCCCGGCCCCGGGCGACCCATGTTTCCTGTCCACCCACCCCACTCCTGTGAGGCTGGTCATCCAGGCCACCAATTCCCAGAACGCATTCCCGTCTGCTCCGCCGGACAGGGAATCCAAGAGGTATGAGCAGTATGGTAAAAAGATGTTCTCATCCCTTAGTCTGGGACTGCGGTCTTCCAACACCGCGTGCCTCTTGGGCCGTTACACCCACTCTCTGTGGGATACGGTTGCGGAAGTGCTGCCAGAGTGTCCGTTGGAGGTACGGGCCAAACTCGGCCAAGCCCTAGTGGAGGGCAGATGTCCAGAACACGTTGATGGACATGCCGTTTGATGGCCGTCGCCTCTTTGGCGACAAAGCAGACCATGCGCTTGAGCGCTTTAAGGACTCCAGGACTCCAGGGCTATGGCCAAGTCCTTGGGCCTCTCGGCCCTGCGCTAGCAATCGGCTGCTTTTTATTACTTTCGTGGCCACGGAAGGGGTGCACCCACACGTGCTGCCAGCCACGCTGCGCAGGGCAATACCCAACGCGGTGGCGGCCGTGGAAACCGCCGTCCTGGCGATAGGGGTCAACGGCGAGGTCAGTCCACACCTTCCCCCGCAGCATCCGCCTCAAAACCCTCCTAGTCCGTGCTTTCAGGCCCATGTGATGCCAGTGGGGGGCAGGGTTCGCCATCACCTCCTCCACTGACACACTGTCACATCGGACAGGTGGGTGCTGCAGATCGTCCGAAGGGGCTACTCCCTCCCCTTCGAGGCGACTCCTCCAGCCATGCCACCGCAGAACCACCGTGTATCGGGGGGGATCATTTGCGACTTCTGAAGGAGGAAGTTACGGCCCTCTTGGCCAAGGGGGCCATCGAGCGGCTTCTGGACCAGAAGTAGGGTGTGGTTGCTATTCCCACTACTTTCTGGTACCCAAGAAGGGCAAAGGGGGCCTACGCCCTATCTTGGACCTCAGGAATGTCAACGGCTTCCTCCGGAAGGAGAAGTTCAAAATGCTGACACTGGCTCAGGTCTTAGCTGCCCTGGACCCAGGAGACTGGATGGTAGCGTTGGACTTGCAGGACGCGTATTTCCACATCCCCGTCCTGCCGGCCCACCGGCGCTACCTGCGGTTCACGGTTGGCCACGAGCACTTTCAGTTTACCGTGCTCCCCTTCGGCCTTACCAGCGCCCCACGGGTGTTCACAAAGGTGATGGCGGTGGTCTCAGCTCATCTGCGCAGGTTAGGGGTTTCAGTCTTCCCCTACCTAGACGACTGGTTGTTGAAGGCGGGCTCGCCCCAGACAGTCGTCAGCCACCTCCAGACTACGGCAGATCTCCTGCACCAGCTGGGGTTCTCCATCAATGTGCCGAAGTCACACCTGTGCCCCTCTCAGAAGCTCCTCTTCATCCGAGCAGTTCTCGACTCGGCGCGGTTTCGGGTTTATCCGCCCGAACAGCGGGTCCGGGATATTCAAGCTCTGATTCCCATCTTTCAGCCGTTATCCCGGGTCTCGGTCAGGTTGACGCTGCGGCTTCTGGGGCTGATGGCCTCCTGCATCCTACTGGTGCATCACGCCAGGTGGCGGATGCGGGCTCTGCAGTGGGACCTGAAGTTTCAGTGGGCCCAGCATCAGGGCAACCTGTCCGACCACGTCAAGATCTCGGAGGGCACTGCGAGACAGCTGCAGTGGTGGCTCACGGACCACGATTGGGTCAGCGGCAGATCCCTCTCCCTTCCCCAACCGGAGCACGTAGTAGTGATGGATGCGTCCCTCCAGGGCTGGGGAGGCCACATGGGAGAGGCGGAGATCAGAGGCCTCTGGTCTCCGGCGGAGGCCCGGCTCCAAATCAACCTGTTGGAGCTACGGGCGATTCGTCTAGCACTGAAGGCATTCCTCCCCTCTGTCCGGGGGAGTGTAGTGCAGGTGTTCACGGACAACACCACCGCCATGTGGTACTACAACAAACAGGGCGGGGTGGGTCCGTGGACCCTTTGCCAGGAGGCTCTGCGCCTCTGGCAGTGGCTGGAACGCCAGGGCCTGACCCTGGTGGCTCAACACCTGGCAGGTTCTCTGAACGCCAGAGCGGACGAGCTCAGCCGTCCGTGCATGATGGATCACGAATGGCGTCTGAACTCGGACGTGGCGCAAGGCCTCTTTCAGCGATGGGGAGAGCCTTGGTTAGATCTATTCGCCACCGAAGAGAACGCGCAATGTCATCAGTTCTGCGCGTTGGAATTTCCAAGGCGGCACTCGCTCCGGACTGGGCACGAAGGTACTGGTATCCAGAGGTACTCAGTATGTCAGTCGATCTCCCTGTTCGTCTGCCTCTTCACGAGGACCTTCTGTCGCAGCAGCAGGGGACGGTCCTCCACCCGAACCTGTCCAGTCTCCACCTCCATGCTTGGAGATTGAGCGGCGACAGTTGAGGCCATTTGACTTGCCTCCTGAAGTCTGTAATGTCATTCTGGCAGCCAGGCGTCCCTCCACGAAAACGGTATACGCCTGCAGGTGGAACAAATTTGTGGCATGGTGCACAGCAAAGGCTGTGGATCCTCTTGCTGCCCCCCTCTCTGAGGTCCTTCTCTTCCTTTTTTCTCTTGCCCAGCAGGGCTCTGCTCTGGGCACTATCAAGGGCTACCTTTCTGCCATTTCGGCCTTTCTGAGGCTGCCTGATCAACCTTCCTTGTTCAAGTCCCCCATTGTAAATAGATTTCTTAAGGGCATCACACACACGTTCCCTTCTGTTCCGTTTGTGATGCCTCAGTGGGACTTGAACCTTCTTATTACTTTTCTGATGTGCGCTCCCTTTGAGCCACTTCACAACTGTCCTCTTCGTCTTCTTACTCTAAAGACTGCTTTCCTGGTTGCCATCACCTCTGCCAGGAGGGTGAGTGAGCTCCAGGCTCTTTCTTGTACTCCACCTTTCCTTTCTGTCCATCCGGACAAAGTGGTGTTACGTACTAAGCCTTCTTTCCTGCCCAAGGTTGTCACGGCCTTCCACATCGGGCAGTCCATCACCTTGCCAACCTTCTTCCCGCCTCCGCACCCCTCTAAAGAGGAAGAGCGGCTCCACCGTCTGGACCCAAAACGGGCGCTCTCATTCTATTTGGATCGCACACGCCAGTTCCGGGTGGATGACCAACTCTTTGTTGGTTACGTGGGTGCTAAGAAGGGGAAAGCGGTGCACAAGAGGACCATCTTCCGGTGGATCATCTTGTGTATCAAGGCATGTTACTCCTTGGCTAGAAAGGAGCCCCCTGTTGGATTGCGGGCTCATTCCACCCGAGCCACGGCGACTACAACTGCCCTGGGCCGGGGAGTGCCCTTACAAGACATCTGTCAGGCAGCTACGTGGGCATCGCTGCACACGTTTGCTAGACACTACTGCCTGGACAGCCAAGTCCGGAGGGATGGCTTCTTTGGCCGTTCTGTCCTCCAGGACTTTCTGGTGTGATTATTGGTTCGCAGACCCACCACCGGGGTTGGTATTGCTGGGGTATCTATTCTAAGGTAAGGAATCTAATACTAACGTGTCTCTTTCAGATGCACAAGTTACTACTTGTGTAACGATATATCTGTAAGAGACATTAGTTAGTATTAGATTCCTTACCGACACTCCCATCCTCCCCGTTCTGCGAACCGATATCTAGGGTTAGGGTTATCCCTTTCATGGCCCTAGTTTCAATGGCACCAGTGTTGGTTTTTAACATGGCTCAGAGCTTCTGGCGCGGAAAACTGTGTCTAAGAACTGACATCAGCACGCAGAGGTGGCTCTAAGTACTCCGACGACGTCACCACGGCGCCCACGACGCCGACGACGGACGCGGAGCCGCAGACGACGCCTACCGACGCGCAAGGGTACTGATATGCAAAAAAAATCCGGATCCAGTCTGACGCCTGGGGATATTCTAAGGTAAGGAATCTAATACTAACTAATGTCTCTTACAGATATATCGTTACACAAGTATTAACTTGTGCCTCTGGCCAATCCACTCCATGACCTAGAGCAGTTCTGATCTGTCTGTCTGATTTCTTGTCTAGGCAGGCTCTGTATGATCTAGCAAGGCAAAATAGGAAGAGAAAGGGAAAAGGATTTGAGTTCTTTGTTCGGCCTGATTATTGTCATACAACTGTAGTAAAAAAGGTGGCAACTTCGACAGTTAATCGATTCTTTTCAGAGTAAAGGTGCTCCAGCATTTCTTCTGAATCCCACCAAACTTAGGGTTATATATGTATTAAGGTCGGATCTGACTGCATGGTTACCCCCACTTTTTGTCTGGTGTCTTGCTAGTTTTTGACTTGTCAGACTGGGATCCTGCTAATCAGGACCCCAGTCTCTCTGCTTTTTCCCTTAAATTGTCATACATGTACTTTGGTACACTCCAGATTGATACTGAGGTACCCTTATCAGTCCCTACTATATGGTACCCATGTACCCAGGGCATAGGTGCCCAGAGGCCTCCCATGGACTGAAGCATGTATTATGCCACCCATGAGAGGCCATGCAAAAATGACCTACAGGTCTGCTTCTGCAACCTATGTGAGCTGGTGCTTGCACCGCTTACTTTAGATATATGTTCATTATTTCTATTGGTCACTACACTTAAAACTTATAAGTCACCCCATAGCAGGCCTTATCAATCCTGAAGGCAGGGTGCTGGGTTTTATGTGAGAGGGTGCCCCTGCATGAGCAGAGCCTCTCTGCAGCCTTCAGAGACCATTCTCCTGGGTTGTCTTTGACTCAGCCAGACATATAGGTAGAGGTGCATTATAACCTCGCGGTAAATGCCATCTCTAATACGGTTACATAGAAACATACTGTGTTTGGTATGAAACATCTTGGGATCATAACCTCCACACCAGTAACTGGTGTGGGAAGTATGATTCCACCCTTCAGAAGCAAGCTTTGTGGGGTCACTGGTCTATCCGGAGCCAGCCGTCTGTGCCCGGAGAGCACAAAATGAATGCTGCCGACCAGAGACACATTTCTTCCCTCCTGCTGCGAGCCAAGCTTGAGCAGAGGAAGGCAGCACAATAGGCATCCTGCCACAGGGAGGTGTTACCTCCTCCCAGAGAGGATTTAGTGTATTAGGACTGGGTGGGTGCACTCTGAGAGTGCCTGAAAGTCTGAACTTGGGCCACATTTGGTGTCCCTGTGGATAGTCCAGCTCAAACCAGTTCTGGGAGACATTGGCTCCTGCTCTGGCGTGAAACTAGATAAAGGACATGGGTGTAACCACCCTTCTGTCCTGCCCCTCCCCTAGGAGGGTCCCCTGAATCTGTTCAACCCTCTCCCTTGGGTATTAAAGGTCTTACCTGGCTGTTAGACTTTAGATTTTACGTGGACAAGATTCTACAAGAAGAACCCACTGACCTTCGATGGTCTGAACACTCTGGACCTCGCTGTACTTCGACTGGGCCCGACTTAGTCTCCCTCCCCTTCCAAAGCTTTGTCTGTGCCGTGTTCCATACAGGCTCCATGCAGGACCTGTGGTGCACTAAGTACAACTGAAGAATCTCCCTTGCAGAGATGGAGTCACTCCCCTGCAACTGCAGGCACTGTAACGCAACGGACTGGTCTGCTGCTCCTGAGCTCCTGCAGACTCTGAAGATTTCCGCAACACAGGAGGTGGGTTTCTGAGTGTCCCTGCGGTCGATCTGCCCTCTCACTAAGTTTGAGGCCAATATCCCTCGTGGGGACTGCATAACCCGAACCCCTTTGCACCACGTCCATTTGCAAGTGCATATTCTTGTTGACGATTCCAGAGCTTGTGCATTGGACTCTGTGTAGTCCTGACCCAGAGCAGTATTTGCACCAAAGAACCCCGGCCTCCTCGCACCATGTGCTCCCGGGGCTCGTACTTTGCAATCTTGTTCGAGGTTCCCTTGTGACTCCAGGTCCTCCGACCTGTGGGTCCCTCTTGATTTCTGTTGGGCTTTCCTGGTTTTTCCAGAAGTTCCCTGACTCCCCACTGCTTGGTGAGTCTCCTGGACCTTGGTGGTCCACACCGTAACCTGCTTGCCCTTCCTGCGTGGGTTGCTTTTGCCAAGGCTTGTTGGTGCTCCCGCCAGACACCGACCCCTCAACACTCGACATCCTTCGTGGGACAGCTCACCTCCGGCTCCTGGTCGACCTCGACGTCTCCTGGTCCTCGTGGCAGCAGAGTCAAGCATCCCTTCTTCGCACATGAAGCACCCGACATCGGTGGGCATTTGTCTACTGAGCCCCTGGTCACTCTAAAGTGACTCAGACTATGTCCCCTCTTCTTTCAGGTTCCTTCCTTCCAGAATCCAGGTTTGTATTCCTCAGGACCCTCTTCACCTTCACGGCAGCAGTACTTCTTCACAGCCCTCCATTGAGAATGACGGCGGCTTCCGACACCACTCCAGACCTATGCACCAGGCTCCTCTGGGATAGGTAACTCGGTTACTATGGTATTCAGGGGTGGGGTGGCTCTCCAACCTCTTACTTTTCAAAGTGTTTGCTCGAAGTCCTCCTAGAAGGGTCCTTAACCTTTAAAACTGTAACTGCGACTTTCCCATATAATTGTGCGGAGCCCGAGGTCGAGTTAGCACACTGTACCCATCCTCCGTGGGTTCCCTATCTACTCACCTTGGGTGGTTCCTTGGGATCCCAGCGATTCTACGTGTTCTAGATTCGGTCTTGACTCAAGTCGTGATTGTTATACCACTATTTTAGTATATGGTTTGGTCTCCCTCTGGAGCCCACTGTGTATTGTGATACAGCGGTTCAATTGATCTCGTATTGTGTGCCTTGTGTTCTATCCTCGTGTAGAGGATACTAAAGAGTGCTATATTAATAAATACATATTTTTAATATAAGTACTGTGTAGGTCTCCTTCATTGAGTCCTTCAGGAGGTGATATTTTGGTAAAACAAGCTCCTGTACATTCCTTCAAGATTAAGCCTGAAGGCTGCTCTCCACAGCTACCACTAGGATAGCTTTCTAAAGGTTATCTTTGACCTTATACATCATAAGGGTCGCTTGGACTGGTGCAACGCGCCCACTTTAATTAGTGGACAGCATATACCAAGCCAACTTCCCACAATATATAAGGACAAAGCCCAATTCTTTACCTCTGAGGTCAAGGCTAGAGAATTCTTACAGGGTATTAAACCGTAGGAAAATGGCTGATATATGATAGGATCAGGCGGGCAAGTTATTATGTTGTGGCTGGCTATGTATAAATCATGGTGTGCTTTATCTTTGGGTATTAATCACTTTGGATTGGGCTGGACGAATTTGGGAGTGGGCATGGCAGGGGGGTTGTCAATGATACAAGACTTTCCCTCACCCTAGACCCACAGGTCTTTTAGCCTCCTTGTTTGGGGTGTTAGGGGGTGCTTCTGCTAGCAGAGGAAGCGTAGGGGTGGGGTTGGGGGGAGTTCTTGGGAGTGGGGGGGGGTTCTTCAGGGTCACCATGGGTGAAAATTTAAATCCAGTCAATAAATGATTTACACAGCTAGTACGCACAAATAGTGTGATGTTAAGGGGGGGAGAGCATTGTCGTAAATACATTATTTACACTATCATAATTTCTATAAATAAATAAATATCAAAAGGGTCAAGCATAAATGAGGAGCAGAATCCGTGGTATTAGAGTCAATAGGCTTTATTGCATTAACTCGAGTTAAGGGAGAGCTCCAGCGCCAAGCGGGCACAGGAGAGTTCTGAGCTTTATTCACAGAGTACAATATTTATACATTCTTTGCATACATAGGGAGGAGCCCTCCAAGCAGAAGGAAAGTAAAAGATATGAGCATGTAGGCGTTCACTGTAACGAGTCATAGGTGGGTGGGTGCATAGAGGGGGCAGCAAGGTCAGCTAAAACTCGCCCTGCCTGTTTGCGTAACTTTATCAGACCTTTACACGAGGGCTGTTTCCTTTCTGTTGGTCAGGGAGGGCCCTGGGTGTCAGTGACTAGCATGTCTGGTCTTATCTCTAGCTCGAGGCAGCATGCAGATTGCTCTCATCTGTAGAAGTGTTGCTGCTTCATACTAGCAGTTGGTTTGGCCCTTCCTGTCCACCCCTTGTGTAACTGTCTTGGAGGTTTCCCTTGACATGGGCCCCACTTATCTCTGAGAGCTGACAGGGAAACTGGGCCTTATCTCTGCAGATGGGCTTCTACTCGCCTCCTGCTTGGGGCCAGAATGCAGAACTGGGCCTTATCTCTGCAGATGGGCTTCTGCTCGCCCTCTGCTCTGGGCCGGAATGCAGCTTTATCAAGTTGACCCTTGTTTGACACTGTTAAGACACCCCGGGCTGGGCCTTTTCTCCGTGACTGCTCAAAAAAATATCTAATGTGCTGCAGAGAAATGTAACGTGTGCCTTTTTCAGGGTCTGGCATGGAGGGGCCTGGTGACAGAGAAATAAGGCCTCTGAATGTGAAGTAATGCAGGGGTTTTTATTCAACATGGCAGATGGTGAGAGGGTAGCACTTGGGGGCACAAATACATATAAATATGTAATTTTCTTCATTCCCTCCTTGTCCCCAAGCGCACCCCTCTAATACACCTCTATTTTCATCAGGCCGTTAATGTGTTCTTGCAACATGATCTTTTCATTTTTTCTGCTCTGCACATGTGGACGGGGAATGCAGGCAGTGGCGCACATACCGCAGATGGCCGGGCCGCATTGGATGCAGAGGCAACAACTGAAGATGATAAACAGTATTGATCCTACTACAGTCAACACTTTCCATCCCCAGGTTGATACTAATCCCCACAACCAGCTGCTTAAGGACCATTCTCCTTTATCCATGTCTAGCTGACTTGACATCTTGTGTAGCTTGGCAATGGCTTGGTATACCGTAGGTGCGTTATTTGGAATAAACACACTACAACTCGTGGAGATCAATCTGCATACACCACCACGGTCAGCCAGAATGATGTCTAAAACAATGCGATTTTGTAGGGTCATGAGTCTATCCGCGACCACCTCGGCCGTAAGATTAGAGAGGGCACCTGCCGTTGCATCTATCGTGTTTTGCACCACTCGTGTGAGGTGGCGGATGTTCCTGCTGTTTACCATGGGACCCCAAAATGGAATGACTCCGGCAAAGAAGTCTCCCGCCTCCTGCCCTGCTGTATCTTCTGTATCTATGACCCCCCTTCGCCGTCTGTTATAGACAGTCAGAGGCTCAATTTCATGATAGTCCGCAGGGGCAGTGTAGGTGGGGGGAAGGAGAAAAGCAATGTAACAAGTGCCGGACCAGCCCTGTGGGAGCCATGTATAACCTTTATCCCCACATATGAAGTAGGTGCCCTGTGCGGCTATAAGCCGTGTATTGTTTGTTCCATTCAAATTGACTGTGTGATTGCAGATGCTATCACCCATAGTATCTTTCCTTTACTTTGGACACAAAAAGGGGCTTTCGTTGATGCCACAAAAACAGGTGAAACTGATCTTTTTCTCCTGTCCATATACTAATAATATAACTTATTAGATCTGTTACCGTGGTCAGCATAGGCTTCCTGCTCTAGTGGGGTACCACATGCCCTGTTCTTTTCACCTCTCCAACATAAAATGTATAGGTGATATCTGAGCTGAGACTGCTCTTTTGTATCCGTATTGGCCATATAGGAAGCTTTGTTTGTTTCCCACCAACCGGTACAAGAGCCTTCATAAGAAAAAGGGAGAGTGATGAAAGGCATGCCTTTGGCAACTGTATGGGGAAGAAGACCGCACACCCAGCAGTTGGATGTGTTTATGGCCAGTTGATGTTGTTGTAAAAGGGTGATGAAAGTATTGTTCTTAAATTCATTTCTTCTGTTCTCTAAGTGTACTGGGAGCTCAACATGTGAGTGTACTATGGTGGCGTTCTGTGAGACAGCAGGTGGATAGAGAACATGTAAGAACCAGCCAATACTTATTACCACAATGCTCATAAAAAGTACAATAATCAGAGACACTATACATCTGCTGTGTAATAGCTTGCAGTATTTCTTTCTCATATTAGTCCTTTTTTCTTTACTGTTCACTAGTTTATTCAAGTCAGACATCATGTTCAACCGCTTCACCACCGAGTGGACTTAAACAATCAAACGTCGACTGACCTTCTAGATCTCAGTTTGAAAGTGTACTCTTGCTGGGGAGTCTTTTCCAAAAAGGGGGGCTCAAAGTCTGTACTGTCTTTGTTTTTAGCAAATGTTCCGGTAGTCCCAAAGTATTTTTTACAGTGACTGGCATGCAGCCACCCCTTTCTTCCCTCGACTTTGATGGCCGTCCTCGTCGTCAGCAGGACTAATTTTGGTGCCTTCCACCTGGGGTCCAGAGGGCTCGTCCGGTCGAAATTCCTTACCAGCACCCAGTCCCCTGGGGCTATGGCATGGTCCTCGACCTGGGTGTTGTCAGGAAAGGCAGCGGCAACCTGCGAACGGCAAGAGAGTAGTGCAGACATCAAGGAAGCCAGGTGATCTGTGAGCATAGTACTGTAAACATCAGTTATTCTTTTAGGTATTGGTGTACCCCACATATTCGGTGGTCTTCCAAAGACCACCTCATATGGGGATAGGCCGGTTCTAGAATGAGCTACCATGCGCATGTAAAAGAGGGCAACAGGTAAGGCTACCATCCAATCCACGCCCTTTTCTGCACAGACTTTAGCTAATTTTGTTTTGAGGGTCTGGTTATGTCTCTCTACTAGACCTGCTGCTTGGGGATGCCTTACACAATGGAACTTCCAGGTATCCCAACAGAAGGGACACCTGTTTCATGAGCTCAGAGGAGAAGGGCTGGCCATTGTCTGAGTAAATGACACGTGGCAACCCGTATCTAGGGAAGAACTCCCTCACTAACTGTTTGGCTGTTGTAACTGCAGTATAATCTGGGACTGGGTAAGCTTCTGTCCATCTGGTTAGGGCACACACCACTACCAGGATGTACTTGTGACCTCTACATCTGTCCATTTGGATATAATCCATTTGGAGAACCTCAAAAGGGTGATCAGGGGGATGAAATCCACCCTGTTCCACTGAGATGCCTTTTCCAGGGTTGAATTGGCAACAATCATGCAAGTCTTCACTTTCTGCTTTGCTGCCGCTCGCCAGTGTTTGTTAAAACAGATATTCTGCAGGCCATCCAACATTCCCTTCTCTCCCAAGTGTGCCGGGCTATGTGCTGTCTCTATTATCACCTGTACCATAGAATCTGGGAGGAACCATGTCTTTTTGTTTTTAGTCATCCAACCCTGGTCAGTCTGGACCCCTCCTTGTTCAGTCCATTTCTTTATTTCATCTGGAGTGGCATGGGTGTGTATATCTTGTACATCTTTGGAGGGATCCCTGACTGTCATAGTCCTTGTCAGTGGTAATACCTGTGAGTTTGTTATGTCAATTGGAGTCTGAGCTTGTAGTGTAGTTCCTATTATCCCAATAGGCTCTGCGCATTGGAATAATACCTTCAATAGTATAGGCCTAGACCAGACGTTAACTAGGTCTACTACTGTCGATATTAGACTTAAAGTTTTGGGTTTGCCAGCTAGCTCAGAGTTCACTAGAAACTTTCTCGAATGTTCAGGAAGGAATTAACTTCCCTGATTAGACAAGAAGGGATTTAGTTTCTGACAACCATAGAACATGACAACTTTGCTCTCCCCTAATCAAGAGTGTATCTCGAGAGTCGTGTGAACAAAAGGCAATTTATTTTACTCAGTCAGTACGTGCATTCTTAGTCTCATCAGAATGTAGAGAAAAGGAAGAGACGGGCGTGTTCAATAAAAAGGTGTTATTTATTGATCAGTCTCTTTTCTCGTACAAGAGAAATGGATCGATATTATTGCAATACTTATGGTTAAGTAAAGTGCATACATTAGAAGCAGAAGTATAAAATAATACTGTAAAAACATTGATATGGTTTCTAAGCCATATGAAGGTTTAAAATGAATAAAATATATTACATACACATATACATTTGACTAGACGTACTCAACTGGTGTTTCTAAATACGCCTACCCCGTGTACCTGACCTAAGTCTAATACGTGGGCGGGAATAGAAAGTTACAGTTTAAGTTAAGTTTGTTTTTGCCAAGTGACTGACTAAAGAATTCTCTGTGAGGGGTTATTCAGTTCTGTACCTGGAAGTTAGTATGAATGAGGGATGGTATCTCTCTTCTCTGCTCTCGATATTCCAGGCTGCCTGCGAGGGCTACCCGGAAACGCCGGTGCTGGATTTCTCGGCAGGAGAAAGCAGCGCGTCTCGTTCTCAGCGCGTCAGGAAGGCGGGGCTTGCGCCAGCGGGGTCTGCTCTGGGCTTCGGCAAGTATGGCTGCTCCGTCTCGTCACCACCGCGTGTGTTAGCATAGGGCAATAGCGGTAATATTTATACCTTTAAGGTGCCGAGATTGACGTAAGGATGGACATAGATACGTCAATAAGGATGTCATACGACCAGGTCGTTAGCACATTCTTTTGCTGAAGTTCTCGGTGAAATCAAAACAATGGCCGCAGGGTTTTTCCCAGGTTGTCATAGGTTTGATTTGTTATGAGAACTCCGTATGCCTTATCAGGGGCTGGAGGAATATCGCTTGTCTAATTAGATCGCAAGCGTTATGACCTAATCAGATAACACGTTCCTGTGCCGTAGTGTGGCTTCGTCAGATAACGGTATCTGCATCATGGGGGTTTGCTGCCTCATGGGCCGACTGCTAGTTAACTTGTTGGTTTGTTAACCAGAATAGGGTCAGGAATAGGGGGATCGATTCAGAACCTATAGGAATACATCACACCCACTCCACGCTAACTATGGACATATTTACTAATCTATGCACAGTAAAACATAGTACAATATATTTATAAAGTATTGTGTATACCTTACCACCCCAAAATACATAAATGCATTTTGAAATTTTCAAATATACGGAAGAAATGCAGTCATATGTATAGTATGCACTCAAGCTGTAGAATAATTCTAAAGTAATAACGCATTTGTATACATTAATGCTATTTGGTAAATGAGATTTACACATGAAATGGCTCTTAATACAGAAAAAAGGTTCGAGACCACTTCATCACAGAATATAATACAATGAACATACCAGCGGGCAGCTAATGTCTATAAGCTATAAGTCTATAAGCTATCTAAGTTTTAGAAATCTTAGTTCTCCAAGAATAGTTCTTACTTTAAGCAGAAGATAGTATCCCGAAAAATATGCAAAAATATTTTGGGGCTGCTGAAAAAATGCTGTCCGTGAACTGGAGGGAAAAGTGTTCATGTGCTTTTAGTATTAAAGTTGAAGGCCAAATTCAGGGAACGCCGTGTACGAGTTTGTTCAAAAGTCTCTATTTCTGTTCTGGTGAGAACATCATATCATTTAGGCTTTCGAAAAAGTTGTCAACAGCTTCCTGGGAGAGTTCCACTAACTCGGAAATAGGTGTAACCATGCATTCATGCGCATGATTGTCTCCATTGACATTCTGATTTGAATTGCTGACAGAAGGTCGTACCTGATCGATGCTGCTTTCATCTTGAACTTCACTACCCCTTAATCGTAGTGGTGAAGCTTCCACGAATGCCGTCATCAGGATTGGTAGCCTTTGAGGGCAGCACAAAGCATGAACCTTGATTGGGCTCAACAATGTTTCTGCATCCATTGGCGCATCCGATTGTAGCGTCAGACAGGTGTCTAACACGCATTCTTCTCCGCATAGCAGGCACCTTAATACAGGTAAAACACATCGTTGCCACATAGGTCGAAAAGATAGAAACCAAGTCATGTTCAGGTCTCTAAGCCGGGATAGACCCAGGATTCTTGATATCCGGTCCCGGTATCCAATGGCTAGGATTGTTTCTTCCCTTGTCGCAGGTGTTTTGTCTGTGACATGGTTTGCCATAACGAAAAATAAGGACTAGGAATAGGATTCCTGCAATCAGTCCTAGAATGAGGGGAAGTCCGCCAAAAATCGAATGGACGAAATCTGGAAAAATACCCAGTATGGCTTTGAATGGTGTTAATGCCATCGAAAATACTGTCTTAAATACTTGTGAGACCCCACTGGTATCAGAAATATTTAAGATTTCGTTCAGGATTTCTGCGAAATGTATGGGGGAATTAGTTGATAACAATGAATGTATCTCTGCAGTCGTCCTTGCGACTTGGAGATCATACGTTTCTTTTGATGACGTGAGCCTAGTAGGCGTCTGAAGAAGCACTGTTTTCATTCTGCTTAAAGTATCTATTCGAATAGAAATAATTTTCAAGTTGGGCCATGCCCTTGCCTCCCTGTCTGGAAAGGAGCTGGGGAACAATGAGTGTCCACAGCACTTGACCTTCGCAGTCGTAGTTACGAGATAAGGAGTCCCGGGCATAAGACTACAGCATCTGCGGTCTACAATTAGAATGTAACTCCCATTATAGAGTCTTTGAAAGAATGGTTCTATCTCTGTTGCAGGTGCGCCTTGCTGGTGACATGAAAGGTTATTTGAGTTCCCTTCACAGGCTCCGTGCAAACTAATTCCGTTACACAGAAGTGTACCGCTTAGTGACATTGCACAATTATTGCCACTAAGAAACACTTTCTGTCCTTTATTACTGACACATGCATGTGAATAGGGCAGGTTCCATGTTGTTTTTATGTACCCTTTTCCCAATTTCTCGTACATGCCAGCCTGTATATATTTTTGGCAGTATTGAAACCTGAAGGTTGAAATTGGAATATTTATTATTCCATGTATTATCCATTCACTGACAGGTCGTTCTGACATTGTCACTGGTAATCTCTCAAGTTTCTCAATGCTCAGGATTGTATAATCAGCTCCCTTTTGGGCCATACTGATTTGTCTATCAGTAAGGTTAAAGATATAGAATAGTGACGTTGTGTTGATTAAACGCCAAGGCACATAGCCTGAACGCAGATTTTGTAACGTCCAGCCAAGCTGTACAATAGAACGCAATTGGGACTGACCGTGTTGTAATAACAGTAAGTCTTGCGATAATATGTCGATTGCTGAAGACACAATGCTGTCCAAAGAGAAAATTCTGGAGGACAGAGTCATTAACCCATTGTCCACTACAGAAAGTGATTTTTCCAAATTAATACGGTCAATTTCCCGTATTCTCTCTGCTGTTTCAATTTGAGTAACCTTCCAGGCCTCATTGTATGCTGCATATACAGAGGCTGCTATGAATCGCTTTTGACGCTGTTTGCGTGGTCCCATAGTGAAATCACGCAAGTCAGCACCATCAGTAAGTAAAGTTAGGTGTTGCTTAATTTCTGCCAGTGTGGAAGTTTGTAGCCATTGAAGGCATAATTTGCCCACACTGTAGGTGGTTATTATCCCTGGGTGATGTCTTTGAGGATATCTAGGGTCTGGCCTGGTCATTTTGAACCCCTGTGTTTTGTTCAGGAATCTGTCTTGACAGTTATTAGTATCTGTGGGCCAGATCAACCACTGTTTCCAATCAGGATGTGTTCTGTTTTGGTTTAATACATAATTTACGTCTATCTCCTCATCTGTAGAGGTATTGCTGTACATTGTTGGTTTTGGAATAGACGGTTTATTTAAGTCTTTAATTTTGGCTAGGCCAAGACAGGTAGTTTGTTGAACAGTGTCATTTAAAAATATAATTTGTTCTGGGATCATGCAGGCTCTAAACAAAGATTCTATACCCTGTACTTGCCATTCTTTTGTGCCCCAAACACTTTTCAATTCAACATTTTTGTCCCAATAATCAAAACCAAAAGTATTCATTTGTTCAAAGAATGAGTCCGAATATATCAATTTTTTGTTTGTTATCATGGTCTTTGTCCCTGTCTTATTTGACAATTTGAAATAAAATGTTTCAGCATTACTTATGTTAAAACCTGAAAAGTATGAATATTTGTCGTAAACGGTTCTTGAGCTCCCTTTTGGAGGTGTTGCACAATGTTCCCATTGATTATAATTTAAAACATTTCTAGGTTGTGCAGATCTATGTAGAAAATGGTTACCATAATGGTTATAACAGTACATACTATCATAATTTGTAGAACCCTGCAAATAATCATGTTTGGTAAATTTAGCAGACATTACTAAGTCAGACATCATATTATTAATGCTTTCAAAGTCCCAATCATCAGCAAATGAGCTTGGTTTTACAAAGTCACTCAATGAGATCTTAATTTGGTGTGGATATTTCAGGATTTCGACCGGACCATAAATTTCATAGTCTGTGTTGTCCCATGCTACCCCACCCGGTATAGGATTGGCTGTGAAGTTGGCTGAAGAAAGTTCTCTTTTCTCGACGTGTGAAGATGTTTGTGGTTTGAGGATCAAGTTGATTTTCTGACTTGCTGTGTCCATTTTAGCATATTTTCCCTCAATGAAGCGTCCCAAAGTTAGTATCATGATGAGCCAAAGTATGAGGATAAATGCACCAAAACCCACCCAAAATTCGAGCCATGGAGAAACCAGATATGTTTCTTTCAGTTGTTTCAAAAGTTCTTTAGCTTTATCTTTAAAGGTTTTTGATGATGGCTGTGTCTTTGATTCACTGAAGCCTTCGGAGGAATCATCGAAGTTTATGAAGTAGCCGGATGCAGTTCTGTCAATTGTTCCAATTGGTTCAGGATCACTGTTTCTTGCATTTGCACTTGGTACTTCATTATAGATTGGTGTGTCTCTGCTAAATGTTTTTATTTGGGTTTTCAGAGGTCTAAGTTCCATTGCATTGTTGCATAGTCCTTGTTGTTCTTTTGTAGGTGTTTCGAAAGTGATTAACCTCTTTGTTAGAACCTCTGTACTGGTAGCAAACCTTGGTGTTCTGCTACTTATTGGGAGTCCACTTGGCCTACTATTTGTTATCGGCCACATGATTGTGGTTTTACCAGGTCGATGGATACAACTCGGTTCTCCTTTTTACCAGCAAGTGGCGGTAGTACAACTGATCTTGTCCCGTTGACAGACAAGACAGGAACTGCTTTTCTGTAAGAAGGCCCAAATTCCTTCTTTACCGCGATCTTTTCTCTGACTAGATCCCCGACTTTTGGAATCCAGACAGGTCTTGCTGGGACAGGTGGTGGTTCTTCAGTGGTTGTTGGCTGTTGTTTCAACTTTATGTTGCTCAGGTCTTTTCTTGTTTTGTTTAAGTCCTGCAAAATAGCCAAACGGTCTTTGATATCAAAGCTTTTTTCTTTCACCACTGAAGTCTGACTATCAAGGTCAGAGATCAACATCCTAGTTCCAAATAATAATTTGTACGGACTGAATCCCTTCAGAGAATTTCTTGGCAAGTTATTTAGACTACGTTGGACACTTATTAAATGTTTGACCCACCCAGCTCCCGAACCTAATACCTTTGCCGTTATAGATTGCTTTATGTCACGTTTTTTTCTTTCAACAATTCCGTTCCCCTCAGGGTGAAATGGACAAGAGTACCGCAATGCCACGCCCATGCTGACCATGGCCTCCTTATAAGCCCGAGAGCTAAAAGCAGGACCGTGGGTATGTGCCGATAAAGACTCGCAAATCTTTTATAACAGTTCTGGCGTCAGCCGTTCGCTGGGGCCACATCCATATGAATTTCGTACATGAGTCCACTGCAACCAAGATATATTTATAGTTACCATCCCTTTGTAAGGGACCACAGTGGTCTAGGTAAACACAGGCTAATGGTTTATCCGAGATTAGAAGGGGCGTCTGTGCTGGACGTCTCACCGTTGATACTTTCATTTTTTGACATATTTCACATTCTAAAACATAATTCCTTGTTTGTCTTCTCATTTGTGGCCACCAGTATCTCTGTTTTAATAATGATACTGTGGCTGAGAAGCCAGCATGTATAGAAGCTAGCCCTTCGTGTGCCGCTATTATAAGTCCTAACCTATGTTCCATGTTTGGAATTGCCCTATCCTCCACTCCAGGGATTCGAGCAAAAGGAACATTGTTTGTATCAGTTATGTATGAGTATTTTACAGGAAAGCCTTTCGGGAGTGTTTCTATCGAATCCTTTTCTGTAGCGCTGACAGCTTGTAATATTTCGCTGTCTATTTTTGTTTTTGACCGGGTGATGGCAGCTACGGAAGCCGTTTGCACAGCTGCCTTCGCGGCCTCATCAGCCAATGAATTCCCTGCAACGTGAACGCCATCACGTTGATGACTCAGCGTATGTATCACGTGAGTCTTTGGTAGTTCTTTTTGTAAAAGAACTACTTGTTCCCAGAGCATTTTATGCTTGATTGTGCCACCTTTCGCATCCTTGAAACCATTCTGAAGCCAGATCTGCAAGTATTCATTGTAAGACTGAACGCAATAATACGAATCGCACACTATGAGTGTGGGGAATTCTCGATCGGTATTTTCAAGCGCCATCTTGAACGCCAGTAGTTCAGCTCGCTGAGCTGTACAATCTCCTAAAGATTGTGTTTTAGTGATTGATGGTTTAAATTTTCCTTCGTGCCAGCGACCTTTAACGATCGCGCACGCAGCACTGTAAGCTTGCTTACCCCCCACTGCGGGTTGTGCTGATCCGTCTGTATATATTATACAGCCGTAGTGTTCTAGAGGCAGAATTTCGGTCGGCGGAGGACATTCAAATTCATATTGGAGAAATTCTTGTGTTTTTAAGTATGGATCAAATTCGTACGCCACGTCTGTTGCAGCAAGAGAATTAGCCCATTGTATCCATCTCGGATGGAGCGCTTTAGCATTCGGAATGCTTGCTTTTGTTACAGCCTCTAAGGCTGGTATCGGTGTCACGATTATTATTCGTTTACCTTGTGCCAGGGCTCGTTCTTTTGCTATAGCTGTTTGTGTCGCAGTTAGAATTTTTTCCGTTGGGCTGAATTTCATTTCAGCCTTAGTGTACAAGTGTGATTTGAATGCAATCGGTACCTTTTCTCCCTCATTAGAGGTCAGGTATGTGAATCCGCATCTCCCTGGGATGACTCGAATCACAAGATTGCGTGTGTTATCACGTGTTTCTAATTTTGTTTTAACTAGCATGTCTGTTTGTAAGGATCTCAGAATTTCTGTGTGTATTTGAGTCCGATTGGATCTTTTAAAATCTGGTTTTATCAGATCATAAAGGGGTTTGACCCTTTCTGCGTAATTTGCAATGTATGTTCTTCCGAAATTTAGGAAGCCTAGAATTGACTGTAGGTTTTTTATTGTTCTAGGTGCTTGGAGGACGGCACATTTTTCTAGAAAATTGTCAGCCAGGCTTTTACCTTCACTTGATAATTCATATCCTAAGAACAGGACTGTCAGATGGGCAATTCTGGATTTTTTAAAGTTGAATTTGTAACCCTCTGCTGCGAACCCAAGTATTATGGTGTTCACTCTCTTCAAGTGAGTCTCCAAGTCATCATCTGTTAAGTATATGTCGTCGACATACGATAATGCTTCGTCGTCATATATTTGTAGTAATTCTGTTACTCTCGCTGAGAATACCCCCGGGCTGTTTTTGTACCCCTGGGCTAACCGACAGAATTGTTTTTGAGTGCCATTTATTGAGAACGCAGACAAATATCTGCTCTCTGGTGCTATGTTTTGACAAAAGAATCCATTAGAAATGTCTAATGTTGTTTTGTATTTTTTGCGCACTATGTTATTCATTAGTGCAGCACTATGCGAATTTTGCACTGCAAAAGTTTTGCAACATGAGTTAAGGTGTCGGTAATCCAAAACTAGACGATATGAATTGTCTGGTTTGGAGACCGGAAACAAAGGGTTGTTCATTTGTGAGGTGCAAGTTTCAATCACCCCCCTGGTATTCTAGCTGATCTAGAATTTCTTTTACCTGTTTTTTAGCTTCTTGCTTAATTGGGTACTGCCTTTGTGCAGTAGGTTGTGATTTTAACTGGATTTTGTGAGGAGGAGAGTCCTCATCCCATCCTACGTGATTTTTATATAAAGCAGGAGCTTGAGCTACTGCCCACTTTCTGGCAAGTGTGTATTTTTTATGAATTGGGATGTGATTTGAGAAGGCAGGCATAATTATTTCTTCGCCATGAGGGCACTCCCTGACAAACTCTGGTGGCCAGTCTTTTTCAGCTAGAAGGATGTCATAGCCCTTGGAGAGATTATCCCAAAATAGTCCCCTTATTTTTCTAGTCTTATCTCCCTCTATACGTAATGTTATTTCGTATATTTTGTGAGGTTTGCTAACTCTGGTGTCTGCAGTTTCCACTTGAAGATATTCATTTGTGTCCACTGTCTCCAGATGATTCATAAGGACTTTGCGAGCTATGCTCACTTGTGCTGCGCTGTCTAGCATTGTCTGAGCCCATTCTCCGTTTTTCAGTTGTGTCCTCAGTATTCTCGGCATTGTTAACTACCTTGATACTGGCTACCTTCTTTTTTGGAAATTGTAATTTCTTTTTTAGCTGAGCAGGTTCCTTGTCTTTGGACTTGGCGTGCTCTTCTCTTTGTTCTGATCGTCCTCTTCTTTCCGATTTCTGCGAGGAAGTCTGAAAAGATTGAGAGGGACGTGTATCAATGTCTTGATATCTATCAGGCTTTTTTATATTATCCCTATTTCTAAGGTTATATCTTTTCCCAGAGGGGTCACTCTGCGGTGACCTGTGTCTTTGGTTCGGAGATTTTTCTCTTCGCCTAGGAGACCTTCCTCTGGACTGGAATTTCTTTTCTTTAGGATTGGATTGTTTGTTTCCATCCCAGCTCTTTTTCTGTGATGTTGAGTTATTATTAAAAAATATTTTTTCAGGACTTTCAATCAGTTGTGGTTTTACTGGTATTCCACCTAAACTATCTCTACCTAGTTCCTCATAGGATTTTTCTATGATTCTGGCAATTTCAGCTGGTTGGTCTGCTATATCTGTCTCCTTTAACCTCTGGCGGATCGCCACGTTTGCTGCTTCACCTTTTATGTTGGCTAATAATATAGCCGAGACCTGCTTGAAGTCTTTTAGTAATTTCATACCAAGAGTTAAAGCGGGTTCTGGACCGTATTCGTCTTGAATTTGTTTTAGCACAGCTGGTATTACCGAAATGGATGGAACACCGTGCGTTTTTGTGTAGATGGAAGCAAAGACTGTACCCCAAGTGTCACAGTCCTCAATGTGTGGTGCGATTCCCATTGGAAGACAGATAGTCAGAATCCTGTGTTTTTCTAATGGGGTGGTGTCAGGAAACACCGCCTCTATTTGGGTGATTTTCTGTGTCAACCAGAATGGTATTTGTTCCCGTTTAGCCGGTACTTTACCTAGGCAGGACTGTATGTTCTGTGGTGTAATTTTATTCGTGTTTCCCCTGGTGAGGGGTCAGCTGTGGAATTTTAATCGCTGGCTGAATTGTTGAAGTCCGCATCACATACTGGACTAATTGTCTGTGTATTTTTATTAGTTGTTTTAGCTGTGTTAAAAGGTTTGCTGCAGACATCCCATCGATGTCTGGATGTGGTGTGTATCCGGCTAGGACCGGCCACGTTGCTCCTGGTCTCCCTAAGGGACCGAGCCTGGTGATGTGATTATTATGTTTTAGGGCGCCATCAAATAAGAGCAGGTGCTCTTGAAATTTGAGTGGTACTTCCACCTCCTCGAAAGGAGTGTACGTTTCAGGAGGTTCCTCTATTTTGTAATAGTGGAAGTACTTTGTTACAGCATTTGCTGCTGGAAAATTTATCCATGAATAGTATACCTCTGTCTGCCGATATTCGTGTGCCTCAATTACGAATATGACTGTACCACCTCTAGGTGTCAGTCCATTTTCTATAAGTTTTAAAGTTATAGATTTCCTTTTAATGACCGGGATGAGTATTATATCCGGGTCTGCGTCTTGCAGTGCAGTATCAGCTGCTGCGAGTTCAGTTGCTAATCTAACTGCCTCTCTTTCATCATCACTGTCTACCATTTTACCGACAGGATGGTTATTTCTTGTGTTTGCAGATCAGGTTTCTTATGGAAACAAATTTAGATGCACAATATTTTGGAACAGTGTATCCTTCAACGTTGACTATACCAAGAACCATACATAGGAGTTCCCTCCTGCGAGGTCTGGCGGATATGACCTTTCACCCACTCCAGACGTCTTTGGAGTATTATGGGAAAAAGGGGTCTGAGTGAGAAAGCACGACTGAGTTACTCTAAATGTCTTACGTTAGTTTTATCGCCCTTTCCAAACGCGTTGGGCGCCATGTAGTGTAGTTCCTATTATCCCAATAGGCTCTGCGCATTGGAATAATACCTTCAATAGTATAGGCCTAGACCAGACGTTAACTAGGTCTACTACTGTCGATATTAGACTTAAAGTTTTGGGTTTGCCAGCTAGCTCAGAGTTCACTAGAAACTTTCTCGAATGTTCAGGAAGGAATTAACTTCCCTGATTAGACAAGAAGGGATTTCGTTTCTGACAACCATAGAACATGACAACTTTGCTCTCCCCTAATCAAGAGTGTATCTCGAGAGTCGTGTGAACAAAAGGCAATTTATTTTACTCAGTCAGTACGTGCATTCTTAGTCTCATCAGAATGTAGAGAAAAGGAAGAGACGGGCGTGTTCAATAAAAAGGTGTTATTTATTGATCAGTCTCTTTTCTCGTACAAGAGAAATGGATTGATATTATTGCAATACTTATGGTTAAGTAAAGTGCATACATTAGAAGCAGAAGTATAAAATAATACTGTAAAAACATTGATATGGTTTCTAAGCCATATGAAGGTTTAAAATGAATAAAATATATTACATACACATATACATTTGACTAGACGTACTCAACTGGTGTTTCTAAATACGCCTACCCCGTGTACCTGACCTAAGTCTAATACGTGGGCGGGAATAGAAAGTTACAGTTTAAGTTAAGTTTGTTTTTGCCAAGTGACTGACTAAAGAATTCTCTGTGAGGGGTTATTCAGTTCTGTACCTGGAAGTTAGTATGAATGAGGGATGGTATCTCTCTTCTCTGCTCTCGATATTCCAGGCTGCCTGCGAGGGCTACCCGGAAACGCCGGTGCTGGATTTCTCGGCAGGAGAAAGCAGCGCGTCTCGTTCTCAGCGCGTCAGGAAGGCGGGGCTTGCGCCAGCGGGGTCTGCTCTGCTCTGGGCTTCGGCAAGTATGGCTGCTCCGTCTCGTCACCACCGCGTGTGTTTGCATAGGGCAATATCGGTAATATTTATACCTTTAAGGTGCCGAGATTGACGTAAGGATGGACATAGATACGTCAATAAGGATGTCATACGACCAGGTCGTTAGCACATTCTTTTGCTGAAGTTCTCGGTGAAATCAAAACAATGGCCGCAGGGTTTTTCCCAGGTTGTCATAGGTTTGATTTGTTATGAGAACTCCGTATGCCTTATCAGGGGCTGGAGGAATATCGCTTGTCTAATTAGATCGCAAGCGTTATGACCTAATCAGATAACACGTTCCTGTGCCGTAGTGTGGCTTCGTCAGATAACGGTATCTGCATCATGGGGGTTTGCTGCCTCATAGGCCGACTGCTAGTTAACTTGTTGGTTTGTTAACCAGAATAGGGTCAGGAATAGGGGGATCGATTCAGAACGTATAGGAATACATCACAAGCTGTCTGTTTAGCAGTTCGGTCTGCCAGGTCATTACCTTGGGAAATTACATCTGTGGCCTTGGTGTGTGCTTTGCATTTCAGGATCGCTATGGCTGTGGGTAGGTGTATTGCTTCTAACAGGGCCTGTATGAGAGGGCCATGCTGTATCTTGGCCCCGTGTGAGGTCAGAAAACCTCTCTCCCTCCATAGTACCCCAAAGTCATGAACTACCCCAAACGCATATTGTGAATCAGTGTAGATGTTAACCCTTAACTGTTTTGCTAGTTTACAGGCTTGTGTCAAAGCAATGAGCTCTGCTGCTTGTGCTGATAGGATATCTATTCTTTGTGTCTCTATGATCTCATGGTCAGTAGTTACGGCGTATGATGCCACTAATTCTCCTACCCCTGTTCTCATGCATGATCCATCTACATAAAATGTTATGTCAGGGTCTGGGAGTGCAACATCTGTCAAGTCTTGTCTTGGCTTCGTCACTACATTTATTACTTCCACACAGTCATGGGGTGTGGTGTCATCTGTGCTTGAGGGTAAAAGAGTGGCAGGGTTGAGTATGTTACATCTTCTAATCTCTATGTGGGGTTGAAATAGTGTCAGCTCGTATCCTGTCAATCTTGCTACAGTCAGGTGTTGCGTCTGTGTCCTATTCAGGAGAACTTCCACTGCGTGTGGTACTTGTACTGTCAGAGAGTGTCCCAGCACTATCGAGTCACTTTGTCTTATGGCCAAAGCTGTGGCCGCAACAGATTTTAAGCATGCTGGCAGAGCCTGTGCTACAGGGTCCAGTGTACTAGAAAAATAAGCACATGGCTTGTGTTTCCCTGCTTGGTCTTGTGTGAGAACAGATAGTGCTGTTCCATCCCGCTCTGTCACGAACAGGGTGAAGTGTTTCTTGTAATCAGGGGTGGCTAAAACTGGCGCTTGACATAGGGCCCGTTTTAGTTCCTCAAATGCTAGGGTGTGCTCTGATGTCCAAGGGAGGACGTTAGAGGTGGCTGCCTCCAATGTAGTCAATTGTATGAGTGGCTTGACTATGTGGGCATACTGGGGAATCCATTGTCTGCAATAGGAAGTAAGGCCAATGAATGCACGTACTTCTTTCTGTGTTTTGGGTTGTGAAATGTTGGAAATCAATTTAATTTGTTCTTGTGTCAGCTGCCTACCCTCCTTGGACAGCAAGTGCCCTAAGTAAGCCACTTGCTGTTCACAGAACTGTAACTTCGAAGGGGACACCTTGTGCCCCTTGTCCGCCAGAAAATGAAGGACCGTGAGGGAAGCCTTTTCACAGTCAGTTTCTGATCTTGCTGTGATGAGAATGTCATCCACGTACTGTATTAATGCTGTGTTAGTAGGCATACTAATACTGTCAAGTTGTCTCTTTAATGCCTGACTGTAAACACTTGGGCTTTCTGTAAAGCCTTGGGGAGCTCTTGTAAATTTAAAGCTGCGTCCTTTTAAACTGAATCCAAAAAGATATTGACTGTCAGGATGTATTGGAATGCTGAAGAATGCATTCTTCAGGTCAATGACCGTGAAAAATGTTGCCTCAGAATCAATGGCAGTAAATAATGAGGAAATGTCTGGGACCACTGGGTATTGTGAGACCACACATTTGTTCAGTTCTCGAAGGTCAATTACTAGTCTGTAAACTGGGGGTGCTTGAGGGTCTGTGCGTTTAAGAACAGGGAGGACGGGGGAGTTACACACATTCAAGTCTGTCTCCACCACCACCCCCTGTTCAATGAGTTCTTGAATTATTTTTAATAAGGCTGTTTCAGCCTCAGGTGGAATCCTGTACTGTCGTATTCGGGGTAGGACTACTCCTTCCTTAAGAGTGACCTCGTGTGGTGTTATATCCATGTAACCTACGTCAGTCGAACCTTGTGCCCATAGATACTGTGGGACATCCTGAAGTCTGGGATCAAAATCTCTAACCGTGAAATGCCCTTTGAAATCACGCAAAAACAGTCTTACTCCTTCTGGTGAGCAACAGATAACTGCTCCCAGTTCTTTTAGGGTCTTTATACCTAGTAAATTATCTGGACATGTTTTAGTGAGTAATAGGTCTGTGGTGAGTGTCAGTGGACCCACCCCTAAGGAGACTGGTTCTGATACTTTGTTGACAATTGGCTTTCCAGAAAATCCCAGGGATATATTCTGTGTGCCCGAGAGAGGTGCCCCTGGGACCTCGTCATGACTGATGGTAGTCCTGCTTGCCCCTGTGTCAATCAGAAACTTTCTATCTTGCCCCAGCAAACGAGCATCTACATAAGGACCCTCTTGGTCCACAGGAACTGGGATAAGGGGCAAGCAATCTTCCCTCTCGAGGCTGTTTCATGAAAAAGATTGGTATTCTGGGTAGTCTGACTGCGTGTACTGATACATTTGAGGTGTAGCGGCAGCGGGCGTCTGGACCTGCTGCGGGGTGGGGGCTTGTGTCTGTTGAGTGTTGTGCTGTCTGGGTTTATAGGGCCGTTCCTTTGTTTTACCTGTGGCTATATTGTGCTTTACGACAGGGCATTCCCTTACAAAGTGACCCTGTTGTTTACAATAATTGCAGGTCCCTTTAGTGGGTGCGGTACCATTCTTGTTCGTGTTTGCAGGTACTGTTTGGGCAACTAGCATCTTCATTTTTGTATCCTTCATGCGCTTCTTTTCTTGTTCTTGCTCTTCCCTTATTCTATTTTGGTGGTATTGCAACATCTGTAACATTTGTGAGGGGCTATTTGCTTGCCAAGTACTCTCAACCTTCAGCACTCTATTCCTAATCTGAGGAAGGGCGTTATCTACCAGTTTGGTCACAAAAAGGTGGGGATAGGCTTCACTACTGTGTTTTAAACCACTGTTGACAGCAAAGCATTTCTCCAACCTAGTGTAGTAATCGCTCGTGTCTTCCTCTGGTTTCTGTTTACATGCTGAAATTGCATCCCAGTCTTCCTTTTTGGTCGTCAATAGTCTTGGTAAAATTTGTATAAGGAGTTCGGGGAGCCCCTTAATTTTGTCACCAAGGCCATCCCCCGGGGCTCTACCTGCATCTTCAGCTTGCAACTCTGCCCATTTCAACATTTTATCTCCCACATCCCAGTCTTTCTCTTTAAGTTTCTCGTAAATGCCTGCTGGTAACAAGACCTTTAGTAACCTTAGGATATCAGGGTAAGTATAGTCTCCTATACGGAGTATATCTTTTATTTCTCTGTGAAACCCCCCCGGGTCTTTATCATGGGAAGGTAACAACCTCTTCATTTCCAGTATTTCTAGCTTGGTGAGAGGGGTATAGACATATACCCGCTGGACAGAGCCATCTGTTTTTCTTATGGGGTGGACCTCTCGCAGAGGGTACTGTCCTCTGGGGCGAGGGTCTGATGTCATTGAGGCGGACAGGAATTGCTCATATTGAAGACGCAAGTCTAAAATGGTGTTAATCAGTTCTGGGCCCTGTTCCATCCATCTATCTAGTATTACCTTTTCCAGTATTTTATATAATTTGCCAGGGTGGTGATATTGGCTTTCATACAACGTGATCAAGTGTTGGACCATATAGATGCTGGCCAAGCGTTGTTCAAGTGGTGGGAGGTTCAGGAACATCTGGGCCACTATGTCGGGATTATATACATGATGTTGGGACACCCACTGGGTGGCCGACCGAGCCAACTCCCTCTCATGGGGCGTGAGGGGTGGCTCGTCGTCCATCCAATGGTCTAGGGCTTTTTCAGTTGTTTGGAACAAATCCTCAGGAGAGATGTTTGTTTCCTTGTTAACCCTTGTTTTCTGAGGTCTATGGTGTTTGGCGCCAGTACAGTGCCGTGCTACGCCCAGAAAATTCATTTTGTCTGCCGGCTCGTTGTTATCCCCTTCCTCTGACACACTATCCCTGCCTTCCTTCTCGGCGTTGCGTATTGCTAGTATTTTCTTTTTAATCTTGGTCGTCATTGCTTCTGTCTGCGCTACCTTATCATGTTTACCGTCATTGATGCTGTTGCTCCACTCTATTAAACTAACCTCCACGTCCCCATCACCCTCATCAAGTTCCCTGATCAGACAGTTGATAATAAAACGGAGGATGTTGTTCTTAGCTTTTACTTTTCTATTTTCTGTGCTTGAGCTACGCATTCATGGTTCTGTCCTGTTCTGATGAACTCATACAAGGCATCTAAATGTGTATTCATATCAGGCAGTCCATCTAGTTCTGCGATGGCTTGCCTTACTCGTATTGATATGATGCGCATTGAACCAGTAATACCTGGTTGTAAATCATATATACATCTAGGGAGTTCGACGTCATCCTTTATTTCCTTATCCCCCCCCCCCCCCTTCCGCACCCCCAGAAGCCTGTTGTTGGTCCTGGACTGGCTGGGGCACGGCCTCTGGTGGGAGCGGGGGAAATGGTGCGTCTATGTAGGCTGGGGGTGGCTCTGCTAGGTAGGCGGAAAGGAACGCCTCTGGTGCCGTTGGTTTAATTTTAAGGGATACATTTTGGGGAACTTCCTCCGTAATCTCCTCTGAGAGTACAGGGTAGATACCAGCAACAAGAGCATTTCTTTCCCTATCCATTTGTTCCGCTCGAACCTGTTCACCCTCTTCTAGTAACTCTTTTTCTTTTGCCTGTTCTGACATTTGCCTGCTTTTCTCTGCTTTGTTAAGTTCTTTCAGGGCCCTCCTATTAGTCTCTTTGCGCCATAATTCAATGGCCTCTTTCTGCGAGGGCCTCGACTTCCTTTTCCATAGTTGTTCCTCTACTCTCATAATACATTCTGAATCCCATGTGCCGGTAGCAGGCCATCTATGCACCGTCTCTAGATCCTTTGTGTAATCTACCCAGAGGTCTAAATAGAGAATAGCGCTGATGCCATGTTTGTTATACATAAAATGGCCGGGAGTATCTCTTGGCGGGACATTAACTGCCTCTTCTAATATTCCCTTTTTAGTGCCTATTTTACACAATTTTGAAAACAGCGGCATGCTTAAAACCCAATTAAAACAATTTCAAACCTAAAACATATATAACATATTCCTATGCACTGAAATACAGTACAACCATACCGGTCTCGTGAAGGAGACACGTCTTTACCGTGTTCATTAAATGAACCCGTCTTTATGCGTTCTCAGTGGTACTCACCGGGAAGCAGAACTTGAAGAACTGGTCATCGGACGCTTGACGCTTGCGCAGGAATGGCGGACCTCTGAAGACCTCGGACTCAGCTCTCTCACGGGTTGGGCTCTGGGTCAGGACGCTCCGCAACCTTCCTCACCGCCTCGCGTGGATGTCTGGTCGCAGTCCGCCTCCTCCGTGGGCCTGAGGGAGTTGGCGGGAAGTCCCGCTGGCGTGTACACTTGAAGTCCGTCTAGGCTGTAGAAGGGGGCAGGGGCCGGACCTACATCGCCGGCGCGTGGGGAAGGGGGCGCGGCCCTATTCGGGCGCCAGATTATGTCGTAAATAAATTATGTACACTATTATAATTTCTATAAATAAATAACTATCAAAAGGGTCAAGCATAAATGAGGAGCAGAATCCGTGGTATTAGAGTCAATGGGCTTTATTGCATTAACTCGAGTTAAGGGAGAGCTCCAGCGCCAAGCGGGCACAGGAGAGTTTTGAGCTTTATTCACAGAGTACAATATTTATACATTCTTTGCATACATAGGGAGGAGCCCTCCAAGCAGAAGGAAAGTAAAAGATATGAGCATGTAGGCGTTCACTGTAACGAGTCATAGGTGGGTGGGTGCATAGAGGGGGCAGCAAGGTCAGCTAAAACTCGCCCTGCCTGTTTGCGTAACTTTATCAGACCTTTACACGAGGGCTGTTTCCTTTCTGTTGGTCAGGGAGGGCCCTGGGTGTCAGAGTGACTAACACTAGACCGGTCTTATCTCTAGCTCGGGGCAGCATGCAGATTGCTCTCATCTGTAGAAGTGTTGCTGCTTCATACTAGCAGTTGGTTTGGCCCTTCCTGTCCACCCCTTGTGTAACTGTCTTGGAGGTTTCCCTTGACATGGGCCCCACTTATCTCTGAGAGCCGACAGGGAAACTGGGCCTTATCTCTGCAGATGGGCTTCTACTCGCCTCCTGCTTGGGGCCAGAATGCAGAACTGGGCCTTATCTCTGCAGATGGGCTTCTGCTCGCCGTCTGCTCGGGGCCGGAATGCAGCTTTATCAAGTTGACCCTTGTTTGACACTGTTAAGACACCCCGGGCTGGGCCTTTTCTCCGTGACTGCTCAAAAAAATATCTAATGTGCTGCAGAGAAATGTAACGTGTGCCTTTTTCAGGGTCTGGCATGGAGGGGCCTGGTGACAGAGAAATAAGGCCTCTGAATGTGAAGTAATGCAGGGGTTTTTATTCAACATGGCAGATGGTGAGAGGGTAGCACTTGGGGGCACAAACTTAAGATGGGGGAATTAGGGCTAGATTATCTATCTATTCATTCAACGTACCTTGTCTTAATGATAGCAACAAGCAGCAAAGATTGGCCCAGGAAATCTGAAGGAAATGCCCTGACGTGGTCTGTTTACAAGAGACACATATACCTTGGGGTAAGCGTAAGGTTATCACGGAACTATGGTACCAGCTTTTGGTATGTACATCTCAAGGAACTACTACAAGAGGTGTGGCTATTCTTGCTAGGCCTTATATTCTTTCCTGTGGCAGGATTTTGGCGACAAAAGTGGGCGGTGGGTGATAGTTGAATGTTCGTTCGGCAATAACAAATTCACAATATGCTCTGTATATGGATCGAACTTTGATGCGGCTCAGATATTGGATTACCTGAATATGGAACTGGCTTCTTGGGCATCCCCTTTGATACTGTGTGGGTACTTAAATATTCAATTGGAGGAAGCTATATAAGGTCCTGCTAGTAACAAATATCGGGGTCGGAAATCTAAGATTTACAAAGAGCTAAAACAACTTCTGTATGAACATGGTTTAGTTGATGCATGGCCTAGCTTAAAACATCCTGAGCCAGGGTTTACATATTATTCGTGCCCACATCAAAAACTCGCCAGACTAGATTATTTTTTTGTATCGAAAAACTATCTAGCAGAGGCGCAGATACAAATTTATCCCAGGGTCACCACACACAATCCATTATTAATAAAACTTGTAATTCAGGGCTTGGTTCGGCCCAATGGGACATTCTCATTTGATTGGAAATTACTTTTTAATGATCAGTTTATTCCCCATATTCGACAAAGGCTAAACCAATTTGTGTCTATTAACAGCAGTTCTACCACTCATGGTATGGTTTGGGATGCCTTAAAGGCAGGGCTCCGAGTGGAATTTTTGACTTTAGGATTGTAGTTCAAAAACATCAGTGACCGGTCATACAGGAATTATACATGGACCTCCAGAATGCAGAGTATGCTCTTATACAAGCTTTGCAGGCGAACCTTGACATTAGTCCGGTTCAAACGGAGGTAGCCAGCTGCAAGGCTAGGATAAATGCTCTTTGGTCAAAAGATAATGTCAATAAATATTGTCTTTTTAGAAGGCATTGTTATTAATACGGTTAGGCATCAGGTAGATGCCTGGCAAAAAGAATTGGGGACACGGATGTAAATTCCGCAATCACTGCAATCGAAGACTTATCTGGAGGACTAGGTGAAACACTTATGGAAATACTTGAAGTCTTTAGAACCTTTTACGAGGAACTGTATAAGGAGGATCCTAGTGGTCAGGAGAAAACTCAGTCCTTCTTTATGGTTTAAATCTCTTATTGAATTTCCATAACAAGAAAAACATATAAACCACAGTTCCCCATCAAATGGAACAATGCCGAGCTCTTCCTGTGCGACCCAAACGAAGGTGTGCGGCACCGAGAATAATAACACGCCAGGCTTGTAGGGTCGCTGCAAAGGGGAAATATCGTCTGACCCCCCCACCACCCCCCTCCTTGTCCACAAAGCAAAAGGGAAAGGGGAATCACCACACCACTAAGGGAAGGCAGTAAGCCCAACATCAGCCCTACGTCTTGCGCCTGCCCGTCGGGGCCTTCCGCTCCTCGATCGGAGTGTCTGCTAGGCGCAGTAAGCGCAAGTAGCGAGGGCAGCTCAATTCCCTAAACTCCCCCGTGAGCAGAGTTAAAAATGGTCGCCAAAGTTCAGCAAACTTCTCTCCCCTTCCCGCCTTCGCCAAGGACAGCTTCTCCATCCCCAGAACCATCCAAAGCCTGTGGAGCCAACCAGTAAGCGGGGGTGGTAGTGTGGTACTCCAGTGTGCCAGGATGTTCTTCACGGCAGCCCCTAGTGCAATCGCGATCAGCCTCCCCCTCCTAGACTTCAAGGGGTACATCAGAGCATTATGGAGTCCTAACCGAATGTACGCGGGGAATCTAGGGAGCTGAGTATCCAGATGTGAGTCTGTCATCTAAAATCAAGCTCCAGTAGGGTTGCAAACGGTCACAGCTCCAAAGTAAGTGCTCCAAGGTGCCAAGCCCCCCACACCCCCTCCAGCAGCGGTCACTAATGCGGGGATCCCATTGATGTAGGCGCTCAGGTGTATGGTACCAATAGGTGGCCACTTTGGTCAGGGTTTCAGTGAGGCCCATATGGTAAGCTGAGTGTCTGGCCCTATGGTAGATGCCGCCCCATTCTTTGTGCGTGAGTGATCTCCCCAAGTCCCGCTCCTACCTGGTTTTTCCTGCATTGTGTGTAGGTGTTTGTGAGGAGGAGCTGTTGGTACAGGTCGGAGATCAGCTTCTTATCTGAGGTGCGGATGACCAGCCACTTTTCATACGGGGTGAGGGAACGTTGCGCGCCCGATCTGAATTCCGGCTGCAAAGCCCAATGTCGGACCTGCAGATAGGGTAGGCGATCGGACTCCGGTATACCATAGTCCTCTTTCACCCGCTGAAAGGAGAGGATACTGTTTAAGTCAAACATATGTCCCAGGGCTCTGCAGGGCGAACGTCTCTAGGCCACAAATGCCTTGGGGTACAGGCCCGGGGAAAAGTTGGGATTATCGAAAAGCGGGGTCATCGGGGAGGGAAACGAGGTGAGTTTGTGTCGGACCGCCACCCGGTCCCATACCTCTAGGACGGTGCTTGTAATCTGTGATGCGTATAGATTGGGAGGACGGTGGCATCTAGGAAGAAATGGAACCCCCTGTAAGGGCCTGCCAGCAACGGCTTGGTCTTGAAAAAGCCAATTCTTGCCCGATTCCAGCTGGTACCACTCCACCAAGGTGCGGAGCTGTGTCGCTTGATAGTACAGAAGGAGGTCAGGCACACCAACCCCACCGTGGGCAGGCGGGACTATTGCGAGCACATGCGTGAAGCGTGGACGGCGACCGTTCCAGATAACGCGCGCCAGGTCAGACTGTGTCCGCCGGAGCCAGCCCGTCGGGGGCGCAGAGGAAGAGTCTGGAACACGTAAAGGATTTGTGGTAGCAGGGTCCTCTTAGTGGCTGCTATCCGTCCCAACCAGGAGAGCGAGTGATGCTTCCATCTCCGGAGTTCGTCGCCAAGGCGCGAGCGGAGCCTGGAGTAATTCGCTTCTGCAGTGGCTTGGGCGGTTGGAGCCAACAGAACTCCCAGATAGGGGATTGTGGTATGACCATTGCATATCGAATTCGCCTTGAACCTCGATGAGTGTCTCCGGCGACAGGGAGATATTCAGGGCTTCTGATTTCTCCACGTTGATCTTAAACCCCGAGGCCAACGCAAAGGTATGGAGTTCGATAAAGAGTGCTCGGAGCGACTGCATCGGCTCCTTAAGGGAGAGAAGGATATCGTCCACGTATAAACTGATCTTATGCACGTCGCCACCAAAGGGGATGCCCTTGATAAGGGAATGCTGCCTGATCCGTTGCGCTACTGGCTCCATGTACAGGGAAAAAAGGATAGGGGAGAGAGGGCACCCCTGCCTGGTGCCCCTGCCGATCGGAAAGCGCGGGGAGGTGTGTCCATTGGCACGGACCGTGGCGTTGGGCCGGCGATAGCAGTTCAGAATGCGGTTGTGGAGAGCCTCTCCCATTCCGAAGTGTTGTAGCACCAGTTCCAGATAGGGCAAGTGCACCCTTTCGAAGGCCTTTTCGGCATCGATGGTAAGAAGTATAAAGTCCGGCCTCGTCTGTGACCCCGCCTTGATGAGGTGGAGGGCCCGTTTGGTATTATCGCTGGTCTGCCGTTGTGGAATGAAACCTGCTTGGTCTGGTTCCACCAGCTGCTGCATATACGGTGCCAACCTGCTTGCAAGGATGCCCTTGTAAAGCTTGAGGTCCAGGTTTAAGAGGGATATCGGCCTATAGGAACTGCAGCGCGCAGGGTCTCGGCTGGGTTTGGGTATGACCGTTATCGCCGCCTCCAGAAGGTCCTCCGGAATGGCGCCGGGTAGGTCGAAGGTATTAAAAACGTCCCGGAATCGGGGGGCAACCTGGTGGCAAAACGTTTTATAAAAGGCCGCCGAGTTGCCGTCTGGGCCAGGTGATTTCCCCAACTTGAGGCGAGATATCGCCGAAATCACTTCCTCCAGGCCAATGGGCCGATTGAGGAACTCCGCTTGCGCCTCGTTCAGGGACGGGAGGGGCATGCTTCCCAGGTATTCACGTCCAGCCTGGAGGTCGAGCGCGTCACCCGCATATAGAGTTTCATAAAAGTCCCCAAAAGCCGCGGCTATGTCGACACCGTCGACGGCGAGGTCTCCCCGACTGGTCTGTATGGCTCTTATACCCTGTCTTTGGCGCTGCTCTCTCAGTTTACTCGCCAATAGCTTCCCGCAACGATCACCCCCACGATAATACGCATGACGGAGGCGGAGAGCAGCATATTCCGCCACGTCATGGTCTAGGGCAGCCAGCATCTTCCTCTCCGAACAGAGTTGGCGCCACGCACGGGCTGCCCCTGTACATTGGTGCATCTGCTCCAGCTCCGCTGCCCGTTGGGTTATTTTGGCCCTCTTCTGGGTGCGCTCTCTATTCGTGGCTGTGGCGATAGAAATGAACTCTCCCCGCAGGACTGCTTTGAGCGCAGCCCATTGTATGGCCTTAGTGGTATCAGTGTTGGCGTTGTGAATTAGAAACTGGGTGATGGCGGCTTTAATCCGCTCTACTACGGTAGGGCGCTGGAGCAAGGCATCCCGAAGGCGCCAATGTCGAAGCGGGGCAGGTGCGTTAGGGAGGAGGAAGGTGGTCAATACCGGGGAGTGATCCGACAGGGAGGTCGGGAAGATATCAACATCTTTCAACTGAGGCACCAGCTGTGAGGAGCAGAGGAAATAATTAAGCCTAGCGTAGGATTTATGGGCTGCCGAGTAATAGGTGTATGCCGTGGAGTGTGGGTGGAAGTGTCTCCACAGGTCGACCAGGCCGAGGTCTGAGAGATGTGCGTGGCCCGCTTTGGAAAGTGATCCCACCTGCCCCGAGCGTTGGCAAGAACGATCCGCCGTGTTGTGTAGCACTAAATTGAGGTTGCCCCCCAGTAGCAAGTGTGGTTGAGTGTTCGCTGTGGCTGTCTCTAAGGCTGTGTGCAGGAATTTTTCCTGACCTTCATTAGGCGCGTATATGGCGCCCACTAACAGTGTCTGCCCAGTAACCAGAAAGCGGTGTATGAGTAACCTGCCCTTGATCTCTGCCTCCCTCTGCAAAACTTGACCCCCTAAAGGATTTGGACACCAGGATCGCCACCCCTGCCACCTTCTTAGATGCGGACGAGAAAAACTGCAAGGGGAAGGCCCGGGATTTAAGTCGGTGGTGGTCCTTTGGGATCAAATGCGTCTCCTGTAAGAGGCAGATGTCTGCTGTGGAGTGCTCTAGGAGGGAAAGTATCGCCCTGCGTTTGATAGGTTTGTTCAGTCCCCTCACATTAAGAGAGAGGATTTTCAATCGGAGAGACGCCATAGGTGAGTAATAGGATCTGCGCTGCACTGAACAAGGCGCGAGGAAGCAAAAGGAAACTCAAAAATAGGTGGACAAGGAGGATCCCCCCTTTCCCCTCTCACCCCGGCCCCCAGAACCAACCCCCAAGTTCCCTCCCCCAAAACCCCATCCCCCATCCCCCTCCGTCCCCCCCATCCCCACTGAACCCCCCCCAACCATCCCCTACCTCCCCCCACCCCAATCCCAACTCCCCAACTGTGTGAAGGCAAAGTCCCAGTCCGGTCAGTCCAACACAGGGCTGTGGTGAAGGTACCTAGTAGGGTGAATTCCAGTGACGACCTTCGCGGCCCCCCCACCCAGCTGAGAAACGTGCAGAGACGGTCCCCCCCCGGCAAAAGGAGTCAGAGGACGAAGTTTCCTTGGCCACCTCCAAGATGGCAGTGGCCCTTTCCCGCGAAATGATGTGGGCCCCGGGTTTGGAGCGCAGGTTAGGGGAACGTCTGCGGCCCACCGTCTGCCAACCTCCTCCGGACGGGCCCCGGGAGGACCTCAAGGGCGTCGTGTCTTCCGCCAGGTCTATGCCCAACAAGGCATGTGTGTCTTTGAGGGATCGCATCTGATGTAGGGCGCTGTTCCATTTGAATAACAGGCGGAACGGGTGGCCCCAGGAGTAAAGAATCTCTTGCTTCCGCAGAAAGTCCGTGACCACCTTGAATGCTTTCCGTTTCTGGAGAGTGATAGCCGGGAGGTCTTGATATAAAGCGATTGGGTGTCCGCAGAAATGGAGGGGTTGGTTTCTCCGGGCCTCACGGAGGATTCTTTCCTTAAGCAGGAAGTCGCGGAGGAACGCCAGAATGTCCGGTGGCGGGGTAGGTGAGCGTCTGGGAGGCCCCACTCTAAGCGCCCTGTCGATTCTGATGGCAAAATCGGAGGGCTCCCCCAGAATCTCCCGAAAGAGGTCTTGCAGGTAGGCTGTGATATCTGCCCCTTCCGTTTTCTGAGGGGCCCCGCGGACCCGTATGTTGTTGCGACGGGAACGATTTTCCAGGTCTTCAGCATGGGCCTGGAGGTCTAGCTGCTGATCTTTGAGTCTGAGGACCTCCTGCTGAAGTTGCTCGACCTCCTCGCTTCTAGTGGTACCGGCGGTTTCAATGGCGTCCACGCGCTCCCCGAGGCCCTCTACCTCTCTCCTGAGTTCTCTAACCTCCCCCGCAACGTCCTGCTTCAGGGATTTGAAGTCATCACGGAGATAGTTAAACAAGGACTCCAGGAATGATTTAGTGATGGGTACTTGATCGTCGGAGGGTATCGGCTGTGCTTTGGCGGCCTCAGGGGAGGGTGGCACCTTCTCGGTCCGTGGTTGATTTTTCGCAAGCAGCTCCGGGAGCGTGCGGTCCCCCTTCTTTCTGAGAACCGCCATCTAGTCCCTCACGCCCCGTCCGTGTATGAGTGTTAAACCAGGGGGCGCTGTGCGTTATGGCGCGTAGATGCGGGCCCAGGCGCCTTCGTGTCTGCGTCGCAATGCGTCTCGGCGCCCCTCTAATGTGCGGTTCCGGTGCTGATAGCCCGGGGATCGGCGACAGACAACCCCGGCGTGGGGCCACCAGCTCTGGGGCTGCGAGGAACTGCTGTGGAGGCTTGGTTACAGTCTGACAGGCTGGCAGGGGCAGGCAAGTCGTGCGGCAGTGCGGGTTTGATCTCCCAGGTCCCAGCGCTGGATATCTTGCAGCAGGCCCGGTGCACACCTCGGGACAAACTCCTGCTGAGGCGCGGGCATAGGCCTCGCTATGGCGCCCAGTGACTCCCCGCCGTGGCTCGCTCCGCAGGTGGTTGGTGTATGTGTGTTGGGGCCCCTCCGCTCCCGGCCCTTCACAGCCTCTGTCTTCGCGGGTGTGGGGCGCCCTCAGTCCGCCACCGCTAGCTCCCCGCAGGGAGAGACTTGTGTGATTATGCCCCCCGAGCTTTTCGTTCCCCCAGCACTCAAGCGCGCTCCTCACCTTGTGGTGAGCCTCCGTGAATCGTTGCTCAGCCGACACTGTGGGGAGCAGACGGAGCCCGTGGTGGGACCTCCTCTGATGGCGGACTGCAGCCGGGGGCTACTTCCGTGGTGTCCGCGTAGGCCCAGACCGGGGCCTCCAGTAGCGCACCTCCCGGTCGGCTCTGTCACACGCCGTCAGGAGCGCTGCGGTGGCGGGCGCCCGCACCCAGCACTGCCCTCTCACCTCTCGGACTGGAGAGTGGCGGGCCAGGGAAGCGGTCGCAAGCCCGCAGCAGGCACAGCAGGTGGGTGTCCGGTGTTCGGCAATCAGAGGGCAGGCCCGGCCGCCATTACCGGCCGCCGTGAGCCCGTGAGCGTCTCGCTGCTCAGAGGGGCCCAGGGACGTGTAGAGCAGGTCACAAGCGTACCGGAGCAGATGCAGGGTGCCCCCGCCAGTCTCAGGGGTGCCGGGATGCCAGGGGGGTCCAAGGGCGATGAAAAGGGGCATTAATGGGGGTCGTGGCAGGGAGCCACAGAGATCTCTGTCCACTCAGGCGGCCATCTTGGCCACGTCCCTCAGTCCTTCTTTAAAGACCGTTTTTGAAAGATGCTTCGTCTAGATGACCAGAAATATTTGGAAGAGCCTATAACATTGCAAGAGCTTGTGGAGGCTGTTGGCTCTTTAGCAACAGGCAAGGATGCTGGGACAGACAAACTTCCATTAGAATTATATAAAGTCTCTGTGTCGGAACTAAAATCAGATATGCTTACGGTGTTTTTGGAAGCACAGAAAGGTGATGCACCTGCCTCATGGGATGTAGCTAATATTATCATTTATTATTTTTTTAATCAGTTTTTTTGTTTTCAAAGCAAACAGCGGCATAAATTACAGGTTGTACATATTCACATAGCACTATCAATATAATATTATAATTTTTAAGAAGAAAGATAAATCGCACATACTGCCTGGGTCGTATAGATCAATTTCACTTTTAAACTGTGATAGTAAAATATATGCGAAGATTTTGGCCACACAACTTTATTGAGTGATTACCCCATTAGTCTCCATGCGTCAACACTGTTTTATTGCAGGAAGAGGCACGGTCAACCACATTAGCAGGATGGTTGCTGTGTTGGACTATGCTACTGTCCAGCAGGCTCCCCGTGGAGTAAGTTTACTAGACGCAGAGTAAGCGTTTCACTGTGTCTCCTCCGAATTTGTATGGGCAACTATGAGTGGCAAGGCTTTGGCCCAGGCTTCATCAGGGCAATAAGAACTATGTGCATGTCTCCTACGGCCCGAATATGTGCGATGGGGCACGAATCTGATCTAGTGCCAATTTCTAGAGGTACTAGACCGTGGTGTCCGTGCTCCCCTCCCCTCTACGCTCTTTACATCATTCCATTTTTAGGTCTCGCGCCTAGCGTTGCAGTGCGCAGAATTGCTCGTCCTCTTGTACGGGCTTCAGAAAGCTGACCACACGCTTGTGCGTGTGGTTTTGCTTTCTCAGCCTGTCATTGGCTTTAGCGTGCTTTTAAAAAAAAAATACGGCACGCAATTGGGCAAAGGCGGGCGCATGTCCCGCCTTTGCTCCGCCCATTCCCATCGGTGTCTAGCATGCGCATCAGCGCGGCACAGACGAGGGAATCCCTCGCCCCACGCTTCTCTGTGGTGCGTGCGCATCACTAGTTTCGATTTCCGCCCTCATTTGCTTTCTTCGTGCTTTGTTTCTTGTATATGCAAGGGGTTGACAGGTATGCTGATTTAGTATTTAGTTGTTTTTCTCAGGGAACACTGGTGGTAATTTCGTTTCCGGTAATGCTGCTTGTGAAATTACCACATAACAGGTAACACTGATTTGGTCAGCAGCGCCATTCTGTGCTCATACAGTGCCATTGAACGGGGACTCGTAGTGAGCGCTTTGTAATGAAAAGAGGCATGTCTCAAAGATGCTCAGCAATCACAGGTCTTTTGTCCTTTTTAGGAGAGCTTGGCGGAACGAGAGCAGCAGGCCTTTGCCCTGCCCCTCCATGCTGCAGGCCCAGATATCCGGTCAGCTGTTCTCGCTGGCGGAGGGATAGAGTGTTATGTTCCGATGCTGGTGTTGTACATCCGGTGGGTGCAGTGACTAATGGAGCTGCTTAGAGCCCACCTTGGTGCCAGCAGGTGTTGGCACAGCTTACCCGCCAGCTCAGCTGCTTTGCCCGCCAGCTCAGCTGCTTTGCCCTGCATTGACTCCAGCCATGCCAGCTCTGGGGTCACGGCCCAGCCAATCCGCGCAGCCCTCTCCGGGGTGCAGCACAAGAATACTGTGGGCACAATATTGTCTGATAAAATGTCTTGACTATCACATAAGTGTCCCCCCATTGAAGTTCATGGAAGAGATATTTTTGTTTTGGCAACAGTCATTGGGCCATGATGATGTTTTACGTCCCCTGATGGGCTGACCTATCCTCACTTATGCCCGCCGATAGGCTGACCTATCCTCACTTACGCCCGACGACCGGCTGACCTATCGCCGCCACCCTCTGCATCTCAGTCGTGACCAGCTACACCCCTGCTGCTCCGTCACTGTGACCTGTGCTCTGCTGGTGCACCCCAGTGCCAGCCTGCAGCGCCGCCCCCAGGGCCATGTGTCACGGGTGCATGGTTTTACCACTTTCCTGTCTGTGGTGCACGTGAATTGCCCCTTGCTTCTTGCTTCTTCTTTAGTTCAGCCGGAAACGGTTTCTAGGAGAATCAAGGTACGCGGGCGGGGGTGCAGGAATTGGTAGCAGCTAGTCCTGCTGGGTGTTGTGGTACCAAAACAATGCCAGGCTTTGGCAGTGTCTAGTGTATGTTAGGACTTCTGCCTTAACGTGTCGTGTTGTATGGTGTTGCGTCCTAGCCACAGTTGTCATACTCGGCTGTGCAGTAGGTGTCTGTCCTGTGGGGCTTGGACGTGCAGTGTTCTGTTGGATGTTAACCTGTTTCTTTCTACATTTTGTTTGCTTAGATGAATGCTACCTCCCAAGAAAACCCTTCTGCTACATTTAAAGCCCTCTCTAAAATGAAAGATTCAAGTTAGATTTTCAAACAAAGTCTCCCCCTTACCTCCAACCGTCTGCATGCACACACTCTGTCACACGCTTACCCCCCTTAATCTCGTTTATTGTATTTTTGTAAATTGCCAACATCTCCTTTCATTGCTCCCAACCTGAGCCATACTCATGCAGTTTAGCTAAACATTGCCTCCTCTCGTCCATCTGTTAAGTCCACCATCGTTTCTAAGAAGCCACATGCCCTTTATTTGGACAAAACTCTGGTTACAAATTAAATATAGGTAAGACGCATATAATGTGTACTGATCAAGAAGTTTCTACTAACTGCAGGGTCACAGAAGAGGCAACCTACTTGGGGATCCGTATAAATGTGTGCTTAATAAAATGGTACTTTCCAACTGGGACCCCATGGTTCGTAAAATCAAAAGGGAGGTAGATAGGATAGAAGATTTACATCTTTCACTGGTAGGCAGGCAGAATGTTTTAAAAATGAATATTCTCCGTAAGTTTTGTATTACTTTAGGTCTGTACCCTTGGAACTTACTAAAAAGCAGCTTCAAAAACTACAGTCTATATATAGTTTGTTCTTGTGGGCTCAAGGTAACCCCCATCAAGCTTTGAAATACTTATATCTACTACAATTGCAAGGGGGCTGGTCAGTACCCAATTTCATGTTTTATTATTGGGCATGCCAACTTCAGCATATGGGAATATTATTGGTGGGGGGCAGGGGAAGTTGTAGCAGCTAAATTTCCTCATATTTTTCAAATGTTGTTAGGAATTGAGGCTTAGAGGGGGGTTCTATCAAAATTTAGAGCCTAGCTATTACAAGAAAAATCGCTTTAAGGTGGTGCTCGCTGCTTACAGGGTATGGCTTCAGGTGGGGAGGTATATGTAGATAGGACGGAATCATTTTTATACACCTACTCCATCTTCAGCATTATTGCCATCTATTTTCTCCGATGCCATAATGGTCAGATGGTGACAGAAGGGTGTCGTAACTCTGGGACAATTAGTGGATAAAAATGGTATAGTCTTACTCCTCGCTGGTCTCAGAATTCGATTTGCCAAAAGCGGACTTTTTTAAATACCTGCAAGGCCGGGATTGTTTATTAAAAAATGCAAATGTAGGATTTCTATCCCCAAAAAATAACCTACTAGAGACAATTAGGGGGCGAGGGAAGATTGGTACTCTATATCAACTTCTCATTGAAGCGCAATCTGATGATTTGGAGGCGCAGAATTTAAAATGGAATGCCAGACTATTGCAGCCAGGAGACATATTACATGACTCGATTGCTTTGCCTGAAAAGCTTTTGGTATCCTCCAGCCTTCAAACGCAACACTATAAGACTGTATTTAATTTGTTATACTCCTGCCAAAATATCATGTTGGGGCTGTTTAAATGAGGGCAAATGCACACGGTGAGGGGGGCAACAGGCTGATAATTTACATATGTTTTTCGCCTGCCCAGAACTGAATCATTTGATTAGTAGGATAGAGGCCTTTTTAACTGAGGTTACAGGAGTACAGATTTGGATCCCTTCAACTGTTATGCTGTTAGGAATTCTGGAAGACTCAATGGTTAGTGGAGAGATGTACACATTTAGGTATTTTGTATTTATAGCCATGGCTGTGGCTCGATTGTGTATAACGACATTATGACGACAAAGAACCACCGTCATTTGAAATGTGGGGGAAGGAGGTTATACTCTATCTGTAACTTAGAGCACAGTCTTTATGCTCTTAAGGGGTTGCGAAAACGGAGATAGGTATGGAGATATGGGGTGTTATAATTGATCATTTGACAGACACCAGGGTGTAGGCTATACAGTGACATGATTCTCCTACATACTACCTCTCAAATGTTGCTCTTTTTTTCCCTTTGGTTTTCTTTGTTTTTTTCTTCTTTTTCTGTTTCTCTTTTTTCTTTATTATGTATGATTTGACATGTACGTTGAACTTAATGAGGACTTTGTATAATTATGATTGTTTTATATCAATGTTGCTTTTTTACTCCCCTCATGGATTTAAAAATTGTGTATGGAGACACTTTGTCGGATATATGTATTCTATGTATTATTAACTCGTCAAAAATAAAAAAAAGAGTATGCTCTTCTTTTGGGTGTAGAGATGTCGGCATTTCAAAGATTCTGGAACTTTTCTCACAGGACTTCCTATTGACCAAAAATGTAGCTTTGTTTCTTAATCTAATTTTCTGCATTTGTTGGAGTCTCCGTGCAATCCCTCATATGACTTCCCGCTCAGTTGACCGAGAACCTGGACGTCTGCAGAGATGTAAACAAAATCTTCTTTAGGCTGTTCAGGCAGGGTTGGTAGAAGAAAATGAGTAACTGGTGCTGAATTATCTTTTTAACCCTCCCACCTTGCCACACAAGAAACCATGATGAATTATGCCTTCCCCAGAGACGGGGAAGCACTCATAAGAAATTTAACTTTACAGGTGTTTAGTCTCCTTCAGACAGATTGTTCTTTGTGATAAGAATTATCTTTATTGAAAAATAGATGAAATCATTAGAATCCAGTATTCATAAAATCCATTGCACCATTTAGCTAAATGGTGCAATGGATTTTATGAAAACTGGATTCTAATGATTTCATCTATTTTTCAATAAAGATAATAATTCTTATCACAGAAAACAATCTGGACCAGACACCTTTTTAGGTCTCGCCTGAGCCAATGCGCTTGCGCATTGCTCCGGCGAGATTATAGTAAGCGTAAAAGAACAGTCTAACAAAATGGCTGCGGATCGCATACAGTTCATGGGATCTCTGCGCGTGCACAGAGCCAGCCATATCACACACCACCATTTGTCTGTGCCTCGGTATCAGACTTCAAAGGCTGCCATTCCCCCACCCACCCACCCGCCACAGCAATGCCAAGAGCTTGTTTCTGGACGAAAGTGAAAGCCTACCGTGCTTGTTTACAGTAACCTTTCTCCTCAAATGCTGTTGCTGTGTTGCCATCTCTCTAGGGACACTCAGCTTGAAAACACTCGACTTGCTAGCTGCAATGCTACATCCGCTATGCTTTGCCTCGAGACACGTTGATCCCTTGCAGACTGTGCTGACTCTGCCCCTCCTGATTCTGAAACTGACCAATGCAGTCACCACGCAGTCTCTTCTCTCTGTCTTATGATGACTGCCCTGCCACCATTTACTTCGGACCCTCACACCTCCTCACCCTCACCCACCCTCACCCCCACCCCCCTCACCCCCACCCCCATCACCCTCACCCCCACCCCCATCACCCTCACCCCCACCCCCCTCACCCCCATCACCCTCACCCCCATCACCCTCACCCCCATCACCCTCACCCCCATCACCCTCACCCCCATCACCCTCACCCCCATCACCCTCACCCCCATCACCCTCACAACCCTCACCCTCACACCCCCTCACCCACCCTCACACAACCTCACAGCCCTCATCCTCTCAACCCTCTCACCCTCCCTCACCCCCTCACACACCCTCACCCTCACACACCACATCACTCGGGAACACCACCACATCACTCGGGAACACCACCACATCACTCGGGAACACCACCACATCACTCGGGAACACCACCACATCACTCGGGAACACCACCACATCATTCGGGAACACCACCACATCACTCGGGAACACCACCACATCATTCGGGGACACCACCACATCATTCGGGGACACCACCACATCATTCGGGGACACCACCACATCACTCTGGGACACCACCACATCACTCTGGGACACCACCACATCACTCTGGGACACCACCACATCACTCTGGGACACCACCACATCACTCGGGGACACCACCACATCACTCGGGGACACCACCACATCACTCTGGGACACCACCACATCACTCTGGGACACCACCACATCACTCTGGGACACCACCACATCACTCGGGGACACCACCACATCACTCGGGGACACCACCACATCACTCGGGGACACCACCACATCACTCGGGGGCACCACCACATCACTCGGGGGCACCACCACATCACTCGGGGGCACCACCACATCACTCTGGGACACCACCACATCACTCTGGGACACCACCACATCACTCTGGGACACCACCACATCACTCTGGGACACCACCACATCACTCTGGGACACCACCACATCACTCTGGGACACCACCACATCACTCTGGGACACCACCACATCACTCGGGGACACCACCACATCACTCGGGGACACCACCACATCACTCGGGGACACCACCACATCACTCGGGGACACCACCACATCACTCGGGGACACCACCACATCACTCGGGGACACCACCACATCACTCGGGGGCACCACCACATCACTCGGGGGCACCACCACATCACTCGGGGGCACCACCACATCACTCGGGGGCACCACCACATCACTCGGGGGCACCACCACATCACTCGGGGGCACCACCACATCACTCGGGGGCACCACCACATCACTCGGGGGCACCACCACATCACTCGGGGGCACCACCACATCACTCGGGGGCACCACCACATCACTCGGGGGCACCACCACATCACTCGGGGGCACCACCACATCACTCGGGGACACCACCACATCACTCGGGGACACCACCACATCACTCGGGGACACCACCACATCACTCGGGGACACCACCACATCACTCAGGGACATCACCATATCACTCCGGGGCACCACTCAGGGGCACCACCACATTGCTCAGGGACACCACTACATTGCTCAGGGACACCACTACAACGCTTAGGGGCACCACCACACCACTCGGGAACACCACCACATCACTCGGGAACACCACCACACCCTCACCCCCATCACCCTCACCCCCATCACCCTCACCCCATCACCCTCACCCCATCACCCTCACCCTCATCACCCTCACCCCCATCACCCTCACCCCCATCACCCTCACCCCCATCACCCTCACCCCCATCACCCTCACCCCCATCACCCTCACCCCCATCACCCTCACCCCCCCTCACCCTCACCCACCCTCACACAACCTCACAGCCCTCACCCTCTCAACCCTCACCCTCCCGCACCCTCACCCCCTCACACACCCTCACACACCACATCACTCGGGGACACCACCACATCACTCAGGGACACCACCACATCACTCAGGGACACCACCACATCACTCAGGGGCACCACCACATCACTCAGGGGCACCACCACATCACTCAGGGGCACCACCACATCACTCAGTGGCACCACCACATCGCTCAGGGGCACCACCACATCGCTCAGGGACACCACCACATCGCTCAGGGACACCACCACATCGCTCAGGGACACCACCACATTGCTCAGGGACACCACCACATTGCTCAGGGACACCACCACATTGCTCAGGGACACCACCACATTGCTCAGGGACACCACCACATTGCTCAGGGACACCACCACATTGCTCAGGGACACCACCACATTGCTCAGGGACACCACCACATTGCTCGGGGACACCACCACATTGCTCGGGGACACTACCACATTGCTCGGGGACACCACCACATTGCTCGGGGACACCACCACATTGCTCGGGGACACCACCACATTGCTCGGGGACACCACCACATTGCTCGGGGACACCACCACATTGCTCGGGGACACCACCACATTGCTCGGGGACACCACCACATTGCTCGGGGACACCACCACATCGCTCTGGGTCACCACCACATCACTACGGGAACACCACCACATCACTCGGGAACACCACCACATCACTCGGGAACACCACCACATCACTCGGGAACACCACCACATCACTCGGGGACACCACCACATCATTCGGGGACACCACCACATCATTCGGGGACACCACCACATCATTCGGGGACACCACCACATCATTCGGGGACACCACCACATCATTCGGGGACACCACCACATCACTCGGGGACACCACCACATCACTCGGGGACACCACCACATCACTCGGGGACACCACCACATCACTCGGGGACACCACCACATCACTCGGGGACACCACCACATCACTCGGGGACACCACCACATCACTCGGGGGCACCACCACATCACTCGGGGGCACCACCACATCACTCGGGAGCACCACCACATCACTCGGGAGCACCACCACATCACTCGGGGGCACCACCACATCACTCGGGGGCACCACCACATCACTCGGGGACACCACCACATCACTCGGGGGCACCACCACATCACTCAGGGGCACCACCACATCACTCAGGGGCACCACCACATCACTCAGGGGCACCACCACATCACTCAGGGGCACCACCACATCACTCAGGGGCACCACCACATCACTCAGGGGCACCACCACATCACTCAGGGGCACCACCACATCACTCAGGGGCACCACCACATCACTCAGGGGCACCACCACATCACTCAGGGGCACCACCACATCACTCAGGGGCACCACCACATCACTCAGGGGCACCCCCACATCACTCTGGGGCACCCCCACATCACTCTGGGGCACCACCACATCACTCTGGGGCACCACCACATCACTCTGGGGCACCACCACATCACTCTGGGGCACCACCACATCACTCTGGGGCACCACCACATCACTCTGGGGCACCACCACATCACTCTGGGGCACCACCACATCACTCTGGGGCACCACCACATCACTCTGGGGCACCACCACATCACTCTGGGGCACCACCACATCACTCTGGGGCACCACCACATCACTCTGGGGCACCACCACATCACTCTGGGGCACCACCACATCACTCTGGGGCACCACCACATCACTCAGGGGCACCACCACATCACTCTGGGGCACCACCACATCACTCTGGGGCACCACCACATCACTCTGGGGCACCACCACATCACTCTGGGGCACCACCACATCACTCTGGGGCACCACCACATCACTCCGGGGCACCACCACATCACTCCGGGGCACCACCACATCACTCCGGGGCACCACCACATCACTCCGGGGCACCACCACATCACTCCGGGGCACCACCACATCACTCTGGGGCACCACTCAGGGGCACCACCACATCACTCAGGGGCACCACCACATCACTCTGGGGCACCACCACATCACTCTGGGGCACCACCACATCACTCTGGGGCACCACCACATCACTCTGGGGCACCACCACATCACTCTGGGGCACCACCACATCACTCTGGGGCACCACCACATCACTCTGGGGCACCACCACATCACTCTGGGGCACCACTCAGGGGCACCACCACATCACTCAGGGGCACCACCACATCACTCTGGGGCACCACCACATCACTCGGGGGCACCACCACATCACTCGGGGGCACCACCACATCACTCGGGGGCACCACCACATCACTCAGGGGCACCACTCAGGGGCACCACCACATCACTCAGGGGCACCACCACATCACTCTGGGGCACCACCACATCACTCTGGGGCACCACCACATCACTCTGGGGCACCACCACATCACTCTGGGGCACCACCACATCACTCTGGGGCACCACCACATCACTCTGGGGCACCACTCAGGGGCACCACCACATCACTCAGGGGCACCACCATATCACTCTGGGGCACCACCACATCACTCTGGGGCACCACCACATCACTCTGGGGCACCACCACATCACTCTGGGGCACCACCACATCACTCTGGGGCACCACCATATCACTCTGGGGCACCACCACATCACTCTGGGGCACCACCACATCACTCTGGGGCACCACCACATCACTCTGGGGCACCACCACATCACTCTGGGGCACCACCACATCACTCTGGGGCACCACCACATCACTCTGGGGCACCACTCAGGGGCACCACCACATCACTCAGGGGCACCACCATATCACTCTGGGGCACCACCACATCACTCTGGGGCACCACCACATCACTCTGGGGCACCACCACATCACTCTGGGGCACCACCACATCACTCTGGGGCACCACCACATCACTCTGGGGCACCACCATATCACTCTGGGGCACCACCACATCACTCTGGGGCACCACTCAGGGGCACCACCACATCACTCTGGGGCACCACCACATCACTCTGGGGCACCACCACATCACTCTGGGGCACCACCACATCACTCTGGGGCACCACTCAGGGGCACCACCACATCACTCAGGGGCACCACCATATCACTCAGGGGCACCACTCAGGGGCACCACCACATCACTCGGGGGCACCACCACATCACTCGGGGGCACCACCACATCACTCTGGGGCACCACCACATCACTCTGGGGCACCACCACATCACTCTGGGGCACCACCACATCACTCTGGGGCACCACCACATCACTCTGGGGCACCACCACATCACTCTGGGGCACCACCACATCACTCTGGGGCACCACCACATCACTCTGGGGCACCACCACATCACTCTGGGGCACCACTCAGGGGCACCACCACATCACTCTGGGGCACCACCACATCACTCTGGGGCACCACCACATCACTCTGGGGCACCACCACATCACTCTGGGGCACCACTCAGGGGCACCACCACATCACTCAGGGGCACCACCATATCACTCAGGGGCACCACTCAGGGGCACCACCACATCACTCGGGGGCACCACCACATCACTCGGGGGCACCACCACATCACTCGGGGGCACCACCACATCACTCTGGGGCACCACCACATCACTCTGGGGCACCACCACATCACTCTGGGGCACCACCACATCACTCTGGGGCACCACCACATCACTCTGGGGCACCACCACATCACTCTGGGGCACCACCACATCACTCTGGGGCACCACCACATCACTCTGGGGCACCACCACATCACTCAGGGGCACCACTCAGGGGCACCACCACATCACTCAGGGGCACCACTCAGGGGCACCACCACATCACTCGGGGGCACCACCACATCACTCGGGGGCACCACCACATCACTCGGGGACACCACCACATCACTCGGGGACACCACCACATCACTCGGGGACACCACCACATCACTCGGGGACACCACCACATCACTCGGGGACACCACCACATCACTCGGGGACACCACCACATCACTCAGCCCAACCACATCATCACTCAGCACCACAACAGCGCTTTCCTTGCTTGCTACCAACAAGCATTACCATAGCCAATAGGACTCGCATTAGGAAAGTGTAAGCTATTGGCTTTGTGAATAACAATGCTATTAATTTATATATTTTTAAAGCCAACACATAATTAAAAAATGTGTCATTTACAATACCAATAGCTCACACTTTCCAAATGCGAGACCTATTGCATTGCAAATGGTTGTTTTAAGTTGTCATGGATAATCAGATCGTATTTGAATAAAGAAAAATATTGTAATTTGATGGGTGCTGACTCCATTCTCTTTCATGTGTTTTTGGGATTTTTCCCAATAGGAAGTGTAGAGGGGTGCACTTTCTGGTTGTCAAGCACAATCACCAAACTATTTAGCAATGTATAGTGTTAGGTGCGGGACTCATTGCCTTAACCCTCTTTGTGTCTTTTTATCTCCTTCAGACAAGCCTGTATCTGCGTGTTTTAGCTATTTATCTGATAGACTTGTAGCTGCCGATTCCTTACCTTTAAATTTCCCAGGCGTCCGGCTGGATCCAGAAACATTTGCTGAGCAATATACTTTGCGCACGACTTCGGGTGGCCTCATTCGGCTCTGCGTGATGTAGTCGGCGTTGTTAGCGCGGGTTATGATGTCACTGTGCCTATATAGGCGCCATTCAGGTGCACGGACGTCTGTTCTTTTCTTTCCGTGCCAGTTGAGCACCGTTCCGGGAAGAGCTACCCCTCTGCCACTTTTTGGCAGGCTGTTTCTCGAGTTTTGTCGATTCTAGGAATTTTTCTGACTTCCTGTGCGAGGGATGTCTTTGAGGAAGACCGGTGTCAAGCCGTGCTGGGCCTGCTCCTGTATGATGTAGGTCACCGATCCCTATATCGTTGGTCTATGGTGTCTCGAGTGTGACCACAATTCAAAGTCATGCTCAGACTTCCGGATCATGGCTCCGAAGACCTTGAGGGAGTGGGAGATGTAGCTTCCTGCGGACCTGCAGTCAACTCGGACCAGAGAGACTCCGCAGAGGTCCCAGGTCTGATTGAAGAAGAGGAGGTTGCGGTACCGCTCCTGGAGCCCGAAGTCCTATTCCTCCCACTCAAGGTCTTCGGGACACTCTGGGAAGAGGCACAAGAAAAAGAAGTCCAAGCGGACGTCATCTAAATCTCAACTGGCGTCCGTCATCGAAAGAGGTAAGGAGCCCCCACACTCTAGGCACGGTTCCGTGAAGCCAGAGTCGACTTTGAGCCTTCCTCCCTTTCCGGGAGCCGGAGCGACTCCCGCTCAAATAAGAGTTTCACGAATACATGCGCCGCGTATTTGAGCGGAACTACCCCTCTGGTGAGCCTTCGGGCCCTGCAGAGTCAGAAGGGGCACCATCGGGTTCAATGCTGTCGACTTTGGCCATGGCACCAGTGGGGCCTCAGGGATCTGATCCCAGATCCGGTTCGACACCGGTTGTGCCATTGCAAACTCCCCCGGCGTCTGACCTGAAGTTGGTTCCTACGATGCTGCTGATGCTCATCGGTGGTGCTAGCCCCATCCTCACCCTTATGACATGGAGCTGGAACGACATCGCTCAACGCCGATTCCGAAGTCGACAGAACACAGATGTTCTATGTGGTCACCTGAGCACTTTGAAGATGTGCTAGGCTCAGGAGAGGACTGGGAGTGGTCTGGGGACCCTCTTGAAAACCAGGATGTCTCTGAGGAGAATTTGGACTGGTATAGGGAACTTGGGGAGGCCAGTGGACTGGATACTTCCCCAGATACTGGCATGCTCTGCCCGCCAACAGTGGCTACGGAGGAGGGGGCATCCTATGCCATGGTGATAGAAAGGGCAGCTGAGGTCGTTGGACCAGAGCTTCCCTCATTGCAGGTCAGGACTAATCTCCAGATTGAGGTGCTTCATCCTGGGGCTTCCACATCCGAACCTCTTTTGCCCTTACGGATTTCCTTCTAGGTACATGGTCCAAACCGAGCACAGGGGCTTCTATGAATAGGACAATTGCACGCTGCCATTGCCCAGCTCAAGGCTATCCAAATTTCCTCACTCAACACCCCATCCCAGAGAGTTTGGTGGTGCAGGCCTCTACGTCCCAGGGCGCTTTCCCTTCTTCCCCACCAGATAGGGAATCCCGGAGGCTGGACTAATTCGGGAAGAAGTTGTTTTCTTCCTCCAGCCTGGCTTTGCGGTCGGTGAATATCATATGCTTATTGAATGTCAGAAGAAGAAAAATGCGGCTGACTAAGGTTCGCACTCAAGTTTCGCAGTAGGAAGTGTTTAAGTGGTTGTGCAAATCACATCCGGGGCTAGCTGCACAGAAGCTCCGCTGTCTGGGCAGATACCAAGTTGCATGGGTGAAGGATGGTGCACGAGAAAAAAGTCTGTAGCAAATAAGATGATTTAGAAAAAGTTCTTTTATTATTAGAAATCTTTAAGAAGCCTCAGCCAACGCGTTTCGTCCCAAAGGGGACTTCGTCAGGGCAAGAAACAGCGAGTATTTAGAATAGAACCCAGGACATGCTAATCCCAAACACTAATTGTCCACGTAGTGGGTCGACAAAATTCTCAATCTAAAGTAAATCGCAATGTAAGCATGGTCAAAGGAAGAGGGTGAATGGTCACTCATGTAGCAGCAGCTCAATCGGTCTATAATGTGCGGGATGTAATGATCTGGCGACTCGGTCCTTGTGTCAACAGGGTGGAAGATAAGTAGATCAGGGGCATAAATAAAAATAAACCAAACCCTGGTAAATGGAATGGATGTCACGCCTGGACTGGATAGGTAGTAAAAATAGTAACACCCGCACGGGACAGCCAGGTACAGGAACTGCAATTTAGGCAATAAGCCGCATGTGATAGGGCATATATCAATCCTTTTCACCGCTTGAGTAGTGTTCTCCCATAATAAGGGAATGTACTAGGTTCGGAGTACCGATCTTTAAGACTCCAATGTTCAATGCATTGCATTCCAATCCTAGAATGGAAGCCAGAAGTCATCGACCACACTGTCCCCAGTAGCTGCAGCATCCAGGCACTCCTAGGCTGACTCTGCAGGACCACACTACTCCAGTTGGTGGGAGAATTCGTCGTCATCTCCCCCACTGGAGATCCATAACATCGGGCAAGTGGGTCTTGCAGATAGTCTAGGAGGGCTATTCACTATCTTTTCTTTCTTTTCCTCCTATTCTGCCAAATCAGGAACGACTGACAGAAGATAATTTAAAGTTGCTCCAAGAAGAAGTTACAGCTCTTTTGGCCAAGGGGGCTATAGAAAGGGTCCCAGTGTCAGAAGTAGGCTGTGGCTGTTATTCCAGCTACTTTCTGATTCTGAAGAACAAGGGGCTAGGGCACAGTTTGGCTCTTCGGACCATCAATCACTTCCTCAAAAAGGAGAAATTCAAAATGCTCACTCTGCCCTAGACAAAGAAGACCGGACCTGCAGAAATGTGTATTTTCCGCATATTGCCAGGCCACTGGCATTACTTGCCACTCCAGGTAGGCCATGAGCACTTTAAGTTTACTGTGCCCCCCTACAGCCTTACCAGTGCCCTTGGGATCTTCACTGAAGGTGATGGTGGTGGTCGCAGCTCATCCTCGACAGTGAAGACCCCCCTCCGACTCGCCACATCCAGCACGAGTGACCCCACTCCAACACAGAACACCTCCACTTTTAGATACAGACCAGCCCCAGGAACACGCTAAGCGGCACCCTCATCTACAGACCGCTAGGACCTCGCACCCAGCCCACAACTACAATCGCCGAGCCCGCCGCACCCCACACCATCACTTCCATGAACTACATTCTACTTGGGAACCTTAACTTCGACAATAACCCCGACTCCACCCCTCTCCTCGACAACCTCACCAACCTAGGACTGAAGCAGCTCGTCAACACACCCACCCAAAGAGCGGGTCACACCCTCGACCCCATCTTCGCGGGAGGAACAAACATCCGCTTCAGCCAGCCCATCTGGACGGACCACCACTGCGTCCACTTAACCTTCAACACCGCCACCGCACCCAAGCCCGCCCAGCACCCCTGGGCCAGAACTGGAGCAAGGTCACAGAGGACCACCTCAACACCACCCTCCATTAAAAACCCCCAGCGCCACTACCAAAACCAACTCCGGAGCCAGGGAATTTCACCGCTGGGTCTCCTGCTGTGCCGACAAGCTTGCACCCCTCCACCACCCCACCAAACAACAACCTCTGAAGGCCGCCTGGTTCACCACAGAACTTAAAGAAGCCAGACGCTCCTACAGACGCCTAGAGAAAACCTGGCGAAACCAGAAAACCATAGAAGCACGGAACAACCACAGGGGCGCCCTGAAGGAATACCGCCAGTGCATAAGACACCAAATGGACCTTCATAAGAGACAAAGTAGAGACCAACGCCAAGAAACTGTTCAACGTCCTACAGCAGTTAACAAAACCCACCTGCGCAGCCATGGGCGTCACACTTTCCCAGGAACTCTGCAACAAGCTCAAGGTCCTCTATGACAACTTCAGCGAACCAGTGCCAGACACCACCACCCTGCCCACTGCCGCCGATAAGCCTACCATCACGTCCTGGGACCCCGCTACCGTCGAACTCATTACTGCGACCATGAAGAAACGCACACTCCGGAGCACCAACGGACCCCTGCCCACCTCACAAATTCCACAGGGCCGCTGCCGTCATCGTACCCGAACTAGGACATACCATCAGCGCCTTCCTCAGATCCGGCATCTACCCAGACGACTGGAAACGGGCAGAGGTGAAATCCATCCTCAAGAAACCAACAGCCAACCCAACGGACTTGAAAAACTACCGGACCGTCTCTCTCCTCCCCTTTGCAGCCAAAGTCACTGAGAGACTCGTAAACGCCCAGCTGACCGCCTTCATCATAGAGAAATCCATCCTAGACGCCTCCTGGTCTGGATTCCACGGCAACCACAGCACCGAGACCGCCCTCGCTGCCACTGATAACCTCTGCATGCTACTAGACCAGGGACACACTGTGGCCCTCATCCTTCTAGACCTCTCCTCAGCCTTCAACATTGTCTCACATCACACGCTCGCAGCCAGAATTCACGACACGGGTATACAAGGAGTCGCCCTCGACTGGATCCAATCCTTCCTCTCCTGCCGAACCCATAGGATTCAATTCCCTCCCTTCCACTCCCAACCCACGGAAATTACCTGCGGAGCACCACAGGGATCATCACTCAGTCCCACACTCTTCAACATCTACTTGGCCCCACTTGTCGCCATCATCAGACAGCACGAGCTCAGCATCGTTTCCTACACTGACGACACCCAGCTCATCGTCTCGCTCACAAAGAATCCCGAAGACACCAGACTCTGCTTCCAGGAAGGAATGAAGAACATGGCAGCCTGGATGAAAGACAGCTGCTTGAAGCTCAACTCAGAGAATGAGGTCCTCATCCTCAGACCCCGCACCTTCGCCTGGGACAACACCAGTTGGCCCTCCACCCTCGGAAGCCCACCCACCCCTATAGACCACGCTCTGAACCTCAGCATCCTTCTCGACTCCTCCTTCTCCATGACCCGCAAGATCAACGCCGTCGCCTCCACTAGTTTCAAGTGTCTTTGCATCCTCCGTAAGACCTTCAAATGGATCCCACCTGACTGCAGAAGGAACGTCAGACACGCACTCATAACCAGCAGACTGGACTACGGCAACTCCCTCCACGCCGGATTCAACAGAACTCTTCTACACAAACTCCAAACCATCCAGAACGCCGCAGCCAGATTCGTCCTCGGGACACCGCGTCACGAGCACATGACCCAACACCTGCGAGGCCCTCCAGTGGCTCCCTGTCGAGAAGAGGGTCACCTTCAAACTCCTCACCCACGCCTACAAATCCCTCAACAACATCAGACCCAAATAACTCAACGAGAGAGTATCCTTCCACGTACCTAAGAGGATCTTCCGCTCTGCCGACCTCTCCCTGGCAGAGGCCCCCAGCATCCGCAGAAGCAGAACCGGCAGCCAAGACCTGGAACGAGCTCCCTGTGAACATCATTCTCCCCGACCCTGCACATGTTCAGGAAGGTCCTCAAGACATGGCTCTTCGACTGATCCAGAGCCGTTTCTCTCCCCCCTCCTTCCCAGTGCCTTGAGACTCTCACGGGTGAGTAGCGCGCTACATAAAACCCTGATTGATTCTTCCCCTACCTCTCTGACTGTCTGTTGAAGGCATCCTTGCCCCAGACAGGGTTTGCCCACGTTCAGACTACGGCAAACCTCCTGCATTGGCTGGGGTTCTCTATAAACGTGCCAAAATCACACCTGACTCTTTCTCAGATGCTCCCTTTCATAGGAGCAGTTCTGAACACAGTGCAATTTTGGACCTATCCTCCCCAGCAGCGAGCCAGGATATTTAGCCTATGATTCCGATATTTCAGCCTCTATCCTGGAATTCGGTGAGACTGACTCTGACTCTGAGGCTGATGGGCCTCATGGCCATCTCTCATCTGGTTGGTAAGACACGCCAGGTGGCGGATGCGGCTCTGCATTGGGACTTGAAGTTCCAATGGGCACAGCATCGGGGGAATCTCACCAACGTGATTTAGATCTCAGAAGGAACTGTAAGAGATCTGTACCGGTGGTTGACGAACCGCGATTGGGTCAGTGTCAGACCCTTCTCCCTTTCCCAACCAGATCTCACAGTTGTGACAGATGTGTCAATTCTGGGAGGGGATACTAGTCGCCGGCCGAGAGTGGGCTCCACTTAAATTTGTTGGAGCTCCAAGCGATTTGGTTGGCATTGAAAGCATTTCTTCCCTCTGTCAAGGTGAAGTTGGTGCAGGTGTTCACTGTCAACACCACCCCCATGTGGTACTGCAACAAACATGGCGGGGTAGGGTCCTGGGCCCTTAGTTTAGAGGCTCTTATTCTCTGGACATGCATGGAACAGCAAGGAATAACCCTGGTAGTGCATCACCTGACAGGTTCTTTGAATGCCAGGGCGGACAAACTCAGCCGTCGATGCCTAGCGGATCACGAATTACGTCTCCAGTCGGAAGTGGCGCACGGTCTCTTTCAGCAGTGGGGAGAACCTTGGTTAGATTTGTTCACCTCCGAAGAGACTGCGCGGTGTCAGCGATACAGCGCGCAGGAGTTTCCAAGGCAGCTATCGCTCGGCAATGCTTTTTTACGCCTTTCTGCCCATACCACTCCTGCCCAGGGTTCTGAAGAAGATCAGGAGCGACCAGGCCCAAGTCATTCTTGTGGCTCCAGACTGGGTGAGAGTCTGGTATCCAGAGCTTCTGAGAATGAGCATCGATCCTCCTATCAGGCTGCCCCATCGGGAGGTTCTTCTGACACAGTAGCAGGGAAGAGTCCTCCACCCACCTGTCAACTCTGTGCCTCCATGCGTGGAGATTGATCGGCGACAGTTGATAGCTTTTGACCTTCCTCCGGAATTCATTAATGTTATTCAGGCAGCCAAGCGGACCCCCACTAAGACGGTATATGTCTGCTGTTGGCAGAAATGTGTATTATACTGCACAGAAAGGTCCATTGACCTTCTTTCTGCTTTTCTTTCCACTGTCCTTTTATTTATTCGAACCCTTGTCTAGCAGGTATCTGCTTTGGGAACTCTGAAGGGTTACCTTTCTGCTGTCTGTGTTTTTGTGGTTGCCAGACCAGTCCTATCCCTTCAAGTCTCCTATTGTGAATAGATTTCTAAAAGGGCTGGCTCACCTGTTTCCACCCATGCCCTTTGTCATGCCAGAGTGGAACCCTAGTTTGGGCCTCACCTAACTTATGTGTGTTCCCTTTGGGCCTTTGCACAATTGTCCCCTCTGGCTGTTGACAATCACTGCAGCCTTTTATTGGCAATTACGTCTGCCCGGAGGGTGAGTGAGTTGCAGGTGTTATCATGCTTACCTCCTTATCTTATGTCCTTTCCGTACAAGGTGGTGCTTTGCACCAGGGCATCCTTCTTGCCTAAGGTTGTGACCCCATTCCATCTGGGTCAGTCCCTCATTTTGCCCACCTTCTTTGCTCCCCCGCATCCCTCTAAGGAAGAGGAGCGTCTCCACCATTTGGACCCAAAAAGAGCATTGTTGTCCTGCCTTGACTGCACAAAAGAGTTCCGGGTGGATGACCAACTCTTTGTGGGGTACAAGGGTGCAAAGAAGGGAAGGGCAGTGCAGAAAAGGACCCTCTCTTGCTGGGTCGTTCTCTGCATCAAGATCTGTTATGCCTTGGCACCCGGGCACCCCTGAGGAGTCCCTCTGGATATCTTGATAGGGGCAGTCACCGATTCTCCTACCCTTATCCTTGCGGTGGGGGAATTGTACAGGACCGCCACTAGCTGTAGGAAGATGTCACCCATGCCCATCCTCCTCAATACGCATGTCATGAAGGCCCATTCCACAGAATAAAAAGCCTTTTCTGTGTCAAGGAAGAGCACAGCAGCCTTGATCTCTGGCTTAGTGTGCTGTATCGCGCCAAACACAGTGCGCAGATTGTACGTTAACTTGATGCCCGCGACAAACCCTGATTGCCCAGACCTGACCAACTGAGGCACCAGCTGGGTTAAACGATTAGCCAAGATTTTAGCAAATAGTTTGGTGTCTACGTTGAGAAGTGAATGGGGTCCTGAACGATGAACATTCATTGGGGAGTTTGCCCGGCTTCAAAAGCGTGACTATCAGGGCTTCTCGAATGGCGGGGGCATCTCCTCTCGCCCATCTCCTCAAACAAAGTGACTAGGTGGGGGACCAGGGGCTGTTTAAACTCCTTGTAAGCGCATGGTCTATAATGCGGTAAGGACTTCCCAAGTGTCTGGCGGTCTCGTAAGGTATTCCGTGTGTTCGTCAGCCAACCATGGCAATTTAATATGTTCTAGGTAGTCTAGAATCGCTGCTCTGTCCGAGGGCGCTCTGGAGCAATACAAATCTGAATAGTACTGACTAAATCTATCTGCTATTTCAGACAGGTCTCTTAGTAGCTCCCCTGTCGTGCGCGTAATTCCTTGACTCGAGCCAACTCCCTTCTGTCAAATAGCAGTGCTGCTAAGGTTGCTCCCAGGCGACCCCCTTCCCCATACGTTTTGCCAACCATATATATTTCTCCATATGCTTAACCTAATTTTCGGCAGTTTCATGGTATTCCTCTAACGTCTTTTTTTAACCCCTCGGCAGTCTGATAGTCACCTCCCCTGTCAAGGCCACCTGCTCCAGGTCGGCCAGTCGTTTCTCAAAAAGGTCTCGTCATCCTCTGAGAGCAGAGGACCCCCAGTGTTCTGATATGGCTATCCCTCATATGTAGACTTTGAAGGTTTCCCACAAAGTGGCAAAGCGACTTACAGAGCCAATATTAGTATCAGAGAAAGACCCTATGGCTTCCGACATTTCAGGTTTAAAAACACTGTCTAGTAGCGAGTATGGTGGAAATCGCCACGTGAATGGGGTGGATTTCTTCTGCGGGTTCTCGGTGTCCAGCAGATAGAGTGAGTGGTCTAGGTAAGAGCGAAGGTGTCGCGCAAGTGCGAATCTGGGGCAGTAAAGCTCTTGAAGTGACCCAATAGTCAATTCTGGTGTGGAGATCGTGGGAGGCTGAATAGTGGGTGAATCACCCCGCACCCTCCCCCCGGAGAACCTGTGCGCCAGACAGGCCGGGCCCCCAGAGCGATCCGGGTCAAGAACACAGTTAAAATCCCCGCCCCAGAGTTGTGGCAGAGAAATTTCGCCCCGCAAACACTCCAGCAGATCGCAATAGAATTGTGCGTTATCAAAGTTAGGACCATAGATATTAACAATGATAAGATCCATTTCCCGCCCTTTACATCTGAAGATGGCATATCTCCCCCGTGTCTGTCTCAATAGCTTCCAGAATGACCCCTGATTTCGGGTTAAACCGAGTGAGTAACCCCATTGCGTCTGTGTGGGAAAATGAGCTGCATGAAAAGGGCCATGCAGTCGTCTGCGCGTTAGCATTTTGCTGTCTTTGGGCAGGGGAGTCTCCTGTAAAAGCGCAACATCTATACCGTGTCTCGTGATGTAAGCTATCACTTTTCATACCTTTCATAACGCCATATGGTGGGTGACACACAGGAGGATGTTGCCTCTTCGCCGCAAAGTGTCCCACCAAGGTAGAAATAGGGTAATGCTATCCAAACATATAATATACATCCAGCAAAAAGCAGTAGGTGGTGTCTCGATGTGACTGGAGCGGGTCACCACCACCTCCCAAATGCTCACCCACCAGGTCATGGTATGTCATGGTATATCAATTGGTCTAATGTCACAGTGGCAGCTCCAGTATTCTATTCGGCGATTGCGGTCTCCAATTGTTGTGCTGCAATGTCCCCATTGTGAGAAGTTGGCCTGGCATATGCTGTCCACTAGTTGTAGTCGGCACCTTGCACCAGTCCAAACAACCCTTATTGATGATAGGTTTAAAAACAACCTTTATTGAAAGCTATCCTAAAGATAGCTATGGGGAGCAGCCTTCAGGCTAAGTCTTGAAGGAGTGTAAAGCAGCTTGATTTACCATATTATAGCCTCTTGAATGTCTAAATGAAAGGAGAACCACACCAGGTATATATAATATATATGTATTTATTACTAAACACTCTCTACTAACCTCTTTATGAGATTAGAGAACAAGATACACAATATCAACATGATAGAACTTCAGTAAATAGCACATATACAATTGGCCCCAGGGAGAGACCAAACCATCTATTAAAAAAGTGGTATAAGAACCATGACTTGACTAGACACAGTGCCTAGAGCACGTAGAATTGCTGGGACCCCAAGGAACCACCCAAGGTAGTGACACAGGGGGCCCGCAGGGGACGTGTGCAGTGTGAGAACACAGCCGCGAGGTCCGATAGCTTCTATGGGGAAAGTCACTGTTGGAAATTTAAAGTTAAAGGACACTTAGGAGAGGACTTTGAGCAAACCCCTTTAGACTTAAAAGGTTCTAGAGCCAACACCCAGGGGAACACCGGAGTAAAAGAGTTGCATCACCCAGGGAAGCCGGGTGCATAGGTGTCAATTGGTGTTGGGAATCGTTGTTTTCAATGGGGACCTGCTGCAAAGTGCTACTGCCGTGAAGAAGAAAAGTGTCCGGTGTGATCCAAGCCTGGATCGGAGATGTGAAGAACTTGACAGCAGAGGGGACAGAGATAGGGTCACTTGCCAGTGACCAGGGGCACGATAGACGAATGCCCACCGATGTCGGGTGCTTCAGGTGCGAATAGGTGAAGCTTGACTCTGCAGCCACGAGAACCAGAAGGCGTCGACGACGAACAGGAGCTGAAATTGAGCTATCCCACGAAGGATGTCAAGTGCTGCGGCGTCGGTGCTCGGATTGAACGCAACTAGCCTTGGCTACAGCAACCCACGCAGGAAGAGAAAAGATGCTTCGGTGTGGACCAGCAAGATCCGAGGGACTCCCCAAGTGATGGCGCGCAGAAATAATAATGATTGAAGCTAGAGGTTTAGATAAACAGCCTGAATCGATGACCGACCCCAAAACTATTCTTTCTCCGTTAAGTGAATCCGTGTACCTGATAACCTGCTCAGCACCAAAGCAACCTCAAACCAGAATGTAGTTAGGCGGGGACACACAACAAACATATGTCTAAGATCAGCAACATACATGTTGCACTTAGGGCAATATGACTTCGAGGAAACCTGGGAGGTTGCCCATTTTGAGACCATCTGCGGGGTGTAATATAGCATGAACATAATACGATGTTGATGCAGCTTTAAATTAATCGAAGAAACAGCAGAATTGATTGTAGCCAAGGAATCCGAAAACTCTTACATACTAATTCCAATTGCGAACATATGATTAATTTTGGCTACCATCGCCAAACCTTCATCCACCATTACACGCATAAAGCTCTGGTAAGTTTTCCCAATCTGACCCTGAGCAGAGTTATTGAAGATAGCCCGCAGTGCAACAGAAGTATGGAGGAGGGCAAACAATCCCTTCCCTTGTAAGAAATAACTCCTAACTTGCAGGTACTTGAAAAATGAGTTCTGGGGTATCCCAAACTCGTCTTTTAAGGAGGAGAATGACTTAAAACCACCTTCATCATACATCTGCCCTAGCCGTATTATTCCACCCGGTTGCCACTTTCTACAGACGGCATCCGAAAATATGCCCGGGAACCTAGGATCATCCCATAAGAAAGTATATTCATGCAAGTCTGGCAGAGCAAAAGATTTACAAATATCTTGCCAGATACGATAAATGTGCCTGACTACCTTGAAACGAAAAAATAGTTTGGGTCCGACATATAATATAAAAGAAATCCACTGGTAGGACCAGATATAAGCTGATACGCTAACCATATTTTAGCAACAGTTGGTCCAAAAAATAAACTCTGATTGAGAAAAGCAGCCCAAAAGTAAGTTTTAAAGTCGGGGAGTTGGAACCCACCTTGCTCATAAGTCAGCCTAATATATCTAAGAGCTCTCCTAGCTCTGCGATAGCCTCAGATGAAGCTATCAATGACAGAGTCTAGCCGCTTAAAAAATGAGATTGGGACTCTTAAAGGTAGTGAACGAAACAAATAAAGAAATTTGGGCAAAACATTCATTTTCGCTATGTTGCATCTCCAGATGATAGTCAGGGGGCAGCCTGTGCCATCTCCGCAGATCTGCAGTAATTTGTTTGAGCAAGGGTTCATAGTTCAAAGACATAAAATCGTCAATACAGCTGCTGAGACAGACTCCAAGGTAAGTAGCGGTGGCAGTGACACCAAGCTGAGGTAGAGGAGATGCAGAGACGTAATTGAGAATAGACTGTTTTGTTTAGATTAAGCTTGTAACCAGAGAGGAAGCCAAAATGTTGTGCCTCTTGTGTGATTGCAGCGATAGCCACCTCTGGCCCGGTAGTAAATACAGCGATATCGTCTGCATAGGCTGTAATTTTTAAGGTTTTACCATTAAAAGTAACATGCGAGATAGAATTATTATGAAGGAGATGCCTCATATAGGGTTCAATGTAGAGGGCAAATAATAATGAGGAACGCGGGCAGCCCTGACGTGTACCCCGCTGGATGTTGACTACCCCAGATATACAACCGTTGAGTTTAATAACTGCAGAAGGATTGGAATACAATTGCTAGACCGCCGAGACAAACCTCCGACCGAGACCTAATGATTGCATAGTACTCCATAAAAAACCCCAGGCAACTCGATCGAAGGCCTTCTCAGCGTCCAGCATTAGCATCCCAATCTACTTACCCAGATGACCTGCAACATCAAAAGCCGCAAAAGCTGTGTTTATATACGCAACCGTATCCCTACCTGGGACAAAACAATGTTGTTCTTGAGAAACCAATAGGTAGACACTTGGAGCAAGGCGAGAAGCAAGAAGCTTCGAGAAGATTTTGGCATCCGCGTTAATAAGGGAAATCGGTCAAGAAGACCCAAGATCATCCACAGGTTTGCCCTTTTTGGGAAATACCACAATATTAGTTTTGTTCCAGGAAAGGGGAGCATCCCCTCCCTGCAGTATATCGTTGACCAACTCGAGAAGAACTGGTAAAAGCACTTCCCTAAAAGTTTTGTAGAAATCCAGCGGTATAGTGTCCTCTCCCACCGCCTTACCGCTGGGCAAAGCCCCTAAAGCAAAGTTCAGTTCCTCAAGGTCGGCATTGGTCTCTAGGCCCAAAGAAAGAGAGACATCCAAACAAGGGAGAGCACTCTCTTGCAGATCAAGCCTAGCCGCTTGTTGGTTGTATGTACCAGTTTCCTTATATAAAATACAATAAAACATCCTGAACTGTTCGGCTATATCTTCAGGTTTTGTATAAAAAAGAGTCCACTCCCTTGATGGACTTGATGTGGGAATTAGCCCGCTGATCTGCAAGTTGTTAGGCCAGTACTCTTCCCACCCTCTCTCTGTACTCATATTGCTTTATTCTATGCTTTAGGAAATTGTTGGCAACTTTATCCTTCAGCCTTCTATGAAGTTTGGCTTTAATATCAATAATCTGGGCATATATCTGTTGTTCACCCATATCCTTTGACGCTATTGCACAGGCATGTTGCTGTTCTAGCTGAGTATACTGCCTATGTTCATTGGCCAACTGCGTACAGTTTAGTCTATTCTGCTTGACTACATACTGGAGAGTAGCCCCTCTCACACATGCTTTTAAACAGTCCCAAACCATGGCAGAGGACGAGGTGTGGAGATTGATCAAAATAAATTCCTTCAAAACCTCCTGCATGTGAGTAACAAAATCCGGATTGCTTAACAAATGGCGAGGAAAACTCCCTAACATGATACTGTCTAGACCATCCAAGAGTTACATTAATCATAATGGGATTGTGATCAGAGGTTACCTTTGGTCATACGGCCATTGATGTGTTAACCAACAACCCATAATTAATAACAATCATATCAATCCTGGAGTACTGTTTATGGGGGTGAGAAAAGAATGTAAACCCCGGTGTTGTAGGATACAGTGTCCGCCAGGCATCATCCAATTGATGAATATGCAATAAATCACGTATGGTAACCCTTACCTGGATCATTCTGGCTCTTGCACATGTATTGGTAGTGTCAATTTTTTTTATCCAATTTACAGTTAGTCACCCATTACAACGAGGTCACCATCCCAGTCTAGAAGTTCGGAATTTAAGTAAGAAACAACCTCAGGACAGTCCACATTAGGACCATAAATCATTCAAACTGTAACCTTTTTTCCAGAGATCAGAAGCTGCGCAATTGCCCACCTGCCCCGACTATCATCAAGGGTTCGAAGTACAGTTATTTTAGAGTATTTATCTTTCAATAACGCAACGTCCCTTATAGATGCCGTCTGTGAAGTGCAGATAATCCGGTCATAGCCTAATTGTTTGAAAAAGCTTCTGTCTTTATAGGCCAGATGTGTTTCAGCCAGTCCCACTATTTGGGGCTTAAATCCTTTGAGCTCTTCTGCCACCAATCGCCTTTTACTGGCCGTATTGAGCCCACAGACGTTCTAGCTCATGAATTTGACTCTAAACATTACAAGAGTTAAGATTGGCCGAGTACTGATCTATCCATACCAACATATGTATTTTCCCGCCCAACAGAAGCTCATTTTTATTTCCACAAGTTACCCGTGCTACTTTAAAAAATCGGTGACTATTTAACGCCCTTCTTCCACCCAGCCCACTCAAACCACCCCCAATCCCCCCCACCCCGTTTCTTGGAAAAGGAATCACCCCCCCTTAAGGCTGTCCTGACCGACAGCAAGTGAAAGACATCATGACCACCCCTCCCCAAGGGCCCCCAGCACACCCACGCACCATCCCCTCTCCGTCCACACCACCCCAGCAGATAAAACATAATAAACATCCGGCAGCTATTACTGGGAGTAGCGAAAGAAAACATTTAACTATTGCACAGGTATATCCTGTAACAGCATTTCCTACTACCCAGTACTTAAAAAAAAACACAAATGAAGAAACCAAAGAAAAACCCCTAGACAGAGATTAAACCAAAGCACTAAGTTAATCAAGGATTGGGGGCAGTTTGCCAACGGGCCAAAGCTTTTTTAGCCTCCTGCTCACTTAAAAAAAATAGGAGCGAACATCCTTAACCACTTTAAGCCGAGCAGGCTCCTGCAAAAAAACCTGAGAACAGACAAACTTAAATGAGTCCTTGAGCTGGCGAAGCTGCCACCTCTTATCCATAGATGACTTGCACAAATCAGATCTCACAAAGATTGACATAGCATCCACTTGAACAGGAGCCGTAGGCCGGGCCTTTAAAAAAATAGCCTGACGAAGCAGGAAATTTCCCAAAAATCGCAGAATAGGATGAGAATATTGTTTTTTAGCTTGCAAATTAGGTGGCAGAAAGAGTGGATGACTGTGTGCTCTTTGGAATTGCGTGTCCATGTCCCAGTCCTCCAGGTCCGGGAATGCTTTCTGTAGCAGGTCCACAACAAATGCACGAGGATCAGAGCCTTCTTTTCCCTCCGGTACCCCGAAAATCCTCAAATTATGGCACCGTTGGCGATTTTCAAGGTCATCAATTTTAAGTTGCATTGAGGCAAGCTGTGACTCTTGTGCAGTAACCACCTTATCTGAAAGAAACAGGTTAGTATTAGATTCCTTACCTTAGAATATCCCCAGGCGTCAGTCTGGATCCGGAAACTTTTGCGTAGCAGTACCCCTGCGCGTCGGTAGGCGTCGTCTGCAGGCGTCCCCTGCGGCTCCGCGTCGTCGGCGTCGTGCACCGTGATGACGTCGCTGGAGTATATAGACGCCGCCTCCGCGCGCTGACGTCAGTTCTTCTTTTTTCCGCGCCAGTTAGCGCAGATCCGAAGAGCAGTACTCCGGTCTTTTGACCAAGTTTTTGTTACATCTAACTCTATCTTCAGGTGCCGGTAGGATGCCCGGTTTTAAAAGTTGCGACGGGTGCGACCGCCTGATGTCGGTCACCGACCACCATCGACTCTGCCTCCGGTGTCAGGGCGCGGACCACGACGTGGAGTCCTGCGTCGACTGCCGGGCCTTGACAAGTAAAGCTAGGCGGGAGCGGTCCCGCAAGCTGCTCAAACTCCGGGTGTCGGCCCCGCGTCGAGAGCGGTCCCGGTCCGGTCGGAGGTCGAGGGAGCGGTCGAGAGAATGACCGCGGAGCCGCCATGAGCGCTCTGGGAGTCGCCACCATTCCTCCGGTTCCTCAGGTAAGCGCAAGAAGTCGGGGCGTCGTCATCGTACCCCCGACTGCCCCCGACGCCCGCGTGATGCGGCCGGGGGTTCGGGTGGCCACACCCCCGCGGCTCCGCGTGGGTCGCCGACGCCGTCTGCCCCATACCCGTCGGTCCCTGGGGAAGGCGCGTCGCGCGAGGAGATTGAGGAGTTCCTCATGGCTATGAGGGCGATGTCTCCTCCGGCGGGGCCTGCGGGCCCGTCGGTCCCGTCTGGGGGCCCGAGCGGTTCGGGTGCACCTGCCCCGACACCGCCGGGTGCTCCGGCCCCGACGCCGCCGGCGGCTCCGGCCCCGGCGCCGCTGGGCCCTTCAGGGTCGTCGCCGGCTGGTCATCTGGCCTCTCCGGCGCCGATTCCATCGGGGCAACCCGTGGTGCCGCCTCCGCGCGGCGCCGTGACTCCGCCGTCGGTTCCGGCCGGCGTCGGGGGTCCGGCGCCGCGCGGCGCCACCCCCATTCCCTCTCTGACTCCTGACGCGGAGTCGGACCGGCATCGTCCGACGCCGAGTCCGGCGCCGTTGGGGCCCCTTGGCTCCGAGGAGCCGGTCTATATCGTTGACTCGAACTATGGCGATGAGGACGATTATGGAGAGGGTTGGGAGGGGTCTGAGGACCCTTTGTCACGAGCATGCCAGTACGACGTGGACTGGGTAGGTGACTTAGGTGAGGCCAGTGGTCTGGACGAGTCGCCTAACCCTGGGTTTGTCTCGCCTCCCACTGTGGCGTCGCAGGCTGGGGCTGCCTATTCGGTGGTACTGATGAGGGCTGCCAAGGCCTTGAGCCTTGAGCTCCCCGTCGCTAAGGTGAAGCCTAACATCCTCACCGAGGTATTTAAACCGCAGTCATGCCCACAAGAGCCTCTGCTGCCGTTTAATGACGCCCTGACGGATGTCCTTTTGGGCACCTGGTCCAGGCCCGCTTCCGGTTCACCTGTTGACCGGAACGTTGCCAGGCGTCACCGTCCGTGTTCGGACGACCCTGCCTTCCTCTCCACCCATCCCTCCCCGGAGAGTCTGGTGATCCAAGCCTCCACTTCCCAGTCCGCATTCCCGACGGCCCCGCCCGAATGGGAATCTAAGCGTTATGACCAATTTGGCAAGAAGGTCTTTTCGTCTTTGAGTGCAGGACTGCGGTCTTGCAATACCGCATGCCTCTTAGGCCGCTACACCCACTCTCTGTGGGATACGGTCGCGGAGTGTATGCCGCAATGCCCGCAGGAGGTGCGGGACAAGCTCAACCAGGCCTTGATTGAAGGCCGGGACGCGGCGAGATATTCCATACGGTGTGGTCTTGACACGACCGACTCGCTGGGGCGGGCTATGTCCACGACGGTGGCGATTCGTCGCCATGCTTGGCTGAGATCCGCCAACTTCTCGCCGGATGTCCAGAATGCCCTCATGGACATGCCTTTCGATGGCAGTCGCCTGTTCGGTGACAAAGCGGACAACGCGCTTGAGCGCTTCAAGGACTCCAGGGTCACGGCCAAGTCCTTGGGTCTTTCGACCCAGCGCCAGCAGACGGGTTCGTTTCGCTCCTTTCGTGGCCACGGAAGGGGCGGTCCCACACGTGCTGCCAGCCACGCACCGCAGAACGCTCCTCAGCGCGGTGGCGGCCGTGGATTCCGCCGGGGTGGCGGTAGGGGACAGCGGCGAGGTCAGTCCACACCTCCCCCCGCAGCAGCCTCCAAATCTTCCTAGTCCGAGCTTTCGGGCCCATGTGACGCCAGTGGGTGGCAGGGTTCGCCATCACCACTCCCGCTGGCGCACGATTACGTCGGACAGGTGGGTGCTGCAGCTCGTCCGAAGGGGCTACTCCCTCCCCTTCGAGTCCACTCCTCCAGCCATGCCACCGCAGAACCACCGTGTGTCGGGGGACCACTTGACACTTCTGCAGGAGGAAGTTACGGCCCTCTTGGCCAAGGGGGCCATCGAGCGCGTTCCTGGGCCAGAAGTAGGGTGTGGTTGCTACTCCCACTACTTTCTGGTACCCAAGAAGGACAAAGGGGGCCTACGTCCTATCTTGGACCTACGGAACGTCAACTGCTTCCTCCGGAGGGAGAAGTTCAAGATGTTGACTTTGGCTCAGGTCTTGGCTGCTCTAGACCCACAAGACTGGATGGTGGCGTTGGACTTGCAGGATGCGTATTTTCACATCCCCGTCCTGCCGGCCCACCGGCGTTGCCTGCGGTTCACGGTAGGCCACGAGCACGTTCAGTTTATCGTGCTCCCATTCGGCCTTACCAGCGCCCCACGGGTGTTCACGAAAGTGATGGCGATGGTCGCAGCTCATCTGCGCCGGTTAGGGGTTTCGGTCTTCCCCTACCTCGACGACTGGTTGTTGAAGGCGGGCTCGCCCCAGACAGTCGTCCACCACCTTCAGATGACGGCAGACCTGCACGAGCTGGGGTTTTCCATCAATGTGCCGAAATCACACCTGTGTCCCTCTCAAAAGCTCCTTTTCATCGGAGCGGTTCTCGACTCGGCGCAGTTTCGGGTTTATCCTCCGGAACGGCGGGTCCGGGATATTCAGGCTCTGATTCCCATCTTTCAGCCGTTGTCCCGGGTTTCGGTCAGGTTGACGCTGCGGCTTCTGGGGCTGATGGCCTCCTGCATCCTTCTGGTGCATCACGCCAGATGGCGGATGCGGGCTCTGCAGTGGGACCTGAAGTTTCAGTGGGCCCAGCATCAGGGCAACCTGTCCGACCATGTCCTGATCTCGGAGGGCACTGCGAGACAGTTGCAGTGGTGGCTTACGGACCGCGATTGGGTCAGGGGCAGATCCCTCTCCCTTCCCCAACCGGAGCACGTAGTTGTGACGGACGCGTCCCTCCAGGGCTGGGGAGGCCACTTGGGAGAGGCGGAGATCAGAGGCATCTGGTCTCCGGCGGAGTCCCGGCTCCATATCAACATGTTGGAGCTGCGGGCGATTCGCCTAGCAATGAAGGCATTCCTCCCCTTTGTCAACGGGAGTGTAGTGCAGGTGTTCACGGACAACACCACCGCCATGTGGTACTGCAACAAACAGGGCGGTGTGGGGTCGTGGACCCTTTGCCAGGAGGCTCTGCGCCTCTGGCAATGGCTGGAACGTCAGGGCGTGACTCTGACGGTTCAACACCTGGCAGGTTCTCTGAACGCCAGGGCGGACAAACTCAGCCGTCGGTGCTCGGTGGATCACGAATGGCGTCTGAACTCGGACGTGGCGAACGGCCTCTTTCAGCAATGGGGAGAGCCTTGGTTAGATCTATTCGCCACAGAAGAGAACGCGCAATGTCATCAGTTCTGCGCGTTGGAGTTTCCAAGACGGCACTCGCTCGGCGACGCCTTTCGGCGCGAGTGGAGTTGCGGTCTGTTGTACGCCTTTCCGCCTATACCACTTCTGCCCAGAGTGCTGAAGAAGATCAGGCGCGACCGGGCCCAAGTTATCCTTGTGGCTCCGGACTGGGCTCGAAGGTACTGGTATCCCGAGCTACTCAGCATGTCAGTCGGTCCCTCGATCCGCCTGCCCCTTCAGGAGGACCTTCTGTCGCAGCAGCAGGGGACGGTCCTCCACCCGAACCTGTCCAGTCTCCACCTCCATGCTTGGAGATTGAGCGGCGACAGTTGAGGCCATTTGACTTGCCCCCTGAAGTCTGTGATGTGATTCTGGCAGCCAGGCGTCCCTCCACAAAGTCGGTATACGCCTGCCGGTGGAACAGATTTGTGGCATGGTGCACAGCAAAGGCTGTGGATCCCCTTTCTGCCCCTCTTTCCGAGGTTCTCCTCTTCCTTCTTTCCCTTGCCCAGCAGGGCTCTGCTCTGGGCACTATCAAGGGCTATCTTTCTGCCCTTTCCGCCTTCTTAAGGCTACCTGATCAGCCATCTTTATTCAAGTCCCCTATTGTACTGAGATTCTTGAAAGGCATCACGCACATGTATCCACCTGCTCCGTTCGTGATGCCTCAGTGGGACTTGAACCTGGTTCTGACATTCTTGATGTGCGCTCCCTTTGAGCCGCTTCATTCCTGTCCTCTCCGTCTTCTCACTTTAAAGACGGCCTTCCTGGTTGCCATCACCTCTGCCAGGAGAGTGAGTGAGCTCCAGGCTCTTTCTGTTAAACCTCCTTTCTTGTCCGTTCATCCTGACAAGGTGGTTCTTAGGACTAGACCTTCTTTCCTGCCCAAAGTGGTTTCTGCTTTTCACATTGGGCAGTCCATCACCTTACCCTCCTTCTTCCCGCCTCCGCATCCTTCAAAAGATGAAGAGCGGCTCCATCGTCTGGACCCAAAACGTGCGCTTTCATTTTATATGGATCGCACACGCCAGTTCCGGGTGGATGACCAACTGTTTGTTGGCTACGTGGGTGAGAAGAAGGGAAGGGCGGTACAGAAACGAACCATCTCTCGGTGGGTCGTCCTGTGCATCAAAGCATGCTACTCTTTGGCTCGGAAGGAGCCTCCTGTTGGGCTGAGGGCCCATTCCACTCGGGCCACGGCGGCTACTACTGCCCTGGGCCGGGGAGTCCCTTTGCAGGACATTTGCCAGGCGGCTACGTGGGCCTCGCTGCACACCTTTGCGAGGCATTACTGCCTGGACAGTCAAGTCCGGAGGGACGGCTTCTTTGGCCGTTCGGTCCTCCAGGATTTTCTGGTGTAGGATTGTATTGGTTCGCAGACCCACCACCGGGGTTGGTATTGCTGGGGTATCTATTCTAAGGTAAGGAATCTAATACTAACCTGTTTCTTTCAGATGAACAAGTTACTTACCTTCGGTAACGATATATCTGTAAGAAACAGTAGTTAGTATTAGATTCCTTACCGCCCCGCCCATCCTCCCCGTTCTGCGAACTGATACCTAGGGTTAAGGACATCCCTTTCAGGGCCCTAGTTTCACATGGCACCAGTGTTGGTTCTCACATGGCTCTGCGTGTTCTGGCGCGGAAAAGCTGTGTGCAAAGAACTGACGTCAGCGCGCGGAGGCGGCGTCTATATACTCCAGCGACGTCATCACGGCGCACGACGCCGACGACGCGCAGGGGTACTGCTACGCAAAAGTTTCCGGATCCAGACTGACGCCTGGGGATATTCTAAGGTAAGGAATCTAATACTAACTACTGTTTCTTACAGATATATCGTTACCGAAGGTAAGTAACTTGTTCGACAGTGTGGGAACTGATTTTCTCTACGCCTGCCACCCGCTCTTGCAGCTCAGTGACCTCCGCAGTTAAATGATGGCCCTTAGTGGTGACCTCAGATAGTGTTTTTTTATTTTCGATAGAGTCCACCCTTGCCTGTTGGTAGTAGGCTTGTGCTTCCGCTCTATGAGCAATGAGAGCATGCATGATACTAGAGAGTGAGGGCTAATCTCCCCCTTCATTCTCCCGCTCAAGTGATTCTGCTCGTCATTAGATCTTGTTCGCACTTCATTAGAGCCCTGAGAGGCAAGAGGGAAAGGGAGAGGATCCAAACACTGTGGATGAGTAATTAAGTCCAAGAGGTGTTGACTCCTTTGAATGAGGGGGCACCCCGTCAGCAGCGTTTTGACCCTGACAGCGCACAGTGCCTGTTTCTGAAGCTTTTGGGCGTTCCACATTATTTGGGCTGGTATCAATGACAGAAAAATTGCTAGTAATTTGTTGTACTGTAGAAGCAGCACAGGCCGTAGTAGCCCACAGGTCAACGCCTCCCTTCAGAGCGGTAGGGGCGATACTGTCCCCCTGTGACCCTGCAATAGAGAGTCTGGAGACAATAGATCATACTTCCCCCTTTGATGAGACCCATTTTTGAAGAGGGCTGACATAAGTGCTTGCAACACCCTTCAATCGACCGAGTGTATCATTAATCTGCGCCGTGTTACCAATCCCTCCAGGGCCTCTACCACCTTTCCCAGTCCAAATGATTTTAGGACCTTTTTCTTTTCCTTTCGGGGTTCTCCCCACCTTGGGGGTATTGCCCCCGGAGCTGCAAGTAGCAGTGCCCACATTTAGTGAGGAAGGGTCCTTAGGCGAATCTGCGCCCAGAACCCTCCCTATTTCCGCAATTTTGTTTGCCTGTTCCTTACTCTCTCCAACTCCATTACCTAAACATTACTTGGGACAATTGTCGCTCCTGCCCGAGCTACTCCCCTGTACTAATACATTCAGCTGACACAGGGGGCTTTCGTTATTTCGGCCCTCCATTTGAGGAAGGAGGCTTGTCAACCCAGAAGAGAGAATTCCAGTCTCACTAACACCAGCCACAAGTGGGAAGGATTCAGCCGGGCCCTAATCCACCAAGCATATGCCCCCAGGAGAGAGAGGAGAAGCAGGAGGAGAAGCAGTAGAAACATCCCGCTGCCATCAGAATACTCCGTGCTCCCCCACCCCTCATTAACCGCAGCATTCAGAACTTCTGCCATCTGGGCGAGGGGGACAGCAGATTCAGATCCGCAGGACCAGAGAAGCGCCGTGGCCTTCCCTGAGCGCAATAGTTTAAGAATAGGTTTCCCCACCTGCGGGTCTGTATGACAATTCAAGACACCATTGCCTACTAGCGCTTTCCCAGGCATTATAACATTGTCTACAGGGGAATCATATTGAGTACCCATCTGTCCATCTGTACCTTCCGTTGCTGTAGGTAGCGCGTTATCTACCTGCATTTCAATACGCCCTCGTCGAGTTGAGCGAGGCGGAGCCATCGCCCTTCGCTTGTCCTTCAGTGTTTCCTCAAACTGAGATACGAATCTCAGCGTCCATGTCGTGTTGTCCAGCAGCGTGTCCCCTACTCCGCTAGTAGGGCTGTAACACCCCCTTGAGGCAGCAGATTCCAGCACAGAGAACCGCACCAACGTTTGCAGCTCCCCCTCAATGAAACCAACCTCGCAATGTGAGCAGAGCGCATCAAGGAGCTGGCGTGAGTAAGCCGGCACATCCGTTGAAGAGCAGGCACCAAATCCGGAGGAAAAACCAAGAGACTACCAATGGAAAGCCGAGAACACTGCTAATCCGCGGCCATAGCTGCACCCCACACGCTGACAACAGCTGAGGCGGGGACGAGAGAAAACACGAAACGGCTGGACATCTACAGGAGCAGGAGCCGTTGCAGTCCACACAGCCCGCAGCCGAAAGTCATCCGATACCGAAACACCGCTTCAAATTTTCTCTGGTAAAAATTTCGCCATCGGAACGCTTTATTTCCAGCCGCACCGGGTGCTGAGTGTCCGGTGGCCTCGTGGCGGGCAGCTAGAAGCTCCGGAGGAGAGGAGCGGCCGAGCGTCTTTCAGTGGCGGCGTCCATCTGCCATCTTCCTTCCACAGGTGTTTCATCCAGCAGCAGGAGGTCAGACTCGTGTCTGTGGCTGGCAGCATCCATTTTGTGATGCCAGGGCTCTGTTAGCTGGTACCGGGTATACCGGTGCTGTCATGTCTCCCTCTAGAAGGTGGGATCATGCTCCCACACCAGGGCTAGGATTCCAAAGTGTTTCACACCAAACACAACATGTTTGTATTCAGCCATCATGTGCAGTGATATATAGAGATATAGTGAACCTATATCTCAGTAAGGTGTGGATGCACCACCTTACCCAGGCTGCAGTAGCTGACCTGTGGTGTCATTTTTGAAGGCTTCCCATGGGTGGCACAATACATGCTTCAGCCCCTGGTTGGCCTCTGGGGTACCTATGCCCTAGGTACATAGTATACCATATACTAGGGGCTTATAAGGGTACCCCAGAATCCTATCTAGAGTGTACCTAAAGTACTAGTAATACATTTAGAGAGGAAGCAGCTAGGCTGGGGTCCTGGGTAGCAGGGCCCCATCCAGACTAAAGTCGGAAAACAGTGAAACATCAGCAAAAATTGGGGGTAACTATAAGAGGCAGATCCTACTCTTCTACATAGCCCCCCCCCCACGGAGGGACATTAAACTAACCTTGACCAGTTGAGTCTTCATGTTCTAAGTGGAAATATCTGGAGAGTCCATCTGCATTGGCATGGTTACTCCCAGGTCTATGTTCCACTGTATAGTCCATTCCCTGTAGGGAAATGGACCACCTCAAAAGTTTGGGGTCTTCACCCTCCATCCGTTTTAGCCACAAGAGGGGCTTATGGTCAGTCTGCACATTATGGTCAGTCTGCACAGTGAAGTGAGTGCCAAACAAGTATGGCCTCAACTTCTTCATAGCCCAAACCACATCAATAGCTGACCAACGTTTCTCTCTGGGGTTCAGCCTTCTGCTAATAAAATCTGCTGGCTGATCCTGACCATCATTCAATTGTGAGAACACAGCCCCAACCCCCAACTCAGATGCATCTTTTTGAACAATGAATTATTTGGAGTAGTTAGGACTTTGCAGAATGGGAGCAGTGCACATGGCCTGCTTCAGTTCATAACATGCCTTTTGACAGCTATCTGTACACTGAACTTTCTTTGGCATTATTTTAGAAGTTAAGAGATTCAGGAGAGTCTCGATGGATCCATACCCCTTGACAAATCTTCTGTAGTATCCAGTCAGGCCCAAGAAAGCTCTGACCTGAGTCTGGGTGGTTGGAGCTACCAAGTCCATTATGGTCTGGATTTTCCTCTGCAATGGTTGAACCTGGCCTCTACCTACAAGGTGGCCCAGGTACACAGCCTGGGTCTGCCCTATCTGGCACTTAGTAGCCTTGATAGTTAGGCCTGCTTCCTGCAGGGCCTCCAAAACATTTCTCAAGTGGACCAGGTGATCCTCCCAGGTGGAGCAAAAAACAGCAATATCATCTAGATATGCTGCCCTATAGTCTTCCAGGCCTGTTAGGACTGTATTCACCAACCTTTGAAAAGTGGCAGGTGCATTCTTCAAACCAAAGGGCATCACCACAAATTGGTAATGCCCACTAGGGTTTGAAAATGCGGTCTTGGGCTTTGCATCATCAGCTAGTCTGATCTGCCAGTATCCAGCTGTCAAGTCAAATGTGCTGAGAAATTTGGCTGAGGCCAATGTGTCTGAGCTCATCTGCCCTGGGTATTGGATGAGCATCAGTCCCAGTGACTGCATTGAGACCCCTGTAGTCCACACAAAGCCTCAGCTCTTTCTTACCACCCTGTGTGTGAGGTTTGGGCACTAAGACTACTGGACTAGACCAAGGGCTGTCTGAGGGTTCAATGACTCACAAATCCAACATCTTCTGGACTTCAGTCCTGAAACAATCCCTGCCATGGTCAGATTGCCTGTAAATCCTATTTTTAACAGCTAGACTGTCTTCAGTGTCCACTTCATGAGTGCACCAGGTAGTCAGTGAAAACATATGCCTATAATGATTGAGCACCTTTCTGCAATCAGCTTGCTGCTGGGCAGTGAAGCTGCCTGCCAAGGCTACACCATTCCCTGACACATCATCAGGGTTCTGTGAGAGCAGGTCAGGAAGTGGATCACTCTCTTCCTCCTGTCCCTCATCAGTTGCCATGAGCAAACACATGTCTGCCCTGTCAACATATGGTTTCAGTCTGTTAACATGGACTACACTATGGGGGCTCCTGGCAGTTCCAAGGTCTATCAAGTACGCAACTTCTCCCTTCTGTTCAACAATTGTATGGGGGACACTCCACTTGTCCTGGAGGGCTGCTGGGGCCACAGGCTCCAACACCCACACTTTCTACCCTGGCTGGTAAACAGTCAGCACAGCCTTTTGGTCATGCCAGGCATTTTGCAATTCCTGGCTAGCCTCAAGGTTTTTGGTGGCCTTCTTCATATACTCTGCCTTCCTGGAGCGGAGACCAAGTACATAGTCCCCAATATCCTGTTTGGGAGGTTTGAGAGGTAACTCCCATCCCTCCTTCACTAGACACAGTGGACCCCTAACAGGATGTCCAAACAGAAGTTCAAAAGGGCTGTAACCAACCGCCTTCTGTGGAACCTCCGTGTAGGCAAATAGAAGGCAGGGCAAAAGGATGTCCCATTTGAGCCTAAGCTTTTCTGGGAGACCTTTAATCATGCCCTTTAAGGTTTTGTTGAATCTCTCAACTAAACCATTGCATTGTGGGTGATAGGATGTGGTGAATTTGTAATTCACTCCATACCCCTTCCGCATAGCAGTTAAGTAACTAGACATGAAGTTTGCACCCCTGTCTGATACTACCTCCTTAGGGAAACCCACTCTCGAAAATATTTCCAGGAGGGCGCTTGCCTCCACAGTTGCTGTAGTGGTCCTAAGGGGAATTGCCTCTGGGTACCTGGTGGCATGGTCCACCACCACCAGTATAAACCTATGCCTAGATGCTGTCTGAGGATCCATGGGACCAACTATATCAATCTCCACCCTCTCAAAGTAAACCCCCACCAGAGGTAGTGGTATCAGGGGGGCCCTTGTGGTACCAACTGCCTTACCACCTGCTTAACAGGTGACACAGGAGCGACAACACTCCTTGACAGACATATGTGGCCAATGAAAGTGAGGGACAATCCTGTCCCAAGTCTTGTTTTGGCCGAGGTGACCTGCTAAGGGAATATCATGGGCTAGTGTTGATAGGAAGTCCCTGAACTTCAAAGGTATGACCAACCTCCTGGTGGCTCCAGGCTTGGGGTCTCTACTCTCTGATTATGGGAGTCCATCATCCCAATAGATCCTATGGGTTACACTAGCATTCCCATCAGCCTCAGCAGCAGCCTGCTGTCTCAGGGGTTCAACTCAACCTGATCAGGTTCAAGCTCATCTGGGACAGTTCCTTCCTCAGGACTAAGATCATCTCCCTCAAGAGACTGATCTGTGCTCTGAGTCAGGAGGGAAGGCACTGCCTTAACCCTACTTCTCCTAATCTTGATAGGCACCTAGTCCATTCTTCCAGAATCCAGGGCCTTTTCAGTTTTAGAATGTAGTTCGATAATCTGCTACATGATGCATTATGTCACAGTAAATGAAAAATGTCAATAAAAAGGTTTATAAAAGAAAGAACATTACTTGACTGGACACAGTGCCTATAGCACGTAGAATCGCTGGGACCCAAGGAACCACCCAAGGTAGTGACACAGGGGACCCACGGGGGACATGTGCAGAGTGAGAACACAGCAGCGAGCTCCGTTAGCTTCAATGTGGAAAGTCACGGTTGGAAAGTTAAAGTTAAAGGACACTTAGGAGAGGACTTTGAGCAAACCCCTTTAGACTTAGGGGGTTCTAGAGCCATGACCTAGAGGAGCACCGGAGTACTAGAGTTACCTCACCCAGTGAAGCCAGGTGCATAGGTGTCAAATGGTGTCGGGAATCAACGTCGTTTCCAATGGGGACCTGCTGCAAAGTGCTGCTGCCGTGAAGAAGAAAAGTGTCCGGTGTGATCCAAGCCTGGATCAAAGATGTGAAGAACCTGAAAGCAGAGGGGACAGAGTCTGGGTCACTTGCCAGTGACCAGGGGCACGATAGACGAATGCCCACCGATGTCGGGTACTTCATGTGCTAAGAGGTGAAGCTTGACTCTGCAGCCACGAGGACAAGGAGGCATCTTCGATGACCAGGAGCTGGATTCGAGCTGTCCCATGAAGGATGTCGAGTGCTGCGGCATCGGTGCTCGGATTGAACACAACAAGCCTTGGCAACAGCAACCCACGCAGGAAGAGAAAAGATGCTTCGGTGTGGACCAGCAAGGTCAGAGGGACTCCCCAAGCGACGGAGAGTCAGGTCACATCTGGAGCAACCAGGGAAGCCCAAGGAAAGTTAAAGTTGCCTTCTCAGGGATCCACCGGTCGACGCACCAGGGATTGCGAAGGTACCTCGAGAGAAAACACAAAGGGCCAGCTCACGGAACACTCATGGAGTGTAGGCCGGCAATCTTCGGTGGAATTGCTGCGCGGGGTCTGGGCTACAAGTAACCCAATGCACAGCCTCAAGGATCGTCACGAAGCATATGCACTTGCAAATGTGCACGTGTCCAGGAGTTCCGGTTCCACGGTCCCTCGCGAGGGCTACGGGTCTCAGCTTTGCTGGGAGCTCGGGTGAGCCTCTGGGAAGTCTGGGAACCCACCTCCTGTGTTGCAAATTATTTGGAGTCCGGCGGAAGCTTCGGAGATGCAAACTGGTAAGATGCATCTTTGGTGCCTGCCACGCAGGTGAGTAACTCCTTTTCTCCAAGGGAGATCCTTCAGTCATATAGCGCCTTGTAGATCGTCGAAGTTCCAGCATTCAGTATCAGAGTTTTGTCCAAGTAAATCTAAAGTCCTGTAGTCAGGGGTTCCTACTTTATACCCAAGGAAGGGGTGGGACAAACTCTGGGGACCCACCTATGGTAAGGTTTGGAAAGAGGGGTGGCTACACCCATTTCCTTTGTCCAGTTTCAGGCCAGAGCAGGGGCTGGTAGCCCCTGCAAACGGTTTGAACTGGGCTATGCACAGGGACACCAAATGTGCCCCCAGTGCAGACTTTAAAGCACTCTTAGAGTGCAACTACCCAGCCTCAATACACTTAAGCCTGTCTGGGAGGTGGTTACACCTCCCTGTGACAGGAAACCCATTGTCCATGCCTCCCTTGCCGGAGTTTCGTCCAGCAGCAGGAGGCCAGACTTGTGTCTGTGGCTGGCAGAATCCATTTTGTGATGCCAGGGCTCTGATAGCTGGTACCGGGTATACCGGTGGTGTCATGTCTCTCCCTCTAGAAGGGTGGGATCATACGCCCACACCAGTTACTGGTGTAGGGGTATGATTCCAAAGTGTTTGACACCAAACACATCATGTTTCTGTGCAGCCATCCCAAAGTTAGCATTTGCAGCGAGGTTATAATGCAGAGTATATGGTTTGGCTGTATCACAAACAACCCAGGAATAAAGGTTCCAAAAGTTGCAGAGGGGCTCTGCTCATGCATGGGTACCCTCTCACATGAAACCCAGCACCCTGCCTTCAGGATTAAGGCCTGCCATTGTGGTGACTGATAGGTTTACATGTGCAGTGATATATAAAGATATAGTGAACCTTTATCTCAGTAAGGGGTGCAAGCTCCACCTTACCCAGGCTACAATAGCAGACCTGTGGTGTCATTTTGGAAGGCTTCCCAGGGGTGGCACAATACATGTTTCAGCCCCTGGTAGGCCTCTGAGGTACCTATGCCCTATGTACATAGTATACCATATACTAGGGGCGTATAAGGGTACCCCAGAATCCAAGCTGGAGTGTACCTAAAGTACTGGTAAGCAATTTAGAGAGGATGCAGCTAGGCTAGGGTCCTGGTTAGCAGGGCCCCAGCCAGACTAAAGTCGAAAAACAGTGAAATATCAGCAAAAAGTGGGGGTGACTACAAGAAGCAGATCCTACTCTTCTACACCCATCTTCTTCCAGAGGTCGCCCCCCCCCCCCCAGCATTGCAAATCAGAGACCAGTCCCAATTCCCACCTACCCGTCAAAGGATACTTAAAAGTACCAGCGAACCACCATTCTAGTCTTTCTCTTCCAGGTCGCCACCAGCTGTTCTCCCAGTCTCTGCTCCGCTTGTCGGATTGCGAGTATTCCTTGAGGTACATGTGTAGGGACTTGGGTTCTAGGAAAATCTTTGATTTGTCATTCATGGTGATCCTCAACCTGGCCGGGCTAAGCATTGCGTAATCCACTATCATTGTCAATGCTTTGAAGGAGAGAACTGTGCCCTGGCCTCCTGTACCTTCATGGTGACGTCCGGTAAAATCGAAATCGAGGAGCCCTTTTCTCTCTGGCCTGCCTCAGTGCAGCATCCCTGTTCCTAAAGTTCAGTAGTTTTGCAATGACTGGGCGTGGCTGCGTTCCAGGGGGAGACCTGGGGCCGAGGGAGCGATGGGCGCGCTCAACCACAAACATGGGAGAGAGATTGTTGCAGCCTAATAGCGTAACCAGGAGCTTCTCTATAAATACCTCCATGTTGCCCATGGTAGTGGATTCCGGAAGGCCGGTAAGGTGAATGTTACTTCTCCTTGATATGGCCTACAAATCCTCTGCCTTGTCTTGCAGCACTGTGAGGATTTTCCCTAATTGCTTCTGGGCAGTGCCCGCCTCTGTCTGTGACACGCGTCATTCAGCCATGTCCAGGCGTTTGGCATGTTTGTCAAGCCGCTCTGACATCCGATGCATATGATTGGCTAGGGAGTCAATTTTTCCGTCAATAGTGAACAGACTTTTCTGCATAGCAGTCAGAATTTGTCGGATATCCTCAGCCAACTCCTCAGCAACCGCAATGTACTGCTTGCTCCGTGAGCAAGCAGCTGAACTACCCGCCCAACCTGCTCCCGTATGGACCTCTGATCTCAGATGGGGGTCTCCAGGCCAGGTCTCTCGTGTCAAGAGCAGTCGAGATGATCCGAGCAGGGCTTGCACCACTGCCTCCGCATTTCCCTGAGGGGCCAGGTGACAACAGTAACAATAGGCAATTCCCCTTAGGACCACTACAGCCTAGCGCCCACTTCCCCTCTGAGGGGATAAACAAGTCAGACAGGCAGATCCAAGTTCTCTGCTAGCCACGTCGTCTCGCCGTCACCAGTGCAGGCCGCGCCAATGGGCTGCAGCAGGCCTCGATCGCTCGTAACTCCTCCTTGCTCTCCGGTCCTACCCCGAGAGGCTACAGGGGCACCGGCCAAAGGTGCTCCGCTAGTGCCTTGATATGCGAGGAATAAGCAATTAATTCTTAGCTAGGATGTCAGGATATCTTCCGGATACTCTCGGGCTTGAAGAGCTCGCTCAGGACGCGGCCATCTTGAGCACCGGCAACCTCCCCGCCTGAAATGTGTATATTTATTTGCTTTGAATAGTTACATTTAATTTTAAATAAAAAAACAGGTCATTATGTTATTTTAAAATACTTACTTAAAATTCACTTTTTATTTTTTAACATTGAAATAATTTAAATAGTTTAGAAAGGCTTTTATTAATTTTTAAACGTCATTTCCTATAAGGTTTATTTTAAGTCCCTTTCTCCTCCATTATGTTTTGTGGTAGGGTGTTGCAGTACCCGTTGTTAGCCATGTGTGGTGATGGACTTACTCCAGCTCTGAAATGCTGTACATTTACGATTGTTAGTTTTTTTGGCTGTAGTAACAGTAGATGGTCAGTTTGTGAATAGCATTCGGCTTACTGTTTTGGGAGTGTGTGTCCCTCTCTGAACCCCTCCATAGCTCTCCTTTAACCCTTTTTTACTCCTTCCAAAACCTCTCTCCTTTAGTCGTAAGTCTTCCCCTTTTTGCAGTCACTGCTTCGACCCTACCACATTTACAACTTAAACATAAACCTATGTGTGCTCAGATTCTCACACATAAACGATGTAGGAGGCTACTAAATGTACTACAAAATGCAGTTTTGTGGATAGACCACCATGATTCCTGGCAACGTTTGATAGGTAATTTGCTTTAGCGAATGTCAACATAGGCACACCATCCTATTGTTTGTTTTTAGGGTGCAGGTGATTGCCTGCTGTCTTGCATCAGCCTTGCATCAGCATATCTCTACTTATTGAACAGTTGTATTTATTCTCCTGTTTTGGACTTCCTAATACAATCTATTTTTCGTATTTGAGTTAATCATTTTTATTGAAGATCAATTCAACAAACAAGAACAAATCTTTACAAACCAACTGTTTATAGACAACCTCCAAAAACAGAATATGAGTCATCTCTGGGTTGTAATCTAGAATATAATCTCATTCATGCCCCACCCAGATAACCACGTAGTCAAGGGTAAAAGAAATAAATGGAGAGAAGCATCTAAAATTCCATATCAACTGCTGAAATACTTAACAATAAGTGAAATCAGTCCGTTTTAAGGAACAGATCTCTCTTTTCCACCACCACTTCTAGCCTGCTTCACTTATGATATTTTCATGGTCCTGCGGACTGCCCTGTTTCACCTTCACTATACATTTGGCCTCCTTATCACCCATCAGGCTTTTCATTGACGACCTGTAAGCCTTCCCCACCATGCCGAGGGATTATTCAACAGTACGTTTCAAGTATACTCTGGATCTCTGTAAAAACAAGCATTTACAATGCAATGGTCTTGGCATTATTAAAGGTAGAGCTATTGGCATTGCTCATGACTTTTTTTATTTTTTTAACTCATAAATAAATGGCATTGTCATTTACAATGCCAATAGCTTAATCGGTAAACAAATGGCATTGTCATTTACAATGCCAATAGCTTAATCGCTTGCAAATGCATGACCTATTGCATTTACACCCACACAGAGCCACACACACAAAGCCACCCACACACACATACAGAGCCACACATACAGAGCCACACTCACAGAGCCACCCACACAGAGCCACCCACACAGAGTCATTCAAATAGTCAAGTCAAGTCAGATAATTTATATAGCGCACTACATACCCAGAGGGTCTCAAGGCGCTTGAGGAAGGTTGGGGGGTTATTTCTCGAAAATCCAGGTTTTAAGCTGTTTTCTGAAGGATAGGTGGTTTTGAGTGAGGCGGAGGTGAATGGGGAGGGAGTTCCAGGTTTTAGCCGCTAGGTAGGAGAAGGATCTACGCCCCATGGTGGATTTGTTGATGCGAGGAATAACAGCGAGGGCTTGGTTGGAAGAACGTAGCTGGCGGGAGGGGGAGTAGAAGGATAGTCGCGTGTTGAGGCATTCTGGTCCGAGTTCGTAGAGTGCTTTGTGTGCGTGGGTGAGGAGGCGGAACGTTATCCTCTTATTGATAGGGAGCCAATGGAGGTCTCTTAGGTGACCGGAAATGTGGTCTTTACGCGGTATGTCTAGTATGAGTCTGGCTAATGCGTTTTGGATGCGTTGGAGTTTTTTCTGAATTTTAGCGGTGGTACCGGCGTATAGGGTGTTTCCGTAGTCCAGGCGGCTTGTAATCAGTGCGTGGGTGACCGTCTTTCTGGTTTCGGTGGGGATCCAGCGAAATGTTTTTATGAGCATGCGGAGGATGTTGAAGCAGGATGATGAAACTGCGTTGACTTGTCTGGACATCGAGAGTGAAGAGTCCAGGATGACGCCCAGGTTCCGTGCGTGGTCAGTTGGGATGGGTGCTTTTCCTAGGGCAGTTGGCCACCAGGAGTCGTCCCAGGCGGAAGGGGAAGTACCTAAGATGAGGACTTCTGTTTTGTCTGAGTTCAGTTTAAGACGGCTGAGCTTCATCCATTCGGCTACTTCTTTCATTACTTCATGTAGGTTGGTTTTGGCGGTGTTTGGGTCTTTGGTGAGGGAGAGGATTAGTTGAGTGTCATCAGCGTAGGAGATGATGTTGAGGTTGTGTTGGCGTGCGATGGTCGCGAGGGGGCTCATGTATACGTTGAAGAGGGTGGGGCTGAGTGAAGATCCTTGTGGTACGCCGCAGATGACTTCGGTGGCCTCTGACTTGAACGGTGGGAGGCGGACTCTCTGAGTTCTACCGGCAAGGAACGAGGTGATCCAATCCAGTGCTTTACCTTGGATTCCGATGTTGTTGAGGCGTTGTAGAAGGGTGCTGTGGCAGACTGTGTCGAAGGCTGCGGAGAGGTCAAGGAGGATGAGGGCGACTGTGTCTCCGTTGTCCAGTAGTGTTCGAATGTCGTCTGTTGCTGCGATGAGGGCGGTTTCAGTGCTGTGTTTGGCTCGGAAGCCGGACTGTGAAGAGTAGAGGGAGTTGTTGGTTTCGAGGAAGGCGGCGAGTTGGTTGTTGACTGCTTTCTCGATGACTTTGGCCGGGAAAGGTAGGAGCGAAATGGGGCGGTAGTTTTTGAGTTCGGTGGGATCAGCTGTGGGTTTTTTCAGAAGGGCGCTGAGTTCGGCGTGTTTCCAGCTTTCCGGGAAGGTGGCGGATTTGAAGGAGCAGTTGATGACGTCTCGGAGATAGGGTGCTATGATGGAGTCTGCTTTGTTGAAGATGTGGTGTGGACATGGGTCTGTGGGGGATCCTGAGTGGATGGAGTTCATCAAGCGAATGGTGTCCTCAGTGGAGATTGGGTTCCAGTCATTAAGGATGTTCAAGGGGGGTGAGGGTACGGCGGAATGTTGGGTGGGATGGTGTCCGGGTTGGTTGTCGAAGCTGTTGTGGATGTCTGCGATTTTGTCGTGGGAGAACGAAGCTAGGGAGTCGCAAAGGGTTTGAGAGGGAGTGATGTCGTTGGAGTTGGCAGTGGGGTTGGTAAATTCTTTGACTATGTTGAATAGTTCCTTGCTGTTGTGAGCGTTGTTGTCTAGTCGGTCTTTGAATGCGGTTTTCTTGGCAATCCGGATCAGTTGGTGGTGTTTGCGTGTGGCGTTTTTGAAGGCGTCCCTGGTGATGGTGTTTGGTTTTTTTTTCCAGGCCTTCTCAAGGGAGCGACAAAGTTTCTTGGATTTCTTAAGATCGTCGTTGAACCAGGGGGCGTTTTTGCTGCCTAGTTTGATTTGACGTTTTTTCAAAGGTGTTAGGGTGTCGGCGCTGTTGGTTAACCATTGGGTGAGTTTAATGGCTGCTTGGTTGGGGTTCGATGAGAGGGCAGGGGGGGTTTTAAGAAGTGCTGAGGAGATCTGGTCGATGGTGATTTTGTTCCAGTTTCTTCGCAGAGAAGGTTGAGGATGGTTGTGAGTTGTGGTCTTTTTGTAGACAAAGTGGACGCAGCTGTGGTCCGTCCAATGGAGAACTGAAGTGTGACTGAAGGAGATGTGTTTGCTAGAGGTGAAGATAGGGTCGAGTGTGTGACCTGCGTTGTGGGTGGGGGTGTTTACAAGTTGTTTGAGTCCGAGGTTGGCGAGATTGTCCAGAAGGGTGATGGAGTTGTTGTCGTTGTTCTTTTCTAGGTGGAAATTGAGGTCTCCCAGTAGAATGTAGTCCTCTGAGGGGAGGGCGTGAGGGGTGATGAAGTCAGTGATGTCTTCACTGAATTGTGCACGGGGTCCGGGTGGCCTGTAGAGTAGTGTGCCTCTGAGTGTGGTCTTGGGGTCGGTATGGATCTGGAAGTGAAGGTGTTCGGCACTAGCGAGGTTGACGTCTGAGCTGGTTGAGACACGGATGGTGTTCTTATGGACGATGGCGATGCCTCCTCCTATTTGGTTGGCGCGGTCTTTTCGGATGATCTTGTAGCCGTCCGGGATGGCTATGGTGATGTCCGGGGGTGATGAGGCGTTCATCCAGGTTTCTGTCAGGAATGCGACGTCTGGAGAGATGGTGTCTAGTAGATTCCAAAGGTCGATGGCGTGTCTGTGGACCGAGCGAGTGTTGAGCAGGAAGCATTTTAGGTGGTTGGTGTCGGAATTCTGTTTGGTGGTAGTGGGAGTGGCGTGTGCCTTGGTGCTGTCATACTTGCAGGAGTTGCATGCGAAGGGTCCATGGGTGTGTCCAGGTGCGGCTAGGGCGCAGTTGGGGAGTCGGCCGGGGTTTAGTGCTAGGAGGGTGGAGGCGTCGTATGTAATGCGGGAGGGGTGGGTGATGCGGGGGCCAGGGTGTCTGGCGCTGGGCGCGGTTCTGGCGTGGACGGGCTTACCTTTGGCGCACCTTCGGCGCGGCCGCAGCGCGTGGACGCTGCGCGTTGGGTCATCTGCCTTAAATGGTAGTTAGGGGGGGGCGGAGCGTGGGAGGGGCATCTAGGAGGCGGTATCGGGGAGGGTAGGCGGGGGCAGGGGAGTGCACACCTATTGCAATGGAGGAATGGGAATGGAAAGTGAAACGGGGCAGAGGCCACAGAAGTTCGAGTAAAAAGTAAACAAAGACCGATAATGCAACTGAAACCAGCAATTCTAAAGCAGCACCTTCTATTCAATCAATATGTATCGGAAGTAAATTGTATTAGCTCACAGATGCGCAAATCAGAGGGTGAGACTCGGCGCTAAATATGGGTGAAAGCGCTAGTAATTAGAAGCAAAACGATACCAAACAGCAGTTCGAAACAGCGCTGGAAGGAGGGTCACGCTCGGGGTCTGTTAGCAGGAAGCGTGGAGGAGCGACCGCTATGGACAGGATCCAGACGGTCACCTAATAGAGCCACCTACACAGAGCCACCCTCACACAGACAGAGCCACCCACACATAGAACCACCTACAAAAAAAGCTATCCACACAGAGCCACACACACACAGAGCCCCACACACACAGAGCCACACACACACAGAGTCACACACACACACACACAGAGACACACACACAGAGCCACCATTCCCCAGTACTTGGTGGCTCCCCATCCCCCACGGTAATGCCTCTGACTTCTTGCCAATAGGCCCAAATCTTAGTGTGTTCATTGTGGCAGCTCCAGTTTGTGTATTAAGCTCACAACATCAAATGTCGCCACAGTAGCTGACAGATGTGCGCTTCCATGAAAAGCAGGTTATCAGGAACAGTGAACACCCCAAAACACAGCAACCTGAGTATGCATCTATTTTGTGAGGTCCCACATGCTTAGTGGCTTTAATGTGAAATGACATAATTCATGCTAGATCAGAACTCTATGTCCGGCCAGTGGTGGTCAGAAAAAGATTTCATACAGATACTTGATAATGGAAATCTTGGCAATGAGCTGAAAGAACTTAGGATATTGAGTATGAAAGGGCACTAGAGCCGTTTGGGGTGCAATGCAGGATACAGTCCAACTTGCGAGAATATAAGAAACTTTACTAGCGATGAGTCTGGGTTATTAGTCGGACACTAGCACAAAGATTGCCAATAATTACTAACTGTGTGAAACCACAAGGAAGAGTTACAATAAACTCATATATCCAAACCGGCGGAAGTCGCTAGTAAAGTTTCTTCTATTTACACTATACTCCCCAAGACCCACCTCACCCCTCTGCAATCAGGTCTACATTCAGCAGCATGCTTCATCCATGGGGTGAAAAGAAACAACCTTATCTCACCAATGCTTGTCACTCATTGCTGGCTCCCCATAGAAGCCAGGGTGATGCATAAGACTGCTTGTGTCACCCACAAGGCCTTGCATACTCCTCGCTATCTAGCGAACAAAGTGAAGCTTTTAAGAGGGTCCAGACTGTTGTGAAATGCACAAGCAATGTTGTTAGAACCTTCGACCTTTACAAAGGAACGACTCGTGTCTTCCTCTTTCACGGATAGTGCGACTAGAATATTGAACTCCCTGTCCCCGAAACTATGCTCCACCGCCTCATTGCTGGTCTTCAAAACGGAGCTGAAAGCCCTTCTCCTACAAAGACATTTTGCCCAGTTGTCCTGTTAGCCAACCTCCCCAAAGATAATTTACCCTCCCAAGACTGAGATGAACTGCACTACTCCTGTCTCACCTAATCTAACATTGCTGCTGCTACCTACAATACGTACCTCCTCTTACAATCTGTTAATCCATGCCTTTGTAATGATCGAAACGAGCATATATCCATATGTCGCGACTTGATGCTTTGTGCCTCTTGTAATGACCGTAACTAGCAGCAGTTTGTAACTTTTTATCTCTTGTAATGAAACCTGTTTATTATAAAGCACTCTTAACACCTTTGGGTAATGTCCACGGTTATATATAAATAAAGAAATAAATAAATCCACTGGACCTTGTAATTACTATTATGTCCAGAATGGAAGGGCCCAGGCATCACCAGAAGAATAAGAAAGTCACAGAAAAATGATGATTAAATTGGTTAGGGTACCCTAACTTTGGCAGAGGCCCGAAGGGGAAGAGTTCGGCAGTGTGAGAGGTATGCTTCAGTGTAAACATGTATACATTATGTGAAAAGCAAAACTGCAATTGTGTCAGTATGCAGTGCACAGGCCACAACGTGATTGGTGTGCGCCTATCAGCAAGCACAACAAACAGACTCTTCCATCACGCACGCTGCATTACACCACACATTCACACTACCAACCACGCACGACAAACACTGCCCGGCCATACTCAAACTGTTGTACAATTACAAACCAATGCAAGTGAGTAACCAGCCAGATCCCGGAAGACCACTCAAATCTAACGCGGCGAGAGTTAAACTTCAACTACTGAGGAAAATGGGAAGGCGAGCGAGTTATCCATGCAAGACCACACTTCCCAGAATGCACAAATCATGATTCACACCCGCACAAGCTGCTCACACGGGACATGCTCATCTTGGGAGCTTTGTGAAAACTGCACTGAGTCACGCACGGTGTAGTTCCCGTATTCAATGCCTGTAGAGCATTTTTGTTTGAGGCGCTTGAAAAATACAGAAGTGTACGTACATACAGCAGGTACCTGGAAAGGCGCGTCCTTTTCCCGTGGTGGGAATGGGTGCTACACAATGGCCCCCCCCGTGACGGTCTCTTCGCTCAGCTCGGGGAGGAGAGAGCCTCTCTCACACGCCGGTCGCCGCCAGTGTTTCTGTGATCGGAGTTTGAAGTCGAGCCTCGTTGCCTGGTTACCCGTCCCAGGCTTTGAAATGCTGCCTTTTTGTCGGACACTCACGAAGTTCAAGCCGGGCCATTTTGTATTCGTTTGTTTGTGATTTCTGCAGGTAAACCCACCGGCGAGGAGCTCTGAGTGTCGGCGGTGCATATCTTCAGATAATTCAATTATTTTTCTGCTTAAGTACAACTCCACCAGAGGGGCACAGTGAACGTGACGAATATGAAAAAACCTGCACACAGACATTTAACAAGAAACACGGGAAGTAGCTTTAAACAGTCTAGCGTCAAAAATAGAAAACAAGCGCTCACCGTGTTCTGTAAACAGAAATGGCTTCCGAAAAGCCCCGACATTTTCAGATTCGGGGGCGTGGTTTTCTTTCTCTCCTCTTCCCATTGGCTGGTAGGTAAAATTCCAGCCAATGGGAAGAGGAGAGAAAGTAAATAGAAAGAAGCTTAAAAAAACGCCCCCGAATCCGAAAAAGACCGGGCTTGAACCGAATGACACCCCTCTCCTCCAGTGGCTGGCCTATGTTTAGGAAGCCAGCCAATGGAGAAGAGGGGCGGGTTCCAAACCCCCTCTAAGAAACATTAAATCTTCGGAGCTCCGCCCACCGCTTACGCAGTGCGACGGAGTCCTCGACCTAAAAAGGGGTCCACTCTTCTTCTCAAACTGGTATGAAAAGCCTAGTGTGCTGATGTTTGTTTCCTGCCAAGGCTCCTCCCTGTTATTTATGTTGGGACTCTAGGTGGACCATGGCTGAAATAGCACAGGTTGCAAATCCTGCAGGGACCTCTCAGACTCCTCAAGACCAGCAACAGACCTCTCTACCTCTTGGGGTGATGTATTTATTGGCGTACACGGTTACCTCTATCAGGGCAATGTTGTATATTACTCTGTTGCCCTGATGGAGTTCCTGCCTGCCAAATTTTGAAATGAATGCCAAGCTGGCAGTCATTTATAAAGTATTAGCAGGTACCACCGTCACAGCTGTTCCTGTCAATGCTTTTGTAAGTTTGACGCTTATAATTTTTTTTCAAAAAGAAAATCCTGAAGCAGGATCGCTTGATTCAATCCATTAATCTGTCAAGGATTAGCAGAAATGCTGCAACAAATACTGAGAAAGTTTTGCTATCTGAAAATGTGCAGGGTGCATGTAAGTAGCCTTAGTATCCACCCTGGCAGTTAATGTGGTTAATGGGAATATCCTGGGTTTCAAAATTAAGTACATTAATGTTACATTCACGTTTGCTTGGTACTCTTCCAGTAAAATGGAACGTGTCTATCACTGGCTTTGCAGATTTGTTGTTTGCATGCATAGGACGCAGTTAGCAGTTAATAATATTTTGTGTAACTATGTGGTGAAGCCAAAATCAGATTATCGAAAAATAGAAGATCAAGAGCTACACATTCCTTCAATATTATGTTATATGAACATTCATTGCCATTGAGCTACCATTGTACAATGTCAAAAAGCGTAATTATGGATACTGCATTAACATATCACTTCTTGTATTATCAGTAAATGTATCACATCTTTGTCCTGTCAGTGTAGAACATTTATGAGTGCTTTTATTTTGCAGGCTGAAATGGATATAATTGACAAATTGTCTAAAATGGTACCATGCGAACACGAGGACCTGTTAAATATCACTCTTCGGCTTTTGCTAAACCTTTCCTTTGATACGGGTCTGCGAAACAAGATGGTGCAATCTGGACTTCTCCCAAAGCTTACAATACTTTTAGGTACGTTTCTTATTCTACTAAAAACAATGAGAAGTAATGGAGAATGATTATATGTGCTTTAGGGTAACACCTGCATCATGAAGCATAAATGTCAATTCTATGTGATTTCATATGACCAGTAATTGCATTGCATACGATCGATGTGAACTATTTGTGTTTGTTTTTGTACTTTGATGAATGCATCATCTTACTTTTCTGTATCTAGTTATCCAGATACACAGTGTTATTGTCCCAGTAGCCCTAGAAAGCCCTAGAAAGAAGTCTTATATAGCAGTGGGGTGAATGCGCGCTGTATATACAAGCAATTATCTCAAATTGTTTGAAGGGTTATGGACACAGAATGAGGTTGGACATCATCTTCAAAAAGTGTTGTGTGAATGTTTATTGTTTTATTATCTAAAACGATGTATTTCATTACATTATGCTAAGTTATTGACATTCATGTATCACACATTCTACAATTGGCATGGCCTTTTAGCGCTTTAGGTAGTCTGATGACTTTTCACAGGATGACATCACTCTGACCCAAGTCATCTTGTGATGCATTACCTTTATTATGTGTGTTTATGATGACTCTAGTCGGCATTCCAAGATAGTGGCTATGAATGCACACTATAGTACAAATGGAGGGCATACCCTTATCTAGTCACAAGGACTTGGTCAACAGCAGAGCTCCAAGATTGGTTAAGATGATTTCAGTGATGGTTTACGCACTGTATAATACTGGATTGCCATTTCCTTACATAAATAAAGCAAGTAAAACCCAATAATCAATATTCGTACACTGACCATGAAGAAGTTAAGAGCTGCCATTTTTTGGGGAAACATGAAAGAAAATTCGATGGTAGAATCTTTGACTTTTACTATTTTTTTTTTATTTCAAAAACTCTTTTTATTGATGTGTTTTCCACAGTTATACAACTTACACATCACATCATATACTTAGCAACTGTCACAGGTATGGCTACACTAACTACAGGAGAGCGCCCTTGTGGAACTTGGGACAGCAATAAAACAGGGTGTAACACCTGGGGTGTCTAGCCCTTGCTGAGGCATGTATATTAGTGCTTGATGCCATTGTTTGTTGTGTCTTCAGTTTTGGGCTTTGGGCCAATGGGTGTGTGTTCCTCTAAAGCAGAAACTTTTGGGGGGAGGTAAAGTTATGCACCAGTGCGAACTGTGGTAACTTGACTTCAAGTAGAAGATGGCAGTGACTTTGAGATGGAGTTGGAGCTTCGGGGAAGTTGGTGGGGCTTGGCCATGTTGCTGAGCCAGGCTGGCTCTCTGCTGGTGTCGGGTATGGTGGTAAAATTAGGGTGGAGGGGTCGGGGCTGTAGCATCAGCCGAGTGGAGGGCTCAAATTAGCGTGGCAAATGGAAGGCTGCTAGGGGAGATCATAGGTAGGTGTTACGGGGTGGGGGACTTTTGCTCATAAGTGAGGATAGAAATGTATTGTTCTAAAATAGTTTTGGAAAAAAAACAAATATTGATACGAGTTTACATATTTCCACTTCATAGGACACCGTACTGGTATGAGATTTGAATGTTGTTTTAACCCTTCTGGCATAATTCTTTTCGGCCAATGGACCAGTATTAATCTGGTGAATTAAAGAACAGTCTCCTACATGGCATTATGCTAGCTTTTGAAATTAGTTGCAGAGAGCCTTAGAGAGTCCTATGAGGTCTGTCAATGGGATTATATATTTTTTTAGGCCTCATCGTATTTTCTGCTTAAAGCTTTTTTTGATTTTCATATAAAACCAGAAATTCCTTAGTCGATTTTATTTGCTAAATATTCTCCCTACAATTTGTAAATAATACAGGCCTTGTTATTTTACTTAGTTGATACTAAATTCTTTTCCTTCTTGTATAAATTTGTGATATATGATTGACCTCAGCCAGGGAAGCAAACTGTTTTAAGGTGTTCTTGTGTGCAAGAGTACTGTAACTGTCATGGTTTTGAGGCCATGTAGTTATCCATTATCATTCGACTAGGGCCATATTCACATTGGTCTTTTAGAGACCGGTCTTTCTCAACCTTTCCTTTTAGTGGTAACATTTCATGCAGCTTCATTTATTTATTTATTGGTTTGTAAAGTGCTGGCTTTTGGTAAATCACCATTTTTTAGCCCTACATCTTTCCTAGTCAAGTATGATGTCAGCAAGTGGAGTGTGACTGTAAACTGTAAGAGTATCTAAAACTACTTGCAGTATCTGCTGACCAGGAGAAGGACTTTTAAGGGACTCTACCATGTAAATAGAGAGAGTGATGGTCGCTTGCTGTCTGACAGGTGGGTGAATGCCTCTTTGAAAATGCTGCTTTACAGGTTGCTCTTAAAATACATAATTCGGTTGGTATTTTATGTCTGGACGTAGTAAGTTACGTAGGCTTGCGCCTAGAGTTCTGAGGCTGTTTTTTGTGCTATTGCTTGTTATCAGAATTTCATTTTTTAACAATTTAGGTGGATGTCCTTCATCCAGGGGTACATGTGTTTCAGACATGGTATTTTTCTACTTTGGTTTGAGAAGTAGCCTAGTCAGGTGTAGACAGTGCCGGAATAAACCCTGTGGAGGCCCCTAGGCAGTTGACATTTTGCCACCCCCTTGTAAATTAGTGGGATAACATTGAACTAAGTAGTGTGCACGTCAGCCGCTAGTCGGAGATGACCATCACTACTCTACATTAAAGGAACGTAGTTTGCGGCTTTGCGCCAGATTGTTTTTCAAAATGACAGCTTCCAGAAGATGAGCTTTTAGGAGACAAACTTATGTGAATCTGATGCAGTCTTTCTGGTTTAAGTGATTTCCGTTGTTATTGGGTACATTACATGAATACAGTATTTTCTCTATAAAGTCTTTAATGGAAAGTTTTTCTTTGAGTTGATTCATTGTTTCTATCTTTTGGAAACAATTTAAGAAAACTTCATTGTAATTTTCTTTCACGATCAAATCAATATTATTTTGATCAGTTGTCGCAGGCCCCTAAAAGGAGTGGGGCCGCAAGACCGGTGCCTACTTTGTCTAAGTGGTAATCCAGAACTCTGGGTGGATTTTATGTCTGCATAATTCTGGAATCGAAATTGGTAGAGTGAGATGATGTGTCAGGAGTCTCATAAATACTAATTAGTATCTGGAAAAGGGAAGAATCTTGGGGGGCCAGAATGGTGTCAAGGTGAATTAGCCTATTTTGACTTGTCGGCATCGACATGAGAGGAATGTGTTACATAACTTAAGTGTTCTTCTGTTTGTCTCTGTCTGATTTTCTAATTTTTTTTTTTATAAATCTTTTTTATTAAACAAACTCGACATCAGGTACAGTTCACAATGGTCAATGAAGAGGGTACAATGGATACAAAAATACACACGATTACAATAGGAAAGTACATTGGAAATCATGGAGAAGGCGGGTCACCGCTAATTGATTAAACAGGAACTTATGGTCTATGTGTATGGATTGCAGAGGATACACATTTCACATTGTCCCATATCAGTGGAGAACAAGAGATCTTCACTGATTTCTGAAATTGCAGACCCGTCCTGGTCTGAAGCTTTAGTGTCTGTCCTGTAACAGGTTGTTGGATTTGATGAAATCTTGTAGCTGTTTTTTGATCTCGCTTTCGATGATTTTGCTAATGAGGTAGAGAATTAAGATGATTCTCTAGTTAATAGGTCTGATGGGTTTCCAGTGTTTTGTCTTCAGTAGAAGGATTATTACGCCTTGCTCGAACTTGGGGGGGCGCTTCTATGTTAGAGGGAGGTATTTATTCATGCTGTGGTAGCGATGTGTGGTTAGATAATCTTTGATAGCAGCTTCCGTAAATGGCTCTTCTGAGATGATTGAGGCATTTCATTTGCTTGGTCTTTTGATGCACCTCAGTCTGAACCGCATCCAGCAGCACCCACCCACACACACACAGCTCTACCAATGCACCTCAGTCCTGGCCAGCAGCACAGCCCCCTACACATAGCTTTACCATTGCACCTCAGTGCTGGCCAGCAGCAACCCCCCCCAGCTCTACCGATGCACCTCAGTCCTGGCCTGCAGCACGCCCCACACACACACACAGCTCTACCGATGCACCTCAGTCCTGGCCTGCAGCACACCCCTACACACAAAGCTCTACCGATGCACCTCAGTCCTACCTGCAACATGCTGCCCCCCCACACAGCTCTGCAGATGCACCTCAGTCCTGGCCTGCAGCATGCTCCCCCCCCCACACAGCCCTACCGATGCACCTCAAGCCTGGCCAGCAGCACCCCACACACAGCTCTACCGATGCACCTCAGTCCTGGTTAGCAGCACACCCCCACGCTCAGTCCTAACTTGCAGCATGCTCCCCCTTACACACACAAAGCTCTACCGATGCACCTCAGTCCTTACCAGCAGCACACCCCCACACACAACTCTACCGATACACCTGAGTCCTAGCCTGCAGCATTCCCACCCACACACACAGCTCAACAGATGCACCTCAGTCCTGGCCAGCTGCACGCCCCCCCACACACAGCTCTACCGATGCACCTCAGTCCTGGCCAGCCCCCCCCCCCCCCACACGGCTCTACCGACGCAACTCAATCCTGGCCAGCAGCACAGCCCCCCACCACAGCTCTACCATTGCACCTCATTCCTGGCCAGCAGCAACCACCCCCACCCACAGCTCTACCGATGCACCTCAGTCCTGGCCTTCAGCACTCGCCCACACACACAGCTCTACTGATGCACCTCAGTCCTGGCCTGCAGCACGCCCCCACACACACAGCTCTACCGATGCACCTCAGTCCTGGCCTGCAGCACGCCCCCACACACAAAGCTCTACAGATGCACCTCATTCCTGGCCTGCAGCATGCTTCCCCCCCACACAGCCCTACCGATGCACCTCAAGCCTGGCCAGCAGCACCCCACACAGACAGCTCTACCAATGCACTTCAGTCCTGGCCTGCAGCACGCCCCCCCCCCCTCACAAGCTCTACCGATGCACCTCAGTCCTGGTCAGCAGCACCCCCCCAACACACACAGCTCTACTGATGCACCTCAGTCCTGGCAAGTAGCATGCCCCCCCCAACACAGAGCTCTACCGATGACCCTAGTCCTGGCCTGCAGCATGGTCCCCTCCCCCCACACAGCTCTACCGATGCTCCTCAGTCCTGGCCTGCAGCACACACACCCCACACACAGCTCTACCGATGCCCCTCAGTCCTGGCAGCAGCATGCCCCCTACACAGCTCTACTGATGCACCTCAGTCCTGGCCAGTAGCATGGTCCCCCCACATACACAGCTCTTACTGATACACCTCAGTCCTGGCCAGCAGCGCCTCCCCCCCCCCCCCCCCCCCCCCCCCCAGTTACACCGATGTACCTCAGTCCTGGCCAGCAGCATGCGCCCCACACACAGTTCTAACGATGAACTTCAGTTTGGCCAGTAGCACGCCCCCCCTCACACACAGCTCTGCCGATCCACCTCAGTCCTGGCCTGCAGCATGCTCCCCGAGCCCAGCTCTACCGATGCACCTGAGTCCTGGCCAGCAGAACGCCCCGCCACCACACACAGCTCTACTGATGCACCTGAGTCCTGGCCTGCAGCATGCCCGCCCCACACACGCACACGCAGCGCTACCGATGCAGCTGAACCCTGGGCTGCAGCACTGCAGCAACCCGACTATTCCATTTCTGAGAACCTGGCACTACTTGGCATGTGCTCGCGAATCCTGACAGGCAGCAGCACTGCCACTCCAATTTTGGGGGATACACAGAGCTCTGGCAAAACAGCTCGATTTTAGAATTTCTAATCTCGGGCGCTCAGTGGCCTCTACATTTCGATTAAGTCAGATGGTATGCTTATGGGCGCATCTAACCTTAACCCCGCATAAACCGCTTAAGCATATGGGACCATAACCCTGTTCCTCAAGCGAGAACCCGTTCAACAGGTATACCGCTTGTAGAATATCATTCCTTCTGTATTTTATTTTCATATCATTCAGTAATACAAGGCCTATGGCTTATCTCCGCTTTAACCATTTTTCTGTATTTATGCAGAGGTCCTGGGATATCTGTATAGCACCCTCGCTGCACCATAGACCTATTTACATTCTGAGTAGTGCATTTCTTTCTCCAATTTCCTTAATTATTTGTTGATGTACCCACAGTTAATGGTCTCTCAAACCTCATCTTTCGATCTCCTGCATTTCTGTCTAACAAATCTGTAACCCATACGCTCCTTGGGCTAATATAAAGCATTTCAACTCACACTTGTCTCTTGTTTATCTCCCCAAGGCATTTCATTGGCGCGCTCATATATCGCCCCCTCCCTCACCGGTTAGGTTGATCCTTCTTGTATCGCACATTTAGGTGCCCTTGCTTCACATCAGCTTCTCACTCCCCTGCATTCTCCTGAGCCTCGGTATTAGTCTCATTGACCAACCTTTACTTTTTATTTGCACAGGCCCAATCACCATATCGGCAGAGACCGCAATAAACATTCCACTTATCTCTCTCTAACCCCCAGTCCACCACTGCCTTGCCATGTCAGCTCCTACCTTCTCGGATAGCCTACAAGAACCAACACGTGACCTATAATCTGCAATCCCAACGGTACAGTCATCAACCACATTCAATAAACACCAGAGAACCACCCTATCAGACGTCATCACATACGCCCCTCACTTCCAGTAACCCTTTATGAGTATTGAGTAGCGTGCTACCCACCGAAAAGCACTTTGACACCTCATCAGGGTTAGCAGGCGCTATATAAATCCAAACCCTTCCCTCCTCTATCACTCCACTATGCTTTTTCAATTCCAATACACCCGTGTCCACCGCTCTTTCACCACTAATACTCTTTGGGTTCCGGAGTAGCGTGCTACTCGCCGAAAAAGCGCTTCAACGCCTCGTCAGGGGTAGTAAGCACCATGTAAATGCAAATGCAATTACTGGACACCCAATAGCACCTTTCCCCACCATACTCACTACACAACTCTTTTCCATGTGCACCTCGATTCTGCCTTTCTCAAATATAACATGACTGACAAAGCCCCTCTCCTCAACATCAGGTGTGCAACACAGCACTAGAGCAATGTAGGTGGTAAAGTGCTGCCAACTCCGTGGCATGCCCCCTCACCTCACCAGCGGATATCTTAGAACCAGGCAGAAATAGGCAGCTTAACACAGTCACAATCATGCCTCATAGCTCTTTAGCTGCCTTGGCATGCGGTCTAGAAAACAATCAGAGGCCAGGCTACAAGTAAGCCACCACTCAGCTCAAATAAAAACAGCAACGTTTCTTTAGCACATCGCCCAGAGCGATGCTGTGGATTGTTTCTAATATTCGACCTCTTTCTGCTCGCCCATGTGCCCCCTTCAAGATCCTCCTCTCCTTCCGCATTCTGCCAGCACCCTCCTACCCAATAGTCATCCACCACCACGTCCACCACTACCACGTCCACCACTACCACGTCCACCACTACCACGTCCACCACTACCACGTCCACCACTACCACGTCCACCACTACCACGTCCACCACCACCACGTCCACCACCACCACGTCCACCACCACCACATCCACCACCACCACATCCACCACCACCACGTCCACCACCACCACGTCCACCACCACCACGTCCACCACCACCACGTCCACCACCACCACGTCCACCACCACCACCACGTCCACCACCACCACCACGTCCACCACCACCACCACGTCCACCACCACCACGTCCACCACCACCACGTCCACCACCACCACGTCCACCACCACCACGTCCACCACCACCACGTCCACCACCACCACGTCCACCACCACCACGTCCACCACGTCCACCACCACCACGTCCACCACCACACCCACCACCACCACCACATCCACCACCACCACCACATCCACCACCACCACCACGTCCACCACCACCACCACGTCCACCACCACCACCACGTCCACCACCACCACCACGTCCACCACCACCACCACGTCCACCACCACCACCACGTCCACCACCACCACCACGTCCACCACCACCACGTCCACCACCACCACATCCACCACCACCACATCCACCACCACCACGTCCACCACCACCACGTCCACCACCACCACGTCCACCACCACCACGTCCACCACCACCACGTCCACCACCACCACGTCCACCACCACCACCACGTCCACCACCACCACGTCCACCACCACCACGTCCACCACCACCACGTCCACCACCACCACGTCCACCACCACCACGTCCACCACCACCACGTCCACCACCACCACGTCCACCACGTCCACCACCACATCCACCACCACCACCACATCCACCACCACCACCACCACATCCACCACCACCACCACATCCACCACCACCACCACCACGTCCACCACCACCACCACGTCCACCACCACCACCACGTCCACCACCACCACCACGTCCACCACCACCACCACGTCCACCACCACCACCACGTCCACCACCACCACCACGTCCACCACCACCACCACATCCACCACCACCACATCCACCACCACCACCACCACATCCACCACCACCACATCCACCACCACCACATCCACCACCACCACCACCACCACCACCACCACATCCACCACCACCACCACCACCACCACCACATCCACCAACATGTCCTCCACCACCACCATGTCCACTGTAGGAGAGTAGGGTCTGCTTTCCTATGGTCACCCCCCTTTTTGCTTTTTGCTTCAATGGTTTTCGACTTAATGTGGCTGTGGGCCTGCTAATCAGACCCACAGCCCTGCTGTTCTCTCTCTAAATTTCACACCATGTACTTTAGGTACATCACCAATTGGGATTTGGGTCACTCTTGTGAGTCCCTGTACAGTGTACCATAGGTATCCAGGGCATAGGCGCACCCAAGGCCTACCAGGGGCTGCAGCATATCTTTTGCCACCCCTGGCTGGCCATCCAAACTGACACAACTGGCTGATCCCTCAGCTGGGGCAAGGTCGTGTAATCACCCCTTGCTTAGGTTTAGTATTCCTATACCTACCATTATATATAGACACATATTCACCTATAAGTCACTCCTATGGCAGGACTTACCAATCCTGAAGGCAGAGTGCTTGGTTTTATGTGAGATTGTCGTGTATTTCTATAGGTTCTGAATCGATCCCCCTATTCCTGACCCTATTCTGGTTAAACTAACTAGCTAGTTAACTAACAGTCAGCCCATGAGGCAAGAAAACCCCCATGATGCAGATACCGTTATCTGACGCAGTCACACTACGGCACAGGAACGTGTTATCTGATTAGGTCATAACGCTTGAGATCTAATTAGACAAGCGACATTCCTCCAGCCCCTGATAAGGCATACGACGTTCTCATAACAAATCAAACCTATGACAACCTGGATAATCCGTGCGGCCATTGTTTTGATTTCACAGAGAACTTTTGCAAAAGAATGTGCTAACGAGCAAGTCGTATGACATCTTTATTGACGTACCTATGTCCATCCTTACGTCAATCTCGGCACCTTTAAGGTATAAATATTGCCGACCTTGCCCTATGCAAACACACGCGTGGTGACAAGACGGAGCAGCCATACTTGCCGAAGCCGAGAGCAGAAGCAGACCCCGCTGGCGCAGCCCCGCCTTTCTGACGCGCTGAGAGACGCGCTGCTATATCAAGCCGAGAGACCCAGCACCGGCGTTTCTGGGCAGCCCTCGCAGGCAGCCTGGAATATCGAGAGCAGAGAAAGAGATACCATTCCTCATTCATCCTAAATTCCAGGTACAGAACTGAATAACCCCTCACAGAGAATTCTTTAGTTATTCACTTGGCAAAAACAAACTTAACTTAAACTGTAACTTTCTATTCCCGCCCACGCATTAGACTTAGGTCAGGTACACGGGGTAGGCGTATTTAGAAACACCAGTTGAGCACGTTTAGTCAAATGTATATGTGTATGTAAATATATTTTAATCATTTTAAACATCATATGGCTCAGAAACCATATCAATGTTTTTACAGTATTATTTTATACTATTGCTTTTAATGTATGCACTTTACTTAACTATAAGTATTGCAATAATATCGATCCATTTCTCATGTATGAGAAAAGAGACTGATCAATAAATAACATCTTTTATTGAACACGCCCGTCTCTTCCTTTTCTCTACATTCTGATGAGACTAAGAATGCACGTACTGACTGAGTAAAATAATTGCCTTGTGCTCACACGACTCTCGAGATTGACTCTTGATTAGGGGAGAGCAAAGTTGTCATGTTCTATGGTTGTCAGAAACTAAATCCCTTCTTGTCTAATCAGGGAAGTTAACCCTTCCTTGAACATTCGAGAAAGTTTCTAGCGAACTCTGAGCTTAGCTGGCAAACCCAAAAATTAAGTCTAGTATCGACAGTAGTAGACCTAGTTAACGTCTGGCCTAGGCCTTTACTGCTGTAGGTACTATTCCAATGCGCAGAGCCTATTGGGAAAATAGGAACTACACTACAAGATGAGGCTCTAGCATGAGCTGAGCCTGTCTGCAGCTTTCAGAACCATGTCCTTATAGCTGTTCTAGGATATAGCCATACCATGTACTCTTAAGTGCATTATAATCCTCGCGGTTGAATGCTAACTTTGGTTTGGCTTTATCAAAACATGTCGGTAAGGTGTCATACGCTTTGGAATACTACCCCCTCGCCAGTTATGGCGACGTGGGTAGCATTCCACCCTTCTAGAGGGAGAAGACATGTTGTTCCTACTAATCCCGGTTAAAGTTAACTAGAGCCTCAGTATCACAAAATGGATGCTGCTGCCACAGACACAAGTCTGACCTCCTGCTGCTGGGAGTCCTTCCAGCGAGGGAGGCTTGGACAATAGGTTTCCTGTCTTGGGAGGTGCGAGCACCACCCCAGACAGGACTTTGTGTATTGGGACAGGGAGGGCTGAATAGATTAAGACACTGCCTGGAGCACCCTAGGTGCTCCATGCATACCCCGGTTCAAACCGGTTGCTGGGGCACTCCAGCCCCAGCTCTGGCGCGAAACTGGTCAAAGGAGAGGGGGTGTAACCACCCCCTTCCTGGTCCCACCCATAGGAGGGACCTAGAAAGTAATCCAGCCCCTTTTAGTTATATAAAGGTAGGAGCTGAGTCCTAGGACTTAAGATTTGATCCTGAATTGAAACTTGAAACGGAACTCTGGACCTTCGACATTCTGCTGAAGCTGAAGACTGAAGAATCTCCCTTGTGGCCAAGGAGTGACCACCCTGGGCAACCAGGCACCATCCAGCAAATCAACGGCTTGCTTTGTCGACGCTCCTGCCGGGACCCGCGCACAGAGCCTGACAAGACCCAGACTTCCAGGCGTCTCTGACCCTCTCTTCACGTCTGCAGCATAGCTGAGATCCGTGGAGGCAACGAGACACGTGGGACCGGACATCTTGAAAAGTCCACGACTTGCTAACTGTGCAGCTCCTGAGGTATCCTCGCAGCTGTGCACTGGGGATTGAGAAGCCCCGAATCCGAGCTCCACCTGCACCGAAGATCAGCCCTTCACCCTCCACGAGTTCTGCGTGGGGCCCTTCTGCTGGTGTTCTGCTCGACGCGTTGTCCGGTTGCTGGCCCGTTGGCTAGTAGCCTCTGTGACGACAATCCTTTGTAACCAACTCGCTGGTCTGGTTGCTCCAGACTGGCCCTTGCCTCCCTGCAAAGGTGAGGCACCTCAGACCTTGCTGTTCTGCATCAGAAGCCTTCTTTGTATCCTGCGTGAGTTGCCTTTGCCAAGGCTGGTTGACTCCAATCCGGCGGTCGACCCCTCCATCTGCGAGAACCTTCGTGGGACAGCTCCTCTCCAGCATCTGGTCATCCTCGACGCCTCCTGGTCCGCGTGGCTGAAGAGACAAGCTTCACGACAGCACATGATTGCTCCTCGACGTCGCCTGGTTCCTTCCTGGTTCCACCCGGTCACTGGCTAGTGACCCAGACTCTGTCCCCTCTACTTTCAGGTCTTCATCCTCGATCCACCCTTGGATCCATCCGGACATCTTCCTCCTGGTCGCCTGCAGCATCTTTCTTCACAGGCTCCATAGACTTCAACGGCGAAACCCGACACATCTTCACACCTATGCACCTGCTTCCTGTGGGTGAGGTAATGCGAGTACTCCGGTGCTCCCAAGGGTATTGACTATTCAAGTGTCTAGGTTTTTGGTTGTTTCCTTCTAGCTAGACCGGAAGTGTCCTAAATCCTTCTTTTTCTAACCTCTAAGTTCCCATTAACTTAACATTGACTCTCGCGTGTGTGTTAAAGACACTGCACGCGCCGCCTGTGGGCCTCCTACTCCTAACCTAAGGGTCAGATAGTGTAGCCCCTGGGATTCTCTAGGCCCTAGGCCTCTCCTTTTCCCAAGTCGTGGTTCTTATACCACTTACTTAGTATATGGTTTTACGCACCCCTAGGGCCTAACTGTAAATTGTGCTATTTAAAGTATTCTGATTAAGTAACTTATGTGCTTTGGCCTATGATCTCATAAAGAGTTCAGAGGAGTGTGTTAGTAAATAAATACATATATATTTTATATATATCCTGTGTGGTGTCCTTTCATTTGATATTCAAGGGGTTACATATGGTAAAACAGCTGGCTTTGCACGCCCTCAAGAGTCTTTTAGCCTAAGACTGTTCTGTCCACGCTACCACTAGGATAGCTGGTCTATAAGGTTGACTTTACAACCATCACCATAAGGGTTGTTTGGACTGGTGCAAGATGCTCACTAGAATAGTGAACATCATAAACCAGGCCAACTTCTCACAGGTTCCACATCACTGTATTCCTCTCGAATCATCCGACAGTTCTTCAGGGGCCTCTTTCGAATGTATCCGCCCATACGTCATCCGCCGCCTGCTTGGCCCCTGAATCTGGTTTTATCTCAGCTCCTCCTACCTCCTTTTGAGCCCATCCATTCAGCGGACTTACAATTCCTCACGTGGAAGGTTGCTCTCCTACTCGCGCTTACATCCTCCAGGCGAGTAAGTGGCATTCAAGCATTCACAATTCAACCTCCATTTCTTCAATTTTCCAAGGACGCTGTTACTTTGCGTACAAATCCAAAATGTATCCCCAAGGTTCCTACGGATTTCCATCTTAATGAGCCTGTCATTCTCAAGACTTTCTCCCCAAATCCTCAGTCTCCTGCTGAGCGTTCTCTACACTCCTTGGATTTAAACCGTTGCCTTGAAATTCTACATTCAGCGAACCGCTCCTTTTCGAAAATCCGACCAGCTCTTCGTGGCCTATGGCCGAATGTGCAAAGGACAACTAGTCACTAAACCATCCATTACTAGATGGATTTCTTCTGCCATCTCCTTCTGCCATCAACGGGCTGGAAAGCCTCTTTCTGCTCCGGTGCGAGCACACTCAACAAGGGCTGTGGCATCATCTACCGCCCTCTTTGCTGGAGTGCCTCTGCGCCAGATCTGCAGAGTTGCAACGTGGTCGAGCAGACACTTTTACGAGGCACTACTGTGTGGATTCAGCGGACGCTGCAGATGCTGATGTGGGACAGGCAGTGCTACGAAATCTTTTCAACTAAGGTGAGCCTCTGTTGCTTCCTGCCTCCTGTCATAAAAGGTTTTGCCTTATGTCTAAATGTATGCTATGTTCATATGTGCACTGACTTTACTTACTTTGGTTTTCACTGCCTTTTATGACTCATGTATTGGTTTACTGCTTTCTATTCTTATTCAAGCATGTGAATCTATGAAAGACACCCCTAATACTGGAGAAGAACATTACTTACTTACCTGTAAACTGTGGTTCTCCAGTATTGGTGTCTTTCATAGATTCACATGCGACCCACCCTTCCTCCCCTAGAGGCTCTCTTCTCCTCATGCACTATGGCTCACTTTGGTGCTACGAAAATTTGAGGGCCTGAGCTTCTGAGGAGAAGGTTCTAGAGGATGTTGCTGCCTGATTGGCTCGAATGTGGACTATTATAATGACTCTGATATGTTACTAAAGTGAATTCTCCCTTTAAGGCTTCTATGGGCCTTTTTAGTTCTATGGTACTTTTAACTTTATTTCTATATTTTATATGCATTACATTTTATATGTATATGTATAATTATATATTTTTCTATATGTATATAATTATATATTTTACTACTATTTTATGTACCATGGGACTCCCACTTCGACGACGGGGAATATTCAAGTATGTGAATCTATGTAAGACACCAATACTGGAGAACCACAGTTTACAGGTAAGTAACTAATGTTCTTTTGGTTTGTTTTTCTGAACGTGTTGATCGTCTTTGGACTTCACAGGTTCTTCTTTTGGATGTCTGTGACGATATCTGAAAGGTACAAGAAGAAAGTGTATCAGTATCTTTATACATGACAGGTTTTCTCAAATTATCCCTATTCCTGAGGTTATACCTCCTTTCAGAAGGCTCCTTTTGAGGAGACCTACCTTGGGATTGAGAACATTTTATTTTCCCACTTCTTTTTAGAAGAGGTAGGATTGTGTTTAATAGAGTCTTTTTCATAACTCTCAGACTCAGCTTTATCTGTTTAATTTTATACATTTTTGTATCTTGTTAAGTAATTCTGCGTCTGACATTGCTTCAACGCCAGGATGAGGTGTGTAACCTGCTAAAACTGGCCATGTTGCTCCTGGTCTACCGAGTGGACCGAGCCTGGTAATGTGATTGTGATGTTTTAGGGCGCCTTTAAACCAGAGACCATGCTCCTGGTATGTGAGTGGAATTTCAATATCCTCGAAAGGAATATATTCCTCAGATGGATCATCATCTTTGTAGAAGTGAAACATTTTAGTTACTGGATGTAATTCAGGGACTACTATCCGTGAGTAGAATACCTCTGTCTGGTGAGATTCATGTGCCTCTATCACAAAAACTGCTCTACCACCTCTTGGTGTTAGGCCATGTTTTATAAGTTTTAGAGTGATGGCTCTCCTTACATTTGTAGGAATGATTATAGCATTCTCATCGGTTTCATTAAAACCTGTATAATCAAAAGCTACCGCGACATCTTTGGGTACAGCTCCACTGGTTCCGCTGTTAGTCTCGTTATTAGACATTGTTTAATGAAAGTTGCAGAGCAAGTTTCAAGGGAACAAAGATAAGGTGCACAATATTTTGGAACACTGCTACAATCGTAAGACAGAATGCGAAGTATACGTACAGTGTTAGCAGTAAGATAAAATAATACTGCAATAGCATGGTTTGTAATTATGACATGTATTCATAAAAATACATACATAAACAACACAGGCTAAAATGGGAGTACTCGTCTGGTGCCTTTAGCTAGTTCTACCCCAGTGTACCTATCCTAAGTTTAGTAGGAGGTAAGAAGTAGGTGCTGTTTTTCTATAGTCTAGTTTAGCTATAGTTTGGATTGATGTTGCCAAGATTTGCCAAAAGTCCCTCTAGGTTCTAGTCCGCCCCATACCTTAGAATGAGAGACGTTGGTATCTCTTTCCGGGTCTTGATCTCTAACACCCCGCAAGGGGAGTCAGAAACACTAGAGCTGGATTCTCTGCGAGGTGGATGACAGCATCTGGTCATTGCGTCAGGTGGGGACTCTACTTCCTTCCGAACTTGCCGTGGTGAGCCGTGCCGTGCAAGTATGCAGCCGAACTGTGGTTTGCCATGGCAAGTGAAGGTATATTTATACCTTGAAGATGTTTAGGAATGCCAGTATTTACGTAAAAGTCGGGCAGAGGAACGTCATGAATGAACCCCTAAGGAATAGATGTTCATGCATAATAAAAGAGTTCTCGGAGAAAACAATAATCCAAGCAAGGGGTAGTCCTAAAGGCGTAAGAGTATGGTTTTCCAAGAACTCGTTGTGACGTGGATGGACAGATGTAGGTGGCCATGCCTGTATTTGTTTAGCAGGGATAATGCCTAATTAAGGGTAAGATTTCTATGCCTAATTATGGGCAATGCGTATTGTGCCTATATAAGGGATTAAATCAGGAAACCTATATACGGTATCTAAATCGACACACAACAATCCTTCCTCCATTTCATCACCAGACCAAGAGAGCCAAAAACTTGATTCAGTGGTGATAAATATTTATGGCACATCTGCAATAATAATGTCAACTGCAAGGGCCACAGCTCTCCTGGGTTGATATGATAGGTCATTGTGGGACTCTTTCTAGCAATTTGCCCATGACTAACCAAGAGATTGCAGGGAAGAGATAATAGAAATCCTAAATGAAAAAATTATGGCATATAATCAAGTCATCAGTGCAGCCGCAGAATCATCCATAGCGACTGCACATGGTTATCATATGGGTCTGTTCCATTTATCTTGGTTGAAATTAATGGGCCTTGAACCAGAGTCCCAACAATGTATTTTGAAACATACCCTTTTCGCGCACTATACTTTTTGGCAGTCATACGGATGATGAAATTGCCCGGATGAAATTGGAGAAGCAGATCTTACAGGCTGTATGTCAGGGGAAAAATGAAAGAACAGAAAAACACTCATGTTCAGACCTTATACAAATAGTTTTTTTTCCACTGAGTGTTCAGACCCCTCAGTGGCATCATGACCAGCAACACAGGCCTTTGTCTACAACAGGGATGCCCGACCTCAGGTAAAGGGGAGCATCAATTAGCTGGTCAACTACAGAAGCTGGAAAGCCCCCTGCAGGCATGAAGCAATGATTTCCCACTTCCTCTCTTCCTTTAGCCACTCTGGCAGAGGGAAGCATTTCTAATTTCCTGGAAGAGTAGACCACCTTAACAAATGGTGCATGGGTGCCAAATACTATTCAGAATTCCTTCAGTCTCTTATACATCCATTTTCCTCCTGGGATGCCACCAAAACAGGCATTCATGCAACATCTAGGGATGCTTGAGCAAGAAGTGAACATTCTGCTTCAAAAACAGGATGTAGAGACAGTTCCTTTTCTCCAAAAAAGGACTGGGGATTTATTTGTGCTACTTTTGTGTGAAAACGACGGGGCCAAAGAATGAATGCAGACTCATTCTTGGCCTTCAAATGGTGAACGAATGGATTCAGAAATTGAAATTGAAGATGCTAGCATTACATCAACTACCCACAGCTACATCAGGAAGATTGACTATGCTCCATAGATCTTCAAGATGCATACTTTCAAATGGCTATAGCCAAGAAACATGCTAATTTCTTGAGAGTTCTGCTCGGCCCCAGCCACTATCAATTCAAGGTCATTACATTTAGCCTCAAATGTGTGCCTAGAATATTCTCAAAAGTGCATGGTTGTCGTCGCAGCACACTAGAAGACGCAGAAGCTCCTCCTCTCTTCATTTCTAGACTCCTGAATGATCAAAGCGTCAAAAAGTCTGCATGTTTGTCCATATTTACAAACAGTCTCCACTCTCACCACTTAGGACAGCATGTCAACCTTTCGAAATCAAGATCATCTCCATTGCAGTCTCTGCACTATCTGGGAGTTGTTCTGGATATTTTAAAGCAAAAGTGTTTCCATCGGAGGAAGGTCTATTATCTACCCATCTGAAATATTGCAATCTGCTGAAGGCAAACCATCCAACAGCGAATTAAATATGTATGCTTCTGGGCTCCCTGGGGACCTGCATCTGTCTGGTGCCAAATGCCCTCATCAACATGATACCATTACAGGAATGCTGCGAAAACCAGTGGTGCCAATAATCCGGCCAGTATGAGGATAACAGCTTACCACACACGCAGCCCAGTCCCTTCCAAGGTACTGTTATCTGATAAACCTGTGCAGAATGAACTTCCATCTGTATGTTCCATCTTACACTGTGGCGTCCAAAGCCTTCCTATCAGATTGGAGTGCCTATGCGGATCACTTGTAGATTCGACAAGATTGGTCTATGAATGAAACATTACATCACGTCAGTCTGCTGGAATTAAGAGCGGTACCCCTAGCCATGAAAGCTTTCCTTTCTTCTTTCAGGACAAACTCCGCTTTTGTTCAGCTGAGCAATACAACACAAATGCACTATCTGAACAAGCAGCAATAGACAATGTCTGGAGTTGTTTCGTTGGAGTCCCAGACCATCTGAAATTGATAAATAGGTAGGAATCTATCTCTCAGTGGTCCAGATTACTTAAGACGACTTGTTGAGCAGAACAAACAAGAAAAAAACACACGTGGGTCCTCAACGACTCCATCCTTCAAAACCTCTTATGCAGCAGGGGTTCCCCTCAACAAATCTCTTTTCAACGACAGAGAACGAAAAATGCCCCATTGTGCCTCGAAATTTTACCAACCAGGGACAAAGGGGAAAGCCCTATGGATCGACAGGTCTGGCAAATTTCTATATGACTTTCCACTGATTTCCCATAATTCCAGTGGTCCTCATCACACTGACCTTTTTTGAGAGCCAGAGTTATCCTAGCTGCCGCAGAGAGGGCCCACCAGTAGTGGTTCATGGACTTCCTTCTCCTGTTGGAAAAATCGCAAAGGAGGCTTCCATCCAGACCAGACCTTCTGCACAAACTGGGAGGCCAACTTCTACACTCAAACTGCAATCCTTGAATTTGGTGTAATGATTTTAGTGGGGATCCCCTGAAGAAGAAGTAGGATTACATGTAAGTAAACCTTCCTTCCCTCCTTTTTAATGTACCGCGTTCAAATGTTGGATATTTGAGGAACAAAAACATTCAATGGTATTTGAGAAGAGCTGAATGGTTTAAATTGTATCTTAATTGCAATTGAAAGTGTAATGAGAACACCTATTTTGAACATTTAATGCTTGGCTGCTATTTACAATTTTTTTGTGAGTGCTATAAAATGTGTTTTCTAATGCAACGCATACGAAGGGCTTGCCTTATTTATACATTACATATGCAAAAATAATTAGTTAGATAAATAGTTACTTGGCTGCACAGATGTGCCCAAATACAACATTATTAGACACATACATTGATGCAAAGATGTGTCCCTACTTATAATTATTTAATTTTTTTAAGCACTTCGAATTGGCAAAAGTAAGTAGTAATAGCAATTGATAGACAAAAAGAAATGCTATTCCATAAACTTGTACTCTTGGTTCTTTTCAGATAATGAAAGCTTTAAACAGATAGCTATGTGTGTTTTGTACCACATTAGTATGGATGACCGTTTTAAGTCGATGTTCGCTTACACAGACTGTATACCACAGGTAAGGCTTTCAATGTGTTTGATTATATAATAGAAGATGCAAAACCAAATTTTGATTAATATCCACATTGACCACTTTTTGACTTCTTGTTTGTTAAGCTGATTATTTTGTTTTATTTAATGTGCATCTCCTGTCCCTTTGTGATAGCCCCAGAGTGCTTTTTTTTAGTATAAAGCTGAACTTTGAACCTTAATTCCTTCGGGGAATGTATGTAAGATCAAGTTAGGATAGTATCAATACAAGATGAGAGGTGGGACCTAATTTAGAGTTCGGCAGACGGGTTCCTCGGTCACAAACGTCGACTTATTACAAGTGCATTATATCTAATGAAATTGTAATAAGACCGCTAGGATACTTGCCACGTTTGTGACGAGTACCCCATCTGCCTTACTCCAAATCAGGCCTATACTCTTCTCAGCAAAATATTGTCCATGTCACTGTCACAAATATTGTTTTAGCAGTGTTGTTATTGGGAGCAGAATTTCCTTGTCGGTATAGACAACAAGGTGTGCTGTAATGCAAAGTTGGAGTCCTTCAATCTGACATTGGTTATTGCTGGCTCTATCAGTCTTAGTTCTCAGCTTTATGCTTTTTGTACAAGTTGGGTTTTCTCATCGGGGTGAAGCTAACCTGCATGGTGAGAGCAGCGCCCGCGAGGAACTCCTTGCCTACCCCTGGGATTTTCTTCTTAATACTGCTGGCTTGACCAGAAGCTGAAGCGCGCGGATGATCAGACCTACCCCCCGAAGTGTGCAGGTCCCTATGGGCTTCCTGGAAAACGAATATCCGCTTGGAGCCCTGCTTGCTATCGGGTCATTGTCTAAGACCGCTAGAGGCTGTGACTGCAGTTGGGAAATCCGCGTGATGGACGGTGCCAGCTCTACTAGAGCTGCGTCTTTAGTGCACTAACCCACATTGGGGGCATGACCCACCCACTGCCTGCTGCCGTGAGTGGACCAGCTCAACAGGTGAGTGCACAGCTGGTAGCCAGACTGTATGATGCAACCCACCCAATGCCTGGATCATCGAACACTGCACCCTTCAGGAGCCAATGCTCTGTTTCACGCCAGCTGCCTGCATGGCTTACAAATTATAGAGGCACAATAGCTGGGGTGTGCACAGCCCCTTGTTAGAAATGGGGCTCTCTAGTTGGCAGGTTTGCACCCTGTCCGAGTAGGGACCCTTCCTTTTAGGCAGGGTATGGGGATTTACACTTCTAAAATAACACATGCTCACCCCCTTTGTAGCTTGGCACAAGCAGTCAGGCTCATCTCAGAGGCAATGTGTAAAGCGTTTGCACCTACCACACAGTAATACAGGGAAAACACTACAAAAGGACACCACACCAGTTTTATAAGAATAGCTAATATTTATCTGTGTTAAGCAAGACCAAAACGATAAAAACCTAACACAGTAATAAAGCTATGAATATTGCAAATTCTGATGAATACTTCTGCCTGTGGATTCCTCACCTTTTGAATACCCCCTGCGCCAGCATTCTGCAGGACATTGTTTCCTAGCTCTCCCACGTCGACGAGGACGTCAGAATAGACAGCGGCACCGTATGATGTCATCGGAGCCACAAAAGGACCTCGTCGGCGTGCTGACGTCAGTTCCCTTTTTTCCGCGCCGTCGACGCTTAATGGTTTTTCTAGGGGCTCTCCATTTTCCACTAGAGAAAACATTGTATCTCTTGTTTGTTCCTGATGGCTACTTCTAGGAAGACGGGATTTAAACCCTACAGAGAATGTGGTGGGCATATGTCAATCACGGACCCGCACTATGACTGCCTCTGGTGTTTATCTTCAGACCATGACGTCGAAAAGTGCAGAAGCTGCAGGAAGATGAATCTCAAAGCGATTAAGGAGCTTGAAGCCAAGTTGTTCATGGCCAAAGCCAAGAAGGAGAAGAGGGGTCAAAAGAGGGCGAAGTCTTAATCTTCTCACAGTTCAAAGTCGAAGAAACATAAGAAATCTAAAAGAAGATATGGCTCTCGACATAGTTCTTCGAAGGTTAAGGCTTCGAGGTCATCGACTACGACTGAGCGACCTCGAAGGAAAAAACGTTATCTCTCCATCCCCTTTTCCTCGGGTGACGCATTTTCCATCTCCGGTTACAGGGTCGCCGGCTTCAAAAGGTTCTTCGCAGCATGAAGATTTACCGGCTCCAGCGACGTCGCCTCGGGAGTCCTCTCCAGGCCGGGTGGCTTCCCCTGTGCGGGCGCCGTCCCCGGCTCTGTAACCTCCAGTTCGACATCGGGTGACTTCTCTTCAGACAGGTACGGATCCATATCCACCTTTTCCTGTTCCTGGGCCAGATTCTTCGCATTTTCTCAATGCGATGTTTGCCAGGGCCTCTGCTCCATCCGGCGTTCCTTCGGGCCCGTGGGTACTTTGGCCTTTAACCTGGGTGTTCCTCAATTCTATCCCCAGGCACCCTTCATGCCATTCTTGCCGTCGACTCCGGCTTGGCGTTTCCCGGTGCCGAGATCCTCCACTCTGGCTCCTAGGACTCCTTTGGCTGCTGAGTCGGCGCCGCCTCGAGTTCGATCAACCTCGAGGTTCGAAGCCGAGGCTCCTTCGTTGACGCCGTTGATGGCTTCAACGGCGCCGCGTGTGGCTCCACCGATGCCTATACCTAAACAACGTTCTAGGAGAGAGGCGCAGAGGCTCCTTGAGGAGGAATAGCCACAGAATCAGGAGGAAGGAGCGATTGTTGACTCTATGGATGAGTTTGAAGGCCTTCATGAAGCTTGTGGCCTTGATACATCTCCTGAACATAATCTTCCATCTGCAAGTGGAGGGGTTGTACAGGACATTGCTCCATATCATGTAGTTATAAGGAAGGCAGCTGATTTACTTGGTCTTCAGCTTCCCTCAGTTGAGGTAAAATCTAACATTCTTACAGAAGTTCTAAACACTTCATCAACTTCTGAGCCGTTGCTTCCCTTTACAGATGCTTTAACTGAACCAATCCTGGAGGTGTGGCAGAATCCTTTAATTTGCTCCTGCGGATTCATCTCGAGAAGGTACAGGCCTGCCCCTGGAAAACAAGTTTTTTTATCATCACATCCTATGCCGGAAAGTTTGGTTGTCCAGGCTTCTTGTTCGAAGCAGTCTTCTGGTTCTTTCCTTACCATTCTGGGTGATAGGGATTCTAAAAAGATGGAGCAAGCTGCAAAGAAGGTATTTTCTTCTGCAAGTATGGCTCTTAAGTCCACTAATGCAACTTTCCTTCTTGGATGATATATCCATGCTTTGATGGACTCAGTTGCACAATTAGCCCCGAAGTTGCCTGAGGAAGATCGTGCCAATTTCCTAGAAGTCCTTTCGGATTTTCAGGCTGTAGCACATCAGGTGATTCAGTCGGGCATGGACACTGCCGACTCTGTGGCTCGTGTGATGGGGTCTTCTGTGGCTGCAAGGAGACGGGCATGGCTTGGATCATCTGGTTTCTCTGCTGATGTTCAGGCGACTTTGCTGGATTTGCCCTTTGATGGGTCAGAGCTCTTTGGTTCAAAGGCGGAATCAGCCTTAGAGCGTTTTTAAAGACAGCAGGGCTACTGCAAGGTCTTTGGATCTCCAGGTGCAATCTAGAGGATATGGCCACAAGTGGTATGGTGGATTTGGGAGGTCTGCTTCCTTTCGTGGCCGCCAATCGTCTCAACAGGGTCAGCAACAGCAGAATCCCTTGTGCAAGTCGTACAGAGGGAAGAATAAAAGAGGCCTTAGAGGAGCAGCTCAACAACAAATCCTCCTCCTCTTCCTCTACCTCCCCTCCCGCCACCGTTGGTGCAACAGGAAAGCAGTTCTAGAGCCTCCATCTCAGAACATGTTGGTCTGGTTGGAGGTTGGGTGTCCCATTTTCTACAAGATTGGAGACTGATCACATCAGATCGTTGGGTCTTGAATCTTGTAGAGAATGGGTACGCTCTTCCCTTTTTGGAGTTTCCTCCTCCTTACCCTCCTCGCCAGGGTTGGTGCTCAGAAGATCACTTACTACTTTTACAGCAGGAGGTTCTTACTTTGCTTCAGAATGGTGCGATAGAGGTGGTTCCAGAGCAGGAAAGGGGTCAGGGTTGCTACTCCCGTTATTTCCTGATCCCCAAGAGAGGACGGTCGTTTAAGATCAATCTTGGACCTCAGGATTTTGAACCTTTACCTCAAGCAGGAGAAGTTCAAATTGTTGACCTTGGCTCAGGTTCTTCTTGCGCTGCAACAGGAAGACTGGATGGTGTCCATCAATCTTCAGGATGCATATTTTCATCTTCCCATCCTGCAGTCGCATAGGAAGTATCTTCGGTTCACGGTAGGGTCGCAACACTACCAGTTTGCGGTTCTCATCCAATCGTTCTTACTTCCGCACCTCGAGTCTTTACAAAGATGATGGCAGTGATAGCGGCTCATCTCAGAAGGTTAGGGGTTCCTGTTTTCCCCTACCTGGACAACTGGCTGCTCAAAACAGAGTCTCCAGAGTTGGTTTTAAGCCACTTGCAACTAACAGCTCATCTGTTGTTCAAATTGGGTTTCTCGATAAATGTACCCAAATCTCACCTGGTGCCTTCTCAGCGCAGCCTGTTCATAGGGGCAATACTGGACACAGCTGTGTGTCGAGCTTACCCTCCTCCCCAGAGGATTCTCAACATTCAGGAAATGATTAATTTATTTCACGATGGAGCGGTTGTTCCAGTCCTGAAGGTTGTCAGCCTGCTCGGTCTGTTCGCTTTCTGCATTCTGTTGGTCAACCATGCATGCTGGCACCTGAGGGCACTCCAGTGGTGCCTCCGCAGGCAGTGGTATCAGTACAACAGAGATCTTGGGGAGAAGATCAGAATTTCCAGATAAGCTGCAGTGGAGCTGTCTTGGTGGAGTGTGCAGGGCAACCTGTCTCAAGGAAAGCCCTTTCAGCCTCCTCCGCCGGTGGTCACAGTAATCACGGATGCCTCCACTCTAGGGTGGGGTGCTCATCTGGGGGATGTGGAGGTCAAAGGTCTTTGGTCTCCAGAGTAAAGGTTGCTTCACATCAACCTTCTGGAATTGTAGGCAATTCGTTTGGCACTGAAGGCTTTCCTCCCTTCCCTTTGCCGTCAGTTGGTTCAGGTCCTGACAGACAACACTACCGCAATGTGGTACATCAACAAACAGGGAGGTGTAGGGTCGTTTCGTCTCTGTCGAGAGGCTCTGCGACTCTGGTCCTGGGTTCAGAACCATCGGATTTGTGTGTCCGCAAATTATCTGGCGGTGTGCTGAGTGAACGAGCGGACAGTCTCAGTCGGCGTTACTCGCCGATCACGAGTGGCGGATTCATCCAGAGGTGGTCCATCGCATCTTTCAGATGTCAGGGTCTCCTCGGTTGGACATGTTTGCCACTCACGAGTACACGCACTGCCTGTTGTTCTGCAGTCTCCAGTTTCCAATGCAGGGAGCGCTGGGGGACGCGTTTCAATTGGATTGGAGTTCGCAACTCCTTAATAAGTTTCCTCCAATACCGTTGATTCCTCGGGTTCTAACGAAGATTTGCCAAGTCCGGACCCAAGTAATATTGATCGCTCCGGATTAGCCAAGAAGGGTGTAGTACACAGATCTGCTTCACCTTTCATCGCTCCGTCTCCCTCTCAGGGCAGACCTCCTCTCGCAGTCGCAGGGGCAGGTTCTACACACCCACCTCCAGAGCCTGCACCTTCATGCCTGGAGATTCTCTCTCCCGGCGGATATAGTGGATGTTATTTCATCATCCAGGCGATACTTCACTAAGTCTGTTTACTCTTCCAGATGGTCCAGATTTGTTAAGTGTTGCGGAGGGAGAGACATTGATCCCCTAAAGGCCTCATTATCTAATATTTTGTAATTTTCTCTTTGTTTAGCACAACAAGGTTGTGCTGTTGCCACTGTCAAAGACTATTTGTCAGCCTTTCTATGTTTGCCGGTCCAACCTTCTTTATTTAAGTCACCCATTGTCATGAGGTTCATTAAGGGCCTTACAAATAAGTTTCCTCCCACACCTTTCATTATGCCTCAGTGGGATTTGAATCTAGTTCTTACTTTTTTTAATGGGTTCTCCATAAGCCTCGTCATTCTTGTCCATTGAGTCCTCTTTCTTTTAAAACGGTTTTCTTGATTGCCATTACCTCAGCTAGGAGGGTAAGTGAGCTTCAGGCTCTTAGTTTAAAACCTCCTTTCCTGGCCATTCATGCGGATAAGTTTGTTCTAAGGACCAAAGCTGCTTTCCTTCCCAAGGTGGTTACCCCTCTTCATATGGGTTAGTCCATTACTTTACCCACCTTCTATCCTCACCCTTCCAAGGAGGAGGAGAGACTGCACCGTTTGGACCCTAAGAGAGCTGTTTGCTTTTATTTGGATCGGACCAGAGATCTGAGGTTGGACGATCAGCTCTTTGTGGGCTATTTTGAGAAAATGAAAGGCAATGCAGTGCACAAGAGGACACTTTCCAGGTGGATTATCTTGTGCATCAAGATTTTCTACGCCCTGGCCAAGAAGGATCCGCCTGAAGGTATCAGACCTCATTCCACCAGAGCTAAGTCTGCTTTTTCTGCTTTGGCTAGAGGTGTTCCTGTTCTTGATATCTGTAAAGCGGCAAATTGGGCCTCCCTCCACACCTTTGCAAAGCATTACTGCTTAGACTTAGGATAGGTGGGATGGCCATTTTGCTTGTTCTGTTTTGCAAGATTTTTTGCTCTAGTCATGTGGACACCCTCCTCCGGGAGAGGTACGGCTTTGGGAATTTATTCAAAAGGTGAGGAATCCACAGGCAGAAGAATCCATCAGAAGAACAAGTTACTTACCTTCGATAATGCTTTTTCTGGTGGATACAATATCTGCCTGTGGATTCCTCACGGTCCCACCCGCCTCCTTGTTGTCCACCTGCTTCTACCAAAAAATGTATTATTTTAATCATGTTTATATTTTAATAATGAGAAAGGCTTTTCTTTTGCTATTTCTCTTTGCCTTTATTAATTACGCATTTGTCATTTTACATATGTATAAATATTTGATATGCTATGTATATATTTGAAAATGTGTGGGTCCGCCCGTTTGCCTCGGTGGCACGGGAAAAATGGGTGGAACTGACATCAGCACGACAACGAGGCTTTTTGTGGCTCCAGTGACGTCATACGGTGCCGCGAGCGGAGCCGGTCTATTGTGACGTCCTCGACGACGTGGGAGAGCTAGGAAAAGATTTCCGGCGTAATGCTGGCGCAGGGGGTAGTCGAAAGGTGAGGAATCCACAGGCAGATATTGTATACACCAGTAAAAGCATTACCGAAGGGAAGTAACTTTTTCATTAGACTTAAAGTACAGTGGCTTGAAGTAGATAGATCCTTCCAGGGCTATTAAGGCCTCGTTAATTAAAACCAACAGTTCAGGCCGACTGCAAGGTCACGGGCCAACTATGGTGTCGGAAAGATCTGCAAACAGTACCTTGGAAATGCAGGGCGTTGTGGACCTGCCGATGAATTCTGAAGCGACTGCGTCGGATCTGGAAGTTGGTGCAGGAGTCTTCAGGTCCTTGAAGTCATGCGCATTACAGATCGAACTCCGTGCGGTTGAAGTCTGAGCACTGATGTTGATAGTGTCGAGGCTGCGAAGTGGGGCAATGGAATGTGCAGTGTCCAATGGTCACGGTGCAGGCAGTGGCGTTGTCATATCTGAAGCACTGTCAGCAGTAGACCCAAGGTTGCGATGCAACCCTTTGTGCTTTCCCAACTGGTTACGTGCAAGCAGCGGCTTTGGTTGACAAGGCTGGAGTCGATGCCGCTGATGTCTGGGGACCAGGGCTGCAGTGTCGGACAGTGTGATGCTTTGGGTACCGCACAAGCGGTGTCCACAGGTCACAGTACAGGCAACAGCATCGATGTCAGCTCGGTGCCGCGGCGTTGGTGATACCAGGGCGACGATGTAAAGCGAGGCGAAGCGAAGTGCTATGATCACAGGTCACGATGCAAGCAGCTGCTCAGTGACGGCGTCAGATGACAACGTCAGAGAGACCAGGGTTGCGGTGCGAGAGGGGCAATGCTCTCTGCGGAGCCTGCAGGTCACAGAGCCGACCGCAGCGTCGTAGTGGTTTTCTTCTGTTACAGCACAGAACACACAGTTCCCGGTACAGTTGGCAGATAAACCTGAATTGTTTGGTGTTCCTGAGATTTCCAACAGGAGGCTAGCTCTACTTCAAACCTTAGGAGAAACTCATTCAATAAGTTACAGGAAGTTCAGTCTAGTCCTTTCACTGCCCAAGACAGAAGAAGCAACTGCAGGCCAAACCAACAAAGCAACACACAGCAGAAGGTCAGTACTCCTCCTGGCAGCTCTTTCAGCTCCTCTTCTTGACAAGTCCCTTAGTCCAAAAGAGTTCTAAAGTTTTGGGATTTTAGGTCTAATATGTATCCCCCTTTTTCCCTTTTAAGTCTGTTCAGAAAGTCTCTCTTGCTCATCAAAACCAGTTATGTACTCTTTGGTCCAACCACACTACAGGGGCGGAGACAGAATTGTGCAGGGCAGCCACAGCCTATTCAGGTGTTAGCGACAACTCCTCCCACCACTCTAGCCCAGAATGGCTCATCAGTATATGCAGGGCACACCACAGCTCCCTTTCTCAGAGCGTCAGGAGTGAATGCACTAACCAGCCCCTGTCAATCTAGAAAACAGACGTTGAGTCTACAGACAGGCAGAAGCACAGGATGGTTAAGAAGAAAATGGCCACTTTCTAAAAGTATAAAGAATAAAAAATGGCAACCCTGTAGTCCCTCGAGGAGCTTGGGTGAACAATAATATAGTGAATGAGAGTTCCTGCAAGGGATTTATTTACACATATACAATTATCTGATCTTTTTTCAAATTTCATATGTCAAATTATGACATCAGTAATTCAATTTGCAACTATTCAAAAAATCAGTTCAGAAAAAAAGAATTCTTACTAAAAGAAAAAGAATTTGTCAGAAGCAGTTATGTAGATTAATGTTTTATATTCAAAAGGTGTTGGTTTGTGTGCACAAAGGGATTCACAAAAGATCCATCTCAAAAGCACATTGACAACAGTTATAAGTAAATCTTCTACACCTTCAGGGACCACAAGTCAATGCATTAGCCTTCCAGATCCTATATACAATATTTGAAACTGCCTAACAAAGTAGAACGATTTTACAAATAGAAAATTTGACAGGTATGTTTTAAAGAATATTGGACTCTGTCAGCGTTTTCGGTCTCTGTAGCTGTAAGTCAATGAGACAATCTAAAGGACTGTAAAATTTTCAAGAGGATGAAACAGACCCATTTTCTTTTAGTGAGGATTATTTTTTCCTGAACTGATTTTCAGAATAATTGCAAATTTAATAACTGATGTCATAATTTGACATGGAATCTGAGCTCAAGGAACCTAAACTCAATTTCTCTTTTCCCAATTGTAAGTTACATTTGTAAAATGTTACAAGTCCGCTCCAATGATCACCTATGGGAAAGAAAGCCTTTCAATAGAGAAAAATGAAATGCATTGTATTTCACTATCAGGACATGTAAAACACACCAGCACATCTCCTACCTTTCACATATACTGCACCCTCCTCATGGGGCTACCTTGGGCCTACCTTAGGGGTGACGTATATGTAATACAAGGGCAGGGTTAGGCCTGGCAAGTGGTTGCAATTGCCAGGTCAGCATGGCAGTTGCAGGTCTGAGACACCTTTGAAAGGCTACTTGTGTGGGTGGCAATCAGTGCTCCAGGCCCACTAGTAGCACTTGATTTACAGGCCCTGGGTACACGCATGCCAATCATGGAGAACCAATCGTAACACAATTACATTTGGAGCACTTTCACTTTAGCAGTGGATAGCAGTGAAAAAGTGCATAGAGACAATAAACCAGCAAAGACGAAGTACAGCATACAATCAAAGACAGGAGGTCAGAAAGCAAAAAGACAGGGGAAACAAGCTAAAAGATGACTGGTCTAACAGTTCTGTTTCTGGGGGTGAAACTGGGGACTGAGCTATGCTTTGGAGGCCTGACCGGTGTTGGTCCCACGACCACACTTACTGCACAACGATTACTCCCACAGCAGAGCTCTTCTCACTGCTTGGCAAAACAATGCATCCTCCCATGCTGCGCTCTGCGAATGCCGGATAATGTGGGCCCCATTGAGAAGATTCCCAAGGGCCATATTTCCCTCTGTGGGTCCGTTCTGGAGGGCTGTATTCTGCAGAGGCTGGGTACCACAGTGGACCTACCTGTGGAGCTTTGGGAGCATAATCTGACTGACTGCACCTCTACCTCAAGGGTTCCCTGTTGCCCCCCTACCCTTCTGACTTGTATTATCTTTGTCTGCTCACCTCACTCCCGTTGGCCGACCTCCTGGGGTGCACACCTAAAACAAAGAAGGGTTCACCGATGGCTCCCTTAACTGGGGGGACAGACGCACAGGTGTGGCCTTGGGTCCCCCACCTGGGGGCCAGCTAGACCACTATTTTGGCTGTGATTGGCTTCACAAGAGAAACACGGGAGACTAAGATTGACTCTGTGGTGGTGGATCCTGGCCTGCTGCCGGACAAGCTGCTGTAAAAGAAGGAACATAGGTCAACACTTACCAATATGTCCTAACACATCAGAGTACAGGAGTCCAGGATCAAGAACCAGGACGGCCAGGCCCGATGCAACAATATCAGGATCATTGGCCTGCCTGAGCTCATTGACAGAGAACCTATGACCATATTCCTCAAGGGTGGTGGTCTCCCCAGAAGGCTTGTCCAAATTCTGCGCCCAGGAAAGGGCACTTTTAGACCTACCAGCCTTATGGTTGTACCTCCCTCCCCCCACCAAGCCTTTTGCCTTCACCCCACCTATATTTCTGAATTCGTTTTTGTGTAGTTGTTTTTGCTCTCTCCCTACAATATGGTAAAAGAGGCTTACATCTGATTTGCTTGCAAGTTCCTAGTAAAGTGGTGTACTGTATACCCAGGGCCTGTAAAATAAATGCTACTGGAGGGACCTTCAGCACATATTGTCCAATTGTACAATTTAAATCAGACAGGACTTTTGGCTTTGTCAGTGTGAGTAACAATGATTTTGTTGTAAATAATATTGAGAATATGTTTGAATTCTGAATGTGAGAATGTGAATTAAACATTACAGAGGCCCGAGGACGTGGCTTCGCTGAGCAGCAAGATGGCCACTCACTAAGAGGGCTCTCCTGGTCAAGCATAAAATCCTACTGTTATCTGCTGCACAAATGGCATATGCACTGAAACGGAATGCAACATACCTGCCTTAGAGCTGCAGGCACCAGCAGGCTTCAGTGTCGAAGCCCGGGAAGAATCTGGTCCTGCCCAGCATTGGCCTTAATCGAGTCCGGAGCATATCTGGATGTCCATCGGTTCGGGTCTGTGGTGGCCTGGGCTGGAGTGCCAAACTAATGGACACCTAGAAACAGAAGAGGTACGGTAAATAAAAACAAATACATGTAAAAAAAAATACATTCATGCCTACTGAATCCCTGAGAAATACGCTTATAATTACAAAGCATAGCTGATATGAGTCTTGAATGCATATTGGAATACCCAGACCAAAGACTGGAAACTTGAGAGGCATAGAAACCGGCTAGACAATTAAAAATCCAAACAACACTCCACCTCTGCAACTGAGTCCCCATTTGTATACTCACTGACAAGATTATGGGCGTGCAGGGCACTGTAAGAATACACTAACTGTCAATAGCACCAGGCATTCGCTTCCAGTGCTGCACCTAGCCATTACAGAGCGGCCAAAGACCAGAGGCAAACATCCAAAGATCTGGCAGCAATGCTGGGGAGTAGGACTGGTGGCACCGGGACACTACAAGTGCAACCTGCAGTTGTGTTTGCCCCTCTGTGTGGTGTACCTCAGCCCAAGAGTCATCAAGTAAATTATAGTTTGAGGCATGTGGGCTGCTGAATTCATATCTATAGCATAGATCGCCGCCTAGTGTTGGGTCCGGATGATTGCACATTGTTGTCCTGGAAGAGTCTTCGAAGTATCACGAGATAGGTGGCTCCTCCCCTGGACTACAGTGCGTATTGGCATCGACTCCATCCCCAGATTGTTTTTTTCCGCCATTGGGTTCGGATGTATATTCGACATCTCCAGTTCGGAATCGACATAAACTTTACTTAAGGCCCAAAGGCCTTTCTTATACCGTTGGTATTGTTTTGCGCTCGGTACCCAGCTCTGTTCCGGCTCAGTTCCCGAGTCGGACGTCCAGAGGAGTCGCGTGACTCTTCGGTGCTCGAGGCCCAGTCGACGCAGCAAGACTTTCGACGACACATCATGGAACGGAGTCCGTTCAAGAACTGTCCCGTGTGCGGATCTAAGTACCCACACATCGACGTCCACTCAGTGTGCAACAAGTGCCTGTCGCCGGACCACGATGAAGCCAACTGTATGGCTTGTTCCAGGTTTCGATCGAAGAAGACGATTCGACTTCGGCGCGTGGCGGACATCTTCGACAGAGAAGAAGCAGATGAACAGGAAGTTCATATACAGATTTCTCCTCCGGCGGAGGAGATCGACTACGAATACGACGCGGACGTCGAAGTGGTCGAGGAAGAAGTCGTCGACGAGGTAGGAGACGACAATGAGGCCTACGGGGCCACGGAAGAAAGCTCATGTGAAGAGCTAAGCCCCGAACGAACAATTACTAAGGCTCAGGTCGAGGGATCGCCACACGGCCTTACCCAAGACCTTCCACCCGAATCCACGGCCTCGCCTACGGGCCCGGCTACGGACACTTCTGCGGTGCCTGCCTTGGCCAAACCGAAACCGAAACCTTCGGTGTCGACGAAAACGAAACTAATTCAGATGCCGTCGAAACAAAAGACGTCTGTCCCTATGGCCGCCTCCTCGTCTTTGGACGCGTCGGGGCAGCCGAAACCGAAGAAGGCCGTCGACCCGGGGAAGTCGACCAAGGGCGCCGAGCCTAAGTCGGTCAAGGGCGCCGAGTCGAAGGCGGTTAAGTGCGTCGAGCCAAAATCGGCCAAGGGCGTCGAACCGAAGACTGGGGCCCCGCATCCAGTGCTCAAGTCCACCGATAAGACAGCGTCGGCGCCGAAGGCCGTCGGCGCCGAAGGAGGGCACAGTGCGCCGAAGAGGGCTGATCCTGTGCCTCGGCCGGATAAGAACAAGGCATCGACGCTCGAGTATTCACTCGTGGCTGGTCCGAAGACGTCTGTCGGGTCGACGAACCGTCCGCTTCTTTTACGAAGTAGGTCTCGGACTCTCTACAATGCATCAGGGACAAGGCTTCCGCGGCTGCACCGAAGGATGCTTCCACCGCGAGGCCGGCTGTCACGACGCCAAAGTCTTCGACGCTACTCCTGTTTACGTTGCCGCCGAAGGTGGCACCAAAGGCCTTGGCACCACGGTCGGTCACCGAAGCGCCCGTCCCAGTGTTCACGGCGTCGAAGCCTTCACAGCCACTTGGGAGCTTGAAACCTCGACAGCCCTCGGTGGAGGAGCAGTCGGAACACTTTATCGACGCCGACACCGGGAAACTGACCCTCTACAAGAGGAAAATCACGGCAACCCAGCCTTTGGAGTCCTACACCATTCCCTTGAAGCGCAAGAAGCCTGCTGTGGACTCCCCTGTTCTGGTGGAAACTCTTATTCCACGGACTCCACGAGTGGCCACACCCTCACCCACTTGTTCTGATGTGGAGGGTGGAGAAGGTGAGGACGAGGAGTATAACTTTCCTGTCAACACTGATCCTGAGGATCACCAAGACTCATGGGCAGATGCGGGGGACCCAGGGGATCCGCAATATGCCCAGGACCCTCAGGTGTACAACGTCAAGACCTCTCCTACTGAGGATTCGGCGGCATTTAATGCTCTAATTGAGAGGGCGGCTAAAAACCACGGCGTCCAGCTGCATGCTGACCCTGTTGAAGTGGACTTCCTCTTTGATACAGTTTCCACAGCAGAAAAGACTGTCAAGACACTCCCCATGCTAAAAGGGGTTCTCAAACATGCTACAGACATTTTTAAGGAAACCACACGGGCCAGGGTGATCAACCCTAGAATTGAAAAGAAATATAGGCCGCCACCTGGCGACCCCACCTACATCAAGGGCCAGTTGGCATTGGACTCTCTGGTCGTTTCTAATGCCCGGAAGAGGTCGAACTCGCAGACCACTGGTGATGCTCCTCCCCCTGACAAGGAATCGAAAGTGCTGGAGGCATCAGGGAAGAGGGTGGCGGCTCAAGCGGCCAATGTCTGGCATATCTCTAACACTCAAGCGCTACTGGCCAGATATGACAGGGCACACTATGACACACTAGAGACCCTGTTGCAACATCTTCCAGATCAGTATAAGGAGGCAGCGGAGATGCTTATTCAGGAAGGGAAGCTTATCTCCAACGCTTCGATTAAGTGTGCACTGGACGTGGCGGACACCGCGGCCAGAGCCATTAACACCAGTTTCATGTTGAGACGCCAGGCCTGGCTCAGAATCTCCGGTTTCAAGCCGGAGATACAGACCACCATCCTCAATCAGCCAGTAAACCCAGATAGGTTATTTGGTCCTGAAGTGGATACCACCTTAGAAAAGATAAAAAAGGATACCGAAACTGCAAAATCCATTGGGGCTTTCCAGTCCCAGCAGTTTCGGGGCAGCACTTATCGTCGCTCAGGCAATAGAGGTGTTTCCAGAGGCCAGATGTCCCAGCAAACGCAATACAATAAAGGTGGGGCGCAGTCCTCGTACACCAAGCAGAGTAGAGGCGGCTATCGGGGCAACAGCACCAAGGGCAGAGGTCGTGGAAACAACAACTCCCGCTCCTCTGCCACCAACAAACAGTGACGCCCTGTCACTGCCCCCCGACCATACTACACCTGTCGGGGGAGACTCCAGAGGTTCCTGCCCGTCTGGAAATCCATCACCACTGACAGGTGGGTCAGGAAACTTATCCAGTTCGGTTATTGTCTGGAGTTAACATCCACTCCACCCAACATGCCACCAAAGCACCGTCCTATGTCCGTAGAGCATTTGCACTTATTGCAGCAGGAGGTACTCGTCATGCTGCAAAAAGGGGCAATCGAGCTCGTACCAGTGGAGGAAGAAGGCACAGGAGTGTACTCCCTGTACTTCTTAATCCCAAAAAAGGACGGGTCCCTAAGACCCATACTGGACCTCAGACCCCTGAATCAGTACATTCTATCAGAACACTTCCATATGCTCACACTGCAGCAAGTTCTCCCGTTGCTCAATCAGGGAGACTTCCTCGCAACCTTGGATCTCAAGGATGCCTATTTCCACATTCCACTGCATCCATCCCACAGAAAATACCTCAGGTTCACTATTCAGGGTCGGCATTATCAGTTCAAGGTCCTACCTTTCGGGGTGACCACAGCGCCCAGGGTGTTCACGAAATGTCTGGCGACAGTAGCTGCACACCTCAGAAGGCAGAACGTTCACGTTTACCCTTATCTGGACGACTGGCTTGTCCAAGCAAAGTCGGCCCAGGAGTGCGCCGCAAACATGTCCCACACCATTCACCTTCTTCACGATCTGGGGTTCTCACTGAATTATCCCAAGTCGCACCTTCAGCCAGCCCATGTGCGGCAATATCTGGGGCCGACGATCGATACTTTGGCAGCCACAGCTCAGCCAAATTCTGTGAGGATCGACAGCATTCAGTCGCTGATCCAGAAGTTCAGACCGCAACACTCGCTTCCAGCAAGAGTGTTCATGCAGTTGATAGGCATGATGGCCTCCTGCATCTTCATAGTCCCACACGCGAGGCTACATATGCGTCCGCTTCAGGAGTGCTTAGCACATCAGTGGACTCAGGCTCACGGACAGTTGAAAGACCTAGTGTTGGTGACCGGTCGGGCATACAGCTCTCTGCATTGGTAGAATCCACTCAACCTTTGCAAGGGCCGACCGTTCCGGGAGCCTGTGCCACAGATTATCCTGACGACGGACGCATCTCTCCAGGGATGGGGAGCTCATGTACTCCACTACACAGTGCAGGGACTATGGACGTCGCAGCAAAAGAAGATGCACATCAACTACCTGGAGCTGATGGCAATCTTCATGGCACTGAAGTCCTTCAAGGTACATCTGTGCAACAAAGTCGTGTTGATCCGGACAGACAACATGACGGCCATGTACTACATTCAAAAGCAGGGAGGTACACATTCTCCACAGTTGTCTCATCTGGCTCAGAGCATGTGGAAGTGGGCCATTCAGAGGAACATCTTCCTCATGGCGGAACACCTCCCAGGCAAGGATAATCAGATGGCGGATCTGCTCAGCAGATACAGCCACCAAATGCACGAGTGGGAGATACATCCATCAGTACTCCGCCCGTACTTCCAGCAGTGGGGTCATCCAGAGATAGACCTGTTTGCCACAAGGGAAAACGCAAAATGCCAAAGCTTTGCCGCCAGGTTCCCTCACCCACAGTCGCAGGGCAATGCGATATGGATGAACTGGTCAGGCAGATTTGCATACGCTTTTCCCCCAGCACCTCTCATACCGCTGGTGGCACGAAAGCTAAGGCAACACTCGATGACGCTCATCCTGGTTGCTCCAACGTGGGCACGCCAACCATGGTACACCACGTTTCTAGACCTCTCCGTGGTACCGCATCAAAGGCTGCACCTCACACCCCGGCTTTTGACGCAGAACCGTGGCGACATTCAGCATCCGGATCCGCAACAGCTCAACCTGGCGATCTGGCTCCTGAAGTCTTAGTTTGGCTACCTTAACTTACCTCCTGACTGCATGGATATCATACGGGAGGCAAGAAAGCCCACCACCAGAGCCTGCTATGCAGCAAAATGGAAGCGGTTTGTCATTTACTGTAATGAACACAACATCAACCCGCTAGATGCATCCACTCCTAACATCATCTGTTATTTGTTACATCTTTACAAATGCAATCTAGCATATGCTTCCATTCGGATACACTTGTCCGCCATAGCGGCTTATCTCCAAAATGAATCTATGACATAATATCGACTACAAAAATATCGAAATGCAAAAATATCGCAACAAAAATATCGAGGACAATCATATCGGGATCCTATCTCTAAAAAGGTAAGTACAAAAATATCGAAAAAAATATATCGATGTCAAAAATATAATTTTCTAGAAAATATCGTTTTTTTTAAATATAAATAAAATGTAATATTAACAAAATAATACTTATAAATATAATACACATAGTTAAAAATATATTATAATATTTAAAATTAATAAATGATGTAATAGAAACTAATAATAATAAAAATATAATACATAGTATATACTTAATTAATTTTAACTCTAAAATATTTATTTTAATAACTTATAAATAAATTAAAATATAATAAATTACAAATCAATTTATATACATGAATTAATAATATAAATAACAATTAATAATAATGTAAAACTAATAAAAAAAAATAAGTAAATTTTGGATAGCGTACGGGTAAAAATTACTATTCCCATTACAAAGAGTGCAACAGTAGGGATTGTGTTGGATAACGTAGGGGTAAAAATTACTATTCCAACTCCAAAGAGCGCAACAGTAGAGAAAGTGTTGGATAGCGTAGGGGTAAAAATTACTATTCCCACTCCAGACAGTGCAACAGTAGGGAAAGCGTTGGATAGCGTAGGGGTTAAAATTACTATTCCCACTCCAGTGAGTGCAACAGTAGGGAAAGTGTTGGATAGCGTAGGGGTAAAAATTACTATTCCTACTCCAGTGAGTGCAACAGTAGGGAAAGCGTTGGATAGCGTAGGGGTAAAAATTACTATTCCCACTCCAGTGGGTGCAACAGTAGGGAAAAAGTTGGATAGCGTAGGGGTAAAATTTACTATTCCCACTCCAGAGAGTGCAACAGCAGGGAAAGTGTTGGATACCGTAGAGGTAACAATTACTATTCCCACTCCAGAGAGCGCAACAGTAGGGAAAGTGTTGGATAGTGGGAGGGTTAAAATTACTATTTCCACTCCAGAGAGTGCAACAGTAGGGAAAGTGTTGGATAGCGTAGAGGTAAAAATTACTATTCCCACTCCAGAGAGTGCAACAGTAGGGAAAGTGTTGGATAGCGTAGTTGTAAAAATTACTATTCCCACTCCAGAGAGTGCAACAGTAGGGAAAAAGTTGGATAGCGTAGGGGTAAAAATTACTATTCCCACTCCAGAGAGTGCACCAGTAGGGAAAGAGTTGGATAGCGTAGGGGTAACAATTACTATTCCCACTCCAGAGAGTGCAACAGTAGGGAAAGAGTTGGATAGCGTAGGGGTAACAATTAATATTCCAACTCCAGAGAGCGCAACAGTAGGGAAAGTGTTGGATAGCGTAGAGGTAAAAATTACTATTCCCACTCCAGAGAGTGCAACAGTAGGGAAAGTGTTGGATAGCGTAGGGGTAAAAATTACTATTCCCACTCCAGAGAGTGCAACATTAGTGAAAATGTTGGATAGCGTAGGGGTAAAAATAACATACTTATAAATAAATGTTTTATTTTAAATAATAAAAATATTAACTATTAAATAAATATAAACCATTTACAAATACCAAAACATAATTATTAAAAACATGTGAACAAAATATATGTGATTAAAAAAAATATTAAATATAGCATTTCATAATATTTAATTAACAATTATTAATTAATTAACAATTAGATAATTAACCAAACAATTAATTAAAGAACATTATTACTTAATTACATTTAAATTACTTCCCACCCTATTCCCCTATAAACCCACAACCCACTACAAAACATAAATATCAATTAATCAATTAATTATAAATAATTACCAATTAATAAATATTAATTTATAATTCATACTAATGAATAATTAATGTAACATAATTAAATTACTTCCCACCCTATTCCCCTATAAACCCACTACAGAACATATTTATCAATTAATAAATTAATTAAAATGAATTACCAAATAATTTAAAATAATTACCAATTAATAAATATTAATTTATAATTCCTACTAATTAATAATTAATTTAACATAATTAAATTACTTCCCACCCTATTCCCCTATTAACCCACAACCCGCTACAGAACATATTTATCAATTAATTAATTAATTGGTCATTAATTTTAAAAATATTTACCAATTAATAAATATTAATTTATAATTACTACTAATTAATAATTAATTTAACATAATTAAATTACTTCCCATCCTATTCCCCTATAAACCCACAACCCGCTACAGTACTAAAATACAAAATTTAATTAAATTACATAAAAATAAAATAAATACATAATAAATACATAATAATATACACAAAAATAATATAAAAATCGATATTAGTAACATCGAAATTATTAACATCGAGATTACTGACATCGATATTTAAAACTTCGATATTACTAATATCGATATTTAATTTGTCGATATTACTTACCTTCTATATTTTGTCCCATCGATATTTAAACTTCGATATAATTGTATATCGATATTTAAATATCGATATTTTGTCTGCATACCCTCCAAAATAGGCAGCATCCCTCAGTTTTCAGAGTACCTGCCATTAAAGCCTTCCTAGAAGGACTGAAACGGGTCATCCCTCCCAGGACCCCGCCAGCTCCTGTGTGGAACCTTAATGTGGTCCTCACCAGGCTGATGGGCCCGCCTTTTGAGCCTCTGCATTCCTGTGAGATTCAGTTCTTAACATGGAAAGTGGCTTTTCTCATTCCCATTACGTCTCTACGACGTGTAAGTGAGCTACAGGCGCTCACTGTACAAGAGCCATTCATTCAAATTCACTCCAACAGGGTGGTGCTGCGCACTAACCCTAAATTTCTTCCTAAAGTGGTTTTGCAGTTCCATCTCAATCAGACCATTGAGCTGCCCGCGTTCTTTCAGAACCCAGAGACAGTAGCTGAAAGAATGCTCCACTTTCTGGATGTCAAGCGAGCCTTGATGTATTACATCGATAGGACCAAAGAATTTAGGAAGACACTACAACTCTTTGTTGCCTTTTCAACCCAGCACAAAGGCAACCCCATTTCCAAAGCAGGTATAGCCAGGTGGATCGCTAAGTGTATTCAGATTTGCTATCACAAGGCTAAGCGCACCTTAACGGTCCCCCCCCAGAGCCCACTCCACCCGTAAGCTGTGGGCCTCCATGGCTTTCCTTGGTAATATCCCTTTGGAAGACATTTGTAGAGCAGCCACATGGTCTACACCACACACATTTACTAAACACTACTGTGTAGATGTGCACTCCAAGCAGCTGTAGGGCAGGCTGTTCTTAAGACACTTTTTCAAACGTCTGCAGCTGGCACAGGCGGCCGCCGTTAATAGAGGGACTGCTATTTATTCTATGCTATAGATATGAATTCAGCAGCCCACATGCCTCGAACTGAATATGCTACTTACCAGTATGCATCTGTTCTTGGCATGTAGGGCTGCTGACATTCATATCGCCCGCCCTCCTCCCCGGCGCCTGTAGCGGCTGCAGAATTTACACTTACTCTTAGCATGGCCATCGCTCACACAGTTACACTCCATCTTCGCCACAATGGCTAAAAACAATCTGGGGATGGAGTCGATGCCCATGCGCACTGTAGTCCAGGGGAGGAGCCACCTATCTCGTGATACTTCGAAGACTCTTCCAGGACAACAATGTGCAATCATCCGGACCCAACACTAGGCGGCGATCTATGCTATAGATATGAATGTCAGCAGCCCTACATGCCAAGAACAGATGCATACTGGTAAGTAGCATATTCAATACATATGCAGAATTCAAACGGGCGCCAGCAGTATACCCACTTGCCTCTAACGTTACATCTTCCAAAATCACTGCACAGTAACAGCAAAGTGCTGACTGCTGAGATCACTCCCCCAAGACGACCCTTACACCTTTGCCATTGCATTTCAATGCAACTGCATCAATATTTGGAAGCAGGACACAAAGCAAGCGAAAATGTCATTCAACAGAAGACTTACCCATTAAATAGAGTACAAATACTTAAGGTGATCAGGGCCAGAAATGAAGACCTTAAAGCCAGATCAAGACATAATAATGGCCGTATTACAGTAATACCTGAGACCACCCGCATTACTAATGTGGAAAAATTTGTAGAAAACGTACTTCGTGACCTTTTTGACAAAGAATTCTCTGCTGTATTCCTTGTAGAACGAGCCCATCGCTCTTTTGGCCCCAAACCTACTGTGGGGCTACACCACATCCCATTTTGGCTCGCCTGTTGAACTATCGCAGCCGCAACTCCATGCTGCCGCAGGCACGCTAACATGGAACACTCTAATACAGAGGAAATACAATCTCTACCCAGACTTCATCTCTTCACCCCGCTGGATCAGGCGGCACAGAGGTGGTCTATTCTGGCAAAACAACCACTCCAGTAAGCTGGGGTGACATACATTCTCTTATACCCGGCAAAGTTGCGAGTCACTCACAAAGTAAAATCACACATTTTCACAGATGCCAAGATCGCCCACAAGTTCGCCAAACACATTGGAAGCTCCCTCAAAACTCCATCGTCTGGTGGACAGTCCCCGACTGAGCCAACCTAAATGATAGTGACTGAATATACTACCAGGACATTAAATTGAACTGGCGATAATGTGTACACAGGTATTCATAGGCTCATTGTTTTCGACCATTTGCTATCCCGATACCCGTTCATGGCACCTATATGAAGGAGCATAAATATAACGCAGCTAGCACTCCATACCTACCATGCTATACAAAATGTTGGTAAATGCTGGCATAATCACACAGCTCAGCCACCCAGCCCAGACTCTAATTTTTTGTTGGGGGCTTAAATGGGTAGGTGTCTTTCACAACTTAATTGGGGGTTGGTGTGGGTGGTGGGTGGGATGTGGAATGGTTATTAATGTTTACCGGAAAACTTTGCCACATCAGATGACCTACACACTACAAGTTGCAAGGCAACCCTTAGTACATGTTCTTCCTGCTCACCCTCTGCCTACCTATCTTTACCACTTTCTTAGCATAGCATGGTTTCACATTCCACTTATTACCAGCCAACACACCCCGTATACTCTGGAAGAGTAGCATGGCGATCATAACATGTATCACATGGGATATATGTGGACTAAAGGAAAACATGCCTTGTCCAGTCATATCTAACTAGGCATGAAGTAGATATATCCAACCCAGAGGCTAGATTTGTTTTGCTGGGGGGGACACTATGTGGTCGGAAGGTGACTATAGCAAACATTTACGGCCCCAACACTGACAATCCAGACTTTTTTATTCAAACATGGGCAAGGATACAATTATTGGCCAACTCAATGATACTCCGGGGTGGGGACTTCTTTTAAAAAAAAAAATGTATTAAAGTTTTTTCGCATTTTTTCCCTATATTATCCATTACATATTACAGCACAAAAAGAGAGATAAATAAAACCGTAAAAAGAAAAAAAAGAGTATTTTCAACATCAAAATCATACACATATCAATAACAAAAACCAGTTACGTGTATTTTTCTCGTCCTAAGATCGAATTTTAAACAAGAGCATAAGAATAACAAAGGTTGTATTGTCCCTTTTGACACATGTGTTCTCTAAACTACTCTCTATTTGACCTATTTTTCCATTGGTCTATTGGTAGCCAAATCCTTGCCCCCAGTTCTCTTGCTCTTCTGCCCTTCCTTTCATATATAGCTTTCTCTAAATTATACGTAGAGAGTAGCCTTGCAATCCAGGTTTGAAAAGTCGGTGACACCCTGTCAAGCCATGCCCTTGCAATTTCAATTCGGAATATCGCAGTTACCATAAATAAAAATTCTCTAAAGTCTTCCGCTACACCTGTCGAGACACATAAGATTATTAATTCGTCTGTTAATTTAATCTCAATTCCTAGTGGGTTCTCCAAAAATTCCTCGATTGCCCCTTTTAGTGTATGTAGTTGTGGACATTGCGCAAACATATGTACAATATCTGCCTCTCTCTCATCACACCGAGGGCAGGTAGTCCCAGTGTCTCCCCCCTACTGTGCAATTCTGGCCAGGGTGTGATACAGTGAGTACACTGTCTTATAATGCTGCGATTGCAGTGTCGCCGAGCATAACACTGTTCGTCCGAGGTCTATGGATGTCTGTAATCCCTCCATTGTGGAGCCCACCTTATCTATCCATTTACTGCCATATTTTTCTCTATCATCGTTTTTCAAACAGTACATCTCTGCATACAACTTGCGAATTGTACTGTGTACACTCTTTTCAAGGTAATCTAATATTCTACATTGGTTAAATCCTATCAAACCACCCCTTTTGTTTGCCAGGAAGCTTCTTATCTGCAGGTACTTAAAGAAGCTATTGCCCGATATCCCGTGCTTCCTTTGCAAATCCTGGAATTGCATGACCACACCCGCTGTATCCAGTAGATCCCCTATCTTCCTGATCCCCTTATTATCCCAATCCTTCATGGTTAAATCCCGCAAGATTGCCACAGGGAGTGAGCGGTTTGTGTACAACCTGGTGTAAAAGCTGTATCTACCTATGCCAAGTTTTTTAGTCACCATATTCCATACATTATATACCGCCCGTAGCGTCTTAAATCTGGTATGTGTAAAGTAATTGTAGTCAATCGTGTTTAACAAACCATTCACAGCCTCCCCACCAATACCCTGTATGTGTTTGTAAGTCCTGTGTCTCCATCTTGTTGCTCGAGGTCTCCTCCCCCCAAGAGCCCCTGTGCGTACTGTAAGACAGCTGCCAAATAATACAGTCTCAAATCCGGGGCCCCCCAACCCCCTTTCTCCCTAGGTAATACCATATATCTGTACGCTCTTCTAGTTTTCCCTTGAGCCCATATCAATCTATTAAGTACTGCTTCTAATTTCCTAAACCATATCTGATCAAAAAATAATGGTATCGCTCTAAAAATATAAAAAAATTTTGGAAACATAATCATTTTAATGACATTTATTCTACCCATTAATGTCAAGTGGAGATTGTGAATCCTTTCTGTGTTTCTTTTTACCTTGGATAATAGTGGTGTCATGTTAAGCCCTACGAGCTTATCTAGTTCCGTAGACACTTTTATCCCGAGATATGTGGCTTCAGGTACCACTCTAATATCGCGGTATGTTGTAAAGCTATTCTGCACGATCTGTGTCTGTCTTTTATTGATTGAGTATCCAGCTATCTCCCCAAAGTTCAATGCCTCTTGCTCAATTTCCAAAATCGCTCCCCCAGGACTAGGTGTTATGATAGCCACATCATCTGCGTATGCAAAAAGCTTATAGTCCGTCCCTTGTAGCCTGACTGGGTGGATATTATTGTTGCTTGTAAGTTTCCTCAGGAAGGGATCTAAATATAAAGCGAACAACAATGGGGAGGCTGGGCAGCCCTGTCTAGTCCCGCGTCTTATCTGAACTGCTTTCGTATAGCTCCTATTTATTCTCACCCTAGCTGTTGGTTGAGCATAAAGAGCCTGGATTGCCTAAATATAGCTCTCTCCTATCCCAAACCAAACCATAACCCTCCACAGATAGTCCCAGGAGACCCTGTCAAAAGCCTTCTCGGCATCCAGAAATATGGCCGCGACCGGGTCTCCTGCGACCTCCGCGGCATCCAGGATGGTAATCATCTGCCTAGTGTGTTGGGCAGTTCCTTTCCCAGGAATAAAGCCATGTTGGGAGGCGATAACTAGTCCCTCAATCACCTTACTCAGTCTTTGTGCGAGTGATTTAGAGAATATTTTTGCATCAGCATTTAGCAAGGTGATTGGTCTATAAGACCCTGGCTCTAATGGTGACTTATCCGTCTTTAAAATCACTATAATATCACCTCCTTCCCATGAATGTGGTATTGATCTACCGCTCTGTGCCTGCTTAAAGGTTTCCACCATGTTTCCTCCCAATGTGTCCCAAAATGTCCTATAGAATTCTGCTGGTATTTGATCAGGCCCTGCAGCCTTCCCCGCTGGTAGAGAATTTACCGCATCCCTTACTTCTTGTAATGTCAAGGGGAGATCTAATTTCTCTTTATCCTCTATGCTTAATGTGGCATGAGGAATATCTGCCAAGTAATTTGAGATCTCCAAATCTGTATTGCTTAAGTTCTGTTCGTAGAGATTCCCATAAAAACTCCTAAAAACCTCCTGTATTTCCTCTGGTTTGACTACATTTCCTGAGCGATCTCTAATTTACTTTATCTCCCCCGCAGCCAAGTTTTGCCGAGTCCGAATGGCTAGGAGGTGGCCTACTCTTTCATTAAATTCGTAGCACTTCTCTTTTTTAGATAAAAAATTACCTGCCGCCTTCTGGGCCAAACTCTCCCCTGCCTGTGCTTTGTTCAATTCTATCTCCAGCAGTATCCCCTCTATTGGTTCTTCTTTAGTTATGGCCATGACTAGCCGCTCTTCTAGTCCCTCCAGATATCTCATTCTATTATCCATACTGATTTTTTCCTTCTTACTCCGCAGAAGCGTATAACTTAAGGTTTCCCCCCTAACCCCAGGCTTAAAAGCGTCCCAAACCATATTAATGGGAGCTGAGTTCCTATTAATCTCCCAAAATTGAGGGACCCATTCCTGCATATGCCTAATATAACCTGGCTCCCTCAGTAATCCTCTCTCAAATGTCCAAATGGTGCTTTTTCCAGCTCCCCTATTTATCAAAGGAAGCCTTAAGATCAATGGGTTATGGTCCGAAACTAGCCTAGGCAATCTTTCTATCTGTGAACCACTTAGGCTTGAACTTGAAATAAAGAAGTAGTCTAATCTTGCTACCATTCTGTGTGGGGCTGAATAATACGTACTCCCTGTCCCTATTGGATTCTTTTTTGCCCACACATCCTCCAGAGCGTTATGTGACACCATGTTATAGATAGCCTTGCACACTTTCCTCTTTCGGCCGACCCGCTCTCCTCTTTTCAAGAATCCTGTCCCATCCAGCCCGTTAACATTAAAATCCCCGCAGCATATTATCGGCTCTGGCCATAGTGCTAGTTCTGTGTCTAAATACTCAAACATTCCAGGCTCATCATCATTAGAACCATATACAGATGCAATTGTGAAGCAACCAGCCCTGGTCTGTGCCTCCACAACAACCCATCTTCCCTCCTGATCCTCCTTTTTTCTTTTAAGTTGAACAGAGCCTTTCTTTACTAATATGGCAACCCCACGTGTTCTAGTTTCTTGTTTTGTATTTGCGATCACTTCAAACCCCATCTGATCAAGCACTAATTGTTCTTTTCCTGCAATGTGTTTCTCCTGCAGACATATTATTTCTGCCTTAACCAATCTCAACATCGCAGCTATTTTCTGCCTTTTTACTCCGTTATTCAACCCACATGTATTCAGAGAGATAATCCTTAATGCCATTTGTCTTTTCTAGCATTTCCTACTTTTCTCATGCCTAAGATCCTGCTGCTCCTGTTTCGTATTCTATTAGTTATACCTTCCCCTCTCTTCCATTTTAAGTAATTTTGACTCTTTTGTGCTGTATTTTTCCAGTATCCCATCACCCCCCGGTGCTCCCCCCCCCCTCCACCCTCCCTGCCCCTTCCCCCCACTCCCGCTGCTCCCACCCCCCTCTCCCTTCTACAGGCAACTAGGTCACTCATGACCTATGTGTGACTGCTGTGTGCTGTAAGGTCGCCTCTCTCTCCTCTCCTCCCTCCTAATCGTCTAAGCCCCCGCTATGTTGAAGCCTAGCTACTACCTTATACCTTGTACCTTAGACCCTTTACACCTTCTATTTCTTTCCTCTCCCCTTACTCAACTCAGTGAGTTCTGAGAGATATTCTCCTGCCTTTATCTCTGAAAAAAACATCCTCCTGGCTCCACCCATAATGACTTTTAGCTTTGCCGGGAACATCGGATAAGCCTCTGCACCTTGTCGCTGGAAGGGCGCGATTAACTGCCTAAGTCTCCAGCGCCTCTCCACAGTGACGTGGCAAAAATCAGGTCGGGCAAAAAAAGTGACTCCCTGTGAGGTTTTTTTTTAATCCGGTCTGGCTTTTTCCATAATTTCTTGCCTTGCCAGAAAATTTCCCAAAAATACCAGCATAGCTCTGGGCAAGTTATCCTGTCTCCCATCTCGTTTCTTTTAAACAAACAGTGGATATCTGTGCGCCCTTTGCACCTCTAACTCCCATTGACATTGAGCTTCCGGCAAAGCATCTTTCAATAACTTGATGACAAAACCTCTTGGGTCCTGCCCCTCCACTCCTTCCTCTAGTCCCAAAAGTCTCACGTTATTACGCCTCTGGCGATTTTCAAAGTCCTCGACTTTCCACTGCAAGTCCTCTGTTATTTTTGATTGGTCCAATTTAAATGCCTGCCAGTCTGTCACCTCGTCCTCCAGTCTGCCTGTTCTTTCTTCCACTTGAACCACTCGCTCTTCAACCTCCTCATACTTTTTATTCATTCTTCTTATTGCCGCCTGTAGTTTCTTGGTGTCATGTCTTGCTCTCCGGCTCTCTATTCTAGCTTCAGACTGCATTTGTTTTAATGTGTCATACATCATGTCCATTGTAATCTGCTGTGTCTTCCCGCTTTCCCCTCCTCCTGTGGCTCCCAACTCTCCTTGCATGCCCTCCTGATACATGCTGGAGGTAGCCGAGTAGTCCCATGAGAGTTTCTTGCTGGTCTTATCTGGGAAGCCTCCCCCTCCACCTCCTCCTCCTTGTCCTGCCAAAGGTCTTCTTCTTTTCTGTGTGATTTTGACCCTCGACCCATGATTCTCTTCCATATCGGAGCTGCTTTCCCCGGAAATTCCACCCTCCTCTTCACTCGAGGTGGTGTCTGTGCCTTCAATCACAGAGTAAAATTCACCTTCCCGGTCTCTCTGTGAGTCGAGGCTCATTAGGCTCCCCCATTCAGAGTCCTGAGCCAGAGTAGTGTTTTTTGTTTATTCCTTCCTCAACCTGGAGCAGCGCCTCCATCATCTGGGCATTATTAGAGCTCCCTGCCACGCTCGTAACACCGCTCGATACACCGCTTTCAAGTGTCTCTGTCCCCCCTCTCACCTGTAGCGGCTGATCGGTGCTCGCGTCCACCGTCTCACCCGCTTCTGCCGGCTCTGCTGACTCTACGCCTACAGCGGCAGCAATGGCTAGATTCCGTGGTTGCTCCGCAACGGAGACGCTTACGTCCTCGAGGACGGCACCGGCTCCCGCTGTGTTCGCGTCCCTGCCGGCGTCTTCAGTCATGTCAGCGTTTTCTCCTGGGGGATCTTTTGCCGGGTTCCGCGCCACTAAGGATCTTGCGCCGAACGATTCAGACAAGGTAGGCTGTCTGTAGCTGTAGTCTTTCTGCTCCTTGGCCGTAGCTGATCTACTGTTTCTTGGCAATATATTTTTGCTGTCTTTGTTCTGCGCTTGAGCTGTCAGCGGTGCATCGCTCTTTAGTGCAATTGTTTGCCCTGGTTTATTTTCAGGCTTCTTTTCTTTCTCTGCTTTTTTTTGGGAAGCTCTTTGAGGGGTACTCGTTACAGGGTTTGCTCGTTTAGCAGCTGGCAGAATCTTCGGAGGGGTGCCCGTTCCTGGAAGTTTGGATGCACTCCCTGCTGTGCTGCTTGCTGTAGGCGCCGATCTGTCTTTTTCTTTTTCACCTCTGTTTCTTTGTGACATTTTTGTAAAATTACACCAAGCAGCCTTCCAGAATTTTTTTTATAGTTTTAAACACGGATAGAGCTTGTGTCTCGAGGCTTAGTCCGACTGGAGTGCCTTCTCCTCTGGTACTATCAGCAATCCGCAGGAGTAGCCGCATCCCCAGCCCTACATTAACCTCGCATACTGCTTAGCGGGTATTTTCCTACTTCTTCAAGTCCGGAGAGAGAGTATCATGCGACCGTTCTCTACAGCGCACTGGCGGCCATCTTGCCCCCCGACTCTAACCAACCTGGGGTGGGGACTTCAATGCGATTATGGAGTAACATATGGACAAGGTGTGCACCACCCACAGTCATCATATACAAAAAACTGCCACTCTTTGCAACCTAATGCCTGCCAACTCTCTGATTGATACTGGAGACAATTACACCCCACCACAAATGAGGGTACCTGCGTGACACAACAGCATGGAGCCTGGTCCGGACTGGAATTTTGGCTGACATCCTGTTATGTCCATACCAGGGTCACAATAGCCAAACACTTACAGCGCACCCTATCGGATCACTCGCCGGTCCTGATCACCCTCCATATTCGGCAGACCCCCTGCATTCATTTACATGGCGTCTCCCACCTGTGGTACTGCTGGATGCTGCATTCCAACCAGAAATTCTGAAAAAGATAATTGAATACTTTGAATTTAATTCAGCCTCTGTGGACTCGCCCAGTACGCTATGTGAGGCCTTCAAAGCTGTGATTCGCAGGGCATGCATCGCTGCACAATCTGGAGTGCTGAGAGCCATACAACACACACTCAACCATTTAGAGGGAGATATCTGAGAACTAGAAAATCAGTACTTCCAAACCCAAGACCCTAGTATGCTAGCTAGAAACTATCTCACTTCCAAGAGGAGGTTGATAGAGAGATGGAATTCCTAAATAGACATGCACAAGCTCGGCGATATAGAGACAGTGATCGCCCTAACATAACATTAGCTAGTCTACCCCAATCCCCTCAGAGTCTCCTCATACATGAATTAAAAACGGCAGACTCCGCTCTAGTACAATCACCGATAGCACTAGTAGGCACCACGAAACTATTTTACGCCCAACTATACACCACCTCGATGTTCCCTAAAGAATCTGAATTGCTGGAGTATTTGGATACATTCAGGCTGATATTGCTGGACTGGGCACACCACACCTATTTAGATGAGCCCTTCACCACAGAGGAAATTATACAAGTGATAGAAAACTTACCTGGAGATAAGGCCCCAGGATGAGATAGGCTTACCACCGCCTTCTATAAAGATAATGCCACGCTCCTAGCTCCCTGCCTCCTGACAGTATATCAGGAGGCACTTAAACAGGGGGAACTCCCACCATCAAGGCACCATAAGCTGCTCTTATAACTGCTAAAACCAGGCAAACCTCCCACACTGTGATTCATACTGCCCACTGTCATTAATAAACACCCATAACATAATTTTAGCTAAACTATTGGCAAACAGATTACAGCCACTACTTCCACTTATCATCTGGCCAAACCAATCAGGATTTATATCCGGTCGCTCTGCATCACATAATTTACATACTATCTTTGCATTAATTCCTCACCTTGCTCCACATGTCCCAGTGGTAGCTGCTATGTTAAATGTTACAAAAGCATTTGACTCACTGGAATGGAATTTCCTCTTCGCGCTTCTAGCCCGGCTGGGACTGAGCTCTACCTTTTATACAACACATACAATTACTATATGCTCCCCCAACTGCTATGGTGCAATTAAATGAGCTAATATTGGACCCCATCCGCATATCCCGAGGTACCCGACTGGGTTGCCCTTTGTCCCCTCTCCTGTTTGCCATCGCAATGGAGCCTCTAGCAGCACGATTGCTGCAACATCATGCTAACAGGAATAGGATTCACCACTAGGGGGCTGATATTGTCCATGTATGCAGACAATGTCACACTTTATCTCCGTGACCCTGAGGTGAATCTCGCACCTGTGACACGTGAGATGATGTGCTTTGGGGGTCTATCGGGATGCAATTAAATTGGGCCAAATCCACTCTACTCCTGCTCACAGAAGGTGTCTAAAAATTTGACTTTGAACTTCCGAAATAATGTGCAGATGGTCCAATTCGCTTCCTGGGCATTTTGCTTAGCCGAACCACACAGGAGATCTGGAGCGCCAACTATGGTAGATTAATGACTTGGATAGAGGAGAGACTGTGCATATGGCACAGATTTCCCCTGTCGCTCACAGGACGCATCGCTATTACAAAAATTATACTCCTCCCTAAGTTACTGTACCTCCATGCAAGTATATCAATGCCACTCACCATACACTTCCTAAAATGCCTTAAATCCATCATGGTTGAATTGATATCGGTGTGCAAACAACCCAGAGTATCCTGGAAACTCCTCACTCTTCCACTGGCACAGGGTGGATTAGGAGCCCCAGATCTCAAACTGTATGCATACTGCGCCCAAGCTCAGTTCATACACTTCTGGCAGCACCCAACACCCTTCCAACCCCCACGTTGCCATTGAGATAGTCCAGGCAGCCCCCATCTCCTTAACAGCGGCCTTCTACAAGAAGTACCAGAACCCTAGACAGGAATTTGACATGGTGGAGGCCCTTACATGGGCATTGGAGGGACTGATCTGCAACCCTGCCACTACTGGCCCTAGGGCATATACTCACAGACTCATCCTTTTGTGGGCTAATAACTTGCATCTACACCATCACAGAACGCACTTCCCCAGTCACTGCCCTTAAATCTCAATCCTCCTGGGTCGCTGAATTGAACTACCCTGTCAAAGACTTACAATGGTCCTTTAGTTGCGATCTCCTCGAACAGCTTTCCCCAAACTACCACTTAAGACTAATACATTTTTAATTCTTGCACTGTGAATACCTCACTCCAGTGCAACTAGACTGTATGGGAATACGCTCGGACGATACTTGCTGGCGATGCCAATCACCTGGGGGCACATTTTTGCATGTTTCATATCCACATGTTGCTAGAATCTGGAAGAAGGCTTTCATACACATTGCAGATATAACCAACCAATATTTAGTGGGCTCCCCATTAATTGCACTGCTGGGATATGTCAGGGACATCCCATCTGCCAATCGACGGCTAATTGGCATGCTGCTCCTACTAGCTAAGTGTCATGTGGCTATACACTGGAGTAGAAAACCAGCCCTGAACATCAAAGCCTGATGAAGGACGTTGCATATTGCAAACAGCTAACCATATTTTGGGAACTCATGCCTACTAAGTCCTGGCCAAAAAATATATGGGCCCCCTTCACCTGTTGACTTTGGTATAAAACCCCTGACCCACCAGAGTAGACACATGAATAGTGCAAAACCTAGCCAGGCAAGCTCCCTCAAATATATACACTCAAAAAGACACCAGTCACTAAAGGTCAAAAAGGTTTTTATTTGATCTGGTACTCAACTGAGGACCACAAACGTTTTTTTAAAACAATTTACAGAGAATCAAAATACACATCAATATAATATTAAAAAAGATTTCAGAAATTTATAGAAGTTATAACAAACCCATTCATCAGTCGGTTGTTTGCATAATGATAGTAAGCTGTCAACAGTAGTAATGTTATATTTCTGATATATCGGCCCTACATATCTTTTCCGTGCTTTAACTACAGTATCGTGTGGACAAACAAATAATATGTGCACAATATCTTGCACCCCCCCGAAACACAGTTTACACATAGGGGAGTCTCCTGGTGACCATTTAGATGTAAAGGCAGAAACCGGTAAAATTCCTAAACGCAGCATAATTATGGACCTTCTTGCTCCGTGTGTTAAACAGAGCCCCAAATATGGGCGAGATTGCTTATATTCCAGTGATTGTGTAAAGATTTTATAAGTAGACAACTTACTACAATGTACTAGATCTAGATCGTAGCTTAATCTCGGAGTAAAGCATTTCAAAAAGAGTTTTAACTGAGATTTTGTCCAAGATGACAGAATAACTTTTGTGAGGCATGCTAACTTAAATGCCTCAACCATATTCTTGGTAAAGGTAAGACATTCAGATTCTGGTTTAAAAATCTCAATCTTTAACAAAAATCTCAGTGTTCCTTCTTTTGCATGCAGGATGTTATAGGCCCATCTAATAATGTTTGCCACAGCTGTGGCATACGAGCTTGTTAGGGCGAATTCCAGTCTTAGTGCCTGTACAGATATCGATGAAGAGACCTTTAATAGTCTTTTCAAAATCTTTCCTTCTGCTAAATCCATGAAAGACCATTGTTTCATTGGTAAGTGTTCAGTAGCATATGACAGTACCGCAGGTATTTTTACTTTGTACACTTTAAGTAAGGAGGAAAAATGCCTATTTCCAGTGGCCATATACAATCGAGAAAGCGCCCCTGCATGTATCTCAGATTTTTTCTTTAAATTGTCAATTTGTTTAAAATTTTGTATATTCTTTGAAAAAATTCTTCCAAGATAGGTATATTCATTTACTTCCTCTACTTTTTTCCCATTGAGGTACCAGCTATATTTAGCACTTTTTTTTCGACCAGAGAACGCTACCACTTTAGTTTTTGTTAGGTTAGGAATTAAAAAGTGGACCTTCGAATAGTCATTCAAGGAATTCAGCAGATTTTGGAGGCCAAATGGTGTGAGATCTACCAGGACTATATCGTCTGCATATAACAATGCATGTATGCTCTGAGATGCAACCTTTGGGGGCAGGCTTGTGCATTGCTGCAGATGAAAAGGTAGATCGCTTAGGTAAAGCGAAAATAAAATTGGGGCAAGGAGGCATCCTTGCTTAAGTCCATTCAAGGTATTAATTGCTTTTGTAATACCCTTCTCACTTCCCATTTGAACCTGGGACCAGGTGTTTGTGTGTAACATAATTATTAGTTGAAGTAGGTGTTCAGAAATCCCCAGTTTTCTCAATTTTCTCCATAGAGTTGGCCTATCAACGCGATCGAACGCAGTTGAGTAGTCTATAAATGCAGCATATACTGGTTGAGATCTACGTCCAGTATATTTGTCAAGTATAGTCTGGAGGATTGAGATATTGTCTATTACTGAGTGATTTGGTCGGAAACCAGCTTGATACATCGGTATTATTCCTTGTGAAAAGCACCAACTTTTTAATCGATCCAATACCTCTGCTGCAAAAATCTTGCCTGTAGCGTCCATTAATGCAATTTGGCGGTAATTACTAGCAATATTCCGGTTCCCTTTTTTGTATATGGGGATTATAGTACTTCCCTGCCAAGATTTTGGTATTTTCCTGGTGCAGAAGATATGATTAAATAATGTTGTCAACATCTGACTCCAGTGTTTGGGATTGGACTGCAATACTTTGATCGGTATCAGATCAGGGCCTGACGCAGAGGTACAGCGAGCTTTTCTAATGTGCATTTCAATAGAAAATACTGTACATTTTTCCATTGGTGCGGGTTCAGAATCTAAAAAGAGTTCAACAGCATTACTATCATCATTAGATGGGTTTGCTTTATATAGGTCATTTAGATATCCTTCCCATTCCAACGGTGGTACTGGTATGGCATGTAGTGTCTTTTTAGTTCCAATTATTTTGGCTATCAATGACCAATATTTTCTTTGATTATTTTGTTTTGCCGCCTCGTGAATATCCACCCAATTTTTGTCCTGTATCTTTCTTTTTTCGCTGCTCTTTTTCCTTCTTTGTTGATTTTTTAATTTATTTATCTCTTGCTGTATGGCGGGTAGAAAATTTAAGAATTGCCCACGAATCAGTTTATTTAATTTCCTTTTACTTGCATTTTCGTTGGAAGTTTTGCAAATTTGATTCATACGTGGTTTTTCCCTTTTTAGCAGTAACATTTTAATATTTGCCATAATGCATTCAAAGTTTGTTATTTGACAATCCGAATGCATTGTAGTTAAAATCTCATTTTGTAGGATCTTTTCATTAATATAATGCAGAGTCCCAGAATTCCAAAAAATTCGCCGTTGCGTCTTGCTGATTTCTATATTCCCATTAAGTTGCATAATTGGGTTCGGCAGAGAAGGTTTTAATGACCAGCCAGTATATAAACAAAGAAGAGCGTGGTCACTGTATTCTGTAAATCCAATTTTCAAATATTGAAATGTATCCACTATCTCTATATTACATATTAGATAATCAATAATTGATAGGGATCCGTTTCCACGTCTTGTGAAAGATGCTGGTCTATCACCCTCTATATATCCATTCAATATTGTCCCATTTATACTCGGCAGTGAGGCTAGTAGCATTTTCCCTCTTTTGTCAGAGATTTTACCTTTTGGGAAAATCGGAGTTGGTAAGTCTATTAGTTCATCTTCGTAAGTTTGTGCCCACTTACCTATATCAGCATTAGATATTTTGCCATTTACGTCACCCGCAATCAAGTACGGGGTATTCGGTCTTTCTTCAATTAGTTTAGCAATCAAATCAATAGTAACCAAAAAAATATCATCTTGTGAGGTACCTGGAGAAATATACACATTAAAAAACAAAAATGCCTTTTTCTGGACCATATTATTTGTCTTTAATGAAACCTCAATACATTGAAAGTTATCAGATTTGGAATTGATAATTACTTGAGCCCATTCATGTTCCTCGCTTAGAAGAATTGCCAGACCACCCTTAGCATGACCTCTACTTGTCGATATAGCCGGAATATCATAGACAAAATAACCCTTTTGCTTGAATGGTTTTGTAGCCCATGTTTCCTGTATGGCTAATATATCTGGGTTATTTTGTAATGCTATGTTCATTTTATTGTTGGTTTTTCCGGCTAGATTCCACGAGGTGATTTTTAAGCTACTGTTAAACAGTGCAATGCAATTGGTGATCTTGTTTATTACTATTTAAGGCCTCAGAAACCCAAGCCCAGGATTCTGGTATTTGTTTGATTTCTCTTTCTTCATAGTATTGGCTCCATACATTTCTTTGACCATCATTTACCTGGATTGTCAGAGTGTCCCTCCTATTGGTATTTTGCCCCATGTTTGCACGAGCAAAGTTGTTTATATCCCATTCTTTTAGCAGGGTATTCCTGTTTGTGTTTTTGTGGCCGATCACACTATCTAAGTATTTCTTCGGTGGGGATATTTCTATGACATCGTAGCCATGTTTGTGTAATATTTCTTTTTCCCTTACGATAATTCCAGGAAGAACAGACGACCAGAAAGCTACTTGCGCAATTTTCCTATTTTCCTTTAATGGGAATGTTACTAGGTCTATCTCTTTACTGGTGATAGATTGCAAGGTATAAATGTGTTGTAGCAGACTAATTATTCTTCCTCGATTTAACGGTGAATCATCAGTGGGAAAAAGCTCTTCAAACTGGAGATATTTCGTCATAGGTTGACAACCACCAGGGGATAATACCACGTTTGTTCTGCTTTCTTTATTTTTTTGTGCAGTACTGCTTTTTATTCCAAAAGGTATATATTCAGGAGCCTTTACATTCAATTGTTGAATGGAAGGTTTACTATTTTTTCCACTTGATATCTCTCCCGAGGATTGTTTGATGGCTATTATCTCAGAGAGTCCTTCCTCATTTTTATTTTCTATAGGTATATCTTTAAATCTTATCTTTCTAGATTTCTTTTTATTAATTCTTCTTATTATTTTCCTATTTCTGGTTTTCCTTTTCGATCCTTTGTCACATTTCATCTGTATAGGCTTTTGCTCAAATTCTTCCTCTGGAGCAGATAGAACAATTGTTTTTTCGTCTCCTTTATCAGCATTATGTATCATATTGTTCTTCTTTGTTACTGAAAAAATCGGAAACTCTTTTATTCGCGGTGAAGGCTCCTCTCTAAACAGTTTCTTTAGGGAGTATATTCGGGCCTCTTTGGTGTCTTTCTTAGTTTTAGTGTGAAGTTGGCATTTTAACTCCTGGTGAGTAGTTTGGGTACTACTATCACATTTATGTTGAGGTTCAGTGATCAAAACTTTAGTCGAAGGAGAGGGATGAAAGACCTCCCTTTTTTCCTCCTGTGTCTGTATATTATTTACTGATATCATTTGATCTTTTTTCCTTTTTTCTTCTACCAGAAATTTTAAAATGCCAATTTGAGCATCCAAGGTTTGGTCCGAATTTTCTAGAATATTACCCAAAAAGGAGAGGACAGATTCAAGAATTTCCTGTAGTGTATATAAAGCCTTAGATATAGGGGACGCCACATTGGTAGAGTTCATATTGTTCGGGAGAAATGTATCCAGTGATGCGTCCAAATTCATTTTATAATCAAAGTGATTATCTAAGATTTCAGTTTGTAGATTTTCCAAATGTGATTGTAGCTCAGAAGTATTCTCCAATGGTTGAATACCCTCTAAGCAGAGGTTCTCAGAATTTGAAAAAGGAATTATTTGATTTGTTGGTGTGACATTGGGGGACACAGAGATAGTAATTTGAGGCTCCTGTTTGGATCGTAAAATTTGAGGTATAGAGTGAGATCCAAGATCGCTTACAGCCGAGGTAGTCTGTGCATCCGAAAAAGACAAGTCAGCGACCTCATTAGGAGGATTGTTGTCCGGTGTTACTAGTAGTTCGTTATTCGGAGGACTTGATTGACTTTTAGGAGACAGAGCTCGAAAGTAGTTGCTAATAGCGGGGGTTCCAATCAGCTGTCCTGATTTTACTGCTTTAGCAGAGCATTTTCTAACAGCTTCTTCAGTGCCCATTCTCTTCATAAAAATAGTACGTGATCTTAGTTTTTTATATGCCATAAAATAAGGTTTCACCCAGGTATATTAGAATAAAAATTGAGAGAAAAAAGGCAAAAAATGCTTTACCATGTATTAGCAGTATCAGCTGTCAATAAAAGTTGTGATTATGAACACGTTTTAAAGGCCGAATATAAAAATACAAAATACAAAAATGGAAATACCAGTTGAAAGAGGGGTGGCCCGTCCCGTCCTTGTACGACCTTGGACGGCCTTAGACGGCCCGCCCTTTGCCCGGGCTTCGCCCCGGGCTGTGTCCCGCGCGCGTCCCGCGATGCGCGTAATACGTGGAGGTTATAATGCTTCACGGGAAGGGAGGGCGTGGCACTGGGAGGGGGCGCGGCACTCACGGGAAGAGGACCAGCTGTAGGTGGTGAATGCTGGTCCTCGCAGTCCCGGGGCCGGCGCCTCTCCCTCCTCTGCGGCCACAGAAGCAACGAAGTCCTGGATAAAATTAAGAAGCGGCAGCAAAACAGGATACAAGCTACTCCAGTAGCGTAAGGGGACAGCAAACGCTTCTCCTGCTTCACGAGCGGCACCCGCGGAGCGGGGGCCGCGAGTAGTTGTGCAAAATCAGCAGGGCGTGGCACTGGGAGGGGGCGCGGCACTCACGGGAAGAGGACCAGCTGTAGGTGGTGAATGCTGGTCCTCGCAGTCCCGGGGCCGGCGCCTCTCCCTCCTCTGCGGCCACAGAAGCAACGAAGTCCTGGATAAAATTAAGAAGCGGCAGCAAAACAGGATACAAGCTACTCCAGTAGCGTAAGGGGACAGCAAACGCTTCTCCTGCTTCACGAGCGGCACCCGCGGAGCGGGGGCCGCGAGTAGTTGTGCAAAATCAGCAGGGCGTGGCACTGGGAGGGGGCGCGGCACTCACGGGAAGAGGACCAGCTGTAGGTGGTGAATGCTGGTCCTCGCAGTCCCGGGGCCGGCGCCTCTCCCTCCTCTGCGGCCACAGAAGCAACGAAGTCCTGGATAAAATTAAGAAGCGGCAGCAAAACAGGATACAAGCTACTCCAGTAGCGTAAGGGGACAGCAAACGCTTCTCCTGCTTCACGAGCGGCCAGACACCAGTCACTAACAAGATGCACATGCCCCACCTAGCTAACATTACACATGTATTAACAAACCCTAGTCTCTTGACGTTTATATGCATGAAGGATAGTATTTTCACACAGACCCCTTTCTCCCGTAAAAAACTCCAAAAGACGTCTGGAGTGGGTGAAAGGATAATATCCGCCAAAACAGAGTAGGACAAAAAAATCCTATGTATTAGTTTTTGGTTTATACAACGTTGAAGGATACATTGTTCCAAGATATTGTGCACCTAATCTTTTTCCTTAGAACTTGTTCTGCAAACTCTTCAGACAGTAAAAATAATGGTTACTGACGAAGAATTAGCTGCAGCAGCAGCTCAAGCGATCTTAGATGACGCTGAAATCCTAGAAAATGACTCAGATGCTATACTGTTCCCGGTAAATGTAAGGAAAAGTATAAATTGCAAACTGATAAATAATGGAGTATCAGCAAGAGGTGGCAGAGTAATCTTTGTCATAGAGGCACATGAATATCGGCAGACAGAGGTATTCTGTTCATGGATTCAGTTTCCAGCAGCAAATGCGGGAACACGAGAGTTCCACTACTACAAAGCAGAGGAACCTGCAGCGGAATACATTCCTTTCGAGGACATTGAAATTCCATTAACTTACCAAGAGCATCAGCTCTGGTTTAAAGGCGCCCTAAAACATCAAAATCACATTACCAGGCTCGGTCCACTAGGTAGACCAGGAGCAACATAGCCGGTACTAGCCAGCTATACACCACATCCAGACATTGAAAGGATGCCCAATGCAGAATTATTAGCTCAGCTAAACCAATTAATTAAAATACATAGACAATTGGTTCAGTATGTCATGCGGACATTAACAGTCCAACCAGCTGTAAGAATTCCACAGCACACCGCTCACCAGGGGAACACGAACAAAATCACACCACAGACTATACAGTCAGTCATTGGTAAACTACCAGCAAAACGAGAACAAATCCCGTTGTGGTTAGCACAAAAAATTACTCAAATAGAGGCAGTATTTTCTGATAGTACGCCTCATGAGAAACACAGGATTCTGACAATCTGTTTACCTTTGTGGATTGCACCACACATAGAGGACTGTGACACTTGGGGTACAGTCTTTGCTTCAATCTACACTAAAACACATGGTATTCCATCCATGGTGGTAATACCAGACGTTCTAAGACAGATTCAAAATGAATACGGTCCAGAACCGGCTTTAAATCTAGGTATGAATTTACTGAAAGATTTTAAACAGATCTCGGCTATACTATTAGCCAACATTAAAGGTGAAGCAGCATCAGTGGCAATCCGCCAGAAATTAAAAGAAACAGACTTTACTGAGCAACCTTATGAGCTTGCCAGAATTATTGAAAAATCCTATGAAGAACTAGGTAGAGATAGTTTGGGTGGGAAACCACTAAAACCACAACTAACAGAGAATCCTGAAAAAACTTCTATAAAAAATATCACTACTCCTAAAAAGAAGTGGGAAAACAGTAAACAGACACTTCCTAGAGAAAAGCGTTCTCAGTCCAGAGGAAGGTCTCCCCAAAGGAGACTTAGGTCTCCTGAACGGGGGCGAAGGTCTCCACAACGAGAGCCCTCTGAAAAAAGGTATAACCTTAGAAATAGGGATACTTTAAGAAAACCTGATAGATATCAAGATAATGACACACGTCCCTCTCGATCTTTTCAGACTTCCTCGCAGAAATCGGAAAGAAGAGGACGATCAGAACAAAGAGAAGAGCACGCCAAGTCCAAAGACAAGGAACCTGCTCATCTAAAAAAGAAACTACAATTTCCAAAAAAGAAGGTAGCCAGTATCAAGGTAGTTAACAATGCCGAGAATACTGAGGACACAACTGAAAAACGGAGAATGGGCTCAGACAATGCTAGACAGAGCAGCAGAAGTGAGCATAGCTCGCAAAGTCCTTATGAATCATCTGGAGACAGTGGACACGAATGAATATCTTCAAGTGGAAACTGCAGACACCAGAGTTAGCAAACCTCACAAAATATATGAAATAACTTTACGTATAGAAGGGGATAAGACTAGAAAAATAAGGGGACTATTTTGGGATAATCTCTCCAAGGGCTATGACATCCTTCTAGCTGAAAAAGACTGGCCACCAGAGTTTGTCAAGGAGTGCCCTCATGGCGAAGAAATAATTATGCCTGCCTTCTCAAATCATATCCCAATTCATAAAAAATATACACTTGCTAGAAAGTGGGCAGTAGCTCTAGCTCCTGCTTTATATAAAAATCATGTAGGATGGGATGAGGACTCTCCTCTTCACAAAATCCAGTTAAAATCACAACCTACTGCACAGAGACAGTACCCAATTAAGCAAGAAGCTAAAAAACAGGTAAAAGAAATCCTAGATCAATTAGAATACCAGGGGGTGATTGAAACTTGCACCTCACAAATGAACAACCCTTTGTTTCCGGTCTCCAAACCAGACAATTCATATCGTCTAGTTTTGGATTACCGACACCTTAACACATGTTGCAAAACTTTTGCAGTGCAAAACTCACACAGTGCTGCACTAATGAATAACATAGTGCGCAAAAAATACAAAACAACATTAGACATCTCTAATGGATTCTTTTGTCAAAACATAGCACCAGAGGACGGTCAGAACACAAAGAAGAACGCGTCAAGTCGAAAGACAGAGAACCCGTTCACCAAAGTAAAAAAGCTCAATTTTCCAAAAAGAAGGTAGCAAGCATAAAGATCAGACATGCCGAGGATTCTGAGGACACAACTCAAGAACGGGGAATGGGCTCAGACAATGCTAGACAGCGCAGCAGAAGTAACCATAGTTCGCAAGATCCTGATGGATCATCTGGAGACAGTGGACTTGAATGAATGCATTCAAGTTTTGAAACTGCCGACACCAGGGTTAGTGTACCCCACCAGTTATATGAAGTGACACTCCGGATGGAGGGGGACAAAACTAGAAAAGTAAGAGCACTCTTTTGGGAGAAGCTCTCCAAGGGCTATGACATTCTAGCTGAACGAGACTGGCCACCTACAGTTGTTAGGGAGTGCCCACACGGCGAAGAGATAATTATGCCAGCCTTCTCAAATCACATTCCAATTCATAAAAAATATACATATGCCAGGAAATGGGCATTAGCTCAAGCCCCATCATTATATAAAAATGACGTAGAATGGGATGAGGACTCTCCTCACCACAAAATCCAGTTAAAAAATCAACCTACTGCACAGAGGCAGTATCCAGTCAAGCAAGAAGCTAAAAAACAAGTCAGGGAGATCTTAGATCAACTTGAATATCAAGGGGTGATTGAAAAATGCACCTCATCTATGAACAATCCTTTGTTTCCTGTCTCCAAGCCAGACAATTCATATCGTCTAGTTTTGGATTACAGACACCTAAACTCTTGTTGCAAAACTTTTGCAGTACAAAATTCACATAGTGCAGCACTGATGAATAACATCGTGAGCAAAAAATATAAAACCACATTAGACACTTCAAATGGGGTTTTCTGTCAAAATATTGCACCGGAAAGTAGGCACTTGACCGCTTTCTCAATCTTGGGGACACAGCCACAATTTTGCCGTCTCCCCCAGGGATTCAAGAATAGTCCAGGGTTATTTTCAGCCAGAGTAACAGAAATACTACAAATGTACGAGGATGAGGTATTATCTTATGTCGATGACATCTATCTTATAGATGATGATTTGGAAGTTCACTTGAAAAGAGTGAACACCATAATACTTGGGTTCGCTTCTGAAGGGTATAAATTGAATTTTAAGAAATCACGAATTGCCCACCTCAATGTCCTATTCTTAGGATAAGAGTTATCAAGTGAAGGCAAAAGCCTGGCAGCAAACTTTCTTGAGAAATGTGCGTTGCTCCAACCTCCAAAGACGCTGAAAAGCTTAGTCAATTCTAGGTTTCCTGAATTTTGGAAGAACTTATGTTCTAAATTACGCAGAAAGGGTTAAACCTCCCTACGAACTAATCAAACCTGATTTCAAACCAACAAATTGGACTCAGAAACCTACAGAAATTTTGCGTTCCATACAAACAGACATGTTAGCAAAAACACAATTAGATACCCGCAACAATGCGCGCAATCTTGTGATCCGTGTCATCCCAGGGAAATGCGGATTCACATACCTGACCTTTAATGAGGGTGAAAAGGTACCAATAGCATACAAATCACACTTGTACACACAAGCTGAAATGAAGTTCACTTCAACAGAAAAAAATTCTGACAGAGGTCAGGGTAAACGCATAATGCTCGTTACACCTGTACCTGCCTTAGAGGCAGTGACGAAAACGAGCATTCCAAATGCAAAAGCTTTACATCCGAGATGGATACAATGGGTTAACTCTCTTACTGCAACAGACATTGAATACGTTTTTGACCCCTATTTGAAGACACAAGAATTCCTTCAATACGAATACGAATGTCCTCTGCCAACCGAAATTCTGCCTCTAGAACATTACGAATGTATAATATATACAGACGGATCAGAGCCCGCAATTGGGGGTAAACAAGCTTATAGTGCTGCGTGCGCGATCGTTAAAGGTCGTTGGCGCGAAAGTAAATTCAGACCTATGGTCACTAAAACTCAATCACTCAGACTGTACAGCTCAGCGAGCTGAACTACAGGCTTTCAAGATGGCGCTTGAAAATACCAATCGCGAATTCCCCACACTGATAGTGTGCGATTCGTATTTCTGCGTTGAATCTTACAACAAATACTTTCAGAACTGCGTTCGAAACGGTTTCAAAAATTCAAAAGGTGGAACAATTAAGCATAAAACGCTTTGGGAACAAGTAGTTCTTTTACAGAATGAACTACAAAAGACTCACGTGATTCATACACTGAGTCATCAGCGTGATGGCGTTCACGTTGCAGGGAATTCATTGGCTGATGAAGCCGCGAAGGCAGCTGTGCAAACGGCTTCCGTAGCTACAAAAACGAGCGCGAAAAGAGTAATAGATGGTGAAACGTTACTAGCAGTAAAAACCTCAATGGAAGGCAGCTATGCAGCGTTACCTCTAAACTATCCACTCAAAAATAAATACATAATTGATGCAAACTCCGTTCCTTTTGCTCAAATCCCTGGAGTGGGGGACAGAGTAATTCCAAACAGGAATCGGAGAGCTGCTTTGGTACATGAAGCACATATGGGAGAGGGTCTGAGACATCAAGGGATCTTGAAATCTTTAATAGAATTAGAAAAGATGTACTGGTGGCCGGGACTGGGAGTTGATGTGTACAATTTCGCAATATATTGCCCTAACTGCCACAGAAATCGCAGTAACGAAAGCCACCAGATACCTGACTACAGAGTAGCCAGCCCAGTTCAGATACCATTACTAGATAGCATTAGACTGTCTACCTGCAAACGTCATAATGGACGAATGCAGTCCCACAACTACTAGGACAAGATTTATTTGGATGTGGCCCCAGCGCTCGGCTGATGCCAGAACTGTTATAAAGGATATGCGAGTCTTGATCAGCACATACGCAATTAGCACGCTACATTCTGACCAGGGTCCTGCGTTTCGCTCTAGAGCTTACAAGGAGGCCATGGCTAGCTTGGGCGTTGCATTGCGGTATTATAGCCCCTTCCATCCTGAGGGTCATGCGGTAGTGGAAAGAAAAAACGTGACATAAAGCAATCCATAACAGCTAAGGTACTAGGTTCGGGTGATGGGTGGGTCAAACATCTAATAAGTGTCCAACGTAGTCTTAACAATCTGCCAAGAAGTTCTCTGGGTGGAGTCACTCCGTATGAACGAATGTTTGGTACTAGAATGATAATCGAAGACCTCGATTGTCAGACTTCAGTGGTGGAACGAAAAACCTTTGATGTCAAAGATCGTTTGACTGTTTTACAGGACTTAAATGGAAGAAGAAGAAGTCTGAGTAATATAATACAGAAGCAAACGCCCACTGAAGACAAACCACCTGTCCCAGCAAGGCCTGTCTGGATTCCAAAGATTGGGGATCTGGTCAGGGAGAAAATCGCGGTGAAGAAGGAATTTGGGCCTTCTTACAGAAAAGCAGTACCTGTCTTGGCAATCCAAGGAACAAGTGGAGTGGTGTGGCTCACTGGTTAGAGGCGGCAGACCCGTAAGCAGAGGACGGCCCGGGACCAGGGTTCGATTCCCGACGTGGCAGGGTCGTGGACCAGGGTCAGCGGGCTCGATAATTCTCGCCTCGGTGCCTACTCCAGTCAGGGACCACACTCGGCAACTCTGGGCATTAGCTTGCCTCATCTTCACAACGGCCCCCCAGACCGCCGGGGATGCTTGGTCGCACCTTAGAGATACCCATTAGGGACCATCTCTCAGGGTGAGCCAGGACGGGTTCCCCAGCGGTCGAAGCGCAGAGATACTCCTCCGGGAGTTGATTCTAGCGCTATATAAACCCACAATTAATTAAGGAACAAGATCAGTAGTACTTCCGCCCCTTTCTGGTAAAAGGGAGAACAGAGTTGTATCCATCGACCTGGTCAAACCACAACATGTGGCCGATAATAAGTAGTAGGCCCAGTGGACTCCCGAGAAGTAGCAGATGACCAAATCTTGCTACAATCCAAGAGGTTCAAACTGAAAGACTCATCACCTTTGATAAACCTGCAATAAGAAAAGGACTATGCAACAAAGACATGGAACTTGTACCTCTGGAAACCCAAATAACAGTTCATCAAGACACGCCTGTCTACAATGATGTGACATCGGACTATACAAACATGGCGAAATGAGAAACAGCTCCAGTGATTTCAAGTAATCCTGATGCAATCCCAACAATTAACAGAACTGCGTCTGGCTTCTTTATCAATTAGATAACTTTTCTGAGGATCCCAGTGAACCTGAGGAGGAGCCAGCAAAGACACACTTCAAGAAAAGAGTAACAGAACTCCTTCATCTACTAGAAAAAACATATCGGGTTTCACCATGGGTTGAATTTTGGATTGGATTAGGTATATTTTTCCTCCTGCTCTGGCTCATACTAGTGTTAAGCTTGGGAAGGATGATTGATGGAAAATATTGTACTATGGACACAGCAAGTAAGAAAATCAACTTGGTCCTGAAACCTTACAAATCATCTCATCGTGAAAGAAGAGGCCTGTCAGCAGTGAACATCACAGCCGTTCCTATACCTGGGGGTATAGCATGGGACAGAACTGATTATGACCTCTATGGTCCGGTGGAATTATTGAAGATTTCACATCAGTTTAAGGTTTCTTTGAGTGACTTTGTCGCACCCAGTAAATTTTCTGATGATTGACACTTTGAGACTGTTAACAACATGATGAAAGATTTAGAAATGTCAGCTAAATTTACAGAACATGACTACTTAGAAGGGTCATCAGATTATGAACAAAAGTATTGTTTTAATCATTATGGTCACCATTATTTGCATAAATCTACAAGCACTAGAAATGTGTTTCACTACAATCAATGGGAACATTGTCCAATGCCGCCAAAAGGCAACTATAAAACATTTCAAGAAAAGTTTTCGTACTTCTCAGGGTTTAATGTTACCAATCCAGAAACGTTTTATTTTAAAAATGTAAATAAGACAGGAATGAAAGCAATGTTGACCAATACTAAACAAATTTATTCTGCTCAATTGTCTGCATTAGGTTTTAACTTTTGGAAAGACAACATTGAGACGAAAACCGTCTGGGGCCCTAAAGATTGGCAGGTACAAGGTATAGAAGCCTTATTTAGAGCCTGCATCATCCCACAACAAATTATGTTTTTAAATGACACTGTTCAACAAACGTCTTGTCTTGGCCTAGTCAAGATAAAAGATTTAAATAAACCGTCTATACCTAAACCCACATCTGACAGTGATAATGCTACAGAAGAGGAGGTAGACGTACCTTATATTTTAAAACAGAACAGAACTAATCCTGATTGGAAAAAATAGTTAATCTGGTCAACAGACACAAATAACTGTCAAGATAGATTCCTGAACAAGACACAGGGTTTCAAAATGAATAGGCCAGGACCAAGATATTCCCAGAGACAACATCCAGGGATAGTAACCACTTACAGTGTAGGGAAGCTGTGCCTTGAGTGGCTTCAGAAATCTACACTTCCAGAAATGAAACAACACTTATCTTTATTTAAAGAAAGCAATGATTTGCGAGATTTCTTAATGGGGTCTCGCAAACCACGGCAAAAACGTTTCATATATGCCGGAATATATGCGGCATACAACGAAATATGGAAAGTGACGCAAATAGAAACTGCAGAGAGAATACGAGAAATTGATCATATAAATTTAGAAAAAAGCCTCTCTGTAGTGGGCAATGGGTTAACGACTCTGTCCTCCAGAATTTATTCTTTGGACAGCATCGTGTCATCTGCCATTGACATCATAGAACAAGACTTGTTAATGTTACAACATGGCCAGTCTCAATTACGTTCTATCATGCTGCTAGGCTGGACGTTGCAAAATCTGCGTTCAGGCTATGTGCCATGGCATCTAATCAATACCACGTCATTGTTTGCTGTATTTAACCTTACAGATAAACAAATCTCTTTGGCACAAAGAGGAGCAGACTATACGGTGCTGAGCATTGAAAAACTCGAAAGATTACAATTAACAGTTTCTGAGAAGCCTGTCATTGAATGGATAATTCCTGGCACCATTACGATACCAGTGACGTCTTTCCTGTTTCAGTATTGTCTGGAGCATATACCAGCGGGCCTGTATGAAAGGTTGGGTAAAGAATACATTAAGTCGACCTGGGATTTACCATACACACACAGATGTTGGAATAGGGGACATTAAGTATTTCTTAGTGGAGGGGGGGCGCTAGAGGGCGCACTGCAGAATGGCCGCCTAAGGGTGAGGCTCCTGTAGCCTGGTACATTATCTGGCATTTATCCTAACTAACCGGTGACGGAGTCTGCTGAAACTGTGCACGATTGTACATCATACTATAACCTACCCTCGGCGAAGGTTTCATGAAAATTTGACTGGGGGAACTATTGCGTCGGAGCCCTTTAAGATCCCCCGGGACTGGCGCTGGAGGTCAGCGAGTGGCCGATGCCGGGGACTGCAGCTAGGAAAACACTGTGGCTGCACACGTGTGATGTAGGCCGCACTACGCTGCAGACACCCTGAAGGAGAGGGAGGACTTCGGCACTTGCGGGCTCGTCTGTGGCCCAGAGGAGAGTGCTGAGCGTTGCGCCTGCCTGGTGCTGGACTGCTGTGTCTGCTGGGCAGCGAACTCGTCCGTTGCCTGAAGGGATACTTGCTCGCACGGCTGTGGCTGACCCGGAGGCGCCATTTTCCCTTGCCGCGGCGGTGCGTGGCCGTACACAGAATCGGGACGTTTCCGATCATCCTGTGAAGTGGACACTCACTGAGAAGCACTTCGGGGATGCCGGTAAGGCTGCGTGTGTTGCTGGAAGGCTTTAGACGTGCATGAACAGACTGCTGAGAGCGGTGGTTTACTAGCGGTTGTGGCGCATTGGTCGGAGAGCTGATTCGGGACGTGGTCTGCACCACTACATGGCTGGCCTGCTTTCCACGCAATTGCTGTGAACCGGGCAAAATATTTGGTATATGGAACTATACGTTGGTGGCACAGAAGTGTACACGCTGAGCTGGCTGAGGTGCACTGTATGACGGATGGGAGTGTAATGTGGTGTGGTGCTTGGACGTAGTGGGGCATTGCTGACGGCCTACTTGATTGAACCCCGGCACGACTACTGTGAGGAGGTGCATTCTGGACTGACCGCTGTGCCCCTGCACACTACAGAGGGGGCTGCCCGTCGTGAAATTACAACCTGATTGGCCAAGACGTGTGTGGCTGCACATTGCTGCACAGGGAAGTACTCGCATCGGAGCGCCAGGATTTGCAGCGGTTTTTTTTTTTCTTTCCTCTTCCTCTTTCCCCTTCTGTGTCCGTCGCTGGCCCTGGCATTTGGATAACTCAAGGGGTGATATGTGACGTGCTGCCCTCTCTTCACTAGTAGAACTGGAGTGACGGTGGAAAGGCGGACATTGCTGGGTGCGCAAGGGGCCAACTGCTTGAGCAACACCTGTAAGTGTGCAGACATGGGACGTCCGGATTCCCGCCAACCGAAACTTACTTTCGACAACACAAAAAAAGGCTCGACCTCTAGTCAGGACAATGCACAAACACGGAGGGCTGACCAGGCGACGGGTGGCCCATCAACCGCGGAGATGAATAACCAGCAACTACTACATGAAATTAGGCAAGGTTTTGCCACGGTGGTGGACATGGTGGGTAAAATGTCATCCCGGATGGACGCCATAGTGCATAAAATGGACCAGCATGAAGAGCGCATTGTAGAGATGGAACGACAGATATCTGATAATTACTGACATCACGGCTGGACATACGGCGCAGCTACAGAGAATGGAGAACCTACTGCGGGTCACAGCGGCGAAGAACGAGGATTTGGAGGCCGGCAGTAGACGCAATAACATACCCATATCTGAAAGAGACACGTTAGTGATAGATTCCTTACCTTAGAATATCCCCAGGAGTCAGACTGGATCCGGAATTGTTTTGCGTAGCAGTACCCTTGCGTGTCGGTAGGCGTCGTCTGCGGCTCCGCGTCCGTCGTCGGCGTCGTGGGCGCCGTGATGACGTCGTCGGAGTACTTAGACGCCGCCTCCGCGTGCTGACGTCAGTTCTTCTTTTTTCCGCAACAGCAGCGCAGATCCGGAAAAAGTGGTACCATAGTCACTTTTTGACTAAATCTTTTTCGATCTTTTGATCATTCTTTTTAGAGTCTTCGACTGCCGGTAGGGATGCCAGGTTTTAAGCCCTGTGAGGATTGCGACCGGCTGATGTCGGTCACCGACCCTCACCGTCGGTGTCTCCACTGCCTCGGCGTCGATCAAGACGACAAGACCTGTTCCGACTGCCGGGCCCTGACTTCGAAGGCTAGACGGGAGCGGTCCCGTAAGCGACTCGAACTCCGGCAGTCGGCTCCGCGACAAGAGAGGTACCCGTCCGGACGGAGGTCGAGGGACCGGTCGTGGGAGCGGAGCCATCATAGCTCCGGGGGTCGACATCACTCCTCAGGGTCGAAGTCGTCGGGTAAGCACAAGAAGTCGAAGAGACGTCATCGCTCTTCCGACTCCCCGCGACGCGCCGGGGGTTCAGGTGGCACCGCCCACGCGTCTCCGTCGGAGTCGCAGGCGCCGCGTCCGGCCTCATACCCTCCGGTCCCTGGGCCCAACGCGACGCCGGGGGAGATCAAGCGGTTCCTCATGGCCATGAGGTCCCTCTCTCCTCCGACGGGCTCCGCGGCGCCTTCGGGCCCAGCGGACCCGTCTGGTGGTCCTAGTGGGTCGGAGGATTCGGCCCGACGCCGTTGGGTGCTTCGGCTCCGGCGCCTTCGGGCCCGGCGCCGCAGGGCCCCGCTGGATCCGGTTCTGGATCCGGGTCGCCACCGGTGGACTTAACGACCTCCCCGGCGCCGACCCCCCAGGTGTCACCCCCGGCGCCATCCTAGTGCGTTGCCTTCCCCGATGCCTCCCTCGACCCGGTTCCGGCGCCGGTGCGGCGCCGCTTCAGACGCCGTTCGGAGAGTTTACTTTCCATGAACCGGACCCATCATTTTCTAACCCTGAGTACCAGGAGATGGGTGATGAGGAGTATTGGGAGGGGTCTGAGGACCCTCTGACACGGCAGTGTCAGTCCCAGGAGGACTGGACAGGTGACTTGCGGGATGCCAGTGGTCTGGACACTTCGCCGGACACTGGCTTTGTCTCACCTCCTACCGTGGCTACGGAGGAGGGGGCAACCTATAGTGTGGTGTTGATGAGGGCGGCCAAGGCCTTGGGCCTTGAGCTCCCCGTCGCGGCCGTGAGGACTAACCTCCTCACTGAGGTCCTTAAGCCGCAGTCATGCTCAGCCGAGCCTCTGCTGCCGTTTAACGAGGCCTTAACCGACGTTCTTTTGGGCACTTGGTCCAGGCCCGCTACAAGTTCGCCTGTAGATAGGAACGTGGCCAGACGCCACCGCCCGGCTCCGGGCGACCCATGTTTCCTGTCCACCCACCCCACCCCCGAGAGCCGGGTCATCCAGCCCCTAATTCCCAGACCGCATTCCCGTCGGCTCCGCCGGACAGGGAATCCAAGAGGTACGAGCAGTACGGTAAAAAGATCTTCTCTTCCCTTAGTCTGGGACTGCGGTCTTCCAACACCGCATGCCTCTTGGGCCGCTACACCCACTCTCTGTGGGATACGGTTGCGGAAGTGCTGCCAGAGTCTCCGTTGGACGTGCGGGCCAAACTCGGCCAAGCCCTTGTGGAGGGCCGGGATGCAGCCAGATATTCTATCCGGTGTGGGCTGGATACCACCGACTCACTAGGTAGAGCGATGGCAACGACAGTGGCGGTCAGACGCCACGCCTGGTTGAGGTCCGCCAACTTTTCGGCCGATGTCCAAAACACACTGATGGACATGCCGTTTGATGGCCGTCGCCTTTTTGGCGACAAGGCAGACCATGGGCTTGAGCGCTTTAAGGACTTCAGGGCTACGGCCAAGTCCTTGGGGCTCTCGGCCCCGCGCCAGCAATCGGTTGCCTTTCACTCCTTTCGTGGCCACGGAATGGGTGTACCCACACGTGCTGCCAGCCACGCTCCGCAGGGTAATACTCAACGCGGTGGTGGCCGTGGAAACCGCCGTGGCGTCGGTCGGGGTCAACGGCGAGGTCAGTCCACACCTTCCCCCGCAGCATCCATCTCAAAACCCTCCTAGTCCATTCTTTCAGGCCCATGTGACGCCAGTGGGGGGGCAGGGTTCACCATCACCACCTCCACTGGCGCACTGTCACGTCGGACAGGTATGTGCTGCAAATCGTCCGAAGGGGCTACTCCCTCCCCTCGAGGCGACTCCTCCAGCCATGCCACCGCAGAACCACCGTGTATCGGGGGATCATTTGCGACTTCTGCAGGAGGAAGTTACGGCCCTCTTGGCCAAGGGGGCCATCGAGCGCGTTCCTGGGCCAGAAGTAGGGTGTGGTTGCTACTCCCACTACTTTCTGGTACCCAAGAAGGGCAAAGGGGGCCTACGCCCTATCTTGGACCTACGGAACGTCAACGGCTTCCTCCGGAAGGAGAAGTTCAAAATGCTGACTCTGGCTCAGGTCTTAGCTGACAAAAAGACAAAAGAAGTGGTAGAGGGTCCGAGGGGAAAAAATGTTTTTATAGACCAAATAGTACCTAGTCCCCCAACTTGACAATAAAACACACGAGAGGTACTAACAATCTGAATTGAATGAATTTACTGGAACCTAATAGTGTCCCACTTTATACTGAGACCACAAAGTTGATCTAGAGAAATAACATTGTTATACCAGGAAACGTGAGAAAAAGAGAAGATACAGAGTCTGAGGAGCTAGAAAAAAGTACCTATCAGCCCACTCAAAAGTGGAATCTCGTCATCTGGGTTTGTTTGTGTTGGAGAATGGTGTCCTGTAGGCTCCTCCTCAGAGAGAATCTCTGAGGCTGCCTAATTTTGGACCCAATGATCAAACATTCAACCAACAGATGGCAGTATGTGAGCAGAAGGGGCTGCTTTCAGATAGACGGTTTAGAGATCTTAGACTGGGAAATAATTACTTCACAGCATAGGAGACGGCGTCCTTGGTCCCTGGCATATGTTTACTCAGCTGCTCTAGTTACTATGCGAGGCAGTTCAGTTAAGCCATGTCGGGGGTTTTCTAGTCAGACGCTGCTTCATCCTCATGCACTCATAATCTGGGCCTGCCATATTGCCTTCATTGTATCACTAATGAAAATGCTTTTAAACTTCAAATTTCAATTTTTGTGACTGATTCTGGAGTTAACTTCAGTTCTATGCGCTTATTTCTAGTGCGTGGCCTCCTTCTATCCTGAGCAGTTGCTAGGTGAGGTGAGGTTTTTTCTCCCTTCAACTAGGGTGAGTGATAATCATATAAGTAAATATGTAACTTACACAGAGACAAGAGATACATGCGACAGATGTGTATACTTGTAATCCTGTCTTGTTTTTGTTTCCCACATTGTATATACAGGAGAAGATACACCTAATTTTTCTTTTGGAGAGTGTGTGTAGATCACGTATCACATCACTTAAAGTAAGTGTTGCAGTAGCACATCATAGGTCCTGACGAAAGCCATTCAAGGCTGAAACATGTTGACCAATTAACATACATGGTGGATAGCAATTCCTTGCATGCTATCATTATACTGCTTTTAATCATACCACATTGATGGTCAGACCCAATAAAGTTTCTTATGACATCAACGTAGGTATTTTTAAATCACGTGGATCATTTTCCTTCTTTTTTCTTCTTTTGAGCACTGCAACTTCTGCCCCTTCTGCTCACATACTGCCATCTGTTGGTTGAATGTTTGATCATTGGGTCCAAAATTAGGCAGCCTCAGAGATTCTCTCTGAGGAGGAGCCTACAGGACACCATTCTCCAACACAAACAAACCCAGATGACGAGATTCCACTTTTGAGTGGGCTGATGGGTACTTTTTTCTAGCTCCTCAGACTCTGTATCTTCTCTTTTTCTCACGTTTCCTGGTATAACAATGTTATTTCTCTAGATCAACTTTGTGGTCTCAGTATAAAGTGGGACACTATTAGGTTCCAGTAAATTCATTCAATTCAGACTGTTAGTACCTCTCGTGTGTTTCAGGTCTTAGCTGCCCTGGACCCGGGAGACTGGATGGTAGCGTTGGACTTGCAGGACGCTTATTTCCACATCCCCGTCCTGCCGGCGCTACCTGCGGTTCACGGTTGGCCACGAGCACTTTCAGTATACCGTGCTCCCCTTTGGCCTTACCAGCGCCCCAAGGGTGTTCAAAAAGGTGATGGCGGTGGTCGCAGCTCATCTGCGCCGATTAGGGGTTTGTCTTCCCCTACCTCGACAACTGGCTGTTGAAGGTGGGCTCGCCCCAGACAGTCGTCAGCCACCTCCAGACTACGGCAGATCTCCTGCACCAGCTGGGGTTCTCCATCAATGTGCCAAAGTCACACCTGTGCCCCTCTCGGAAGCTCCTCTTCATCGGAGCGGTTCTCGACTCGGCGCGGTTTCGGGTTTATCCACCCGAACAGCGGGTCCGGGATATTCAGGCCCTGATTCCCATATTTCAGCCTTTATCCCGGGTCTCGGTCAGGTTGACGCTGCGGCTTCTGGGGCTGATGGCCTCCTGCATCCTACTGGTGCATCACGCCAGGTGGCGGGTGCGGGCTCTGCAGTGGGACCTGAAGGTTCGAGGCATGTGGGCTGCTGAATTCATATCTATAGCATAGATCGCCGCCTACTGTAGGGTCCGGATGATTGCACATTGTTGTCCTGGAAGAGTCTTCGAAGTATCACGAGATAGCTGGCTCCTCCCCTGGACGACAGTGCGCATGGGCATCGACTCCATCCCCAGATTGTTTTTTTCCGCCATTGGGTTCGGATGTATATTCGACATCTCCAGTTCGCAATCGACATAAACTTTGTTTAAGGCCAAAAGGCCTTTCTTATACCGTCGGTATTGTTTCGTGCTCGGTACCCAGCTCTGTTCCGGCTCAGTTCCCGAGTCGGACGTCCAGAGGAGTCGCGTGACTCTTGGGTGCTCGAGGCCCAGTCGACGCAGCAAGACTTTCGACGACGCATCATGGAACGGAGTCCGTTCAAGAACTGTCCCGTGTGCGGATCTAAGTACCCACACATCGACGTCCACCCAGTGTGCAAGAAGTGCCTGTCGCCGGACCACGATGAAGCCAACTGTATGGCTTGTTCCAGGTTTCGATCGAAGAAGACGATTCGACTTCGGCGCGTGGCGCGCCAGGAGGCCCGGCGATCGGCCCCGGCACCGGTGGACATCTTCGACAGAGAAGAAGCAGATGAACAGGAAGTTCATATACAGATTTCCACTCCGGCGGAGGAGATCGACTACGAATACGACACGGATGTCGAAGTGGTCGAGGAAGAAGTCGTCGACGAGGTAGGAGACGACAATGAGGCCTACGGGGCCACGGAAGATAGCTCATGTGAAGAGCTAAGCCCCGAACAAACAACTACTAAGCTCAGGTCGAGGGATCGCCACACGGCCTTACCCAAGACCTTCCACCCGAATCCACGGCCTCGCCTACGGGCCCGGCTACGGACACTTCTGCGGAGCCTGCCTTGGCCAAAACGAAACCGAAACCTTCGGTGTCGACGAAAACGAAACTAATTCAGACGCCATTGAAACAAAAGACGTCTGTCCCTACGGCCGCCTCCTCGTCTTCGGACACGTCGTGGCAGCCGAAACCGAAGAAGGCCGTCGACCCGGGGAAGTCGACCAAGGGCGTCGAGCCAAAATCGGCCAAGGGCGTCCAACCGAAGACTGGGGCCCCGCATCCAGTGCTCAAGCCAACGTCGGCGCCGAAGGCCGTCGGCGCCGAAGGGGGGCACAGTGCGCCGAAGACGGCTGATCCTGTGCCTCGGCCGGATAAGAACAAGGCATCGACGCTCGAGTCTTCACTCGTGGCTGGTCCGAAGACGTCTGTCGGGTCGACGAAACCGTCAACTTCCTTTACGAAGCAGGTCTCGGACTCTCTACAACGCATCAGGAACAAGGCTTCCGCGGCTGCACCAAAGGATGCTTCCACCGCGAGGTCGGCTGCCACGACGCCAAAGCCTTCGACGCCACCCCTGTTTACGTTGCCGCCGAAGGTGGCACCAAAGGCCTTCACACCACGATCGGTCACCGAACCGCCCGTCCTAGTGTCCACGGCGTCGAAACCTTCACAGCCGCTAGGGAGCTTGAAACCTCGACAGCCCTCGGTGGAGGAGCAGTCGTAACACTTTATCGACGCCGACACCGGGAAACTGACCCTCTACAAGAGGAAAATCACGGCAACCCAGCCTTTGGAGTCCTACACCATTCCCTTGAAGCGCAAGAAGCCTGCTGTGGACTCCCCTGTTCTGGTGGAGACTCTTATTCCACGGACTCCACGAGTGGCCACACCCTCACCCACTTATTCTGATGTGGAGGGTGGAGAAGGTGAGGACGAGGAGTATAACTTTCCTGTCAACACTGATCCTGAGGATCACCAAGACTCATGGGCAGATGCGGGGGACCCAGGGGATCCGCAATATGCCCAGGACCCTCAGGTGTACAACGTCAAGACCTCTCCTACTGAGGATTCGGCGGCATTTAATGCTCTCATTGAGAGGGCGGCTAAAAACCACGGCGTCCAGCTGCTTGCTGACCCTGTCGAAGTGGACTTCCTCTTTGATACATTTTCCACAGCAGAAAAGACTGTCAATACACTACCCATGCTGAAAGGGGTTCTCAAACATGCTACAGACATTTTTAAGGAACCCACACAGGCCAGGGTGATCAACCCTAGAATTGAAAAGAAATATAGGCCGGCACCTGGCGACCCCACCTACATCAAGGGCCAGTTGCCATTGGACTCTCTGGTCGTTTCTAATGCCCGGAAGAGGGCGAACTCGCAGACCACTGGTGATGCTCCTCCCCCTGACAAGGAATCGAAAGTGCTGGAGGCATCAGGGAAGAGGGTGGCGGCTCAAGCGGCCAATGTCTGGCATATCTCTAACACTCAAGCGCTACTGGCCAGATATGACCGGGCACACTATGACACACTAGAGACCCTGTTGCAACATCTTCCAGATCAGTATAAGGAGGCAGCGGAGATGCCTATTCAGGAAGGGAAGCTTATCTCCAACGCTTCGATTAAGTGTGCACTGGACGTGGCGGACACCGCGGCCAGAGCCATTAACACCAGTGTCATGTTGAGACGCCAGGCCTGGCTCAGAATCTCCGGTTTCAAGCCGGAAATACAGTTCACCATCCTCAATCAGCCAGTAAACCCAGATAGGTTATTTGGTCCTGAAGTGGATACCACCTTAGAAAAGATAAAGAAGGATACCGAAACTGCAAAATCCATGGGGGCTCTCCAGTCCCAGCAGTTTCGGGGCAGCACTTTTCGTCGCTCAGGCAATAGAGGTGTTTCCAGAGGCCAGATGTCCCAGCAAACGCAATACAATAAAGGTAGGGCGCAGTCCTCGTACACCAAGCAGAGTAGAGGCGGCTATCGGGGCAACAGCACCAAGGGCAGAGGTCGTGGAAACAACAACTCCCGCTCCTCTGCCACCAACAAACAGTGACGCCCTGTCACTGCCCCCCGACCATACTACACCTGTCGGAGGGAGACTCAAGAGGTTCCTGCCCGTCTGGAAATCCATCACCACAGACAGGTGGGTCAGAAAACGTATCCAGTTCGGTTATTGTCTGGAGTTAACATCCACTCCACCCAACATGCCACCAAAGCACCGTCCTATGTCCGCAGAGCATTTGCACTTATTGCAGCAGGAGGTACTCGTCATGCTGCAAAAAGGGGCAATCGAGCCCGTACCAGTGGAGGAAGAAGGCACGGGAGTGTACTCCCTGTACTTCTTAATCCCAAAAAAGGACGGGTCCCTAAGACCCATACTGGACCTCAGACCCCTGAATCAGTACATTCTATCAGAACACTTCCATATGCTCACACTGCAGGAAGTTCTACCGTTGCTCAATCAGGGAGACTTCCTCGCAACCTTGGATCTCAAGGATGCCTATTTCCACATTCCACTGCATCCATCACACAGAAAATACCTCTGGTTCACTATTCAGGGTCGGCATTATCAGTTCAAGGTCCTACCTTTCGGGGTGACCACGGCGCCCAGGGTGTTCACGAAATGTCTGGCGACAGTAGCTGCGCACCTCAGGAGGCAGAACGTTCACGTTTACACTTATCTGGACGACTGGCTTGTCCAAGCAAAGTCGGCCCAGGAGTGCGCCGCAAACATGTCCCACACCATTCACCTTCTTCACGATCTGGGATTCTCACTGAATTATCCCAAGTCGCACCTTCAGCCAGCCCATGTGCGGCAATATCTGGGGGCGACGATCGATACTTTGGCAGCCACAGCTCAGCCAAATTCTGTGAGGATCGACCGCATTCAGTCGCTGATCCAGAAGTTCAGGCCACAACACTCGCTTCCAGCAAGAGTGTTCATGCAGTTGATAGGCATGATGGCCTCCTGCATCTTCATAGTCCCGCACGCGAGGCTACATTTTCGTCCGCTTCAGGAGTGCTTAGCACATCAGTGGACTCAGGCTCACGGACAGTTGAAAGACCTAGTGTTGGTGACCGGTCGAGCATACAGCTCTCTGCATTGGTGGAATCCACTCAACCTTTGCAAGGGCCGACCGTTCCGGGAGCCTGTGCCACAGATTATCCTGAGGACAGACGCATGACGGCCATGTACTACATTCAACAGCAGGGAGGTACACACTCTCCACAGTTGTCTCATCTGGCTCAGAGCATGTGGAAGTGGGCCATTCAGAGGAACATCTTCCTCATGGCGGAACACCTCCCGGGCAAGGACAATCAGATGGCGGATCTGCTCAGCAGATACAGCCACCAAATGCACGAGTGGGAGATACATCCATCAGTACTCCACCCGTACTTCCAGCAGTGGGGTCATCCAGAGATAGACCTGTTTGCCACAAGGGAAAACGCAAAATGCCAAAGCTTTGCCGCCAGGTTCCCTCACCCACAGTCGCAGGGCAATGCGATATGGATGAACTGATCAGGCAGATTTGCGTACGCTTTTCCCCCAGCACCTCTCATACCGCTGGTGGCACGAAAGCTAAGGCAACACTCGATGACGCTCATCCTGGTTGCTCCAACGTGGGCACGCCAACCATGGTACAACACGTTTCTAGACCTCTCCGTGGTACCGCATCAAAGGCTGCACCTCACACCCCGGCTTTTGACGCAGAACCGTGGCGACATTCAGCATCCAGATTCGCAACAGCTCAACCTGGCGATCTGGCTCCTAAAGTCTTAGAGTCTGGCTACCTTAACTTGCCTCCTGACTGCATGGATATCATACGGGAGGCAAGAAAGGCCACCACCAGAGCCTGCTATGCAGCAAAATGGAAGCGGTTTGTCATTTACTGTAATGAACACAACATCAACCCGCTAGATGCATCCACTCCTAACATCATCTGTTATTTGTTACATCTTAACAAATGCAATCTAGCATATGCTTCCATTCGGATACACTTGTCCGCCATAGCGGCTTATCTCCAAAATAGGCAGCATCTCTCCGTCTTCAGAGTACCTGCCATTAAAGCCTTCCTTGAAGGACTGAAACGGGTCATCCCTCCCAGGACCCCGCCAGCTCCTGTGTGGAACCTTAATGTGGTCCTCACCAGGCTGATGGGCCCACCTTTTGAGCCTCTGCATTCCTGTGAGATTCAGTTCTTAACATGGAAAGTGGCTTTTCTCATTGCCATTACGTCTCTACGACGTGTAAGTGAGCTACAGGCGCTCACTGTACAAGAGCCATTCATTCAAATTCACTCCAGGTGGTGCTGCGCACTAACCCTAAATTTCTTCCTAAAGTGGTTTCGCAGTTCCATGTCAATCAGACCATTGAGCTGCCCGCGTTCTTTCAGAACCCAGAGACAGTAGCTGAAAGAATGCTCCACACTCTGGATGTCAGGCGAGCCTTGATGTATTACATCGATAGGACCAAAGAATTTAGGAAGACACAACAACTCTTTGTTGCCTTTTCAGCCCAGCACAAAGGCAACCCCATTTCCAAAGCAGGTATAGCCAGGTGGATCGTTAAGTGTATTCAGATTTGCTATCACAAGGCTAAGCGCACCTTAACGGTCCCCCCCCAGAGCCCACTCCACCCGTAAGCTGGGGGCCTCCATGGCTTTCCTTGGTAATATCCCTTTGGAAGACATTTGTAGAGCAGCCACATGGTCTACACCACACACATTTACTAAACACTACTGTGTAGATGTGCACTCCAAGCAGCAAGCAGATGTAGGGCAGGCTGTTCTTAAGACACTTTTTCAAACGTCTGCAGCTGGCACAGGCGGCCGCCGTTAATGGAGGGACTGCTATTTATTCTATGCTATAGATATGAATTCAGCAGCCCACATGCCTCGAACTGAATATGCTACTTACCAGTATGCATCTGTTCTTGGCATGTAGGGCTGCTGACATTCATATCGCCCGCCCTCCTCCCCGGCGCCTGTAGCGGCTGCAGAATTTACACTTACTCTTAGCATGGCCATCGCTCACACAGTTACACTCCATCTTCGCCATAATGGCTAAAAACAATCTGGGGATGGAGTCGATGCCCATGCGCACTGTAGTCCAGGGGAGGAGCCACATATCTCGTGATACTTCGAAGACTCTTCCAGGACAACAATGTGCAATCATCCGGACCCAACACTAGGCAGCGATCTATGGTATAGATATGAATGTCAGCAGCCCTACATGCCAAGAACAAATGCATACTGGCAAGTAGCATATTCATTTCAGTGGGCCCAGCATCAGGGCAACCTGTCCGACCACGTCCTGATCTCGGAGGGCACTGCGAGACAGCTGCAGTGGTGGCTCACGGACCGCGGTTGGGTCAGTGGCAGATCCCACTCCCTTCCCCAGCCGGAGCACGTAGTTGTGACGGACGCGTCCCTCCAGGGCTGGGAAGGCCACATGGGAGAGGCGGAGATCAGAGGCCTCTGGTCTCCGGCGGAGTCCCAGCTCCATATCAACCTTTTGGAGCTGCGGGCGATTCGTCTAGCACTGAAGGCATTCCTACCCTCTGTACGGGGGAGTGTAGTGCAGGTGTTCACGGACAACACCACCGCCATGTGGTACTGCAACAAACAGGGCGGGGTGGGGTCGTGGACCCTTTGCCAGGAGGCTCTGCGCCTCTGGCAGTGGCTGGAACAGCAGGGCGTGACCCTGGTGGTTCAACACCTGGCAGGTTCTCTGAACGCCAGGGCGGACGAACTCAGCCGTCGGTGCATGATGGATCACGAATGGCGTCTGAACTCTGACATGGCGCAAGGCCTCTTTCAGCAATGGGGAGAGCCTTGGTTAGATCTATTCGCCACCGAAGAGAACGCGCAATGTCATCAGTTCTGCGCGTTAGAATTTCCAAGGCGGCACTCGCTCGGCGACGCTTTTCGTCGCGTGTGGAGTTGCGGTCTGGTATACGCCTTTCCGCCTATACCACTTCTGCCCAGAGTGCTGAAGAAGATCAAGCGCGACCGGGCACAAGTCATCCTTGTCATCCTTGTGGCTCCGGACCGGGCACGAAGGTACTGGTATTCAGAGCTACTCAGTATTTCAGTCGATCCCCCGGTTCGTCTGCCTCTTCAGCAGGACCTTCTGTCGCAGCAGCAGGGGACGGTCCTCCACCCGAACCTGTCCGGTCTCCACCTCCATGCTTGGAGATTGAGCGGCGACAGTTGAGGCCATTTGACTTGCCTCCTGAAGTCTGTGATGTCATTCTGGCAGCCAGGCGGCCCTCCACTAAGTCGGTATACGCCTGCAGGTGGAACAGATTTGATCCTCTTGCTGCCCCTCTTTCTGAGGTTCTGATCTTCCTTCTTTCTCTTGCCCAGCAGGGCTCTGCTCTGGGCACTATCAAGGGCTACCTTTCTGCCCTTTCTGCCTTTCTAAGTCTGCCTGATCAACCGTCTTTGTTCAAGTTCCCTATTGTAAATCGATTTCTGAAGGGCATCACACACACATTCCCTCCTGTTCCGTTTGTGATGCCTCAGTGGCAATTGAACCTTGTTCTTACGTTTCTGATGTGCGCTCCCTTGGAGCCACTTCACAACTGTCCTCTCCGTCTTCTTACCTTGAAGACTGCCTTCCTGGTTGCCATCACCTCTGCCAGGAGAGTGAGTGAGCTCCAGGCTCTTTCTTGTACTCCTCCTTTCCTTTCTGTCCATCCGGAAAAGGTTGTGTTACGTACTAAGCCATCTTTCCTGCCCAAGGTTGTCACAGCCTTCCACATCGGGCAGTCAATCACCTTGCCAACCTTCTTTCCGCCTCCGCACCCCTCTAAAGAGGAAAAGCGGCTCCACCGTCTGGACCCAAAACTTGCGCTCTCTTACTATCTAGATCACACACGCCAGTTCCGGGTGGATGACCAACTCTTTGTTGGTTACGTGGGCGCTAAGAAGGGGAAGGCGCTACACAAGAGGACCATCTCCCGATGGATCATCTTGTGTATCCAGGCATGTTACTCCTTGGCTAAAAAGGAGCCCCCTGTAGGATTGCGGGCTCATTCCACCCGAGCCACGGCGACTACAACTGCCCTGGGCCGGGGAGTGCCCTTACAAGACATCTGTCAGGCAGCTACGTGGGCATCACTGCACACGTTTGCAAGACACTACTGCCTGGACAGCCAAGTCCGGAGGGATGGCTTCTTTGGCCGTTCTGTCCTCCAGGACTTTCTGGTGTGATTATTGGTTCGCAGACCCACCACCGGGGTTGGTATTGCTGGGGTATCTATTCTAAGGTAAGGAATCTATCACTAACGTGTCTCTTTCAGATGCACAAGTTACTACTTGTGTAACGATATATCTGTAAGAGACATTAGTTAGCGATAGATTCCTTACCGACTCACCCATCCTCCCCGTTCTGCGAACCGATATCTAGGGTTAGGGTTACCCCCCTTACAGGGCCCTAGTTTCAATGGCACCAGTGTTGGTTTTTAACATGGCTCTGCGTTTCTGGCGCGGAAAAGCTGTGTCTAAGAACTAACGTCAGCACTCTGAGGCGGCGTCTAAGTACTCCGATGACGTCATCACGGCGCCGACGACAGACGCGGTGCCGCAGACGACGCCTACTGACGCCTGGGAATATTCTAAGGTAAGGAATCTATCACTAACTAATGTCTCTTACAGATATATCGTTACACAAGTAGTAACTTGTGCAACGGGGTGCCGGAGTCCACAAATACTGGACGTATGGAAGAATATGTTGAGAAACTGCTGTTGTCCGCGATTGGCTCTGACGCCTTCTCCACTCGATTTATTGTGGAACGGGCCCACCGCTCTCTCGGCCCAGTGCCGAAGCCTGGTACGCCGCCTAGGCCGAAAATTGCACGTTTACTGAATTACGGAGATCGAGATGTAGCACTGCGAGCGACCCGTACTAAACAAACCCTAAATTATGATGGAGTATCTTTTTCCATACATCCGGACTTCACCCCGTTGATCCAGGAAGAAAGAGGCAAATTCCTAGAGGTGAAGAGAAAGCTCAGGACTGCACAGATAGACTATGCTTTGCTATATCCAGCCAAGCTTAGGATCACCCATCAAGGGAAGCAGAGATTCTTTACTAATCCGCAACAGGCAGAAGATTACCTGCGCTCACTGAAGCCGGCGAAGCGTGGGCCGGCGGGTCGTGGTCCGGCGGGACAAGCACACTCACCTGAGGACGATGAAGACTCTTGAGGTTCCGCTGTTTGACCGGGGGGAGACCCCCCTCGGTAACCTTATGCTGTTGTCTGGAGAGGATTTGACTATGCTGCCGAGGGCTGGGAACATGGAAGACCGGTCCAGTGTGCGGACTCCGGCTGTGCCGGTGGTAATGTAAACCAGGCCCCACTTCCCCTTCCTTACACAGCCCGGAGGTGTCCCGGGGCGTAGGGCTTGGGGAAGGGAGGTGGCTGTGTAGCCCACTAGATATGCCCCCCAACGGGTGATCCCCTTATTACAAACTATTGACTGGATGTTGAAGACGTTGTGTATGGGTATGTGGGACGGGGGGGAGGGCACAGTATCTTGGAAAGTTGGGGTTGTCTAAGTGGGAGGAGGGGGGAGTGGGTGAGCTTACAGTATCGTGGATTACCACGGAGTTGTGCTCCTTGTTTATCACTGAATAGGAATGACTCGAGAATGTTGGGGGCCGGGGTGGGGGCACTGGGGGGGACGTGCTGACATGTTTGGGTTTTGTCAGTGGGTGGGGGGTGGGGAAGGGGAGGGCTGTTCTGAAGTTGCGCGGATGAAGGTGCGGATACATATCTCCATACAGCTACGAGGCGCTAGAAACGAATATGTGATTGGTCTTAGGCAATTATGCAGCCTTAATGTGTACACAAGCAATGATGAATGACGATGGTGCGGGGAGGGTATCGGTGATGTCCTGGAATGTGCGGGGCTTAAATGATGCTAGAAAATGTAGAAATGTGTTGGCATATCTGGATCGGCACGGGGTGCAAATAGCCATGCTACAAGAGACACATATACACCCACGCTCCAGTCACACCTTCGCAGCTAGATGGGCCTCGGTTAGGAAATTCTCCTCATATTCTTCATATGCCAGAGGTACAGCAGTGTTAATCAAGAACTCAGTCCATTTTCAGATACTTGGGGATATGTTGGATCCTGATGGTCGTTATGTGGTGCTGTGGGGAAGACTTGGCACTGACACAATTACTATTGTGAATTGCTACGCTCCAAATGTAGATACACCTGACTTTTTCACTACATTGTGGGGTAGGGTGGTCAGCATTGGATCAATGCACATTATTTGGGGGGGTGATTTTAATGTGGCATTGAAGCCGGGCATGGACAGATCGGATGGGTGTGTGCAATATAACAGGAGAGCCAGGGAGGTTTTGAATGGAATTGTAGACGAGAGTGGAATGATAGACATCTGGCGTTATGCTCACCCTATGCAAAAGGAAGGGACACATTTTACGACATATGCCAATACATGGGCTCGTGGTTTGGTTGTGGATTTGCGAAAAGTTGCACACACGGCTAGAACTTATTCGGATCACTGTCCGGTTTTAGTACAGCTTGCTGTACCTAGATATGGCAGGACATGACCCCCGTGGCGGCTAATACCCACGGCACTGCTGGATCCGGTTTTTAAAACTGAGCTTGGTGAAGAGATCGCGGCCTTCTTTCCCAGGAACAATGGCTCTGTTGATAGTGTGGAAATAATATGGTAGGCATTTAAAGTCACGGTGAGAGGGTACTGTATATCTAAGAGTTTTGGGGTACTGAGGGACATAAAGAAAACTATCAGGAAATTGGAGCTGGACTTGAGAGGTTTGGAACTGCAGATGGCGCAAAGCGCGGATGCAGGGTTACATAGGATATTTAGAGATAAACTGTCACAATATGAAGAGGAGGCGACCAGGGAAGCAAAGTTTAAGGGGAAACACTGGTCTGCAAGGAAGTATTATGAGGGGGGAAGGCCGGGTAAGGTATTAGCAACCATCACGAGGAACCCACGATGTAATACACACATTTTGGAGATCCATACCTCTGGCGGCGGGAGGTGTCAAGATACTAAAGGGATACAAGACCTCTTTCTGGCGCACTATGGCCAACTATACACCACGAACCAACTCGGAGTAGAGAGATACGGGGATCTTTTAGATGATCTAGCATTATGCTGGTTGAGTGATCACCACAGATCATTCCTTAGTGCTCCCCTTGCAGTGGATGAGATAAAGGATGCGATAATGTCACTAAGTAATGGTAAAGCAACAGGCCTCGACGGTCTGCCTGTCGAGTTCTATAAATGCTATATAGACATCATGGCACCAGTATTGAAGTAAGTATTTGATGAATCGTTAGAGGTAGGTGTGTTCCCCTGCTCAATGCGGGAGGTGGTAATAACGTCGCTTTTGAAACCCGGTAAGGACCCGGCGGAGTACGATTCCTATCGACCACTCTCGCTCATTAATTGTGATGCTAAAATACTTGCAAAAGTTCTTGCGACACGATTGACCCTCATTATGCAGAAGATTGTGTTGCCGGATCAAGCCGGACTTGTCCCTGGTAGGTCCACCAATCATAATCTACGCACTCTCTTCTCCCTAGTTCAAACTATAGCTCCAGAGCTCCCGGTAGCTGCGATATTCCTCGACGCTACTAAAGCGTTTGACTCAGTTGAATGGAACTACCTCTTCTCTATATTACATAGGATGGGTTTCCCTAGAATGTTTGTAGCCTGGATAAAATTGCTTTATACTCCGCCTCTGGCAAGGGTTGTTATCAATGGAGGATTATCTACTCAGATGCCCATCACAAGAGGCACCAGGCAGGGATGCCCTCTATCCCCATTGCTCTTTCCAATAGCGATTGAGCCGTTGGCATGTCGCATTCGGCAATTACATAAAGAGAGTGCCTTTAAATGTTTTCAACGACAAATAGGAGTGTCATTATATGCGGATGATATAACCCTGTATGTCGTGAACCCTCAAACAAACCTTAACCCTATCCTACGGGAATTTCTGGTGTTTGGGCGCCGCTCGGGTATACATATCAATTGGAAAAAATCGCAGTTCTTTCCACTCACACCGGCGGTCACTCGATTCCCGCTGGATTACCCGCTTGAGTGGTGTGGGTCAGACCTTCGCTACCTGGGTATCATGGTGCCTACGGATAGGGAGGAGACACTTCGACTGAACTATGGCACTGCTATTACCGAACTGGCTGATAACGTTACCCGTTGGATGGCGATGCCACTGTCTATGGCGGGTAGAGCATCCCTAATCAAAATGGTGATACTGCCACGGTTTTTATACGGCTTTCAGAATATTCCATATTTTCCAGGTGCATATTTTTTTTAAAGATTAAGATCGGAACTCCTTTGTTTGTTCTGGGGCGGTAAACAGCCGCGGTTGAAATGGTCCGTCATTACGCAGCCTTATTGCAAGGGAGGATTTGATGTCCCAAGTTTTGAGATATATTATATGAGTACACAAGCACAATACGCTTATCATTGGATTAACCCGACGCCGTTCATGCCGCAATTAGCGGTTGAGGATTGGATAGCAAAACCTCTTCCACTAAATAGCTTGATTCATGGCGCAGTAGACGTACTGGAGACTCCGTACAACACAGTGACTTGCACTATGGATGCCTGGAGGAGGGTGGCGAGGGTCTTAAACGTTGTTCTGCTGTATTCTCCGCGTCTGCCACTCGCCTATCACCCCCGGATGGTACTTTTACAGGAAACGGGCTTCCAATTGATGTGTAAACGCCTTAAGATCGCCACATGGGGAGACCTGTTTTTAAATGGGCAATTTCGCACACAAGAGCAGCTGTTCCAAGATGTACACCCTACACCTTTAGAGGTTTTTTATTATGTACGATTAAGACAAGCATTGAAAGAAATATTGCCGCACTATCCGGACGAGCCGGAAACAGTGCTGCCACTTCACACTATGCTAACAACGTCGTAGGGTTGCCATCTGGTTTCCAGAGTATACGATGCTATTAGAATGCAACGAAATAGTGTTGAGAACAATGCTTGCCAGTTATGGAGCGTGGATTTAGGTAGTGAAATTTCGGAAGAGCAGTGGAACTACTGTTGTGGCATTACTGCCAACATCTCATCTAGTTGTGGACTTAAGATTATTCATTTTAAGTTCTTGCAGAGGTTCTATTGCACGCCAGTTAGAAAATTACGATTCCAACTTTCAGATAATGATAGATGCGAAAGATGCCACGCAGAGGGAGCGGGATTTCTCCACCTAGCATGGGAGTGTCCAGGGTATTGGAGTATTGGACCCAAGTACATGATGCACTGCAAAACATGCTGGAAGGGGAATTAGACAGGCACCCACTCATCATGCTCCTTGGCTACACTCTGCAGACACCCAGGCCCACCAGAAGGTTTCTTGATCTTGCTTTATCGCTTGCGAAGCGAAGGGTTGCATGTCGGTGGGGGATGGGGAGAGCTCCAAAAGTTAAGGATTGGCTGAAAGACCTTATCTACTGTCAAGACCAGAATACTGTTTATGCCGAGCTACAACCTGTTCGTAGTAGGCCCAAAGATATTTGGGGCCCGTTACAGGTGTATCTAACAGAGCGTGCCGGAGGACAGGAGAGTGCAGAGATTGATGACAATGATGGGGGGGATACATATATAGTTCTGATTGTGCTATGTCCATCGGCCAGAAGATTATACACATTGTTTTTTTTTTTTTTAGCTAATGTATTTTCTGGTGGGTACGAACTGGTTACACTATAGATGTATACAAGGGTTTAGTCCCGCTAGCTCAATGATAACGAGTGCACACCGCATTTGAATTGATCACTGCACTTTCATGTTGAACTTTGAATGACCAAACCCGGATTTACGTATTACCTCCCTGATGTATTGCACTAGATGTATTATTGCAGACTTGCATATGTCGTTTCTTCCAAATGATTGCCATTTCTGAGAATGTACCGTAAAATTGTAGCAGAGTGATGAGAGAATGTACTGTTCATGTTTCTTATAACACAAAAGCAATAAATAAATAAAGTTAAAAAAAAAAGTATTTCTTAGTGGAAAGAATTGTAAAAACTCACTGAGTGGTACACTTTTGTGCCAGGGTATTAATTTGCACGGAGCCTGCGACGGTTCTGCAAATAACCTCTCATGCCACCTGCACGGATCCCCCTCCACAGCGATAGTACCAATTTTCAGGCAGCTATCCAATGGCAGCTACGTTATGCTGAATGATCACAGCTGTTGTGGCATGTTGCCAGGAAAAAGTTATCTCGTAACTGTGTCCTCCACGATCACTTGTTGTATGCAAATATTGTATACAGAAAGGGAGACGGCTTTATGGCCTTCACTGAATATCTCTTCTATATGAATTGATACTTTAAGCAGAATGAAAGCCATTCTTTTACAAAAAACTGTGCCACTGACCTAGTCTAGAGAAACGTATGATCTGCAAGTAGCAAGGTCTTCAGCAGAGATACATGCATTATTATCAACAAACTGCCCAGTACATTTCGCCGAAATGTTAAGTCAAATCTTAAACATGTCTGTAACCAGCGGCATCGCACATGTATTTAAGACGATTTTTTCGGGACTGTTAACACCATTTGAAGCGGTCCTCTGCATTTTTCCCAATTTCGTGCACTCTGTGTTCGGCGGCCTGCCTCTCATCTTGGGACTAGTAGCAGGAATTCTATTTTTATTCCTTCTGCTCCGATATGGCAAGTCCGGTCACCAGCAACACTCAGACTACAATGGAACAATGCCTCCTTGCAATGAGATCGTGAAAGGATTTCACAGATTCTTGGCTTGGCTCGTTTAAGAGATCTGAACACAACGTGGTTTCTATTGTTCAGACCAATCTGGCAAGATTGCATCTTACCTGTTCTTCGCTGCCTGCTTTGCAGACAAGAATGTTGGACATTTGTCTTACACTTCCATCAGTACTGCCATCGGACGTTGATGCTTTGCTAGGTCCAGTAACGGCTCATGCATCGTGTTGCCCCCAACGGCTGCCAATTCTGATGACGGCATTCATTGAGATCTCACCGGCAATTCTAACTGAGGGTGAGATACGAGAATCTACAGGCATACAGGTACCATCTACTACGGACATTGCTAATGCATCAAACGCTGACGGCGATGATCCACACTTCTGCACTTTTGATATGCTAACTGAAGTGGTTCCACTTTCACCTACCACAGTAGACGGTTTCTTTACGAGCCTAGACAATCTGATGTTTTCTCCTGAAACTCCTGAGAATACCTTTTGATTATTTCACACTGAACTCTGCAATTCGGCCTTCAGTTTTCAAAACAATCCACTATTTTGAACTTTTTCCAAAATAGAACTTTTTGGCACAGAGTAATCTGCTTAAAGTAGAACTATTGTTAGAGAACAAGATTTCGTGTTTGAACTTCCTATATGGCAATATTTGGCTTCAACCTCGAATACAAACACTGTTAAAAACTTATGCTATGGGACAGATTTCAGGTATCAATTGATGAATATACTTTCGTTTTATTTAAAGAATATATGCTCATGATTTATGCTTGATTTCATATGACGCCTATAAACTTTTGCATACAGTGTATACTCATTTCATGTGAACAAACCTATTCAAATGCATTTTTGTATTTTGGGGTGGGATTGTGAACACTTTGCTTTAGATATGTTCAGTGCTTAGGTATTATTGAACTTAATAATCGTGGAGTGGGTGTTATGTGGGAATCTAGGTAATTTTCCAGATGCATGTCCATATATAGGTATAAATCACCCAGTCCTTATATAGGCATAGGAATCATTGCCTTATTTAGTCTTAGCCTGTGCAGCCCAAATACGGCATGGCTACTTCCACTAAACTCCGAGAATCCACAACGATTTCTTGGAAAAACCAGCCTTCAGCATTCAGGGACTTCCCCTTGCTTGAATACTAATTTACCCAAGAACTCCTGGAGTTTTCAAGGAAATGAGGCACTAGTGACGATATTATGTCCAATCTTACGTCAAACTCAGCACCTTCAAAGTATAAATATGCCTACATTTGCCCAGTCAAACATACTGCGGTTTAGGAGCAGATCGACTAACTAATTGCCCGACGCCCTGCTGCTGCAAGTGCCGAAGGAAGCCGACCCTTCAACTGACGCACTGAGAAGATGCTGTCTTTTCTCTTGCCGAGAAATCCAGCTCCGGTGTTTCCAGGCTACCCTTGCGGGTTGCTGGGAGATGAGTCCTGAGAGAGAGATACAAGACCTCTATCGTTCTAAAACCAAGGTACGGAGCCGATTAGACCCTTAGAGAATTCTTGGAACAGATTCTTGGCAGAAAATTACTAGACTTAAGCTACACCACACTTACCCCTCCCTCGTACTAGACTTCGGTTAGGTACACCGGGGTAGGCATATTTTAGAAGCACCAGTTGAGTATTTTTAGCCACTATTTTATCACTGTATGTATTTTTTGCATTTTATGTATTCTATGTTTATGGCTTAGAAACCATATCATGCTTTTACAGTACTATTTTATAATACTATTCGTATTATATGTATTGTACTTCTTAACTAGCATTTCAATTGTAGCAGTGCATTTCTTATGCTTAAGAAATAAGACTGTTCAATAAATACTTTTATTGAAAACGCCCGTCTCTCTATTTCTAAGCAACTCTGGTGAAACGAAGCATGCACATCTGACTGAGTGAAAAGAGCCGTCTATTGTTTCCACGACTCTAGAGATACGTTTCATTCTGGGGAAACAAAGTTGTCATGTTATATGGTTGTCAGAGACTAATCCCTTCTTGTTTATTTGAGAACGTTTCTAGTGACCTCTGAGCTAGCTGGCACTCACAATAAAGTCTAATATATTCGGCAGAGACCTAGTCGACTTAAATCCTACGTCTAAGCTGCAGGATATATTATTCCAATGCGCAGAGCCTATTGGGAATATAGGAACTACACTACACTACGGGGGGGATGGGATATAGATAGTTGCCCAGCTTATACGCGGCAGACATACCATTTTAAGCAGGGCATTGCGCTCCATGGGGTTCAGTGGAAGTTGGCCCAAAGGCTGTGATCGGCCTGAGCCACAGGTCCAGCTCCTGGAAATTAAGGGCCCAGGCCAGATCCGGGAGGGGGACACATGCATCTCTAAATACTTGAATGAGTTGCGTTGGGTCGGAATGTTGGGACACAAAACCATTCCCAAAGGCGTCACTCCTCACCTCCAGTAGAAAGGAGTTGCTTTTGTTAACCCAGAGCCCGGACACATCAACCTGGAGCGGAAGAAGAGTCAGGCAACTGGGCCCAGAGTGCTAGGGATACTTCAAAAACAGAAAATTTTTGTCTGCATAGAACACTATGCGACCTTTGAACCCGCTTTCCCACCACAAGCCCTAAACTTGCCCATCGCAACGTACAAGCTGCGTTAGAGGTTCTGTCACAAAGGCAAAGGCAAATAACAGGGGGACATCAGACACCACTGGCGCGTACCACGCTCGATAGGAAACACAGGAGATGGAACCCCATTTACACGGACCTGGGCGGTTGGGCGCGCCACTGGATAGGTGTTGTCCTGGTTTGTAATCTCTCTCAGATGTTGCAACACCCGTTTGTAAACCGGCAGTTTGGTGCTGCCTATGTACTGAAGGCCACAAGGGCACAGCAGGCCATAGACCGCAAATTCAGTTTTACATGTCAACAGTTCAGAAATGTTATATGTTTTATCACTAAAGGGTGTGTAGTATGTGCTTTTCTTACTTCCATAGGAACGTGCTTTACATGTCTTACACCTGTAAAATCCTTTGATGGCTTTGATCCAGCTACTGTTGTCTACAACCTCTGGACTAGTTTTACTAGAATATCCCTCATTGAGGGAGCCTTGCTGTAGGTGATGAACACCCTCTGCGGTAGCAGGGGTCCAATCGCCGGATCGCTAAGTACCAGAGGCCAGTTCTGCTGTATAATCTTGCCAAGTGACTTTTGTTGCTTGCTGTATTTCATGATCATTCTGAAGCTGTCATTACCCGAACTAGTTTGGCATGGTACTGCTTTTGTGGTTCTCTCCTGTAGTGCTCTGAGGAAGGTGATGGCTACTTGCTATTTGTTCAATATCTTCAAATAAACAAGTTTTTTGTACGGTATCTTTGTTTAGACTGAACTTGTTATATTTTCCCTGGATTTCAGTCAAATCTCCCTTATGTTATCAATTGGAGGCGTAGTTACGCTCCACTATTATCCTGTGGCAGGCGACACCTTCCTCCTTTGTCTCCGTTGGTGGACCCATTGTCATAATTGTCACTATTTACACTGAACAATTTCAGCAGCGCGTCATGTGATCAAGACCGCGTTGGAGCGGTCAAATTGCGTCATGCTAGGCGCTGGCCGGAAGTAGACTGGTTGCCGTGGATCCTTTGATTCTGAATTAAAGCACTGCATTTTTTAAACTACACCTGGTGGTCCGTACCTGTTTGGTTTTGTCATCTGATGTGGTGAGCCAGGATTGTGGTGTTGTGTGTGTGTGTGTGTGTGTGTGTGTATATATAAATATATATATATATATATCACAACAATACCTTTTCAGGCTTAGAATGCTGCATAAATTATGCAAAAAGGCAGCAGGGAAAACAGTCATTGTCTACCCAAGCATGTGGAGGCAAACAGTGATGAAACAGTGATTGTGTTTGATAAAAGGGCAGGCAATTTGACTATTGGTAAAAATTACATTTTCACAAGACTTTCCTTCCTCAGTTTGACAACCTGGCCGGTGCGCACTGATAAAGTTGTTCAATGCCGCCTCTCTCTTTTTGCTTTTGACCAGCTTTGGCTAACCTTGCTCAAACCTTTGGTTATGATGCTCCCTTCCAGCCCCCCTTGCTTGCCAACCCTTGAACCACAACTATTATCTAAAAATGCTGTAAATGTTGTCCAGCTGCCAGAGTAAGCTCTCCACTTTAATGCTCATCATGCTCAAGATTTTGGACACCACCCTCTTTACCCAGGAACTCCCTTTGCCCTCATCTCATGTTGTCATTTTATCTTGCACCGATAATTGGCAGTTTCTGAATTTCTCCCAGCAGCACCCTCCGCAAGTACCAATCATACTTAATGCGTATTGTCACTGTCGCCCCCTGTAATCTGCAGAGCACAGAACCAGTGCCAGTGGGGAGAGGGGAGAAAGTGGGACGAGAGGGGCATTTTCTCCACCGTCTTAAACCTTGGTACCGGCCAGACAATGAAGGCTTTACTTATGGGCAAATAAAATAAATCAGTGCCCACTTCCTAAGCATTCTGAGCCCATCTAATCTTACATTTCGACCTATGGTGCTAATGAGCACTTGTATAGAGCAACAGTATTGTACATTTTGCTTACGTATTTATAGTTTGAATATTTTGCCTTTAATTATAAGTTTATGATGCATAAGCTTTTATCCAGTTAAACCTTTATAATATTTGTTGATTCTTTTATTTTAACAGTTAATGAGAATGATGTTTGAGTATGCTGATGAGCGCATTGACCTGGAACTAATATCCTTCTGCATTAACCTCGCTGCTAACAAGAGGAATGCTCAACTTATTTGTGAAGGTAATAATGTGAAACTTACTGATATGTTGTCTGAGTAAAAAATGCATTTAGAAAATATAAAATAAAATGTGAAGAATGTTATACTTTGTCAGAACCCCTTTCAGGGGGCCATGGGGCAAGCAGGAGCTCCTGTGCCCAAGCATGGTGGTTGAGGCCTTTTACTACTGATCTGTGGGGGCCTGACACGCTGTAGGTCCTACGCAACTTGGCCAAGTACCCTTTCAGCACTTGAATCTCGGTTGTAGTGCGGGTCGAGCAGTTCAAGACTTCTTGGGGGAGGCACAGAATGGGATGGAACACAGGCTAACAACTCAAAAATGTACAATAGCAGCAATAAATGATTGTCTTGTTAAATACTTTCTTTTATGACAAAAGGGCAACATCCACAAACAATACACACAGCCCGCGAGGTCAGGGCTCAAGTTTTAAATAGGCAGTCCCCTGAGACCCACTTCCCTCTCACTGATGATGGTGGTTATTCCCCATTCACTATAGGCTACATTCAGGTTATGCCCTACTAGCAATCTGATGCCCGGGAGTCCCACTCTGACTCTGTTAAAAAAGTCAAAACATTTCCAACGAAAAAGTGCCATGTGGCAGGCAAGTTTCCTTGGGGCATCCGGTGTCTCACTAGGTCTTGCCTGCATCAGCAGGGATTCTCTGATCAGAGTCTCTGAGAGTGTCTCTCTTGCAGGCGCAGCAGCTGCCTCTGGTGAGTAACACACATGCTGCTCTGCAGGGACCGCGGATGGGTGTCCTTGACAACCCTCGGATGCAACTATATTTGGTCTTCATCACAGATGGTGGGAGTCGGGAGCAATTTCAATTCCTCAGTCTGGGCTTTGGCCCACACGGGTCAGCACGGCACCCTGTCCTCACAACAATAGCATCAACCAGGCTGTGATTCTTGTCTTTTTTTCAGTGACCATCCCTGGCATTCAGGGTCACCACATTTGCTCTTCACTCTGGTGATGGCTCAATCAGCTCAGCAGTATGCCTCTTCACAGCAGCCCCCTTTGGCACAAGGGGTCGCCAACTTACACACTTACAAATGTGCGATGGCCTGATCGATATGGTAAAGTTCACGGGGTACCCTATGGCATATGGGGTTGCTGACTTAAACCTGCAAACAGGCAGTGGCCAGATCGGTGCAGCAGCTGTCTCCTCACAGCTCGCTACAGGGCTTCACTTACCTGAATCATCCACTGGACCTCAATCCCTCCAACAGTGTCCCCTTCCTCACAGGGCACATATACTGATTTCGAGAAGCAGGCAAGTACTGGTGCTTCGGGGTTAGGAGGTTTTGCATATTCCTGAGAGATGTACGTTACCCAGCTAAGAGACTGGCAGGCCTTAGCCTCCAGCCTTGGTCACAGGCAGAATACGTGTAAAGCTTCCCCTCCTCGCACGGCCTGTCTGGCTGTTTGACAGTTGACAATTTTGGGGACCTTCAGCTCCCCTTCTTTTGGACTATTTCCAGACACCAAATGTGATTTTTGTTCATCACGCCCAGGGGACGTGGCCTGGTAGTTCGGGCTGGACTGTTTTGCTTTTGTTGCCCTAAGTGGGAAGGGTATGCCCAGACGTGGGCCTCATGCTCATTGTGCCACAGGATTCAAACTCGCATGGCTGATGAGAGGTGAGACGCCAAAATTAGCCTGAGAATGCTTGTTTCTGGTCAAGGGAGAACCTGGCAGTTTGGGCTGGACTGTTCCCATCGGGAGGAGGGTCAAGACGGATTTGCATATCACTGGGTTCAATCTGGGGTTGCATGGTGTTCCAAAAAACGATGGAATGAACCTAGATCTGTGCCTTGGGGTGAATCATTCGAACCAAAAAAAATTTGGGGTGCTTTTTGAACCTTAAGTGGGAAGGGTATGCCCAGACGTGGGTCCCGTGCTCACTGTGCCTCTGGATTCAAGCTTGCCTGGCTGATAAGGGGTGATACCCCAAAACCAGTGCCAGGATGCTTGTTTCCGGTTCAGGGCGGACCTGGTCTGGCAGTTCTGGCTGGACTGTTCACATCAGGGGCAAGGTCAAGAGTGGTTTGCATATGGCTGGGTCCAAACTGGGGTGTGCTGGTGAGAAAAACAGTTATGGAATAAACCCAGATCTGTGACTGGGGATGAATGTTTAATTTGTTCAGGATTCCATCCATCATTTTTTATTTTTTCATATGGAATGCTAGCCGAGAACACTGTTTTTCGGTCAGTGTTGGATGCTCAGTTATTCTTTCCCTATGCTGGCAGGTATCGGCATGAATATAGGTATGATGGACTGGCATGGTGAAACAGCTACTCCTTTATTCTATAGTTGTGAATCTGGTTGTGAGTGTTGTCAATTAAGGTTTTAATTTGTTTTTGTTGTAGGTATACTGTAGTTATGTTGGCAGAAGATTATGCTAGGACTGTCGTGCTCCCTGCTATTGTAGACTGCAAAGGCATCTGCCTGAGGAGGAACTTATATAGGTCCAATTTGAAAGCACAGATCATTTATAGAGAAGTCTAAAGACTGAGAAATACAGGTGATTTCACCGATGCCGTCCTACATTTATAGTGAACCCCCATTCTAGGCCCATACATAATGAATCCCTGGACGTAGCTGGTACGTCATGGACAGGTTTGTATGTCCATTCACTATTGGAATCTTTAGTCCAAGGGTCAGGACTTAATAAACATTGGGAAGGGAGGCCTATTCAAATATTGCATTTTGTAGTACATGGAGTAGTATTGACCGGTTACTCACCGGTAATATTCATTACTCCGAGTCGTAGCCCTCCCCGTCCCAGTCCTAACTACATGAGCATAGCTCCTCCCACCAGAAACTCCCAAGCAACTTGAAACCCATCCCTTCCCTCCAGGCCACACCCATACCCTGAGGCATATAATCCAGTGACCTGCCAATCAACAACCTGTACCCAACAAGCACAAGAAGCCGAAACAGGGAGGGAGGGATGGGAACCTGGACTGGGACGGGGAGGGCTACGACTCGGAGTAATGAATATTACCGGTGAGTAACCGGTCATTACCTCCTCGTCAGCCCTCCCCGTCCCAGTCCTAACTACATGAGCAGATACCAAAGCAATAATCGGCTTCACTCAGTAGCAAAAAAAAACCAGACTTTATTAAAGCACAGAAAGTCACACCACCGGAGTAGAACGCAACACAGCGTCCCCAAACCCAGCAGAATCAGTCCCCCCAACCACCAAACGATAATGGGACATAAAGGTGTGCGGAGAACTCCAGGTAGCGGCCCTGCAGATTTCAGCCATGGAAGCCCCCTGAAAACAAGCCCAGGAAGCCGCCAACCCCCGAGTCGACCTCCCCTGAACAGACCCAGGAGCCAACACACCACAGGCCTCATATGCAGCACCCACAGCCCAACGCAGCCAACGACTGAAGGTAGCCCCAGAAGGCTTAAGACCCTGACCAGCCAGGCCAAAGGTCACAAAAAGGGATTCCACCTTACAAAACGGCCCAGTACGCAACAAATAGATCTCCAGAGCCCTCCGAACGTCCAAACAGTGCAGCCGCACCTCAACCTCTGAAAGAGGATCAGGACAAAAAACAGGCAAAACCAGATCCGCAGAGCAGTGAAAAGAGGAAGGGACCTTGGGAACAAAGGAAGGATCAGGCCGCAGTACCACCCGATCAGGAAAGAAACGTAAAAAAGGGGCCGAACAAAGCAAGGAGCCCAATTCCCCAATCCGCCTAGCCGACGTAATAGCCACCAGGAACAGCACCTTGATCGTCAGAAACCTCAAAGACACCTCCAGCAGAGGTTCAAAGGGAGCCCCCTGCAAAGCCCCCAAAACCAGAGGCAGATCCCAACTAGGAGCAAAGGACCGAATGACAGGCTTCTGAAGGAAGCAACTCCGCAACAAACGGGACACCAGGGGAACCACCGGGTCACAGACCGAACCCCGAAAGGCCCGAACAGCAGCCCACTGAGCCCTCAGGGAGGAAACAGCCAGACCCAAGTCAAAGCCGTCCTTCAAAAAGTCCAAGACCAATACCGGATCCACTGCCAACGCAGACCACCCACGCGCCGTACACCAAGACTGAAAAGAAACCCAATGCCGGGCATAGGATTTGAGAGTCGAAGGGCGCCTGGACCTCTGAATAAATTCCGCCACAGAAGGAGAACACCCCAACGCCACAAGGTTCATCCTCTCAACAGCCAACCCGCCAGCCTCAGGCGGACCAGACACTCCAGAGACAGAGGGGGAAACGACAAGGGACAAGGGACCACTGGCAACCTCCAGCAAGGCCCCACTGCCAACTTCAATAACAGAGGGAACCAAGGCCGCCTGGACCAATCCGGAGCCACCAGGATCACCGAAGCCCGATCCAACTTGACCTTCAGCAGAACACGCGGCAGCAGGGCAATAGGGGGAAAGGCATACATCAGGCCCCCCTCCCACTGGAAGGACAGGGCATCTACCCTCCAAACCTCGGCAGAGCGAACCAGAGAACAAAACGTCTCCCTCAAGGCGTTCCCCGGGGCTGCAAACAGGTCCACCACTGGGACCCCGAACCGGGCCATCAGGCAGCGAAACACATCCTGAGACAGGCACATGTCCGACAGGGAAGGAAACACCCTGCTCAGGCGATCCGCCTCCGAGTTCAAAATCCCAGGCAGATGTAAAGCCCTCAGAGACAACAAGTGAGACTCCGCCCACAGGCCTATACTTTGAGCCAACAAATTGAGGGAAGCCACCCTCGCGCTCCCCTGGCGGTTGATATAACACACCACCACCGTGTTGTCGGACCGCACCATCACATCCCTCTGGAGGACCCAAGGCAGAAAATGAGACAACGCCAACTGAACCGCCTTCAATTCTCGCCAATTCGAGGACATTTCCGCCTCCGGCACAGACCAAAGACCCTGCACAGACTCCTGACCCAAGACCGCACCCCAACCCAGTACGCTGGCGTCGGTCGTCAGGACCAACCTCACCTGGGACACAAAGGGCGAGCCCTGCAAGAGGTTCCGATCCACCAGCCACCAGGACAACTCCCGGGCGATGGACACACCCCCCGGAACCAACAGCTCGTAATCCAGAGAGGCCGGATACCAATGCTCCAGAAGATGATTCACAAGGGGGTATAAGTGTAAACGGGCCCAAGGAACAATCATCACAGTTGCTGACATCAGCCCCTGAACACGCAACCACTGGCGAGCCGTGGAAGACTGAGCCCCCAACACCTTCTTCAGTTCGTGCACAAGAGTCAGTCTGCGGGGCTCCGACAGGAAGACCTTCCCCAACCTGGTGTTGAACCCCCCCCCCCAATGAACAACAGTTCCTGAGTGGGGTGAAGATGGGATTTCTCCAAGTTCAGAATCCACCCGAACCGTTGAAGGAGACTGCAAACCTCCCGGGATTGTGACTGAGCCTGAAGGAAAGAAGAGGAAGAAATCAACCAATCGTCCAAGTAAGGGAAAACCTGTATACCCTTAGCATGCAACAAACCCACCAAGGGCGCCAACACCTTAGTAAACACCCTCGGAGAGGCAGACAGGCCAAACGGCAATACCTGGAACTGGTAGTGATCCACCCCCACACAGAAACGCAGGAACCTCTGCGAATCCGCGTGCACTGGCACATGAAAATAGGCATCCCGTAGATCGAGAGAAGTCAGGAAATCCCCCACCGACAGGAAGGGAAGAATCAACTGTAGAGTCACCATTTTGAAGGACCGATGAGGGACACACAAGTTCACCGCCTTTAGATCCAGGACCGGACGGAAGTCCCCATTTGGCTTTTGGATCAAAAACAGGATTGAGTACACCCCCCGACCCTGTTGACTCACAGGCACCCTCACCACAGCACCCTTTGACACCAAGTCCCAAACTCCGTCCAATAGAGCACGACATCTTGCCAGAGACCCGGGAACAGGGGTAGCTTTGAACACATCCACCGGAGGAGTCCCAAATTCTATTCTGTAGCCCAGTCGTACCACCTGCAGAACGCACAGATCCTGAACGAACTCCTCCCAGACTGGCAAAAAAGAGGTGAGGCGACCCCCAACCGGCACCTTCAAGGAATCCATCACATAGTCACGACTTGGAGGGACCTGCAGAAGAGGAAGCACCTTGTTGACCCCGGGACTTGTGGAAGGAAGGGACACCCCGGCCACGTCCCCTACCACGAAAGGGCTGAGCAGCCATCTTAGATTGAAACGCTTGCCCAAAAGCCCGCTTATAACCCGCAAACTTCCCTTTCTGAGAAGAGCGGACCGGAGCCAACAACTTCTTGTCCTCAGCTGTCTTTTTAATCAAAGCTTCCAACGGCTCCCCAAACAGCTTAGAGCCCGTGAAGGGAATCTTCATCACGGCCGCCTTCTGAGCAGCTTCCGCCTTCCAAGACTTAAGCCACAACTGCCTCCTAGCAGCAACCGAGGCACCAGCAGCCGCCGCCGCAGCACTAAGGGAGTCGAAGGACAAGTCAGCCATGAAACGCAATTGTTGTTCCAACATGGACAAAGACTCAGAGGGATCCATATCCTGCATGAGCTGCGCAGAAATACCCTGACAGTCCTTAAGAAGCGACTGAACAAGATAGCTGGTGTAAGCTGCAGACCGAACAGCCAGATTGGAGGCCGCAAAGGACCGCTTCAAGGCCCCCTCAACCCGCTTGTCCCCAGGATCAGAAGGTACCACATCCTCAGACACCACCAGGCTCTGAGACGCCATACCAGCCAGCAGAGAATCCACTTTCACCACAACCGGAAACTCCTCCGTGAATCCCTGCAAGGGATACCTCTTAGCCAGAAACCGGGGAAAGGCATGCCTGTCAACATCCTTCCACTCCCCCTCCAGCACCTTCCTCACAGACGTATGAATGGGGAGGCTTTCCGGATCTTTCTTCAGGTAATTGGCGAAGAAGTCTTCAGACTCTCCACCCACCACAGGATCAGGGAATCCCAGATTGTCCCAAACATGCTGCAAAACACAGCGAAGGTCAGCCCCTTGGACAAAACGACCCTTCACCTCCTCATCAGAGTCAACATCCGGATCTACCTCAGCCGAGGCATTCAATTTCTGTCTCTTAGGCCCCTTGGGAACATGAGCCACAAAGGCCGCCGCCACAGCAGCCTCAATCATTTTCTGAATATCCGCCATGGAAGGAGCAGAGGAAGAACCAGCGACCACCTCTCCATCCTCACAGCCGAGCTCACGCACGTCTGCACCTCTACCCTCCATGTTGTAAACATGAGAACAGAAACCCAGACCCCAAGATATACCCAGACCAATCAAGCAAAAATCCCCAAGGGCCAACCAGGGAACGCCACCTGGACCGGGAGCCAATCCCAACACAGGACCGAAGGCTGGGCTTCAAACCGCCCTATCAGTGAAGACCACCAACCTACAAAAGGAAATGATTGAACAGGGCCCAACTGTAAGGACACGAAGAAACCCAGAAGACCCCGCCCCAGGAACCAGTGAAACCAGAGGTAAGAACTCCCCACCGCCCCAGCAGAACTGCAGGAGAGCAGAGCCTCCAAACCCCACATGACCCCCACAGACAGCAGAGACAGGCCAAGGACAAGGGAAAAACACCATGGGGCCCCACCACAGCAGAGCAGGAAGAGGCCAAGACTCGAAATCAAGCCCCATGCAAATCCCTCCAGCAACACAAAAACGGCAATTAGGACCGCCAGTAGAGGGAGCTCCAACTACAGAAACGCGGGGAAGAGAACCTAACCTAGGTAAGATCAAAGTCGGACTGAACCTTAACATCGGGCCCCCACGGACCAAACAAAGGCAGTCCCCCCCCCCCCCCCCCCCCTCCCCGCAACCCCATACACCACCAAGGATTGCAGGAAGCAATAAAAAGGGGGAAAACACGGGCACGAAAGAAACGAGCACCAAGAGTATGGGTAGAGACAGAGAAGCCAAACCGGCACGCCCTCGGCGTGCTGAAAAAGCCAGCCACACCCCCCCCCTCCCTCCCTGGGAGCACCCGCTAGAGCAGGGAACGAACCCGGAAGAGGGGAGGCTGCAGCAGGGAGACACCACCACCAGGCAGTCCGAACCCCAACCCCATGGTCCCGCTACAGCAGGGACTCAAAGTAAATGCCCACAAGGTAAAACAAAAACAGGCACAATAGGGGTTAAAAACGGGCGCTCAACATCCCGTTTCACACTTACCAGATAGGAGGCCAATTCCAGTGCCCCCCTCGACGAAGTCTGCTCGGAAGTGATTCCGCAGAATAAACAAACAGGTTGTTGATTGGCAGGTCACTGGATTATATGCCTCAGGGTATGGGTGTGGCCTGGAGGGAAGGGATGGGTTTCAAGTTGCTTGGGAGTTTCTGGTGGGAGGAGCTATGCTCATGTAGTTAGGACTGGGACGGGGAGGGCTGACGAGGAGGTAATGTTACTGCAGCTCTAAGAGGGTAAAAACTGGTGTAAATGTACTTCAGCCCAGCCTCGGAGTAAGCCAAGCACAACACATGCCCTATCACAGGTACTGCAACACCCTTTTGTAGACAACAGGAGGCAGGGAAATAAAATAACACCTTATAGGAACCAATGTTCAGTTAATTGCATAATGCCATTTAAGTGAACTTAATACTAAAAAAATTGACTTATTATATTTTCCAGTAAACATATGATTTTCTTAACATAATTTACTTCATATTAAATAAAAATGGTAGTGAGGGTCGAAATTCTTTAATTTTATTTATAGTTAAGAAATTATTTATAAATATTATACTTAAATTAGCTTATACTAATTTAAATTGTTGTTAATGTCCTTTAGCGTTTTATTTTATTAGCATGAAGTTAAAAAAAATCAATATCACTTTACATTTTTATTTTACAATAATATATTTATTTTCTTTAAATATACAGTGAATAGTTTGCTCATTACGCTTCCACATGGAGATCTAAGGCACGGTGGCAGAGATTTACACCTACATGGGCAAACTTACCGGTAATAACTTTACCCTCGTAAAACCAGTTGTAGGCGGCTCCGCCCTCCTGATTTGATGGGGTGGAGACATGCAAGTCTACACCTAGGTGCAACTCAAATTTCTGAAATTGTGAATAGCAAAAGATTGAATGTATAGTAGTAAATATGCACATGAGTAAATATATGTAATTACTCTTGTGAATAGGTACCTGGGTGTAGTTAGATCGTATGTAGTGGATTTAACACAGAGTACTTTCACCAGTTAAATATCCTGCTGCTTTTGCAAGGTGAGTACTTCTTTCACAAAAGCAGGTCTCAGCAGCTAACTGCATGGTGGAGCTTCCTAGGGTTAAGCTCCAATGTATTTTCCGCCTCATCCTGGTTACTAGTCTCCACAGAAAGGCAGGTAGTTTGTGGGGTGGGGAGGGAGAGAACTCCAAAGGCCACGTAAAGTGAGCCAGGCAGCACAGGGAAGTCCAGGGCTTCAAGACTTTGTTTATCCAGTTGAACTGACAAAAAAGGGGAGGGAGGGGGGTGTCATGCAAGACATTTGAGGACTGATTTGTAAGGCTTTTGGGATTGTACATAGGCACCCTCTGTGCATGTAAACATATATCCTGATTTATGGGGAAATCAAAGGATAGGAGATTAAATGCAAATTAAGAGCCCAGTGTAATCTGCTGCAAAGAAGCCTCGCAGTTTGCAGGGACACAGCATGCTAAGTGGCACATGTAAAAGTGTATCGATCTTCTCTCTGGCCGCAGCTGTTGTAAAGCTGAGACTTGACAACCGTGCTCCTTTTATAGAAATTGAGAACTCTTACTTGAATGTATGTGCTTGAGTATCTATGAAATGTAGTTCTCATTGACGTGGGCATGTGATAAGTTATTGGTAGATATAGGGGAAGGGTACGAATTAGGGCAGTGGATCATAACCTGTTGTCTTCTGTGGAGCCCTACTTAATCGGTATTGGAATAAGCATTTCTGATGATTTGAACTGCTAAACAATCCACAGAACATGCAGAGACAAGCATTCATCAAACACATACACACAATTATGAAATATATTTTATTCACAAATATGAAAAATCTAAATTGTAATGAGAATCTTCTTCTAAATTCAATTGAGGCCACTTATTGTCCATAATTTGTTCTGTGTGATGCATTTTCACTGCTCCTACAAATCAATCAGATGATACTTACTAAATGTGTAGCATCTAATTTTAAATTCCTTCACATTTACAGAACGGTTTAATTTTTTTAATTTACATTTTGCTTCTTTATTTATATACACTTTATTAGTCTGTTAATATTATTTTATTTTCTAAGTCGTTGCGAACCCCCTGAAAAGAATTTGCAGACCCCAAGGAGGCTCCGAACTACAGGCTAAGAACCACTGATTTAGGGGTGCCGCTCGAGTGAGGAGTTTGTGTTGTTTCCAGTTTCTGCTCGCCACAGGAGTGGTTGGGAGCCAACGCCCTGCTGGGGATTCATTTGCTGCAAGTCCGGCCGCAGTGGAGGTGAGAGGCGGAGGCGAGCGGGACTGCGAGGACCAGCAGTCCATCTGGCAGCGCCAGCTGGTTCCTCTTCCCACCGCGCCTCGCGCCCCCTCCCAGTGCCACGCCCCCCCGCCTGAGTGAACTTAACTCCTCGCGGCCCCCGCTTCGCGGGTGCCGCTCGAGTGAGGAGTTTGTGTTGTTTCCAGTTTCTGCTCGCCACAGGAGTGGTTGGGAGCCAACGCCCTGCTGGGGATTCATTTGCTGCAAGTCCGACCGCAGTGGAGGTGAGAGGCGGAGGCGAGCGGGACTGCGAGGACCAGCAGTCCATCTGGCAGCGCCAGCTGGTTCCTCTTCCCGCCGCGCCTCGCGCCCCCTCCCAGTGCCACGCCCCCCCGCCTGAGTGAACTTAACTCCTCGCGGCCCCCGCTTCGCGGGTGCCGCTCGAGTGAGGAGTTTGTGTTGTTTCCAGTTTCTGCTCGCCACAGGAGTGGTTGGGAGCCAACGCCCTGCTGGGGATTCATTTGCTGCAAGTCCGGCCGCAGTGGAGGTGAGAGGCGGAGGCGAGCGGGACTGCGAGGACCAGCAGTCCATCTGGCAGCGCCAGCTGGTTCCTCTTCCTGCCGCGCCTCGCGCCCCCTCCCAGTGACACGCCCCCTTGTTACACTTAAGAGAATCTCCTCACGCGCGCAGCGGGACGCGCGCGGGGCGGTCACCGGGGCGAAGACCGGGCAAAGAGCGGGCCGTTCTAGGCCGTTAGAGGCCGGTAGAGACCGGACCGGGCCCCCCCTCTAACGCCCTGGTTAAATTGTTCCATCATTTACCTCATTATGGCATCTAGAGCTTTAAGGAGTAAGTCGGTACAACATGGCACAAGCACTTTGGAAATTTTTTTTCCCAAGGCGAGCTCCCAAACCAGCAAGTGTCACTCATCTACGGACTCTCACCTTGAGATGGGTCCTGAAAGTGTGTTCTTGGACCTTGGGGAATCTGTCTCAAATGATGCTAGTACACCCATCACCACGGACGCTACCCATATGTCTCTGCTGGACAGCATCGACCAGACTATTGAGTCGGTACTTCGACAGTTAAGAACTCCGGTTACGCAGAGGGATCGGGATTCCCCACGGCCAACGGGGATTTCCGACCACTCTGCTGTCCTGGATAATATGGGTCTAAACACGTTGGAAGCGGGTCAAGCGGCCTTGTCAACAGTCCTTGTAGATAGTGGGGTGGCACAGCCTCTAAAAAGAAAAAGGCCTGCTGAAATAAAGAGGGCAAAAAGGGCAAAAATTGTTGCATCTGAATCAACCCTTGAAGATAGTATAGATATTTCGGTCTCCCCTGAGCTCATTCTATCTGGGTCTGGGTCGGATCTTGTGGCCTCGCCAGCTCCTGTGTTATCACCAGCGGCGGCGGGCCCATTTATCTTTGGTGGGCTATCTTCTAATAGTTCAGATATAGTAATTAATTCCCTCACAGCTATTATCAAGAATTTGTTAACCCCCACCTCAGTCAGATTAGAGGCTATAGAGAATCTACTCCAGTCCCGGGAAAATATCCTTACTAGGAGAAGCCCTGGTGTAGCTACAAACGCCCCCATAGCCACCGGGGAACCACCTGGGAATAGCTTACCTCCTACCACATTGCCCCAGGTTTCCAGTAGGGCATTGCCTAGTGCAAATGGTGCGTCTATTTCTCAGACGCGCACTTTGTTACCTCCAGTGCCTAGGCCCCCTGTTCCGGCCCCTAGGAGATCTAAGTTACCCCCTGCGCCGCGGCTTGCGCCGCAGTCAAGGGCGACAGTGGGTCCTACAAATGTCCCAAGCGATGGTTGTGTCCCTCCCCCAGATAGACGCAGGGAGGTCAATCTGCCCCCAGAAGCTGTTCCATACACGGCAATCATGGTGGGAGTTCCTGAGCTAGCTGGTGGTGTTAGGGAGTCTCAAGACTCCCTACGCAATAAGGTCATAAGCTGGCTCAGTATCAATAGACCGCTGCCTCCAAAATTGAAGGGTGAGGTTCTGATGGTAAGGAGGATCCCATGGATTGGTTCTACCAAAAAGAACAGGTCAGGGGATTGCATCGTCTTAAGTTTTAGGAGCCCACACGTTGCAAATTACATCTGCAACTGGCTTGTAAGGCCTGATAAGTCCACAATAGAACTTGTACCCCTTTCTTATTTCTATCCTAGTGGTAGCAACACGGTGGGAGGGAGTGAGAAGGGATGGACCAGGGTGGGCTTTGCTGTAGATGGCTCCCGTTACAGACCAAGGCACCCCTTACCAACTGCTCAGGCAAACTTCATACATCACAACAGGTTTTCCTGTCTGGACCAGGTCGATTGACCACAAACCAGGCCAATCCTGTCTGGTCCTGAGAATAGGGTGGATGACGTGCAAAGCCGTGTGGGTTTGGGTGTGATCCCTATGTTGGAACCAACCCGGCTCCAGGCCGCTAATGAGCGAGGGGCTGACACGATTGACAATCTGTGCCAACTGAGTCCCCCACTTAACACCGGGTCAGCCCATATTCCGCAAACAGGGGCAGTGGAGCGGGCTGGCCCTGCTGCCACCGCTGTCGGCGGAACCGGTGCCCTAGACGTTGGTTTACCCATGGCTACCCCGCAACCTCCTGCTGGAGCTCAGGGCAGCCTGCCACTTGACCCAGGACTGAGAATTCTCTCCTGGAATGTGGCAGGAATTGCGAACAAGGAAGGCTCTCCTGAATGGGACTCCCTGGTAGGTGGATGTGATATTCTTCTCCTACAGGAGACTTGGGCGAGGGCCGCTCAGACCAAGAGAGGGTTTGAAGTATTTGAAATCCCTGCCAAATGGGCTGGGAGGGGGAGGCCATCTGGTGGCTTGGCAATCTGGATTGCGAGTCACACTGGGTGCCAAGCGGAGCAGGTTCGCACGTGTTCGCAGGACATCCAGTGTGTGCGGCTCACTTGGCCTGGCAAAACTCCGTGGGCCATTGTCAACGTCTACTCGCGCCCGGTTGCCTCGCCAAGTGAATCACCTACCTTAAATGATCTGGCTTCCTTCTTGGGCCAACTTCCGGGTGACTACAAGGTGGTACTTGGAGGAGACTTCAATTGCCACTTTGAACCTTTGGAAGGTTTACTCGATGGTGTCCTTACGGCCGAGGACGACCATTGGGGGGTTCCACCCTCTTCTTCTCCTCACCCTAAAGCCTGGTCCCCTCTAGCCTTACAACTCATGTCCCTTACCCTGAATAGCGCGCTGAGGGCGTGTAATGGTCGTACCCCTTCCGATACCCCCTCGGTGTGTACTTTCAATAGGAGGGGCCATGAGTCGAGGCTAGATTATATCATGGTGGACATTTCACTTTGGCCCAAAGTGCTGGACTTTAGGGTTATTAAGAGGTCAGACAGCGACCACAACGCCCTTTGCCTAAATATTGTGTGCCCTTTGCCCCTGACGGACTCATCCCCAGCTGGCCAAGGGGTTGATAAGGGGGATTTGCTCCTGACCACAAACAGGCGCCGAGTTAAGTGGGGAAAGCTTGTAAGGTCGGAAGAGTCCATCAAGAAATTATATGAGCTGGCGCTCCCAAGTTTTATGGAGGTGGATGCCCTCCTGAACGAACCAAGAACCCCTGATTACTGTGAGAAACTGGGAAACATTCACCAGGTTTTAGTGAGGGACTTGGCCGAGGTATTCCATCCGGAGGTCCCAATTCGAAAGAAAAGGACCCCTCTCCCCACCTGGTACACCCCAGACTGCAGGGCAGCAAAATCTGAGCTCATTGCAGCCATAAAAGAGGAGTCAGACAAGGCCAAAGTGCGTGACCTAAGGAACCACCATAAATCAGTGCTGGCGGCTGCAAGGTCCGAGTGGGACTGGAAGTATTGGCAGGACCTCTACGATGCCCTCAAATTCAGGGACTCCCGGCAATTTTGGGCCCTTGTAAATAATGGGTCAGGGGAACTCAGTAAAGCGACTGAGTCTAATATAGCCCCTGCGGTCTGGGAGGCCCACTTTGGGGCTCTTTACCAAGATACCAGTCCCTGCCCGGCCGCAGAGCTGCAACTGCCCTTGGGTACACAGGAGTTCGGAATGGAATTATCCCTGGGGGAAGTGGAGCTTGCCCTAGAACGTCTAGCAGTGGGGAAGGCGCCAGGCCTGGATAGGTTACCCGGGGATCTATTTAGGCACCACCCGGATATCTGGGGCCCATACCTTCTCGTTTTATTTAATGCCATTCTCGGAGGTATGGCGATCCCTGGGTCGTGGTTGGGGGCAGAGATTGTGCCCATCCACAAGAAGGGCTCTACTCTGCTCCCTTCCAATTACAGGCCTATAAGCCTCATAGATGTGCCCCAAAAGCTCTTCGCGCGCCTCATCTTGGACCATCTCCTAGATTGGGTCGAGGTCAATGACATCCTGAGCCCTCTACAGGCTGGCTTCAGGAAGAACACGTCGACCATGGACCAAATCTTTCGCCTCCTTCTCCTGTACTGGAAGACGGTTACGATAGAGGGAGGTCGACTGTACATGGTCTTCGTGGACCTGAGGTAAGCCTTCGACCTCGTCCCGAGGGGGAAGTTATGGGAGGTTCTGCAGAAGCTAGGAGTTCCCCCCCACCTCCTTAGAATCATCATTAGGCTGCATGAGAACAACTTTGCGGTAGTGAGGTGTGGGAGGGATGGCAAGCCCTCGGGTAAATTCCCGGTCCGCCGAGGTGTCAGACAGGGCTGTGTCCTGGCTCCGACACTGTTCTGTCTGTACATCAACAGCGTCATTCAACACCTTGACGCTGTTGGGGATAATGACGCCCCGGTTTTGGCAGGAAGGAGGGTTCCGGCAATTATGTTTGCCGATGATACCCTCCTTCTTTCCAAATCCCCCATGGGGATCCAGAGGATCGTGGATGGTTTTGGTCACTTTTGTCGACAACATGGGTTGGAGGTGAACACGGAAAAAACTAAGTTCATGATCTTCAACCCTCCGACCAAGACCAGACCCAATCCAAAACTGGGGGAAACCAGTCTGGAAAGGGTTTCTACCTTTACATATCTGGGGGTCTCACTCCAAGAAAACCTGACATGGGATTCCCAGGTGGCAAGATCTAGGCTGAAACTCTCCCAGCTATCGGGCGCACTCCTGAGGGTATCCAACAAGTCCACCTTCAAGCCTGTCAGTCCGGCCCTGGAAATGTACAGGACTCAGGCGAAGGCAGCTGCCTCGTATGGCAGTGAGCTGTGGGGCCATAAAGCTGGGAAGGTCATGGCAGGGGTGGAAAACTGTTTCCTCAGACGTCTTCTTGCTCTCCCGCAAGGCACACCACTCCTCCCCCTAAGACTTGACCTGGGCCTCCCGTCAATCGCAGAGGACCTGCGGTCGAAACCGGTGAAGTACTGGCATCGGTTATGGTCCACTGAGGAGCTGCATCACTATAGGCAGGACCTCATACACGTCTTGAGGCTGGATGTTAATGGTAAGATCCCTTGGCTGGCACTCATCAAGTCGGAATGTTCCAGCCTGAATTTGCCAGACCTATGGGATGACCCAGCTCAGGGTTGTAGAAGGATTTCGCGCAAAACCCTGGCACAGCTCTATAAGAACAAAACCCTTGCTGATATGGACAGTGCATATGACAGTGGCACCCTGACGGGACGTTTTATAGTATCCAAAAATTCTTATGCCTTTGAACCTTTTATGGATTTTATTTACCCTCTTTTGGCGAGGAAATTGTTCCTGCAATGGAGGTTTGGTACGCTCCCTACTAAAGTCTTCACCTATAAATGGTCGCTAGGGGGCGACAAGCTCTGCCCATGCTGTAAAGTTAAGGATGAAGATGATTTGCACATAATGTTCTGTTGCCATGTTTATCGGAGCCCGAGGAGGCGCTGGCTAGCCCCTCTATGCCGGAATCTGGGCTTCAGTAACTATTTACAAGCCTACAGGGTGCTGAAAACTAATACCCTGGGCCACATTGTGTTCGCGGTTTCCAAATTCTTAATGGCAGCATGGATAATAAGGAAGAAAATGTCTGGTTAATCCATTTTACTATGTTTTTCTAAACACTGCAGGTCCAGTTGGTTTTTATTGTATATATTGTCTTTTATCTGTATGTATTTTTACTGCTTCTTTTATGGCCTATGTGGCCGAAATAAAGAATTTTTGGATTGGATTGGATTTAGGATAAAAGAGTTGTACTTGTATAATTGAAGTAAGGGGGCTGCCGCAAGGTAATCAAAATGAGAACCTATTGTATTCTTGTGTGGTGCCCGAACACATACACCCCCACACACACTTGCTCTTATTCTTACTTCAACATCTTCTCATTTCAAACTTTCAGAATAACTAAAAGGCATGGGAGTTAAGGTTGATTCATTACAAAAGGGTGTAGGCAGCACATTAAAATATTAATTTCCTGACTAATAGTTTTTATGGCGAAAAATTTATTCAAATTAACTTCTTTTCAATTTGAGGTGTTTTTGGAATGTGTTTGTGTGCTTTAATATTAGGAGGCATGGCCAGGACTTTCTCTATCACAGTCTTTCAGTATACTCTCACACATACTGATCATGTTTTTTTATTTTTCATATTGTTAAATAATCTTATTCCCTTATTCTTACATTATTAGAGCCTAGAGTAGTAAGGCTAAGGCCAGAAATACTTTAAAGCATCTTTTCAAATGTTTTATTTTAAGGAAATGGCCTAAAGATGTTAATGAAACGGGCTCTGAAATTCAAAGATCCATTGATGATGAAGATGATTAGAAACATTTCCCAGCACGACGGGTCAACCAAAAAAATGTTCATAGTAAGTATTTTTGTAGTAAGTGTTTTTGATTTTGTGATGTGTATCACCATGTTGCATCTTTTATGCACAGTATCAAATGCAGCACATTTTGCCAGAATCTCCTATTTAAATCATGAAAGGTTCCAGGCCTCATTTCAGGTATTCCAGGTGGACCATAGAAAAGTCCCCCACACAAAGTGGGCAGAGGGCTCGCATCCATTTCATGGGCGCTAGACCACCCTTTTTATTTACTTCAAGATCCTCATCTGCCTGAGCCCTAAGTGCATCATCCGGTGTGGCAAATACACTTAACCCTATGGGGGCTATGGACATGATCTCCCTTTCCACAGCATAAACCATCGGGCACTGTGAATGGGAGGGTTCCATCCAAGCACCAAGGCCTAGGAATCTTCCTGGTGCTTGCCCCAGGCAATTTCTCTCTTAGACCCCCACCTTGGACTGCAAGAAAAAGCATTCTTTGTAGCCTGGGGCTTCTTTTCTTTCTTTTTTTTTTTTTTTTTTTTAATGACGAGCAGCACACTCTGCACACTTATGTCATGATTTGGACAGGAAAGGTCTCATTAGAAAAGGTAAATTCTCCCCCTTTCCCATAGTACCTGCCCCTTTTAGACTCCTGCTTTGCGATTGCCACGAGGGCGATCGCTGAGCAGTATTACACATCATTAGAGCACTCATTTCATTATCATGTGCGAAGCGCCCCCTGGCATGGGACTGGTTGAGATGTATACTCCCATGTGTCCCGCAAAGGGTAAAACATCCACTAGACACAAGGGATTATATACATTTAGAAATCACTGTTCTATCATTGGGCGGCTGCTCCCCACCACCCAGGGGCCCACACAGTTGTTCTGCCTTCTGGAAGGCAAATTAGGGATTTTACTGCCCATCTGCCTACTGGTGGTGTAAGTGGGCGGAAAGCACTGCTAGACACCAGGGATTCCTTTTTAGCTCGAGCCTAGAGCCAAGTGCGTATGCACAGCTCTGTGAGGCATGCTGTAATCCCTCTGTTGGCTTAGACTACGCCCACCATTTGCCATTTGTTGTTTCATGTGCCTTTCTAAATTGCTTTCTTTTTATTGATGAAACGTAGCTCTTTGTCCCATCTTTGGGTGTGTTTTCACTTACCTATCGACTGCCCGGTTACATGTGCCCTTACCATTGGATTTATTTATCGTTTGTTCAGTACACTCTTTATTTTTGAGTTCAGTAGTCCTGCGATGTTTCTTGCTTGTCTGTGGCCTCACATTCCCTTTGCGCGTGTCTGTGATTCACTCCTGTCTCCGAGCACAAGTGCTGCCCGTATTGCCTTTGCTTCCGCCCCTCCCACTGTCTATGGTCACAATCTCATTCGTTTTTGGTTTTGTTTCAGCCGGCGTGTTTTAAGTGTCTGCTTTTTCTCCTCTAGGTGTTTGGTGCTGATAAACTATGCAATATGGCTTTTTTTACATTTCGGATAAGCATGTCTCTGCATTTCTGTGGGAGCAAGGGAGCTGATGCCGGGCTTCGGCCCGCTTCCCCAGTTCGGAGGTTGGCATCTCTGATGATTTATCACATTTCAGTGGTTAATGTCCCCAAGCCCATGTTGCATGAATCTCACAGTTCAAAATCGCTTCTGATCCTTCCTGTTCAACAGTGACCTTATGCCCCCCAGGTTAGCCCTGCACTTTCGTACGTGTTTGGTCTGTCGCTGGCCTCTTTCATGTTAATGAAAAGTTTCAGAGCTCTGTCCATCATCTCCTCGAGTTTGCAATTAATGTTTCAGCACAGTCACTGTATGTCTCCAGGGAGGCCAAAGATTGTTCAGATTGTCATCCAAGCCCCTTGGATGAGCCTGTAGTAATCTCTGCACAGACAGAGGTTCCAGCCTACACCAGCCCTCACATCAGAACATGCACATCCCCTGCTGCCCTCTTGGACCCTACCCCCACTGCATATAAACCAAGTGTGTCCCCTTCCTGTGAATACACTGCATTAACAGGTGTCATATTTGGGGGCACGATGTAAGGAGGGTGGCAGGACTGCTGCTCTGGCACTATTCTCACCTTCATTATTGTATTACACATCCCTTGATGGCCCAGTATAAACAATGGGTGTCCACCTCCTGTGAACAGGCCCCATTAACAGAGAAGGTGGCTGAGAGGAAAGGAGAGCGTGGCAATGCTCTCCCCAGCATCTCATTTCACCCCTAAATGCTTCCCTACCCCTGGGGAGCACAAGTCCTCTCCCCGTGTGTTCCCCGCACCTCACAATGAAAGGCCTCTGCTCATTTTTCCACCTGCAGTTTTTGGGGGTGTTCAACGCCTTTCTGCTCACTCACCTCTTTATTTCAAGCAGTGGATCTTTAAGGACCATGTCAATGGACTAGTGTGTGTGCACCAGGTAACACCAGAACAAGTGGCATGAGACGAATAGGCCTGCAAGATTTCTAAGTGCAGCGCCGTCTATGGCTAATACACCTTTTCTTGACACCATGTGTCCCTTGTCCAGCGTTGTGTTTATCTTATGTACTGAGCAGTTTAAATAAATAAAACATGCTTCACAAGCCCCTTTCTTTTCGCAGGATTCCTTGTGGCTGGAAGGTGTGCTAAAACAGGTCAGAAAACGCATACTAAACTGAAATCATCATACAAAGCAACTACGTCTAAAATACATTAGTCTGCAGTGCACTATCACACGTATCTCATTGATTAGACGCGAGTTTCACAAGGCGACATAAATTCGACATTATCTCAGAGTGAGAATGGCATTGTGTGCCAATGTCACATTCCCTTTCTGACTACATGGCTTGCAAAACTGGAAAGACTTATGCTAGTGCCATTTTATTAATGCATTCACAATGCACGCTCACGTTCCACACAGTCTGTCACAACCTAACCCTTTCTGCCAATGGAATAGACTATTCCATTCTTACAAGCATTTGTTCACCAAGCCTTCCATGGAAACTCCTACAAAATAAGAACATGCTCGTGAGCGAGTGAAAATAAACATATTCACGATTACTCGCCCAAAATCATAACAGGTGTATTTATATGGGCCACTCACCCCGGTATTTTGTCGCTTGTGACAGATAAGTGATGTGTTTTTTCACACGCGCTTTCACCAGCACTCTCTCCCTCGACTCTCAGGTGAACACACAAACTGATACTATGCACACACCATCCCTCTGACAGACGGATGCACACACGAGGAGACACTCTGCCAATGCTTGTTTAAATGAGTTATCAGACAAGGGCTGGTCTATATTTGCCTCAGGACGCACCACTTCACTTCAGGTGCCCAAAAAGTTTTTTTCTCCTGGGAGGCAGATTGTGAGCTGGGTTATACCCAGTGTGCCTAACCAAGGGGGCCGTAAATAAACCACAGGGATATACCCAACTAACCCTTCAATACCTGGGTAAAGGACAAATAAAAATGCAAAAAAATTGTATCAAAGGAATAAATATAGCAAACTTGACTTGAGTCGAGTACTTTTAATTACTCTCTCTTGGATGACTATTATTCATCATGAATATATCTTGTGTTTTTTGAAATGGCAGTAGTGTTCAACAACAGTGGAAACGAACCACTCAATACAATTGTTCACACATATATGAAATCAATACACAAATAAACACATAACATAACCCACAAAGATATATATATAAATACAAATAAGTGTCCCCTTAAACAATCCAGGAAAACCACTTAGAGTGAATCTGACCAATGTGCCTAAGATTGGTAGTGTAGTCAGTGGATCTAACTCTACTGAGGCACAAAGTAATACAATGAATCAATAATGTATACAGATTCCTTCAATTGACTGTCGACGTTTCCACGTTTCAGCCTTTTCCTTGTTGGCCTCTTCAGGACAGGGTTAAACACAAGTTCTGGAGCCAGAACCGAAACCGGAACTCGGCCACGCTTGGAAAGCACTCGCCTTTTTCAAGACATAACTTATTTTTACTCAGAAAAAGCCCTCCTTTATAAATAGTGTAGGTACCTCTCCCCAAGTGTTAATCCTCGATGGAAACGCCAGCCCAATGACGAGAATTTATTTGATAATAGTACTACGAACACCTTCATATCCACCAAACGTGGAGCCCTGCACTAGACTAGGGAAGGATTCAGTTTTCTTTATTATGTAAGGACTTGGGAGATTTACCCCTAATTTTCCTGCTTCAATGAGGAGAGAAAGCCCACAAGATACCATGGATTGTTTTAAAAACTTTATTGGGTAAGATCTGGCCTGTCCTGGCATTTCACTTTCCCCCAAACCCCTGAACACTATACAGGCTTTCAGCCTCTTGGGTGGAAGATTGAGGTTTACCTTGAGCTTTGGACCTAATTAGGCTGGAAGCTGACAAGAAACCAGGGAATGTTATTTGGGATCTTGACATCTGGGAAAACCACGACCTGAGGCCACCAGCCATTCTGTTCCTCTGTGAAGGCAGAATGGAAAGGGGTAGGGGGTAACCTCCTCTCTGCTTGCCTGTATACCAGCATCCCCATTTCTTCTAATTTTCCATGAGGGATGACTGCAAAATTTGTCAGGTGACACCCGGGAAACTGTTCAAACCCTTGGCCTTTCTGGAAACTAGAGGCTCATGGTAATCCAGTGTGGCGTTGTTTACATTAATCCCAGTATATTTTCTTACTGAGTGTGCCCTACATATGCCCAAATGGTGGTCCAAAAAGTTCATTTGCCCACATTAAAAGGACTTACTATGGCAAATTTCTTACCATCCGGCATTCCTACATTTGTCCAGGAAAAAGTGTACTCTGCACGTGTGGGTGGGCGCATGTCACGATAAAACAATAACTGTAACTACATGAAGACTACATTGACTCTGCATTTACTTCACCTACTCTCAGCTTTGACCGGTTCATGTTCGTTACACTAGGCCCATCTAATTATGTGATGTGGAAGGCTTAACTTTTGCTAATGGCAGCAAGTTCCAGAATGAAATGGATTTACATAAATGTGAGAAGCCTGAGTTTTTTGATCCGCACTTTGACATTTGCTTGGTATTTGGGTTAAGAAAAAGTGGTGAGATCCATGCAAGTCCCACAAGTTGCTCCTTTTAAAACATAGGTGTCCAATGATCATGGGTCGAACCAAACAAACCATTCTTCTTCTTCATGAGTTATACTTTACACTCAGTGGAAAAAATTCACACGTATGCCTTCTAGAAACTCAAGCTACTCTAGGAGTCACAGCAGCCCGGAGAGAGTATTGGCATTTCAAAAGCGGTTTCTCAGTTACCTGACATTGTGTCCTCTGACAGTGAGAATCATAATGAAATTGCTAATATGTTAAAAATGGAGGTCTCTAGTTTGCAGGTTGTTACCCTGTCCAAGTAGGGACCCTTCTTCCTAGTCGGATAAGGGGGATACACTTCTAAAATAACCCCTGCTCACCCCCTTGGTAGCCTTGCACGAACAGTCAGGTTTATCTCCGAGGCAATGTGTAAAGCATTCATATACAATATTTTATCTATTCAAGACAAAACCAAACAATGATAAAAATCCACGCTCCAGTTCTTAGAAATATCAATAGGCAAAAATAAACTTAAAATGATGTTTCTTAAAGTCGATAACTCCGTAGAGGGCTATCACTTCATCGTGAACAACAAATTCAAGTAGTTCTGGCTGATCGCGGTGTCGGAGGCCAGCTACAGTGTCGGAAGACCCGCAAACAGTACCTATAGAAATGCAGGGTGTCGTTGACCTCGCGATGAGCCATGAAGAGCCGTCGTCAGTTCCGGTGGTCGGTGCAGGAGTCGTCGGGCCTTTCAAGTCACACACGTTGCAGAACGACCTCTATGCGATTGAATTCAGGAGCCCTGGCATCAGCGGGCGTTTGGGCACAGTGCTAAGTGCAGCGGTGCGGCGTGCGGTGCCCTCAGGTCGCGGTGCAGGCAGAGGCTCAATGACTGCATCCAGCGGCGTCGGTGAGACCAGGGCTGTGGCGTGAAGAGTGGCGGTGCCCTTTGCGGTGCCTTCAGAACTCGGAACCATCAACGGCATCGGGTTGCTTTTTCTTCTGTTGCAGCACAAAATACACAGTTTCCAGTAGTGATCGCAGTCTTTGCTGTTCCTGAGACTTCTTGAACAGGGGGCAAGCTCTACCTCAAGCCCTTGGAGAAACTCAAACAAAGAAGTTGCAGAAAAGCTCAGTCCACTCCTTCCTCTGCTCAAGACAGAAGCAGCCACTGCAGGCTAACCCAGAAAAGCACACAGCAAAGTGGCAGTTCCTCCTCAGAACTTCTCCTGCTCTTCTTCTTGGTTCCTTGAGCCAAAAGAGTTCTAAAGTCCTGAGGTCTGGGTCCCAATATTTATACCACATTTTCTCTTTGTGGCAATGGTCTCTGAGGCCAGTTCAAACCAGTTCTGCCCTCTCTGGCCCAGCTTCCCTACATGAGGTGTAGACATCATTATGCAGAGGAAACAGTGCCTATTCAGGTGCTAGTGAAAACTCCTCGCACCACTCTATATGCAGACCAGGCTCATTCAGCCCAACTATGAGTCACCCAGTAAAGACAGGACACACCTCCCCCTCCCCTTTGTGGCTGTCTACAGTGAATGCACGTCCCCAGCTCCTGTCACTCCAAAACCAGACAGTCAATACACAACCCAGTTGAGGTACACATAATGGTTAAACAAGTAAATGCCTACTTTCTAAAACTGCCATTTTCAAACACACAATTTAAAAACCATCTCCCTAAAAAGATTTCATTAAATTCTGAGTTCAGGAGCCTAAACACCATTTCTCTGTCCTGTCCCAATTGAGAGTTTTACTTGTAGCCTATGGGACAGATAACCTTTCAATAGTGATAACTGAAATTAGCAGTATTTCACTATCTGGACATGTCACATACACAAGGACATGTCCTACCTTTCACATGCACTGCACCCTGCCCATGGGGGTACTTTAGGCCTACCTATGGGGTGCCTTACAGGGAAGAAAAGGGAAGGTTGAGGCCTGGCAAGTGGGGGCACATGCCAGGTCGACACAGCAGTAAAAACTGTGCGCAGACACTGTAGTGGTAGGTTTGAGACACTCTTGGAAAGTTGCTTGTGTGGGTGGCACAATCAGAGCTGCAGGCCCTCTAGCAACATTTGATTCATAGGTCTAGACACACACAGTGCACTGTACTAGGGACTTAGTCGTAAATCAAATAAGCCAAACATGGAATCACCAATCAATAAACAAAATTTAGTGTAGGAACACTTGCACTTTAACTCTGAACAGCAGTGAGAAAGTGCAGCAAAACGATGTCCAACGTACCATAAGAAACAGGAGGCCAGAAAGCAAAAAGACAGGAAACACGCCAAAAGATGCCAGGTCTAACACATGTCCCCTTCGGATGAAAGGAGGGAGAACTACCAAACCACCTGGAAGTTCTCTTCACTAAGGTGGAAGAACCTGGACAGACCATCAGCGTTGGCGTGTTCTGTGCCAGGGCAGTGTTCCACCGTAAAGTCTATTCTCTGTAGGAACATGGACCACCTCAACAGTTTTGGGTTATCACCCCTCATCTGCATTAACCATCTAGGGGTCTGTGGTCTGCCTCATCTCTGAAGTGAGTCCCAAACAAGTAGGGTCTTAGTTTCTTCAGTGCCCAGACCACAGCAAAAGCTTTTCACTCTATGGCACTCCACGTCTGTTCCCTGGAGAGTAGACTCCTGCTAAGAAAGACTGCAGGCTTATCTAGGCCCACTTCATTCAGTTGTGAGAGCACTGCTCCCACACCATGCTCTGAAGCGTCAGTCTGCACAATAATTTCCTTTGAGAAGTCGGGTGCCTTGAGCAGGGGCACTGTGCACATGGCTGCCTTCAGGGCATCAAAAGCTGCCTGGCAGGCATCAGTCCAGACCATCTTTCTGGAAGTCAGCTCAGTCAAGGTGGCACCAGTGGTGCCATAGCCCTTGACAAATCTCCTATAGTAACATGTAAGACCTCAAAACGCTCTCACCTCTGCCCGAGTCTGGGGGGGGGGCTCTCAAGCCAGAATGGTGTCGATTTTGGGCTGCCGGGATGCCACCTGGCCACTTCTTACCTGGTGCTCTAAGTACACCACCGACCCCTGCTCAATCTGGCAATTGCTGGCCTTGATCGTGAGGCCTGCCCTCTGCAGAGCCTTCAACCCTTCCCTGAGGTGCACAAGTGATCTTCCCAGCTGTAATTGAACACTGCAATGTCATCTAGGTAGGTAGCACTGAAATCCTCCAGTTCAGCTAACGCCTGGTTGACCAACCTCTGAAAGGTGGCAGGGGCATTCTTCAACCGAAAGGGCATTACCCGGAACTGGTAGTGCCCCTCCGGTGTTGAGAAAGCAATCCTCTCATTGGCCCCCCTCAGTCAAGGCAATCTACCAGTACCTATACTTTAAATCAAACATACTGAGAAACTTGGCAGCTCCCAACTGATCAATGAGCTCATCAACTCTGGGGACGGGTTCGCGTCTGTCCTGGTGAGGGAATTGAGCCCACAGTAGTCCACGCAGAACCGAAGTTCAGGAGTGGCACCGGGTGCAGCAGTATTTCGAACCAAGACCACTGGGCTGGCCCAAGGACTGTTTGAGGGCTCTATCACTCCTAACGCCAACATCTTAGAAACGTCTTCTTTGATGCTGACTCTGACCCTGTCAGCCAGCCTGTAAATTTTGTGTTTCATGGGGGCCTGTCCCAAGTGTCAACTTCATGGATACCCCAATGGGTGCCACCTCGGGATGGGGAGAACAGGGTGGCACACTGCCACAACAACTCGCGACAGTCACTCTGCTGCCCTGGGGTCACTGTAGGTGATAGGTTCACACCTTCCACTGACCCATCGTGCTCCTTGGTAGACCTGTCAGGAAGAGGTTCACACTCCTCTTCTTATCTCCTAGAAGATGGGAATCCTTACCCTGGGTACTAGTTTCGGGTCCTATAGAGAACTCCTTTCCTTTAGCCTTGCCTCCCCCTACTCTCTTGTAGGGGGCCCTGCCCACCTTTCGCGGAATCTCCCCTATTCACTTTCTTGTGAACCCTGGAACTCACCCAGCGGTTTGCCTCCATAGCAAGCTTCCTGGAGTCAGCCAGCTTACTATCTGTCAAGTGCTGGCACAGCTCTTCAAAACATAGACTTGACCAGTGCAATCAAATTGCAGAGCCGCTGAAAATCTGTCACATCGCTGCCCTTCAACCAACCATCCAGTGACCTGCAAAAAGAATCTACACATTCTAATCATGCCTGGGAATACGTTTTCTTACTGACTCTACACTAATCCCTGTACGTTTCAGGAATGGGACCATACCTAGAGAGAAGGGCCTCCTTCATGTCCATGTATGTGAGGTTGTACCCCTTACCCAAAGCCAACAAGGTGTCCCTCCCCTCTTCTGAGAAATGAGGCCACAATCCTGCTCCCCAATTCTTTTCATGTGAATAGATGGCTCATAGTCCTGGATCCAGCTTTGTACGTCAACACCCTTCTTCTACTCCTTTCCTACATTCTTAAGAATGTGCACTGAGGAATTGCTGCCACCATCTGTGCTGGATTTGCTCTTTAACGCCAGCTCCGTGAGACAACGCTCATGGTCAAAAACCATTTTTTGTGATTCCATCTTGAACCTCTCAAACTCGGTTTGATTCCTCCTAGCTTCCCTTCTGTCCTCCAGCTCCTCTGGCGACAAACCAATGCTGCCTGGCCCTTCCCCTCCCAGAAGCACGTCCACCCTAGAAATAGGCTCCTCTGCCTCCACAGTCAGGTCTCACTCACTGGCATGTCTGGCTGTTACCCAGGCCATCAGCGCCTTTGGTAGCTCCTCTTTCCGGGTGATGCCTCAGTTTGGACCTTTCAAGTTTTTACAAATAGCCTTCTACTCCTTGATGTTGTAGGATTTCAACATAAGCCACTTCTAGGGATGCCACTGATGATGCTAATTCAGGCATGATGCAGTAGGTAGTTTGAGTTAAAAAAGATGGGCACACTTAATAGACCAAGAAGAAAACTGGATATGGAAGTAGTGTACACCAATCACTGAAGGTCAAGTGCAAACACAAGTCCTATCCTCACTACTGAAAGCCAATGTTAGCAATGAGGGTCTCTAGTTGGCAAGTTGTTACCCTGTCCAAGTAGGGACCCTTCTTCCCAGTCAAGGTATGGGGGATACACGTCTAAAATAGCAGGGTCATTGCGACCGTTTTTCATCTAATATTTAGATATATTTATTTTCGTATTTAGAGAGACCAGTTATTAACTACAATATGTAATTGAACCAATACATACTCGCTTGGCTCATATTACGAAGATAACGGGAGATAAGAATAAGCGTTTGAGATCTGGCGGCCACTTGGGCTGACGAAGCACGATGTTAACGCTAATCTTGAGTATTTCGCAAGAAATGCAAATAATGTGCGCATTTCAAATTATTCCCATTCCGTTTGGTATATATCGTTTACGTGAAATAGCAACTCATTAAAATATATTTGACTTTTAGTCAATGTGATGTTTGGCTACACTCGGACTGAACCTTAAAGTTGGTGGCGGCCATATTGGATAAGTTGGACATTATCGATAAATTGTACCCGTTTGTTGCGGTTTAAGAGGGACAACCATTTTTTTAGGAATAATACATATGGAATTAATTTGAAGTTCTTCAGGAATGGCACAAAACAATTGTGACACATTCTAAATTGCCATAACGATTAAGTAAAAGAATGGCGATCGAATAGTATAGAGAGAACAAAGATGGCGCGTGTCCACCACGCCACTGCGAGCTGTTTATGGAGTACTCTCCCCACTGAAATGTAAGTAGACAGATCGCCTGTATTGCTTGGTAACGAGTGCAAGTTTATATGTATCAAAATGCGTCGAGTGAAACTGAAGCTAGACTGTATGCAGAAATTTTCAATAACGTTCCTATTTGAGCAAGATTATGCGCGGTTAAGAGACTAGATGAATGCCCTGGATTGATGTGGCAAAAGGAGAATATGCATGTTCATATATGAGTATGTACTATTCGAGTGCTCCATTTAATTGTGGATTTGGAAGGATGATAATATGTTTAAATCTAGAGACAGCACCCTAATAATGCAATAGATAGGGTACTGATCCATTTTGATTGAATTATAGGTCGTACTTGTACTGTGGTCTGAATGACAAGTGAACTAGATGAACAAGATGCCCATTGGAAGAATTGTGTTCCACTCTATTTGTAAAGGTGAGCCTGACTATCGATGTGCACACTGAGTACTACTCACGGAATTGGATGTAGTAATGTCCCTTCAATTTACAGTATATTTTCTCCTATTCACAGTGATCTCTCATTTTATAATGCTCTTGTAATTCAGGAGCAATATGAATTTTGTATTCTGCACTTCTGATTAAATTTAATTGACCATTAGAATTTTGAAATGAACTAACAGCTGATTTGAGGTAAAGGCACCTTCCTTATATGTATCAATGATGGATATTACCTTACTGACGCGTCGTTTGTTATAATGTCCGTACACCAGGGTGTTTGGTGAAGGAATTCTAATTGTACATAGAGTAGCTTAGACTCTCTTTGATTTTTTGTTGTGTTTTTTTTTTTTAATTCTTTTTATTAGTAACAAAAAGGAAAAACAGGTGGCAATCATCATAATGAAGGCAACAATATCCTACATTCAAACGCAGGGAGTGCCAGGGCATACATAGTGATCACAGTATGGAGGCATACAGAAGTATTTCGAAGAACATTCATAGTACAAGCGGTACGTCAATTAAGTCGTTCTGAGGGGGTTCACAAACGTTCCCTCTGTACTCGTTCCAGGCGGTCCAAATTTGTGTCCATTTCCGAGGGCAGCCCCGTGCCTCGTACCTCGAACACCGTCTTTTCATGGAGCAAGCACTAGTCCATGTCAGTTTTCGATTGGCCGACCTTAGGAGATCGAACCGCCCCCCACAGCCTAGCAATGTTCCCTTTGGCAATCGCAAATCCCAGGGTGGCCCATAACTTCCCACTCTGCGATAGGTCCGTAGGTTCCCAGATGTTTAACAGGCACCTTTTAGCTTCAAGTCTGATCTCCACCTCCCATACTCCCTGCATACATCGGGTCACTCGGGTCCAGTGCTGCTGCAACCGCGGGCACTCCCAGAGTATGTGGAAGAAGGACCCTACCTCTCCGCATCCCCGTCTACATAACCCATCTGAACTTCGGCCCATTCGTTGCAGTCTAGTCCCTGAGAGGTAGACACGATGTAGGATTTTTAATTGAATGAGCCGGAGTCTGGCCGATATAGCCACCTCCTTAGGGGAGGCTAGTGCAGATTGCCATTCCTCCTCATCAATTTCTAGACCGTCAGCTTCCCATTTACCCTTGAGGGGGAGCAATAGGTCAGAGGAATGATTAATGAGTTTTTTGTACGTGAGTGATATGGCATGTTCAGGTAGATGGCCGTCGAGGAGTCTATCCTCCAGCGGTGAGGAGGCAGTGGGCTGTGTTCCCGCTGGAATGTTAGCCTGGAGGGAGTGTCTGATCTGCGTGTATCTAAAGTGTTCTGAGTGAGCCAGTTCGTAGGTGTGCTGGAGGGAGGCAAAAGGTATAATCCCCTTCGGGCCCCATAGGTCCCGAACATGAGATATGCCTATGAGGTCCCAGTTACAGAACCCCTTGGTACGGCCTAGCCTTCCGAGTCTCTCAGAAACCCACAGGGGGGTGGCCATCGTGAGAGTGTCAGCCCAGCCCAGTTTGCGTTGTACAATATGCCATAGCTGCACCGAGTGTTGCGTGGGTCCCGTCAGCAAGTATCGTCCCGGTAGAGCGCCGCTTCGAAGTTACCTCCTGGTAAAAGCCAGCGGTCCATTCCGTATGCCGGGTCGTTACCATCACTGTAGGTACACTGATTGATGGCGGAGAGGTGTGCGGCCCAGTAATATTTATGGATATCAGGGAATGCTATACCGCAATCAAACCATCCCAGGGTCAATTTCTGTATGGAGATGCGGGGCATGCCAAACCACAGCAGTTCCCTCTGCGCGGCCTCAATAGAAGCGAAGTAGGCATTTGGGACCAGGTCCGGGTAATTTTGCAAGGCGTAAAGGAACCTAGGCAGTGACATCATTTTGAAGAGTGCTGCCCGTCCGAGGAGGGACAGCCGTAGTCGTTGCCAGGAGGCAACGTCCCTCTTGAATCGCTGCAGAGGCGGGAGAAGGTTATTCTCGTATCTGACGTCCGGTTCTTTGGAGATGAATACCCCAAAAAACGGAACCCCTCGGTGGTTACCGCGATGGGGCAATTCCGCGGGAGCACGGGAGCCTCACCCTGTAGGACATAGAGGACAGATTTGCCCCAGTTAATCCTGTAGCCTGAGTTTTTCCCGAAGTTGTTGATAATATCCATAACCACAATGAGGGACTTACGAGGTCTGGTGAGATAGAGCAGGACATCATCCGTGTAGAGCGAAATCCTGTCCTCCCATCCGTCGGCCCAGCGTATTCCTTTCATGGATAGGTCTTGCCTGATCCAAGCGGCTAGGGGCTCCAGTGAGAGGCCAAAGAGGAGGGGCGAGAGGGGGCATCCCTGTTGCGTTCCTCGTCAGAGTTCAAATATTGCAGAGATTTTATTGTTGACAGAGACCTGGGCCAAGGGTGCTGCGTACAAAAGGCGCACCCATCCTATAAAGCTCGGGCCGAATCCCAATTTATGAAGGACAGCCATCATATATGACCACTCGAGCGTGTCAAACGCCATCGTAGCGTCAAGGGATAGTACCACCGCATCTTCCTGGAGAGTATGGCAACGACCCACGACTCCGTGCAACCTACGGAGGTTGAGCGCTGTGTTCTGGTGTGGCATAAATCCGGACTGGTCCGGATGAACTAAAGCGGGGAGGACAGGTTTTAGTCTATTGGCGAGGACTTTGGCCAATATTTTGGGCTCTGCATTGAGGAGGGATATGGGCCTGTAGGAGGCGCAGGAATCTCTTGGTTTCCCCATTTTATGGATGGCCACTATTGTGGCTAATCGCTGATCACGCGGCAGAATACCTCGTTCCTTGCTCTCCTCAAACATTTTCTTTAAGTAGGGACTAAGGCCAGAAGGCGGAGCTTATATATTTAAATTGGTAAGCCGTTGGGTGCCAACGCTTTCCCGGACCGAAGGTCCCCGATCGCTCGGGCAAGTTCCTCAACAGTTATTGGCGCCTCCAGGTCTTCCCTCTCCAAATCTAAGAGAGAGGGCATTCGGATGTCGGTCTGACAGAGCCCTTGCTGTATACCTTCTGATAATGTGACGCAAATTCCCGGACTATGTCACGGGGTTCAGTGATCACGGCACCAGTGTCCGTTTTGAGCTCTGCGACTGTCCTCTGTGCCTGTTGCTTTTTGTCTAGCCAAGCTATGAGCTTGCCCGCTTTGTCCCCTTGATCATATAGTCTGCCCTCTTTATCCCTGGCTATGGTCTTGGCAGCATCAGTAACTAGGGCTCTGTATTCCGCTGCCTTGAGTTCCATGAGATGAACTGCTTCAGGCTCACCCTCTGCGTTAGCCTCTGCTTCCCTCTCCATGTTTACGATTTGCTCTTCACGTTCCTTTCGGCGACCGGAGATCGCCGAGAGGGCCTCTCCTCTAACTACAGTTTTAAAGGCCTCCCAGAGCACCGTGGACGAGGCCACCGTACCGTCATTTTCTGCGAAGTATCGGTCTGTGGACAGGAGGAGTTTACGCCGGATGGGTTCACAGCGCAGGTACCACACGTTAATCTGTGCAGTGCAGCCTTCTTGTTTATCGCCCAGTGTGAGGTGGGCAAACAACGGCGAGTGGTCTGAGATGCCTCTCGCCAAATGTGTAACATCCTGAAGTGTCGTGTCGCAAGAATATAATCGAGGCGGGAAAACGACCGATGTGGGCCCGCGAAGAAGGTGTACTGAGTATCTCGCGGGTGGCGAGTTCGCCACAAGTCCAAAAGACCAAAGGCGTCCAGGAAGCCATCTATGGCCGGGTGAGATGTCTCTGGGTGGAAATCTGTCTAGTGTCCCGGATACAACAGCGTTGAAGTCACCCCCTATCAGGAGGCGCCCCTCGGGGAGCGAAAGGATCATTCTACCTAGATCTTGATATGTTTGTGTTTGGAGACCGGGTGGAATGTAGGCCGAGACGAGGTTGATCTTGTATCCCTCCCAGGAACCTGACACCGTAGCAAAGCGTCCCAGGGGGTCAGAGTCTGATTGTTCAACGACTAAGGGAAAGTTGCGCCGGAGTAGTATGCCTACCCCTCGTGATCCCGAGGGGAAGTGCCTCCATGTAGTAACCCCAACTGTTCAGTGCGTGGCATGTATTTCCTAATAGGTGTGTCTCCTGCAGGAGAACTACATCAGGGAGGTGTCTTTTAACAAATTGTAGAACAATAGTGCGTTTGAGCTTGTCCCCTAGCCCGTTGACGTTCCAGCTTAGTACCTTTAAACTCTTATCCCACTTCATCGGAATGTGTATCCCCTAGCAGAGTCTCCCTCCAAATCTCCTGCAGATGTGTGGAACCATATTTCCGACCTGAGGCCCTGCGTGAAGTAGCTTAACTGTCGACGAGACAATAACATACCAGGTGTGACATTGCCAAAACCTTGAAACTGATCACCACCACCCCCCTCCCCTCCCACCCTCTCCCCCAACACCCTGTCCCCCCCCCCCCCTCCCTGCTCCCCTGCTCCGTAGGTTTAAAACGACCCACATCCCCCAATTAGCAGAGTGCATTTCGCCCTGAATTCACCCCGGAAGAGGAAGAACTTACAACTCTAAATAACCTGTCTTCCCTTCCTAGTGGACCTTCTGTCAGGGGAGCGCAGTAGCCCCGGCCTTGTCCGCCCCCCAGGCTCCCTCCCCCCCAACATTACAGTTGAACCGTGCAACGTACAAGTCCTGCATTGAGAACGTTCGTTATTTGTCCATCTCATCATTATATAGGAACCACATTCCCCCCCAGTACATCAGTATACAAAGACATGGTGCTATACGTTACATTCCTGTTTGCCGCAGAGTAGTCCTGAGTGTCCCTCAGTCTGTACCCTCCACCGCTTCCGGGGTGTCCCATCGAGGGCTGGCGGATCTGGACCTCCAGGAGCGCTGGCTCAGCCGATCCAGCCCCGGTCTCCCACTCACAGATTCAGGGGATGCTACCTGTGTGTCCCTCCAGTTATGGTCCTCCGCTCCCTTCCCGGTGGCCGGCAAGTCCTTGTCCAGCCAGTCCGGCACCTCCGACGGCGAAGTGAAGAAGAAAGATTTGCCTCCAGCAAGGACCTTGAGTTTGGCGGGGAAAAACATCATGTACTTGATACCCTTGTCTCGGAGTGCCGCTTTCACGCCTACGAAGGATCTCCTCTCCCGCTGGACCTGCAAAGTAAAGTCAGGAAAGAACCGGATCGTGGCATTTTCATAGTGTAAATCCCCCAACTGTCTCGCCGCTTGTAGGATCGCATCCCTATCCCTGTAGTTAAGGACTTTTGCGATGATCGTCCTGGGTGGTGCTCCCGGTTTCGGCTTCGGGGTGGGCGCACGGTGCGCGCGTTCAATCGTGAACAGTTTCGACAGACGTTTGGGCTTGAGGTGATTGAGGATCAGATCCTCGAGGAAGAGTTCCATACTGGGCCCCTCGAGGCCCTCCGGTACACCTACGAGGCGGACGTTGCTTCGCCGGCCCTGCCCTTCCTGGTCCTCGAGACGGAGCGTCATCTGTCGGTGTTGGTGGACCAGGTCGTTGACCCGTTGTTCCAGCTGTTTCGTTGATGTCTGCAACTCCGCGATGTCCGCCCTGTTGGCATTGGCCTTTTCAGAAGTTTTGTTACGGTCGGTGCGGAGTAGGTTGACTTCAATGGAAACCTTGTCTATTTTAGTTTCAAGGGTAGCCCCCAGCGAGTGGATAGCCTCCATGATGTTAGCTAAGGACGGCTCCTTTTGGATCTGTTGTGCGTCCGTCGGAATCTCCTTCTGAGGTGCGACCTTCTGCACCGTATATTTGTCCAGCTTGTTGGATTGCGTGGTTGCGCCAGGCTTGGGCCTCATAGTTGCGCCACTTCTCCTCCCCGTGTGGTCCGTGGAAGCGGGCATAGGCAATGTCTCGCAGGCAAAAAGAGGGGAGGGGGTGGGAGAAGGGATGAGCGGCACCGCTCGCGGAAGGACGTTGGGGCTGTCCGGAGATGTAGTGGCCCCCCCCTCAGCTCCCTGTAATGTCCTGAGATGTAGCGGCGCAGTTTTAGGTCCTCCACGTGTCTGCTAAAATATGGCGCCGAGACCTGGATTCAAGCAGCGATGCCCAAAGCACAGTAGGAGTCCCTCTATGGTCGCTGGACAGGTTAGTGGAGTGTTTCAGGCCCAGATATAGACCAAAAGGGCCCCAGGGAGCATCTGCAGGTCCCGAGTGTGCAAGTGCCCAATGTAGCTGCGCAGCCCACCTTATATGCAGCCGCCGGACAGTCCGCCGGGGCTGGATCTCGCCGCCATTCAGGGCCCGGGGAAAGCTGCCTCAGTGATGTAAGGCCCTGCACGCCTCCACAGCGGGGCGTCGCTATTCAGGGCTCCGGCCCGTAGCTGGACACACGGGAGACAGCACCTCACTCCAGGCGGCAAACTGCTGGTGGTGCGTCGGGGCTGTACAGCTCCCCAGGTGATCGCCGCCCCTAGTGCGCTAACGGCTGAGTTCTGGGGGTCACGTGGAATCTAGCGGCTAGGCTCCAAAGCCGGGGCCTTTCCTAGCGAGAGAGGCCGCTCACCGCACACTCCCGCTTCAGGACCCGCCCCGGGCGGGAGCTTTCCGGTGTGCCGCTCCGCGTCGGAGAGTCGTATCCAAGCCGGAGTCAGACCGGAGGGTGCAGCAGCCCTAGGGGGTTCACACACTGTCTGTAATTGGCAGGACTTGCCGGATTCTGGACGGATTGCCTGTTGTTGGTGGTTTGGTCGCCCGGAGCTCCGGGTTTAAGCGGCCATCTTGACCGGCGCTCAGCCAGGCCCCCCCCCCCTCTTTGTTTATCTGTAGCCCTGATGAAGTCAGAGATGTAAAACATTGTTTTCTCACAAAACACGTGTTGGCTCGATTTGAAGGCTACATTTGAAGAGGAGAACATTTGAAATTGAAACTGAACAAGTTTGAAGAAAATTAATCAATGTGAATACTCACCGAACTGGACATGTATTTTCTCCACACGTTGGTGCTCGGGAAATTGTGTTTACTGCTTTTGGACTGGGTTTCCCCTATTCATTACTGTGGGCACTAGTGGCGGCCCACTTCCCTGGAGCACCTACTTTTGTAATTACTTTCATGTACAGGAGGTAACAAGCAACTGGTTTGCGCAAGTGACCGCGCCACCCCTCTTTGTAACAATCCCTTCTAAAATAACCCCTGCTCACCCACTTGGTAGCTTGGCACGAGCAGTCAAGCTTATCTCAAGGGAAATGTGTAAAGCATTTGCACATAACCAGCAGTAATACAGTGAAAAGACTACAAAAGGACACCATACCAGTTTTAGAAAAATATCAAATATTTTTTCTGTTCAAGACAAGACCAAAAAACTATAAAACAAATATCCACCATACAGTACTTAGAAATATCAATAAGCAACAATAGACATAAATTACTGTTAGTTTAAGTCAATAGCTCAGTCTCGGGCTATCACGGCATCGTGAACAACAAATCCAAACCGTTCTAGCTAGCCGCAATTTGGTGGGCTAGCTGCTGTATCGGGAAGACACGCAAAGAGTACCTTTAGACATACAGGGCTTAGGTGACCTTGCGATGAGCCTCGAAGACCCGGTTTCGGCAGGCATCGGTTCTGGAAGTCGGTGCAGGAGTCGTCTGGCCCTTAAAGTCACACGCGTTGCAGATCAAACTCCATGCGGTTGTATTCAGCGTTGGCGGGCATCGGGCTGTGGTGCAAAGTGCAGCAGTGCGACGTGTCCCTTGGGTCAAGGTGCAAGCAGCGGCTCACTGACTGCATCTGGCCACGTTCTGGGGGTCACGCGGAATCTTGCGGCTAGGCCCCAAAGCCGGGGCCTTTCCTAGCGCGAGAGGCCGCTCACCGCACACTCCCGCTTCAGGTCCCGCCCAGGGCGGGAGCTTTCCGGTGTGCCGCTCCGCGTCGGAGAGTCGTATCCAAGCCGGAGTCAGACCGAAGGGTGCAGTAGGGCTGCGGCCAGAAGTGGGCGGTGCTTGATGCAGTGCTAGCCGGTCACAGTACAAGCAGTGTCGTCGTCGCTACAGTGCTGTCGTCAGCTGGCAAACTGGAGTCGGTGGTGCCCACGTCGGTAGGCCAAGGCTGCGGTGTGGAACAGGGTGATGAGTCGTAGAAGTTGCGAGTGGTGCCCTCAAACCACACTACAAGCAGCGGCGTCGTCGGCGTGGAGCGTCCGGTATACCATTGTGGCTGTGTGAAGCAAGGTGGTGCGAAGTGCGGTGCCCTCAGGTCACGATGCAAGCAGCAGCTCTGTGGCGGCGTTGTACGTCGTCCTCGCTGAGTCCAGGGTTGGTGTGCGAAGTGTGGTGGTGCCCTCTGCTGTAACTTTAGGATAGGGAGCCAGCAGCGGTGTCGCTGACAGCATTGGGTTGCTTTTTCTTCTGTTGCACCACAAACACACAGTTGCATATGAAGTTGAATTCTTTGATGTTCTGTTGACAACTTGAATAGGGGGCAAACTCTACCTCTAGCTCTTCGAGAAACTCAAACAAAGAAGTTGCAGAAAGTTCAGTCCAGTCCTTTCTCTGCCAAAAACAGATGCAGCCACTGCAGGCCAACCCAGCAAAGCAAACAACAAAGTGGTAGTTCCTCCTCACAGTTTCTACAGCTCTTCTGAGCAGGTTCCTTGAGCCTAAAGAGTTCTAAGGGCCCCAATATTTATACCACATTTTCTCTTTGTTCTCTTTTGTGGCAAGGGTCTCTGAGCCCAGTCCAAACCAGTTCTGCCCTCTCTGGCCCAGCTCTGGTACTGGAGGTGGAGATAGCATTGTGCAGATGACACTGCATCTTCAGGTGCTAGTGAAAACTCCTCCCACCACTCTAAATGCAGACCAGGCCTATTCAGCCCAACTATGAGTCACCCAGGAAATGCAGGACAGACCTCAACCTTCCCTTGTGGCCGTCAACAGTGATGGTACATCCCCAGGCTTGTCACTCCCAAATCAGGCCGTCAATACACAACCCAACAGAGGCACACAGAATAGTTAAACAAGAAAATCCTTACTTTCTGAAAGTGCCATTTTCAAACACACGATTTAATAAACATCTCCCTAAAAAGATGTGTTATTAGATTCTGAGTTCAGAGAGCATTACCTCTATTTCTTTATCTTGTCCCAATGGAGAGTTATACTCCCATTTTAGCGTATAGGACAGATAGCCTTTGAATAGTGAAAAATAATATTGCCTATATTTCACTATAAGGACATGTCACACAAACCAGGACATGCCCTACCTTTCACACACACTGCACCCTGCCCATGGTGGTACCTTAGGCAAACCTGAGCCGGGCCTTACATATATGAAAAGGAAGTTCAGGACCGGAAAGTGGGGCAAGTGGGGGCACTTGCCAGGTTGACATGGCAGTGAAAACTGCACACAAACAATGTAGTGGCAGGCCTGAGACACCTTTGAAAAGCTGCTTTTGTGATAAGGCCCACTAGCAGCATTTGATTCACAGGCCCTGGGCACACACAGTGCACTGTACTAGGGACGTAGTAGTAAATCAAATAAGCCAAACATGGAAACACCAATCCATAAACAAAATTTATGGTAGGGGCACTTTCTCTTTAACACTGAACAACTGTGAGAACGTGTGCAGAGGCACTAAACCAAAACAGTAAAGGAGGCCAGAATGCAAAAAGACAAGGGGAAACACGCCAAAAGATGCAAGGTCTAACATGAGAACAATGGCATCTTGCATTGCTCTTGTCCCAAGCTAAAGGTTGCACATGCACTCCCTACAACCATGCCTATCTAGTCTGGGTAAAGGTGAAACAAGAAAAACTTGTACTGGGCAGATTGTTCCTTGACCCATAGCCACAAGTGACCATCAATGCAGACCCATACCTGCCAGTTTGAGAAGCTCACCTTGGTAGTCTCAGAGTTTAGGTTCAGAGGTCCATCCAACAATGTTCCCTACATATCAGGGTGTTAGTATTCATGGCAGTACAGTTAGCACTGCAAGCATTTCTAAAATAAATTAAACTCCAGCTTATATTAATTCGACCAGTCAACATACTTGCCATGTATTGCATTCATAAACAAGGGGAGACCGGCCTGTTACAGTGGCCAACGAATGCTAAAACAATCGGGTACTGGGCAAAGTTTACAGAAAACTTTGCAGGGATAGTGACTTTGCAGATCTAGAATGTAAGAATCATCAAAAAAATCACAAATGGGAAGTAAACTTCCAAGTTGTAATTTAATACTTGTAGATCTGTTTACCACAGCAAAAATGCACAAAGCCAATACTTTACCTCATGAAAACCCCCACCTACAGGCACTAGGCAATGTCATATAAATCAGCTGGTCAAGGACATGTGCTTACACTTTTCCCACACAACCACTGATGCCATATGTGGGGTAACTGCACCAAGAGTCAGTGACACTGATTATAAACGAGCCAACATGGGCATAACGACTGAGGTATTCACTTCTCCCAGACATTTGGATCCACCCTCATGAAAGCTGAAACTGCAAGCAGGTTTGCTGTCACAGCATGCAGGCCTCAGGCAAGCCCAAAAGTTTGGACACCTACAGCTTCCCCAAAAATTATTGAAAATACCAAAGGACAAAACCTCTAACAATGGCTTGGTAGGCTGAAAAATATGGAAGAGATGTGTACCCTAATGTAAATCTATTAACATTTCATCAGAAGTTTAAGTACAAAGCATTTCTTGCTGCCTCTTACATCACAAATGTTTATTTATCTGAGCTAGATGTGTATTTACAAAACAGACAGCATCAGTCCATTTTTAAAATTCCTGTCTATAATCCGTTAATGGAGAGCCTCAAAAGAGTCAACCTTTGTGACTTGTGGCCAAGATCATCGTTCCTAATCTTTTTATTCATTCAGGTCTTATTTGTAATGCCTTGCTTGTCACCCCGAGGGTCTCCAGGTGATTTCTGCTGGTCTCAGTCGAACAGCCAGGTCTTGAGTCCCTTCCTGAACTATGCTAGCAATGGTGCAGAGCGAAGGTGGACGGCTAGGATGTTCCATGTTTTGGCAACGAGGTGGTAGAAACATCCTCCAGTGCAGCTGCGACAAATGCGCGTAATCTCGGCGAGGTGTGCGGAACGTAGGGTACTGTGTGGCTGGTGGAAGTGATGGCGGTGCTTCAGGTCCTTGGTTATGGAGGGCTTTGTAGGCGTGGGTCCGGAGCTTAAACTGGTATCTATTCTGAACCAGGAACCACTGGATGTCCTTGAGGTGTTGGGTAATGTGGGTTGTTTTAGGCAGATGGAGCATCAGTCTGGCAGCTGATTTCTGGATCGACTGTAGTCTTTGCATAAGTTTGGTGGAGCTGCCGGTATAAGATGCGTTGATGTCGTCCAGAAGGCTTGTCATGAGGGCTTGGGTTACCGTTTTCCTGGTGTTGATGGGAGCCCCTTGAAGACCTTGCAGAGCATTCATAAAGTGTAGAAGCAAGCGGAGGAGACGGCGTTGACTTGACTTTTCTTGAATAGTTCCCTGTCGAGGATGAAGCTGAGGTTGCGGGCATGGTGTTTGGAGTGGGGTTGGGTCGAAGTTCCTATAGCCACCAGGAGTTGTTCCATAGGGTAGTGTGCTTGCCGAAAATGAGGAATTCCATCTTGTCTGTGTTGAGTTTAAGACAGCTGTCCCTCATCCATCCTAAGACTTTCTTCATTCCGTTGTGGAAGAGGTGGGGTCTGCCGAAAATGATAGGACGAGCTGGCTGTCATAGGAGATGATGTGGTGAGATCTGTTGATGTTCGTGAGTGGTGACATATGGATGTTGAAGAGGGATGGGCTGAGGGATGACCCTTGTGGTATGCCGCAGATGTGTTTTGCCTGTGATGTGAAGGGGTGGGGGGGTCGGACTCTAGGTGTGTCCGACGTGAAAGGATGCAATCTGTTTGAGGGCTTCATCTGTGATGCAGATCTGTAGTAGGCGCTTGGTGAGAGTGTGGTGTATAATCGTGTTGAAGGTTGCTGAGAGGTGGAGCAGGATCAGGGTGGCTGATTCTACTCTGTCCATGAGGGTGCGAATGTCGTCCGTTCTGGTGATCAGGGGTATTGCAATGTTGTGTTTGGATCTTAAGCCTGACTGTGAAGGGTCAAGAAGGATGTTTTCCTCTAGTGTTGGATGAGTTGGATGTTGATTGCTTTTTCCAGACCTTGGTGTTAAGGGGAGCAACAAGATAGGTTGGTTGTTCTGGAGCTCTCTGGGGTCTGCCGAAGATTGCTTGAGTATTGGTCTGACCTCAGTGTGTTTCCAGGCTTCCCTGGAAGTTGGCCGTGGTTAACCAGGCGCTGAGGACGGTGGTGAGCTGGCTGCTGATCTCGTCTCTACCAAGGTTAAAGAGCTGGTGGGGACAAGGGTCTGTGGGTTCTCCTTAATGGATGGTGTTTATTAGCTTGGATGTGTCCGATGAGCTCAGCTTTTTCTATGCGGTGAGTTGGTGGTCGCCGTGGTGGTTGGCTGATGGCTGTGTAGGTTGGTGGGTTGGGGTCTAAGTTTTATGGTTGGTTGCTATCTTGTTGTGGAAATGGTCAGCGAGGGCAATGCAGAGTACCTGTAATGCTGGGATGGCGTTTTCGGTGGCTGATGGGCAGGTGAACTCTCTAACGATGGTGAAGAGTTCTTTGGCATCATTGGAACTGGTGTTGATTCTGCAGGTGAGGTCCTCCTTTTTCGCAGCATTGATCAGTTGGTGGTATTTGTTAAGCCCCGTTTTGAAGGTTGCTCTATCGGCGTGATTCTTACTTGTGTGCCATTTATTTTCAAGTTGTTTGCATCTGGGTTTTTCGTGCGTAATTCCAGGGTGTACCAGCTGGCTTGTTTGGGATAATGTGTGTTGTGGCTGGTTTGGTGGGACCAACTTGGTTGGAGGGGTTGGTGAGCCAGTCGTTGAAATTATGGATTGCCCGTCCAAGATGGTGGAGCCTTCAGTCTGTGTGGTGCTGAGGGCATCAGTGCACTGTTTCTGGGTGACCTTGGACCAGCTGTGGAAGGGGGCGCTGTGTCCTTTAGAGGAGGTGTGGGTGGGCACAGTGATGGTGAAGTGTACGATGGAGTGGTCTGACCCGGTGAGTTTGGAGATGTGGCTGTATCTGATTCTGTTGCTGTATGTGAAGATAGGGACAAGTGTATGTCCTGTTTTGTGTGTGGGGTCTGTGACTAGCTGCTTGAGTCTGATTTTGTCCAGTCTTTCCAGATCGTGTGAAGGATTTTAAGTGTGGAGCTTCACTCCTAGCAGCTGCCTGGGCTTGATATACCCGCACAAGTACGAGGCATATGAACCAGTGGGCGACCACTTATTGCTAACTCCCATCCCCGGAGAGCACATTGAATGTGATTTTAGAGACAAGAGATTGTGGCATGGTGGAGGTGTTCCTTCAGCAAAATGACGGCTGCTCTTGTTTAGAGAAGATGATAGTTGCAATAGCAAGGTCCTGTGGGAATTCTTCAGTCAAGACAGGCCACTACATGAAGCCTTGATAGAGATAAGCACAAATCCTGCAGTTGCAGTGTGGGCACTTAGTGGGAGTACCTCAGGGGCAGCCTCTGGAAAAGGAGGTTCCAGAAGTGTAGGTTATTTGATGCATAGTGTATTTACTACCTGGATGATGGGGATTATTCATTGTATTCCCATGTGCATAGATCATACTCACAGATAGTTCTTTTTGTTACACAGGGCCTTTTTCCCCTCAGACAAGGGTAATCCCCATGCCTCGCAGCGCGTCCAGAATGACAGTCAGGTATTTTGGTTATTAATAGCCCTCCCTTGCCTCCCATCTGAGTCTGTTTGCACAGCTGCCTCTTGGGAATTGTAGTTTTACCTATGAATGCAGACAAACCATGCAATTGGGTTTGTTTTCACAGGACCCCATCCTCTGACCCATTGTTAGCACCCTGAAGGCGCTTAAGTCTGTTGCTTCCTGACATTGTGTCAACATCTCCCAGTGGCATCTCAGATCACTCACCTTTCCTGATAGAACTACATGGTACTGAACTCAAACCCAGACAGAACTAGAGATTTAGTCCCTAGTGGATTATGTTCGATGACCTGGTTTTCTCACTCCAAAAAGATATTGAAAAATACTTCCAAATTAATATGAAATCCCTAGACTCTGTGATAAACCTATTGGAGGTCTTTTAAACAGTGATCAGGAAAAGGGCTATGGCCCTGGGTACGCCACAGCACCATGCACGAAGAGGCCACTGTTGTTGCACTTGAAATGAGGGCGATACAACTGGAGTGAGAAGCTATGGAATCTAAAACACTGCCTTTACACTGCCAATCAGAAAAATCTATAGTGCACCTGAAGGATGACATGTTTGATACAGCCAGGCAGGTGTAATGGTCTCCAAAAGCTGCCTATACAAATTTGAAGATAAATTGGCCTAGCTACTCCATAGATCGGCCACTGACAAATCAGTGGCCAGAATAATCCCACCCATTAAAGATAGCACAAACAGTACAATCATGGGTGCATTGGGCATAGCAGAAGTATTCACATTATACTATAGATCATTGCACTCCAAATGCTCTCCATCAGCTAGATAATCTGATTATCCTTCAACTTCCAGTCAGGCGGTTACAGTTGGGGAAAAGGAGGCCCTGACCTTCCTATATAAGACAGGAAATTGAGGGAGCCACAGTTGCTCTGTAATCTGGAGGAAAAAAACATGTCCCATTGGCTTCCCTGTGGCGTTCTTCTAGAGATTATTTTTCCTATCTAATGCCTATCTTCACTCACTATTTACTGATGCTATTTAAAAGTGCTACTTTCCTGGAGACTTGTGGGTTGCTATGACAGTGGTGGTCCCCAAATCTAGGAAGCCCTCAGAACACTGCTTCTCTTATTGTCCGATTTCTCTCTTTAGTGTGAAAGCAAAATATTTTCACAGAGGTCCTAACCAATAGACTGATAAAAGTAATAACTTCCCTGGTTCACCGTGAGGAAAACGGGTTTATGCTAGGATAAAACGGTCACCAGTGTATCAGGAGGCTACACATGGTCATGTCCGATGTCTGGAATTGATTGGTCACTGTACTCTCCTTCTATTAAATTTTGAGAAAGCTTTTGATTCCATTGCATGGATCTTTCTGTTTCCAGTCCTCGAGCGACTGGTCGACATTTCCTGGCCTATATTAAAAATGTATACTCTGAGTCATTAGCAAGAATAAGAATCAACAGACTTCTATCGGACCCCTTCCCGATTGAGCGGGGCATGAAACAAGGATGTCCCCTTTCCCCTCTTTGCCCTGGCTGTCAGACCCTTGGCAGAGTGGCTATGAAGAGATGCACAGATATGGGCTTTGAGTGAGATGACTTCCCAGAAGACCTTGTTTACCTTTATGCGGATGACATGTGCCTCTTTATCCGAGTCCCGCAACGAGTATGTCCACAACTTCTACAGATATTCACACTGTATGAGGATGCATAACAGTGAATACATTGGGACAAATCAGACCACTCACAGATACAATCAGGGGAACGCATTAGCAATGAAAATTGCAAATCTAGACAAACCTTCATTGGTAGTATGTGTGGCTATAAATGCATCCGCTCTGCATGCTCCTGCCATGAAGTGTAGGGCTCGGACGTTTGCAACTTGTTTTTCTTCCAAGAAGTCTTTCAAGTCAAAGGATGCTGCGACAACTCCTCTTGTAGGTAATGTGCATGGTTATTCCCTCCATTTTCAGATGGTGTATAAAAACAATCTGGCTTGGATGTGTTTCTTGAATCTCAGTCTTGAAGTACCTTGTCATGGTCTTTTTAGACTCTGAGAATAATGCATTGTCGCCAGAGAATCAGCAGCCTCAGTGTAAAAATATTGTAAATGAGTCTCACAACTCGTCAATCACTTGGCGCCTCCTTCTCTGGCTGGAGGATGTTCTGGGAGGGGTGATGGAGCGGACCCCATTCCGAAGGTGCCCTCAGTGCAATGCTAAATATCCTCACAACAACCAACACCATTTGTGCCGAGACTGCCGCGAATGAGGGAACCGAGATGGCGGCGGCGCGGCCGCATCCTGGTGGATGAATAGATCGGTGCGGCGGATCAGAGGACACAAGTGCTGGCGAAGTGGTGGGACTGGCGCAGCCAGAGTTCTCCTCGCGAACAGGATTGGGGGAGAGCGCGGGGGAGATCTCTGGTCGGCGGGGAGCATACCGACGGAGGCCTGGCAGGAGCGGTGCAGCCCCCTGCGCAGCCCGTAATTTGTGACGGTGGGCGGATGGAACTGGAGTTCCCGCATAAGCAGCATAGCGAGAGGAGGAGTGCGGCAGGCAATTGGAGAGGACGGCGGGACAAAGGACTGACCTTAGGCAGCAACACGTAGCCCTGGAAGGTAATTGAACTGGGGCTGACTGCAACAGTGAAGAAGCGATGGGAGGCGAGTTGCATGGACTAGAGTCCTGAGGTGGGAAGAGGTCACGGAGCCCCCTGAGAAACAACAGATAACGGACTGTAGCGGATATAGGGCAGTGCATGCTCTGCTAGATGAGTACAGCAGTCATCTTGAATTGATTGGGGGCCGGAGAGGCATGCACCCTGTGGAGCACCTTAGGAGTGGACCTGGAACCCTGGGGATTGCTCGAGGAGGAGGTGAGGGGCTCCGCTCTAACGAAAGGAGGCCTGTGAACCGGGCTGATAATGGATCATGGCCCCGGAATGACTATGGCGCTGGGGAGACAATGTCAAGATCATGCTAAGGTCTAATTGGTAGATTGCTGAGCCGCCAGAACTGGAGTGAAGTCGGAGGGAGAATTTTGGCCTCAGTGGGAATACTATTGGTGTGTGCAGCAAGACTGAGACCACCTGGAAGCGGCACCCTGGGGTCGAGTACGTTGGAAGCAGGCACGAGAGTGAATGAAAGACACCGGGGCTGGCACTAAATAGGAATAACCGGGACAAAGTCATTGATGTATAAGATCTGCCATTCCTAATGACTGAAGGTGCACAACGAACTGGGCTGAGGGAACTTTACCACCCGGGAGGTGCTGGGGTCTGGTGCAGCTGACATTGATGAACTATACCTGGGTTTTCCACCGGTGAGGAAAGTGAGGAGGAGCGCAGGTGTGTTCAGGGGCGCGAGTTGTAGGGTCCAATCATGGTGAAACCAAAGGGGAAGAAGGACGGAACGCCCCAGCTGTCGGACACGGAGCCTTCCAGCCAGACAGAGCAAGGAGCCGCGGAGACCCCTCAGGACCGGGGGATGCAGCAACAGTTTGACCGCATTCTGGCGGCCATAGCGGACTCTCGCACCGCCTTGCAGCAAGACATCGCGCAGGTGGCGACGGGTCTGGGAAGACCAGGGCTGATAACCTTCAAGGAATATTGTATGTCTGCCAAGTAAGGGAAGGATGGCTGTGAGATCAAATGGAAATGTACAAACGTCTTCCGCAGAAGCGGCAGAGAAGAGCAATGAAAGTGTAGAGACTTGCAGCATGTTACTTGTTAGAGGAAACGTGTATTCGTGAGACGTGGCTAACGTCATGTGAAAAGTGTAAAACAAAGAATGCTGTGAAAATTATGACCGTGACTATAGTGGTCTGATAGAACACTCCCTAAATTAGCCAATGAAACACTGAGTTTCTGTAAATGTTTCAACAAATGTGGATTGGACATGTAGTGTTTTAGAGTATAATTGAGATGCCCTGGGGGGGTGTTGGGAGAAGGTGTTGCCCAGGTCTAGAGGGAGATCGTCGCTGTCCATCGGTTTACTGATAGAGGCCTACCTGTTTCCTTTTCTCGACCTGAATGCTGTATCCTGATTTATCCTTTGTTCCCTAAATATTTACCTGGGGAACCCCCGCTATCCCTTTGGCCAGGTGGTAGTTTTATCTTGTGATTTTCCTTAGGTTAGTATAGCTAAATGATCTGTACTTTGCATAATCATTTGCACTATCCCTTTGGGCAGGTGGTAGTTTTATCTTCCAATTTTCCTTAGGTTAGTATAGCTAAATGATCTGTACTTTGCATAATCATTTGCACATGTATTTTGTCTCTGAAACTACGTTTTGCCTATCCACTCCTTCATTTGTTCATTTTGATATGAGTTTGACACTGTTTGCATTGATAATGTTCTCTCTCTCTGTGATTGATGCTTTGTTTGCCTTATAATCTGACATGATGAGCATTTTACCTTCACGTTATTTAGCGATAAACATTGTTAATCTTGCACTGAGTTTGTGATTATTTAGTGATATAGATAGTTAGATAGTATTAATTATTGCCATCAACTTCTCAACTTCTGATAGATACATCTGCCAGTGGATTCCTCACCTTGTGAATATCCCCCTTGCGTCAGCAACGTTCGGAAAATTCTTCATAGCATGCCGGCGTGGACGACGTCATAGGAACGCGGCATCGCGTGCGACTCCGTCTGACGTCACCGACTCCTTATTAGGCCTACGTCGGCGTGATGACATCAGTTCCCTTTTTTCCGCGTCATCGACGCTAACGGTTTCTGGGATCTTCTGTGGTTACAGATAGAGACTTTGTAGCTATTTGTTTATTACTGTTTCTGTTCTTCGTCGAGGATGTCGTCGAAGAAGACTGGATTCAAGCAGTGCGGCTCGTGTGCCCGGATGATGTCGATTACCGATCCACACGGAGATTGCTTGTGGTGTCTGGGTTCAGATCATGACGTCAAGGGCTGTTGATCCTGCTCTAAGATGAATCCTAAGGCTCTGCGAGAACGGGAGGCTAAACTTCTACTAGCCAAGATTAAAGGTAAAGAAGCCAGGATATCTTCGAGATCAAGATCTAGACGCTCCAGATCGAGGCCGAAGTCAAGCTCGAGGTCGCGATCGAGGTCGCGGGCCAGATCGGAGTCGGCGTCAAAGTCGGCTTCTGGGCATGCTTCGGGATCCTCGAAGAGAAAACACAAAAGGAAGAAGCATAGTTCTCGTCATCATTCGGGGTCGTTGGACTCGAAGAGGAAGTCTTCTCGAAGACCTCATAAGGACTTTGTGTCTCCTTCTCCTGCTGGTGAGCCTGAAGGTGGAGCCTCGCCGGTACGGTCTCGAGAGCATTCTCCGGAGTTGGAACCGAATCCGGCTTCGGGTCAGTCTTCGGAGCATGAAGAGGTCGTGGAAGTTCCTCAGACACCGACTCCAGAGGATGACCTGGAAGGTCAAAAAGGTCAAGAGGAGCCGAATCCGGAGCAGCCTCCTACGGAGCAGCCAAAGGGTTTGTACCCTCCCTTTCCTGGTCCTGGTCAGGACCCTTCGCATTTACTAAATGCCATGTTTGGTGTTTATGCGAGGCAATGTACCCCACTGGAGCACCTGCGGGTCCCATGGGTCCTTTGTCATTTAACTTGGGTGTCCCCCAAGCTTATGCACCGGCGCCTTTTCTACCATTTATGCCGGCGCCATATCCTCCTTGGCTCAGTACGGCGCCGCCGAGGTCATCGACTCCTTTCACGGCTTCGCCGGCTCCGGAGCGACCTCGGGATTTGGATCGGGGCTCGACGCCGGTTCCGGCTTCCCAACCTCCTGTTGTTCCAGTTCCTCGTTCGACGCCTGCTCCGACTCCGTCAGAGTCATTACCGGATCCGACGACTTCGATTCGTCTGGAGTGGTCGAGGCGTAGAGCCCATCGTCTCTTGAAGGAGAAGGAATATGGGGAACCTGAAGTGGAGTAAGGCGAGCTTCAGGAGCACGAGGATTGCTTTGAGGATCTGCATAGTGCAAGTAGCCTTGAACTTTCTCCAGAATGGGGGTTGCCTGTGGTTTCGGATGCACCCTCTAGGGATGTGGTGCCATATCATGTTGTAATCAAAAAGGCTGCGGAATTGCTGAATTTTACTTTGCCTACAGTGGAGTTCAAATCTAATATCCTCACGGAGGTCTTACCTTCGCCTTCTTCAGTTGTTGAGCCGACTCTGCCATTCACTGAGGCTCTGACTGAACCGATTTGAGAGGTCTGGAAAAAGCCTTTGTCTGCACCTGCGGTGTCCAGATCAGTGGCGAGGTGTTATAGGGTGGCTCCTGGAGACCCTGAGTTCTTGTCTTCTCACCCTTCGCCGGAAAGTCTGGTGGTGCAGGCCGCTTGTACGAACAGGTCAGCAGGCTCTTTTCTCCAGGTTCCTGGAGATAAAGACTCCAAAAAATTGGATCAAGCTGCTAAAAAGGTTTTCTCCTCGGGTAGCATGGCTTTGAAATCCCCAAATGCTACATGCCTACTAGGAAGGTATGTGCATGCCTTAATGGATTCGGTTAAGCAGTTGTCAGCTAAGCTTCCGGAGGACGACAGGAAAAACTTCAACAAGGTTGTCTTGGACACTCAGGCCGCAGCCCGCCAGGTTATTCAGAGTGGCATGGACATGGCGGACTCTGTGGCTGGAGTGATGGGTTCTTCAGTGGCCATCAGAAGAGCCGCTTGGCTAAAGTGTTTAGAGTTTTCTGCTGACGTTCAGGCTACTCTTATGGATTTGCCTTTTGACGGTGTTGGCCTCTTTGGAAAGAAAGTGGATACGGCTTTAAAGAGGTTCAAAGATAGCCGGGCGACGGCTAGATCTTTAGGCCTGCAAGCGAAAGGCTCTACCACCAGGAAGTTCAGGGGCTTTGGCAGGTCCTCCTTTCGTCCCTTCAAACAAAGCCAACAACAGCAGCAACAACAGAACCCTCTGTACAAGTCATACAGAGGTAGACAAAGGGGTCGTGGACGTGGACGTCAGGCCTCTTCCTCCTCTACTTCCTCCTCTAATACCCACCCCCCACCTACAACAGCAAAGCAACCCTAGATCCGCCATTCCGGATCATGCGGGTCCGGTAGGGGGTCGGCTTACTCATTTTCTACGGGATTGGGAATCAGTTACATCAGATCTTTGGGTTCTCAATCTCGTAGAAAATGGGTATGCACTTCCTTTTCAGGAGTTCCCTCCCAATTACCCTCCTTGCCAAGGGTATTGTTCGGAGGACCACCTGCTTCTCCTGCAGGAAGAAGTCCTGGCACTGTTCAGAAAGGGTGCGATAGAGGTGGTTCCGGAGCAGGAGAGGGGTCAGGGGTGCTACTCCCGGTATTTCCTGATCCCCAAAAAGGATGCCAGACTTCGACCAATCCTGAATCTCAGGGTCTTGAACTTGTATCTGAAACAGGAAAAGTTCAAGATGCTCACTCTTGCGCAGGTTCTTCAAGCGCTGTTGGAAGAAGACTGGATGGTGTCGATCGAATTGCAGGATGCTTATTTCCACATCCCCATCCTGAAGTTGCACAGGAAGTATCTCTGGTTTACGGTAGGGTCGCAACACTACCAGTTTGCGGTCCTTCCGTTTGGACTTACTACTGCGCCTCGAGTTTTCACCAAGGTGATGGCAGTGGTGGCAGCACATCTCAGAAGGTCAGGGATACCACTATTCCCCTATTTGGACGATTGGCTGATCAAAGCAGAATCTCCGGAGAAGGTGCTCCATCATCTGCAAGTCACAACTCAGTTGTTGTACAGGTTGGATTTTTCGATAAATGCACCCAAATCTCACCTGGTGCCCTCCCAGCGCAACCTGTTCATAGGTGCTGTACTGGATACAACTGTGTGTCGGGCATTCCCTCCATCTCAAAGGATTCGCGACATACAGAAAATGATTCCTTTATTTTACAATGGAACGGTCGTTCCAGTCCTGAAGGTCCTCCGTCTGCCCGGTCTGATGGCTTCCTGCATTCTGTTAGTCAACCATGCGCGCTGGCACATGAGGGCGCTCCAGTGGTGCCTCCGCAGGCAGTGGTATCAGCACAACGGAGATCTCAGGGAGTCAGTGAGGATCTCCAGAGAAACTGCAGCGGATCTGTCTTGGTGGGGCGTGGAAGGCAATCTGTCTCAAGGAAAGCCTTTCCAACTGCCTCGATCGGTTGCCACAGTGATAACGGACGCATCCACTCTTGGGTGGGGTGCTTATCTGGGGGATCTGGAGGTCAAAGGTCTTTGGTCTCCAGAGGAAAGGTTGCTTCACATCAACCTTCTAGAGTTGCGGGCGATACGTCTGGCGCTCAAGGCCTTCCTCCCTTCCCTTCGCAATCAGTCGGTTCAAGTCCTGACGGACAACACGACCGCGATGTGGTATATCAACAAGCAGGGAGGAGTAGGGTCGCAGTGTCTCTGCAGAGAGGCTCTGCGTCTCTGGTCCTGGGTTCAGGACCATCAGATTTGTCTGATGGCAAATCATCTGGCCGGAGTTCTGAACGTACGTGCAGATGTTCTCAGTCGGCAGTTCTCTGCCGACCACGAGTGGAGGCTCCATCCGGAGGTTGTTCACGACATCTTTCAGATGTGGGGGACTCCTCGGGTGGACCTGTTCGCCACTCGCGAGAATGCTCACTGCCTGTCATTCTGCAGCCTCTATTATCCGATGCAAGGAGGTTTGGGGGACGCGTTTCAGTTGAGTCGGGGAAGTCAACTCCTTTACGCGTTTCCTCCCATACCCTTGATTCCTCGGGTTCTGGGGAAGATTCAGCAGGACCGGGCCCAAGTCATATTGGTCGCCCCGGATTGGCCAAGAAGGATGTGGTACACGGACCTACTCCACCTCTCCTCTCACCCGCCGCTCCGTCTCCCTCTCAGGGTAGACCTCCTCTCTCAGATGGAGGGGCAGGTTCTACACCCCCACCTCCAGGCATTACACCTTCATGCCTTCAGATTGAACGGGGCAACCTGATTTCCTTTTCTCTCCCTCACGATGTGGTGGATGTCATTCTTTCGGCCAGGCATGACTCCACCAAATCCATCTATTCGTATAGATGGTCTAAATTTGTTGTTTGGTGTAGGGAGAAAGCTATTGACCCTTTGAAGGCTCATCTGTCCGATATTTTGCAGTTTGCTCTTTCTTTGGCGCAGCAAGGATTTGCTGTTGCCACAGTTAAAGGTTACCTTTCGGCGTTATCGGCATTTCTCTGTTTGCCGGATCGTCCGTCTCTTTTTAAATCTCCAGTGCTTTTGAGGTTTCTGAAGGGCCTCACTAATAAGTTCCCTCCTTCTCCATTTATCGTGCCTCAATGGGAATCTAATCTTGTCTTAACATTCTTAATGGGTTCTGACTTCGAACCCTACACAAGTGTCCCGTGAGGCTTTTGTCTTTCAAGACGGTGTTCTTAGTTGCGATCACCTCGGCAAGGAGGGTGAGTGAGCTTCAAGCTCTTAGTTCTAAGCCCCCATTCCTGACCATTCATGCTGATCGAATGGTTCTTAGGACCAGGGCTGATTTTCTGCCTAAGGTGTTAACTCCCTTCCATCTAGGACAGTCTATTACCCTTCCTACCTTCTATCCTCCCCCTCACCCTTCCAAGGAGGAAGAGAGACTGCACCGTCTGGACCCTAAGAGGACATTGTCTTTTTATCTGGACAGAACAAAGGACTTTCGGATGGACGACCAGCTGTTTGTTGGTTTTGCTGGCTCTCGGAAGGGTAGAGCGGTGCACAAGCGCACACTTTCCAGGTGGATAATCCTGTGCATCAAGATTTGCTACTCCCTGGCGGGTAAGGACCCTCCTGAGGGTATAAGAGCTCAGTCTACCAGGGCAAGGTCTGCTACTTCTGCATTGTCTAGAGGTGTACCTGTTGAGGACATTTGCAGAGCCGCGACTTGGGCCTCCCTCCACACTTTCGCGAAGCATTGCTGCTTGGATACCGAAGTGAGGAGGGACGGCCACTTCGCGCGCTCTGTCCTCCAAGATTTCTTGGTGTAGCAGGGTGGACACCCTCCTCCGGGAGTGGGGACTGCTGTGGGACACTATTCACAAGGTGAGGAATTCACTGGCAGATGTATCTATCAGAAGAACAAGTTACTTACCTTCGGTAACGCTTTTTCTGGTAGATACAGTACCTGCCTGTGGATTCCTCACTGACCCACCCACCTCCCCGTTGTCCACTCTGCTATACCTGAGTTTATGCATTCTTATGTATATTTATATTTATATTTGTATTTATATTGGGTTTTTGATACCTTTGCTTCGCACTATGTGTGCAGTTCTGATTTGTATGTACTATGTACACTGTATATATGTATATTTGTTGTCATTGGTCCGTCCGTGTGCCTCGAAGGCACGGAAAAAAGGGCGGAACTGATGTCGTCACGCCGACGTAGGCCTAATAAGGAGTCTGTGACGTCAGACGGAGTCGCACGCGATGCCGCGTTCCTATGACGTCGTCCACGCCGGCGTGCTACGAAGAATTTTCCGAACGTTGCTGACGCAAGGGGGATATTCACAAGGTGAGGAATCCACAGGCAGATACTGTATCTACCAGAAAAAGTGTTACCGAAGGTAAGTAACTTGTTCTTTAGGTCCATCGACCAGAAGAAGTAGAGTTGGTACACAGGTTCAGTTATGCATTTAGTGTGTTACATACGCGCCTGTATTATGAATACTGATTTTCGCAAACTTGAACAGCGCAACAGGGGTACATGATTTGGGTGAATGAGTATGGGTCTTTGTTTGTGTTAGTAGTTGATTATCGATCCCTGATTGGCGCTGGATCAGGTTTTGGTAGCAGATGACTGTTTATTATTGATTAGTTTGGTAATAATTATTGATTATTTTGGTTTCTAACATGAAAAGTTAGTGTTTTGTGCCATGTTGTCTAGAAGTGCGGGTACGGATTAACCTTAGAACCTGGGATAATGTTATTTTAGCCTGAAGAGGCAAAAGAATAGTGTGGAAAAGGTATCACACTGCAGAAGTATTTTGTCTGTTATAATACTGAACGGCGAAATGCTGTTGATGTTATATTAGGTACTATTCGTCTGAGAGTAGATTTGTTTGTAATAATGAAGGGTCCACTTCCGAAACTCTGGCTTTACGTCCCCAAAGGAGTACCAGACCTCTGTCCACGAGAAAGTCCTCTTCCAAAACTTTGGCTAGTATTCTTAGAGTACCACGTTCTCCTGTAGCTTGTTTGTGTGTAGAATAGTGCTGGTTGTTATTTTACTTGAAGTGGAAGAATATCTCTTTGAAATGGAGACTATCTCTTTATTAAGTGGAACAGACAAGGTAGCATTTTGTTTTGTGTTGCTTTCTAACAAATTTGGTTGAGAAATATATAGAAATACATTGCCGTATTATTATTGTAATGAGAGGGTCAGTAGTTGGAGTAATACTGACGTCACAAAAGACCGCACTGGCATTGGTCAGATAGCAGGCGCTTAGAGAGCCGTGATTGGTTGATTGTTGTGAGCTGCGTTGGTATTGGTCGAGGTACTGAATACGTAGTGTGCTCTGAATGGTCGATTGGTGTGAGTCGTGCTGGCATTGGACGACAGTTAGCAAATAAAATAAGTATGAAGAGTTTGTTTGTTTACTGAATTATATTTTAGCATAAAGAGTCGGAAAAAATGAAGATGATTAATAGGATAAAGAGTTTCTTCAAAAAGAATAAACCAATAGTAACTAGAGAGGGAATTCCTATTCCACATCCAAGAACACTTGCTTCTTGTATGATGTTGGAACGTGTTTAGGATACATGTACTTGGTTGGAGAATTGGGTGGGATACACGGAAGATGATGGTGTTTTGGCTTTTCCAGAGCGTGGTACATTTGATGTAAGGATTTTGAAAATTTGAGAGGGCGATCCAAATCCTAGACCTATCCAGTATGAAGCACTTGAGGAATGGGAACATGAGGCATACAAATGTGAGAAATTCAGGAATGGAAATAGATACAGGAATATGATATATATATATATATATATTTTTTTTATTGAACATTTTCATTTAAGTAACAGCACAAGAAAGAATTCATTAGTTATTGCATAGGACAGAATATACAGTAGCAATGCATGTCAATAATGGTACAGTCAAATGGTTTTCTGAATACACAAAGCGAGGTGACAAAGCATGTAGCAATGATAGAAAAAATTAGATAACATTAGCCATTTGATGAGTGAGCTAAGAGATATTCGGTAAGTGGGGCCCATATGTCTCGTGGCCTAGAAGCCTGCGGCAATTCTTCCCCATAGCATAACAATTGATCAAGGCTATAGGTCATGTCTTTAAGCCATTGTACCAGTTGTGGGGCAGGTCTACCATCCCAGTGTATCGAGACCCTACGGCGCGCCAGCAGAAGCCCCATAGCCACCAGTTTTCTATTATCAGACTTAAATTTCATCACATTACCCAGGAGGCAGACAATCATAGTACAAGGTACATGCTCACCAATCATTTCTCCCATCACTTTTGTAACATTTTCCCAGAAGGTAGACACTCTTGGACATCTCCAGGCCAAGTGGCAGAAGTCAGCACCCTCAGCCCCACAGCGTCTACAGCAGGACGAGGCCCGCAGCCCATACTTATGTAGTTGTAACGGGGTATAATACATTTGATTAAGATACTTGTAATGAATCAGTCTTAGATTGCCATTAGCAGCAAATTGACCTGTCAATCTACAACATGTCTCCCATTCTTCTTCAGTAAGTGGTAATGGCAAGACCTCATTCCATCTAATCATTGGGCCAGAAGCCATGGTCGCCTCATCAGCCTGTGAAGCATTATAGAGCCTTGTAATCAGTTTAGTACTGAGGGGCGAAGAATACAATATTTGTACGCTGCCAGAGTCGGAGGTTCATCAGGAAATCCGGGATATAATGTGCGGATTGCAGCTCGCAAGCGACTGTATATGACCGTCACCATAATGGGCCTGGTGTCCCCACTCACAAATGACTGAAAATCAATAAATTTGCCAGCCGTGTACATATCTCCCATGGTGTGTATCCCTGCTCCATGGAGCACCGCGAGCGAGCCCGGGCAGCACACTTCCCAAGCTCTCTCCAAGCATGCGCCGTACAGTGCACCGTATCGATTTCACCGTTTTCAAAGTAGTGATGTAGACAATCATCGCTCGTAACGGGACCGGGCGAACTGCGCCACCCTCTACCGCCACGTGTGGTGCGTAGGGGGGTGCATTCTGCCAATAAAAAGCGTACTGCGCTTGTGCACACAAGTAATATAGTGTCATATCAGGCACCTTAAAGCCACCCACATCATAGGAGCGCGTGAGGACATCCCACTTAACACGCTGCTTTTTCCCTCCCCAAACCAGAGTGATCAAGCGGCCATGCAACGTGGCGAAAAATGGAGGTTTGAGTACTATAGGTATAGTAGTGAAGAGGTATACAAATTTAGATAAGACTACCATCTTTAGCAAGGCAACACGGTCTGCGAAGGTCAATGGTAGGCGAATCCACCGGGCAACCTGGTCTTCGAGCCAGGTAATCGCAGTGCCATAGTTCTCATTGAGCACACATTGTGGATCCCTGTGTACCCACACACCTAAATACTTAACAGGATCGTCACTCCACAGGAGGGGGAACTCAAGGTCAAAGCGCTGTGTGGATTCTGTCAGAGAGTATCACTGATTTATTCCAATTTATCCCCAAACCCGAGTGGTGCTCAAAGCGGAGGTACTCTCTGATGAGCTGTTCTAGATAGATCGTAGGTTCCCGCACATATAGAACCATATCATCAGCATACATAGACACTGCTAAGGGCCGCTGATGAAATTGCAACGCTGTGTTAGCATGACGTTGGCGCAGTATGCAGGCTAAGGGTTCCAATACTATTGCAAACAATATAGGTGATAACGGACAGCCCTGTCGCGTCCCACGCCGGATCGGGAATTTGTCAGAGGTTCTGCCATTTACTCTCACTCGAGCTACTGGATTGTCATACAGCAATTTAATCCAATCAGTGAATATATAAGGGACCCCCATGCGATGCAGCACTGCAATCATGTAGCGCCAGTAGATGGAATCGAATGCCTTTGTGGCGTCCAGAAGGACCGCCCCGGCCGGCAGAGTGGGCTCAAGGAGGTGCAGAACTGCAAACAGCGTACGCAAATTGTGAGCTGTGGATCTCGTCAGGACATAGCCTGACTGATCCGGCAAAACCATAACGGGCAACAGCAACTGCAACTGTGTGGCAAGTACCTTAGAAGTATTTTAAAATCCGTATTCATTAGGGATAAAGGGCGCTGTGACTCGCACTTGTCAGAGGCTTTACCTGGTTTCAACAAGGTCACAATTAGCGCTTCTCGCAATGTGCCCGGCAATGTTTGCTGCTCATAGGCATCCTCAAACAAGGTATGTAAGTATGGCACCAGAATATCTGCATACTCCTTATAAAACTCCACGGGGAGTCTGTCCGTGCCTGTGGCCTTTCCATTGGGCAAAGCATTAATTGCATCTCGGATTTCACCCGGTGTTATGTGATGCATTAGAAAGTCCTGTTGCCCCTTAGAAAGCCACACTAAGGCAATATTTTCCAGATATTGAGCGATCTCGTCTTCCTCTGCCATCTGTCTATCACTATATTTATCTGTGTAGTATTGTACAAAGGTCGTAAGGATGCCCGCAGTGTCGCAATGTCTAACTGCCCCATCAATAGACTGTATCATTTTATTGTGTGGCCTAGAGCCTGTGAGTTTTTCCGCTAGTGCCCTGCCAGGCCTGCCGCCCTCACCATAGTACCTGGCCTTCAAACGTCGTGATAGGTGCTTAACCTCAGAATCTGCTAGATCGTTCTATTCAGTGACTTTGGATCTAATGGACGCCAGGATCTGAACATCTGACGTAGTTTCATATTGTCGGTCCAAAACTATCAGGTCCTGTTCCAGACGCTTCATGGAGCCCCATATTCACCTCAACACTCCTGTCTGTAACCCAATACATACCCCCTGTATCATAACTTTGAACGCCTCCCCATACAGTACCATAATTATCTACCGAACCGGTATTTTCTTCGAAGTATTTAACAATGGCATGGGGTGGTGCGTAAGTAGGGATAACCATATGAACTAAGGATGGGGAATGATCAGAAAGCGTACTAGGCAAGTGGTGGGCTACAGTGATCAGCAAATTTATTTCTTCAGAAACTAACCAGTAGTCCAACCGTGACCAGGAGTTATGTGCATAAGAGTGACACGTACCCTCTCTATGCCCTGCATGACTTAGCCTCCAGACATCTACAAGAGACAGCGTCTGCATACCATCTATAACAGCCTGCGCTGCCTTCTTGATCACAGGGTCCGCTGTAGAGTGACGGTGCAGCTGCGGATCCAGGACCACATTGAAATCCCTGCCACAGACAATAGGGGTCAGCGGCAGGCGGTAGACCTTATTCCAGACCTCCTCATAAAATCCCGTATCATCAATATTAGGGCCATAAAGATTGAGCAGAGTTAAAAACATGCCAGAGCTTCCCCTGTACAATAATATATATGTCAGAAACATCGATATCCACATGTGTCGCCTGAAACTGATAACCTTTCTTTATTAAAATCATGACCCCTCTGGCATAGGAGGAATAGTAGGAAGCCCATTTGACCTCAGCCCATTTCGTAGCCACTTTCTCAGCTGTCTGCATAGTTAAATGGGTCTCCTGAAGAAACGCCACTTGTACTTTATGCCTATCTAGATAAGCAAGCACCTGTCTTGTCTTCCTGGGTCTGTTGAGGCCTCGGACATTCCATGTTTCCATGTAAGCTTGCATTCCTCGGCAATCATTCACAGTACATTCAATGGATCTAGGACATTGTGACATTGCATGCAATCTGGAAAATACATTCTGTCCAATAAGGTGTATTCTGAATCGTTTAGCAAGACAAAAAAACAAACTCCCAGTTAACCCCCCCCCCCTCCCACACAGGCATCCCAATCATGCCCGGCCACCCAGTCATAAGAAACTTAATTAAACAAGTCCCCCCCTCCACCCACCACAAGCAAGAAAACCTGCCTATACCCAAAAGTAAACAAAGCACTGTGTGGGGAATACCCTTGTGAAGGTCGCTAGCAGCCCAAATGCACCCCCGTTGGTATGTGGGGGGTCAGGGTCAAAGCTATAGGTCACTTCGGCCCAACAGACTGCAATCTATGGTATGCACATACTATTGCTATCAACAGAACCAACGGTGGACTCCAACATTTCACAGTCAACAGTATCACAGGCAGAAGGAGTTAGCATCCACTATCTATAGTGATTGTAACATCCACAATTTTTGAGAACAGTGGTCCCATGCACAAGAAATATTCACAAAGCAATCAATATAGACACAATGGATACTATATTCGTTATGACATGTCCAGCCGGACAGAGGTCGCAATCTTTTACTTGGTTGAAAAATTTAAGAAACAAAACTCCTTCAACAGTTCTTCGTAGTGGGGCACAAGCCTGTACCCGAACACATACAAATTGGCATGGTGAAGTGAATCAGAAACAGAGCAGGGCTTATAGGCAAAAAGCTACAGATTCCTGTGGTTGATATTTATACCAGAAATTCCAGTGGCACCATTACAGCTATATAACACATAGTATACGATTTTTTGTATATGGTGCACAGAGAAGTCGACGGCGTTTCGATCCCACTATATAATCATGGGGATCATCATCAGGACACTAATAATGCCTAAAGAATAAAAGCCTCTATAGCCGAGTGAGCCCTACCGAATGAGTCAGGGCAGGGAGGGAGGAATTGGTTAAGTAACCAGGCAGTCCAACAATCTGGCGCCTTGGGTAAACGCGTCAGCGATATGCTCGATCGCGTTCCAGGGGGGAAGGGTCCGGGTCAGTCGGAGCGTCGGTGTTCCTGGCAAAGCGATGGCGTCATCGCTTTACCAGGAAGACTGACGCTCCGACTGACCCGGAGCTCACTCCGAGCAGGAAACGAGATTCCACCGTGGCAGTCCGTGGGATGACTCCGAAGTGGGCAGGATAATTGATGGGATGATCAAATGAAAAAATGGAGGAGATCTGTAAAAGCAGATGGTTTGGACCCAGTTTTAGTTGCTGAAGATCAGACTGGAGGCAAATGTAAAGAGAAAAATAAAAATATAGAGGCATCAAGATTACATTTTGACCCGAGTGAATATGATGATGAGTTGTTAGATGACATCTTGACTAAAAGACCTCCACCATATCAGGAAAACTCAAGTGAAATAGTTCCTAATGCACCATTAATGGGACCCCCACTAATTCTGCAGGTTCCACAAGTCCCTGTAGTTACTAGAGTGGTACAAGAGAGTGAAATGGGCATGTTGAATAAGGTGTGAATAAGGCGTGAGAGGAGTTGACACAGAAAATTAATCAATTGAATCTGAATGCAGAAGCATTAACAGTACCAGTAACAATTGGTCCCATAGTTCTATTGTATGGAGAAAAACTGCATATATTGAGAGTACATGCATTGACAGTCCCAGTGAATAATGTCAGGATTGAGGTGGTAACAATAGCTGATCAGGCTGGACAAGCTGAACCAAGTACTTCATTGATTGATCTTCCAGTTTGTGAGTTGATAACTGAAACCCCTAAGAGGTGCGCAAATGGATCCGAGGAGAATAGTGCAGAATGTCACTCCAGTGTCAGGGAGTTCAATGGGTCTTTCGCCAGATGAATTAGATGATTGGATAAGGGGGATGGAAAAGCAAAAACCTCAACCACACAGTATAGATGTGAGTAAACTGAGAGTGGATTTGGAAGAAATGATTTCTGAAAGAAACACATAGTGATAGATTCCTTACCTTACAATTACCCCCAGGTGTCAGACTGGATCCGGAAAGTTTTCGTCAGCAGTACCCCTGCGCGTCTAAAAGTGGCGTTGTGCGGCTCCGCGTCTGTCATTGGCGTCGTGGTCGCCGAGATGACGTCGCAGCAGCTACTTAGACGCCGCCCTCGCGCGCTGACATAGGTTATTTCTTTTTCCGCGCCAGCAACCGCAGATTTGGAGAAAGCGGTACCCTCAGTCACTTATTGTCTGAGTTTTTAGAGGCCTTTTTGTCTCTTCTTTTTGAGTCAATCGTCTCCTGGTGCCGTAGGGATGCCCGATTTCAAGTCCTGCGGGGACTGTCATCGAATGATGTCGGGGACGGACCCGCAATTCGTGCCCCGACTGCTGGGCCATGGTGCCAAAAACTTTGCGGGAGCGGTCCCGAAAGTTGCATGAAGTCCGGCAGTCGGCTCCGTGCCGCTCGAGGTCCCAGTACCGTAGGAGGTCGAGAGACCGGTCGCGGAGCCATCACCATCGTTCTTCAGGATCGAAGTCTTCACACTAGGGGTCAGGTAAGGCGAAGCAACACAAGAAGTCGAAGAAGCGTCATCGCTCACATACTTCCCACTCGCCTTTCGCGGCAGAGGATGCGGGTGCAGGTGGTGCCTCCCCCGCGGCACCGGCGGGGCTTACGGTGTCCCCATCAGCCTACCTGCCCTTCCAGGGTCTGTTGGCGACTCCGGCCCAGCTGCAGGAATTTCTGTCAGCCATGGCCTGCCTCTTTGGGCCGTTAGGCCCCGCCTGCGTGCTTTCGGGCCCTGTGAGCCCTAGTGGGGGTTCTCGCCCTTCACTGTCTGTGGCTTCAGTTCCGGCATCGCTGTTGGCTCCGACCCCAGCGCCACAGGGCCCCCAAGGATCCAGCCCCGGATCCCGGTCGACGCCAGTTGACCTAGTGACACCTCCACTGACATCAACCCCACCAGCACCTCTCCCGATGTCGCCCGTGCCCCCGGACGACGACGCTCCCGGTTTCAGCCCTGATGTGGACACTGCGCCGGAACGGCAATTCCGACGCCGATGGGGCCTTTCTATCCCTATGTCCCGCCTCCGTATTTTTGGCCTGTCCCACAGCCTTCGGAGGTACGGGAGGACTGGGAGGGGTCTGAGGACCCTCTCACAGCACATTGTGAGTTTGACCCAGACTGGGTTGAGAAATTGGGGGATGCCAGCGGTCTTGACACCTCTCCTGACCTTGGCATGCTAACTCCTCCTACCGTGGCTACGGCGTAGAGCGGTTGAGGCTCTCCACCTGGAACGCCCTACAGTGGCAGTCAGGACTAACCTCCTGACAGAAGTGCTTCAGTCAGCGGCTGCCTCTGCGGAGCCATTGCTGCCTTTTAATGACGCACATTCAGACGTTATTTTGGACACCTGGTCCAGGCCCAACACAGGGGCTCCTGTGGATAGGAACGTGGCCCAACACCATGGCCCGGCCCCGGACGACCCCCCTTCCTCTCCCAACACCCCACCCATCAGAGCTTTGTTGTCCAAGCCTCTATGTCCCAAAGCGCCTTCCCTACCGCACCTCTGGATAGGGAATCCAAGAGACTGGAACAGTTTGGGAAGAAGATGTTTTCTTCTGCCAGTTCAGGGCTGCGGTCTGTGAACACTGCATGCATCTTGGGCCGTTCTTCCCACTCTGTGTGGGATACAGTGACACAGGTGCTGCCTCAGTGTCCCGAGGAGGCCAGGACAGTGCTCTCTAAGGCTATTGCAGAAGGGAGAGATGCGGCAAAGTTCACAATATGATGTGACCTTGACACCGCCGACTCGCTGGGCAGGGCGATTTCCACGACAGTGGCGCTCCCCTGCCACGCCTGGCTGAGGGCTACTGGCTTCTCGGGGGATGTCCAGAACACCCTGATGGACATTCCCTTTGATGGCATTTGCCTTTTTGGCAACAAGGCAGATAGTGCGTTGGAGACTTTGTAGGACTCGCGGGTTACGGCCAAGTCCTTGGGCCTTTCGGCCACTCACCCTCCTCCGCCTTCGGCTTTTTGCTCCTTTTCTGGCCACGGAAGGGGCGCCCCAACACGTTCGCTCCAGAGCCACAGGCCACAGCAGCAGCAGTCTCAGCGCAGCCGCAGATGTGGTACCCGCTGAGGTGGGTCAGGGGGCCAGCGGGCGGGTCAGTCCACCTCCAACCCGGCCACCACTGCCTTCAAACCTTCCTAGTCTGGTTTTTCAGGCCCATCAAACGACAGTGGGCAGCAGAATTCGCCATCACCTCCCCCACTGGAGCACCATCACTACGGACAGGTGGGTTTTACTAATAGTCCGGAGGGGCTACTCCCTCCCCTTCGAGACTACCCCTCCAGCCATGCCACCCCAGTACCACCGCATGTTGGGGATCACTTGGCACTTCTTCAACGGTAAGTTGTGGCCCTCTTAGCCAACGGGGCAATGGAGCGCATTCCTGCGCCAGAAGTAGGTCATGGTTGCTATTCCCACTACTTTTTGGTGCCCAAGAAGGACAAGGGCCTGCGTCCTATGTTAGACCTCTGGAACGTCAATCGCTTCCTCCGGAAGGAGAAGTTCAAGATGTTAACTCTGGCTCAGGTCTAGTCTGCCCTCCACCCTGGAGACTGGATGATATAGTTGGATCTGCATGACGCATATTTCCATATTCCCGTCCTGCCGGCCCATCGGTGTTACCTGCTGTTTACGGTAGGCCAAGAGCACTTTCAGTTTACTGTGCTCCCCTTTGGCCCTACCAGCGCTCCTCGGGTGTTCATGAAAGTGATGGTGGTGGTCGCAGCTCATCTGCGCAGATCAGGCGTTCCAGTCTTCCCCTATCTCGACGACTGGCTGTTTAAGGCGGGATTGCCCCAGACATTCATCTCCCACCTCCAGACTACGGCTGACCTTCTGCATTTGATGGGGTTCTCCATCAATGTTCGAAGTAGCACCTGATTCCCTTTCAGAAGCTCCTCTTCATCGCAGCAGTTCTGGATATGATGCACTTTCGGGTCTATCCTCCCGAACGACAAGTCCAGAATATTCAAGCTCTAATTACGATCTTCCGGCCTCTATCCTGGGTGTCAGTCAGGTTGACCCCGAGGCTGCTGGGCTTCATGGCCTCCTGCATCCTGCTGGTCGATCATACCAGATGGCATATGCGGACTCTCCAGTGAGACCTGAAGTTCCAGTGGGCGCAGCATCAGGGAAACCTGTCCGAGTCCGTTCAGATCTCTGAGAGCACTGCAAGACCGTTGCAGTGGTTGCTCACAAACCGGCATTGGGTCATTGGCAGATCCCTCTCCCTTCCCCAACTGGAGCACACAGTGATGACGGATGCGTCCCTCCTGGGATGGGGCGGCCATATGGGAGAGGCGGAGATCAGAGGCCTCTGGTCTCCGGCGGAGTCCCGGCTCCATATCAACCTTCTGGAGCTTTGGGTGATCCGATTTGCACTGAAGGCATTCCTTCCCTCTGTCAAGGGAAGAGTAGTGCAGGTGCACACGGACAACTCCACTGCCATGTGGTACTGCAACAGACGGGGCTGGGTGGGGTGGCCGACCCTATGTCTGGAGGCTTTGCGCCTCTGGACATGGCTGGAACATCAGGGCATTTCCCTGGTGGTTCAACACCTGGCAGGTTCACTGAACGCCAAGGCGGACAAACTCAGCCGCAGGTGCATGATGGATCACAAATGGCATCTTCACTCAGACGTGGCACAAGGTCTCTTTCAACAGTGGGGAGAGCCTTGGCTAGATCTATTCGCCACCGAAGAGAATGCACAATGTCAGCAGTTCAGCCAAGGCGGCACTCGCTCTGCAATGCTTTTCGTCGCAAGTGGAGTTGCGGTCTGTTGTACGCCTTTCCACCTATACCTTCTCCTGGCCAGATTGCTGAAGATCAGGTGCGACCGGGCCCAAGTAATTCTTGTGGCTCCGGACTGGGCTCGAAGAGTATGGTATCCCGAGCTACTCAGTATGACCATCGATCCCCGATCCGACTGCCTCTTCGGGAAGATGTTCTGTCGCAGCAGCAGGGGGCGGTCCTCCACCCGAACCTGTCCAGTCTCCACCTGCTTGCGTGGAGATTGAGCGGCGGCAGTGGATTCCTTTTGACTTGCCTCCTGAAGTATGTAATGTCATTCTGGCAGCCAGGCGGCCCTCCACTAAGTTGGTATACGGCTGCAGGTGGAACAAATTTGTGGCATGGTGCACAGCAAAGACTGTGGATTCCCTTTCTGTCCCTCTTTCTGAAGTCTTTTTGTTCCTGCTTTCTTTGCCCCAACAGGGCTCTTCTCTGGGCACATTTCAAGGGCTACCTTTCTGCTATTTCTGCCTTTCTCTGGCTTCCTGATCAGCCCTCTCTTCTCAAGTCCCCTCCTGTAAATAGATTACTCAAAGGCATTACTCACCTTTTCCCTCCTATTCCTTTTTTGATGCCACGGTGGGACTTTAATCTGGTTGTTACATACTTGATGTGCGCTCCCTTTGATCCTCTTCACAACTGTCCTCTATGTCTCTTGGCTCTAAAGACTGCTTTCCTGGTTGCCATCACCTTCGCTAGGTGAGTGAGTGAAATTCAGGCTCTTTCTTGTAAACCTCCTTTTCTGTCTGTCCATCCGGACAAGTTTGTGCTCAGAACCCGTCCATCCTTTCTGCCAAAAGTTGTCACTGCTTTTCACATCGGGGAGACCATCACTTTGCCCACCTTCTTTCCGCCTCCGCATCCTTCTAGAGAGGAAGAGAGGCTCCACCGTCTGGACCCAAAATGTGTGCTCTCCTTTTACCTGAATCGCACACAACAGTGGATGACCAGCTCTTTGTTGGCAACGTTGGTGCCAAGAAAAGCCGGGCCGTACACAAGTGGGCTATCTCCCGATGGGTCATCTTGTGTATTAAAGCCTGTTACTCTTTGGTTAAAAAAGTACGCTACGGTGTTGGAACGTGGTGTCCCCATACAAGACATCTGCCTGACAGCTATGTGGGCTTGCTGCACACTTTTACTAGGCGATACAAAAGGGGATGATGGACGGAGGGTTTGAGCAAATCAAACACTCACCCCCAGTCAACTGATCTGGGTTTAATCCATCACCATTCTTTAGCCCACTCAGCCACCCCAGTTCTGACATGGCTATATGCAAATCAGTCTGACCCTGTGCCTTGTGGGAACAGTCCAGCCCGAACTACCAAGCCATGTCTTCCATGGACCGGAAACAAGCATCCTGGGACCTGGGACTGGGGGTGAGTGTTCGATTTGTTCAAACGCTCCGTCCATCACCCCCTTTTGTATCGCACACTTTTACTAAGCATTACTGCCTGGATAGCCAAGTCCGGAGAGACGGTTTATTTGGCTGTTCTGTTCTCTGAGACTTCCTGGTGTGATCCTGGTCCGCAGACCTACCACCGGGGTTGGTATTGCTGGGGTATCTAGTCTAAGGTAAGGAATCTTATCACTATGTGTTACTTTCAGATGAACCGACAGGGCTGCCCCCTGTCACCCCTTCTCTTCTCTCTGGCCATTGAGCCCCTGGCGGCACTGTTGCGGGACAGGGGAGCAGAATGGGGGATCCCGCTGGCTGACGGGGTGCACACAGTTTCGCTTTATGCGGACGACCTGCTGCTGTATGTGCGGGACCTCACCGCGGTACCGGGTGCGCTGTCAGACATTTTCCAGACCTTTGAAGAAGTATCGGGTCTCAAAGTCAACTGGACTAAGTCCGGAGTGTATTCGTTCAGTCCGGACCTGCGGGAATGTGATGTGCACCTCGGAGGCACTCGACTCACATGGTATCCCACCACGTTCAAGTACCTCGGAATGTATATATACAGGGACACGCAAAGCATACTGGAGGGCAAACCTGGTGCACGCTATCTCCTCGTTGCGGGCCCAGATGGCCTTCTGGAAGACTCTGCCACTGAATGCCCAGCAGGATCGCACTATCTAAAATGATAGCCCTGCCCAGGCTACTATACCACTTTGCAAACATCCCACTGTATGTCCCCACAAAGATATTCCGTGACCTGGAATCAATGCTCCGCAGCCTGATCTGGAACGCTGGGCGCCCCCGCGTGGCACTGGCAAAGCTGTACTCCCCGAATGCTGAGGGAGGGCTGGCAGTCCCTAACATGGAGCTATACTACCTGGCCGCACAGCTACAATGGGTGACACACTGGCTTAGCGGCTCGCACCTTGACGACACGGCTACCGCTGACTATCAATGGACCCACTCGCAGGTCTGCGCCTTGTTTCACCCCCTGACCAAGGGACCCCGCACTCTACCCCTGCACGTGGCTGTGGCCCGTAAATGCTTCATCCGTAGCCTAAAACTGACTCAGGAAGTCAGGCCATATGCCCCTGCACTCCCCCTGATGGGCACCCCCCGGAGGGGTGGAACGGTGACACCACGTATTCTGGAGAGCTGGACTGCGGCTGGGGTGGAGACCATGGGCGACCTCTATGCGGATGGGGCCATGCTCCCATTTGCGGAACTGTCGGAGGGCACGGGTCTGCCGGCGGGGCAATTCCTGCTCCACGCGTCCATACTGCGGGAATATACAGAGTCCTGGGGGGATATCCAGGATGAGCCACCGATTCACCACCTAATGTAGTACCTGCATGTTATGGGCAACGGCTCCCACATCATTCGCTGGCTGGCGCAGGCTCTCCTCATGCACACACAAAGACCCACACAACCGCTTAGGGACAAATGGGCGGCCCACCGCGGGAGGGATTGGACGGATAAGGAATGGAACCTGGTTCTGGCCAGCCCCGTGAATATCCCACGTAACTCCCGCTTCCAGACCATTCAGTTGTACATACTGCACCAGGCATATTTATCGCCAGATAGAATCAACAGATACTTCATGACCAACACTGCCGCCTGTCCCAGATGTGACCTGCTAGGCACCAGACATCTTACACATGCTCTGGCACTGTCCCTCTCTAGTCACATACTGGGGAGAGGTGACATCTCTCCTGACACATAGCACAGGCCCGGGGTTACCACACACGTGGGAGGCTTGTATTCTTGGGCTATACCAAAGAACCAAAGACACAAGCTCGGTTCTGGGATCTAGGCCTCATCACAACCAAACGACTGCTCACTAAACACTGGAAACATAGGGAACCGCCAATCCCCAAACACTGGTATGCATCCTTCACCAACTGGGCTAGAGCAGAAAGCACGGCACTACACCGGGAGGAGATAGCGGGCTTAAGGCAGTTCCCGATAGCACAACTCTGGGACGACATCCTGAGGTCCCTCCAGGGGGAGGGCACGGCCAGAGGGCTCACATAGAGACCGCTGCGTATGGGATAGCACTGCTGGGGTAGTAGTGATGACGATAGGGATACAGGCTGTATCCCCCCCCCCCCCACGACACCTGCCCGCCGGGAGTGCTGGAGATGTGGCGCCTGCGGCCAGTAGGCAGCCCGCCTCCCCTCCGGACGCCCTGAGCAGCGGCTGCGCCATACATCCGACATGCTGGCTATGGGCACGGACGGCCATCCACACGAAGACTCACTAATCCACAACGGATTGAAACATACTCCCGGCCCCTCTCCGTGGCATCGCTCCCGCAAGTACACTCTCCCCTCCCACTCCCCATCCCACACATATCCCCATGTTCATTGTTTCGGACTCTTGTTTCCCAAACATAGCCATGACCTCCTTACACGCCACACCTGGAAGATGTACCTGGACACATGTCCGGCCATGAGACCGGACGCGGGTGGCGTCCTCCGAGAACACAGCGTGGCTATACCGTTCATCCGTTAGGCGCTTCACACACTCTGTCGACAGCCCGAGGGGCCCCACCGCTCTCAATGGCTGTCGCACACTATGACAAAGGCAGACTGTGCACATGCACTGCTAACCCCTACTCCATTGCCGCGCCCCCAAGGACTGACGCTCCTCTCTGTGGGTTTCAGTGTCATGGATGCCGGAAAAATACGCGATGGCGCAGCTAAAATTTGGGACATACCGATGAGAACTGATCTGTTTTGTTTGCAGAGTTAAACTGTTTACTTATAGGAAAAAAATGAAAAAATAAGAAGTCACTTGCAGACATAACTGTATAATGAGCGCATGTGATACGTAAAATGTAATTAAAGTCTCATTCACTGAGGGTACAATAGATGGTACGGTGCACCTTTCTCTACACTCCCCTCCCGTTACATCGAAATGTTGCAGCCGGCCCACAGGGTTGTAGGCTTCGCTATATGTACTGCTCTATTGAATAATAATAAACGTCTTTAATTAAAAAAAAAAAGTGTTACTTTCAGATGAACAAGTTACTTACCTTCAGTAACGATATATCTGTAAGAAACATTAGTAGTGATAGATTCCTTACCGCCCCACCCATTCTCCCCGTTCTGCGGACTGAGTTCTAGATTTAAGGTCATCCCTTTCAGGGCCCTAGTTTCAAGGCACCAGTGGTCAGTATCTTTTGCATGGCTCTGGGTTCCTGGTGTGGAAAGTCGTGTACAGAACTGATGTCAGCACGCAAGGGCGGCGTCTCTAAGTAGCTGCTGCGAAGTCATCTTTGGCGACCACGATGCCAACAACAGACGCGGAGCTGCATGACTCCACCTTCTGACGTGCAGGGGTACTGCTGATGAAAACTTTCCGGCTCTAGTCTGATGCTTAGGGGTAATTTTAAGGTAAGTAATCTTTCACTACTAATGTATGTTTCTTAGATATATTGTTTCCGTAGGTAAGTAACTTGTTTTATTTGTACAATAAGTCCAGACAGATTGAGTACTTACCGAGACGAAGAGTTATTCTACTTGTGCAAAAATATTGCTTGGAGAGCAAGAAATCTTCATGAGAAATTGGCAGAGGCTTCTTGTGAATATGGAGTAGACGGAGAAGTCAAGGATGTTACAGAAAACCTATAGACTGGATTTTACTGAACAAGACTTGGAGTGTTTTAATGCGTCTGGCAAAAGATTGCAAATAAGAGTTGATGAGCATCCTGAAGAAGTGGGGAGATGTAAAACGGTGGAAAGGTAGATGTGCGAAAAAGAAAGAAGAAATGATTGCCAGTGAAAATGAGTTTTTATTTCCATTAAGGGAGACAGGACAGGCTGAAATGGTGTGTCCGATGAGAGAAGTTCCAGGTGGTGGATATGTTCATGTTCCTTGGTTGAAACCGGATAAATTATCTTTTACTAATTACTTTCCTAGACCGAGGGGGAAAACCGGTTGAGTGGTACAAGTAGAGAGGTTTGTGAAAGTTCAAATGTTTTGTTGAAGGATCTAGATGGTTTGTTTTAGATTGTTGTTCCAGCTGATTTATGGACTGAGTGTGAGATTACTGCTGATTGTCCTAAAGAAGAATATCCTAGAGATGCGAAACCTGGTGCACTTTCAGATGAGGTGATGAAGAAATAATATCAGGTAATCACTTACCAGAAAAGTAAAATTTCCCCAAAGGAAACCGATTGTGTTAAAATAGACAGGACAACACAAGAACCAAAAGAGTCGGTACATGCTTACTATGAAACGTTGTTACAGGTGTTCAAACAGTACAGTGGGTTTGAGAATATCTGAGATAAATATATGGGACAATTTGTGTATCGTTTTGTGTTTGGATTGAACCCAGAAATTGGTAATAGGATTCAGCAACATTTTATTTGTTGGCAGAGTAAAACAGTTGATGAGATTCTGAGGTATGCAAAATATTGTAGAGATGGTATTGAGTCGAGACACAAAAAGTTAAAAGAAAAAATTATGTGGGCACAAGTGAAAGTGGCAGAACAACAAAAATGTAACAGTGGTTCTCAAACAGATTATCAGATGAAAGGTCAGAATCAGAATGGTCAAGTATCCAGTGGTGGTAGAGCTAAAGGTAAAATTACTAGAGATGAAAATGAAATATCCTTATCATGCTTGCGGAAAGTTTGGACATTGGAAGAACGAGTGTAGATCTGTTCTGAAGAATAATGGGACAAATCAAAGTTTAAATCCACAGATGTAGAGTGAGGTGGTTGTGAATCAACAACAGCAACAGCAGGTAGTTACTCCATAGGTACAGGTGCCACAAGCTCCAATGCCAAATAATGTGAATGCTCAAGTGCAGAGATACAATGCGAACACTGGATTTCACGCAGGTGAACAAGTTGGTAAGAATCAAAATGTGCAAATTGTTTCGCAATACTTTTTGCAGTGCAATGAGAGTGATTCAGACTCATCTCAATGACGGTGCCGGAGGGGGGAGGAAGAGTGCGTGCTTGGCGCATCTCTAGAGGTAGATCAGTTAGCTCCATTTGTAGATGGAAAAGTGGAGGGTAATGATATTACATTCCTAGTGGACACTGGTGCTACCCGTTCTACTGTGAGAGCAGCAGAAATTCCAAACCTACCCTTCTCGGGAGAAACTATCCAAGTTGTAGGAGTCTCCAATAAGTATATCAAAACCCCAATCACAAAGCCAATAGAAGTTCATATTAGAAGATTCAGAGACATGCATCGGTTTGTGTTGTGGTATGTGATACGAGTCTGGTGAATCTTTTAGGAAGAGATTTGTTTTGTAAAATGAATTGCACCATCTACTGTACACCAGATGGTATCGCTTTTCAAACACCAAATGAGGATGTTGCGTTTAAAATGATGTTAGCGAAGCAAGGGCCAGAAGTGGATGAGTTGTTTTTACTTCTTACTGAAGAAGATTTGCCTGCAGAGTTAACAAATACTATAAGGTCTATGTATGGGATTTTACGGGAAAAGAGATTGGTCTGATGAAAGGTGTGGATCCTATTCAGGTTACGGTGAAACCGGGTGCAACATATCTAAACACACCTCAGTAAAAGATGAGTCCTGAAATAACAGCAGAAGTTATTCCTGTGATTGACCAAATGATTGAGCAGGGTATTTTAAGAGCAATACTAAGCAGTCCTTGTAATTTGCCTATTATGGGAATTAAAAAGCCAAGTGGAAAATATAGAATAGTACAAGATTTACGTAACGTTAATAAGATTGTAGTACCCTGTTGTCCTATAATGCCAATCCCCTGTGATACAGAAAGGTACACAGTAATTGATCTGTGTCAAGCATTTTTGTCGATGGCTTTACGTCCGGATAGCCAGTATTTATTTGATTTCCGGTGCGGAGACCGTCTTTTGGCATGGTGCAGAGTTCCTCAAGGGTACATACAGAGTCTTTCGATTTTTAATCAGATTTTGAAAAAGTGTTTGGAGACTTTGGTCATGCCAGAAAAATCTGTTTTGGTTCAGTATATTGATGACCTACTGGTGGCATCAAAAACACGAAAGGCATGTGTGACAGATACAATTGCTTTACTGAACCATTTGGCAGAAGGTGGGCACAAAGTGTCACCAGCAGAATTACAGTTTTATAAACAGGAGGTCCAATATTTGGAACACAAGATAGAGAAGGGAGTCAGGAAGGTGACACCGGAACGGATCAGTGTGATCCAACAAATGAGCCCTCCTAAGACTCGGAAGGAAGTTTGAATGTTCTTGGGAATGGTTGGATACTGCAGACAGTGGATCAGTGGCTTTTCACTGATTGCAAAACCTCTATAGAGGTTGACACACAAAGATGTGACTGATCCCAATGAGTTGGACGATGAAAGCATGAAAGCTTTTATTGAGTTACGAGACAGTCTTTGTCGAGCACCTGCATTAGGAATGCCAGAGTATACAAAGGCATTTGCGTTGTATTGTTGCTAGAGAGATGGGTATGTGCTTTCAGTTTTGACTCAAAGACATGGAATGTCACGACGTCCAGTGGCATATATGTCTGCTACTTTGGATTCAGTGTCTGCAGCGTTACCAGGCTGTGTGAAGGCAGTGGCTGCGATTTGTGAGAGTCTGGAACAAAGTGAAGCAATTGTGATGGGACATCCAGTCAAAGTATATGTGCCACACTTTGTTGAGAGCCTATTAACAAGAACTCTAACTCGGCATATGACCTATAGTCGGCTGACTAGGTATGAAAGATTAATCTTGGGTGCTGAAAATGTGACTGGGGTAAGATGCACAACAATAAATCCGACAACCCTGTTAGCTAGTCCATTTTGTGAAGAAGTGAAAGGTGAAGCAGAGCATAATTTTCTGGATGTGACAGAATTGTGTACGGAACCAAGGCCAGACATGAATACACTGCTAGAGGAATCGGATAGTGTGATGTTTGTTGATGGATTATGTCTGAGAAATGAAAAAAGGTGTATTGAGTTCTGCCTATGCAGTATAAACAGTGGCTGCAGTTCTAGAAGCATCCTGTCTACAAGGGGTAAACTCTGCACACATTTCTGAACTCATAGCTCTGACTAGAGCATGTAAAATTGGCAAAAATCTGAAAGTTACCATATTTACTGACAGTCAATATGGTTTTGGGGTGGTTAACGATTACGGTCAGTTATGGATGCAAAGGGGATTTCTGACTTCTTCAGGTTCTCCAATCAGGAACAGTAAAAATGTGAAAGATTTATTGGACGCTTTGCAATTGCCCAAAAAGATTGAGGTGGTCAAATGTTCTGCCCATAAGTCAGGAAATGATTATGTGACGAACATAACAGACAAGTTAAAAGAAATGTTCCCTTTGGATGGGATCTGGGTTCAACAAGTCACACTTCAACCAATCTTATACTCCACACATCTCGTAATAATCAATAATTAAGGCACTTCTAAGTCAACTACTTGTTTTAGTCAAATAATTAATATATTTTATTTAATAAAATAGTACTTTTGTACAAGTTGACACACAAGATTAAAATAAAACAAAAATTCGTAAGTATTAAAAACACAATGATCTAAAAATACAGCTAGAAAGGAGAATATACAGAAACAATACACAATGTCTTTTGCATGTGAATTCGACTATACACATAGACAGCATAGGGCATGGATCTAAATTCCCTGTCTGAGGCGTAATGCTGACTCTTGCCAAATTTAACACAACTTTTCTTGTGGACAGAAGTTGTGTTAAATTTGGCAAGAGTCAGCATTACGCCGCAGACAGGAAATTTAGAACCATGCCCTATGCTGCCTATGTGTATAGTTGAATTAATACGCAAAAGATATAGTGTATTGTCGCTGTATATTCTCCTATCTAGCTGTATTTTTAGATCATTGTGTTTTTAATACTTATTAATTATTGTGTTTTTTTAATCTTGTGTGTCATATGGACGTGTACAAAAATACAATTTTATTAAATAAAATATATTATTTGACTAAAACAAGTATTTGACTTATAAGTGCCTTAATTATTGATTAGTACGAGATGTGTGGAGTATACGATTGGTTGAAGTGTGACTTGTTGAACCTAGATCCCATCCAAAGGGAACATTTCTTTTAACTTGACAGTTACTGGGTGCGCCATCCCTTTGGACCAACGAGCCCCCTCTCCTTGATTTCAACGAACGTAACAGATACTCTGACCAAGTAGCACGTTTCTGTGCACAAAATTTAATTGCAATAAACAGAGGGGTGGAGAAGAAAAATACTAATTGCCACTTGATGTTTTCATCTTTGGAAACTTGGGATGAAATTAGGCAGTTGCAGGAAGAGGCAGGTGATGAAGAAAAATAACTTTGGATAAAATCAGGTTGAAAAAGGAGAACCGAGGATTAAGTATGGGTGTACACAGATGAATGACAAGTCATGCCAGATTATTTTCTTTCTCAGATGGCAAGGGTATACCATGTGAATTGCACATGTTGGAAGAGATGCAATGATCAGGCTCTTCAGGCAGTCATGGTATAACCCTAACGTCAGGGTCATTGCAGAGGGTCTATGCCAGAGGTGTACTATATGTCAGCAGCAAAATCCAGGCAGAAAGACCGTTGTTAGTTGGGGATGAATTGGAAAGGCAGCAGGACCATTTACGAGGCTTCAGCTTGATTTTATTGAGCTTCCCCCATTTAATGTGTGAGAAGTTGGCCTGGCATAAGCTGTCCACTATTCTAGTGGGCATCTTGCACCAGTCCAAACGACCCTTATTGATGGTAGGTTAAAGACCGCCTTTATAGAATGCTATCCTAGTGGTAGCTATGGAGAGCAGCCTTCAGGCTAAGTCTTGAACGAATGTAAAGCAGCTTGGTTTACCAGTGTATATTCACTTGAATGACCAAATGAAAGGAGAACCACACCAGGTATATATATATAAAATATATGTATTTATTCTAAACACATTCCTCTAGTCTCTTTATGAGGCTAGAGGCTAAAGTACATTCAGTAAACTTATCACATAGTAAATTAGCACAATGTACGTTGAGCCCTAGGGGCGTACCAAACCATATATTAGGAAAGTGGTATAAGAACCACAACTGACATAGATTCAAGGCCTAGAGGCTTTAGAACCACTGGGGCCACCAGGAACCACCCAAGTTAGTGACACAGGGGACCCACGGGGGACGCGTGCAGTGTCTAAACACAGCCGCGAATCACCATTAACTTCTATGGGGAAAGTCGCGGATGGAAATTCAAAGATTAAGGACACTTTGAAGAGGACTTGGAGCAAACCCCATTAGAATTAGGAGGTTCTAGAGTCAATACCCATGGGAGCTTCGGAGTACTCAAGCTACCTCACCCAGGGAAGCCGGGTGCATAGGTTTCTTTTTGTGTCGGGTTTCGTCATAGTTTTCACTTGCGATCTAATGCAAAGTGCTGCTGGCGTCCAAACCGAAAGTGTCCGGGTGGATCCAAGCCTGGATCAAGGATGAGAAGAACCTGAAAGCAGAGGGGACAGAGTCCGGGTCACTTGCCAGTGGCCAGGACGGCGATGAGCGTAGGCCCACCAATGTCTGGTGATTTCAGATGAAGAAGGTGAAGCTTGACTCTTCAGCCACGAGGACCAGGAGGCATCAACGAGGACCAGGAGGCATCGACGACGACCAGGTGCTGGGTTCCAGCTGGCCCACAAAGGATGTCGAGTGCTGCGGTGACGGTTTCCGGATTGGTCCCAACAAGCCTTGGCAACAGCAACCCATGCAGAAAGGAGAGATTGGCTTCTGTGCAGACCAGCAAGGTCTGAGGGACTCACCACTCGGTGGGGAGTCAGGACACGTCTGGAGCAACCAGGGAAGCCCAAAGGAAAGGAAAGTTATCTTCGTGGGGACCCACCAGTCGACAGACTAGGGATCGCAAAGGGGCCTTGAGCGGAAATGCTAGAAGCGGGCTCACAGAACACTTGTGGAGTGTAGGCCCACAATCTTCAGTGCAGATGGTGCTCGGGGCTTGGACTACAAGTAGCCCAATGCACAACTTTGGGAGAGCTCGGGAAGTCGATGCACTTGCAAATGTTCACGGTGTCCAGGAGTTCCAGTTCCAGTTCCACGTCACTCGTGAGGGCTGCGGGTCTCAGCTTTGCTGGGATCTCGTGTCGGCCTCTGTGAAGTCTGGAAGTCTGTGTCCTGAGTCACAAATACTTCGGCGTCCGACAGGAGCATTGGAAATGCAGACCAGCAAGATGCTTCTTTGGTTCCTGTTTGAACAGGGTAATCACTCCTTGATGCCAAGGGAGATTCTTCAGTCCCATAGTCTTTAGTAGTGTGTCGAAGTACCAGGATTCAGCTTCAGAGTTTCGTCCAGGGATAATCTAAAGTCCTGTTTCCAGGGGTCCCTTACTCATACTCAAGAAAGGGGTTGGACATACTCTGGGGACCCACCTAGGGGAGGGTTTGCGAAGAGGGGTGGTTACACCCCTTTTCCTTTGTCCAGTTTCATGCCAGAGCAGGGGTTGAGTGCCCCTGCAACCGGTTTGAACTGGGGTATGCACAGGGACACCAAGTGTGCCCCCAGCACTGTCTGAAAAGCACTCTCTGAGTGCTCCCACCCAGCCCCAATACACTAAAGCCTGTCTGGGAGGTGGTTACATCTCCCTGTGACAGAAAACCTATTGTCCAAGCCTCCCCTGCCGGAATTTCGTCCAGCAGCAGCAGGTCAGACCTATGGCTGTGGCATCCATTTTGTGATGCCAGGGCTTGTTTGAACTGTTACCGGGCAGACCAGTGAGTACATGTCTTCTCCCTCTAGAAGGCTGGAATTCTACCCCCGCCGTCAGGACTGGCGGGGGGGGGGGGGGGGGTAGGATTCCAAAGTGTTTGACACCAAACACAACATGTTTCCATGCAGCCATTCCAAAGTTAGCATTTACCGCAAGGTTATAATGCACTTAAGAGTATATGGTCTGGCTGCATCACCGAACAGCCTCAGAGAATAGATTCCAAAAGCTGCAGAGGGGTCCTGCTCATGCATGGGCAACCTCTCACACAAAACCAATCACTCTGCCTTCAGGATTGATCAGGCCTGCCATAGGAGTGACTGTGTCCGTGATTAAATGAAGATATAGGTAACCTATATCTTAGGGGTGCATGCACCACCTGACCCAGGCTGCAGTAGCAGTCCTGTGGTGCCATTTTGGAAGGCTTCCCATGGGTGGCGTAATACATGCTGCAGCCCCTGGTAGACCTCTGGGTCACCTATGCCCTTGGTACCTAAGGAACCATGTACTAGGGACTCACAAGCGTACCCCAGTAACCAATCTGGAGTGTACTTAAAGTACATGCAATCATTTTAAAGAGGAAGCAGCTAGGCTGGGGTCCTGGATAGCAGGGTCCCAGCCAAGTCCATTTGAAGAAGAAGGTTAGCAGCAACTGGTTGTTGAAAGTAAGAAACCGGAAGCAAGAGGTTGTGAGGACAAAGAATCTAGAGTTACAGATTCTGATGAGTCAGTGGATGATGAACAACCAAAAATAAGTCCAGTAGAGTGGGCACCAGCTACTGGGTCTCGTGAGACTGCTGTTGAGCAGGAAAAAGGAAAAGTTACCGAAAATAAAGAGCAAGTAACACAAAGAAGAGAGCTGAATAAAAGAACTGGTGAACAAGAAAAAGAAGGTGAAGAAGTGCTTCAAGCTAAGAGAGCGAAAAAGGGAGACAATTGGCCATATGGAGTAAAAAGACTGACATACACTCTTGAAAAGAGAAAACCAGATCAAATACATGAAGTTTCAAGCCAAACTGAACAAGAAGAATCGGAGAAAGAATTAGTGCGAAAAACAAAAAGCATAAGAATTCCGAGCAAGAAATACACAGCTCCAGAATGGACATATGTGATATTGGAAGAAATTGAAAGCACAGATCCAATAAAGAGCGAAGTTGGTAGTGACTGAGCTAGTTGATGAAAGCAAATTGAAACCGCTTTAAAAAGAACTGTGAAAAATTAAGATGCAACAACTCCAGTCAAAATAAATCGAAAGATCCAGAAGATTTGAAGAAGACTTAAAAAAAGAAAAAGAGGGGGTAAAGAAGAAAACCTTGAAGTGTAGGATACACTATTTTCCTGTTGTTTTTGGACATGTTTTGTTAAAAATTCTAGTTTAAGAGAGCTATTGGAGTTTTTTCTTATATTTTTGTTTAGTTTTTATATTTTTATCATATACAAATTGGCAGAAGCTACAGTGATTGGACATCAAAAACCTAGTCTAAAACATAGATGTAAACAATAAACCAAAGCATGCAGCAGCTGACCAAGGTTTTGCACATCAACTTCGCCTGTTTCGATAAAGTTTTTTGTGGTGCTGCTACTCTCACCATCCGCTGCCAAGGACGTATATCTAAGCAATAGAAAAAAGAGTGGAGAGGCGCACTCAATGAAGTCAGATCTACTGCGATCTTTCCTCACAACGGCTTCCCTAGAGCAACTCCATCTAGGATTACCGGATCAACTCGACTACTTAGTACATGCCCTGACGAAATTCCCAAAGGCACATATGGGGATGAAACGCGTTGGCTGTGCCGTTATATGTGAAAGAAAATAAAGAATATTTCCAAGAAAAAAACAGAAGATCTACATAATTAATGGACTCTTTGTATGACTGACTTCATTGAGTGCGCCTCTCCACTCTTTTTTCTAAAACATAGATGTACTAAAGCTTGCTTATGTAGTGTCCTTGATGTTGATGTGGTTAATACTATCATCGTGCATGTTGTAATGGTGACTAATAACAAAAATAATACTAATAATGTGATAAGTGAGAGAGGGAATTCTGTTACTAAAGAAACTCTTAATACTAATATAGATCAGTTTGATGCGAGTATTTATTATCATTATGATAAATCAATTAATGATTTTTCGCTAAATGTCTTTACAAAGTTGCTCTATAAATATGTTGACACGATGAATGTGAGAGATTAAGTGTGCATGCAATTACCTTTGTCTGTTTCAGAGGGGGGGGACTTACCATCACCTTCCTTTAACTTATGGTGTGTCACGTAGTGTTTTAACAAGCCTGTGTTATGTGACGGGGAAGTTGCAATATTATTACTCCAACATGGATTTAGTATTTTCAGAAATTCCTATTAGAAAAGACATGAATAAGGTGTATAGTAACAGAAATGCGGAATAAATGGGAGAATTTTACCATATTACACAGACACTGGATACAGTATATGCTCATAGACATAATCTTACCTGTAGTTTGCAAACGGTAGAAAAAGATTTCATTAACATGGTAGAGGAGGGGGCGTGGCTAGCCGGCCATGATGGCGGACGGCTGCCGTTAGAGCTCCGGATCCATCCGGGGGCTTTATCCTGATGCGGGGTACCTGTGGGGGCCTAGACCCGACACTGAGAGCCCGGAGTAGTGCTGCGACTCGGGCGAGCCCCGGAACCCGACAGCTGGAGCAGTACAGACGGAGAGGGGCAGCGGCAACGGCTGGGGCCTGAAGCGGCGTCCCGCCAGAGAAGCCGGGTGCTGGAGTAGGAACGGCATCCGGAGTAACTGGGGCCTGCCGCGCCGGAAGCAGTCGGGTGGCGCTTCCGTGAGCGACTGCACCGGCGCTCCCCATGTCTAAAAGCTGGCAAGGTTCACATTTTGCCTGCACGACGGCCATGACACGGAGGGGAAGAACGAGTCACGCAACAGCGGACGTCCGCGACGCTGCCGATCGGGCGGGAGTGTCCGGCCCCAGCGATAATGGCGGTGCCCTGCCGGGATGCACCATGGCCCTGAGCGTGGCTGGAGGCCCTACCGCGGATTGCTGTGGCGGTGCGCGAGGTGGGTCGCTCTGAGCCCACCTGCTTGCGACAGCAGTTGTCCTATACCTACGGACTGAAGGGTACGAGTGGAGGAAGACAGTGATTGCCCCCCTGACCAGAGTACTGCCTGGGCCCTGATGCAGACTGAGAGAAGGCGTGATTGCCAGAGATCCGGCCGGTGGTAGGTGCGGCGGCCCGGGGGCTGGTGACAGCCTTTTATAGACTTGTGTGCACTTCACACGGAGAGGCAGGCTGCTGGGGTATAGCGACGCAGACCTGAAGACGGCGACATTACAGGGAGGAGGACATCTTCTATGGCGCCAGCCCAATAACGTGTGGTGAAGACCACGGGCTTGGAGCTGATCGGCGGAACTGGATGACGGCCCCTTCTCCTTCCCCATTGCTCTCTTCTGAGGTGGACGGCCGTCCTTCCCCACACACCCCTGAGGTCTGAAGTTTGGACGGGGTCTGCATTGAGAGGGGGAGTGCCGACTGGAACGCCTTAGCTGCTGCTCCGGACATTGTAGGGTCTCTAGTTGGGGGACCCCTGGTGGGGCCGTCTCCTTTGGCCCTGCTGAGCTGTGGCTTTTCCATCTCCGCCTGCATTAGTGGACGGATCATTGCCCTAACACTGGCGCAGGGCCTTCGGGGGTGCTGGACGACAGACTCACTGGCGGGGAGCCCTCCCTGAGGCAGGAGCCTATTTGACTAGTCACTTCCCGTCGGGGACCGGACGGAGTTGGCCCGCATAACATCATGGTACGAAAAGGGGCGAGAGGGACAGAGGGGCAGGGAGACCCCGAAGCAATGCGCGCAACGGTGGGCCTCGGGAATGGACGGGCCCTACCGGGAGCTGCAGAGGCTGATCCTATCGGGGGACAGCCGACAGACAAGCTGGACTTAATCCTGTAGGAAATCAGAGAGTCCAGATCGGCGATGGAGCAGCAGCTGGGGGCCCTTACTACTAATCTGTCCCTACTGAAGGCAGACCATAGTAAGCTGGCGGATAAGGTGAAGGACTCTTGATGATCTCACGCCACCGGTGGCGGACCATTCTACTTCCATACAACAATTACAGCAGCAAGTCACCTCATTGATGGACCGGGTGGAGGACGCGGAGGGAAGAAACCGCCGTAATAATATACGCGTCATAGGCCTGCTGGAGCGATGTGAGGGGACACGAGCCTCAGACTTCATGGAACAATGGTTTCGGGACCATATTGCTACCAAAGGCTTATCGCCTTATTTCTGTGTGGAGCGGGCGCACAGGATCCCGACCGGATGACCTGGACCGGGCCGACCGCCCCGTCCGCTATTAGTGAAGATACTCAATTACCGAGATAGAGATGTTCTGCTGCAGAAGGCCCGAGAAAAGTCTCTCATAGAGTACGAAAATCATCGGGTGTCCCTATATCCGGATTACACGAACATGGTCCAGAAACAGCGCGCTTCTTATTTGGCAGCAAAGAAAAAGCTCCAGAAGGCCAAGTTAAAATACGCACTTCTTTTTCCTGCCTGGCTGAAGTTCATACATGAGAGAAAACTCACTTTTTTTAAAGTCCCTCAGACGTTGAGGAGTGGCTGGAGGTGATGGGCATGGGGGAAAGCCAAGACTCTACCCAGGAAGGAACCGCCCGGGGCTCGGGCGGTGACTCAGGACGTGCAGACGAGGGATCCCCCGAGACGGACAGGAGGGCGGGCCGCCCGGCCCGCCGCGGGAGCAGCAAAAGAAAGACCAACTTGGAGCACTAGCGATGGTCTGCACATTCCGAGAGGACACGCAGAATATCTCGACGGACTCCGAAGATAGCACGATCCTTTCCTCCTCTGACCCCAGCGCAGTTCTGTTCCCCACCATCATACCTCGAGCTGCGGATGACATGTTAGATAACTGAAAAGATACACCGACCACCTCGAATGCGGATTTATAATGTTGTGACTCATGATATCCTTTAAGATGCAATAACTGTATATTGTTTTAAATATCCTTTTCTGATTTTGTGTGTCCATCATGCTGGATCTGTGGTTAGAGCTGGTAAGATGAAGGGGCCACTTTAGATTCCTTCCCCATTGGTTCTGGACATTGGGAGGGACCTGGGTCGTGGTCGGCCCCCAACGAACTGCTCGTTTTCTCCGAAATTATATTTCCCCTCAACTGATTAGTATATCCTTATTGTTGCCCCACGGGATGGAATACCGTTGAGCCGACGGCGCCCGGAATAGACGGTGAGATGTCTGTACTAGTGCTTAGCCGCCCCCCCCATTGGTGTATGCACCAGACTTTTGACCTATCTGTTTGCTGTTCTACTGTTGGGCCCAGCGTTACTTTCCCGCTGTGCAAAGTCTATTTTGTTTTCAGAGTTGGTTTTGGGGTATGGGGCCTCCTGGTCGCTTTTTGTACGAGGTAATTTGAGGGGACTAATGCTACTCCTATGTTTGATAGGTTGTGATCATGGCTGAGACTGCGGGGTTATACCGATTTTATTACTTGGAATGTGCGCGGACTTGAGGCAATACAGAAACACGCCATAGAATCCACTTGTTTCTCCTAAGGCATCAAACGCAGGTTGCATTCCTTCAGGAGTCCAACCTCACGGAAGCAGAAGCTCAGAAATTGAGGAAGACGTGGAGGGGTACTATCTATTCCACGACATACTCAGCTTTCTCTAGTGGGGCTACCATTTGGATCACCATTTGTGGAAATTGAGAGGAGGGTAGATGATCAGGGTCGTTACATTATGGTGAAGGGTACCTTGGATGGGACATTGGTAGTGTTAGGTCGTATATATGCCCCGAATTATGACCAGGATAGATTTCTACAAAAAGTGGGAATGGCATTATCGGACTGGGTGGGCATCCCTTGGATACTAGGCAGGAAGTGGAACGTGGTATTGAATTTGGATCTAGACTGATCGCACCCTCCTCTCCAAGCGGCTGGAGCATCTAAGCTGACTGACCTGTTCACGGCCTGGGCGGAGGGTTGGAGGTTAGAAGATGCATGGCGTGGATTGTATCCTACACATAAGGAGTACTCTTATTATTCCCCTATACACAACTTACGCACTAGAATTGACCGTTTTTTGTGCTCGAGATCAATAGTTAAGAAAGTGGAGAACTCAGAATACCTGGCTAGAACATTTTCCGACCATAGTCCCTTGACACTCACTTTTCTCTGGGGCAGAGTGCCGGCTCCGGTACCCACCTGGAGACTTAATCCACTACTTCTGGAGGATGGCCCCTTCCGAACGTCTTTGTCTGCTACCCTCACTGACTTTTTTGGGGAAAACTGGGATTCTGCTTCCTCTAATCTAGTAATGTGGGACGCCATGAAGGTAGTGATTAGGGGTGCGGCATTTGGACAGTTGGTGGGGGCCAGGCAGGAAATTCACAGAAAACTTTGTGAGGTGGAGGACCGCCTGAAGGTGCTAGAACAGGAGGCGGGTATGGACCCGAGAAAAAAAACGGAGTTGCAAGTAGGACACATTGAATACGCGGAGCTGTTGGAAAAACTGCACACCATGGACTACAAGGAATACATGCACCACCAGCATACTGATACTGATGCTGACAGGTCTGGTACACTACTGGCCCAACGGATACGGGATCAAACTGATGCGCCGATCATAACCCAGATATACAACCCGGCAGGTACTCTGGTCCGCACACAACTCGAAATTATTGGGGCGTTCTTCGATCATTTGAAGGCTCTACATGCACCCTCTGGCTTGGAGGACCCACTACAGGTGACCGAGTTCCTGAGCGACCTTCCCTTCCCGGTTCTGACTGCTGCCACACAAAAGGCAATAGAAGGCCCTATCACGCAGCATGAGATTTGTGCTGCAATCAAGAACATCAACCGCAACAAAATGCCTGGTATGGATGGGCTCCCAGTGGAGTTCTACTCGACTTATTCGGACACCTTAGTGCCGGTTCTTGAGAAAGTGTACAAAGTGGCGTTTGAGGAAGGTCATTTACCTGCATCGACAATGCAAGCCGTTGTTACATCGATACCCAAGCCCGGCAGGGATACACTGGAGATGGCGAATTATAGACCTCTTTCCATGCTATCTACAGAATATAAGATTCTTAGTAAGGCCATAGCCTTACGCATACAGTCCCCCCTTCCCACTCTTATACACCAGGATCAATGCGGTTTCCTCCCAGGGCGTAGTACATCGCTGAACACGCGTAGGCTTTATGCGCTGATGGCGGCCAAGCCTCGGGACTTCCCTCAGGCGGGCTGCATAGCGCTGGACTTGAAACAAGCGTTTGCTTCCCTGTCGTGGACATTCATGTTTGAATCCTTGAAACGCTTTGGCTTTCCAGATTCCGTGCTGAAATGGATACGGTTACTGTACACTAATCCTACGGCTAGGGCACTCACGGGCCGACATATTTAAGATTGTTACACAGTGCACAGAGGCACTCGACAGGGTTGCCCCCTGTCCCCGCTTCTATTTGTTCTGGCCTTAGAGCCACTGGCCTTAGCCCTCCGTACTCGCATGGCACGAGCGGGCATCCCGCTTGGGGGGATGCATCACTTGATATCTGTTTATGCAGACGACATCTTACTGTACCTACGCGACTTGGAGGCAGATCATGCCCCACTTTGACGTCTTTGGTCGGTTTGAGTTGGTGTCTGGATTGCCTATTAACCCAGAAAAGTCGAATGGTTTCTTTTTTAGAGAGGAACCACATCCTTCTCTGGTACGTTTTGGGGGGCATCTGATTCCGGTGGCCCAGACAACATTTAAATACCTGGGGATACAGGTGTATAGGACGCCGGAGGATCAAATAGATGGTAATATTAGACGCGCTATCACGCGGCTCCGCAGTAGTGTAGAATTCTGGACTTCACTACCCCTGTCTGTCATGGGCAGAATTGCGATCTCTAAAATGGTCATGCTCCCCCGCCTGTTGTATTACTTTGTGAATTTGCCGGTAAATCTTCCTCAACACATCTTTAACACATTGAACACTCTTTTAATTAGCCTTATTTGGGGTACTGGTCGAAGGCGTATTAGTTTCTGTAAACGTCAATTAGGGACTAGGTCGGGGGGACTGGGGGTCCCAGACTTTCGAGGATATTATTATGCCAGTCAACTTCAATGGCTTGCCTATTGGGTTGCGGGCAGAAACCTACATGAGATCGATTATACGACAGACCGTCTAGATTGCGGGGGACTCCACTCCTTGTTACTACCGAAGAGTCGACTTCCCCAGGATTGCCACCCTCTTTTGCGCACGGCCCTGTTGTGCTGGAGGAAGGCTTTGTCATATACTTCTTCAGAGACACCGTATGCGGCGAATATTCCCTTGTTGGGCATTCCGACGCAGCAAGGTAGGCCTACACGACATATACTGCGTCACTGGTTAGAGAATGGGATAGAGGAGGTAGGGGCCTTTTTCGGGGATGAGACCCTGTTAGATCACGAATCCTTTGTGAAAGCCACAGGTGCCTCTCCTATATCTATTGCATGCTACAGTGACCCATTACATTCGGAATACTTGGGCACCACAACGGCTCAACCTATGCAACACAAACTGGTTCATTTATTGTACTACATGGGAGCGGGGGGACACCTGGTACGATGGCTTTATACGGGAGTTAGAGAGCACGCAGCAATCTTGCTCGCTACCCTTAGGGCGAACCAGGCACAGGATACAGATTCAGAACTGACAGACAAGGCATGGCAGACTATACTAGCGCACCCCAAATGGGTGTCACGCAATGTTAAATTTAAATTCATACAGGCAATGGTGCTCCATAGGGCATACCTAACTCCTAAGAGGTTGCATCGCGTGTTCTCTGATTCCCCACTTAGTTGTCCGCGCTGTAATGGAGATGACGCGGGTTTCATCCACATGTTGTGCTCCTGCCCACGACTACTAGAATATTGGGCAGAGATATGCCAAGTGCTCCATCCAGTCACACACCTACCGGTGCCGGTGGAGGCTCTGCGTTGCCTGAAAGGGCTTCGTAAACGGACCAAAACCCAGAAAGCTAAACTGAAATTCCTGGATCTGGCCCTTTTTCTGGCAGTTAGGGTACTGACAATGAGATGGAAATCCCCCAGGCCTCCTAGGTTAATAACATGGCAAATGGATCTCGTGCAGTGGAGCAAGGCGGAGGGTGCAGCTCTAAGGAGGGAAGAGGAGAGAGGTCAGCGAAAGCATCCCATAGCGATGGAATGGGAGGCCATGCTGCTGGAGTTAGAGGGGCTAGACTTGATACCCTCACAGGAAGCGGGATTGCAATAATTAGCCTGTGTAGGAGAGCTTAATTACGGTGGACCATGGTGTATAGGGAGGAGTGCATACTATTTGGCAACCCCTGCGCGGCAGATTAACAATTTGTATTGTATGTTAGGAGGAAATTCCTTGTCGGATACTAATAGGGACCAGGTGGGGGGAGGGGACCGGGGTGGGAAATGTTGGGAGGGGAGTGTTTATATTTCATGACGACAATGGTGTTTATACTGATGACCCTTTTTGTACAGATGGAGTTTATAACAGGCCTCAGTTGATTGTACCTACTGACCTTGCCTGTCCCTGTATGAGGATTGAGGTGGACGGAATTCAGGGTCAAAAGTTGCAATAAGTATTATAGGGGAAGAAAATTAAAATAATGACTGTAATGTATATGTGACCTTGAGATACGGCTGTGCTTCTTTCTTCAGTCATGAATAAAAAGTTTTTTTAAAAAAACATGGTAGAGGATAGAAGACAGGATTTTCAAAGAAAAGCTGCTGAACAGAAGTCACATGTACCACCATGGGCTTAAAGAGAGGGAAATTATAAGAAAGGCGAGACTTATGCTGCAATGTCTCTGGATTGGTATCATAAAGGGAAACTTTGCTTGCTTAGACTACAAACTGACTATAATAACTATTTCGTTGGTACTAGTGAATGTGAACATACCTTTTTAATAACTGGTGGATGGGGATTGAAAGGTGGAAGTGATCCTGTTTTTCTAGCAATTTATTATGTGTGCGGTAACAATGCCTACTATAGGTTGCCTGCACATTGGTATGGTTGTTATTTTGGAATCTTATTCCTCAAGGTGTATCATGTTGATAGAAACAATAAAATCAATGAAATAAAGCTTGGAATAATACGCAATAAGAGAGCAAGTTTGTTTAGAAATAATTGGTGATATTTTTGGTGCACCGATACCTTCAGTTTGAGTCGTTCTGAATTCGCATAAAATGTGGAAATTGTTCACAGTGGTTGATTGTTTATCAACGGATACTGCTAGTGGGTTCTTGATGATTGATACTGAAATGGTTGCGATTAGATCAATGGTTTTGCAAAATCAACCTGTCCTTGATATTTTATTTGCAAAAGAGGGAGTAGTCTGTGGCATTTTGAAAATACAACATTGCTTTACTTATATCGCTGATAAAAGTAAAAGTCTTGAAGGGTATAATAAGAACATTACGAAATTACATGCAGATTTGACTCAACTGGAGGTTGACAGTGTTTGGTAGGAGTTTTTCCTCTGTAGGTAAATGGTTTTCTACATTTGGCAGTAGCTTATTAGGGAAAATACTAATACCAATTATTTCAATAGCTCTAGTGACATTATCAATAATAATGGCATATAAATGTTGTAGATGTGGAAAAGATGAGATAAGAGTCAGACAACACACGTAGAGCTAGAAAGAGAAAGACAGATGAAATAGAGTTAGAAGACATGAGAGGAAGATATTATGAAATGGTGAAAGATTTGGATGAGAGAATGATGAAGCTGGAAAGAAGTACATTTCTTTAGAAAAGAAATAAAAGGTGGCAATTGGTATGATGGTTATTTTTGTGATGGCTCAAAAATGACATCAAAGGGGGGGAATTGATGGAACAGTGTTTTGAGAAAATAAAACCTGCTCGGATTAAGTCCTCAGTAACATTTACTAACCGTGTGCTGTGGAAATAATGTGCAAAAACACGGAAAACATGGGGAAATGCTTTGCACATGCGTGCACTAATGCGTGGACTAATGCATGGAAGACTAGGCCGCATTTTCGTTCTTCTTAAAAATAAAATTAAAATTATGCAGCTTTTGCACATTAATGCTTTTGCTAGGAATATAACGTGGGAAAATGCAATGGTGGGTGGTAAACAGTGAAAAATACATTTTGTGAAATCAATAATGTCTGTGTTTTGTTCATCGTAGAGTAGCAAGTTTGGGTCTATATCTCTGCATGCCAGTTGAGGGTTAAACGTTTTTAAAAGAATAAATAAGCTGAAAATAGAGTTTCAAGAGAGAAGAGAATGGAGAAGGCAAAGGCTGATAACCTTCAAGGAATAGTGTATGTCTGCCAAGTACCGGAAGAATGGCCATGAGATCAAATGGAAATGTACAAACTTCTTCCGCAGAAGTGGCAGAGACAAACAATGGAAGTGTAGAGACTTGCAACATGTTACTTGTTAGAGGAAACGTGTAGTCAAGAGACGTGGCTAACCTAAAGTGAAAAGTGTAAAACAAAGAACCCTGTGAACATTATGAATGTGACTATAATGGTGTGATTGAACATCCCCTAAATTAGCCAATGAGAGACTGAGTTTCTGTAAATGTTTCAACAAATGCGAGTTCTACATTTAGGGTTTTAGGGTACAATTGAGGTACCTTGGGGATGTTGGGAGCTGGTGTTGCCCAGAGCTAGAGGGAGATCATCGCTGTGCCTAGTTTGCTGATAGAGGCCTACCTGGTTCCTGTTCTCGATCTGAATGCTGTATCCTGGTTTATCCTTTGTTCCCTAAATCTTTACCTGGGGAACCCCCGCTAGCCCTTTGGCCAGGGGGTGGTTTTATCTTCTGATTTTCCTTAGGTTAGTGTAGCTAAATGATCTGTACTTTGCATAATCATTTGCAAATGTACTTTTTTTCCTGAAACTACTGTCTCTTTGCATATCCACTCCTTTATTAGCAATTGTTCATTTTGATATGAGTTTGACGCTGTTTGCATTGATAATGTTCTCTCTCTCTGTGATTGATGCTTTGTTTACCTTATAAACCTGACATGATGAGCATTTTACCTTCACATTATTTTGCGATAAACATTATTAATCTTACACTGAGTTTGTGATTATTTAGTAATATAGGTAGTTAGAGAGTATTTATTATTGACATCAACTTCTCAACTTTAGGTCCATCGACCAGAAAAAAAACAGTTGATATACAGGTTCAGTTATGTATTTAGTGTGTTAGATACGAGCCTGTATTATGAATACTGATTTTCTCAAACTTGAACAGTGGCACAGGGATACATGATTTAGGGGAATGAGTAATGGCCTGTGTTTGTGTTATTAGTTGATTATCAATCCCTGATCGGCGCTGGATCACTTGTGTGAGTTGCCTGAACTGTTGGAAGAGTGTGTCCTAGGCTGTGGATAAAGGGAGTTTGCAAAGCTGCTTGGCCTCCCCATTGCAGAGTGCATCTCCTTCAGTCTTCCCCCATGTATTCATTGCCCCTGATATACAGAGACCCTGTATATATTCCCATGTATAGATTTCTGAATCTTCCCGCAGAGCCTCGTGTACCGAAGCCCAGTGTAGTAAGGCAAAAGGGTCGAGCATGACCAGAGCATTGGGTGTGGGCCGGCAGCCCCCAAAGGGCTCATTTGGGAAGTAGCGGTTATGTTGTTCGGGTGTGAAGTAGGACCGTTGGGGAATGGAACATTAGATAGTTTTAAATCTTGCATTGGGAGAAACCTTCTGTGGAAATTCTAAGGCCTGCTTCCATTCCGTATCATGCAGTACCCTACTGATATCTGCATCCTTTTTGCCTCCAAGCTCCCTCAGTGGGGACCCTGTGTATTCCTGAATTACTTTGCACATCCATGCAATCAGGTGTCGTCCCTCCCCCATAGGGAGCAATGTTTGAAGGACGGCATGAACCTGGGGTTCCTCCCCCAGAGTGGACCAGAGGGTCCGATATATGTTGCGGAGTTGTCTATAAGTGAGGAATTAGCTTTGCGGCATGTCATGTTCCACGAGGAGCTAGTCGAAGGTGAGTAGGTGACTGTCTGGGAAGTTATCGCCCTCTGTGTGCAAAGAGGGTTCATGCCAGCATCTCAGAGCTACCGCTTAATAGGAGCCAAGGAGGTTAGGCCTTTTATTTCATATTGAATTTCACTATATTTTTGGCTTCCATTCATAAATCAGTATGTGCGAAAATATTCTGGCATTATGGGTAATACAGAATTTTTTGTAGTACGAAAAACCCATGTCTCTATATTCAGATTTGTAGCTAGATTTCAAAAGTGCATTGCTTTCCTTCGTCCCCATTTTTCTGAGAAATATATATTTTTTGTTTTAGTTTTATTTATTTTTTCTTTTTAACTGGCCAGAGCAAATACATTTTACAGTTAAAACAAGTTACAGTTAGTCAACATGTAGCAATATTGATGCTTGGCTTGTAAATTAAAGAATAAATACATTCCAGGGTCCTTGTCATGAGGCCACAGCAGCTTGTGCCACCCATTGCCCTTGTCAGCGCTGCAAGTGGCAGTCCCAACATAACTACTAACCAATACACTCCTACATTCTGATCATTCACACTATTTCAGGTCCTCAAAGCTATCGGAATGGCTTAGGCTGCAGGTATTAGTCATTTTTATGGTACATTGAATTATAAAAACCCTTTTGTTGTGCTCATCTGTAAGTCATAAACACCGATGTTGGCAATTAACCCATTGACAGCAGCGCAAATTCCGCAGCAGTGCCGTCCTCCGCACACGCTCACTATGAAGGCGGACGGCGGGGGCCGTCCGACGCACCGAACGGGGTAAGTGCCAGTGCGGCGCACCGGAAACCATTGGCTCAAATTAACTCATGAGTATACGCAAAGTACATTCATCTTAAATAACCTGTTTACACCTTAACAGTGCTCATTATCATACTATTATCAGTACCATATTGAGTCATTCTTCTACTGTATGCTTCCGAAGCCAGTTTCAAAATATGAAATCAACATCAGTATTATTCACATAACTTGGACTCCGCCTTGACGTGACAAGTAACACCTTAGTGGTGCCCAAAAGTCTCTTGCTTTAGAAGCACTGTGAATAATATATCCAATAATTTGTCACATAGAGACATATCTTTTAAGCAATCTTTTAGCTTAGGGAGTTGTCCTCTTCCCCACGTCATGGCTATTCTGTGATTTCCCAATAGTAACATAGTAGCTACCAGTTTTTAAAAGATCTTCGACCGGCTTCACAAATCCCAACAGGGCCATTATAAGAGTGAGAGTAACCAGCCTCTTGTCATAGCATCTATCGCCAATCCTCTCCATCCAGAATCCTACCACCAGAGAATTAGACACAGCAAACGCATAAAATACGCTCTTGGACTCTAACTCTTCTAGCACTGGTAATTGTCAGTCATGCAATATCTTAACATATTTACAGGTGTATATTACACTTGATATAAACATTCAAAGCAAATCAGTCTAAATTTACTATTAGGTGATATCTGTTGAGTGTGTTGGCTGCAAGAGGTCTATTGTGCTACCCAAAGTGTGGAAGCATGCTATGGACCTATTAAACATTGAAAAAAACCTCACCTGGAACCGTCTAACTGGTCTAACTTTAGTCCTATCTCGATGTTGCCTATCTCGCCAAGGTCTTAGAGAAACACATCGACACTCAACTTACTACATTCGTGAAGTCCCAACTTGTTCTACATCCTTCACAGTCAGGCTTTAGAGCAGATCACAGTACTAAATCTGCCCTTCTGGAACGGCTACTAGATACAGGTGGCATAGCCTCACAAATTTTACTTGACATCAGCGGACATTTCATACTAATACAGTGTCACTGCCATCATCATAAAAAGACTGACTCAAGTGGGTCTCGAAGGGATGGTTTTGCTTGGCTAGTCACCTTCCTAGCAGATCGCACCTTCCAGGTCTTCTTGGCTAACACAGTGTCTAGCCTACATGCCCTGTACTAGGGAGTCCCGCATGGATTGGGCCTGAGCCCCATGTTATTTAACGTATTCGTCTGCCCTTTAGTGGACTTGTTGGAAAGTAGCAGCCGTACCCTGTTTTCCTATGCAGATGACATTCAGATCATTATTTCCTTGTCGTCTGACCAGGAATGCAACTCTGGGGATCTTAAAACCTGCCTCTGTCTTGTCGCCACTTGGATGAACACTAACTCTTTTAAATTAAGCGTTCATAAGACCGAGGTAATGGTACTGGGTTAGAACCCCCTGCTCTGAGGACCTCAGCACTGGCCTGCAACTTTAGGGGCTCTCCCTTAACCAACTAATAAGGTGAAGTACCTAGGCTTCTGGCTGGACTCCACCCGGTCAGTGAAACCGCAAGTGGCCTAGGTAGCCTCAACATGCTTTGCCAACATAAAATGGCTTAAAAAGATCTTGTGGGTGCTCCCTTTTTTGGCTCAAATGACAGTTGTTAAGGCCTTGATCCTTTCAAGGCTGGTTTAGGGCAACATTTTGTAACTGGGGGCAGATAAGCCCAGCACAAGACACCTTCAGTTATTCGCAATTGAATCCAGTTTGAGGACCTTTACTTCATGCACAAAAGAAGCTCTCGCAGTGGTCCACTGTCCTGCAGGAGCTGGTGGTCCCCCACCCGCCCTACTACATGTTGTGCTCAAGCAGTCAGTCCCTCTACACCGTTCCCAGAATCAAACACACTTGGATGGGTTTCTGATCCACCTCCTATCTAGGCCCCAAGCTATGGAATACTCCTCCCGAACCCCTGAGATGCTGTACATCTCTTACCACTTTTTGTAACCACACGAAAACCTGGTTATTTTAATCTGATCTTGCCTATGCTGCCCTATCTGTCTCTTAAGTGCTGTGAAACCCTTTTTGGATATCCATACACTGTAGAAGATTCTTAATATTAATAATTGTGCTTCTGTTACCTCAATATCAAAGTTCTCAGACCAATCTGCCAGAATGCTAATTTTAACCATAATTTGTTTCATCACATAATTGTTCATATGGTTGATTTAGTTTCCCAGATTGTGGGTTCACTAATAGTTCAGTGAAAAACTCCCATTCTGTTGGTTCCTCTGGTAAGGACAGGTAAAGAGAGCCCTGGCTGAATGTCGCAGTTTATAGGAAGTTAGCATATCTGTTAATGCATTAGAACTCACCACCAAATTATCATCAAATGGTAACAAGAAAATCTCAATAAGCAGCTATCCCATTGTCTAATTGTTTCAATTTCAGCTACTGTACTACCATGGGGTTTCTGCATTGGTAGTAATTGTAAATTATGAATGATTGTGATTAAGGAAGACCATGAACAAACAACTGACCCACTACCTCGAGGAGAACAATATCCTGGACCCTTCCCAATCCGGGTTCTGCAGCAACCACAGCACCGAAACTGCCCTCATCGCCGCCACCGATGACATGAGGACCCTGCTAGACAACAGAGAGACAGCGCCCTCATCCTTCCGGACCTGTCAGCCGCCTTCGACACAGTCTGCCACCGCACACTACGAACACGCAGAACACAGAATGTCCGCCTTCCCCCTTCCGCTCCGAAGCCACCGAGATCATCTGCGGCGTACCCCAGGGCTCTTCCCTGAGCCCAAAGCTGTTCAACATTTACATGGCACCACTCGCCCACGTCACCCGACTGCATGACCTTGACATCCTCTCCTACGCCGACGACACCCAGCTGATCCTCTCCCCCACCAAAGACCCCCACACAGCCCAAACCAATCTCCACGAAGGAATGAATGCCATTGCCAAATGGATGAGGAGCAGCCGACTGAAGCTTAACTCGGACAAAACGGATGTCCTCAGCCTCGGATCACCCCCTCGGCTTGGGACGACTCCTGGTGGCCGACCGCACTGGGAACAGCCCCAACTTCCACCGACCATGCACGCAACCTAGGGACCATCCTCTACTCCACCCTGTCCATGACTAAACAGGTCAACGCCGTCTTCCTCATGCTTCAACACCCTCCGCATGCTTCACAGGATCTACAAGTGGATCCCCACCGAAACGAGAAGAACGGTCACTTAGGCCCTCATCAGCAGCAGATTGGACTACGGAAACGCCTTCTACGCAGGAGCCTCGGCCAAACTCCTGAGACAACTGCAACGCATCCAGAACGCCTCTGCACGCCTGATCCTCAACATCTCTCGCCACAGCCACGTCACACCCCACCTGAGACCTGCACTGGCTCCCCGTCAACAAGAGGATAGCCTTCAAACTCCTCACCCACGCACACAAGGCACTCCACACCGGACCAGCATACCTCAACAGACGACTCAGCTTCTACACACCCACCCGCCAGCTCCGCTCCGCCGACTTCTCCCTCACCACAGTCTCCCGCATCCAAAGAGCGACCTCCGGCAGCAGATCGTTCTCCCACATCGCCGCCAAGACCTGGAACACCCTCCCCGCCCACCTACGGCAGACCCAAGACCTACTGACCTTCAGAAGACTCCTCAAGACCTGGCTCTTGAAGCAGTAGCCGCATCCCTGCCCCAGCGCCTTGAGACCCTCATGGGTAGGTAGTGTGCTTTACAAATGTTATGATTGATTGATTGATTGATAGTAATACACCGGTATTCTGCATATTTCCACTAATCTGGGCCATGCCCTTGGTGAAAGTGTCATTGTGTTAATCTGGAGAGGGTATAGTCACGTTTTGGTACATAACTTTGTGTGTTATCGAGCTCATCTGACCCGCACCCCCACCCCCCTTTATAATAGTTCTCACATGTTTTACAAACACCCTGGTCAGGAAGATAGAGATATTTTAGAAAATATATATTTTTTAAACCTACGTAATATTGTCATTTTCATCTGGGCTACCCTACCACCCACAGATAAAAGAAGTTTAATCCTACTGCATCTTGTTGAAACACTTCCCATAATTTTCAGTGATCATGGTATTTATGATGTGATGATACATTATACCTAGATACCATGTAATATCAGTTTGCCATCTGAGTAGAACGTGTGACTTTTGCTGTGTGGTGTTTACAGCTAAGATAACCAATACTGATGCAGACCAATTCTATTTGTTGGCCAGACCATCTCCAAAATGCAATTATGTCCCAAATTTGTGGGTTTAGATTTCTAGTTAGACATGGCTTGGCAGTTCGGGCTGGACTGTTCCCATGAGGCACAGGGTCAGACTGAATTTCATATGGCCATGTCTGAACTGGGGTGGCAGTGATAATGGATTAAACCCAGATCAGTTGACTGGGGGTGAGTGCTTGAAAGGTTCAACACTTTGTCCATCATCCCCTTTGGTTTTGCTCAATTCTATTTGTAGGCCAGACCATCTCCAAAATGCAATTATGTCCAAAATTAGTGCGTTTAGATTTCTAGTTACGTTTTTGACCAGTAGGAGAAAGTCTTTTGCATACATAGATAGAATAATGTTTCTGTTTCCGAATTGTAGGCATTAATTGTGATGATATTCCCCGAATATACATGGAAGTGGTTCTACAGTCAAAGCTAAAAGAATAAGGGAAAACAGGCGTCCCCCAGTGTGTTCCTCTCTCAATTGTAAATGGATTTGATAACCCACCATTTACCTTGATTGTAGCTGGGGAGTGGTTGTCTGTGCATATTTATGGGACCCAGTGTAGGATTCCCTACTTCTAACTTTTCCAGTACTTTAAATAAAAATGACTATTCAGATTGAAATACTTTGGCTGCGTCAAGGAACACAGTCACCACCTCAAGTCTGGTGTCTGTCTGGTTTGTGATAGTGAAAAGTGTGCGTAGATTATCCACTGTTAATCTCCACAGAATAAACCCCCATTTATCATGCCTAACAGTAGCTGATATCAAAGTAAGCAGTCTGTAAATAAGTATTTTTGTCAACATTTTACTATCTACGTTAATAAGTTATGAGGGGCAATATGATTGACAACATTGCAGAGGTTCATCTGGCTTCAATAACATGATCGCAATTGATTATTTAATTGAGTATAGAAGCCTACCCATTTGATATGCCTCATCATTTACTTCTAATAATATCAAAGCCTGTTTCTCCATATATTCTTCATAAAACTCAGAAGAAAGTCTGTCACTTTCTGGGGTGCTACTGTTCTTAAAGTTCTTTAAAGGTGTTTTTAATTTCTGTTATTGTGATAGGTTGGCATAACGGTTCGCATTCCTCCAAACACAACCATGCTAACATGTCTCTCTCTCAATAATTATGAAAGTCTTCTGTTTGCATCATGGATTGAGTGCTGTATAGTGCTTTGTCAATGTTAGTGAATTCCTCAATTATGCCTGTTGTGTGGTATGTTTCTGTACCTTCTGCTGACGCTATCTGTATCACATTGAGGCTAATATGTGCCCTGGGTGTTCTCCTTCACCATAATTACTGGCAGTTCTGCATTTTCTCACAAATTTAATTTCTCTATCCGCTTTTTCCTTAAAGTCACAGACGTCAATATTCATGTCTTTTAGAATAGTAATCAAGGGGTTTATCAAATTTCTTTTCCAGTTCTCTTTTCAGTCATATTGAACAAGAGCAGATACCTTTAAGGATTCTGTTGGAAGATAGGATATACTTTCATGGTTACCCCTACTTTTTGCTGGTGTCAGTATGTTTTTTTGACTAGTCTGATTGGGATCCTGTTAATCGGGACCCCATTCACCGTGCTTTTTCCCTAAACTGACTATGGTAAGTACTTCTGTACATCCGCAATTGGCTACTGGTATTCCCTTATATGTCCCTAGTATATGGTACTAAGTTACCCAGGGTATAGGTACACCAGGGTTCTCCAATGGGCGACAGCATGTATTGTGCCACCTACGACCACTCAAACTGTGACTACAAGCCTGCAATTGTAGCCTCTGTAAGTTGGTGCTAACACCACTTACGACAGATATACATCTTCTTATATCTGAGGTCACTACACTTAAAACCAATAAGTAACCCTTAAGGCAGGCATTCAGTCCTAAAGGCAGAGTGCCTGGTTAAAAGTGTGAGTGTGCCCCTACATGAGCAGAACACCCCTACAAACCCCAGAGTCGATTCTCCATGCGAGTGTGGCCAACCATTTTGATACATCTAGTGGCCATCCGTCACTACGCGATGGCTAACTATGTAGTGGCTCTGCCAAACCTGGGCATGTGTTGGGGTATGATTCTATTCCCTGGTGTGAGGGCCTCTGGAAAGCCGATGCTGCAGCGTACCCCAGACACAATACTGCCCTCCTGCGGCTGAGCTGAACTCAAGCAGCGGAAGGTAGAACAATAGGTTTTCTGTCACAGGGAGGTGTGACCACCTCCCAGACAGGACTTAGTGTATTGGGCCGGAGGAGCTTGCCAGCACCACCAGACTGTTTGTAGGGAACATTTGGTGCCCTCCTTGTACACTTTGGTTTGAGCCAACTCAGGAAGCCCTTGGCTCCCACTCTGCCGCGAAACTGGACAAAAGACATGGGAGTATCTTCCGCTCTGTCCAGCCCCTCCTCTGGGAGGGACCCCAAGTCATGCTAAACACTTTGCTAGGGTATTTAAGGGATAACCTGTGGGTGGGTCCTATGATTTGTCATGGAACATGACTCAAGCCTGAAACCATGTCACTCTTCGACCTTTTGGACACTTGGACTTTGCCTGGAACCGAAACTGGATCAAGAAAGACTCCTGCTGCTGATGGTATTGCTGTTCTGCAAGTCTTCTTCATCGTCTGTGCTTCTTTCAGGATCTCTCTCTCTCTCTCTCTCTCTCTCTCTCTCTCTGTCTCTGTCTCTGTCTCTGTCTCTGTCTCTGTCTCTGTCTCTGTCTCTCTCTCTGTCTCTGTCTCTGTCTCTGTCTCTCTCACACCCACACCCACACCCACACACCCACACCCACACCCACACCCACCTGTTCTTTCTGCAATTTTGAGGCCTGTATCACTCGTTGGAACCGCTGGGACTCTGTGCACCGCGTCAACTTGTCGTTGCCAAGGTTTTTGGCTCTTCATTCCAGAGATCGGGCTGCAAGAAGCTCCAGCATCTCTTCCTGCCAAATACAGTGTTCTCACTGCACGCTCTGCACTGTGGGCCTTCATCTTTGGTGAGCTTCTCAAGGTCCTCTTGCAACTCCTTTACCTTCAGCCTGTGGGTCCTCTGGAGGGTCTTCTTCTGCTCCAGGAGGCTCCCCTGCTTTGACTCTCCTGGTTGTGGTGAGTCCCTTGGACATTGCTGGTCCTAACGTTGCTCCCTCCTCGCTTTCCACGCCTCCTGCAGCTGCCAAGGCATGTTGGTGCTCTCAATATATACCACAAAAGAGAGCAGAACAGGTCATGATAGTGGTGTGTGGCCATACCGGAGCCCGCAAAACAATTAGGTATGCGTGTGAACAAATGTTGTTGTATGTCAAAAACTAGACCAATGGCTAGAAAAAAGTCCCATCAGACCACCCTCGTGGCGGCATATCATCATATGGGGAGTGATGGTCACTCTTACCACGACCATGTTGTGTCGGGAATCAAAGCCAAAACTTTAGCCAGTGAAGAATGAAAATAATAATAATAATCATTAACATAGAGTGCAGTGCTTAAGTGATGTGCTGGTTAAAATTGGCTACCAAGACTCAGGGGACTTTGTAACTGAAGTCTGGGTGTCAAGATTAAAAAAGAATCCATTGGGTAGTTTAAACTAGAACTACTCAAAAATACTGTGTAGTGTGGTCGACATGTTTCAGCCTTTGGGGGAGGATTACCCTGGCTTTCTTCAGGACCTATGATATCTAACGCTACTGCAGTCAACAAAAAATAATAAACACACAAATGACATAAAGTGTACATATCTACCAGGAACCTGACATTCCAATGTTCACTGGAGAAAAAGGGGAAAGGTTTCTTCCTGTCAAGAAACACAAAAACAAATAACAATGAAGACTCAACACTCTAGAGTTACACACACATATCAGCATGATTATACAGTTGCCGTGCATATAAACACACCTGCGTGAATAATTTGCATTCCGCATAGTACAAGAAGCATATTAGCTTAATCACCTAGAGGCATTTCCTCACAGTGATACTCACCCAGCTCTGTGTGGGTGAAGACCTCACCTCACCCGGCAACCGCTCGGGAGAAAGAGGCCCCGCTCTATAGTGTAGAAAAAGGACATAGTTAGCACACAAACTCTACTATGCCCGGCCAAATAGCTCTACACAAGAACTCAACAAACGTGTGATAGACACCTGTCTTTCCAACCCCAAAACTGTGCATACTCATACCAGTCACCTATGCTCAATGTAGTATAGATACTATTAGTCATCTTACAGTCAAAGACATCATAACAACGCGGTACCAATGGTTACCACAACAAAGTCATGGTGTCTATCAAGTTATGTCAGTTAATTACTACTTTCTAAAGGTGTCGCAATGAACCTACACGCCAGCATGTAGATAGGACTCCCCAAAGAAAACTTTCTATTAGAATGGCTGTTCTGGGCTCCCTTCTGCAGAGAAAGCATTCCATGTCGATATGGTGATTGCAAGGTCTCAATGAATACCGGGCCTGTCAAACACTCCCTCTATACCATAAAGACGCTGCACCCACTTATCCCTGCTCACCTGTCCGTCGGTGCCCCTCATTGTATCCCAGCGGAAGGGGAGGTGTGGACATTACCACTCTCCTTCTACTTATAACCGCTGAAACAGTAATTAGCCTGCCACATGGGGCTCCAAGACCAGCCTAGTCGGCTACCGAGTAAATCACGCGGGTTCCAGGCAATAAAGCAGAGTGCCCACGAGAAGTTGAAAAGTGTAGTACGTCCGCATCCGTGTAAAAAACTAGGAAAGCGATTTGTTCGGAGTATTGAGAGCAACTTTTTATTTGCGGGTCTTGTTATAGATGTAAACGCCTTTATGTTTGCATCCTTTGGCTCACTCAACCTCCTTGTGTGTGCCGCCTTCTCTTCCGACCCCATCCAGCGTCATCTCTGTTCGTTGTCACCTTTATACCTATTACATCTAATGCACTCCAGCATTGAAGGACCCCTCCTTGGACCTTTTGTATTGGTTGTAGGCCTTAGTCTCATGATCAGTCATTGTCTAATGATTAGGCATGGTCGTGTTCCTGTATTGACCTATTTACCTTTGACGCATGCGATCCACAATCACCTTTTCACGTGACCTTAGGCATAACCCCTGCCTTTCTTTTCATAGTAAATCGATATGTCATAAGGAAACTGCTGTGTTAAACAATAATGTCATTGGTATTTTTCCTAGTTAGAAGTATACTGGTCTTGTGTTGCCAAGTACAGGTGGCCATCAGATGAGTAATGCACTCTTGATTAATGGAATTGCCCTGACTTACTTACTTAGACTTCCCTCACTTAACAGGCAGTCTTTAATAACAACGTAAGTTCTCTCTTGGTAACCAGCCCGCACAGGTACTTTATGGCGGCAGTGCTAATTTGGCAGTATTTCATTCTGACTACATCGTAGCCTTGGATCTTACTGCGCATGCGCGAGGTAAGAGTGACTCCCGCTTTGTGCATGCACCACATCGCTTTCCTAGTTTTTTACACGGATGCGGACGTACTACACTTTTCAACTTCTCGTGGGCACTCTGCTTTATTGCCTGGAACCCGCGTGATTTACTCGGTAGCCGACTAGGCTGGTCTTGGAGCCCCATGTGGCAGGCTAATTACTGTTTCAGCGGTTATAAGTAGAAGGAGAGTGGTAATGTCCACACCTCCCCTTCCGCTGGGATACAATGAGGGGCACCGACGGACAGGTGAGCAGGGATAAGTGGGTGCAGCGTCTTTATGGTATAGAGGGAGTGTTTGACAGGCCCGGTATTCATTGAGACCTTGCAATCACCATATCGACATGGAATGCTTTCTCTGCAGAAGGGAGCCCAGAACAGCCATTCTAATAGAAAGTTTTCTTTGGGGAGTCCTATCTACATGCTGGCGTGTAGGTTCATTGCGACACCTTTAGAAAGTAGTAATTAACTGACATAACTTGATAGACACCATGACTTTGTTGTGGTAACCATTGGTACCGCGTTGTTATGATGTCTTTGACTGTAAGATGACTAATAGTATCTATACTACATTGAGCATAGGTGACTGGTATGAGTATGCACAGTTTTGGGGTTGGAAAGACAGGTGTCTATCACACGTTTGTTGAGTTCTTGTGTAGAGCTATTTGGCCGGGCATAGTAGAGTTTGTGTGCTAACTATGTCCTTTTTCTACACTATAGAGCGGGGCCTCTTTCTCCCGAGCGGTTGCCGGGTGAGGTGAGGTCTTCACCCACACAGAGCTGGGTGAGTATCACTGTGAGGAAATGCCTCTAGGTGATTAAGCTAATATGCTTCTTGTACTATGCGGAATGCAAATTATTCACGCAGGTGTGTTTATATGCACGGCAACTGTATAATCATGCTGATATGTGTGTGTAACTCTAGAGTGTTGAGTCTTCATTGTTATTTGTTTTTGTGTTTCTTGACAGGAAGAAACCTTTCCCCTTTTTCTCCAGTGAACATTGGAATGTCAGGTTCCTGGTAGATATGTACACTTTATGTCATTTGTGTGTTTATTATTTTTTGTTGACTGCAGTAGCGTTAGATATCATAGGTCCTGAAGAAAGCCAGGGTAATCCTCCCCCAAAGGCTGAAACATGTCGACCACACTACACAGTATTTTTGAGTAGTTCTAGTTTAAACTACCCAATGGATTCTTTTTTAATCTTGACACCCAGACTTCAGTTACAAAGTCCCCTGAGTCTTGGTAGCCAATTTTAACCAGCACATCACTTAAGCACTGCACTCTATGTTAATGATTATTATTATTATTTTCATTCTTCACTGGCTAAAGTTTTGGCTTTGATTCCCGACACAACATGGTCGTGGTAAGAGTGACCATCACTCCCCATATGATGATATGCCGCCACGAGGGTGGTCTGATGGGACTTTTTTCTAGCCATTGGTCTAGTTTTTGACATACAACAACATTTGTTCACACGCATACCTAATTGTTTTGCGGGCTCCGGTATGGCCACACACCACTATCATGACCTGTTCTGCTCTCTTTTGTGGTATATATTGAGAGTAGGGGTTTGAGCAGGCAGGTCGTTAAATATATTCCCCTTTGACCCTCCCCCACTTATTTGTTCTGAGTATTGAGAGCAACTTTTTAGTTGCGGGTCTTGTTATAGATGTAAACGCCTTTATGTTTGCATCCTTTGGCTCACTCAACCTCCTTGTGTGTGCCGCCTTCTCTTCCGACCCCATCCAGCGTCATCTCTGATCGTTGTCACCTTTATACCTATTACATCTAATGCACTCCAGCATTGAAGGACCCCTCCTTGGACCTTTTGTATTGGTTGTAGGCCTTAGTCTCATGATCAGTCATTGTCTAATGATTAGGCATGGTCGTGTTCCTGTATTGACCTATTTACCTTTGACGCATGCGATCCACAATCACCTTTTCACGTGACCTTAGGCATAACCCCTGCCTTTCTTTTCATAGTAAATCGATATGTCATAAGGAAACTGCTGTGTTAAACAATAATGTCATTGGTATTTTTCCTAGTTAGAAGTATACTGGTCTTGTGTTGCCAAGTACAGGTGGCCATCAGATGAGTAATGCACTCTTGATTAATGTAATTGCCCTGACTTACTTACTTAGACTTCCCTCACTTAACAGGCAGTCTTTAATAACAACGTAAGTTCTCTCTTGGTAACCAGCCCGCACAGGTACTTTATGGCGGCAGTGCTAATTTGGCAGTATTTCATTCTGACTACATCGTAGCCTTGGATCTTACTGCGCATGCGCGAGGTAAGAGTGACTCCCGCTTTGCGCATGCGCCACATCGCTTTCCTAGTTTTTTACACGGATGCGGACGTACTACACTTTTCAACTTCTCGTGGGCACTCTGCTTTATTGCCTGGAACCCGCGTGATTTACTCGGTAGCCGACTAGGCTGGTCTTGGAGCCCCATGTGGCAGGCTAATTACTGTTTCAGCGGTTATAAGTAGAAGGAGAGTGGTAATGTCCACACCTCCCCTTCCGCTGGGATACAATGAGGGGCACCGACGGACAGGTGAGCAGGGATAAGTGGGTGCAGCGTATTTATGGTATAGAGGGAGTGTTTGACAGGCCCGGTATTCATTGAGACCTTGCAATCACCATATCGACATGGAATGCTTTCTCTGCAGAAGGGAGCCCAGAACAGCCATTCTAATAGAAAGTTTTCTTTGGGGAGTCCTATCTACATGCTGGCGTGTAGGTTCATTGCGACACCTTTAGAAAGTAGTAATTAACTGACATAACTTGATAGACACCATGACTTTGTTGTGGTAACCATTGGTACCGCGTTGTTATGATGTCTTTGACTGTAAGATGACTAATAGTATCTATACTACATTGAGCATAGGTGACTGGTATGAGTATGCACAGTTTTGGGGTTGGAAAGACAGGTGTCTATCACACGTTTGTTGAGTTCTTGTGTAGAGCTATTTGGCCGGGCATAGTAGAGTTTGTGTGCTAACTATGTCCTTTTTCTACACTATAGAGCGGGGCCTCTTTCTCCCGAGCGGTTGCCGGGTGAGGTGAGGTCTTCACCCACACAGAGCTGGGTGAGTATCACTGTGAGGAAATGCCTCTAGGTGATTAAGCTAATATGCTTCTTGTACTATGCGGAATGCAAATTATTCACGCAGGTGTGTTTATATGCACGGCAACTGTATAATCATGCTGATATGTGTGTGTAACTCTAGAGTGTTGAGTCTTCATTGTTATTTGTTTTTGTGTTTCTTGACAGGAAGAAACCTTTCCCCTTTTTCTCCAGTGAACATTGGAATGTCAGGTTCCTGGTAGATATGTACACTTTATGTCATTTGTGTGTTTATTATTTTTTGTTGACTGCAGTAGCGTTAGATATCATAGGTCCTGAAGAAAGCCAGGGTAATCCTCCCCCAAAGGCTGAAACATGTCGACCACACTACACAGTATTTTTGAGTAGTTCTAGTTTAAACTACCCAATGGATTCTTTTTTAATCTTGACACCCAGACTTCAGTTACAAAGTCCCCTGAGTCTTGGTAGCCAATTTTAACCAGCACATCACTTAAGCACTGCACTCTATGTTAATGATTATTATTATTATTTTCATTCTTCACTGGCTAAAGTTTTGGCTTTGATTCCCGACACAACATGGTCGTGGTAAGAGTGACCATCACTCCCCATATGATGATATGCCGCCACGAGGGTGGTTTGATGGGACTTTTTTCTAGCCATTGGTCTAGTTTTTGACATACAACAACATTTGTTCACACGCATACCTAATTGTTTTGCGGGCTCCGGTATGGCCACACACCACTATCATGACCTGTTCTGCTCTCTTTTGTGGTATATATTGAGAGTAGGGGTTTGAGCAGGCAGGTCGTTAAATATATTCCCCTTTGACCCTCCCCCACTTATTTGTTCTGAATGTTGGTGCTCTCACCAGACATGACTCCCTGGTTCTCGACTCCTGCGTGGGACAGCTCATGCATGGCTCCTGGTCTTCCTCAGCATCGCCTGGCCCCTACAGCTACAGCGGCTAGGTCACCGTCAACTCTTCTGAACCATCCAACATCGGTGAGCATTGCACTTCCGTGCCTCCTGGTCACCTCAGAGCAGCATAGGCTCAGTCTGCAGATTCTTCACTTCAAAAATCCACCCTTGGATTCCACCGGACTTTTGCACAGTCTTCTCCACCGACATCTTTCCTGAAGTCCTCCATTGTAGTCTATGGCTGTTTCTGATGTCATTTCGCATCTGACTATGCTTCCCTGGTGTAGGTACCCTGGTTCATGGGGTATCCACAGGTGGGTTGACTTTCCAACCTTCTGTCTTCCACATGGTTTCTTCAGGGTCCATTGGGAAGGTCCTTTAACTGCAACAGTCACTTCCCCGTTGACTTCTATTGGACACGCAGCTGTGTTTCCACTCTGCACACAACATCTGTAGGGTTCCTGGGTAATTACCTTGGGTGGTTCCTTGTGTCCCTAGCTTCTGAGTCTCCTGGTCTGTAGGAAGGTGGCTACCTGACTATGGTTACCCCAGATTTTTTGCCTGTGTTTAGCTGTTTTTTTTGACTTAGTTGACCTGGTTCCCTGCTAATCAGGGCCCCAGGCCATCTGCTCTCTCTGTAAAATGGATTCCATGTACCCTAGGTACATACCACAATTGGAAATGGACTCCTTGTCAGCCCCTGTATAATGCACTATAGGTGCCCAGGGCATAGGGGCCACCAAGGCCTACCAGGGGCTGCAGCATATCTTTTGCCACCCCTGGCTGGTTCTTAAATTGACACAACTGGCTGATCACTCAGCTGGGGTAAGGTGGTGTAATCACCCCTTGCTTAGATATAGTATACCTATATCTAAACCTATATCTGGACACATATTAACCTGTGAGCCACTCCTATGGAAGGCCTCATCAATCCTGGAGGCAGAGTGTGTGGTTTAATGTGAGATGGAGCTCTAGCATGAGCTGAGCCTGTCTGCAGCTGTCGGGAACAACTCCCTAAGCTGTTTCAGGATAAGGCCATACCATATACTCTTAAGTGCCTTATAATCCTCGCGGTTATATAGCAACTTTGGTTTGGCTTTATCAAAACATGTCGTGTAAGGTGTCATACGATTTGGAATACTATCCCCTCGCCAGTTCTGGCGACGGGGATAGCATTCCACCCCTCTAGAGGGGTAAGGCATGTTACTTTACTTAAATGCGGTTAATTTCTAAAAGGACCTTAGATCCACAAAATGGATGCCTCTGCCACAGACAAGAGTCTGACCCCCTGCAGCTGACCGAAACTCAGCCAAATGGGGCCTGGACAAAGGGTTTCCTGTCGCAGGGGGGTGTTACCACCCTCCAGACAGGAGATAGTGGATTGTAGCAGGGAGGTTTGAAAGAAACCAGACACTGCTTGGGGCGCACAAGGCTGCCCCTTGCATAATCCGGCCAAACCGGTTCTGGGGCACTCCAGCCCTCGTGCCAGGGCGGCCTGGATCAAAGGAAGGGGGTGTATCCACCCACTTCCTGGGTCCCACCCATAGGAGGGGACCTAGCAGGTAATCCAGCCCCCAAGATTCGAATAAGAGTGGGAGCAGTGCCAATGCACTTTAGATCATCCTGAAATCACCTTTAAACTAAGAAGACGACTGGAATTCGACATTCTGATGAACAGAAGAGCATCTCCCTTGTGGCCTAGGAGGGGCCACCCTGTGAACACAGGCACTACCCAGCACCTCGACGTCTGCTTTGCCGCCGCCTCCCGCCGGAGCCCGAGTGCAGAGCCTGACAAGACCCAGCTTCCCAGACTTCTCCCAGCCCGATCGACAGTCCCTGCAAAGAAGGGACCCGTGGAGGCACCGAGAGACATGGGAGCGGACATCTTGAAAGACCCCCGAGACGCTGACTGCGCAGCACCCGAGGCACCCTCGACTCTGTGCTTTGGGGTTTTAAAAGCCCCACAATCGAGCAGCATTTGCACCAAAGATCAGCCCTCCAGCATCTCCACGATCTGCGTGGGGCCCTTTTGCTTTGTGCCACTCGACTCGCCATCCCGGCCGCTTGTCACGTGGTCAGCGGCCATCTTGGCGACGAAACCTACAATTTACACTGTGGGTCTGGTTGCTCCAGACCTGCCCTCGCTCCTGTAGAAAGGAGTACCCGCTCTGACCTTGCTGGTCCGAGTAATAAGTCTTTTTCACTTTCCCCGTGGCTTGCATTAGCCAAGGCTTGTTTGCTTCAATCGAGTTGCCGACACCGCCATCAGCTAGAGCCTTCGAGGGACAGCTCGTGATCGACTCCTGGACGTCCTTGACCTCTTCGTGTCCACGTGGCTGCAGAGAGAAGCAACACCTCATCACCTGTTTGCACCCGACTTTGCCTGGTTCCAATCTGGTTCCACGGTGGTCACTGGTCAGTGACTTTGAACACTGTCCCCTCTGCTTTCAGGTCTTCACCACTTCAGATCCACCCTTGGATCCACCGGACACTTTTCCTTCACATCGCCTGCAGCATCTTCAGCTTTAAGCGCCAAGAACCTGCGTGTCAAAACCCGACGCCACTTCGACCCTGTGCACCCGCTTCCTGTGGGTGAGGTAACTTTGCTCCGCCGGTGTTCCCACACTGGTACACATCTCTAGGGTCTGTGTCTTAAGTTTTGTTCCTCTAGGTTCAGCGGAAGTGTCCTTAAACTTTAACTTTACAACTTTTACGCACCATTGGTTAACATTGGTGCATGCGTGCGCTTTCCGCACTGCTCCCGAATCCCGTGGGCCGTTCCAGACTTCAGCATTGCTTGTCCCGACTGCTCCTAGCGATTCCCTAGGCCCTAGGCCTAACCACTGTTCGAGTGGCATCTCTTATACCACTTGTTTAGTATATGGTTTGAGTGGCCACCCGCCCTCATCCATAATTGTGCAACTTTGTATGTTTAAACTGTGCTTTTGATTTAACGCTTGTGCCCCTTTATTCATAAAGAATACTGGGGATTGTTTTTAGTAATAAATACATATATTTTTATAATATATACTTGTGTGGTGTCCTTTCATTTGATATTACAGGATTGTATGTGGTAAAACAGCTCGCTTAACACGACCTCTTAAGTTAAGCCTTTAGGCTGCTTAGTCCATGCTACCCCTAGGATAGCTTGTCTAATAAGGTTGACTTACAACCAGACACCATAAGGGATTGTTTGGTCTGATATCAGGTGGTTCCAGAATTGGAAACATCACCTATCAGGCCAACTTCTCACATTGGTGAGCAGCGGTGCGGATTTGAGCTTGCTGTTGTTTTACCATTGCAATCTTTTTATCAAATTGAAAGATCACATCAAGTACCTCTAGGTACATATAAATCAAAAGCTTAGCATATTAAGTTCTACTGAACTTAGTAGTTGTAGATTAAAGGGATTAGCACACCCTGACTACAACTCACTAGCAAGGTACAGTAGGAAAACACTTAGTGTAGGTAAGTGCACCACTTACACCTCACTAGTAGTCATGTCTGACACAGGAAAAGCCTCAGGGTCTGCTCCTGTGACAGTTGACCTTACCCAGGCAACTTCCAGCTATGACAAACTAACCCGGAAGGACTTGATTGCCTTGTGCGTATCAAGAGGGTTAAAAAGGGGCAGAAGTCCCACCTGTCCTATCCTGATAGCCATTCTAGAACAGGATGACTTAGAGAAGGCGAATGAAGTTCCCTTGAAGTCAGGAGATGGAGTAAACCCACCTGTAACTGGTACCCCTCAGGAGGAAGAAGGAGAAGAAGGAGAGGAGGGGGATGAGGACTCAAATGTTGAGGACACAGAAGATCAGGATCAGAGGGGTAGCCAGGTCCTAGTTGCCAGGCTTAACCAGGCCAACTTAGACCTACTGGGGAATGGAGAGGGCCAGCACCTCCCCAGACCCTATAACATTCTCCCAGGCAACAGAAGAGTGAGATCTCCCTCAGGGGACTCTCATATTTCTAGTGCCTCCAGAGAATCTCAGAGAGGCATGACTGCTTTTCAAAAGCTAGAGCATAGGGCCAGAATGAGGGCTGTCAAACTCCAAATAGAGAGGGAGGAGGTAGCCTTGGCTCAAGCTAGACTTGCCTTGGCAAGAGAGCAAAAATTGTGTGGCTTAGATGCCACTGGTGGCAGCAATATTCCTAAAGAGAAACCCAGGTCCTATGATAGTAGAAACCTGACAAAGATTGTGCCCCCCTACAAGGAAGGGGATGACATCCACAAGTGGATAACTGCTCTTGAGAGAGCCTGCATGGTACAGCAGGTTCCTGAGGAACAGTGGGCAGCAATCCTATGGTACTCCTTTTCAGAGAAAGGGAGAGATAAGCTCCTCACTGTTAGACATGAGGATGCAAACAATTACAAAGTCCTGAAGAGTGTTCTGATAGATGGGTTTGGCTTAACCACTGAACAGTACAGGTTGAAGTTCAGAGACACCCAGAAGACACAGACTCAGGACTGGACTGATTTTGTTGATTGTGCAACTAAGGCTCTGGAGGGTTGGCTACATGGCAGCAAAGTACATGACTTTACAGGATTGTATAATTTGATTATGAGGGAGCAGATCCTAAGTAATTGTCAGAACCAGCTCTTACACCAGCACCTGGTGGACTCTGATCTGACCTCTCCCCAAGAATTGGGAAAGAAGGCAGACAAGTGGGTCAGAACCAGGATTAGGCCTAAGAATCAGGACAGTAACCAGAAGAAGGAGTCTACCAAGCCTCAAGATAAGGGTGGGGATACAAATAAAGAAAAGACTTCCCCAGGGCCCCAAAACTCCAAGAATGGGGGTGGGTCCCAAGACACTTCTTCAACAAAGAAAAAGCCTTATTGTTATGCCTGTAAACAGGTTGGGCATTACAAAACAGACAACTGTTGTCCCAAGAATAACAATAAAGAAAATATACCTCCAAAGCCAGCTCCAACCCCTCCTGTTACTGTCAGCAGTAATCCCCCAGGAAGTGGGAGCACACCCAGGAATCTGGGTGGGTTTACTTTTGGAGCCCAGGAGGACCCTGGCCTATCCAGGTCCCCATCCCCAAATGATCTTGTTTATGAGACTGGCAGGGGGTTCGCCAACTTCTCTGATTGCCCAAATACTTTGAGCAAATATAGACAAGAACCCATCATCAATGGTTTGAAAGTTGAAGCTTTTAGAGACACAGGGGCTAGCATCACCATGGTGGCTGACTGTATAGTCCCCTCTAAGCAACTTTTACCTGGTGCCACATACCAGGTAACAAACATTGATGGCATCAAAACGAATCATCCCATGGCAGTAGTAAGTCTCAGCTGGGGAGGTGTCATTGGCCCAAAGAGAGTGGCAGTGTCATCAAACTTGCCTGTAGACTGCCTACTTGGTAATAATTTGGAAATCTCAGCCTGGGCTGAGGTTGAACAGGAAATCCATTCTAGAATGGTAAATTCCAATGGAAAGGTTAGTGGGGCTGTAATGGCTACAGCCCCAATTCAAGATGTCCTTCCTGAAAAGGTCGGTAGGGCTGAGATACTCTCTGCCCCATCTTTAGCAAAAGCTCTTCCTGAACAGAATAGCAAAGCTGTTATGATAACAGCAGAAACCCAAACTGAGTCTCCTCCTGAAAAGGTTGGTGGGGCTGTGATGGCCACAGCCCAAACTCAAACTGATGTGTGTGTTGTGAAGCCTGAAATGATGGATAACTCCACACAAACTGAGAGCATGGAGGAGGAAGAGAAATCTCCCCCTCACCAGACTTTAGGAAAGGATCAGCCTCCTCAGGGAACTGATCTTACCCCTGATGAAGGAACTGCCCCAGAGGTGGTTAGGCCTAGCCTGACAGAGCCTCTGATGTCAGTGGACCCTTCTCAGGTGGGACCCAGTCTGGAGCAGGTAACTTGCCCCTCTCTCCCTTGCCTTAGCCAGCCCAGGGCTGCAGAGGACAAGAAGGACAGTGAGACCCAGAGGGCCCCCTGTCAAATAAAGCACCCCCATCAAAAGATTAGGTGCACCAAAACTAGTAGCCCTAGTAAGGTGAAAACTTTAAAAACTCCTGAGGGAGCCCCCATAAATACAGTTAGGGACCTCCCACAGATGACTTCTGTTGGGCACAGCCAAACCTGGGACCCAAAGGGCCTAAACCTGAACTGTCCCTCCAGCAAGCCAAACAGAGGGACCCAGCCTCCAGCTTTAGGTAGCCAGAGGTTGACCCTGAGAGCACAGTGCAACTCAGTTAAAGAAAGAAAGGCACACCTGGTGGAAGATAATTGGAGGAAGCTAAGCCCTAATTTAGTAGAGCCTCACTTCAATACTCCATATCCAAACCAGCCTTTAACTTTGCATAAACACACCCAAGGTAGTGATTCCCTATGGTGGAGACCCTCTAATACCCCAAGGGTGAGGGACTGCTTAGTGGACCATGAGACAGGGGGTACCCATGCTAGTGCAGGTACTTTCTTATATGGCCACTCAGGCAATATAGGCTTACCTGGCCAAGGATAGCCTTATCTCCTTTCGTTTGGGGGGGGGGGGGTTATGTAGGAAGGTGGCTACCTGACTATGGTTACCCCAGATTTTTTGCCTGTGTTTAGCTGTTTTTTTTGACTTAGTTGACCTGGTTCCCTGCTAATCAGGGCCCCAGGCCATCTGCTCTCTCTGTAAAATGGATTCCATGTACCCTAGGTACATACCACAATTGGAAATGGACTCCTTGTCAGCCCCTGTATAATGCACTATAGGTGCCCAGGGCATAGGGGCCACCAAGGCCTACCAGGGGCTGCAGCATATCTTTTGCCACCCCTGGCTGGTTCTTAAATTGACACAACTGGCTGATCACTCAGCTGGGGTAAGGTGGTGTAATCACCCCTTGCTTAGATATAGTATACCTATATCTAAACCTATATCTGGACACATATTAACCTGTGAGCCACTCCTATGGAAGGCCTCATCATTCCTGGAGGCAGAGTGTGTGGTTTAATGTGAGATGGAGCTCTAGCATGAGCTGAGCCTGTCTGCAGCTGTCGGGAACAACGCCCTAAGCTGTTTCAGGATAAGGCCATACCATATACTCTTAAGTGCCTTATAATCCTCGCGGTTATATAGCAACTTTGGTTTGGCTTTATCAAAACATGTCGTGTAAGGTGTCATACGATTTGGAATACTATCCCCTCGCCAGTTCTGGCGACGGGGATAGCATTCCACCCCTCTAGAGGGGTAAGGCATGTTACTTTACTTAAATGCGGTTAATTTCTAAAAGGACCTTAGATCCACAAAATGGATGCCTCTGCCACAGACAAGAGTCTGACCCCCTGCAGCTGACCGAAACTCAGCCAAATGGGGCCTGGACAAAGGGTTTCCTGTCTCAGGGGGGTGTTACCACCCTCCAGACAGGAGATAGTGGATTGTAGCAGGGAGGTTTGAAAGAAACCAGACACTGCTTGGGGCGCACAAGGCTGCCCCTTGCATAATCCGGCCAAACCGGTTCTGGGGCACTCCAGCCCTCGTGCCAGGGCGGCCTGGATCAAAGGAAGGGGGTGTATCCACCCACTTCCTGGGTCCCACCCATAGGAGGGGACCTAGCAGGTAATCCAGCCCCCAAGATTCGAATAAGAGTGGGAGCAGTGCCAATGCACTTTAGATCATCCTGAAATCACCTTTAAACTAAGAAGACGACTGGACTTCGACATTCTGATGAACAGAAGACTGAAGAGCATCTCCCTTGTGGCCTAGGAGGGGCCACCCTGTGAACACAGGCACTACCCAGCACCTCGACGTCTGCTTTGCCGCCGCCTCCCGCCGGAGCCCGAGTGCAGAGCCTGACAAGACCCAGCTTCCCAGACTTCTCCCAGCCCGATCCACAGTCCCTGCAAAGAAGGGACCCGTGGAGGCACCGAGAGACGTGGGAGCGGACATCTTGAAAGACCCCCGAGACGCTGACTGCGCAGCACCCGAGGCACCCTCGACTCTGTGCTTTGGGGTTTTAAAAGCCCCACAATCGAGCAGCATTTGCACCAAAGATCAGCCCTCCAGCATCTCCACGATCTGCGTGGGGCCCTTTTGCTTTGTGCCACTCGACTCGCCATCCCGGCCGCTTGTCACGTGGTCAGCGGCCATCTTGGCGACGAAACCTACAATTTACACTGTGGGTCTGGTTGCTCCAGACCTGCCCTCGCTCCTGTAGAAAGGAGTACCCGCTCTGACCTTGCTGGTCCGAGTAATAAGTCTTTTTCACTTTCCCCGTGGCTTGCATTAGCCAAGGCTTGTTTGCTTCAATCGAGTTGCCGACACCGCCATCAGCTAGAGCCTTCGAGGGACAGCTCGTGATCGACTCCTGGACGTCCTTGACCTCTTCGTGTCCACGTAGCTGCAGAGAGAAGCAACACCTCATCACCTGTTTGCACCCGACTTTGCCTGGTTCCAATCTGGTTCCACGGTGGTCACTGGTCAGTGACTTTGAACACTGTCCCCTCTGCTTTCAGGTCTTCACCACTTCAGATCCACCCTTGGATCCACCGGACACTTTTCCTTCACATCGCCTGCAGCATCTTCAGCTTCAAGCGCCAAGAACCTGCGTGTCAAAACCCGACGCCACTTCGACCCTGTGCACCCGCTTCCTGTGGGTGAGGTAACTTTGCTCCGCCGGTGTTCCCACACTGGTACACATCTCTAGGGTCTGTGTCTTAAGTTTTGTTCCTCTAGGTTCAGCGGAAGTGTCCTTAAACTTTAACTTTACAACTTTTACGCACCATTGGTTAACATTGGTGCATGCGTGCGCTTACCGCACTGCTCCCGAATCCCGTGGGCCGTTCCCGACTTCAGCATTGCTTGTCCCGACTGCTCCCAGCGATTCCCTAGGCCCTAGGCCTAACCACTGTTCGAGTGGCCTCTCTTATACCACTTGTTTAGTATATGGTTTGAGTGGCCACCCGCCCTCATCCATAATTGTGCAACTTTGTATGTTTAAACTGTGCTTTTGATTTAACGCTTGTGCCCCTTTATTCATAAAGAATACTGGGGATTGTTTTTAGTAATAAATACATATATTTTTATAATATATACTTGTGTGGTGTCCTTTCATTTGATATTACAGGATTGTATGTGGTAAAACAGCTCGCTTAACACAACCTCTTAAGTTAAGCCTTTAGGCTGCTTAGTCCATGCTACCCCTAGGATAGCTTGTCTAATAAGGTTGACTTACAACCAGACACCATAAGGGATTGTTTGGTCTGATATCAGGTGGTTCCAGAATTGGAAACATCACCTATCAGGCCAACTTCTCACATGGTCCAAGTCCCAACTTCGGTCGCAGTTCTCATTTCATTTTTTAGTATATGGTTTGTCTCCCCCTATAGACCACTGTATTTTGTGCTACTTACCTTATTTGCAATTGAAGTATTGTTGTGTATTTTTGTTCATATCTCCGGGTAGGAGATAAAGCAATGTGATAGTGAGTATTGTGGAATAAATAGACATATTTTTATACAAACACTGTGTGTTCTCTTTTCATTTAATCTACACTAAATGATTAGATCTGGTAAAACAAATTGCTCAACACTCCTTCAAGATAAAGGCTGCTTTCCACAGTTCCCACTTTGACAGCTTTCTATGGTTATCAAAGACGACTAACAATCACCATAAGTGTTGCCTGGATTAGTGCAAGGTGTTTTACTTGAGTAAGTGTGCACCAGTCTGTATACTAAGCTAGCGTCCTACAGATTCCATGTCTCTTTCTATGCATTCTCTCCTTTTTTCAGGTTTAAATACCTTCCATAATGTCTCAACTGTGCTAACTGTCCCCTTATTGACTTTAAAGTAGCTTAATATTGCTTACCATATTTCTTCTCTAAGTGCCCGGTTCAACAAATTAGTGTGTTGCAATCGCCACATAGTCTGCGATACCAGCCAAGGAAATCACGGGTTAGTGGGATGACAGTGTGCCAGGTAAATGTAAAATTGATCTAATCCATCCCATCACATCTTTTGTGCCAATGTAAAAGGCAATTATTGACAATGAACTGTGTACAGCCAAGTGGAATGTAAATTCTCTCTTGTACAGGTATTTTGTCCTCCATATAATCTAATATAAATTCATGATGATGCATAATACTCAGTAGAGCATCCCTTGCATTATTAAGTTTTCTGGGACCTCCACCTGTACAGGCTGATTTAAGTTAAGTTTTAAATTGCAACCTCCTCCCGAAATAATTGCTTGTGCTTCAAGAGACAGACATTGTATCAATACTTGTTCAAAAAAATGCAGTCTTATTTGGTCCATAGAAGTTAATCATCATGAAGTGCATGGCGTAGCACACCCTGAGCAATTAGATATCTTCCCTCATCATCCCTGATAGTCGAGAGAGGTCTGTATCTACATGTTTTAGTAATATCATGACTCCACTTGATTATGTGGAATATGATGAAAATAAATAATGGCTGCCTGAGCTTTTGCTAAATAGTTTAAACCTTTGGACAAAGAGTGGGCCTCCTGCAAAAATAGCAAACCATGCACATTGCATGTCATCGTTCTCAGATTGTTTTGCAGGTAGTCTTACGGTCTGTGTCATGTGTTCTCATGTTACTAGTACTTCGATTTGTTATAGGCCTTAACGTAAAGGGTGCTGTGCACTATTCGCATCTCAGTGCAACATGGATCTGTCTTTAGGTCTAGCCTGAGTCAGCACGCATGCGTTGTTCTGGGATACTTATTGTGGTGGATTGTGTAAGGAGTATGTAAGAGAAGCCCTACCCACATTTTTCCTTGGCTTGTGTCATTGCCCTTCGTAAAAGCTGGCTTGCGAGTTGTTGTTAGGGTTGTTAGCCCCTCCTTGGTACCGCCTTTTCTGCATTAGTAAACACCCATGGCGACTGGCCCCTTTACTTCGGATGCGCCACCGGTATGTCTTATTTAGTTTATAAGCACTATTTTCGTTAATGTCTTTCTCCTACTGCGTGCACTGCGGGCTTTCCCCACCATGCCCGCTTTCACTTTCAAGCAGCCCCGGACTATGGCGGCCGCTTCTTTGAAGAGAAATGGGTCTCGCAGGTTCAAGAGTTTGAGCTGTTGCCATTGTAAATGACAATAGCTTAAACTCTTGTAAATGCGAGATCTATTGTATTTCAAATGCTTGTTTCCATTTCTCACTGACCATTAATCCCCCGTCCTACCACCCCTCTCCAACATAGAGACACAACCACCAGTGTATTTCGCTAAAAGGTCTGCAAAATAGGAACATATAACAACGAATAAGAATTACATAATCAATATGTGAAGCTCCAACCTTCCATATAGCAGAGGTGAGGTGAAGCTACAGTGGCATTAGTTATACACTGACCATACCAAAATCATACCAGCAAATCCTATATCTTTTCTTACATAATAGATTGTAACAAATTAAATTTCTAAAGTATTTTGCATGTAATTCTTGATGGCTGGGACTCTCTTAGCATTTGTTACATTAACTGTACGGAAAGAAGCATACCATCCCCGCCACACCTGCCAAAACATCATCAAAAGTCATTGAGGGAGTGTCCAACTATTCAACGTCTTCTAGTAGTTCAGTAGTTGTGGGACACTATGGGCTGTGCCCGTTCGTCGTGATGCAGAGCGTTTATTTAGAAAAGTGTTTGTGTCTATAGGGTCTGTGAAAATGTATGTTTTATCCTATAGTGTGAATCATATTCAAGCTGGATATGGCAGGGTGTACTGCATTCCACTATCCTGTAATTTCTTTTTGACGCAGGTAAACTTTCTACTGGAATCCTGAAAAGCCTGCAAAAAATCAGGATTGAAAGAAGTGTTCGAGGCATACGAGCTGTAGATCATATGCTATGCATAGATCACCATCTAGTGTTGGGTCTGGATGTTTGCACTTTGTTTTTCTTCGAAGAAGTCTTTTCAGTCACGAGGTAGATGACTCCTCCTTTTGGTGATAGTGCGCATGGGCATCGACTCCATTGTTAGATTGTTTTTTTCCGCCATCTGGTTTGGATGTGTATTGCTGCGCTCAGGTTCAGCACCATTTCTCGGTTCCTTTTGACATGCAATCAACTACCCTTGACGGTATTGTTATCGAACGTGGTTCTCCATTCGTCTCGTATCATCTCACCTTGAAATAATTTAGATCGGTAAATTTGTGGCGGGCCGTCTAGGCCCACACACGCCGACCACACTAGCAGTCGATGGAATGGACTCCCGTCAAGTACTGTCCCGGGTGTCGTGCTAAATTTCCACGCACCAACTTGCATGAAGTGGGCAACCTCTGACTGTCCCCAGAACACAACAAGAATGACTGTGATGTGTGGCGATCTTTTTGATCTAAAAAGACACTTTGTGACCGCTGGGCTCGACGCCACGAGATGCAACACCAGAGCTGCTCCGCAGCACACATCTTCGGGGAAGATTCCGTCACGGAACAGCAAGCTCAAGGAGCCAAAGAGGTAGAAAATTTTTCCATGTCTAAAATCGACTCCGACATGGAAGAAGAGGATCAAGGTACTCCAGGTCAACGTACTGTGAGTAAAGACATCCCTTTGCCCCCTCAACAACTCAAGACCAAGGCTCCAGTCCCTCCACTGCCTTCGGACCAAGGTCGGCACCGACAAAAGGTTTCCGATGCCCCACCCTCAGGCCTGGCTTCGAAACTTAAAGAGAAGCCCTCCGGCTCAGGCTTTAGCCGGCACCACTCATGTGCCGGAAAAACACCTTCGGCACCGAAACCCAAATCTAAACATGTGATGGTCACAATTACACTGTTGCCGAAGACTCTACCTTCGATGCCGAAAGGCTCGGAGCCGATACCTTTCACGCCGAAACAAACAACTAAAGATACTCTGTCAAAAGAGCCTCGACCCGATGCACCGCCTTTGGATCCGAAGCAGAAAAAAAGTTTGATCGACCCTGAGACAGGACATATCTATGCCACTCTTCCCAAAAAACGGAAGATAGACCAGCCAGTGGACAAGCCTGAGGACTACCACATTCCTCTCAAAAGCAAAAGTGTGGGCTCTAACCCTTCTCCACCTTACATTCCTCCTCCTTCCCCACTGATCCCAATTTACTTATTACACCATCAAATTCACCACCACCACCACTTACACTTGACCCACAGGACAACGGGGATAAGGATGAAGATCAGGAAAGGCCACAGGACATTGACTCTTTGGAGGATTATCATATTCACCCAAGCCTAGATAATGACCCTGATTTGTATCCGCTTAGACCACGGTTACTCATAGTATAGCCCGTGGGCTGCCAGCGGCCCGGCAAGCCTTCCTTGGCGGCCCGCGGACCTTTCAGACATCGTACTGTGGTTCTTTTTTTTATTTTTCAAAGAGTGTCAGCAAACACAGACTCTGCTCTTTGGAGGCGGGTGATTCCAGCCACAGTCAGAGTGGAGCTGCAGGGGCGCTAAGAAGAGGTAAAATACAACAAAGCCTCAATAACAAGTGAATGGTCTTTTAAAGACCTGTGAAGTACTCGGGTGCGGCTGTGTGTGTGCCCTTGAAGCTGTCTAAGCTTGGGCTGCCACACACACAGGGTGACGTGACAGAGGGCTGCAGGGAGTGAGAGCTGGGACAGGGGCAGACAGGGAGACAGGGGCAGACAGGGAGACAGGGGCAGACAGGGGCAGACAGGGGCAGACAGGGAGACAGGGGCAGACAGGGAGACAGGGGCAGACAGGGAGACAGGGGCAGACAGGCAGACAGGGGCAGACAGGCAGACAGGGAGACAGGGGCAGACAGGGAGACAGGGGCAGACAGGGAGACAGGGGCAGACAGGGAGACAGGGGCAGACAGGGAGACAGGGGCAGACAGGGGCAGACAGGGAGACAGGGGCAGACAGGGAGACAGGGGCAGACAGGGAGACAGGGGCAGACAGGGAGACAGGGGCAGACAGGGAGACAGGGGCAGACAGGGAGACAGGGAGACGGAGAGACGAGGAGACGGGGAGACGCCCCCTCCTCCACTGACCCCGCCCCCACCGGTTCGGCCCTCGACCACATACCACACTGTACATTTGGCCCAGAGAGAAAGTTTGTGAGTACCCATGACCTAGACCCTCCCCACCTAACGATAACATTGGGTACATTGAACACCTTAACAAGGCTGCTCAATATCACGGGGTGGAGCTGGTAAACATCGTTTACCACGATGTTTTCACAACGCAGTACCTTTAGCACGCATCCCTTACAACGCAAGTCGTTACCACGACTTGCGCTGGAGGGCGCTAAAGGATTAAAAATAGTTAATTTACTATCCCAACACCTTCCCTAGGGTCCACGGGGACTGGTGTTAGAATAGTAAATTAAACTATTCGAAATCCGCACCCCCAACGCAAGTCGTGGTAACGACTTGCGTTGTAAGGGATGCGTGGTAAAGGGATGCGTTGTGACGGTACGCGTTGTACCGTCATACATCCGGTGGAGCTGCATAAAGAGCCTTTTGAAGAGGATTTCCTCTTTGAGACACTTAGTTCCTCTCAGAAAGCCACTCATACCTTACCTATGCTAAAAGGCATGTTGAAACACACAGACAAGATATTTACAGATCCTGTGAGGGCAAGAATAATTAGACCTAGAGAAGAGAAAAAATATAAACCTCCACCCACCGACCCTGTTTACATCAGAGGTCCTCCTGATAAGGAGTCTAAGCTTATTGATGACTCTGGCAAAAGAGTGTCTTCACAAGTGGCTAATCACTGGTGCATTGCCAATGCTCAAGCTCTGTTGGCTCGCTATTATAGAGCTCATTACGATAAGTTAGAAAAACTCATGCAATTTTTACCTGACAAACACAAAATTAAGGCTAATGACCTTATCCAAGAAGGTAAACTTATCAATAATACTTCAATCAGGTGTGCCCTGGACGCAGCAGATACAGCAGCTCGTACAGTAAACACCAGTATACTCCTACGCAGACATGCTTGGTTGAGACTTTCAGGATTCAAGCCTGAGATGCAAACCTCCATCCTCAACCAGCCATATCGACAAAGAACATCGCTTTGGGCCAACTGTTGATACCTCACTGGAGAAGATGAAAAAAGACACAGAGGTCGCAAAGTCCATGGGGGCTTTGCAATTGCCTGCCACTAGGGGTTCCTTTTGCCGCTCCTTTTATGGAGGTGGTTCCAAAAACGTATCCACCCGTTCTCCTCTTAAAAGGGCAACAACCAATCCCCCTCTTCAAGAGGTTATTTTAGAGGTGGTTTCAGAGGAAACAACTGTAAGGGAAGAGGCAGAGGCAACTCCACATGCACTTCCCCCGCAAGTAGATAGTGACTTCCTTCTGTTACCCCAATCATTCCTCTCCTGTCCGGGGACGTCTCCCGCAGTTCCTACCTGTCTGGAATTCAATCACCTCAGACAAGTGGGTACTAACAAATTATCCAATATGGTTACTGCCTTGAGCTTACACCCCCCCCCCTCCCCAGATATTCTTCCAAGATCACATGTAATGTCACCAGAGCATCTTCCCTTTCTAAAGCAAGAGGTTCTCTCTCTCTCTTGGCAAAACTCGATATAGAACCAGTCCCATTACAATATCAGGGGATTGGGTAATTCCCAAAAAAGACGATTCTCAGGCCCATACTAGACCTCCGAGAACTAAACCTATACATTCAGTCGGACCACTTTCACATGATTACACTCCAACAAGTGCTCCCACTCCTTCAGCAAGGCAACTTTCTGTCCACTCTGGGCTTAAAGGATGCCTATTTCCATATTCCCATTCACCCCGCTCACCGGAAAAACCCCAGGTTTCTGGTAGACGGCTAACATTATCAATTCAAGGTCTTCCCATTTGGAGTAACTACCGCACCCAGGGTTTTCACCAAATGCCTGGCAGTAGTTGCGGCTCATCGAAGAAGACAGCACATTCACGTCTTCCCTTTCCTAGACGACTCGCTCATAAAAGCCAGCTCGCAGCAAAGATGCCTACTCCACACTCAAAGAACAGTCCAACTGCTTCACGACCTTGGGTTTACTGTGAATCTTACCAAGTCTCATCTCCAACCATCCAATACTCAACTGTATCTAGGAGCCACAATAGACATTCAAAAACTCTAGCGGGTCCCAACCTAGTCAGTATTCGCAACATGCAAACTCTAATCTCTCATTTTCAGTCATATCACTTGTTACCAGCTCGAGTGTTCATGCAATTGATAGGAATGATGGCGTCATGCATTATCGTTCCTTATGCAAGACTCCAAGTGCGCCCCCTCCAGGAATGTCTAGCACGTCAGTGGAACCAGGCTCAAGGTCAGTTATCAAATCTAGTGTTGGTAGACGGCCACACATCGCTCTCTGCAGTGGTGGAATACAAAATAACCTTTAGGGGGGGGGGGGCATTCGTCGACCCGGTTCCACAAATAGTGCTAACGGCAGACGCTTCGCTCACAGGTTGTGGAGCTCATGTGCAAAAACATACCATTCAGGGCATGTGGACTCTTCAACAAAAGCATCTCAACATAAACCATCCAGAACTGCTAGCAATATTTCTAGTGTTGAAAGCTTTTCAACTTCATCTAATAGGTAAAACTGTCCTAATTGGCACAGACAAGAGGACAGCGATGTACTACATACAAAAAGAGGGGAGACACTACTCCCCTGCTCTCACAGTTAGCTAAGAGCATCTAGAGATTGGTCATACCTCACAAAATATATCTCCTTGCGGAACACCTTCAGGAGTAAACAACCACATTGCATATCTGCTCAGTTGTCAATTACAACAGATCCACGATTGGGATCTCCAACCTCAGGTTCTCCTCCCGTTCTTTCAGATGTGGGGCTTCCCAGACACAGATCTGTTCGCCACCCACTTAAACGCTAAATGACCAAACTTTGCATCCAGGGATTCACACCCATTGTCCAAAGGCAATGTACTATGGATGAACTGGTCAGGGATATTTGCTTATGCTTTTCTGCCTCTCCCACTCATTCCATAAGTGGTTCGGAAGCCCAAACGGCACTCCCTGATACTACTCCTAGTTGCTCCCACATAGGCCTGTCAACCCTGGTTCATAGCCCTCTTGGAGTTGTCAATAGTTCCCCCCAAAAACTCCATCTCACCCCTAATCTCCTCATTCAATTCAATTCAAAAGTACTTTATTCGGTTTTTTCCACAAAACCATAAAAGTGCACAATACGTTATATGTTTATGGTTGGTTAAAAAGAACGACAAGTTAAAATCTATATTGATTAAAACAGGTATAACCTGACGTTAAAAGGAAAATCCATCTGTTTCACATTATAAAAAGCAACATTCAGTTCTATAGATTCAGACATTTTCTATAAATCATTGCACTTTTTAAAAAACCGATCACATGGGGTATACAATCTAATTTTAACAGTTGTAAGTAAAGGAGTGCGGGGCGTGCTTGTACAAAGAGCGTTCTTTTTAAAATAGGCTTAAAGTAAAAAGCTCTGGGGAATTCATAATATTTACAAAAAAACATAAAATGCATCCAATCCTGCGGAGACAAACTGTCGCAGCCGCAGGGTTCTAGCACTGTTCCTCTGTGACTTCCCCATGGCACTGCTATTAAAATATGAAACAAGTTAAACCTAAACCTAGTTAATAAGAAACGCTCATACGCTGTTAATGGCAATAGGAGGTAAGGTTCCTCTCCTGGCAGGGTTTTAAGCATCATATGCAGACGCGCATTGTACTTTGTCATGTCCTTTTCCTGCCTTTCCATTACTTTTCGTGTGGTGAAAGACTTTTTGATGTACACTACGTCACTTACGATTGTTGATAGACCCCATGAGAGTGGGCAACCCTTTTCCGCTGCGGCGTTTCCCACTGCTGTTAAGATTGGGGCCCAGGAAGGAGGAGCCTAGCCTGCAACCGAGATGGCCGCCTAGGTTATCGGCTCCGCCGACCCTAGCGCTTTTCCCTATCATCCTGTTCTCTATCCTGTCCTTCTACCCAGCGATTGACATGGGGGACCGATCCTGACTATGCCGGCGTGTCTCCCGGCGATTTCCGTGTCATATTTGCGGTGAACCGTCCTCGCTCCTTTCCCGGCCCTGCGCGGCAGTAAGACCGGGGCTTTGTTTGTGGAGTCGGCCGGACGCGGCCACAGCAGCAGCGGTCATCGCGGAGGAGGAGGAGCCGATCGGCTGGTGAGAGGCTGCCGAGTTGTGCTCGTCGCTGCAGCACCTCATCCCGCTCTGAGATTTTGTGCGCCTAGATACATTGTGTCTGCTGGAACCACTCTGCACCATCGCCCGGCTTGGAAGTGGTCGGCGCAGTTTCTTTGTTGTCTCGGCCAGTAACAGACGCCATTTTCTACACTGCACCTCAGCGTCCGACAGTGGAATCCTCGGAGCACACTTGGGGGTCCGGATGTTGGCTGAAAACGAATAAGCCTGCACTGCGATGTCCACAGTCGCCCCCATGTCTCTGGCCCGATGGTCACTAGCGGAGGGTCGGCGCAGGGGTCTGTGGGCGGCGAGTGACGATGGCGATCGGCTTCCCGAGCTGCCATTCATCCGTGAGCCTGGTGTGGAAGACACTGCGGTACCCTCTCTTTCTGAGAAACTGCTGGGGACCGGTGCTGTCCTGTGTGCTCTGGAGGCAGTTGGAGTTGCTCTTCGTGTTAATGCCCGAGATCTGGGGTGCAGGCTTGATGCTATTTCTCCTACGGGCTGTGGTTGCCCCCAAGTGCTGCACACTGCGCCACACTCTGAGCCAGCTCCTGTTGATTTCCATACCGAGGTGCCTATAGTGAGGTTGGCGGATTATGGATCTGATTTTGCTGAAGTGCCGACCACGATGGTCCGGAGGAGGTCTGGAGTTCGTGGTTTCATACACTGGCTGGTATATCATCCCTGGGCGCCATGTTCGCCATCTCCTTTATGTGCTGGTGGCGTGACTTTTCATCCCTTCCTGAGACTGTTGTTGTCGCTCTGGCCTGCTGCTTCCGACATACAGTTGCACTGCCCTGTTTATGTTTGTATCACTCTCGGACCTGTAACTGTGGTTTGCGTGGACTTTTGTGGGCGACCCCCTATCCTGTGTTGGCCGTTCCAGGTGCCTTCTCATCCACGGCACTGGCCGGACGGTTGGACTCCATCGACCAACATGATCGCAGGGGGCAAGGTTAAGACAGCTTCTTCGGGTCGCTATTCCTTCCATTGCTGGGACTGTATTGCGTGAGCGGGACATTGATTGCATCGACCGTTGGTATCATGTCGGGTGTGGGGCAGGGAGCGGGCGGCCGGGTACATATTTGTTGGTTGTCTTCTTCTTCTGCTGATCCTTACCTCCTTCGTTGTTTCATTCTCTCCTCCTCCACTTCTTGTACTTGTTGTACTTTTTCCCTTCTTTGGGGCAGTTCCGGGGCGACAGGCACGCTGTTTATGGGCTAGGCCGTAGCCATCACAGGGGTGCAGGGTGGCGGGTGTGGGGGGGGTTTGTTATTTTAGTTTATTTTGTTCTATGGTCCCTTTCGCTCTTTTCTAGCTTTGGGAGGGTTCTTTCCTCTTTTGTAGGGTTGGCTGTCCCTTGGCTTTGCACCTTCTTTCTTTCTCGGGCATCTTCTTAAGCCCCTGTCTTTCCCTTTTCTGGGGTGGGACTTCTGGGGTGATACCTGGAAATGTTGTTTATTGTATCATGACCTGTTGTTAGATATTACCGTTTCGGTTGTCTTGCTTATTTAGTCGCTATAGTCATTGCCTGCCTCAGTTCGCCGTTGGGGTATGTCCCCCATGTCTTTTGTGGTTTTTACGTGAGGTGCTATATCCTTGTCGTGGCAGCCCCTACTCTCCTTTGAAAATTTAAAATGAAAACCTCATATCCTTTGTTACAATACCCGCGACCGTGTTTGGTGTACTTTCACATATCCTGTTTGCCGATTGGTATGCCTCTCTCCTGTTTTTTGGATGACTGTTTTGCGGCCGGCCATGATGGTTGTGGGCCTGCGCATGTATCTCTTTGTTTCTCCGAATAAAGGTTTTCAAAAAAAAAAAAAAAAAGATTGGGGCCCAGAATTGGGGACTGAATTTAAAGAGATCAGGGGGGATACCATCTGGGCCAGCGGCCTTTTTTGTTCGGAGATTATTGATTCCCTCTATCGTTTCCGCAACTGAGAATGTCGTAGAGGCCACTACCATCTCCACTGTTGGTAGATCAGGGCATAGCACAGTATCTTTGAAGATTGTAGCAAAGTGGGACACCCACTCATCCTCTGTGATATTTGAGCCCCCTTCATTCGTCCCTGTCATTAATAAAGGAGAGCGATTAATTGTGGACCAGAATCTAGAGGAGCTACCCAGGGTGGCAGGATCCAGAAGTTCCTTCCAGAGATCATTTTTCAGTTCCTTTTTCCTATTAGCCAGTACACTTTTATAGGTAAAACGAAGTGAGCGGATCCTACATCTATCCCGGGGATTTATTTTGAGGGCCTTTTTTAGTTCTCTGGAAGCCTTGGAGCAATTATGACAGAACCATTTGGGGTCTCCGGATGCGGGTTCCCCTTTAGGGGCCTGTAGTTTCTTTCCTACGTGTTTGGCTATGCTGTCAAAGGCTTTAAGGACTCCTTCACCCACTGGTTCTGTGCTAGTGCAGATTGACAACTCAATGGCACATTCTTTTTAAGGCTCTCAAGGAAATCGGGCGGAGTGACCTGGTTTCACTTGATACGTGGTCCTCCATTTACGGGTTGCAGCGTGTTAATTCCCACAATTTTTTCCCTTTTCTTCATGATATTTCCTCCTAATAGGATGTAGACTGGGTTGTGGTCACTATGTGCGCTCGGTGTTATACAGAAGGCCAGAAGGAGGCTCATAATAGCTCTAGAAACTAAGATAAAATCTGTGAAAATCCCTGAGCTTCTATCCTTGAACGTAGGATCCTTTTTTGTCGATAAAGGTGGTGCAATGCTCATAGTGAACAGGAGATCTTGCTCCTCTAAGATATGGTTCAACTCCTTTCCCTGTTTTTTATGTTCAAAATGTAACCTCGTTGACTGCTGGCAACCCATGGTCGCTAAGGTGTTTAGCAGTGGGTCGCCGCAGGGGTGTACATTGAAGTCACCTGCTAGTAGCAGGTTCCTTCTAGTTGGGCCGCGACATTGTGTGATAAAATTGTGTAGTTCTGTGATCCTACAGCCCTCACCCTGATTGGTTGCGTTATAAAAATGTATCACGCACAGGCTGCTTTCTTTTTTCCCCAGGATGATGGCCTGGATGTTTCCATTGCCTGAGAGAAAAGCCCTGATACTACATCTTAGTGCCAGGGAGGTAAAGATAACTAGTCCACCCGATGCACGGCCGCTGTTTGAGCTTTTCGCGGGAACAGAGAATGATTTGTACCCCACCAGTGACAGGTTACTGTTAGTGGACCATGTCTCTTGAAGACAGATGATAGTGTATGTGCTAACAAACTGCACCCATAAGGGGTCTGTGATGGGACCACGGAGCCGTCAGCGTGGATACCACGTCGCCCCTCCCGGTCACAACCACCATTCCCTGTCGCCCGGACAACCAAAACAACCAGGACTCCACCCCTTTCTCTTTCCCTGCAGGAACCAGTCACAACGCAGAACACACAGGAAGGGCATCCTCGCGACCCCTGAAGCTCCTCCCCCTTTCCGGAGGCGGACCACAGAAAAGCAGGAAGAACCGACAACACCGCGTTCAAGCAGGAAGACTCGTGGCAGGAGACGGCGTGCGACGAACCCCCGGAGAAGAGAGGCGAACCCGAACCAGGAGACGAGGTCTGGACGGAGGACTGGTGGAGTCCAGAGGAGGACGCTGGAGAGCGGCCGCAACTCAAGGACGGAGTTGCGGCGGGCCAAGTGAGTACCAGTTTCGCGTGTGTGTAGATAGTAGGCGGTGTGAGTGTCTGTAAATAGTATACTGTAAATACCACCCTTGTAGAACAGAGTCCCTTCCCTTCACGTTTCACCGCGCACTGTAGATAGAGTGTATATACGTGTGAGAGTGGCACAATCACGACTGTAGATAAAAACCCTCCCCCACGTCCTGACACCAAACCACCCTTCACCCTGACCGATCTGTCTCTTCTCCTCTCTTACCTACCACCCTCCCTTTCCTCACCTTCGGTCTAGCCCCAACACTCCGGTGAAGGAATCAGTCTCCTACCTCGGTTTGACCGACTGATCTAACGGCCCCTATTCTATCTCTCCCTTTCCCCCCCTCCGAGGAACCACCGTCCGGGAGCTGAGCCGACTGCTGCCTCAAGGACCAGCCCCGACTCCAGTCAAGACCAACAGCTGTCCCTGGGCGCTCAGCGTAGGACGACCCATCACCGCGGACCCGGAACCTGCAATCCTTTGGGACTCTCTCTTTTCCCTTGTGCCCTACCTTTGGAAAACTGTACTTTAATAAACACCGGCTACGAGATAGCCCAATACATACGGCCTCCACGCTTGTTATTCCGGTCCGCTTCCACCCCACGCTTACAGGGTCTTGAACTTTTCCTATCAACCCGGCAATATTCCAGGAAAGAATGTTAAATTCTTGGTTAGCCTCTCCAGTCACCCTGCCAAACTGTCTAGATAGATCGAGTTGGGTTGGTCTATGGTGGGTTACCCCACTGGGTCCTTTAACTGCGCTAACAGTGCGGTATCAGTGGGGATGCCAGGGGTAAAGTTATTAAGATCGCTCTCTGGACTATCCGGTGTTGGAGGGTATACAGGGTAGGCGTAAGAGATATCTTGTGATGGGAAACTAGAGGGGGTGCCGGGGGTAAAATTGTCAGAAACACTCTCTGAAATTACCGGTACTGAAGTGTATACAGGGGAGGTGTAAGAGCCATCTTTATGGGGGTAACTAGGAGAGTTTCCCCCCAGTCAGTCGCAGTCATTGAGACCCGATAGGGCATTGAATCTGTTTGTGACCTCTATAACCGATAGATAACCTGGTCCCCCCCTCATCTGGGCTGCATTGAATCTCAAGGGAATTGTTTCCCACCCTTCTGTCCTTCTGGGAAAGACCCGATTATTAGCGGTCATCCTATTTCTGTTGGTATAGTGGCTAGGGGCACCCTGCTGCTCTGGTCTATAAAAAAAATCCTAGAGGCAATATTTCTATTCTCTGCCCTCCCTGCCGGGGGCCGCCCTCCGCCTCCCTGAGAATCATCTCGACTGGGATTGGGCTGTTAAAATTTACCACAATGCAATCTCCTTTTCTAGTTTTCCTGGATTGACCCACCCAGGTAACTCGACGAGCCATTGTTATGTTATGTGCTGCCTTATTGCCTCCTATGGTGTTTCAGAACCATGGAGGGATAAGGCATCCAGATCCCAGTCATCTTGCACCTGAAATTTTAGAGTTTGGCTACCTCAATCTTCCCCCAGATTGCATGAATATCATCAAAGAGACTCGACACCCTACCACAAGGGCATGCTATGCAGAAAAATTGAAGCGGTTTGTGATTTACTGTAATAACAATCAAGTCAATCCGCTTGACGTTACAATCCAAAACATTATCTGTTATATATTACATCTACAGCGTTTCAATTTAGCGTATACATCCATACGCTTACATCTTGCTGAGATAGCCGCATATCTGCAGAACAGACAGCATTAGTGCCTGCTATTTAGGCTTTCATGTAAGGACTCAAAAGAGTCATTCCTCCCAGACTTCCACCTGCTCCAGGGTGGAATCTCAACATTGGTCTTACAAGACTCATGGGTCTGCCTTTTGAGCCATTGCATAGATCTGAAATGCAATATCTCACTTGGGAAGTAGCTTTCCTCATAACTATCACACCTCTAAGGAGAGTGGGTAAGCTACAGGCACTAACAGTAGAAGAACCATTTTTGCAAATACATAAAAACAGAGTGGTTCTTAGGACTAACCCCAAATGTATACCTTAAAGTCATTTATGCCTTTCATACTAACCAATCAGTTGAGTTGCCCGTGTTCTTCCCTCAACTAGATTCTGTGGCGAACATGCTCTTGACACCTTAGATGTAAAAAGAGCGTTAGTATATTGCATTGAAAAACAAAATGTTTTAGAAAGACTAAGCAACTATTTGTTGCTTTTGTTCCACCACATAAAGGCAATCCAATATCAAAATCAGGTATTGCAAGATGGATAGTTCAGTGTATTCAAATATGCTATGCAAAAGCAAAACAAATGTTAACAGTTCCCCCTGGAGCACATTCTACACGCAAACTAGGGGCTTCTATGGCACTCTTAGGAAATATACCCATAGATGACATATGCAAAGCTGCGACATGGTCGACACCTCACACATTCACAAAACACTATTGTGTAGATGTGTTAGGAAGACAAAAAGCTAATGGGCCAGGCAGTTTTACGTACACTATTTCAAACCACTGCAACGGATACAGGTTAGCCACCGATTTGGGAGAGACCTGCTATAGAGTCTATGCATCTGTTCTTGGCATATAGAGCTGTAGAGTCATATGCGCCCAACTGCCTCCCCGGGTACCTGTACCTGTTGCAGTAACATCTTATTTAGATATATGCATTCATGGACATCTCCTTTTACTACTCTTACTAACTCCATTATCACCCTCTGCGGGGGAAAAAATCCAACAATGGAGTCGATGCCCATGCGCACTATCACCGACGGGAGGAGTCACCTACCTTGTGACTGGAAAGACTTCTTCGAAGAAAACAAAGTGCAAACATCCGGACCAAATACTAGATGGTGATCTCTACAGCTCTATGTGCTAAGAACAGATGCATCCTGGGTAAGTAGCATTTTCCTTTCTTTCCCTCAAATTAGGTTTGCTTTTTTTCTAAGGCCAGTCTAAGTATTATATCTGAAAGAAACAGGTTAGTGTTAGGTTCCTTACCTTAGAATATCCCCAGGCGTCAGACTGGATCCGGAAAGTTTTGCGTAGCAGTACCCCTGCACGTCAGTAGGCGTCTTCTGCGGCTCCGCGTCCGTCGTCGGTGTCGTGATTGCCGGGATGACGTCGTCGGAGTACATAGACGCCGCCCTCACGCGCTGACGTCAGTTCTTCTTTTTTCCGCGCCAGCAAGCGTAGATCCAGGAAGAGCAGTACTCCAAGTCAATTTTTGACTAACTTTTTGATCTGTTTTGGATCTTCTCGAGTCTACCTTCGACTCCGGTGCCAGTAGGGATGCCCGGTTTCAAGCCGTGTGACGACTGTCACCGACTGATGTCGGTGACCGACCCCCACCGTCGGTGCCTTTATTGTCTTGGGCCGACCATGACGACAAGCCGTGCCCCAACTGCCGGGCCTTGACCTCGAAGGCTAGGCGGGAGCGGTCCCGTAAGCGTCTCGAGCTGCGACAGTCGGCCCTGCCCCGCTCGAGGTCCTGGTCTAGGAGAAGGTCAAGGGACCAGTCGCGGGCCGTAGTAGTCGCCGCTCTACGAGTCACCACCACTCGTCGGGCTCCAAGTCCTCAGGTAAGTCGAGGCGCTCAAAAAAGAAGTCGAAGAGGCATCATCGCTCTTCTGACTCCCCCCCCTACGCTCGCGCAAAGCGGACTGGGGTTCTCGCGACACTGCCCACGCGGCTCCGCCGGAGCTACAATCTCCGCGTCCAGCTCCAGACCCGCCGGTACCTGGGCTGCACCCAACGCCGGAAGAGATCAGCGCCTTCCTGGTGGCCATGAAGAATTGCTTCTCCCCGCCAGACCCTACCGAGGTGCCATCGGGCCCTGCGGGTCCGTCTTGGAGTCCTAGCAGGCCGGCGGCTCCGGCCCCAGCACCGTCGGGTGCTTCGGCTCCAGCGCCGTCGTCGACCCCGGTCCCGATGCCGCAGGACTCTGCAGGATCCAGGCCGTCGCCGGTCGACCTTACGACCTCTCCGCTGGCGCCGAGCCCGAGGGTGTCGCCCACGACGCCATCTCCGGATGACGTCGTCCCCGGTCCCAAGCCCGGTCCGGATCCGCGTCGGATCGGCCCCTTCCGGCGCCAGCTTCGACGCCGAGAGATGAGCAATTCATCTACGATCCGGCTACATCATTTTACCCTGACTATGAGGAGATGGATGACGAGGAGGACTGGGAGGGGTCTGAGGACCCTCTGGCTCAGGAGTGCCAGTCGAATCAGGACTGGGCAGTTAAGGTAGGGGAGGCCAGTGGTCTGGACACTTCGCCCGACACTGGATTTGTCTCCCCTCTTACCGTGGCTATGGAGGAGGGGGATTCTTACAGCATGGTGCTGACAAGGGCGGCCAAGGCCTTGGCTCTTGAGCTCCCTGTCGCGGCCGTGAGGACTAACCTCCTCACTGAGGTGCTCAAACCGCAGGCAAGCTCCTCGGAGCCTCCACTGCCGTTTAATGAAGCCCTCACCGACGTTCTGATGGGCACCTGGTCCAAGCCAGCTATAGGCCTTCCTGTAGATCAGAACATGGCCCGACGCCACCGTCCGGCTCCGGGCGACCCCTGCTTTCTGTCCACCCACCCCCACCCCTGAGAGTCTGGTTATCCAGGCCTCTAATTCCCAGACCGCATTCCCGACTGCCCAACCAGATCTGGCATCCAAAAGGTATGATCAGTTTGGTAAGAAGCTGTTCTTCTCACTCAGCGTAGGGCTGCGGTCTGTCCGCACTGCTTGCCTTTTGGGCCGTTACACCCACTCTCTGATACGGTTGTGGACGTGCTGCCGCAGTGCCCGACGGAGGCCCGCGCAAAGCTCGCTCAAGCCCTTACGGAAGGGCGGGATGCAGCGTGTTACTCCATTTGATGTGGACTGGATACCACGGACTCACTGGGTAGAGCGATTTCCGCGACGCCTGGCTCAGGTCCGCCAACTTTTTAGCTGATGTCCAGGCCACGCTCATGGACATGCCGTTTGATGGCCGTTGCCTTTTTGGCGACAAGGCAGATAGTGCGCTTGAGCGTTTCAAGGACTCCAGGGCTACGGCCTAGTCCTTGGGCTTGTCGGGCCAGCGCCAGCAAACTTCTGCCTTTCGCCACTTTTGTGGCCAAGGAAGGCCCCCACACGTCCTGCGAGCCACAGGCCGCAAAACCAACCTCAGCGTGGCGGCGGACGTGGTAACCGCCGTGGTTGTGCCAGGGGACAACGGCAAGGCCAGTCCACATCCACCCCGCAGCATCTGCCTCAAAGCCCTCTTAGTCTGTGCTCTCAGGCCCACTCGACGCCAGTGGGGAGCAGGGTTCGCCATCACCTACTCCACTGGCGCACCATCACATCGGACAGGTGGGTGCTGCAGATCGTCCGAATGGGCTACTCCCTCCCCTTTGAGGCGACCCCTCCAGCCATGCCACTGCATTGCCACCGCTTGTCGGGGATCACTTGCAACTTCTACAGGAGGAAGTTATGGCCCTCTTGGCCAAGGGGGCCATGGAGCGCGTTCCTGGGCCAGAAGTAGGACGTGGTTGCTACTCCCACAACTTTCTGGTACCCAAGAAGGGAACAGGAGGCCTACGCCCTATCTTGGATCTCCGGAGCGTCAACGGCTTCCTCCGGAAGGAGAAGTTCAAGATGCTGAATTTAGCTCAGGTCCTAGCAGCCCTGGACCCTGGAGACTGGATGGTAGCATTGGACTTGCAGGACGCATATTTTCATATCCCTGTCCTGCCAGCCCACTGGTGTTACCTGCGGTTCACGGTAGGCCACAAGCACTTTCAGTTTACCGTGCTCTCCTTTGGCCTTACCAGCGCCCCTTGGGTGTTCACGAAAGTGATGGCGGTGGTCGCAGCTCATCTGCGCAGATCAGGGGTGTCAGTCTTCCCCTATCTCGACAACTGGCTGTTGAAGGCGGGCTCGCCCCAGACAGTCGTCAGCCACCTCCAGACTACGGCCGACCTCCTGCACCTGCTGGGGTTCTCAATCAATGTGCCGAAGTCACACCTGTGCCCCTCTCAGAAGCTCCTCTTCATCGGAGCGGTTCTGGACTCGGCGTGGTGTCCGGTTTATCCTCCCAAACAGCGGGTTCGGGATATTCAGGCTCTGACTCTGATCTTTCAGCCTTTATCCCGTGTCTGGGTCAGGTTGATGCTGCGGCTTCTGGGGCTGATGGCCTCCTGCTTCCTTCTGGTGCATCACACCAGGTGGCGGATGCGGGCTCTGCAGTGGAACCTGAAGTTTCAGTGGGCCCAGCCTCTGGCAATGGCTGGAACACCAGGGCGTCACGGTGGTTAGTCAACACCTGGCAGGTTCCCTGAACGCCATGGCGGAAGAACTCAGCCGTCTGTGCATGATGGATCACGAATGGCGTCTGTACTCTGACGTGGCAGGCCTCTTTCAGCACTGGGGGGAGCCTTGGTTAGATCTATTCGCCACGGAAGAGAACGTGCAATGTCATCAGTTCTGCGCGTTGGAATTTCCAAGGCGGCACTCGCTCGGAGACGCTTTTCGTCGCAAGTAGAGTTGCGGTCTGTTGTACGCCTTTCCGCCTATACCACTTCTACCCAGAGTGCTGCAGAAGATCAGGCGCGACCGGGCCCAGGTCATCCTTGTGGCTCCGGACTGGGCACGAAGATACTGGTATCCCAAACTACTCAGCATGTCAGTCGATCCCCCGATTCGTCTGCCTCTTCTGAGGACCTTCTGTCGCAGCAGCAGGGGGCGGTCCTCCAGCCGAACCTGTCCAGTCTCCACCTACATGCGTGGAGATTGAGCGGCCACAGTTGAGGCCATTTGACTTGCCTCCCGAAGTCTGTGATGTGATTCTGGCAGCCAGGCGTCCCTCCATGAAATCGGTATATGCCTGCCGGTGGAACAAATTTTTGGCATGGTGCACACCTGTGGATCCACTCTCTGTCCCCCTTTCAAAGGTTCTCCTCATTCTTCTTTCTCTTGCCCAGCAGGGCTCTGCTCTGGGCACTATCAAAGGCTACCTCTCTGCCATTTCAGCCTTCTTGAGGCTTCCTGATCAGCCTTCTCTTTTCAAGTCCCGTGTTATAAATAGATTCTTGAAAGGCATCACTCACATGTTTCCTCCTGTTCCTTTCGTGATGCCTCAGTGGGACTTGAACCTTGTTCTTATCTATTTGATGTGCGCTCCTTTCGAGCCACTTCACAATTGCCCTCTTCGTCTTCTGACTCTTAAGACTGCATTCCTTGTTGCCATCACCTCTGCCAGGAGAGTGAGTGAGCTCCAGGCTCTATCTTCTAAGCCTCCTTTCCTCTCTGTCCATCCAGACAAGGTTGTCTTGAGGACTCATCCTTCTTTCCTGCCCAAGGTGGTTGCAGCCTTCCATATCGGGCAGTCCATCACCTTGCCCACCTTCTTTCCGCCTCCGCATTTCTCGAAAAAGGAAAAGAGGCTCCACCGTCTGGACCCAAAATGTGCGCTCTCCTTCTATCTGGACCGCACATGCCAGTTTCGGGTGGACGACCAGCTCTTTGTTGGTTACGTGGGCGCGAAGAAGGGACGGGCGGTGCACAAACGGACCATCTCTCGGTGGGTCGTGTTGTGCATCAAGGTCTGTTACTCTTTGGCGAAAAAGGAGCCTCCTGTTGGGCTGAGAGCCCATTCCACTCGGGCCACAGCGGCTACTACTGCCCTGGTCCCCTTGCAGGACATCTGTCATGCAGCTACGTGGGCCTCGCTGCACATGTTCGCAAGACCCTACTGTCTGGACAGCCAAGTCCGTAGAGATGGCCTTTTGGGCCGTTCCGTTTTCCAGGACTTTCTGGTGTGATCTTGGTTCGCAGACCCACCACCGGGGTTGGTATTGCTGGGGTATCTATTCTAAGGTAAGGAATCTAACACTAACCTGTTTCTTTCAGATGCACAAGTTACTTACCTTTGGTAACGATATATCTGTAAGAAACAGTAGTTAGTGTTAGATTCCTTACCGCCCCACCCATCCTCCCCGTTCTGCGAACCGATATCTAGGGTTAAGGTATTTCCCTTTGAGGGCCCTTGTTTCATGGCACCAGTGTCAGTCTCTGGCATGGCTCTGCGTTCCTGGCGCAGAAAGCTATGTACAAGAACTGACGTCAGCGCGCGAGGGCGGCGTCTATGTACTCCGACGTCATCCCGGCAATCCCGACGACGGACACAGAGCCGCAGACGACGCCTTCCGACGCGCAGGGGTACTGCTACGCAAAACTTTCCGGATCCAGTCTAACGCCTGGGGATATTCTAAGGTAAGGAATCTAACACTAACTACTGTTTCTTACAGATATATCGTTACCGAAGGTAAGTAACTTGTGCATCGCAGTCTCAATAATTGAGACGTTTGCAATCACTAGATGGGCAAAGACCCTAGCACTGCTTTGGGAGCCAGGGAACAATGGGCTCTCCCCACTACAAACAGTTTGGATATGCGTTCTTTGCCAAATATATTTCAACAGCTTCTCTGTAAACTCTACTATGCGCCCCATTGCACTTGTTTCTGCTATTCCAATCATTCTAAGATTGGTTGTACGTGATCACGCCTCTAAATCTTCATATTTTTTGCTGTGATGTTGTCCATCTTGCTTGTCATTTCTTTTACAATTTTACCTCGCATGGTAATATTATCCTCAATATCAGATTTTCTCTGCTCGGCATATCAACCTGGGCATGCTGTTTGTGCAGCCTTTCTTTCATGTAATCTAGACTGCTTGTCATGGAATCTATTTTAGAATCGACTGTGGCTAAGCTGGATTTCATTTCAGCAGTAACAATCTCACCTCCGTTGCTGATTTAGATTCTGCCCCATCTGTTTCAGATCACGTACTATGCTGTGTATCCTCCGTTTAAGGCTTTTTCGGGAGTCATAGACAAGGCAAGACTGTCGGACATCTGTTTTACCCATTTTATCTCTCACACTATGTGAGCCTCGATTGCGGATTTCTCTTTGTGAGGTGCACTCTTCCACCACTACAGTGCAGAGGGCCAGGCTTAACATTTTCCTTTCTTCCTCTTATTTGTTTGCAACTCCCACAACAAGGGGTTTCTTAATGTTGCTTGCCTCTTGTTAACAATATCAGAGCACATCGGCGCCTTTTCAAGCTTTATGTGATCCCCATTAAGTTGCTGTGGTTCAGTCTTCCCCCTGTCTCTCTAACACTTTGCCCATCTTATCTGCACTAATTCATGCTTTTGCAGCCTTGTGTTAGTCAGTTTTTATTGCGATTTCAAGGCAGCAGCAGCGCATAGACGATTGCTCAATGTCACATAATGACAGTACTTTTTCTTTCAGCCCAATTGCTCATGACTGCCTCACACTTGTCGAGGATTGGGGGCATACAGTAAATCTTGCACCTCTTAAAAGAGCTTCATATCAGCGGGATTTCTATGACACCTTGCCTGCAACAGCACTCTACCACTTTGCAGTTTGTTCTTTAATAAATATGCACAGATTTTGGGCTGATTTCCTTTGCTCTCTTCTCTGTGGCACAATAATGTGCACCGTTTGGCTAGGCTTCTCAAACTCCACAGCTTCTGCACATGTAAATGTAAATGTACAGGAATTTATATAGCGCAAATCACCGAGCGGTTTCTAAGCCCTTGCTTAGGGAACCCGTCCTGGTATTCCCCTGTGAGATAACCCCGGCAGGGTATCCGCAAGGTGAAAGCCAGGCATCCCGCCGCGAGGGGCCGTTGTGGAGATTAAGCAAGCTATTGCCCAGAGTCGCAGAGTGTGAACCCGTGAATTGAGTAGGCACCGGAGCGAGAATTGTAGAGTCCATGGACATTTTAGGACTCAAGACCCCGCCGAGCTGGGAATTGAACCCTGGTCCCGGGCTGACCTCTGCTTCCAGGTCTGCCTCCTCTAACCAGTGAGCCACACTTCTCCACATCATACCCAATGTCAGTGTAATTGAATCCAGTTGGCTATTTATTGTCTTTTCGTCATGATTATTTGGTTTTACTCATCAGCGAGATTGAATCACCAGGCTTTCTCTGCTCACTCCATCTGATCTTTTCTCCTATCATGATTCTGTCATCTCACAAGGAAGGGAACCACTTTCACTGTTTGGCTGTGATTAGGGAGGTCCTTCCCCTGGGGAATAAGCAATCTTCTGCCCCTTTACCGGGTCTCATATTGACATGAATATAATCCTGAGTATACTCAGAAGTAGGTTATGCGCTTCAGATATGCAAATGGTTTTAAAGGATAGATCTGTATGATATTTGCTATGCGCACTGGAGCTATTTTAAAATGCCGCCTTCTTGCATGGTGCGCTCTAACGCCCCCTGAGAAATGCCTCTTACCACAGATTCCTCACCTTTTGAATACCCCATGTCCTGGACTAGACCCAGCACTTTTCTTGAAAATGATTCCCGCATGCTTGTTATCTCCATTATACTACATTGCAACTGCTTTCAGAAGTGATAGTCCGGAGCTGTATATGAACATCACTTCTGTGCGCTGATGTCAGTTTTCTTTTTAACCTCTTCTGCATCCTCCAATGCAGAACAACAGTGACTAATTAAAAAAAAGTCCGTGCCCAAAATCTAACGTGGGAACATTTTGTAAACTCTAAAAGTCCACCCTACAGAAAGGGGAGGAGGGAGGGCAGTGAGTACTCTGCTCTGGTTGTATAAAGTGTCTACCAGAAAGGGTGTTACAAAAGGTAAGTAACTTGTTCTTCACTTCTAACCACAGAGTTCTCAAATATAGATGCCAAAGCAGGACCTCCCAAACAATGGAGGGTCTTGTAGGCCTGAGCGGGTTAAATGGCCCTTTGTGTGTAATTGAGAATCAAGGCACTAATGCGTGGTAAAGGAAAGGACAGATACCCATGTGTGTCTGCCTGGCAGATGTCTAAAACTGGAACCCCCCCTCGCCAGTGCCACGGTGGGGGCCTTGGCTCTGCTGGAACCATTCCTAAGGCCCTCAGTTGGCTCATTACTGGCATGGGGGTGATTGCTAGGAAACGTTGCATTTCCAGTCTGGCACCTAAGAAATTGAAAGGGTGAGTAATTTGTGGCTAAATAGGGTATCCACCAAAAACATCATTAACAAAGGAAAGTACCTTGTTTGTCATTTATTATATTTTTCCTTATGATGTGATGCATGGCTGGTACACAATGAAAATTAGTGTAAGCTGCGCCTCTGTTGATGACTCTGTGATTCTAATTTTAATTGTATTTATATAGCATTTACTACCCCTGATGAGGCATTGAATTGCTTTTCGGCAAGGGGCATGCTACTTTGGAACCCAAAGTTCATTAGTGCTGTATTAATACATGGAAATCTGAGTTAATTGGAACGTTGGACATATGAGTCTGTTAGTTGGATTGAATAAGATAACGGAGGGATAGAGGACGAAAAGTTTAGAAGGTGTTATTTGAGTGATCATGGTAGTAAAAAGTGATTTGGGATAAATCAAAGGAGAGATAGAGGATGGAAGAATCTAGAAAGGGTTATTTGTGGGATCGTAGTAGTAAAATTAGGTTTGAGATGATTCAGAGAGTGGAGATAAAGGATATGTTGAAAGAGGTATAGGATGGGCCAGAGTAGTGTGTTGGAGAGAGTTGAAGGTTTATCTTTGTCTTTTCGACAGTGGGAGTAACGTGATAAATATACAGACACGTAGCTACATAAAAAGCTTGCATGTATATGGGAAATAATAGACATATAACGTTGTATTGTTTAAAGTCCCATATATGCATGTATGGATAAATATTTAGAAACTCAAACTTTCAAGTGCACATAAAGCTCACAGGTGGTTGGCCAACTGGCAAAAACGATACATCTCTGACTGTAACAGTTTCATAGCCCTAACAGCATATTGTTTTTGTTCATCAGTCTTTTTTGTTAAACCGTACAGCTGTAAACATTCTGGTTTTTTCCCCACATTTTCATTGAAATAATTTGTTTCTTTTGGCAAAGCTTCTGTAAGCTTCACAAATCGCCTCTTGTTGAATTCAAAATGTTATCTAGTTTTTAGAATTTCTTTGCTTTCTGGGTTCACCCATAGGTTTCCCACGTCTTTTTCCTGCTATTTGCAAGTAGGTAGGACAGGCAAAAACGAGGAGCTATTCCCATCAATTGCAAAACCAGTGGTAAAAAGAAAGTTTTTTTTCCTTAAGTTTGCCTGCTACTGAATGCGTTGAAGTAAGTGATCTTAACAGCCAACTTTTTTTGATGTCTTCATATTTATTTAAAGAATTTGGACCATTTTGGCTATTTTTGTAAATTACAAAACTTGGATATTTTTACTGTCACCAATAGGTGGGGAAAAGGAACGTAGAATTACTTAGATAATGTTTGGGGAGAAAAAAGTTATGAAAACTTAACCAAAAACTGCCCCAAATGTCAAATTTTGTGCCATATTTTGTTTTTCCGGAACAAACTCCAAAGTGTTTGTGAAACACAACATTGCAATGACCAGGATGTTCAGGACGTTTTCTCACTGAGTTTGGGGACCGTTGTTCATTTCCCCTGTCTGTTTGAAATGAATGCATTGGGGGACCGAGGCATGGTAAACCAGTGACAGTTCCCTGACTATGTTCGCAATCGGTCCGTTGCATGAGATGCTCCTTTGTCAGCTGCTGTCAGAAGCTACCTTCGAAGATATTCACTTCCTTCAGTAGCTTGTTATGAGGCTTCATGTTTTGCAAGGTCGCCTGGGGCTTTTGATGATGAAGACATTCTCCGTATTTCTTATGAGAAACAGCCTTTACAATGAGGTTTTTACCATATTGTGCCTTAACTTTGCATTTTTTTACAATGCATATTTTTACACGCTTATGCCTTTACAACGTATGCCTTTATGATGCATTTAACGTAGGTTCAGGGATGTGTGGGGGGTCTCCCCATAAATACATCGTGTGTGTGTCCATGTATATATGTGTGTGTGTGTGTGTGTGTGTGTGTGTGTGTTTATATATTTACCCCCGTTCTTTCATACCCCTTGTGCTTAAATCGTGAGTTCAAAGCTAGGACGAAATTATGTAGATATGTATATATTGAATATGTGTATATATTGAAGTTGAAATGGCCAATAGGGAATCCCGACCCAAAAGAAATTATACTTGACGATTGGTGTCCCTTATAGTGGGCTTTGCAGAATTTAAATGCAATGGGACTCATAATAGCCCTAGGACTAATCGGGACAGACCTGTGTATGTATTTTTCTAGGCTATCTTTCTAGGCTATTTAGTCGAGAGTCTTGGAGGTTCTTCTTGGCCCTTCTAGATACACTATTAATGCATGTCAAACTCTCATCTGCCCCCTTAACTTTGAACGTTTTCTTTATATGTTTATTGGTTTTGCACTGATCACCTGTAAATATGACATTGTACATTTTATCATAGGACACTAGCCGATCCACAGCTTTATTTCACCTAGAGAATCACTGGATGAATTGAAACAGACCCCTATATGGACAGAACACCACTCCAATATGTTGCCCTTAGAGGCACATAGGGGTGTAGTCCTATGTTTATGTCAATGTCTACAGATTTCCATAATTTTATGGGATGTTTGTAACTGACAAGTGACACACTGACGAAGGCTAACGCCGAAACGCGTCTGTGCTTTTCTGTTCCCGAAGATTAAAGAATCTGGACACCTCTGTGGTTTGTGAGTGCTGCCTCTTTCTTTGGATTTGAGAAGGGTTTCGAGCGCAATATATATATATATATATATATATATATCTAGTGGTTAAAGCATTTGTTGTAAAAGAATATGCATTCTAAATAAAGCGTGGTAGAAAATACGATTCACAGTCATGCAAAGTATTTTCCTCTGTTGTTCTGTCATACAACCATTTCTTATTCGGTAGTGGAAAAGGTGTCCATCATTGTTGCCAGGCTCCACATAATCATGCTTGCAGCAGACTTTAGGTGTTATTCTGATCCTACTTGTGGTACTATATAATGCGAACTGCAGCTCCATTAGTGATGTGGCAGTGAGTAAAGGAGATTGTCAGATTTAAATAACCACTTGTAGTTGAAACAGAATGGATCCACAAATCAAATAACAGCTATTTAGACTCACTTTAAATTCCTAAATGATCACCAGTTTTTATATCTTACTGTTTTCATTTTTAATGATTTTCATGACCGGATAAAGTAGGTATTCATTAATTTATCAGTGGTTGCTTTTCAAGTTTAATGTGTCACTTAGATCAGCAATGCATAAGCAAAAGTTATGCTTTGATCCTACTAAATTTGGTGCTATTTTTCTAGGATTATGTGGGTGATCTGGCGGCTCAGGTTTCCAATGAAGAAGATGAAGAATTTGTGATAGAATGCCTTGGAACTCTGGCAAATCTGACTATTCCTGATCTGGACTGGGAGCTTGTGCTCAAGGAATATCATTTAGTTCCATACCTTAAGGATAAACTCAAACCAGGTTTGCTCTCATCTCTTCTTCAAAATGTTTTGGGTTATACTTAATTGACGTTCTAAATGTTCTTCTACCGAAAAGAACTCAGCTGTGCACCCATCCTTAGTCCTCTTATTAAGTCATTCTCTTTTTAGTATGCATGCAGTACACAAACCGAAAGCTTCAATATTATACAATGTGAGTTCATAAGCAGACACATTTGTTCTGGATTCAGTTTCACCAAGGGGCTTTTCTTTCTTCCTTCTTGTCTTGTCTTTCTTGCTTTCTTTCTTTTTCCTTCATTTCTTTTTCTTTCCTTTGTTTATTCTTTCCTTCTTTCTTGCTTCCTTTTTCTCTTGCTTTCTTACTTTCAGAACCGTTTTTCTTTTCCTTTCTTTCTTTTCTTCTTTCTCTCTTTTTTACTTCTTGGCTTCTTTCTTTACTTTTTTCCTTTCTTGCTTTCTCTCTTGCCTTCCTCCCTTCTTTTCTGTATCATTTTTCCATCTTCTTTCTTTCCTTCTTTTCCTCCTTTTCCCATGGCTTTTTCTTTATGCTTTTAATTGTCTTGCTTTGTCTTTGTTGCTTTCTTTCTTACTTTCATGCTTGCTTGTTCTTTTTTTTTTATTTAAAAGTTTTATATAATGCAAACATGACCCTTGCGGGTATCACAGCGCTTTACAAAGGGTAGGGAGCAGAGACTTATAGAACCTATAGTATCATAAACAAGAATATGATAAGGCATCACCCCAGCACAGGGTGTTGATCCTTCAATGTTAAGACAGATAGGTCAAAAAGACAAGAACATTGTGAGAAGTTAGCTTGGCATATGATGTCCACTAGTTCTAGTGGGCACCTTGCACCAGTCTAATCGACCTTATTGATGGTGGTTGTAAAGTCAACCTTATAGAAAGCTATCCTAGTGGTAGCATGGACCAGCAGTCATCAGGCTAAGACTTCAGAGAGCATATAAAGCAAGTTGTTTTACCAATGATAATCCTTGAATACCTAATGAAAGTGCACCACACAAGGTACATATCAAAAAATATATGTATTTATTCTAAACACAACCCCTCTGCACTCTTTGAGGTCAGAGGTAAAAGTACATTACAAGAATCTCAATTAGCATACGATAAGTTGCACAGTATACGTTTTGCCCTAGGGGCCTCACAAACCATGTACTAAAATAGTGGTATAAGAACCACGTCTGGAATAGAAAGTTGGCTTAGGGCCTAGGGAAACGCAGGGGCTACTCTAAACAACCAAAGGTTAGGAAGCAGGAGGCCCACGGGAGACGCGTGCAGTGTCTAAACACAGCCGCGAGTTACCATTGACTTTCTATGGGAAACGAATAAGTTACAAAGTTACAATTTAAGGGCACTTCCGGATGGACTATGATGAAACCCCTTTAGACTAGGACACTTCGAGAGTCAAGACCCACGAGAGCACTGTAGTACTCGTGTTACCTCACCCAGGGAAGCTGGGTGCATAGGTGCCTTTTGGTGTTGGGTTTCGTCGATGTTTTCAATGGAGATCTGCAAAGAAGTGCTGCAGGCGGCCAGAGGAAAAGTGTCCGGGTGGATCCAAGAGTGGATCAAAGATCTGAAGAACCTGAAAGCAGAAGGGACAGAGTCTGGGTCACAGGCCAGTGACCAGGAAGGAACCAGGCGATGTTGCGTTGATCTCATGTGAAGAGGTGAAGCTGGTCTTTGCAGCCACGAGGTCCAGGAGGCGTCGACGACGACCAGGAGCTAGATTCGAGCTGTCCCACGAAGGATGTAGTTGACTGCGGTGTCGGTATCCGGATTGGACCCAACAAGCCTTGGCAAACGCAATCCACGCAGGAGATGAAGATTGGATTCAGTGCAGACCAGCAAGGTCTGAGGAACTTCTCTTTTGGGGAGAAGTTGGAGCAAGCCTGGAGCAACCAGGAAAGCAGTTTAAATTCAAAGGAAAGTCTTCCAGGGGCTCACTAGCCAACGGGCAAGGAACCGGGAAGACGGGTCAAGCTGAAATGCAGGAGCGGGCCCCACAGGACACTCGTGGAGTGTGGAGGCCTGAGCTTCGGTGCAAATGTTGCTCCTTGACCACAAGGGAGATGTCTTCCGTCTTCCAGTCGAAATGGAACGTCGAAGGTCCAGGATATATGTTTCAAAGTTTCGTCCAGGGTAATCTAAAGTCCTAGGGACACAGCTCCTATACTTAAACTAAGTTTGGGGGCTGGACTACCTGAGAGGTCCCTCCTATGGGTGGACCTGGGGAGGGGGTGGTTACACCCCTTCCCCTTTGTCCAGTTTCGCGCCAGAACGGGGCTGGAGTGCCCCAGCAAATGGTTTGAACCGGGCTATGCATGGAGCACCTTGTGTGCCCCAGGCAGTGTCTGGAAAATGCATTCTGAATGCAGCCCTCCCTGCCCCAATACACTAAAGTCTGCACCTCCCCTGACAGGAAACCTATTGTCTAGGCCTCCCCTGCCGGAGTTTCGTCCAGCAGCAGGAGGTCAGACCCGTGTCTGTGGCAGCAGCATCCATTTTGTGATGCTGAGGCTCTGTTTAACTTTAACCGGGTTTACCAGTAACTACATGTCTTCTCCCTCTAGAAGGGTGGAATGCTACCCCCGCCGCCAGGACTGGCGGGGGAAGGGGTAGTATTCCAAAGTGTTTGACACCTTACACAACATATTTTGATAAAGCCAAACCAAAGTTAGCATTAACCGCGAGGATTATAATGCACTTAAGAGTATATGGTATGGCTATATCATAGAACAGCTATAAGGAGATAGTTCCGAAAGCTGCAGAGTGGCTTAGCTCATGCTAGGGCACCCTCTCACATAAAACCAAGCACTCTGCCTCCAGGTTTGTTAAGTCCTGCCATAGGAGTGACTTATAGGCTACTATGTGTCTATATATAAGGTAGATATAGGTATACTATATCTAAGTAAGGGGTGATTACACCACCTTACCCAGGCTGTGTGAACAGACCTGTGGTGTCAGTTTGGAAGCCCAACAAGGGGTGGCACAATACATGCTGCAGCCCCTGGTAGGCCTTGGGTGCACCTATGCCCTGGGTACCTATGGTACACTATACAGTGACCCACAAGGGTGACCCAGTAACCAATCTGGTATGTACCTAAAGTACATGGTATCAATTTAGAGAGAGAACAGCTAGGCTGTGGGCCTGATTAACAGGACCACAGCCAGTCTAAAGTCGAATAACCAGAAAATCACAGCAAAAAGTGGGGGTGACCATAGGAAGCAGACCCTACTCTCCTACAAACATGACAAGTGAGTAATAATAATAATGACAGGGGGGCGCACATTAGTGCAGCTCCGCCAGCCGGGTCATTAATCCCCCTAATATCTGGGCCGATAGTGGCATTCGAAGACCTTAAACGCGAGGCAGACATGTCCCTTTCCCGTCCCCGAGATATGGAGTAAACAGAAGCAAGGGGCACCCGAGCAAGCGGAAGAAAGAAGAGTGGCGAGGGCCGACTACTTGTTCTAATGTGGTGGCAGTTGCCTGCTGCTATCAACAGTACGAGAGGCGAGCTGCTTCTCTCTGTGCAGCTGTGACAGGAAGACGGAGTGAGGCATCACATTCCTGTGGGTCGCCTGGGGGGGCCTGCTCGTTCCCCGGAGTGCGCCTGCAGCTTCAACACGCTGGTGAAAGAGCCGCCTGTCTGGAGAGATCGCATTCTCCTAAGAGCTGAAGCGGAGGAGCCGGAGAAGAAGTGCTAGCGCTGCACTCCACAGAAATGAACCAAGTTTGAGGATGATTGCCTGGACGAAGTGAGTGGTGCTGAGAACAAGACTGGGAAAGAGCTCCCGCTGCGTGAGCCCGGAGAACCGCACGCACTCTGCAGAGTGGAGGCTAAGCGGAAAAAACTGTCCGGATTTGTGGAGGTGAGGTCCTGCAGTGAAACATTAGCGAGGAGACGAGCTCTGGCCATGCGCACAGAAGCGGCGCCTGTACGGCAAACAGGTAACGCGCAGGGCCCCGACTCCTCTCCTTCAATACGGGCTGCCTTCCACTGGCGACTGCGGAGGGAACTGACAGCTACCTAACACCTCCGAGACATAGAGGAGGAGTAATACATTCAGCTGAGGCCGAGGAGGAGCAGAGTGGGTGACATTGCTTGTGGAGTGCCCCGGATACGGGACCTATTCTAGCTTGCTGGCCGGGGTGCGATTACTGCCTTGGCACACTGAACAACATCTGTGCCCTCTGGCTGGGCCTAGCAGTCGGCACACATCATAGACAAGCAGAAGCCATATTGTGGCAGCATGTGAGAGTGAGGCAGCTGTGGACACTGGCACTGGCGTAACAAACATTGAGTGGGCCTCCATGCAAGGCACCCGGGGGGCCCCCTTCCGGGCTCAATCAGGAGCCCTGCAGCCAGAGTGCAGTGCGAAGGGGGCCCTCTGGAGCTTGGGTCCCCCACACCGCGGGGGCTGCAGTGGCCTGTGTTACGCCCCTGGACACTGGTGATTCCTGCCCCTCCACGCTACCGGATATCTACAGGCCAGTTTAAGAAGAGGCGAGGGAGTGACCGGAAAATTATCAGCTGTGCTAATAGTTGAACGGGCTCACAGATCCTTACAGGTGAGACTGAACCCGAAATGATAACTAGCAATGGTAGCCTCAACCTGCGCACGTGGAACGTGCACAGGTTGAATATCCCAAAGAAAGTTGACAAATATATGCATATCTAGATAGGCACCAGGTACACATTGCATTTATACAAGAATTACATCTTACTCCACGGGCTGTAAATACTCTGGGGTCACAATGGGCACACTCAAAAATGGCTTCCCCTTCCTACTCTTACTCTAGGGGGGAGTCCTTATTCTGGTCCGCAGAAGCACCCCCTTTATCACATTGTACTTTGAAATAGATGATCAAGGAAGATACATTATATGCCAGGGGAAGTGCTGGGGTACAACGTTCACCCTAATAAATGTAAATGGACCCAATACGGATGACCCCGAATTTTACACCACTCCAAATGCTGACTCTATAAACTACAAGCATCCACTATTATGTGGGGAGGAGACTTTAATATTCCATTAGACCCAAATATGGATAGATCCGGGGCCCCATTGGGGCAGACTAAATAGGCAAGCAGGGTCCGCAGGGAGGGGTTGAGTGACTGGGATCTCAATGATATAAGGCTGATTTGGAGCCCAGGGAAATGGGAGGGCACGTTTATCTCGACAACACACAATATGTTGTCACAATTAGACTACTGGCTGGTGTCTCATGAAATGAATAACTGGACTCAGACTGTGAGACCCCTACCCCGAACGCTTTCGGATCAATCACTCCCCAGTGTTTCTAACACTTACTCTGTCAAGTGAGACCCCCCTTCCTTCCAGTGGAAACTTCAGGCCTCGGCCTTGACGGACATGGTTTTCAGGGAAGGTGTAAAGACAGCTATCATACAATACTTTAACTAAAACAAAGGGTTGGTAGACACAGCGGGTGTACCATGGGAAGCCTTCAAGGCTATGATTTGTGAAACATGTATAGGACTCTGGGCCGGGTATTACAGTTTTTGAGATCATGACTATCCCATCTCGAAAACACTTGGCAAACACTCGAAAAACCTGTATGAAATCAACCCTCTACCGCAGACGCTGGCCCAATATTAGGACACACCTAAATGAATATGCCGAAGCAGCGGAGAGGAGATCTGCTACATATCGAAGGGGGGGCGCAGTCTAGCAACCAAAATAAGGGGACCCCGAGACATTCCACACATACTATCACCTGGCGAGATGGAACACGCCATCATGATTCCCAGGAAATCCTAAAAGAAAATTGTGTATTTCCATGCTGAGCTGTATGTCAGATGCCAGTCAGCATCGCTGCGCAAAACGGACACATTACCTACATGACATCGCGTTGACATGGCTCTCGCCAGGACAAAGAGAATTTCTGGCTCAACCGATACCTAACGGAAAATCGCCTGGGAGTGACTGCATTCCGGGAAAGTTCTAGAACTCCTTCTCGGACTTAATAAGCCCTCATCTACTAAATATGTGCCAGGAGGCGTATGACAAAAAATCTCTTTCCCCCACTCTCCGAGATGCACTACTTATCACGTTACTGAAAACCTGTTATCCGACCGAGCAAGTAGATTCTTATCGTCCACTGTCACTAATTAATACTGATGTTAAGATTCTGGTGAAAATTATTGTTTCCCGGCTACAACCGTTATCACAAGCCCTAGTATTGCCAGACCAAGCAGGCTTTGTTCCTTCTAGGCCCACCACACATAATCTCCTCACCTTATTTGCTGTCATCCACCAACTGAATCCCTTGCTGCCTGCTGAAGCAATTTTTGTGGATGCCACTAAGGCATTTGATTCCATACAGTGGCCTTACATCTTTAATGTGCTAGTCCGGATGGGGATGCCATCCGGTTTCTTAAATTGGGTCAGGTTGCTATACACGTATCTGTTTGCCTGTGTTCGGGTCAACGGCGTAATATCCGATCCGTGCGAATCTGCAGGGGAACGCAACAGGGTTAGCCGCTCTCTCCGATCTTATTTGCCCTTGCACTAGAGTCCCTGGCTTGCATTATAAGACAAAAACATGCGTCAGCAGCTCTACGATACCGGCAATGACTTATTGCTATATCACTCTATGCAGACGACATGGTGGTGTATGTCAGAGAGCCTGGAGTCAACTTAGAACCTATGATGAGAGAATATGTTAAATATTACTTATTTTGGGCTCAGTATCCACTGGAATAAATCAATAGTGTTTCCATTAACACCTGCCACTGTGCCCCACTTGTTAGAGTACCTGCTGTAGTGGTGCATGGAGCCTCTGAAGTACCTGGGCGTTTGGATACATTGTGACCCAGAAGTTGTCATACGCCAAAACTATGGCACTACTGTCTCTAAATTGCGCAATCAAGTAACTCGCTGAATTAGACTCCCCCTTTCTCTTGCCGATCGATTGGCCATGATGAAGATGGTTATCCTGTCTCAGTTTTTGTTTCTGTTCATTAACATCTCCATTCCTGTCACACAGGAGTTCTTTTAGTCAATAAAATCTTGCATTACGACCCTCACCTGGGCAGGCTAACAATCCAGAATTCGCTGGCAGACAGTCACATGCCCTTATACACGTGGAGGGTTCGCTGCCCCAGATCTCCGTTTGAATAATTTCTGTGCTCAGCTCACTTTGCTCACTATTGGTACCACCACCAACGATATATAGCACACACTGCCATTGAACGTGATGAAGCACACCCCTTTCCCCCTCAATGCGATATTGCCACATACACACCTGATGATTACTCTTAAATACGCCAGTCCATTAAATAGCACAAACTGGGCATGACAATTACTCGCTACACATGCATACAAGGTTCCATTATATATGGCAAAGCTACCATTAATATACCACCCTTCCTTATCAGTCCCAAGAGAAACTGGAGCATTAAACACCCTGCAGGAGGCAGGACTTAGAACAATGGGAGACACCTTCCCTAAAGGTTACTTTCTCATACTCACCGAGTTCCTGGGGAACAGGAATGGTACTCTAATGCAGAGATTTGTATATCATAGACTAAGAGCTGCCTTGAAGGCGTTGTACCCATGTTTTCCCCAGGAACTGCCCGTACTTCAGTTTCTACAGATGCTACTCGTGCACTGAAAGGAGAAAACTCATTGCTAAACTTTGCAATTCATCTCAGAGGGAATGTAGTGACCAAATAGACGCAGCTAGAGAATGATGGAACGCAATACTGGATACACCTCCAACACCAGCAGATTGGGAGTTTTGTTGTGTACTTCTAGATAGAATTCCCTCTAACAGAAATCTTAGAATAATCCATTTTAAATACCTACAGCAGGCATATTATTCCCCTGTCCAAATTCACAAATTTGAACTGAGGTCGGAACCGACATGTTTGCGACGTGGCGCAGCCGAAGCAGACTTTTTTAATTTGGCGTGGGTGTATGGGGCCCAGTGGCCCATTACTGGGCACAGGTAACATAGACCATATCCAAAATAGTGGAGACACAAATAGAATGCTTCCCCACTGTATGCCTTCTGGGCCTTATTAAGGGCATCCCACTCCCAACACGCAAACTAGTGGCTGTCTACTTGTTACTGGCCGAGCGTAGGGTGTCTATATGCTGGGGAGGGAGGAAGGCACCAAGATATGTGGACTATCTACAAGACTTAGCGTATTGTAAAGCACAGCTGGAGACATATGCAGAGTAATTGCCTCCTTCATCAAGACTGAGAGACTTTTGGGCCCCATATGTAGCCTATCTGCTTTCCACAAGTTGGGACTGTGCAGCTCAATAGGATACAATGGAGTTCGATGTGTGGGGTCTGGGAGGGGAGAGAAATGCTAATGTAATTCTAGAGGGTCTGGTGCCTCCTGAAAGTTCAAGCTTCTGAGCAAGGTAGTTAGGGGTATTGAAGTATAGGGTTTTGTGGATCCTGTATTCAATTTTCTGTTGATTCCTTGCTTTGAAGGGGAGCCAATTGAAGAATTTCAAATCAGGGGTTATCTGATTATTTCTTTGTGATCCTATGATCAGCCTTAAGGGGGCTATTTTAGATCTGGGATGTGGCTCTTCCGTAATTCAACCTGTGAATCACTAGTGCTCGGAGACGGCACCTTTAAAGTCGCCGCGGGGGAGGAAGAGTTTTAATTTTCTTATGTTCATTTGGAGGTTTGCTCCATTTGTGGCAGCACTAATGTGCTTCTACATTTTAAGGTTCGTGTCAAAAGTTATTCCCTGTGATCTTGCTGAATCAATAATTTAGGTAGGCAATTGAAAGCGGTTAGTTGCTTAATCCATTCATTAACGAAGGGTGCCATATTGGGTAGGGCGATTAGGAGGAATTTAGTTTTGAGAGAGTTAAGTTTGAAGTGGTTGCATGAAAGCCAATTTTGATTTTTCTGTAGTGTTAAATAGAGCGATATGATGTCTTCAGGGGAGGAGATTTTCAGATAAAGTTGGATATCATCAGCGTACATGTGATATTGGATTTTGGTTGAACTCAGAATTTCTGTTAGTGGCTCCATGAATAAATTAAAGAGAAGGGTGAGTGAGAGGAACCCTGTGGGACCCCTAGTGGGATCTGAGTGGTCTTAAACAGGGACTGATTTATCTTGACTTTTTTAGTTCTGTTTTGGAGAAAGGAGGTGAAGCAGTTTAGGACGGACCCTGACAATCCCATCCTGTGCTCCAATAGGTCTAGTAGATAGTCCTGCTTAACCATATCAAATGCAGAAGAAAGGTCAAGAAGAATTAGTAAGCATTATTCATTTTGATCCAAGATTTTTAGTGCATCATCCATTATGTTTGTAAGGGCCGATTCGCTGCTATGCCCCTGGCGGAAAACAGATTGGAATCAGTCAAGGGGATGGAATTGTTCAATATGGATACATATTTGGACGTGCACACATTTTTCAAGGAGCTTCACCAGAGTTAGAATGTTGGAGATGGGACAAAAATGGTTTAGGTCAGAGTGACGCAGATGAGGTGACCTGCCCAGACTTTAGGCAATCAGGGAATTTGCCTTAACTTACTATCTTGGTCCAAAGTGGGAGTATAGACACTTTGATCTTATTGAAGAAGCTAGGGGAAAGTGGATAGTTGAAGTGGTTTAAGGGTTTCAAATCTTGAAAATTTTGAGAATGGCGATTTCCTCAAAGGTATAAAAGGAGTTCCAAGAGGCGTTGTTTTTGAGGATGTGTCCCAGTAGGCTTGATCACAACTCTTCGGGAGGGAGAAAGGCTGGGATGAAGTAAAAAGGTCGGAGCTCCACTGCCATCTGCACATCAGATCTCATATTTCCTATCTTCTCTAGGGAAAAGGAGGCAAATTATTCGCAGTTCAGATGTGGACCGGATCCAGATGGGGAAGATTAGGAAAGGCTATTTGATTGAAGTTTAACAAGCTCAAATAGTTTTTTTGGGCCAGTTTTTAGTTTGGTCACCCAGTGGAGATCCATTACATTGGGCAAGTGGGTCTTGCAGATAGTACACCAGGGCCATTCTCTGCCTTTTCTTTCTTTTCCTCCTCTTATTCTGTCAAATCAGGAATGGCTGACGGAGGATCATTGAAAATTGCTCCAAGAGGAAGTTATGGCTCTCTGGGTCAAGAGAGCTATAGAAAGGGTCCTGATTTCAGAAGTAGGCAGTTGCTGTTATTCCTGCTTCTTTCTGATTCCGAAGAAGAACAAGGGGTTACGGCCCATTTTAGATCTTCAGACCGTCAATCTCTTCCTCAAAAAAGAGAAATTCATAATGCTCACTCCGTTTCAGGTCTTGCCTGCCCTAGACCAGAACGACTGGATGGTAGCGTTGGACCTGCATGACGCGTATTTTCACATTCCCATCCTGCCGGGCCACAGGCGCTACCTGCGCGTCAAGGTAGGCCTCAAGCACTTTAGGTTTACCGTGCTCTCCTTCTGCCTTACCAGTGTCCCTCGGGTGTTCTCCAAGGTGATGGGGGTGGTCGCAGCTCACTTGCGCAGGTTAGTGGTGTCAGTCTTCCCCTAACTCAACAACTGGCTGTTTAAGGCGTCCTCGCCCAAGGCAGTCATCTCCCACCTTCAGACTACGGCAAAACTTCTGCATCACTGGGGTTCTCTATAGACGTGCCGATGTCACACCTGACTCCTTCTCAGACGCTCCCTTTCATCAGAGCTGTTCTGGACTCAGTGCAGTTTCGGCCTTATACTCCTGAGCAGCGAGTCCAGGATATTCAGGCTATGATTCCGATATTTAAGCCTCTATCCTGGATTTCGGTGAGACTGACTGAGGCTGTTGGGCCTCATGGCTTCCTACACACCTCTCTCTTCCCCAACCAGATCTCACACTCATGACCGATGTGTCACTTCTGGGATTGTTCGGCCATCTGGCTGAGGTGGAGATCAAGGGACACTGGTCTCCGGCTGAGACAGGGCTCCACATAAATTAATTGGAGCTCCGAGCAATTCGGTTGGCATTGAAAGCATTTCTTCCCTCTGTCAAGGGGAAGTTAGTGCAGGTGTTAACAGATAAAATCAGCCCCATGTTGTACTGCAACAAGCGAAGTGGGGTCGTGGACCCTTTGTAGAGATGCTCTCGTCTCTGAACATGGTTGGAACAGCAAGTTCTCTGAACGCCAGGGTGGGCAAACTCAGCCGTCTATGCCTAGTGGATCATGAGTGGCGTCTCCAGTCGGAGGTGGCGCAAGGTTTCTTTTAGCAGTGGGGAGAACCTTGGTTAGATTTTTTAGCCTCTGACGTGAACGCACAGTGTCAGCGGTACTGTGCGCTGGAGTTTCCAAGACGGCTATCGCTAGGCGATGCTTTTTGTTGCGAGTGGAGCACAGGCCTCTTGTTTGCCTTTCCGCCCATACCACTCCTGCCCAGGGTTCTGAGGAAGATCAGGAGCGACCGGACCCAAGTCATTCTTGTGGTTCCGGACTAGGCAAGGAGAGTCTGGTATCCAGAGCTTCAGAGACTGAGTATTGATTCTCCAGTCAGGCTGCCCCCTTCGGTGGGATCTTCTGTCGCAGCAGCAGGGGGGGGTTTCCACCCGAACATGTCAACTCTTCGCCTCCATGCATGGAGATTGAGCGGCGACAGTCTGTAACGTTATTCTGGCGGCCAGGCGACGCTCCAGTAAGACTGTATACGCCTGCTGTTGGCAGAAATTTGTATTATACTGTACAGAAAGGTCCATTGACCCTCTTTCTGCTTTTCTTTCTACTGTCCTTCTATTCATTCTAACCCTTGTCCAACACGGCTCTGCTTTGAGAACTCACAAGGGTTATCTTTCTGCTCTGTTTGCTTTTTTGTAGCTGCCAGATTAGCCATCTCTCTTCAAGTCTCCAATTTCAATTAGATTTCTAAAAGGGCTGGCTCATTTATTTCCACCCACACCTTTTGTTATGCCACAGTGAGACCTTAATTTGGTCTTTACCTAACTGATGTATGCTCCCTTTGAGCCTTTGCACTATTGTCCCCTCTGGCTGTTGGCCATCAAAACAGTCTCCTTAGTCGCAATTACATCTTCCCGGAGGGTGAGTGAGTTGCAGTTGAGATCTTGCTCGCCTCCTTATCCTATGTCCTTTCCGGACAAGGTGGTGCTTTGCACCAGAGCATCCTTTTTGCCAAAGATTGTGACCCCATTCCATCAAGGCTTACAAAAAGGAGCAAGCGTCAAGCATTTAAACAGCACCAAAACAATTGAAGAAGAAATCAACATGACACTCAAGAACTCCAACACCAATTTAGAAAAATTCAGTTTTTTAATAAGGATTTAGACACTAGAACAAAAAACATCCAAAGGAGATATAGATTTTACAAGCATTAATGAAGCAAAGCATTTTCACTCAACTGCGAACAAGCCTTCGTAAAGTCAAAGAATTGAACGCTTTAATACATTTTTATGTTTAACTTTGTTTTTATTGACATTCTGCAGTAAGGAAACCACATATACATGTGATGTACCCATACCCAAAAACCACTGTTTCCTCTCTACAGTTCAGCAAGGTTCATCTGTGTGTAGGCCTTCCAATGTCCATAGGGTACTTCCATGAGGTTTTTCCCTGCTGCAGCGTGTCACAAGGTTTTCTCCACACAACAATGTCAGAAAAATAAAAGAACATTAACGTCCCCTCCCTCCCTTGAACTGGTGTGCTCAGTTTTGGCCAATAAGGGGGTCGGCGTCCTGAAATCCAATCAGGAAGCCCCGTGTGTCCCACCTGTATCCGTGAGTCTGAGAAGGCGAAGATACTTTGGGCAGGTTACTTCGTTCATTTCAGTAGCCAATAGGAACATTAGCAGCTGCCAAATTTCTCTGAATCCCTCCGCCGAGTTAGTGAGGGAAGCATGGATCCGTTCCATCCCTAAGATATACCACAATCTATGCAACCACCCCGTGTATGTCGGTCGTGTCTATTTCCCCCAGTGTGATAAAATGTGCTGCGTTGCTGCCCCCAAGGCCTGCTATATCTGTTTCCCCCTTCTAGATTTCAAAGGGTAAGTCAATGGGTTAGGCAGCCCCAGCACCACATAGGCTGGGAACCACAGTATTTTGGTCTTGAATTGTCGGTCAATATCATCTAGTATCTTGGTCCACTAACCTGTCAGGTCCTTACCATCCCATAGCAAGTGCACTAGTGTTCCTTCCTCCCCGCATCCTCACCAACAAGTTGGGCTGTGGTTCGGATTCCTTTTGTTCAATCAGACCGGCGTCAAGTACCAGTAGGTGGCTATCTTGACCGCGGATTCCCTGCTGGCAGTGTTGCGTGCTGTATGGTTGACCCCATAATATATCCCTCCACTCCTTCTCTGTAAGATCCCGCATCAGTTCGCTCGCCCATCTTTTCTGGCCGGCAGTGGGCTGCGGAGGGGCTGGCGGGTGAACATGTCCTACAATTCAGAGATCATTTTCTTGTCGGTATGTTTCGACACCAGCCACTTTTCGGTCAATGTCCTACTCACGTTTGGCCGTACCTACGGCTGGAGAAGCCAGTGGCTTATTTGGAGGTACTGGAACCGTTCTGATACCGGAATGGCATACACTTGTCGCACGTCAGGAAATGGAAGTATCCCCTCCAGGTCAAATAAGTGCCTTGACGCTTTGCAGTCCATCTCACTCCATGCCGCAAACGCCTTTTCGTCCGTCCCTGGAGTAAACTCCTGATTATCAAATAAAGGAGTCATGGGAGAGGGGAAGGATGTCGAGCCTCTTCTGGTGGCCACCCCATCCCAAACTTGCAGCAAGGTATTAATTATGGGCGAGCCCCGTAGATTCAGTGGCCTATCTGTCCTCTTCAAGAAGGGGACTTTCTACAGAGAGTTTTGCCAGCGCCCTGTCCTGAAACAGCCACCTCTTTTCGGATTCCGGTCGACTCCACTCTACTAAGTATCTTAATTGCACCGCTCTAAAGTAGTCCAGTATATTCGGAATCCCCAGTCCTCCTTCCTCCTGTTGAATATAGCTTAGGTCCCTTCTCAGGCGGGGGCACGCCTCAGCTCCTACTAACTGCTGTATTGCCTGCTGTACTTTGTGGATAGTTCCCGATGGGGGCCAAACCGGTAGTGTCTGAAATAAGTACAGTACTTTGGAAGGATGGACATCTTGATCGGTGTGACCCGTCCCAGCAGCGACAGCTGGTAAGGTTTTCAGTGCTGCAGGTCCCTTGTGACCTGAGTGAGTAGCCTGGAGTAGTTTAGTGTGACTGTATAATGGACCGAGCCAGAGCAAGCCCCAGATATGGGATTGATTCCCTCGCCTGTATCCCTATATAGTGTTTCCTTCCTGCGCCCGACGTCCCCCCTCGCTGGCCCAGTCGGAGAATCATTGACTTTCCTACATTTACCCTAAAACCAGAGACCTGTCCAAAGGACTCCAGTTCCTGTAAAAATGCCGGCATCGATCGCTCCGGCGTTTCTAGGGTCGCAATGATATCTGTCTAGAGGCTCACGGAATGTCTTTCCCCGCCGAGGGGATGCCCAGAATATCGGCGTTATCCTGCATCTTCCTCGCCAGTGGATCAATGTATAGCACGAAGAGAAGGGGCAATAGTGGGCACCCTTTCCTCGTACCACGCTGAATCTCAAGAGGACTAGACGCTATTCGATTCACCCTAATTGTCGCTGTGGGTGCACTGTAACAACTCGCTACCCAGGCTCCGTACCGGTCGCCGAGGCTGAAAAGAGCTAGAGTCTTATCCAGAAAATCCCTGTCCACCCTGTCAAATGCCTTTTCGCATCTACCGACAACAAAAGGGCGTCCATATTTGTGCGGTGGGCTTTGTCAACGAGATGAAGAATGCTTTTCGTCTTGTCACTACTCTGCCAGTTGTGAATTAATCCGGACTGATCTGGTTCGATGATGCCCGACATCAGTGGACCCAGCCTGGCTGCCAAAACCCCAGTAAACAGCTTCAGGTCAATATTGAGGAGGGACACCGGGCGATAAGAGCCATAAAGGGTTTTATCTTTCCCAGGCTTGGGAAGCATCACGATAGAGGCCGCCAGCATATCGGGAGGGATTGTCCCAGGTCCAGTGAAGGAGTTAAAAAGTTGCTTCAGGACCCGGGCTAAAAGCTGACAAAAAGATTTATAAAAATCCGCCGAAAAATGATCCGGACCCAGAGATTTCAGGAGCTTGAGGCGGGAAAACACCCCTATAACTTTCTCTATCCAAATCGGTGTCTCTAAGGCTTCCGCCCCTTCCTTAGTTAGTGCTGTTGTGTTTGCTACTTGCAGGTATGAGTCTGTTGGGGCCTGGTTGCGAATCCTTCTGGTAGAGGCAGAGTAGAATTCCTGAAAAGCCCTCGTAATCTCGGTGTCCCCTTCTACTACCTACCATTTAGCATTCTGCAGAGATTGGACCTTTGTCTGCTGGGTGCAAGCTTCAAGTTTACTCGCCAGCATATGCCCCGTCTTGTCCCCCCTCCCCGATATAGTAGGAGTGCTTGAGTCAGAGGGCCGCGTATTCGGCCCTATCCAAATTGAGCCCTGCTAGTTGGGCCCTTGCCACCTTCAGTTGGCGCCAAACCCTAGGCACGCCTTTCCTGCCATGCACCCTTTCCAGCTCCAGTACTTGAGCCGTTAGAAGGTCCCGTTTGTCCTTACTCTCTCTATTCTCAGCTGCAGAGATCACTATCAGTTTCCCACGCACCACCGCTTTGAGGGCCCCCCATAAGGTGGGTAGGGAAGTGTCAGGGGAATCGTTCAGTTCCAAATAAACTGTAATACATTTATGAATCTGTTTTGTCACCCCCTCGCTGTGCAACATGCTTGCCCGATGTCGCCAACCCCCTTTCTGTCTTTGTATTGGGGGTACCCTAATAGTCACCGTCACCGCATTTTGATCCGAGAGTGCTGCAGGGATGATGTCTACCTCGTCCAGGAAGTCATTCAGTTCCGTCGTGCCTAACAGGTAGTCCAGTCGAGCAGAAGTACGGTGTGCATGTGAATAGAAAGAAAATTGAGAAGATTGTGAGTGACTACCCGCCAGATGTCCACCAGTCCTCTAGTTTGTAGCCAATTCTTCCCTGCATTAGACAATGCGCCCGTTTGGGCATATCGGTGACTGACTCTATCTGATGTGGTATCCATGACTCAGTTTAAGTCCCCACCCACCAATAACCGCCGTTCTTGTGACCTTAGGACCTCGGAGAGAGTCACTGTTCGAAATTTCTCCTGTCCCGGGTTGGGCGCATAATTAGGTCCCACCACGAGGGGCGAGCCCCTATCCAGAGCTTATAGGCTAAGAGGCAGCCTTTAACATCCGCCACTTTATCCCCTACTGTTCCCGCAAAACGCTTGGCTACTAATATGGCCACCCCCACTTTTTTGTCTTTCCTGGAAGAAAATAATTGTTGGGGAAAAGCCCTGGACTTCATCCGATGCCAATCTTTGGGGAGGAGATGGGTCACTGGAATGAGGCACACATCTGCCCCCAGGATCTCCAGATAGAACATTATGGATTTACATTTATTAGGGTTGTTAAGCCCCTTCGCATTGAGGGTGACTACTTGAAGTGTGGAGTGCGGCATGAGACCTTAGTGTTGCCTATCTGCTTCGACCGTGTGACCCCAATCGCATCACATGCGTGTGTCTTCTGCTGCCGCTGCTCTGTGTCCCTGCATCGAACCCTTTCCACAGCGCCCAATTCTGTAGCACACCAGTTCCCCCCTCTCCCTAACCCAACCTAGAGTCCACAACCCCCAAAATTGTCCATTGCTCGCTAACTAAAGTCGCAGGTATTTGGAAATAGAAGAAATAGGAAGCATGTTGTGGTCCAAGCTCCCCGCCCCAAGCAGCTCCCCCCAGCCCTTAATAACTACAATGCATATGATAGCCCCTTCTTAAATCACGAGCCATCTTGGGATGCTGTGTCCTTCAAGACCTTTTCCAAAGCTGCCTGCCGCTCCTGCGCTATGGTGTTTGGATCCGGCACCAGCCCGTGAGTAGGCGAACGTCTCCTCCCCACTCTCCACCACTGCTCCCCAGATGGCCGCTATTCCCGGCAGGCTGTTTCTTCCTGGTTTTGGTACCCCAGTCCTAGGATCTTGCAAGCGTCTTGTAAAAATCTGACCTGATAAAGCTTACTCTTCCATTTGAAAATCAAGCAAAATGGATGACCCTTGTTCCCTCAGGTGTGTGGTCACCCCTTAAACTCCCTCCTCCTCTGCAGAGTGATGGAGGCCAAATCTTGGTAGAGAGCTATTGGATGCCCCTGGTACTTGACCGCCTGCTTCACCCTGGCCTCCCGTAAGATGCGCTCCTTGAGGGGAAAATCTGGCAGGAAGGCTAAGATGTCGGGCGGGGGTGCGGGCCCCCGTCTTTTCCAGCCCACTCTGTGCGCACGGTCGATACGGATCTCAAAGTCCGGCGTAACTCCCCGAAAGTCCCGGAACATCCCCTGCAGGTATTGAACCATGTTGGAAGCCTCTTCATCCGAAGGAACTCCCCTCACTCTGATGTTGTTCCGCCTAGAGCCGTTTTCGAGGTCCTCCATGGGCACCTGCAGGTCAATCTGTTGGTCCCGCAAACGGATCACCTCTTGTTGGAGCTGCACCACTTCCTCGTCTCTGGTTTGCTCCTGTTCCTTTTTAGTGGCTACTCTTTCGTCAATCGTAACCACATCGCGACAAATCTCCTTCACCTCCCCAGCGACCTCACTTTTGAGTGTCTGGAAGTCCTCCCTCAAAGTATTAAAGAGTGTCTCCAGGACGGAGTGAGTAATTGGGATGTCCGCACCCTCTGGTTCCAGATGCTATTTAGCTGTCGGGGGCGATAGGCCCACCTTATCCCCAGACAGTGAGCTTTTAGATAGCATATCTTTCAGTGTCCAGTCCTTTTTTTACTCTCACCAAGGACCTAACTGTGGTCTGGGACTGGAGTCCAGGATAGGGCTGCTCCTCCTCACTTCCTGGACTACTACAGGTGCTCTGTTCCCCTAGTCTTCCTAGGCTTCTACCCCGCCCTGCGCTCGCCAGCCGATGTCCCTGGCGGGAGTATTGTGTCTTCAGTTGTGTTGCCCGTTGCCCTCTGGGCTCGTTCATCCCGTGTCAGGGCCCGAGACCTCCCTCTTTCTCTACCAGATCCGTCCGGTTCTCCACTTGGGTCGTGAGCTCCAGGAGGCCAGAGCCGTTGCCTCAGTGCGGTGCTCCGTCAGCAATCTTCCAATTGAGTGGGGTCAACTCCGGCTATGTGGCCACTCTCATCACTCCCCAGACCCCCATGCGCCAGTCAGTTACTGTGGCCGAAATACTGTGAGTTGGGACTCCCAGCAATGCGGTTTGCCCTGTAGATCGTCGATGCTCTACTGTCGTCTTGCACTGCTAGGCCTCACCAACCCCCTCTCCTGCTGGTGCTCGCGCTGGACTCGGTACCTAGTGTCTGAGGCCTTAAACCGCCACTCCACAGGTGCTCACTTTGGGGGCCCGGCCTCCTGCTGTGCTCCCCCTTCTTGGCAACGGTACGGGCCCTGCCACCCCACCCCAGCTTGTAGGAGAGTAGGGTCTGCTTCCTATGGTCACCCCCACTTTTTGCTGTGATTTTCTTGTTTTTCGACTTTACTGTGGCTGTGGGCCTGCTAATCAGACCCACAGCCCAGCTGTTCTCTCTCTAATTCTCTCTCTAAATTGATACCATGTACTTTAGGTACATACCTGATTGGGTATTGGGTCACCTCTGTGAGTCCCTGTATAGTGTACCATAAGTACCCAGGGCATAGGTGCATCCAAGGCCTACCAGGGGCTGCAGCATGTATTATGCCACCCCTGGCTGGCCATCCAAACTGACACCACAGGCTGATCACTCAGCTTGTGCAAGGTGGTGTAATCACCCCTTACTTAGATGTATTATTCCTATATCTAACCTTATATATAGACACATATGCACCTATAAGTCACTCCTATGGCAGGCCTCGACAATCCTAGAGGCAGAGTGCTTTTTTTTTTTTGAGAGGGTGCTCTGGCATGAGCTGAGCCCTTCTGCAGCTTGCGGAACCATGTCCTTATAGCTGTTCTATGATATAGCCATACCATATACTCTTAAGTGCATTATAATCCTCGCGGTTATCAAAACAGGTCGTGTAAGGTGTCAAACACTTTGGAATACTACCCCCCCCCCCCCGCCAATTCTGGCGGCGGGGGTAGCATAGCATTCCACCCTTCTAGAGGGAGAAGACATGTATGTTACTGCTTTACCCGGTTAAAGTTAAACAGAGCCTCAGCATCACAGAATGGATGCTGCTGCCACAGACACGAATCTGACCTCCTGCTGCTGGACGAAACTCCGGCAGGGGAGGCCTGGACAATAGGTTTCCTGCCTTGGGAGTTGCTAGCACCTCCCCAGACAGGCTCTTAGTGTATTGGGGCAGGGAGGGCGGTAAAATGAGACACTGCCTGGGGCACACAAGGTGCTCCATGCATAGCCCGGTTCAAACCAGTTGCTGGGGCACTCCAGCCCCGGCTCTGGCGTGAAACTAGACAAAGAGAAAGGGGTGTAACCACCCCCTTCTCAGGGTCCACCCATAGGAGGGACCTAGCAGGTAATCCAGCCCCTTAGTTTGGTATAAAGTTAGGAGCTGTGTCTAGAGACATCAGATTACCCTGGAAAGAAACTACGAAACAGAACTCTTGGACTTCGACATTCTATGCTGACTAGAAGACTGAAGAAGATCTCCCTTGTGGTCAAGGAGTGACCACCCTGTTCAAACAGGCACCACTAGTAATTTGCCGGTTTGCTTTGTCGCACCAGAGCTCAGCACTCCACACTCCAAGATTGCCGCATGGGGCCCGCTCCTGCATTTCAGCTTGATGCGTCTTCCCGGTTGCTAGCCCGTTGGCTAATGAGCCCCCTGAAGACGATCCTTTAAATTTCCAACGCTTGCCTGGCTGCTCTGGGCTTGCTCCAGCTTCCTTCCAAAAGAGAAGCGCCTCAGACTTTGCTGGTCTGACCTAAAGCGAATAAATTCCTGCATGGGTTGCGGTTACCAAGGCTTGTTGTGTCCAATCCGGATACCGACACCGCAGGCAGCTAGATCCTTCGTGGGACAGCTCGACTCCAGCTCCTGGTCGTCGTCGACGCCTCCTGGTTCTCGTGTCTGCAGAGACAAGCTTCACCTCTTCACCTATTTGCATCGTGACATCACCTGGTTCCTTCCTGGTCACTGGCTAGTGACCCAGACTCTGTCCCCTCTGCTTTCAGATTCTTCAGCTCCTTGATCCACCCTTGCATCCACCCGGACACTCTTCCTTCGGCCGACTGCAGCACTTCTATTGCAGGTCTCCATTGAAAGCATCGATGAAACCCGACACGAAAAGGCACCTATGCACCCGGCTTCCCTGGGTGAGGTAACTCGAGTACTCCGGTGCTCCCGTGGGTATTGACTATCCAAGTGTCCTAGTTTAAAGGGGTTTCACCGTAGTCCACCCGGAAGTGTCCTTAATCAGTAACTTTGTGACTTATTCGTTCTCCAGTGTAAGTCAATGGTAACTTGTGTCTGTGTTCCCACACTGCACGCGTCTCCCGTGGGTCTCCTACTTCCAAACATTTGGTCCTGTTGTGTAGCCCCAGCGATGCCCTGGGCCCTAGGCCTATTCACTTTTCCTGCAGTGGCTCTTATACCACTTACTTAGTATATGGTTTGTGAGGTCCCTAGGGCAGAATTGTATTTGTGCAACTTGTAGTATGCTTAATGAGTAACTTGTAACGTATCTCGAACTCTGACCTCATAAAGAGTGCAGAGGGGTTGTGTTAGTAATAAATGCATATATATTTGATATATACCTTGTTTGGTGTCCTTTCGTTTGGTATTTAAGGGATTATATATGGTAAAACAGCTGGCTTCACATGCTCTCTGAAGTTTTAGCCTAAGACTGTTTGTACATGCTACCACTAGGATAGCTGGTCTATAAGGTTGACTTTACAACCATCATCGTTAGGGTCGTTTAGACTGGTGCAAGGTGCCCACTAGAATAGTGGACAACATATGCCAGGCTAACTTCTCACACAGCTCACCGCCTCAGCGAAGCCCTCCTGGCGGGTGGACAGGTTGTTGTCTTGTTGGTCTGGAGGATTACGTTGGGCCCTGGTGTTGCACTATATCCTGGTATTGCTAGGCCGCGTCAGGCCCCTCTCCAAGATGTGGCCACACCAGTTTCAGAGGGCGCCCCCTGCCTCTGGTCGGAACTGGGCTGGGGGACCTCGTTTCCGTGAGAGAGCGGCAGCCCCCGGAGGATTACCACAGGGCCCCTGGCTGTCCTGTATCACCAGTCCTGCTCTGCCCGGCGGACCTCTCTGCTGCTCCCAGGTCCTGGGATCTAAGAAGCCGCCCACCTGTCCTCCCGCAACGGTAGCGTACTCAGGCCAAGGTATACACCTTACTCCTCCCGGGGTCTTCACTTAACACCGGGGCTCCCCGCACCTCTCAGGGCCTCTCTGGGGCGATGCTCCCTCTATTGCAGAGCCTGCTTCAGTCACCTCAGTCGTCTGCTCACAAGCACTCCTCTTACTCCGCCAGTCGATACCACTGGCCAAAATGCTGCAGCCGTGAGCCACAGTGTTGCTGTTCTGCCCCTCCTCTGCCGCCCCTAGGAGCTCGCTACTGTGGAGCTCGGCCTAACAGGCTTTAGAACTTGCTTGGGCCTCTGCCTGCTGTCACTGTGTCTGCGCCGCCGCCGGACTCCATGTCTCGCCCGTCTTCCGGTGCGCTTCACCAGCCCTGCACCTACCCCCTCATTTTGCGGTATGCTTTCGGCGCGCAAGACTGGGCCGCTGCACCACTTGAGGCCATTAGCTGTGTCAGCGAGCCCGTCTGGGCGCCATTTTCCAGTCCGGCTGCGCTACGTATCAGGGCCCGCCGTAGCCGTCAATCGGGCACCCAGCCCCGTACTTCACACCTCTGGGGGTGCCCTAAGTAGGATGCCTGCTTTTCGTACAGGTATGTGGGTGCATGTGGAGTCTACGGTGCTAATGTGACCGGGTTAAGCAGCAGGGAGTGGGGAGCCGCAGGGAAAAGCGTCTCACCAGCCTACCATCTTGGCCACGCCCCCCTGAAACTTTTTTAAAAGAAAATTTGGGAAAGTGTCAATGCGATTGATTTGAAATATGTGGGGCGACCATCTCCAGTAAGGAACTAGTCAGGGGGATCAGCAAGGTCCTCAAAAACGTACTTTCACAGGAGAAGCAGTCCTTTAGCAGTTCAAGGCACTTTATCTGCATTGCAATGGATTCCTATGGAGTGGTCCTGATGGAAGGGATGACGGATACCAAAGCTGCTCAGAGGATTCTGTAGATGTAGCGTGGGTCTTTCTCAGTCCAAGAAGATTGTTGAGGTGGTCCTGGTCCTGGATGCAGGGTTGATCTCACACAAAGTCGGGTCCGAACTGGCGGACGTCCATTTTCCACTGGACTACCAGTCCGTTGCTGAAGCCACAGGCCAATCCTTCCTGGGTCGATAACTTCCCTTCTGAGGGACCCAGTGTGAGAAGTTGGCCTGATATATGATGTTCACTAGTTCTAGTGATCACCTTGTATCAGTCCAAACAACCCTTATGGTGATTGGTTGTAAGTCAACCTTATAGACCAGCTATCCTAATGGTAGCATGGACAAAGCAGTCTTAGGCTAAACTCTTTTGGCATGTGAAGCCAGCTGTTTTACCACAATATAACCCCTTGAATACCAGATGAAAGGACACCACACAGGTTGTTATGAAAATAAACAGTATATTTATTAATAACAACACCTCTGAACTCTTTATGAGGTCAGAGGGCTAAGCACATGACAATCTCTTAAGAAAAATACGACAAGTTGCACAAAATTACAATGGTGCCCTAGGGCCACGACAAACCATATACTAAGTAAGTGGAATGTGAGAGTCGATAGGAAGAATGGAGCTGTCCAGAGGCTGTAGGATCGATGGGACCACGCTACACTAACTCTAGGTAAGTAATAGGAGGCCAACGGAACGCGTGTGCAGAGTGTGAACTCACACGCGAGATGCGTAACAACGTCTATGGACAGTACAGTTCAAGTTAAAGGTGAGTACGGACAATCCTGACTAGGTAGGACTAAAACGACTGTGGAACTGGACACTAGGACAGTTAAACTACCCTTGAGCACCGAAATGCTCTTGTTACCTCACCCACGGGCTGCGGGTGCACAGGTGTCAAAGTGCGTCGGGTTCTCGCATTGAAGTCTATGGAGCCTGTAAGAAAAGATGCTGCAGGCGACCAGGAGGAAGATGTCCAGTGCGATCCAAGGGTGGATCGGTGAAGGAGACCTGAAAGCAGAGGGGACAATGTTCAAAGTCACTAGCCAGTGACCGGTGTGGAACCAGGAAGGAACCAGATGTAGTCGTCGCGATCAGGTGAAGAGTGGACGCTTGACTCTGCAGCCACGTGGACCAGGAGGTGTCTTAGATGACCAGGCTGGAGGCACGAGCTGTCCCACGCAGGCTCTCGCTGTCGGCGGTGTTAGATCCGGAATCGGCGTCAACAGGCCTTGGCAAAGGCAACCCACGCGGTGAGTGGAGAAAGCGTCTGGTGCGGACTAGGAGAGTCCGGGGTGCCCCTCTTTTGGAAGGGAGCAAGGGCCAGTCTGGAGCAACCAGACCAGCAGCAAAGATTCAAAGGTTCGTCGTCTAGGAGGCCACTAGCCAGCTGGCAAGTGACCTGACAACGCGTCGAGCAGCAAACAAGCAGAAGGGCCCTACGCAGATCTCGTGGATGCTGGAGGGCTGATCTTCGGTGCAGGGGCTGCTCGGGGCTGGGGCTTCTCAGTCCCCAACGCACTTGGTCGAGTTTACCTCGGGAGTCGTGCTGGAAGCGAAGTGCAGGTTCGTTCAAGATGGCCGGTCCCACGTGTCTCGTCGCACCCACGGGTCTCAGCTTTGCTGTAGATGTGAGTTGAGGTCAGAGAGGTCTGGGAATCCGGGTCTCGTCGGGCTCTGAAGTCTGGATCCTCGAGGGAAGACGACAAAGTGAAGCCGCTGGACGCTTGATGGTGCCTGCTTGTGCAGGGTGGACACTCCTTGCCCACAAGGGAGATTTCTTCAGTCTTCTGTGGAGCAGAACGTCGAAGTCCAGAGTTTCTTCTTGTAGAGTAGTTCAGGATTAGTCTAATTTGAAATGGGACCAGCTCCTACCTTTATCCTGCTAAAGGGGGCTGCACTACTGACTAGGTCCCTCCCCTGGGTGGGACCAGGAAGGGGGGTGGTTACACCCCCTATCCTTTGTCCGGTTTCCCGCCAGAGCTGGGGCTGGAGTGCCCCAGCAACTGGTTTGAACCGGTGTATGCACAGGGCCCCTTGTGTGCCCCAGGCATGTCTCATTCCTTTCAGGCCTATCCTACACAATACACAAAACCCTGTCTGGGGTGGTGCTAGCACCTCCCAAGGCAGGAAACCCTTTGTCCAAGCCGCCCTCGCTGGAAGGACTCCCAGCAGCAGGAGGTCAGACTTGTGTCTGTGGTGGCAGCATCCATTTTGTGATGCCAAGGCTCGAGTTAAATTTAACCGGGGTTCACAGTTACATACATGTCGTGTCCCTCTAGAAGGGTGGGATGCTACTCCCGTCACCAGAATTGGCGAGGGGGTAGTATTCCAATTCGTATGACTCCTTACTCGACATGTTTTGATAATGTTATACCAGAGTTAGCTTTTAACCGCGAGGTTGATAATGCACTTAAGAGTATATGTTTTTTTTTGTGTTTTTTTTTTGCAGAGTTTTATATAGCGCGAACTAGACCTGAACTGAATCAGGTATCAGAGCGCTTTACATAGCACCAGTTACGTTACATGAGGACACGCATTCATTTTAGGCACGGGGAGATTAAGTGATTTGCCCAGAATCACAGGAGGTTTTTTGGCGTCGTTACCGAGACTCGAACCCAGATCCCCAGGTCCGAGGTCGAGCGCCCTAGCCGTTAGGCCAACCCCTCTCCATGGTATAGCGTTATCATGGAACAGCTATTAGGACCTGGTTCCGCAAGCTGCAGACGGCTCAGCTCATGCCAGAGCACCATCTCACATAATTCCAAGCACTCTGCCATCAGGATTGTTAATTGCAAAAAACACAGTTGATGGACAGAATGTAGAACAATGTCGTACATTCACCCCAGTACAAGGATCTGGGCCTAAATCCATCATTTTTTTGCACTCCACACCACCCTGGGTTAGACACTGGCTATATGAAAATCAGCTCTGACCCTGTGCCTCATGGGAACAGTCCAGTCCGAACTTCCAAGCCATGTCTTTCCCAGACCGGAATCAAGCATCCAAGGACCGGTTTCTGGCTATCAGCCTTCATCAGCCTGGATAGCTTGACTCCAGTGGTGTGGAGAGCCTGAGACTCACGTCTGAGCATCCCCAGCCCACTCGGGGTGAAATTGCAAAAAACACAGTTGATGGACAGAATGTAGAACAATGTCGTACATTCACCCCAGTACAAGGATCTGGGCCTAAATCCATCGTTTTTTTGCACTCCACACCACCCTGGGTTAGACACTGGCTATATGCAAATCAGCTCTGACCCTGTGCCTCATGGGAACAGTCCAGTCCGAACTACCAAGCCATGTCTTTCCCAGACCGGAATCAAGCATCCAAGGACCGGTTTCTGGCTATCAGCCTTCATCAGCCTGGATAGCTTGACTCCAGTGGTGTGGAGAGCCTGGGACTCACGTCTGAGCATCCCCAGCCCACTCGGGGTGAAATTGCAAAAAACACAGTTGATGGACAGAATGTAGAACAATGTCGTACATTCACCCCAGTACAAGGATCTGGGCCTAAATCCATCGTTTTTTTGCACTCCACACCACCCTGGGTTAGACACTGGCTATATGCAAATCAGCTCTGACCCTGTGCCTCATGGGAACAGTCCAGTCCGAACTACCAAGCCATGTCTTTCCCAGACCGGAATCAAGCATCCAAGGAACGGTTTCTGGCTATCAGCCTTCATCAGCCTGGATAGCTTGACTCCAGTGGTGTGGAGAGCCTGGGACTCACGTCTGAGCATCCCCAGCCCACTCGGGTGAAATTGCAAAAAACACAGTTGATGGACAGAATGTAGAACAATGTCGTACATTCACCCCAGTACAAGGATCTGATCCTAAATCCATCGTTTTTTGCACTCCACACCACGCTGGGTTAGACACTGGCTATATGCAAATCAGCTGTGACCCTGTGCCTCATGGGAACAGTCCAGTCCGAACTACCAAGCCATGTCTTTCCCAGACCGGAATCAAGCATCCAAGGACCGGTTTCTGGCTATCAGCCTTCATCAGCCTGGATAGCTTGACTCCAGTGGTGTGGAGAGCCTGGGACTCACGTCTGAGCATCCCCAGCCCACTCGGGGTGAAATTGCAAAAAACACAGTTGATGGACAGAATGTAGAAAAATGTCGTACATTCACCCCAGTACAAGGATCTGGGCCTAAATCCATCGTTTTTTTGCACTCCACACCACCCTGTGTTAGACACTGGCTATATGCAAATCAGCTCTGACCCTGTGCCTCATGGGAACAGTCCAGTCCGAACTACCAAGCCATGTCTTTCCCAGACCGGAATCAAGCATCCAAGGAACGGTTTCTGGCTATCAGCCTTCATCAGCCTGGATAGCTTGACTCCAGTGGTGTGGAGAGCCTGGGACTCACGTCTGAGCATCCCCAGCCCACTCGGGTGAAATTGCAAAAAACACAGTTGATGGACAGAATGTAGAACAATGTCGTACATTCACCCCAGTACAAGGATCTGATCCTAAATCCATCGTTTTTTGCACTCCACACCACGCTGGGTTAGACACTGGCTATATGCAAATCAGCTGTGACCCTGTGCCTCATGGGAACAGTCCAGTCCGAACTACCAAGCCATGTCTTTCCCAGACCGGAATCAAGCATCCAAGGACCGGTTTCTGGCTATCAGCCTTCATCAGCCTGGATAGCTTGACTCCAGTGGTGTGGAGAGCCTGGGACTCACGTCTGAGCATCCCCAGCCCACTCGGGGTGAAATTGCAAAAAACACAGTTGGACAGAATGTAGAACAATGTCGTACATTCACCCTAGTACAAGGATCTGGGCCTAAATCCATCGTTTTTTTGCACTCCACACCACCCTGGGTTAGACACTGGCTATATGCAAATCAGCTCTGACCCTGTGCCTCATGGGTCCAGTCCGAACTACCAAGCCATGTCTTTCCCAGACCGGAATCAAGCATCCAAGGACCGGTTTCTGGCTATCAGCCTTCATCAGCCTGGATAGCTTGACTCCAGTGGTGTGGAGAGCCTGGGACTCACGTCTGAGCATCCCCAGCCCACTCGGGGTGAAATTGCAGAGCTGATTTGCACATAGCCAGTGTCTAACCCAGGGTGGTGTGGAGTGCAAAAAAACGATGGATTTAGGCCCAGATCTTTGTACTGGGGTGAATGTATGACATTGTTCTACATTCTGTCCATCAACTGTGGTTTTTGCAATTTTCACCCCGAGTGGGCTGGGTATGCTCAGACGTGAGTCCCAGGCTCTCCACACCACTGGAGTCAAGCTATCCAGGCTGATGAAGGCTGATAGCCAGAAACCGGTCCTTGGATGCTTGATTCCGGTCTGGGAAAGACATGGCTTGGTAGTTCGGACTGGACTGTTCCCATGAGGCACAGGGTCAGAGCTGATTTGCATATAGCCAGTGTCTAACCCAGGGTGGTGTGGAGTGCAAAAAAACGATGGATTTAGGCCCAGATCTTTGTACTGGGGTGAATATATGACATTGTTCTACATTCTGTCCATCAACTGTGTTTTTTGCAATTTTCACCCCGAGTGGGCTGGGTATGCTCAGACGTGAGTCCCAGGCCCTCCACACCACTGGAGTCAAGCTATCCAGGCTGATGAAGGCTGATAGCCAGAAACCGGTCCTTGGATGCTTGATTCCGGTCTGGGAAAGACATGGCTTGGTAGTTCGGACTGGACTGTTCCCATGAGGCACAGGGTCAGAGCTGATTTGCATATAGCCAGTGTCTAACCCAGGGTGGTGTGGAGTGCAAAAAAACGATGGATTTAGGCCCAGATCTTTGTACTGGGGTGAATGTATGACATTGTTCTACATTCTGTCCATCAACTGTGTTTTTTGCAATTTTTTTTAGGATTGTTAAGGCCTGCCATAGGAGTGGCTGATAGGAGGATATGTGTCCATTTTAGGGTTAGATATAGGTATACCATATCTACAGCAAAGGGTGATTACACCACCTTGCCCCAGCTGTCTTGCAGCCAGTTGTGTCAGTTTTGGATGGCCAGCCAGGGGTGGCTTAATACATGCTTCAGCCCCTGGTAGGCCCTGGGTACACCTATGCCCTGGATACCTAAGGTATACTGTACAGGGACTGATAAGGTGACTCAGTATCCAATTAGATATGTACCTAGGGTACATGGAGTCCATTTTAACAGAGAGAGCAGGAAGCCTGGGGTCCTGAATAGCAGGATCCCAGGCCAACTAAGTAAAAAACCAGCAAAACACCAGGCAAAAAGTTGGGGGGAACCATAGTCAGATATCCACCTTCCTACACCCAGCAATGCTCAGACACCACTCCCAGATTCAGCAAACTCGAGTAAAGTTTGTGAATCAGATGTTGGCCTTGGTGCTGCACGGTGGCAGTGGTAGCGGGTTGAAGACTTTGGGCTATCAATGTGCCCCAGTAGGCTTCTTCACCTGTTCTGTCCCTGTGTAGCAATCAGGAGGCCAGTCAGCTGGCCCTTGGAGTCTCTTGGCTTGACTGGGCTCTTGCGACAGCTTCTCGTTCAGTAGGACATGACAGGCACAGTCTCCCTCTTCACTATCCACCATTTGCAGCCCTAGTCGGTGCAGCCTCTATTTACTGGTCCCTCAGTGCAGTAGTTTTGGGGGGTTTTCTATCAGGACATGTAAAGTAAATGTCTTCCCTCTGCCATATGTCTCACCCTACCTTTAAAACTCGGTAGGCCTCCCAAAGGGGTTACTTACACTCATGTACAGGGGAAGTAGTGGCTTGGTCATTGCTTTTAATGGCAAAGTCGGTCTAGCAGTGCGGCTTGCTTTCTTTCTTTCTTGCTTTCTCTTGCCTTCTTTCTTTCCTTCCTTCTTGTCATTTTCTTTCTTTCATCCTTAAATTTGTCCTTTCTTTCTTTCTTTTTCTTTCCTTCCTTCTCAGAGATTTATATAGCGCAAACTCGACCCGAAGGTATCAAGTATCAGAGCATTTTACATGAGCACCAGTTGCATTACAGACTCATAAAACGCCAGAGCTATTGGCTTTGCCAATGCTTGTTGCTAATTATGGTGTGGAGTATGAAAAGTCTGACTATGAAGGTCACATCATCTCTGACAAGATTACTACAACCCTTATCAAAATATCTGGTGCCGGTCTTCAGTGAGTTCAGATTGATGCAGTGAACTCTTGTTCTGCCCGCTGTTTGATCTGATCTCTCCTCTAGCTTCAAGTCCCAAAAAGTAAATAACTGAAGGTGCTGTGCATGGGGTATTAGATGTCCAACTCTCAAAATGACCCTATTACTGATCTTACTGACCATGTCAGTAAATCCGCTTCCCTCGCCGCACAGCTCCGCCTGATAGCTGTTGCCCCCTGACCCTTCCAAGTTTAGTGTTTTAGTCCCCTGATGGTCCAATGGGGCCTTTTTGCTCCTCTGCTCTTTTTTCCTTTTTATCTTTTATTGCTTTTCTAGTTTTTTTTCAATTCTCTGATTTCTCCTCTTTTGTGCCTTTTTTCCTTTCCGGGCCCTTGCTACTGCTTGTCCCCGTGTCCCCGCCGCTGCTTGTCCCCGTTTCCCCGCCCTCTCCAGTGCCGTTTTTCCGCCTCCCAGCTGCCCAGCCCCTCCCAACACTACTCAATGGTGGCTGATGTTCGGCCACACTGCCGTCACGCCAAAGGCAAGCCCTTCTGATAGATACATCTGCCCGTGGATTTCTCACCTTTTGAATGACCCCTTGCGCAGCATTCCTGAAAACTTTTTTCATAGCTCCCCCACGTCGCCAAGGGCGTCACAATAGCACAGCTCCACTTGCGACTCCGCGAGACGTCATTGGAGCAATAAGGAGACCTCGTCGGCGTGCTGATGTTCTCTTTTTTCCGCACCATTGACACGTAACGGTTTTTCTAGGTCGCTCCTTTTCTTTGTAGTCCACATTGTTGCAGTTGTCCTTAAACTGTTTCTTCGCGATGGCTACTAAGAAGAAGCCTGGTTTTAAACCCTGTAGGGAATATAGAGGCCATATGTTGGTTACAGACCCCCCGCGAAGACTGCCTTTGGTGTTTGTCGTCGGACCACGACGTCCGAGAATGTTCTTCGTGCCATTGGATGAGTCCAAAGGCACTTAAGGAAAGGCAAGCAAAGTTGTTCATGGCCCGAGCGAAGAAGGAGAAGAGAGGTTGGAAAAGAACTAAGTCAAGGTCAAAGTCGCCGACTCCCCACACCTCGAGGTCATCCAAAAAGCACAAGAAAAAGAGGCGACACAGGTCCAAGCATCGCTCTTCGAAGGCGAAGTCGTCGAAGTCTGTGTTCCCGGACCGGCATCGTCATAGGAAGGATAACATCTCCCCTTCTTCTTTACCGCAGATTCCTCCTGTGCACTCTCCGACACCGGGGGACTCTCCGAAGCCAAGAGACTTTCCAACGCCCAGGAAGAGTCGCCTGCACCTCTGGTCTCTCCGATCCCGAATCCGACATCTCCAGCGCTGCAACCAGAGCCTGGGCTTTGACCTCGAGCTATCTCAGGTCAGACAGTTCTGGATCCATACCCACCTTTCCCGGCTCCAGGCGCCGATCCATCACATTTTCTTAATGTGATGCATGGCATGTTTGCCAGGGCAGTTAACCCATCCAGTGCGCCGGCTGGCCCCGTGGGACTGCTTTCTCTTAATTTGGGCATTTCCCAGCATTATGCCCAGGCACCATGCATTCCGTTCATGCCAATGACTCTTTCTTGGCCTCTCCTGACACCGAGGTTCTCAATGCTGATTCCATCTCAGGAGGTGTTAGAATAGATCCAATATTGCTTACGCAGTGCCTTATATACGTTAGCATTTGCGACACCATTTTCTGTTCAGACCCCATTTTGAATGATGATTGAAACTAGTCCTTTGCAGTTTCCGAGATAAAGCCCCTGTTAAGTTTTGTTTCTGAAATGTTGAAGTTTTGCCGCAATAATGAATGGACTGTTCATATTTGCGCTGTCAGGCGGGTAGCTGATGTTGCCTCGGAAGTACCACGGAGTGAAGCCCAGTCCTCAACTCCCCCTCGCTGATTCACCTTATGTCAGAAGATATATACTGAGAACAAGAGGGTGATGCCAGCAAGGGGAAAGAAGGGAAACAAAACAAGGTATGGTGGGGAAACACAGGCTCTTCTGTCACAGAGGATAGAACTGGTCGTCTTGAGCAAATGTTCCTCTGTCAACCGTCTCCTATAAAAATAAAGAACAGTTATATATCATGTCTCTTTTAAGTTTAGGAATGATTGTATAAAAGAGTGATAGTAGGAAGGTACCTGTTCTCTTTATACTGGAGGTATGCAAGGTAAGTAATTAAATGCTTCTGTACAGGAATATAATGGTAGGACAGACCCTGTAATGTAGCATATATACCGTTGTTATTCCTGTAAACACACCTAGTTGTCTAAACAATAGTGGGAGAGCTATGTATTACCTGTGTGGGGTATGTAACTAATAGAGAATATAATGTCAGGGTCAGAACCTCTCTAACCCAACAAAAGTAAACTAACGATTCCCACACAACCAGTGTAAGGAAGAAAGTAAACACAGAATAGATAGACCAGTCTCTACCCTGTAAATCTCATACGAGACAGAGAATCACCAAACAAAAGTGGAAGTGGATATAATCTCATCCACATTCATGAACCAGTACTACGGAGTTGCCAACAAGCAAAAAGAATATAAACTCGAAATTCACACTAACATCAAACGTTCAGAATACCTGAGCCTAAGTTGAATGCTGCGTGACAAATGGGAGAACCGCCGCCCGCTGTAACCCGACGAGTCCCGCTAAACGCCACCACCGTGTCACGGATGCCAAACTCTACCCCGGAACCGGAAAGGAACGCGAAGCGTTCTCGGGATTGCAATGCAGCAAGAAATCACGTCATTTTCCCTCACACGCATGCGCTACTCTTTGCGCATGCGTGGTGCTCATTGTGGCCATGTTGCCAACCAACAGTACGTGGCGTTTGTGCCAACCACCCCTGTTTGCATCCATGACAAGCGCATACCTTTCTCACTAGATAGAGGCCCTCTCCTACTTGTCTGGTGGCAGGCGCAGGGTGAAACGACCTTGGACTGTGCTAGGTTGTGTGAGATACGAGAACCGAAACCTATTTTGTCTGTATTTCATTTCCCAGCTGCATCTGCCTTGAAAATTCCACCCTGGGCATGTCTTTGCCCTACTATGAAACGTACATAATGTATCTCTATGCTTGTTGATTTCAGGTCCCTCTGTACCACTCTTCGAGACTGTGCAAACGGGGCTCCATTCTGAGTGCATCTGAATAAAACAATTATTGGTATATTCTCCACTGCTCTTCCGATTCTTCATTTGGTATGGAAGGCTGAGAGGTGGTCCGAAGAGACCCGGGTGGCCCCAAGCGGGTCACTTCCTTTAGAGGGAAGAATGGACTACTCTATGGCATCGTCCGGTTTCTTCTCAACTTTGATCAGTGCTGCTGCCCACTTCTGAAGGTCCCCCGTCGGCACCGGTGCCGCGTTTGGCGCCGCCAACTCCGAAGATTCAATCAAGGAGGGAAGCTCAGAGGCTTCTGGAACAGGAGGAATTTCAGAAGCAGGCTGAGGAGGGGGAGATATTGGGCCCTATTGATTATTTTGCAGTACTGCAAGAAGCCAGTGTGCTTGACACATCACCGGAGTGGGAGCTCTCCTCTCCAAACACTCTTCCCTCTCAGGATGTGGACTCATACCATTCAGTCATTAGAAAGACTGCTGACCTTTTGGACTTACAGTTGCCAACGGCAGAGGTCAAATCTAATATTTTAAGAGGTACTGCACTCTACTTCTTCTGCGGTGGAGCCTTTGCTTCCTTTCAAGGAGGCTCTGACGGACCCGATTTTTGATATATGGCAGAAGCCAAGGTCTGCCCCCTGCTGTGTCAAGAACGGTGGCAAGGCAGTATAAGTTGGCGCTGGGGATCCAGCATTTTTATCATTGCATCCTTCGCCTGAGAGCTTTGTGGTTCAAGCGTCTTGTTCCTCAGGACAATCTGCCTGTTGCTTTCCTTCTACTCCTGGGGATAGGGACTCCAAGAAGTTGGAAAAATCCACAAAAAAGGTGTTTTTGTCGGCCATTGTGGCTTTGAAATCAACTAATGCCACGTGTTTGACGGGGCATTATATCCATGCATTGATGGATTCAGCCAAGGAGGTAATACCGAAGTTGCCGGAGGATGTCCAGGGTCACTTCGCTGAGGTGCTGTCGGACCCACAGGCTGCTGCCCGTCCGGTTATTCAGTCCGCCCTCGATACGGCTGACTCTGTTGCCAGGGTGATGGGCTATTCGGAAGCGACTAGGAGGCATGCCTGATTGAGAGGGTCAGGATTCTCTCTGGATGTCCAGGAATCGCTTTTGGACCTTCCCTTTGACGGATCAAGACTCTTTGGAACCAGCGATTTAAGGATAGCAGGGCTACTGCTAGATCCTTAGGCTTGCAATCACAGCCTTGGGGTTTTGGTTTCCCGAGATTTTGAAGCTTTGGGAAGGCGGCTCCTTTTCAAAGCTAAAAAAAATGAATAATCTATACAAAGGGTCATTTAATCCATAAAGGATTAAATTCCCCAAATCTATTACTATTCAACAGTTCAGGTCCCTCCATGAGGGAACTTTTGCAAGGGTTAGGTTCGGCATGGATAGCAAATTAACATCACCTTTCCCCGTTGAAAAGGGAGTGAGACAGGGCTGTGTGCTTGCACCTACGCAAAGCAGACCTAGATCCACCATTCTGGATCATGTGGGTCCTGTGGGGGGTCGGCTTACACATTTTCTACAAGATTGGGTATCGGTCACTCCGGACCTTTTGGTTCTAAATCTTGTAGAGAATGGGTATGCTCTTCCCTTTCGGGAATTCCCTCCATATTACCCTCATTGCCAAGGGGCATGCTCGGAGGACCACCTTCTTCTCCTATAGGAGGAAGTTCTAACATTACTAAAGAAAGGTGCGATAGAGGTGGTTCTGGAGTGGGAGAGCGGTCAGGGATGCTACTCCCGGTATTTCCTGATTCCTAAGAAGGATGGCAGGTTACGTCCAATCCTGGATCTCAGGATCTTGAATTTTTTTCTGAAGCAGAAAAAGTTCAAGAAGCTTACCCTAGCGCAGGTTTTTCAAGCGCTACAACAGGAAGACTCGATGGTGTCGATCGACTTGCGGGATGGGTATTTTCATATCCCAATCCTGAAGTCGCACAGAAAGTATCTCCGTTTTACGGTAGGGTCGCAATATTATCAGTTTGCGGTTCTCTCGTTTGGACTTACTACTGCACCTCGAGTCTTAACCAAGGTGATGGCAGTGGTGGCAGCCCATCTCAGGAGGTCGGGGATTCCAATTTTCCCCCATCTTGACGACTGGTTACTCAAGGCGTAGTCGCCAGAGAAGGTGCTTCATCATCTGCAGGTGACAACCCAGCTGTTGTATAAATTGGGTTTCTCAATAAATGTGCCCAAATCTCACCTGGTACCCTCTCAGCGCAACCTGTTCATAGGTGCGGTACTGGACACTACTGTGTGTCGGACATTACCTCCTCCTCAAAGGATTCTCGACATACAGGAAATGATTCCTTTGTTTTACAATGGATCGGTTGTGCCAGTCCTGAAGGTCCTTCGCTTGCTCGGTCTGTTTGCTTCCTGCATTCTGCTGGTCAACCATGCACGCTGGCACATGAGGGCACTCCAGTGGTGCCTCCGCAGGTAGTGGTATCAGCACAACAGGGATCTCAGGGAGTCGATCAAGATCTCCAGAGACACTGCAGCGGATCTGTCTTGGTGGAAAGTGGAAGGCAATCGGTCTCAAGGAAAGCCCTTCCATCTTCCTCCATCGGTGGCCAGAGTGATAACTGATGCATCCACCTTAGGGTGGGGTGCTCATTTGGGGGATCTGAAGATCAAGGGTCTTTGATCTCCAGAGGAAAGATTGCTTCATATCAACCTTCTAGAATTGTGGGTGATACGTTTGGCGCTCAAGGCCTTCCTCCCCTCCCTTCTCAGTCAGTCGGTTCAAGTCCTGACGGACAACACTACCGTGATGTGGTATGTCAACAAGCAGGGAGGAGTAGGGTCGCATCATCTCTTCAGAGAGGCTCTGCGGCTCTGGGCCTGGGTTCAGGACTGTGAGGGATTCACCACCGCGACCCAACCCAAGATGGCCACCGGACGGGACCAAACCGGAAATGAGGTTGGCGTTGCAGGCTTCCAGGAAACGCCGGCTTCAACTCCATCCGGCCCTCGGATACAAATGGCCGGCTACGCAGGGAAGGGGTCGAGTGAGCAGGAGCCGGACTCCCGTTCATATGAGAGGAACGACGAGGACACTGAAGAAGAGAGCGAACGAAGCGAAGAGGACGTGACCAGCACTGCGAACTGCCAAGGAGAAGACGCCGAAAAGACACCAGACAACGCGAGCGAGACCGGCCCTCTGAGGGAATCAGAGGAGGCAGGATCTCACCAAACCACGGTCACAGGGGACCGTGGCAACAGGCGAGTGATGGGGGCGACTGGCTTCTCTTTTAAAAGGTGGTTGGCGGGCCACCTGAGCACTTCACTGCTCCGATAGCACTTTGTCCCTCACTTAGGCACCTCACTGCTAGGGACCGGTGTGGGATGGGCACGCTTCCCCTACCCTACTATATATATTTACCACAGATGCCCTGACGCTTGTCTTGTGTGTTTTCTTTTCCCTTCTCTCCCCCCCCCCCCCTTCTGGATGCCGGTTCAAGTCTTCCCCAACGTGAAGCAACGTGGGTCTGGAACAATCCCGAAAGAAGAAGCGAGCCGAAGCCAGGATTGTTACCACCTACTACGAACATTCCCTAAGAAGCGTGACTCTCCAGTCCCCCTTGGATTATTATTTCACCCCGTTTCTTTTGTATTATAACCAGTGACTCTGGACAATTCCGGTCTATACCTGGGGATGCTGCACAGTTCATGCACAAACCCGAGCACTTAAACCAAAGAAGAGCTAATAAAGCCTTTAAACCCTACCATGCGACTCGCTCTTACCTTCATCCGGCTAGGGACCGGGACGAAGTTACCTACAGTGGTGTCAGAAGTGGGATCTCGACCGCGGTCTTGCAGTCGGACCCCACCAACATGGAAAATATTGTATCCCAATTGGCGGAGGGACAACGCCACCTACAGCTGATGGTAGAGGAACAAGGAAAACCAGCCCAAAAGGACAGAGAGGAGTTACACACAGCTCTCAGAGATCAGGCTGCTCTTCTGGTCAATAACCAACAAATGCAAGACATAGCCATATTGCGATTGTCTGACGTTGTAGCCAATACTAGGGTTCATCCCAACGTACCCAGTGCCGTATTACAAAAATATCAAGCAGGAGATGACCCGGATTTTTTCTTCGTAAACTTTGAAAGGGTGGCCACCACTGCCTCATGGCCTCCCAAGCGTGGGGTCAATATGTCTCCCCCTTATTGCCAGGAGAATTGCAGGAGGCCTACCAGGCCGCTAATCCCGATGGAAACACACCCTAATCAGACATAAAGAGAACCATCCTAGAGAGACTAGGATACGACACCGACTACTACAGAACGCGCTTCCGGAAAGAAAGAAGGTCGGCGGGCGACAACCCTCGAACTCTATACTATCGTGATCTTGGGTGTCGTTGGCTCCAGTCCACCACCACATCGGTAGAGGACATGACAGAGAAAGTAGTCCTCGAACAATATCTTGAAGCTCTGCTAGGAAACACCCAGGGCTGGATACGCCAACATCCTAATGTGTCAGCGACTTTAGCAGTTGATTTAGCCTGTGCCTTGCATCGTTCCCTTGATTTCCGCCCCTTAGCACACCGCCCCAACCCTACCCCGATCCGTCCTCCTTTACGTCCAACACCCCCTCCACTAGATCCCAGAAGCACCCCTTCCTCAGTTAAACCACCCCAAAGGTTTCAGCCTACCATAGCACCACATCAGGGTCCCCAGTGCTTTCACTGCGCAGAGTGGGGCCACATTGCACGTAATTGCCCAGCTAGATCCCCTGCCCCGAACCTATGGATGTGGGGTATACCAAGGGGAAGATCTATAGTACAGGAAACACCACCAATCCATATAACCTGAAAATACATGTGAATGGGAAACCTGTAGAAGCAGTACTTGACACAGGCTGCCAACAAACCGTAGTGGCTGCTGACTTAGTGCCAAAGTCCCTTATGATTCCAGACACCCAGGTCCAGGTTACATGTGTACATGGGGAACACAAACTCTACCCTCTTGCAGAAGTAGCACTAGAAATCTTAAAAGAAGTCCAGCTACGGAAAGTAGGGGTAATCCCAGGACTACCCGAGCGGGTCCTCCTAGGGACAGATCTACTGCGTTTTCCCGATTACTTACAGTCGTTAACAGGGTCTGCATCATCAACCGAGTGGTTGACTGACACCCCCTTTGCAAAAACCTCCATCGATCAACCACCAGAGCGAAAGATATAAAGCAGAAAAGAAAAGTGACAGGAAAGGGTTCTCTTTTCCCAACAGAGGAATTCCCCCGCAGTGACTGTTCTTTCCTCCCCAGATCAGACTCCAGGTACCGGTCGCAGTTTCAGGGCAGACCAACGGGAAGATAGCTCCCTACAGAACGCATGGACACAGGCCGAGGAGGAACAAGAAGGGAAGGTAGGTCCCTATTTTGTGGTAAAAAGGGGTATATTATATCGCCTTACTCGTACAGGTAGAGGGAAAAGGGAACAACTACTAGTGCCCGGCCCGTTCCGCCCCCAGGTCCTGCTGTTGGCCCATAGTCAAGCCGGAGGTGGTCATTGTGGAAGGGAAAAAACCCTTGATTATTTGTTGGAACGGTTCTATTGGCCGGGGGTTTATCTCGAGGTTGCCAGGTTTTGTGCTGCTTGTGTACGTTGTCAGCTCATCAATAACCCCACCCTACCTAGGCCCACCCTTCAACCCTTGCCCCTTATAGACGTCCCCTTTAGTCGGGTGGGTATGGACCTGGTGGGACCCCTAATCCCCTCTGCCCGTGGACACCACTTTATTTTGCTTATCATGGATTATGCCACTCGCTATACCGAAGCCTTTCCCCTAGCCACAGCAAACTCTAAAGCAGTAGCTCAAGCCATGATGACCCTGTTTTCGAGGGTGGGCTTCCCCAAAGAAATCCTCAGTGACCAGGGGTCTCCCTTTATGTCACGCCTCATGAAGCAAGTTTGCGACATCCTCCAGATCAAACAGATAAGGACGTGTATATTTCATCCCCAGACCGATGGTCTGGTGGAGCGATACAATAAGACCATAAAAACCCTGTTGAGGAAACACATAGATAACTCCGGAAGGGATTGGGACCGCCAACTGCCCCTGGTCCTTTACACAATTCGCACCCATGAACAGAGGTCTACGGGGTTCTCTCCCTTCGAACTTGTGTTTGGGCGGAGACCACGTACACTGCTGGACATGGCGGCAGAACAGTGGGTGGAAGAGGAAGGAAAACCCCTACTCCAGTACAGTGAAAACCTCAGAGACACCCTAGCGTCTGTTTGGGAAGAAGCACACATACAGTTAGAGCACGGCCAAACACAACAAAAACTTTTTTATGATCGACAAACATGGCTAAGAGAGTTGGCTTTAGGGGACAAGGTCCTAATCATTTTGCCTTCCTCTGGAAAAAAAACTACTAGCTACTTGGCAAGGACATTTTCCCGTATTGGCCAAGGTTACACCCGTCACTTAACGGGTGGCAGTACCCCACCACAATAAGGCGTCCCAGATATACCACATAAATCTTCTAAAAGCCTGGGAAAAACCTATACCAGTCCCTTCATGTTCTAAACAAAACACAATGTTGGTTGTTACAACCAAACCCCTAGAGTGATCCCATTACACCCAAGATGACACAGAAAACCCCGCCTGGGGCCCCCAAACCACTGATCAACAAAAGAGGCAGTTAGAAGCCCTCTGTGCTTCATTCCCACGGTTGTATCAGGAAAACCTGGAAAAACAACACTAGTAGAACTCTATCGTCACTAACCATTCCCAACCCATTAAACAAGCACCCTACCGTATCCCAGCAGTGAGGCGAACAGCAATAGAAGGGGAGGTCAAAACGATGTTGGAGGCAGGGGTTATTGAACCCTCAAAATGCCCCTGGTCCTCTCCCATCGTGTTGGTGCCGAAGCCGGATGGAAGCATACGCTTCTGCATAGACTTCCGCAAACTGAACGCTGTGTCACACTTTGACGCCTACCCTATGCCTAGGGTAGACGAACTAATTGAAACACTAGGTCAAGCAAAAGTCATGTGCTGTATAGATTTAACTAAAGGATATTGGCAGATCCCGTTACAACCCGAGAGTAGAGACAAAACCGCCTTTACGACACCCTTGGGTCTCTTCCAGTTCAAAGTGATGCCCTTCGGTCTCCATGGTGCCCCAGCGACGTTTCAGCGTCTCATGGATATAGTCCTGGGGCCCCATAGAGAGTTTGCAAGGGCATATCTGGACGACATAGTGGTGTATAGCTCAGATTGGGGAACCCACATGCTACATCTACGTCAGGTCTTCAGAGCCCTGCAGGAGGCAGGCTTAACCATCAATCCCCGGAAAACCACCTTAGGGACTGACCACATAGAATACCTAGGGTATGATATCCGGGACGGACAAATCCGTCCCCAGGTAAACAAAGTAGCGGCCATCTCCCACATTCCGCGCCCCACTACCCGAAAGGAGGTACAGTCCTTTTTAGGCTTGGTGGGCTATTATCGGCGGTTTGTTCCCCATTTTTCTTCATTGGCCAGCCCTTTAACGGACCTGCTCACCAAGCCGCTTGCACAAGATAAAATGCCCTGGACCTCCTCCCAGGAACAAAGTTTTACTGCCCTGAAAACAGCTTTTTGCACCGACCCGGTCCTAACCTGCCCCGATTTCCCAAAAACCTTTGTACTGCAGACCGACGCCTCGGACAGTGGTTTAGGAGCCATATTATCACAACCCGATGAGAAAGGGATGCTCCACACGGTCTTGTACATAAGTCGTAAACTCTTCCCTAGAGAGGCGGCCTATGCGACTATAGAAAAAGAATGCTTGGCCATTAAGTGGGCAGTAGAAGCATTGCAGTATTACCTTTTGGGCCGTCATTTCATACCATTAACTGATCATGCACCTTTGACCGGGCTGGCCCTGCATAAAGATACTAACCCCAAAGTTCTACGGTGGTTTCTTTCCCTACAGCCCTTCTCCTACAGCACGTTCCACTTGCCAGGGAGCTTGCAGAACAATGTGGATTTCCTGTTGAGATGTCCTTCGTCCGAATGGCCCAAACGTCCATTCGCCGGGGAATGGCAGTGTGAGGGATTCACCACCGCGACCCAACCCAAGATGGCCACCGGACGGGACCAAACCAGAAATGAGGTTGGCGTTGCAGGCTTCCAGGAAACGCCGGCCGCAACTCCATCCGGCCCTCTGATACAAATGGTCGGCTATGCAGGGAAGGGGTCGAGTGAGCAGGAGCCGGACCCCCGTTCATACGAGAGGAACGACGAGGACACCGAAGAAGAGAGCGAACGGAGCGAAGAGGACGTTACTAGCGCTGCGAACTGCCAAGGAGAAGAAGACGCCGAAAAGACACCCGACAACGTGAGCGAGACCGGCCCCCTGAGGGAACCAGAGGAGGCAGGATCTCACCAAACCACGGTCACAGGGGACCGTGGCAACAGGCGAGTGACGGGGGCGACTGGGTTCTCTTTTAAAAGGTGGTGGGCGGGCCACCTGAGCACTTCACCGCGCCGATAGCACTTTGTCCCCTCACTTAGGCACCTCACTGCTAGGGACCGGTGTGGGATGGGCACGCTTCCCCTACCCTACTATATATATTTACCACAGAGGCCCTGACGCTTGTCTTGTGTGTTTTCTTTTCCCTTCTCCCCCCCCCCCCCCCCCCCCCCCCCCCTCTCGAGGCCGGTACAAGTCTTCCCCAATGTGAAGCAACTTGGGTCTAGAACAATCCCGAAAGAAGAAGCGAGCCGAAGCCACGATTGTTACCACCTACTACGAACATTCCCTAAGAAGCGTGACTCTCCAGTCCCCCTTGGATTATTATTTCACCCCGTTTCTTTTGTATTATAACCAGTGACTCTGGACAATTCCGGTCTATACCTGGGGATGCTACATAGTTCATGCACAAACCCGAGCACTTAAACCAAAGAAGAGCTAATAAAGCCTTTAAACCTTACCCTGCGACTCGCTCTTACCTTCATCCGGCTAGGGACCCGGACGAAGTTACCTACAAGGACCATCAGATTTGTCTGATGGCAAATCATCTGGCCGGGGTTCTGAACGTACGTGCAGACAGTCTCAGTCGGCAGTTCTCTGCAGACCACGAGTGGAGGCTCCATCCGGAGGTGGTTCGTTATGTCTGTCAGACGTGGGGAACTCCTCGGGTGGACCTGTTTGCCACTTACGAGAATGCTCACTGCCCGTCATTCTGCAGTCTCCAGTATCCGATGCAGGGAGCTTTGGGGGACGCGTTTCAGTTAAGTTGGAGCTCACAACTCCTTTACGCATTTCCTCCCATACCCTTGATTCCTCGGGTTCTGAGGAGGATTCGCCAAGACCGGGCCCAAGTCATATTGATCGGCCCGGATTGACCAAGATGGCTGTGGTATACAGACCTTCTTAACCTCTCGTCGCACCCTCCGCCCCGTCTCCCTCTCAGGGCAGACCTCCTCTCGCAGGGGCAGGTTCTACAACCTCACCTCCAGAGCTTGCACCTTCATGCCTGGAGATTGAAGGGGGCAGCCTGAACTCATTCTCTCTCCCGCCTGACGTGGCGGTTGTTATCGTATCGGCCAGGTGACACTCCACCGAGTCTATCTATACCACCGAGTCTATCTATTCCTACAGGTGGTCCAAATTTGTCAAATGGTGTGGAGAGAAGTCTATTGGTCCTTTGAGGGCTCGTTTATCCAACATCCTTCAGTTTGCTCTCTCTCTAGCCCAGCAGGGCTACTGTCAAAGTCAAAAAAACACTTTATTCGATTTAGTTAAAAATCATAAAAGCATTCCACAGTCAAAGGGAAAGGGACAGTACATATTCATTTAGAGATTACTTTTAGAGATTACACACTTCAGTAAAACATTTTATATACACAGTTTAAAACCATCAATCATAATTTATATATTCACATTTTAAAAGAAGAACAGTTATAGAGGAATAAATATTTAGCTAAAAAAATTACAGGTACAAAAGCATTTTCCATTTCATTCTTTCGTGCAAAAACCCTTGTGTTACGTTTTAAGTCGTCTCCTCCTGATCCTAACAGCAGCAACAAGATAGTTGGCCACGCTAAACATGACCAAAGCTGAATCCAACAATTGGAGATACAGGAGGGCGGGTTTTGCCTGATGGAAGGGTTTGTCCTTCAGTAAAGGTTTCAGATATTTTTGTCTGGGCACAATAAAAAAAGGACAGAATAACATAAGGTGCATATTGTCTTGCGTTGAGAAATTATCGCAATTGCAAACAGGAGCATCCTCCTCCTTGTCCCAGCCTTGACTATCACAAAGGACCATGTAAATCTGGTTAAACCGAAATTTAGCCAGAAGCCACCTGTGAAAAGGGATGTTAACAATGGCAAGGTACGGTTGTATAGTAAAGCAGGTGATGGTCGAGAAATGGGCTCTGATCGTGGGTTTAGTGAGTTGGCGTTCCTCCCTCTCCATAAATTTCAGCTTATCAAAATTGAGCTTAACCCAATCTAAATCAGATTTCTTTAGACCATTGGGGGCAGAAAAAATCTCTGGTCGACCAAGGTCCAAAGAACATTTTTGAACGTATGATAGCCAAGCTATTCTTTTTGAGTTATCCAGTTTTAAACAGTCTTTCTGATAGATACATCTGCCGTGTGGATTCCTCACCTTGTGAATATCCCCCTTGCGCCAGCAACGTTCGGAAATTTTCTTCGTAGTACGCCGACGTGGGCGACGTCACAGGAGCACGGCATCGAACGCGACTCCGTCTGACGTCACCGACCCCATATCAGGCCCACGCCGGCGTGATGACGTCAGTTCCCTTTTTTCCGCGTCTTCGACGCTAACGGTTTTCGGGATCTTCTGCGATACTTAGTATCTTTCTGTTAATTAATTGCCACTGTTTCTCTCTTACGACTTGATTCTTCTCCGAAGATGTCGTCGAGGAAAACAGGCTTTAAGCCATGTGGGTCTTGTGCCCGCACGATGTCCATCACTGACCCACATACGGACTGTTTGTGGTGTCTTGGTTCGAGTCACGACGTCAAGAACTGCAATTCCTGTTTTAAGATGAATCCGAAAGCACTTCGAGAGCGTGAAGCTAAATTACTTTTAGCGAAGGTAAAACAGGGTTCTGGACGTTATTCAAGATCGACGTCACGGAGATCGAAGTCGAAGCAAAGGTCTCGATCGAAGTCGGGATCGGCGTCGAGATCCAGAGCGGGTTCGAGATCTGGTGAGGATACGAGATCTAAAGAGAAATCGAAATCCAGGGAAAGATCTAGGTCTAGATCTAAATCGGCTTCCGGTCACGCTTCGAGCTCCTCGAGGAGAAAGCATAAGAGGAGGAAGCACAGTTCGAAACATCATTCGGAGAAGGAATCCTCTGACTCGAAGAGAAGGTCTCATAAACATCGTAAAGACTTTGTCTCTCCTTCACCTGCTTTATCGAAAGAAGGTTCTCCGGCCCCGGAGCCAGAACCGGAGCCGGATCCGGATCCGATGTCCTCGGAACATGAAGAGGAAGAAGAAGTGATTCCTCAAGAACCGACTCCAGCGGAGACTCCTGCGGATCCGGAAGGTCAGGGTGAGAGTGTGTCGGGGCGACCTCCATTGGATCCGGTAGGTCTGTACCCTCACTTTCCTGGTCCTGGACAGGATCCCTCGCATTTTTTAAATGCAATGTTCGGAGTATATTCCAGGGTAATGTACCCCACTGGAGCACCTGTTGGTCCCATGGGTCCATTATCATACAATCTGGGTATTCCTCAGTCGTACGCCCCAGCTCCATTTATGCCGTTCATGCCGGCGCCTCTTCCACCATGGCTCGGTACGGCTCCACCGAGGTCTTCGACTCCGCATGCGGCTTCGCCGACTCCGGATCGACCTCGCAGTCGAGATCGAGGTACCACACCTGTTCATGACTCTCGTCCTGCTCCGGCTCCTCGATCGACGTCGGAACCGGCTCCGTCGGAGTCGTTACCGGATCCATCGACTTCGATTGGAGTGGTCGAGGCGAAGAGCTCAGCGTCTTCTAGAACAAAAAGATGATGAAAGTTCTGATGTGGAAGAAGGCGAGCTTCCTGATCATGACGATTTCGATGAGCTTCGGGATGCTAGTGGTCTAGAACTCTCTCCTGAGTGGGTTCTGCCTTCAGCTTCTGATGCTCCATCTAGGGACGTGGCACCCTATCACGTGGTCATTAGGAAGGCTGCTGACCTTCTTAATTTAAAGCTGCCCACAGTGGAGTACAAACCCAACATCCTCACTGAAGTCTTACATTCTCCTTCTTCAATTGTGGAACCTACACTGCCATTTACTGATGCCTTGACGGATCCAATAAAGGAGATTTGGAAGAAGCCCTTATCTGCTCCTGCAGTTTCAAGAGTTATTGCAAGACGCTATAGGGTGGCTCCTGATGACCCTGCATTTCTTTCTACGCATCCATCTCCGGAAAGTCTTGTGGTTCAGGCGGCTTGCTCTAATAGGGCTGCTGGCTCCTTCCCTCAAGTGCCAGCTGACAAAGAGTCTAAAAAATTAGATCTGTCTGCGAAGAAGACTTTCTCTTCTGGGAGCATGGCTCTTAAATCATCAAATGCTACTTGCCTTTTAGGTAGATACGTGCATGCGCTAATGGACTCAGTGAAGCAATTATCATCAAAACTTCCTGAGGATGATAAGAAGAACTTTAATGAGGTTGTCTCTGACACTCAAGCTGCTGCCCGCATGGTCATTCAAAGCGGTATGGACACTGTGGATTCTGTTGCTAGAATTATGGGTTCATCCATTGCGACCAGGAGAGCCGCATGGCTAAAGTCTTCAGATTTCTCTGCGGATGTGCAATCTACATTGCTGGACTTACCCTTTGATGGAACTGGCCTTTTCGGTAAGAAGGCTGATGTAGCCTTGGAAAGGTTTAAGGACAGCCGTGCCACCGCTAGATCTTTGGGTCTGCAGATGAGAGGGTCGACGACTAAAAAGTTCAAAGGATTTGGCAGATCTTCTTTTCGTCCCTTCAAGCAGGGCCAACAACAACAACAGCAACAGCAGCAAAACCCTCTATATAGATCCTATAGAGGTAAACAGAGGGGTCGTGGATGTGGACGTCAAGTCTCCTCTTCCTCCACTTCCTCCAATAATGCCCAACCCCCACCCGCATCAGCAAAGCAGCCCTAGATCCACCATTCTGGATCATGTAGGGCCAGTAGGGGGTCGGCTTACTCATTTTCTACGAGATTGGGAATCGGTTACATCAGATCTTTGGGTTCTCAATCTCGTAGAGAATGGGTATGCACTTCCTTTTCAGGAATTCCCTCCCAATTACCCTCCTTGCCAAGGTTATTGTTCGGAGGACCACCTGCTTCTCCTGCAGGAGGAAGTCCTGGCACTGTTTCGAAAGGGTGCGATAGAGGTGGTTCCAGAGCAGGAGAGGGGTCAAGGGTGCTACTCCCGGTATTTCTTGATTCCCAAGAAGGATGGCAGGCTTCGGCCTATCCTGGATCTCAGGATTTTGAACCTCTATCTCAAACAGGAGAAGTTCAAAATGCTCACCCTTGCTCAGGTTCTTCTGGCGCTGATGGAAGAAGACTGGATGGTGTCGATCGACTTGCAGGATGCGTATTTTCACATCCCAATCCTGAAGTCGCACAGGAGGTATCTCCGTTTTACGGTGGGATCGCAACACTACCAGTTTGCAGTCCTTCCCTTTGGACTTACTACTGCGCCTCGAGTCTTCACCAAGGTGATGGCAGTGGTGGCTGCGCATCTCAGAAGGTCGGGGATTCCTGTATTCCCTTATCTAGACGACTGGCTGATCAAAGCAGAGTCGCCGGAGATGGTGCTCCATCATCTGCAGGAGACAACTCAGTTGTTACACAGGTTGGGTTTTTCGATAAATGTACCCAAGTCTCACCTGGTGCCCTCCCAGCGCAACCTGTTCATAGGTGCGGTACTGGACACTTCTGTATGTCGTGCATTCCCTCCACCTCAAAGAATTCACGACATTCAGGAGATGATTCCTTTATTCTACAATGGAGCGGTTGTTCCGGTCCTGAAGGTCCTTCGTCTGCTCGGTCTGATGGCTTCTTGCATTCTGTTGGTCAGTCATGCACGCTGGCACATGAGGGCACTCCAGTGGTGCCTCCGCAGGCAGTGGTATCAGCACAACGGAGATCTCAGGGAGTCAGTGAAGATCTCCGGAGAAGCTGCAGCGGATCTGTCTTGGTGGAGCGTGGAAGGCAATCTGTCACAAGGAAAGCCTTTTCAGCTACCTCCATCAGTGGCCACAGTGATTTCGGATGCATCCACTCTCGGGTGGGGTGCTCATCTGGGAGACCTGGAGGTCAAAGGTCTTTGGTCTCCGGAAGAAAGGTTGTTTCACATCAACCTTCTGGAATTGAGGGCGATACGTTTGGCACTCAAGGCCTTCCTCCCTTCCCTTCGCGGTCGGTCAGTTCAAGTCCTGACGGACAACACGACCGCGATGTGGTACATCAACAAGCAGGGAGGAGTAGGGTCGCAGTGTCTCTGCAGAGAGGCTCTGCGTCTCTGGTCCTGGGTTCAGGACCATCAGATTTGTCTGGTGGCAAATCATCTGGCCGGAGTTCTGAACGTTCGTGCAGACAGTCTCAGTCGGCAGTTCTCTGCCGACCACGAGTGGAGGCTTCACCCAGAGGTTGTTCACGACATCTTTCGGATGTGGGGGACTCCTCGGGTGGATCTATTCACCACTCGCGAGAATGCTCACTGCCTTTCGTTCTGCAGTCTCCAGTATCCGATGCAAGGAGCATTGGGGGACGCGTTTCAGCTGAGTTGGGGAGATCAACTCCTTTACGCGTTTCCTCCCATACCTTTGATTCCTCGGGTTCTGAGGAAGATTCGTCAAGACCGGGCCCAAGTCATATTGGTCGCCCCGGATTGGCCAAGAAGGGTGTGGTACTCAGACCTTCTCCGCCTCTCCTCTCACCCGCCGCTCCGTCTCCCTCACAGGGCAGACCTCCTCTCTCAGATGGAGGGGCAGGTTTTACACCCCCACCTCCAGACATGACACCTTCATGCCTGGAGATTGAACGGGGCAACTTGAGTTCTTTTTCTCTCCCTCATGAGGTAGTGGATGTCATTCTTTCTGCCAGGCGTGACACCACTAAGTCCATTTACTCCTATAGGTGGTCTAAATTTGTTTCTTGGTGCAGGGAGAGAGATGTTGACCCTTTGAAGGCTCATTTGTCTAATATTTTACAATTTGCCCTTTATCTGGCGCAGCAAGGTTTGGCTGTGGCCACGGTCAAGGGGTATCTTTCTGCCTTATCGGCATTTCTATGTTTGCCGGATCAGCCATCTCTCTTTAAATCTCCGGTGGTTTTGAGATTCTTGAAGGGTCTCATAAATATGTTCCCTCCTACTCCTTTTGTTGTTCCTCATTGGGATTTGAATCTTGTGCTGACCTTCTTAATGGGTTCTCCCTTCGAGCCCTTGCACAAGTGTCCATTGAGGCTTCTCTCTTTTAAAACGATCTTCCTCGTTGCAATCACCTCGGCAAGGAGGGTAAGTGAGCTTCAAGCTCTAAGTTCCAAACCCCCATTCCTGACCATTCATGCTGAAAGGATGGTTCTCAGGACCAGGGCTGCTTTTCTGCCTAAGGTGGTGACTCCTTTCCATCTTGGGCAGTCCATTACCCTTCCTACCTTCTATCCTCCCCCTCACCCGTCTAAGGAGGAAGAGAGACTGCACCGTCTGGACCCTAAGAGGGCGGTGTTCTATCTGGACAGGAATAAAGACTTCCGGATGGATGACCAGCTGTTTGTTGGTTTTGCTGGCTGCAAGAAGGGTAGAGCGGTGCACAAGCGCACACTTTCCAGGTGGATAATCCTGTGCATCAAGATCTGCTACTCTCTTGCTGGTAAGGACCCTCCTGAGGGTATTAGAGCACATTCTACTAGAGCAAAGTCTGCAACATCTGCTTTGTCTAGGGGTGTACCTGTTGAGGATATTTGCAAGGCCGCGACTTGGGCCTCCCTCCACACTTTCGCGAAGCATTACTGCTTGGATACCGAGGTGAGGAGGGATGGCCACTTCGCGCGCTCTGTCCTCCAAGACTTCCTGGTGTAGCAGAGTGGGCACCCTCCTCCGGGAGTGGGGACTGCTGTGGGAATCTATTCACAAGGTGAGGAATCCACACGGCAGATGTATCTATCAGAAGAACAAGTTACTTACCTTCGGTAACGCTTTTTCTGGTAGATACTATATCTGCCTGTGGATTCCTCACTGACCCACCCGCCTCCCCGTTGTCCACTCTGCTATACCTGGTCTTTCTGTATATATGTTTATACTATTGATTTAGTTCTATGTGTACTGTGTACATTGTATATTTGCATATTTGCTGTCGTTGGTCCGTCCGTGTGCCTCGAAGGCACGGAAAAAAGGGCGGAACTGACGTCATCACGCCGGCGTGGGCCTGATATGGGGTCGGTGACGTCAGACGGAGTCGCGCGCGATGCCGTGCTCCTGTGACGTCGCCCACGTCGGCGTACTACGAAGAAAATTTCCGAATGTTGCTGGCGCAAGGGGGATATTCACAAGGTGAGGAATCCACAGGCAGATATAGTATCTACCAGAAAAAGCGTTACCGAAGGTAAGTAACTTGTTCGCCAGGATTTTATGATTCAGACCTAGATTGTTATTGGTCCAGGTCCTAATCCATAACAAGATAGGAGCCATTAAGAGGGTATCAGTAATATACCCTAAGCCGAGTTCCTGATGAACTGAAAACGAGGCTGTTGATTGGGGAAGCCCTAATATGGAACGAAGGAACTTGTTTTCTTCCCTCTGAATAGCTTCGCCATTCACATAACCCCACAGACCTGAACCATACCTCGCTATAGCCACAGATTTTGCCCTGTGCAAGTTTAGTAAAGCACCAGTTGGCTTCCCACCCAGTCTCCTCGAAAAACTTAAAATAGCATTGGCCGAGCTCCTAACTGCTTTGATTTTAGCTGTAATTTGAGGAGCCCAGCTTCCTTTGGTGTCAAAAAGTACACCCAGGTAAGTAAAATTTTTGACATTCGTGATCACGTCACCATTGCAATGAAACTGCTTTGTATTATTTTTGGCGGCCCCAAAGGCCATGACGTGAGATTTGGAGTTATTTATCACTAAGTCAAGTGAGGACATAAAATCATTAAAAGCATTTAAGAGTCTTTGCAAACCTAAATGAGTCCGAGCTATCAAAGCTGCGTCATCCGCGTACAGGAGAACAGGGATGCGTGTATCCCCTGCACGCGGAGTATCCAAGGTAGCAGTTAAAAGAGTCTTCTCTAAGGAATTTATATAGAGAGTGAACAGCATGGGTGCAAGAATGCAGCCCTGCCGCACACCCCTACTTGATTTGAACCAAGCTGTACGATTTCCGTCATGATCCATTCTAATAGAAGCTTTTAGGTCCTTGTGGAGTTCTGCCAAAAAGTAAACAAGTGGGGGATCAAGTCCCAATTTTAACAGCATGGTCCACAGCCGAGCTCTATTTACCAAATCAAAGGCCGTGGACAGGTCCATAAATGCTACAAAAATTGACCCTTTTTTTGCAGTAGTGTATTTCGATATTAACAAATGAAGATTTAAGCATTGGTCCTCTGTTCCTCTACCAGCACGAAACTCATACTGGGCATCTGATAAAATATCATTGTCTAGGGACCAATTGTTGATTCTTGCTAACAAAACTTTGCCCAGAATCTTCATGGAAGAATCCAATAAAGAAATTGGACGAAAACATTTGGGGTCACTTCTTAGGCCCTTTTTAAAAATGGGTACTATGATTGAACATGCCCAAGTTTTTGGCAATCCCCCCTCGTACACACAGTTAAAGACATTGGCTAAAATCTCAGCCCACATCTCAGGATTAAGTTTGTATAGGTCCAAAGGTACCCCATCTGGGCCGGGAGCTTTATTAGCAGCAGAACCTAAAATTGCCAGTTCTACTTCAGGTTTACTAAATTTTAACTTAGTAGGGAGAGTTGGGGAGCCGGGCATTACAAGTGCCTCAACTGGTTCATTTGAGCCATATATGTTAGAGAAATGTTTGATCCATTCAGCTTCAGGGATGTTAATTTCAAGATCGGTGTTGCTTGTTTGAGCAAATAAAGGATTATTAATTATGGACCAGTATTTGGAACTTTGTTTAAGGGTTACAGAATCCATTAGTGAATCCCATGCTTCATCTTTGATGGCCTTTTTTCGCGCCTTAACCGCCAAAGCATATCTTTTTCTCAACTGTGCCACCAAAGACCTATCTCGAGGGGATTGTTTAAGGGCTTTCAGCAATGCTGAGTGTGCCTTGGAGCAGGAGCGATCAAACCACCCAAAGGCTGGAGCGGAACCCCTCCTTGGTTTAGCTATTAATTCCTTTTCAAGTCTGGCACAAATAGCTTCGAAGGCACTAACTACCTCCTTCCTCCCCCCTCTCTCCGTCCCTACATTTCTCAATTTCTGCGGCCATTTTTTGCTCAATCTGGGCATGAAAATCCTCAGGGCAAACTTTACACCATTTGAGGCGCCTACCCTGGTCTCTGCTCTTTACGTCCCTCGCACCAGTAGCCCTCAAATCCCCTTTGCTCAAACCCGAAAAAACATCCAAAACTAACGGCACCGGGTTGTGGTCACTAAACCCGCTTACAATTGCATTATAAAACAATACATAACGTAAGAGCCCCGGGGACATAAAAAAATAATCGATAATTGATTCACTCCCTCTTGCATTATACGTGACCACACGGTTTGTTGAATCTGAAAACCCTGGTTCATATAGATCATTGGATGATAACAGATTTTCCATTGCCACACCCTTCGGGGTATGTTCGAAATGTGGCAACGATGTGTGGTCTGGACCGGTATCATCTATGATCTGGCAGTGTAACTCACACAGATGAACATTAAAATCTCCCATCATAATTAACTGAACAAAAGTGGTTTGTTTTGACATGTAATTATTTAAAAAGGAGGATAAACCTTCAAGAACAAAATTAGGGGGTCCCCCCTGCACGGAGTTATAACAATTTACAAACACAATCTTATTCTTGTCTGCCAAAAGAATTTCCACCAGCTGAAAAAAGTGTGAGGAACTGGGTATCTCTTTGACTGTCCCTGCTAATTTTACTGAAACTAGAAGTAACAGTCCCCCTCTATCCCTTCCAGCCATGGAGCTCTGCGCATTGACAACGAATGAAATATAGCCATCTACCCAGAATCCCTTATCTTTTGACCATGTTTCTTGTAGGGCAACTATATCGTGTTCCTTCACTTGTTGTAGCCAAATCGGATCATCCTGTTTGGCCCGTAGGTCCGCGATGTTCCATGATAATAACCTGATGAGCCCCCGATCCAGTTCTGGAGGGTCATTTGTAGCAGTGTTAACCGTATTATCTAATGTAGTGGCCTCTACATTAACTGGGCATGGGACAGTCCGGTTATCGTGCTCGGGCTCTAGTCATTCAGTATCTATTCGATCGGCTAAAGCCGAGAACCTATTTGACAACAATAGATCGTTTGAAGGACTGATCCTTACAGAATTAACTAGGCTGCTACCCTTGGGTGGCTTTGTCACCCAGTCATTACCACACTTTGGCGAGATAAGTTTGTCCTCCGCCCAAATATTTTTGGAAAAATGTGGCTTATTGTTTTCACTATCGCCTGGCCTATAGGCTCGAGGGTAGAAAAAGCCAAGGGGCATTGCTCGAACACCTTTTCCTACAGGGTCCAAAGGAGAACCATCCCAGAAGAGGCAGCTGGCGACACCTCTAGATTTAAAATTAACAATTACACAATCTCCTTCTACATTTTTCTTACTTGAGCCCACCCAATTCACCCTTCTACTTGTAACAATATTGTCTGCGATGTTACTCTCTCCCGTGCAATTAGCATTGCACCATTTTTTAACATGCTTAAAAAGAGTATCCTGATGTTCCACCTCCCCATCTGCAAGTTTGGGCACGTTAACCAGAATTGCTACAAAAGGTGTTGCATCCGGAGGAAGATTTACTGGGGGTACCCTTCTCGCCACAGCCCCCCGCTGGTCTCTAGGCCTTACTGAGGTATTTACACTGGGAACCGCCTCCATCATGGGAATATATATCCCCTCCTCCACTTTCCCTTTTTTTTTAACAGGGTTTTCAATGACCACATTAGAAGTAACAGTCGATATATTTATGGAAGGACCCCTGACATTAGGGGCAGGAACCTGGGCAATTGAAGGACATGACCCCATAGGTGTAAGTGAAGCGGGGCCTGCCTATTAAGAGCGTCATTAATACGCTCACATTTAGCCACAAGAGTCTTGACACAATCCCTCAGTCTCAGTGATGTCAGAAGCAATCTGGATTAATGCGGCTTCCAGTCTTTCTGTAAACAGTTTTTCCAATAAAGTTGAGATGCCCTCCTCAGTTACGTAAGTTTTCTGTAAAGGCCCAGGCTGGTTGGAAGCAGTCTTACATGCAACCCCCGGGGTCGTGGGTAAAGATGGTATCACTGTTTCGGGCAAAACCGGTAAAGGAAGAATTGTGGAGGATTGTGGCAGGGTGGGTCTGCAAGAATCAATGATGACCCTAGGTTCCAACGGTATGCAGTTTATGACAGACGCACTAGATATGTTAAGTGCCCCAGGGCTGGTTGCAAGACCCAACTCACGTTCTGACTCTGCAATCTGCGTTGATAGCTCCCCCACCTTAGTTGTCAAATACGTTATAATGCTGGTCGTGTACTTTGGCACCTTGGCTTTAACTTCGCCAGGCACCGTTGTTGCCAGTTTGCGCTTACCCATGGTGAAAGGGATGTGGCCCGTCCCGTCCCTGGTCGTCCTTGGACGGCCTTAGATGGCCCGCCCTCTGCCCGGGCTCCGCCCGGCACGTCCCGCGCGCGTCCTCGCGGGACGGGAGGCGTACTCGTGTTTAATAGCGCCCCCGGGCGCTGCCTCTGTCGTCGCCGGTGAGCCCCGGGGCACCTGGGAAATGTAGTGTCGGCCGTTGCCCTCACGGCGCTACAAGGGGTGCAGTGATGTCCTCAGCCGTTTCCCTCACGGCAGCCTCGGCGGCAGGTAAGTGCGCTGTTACCAGAATCAGAATGTCCGTTTCCCTCACGGCGCGGTCTTGAGAGGTCTCCCTCTGAGCGCTCGGCGCACTCGTGTTTAATAGCGCCCCCGGGCGCTGCCTCTGTCGTCACCGGTGCGCCGGTGAGCCCCGGGGCACCTGGGAAATGTAGTGTCGGCCGTTGCCCTCACAGCGCTACAAGGGGTGCAGTGATGTCCTCAGCCGTTTCCCTCACGGCAGCCTCAGCGGCAGGTAAGTGCGCTGTTACCAGAATCAGAATGGCCGTTTCCCTCACGGCGCGGTCTTGAGAGGTCTCCCTCTGAGCGCTCGGCGCACTCGTGTTTAATAGCGCCCCCGGGCGCTGCCTCTGTCGTCACCGGTGCGCCGGTGAGCCCCGGGGCACCTGGGAAATGTAGTGTCGGCCGTTGCCCTCACGGCGCTACAAGGGGTGCAGTGATGTCCTCAGCCGTTTCCCTCACGGCAGCCTCGGCGGCAGGTAAGTGCGCTGTTACCAGAATCAGAATGGCCGTTTCCCTCACGGCGCGGTCTTGAGAGGTCTCCCTCTGAGCGCTCGGCGCACTCGTGTTTAATAGCGCCCCCGTACGCTGCCTCTGTCGTCACCGGTGCGCCGGTGAGCCCCGGGGCACCTGGGAAATGTAGTGTCGGCCGTTGCCCTCACGGCGCTACAAGGGGTGCAGTGATGTCCTCAGCCGTTTCCCTCACGGCAGCCTCGGCGGCAGGTAAGTGCGCTGTTACCAGAATCAGAATGGCCGTTTCCCTCACGGCGCGGTCTTGAGAGGTCTCCCTCTGAGCGCTCGGCGCACTCGTGTTTAATAGCGCCCCCGGGCGCTGCCTCTCAGGGCTACTGTGAAGGGCCATTTATCGGCTTTGTCGGCGTTCCTTTGCTTGCCGGATCAGCCGTCCTTGTTTAAATCACCCATTGTGTTATGGTTCATTAAGGGCCTTACCAACAAATTTCCGCCCTCTCCCTTTATTGTGCCTCAATGGGACTTAAATCTTGTCTTAATCTACTTGATGGGTTCTCCTTTTGAGCCCTTGCACAAGTGTCCCTTGAGATTATTGTCTTTTAAAACAGTGTTTCTTGTTGCCATTACCTCGGCAAGGAGGGTAAGTGAGCTTCAAGCTCTGAGTCCGAAACCCCTGTTAATGACCATTCATGCTGAAAGAATGCTACTCAGGGTCAGGGATGCTTTTCTGCCTAAGGTGGTAACTCCCTTCCATCTGGGGCAGTCCATTCCCCTTCCTACCTTCTATCCTCCCCCTCACCCTTCCAAGGAGGAGGAGCGGTTTCACCGTCTGGACCCTAAGAGGGCCGTGAGTTTTTACCTTGCTAGGACTAAAGACTATCGTGTGGATGACCAGCTAATCGTGGGCTTCATGGTCGCAGGAAAGGCAGAGCGGTGCACAAGCGCATTCTTTCCAGGTGGATTATCTTTGCATCAAGATCTGTTATTCTTTGGCTGGTAAGGAACCCCCAGAGGGTATTAGAGCTCATTCTACCAGAGCAAAGTCTTCTACATCTGCATTGTCTAGAGGTGTTCCTGTGGAGGAAATTTGTAGGGTGGCAACTTGGGCCTCCCTCCATACTTTCGCGAAGCATTGCTGCTTAGATTCCGAAGTGAGGAGGGACGGACACTTTGTGCGCTCCGTCCTGCAGGACTTTTTGGCATAGAAGGGTGGACGCCCTCCTCCGGGAGTGGGGACTGTTGTGTGATTCTGTTCACAAGGTGAGGAATCCACTGGCAGATGTATCCATCAGAAGAACAAGTTACTTACCTTCGGTAATGCTTTTTCTGGTGGATACAGAATCTGACTGTGGATTCCTCGCTGGCCCACCCGCCTCCCCGTTGTCCACTCTTGTATACCTACAATAGGGATAATGTGATAAAAACTGACTGTTACTTTCAAAGAAAGTGTATTATTCTTTTTGCTTTCCTGCATTGATTTCACACTGTGTGTGTTGGTTTGAATAATATATATATATATATATATATATATATATTCACTGAAAAAACCATAGGTTATAGACCATATATAGTTAGGAATTAGCATTTAGAAAACCTTATTTTACTCACACAAAACCATTGAAATTCCATATATAGTTAGTTGCACTAACTATATATCGCGCACCCGCAATCCACTGCTGATGATGTCACATATTACATCATTCATGACATGGTCAGTGACATCACTGATGACATCACTGATGACATCATCTAGTGTCTGTCTGTTTTTGTAAAGTTTAAATACGTTTTACATATTGAAGAATGACTGGATGGATGGAAGACTGAGTGTGTGTGTGGCTGGCTGGGAGGTGTGTGACGCTGTGCATATCAATGTGTACTTGTATCAGTGATTGTATAAGAGAGTAAGTATGTGTTAGTATATGTGTGAAAAGTATGGTGTTCTGTGTTTAACTATAGATGAGGAAATCGAAGTGTGATTGATTCTTCACAGGACTGACTAGGTGTATGAGTGCATATGATAGTGTTCTAATAATAACTGACTGTATGTATGAGTAATTGTATGGGTGAATGAGTGAATGTGTGTGTAGACGTACGAATCAGTGAGTGCGTATGTAGTAACTGGTATTGGTGTGTCATGATGTCATCAGTGATGTCATTTGATATGTCATCAGTGATGTCATTTCAGATGTCATTAGTGATGTCATCAGTGATGTCACTGAAGTATGGTGTTCTGTGTTTAACTGTATAGATGAAGAAATGGAAGTGTGATTGATTCTTTACAGGACTGACTTGGTGTGTGAGTAACTCCATGGATGAGTGGCAGTGTGTGACTGTCTGCATAGGTGTATGACTGCATATGATAGTGTTGTAATAATGAGTGACTGTATGTATGAGTGATTGTATGGGTGAATGAGTGAATGTGTGTGTAGACGTAGGAATCAGTGAGTGCGTATGTAGTAACTGGTATTGGTGTGTCATGATGTCATCAGTGATGTCATTTGAGATGTCATCAGTGATGTCATCAGTGATGTCATTTGAGATGTCATCAGTGATGTCATCAGTGATGTCACTGACCATGTCATGAATGATGTAATATGTGACATCATCAGCAGTGGATTGCGGGTGCGCGATATATAGTTAGTGCAACTAACTATATATGGAATTTCAATGGTTTTGTGTGAGTAAAATAAGGTTTTCTAAATGCTAATTCCTAACTATATATGGTCTATAACCTATGGTTTTTTCAGTGAATTTTCAAGGTTTTGTAAATGCTAATTCCTAACTATATATGGTCTATAACCTATGGTTTTTTCAGTGAATTTCATTGGTTTTTTAACAGCTAATATCTGTAGCTGTAAAATGTATTCTTCTTTAAATCCAAAAATATATTTTATATGTTTATTAATAATTTTTTTTTAAAATATTTTTTTTTCTTCGTTCCCGCTTCGCGAATCGGGAAGCTTCCCGTTAGCTGACCTTGATGCCGCGAAATAGACCGCGAGCCGGTAAACGTTTCTTTACCGCAACTGCCGCGTTAGAAAACAACATTGTGACGCCTCCCGTCCGCATGACGTTTCGCGTTGTCGCGTGATACGTCATATGACGTGCTACGTTAGCGAACTGGTACGCTTACCGAGTCGCAAAGCACAGGTTTCTGGAAGCAAACCGGGAGGCCCTGCAAAGCGCTTAACGTAAACACAGCAGGTCATGTGACTTGGTAATAACACTTTTCATTGGTTCATTTCACTTTTGGTTTCCTAATGATGTAAGACTAGGTCATATAATCTAAAATGAACACTTTTCATTGGTTGAGAACTATTGTTTTTCCCAAATGATGAAAATCCCTCCTTCTTTCCTCACTCTGACTTTCATCATTGTGAGAGAAAGACCCTTTGTTACCAGTGAGCAATGGCTTCTTTAGTAGCTTCAGCTGGTGCTTCCCCACCACCTCGACCACATCCAAGGAAGAGTGGACCACCTGCTCAAGTTATAATTCAGCAAGAAGAGGAAGAAGAGGAACAGGACGACGAGCACGAAGAGAGGCACTTTTTGCCTGAGGAGCCCAGGACGTCTCACCGGAAAGAAAACTTCATTTGGCAATTTTTTAAAATTCCCAAAGGTCAGAAAAAAGTAAATGCAAGATACGTAACTTGCCTTATATGTCAAGATAGACTGTCCAGAGGGACCGACAAAAAATACAGTTTCGGAAACTACACAATGCATCGCCATATGACTAGGTGGCATCCTAACAACTACAGTGCTGCACAGTTTCGTAACGACCTAGATAATCTCCCTATTATGGCCAGAAGATCTGTTGTACCGGAAGTAATGGGACCAGAGGGCAGGGAGATGGTGCCAAATATACAAACGAGATTTCGTGAAGTAAAACAAGTCTGCGTACATTGCAGTGGATTCATTTGCTACGGAGAAAGAAGCATCACTCTGATCAACAGAGCTATTGACAATCATGCTCATGTTTGTCCGAAACGCCCCAAACAATAAATTCTTTTTTTTTTTTTGTTGCTCCTGTTGAGCCCTTTACAATGAATCGTTTTCATTGCCCCCTCCAAGAAAAACCCCAAAAAATATAAAACTGTTCAGAAAAATTCAAAAAAAGTAAAAAAATGTTCAGAAAAATAATAAAAAAAATATAAAACAACAAAAACAAAAGTTCTTTTCAGAACTACCTCCCCGTTATTAAAAAATTGGTACAATATTTGGAACTGTGCCAACCTCTATTTCTCGTAGTTCGCTTCCCAGTTCGCTCGCCGGTACGCGAACCGGAAGTGAACCAAAATTTTTTTTTTTTTAAAAGAACAGTAAGTATAAGGGAAGGAAACAGACACTTATGTTAAAAGAAAGACAGCTATAGGGGAGTAAACTAGAGATACTATTACCCGTAATCCACTGCTGATGATGTCACATATTACATCATTCATGACATGCTCAGTGACATCATCAGCAGAGGATTGCGGGTTTTTTGGCAACGTGCCTTATCCACGGTTTAATAACGCTGCCTTTTGCTTTATATAAGTTTTCAAATTGTATGAAATATATACCAATAGGTCGTTATGAACCTTTAGGTAGTGCTTTTCTTCATGAGGTCTGGTCGCTTCCATACACATACAGATGTTTCAAAGATGATCAAGAAGTTTATCTGAATGGAGAGGAATGCACTGAGACGCCAGATCATTCACTAATGTGTAGGCACATACAGTTACACGGTTCATGCAACAAACACCGACCAAATATGGCTTGCGTGTTGCAAGGCACGCCAGTTCCTGCTATCATCCCCACGTTCAAGTTGTTGGAAAATGGTAGTTATTTGATGCTCAATAATGAAGATTGTTCTGGGTTAATTAAAAGTATTCCTTTTATCGTAACAGTAAGTGAACGGGTTATTTGCTGCAGAAATGTTCTATTTCCTCCCACACATGAACATAGGGAGTTTTCAATCTGGCCACAAATACCAACCTTGGGAGCAGATTTCAACGGCATGGCAAGAATAAGAGCTCTTTTGTCTCAGAGAGAGGTGGCCTTGAGTTCGGCCCGTGAAACTTTCGTGCTTCACATAGCGAACACCCGTACAGAGGTGCAGACCCTTTTCAATACTGATTCGCCTTTGCATTTCAGCGACATGGTTCGGACTATCTTTAACGCGTCCTCCACAAAGGCCCTGGCGCACTTTTTTAAAGTTGTTACCAGTGGTCTCGTGACTTCATTTGAGAAAATCTTTGGAGTCATCCCTGCTTTCTTTCATTCTATTTTTTCCACTGGGCTTCGTGGATTCCCATTTTTACTTGCATTACCAGCGGACGCTCTTGTGCTTTTTTACATTTTTAAATATGGATGTCCCTCCTGTGCAAGCTCCCGCCCTGCAGCTGCTGACACTGTTCCGCAATCGCATGCTAGAATATTATGGCACAATGCCGTTGGCGATATTAAGCACGGCATATGGATTATCTTTTCGATTCTCCTACTTCACCTGTGTCCAGCCTGTATTTCACTGCCTGACCTGTGATTTCGATTGGGCCATTGATTTGTGTCTCTGCGGACCGGTTTCTCCTGACGTCGACTTTAATCAGCTGATGACTCCTATCATTACTCACGAGTTGGTTTGTCCTGGCGAAAGGATTATGGCTGTGGCATTGATGCATGGACTAATTGGTCCCTGGAATTTACTGGCGGCAACACAGTCTTTCTTGGAACAGAGCTTTCTTGAAAACCCACCGAGCTGTCCTCTGATGGTGATAGAGGATCCGGTGCTGGGAGAGCACGTATGTTCTTTTCCGCTTTTAAATTGGATGGCTGAACTCTTTTCGGATGAAGACGGTGACTTCCTATTGGAGGCTGTTGCAGCTTATTTTGCATACACAGTTATGTCATAGACCTTTTTCATGTTTGATATGCTGAGTACTAGCATTTCATTGACAATTCATTGACTTATTTGTCAAGTTTTTATTATTTAGCTTGCCTATTGGCTTAAGACTCGATAAAGTACTTGGCTGTTTTATTTTTCTTTAGCATTAAATTTTCCTAGTTTTTAATGTTTTACCTTGCGGACCGTCCACATATAAAGTTGCAATCTGCTCTCATGAGATGGCACTTCTATTATCTTATTCAGTTCGTTTCCGGATCATGGGGAGGTGTCATCTAGGTCCTGGATATCTTTACACCGTGTTAAGTTAGCATGGGCTCATTACCGGTTTAAACGCCATTTTTCCTTTTTTGCAACTTCTGCACACGACACTTAGTTGTTGCTTTAGCTTTCAACCTAGTAGTTCATCGTGGTTTACATGAGAATAATATGTTATTGCTCTACTATCTGCTTTGCTTGTTAAACTATATCTGTACAGCGAGTGCTGAAGTTTCAAGAACAACACGATACAGAATTGTTATGAGGTCTGATCTCCACGACTTCATACTCATAACATAAGTGCAGCTTCTGCCAATTCTGGGCATGAGGCGGGTTTTATATTGCTTTGCCGAACACACATACACAACAGTTGATGCGGTTCACATGAAGAGAGAGCTGGTGTATGCTGATGTGATTCCTTCAAATCTAAGACACTAAAGTATGGGCACGCCCTAAACCAACACAAACAGACCTTCTTAGCAAATAATATAATATGTGTATTAGGGAGGGTGAGAAATAAGCAGCCGCGGGCCGTGGAGGGAGTTACGGTGGGGCAGGGAGGCGGGGAGGGGGAGGGGCAGGGTGGAGCCCTCTCCACCCTGCCCCTCCCCCTCCCCGCCTCCCTGCCCCACCGTAACTCCCTCCACGGCCCGTGGCTGCTTATAAGTGTTGCTAACTCTTATTCATTTACAGCATGTTAACATACTGTCACCATTCGCTTTTTATGTACTAGTAACTATGCTGGTAATTTTGCTACTGATAATATGTGTACTTGTATTATCTAAGATACTACGCCTGAGAAGACGGCATTAGTAAATAAACATTTCAAATACACATGTGTTCTTCTTAACTCCATGTTCTGGTTTCTAAGAAATATATAACGACCGACTGTTCATGAGTTCCACGTATCCTGAGGTACTATAAGTTCATATTCTGGATTGTCTAAACATTGAGAGTTTGTTATATCCAATGTGACACTGTACCTAGCTTGCTAAGGGGTTTTTGATTACTAAGGTGAGTTTTGGGGCACCCTAATTCGCCGAGGATCCAATCCTCTGTCCACAGTTCTGTGTGAGAACAGAAACCCTGCGACAGGGGCACCCCCGACCCTTGCTAGAGCTTCATCACACTTGCGATACAACTCCAGCAATGCGCCACCTTTACGGCACAGATACATCACGCATCTGTGCTGTTTTTGCCCCATGATGCGCCGCATTGTAAATGCAGCACACCATAGGTGACGGAACAGCGGCACAGAATGACTAACACATCCCTGGTGATGCGCCAGTCATCATAAATCTATCCCTATGCTTCTTATCTTGTTAGAGATGAACCGCCATATGTATCATCAAAGTTTTTTGCATTTCCTAAATAGCGAACTTTAAGGAATAAATAGCGATTCTTTACCATTCCTAGTTTGCGATGAGCTATTTGCTAATTACAAATTACCCATTCATTTCCTTCATTTCCATAGGGCGGTTGGACTCACTTTTAGCTCGAACGGCTGAATGGATTTCCACGAAACTTGGCAAAATTGTAGGGACTGGTAGCCCGATGTGCCTTTGCTATGTCTCAAGATATATGCTCCAGTGGTTTTTACGAAAATTAACTTTGAAAAATATATATTGGGCTACATTGGCCTATATATATGTTGGAGCCCAAATGTAGCCCAATGTAGCCCAATGAAGCCCAATGAAGCCCAATGTAGCCCAATGTAGCCCAAAGATGGCCGCCAGAGACAAAAAAAACAAATGTAGCCCAAATATCAGCCAGATGTAGCCCAACTATAGCCCAGTGACAGAATGACCAATCAGCTTCGCAAACCTCCGTTACGCGAAGCGGAGCGCTGTTACAGATATATATCTTTTTTTGAACGTTAATTTCTCAAAATCCACTGGAGCACATATATTGAGACCTAGCAAAGGCACATCGGGCTACCAGTCCCTAATATTTTACCAAGTTTCGTGCAAATCCATTCAGCCGTTCGATTATTATTATTATTTATTTTTTTTGCCCCGCGGGGCCCTTTTAAAACCTCCACATCAAACCTAGGGGGTCAGCGAGGATCTACTATGCCCCCTTATGGTCATTTGCCCCTTCGCTTTGGCCTCCTCTTGTCTCTCGATCCTACCGAGAGACAAGATGGCGGCCGCTACGGACTGTTTGGAATGTTTACAGACGCCGGAGAACCAATCAGCTTCGCTTCACAAAGCTCCGTTGCGCGAAAAGTACGCGTACTGGAGCGCTGCCCGGTCCGCTGTTTCAGATATATATCTTTTTTTAAACGTTAATTTCTCAAAATCCACTGTAGCACATATATTGAGACCTACAAAAGGCACATCGGGCTACCAGTCCCTACAATTTTGCCAAGTTTCGTGCAAATCCATTCAGCCGTTCGGGCTAAAAGTGAGGCCAACCGCCCTATGGAAAACTCAATGTTAAAAACACGTTTTGGGACCCCCCTTTTTTCTCGGCCCCCCCTTGACGAAATCCCCCCAAATTTTCAGGGGCTGCTCAGAAACAAAATGTTCAATTTTCCTGAAAATTTCAGCCAATTCCGTCCACAAACGCCAAAGTTATTAGACATAGAATTTTCAAAAATCCCATAGAGAAAAAATCCTAACTATATATACCTACTGGCGACCGCCAGTAGGTAATATATATATATATATATATATATATATATATATATATATATATATATATTGTTCAAAACGCTCAACACTGGAGGGCACTTCCACAAGCTCCTGGACGCCGCTGCAGTAAAGAACACGAGACCCAAATTTCAGGTGAGTTTTCTTATTTAATCAGCACCTTCGTCAACATAACGTTTCGGCCTGCACAGAGGCCTTGGTCACAATATATATATATATATATTGTTGTCGGTCCGTCCATGTGCCTCGAATGCACGGAAAAAAGGGCGGAACTGACGTCATCACGCCGACTAGGCACTCTTATGGCTCCAGTCACATCAGCGGAGCCGCGTGCGGAGCCATGCTATTGTGACGTTGTCCTCGTCGGCGTGGAGAGCTACAAAAACTTTCCGAATGCTGCTGGCGCAGGGGGATATTCACAAGGTTAGGAATCCATAGGCAGATACTGTATCCACCAGAAAAAGCGTTACCGAAGGTAAGTAACTTGTTCATCCCATCCAAAGATTTTACTTCTGACTTTAGTCCTTTAAGTCCCAAGCCACCACTGTAATATACTTATAACCCTCCAATTAGGACATCAGGGGAGGCACCTAGAGACTTGAAGAGTGTCAAGCAGAGGCCAAGCACCAGGGTCCTGTCTTGGTCCAGTTGCTACTGGTCGGATGGGAAGTTGCAGGAAAAGGCCTCTTATAGCTTGCTGTGTCCCTGTAGAGGTGAGCCTTATGACCCTTGGAGTTCACTTCTTTGTCCTGGTATAAAAGGGAGCAGATACAGTCCTCCAGGGTTCCTTTCGGGTCAAAAACACCATTTTCAGTCATCTAATATTCATTGTGTCTAGAACTGTTCTGAAGTAGTGCCTGGTGATTCTGCCGCTATTCCTGGCACAAGCTGTTGGGTGGGAATGATACCCGAGTGTGCTTAACCATTAGGGTAAAAGTTCCTGGGCACAACACTACCCACTTTGGGTATTTTCAAGACGGTGGAATGCCTTTGCTCACTCTAAACTTGAGTTCTGAGCGCTGGGAGTGTGTGTGGGGAGTGTACTATGGTAATCTTAGTGTGCTCCCAAATCCAGTTTGAGGGAGTCACTGTGTTTCCAATAAACTCAGATACTCTGGTAGAAGAAAGCATGCTGCTGATTGTTGTATATAAAACTCAGTAGACCTGTCAAGCAAGATTTGACATTGACAGGATTTAAAACTGTAATGTCAAAAAATAGATTCACACACCTCAATCCTGCACATTTTATCAGGTTCAGACAGGTCAGTCTATTATGTGCTCATGGAAAGCATTTTGCATCCATTCATACCTATTCAAGTGCAAACTACTGTCTTGCAGAAGTGGGAGTGTAACTGCAAATGGCCTCCAGAGGCTTAAACCGGGTAAAAGTAACTTTTTAAAGAAAATTTTCTGTAATATTCATTACAGATCCAACTTAACCATTAAATTGATTTTTTTATCATTATTAAAAACAGTTGTTTAATTATTTTTCTCCCCGTTTCCTGACTGATATCAGCATATTTTAAATGTAATAACATAACTGAGTGTTGTTCTATGGAACAGCCATCCGTGCTACAGTGAAAATAGCTTTTGGGACTTTTTCACTGTAAGGACATGTTTTACAAAACATTCTTACATGTCCTACTTTTAAAAAACATGTTCCCTTCCTAATGGGCACTAAGGCATATCTTAGGGTGTCTCATAAATATTCAAAAGGAAGATTTTATCCTGTCAAAATCTATTATTTTGAAAGGTTGAATTTGAAATTTAAAACTGCAATAACAAAGCTATCAATGGTAAACCTGAAGTTAGGTTTGCGCTGTCACTATAGTGGGTGGCACAATGAGTGCTGCAGTCTAATAGTGACATTGAACATGCAGGCCTCGGGTATACTTTGTATCATATACTAAGGGCTTATAGGTAAGTTAAATATACCAATCAGGGGCATGCCAGTTTCTCCATGTTGAAAGTAGGAGCACAGGCACTTCACCATTAGTTAGCAGGGTAAAGTACATACAGTTCTACATCCAGCAGAAATGTAGGGTCCAGCAAAAGGCGAAAAACTGAGGTGACCCTACAAAAAGAACAGGTTTCTTACAATGGTATAAACTGATGTAAGTGCACAGCCGCTGCTGCATCTTTGCTGCTCCTTGTTATCATGACTGGAAGTGGAACAGAGTCACGACGGAGGCTAATCGTGCTACCTACTGGTGTGTAGGAGTGATTGCAGAAAGTTTTCCGCAGCCTGACTGGCACTTTGTAGGAGGCTGGCTCAGTATATTGTGTCCACCTATGGTGAGGCACTGAGTCCAGGCAATCCTTGGTGATAGTGTTTAGGTCCCTGAAAACCAGAGCTCTCAAGGGGTAGCGTGGAGAGCAGCTAAGGCTTATTCAGGAGGGTGTAAAGCAAGTGCATTTAACACTACAGTCAGTCAGTAAGCTTTTCACACAAGAAAGAACCACACCAGGTTAGTTTAAAAATTCTTTGTATTTGTTAACATATACTAGACACTATCTTGGTATATCTCCTACCCTGAGATCAATTACACACACAAAATACTTCAGTGATAGATAAATAGCATAAGAAAACACATAGGGCCCAACTGGGCGGGGGATGCAAACCATATACTAAAATAGTGGAATGTGAGGTAAGCACCAAATCAGACTAGTATCCAAGGATGGATGACCCCAGGAGAAACATGGAACTACTCAAGGTGAGTAGCCAGGACCCCGAGGCGCCTGGTTGCTGAATGGTTACACTGTGTCAAACGTTCATATGGTAATACAGGGTAAGTCGCAGTTGGATTTTTACAGTTCTGCGAAACTTCCCCAGGGACCTAGAAGGAATCACTTGTATCAAGGAAGGTTGGAGAGCCACCCCACCCATGGATACCCCAGGAACCTAGATACCTAAACCAGGGAACCCAGGTGTATAGTGATGAAGTGGTGTCGGAACTGCCCATAGACACCAGTGGAGGTATGTGGAAGATTAGAAGCTACAGCATTTCATGGACCCGGTCGGTGGAACCAGGACGTGGAATCCAGACGTAAAGAACCTGAATGCAGATGGGACAGAATCCAAACCACCAGGAGGTGACCAGGAGGCACAGGTGCATAACTCCAGCCCTTGTCTTGAAGCAGCAGCTGTGGAGCCCAGGCGACGATGCAGGAGCACAGGAGCCTTTCACAAACTGTCCCATGCCGATCGACGAGTGCAGGAAGGTCGGTGGTCTGTAAGACCACTAACAAGCCTTGGCAAATGCGACCAACGGATTGCGGGTGAAGATGCTGTGTTGCAGACCAGCAAGGTATGTAGGACTAACTTAGCAAGGGTAAGTCAGGGCCAGCCCTCAGTAGGTAGGAGAGCCAACAGGAATTGTTGGAACCTGCACAGGTAGTTGCAGGGAAGCCTCAGCAGCACACAGGAGATAAAGGACCACGATGCAGAGGATGCAGGCAGGACATCGTTCCTGGAGCTTTGCAATGCTGGAGGCTGAGGCTTCTTGGAGCTTGATGATCTTTCATGCAGAGAGCCAACAAGCTTTAGTAATGGCAAACAGATACTGTGCACAGGGAGGGGGTTCACGTTGGCTGGCAAGAAATTACAGTCACCTCAGTTACAGGGCAGACTAGGTAGGCCTCTGGCGAGCCAACAGACAACCATCTTTGTTGCAGAGCCAGGCGATTTCCGTGGGACAACAGGATCAGCAAACCAGTCATCGTCATAGAGGTGCCTGTGGATGCGGGGAAGTGACTCCTTCACTAGAAAGTAGATTCCTTCTGGCTTAGATGCAGGCTGAGTTCTTGGTAATTGGAGGATTCACTGCCACAGAGCTGCAGAACTTGAAGAAACACAGAGACAAAGATGCAGCAGGAATCTTCCTACCAAAGGCAGTCCTGTATTTGGTCGTGGTTCAAAGAACAGCAGTGTTTCAGTGTCCACCAGCAGAAGAGTCTTTGAACCGTCTTCAGTTGACAGGTAGTCGGATCTCGAAGTTGTTGTTGAGACGCACCTAAGGACCTACCCTCAGAGGAGCCCTTAAGTAACTCTAAAAAGGAGAAGGACCTTGTAGTAAATCAGTCCACCAAAGGAAGTTAGGTAAATGTAATGATCTTTATTGGATCATAAGCAGCAGAGTAAGAGCGGACTCTCCACAGCAGCAGCAGGACACCAACTGCCACTGTGAAGAACCCCATGAGAGAACAGTACAAGAACATAGAATATAGAACATGAGCTAACAGGTATTCCAGATAAACTAGAAAGGCAACTTACATGTACTACACATCTTCTCCCTTTCTGTTGTGAAACGAAAAAAACAATAAATAAAAGGGAAGAAAAAAAAAACTTAACAGATAAAATCTTGCAAATAAGCAGGCGGCCGTCGAGACCTGGGAGAACGTGAGCTCACAAGCCCACTCTCTGTAGAAGGAAAAACCTGTGAAGAAACAGGAGCATCCCCACCACCCGAACTAGTAACAGCACTATGGAGTGGAGACCCCTAGGACAAATGATAAGCCAATAAGTACCCACTCATAGTAGAAGCTGCAGTATCAGGCACACGAGAAGTACAATCACTCTCTGGCAGAGAAGCAGAGGACAAGTCAGATTTCACCCTTTTGTAAAGAGCAACCCGCCTGAAATTCCAACACTCACCATTGTTAAGAATTACACAATGGTTCAACACCTTCTTAACTTTAAAAGGTCCCTTGAATTTAGACATGCCCCTGTGCAGTCTACCCAACTTAACCTTAACTAAATCCCCCACCAAAAAGGTAGAAGAAACAGGAACAAGTGAAGAAGATGGACTGACCTCCGAGGATGGACCGACCTCCTCCCCATCAAAAGTGTCAGACTGAACCCGCAGAGTGACAACATCTCTCATCCATGAAGGAAACCATTTCAAACCAGGGTCACGCCCTCTCATCAATTGAAAAGGTGATAAATCCCCAACAACTAGAGGCGTAGTACGGTAGGCCCATAACATTTCATCCACCATCTTTCTGACAACACAACCACCAGAGGAAGCCATCTGAATAATACCTTTGACCACTTTATTCGCCCTCTCACATATCGCATTGCCCTGGGGATTATACAAGGACGTGCGATGATGAGAGATACCACAATCTTTCAAAAATGCCAGCAGGTCTCCAGAAGTGAGTTGAGGTCCATTATCAGTAATGAGAACAGAAGGTAGACCCTCTTCTTTAAAGAGATTACCTAAGAATCTGATGGTACAAGATGTGGTAATGTCATTAGTAAAATGAACAACTAACCACTTGGTGAAAACATCAACAACCACTATAGCAAATCGGTCTCTCTCATTGAGCTCACCCATCGGACCAATGAAGTCCAAGCAAATTGTGTGCCAAGGTAGACCAGGATTCTGAATATGAGTACCAGGAACTACTTTTGGACCAGTTTTCAGATGCTTCTCACCCTCTCTGCACAATGAACAATTTTCCACCCATTCAACCACTTGCGAATCTATTCCTGGCCACCAAAAGTGGTCTTTGATGCGTCTCTGAGTGAGAGTCTGACCCATGTGTCCCTCATGCGCCAATGCTAATAACTTGTTTCTCAACCCAAACGGTGGTATGAATTTTTCACCTTTAAAAAGAATGCCATTGACAATCGACAACTCATCCAAAACCTTTGCATAAGGTCTCACTGATACTGAGACGGTACTCTCACGTCTTGAACCTAACCTAATCAGTTTGATAACTTCTTGAAGAGTTGCATCGGCAGACATCTCCCTTAACCAATCACTAGAAGAGAACACACCCTCACCAACAAAAACAGCATCCTCAACTGAAGCTACAGCAATGTCATCACTGTCTAAGTACACTTTATGAGAACAACGCCAGTCCAACGGCAATCTTGAAAGACAGTCGGCCTGAATATTCCTCCACCCTTGAATATATTCTACTGAGTACTGAAACTCTTGTAACTTAGCTGCAAGCTTCATGAGCCGGGCTGAACCCTTACCTGCCCCTCCCGGTGAAAGTATCCTAATAAGGGGTTTGTGATCAGACCTCAATGTGAATTTCATGCCCCAAAGGTAAGTGCGGAAATATTCCACCGCCCAAGATGCAGCTAATGCCTCCCTTTCAATGACTGAGTAATTTTTCTCAGTATCTGTGAGTGTCCTTGAAGCAAAAGCTATGGTAACCTCTGATGACCCCTTCATTTGCGAGAGCATGGCACCCAAACCATGCGCACCGGCATCCACCGTGACAATAGACTTGTTATGAATGTCAAAAGGAGACAAAACTTTGGCATCACAAATCTCTTTCTTAATATTATCAAAACGTTGTTGTTGGTTTCCCCAGATAAAGCTCACCCCACGCTTAAGTAAAGATCTCATTTCAACATTCTTATCAGAATTGTTTTTGACAAATTTCGAATAATATTCAATCAGTCCCATAAAGGAACGTAGCTGATCCTTATCACTTGGCTGAGGTGCAGAACGAATAGCTTCACACAAATTTCTCTTTGGTTTGATGCCTGAAGAAGTGATGGTGTACCCCAAATAATCCACCTGGTCCACTCCAAACAAACACTTGTCCTTACGCAAGGTAAGACCAGCAGTGGATAACTTCTCTAAAACACACTTAAGGGTGACATTGTGTTAACTTTCAGTTTGGCCATATATCAAAATGTCATCCTGAAAGTAGACAACCTTTGGTACACCTTCAAAAATGCTTGACACCATTCGTTGGAAAACACTCGCTGCCGAAATGAGACCAAAAGGTAGACGAGTGAATTGATAGGTACCCCATGGAGTGATGAACGCCGTCAAGCATTTGGAATCCTTGTGCAAATCTATTTGGTGGTACGCACTCCTAAGATCTAATTTAGAAAAAAACTTAGCACCATTAAGAGTGGTAACAAGTTCAGTTATGTTGGGTAATGGGAAAGTGTCAGCTACAACACACTGGTTAAGAGACCTGAGGTCGACACAAAAACGGAGCTTGCCGTCAGATTTCTTGGTAACGACAATAGGCGAAACCCAAGGAGAAGCCTCAATTGGTTCAATTACTCCAGAGGCCAGCATGTCGTCTAGAAGACTTTTAACCTCATCTCTAATAATGATGGGAATGCGTCTAACTTTGTGTTGGACGGGAATAGCATCCTTTTTAAGGATTATTCTATGGGAATAACCTTTAAGATGACCCAATTTTTCGCTGAAAACCATTTTAAAATTTGAAAGAATTGAATATAATTCTGAGTCATCTACCACCATGACTTGGGGATCTGCACGGGGATTAACAATAATAGAAAGATCGTATTGGTGAACCCAACCTAGAATAGCAGGACCAGACTCAGAGACATAAACTTTGCCTTGAATTTGTCTCATGGAAAACCTTATAGTAGCTTGAAAGAAAGTACCCAAGGATGTCTAGGGGTTCACCCTGATAGCCACCTGGAGATATGTCCTTTGGAAGAAGAGGACCCATACCCCACACTTCCACATACACTATCATTCCAAAGTGTGTTTAACGTGAACCAGTGTCCACCATTAAATGTACATCTTTCTCATTGATAGTAAACAAGGCTTTAGGTCTGTTTTTCCTTTTGAGTTCTTCGTGCTGAACACTATTCTCATCACTAACTACTAAAATGTTGTCAAATTCTCCATTTGATTCTGAGATGTCATTTATACAAGAAACAGAGGAGCGAGGTATGCTTTTGCATACCCTAGCATAATGTCCCAACTTGCCACATTTCAGACATTCTTGCTTAAGTGCAAAACAGAATTTTGAGTCCGTGGTATGACCATAGCTACCACATCGCAAACATTGTTTAGACGTAGTTGGTTTGAAAGTACTCTGACTTTTGATATTCCCCATTTTCTTGCTAGGAAACTTCCTCTGTTTGATCAATGCAACTTCATCTTGATCATCCTCTTCGTGTGGAGAAAACAAATGAGTGACTAGATACTTCACTGACGTCACTAGTGACTATTCTCTTTTCCAGTTCCTTCATACAACCTTCCGATTGTTCAACAATCTTTGCTAGATCAATGGCAGTTTGAAGATTGGGATTTTTCGCTGCCCATAAGCGCTCTTGGATTTTCTTGTTGTTACATTGTACTATGAGCTGGTCTTTAATTAACTCATCGGTCATGTTGCCGAACTTACATTTGACGGACATTTCCTTGAGTCTAGACACAAAGTCATCAATTGTTTCTCCAACCTTTTGACTTTTAGTGTAAAATTTGTATCTGTTCATTACTAGGTTTTCTCCCTTAGCATATCTTATCTCCAATCTGGATATAGCCTCTTTGTACTCATCTAAGGAAGCTTGTGCACCTGCTTGTAAGACTTGAGGTAAGTACTTAAAAACACGTTGTCCCTCTTTGCCCAGTGAACTTAAGAGTAGCGCTTTTTTTCTCTTAGCTGAGTAGTCTTGAGCATCCAAAGCATCCAAGTAGTTTTCAAACATCGGAAACCAATCCTCCCAGGATATGCTTGGCTGACCTGGTTTAGGAAGAAAACTAGGTGGAAGGACAACAGCACCACTCTGTATGACATTGTTCTGACATGGTAAATTCAACTTACTGAATTAATGAAAACAAAACAGTTGTGGTAATAGGCTGTGGATGCTAACTAACTAAACAGGCATAAATAAAGAGAAAAATAAAAAGAAACTTTCCAAACGAAGTTTAAACGCTATGGAGAGGGCAACATAAAGTTAATAAGTTACTTGAAATGAATGCGCAAAAGACGTGCGCATCGTCGCTGCTTTGCTGAAGATAAAACGGGTGAACCTTTCCTTCGGTTTCACCAAGTGAACGGCTTTCGTTGGTTACCCTGGCAACACAAGATGGCTGCCCGAAGCGTGCTGACGTAGGAAAACAACAACGCTGTTCACGCGACCTGGGCGTGACGTTAGGAAGCGCTGCTGCAGTCATTCAGCTCGGGAAGCTTCGCGCGTCATGCAATCTTCCACCAACTCCCTTGGAACGTTCTAATGCGTCATCATTCGCTCCAGGACACAGACTGGGAAGGCAGGCAGGAGAAGAACGATGCGGCGGAACAGGTAGGCGGGAAGGGGAAGAACAGTACTTGCCAGCGCTTGAAGAAGAATCAGGAAACTCTTGTAAGAGGTCTCTGGGGTCACGGTAGAGCCCTGTATGGCAGCACGAGATTGGTTTTATCTTGATTTGGTCCGCTCTGGTTACTCTGGTCAAAAGACGGATGTGGAAATCGTGGATTCGATGTATCGTCGCCAAAATATTGTAGTAAATCAGTCCACCAAAGGAAGTTACAGACCTCTTCTGTGGAGACCCGCCTATCAGAAGTGTTCAGGGACACTGCTCAGCTGGCACCTGGAGAAGCTCTGGGCACCTACCTAGGGAGGAGCTGGGCACCGGGGGGGCGGGAAACTCCCCTGTCCCTTGTGTAGTTTTGCGCCAGAGCGGGAGCCAAGATCTCCAAAACTGGGCAAAACTGGTTTATGCAAGGAGGGCACCTAATGTGTCCTTCAGTGCAGTCTTGTGACGCTCTTAAGTGCCCCCACCTGACCTAATTCTAAAGGAGACGTTGTCACACCTCTGCACAGGACCTCTTTTGTTCAGCTTCCTCTGTCCAATTTAAGATCGTCAGCAGAGGCAAGAACACTGTCTACGGTTAGCAGCAGCGTGAGCCAGCACCCAGACCCTGTAAGGCTACATGGATAGGTATTGGGGTGTCCTCTAAGAAGCTCCCCAGTACATGGTATCATGCAACTAACGCGGGAATCAGTGTAGTTGCGTTATTCAAACAAGTGTGATAGCAAACATGACCAGGTTTGGGCAGCTTTTATGTAGTTTGAAACTCGACTTAGGCAGTTTCCACTACATTCCTTATAATAGCTGTCCTGCACTTAAAAAGCTCGGAGAATGGAGTCCGGGTTTTTAGGGGTACCTTTGCTCATGCAGGGGTACCCACAGACTTGGAACCATGCACCCTGCCCTTGGACTAAAGGGCCTTCCTTAGGGTTGACTTGTAGGTTAAAAGTGCAGTGACTGGGATATAGGGGAAAACTTATATCCAAAGTGAAAGGTGCAAGCTCTCTAGGGAAGAGCATATGGCCTAACAACGTAGGCGGTCAACCTCTGAGATGGGGAACCAGGTTCAAGTCTTGGCAGGGACGGTCAACATTCTGTGCAAATTACTTAATCTTCCTGTGCCTACCAAAAATAATGTATTCGTCTGTAACATAACTGGTGCTCATGTAAAGCGCTCCGATACCTTCGGGTAAATCGGTGCTAAATAAAACTCCCAAAAAAAAGACACTATTGAACGCGGACTGCAATGGCAGTTCTGCAGACACAGTTTGCATGGGCTCCCATTAGTGGGATAGTACATGCTGCAGCCCCTGGGAGACCACTGGTGTACCAAATGCCCTGGGTACCTCAGTACCATATACTAGGGACTTGCAATGGTACCCCAACATGCCCATTGGCGATTGTACAAAGTACTTACCATGGAATTTAGAGTAGAGAGGACTTTCACTGAGGTCCTTGTAAGCAGGATCCCAGTGAAGTGCAGTCAAAACACACACACACCAGGCAGAAAGTGGGGGTATCTAAGCCAAAAAGATCCTACTTTCCTACATACCTAGGGAGAATCACAAACCGCCTGATTCATCAAGCAAAATTGCGCTCACAATAGCTGCGAAAATGCTATTGCGGGCGCAATTTCCCCAATCGGCATTCACCACGACAATAGCGAAGTCGCAAACACATAATAGCGAATTCGCAAATAGATTCGCAGAATCCCGGCAGGAGAGCATTAGCGAATCGGAAAATGCGACAAACCACGGATACTGCGAAAATGATTGCGAATTCGCTATACAATCGCAATCGGTAATCATGAAAAATCGCAAATAGCGGAAAACCACAAAATCGCTGTTTGCGAGGCGCAAATTAAGGACAACCCAAAGCAGGTGGTAACCATAAAAGCCATTGAAATTTTTGGGGGAAAAACCGTTGGCCAATCAGTAACAGGTGCAGGCCTGACCAAACACACATGAGGAAAATCAGCAGCAGCATTTGGAGTCTCACAATGCCAGGAATGTACATGGTGGTCAGGCGGCGAAGGCTACAGCGAGCAGCACGGAGGAGACGCAGAATCCAGGACAGGATATTCCGCCAGCGGGTCACCCTGCTGGGCCAAACCAGAGAGCAAATATATGCAAAGTACCGCCTGAATGGGGAAATGATAATCCAGCTAATACAGGACCTTGACCCCCTGATGCAGCACCCAACAAGGCAGACCAATGCCGTGCCTACACATGTCCAGGTATTGTGTAGCCTGCACCTCCTGGCCTCTGGGAGCTTCCAGGGGATAGTAGCGGTTGCTGGGGGGATATCCCAGCCCACCATGTCCCGCTGCCTAAGGAGTTTCCTTGACGCAATGCTGACCCAGCTACACCAACACATCAAATTTCCCACCAGCCAACAGGATTTGGATTTGACCAAGCTACAATTCTACAATGTTGCCCATTTCCCACATGTGATAGGATGCATTGACTGTACCCACATCGCCATCTGCCCACCAGCTGCAACGGAGTACATGTACCGCAATCGCAAGTCCTACCACTCCCTCAACATCCAGATGGTCTGCAATGCTAAGACATACATCACGGACATAGTGGCACAGTACCCAGGGAGTACCCATGACTCATTCATATTCCGGCACAGCGGCCTCCACACACGACTGGCCAGGGGAGACTTTGGGGAAGGACACCTACTTGGTAAGTGCACTTTGTCCACAATGTCACATTGCGATGAAGTAGCTGCGCTGCACAGGCACTCACCCTCTGCTCCTCTCATTCAGGTGACAGTGGCTATGCCCTCCGTGAATACCTCCTTACCCCATACCTCAACCCTGCTACACCACAGCAACGGCGTTACAATGTTGCACACATACGGACAAGGAATTGCATTGAAAGGACTTTTGGGCTACTGAAGAGCAGATTCCGCATACTGCACAAGACAGGTGGGGCCATGTACTACAGTCCTGATGTGTGCTGCCGCATTGTGGCTGTCTGTGCGATACTACACAACATTGCTACCAAGCGCAGGATACCTGTAGACATCTCTGGCAGTGAGTCGGAAGGGGACGACCGGCCACCTGCACATGGGCGTCATGCACGCGGGGAGAACCCAGCTGAAGGCCACAGACGCCGCAACCACATCACAATGAACAGTTTCTAGTGCACCCACTCCCCTCACCCAACAAATCACAATTGCATGCAAATGGAAATAATGACAGGACGCCAATGTATGATGTAAGAATAAATATTATTGTTTGATTCACAATAATAGTGCAAGTTGCCATCCTTCCTATGCAATCAGTATTGCCCCATACTGCTGCGTCCAAAACACAGGGCAGGCTTATGGTGTCAGCCTGTGCCTGTAAAAGTACATGTTAGTCAGGTGCGCCTCCGGCGCGAATCATCCAAGCGCCTCTCCGGCTCCTCCTCTGCCACCGCACGTGACCCTGCAGTGGGCCTGGTGCTACGTCGTAACACCGCTACCTGTGAGGCAGACTGGCTGCTCACACTTGAGGTGCCCTCGCTGGCATCGTCCCCCCCCGACATTGCCAGGTACAGGGGGGTGGAGTGCCATAACGGCAGTGGTGAGGTGCTCTAATACTCTGGCCACATCCTCGCAGCATTGGATTAGCTGCTGCTGCTGCGCCAGGGACCGTCGCGATAGCTGTGATGTCGCATTGCCGATCACGTAGTTTGACCTGGTGTATGACGACAGCCGCGTCAGTAGCTGCCGGTGGTGGCGGCGCCCGGTGTTGCGCTGTGATATTAGCGCAGCAGTGTTGGCCTCCATGGCTGCCGTCATGCGGTCCATCCTCTCCCCCACACCTGCCATGGCTGCCGTCATGCGGTCCATCCTCTCCCCCACACCTGCCACATTGCGGCCAATATTATACAGCTGCATCTGTATGGCCCCTTGCCGGCGTGCATGCATCTGGTGAATGCGTAGCATTCTACGCTCTATGCTCATGCTCGGCAATCGCACTTCCATCCCCCTCCTGCCGCTGCGTGCATTGTTCTGCAGGCGAGCCCTGCCATGCCTGCTCTGCTGGCTGCCCACAGTGGGTGGGCGCTGTGTCACCGCTGTCGCTGGAGCAGATGTGGAGGCTCCAGCTGCTGCGGGCCTGGCTGCAGGGGTTGGTGCAGCGCCTGTTGGTGCTGGCGCTGATGCTGTGGGCCTGGCTGCAGGGGTTGGTGCAGCGCCTGTTGGTGCTGGCGCTGATGCTGTGGGCCTGGCTGCAGGGGTTGGTGCAGCGCCTGTTGGTGCTGGCGCTGATGCTGTGGGCCTGGCTGCAGGGGTTGGTGCAGCGCCTGTTGGTGCTGGCGCTGATGCTGTGGGCCTGGCTGCAGGGGTAGGTGCAGCGCCTGTTGGTGCTGGATGTGTTTGTGACGGCACCTCCTCCGCATCCTGTGGTTGCTCATCGATGAGCAGCCTGTCACTGTCGCTGCTGTCTGCGCCACCTGTGAGGGGAAGTGGACGTCCATTAGTTGCATGTATCTGTCACACGTGCAGTTGCTGCATGCATGCTGGATGACATTCCCTGACTGGCTGTGGCATTGCGTACTTTGGAACCTGTCTGGCTGCATTGGGGTACTTGTACATTTTGGCCACACTACATGTCCCACAATGCTTTAGGGCATTACCTAATGTGCACCGATGGCATGACTTTGGAACATTATGGGAGGCTATAGGGTAATGGCCATTCATAGGGGACAGGGTCGCAGTCGCATGCCACTTACCTTGGCTCTCTTGGGTGGGGCGGGATGAGTCCAATCTGATGACTCCAATGCACGCCTCGGTCTCCAACGTGTCCTCGACGCGGTCCTCCATGGTGGTGTTTGGAGGGACTGTAGGTCCTCCCCCTCCAGTGGCCAGGGACTCTCCCAGCCTCTCGGCAACTCTCTCCTTGGCACGACCTCGGAGGTCGTACCACCTCTTCTTTAGTTCATCAAGTGACCTGTCTGCCACGCCCACGGAGTTCGCTGTGGCCGCTATCCCGACCCAGATTCTCCGCTTCTCCTGCTCAGGCACCCTCCTTGACTCTTTCTCAAACAGTTTAGAGTGGTTCTCTACCACCCCTTCGATGAGGTGCTCCAACTCCTGTTCGGAGAACTTCAGTTTTCTCTTGCGCCCGGTGTTGCTGGGCCCTGGCACAGCCTCCTCTGCCATTGCTGCAGTGAGATTGGGTGTGGTATTCCAAGTTTGCAGGTGTCCTTGCAGGAGCTGACTCAGTTGCTGCCTCGAGGTCTGCCTCACTGTGGTGAATGGGGATGGGAACTGGCTGCTTCCTGGTTGTGATGTCATCACTGTGCTCGAAAAGCGACTTCCCGTTTTCCCGATCTTGCGTATTTGCGATCTCGCGGTGTTGCCGAAAATAGCGATTAATCTGCGATTTTCGAAACTCGCTAACGCTTTTTGCGGCCGCGTGCGAATCGCATTTTTTTATCGGAAAAATTCTTGAATACCGATCTGCGATTTCTAAATTGCGATTCGCAGTTAATCGCAATTGGAAAATCGCAGATTCCGGTTTTCATGAATCAGGCTGTTAGTGAGGAATCTACAATTATAGTATTTGTCAGAAAGAGCATTACCAAAGGTAAGTAACTTGTTCTAGTGGTGTATCAAATTAGAATTGAATGTGATTTTTATGAGCATAAATAAATAAATAAGATACTATAGTTTGTAGTTTCAACTAATAGAAAATGTAAGCAGACCTCGTACACCAGAAAGATTAAGAGTCATTCTCTTTAGAGTTTAAGACTTCAAAGAAATTGCACTTTCTTCTCCTTTAGGCTTCGCTGTATACAGCTGTTGTTCCAGTATCTACTAAATATCAACCCATAAAATCAATCTATGCAGTTAACGTGTCATAAATCAATTGTCTTTTTATTCATACAAAGCACACTGTGAAACACATCCAGAATGTATTATAACATCCCCTACTTTAATTTCCTTCTGTAGCACATTTTGTTTGTTTTGTTTAACATATACAAATGCAATACTGTCTGCACTTTAGGTTCTGCAGAGGATGACCTTGTACTGGAGGTGGTGATAATGATTGGGACCGTTTCCATGGATGACTCCTGTGCTGCTTTGCTGGCAAAATCCGGGATTATTCCAGCTCTCATTGAACTACTTAATGGTACATGTATATTGTATTTTATTGTGTTGTTTTTGTAGTAATTGAGACTCCTGGCATGGTGGTGTAACATTTATGCAGAAAGAACACGCTATTCCATAGGTGAGCTTCAATGGTAGTGCCTTGGTTTCTGACATGGCATAAGTGAGGGACTATGTTGCTTCACCTATAACTTGCTCTGAAGGAAAACGAGTAAGTGATAGGGGGTTTAAGCTTGTAAGTCACCAGTGCATGGCTGGAGATGTGTGTATGTGTGAATGCAGTGTGGCGTTTGTGAGTAGTTTTCTGTACTTTCATGGTACACATTGCAAATATTATGTTGCTGCATGTGTGTATCTGCAGCCGTGTGCAGATTAAAGCAAAAGAGACTGAAACATAGCTGTGCTTTTGGTTTTACCTACAACCCTTAGGAATTTTAGGGTTCAGATTTGTGAGGCAGGGTTTATGACTCTTAAGTAAGATGTAATCTATATGTCCAAGTGAGAGACATATTTCTTTTTTAAGATAGGAAAAAGTGTGAGGGGGACTGAGAGAGGATATGGGGCTGATCAGTTTTTATGTATATTTATCCCATATCTTTATATATTTATCATATACAGTAATGTCTGTGTGCAACATTTCTGCATTAATGTCCCTTTAGCTATGTTAAAAGTTAACAGGCCCTTGGCAGTGGTTATTTAGGCCATCCTATGAAGTTGACTTTACAGAGAAATTGTTTGTGGAAAAATGGATTGGGACAGAAACCTCTCACACTAGCCGTCCTACATCTGGAAATGCGGGGGCATTGTGTAGGCACTATAAGAGGCTTGCTTAGTATATGGTGCTTACTTATGTAAGTGTGGCACCCTGCACTAATCCAGAGAACCTTTATGGAGATTTTAGTGGTCTTTGACAACCTTAGAAAGCTCTCTAAGTGGTAGCTGTGGAGAACAGCCTTCAGGCTTAGTCCAGAAGGAGTGTAAAGCAGCTTGTTTTACCAGCACTTAATCTTATGGTATTAGTTAAGTGAAAAAGAACCACACAGTGTTGTTATAATAATATGTATTTATTATTAATTCTCACTAACACAACTCACTACCCGGAGATATAAACACAATACACACAATACTTTGCAATTAGAATACGTAAATAGCACAAAATACACAGTGGTCTCCAGGACACTGTATGGGAGCCTCATGGAACATACTCAAAACACTGTCCACTTTACTCACGCGTTTGCAAAATGAGCTCATACAGTATGAGAGGGAGGGCGAAGGGACCGGGGTACACGCACATATGCTGAGCGCCCTGCACGCTAAACATGCAACTCTTATGGAACAGCTGCAGTGTCATAACTATGCGGCGCACACAGCTCGAACACACGCCAGGGCGGATAGGGCTGGCCGACTACTAGCATGGTTGATACAAAGGGAAGGCCGAGGTGCCCCAATAGGAGCTCTTCACACGGAGGAGGGGGAGGTGGTATACATGCAGCGTGAGATACACCGTGCCTTGGTTAGACACTACGCACAATTGTACAGGGCTCGCGGAACCGGCCCCAGACATGCGCTAGAAAACTTTCTAGATTCGGTCACCTTGCCTGTGGTCTCAGAGGAACATCAGGGCGACCTTAACACACCCCTCACACTGGAGGAGGTGGGAGATGCGATCCAAGCTCTGGCGACTGGGAAGACACCGGGGCCCGATGGTCTGCCTGCCGAATACTATAAGGCCCACACCCTGGCGCCCTTACTCCTTCACATGTATAACGAAGCAATTGATGAGGGCTCACTCCCCCCGTCCATGAGGGAGGCTTTCCTGGTCTCATTGCCTAAGCCGGATAGAGATCCAACAGCACTGGGTTCATACAGGCCGTTGGCAATGCTCAATGTCGAGTACAAAATTCTAGCAAAGCTGCTCGCTGAAAGGCTAGCGCTGGTGGTCCCGCACCTTATACACACCGATCAAAATGGGTTCGTGCCGGCACGGTCCACATCTTTGAATCTTAGGCGGTTCTTTCGAATAGCGGCTGAGGCAACAAAGAAATGGCCCAGAGCGGGATGTCTGATGCTCGACCTGGAAAAAGCTTTTGACTGCCTGGAATGGGGGTATTTAGCCTAGGTGTTGATGCGCTTTGAGTTTGACGTGGACTTCCTACAAATGGTTAACCTCCTATACAAAAACCCTGTAGTGCGCGTGCGGCTGGGCCCTTACATCTCCGAAGCGGTGGCCAGGGACACTAGGCAAGGCTGTCCCCTGTCCCCCTTACTGTTTGCGCTGGCGATAGAGCCTCTGGCGGCGGCGCTGCGGCAGACCTTAGATGCGGGAATCCCCCTGGGAGACGCAACACATCAGGTTTGGCTTTACGCTGACGACCTACTGGTATTTGTGCGAGACGTGAACTGCATACCGGAACAGCTGGCCCAACTGCTGAGTAAGTTCGCTGAAATCTCGGGACTTCGGGTAAATGTGGCCAAGTCCTGTTTATACGCGTTCGATAGCGGGGTGGAAGACCTGGAGTACTGCCTGGGAGACACGAGAGTCCAATGGAAGGCTGATACTTTTAAGTATCTGGGGATCCAGATCTATCGCCAACCAGCTGACCTGTTCGACGGAAATCTAGGGCGGGCAGTGGCAGCGTTCAGATCTCAGATAAGCTTTTGGTCCACGCTTCCGTTGACAATCACGGGCAGAGTAGCCCTTGCCAAAATGGTCATGCTTCCCAGGCTCCTCTACTACTTTGTCAATCGGCCACTATTCACCCCGGCCCCCTTCTTCTCAAAATTCAACGCGGTCCTGCGGGACTTCGTCTGGGGCACGTCCCGGCATCGGCTAATGCTGACGAATCTGTTTCTGCCAACGGACAAGGGAGGACTAGCCGCCCCTTGTTTTGAGCACTACTTCCTGACTGCGCAGCTACAATGGATTGCCCGCTGGTTGTCAGATGAGGGTAGGGAGGACACTGCTAAGATCGAGCCACCGCACTCTTTATTCCGTGTCACCAAGCTCTTTCACCTGCTGACGGTGCCCTAGAAGCCCGCTCCGCTGTTGTTGGCAATGGCATACAAATGTTTCCGTAGAGCCCTGTTCCTCACTTGAAAGGTGCTCCTGTATGCACCTGCTATACTTTTGGAGGGCTCTCCAGGTGGTGGAGGGGCTAACACGCACCCTATGCTGGAGCAGTGGAGAGAGGCTGATATCCAGACACTGGGTGATCTTTTCAGAGATGGAGCACTAGTGGCTTATGAGACACTGGTATCCGAGGACGGGCTACCTCCTGGGGGGTTCCTGCTACATCGCTCGCTCGTAGCAAACATGGCGGCTAGATGGGGAGACATGGCGACAGAGCCTGAACAACATTTAACCATACAATATCTGCACGTTATGGGGAGGGGTAGGCACCTGGTCCGTTGGTTTGCCGCATCGCTTAGAGCTCACACAGAGATCAGTTTGGCTCCGCTCATAGGCAAGTGGGAACGAGACTTGGACCGGGTGCTGACTGACAAGGAATGGGAGAGAGTTCTTAAAAGTCTGGTGCGCATTCCCCGAACATGCGCTTTCGCCAGATACAACTCTTCATCGTCCATAGAGCCTACCTTACACCTGAGCTAATCAATAGGTACTTCCACCACTCAGACGCGTCCTGCCCCAGATGTGATCAGTTAGACGCAGGTCTTGTTCACCTCCTGAGGAACTGCCCTAGACTGGGTGATTACTGGAATGCGATACGTGGAATGCTTGAGGTGTGCACAGGCCGCATCATTCCCTTTAGCTGGCCTCAGTACGTCTTACACCACTTCAAGAGGTCGTCCAAAGATGAAGCATCTTCCCGCTTCTTAGATCTGGGGTTGGTGGTAGCGAAGCGCCTCCGTACGAGGCGGTGGAAGGCACACAAACCACCTCCTGCGCAGGCGTGGGTCTCTTTCCTTCAGGCTTGGGCCCGGGCGGAATGGATAGCCATACAGAGGGAGGAAACGACGGGGCTCCGAAAAGAACCTATGGCGGAACAATGGGAACGCATGCTCACTGCCCTGCAGCTGCCAGGGTTGGCAAGCGACTCGGATGCTGAAGCGACCTAGGTAAATGGCATGAGAGTAAAGCATACCGTGGGTTGCTTTACTGTCCGGATAACCTGTCATGCAGTCTTCCAGCATTTAGGCACGCCAGCCTGCGATACATACTTGCCCACAGATGTAGTTGCACACGGGGTGGGCGGCGGGGGGCGGCGGGGGGGGGGGGAGGAGGATCAACACGCACGAATGTATGTGTTTTGCCGCTATTGTTTAAGTTTTTTTGTATAATTGTTAGATAAATGTCATTTCTAGGCGTAAGTCCATAGTGAAAAGATCCACCCCACAGACATGCTACTGTGCAAGACTGAATCAACAGATAGTCATGTATAAATATTAAGGGCGCCGAATCGGGCCCTAACTGCAACAGCCAGATCTGAGCACATGCTCTTCATTTATTAGACATTGTCAGCGCGGCTCCACGATTTCACGCTGTACCGATCTGTGATGCTTGAATGCTGAACCAACATGGCCGGAATGTCATGATAAACTGATTGTTCTTTGTATTGTACCTTGAAAACTATAAAATGCTAATAAACAGATTTGACAAAAAAACCAAAAAACATTGGGTGAAGGGGCCGAACTAAAAAATAAAGGTGGATGTAACGTGTTCACATTACACAGCTGTGCTCCCTTGGTGATATTACCAACGTAGTAACCGGGTGGCTTGGCACCAGCCGATGACCCCAGTCTGCCATAAGAGTAAGTATCGGAAATAGCAGTCCTGGGGCTAAGGACATCATGAACAGGTACCCTTGCAACAGAGGGCATAGATTCTGAACGAAAAGAATTAGATAAAAAAGACCCTCTTTGCACTATGGGGCCATACAAAGAAAAAAAGTCAGTCTATATCATCCAAGGATGGCAGGATATCAAATCTATTGTGCAAACGGAACATAAAACATTCATGTGCATCAGAATTATTAGGCCTCTGCTTTAGGGAGGGATTGACATAATTAGTTGAGGGATAAAAGAAACCGAGGGGCAGTACATGAATGCCGTTATTGATAATAAAATCATTACCAAGTCTACGTAAGATCTCCTGTATCAATTTAGGTGATCTAAAAGTGAGGACAATGCAGTCACCGGGAAGCATTTTATCACTATTTCCCACCCAGCTTAACAGCAGATGTGACTGGAGCAGCTATGCCCATACCCTCCACTAAGTTAGGCGTAGACTGTGAGTTTGCTAATTTATCAATCAATGCGGTCAGTGTGATTGGGGATAGGAGTTGGCCTAACGGCTAGGATCGACCTCGGACCTGGGGAACTGGGTTCGAGTCTTGGTAATGACGCCAAAACATCCTGTGATTCTGGGAAAATCCCTTAATCTCCCCGTGCCTAACAAAAATGAATGTGTGTCCTCTTGTAACGTAACTGGTTCTATGTAAAGCGCTCTGATACCCTAATCGGGTCAAGTTTGCGCTATATAAAACTCGGCAAAAAACAAAAATGTCCATGTGATCCAGACCGCCTTGTTACAGTACAATGCTGTTATCTAATAGCTCTTTAAAATACATTAGAACATCATCATGGGCTGTCTTCCCAGAAGCATTTGAAGCAGCGTCCACTAATGCACTGTGAGAAAAAACAGGAGAGGGGGCTTCAGTCTGCGTGCCAACAGAACAGGTACATATTACATCTTTTACACGCCGAGGCAATTTCTGTTGTTTAGGTTTGGGATTTTGAGAATCCACTCCCTCTCCCCTCTTACGTTTCGCTGGTTGTTCCTTTATTTTATCCTCATAACTAGTCTTAGAGATCCGAGTTCTCATGCCCATGCCAGACCCTTGCGGGGTAACTACCACTGTTCCTTCCGGAGCCGGTACAAGTGCAGAGGCAGGGGGGTGGTCCACCAGGCCGTGAGAGATCGAAGACGATTGAGTATGAGAGGTATCACACTGCGTCATATGTTCCAAAGAAGAGCACCGCAGAGGTAGTGGGTCAAGAGAAAGGCGCCCCTCTCAGTTGTATCTCGTGATTGAGCATTGATTCTGCCCTAACAATGAAGGTGTTTAGGGTCCCCACCACTCCCTTACGCTTACTCATTATTGAAACCCGATGTAAATGACAGCACAACCGTGAAGGCAGTGAGCAAAGGAATATTAATATGTCACAGTGCCTGCAATAGTACAAGTTAGGTCAGACCGATACCCCAGATATCATATCTTAAAGGACTTGCCCAGCCTAGCCTCTTCCGGGCAATGACAGGCCCGTCCTTGGCCGTGGGAGCCCACGCTGTGTTTTAAAGCACTTCCAGGCGCTGAGGGCTGACGGAAGCGGCAACGGCCGCGATGCTGGCTTGGACAGATAGTCCTGTGTCCCCCTCTGGCGGGAACAAACAGTCAAGTGCAGGCAGTGAAATCGGGATGCCCTCTTCTAAATAATTAGTGTTTTGTCTTTTTTTTTAATGATATATATCAATTCTATTTTCCTCCTCGTGCAGTGTGTCTGTAAAGTATGATTATGTTGTCAAAATGTGGCAGTTCTTCGTTGATAAAGTTTTGTTCAGGACAAAAACCATTTGCTTTCTTGCATTTTTGCAAAACCTGGCCTGGAATCCGCTTGTTGTGAGTCTTCGTTCAATGGAGTTAGTTCAACTCTTGCCGAGAAAAACAATGTATCAGCACAATCAAATATTTCCTTTCATTCCGACGAGAACACCCTCCATTTAACTCACAGCCTCCACTGGTGCGATACTACTTTTGTTTCCAAGCGCAGTATCCGAGAGGTTTTCCGCGCCCTGGCGAGGCTTTGACTCACCATTTATGCCTCCTCCGAGGCACACACTGTGTAATCTCCACCCCGCCCAGGACACAGCGAGTTTCCTCCCCCTTACTGGCAATGTCTCCTTTTCACAGCCGCTTTCAGGTTAATGGCAGAGACAGGTCTCCACATAAACTCCTTCTGGTCCACACAAGGCCGGTCAGTGAGTCCCGTCTCATACAGCAGGTGCTTGTTTGCGTGCAATCCGGCAGCACGCCGCAGTTGCGATCTGGCAGTACGCCACAAATGGGTCAAACTATTCAGTCACTATTCCCTCTAAGTCAATAGATTCCCTTCGGCTTAGGGTTGTTGGAGAACTCCACGCCGACATAGAAGCTAAACAAACATAGGTGTGTGTGCTTCAGGTAGCCATGCTAAACAGGGGGTGGTGCTGAATGGTATACTTCACAGGATACACTTCAGGCGATTTCTAGCTCCTGAACATATTATGTTTCATAGCGCTCCAGAGACCCCAAATAAAAAGGCTGCAATCAAGTGATTTGTTGAGCTCTGAACAGTTGTCCTCGACAGCTCGCGTTCAATTTTGTGGGCGCAGAAGAAGGGAACTCAGTGCTGGACTCATGAATGTTGCAGGAGGGCTTACTGACCTGCCCCTGTTGTAGACAACTCTCGTAATTGAGCCGAAGGGGGATACGGCAAAGAGTGAGCGGGACTCTGCACCAGGAAAGGAAGGCTCTTGATTGCTACGCTAGTTCTGAGCTCTCAAGGATTCTGGGCAAATCACTTAATCTCCCCGTGCCTGAATGTGTAATGTAAATACGGTGCTCATGTAAAGCGCTCCAATACCTTCGGGTCGAGTTTGCGCTATATAAAATATGCACAAAAAAAAAGGAGTACTCTGACATCAGGTGGGCAGGAAAATACATACGAAAATAGAGTTCGGTTCTGAACGCGCAGCTAGAACAAACGTTTCGAGAACGGACAGTACTCTCCGCTGCTACGACAATTATTGACCAGCACTAGACCGCTCCTTGGGAGTGGGTTTTGTATTCTGGTTCCTCCCTTCCGGGCCTGTAGAGGTGACCTACCCCCATGTCGTCTGGGTAAAGTAGTTCTACAGGATGTACTATTACGTCTTCCTCATCAGCCATTGACATCTCAAGCAAACACTTCCCAAAAGGTTTAAGGTTCCATCTAGGGAAACCTATGTGTGCATTTTCCTCGCGTTAAGACCCAGACTACCATCAGGGACCATAACACCTTTATTGGTGGTCTATTCCACATCCTTTATCTGTGTGGTCCTGCATGTGAGTCTCAGACTCTCTTCCTCTCTTTCTTTTTACGCCAGCATCATGTCCTTCTTCTGACTCATTTAGTCAGGTCCTGAGTAAAGTTATTGCCTATATGCGATGTAGTTTTCCTTGCTGCCTCCATTTTGTATGGCATCAAGGTGTTTACATTTCTCTTCTCACACAATGCTCTTTCTGTGGGTTAATGGGTTCATCCATCTGCATATGGATTTTTACTACTAGTTGCTAGCCAATGATTCCCTCTTTGGGCTTCCTTTCCTTTAGGTTGCATATTCTTACATACGGTTTGTTTGGTTGCGCTATACGGTGTCATATGGCTTTGTCTTCAGTAATCTGTTGTTGCCACTGGTATCACTTTTGGAGTTCTTTTCTTCATTAGGTGATTTTTTCCCCACTTTTGATGATTTTCACTTCTTCTTACTGCAGTTGTGTCAATTCTTTACACTGTGTTTGCCCTTCTCTTTCTTTACTTCGATTTTGATGATTCCTGCTTTTTGTGGAACTACTGTTCCTCTAATGAATGTATATAGTTTTTATTTCACTTGCCTCTCCTTTCAATTGGCTTTTTCATTGTTGGTTCAAAATTAGGGACCTTCTACTTTATGCATCTTCTTTTCCGTATGGGACGATGTTTTTAATTTAATTTAATTTTTTACTTTTTCTTTCGGCTTCTGCTTTGTCTGATAGCCTTCACCCGTCCGACAGTCTTGGCCTTCCTTTAGTTGGCCTTTACTCACCTTGGCCTATTTTAGGCCAGTTCACCTCGTATTTTTTATCACAAGGTTCCTATTCCTGTTGCTTTCTTTCAGGATATGGCTCCTACCAGCCTTTGTCAGGCCACTAACTAGCGAGCATAATTTCTTAATGCTTCAAAGTTTTTTCTTTTGTGAGGGGTGTGATTGATATATATATCAATCTCTCTCTCTCTCTCCCCCCCCCCTTCCTCCACCCCCAGCTCCATACTTCATATGTTCATGAACGTCAGCGTGGTACTGCTTTCATTCTTTCATCGGTATATTATCACAGCTTTATCTACTATCGGTATGGAAATGTGTATGTTTTAGATATAGGTACATGTGATATGCTGGCTTGGTATATGGTGTACAGTTATGTAAGGGGCACCTTGCACCATTCCAGACAACCCTTATAGTGATTTTAATGGTCGTAGACAACCTTAGAGAGCTCTCTAAGTGTTAGCTGTGGAGAGCAGCCTTTAGGCTTAGTACAGAAGGAGTGTAACGCAGCTTCTGTAGTAGGGGATCTCTGTGTATAGTCATAATCTAGTGAATAGTTCCGCTCATGAGCGCGGACCCCAGAGCAATCAAAAATAATCTCTTAAACTGTCTAAAAATGCAGTCCTGCACAGACACTTAAGAGAGAATTTAAAGACAAGTAATGCAGCCTATATCCACAGGCTACACTGTCCAGTACTTCAACTAGACATTCCACCAAAAACCACAAACCGCACAGCCTGCCAAGTTTTCATCATAGAGAAAAACTTCCCCTTTTACCAACAAAGCCTCTGGAATGATAGAGAGGAAGGGGAGGACAGACAAGCCCCATAGGCTGCCATTATGTGGCTCAAAAAGGGATACCGTGCCTTTAAGAAAACTTTCTAGAACTTTCTCAGTATCCCAGAAGGCCCAGCTGGTCCCATTTACTTTCAGTTCTTTTTTCCGGCTCCTGCTAGCAGGACCCTGGAGCATTGAGCTCTCCCTTTTTTGGGTTTGTTGTAAGAATTTTGCACTTTTAAAGTGTGTGAGTGTTTACACTCGACTTGTTTTCGTGCTCTCTTACTTTTCTAGTATTCTCAGCACTCCTTTTTTGTCAAAAATGTCAGCATTGTTTGATAAATGCCTGGAGTGCTCCAGGAAGAAGGCCAAGTCGGACCCACACCCTGTGTGTAGCCTGTGTCTCCCTTCTACTCATTTACCTGAGAAGTGTGAGATTTGCCAGACCTTATCCTCCAGGAACCTAAGAGTCAGAAAGAAGATCAGGCTCCAAGGACTGGAGGAAAGAAGGCTGCAGAGTCAAGGTGGGTCTGGGCATGCTGGATCTGCTTCCTCTGCCCATGCTGAGGCCTCTGGGGAGCTCCCCAGTGTCAAGAAGGCCAAAAAGCGTCGCCGTTCTCCGTCGACGTCGATGGCACCGACGACGAAGTCGAGAGGCATGACGGCGATCTGCTCCCCGTCTCCCCAGGGCTCTGGGTCGAGGCGACGTCGACGTTCGTAGTCGAGGGGACTGACGAGACCACCGTCGAGGTCGCGCCGAAGACTTCATCATCATCATCATCATCATCGTCGTCGTCATCTTTGACGTCCGCGTCGACACTTTGATGTCGTAAGGATTCCAGATGGCGTCGGCGCTCGCCGTCGAGGCGACACCGCCGTTCGCCCTCGATGTCGACTCGGCGCTCGCCATCGAGGCGGCACCGCCGTTCGCCCTCGACGGCGATTGGGCTCGAGAAGGACCCGTTTGACGTCAAGGCGCAGATCATCAGCGTCGAGGCATAGGTCGTCGACGCCGAGACGGCGTTCGTCGGCGTCGAGGAGGCGTTCTTCGACGCCGAAGAGGCGCTCGGCGCCTAAGAGAAAGAGATCATCCTCCAGGATGCGTTCTGGAGTCAGGAGTCCTTCCGGATCCTCCGGGGCACGATGGCGACGTCGGTCACCGACAGGGGGCGCTCCCTCTCGATCGCCTACGCCAAGGAAGAAGATGAGGGAGTCACCGGGAATGGCATACTCTGTGGTGTACTCGCCCCCCAAGCCGAAGTCTCCTCCTCCTCCACTGCCTAAGGAGCCGCCGCCGCGCACTCCTTCGCCACCACCTCCTGCTGTTCCTCCACATGGACCGCCACGGGCTCCGAGGTCGGTCTCACTGACGCACCTCTCTACGCCGCCTAAGGGGGCACCTCGGCCGAGGTCCCCGGTCAGGCCACCACCGCAAGCTCCGCCGCAAGCACCCGCGGAACGCCCAAGGCCTAGATGACCTAGATCTCGCTCCGGAGGGAGAGGGAGATCCAGGAGTCGCCGTCGCTCATCGACGAGATCCAGACGACACCGTAGGAGGGGTCGTTCTAGGTACAGCACGGATTCGTCCAGCGCAGGGGCTATTTGCCAACTCTATCAGGATCCCCTCGGACGAGGGTATCCCCTGTGGACGACGTGGTCTCCTTTCAGGAAGTCTTGTTGAGGGATGCGAGCAAGCTGGGCATCCAACTGACTGTGCCCACGCCTACGACCTCCGTAATATTTGAGACTCTCCACAAGAAGCACCTATCTAGGCCTCTGTTGCCCTTGGTGCCCGGATTTGTGGAACCCGCCATGGAGCTCTTCCTCACTCCGGCGGTGGCGAAAGCAGCCTCCTCCAGGCTGCAAAAGTAATACAAGGCTCCTGATGCGGACCCGGCATTCCTCTAATTGGATCCAACTCCGGATTCCGTAATTGTGATGGCGGCAAGGAAGCAACATGCCACCACCCCATCCTCAAATGTGCCTCCGGACAAGGAGAGTCGCTGGTTGGACTCAGCGGGCAGGAAGGTGTGCGGGACGGCCGCTACCTCCATGAAGGCTGCCAGTGCATCTGCGCTGTTGGGGCGCTATGATCGGGCGCTGTGGGAGTCCCTCCAACAGTTCGCCGACCTCCTCCCATGGGAAAAGGAGGATTTTATGGAGATCCTGAATGAGGGATTGCTGGTGTCGAACCAGCTGATTAGCGCAGCTGCAGACTCGTCGCTCCTGGTAGCCCACGGGTACTGCCATGGAGTTAATCAGAGGCGCCACGCTTGGCTCAGATTGACGTCACTGAAGCCTGAAGCCCAGCAGAGGGTGGCCAACCTGCCCTTCTCGGCGAGACCCTATTCGGGAAACACGCCGACGATGAGATGGCCCGCATGAAGGCGGAGGCTGAGACTCTGACGGCTGTGGGCTTGTAGAAGCCCAAGGACCAGAAGAAGAACTACCGCCCGTTCCAGTGACGGTACGGGGCACAGGGCAGAGGGCGAGGTCAACAGTCTGGACAGCGCGATACAAAAGGGGATGATGGACGGATCATTTGAGCAAATCAAACACTCACCCCCAGTCAACTGATCTGGGTTTAATCCATCACCATTCTTTAGCTCACTCAGCCACCCCAGTTCAGACATGGCCATATGCAAATCAGTCTGACCCTATGCCTCATGGGAACAGTCCAGCCCTAACTGCCAAGCCATGTCTTCCCTGGACCGGAAACAAGCATCCTGGGACCGGTTTCGGATTCATAATCCTCATCAGCCTGAGGCACATGGTCAGACTGATTTGCTTATGGCCATGTCTGAACTGGGGTGGCAGTGTGGGCTAAAGAACGGTAATGGATTAAACCCAGATCTGTTGACTGGGTGTGAGTGTTTGATTGGTTCAGATGCTTCGTCCATCACCACCCCCTTTTGTACCACTTTGTTTGCCATAAGTTGGCAGGGTATGCTCAGACGTGAGTCCCTTGCTCACTTTGCCACTGGATTCAAGCAAGCCGGGCTGAAGACGGCTGAAATGCCAGAAACCGGCCCTCGGAGGCTTGTTTCCGGTCCAGGGAAGGCATGGCTTGGCAGTTCGGGCTGGACTGTTCCCATGAGGCACAGGGTCAGACTGATTTGCATATGGCCATGTCTGAACTGGGGTGGCAGAGTGGGCTAAAGAACGGTGATTGATTAAACCCAGATCTGTTAACTGGGTGTGAGTTTTTGATTGGTTCAGATGCTCCGTCCATCACCACCCCCTTTTGTACTGCAACAGTCTGGACAGCAACCGCAACAGCAGCAGGTACAGAGGAAGCCCTTCCAGAAACATCCGAGGGGCAGGGGTGGTCAGCAGTCTGCCACCGCGACCAAAGGCCCTGCCGGGTCTAGGCCCTGAGCGATTACTTCCCCGTCATCCATTACCCACTCCGGTGGGGAAAAGCCTTCAATATTTTCTGGCAGAGTGGAGAAAAATTACTCAGGACAAGTGGGTGCTGAATATTGTTTGCAATGGATACAGCCTTCGGTTCACCAGCCTGCCTCCAGCAATTCCACCGGTTTGCTCGCAGTTTCAGCTGTGCGAGCTCCAGGCGGAGGCCGATACCCTGTTAAGGAAAATGGCGATAGAAGACGTCCCTCTGTCTCAAAGGGGAAGAGGTCTGTACTCGCGGTTCTTTCTGGTCCGCAAAAAGGACAAGAACGAGTTCAGGCCTATTCTGGATTTGCGACAAGCAAACTAGTGGATTTGCAGAGAAAACTTTTGCATGCTGTCGTTGCACCAGATTTACCCTCAACTGCAAAGGGGAGACTGGCTGTGCGCGATAAACCTACAGGATGCATATTTCCATGTGCCCATTGCACAGAAACACCAGAAGTGCCTGCGATTCCAAGTCGGCGCCAATCACTATCAATACACAGTGTTACCGTTCGGGCTGAAGTCTGCGCCCAGGACCTTTTCCAAATGCATGGCAGTGGTAGCGGCACACCTGAGAAAGAAAAAGGTGTTTGTCTACCCGTACCAGGACGATTGGTTGATCAAGGCATCCTCCTTCTCGGAAGCTCAAGCGCACTTCCAGAAGACGTCCATTCTCTTGAACAAGCTGGGGTTGCACATCAACATGTCCAAGTCTGTCCCGACTCCGGTCCAATGCCTACAGTACTTGGGAGCCTCCATCAATACGCTGTCTGCAAGCGTGTCTCCTTCGGAGGAAAGACGTTTATCACTCCTTCGGAAGGCTCAGGCTCTTATGACCGCTCCATCTACGACAGTGAGGACGGTGTCTTCTCTACTGGGGTCGATGGCCTCCTGTATCTTCCTCACGCCACACGCACAGCTCCACATGAGACCGCTGCTGGAGTGTCTGGAGGATCAGTGGGACCAGAGGAGAGGAAACTGGGACGACAAGATACGACTGTCTCTGCATGCTCTACAGTCTCTGAAATGGTGGTGTTCAGCGGAGAATCTCCTCAAGGGGGTTCCCTTCCACAAGGACATTCCCACTCAGACTGTCGTGATGGATGCTTCTCTCCACAGCTGGGGAGAGGATTCCGGGGAGTTACAGATCCAGGGAACGTGGTCCCAGACGGAGTCCACCTATCACATCAATTTTCTGGAAATCAGAGCTGTTCACTTGGCACTGAAGGCCTTTCATCCGTCCTTCCAGACCAACTCTCTGCTTGTACAGATGGACAATATGACCACAATGTATTACCTCAACAAGCAGGGGGGCTCGAGATTGTTCACCCTGTCACAGGAGGCGCAGGCGATCTGGCACTGGCTTCTTGCCAGAGGGCTGACAATAACGGCTACTCATCTACCAGGTGTGCAGAATGTTCAGGCGAACGCACTGAGCAATCTGATCCAGGAAAACCACGAATGGGTCATAAACGACGAAGTGCTCGGAGGCGTCTTCGCCAGGTGGGGCACTCCAGACGTGGATCTGTTCGCCACCGCCGAAAACAGCAAATGCTGAGACTTCGCGTCCAGGTACTATCAGCAGGGAACGCTGGGGAATGTGTTATGGATCAACTGGTCGAACAGCTTTCTGTATGCTTTTCCACCCATTCCTCTGATTCCGGCGGTGCTCATCAAGCTGTCCCAGTCCAGGGCACTGATGATCCTGATTGCCCCGGAATGGCCCAGGCAGTGGTGGTTCACGGACCTGCTTCACTGGTCTCTCCTTCACATTCGGCTGCCGTGCCGGCAGGACCTTCTCACGAAGTTCGGTGGCAGATGGTGCACCCCAATCTCTCGTCTTTGAGTTTGGCGGCATGGCTCCTGAGATAGTGCAATATGGCCATTTGAATCTCCCTGCAGACTGTATGGACATACTGAAGGAAGCCAAGAGACCTTCCATTAGGACTTCTTATGCGTACAAGTGGAAGAGATTTTGCATCTGGTGCAAGTCCAAGAACTATGATCCAACGACATGTAAGGAAGATGTCATCCTTCCGTACCTTTTACATTTGGCGCAGTCTGGCCTTAATGTTCATTCCATTAAGGTTCATCTTGCTACGCTGACTGCCTACAGGAAATGCCCTTCACAGACCTCCTTCTTCCAGATCGCTGTGATCAAAGATTTTTTGGAAGGCTTGAAGAAAGTGTTTCCTCCTGTCCTGCTTTTTTTGCCTTCATGGGAATTGAATGTGGTGCTGTCCAGATTGATGAAGGAACCTTTTGAACCTATTCATAAGGCTTCGTTGCAGCACCTGTCCTGGAAGGCGGCGTTCCTCGTGGCCATTACATCAGCCGCAGGGTGTGTGAAATTCAGGCGTTGTGTTGCCAAGAACCTTTTACTGTATTTCATGCTGCTAAGGTTGTTATGCGTACTTACCCTAAATTTCTTCCTAAGGTTATTTCTGATTTCCATGTCAACCAGACCATAACTTTACCTACGTTTTTTCAGAATCCTTCCTCTCCAGCGGAAAGGTCTCTACATTCCCTGGATTTCCGGAGGGTGTTGAAATTTTATCTGGATAAAACCAAGGATATTCGTAGGTCAGACCAATTGTTTATCAATTATGGGTCAGTCAGGACAGGTTTTGCTACCTCAAAACAGTCCATTTCGAGGTGGATTGTGTCCTGTATACAATTGTGTTATCAAAAGGCTAATAAGACCTTAGGGGGTAAACCTAAGGCTCATTCCACCAGGGGCAAAGCTGCCACGACTGCTTTGTTACGTAATGTTCCCAATGCAGAAATCTGCAGGGCAGCCACTTGGAAGTCGTACATACCTTTGCTAAGCATTACTGTCTGGACACTGATTCCAGGGCAGACGCTCAGGTTGGGCAGGCTTCGCTACGAAATCTGTTCGCACAGTAGTGGTGTTGTACTTCTTTTTTTCCACCGCCGCATTGGTGTGGGGATGGGCTTGCCATTCTATTCACTAGATTATGACTATACACAGAGATCCCCTACTACAGAAGGAGTAGTTTCTGTCCTGTAACTTCAGATCTGTAGTAGGGGTATCTCTGTTATAGTCCTAAGCGCCCGCCCTCCTCCCCGGTGGAGAAGGATGTTAATGTTCGGAATGCTACAGGTCTAGCATTATACGCCTTTAAAAAGAACTGAAAGTAAATGGGACCTGCTGGGCATTCTGGGATACTGAGAAAGTTCTAGAAAGTTTTCTTAAAGGCACAGTATCCCTTTTTGAGCCACATAACGGCAGCCTATGGGGCTTGTCTGTCCTCCCCTTCCTCTCTATCATTCCAGAGGCTTTGTTCTATCATTCCAGAGGCTTTGTTGGTAAAAGGGGAAGTTTTTCTCTATGATGAAAACTTGGCAGGCTGTGCTGTTTGTGGTTTTTGGTGGAATGTCTAGTTGAAGTACTGGACAGTGTAGCCTGTGGATATAGGCTGCATTATTTGTCTTTAAATTCTCTCTTAAGTGTCTGTGCAGGACTGCATTTTTAGACAGTTTAAGAGATTATTTTTGATTGCTCCGGGGTCCGCACTCATGAGCGGGACTATTCACTAGATTATGACTATACAGAGAGATCCCCTACTACAGAACTGGAGTAACAGGAAAGAAACTACTCCTTATTTTACCAGAGCCTTAGCTTATTGATATAGATTCAGTGTATTAATTAAAGTATGTATTTATTATGAGACACTCACTAAAACATACAGATATCTCCTAGCCAGAGATATACACAGTGCACACAAGACTTTTCCATAGAAACAGGTAAGTAGCACAAATACACAGCGGTTGCCAGGGGAGACCAAACCATATACTAAAATAGTGCTTTGCGAACGACGACTCAAGTCAAGACCACTAACCACCCAAGGTAAGTAACCAGGAGCCCCACGAAGCCCGTGTGCAGAGTGGGAACACGACCGCTGTAACAATACAAGTCAGTGGGTAAGTTGCAGTTGCAAGACTCTTCCCAGTGTACCCTGAAGAAACCCCTTGGAAGACAGAAGGTTGTAGAGCCACCCCATCTGTGGATACCCTAGGAACCAGGATACCTAACCTTGGAAGCCGGGTGCATAGGTGTGAATTGGCGTCGGAAACCACAGTCGAACCCAGCGGAGAACTTCAGGAAGATGCCACTGCTGGAGAAGGTGAAAGTGTCTGGTGGAACCCAACGGTGGATTCAAGTTGAAAGGTACCTGCAAGCAGAGGGGACAGATGCTATGGTACTCAGGAGGCACGGAAGCTTAATGCCCACCGATGTCGGGTGTTGCATGAGAGTTGACGGTGACCTTGGAGCTGCACTTTTGAGGACCAGTTGACGCTGTGAACGACCAGGAGCCATTTGCGAGCTGTCCCACGTCAAATGTCGAGAGTTGAGGGGTCGCTATCCCTTTGGGAGCACCAACAATCCTTGGCAACTACAAACAACATGGAAGCAAAGAAGGTGCAGTGTCGGGGGACCAGCAAGGTCCAGGTGACTCACCACAATCAGGGGAGTCAGGGCAGGCCCTGAGCAAACAGGGGAGCCCAAAGAATTCAAAGATGACCCTCAAGAAGACCCATAGGCCGGAGGAACTGGACTCGCAAGAGGACCTCAAGCAACTCACCAAAGAGGTAGGCCATGGTGCAAGTGATGCGGTGAGGATGAAGATCTTGGTCACTGGAGATGCTTGAGGTTGGGGCTTCTTGGAGCCCGAAGTTCTTGATGGAAGGGAGCCAACAAGCCTTTGCAACTGCAAGTTGACGCAGTGCACAGCGGTTCGGTTCCTGTGGCTCCGACGAGGGATACTGACCTCAAACTTGGTGAGAGGACAGGGCAGGTCTCGAGGGATGTGAAGAACCACCACCTGTGTTGCTGAGCCTTTTGGAGTCCGTGGAGACCCGGATCAGTAGACCGGTCAGCTTAGTTGTGGTGCCTGCAGATGCAGGGAAGTGACTCCTTCACTTCAAGGGAAATTCCTTCAGGTGTCTTGGATGCCCACAGGCCTTGGAAGGTTACTGTATGGTGCACAGGCACGGATGTTGCAGCAGACAAGCAGGGTGACAAGATCAGGAGTAGCAGGAATCTTCCCAGTTGCAGCCTTGATCGCCAGGGCGAAGTCCAGAGTGCCCAGACGGTTGAAGAAGAAGTGGTGTCTTCAATTGAATATTGTCCCACAACCAATCTAGGGACCCATCCTCAGGTCCTTTGTCCAGGTTCGCACCCAAACGAGAGCCAATGGCCCCCTGAGCAGGTTTGAACTGGACTATGCAAGAAGGGCACCAAGTGTGCCCTCCAGCAGACTGAGTGGAGCTAGGAAGTGCTCCCACCTGCCTCCAATACACTAAACCCTGTGTGTGAGGTGGTCACAGCTCCCTGTGACAGTATACCTGTTGCTCCGCCTTCCCCTGCTCGAGCCATGTTGTGCTGTGTGAGGCTAGAAGACTAGTACCGGGAGCACTGAGGGCCTCCCCGAGGAGCTTCAGCATGCATGGAATCATGATTCCAAAATGCTTGATGCCAAAAATGATAGGGTACGTTAAAGCCAGTTTCGAGATGGTCATCGCTGGAGAATGGACTCCGTAGCCTGTAGGGGTGTCCTGCTCATGCAGGGGCACCCTCACACTTAAAACCGAGCACCCTGCCGTCAGGATTGAAAGGCCTACCTAGGGGGTGGCCTAAAGGTTTTAAGTTCAGTGACCTTAGATATAGGGAAACTTAGATCTTTCGTAAGTGGTGCAAGCACCAACTTACACAGGCTGCAATGGCAGGCCCCCTGGTGTACCTATGCTTGGGTACCTTAGTACTACATACAAGGGACTAATAAGTGTACGCCAGTGTCCAATCTGGGATGCACGAAAGTACTTACCATACCATTTTAGGGGAGAAAGCACTGAGACTATGGTCCTGATTAGCAGGATCCCAGCCAGTCTATTCCGAAACAGCATAGCACTAGGCAAAAAGTGGGGGTAATCATAAAAGCAGATCCTACTTTCCTACAGTATATATATCTGTATCTCGATCTTTATATATTCATATGTCTTTTCGTTACATGGCCTGCATGTCACCTTTACACGTCGGTAGGTAGTATCGGTCGACTCCGCGTCCGTTGTCGGTGCTGTTGTCTCTATGATGACATTGCTGTGCCTACTTAGACGCCGCCCCTATATGCTGGCATCAGTTCTTTCTTTGTCTGCGCCTGCCTTGCGCAGATCCCGACAAAACTCCTCCTTAGCCACTACTTAACTAGCCTTTGTGTGACGTTTTGTCGACGACTTTTCGAGTCTATTGACTCCTAGTGTGTGAGGAATGATCAAGCGTCGGATCAGTTTCAAGCCTTGCCAGTCCTGTCCAAATTCATGTTGACCCGCTCCTCCTGTGCATGTGGTGTCTGGAGCACAACCACAACCCGAAGTCCCGCTCCGACTGCCGGGTTATGCATCCAAAAACTTTGCAGGAGTAGTCCCAAAAGTCGCTGGCGGTCAGCTATGCCTTGATTATGGTCTTGTTCAAGAGGAAGGTGTAGGAAAGTAGGATCTGTTTCTTATGGTTACCCCCACATTTTGCTGATGCTGCACAGTTTTTGACTAGTCTGGCTCGGATCCTGCTAATCAGGACCCCAGCCTATCTGCTTTCTCCCTTAAATTACTGTGTATGTACTTTCAGTACACTTCAGATTGGATACTGAGGCACCCTAATCAGTCCCTAGTATATGGTACCCCATGTGCCCATGTACCATGACCCCAGAGGTCTCCCATGGGCTGAAGCAGGTATTATGCCACCCATGAGAGGCCATTCAACATGACACCACAGGCCTGCTACAGCAGCCTGTGTAAGCTGGTGCTTGCACCACTTACTTAGATATAGGTCCACTATATCTATCTGTTAGACCTGTCTGGATTTTTTTGCGTAGTCCCTCCTCATTATTCTTTATTTTGTCCCCTTTTTGCCCCTCATACCCTTAATAATTTTGTGTCTACTACTTTTTATAGGTGTTGGTCAAGGGGATAGGTGTTCTTTTTCCCCTCATAATCTTTTACCTCAGGCCCAGAGGCCTGTTCTGACAGGGAAAGTTGGAACCACAAAATGGTGGCTACCAACTGCCCTAACTGCCAAGTCCAGAACTTACCCATAGACCAGCATAGGGCATTCCAGAACCTTCTGGTCCATTCTGGACCACTGAAGGGCAGCCTATAAAAGGCGGAATGCGGGGCAGCCATTTTGTCTACCTGTGGAAGTCAGCTGGAGGACAGGTTGTAGCTAAGGGTGGGAAAAGGTTAGACTTAGGGTTGACCTCCTGGACTGGGAAGCTGCCTTATTGATCCATCCCACTACTCCCCTTTTAGTTACTTGTCCTGGCCCCGCTGTAGAGGGTTACTGGAGACCCTGGGCGCCTAGCTTGCCCCTTTGTCTAAATTGTACAGGGGAAAACTACAGGAGAAGGAGACTGTGGCGCTGCGGAGCGCAGTCCTCTGCCCAGTGAAAGGAATTCTGCCGTGATTCCCTCTAGCAGTGAAGGGTTAATTCTTGTGGCCCCATCCTTTTATTTAACTCTTCAAATCATCCTGCCCTGGTCTCAGCGACTGTCTCCTCGTCCAATCTCCCCCAAGTGAGTCATCTCTCACCTGCCGTGAAGTGGGCGCTGAGGGAGCAGTGGCCGGGAGAGATCGGCGCCGGATCGTGACTGAGGAGGCGCTTGGAAGTTGAAGGGAACCGGTTCCCTGAAGCGGCACGGAAATCGCCGTCTGCGGGGCCCCCGGGGGCACCGGTCGCGGCATTGTGCAGTGACTCAAGGTTGCAAGGCCGTCAGCGCTACCGCGCATGCCCCCAGGCGTTCCCACTTCCTTGATGTAGGAGGGGTCGAGGGCCGGGCAGGCCGGAAGGTGTAGCGTCTCGCCAGCGGAGCCAGCGCGGAGGTAGGCGGGAGCGGAGGCGGGTCTGGAAGAGAGGAGTAGCGTCTGAACTCCCCGCGCATGCCCAGAAGTGTGCGCGCGTAAGCCCCGAGTGAGAGGAAGCTTCTGAATCCCCTCGGCGGTGGAGCGGAGGAGAAGCGTCTGAATCCCCTCAGCGGGGAAGAGTGAGTGTGGAGTCTCCTCTGTTCTGCTCCCGCGCCCCTGAGAGAGAGCTGGTTTAAATCGGAAGGGGAAAGCTGAGGGGCTCTGAAGAGCGGTGGGTCTCCTCAACGTTCAGCTCCTTAGCCCTGCCTCAAGTGATCTGAAATACAAGTAAGGAGGATTAAGCAGGGGAAGGAGAGGCTGAGAGGGGTCCCTCTTAAGAGCAGAGACTGCCGGTTGACTGAACTAGGACCAGGCTGGTGCTAGGGAGCGACCTTCTGGTCCTGACAACATACAGTGAAAGTTATGACATTAAAAGTGTAATGTTTATTCAAATGTAAACTATCATTTTAATTCACATGTCTTTAATGCATTGTTCTACTGCAAGAAGTTAAAGTAGAAGGAGGCTAATCCATCCTTCCATGACCTAAGGTGTGGAGAGGGTTAAGGTTTAGGTGTGTCAGAGAAGACCACATCTTCAAAGTGATGAATTAATGTAAAATACAGTTAATGCTGAGTATTGATTTGATTTGACAACTTCAACAGTACTGTGATTTATGATCTGATATTCTGCAGTGCATTCAATTGAGAATTCTGAAACAAAAAGCAAAGATATTATTTTTATAAAACAGCTCATATTTTTCTAACAAGTTGGTGTAGTGTTGTTTTTGTGTGCTATTGCGTGGATTTACTTTTGGGTGGTCTGCAACCTTCACACTGTGCCTCTAGAAATTGCATGTCTTACCCCTAGGCCAGGCTACCCTAGGTGACCTGGCATCTCAGGTTCTAACACTATCAAAATCACTACACTTAAAAACCTATCAGTCACCCTTATGGCAGGCCTTATCAATCTTGAAGGCAGTGTGCTGGGTTTTATGTGAGAGGGTGCCCCTGCATGAGCAGAGCCCCTCTGCAGCCTTCGGAGTCCATTCTCCAGGGTTGTCTGTGATGCAGCCAGACTTTAAAACTGCTGCTTTGAAACATGTTGTGTTTGGTCTCAAACACCTTGGAATCATACCTCCACACCAGTAACTGGTGTGGGAGGCATGATTCCACCCTTCCGAGGGGACATGTGTAGGTCACTGGTCTACTCGGTACCAGCTTTCTCGACCTGGGCAGCACGAAATGGACGCTGCCAGCCACAGACATAAGTCTGCTCTCCTGCTGCTGAGGTAAGCTCGCACAGAGGAAGGCATGACAATAGGCACCCTGTCACAGGGAGGTGTACCCAATTCCCAGACAGGATTTAGTGTATTGGGGCTGGGTGGTTGCACTCTGAGAGTGCCAGAAACTCTGCACTGGGGCACAGTTGGTGTCCCTGTGCATAATCCAGCTCAAACCAGTTCTGGGAGCCATTTGCTCCTGCTCTGGCGCAAAACTGGACAAAGGACATGGGTGTAGCCACCCCTCTGCCCTGCCCCTCCCCTAGGAGGGACCCCTGAATCTGTCCAACCCCTTCTCATGCGTATAAAGTGGGTTCCTGACTACAGGACTTTAGATTTTACCAGGACAAGATTCTGCTAAGAAGAAACCAAGTACTTTGACTGTCTGGACGACTGAAGAATCTCCCTTGGAGTAAAGGACTTACTCCCCTGCAGAAGCAGGCACCTAAACGCATCTGACCGGTTTGCTTCTCCCAAGCTCTCGAGGACATCGAAGATTTCAGCAAAACAGGAGGTGGGTTCCCGAAGGTCCCCGAGGTAGATCTGAACTCGCAACGATTCCGACACCAGTATCCCTCGTGGGGGCCGTGCAACCCAAACCCCTGTGCACCGCGTCCATTTGCAATTGCATATGCTTATGAAGATATCCGGCCTGCACTCACCGAGTGCTGTGGGCTGGTGCTTTGTAAACTTGTTTGACGTCTCCTCGTGATCCCTGGTTCGTTGGCCTGTGGGTTCTTGCGAGGGTCACTTTGTTTTTAGGCTTACCTGATTGCTCCAGACGTGCCATGACTCCCCATTGCTTGGAGAGTCCCCTGAACCTTGCTTGTCCACCACGTAACCTGTTTCCTCTGACTGCGTGGGTTGCATTTGCCAAGGCTTGTTGGTGCTCCAGCCGAACATCGACCCATCGGCATTCGACATCCTTCGTGGGAAAGCTCCCCTCCGGATCCTGGTCATCCTTGACGCGTCCTGGTCCCCGTGGCTGCAGAGTCAAGCATCCTTTCTTCACACCTGAAGCATCAGACATCGGTGGGCATTCAACTACCAAGCCCCTGGTCACTTGCTGTGACCCAGACTATGTTCCCTCTGCTTTCAGGTTCCTCTCACCTAGAGTCCAGGCTTGGATTCCACCGGACACTCTTCCCCTTCCTGGCAGCAGTACTTCTTTGCATCTCTCCATTAAAAACGACAAACGTTTCTGACACCACTTGACCCCAATGCAGCCTGCTCCTCTGGGATAGGTAACATGGGTACCGTGGTACTAACTGGTGGGTTGGCTCTTGAACCTCCTATGTCCTTAGACTCTAACTTTACAACTGTGACTTTCCCATAGAGTTGTACGGAGCACGCGGTTGTGTTTCCTCACTGCACCCGTCCTCCGTGGGCTCCTTGTGTCACTCCTCTGGTAGTTCCTTGGGGTCCCAGCAATTCTACGTACTCTAGGCACTGTGTCTATTGAAGTCGTGATTGATATACCATTTTTTTAGTATATGGTTCGGTCTCCCCCTGGAGCCTGCTGTGTATTGTGCTATTTATGAATGTTCTATTGTTATAGTTATGTGTGCTTTATGTTCTAATCTTGTGTAGAGATTAGTAGAGATAGTTATATTAATAAATACATAATTTTATATAACTACTATGTGGTTCTCCTTTGATTTAGTCATTCAGGAGGTGATATTTTGGTAAAACAAGCTGCTTAACATTCCTTCAAGATTTAGCCTGAAGGCTGATCTCCATAGCTACCACTAGGATAGCTTTCAATAAGGTTGTCTTTGAACTCCTACAGCAAAAGGGTCGTGTTGCCTGGTACAAGGTGCCCACTTTAACTAATTGGACAGCAAATACCAACGCACCTTTACACAGAAGAACTCAAGGTCCTTCGCGGAGCTCCCACTCCTTGTCGCACTCCATGGTGTCGAGGTCATCGGGTTAGTCCAGACACAAGAAGAAGGAAAAGAAGCACAAGCGCTTTTCCCCTTCTCCTGTTGGTCGGCTGAGGCGATGCAGGATTCGGAGCGTTGCCGCTCAAAGGCCCCTCCTCTGGTGCCTGATTGAGGGAAGACTCCACACCGCCCCCTGCCTGATTAGGAGATGACTAAGCACCGCCCTCTTTTCTGGGACCCGGAGTGTCCCCAACCCAACTCTGACAATTTTACGAGGCCCTACACCTTGTCTTTGGCAGCCCAACTCTGCTGGCAAGCCTTCGGGCTCCGCGGAGCTGGTTGGGGTTCTGGGCTTCCGATGCCGGTGGGCCCAGCCTGGGCCTGGATCCGTATCAATGCCGGTCAATCCCACCCGCCATTCCTGGCGCCTATCCCGATAACGATGCCTCCAGCGCCATTCGTACCCCGACCGACTCTACCCCTATCCTCATCCCCGAGTTGGACCCTGAGCCGCACTGAGGTCGGCAGAAGTCGAAACTGACGCTGGAAGGTACTTTTGTTCCCCTGTTAATCCCTGGTGTTCCTTATTGACCAGAGGGTGGTGAGAGGACTGGGAGGGTCGCTGGACTCTTTAACTTACCAGCTTGAAGATCCAGACGTGCGAGAGGACCTGGGTGATAGTGGTCTGGACACCTCTCCAGATACTAGCCTGCATTCTCCCCCTACCATGGCTAGGGAAGAGGGAGCATGATATGCTGTTGGGGTGAGAAGGGCGGCCGAGGACTTGGGCCTTGAGCTCCCTTCAGTGGCGGTAATGACTAACCTCCTGACAGAGGGGCTTCAACCTGCAGCTTCCATTTCTGAATCTCTTTTGCTGTTTTATTAAGCCTCACTGACGTCCTCCTGGGCACCTTGTCCAAGCCCAGTACAGGAGCTCCTGTGGAGAGGACGATTGCCCACTGCCACCGCCTGGCTCCGGGTGACCCAGTGTTCCTAATCCAACCCCCTTCCCCGAGATCCTAGTGGTCCAAGCCTCTTCTTCAAAGGGTGCATTCCCTTCTGCCCCTCAAGATAGGAAATCCAATAAGCTGGACCATCTTGGGAGGTGCATGTTCTCTTCCTCCAGCTTGGCACTGCAGTCCGCGAATACCACGTGGCTCTTGGGCCGATGCTCCCATACCATCTGGGATACGGTTGCTTAGGTGCTGCCTCAGTGCCCGGAGAAGGCCCAGGCCTTTCTCTCCCAGGCAGTGGGGGATTGGAGAGATGCAGTCAAATTAGCGATCAGATGTGGACTGGATACCACAGACTCACTGGGCAGAAGGATTGCCACATCTGTAGCCCTTAGGCACTATGCCCGGTTGAGGACATCTAGCTTTTCGGGGCAGTTCAGTCAACTTTGATGGACATGCCCTTTGATGGCCGTCATCATTTTGTCTGGAACGTTTCAAAGATTCTCGAGCTACGAACAGATCTTTGGGCCTCGCTGCACCTTCCCGCCCACTTCTGTCTGCTTTTCATCCCTTTCGTGGCTACAAAACGGGCACCCAACCATGTCCGGCTTAGTCTAGCCACCGGCTCATGCAAGCTGCCCAGCCTCTGCGTGGCCGTGGATGTGGGACCCATTGACCTCGCGGGTCTGGATGCCAGTGGGCGGGCAAGTCAACCCTCCTCCCCCACCGCAGCCTCCAAACCTTCTTAGTCCGACGTTTCAGGCCCATCAGCGGCCAGTGGGAGGCAGGATTCGCCATCACCTCCTCCACTGGCAATCCATCACATCGGACAGGTGGATTTTGGAAATCTTCCAAAGGGGCTACTCCCTTGAGCCCACGCCTCCCTCCATTCCACCATCTTTTGATTGCATGTCGGAGGATCATTTGCCCCTTCTCCGCAGGAAGTCACAGCTCTCTTGACCTGTGGTTGCTATTTCCGCTACTATCTGGTGCTCAAAAAGGACAAAGGCCTTTGTCCTATTCTAGATCTCGGCCCTCAACTGCTTCCTCCAGAAGGAGAAGTTCAAAATGCTCATTTTGGCTCAGTTCCTGTCTGCCCTTGACCCTGGAGACTGGAAGGTGGCGTTGGACTTGCAGGACGCCTATTTCCATATTTCCATATTTCCATCTTGCCATCCCAGAGACACTATCTACGGTTCTCATGGGCTACACCCTTTTTCAGTTCACCATGCTCCCCTTTGGCCTTAACAGTGACCCTAGGGTGTGCATGAAAGTGATTGCGGTGTTTGCAGCTCATCTACACAGATCAGGGGTTCCAGTCTTCCCCTATCTCGACGACTGGGTGTTGAAGGCGAATACGCTTCAGGCTGTCGTCTTCCACCTCCAGACTATGGCGGATCTCCTGCACTCGCTGGGGTTCACTATAAACGTGCCGAAGTCACACTTGAGTCCCACTCAGACGCTCCCTTTCATCTGAGCTGTTCTAGACACAGTACACTTGTGGACCTATCTTCCCGAGCAGCGAGTCCGGGATATTCGAACTATGATAACGATGTTTCAGCCTATATCCTGGATTTCGGTGAGAATTACTCTGAGACTGCTGGGCTTCATGGCCTCCCGCATCCTAATGGTGGATCATGCCAGATGACATATGCGGGTTCTGCAGTGGGACCTGAAGTTCCAGTGGGTGCATCCGCTGGGGAATCTTTCCAACTACGTTCAGATCTCAGGGGAACTGCACAACAATTGGAGTGGTGGCTAACGAACCAAGGTTGGGTCAGAGTCAGATCGAACTCCTTTCCCAACCAGATTGTAGGAGGGTGGATACCCGACTATGGTTACCCCAGATTTTTTTGCCTAGTGTTTAGCTGGTTTCAACTTAGTTGGCCTGGGATCCTGCTAATCAGGGTCCCAGGCTATCTGCTCTCTCTTTAAAATGGACTCCATGTACCCAAGGTGCATAACTAATTGGCTTGGGTCACCTTATCGGCCCCTGTACAATGTACTATAGGTACCCAGGGCATAGGTGCATTCAAGGCCTACCAGGGGCTGCAGCATATCTTTTGCCACCCCTGGCTGGCCATCCAAACAGACACAACTGGCTGATCACTCAGCTGGGGCAAGGTAGTGTAATCACCCCTTGCTTAGATATAGTATACCTATATCTAAACCTATATCTGGACACATATACACCTATAAGTCACTCCTATGGCAGGCCTTAACAATCCTGAAGGCAGAGTGCTTGGTTTTATGTGAGATGGTGCTCTAGCATGAGCAGAGCCTGTCTGCAGCTTTGTGAACCTTTTCCTTATAGCTGTTCCAGGGTATTGCCATACCATATACTCTTAAGTGCATTATAATCCTCGCAGTTATTGCTAACTTTGGTTTGGCTTTATCAAAACATGTCGTGTAAGGTGTCATACACTTTGGAAAACTACCCCCTCGCCAGTTCTGGCGACGGGGGTAGCATTGCACCCTTCTAGAGGGAGAAGACATGTTACTTTACTTAAAACGCGGTTAAATCTAACCAGAGGGATCTATGACATTACAACGCATGCCTTTACGACGCAAGTTTTACAACGCAACTTTTACAACGACCTGCGTTGGTGGGCGCTGGATAGTGAATAGTTTAATTTACTATTCCAACTCCAGTCCCCGTGGATAGTAGGGAAGGTGTTGGAAACTATTCCCTATCCTAGAGCGCCCCCCAGCGCAAGTCGTTGTAAAAGTTGCGTTGTAATGGTTGCGTCGTAAAGGTACTTCATTGTAACTGTTGCGTTGTAAAGGATGTTTACCAACCAGAGTCCCAGTATCACAAAATGGATGCTGCTGCCACAGGCACATGTCTGGCCTCCTGCTGCTGACCGAAACTCTGGCAGGGGAGGCCTGGACAAATGGTATCCTGTCACAGGGAGGTGTTACACCACCCCATACAGGAGATAGTGGATTGAGGCAGGCAGGGCGAGTGAAACTAGACACTGCCTGGGGGGCACAAGGCTCCCCATGCATAGCCCAGTTCAAACCGGTGCTGGGACACTCCAGCCCCAGTCCTGGCGCAAAACTGGACAAAGGGAAAGGGGTGTAACCACCCCCTTCCTGGGTCCCACCCATAGGAGGGTCCTAGCAGGTAATCCAGCCCCTTGATTTGGAATAAAGGTAGGAGCTGTGCCCATGAGGATTAGATTATCCTGACTAAAACTTTGATACAGAACTCTGGACCCTTCGACATCCCACACGACGTGGAAGACTGAAGAATCTCCCTTGGTGTCAAGGAGTGACCACCCTGTGCAAACAGGCACCATCCAGCGCCCAACGGTTTGCTTTGTTGCAGTTCCCGCCGGAACTCGAGCGACAGAGATCGACAAGACCCAGCTTCCCTGACTTCTAACAGCCCGATCCACAGTCCCAGCGAATCTGAGACCCGTGGAGGCGACGAAGCGTGGGGCCGGCCATCTTGAAAAGACTGCGAAGTGCTGACCGTGCAGCTCCCGGGGCACCCTCGAAGCTGTGCATTCGGGTTTGAGTGGCCCCAGCCCCGAGCAGCTTGTGCTCCGAAGATCTCCCCTCCACACTCATCGAGTGCTGCGTGGAGCCCTTTTGCATTTTCCTGCTCGACGCGTTGTCCGGTCACCTGCCCGTTGGCTAGTGGCCTCTACGACGACAAAACTATGAAACTACTCTGCTGGACTGGTTGCTCCACAATGGCCCTCGATCCCTTGAAAAGGAGCCACCGCTCTGACTCTGCTGGTCCGAGTAAGAAGCGATCTTCAAATCCTGCGTGGGTTGCCTTTGCCAAGGCCTGTTGACTCCGATCCGGAAGCCGACACCGCCAACAGCGAGAGCCTTTGTGGGTGAGTCCATGTTCCACTCCAGGTCATCGTCGATGCCCCAGAGTCCACGTGGCAGCGGAGACAAGCTTCACGACAACCACCTGATTGCGCCCGACATTGCCTGGTTCCTTCCTGGTTCCATCCTGGTCACTGGCTAGTGACCCAGACTCTGTCCCCTCTGCTTTCAGGTACTCTACAACTTCGATCCACCCTTGGATCTACCCGGACTCTTCTCTCCTGGCCGCCTGCAGCATCTTCATCTCCAGGCTCCATAGAACTCCACGACGAAACCCGACCCACTTTGGCACCTATGCACCCGCTTCCTGTGGGTGAGGTAACGATCTAACACCGGTGCTCCTGTAGTGGTTTACACCTCTAGTGTCCTAGTTTAAAGTGGTTTAATTCTATTCCAGTCGGAAGACTTCCAAAACAGTAACTTTATAACTTTTACGCGCCATTGACTTTGCATTGGTGCATGCGTGTGCTTTAGGCACTGCACCGTGTCCCGCGAGCCTCTCCCGACTTCATCACAGCTAGTCCCGAGTAGTCCCAGCGATTCACAATGCCCTAGGCCTTACCATTGTTCGAGAGGTGGTACTTATACCACTATTTTAGTATATGGTTAGAGTGGCCACCGGGCCTATCCAAAATTGTGCAACTTTTGAATGTTTAACTGTGCTTTTGTTTAAACGCTTGTGCCTCTGAACTCATAAAGAGTACAGAGGATTATTCTAGTAATAAATACATATATTTCTATAATATATAACTTGTGTGGTGTCCTTTCATTTGATATTACTGGAAAGCATATGGTAAAACAGCTGGCTTCACATGCCCTCTTGAGTTAAGCCTAAGACTGCTTAGGTCTATGCTACCCCTAGGATAGCTTGTCTATAAGGTTGACTTTACAACCACCACCATAAGGGTTGTTTGGACTGATACAAGGTGATCACTAGAATAGTGAGCATCATACATCAAGCCAACTTCTCACACAGATCTAACAGTGGTGACAAATGCGTCACTCATGGGATGGGCCAGCCATCTGGGAGAGGCCGAAATCGGAGGCATCTCTGGAATTTGGGCTCCATATCAACCTGCTGGAGCTCCGGGTGATCGGAATGGCACTGAAGGCATTCCTTTCCTCTCTCACAGGAAAAGTGGTGCAGGTGTTCACAAACAACACCACTGCCATGTAGTACTGCAACAAACAGGGCGGATGGGGTCGTGGACTCTATGTTGGGAGGCTCTTCACCTCTGGACATGGCTGGAACATCAGAGCATGACCCCGGTGGTTCAACATCTGGCGGGTTCTCTTAACGCCAGGGCGGACAAACTCAGTCATCGGTGCTTGGTTGATTAGAAATGGCGTCTGCATTCGGAGGTGGTGCAAGGTTTCCTTCAGCAGTGGGGAGAGCCTTGGTTAGATCGGTTTGCCACCGAAGAGAATGTGCAATGTCAGTAGTATTGCGTGTCGGATGCTGCCCGCTGGTGCGGGGCTCCCGTGTGCTGAGGGAGCCCCGGGAAAAGAGGAGACGCCGTCCGCTTCCCCCTGCCTGGGGGAAGCCTTCGATGTGCTCACATTCTTGTTGGGGGCGGAGCTTGTTTGGGATTGCCCAAATATATGTCAGGACGCGCATTTGCGCAAAGGACTAGATCGTGACTGTTTGGGCGCTGAAGAAGGCATAAACATGCCGAAATGCATTCGCCACAGCTTGTGAATAAAGCAGTTTCCTTGGTGTTCCCCTCGTGTGGCCTCTGCTTTCTTTCGTGAGAAGAAGGGTTTGTTTCAACATTGCCACGTCGGCCAGAGACGTGCTTCAGAGGCCCCTGCTCCATTAAGTGGCCCGGTCTTCACTGGCATCCTGCTCATGTATGTATATATATGTATGTATATATATATATATATATTCACTGAAAAAACCATAGGTTATAGACCATATATAGTTAGGAATTAGCATTTACAAAACCTTGAACATTCACTGAAAAAACCATAGGTTATAGACCATATATAGTTAGGAATTAGCATTTACAAAACCTTATTTTACTCACACAAAACCATTGAAATTCCATATATAGTTAGTTGCACTAACTATATATCGCGCACCCGCAATCCACTGCTGATGATGTCACATATTACATCATTCATGACATGGTCAGTGACATCACTGATGACATCACTGATGATATCTCAAATGACATCTCTGGGCAGATTCGGGCCTAGTAAGTTGGAACTCCTTAGTACAACTCACAGATGGACAGGTGACAAGGTTCAAATACTATCAACTATCTGCCTGGTGGTCCAGTCAAAATATGCAAAGGGAGAAAGATACAGATATTCTCGATGCAATTGGCAGAGGGGGGAAATGGGTAAAAGAGCTTTCATTTTGGTACAATTTGATGATTAAGGAAGAGGAGAGTAAAATGCATTTGGAGATAATAAAGTTATGGGGAAACTGTATATCTGAGCCCCCTGAAGAGGTCAGTAAAGGATGGTTAGATTCCTTTTCTCTCTCACAGAGGCTAATTAAACCAGCCAATTTAAGACGCAACCACCTGTTTACGGCTTATAGAGTTTATTGGACACCGGCCAAATTGCATAGGATTACACGAAACAACTATTATTGTCCCCGTTGTAATCATAACGCAGCTGATGATATCCATATCTTTTTGGAATGTCCAGTTATTCAAGACTATTGGAAAGCGATAATGGATTTTTTGGGTGATGTACTTTCAATAACCATTATTTGTTCTCGCAGACTCGTCTTTTTTGGTCTATTGAAAGACTATAATATCAATAGTTTGGATACTCAGTTCATCTTTTACATAATAGCTATTGCAAGGAGACAAATTTGTATGGAGTGGAAGTCAGCGTCTCCTCCTAGATTTGGTCTAAATTGATGGTCTGGATAAATAGGTGAGCGGTCCCGTGATTATGCCAGAGGTTGTGTCGGTCCTGTCCTCCACCAGGCCTAGGGTGCCTAAAATAGGCCTGGAGGAGTAGGATAACGAAAGCAGCCTACCTCTGGGGTATCCCTGTCTGCTATGATACTGTTTCCATGGCGGACTCGAAAAAAAACAACAGTATAAGAGGCAACAGTGAGGCCCATCTAGAGTACATATATTCTGGTGGCATATATGAGGACAAAAAAAAAAAAAAAAAAAAAAGACAGCTATAGGGAGTAAACCAGAGATACTGTTTAATAGATCTATTTACCGAAGAAAAGATGGAAGAGGGTATAATTGTGAAAAACAAAATAGATAAGGAAGTGAAAGAAAAAAAGGAGAGTAGAAGAATAATAAACAAGAGTTTCTTAGAGAATGTGAGTGAATGTTCAAAATAAGATTAAAACATGTGGAATAACAGAGAAAAAAACAGAAAGCAGAAAAGAAGAAGTAACAGAAAAGGAATGATTGAAACAGCAAAGAAATGTAAATAACATAGGGGCATATTATCAACATAGGCGATAAAATTATCGCTGCTTTTATCGGCAGAAATCTGCCGCTAAAGCCGCTTTTGCGACAGAAAACTGCCGCTAAAGCCGCCTTTGGGGCAGTTTTCTGCCGATAAAAGCAGCGATAATTTTATTGCCTGTGTTGATAATATGCCCCTTAGTGTGCTTGAACTACAGGGAGAAAGCATAATGAACAAGTAGTGAAAGAGTGATCAGTCAGAGACAGTGAGAGTAATAGAGACGGAGTGAGTGAAGAAGAGTGAGGAACTATGAGAACAGAGGGACTGAGAAAAGGAGTGGAAGGAGTAGAGTAAGTAAGTAATAGAGAAAGGAATGAGGGAAGTAGCAAAGGCAGGAAACTGATGGTTAAAGAAATGAAGCAGTGGAACTAATAGAAGTTAAATGTGATAGAAATGTAACGAAAAGAGTACAAAACACTTACCTTATAATTGTCGTTAACTTAGTCACTTGTTATTTTTATACTTTCAATCTGTGAAAGAAACAACAAAAATTTGAAAAATATTAAAACATGTATTTAAAAATTAGAAAAGACAAGGGAAAAGATTGACAATCATCCAATTTTACAAAGAAATAAAGTTAGAGATAAACATGCAGAAAAAAAAGAGAAAGAAACGGTGATAGACAGTCAGAGACAAAAAGAAATTTAAATAGAGTAAATTACTTAGAAAGAAAAAAAGAAGATACTTTCAGTGACAGAAAAGAAGGATAGAAGAGTAAACTAAATTGAAGTTGTGTAAGCTACTAAAAGAAAGTGAGTAAGGTAAACTATATAAGGAAAGGGTGAATAATGAAAAGAGAGTGAGAGAGAGAGGAGACAGAGGAAGTGAAGGAAAGAGTGTCAGATACAGACTGAGTGAGGCATCTACACAATGTGATTCGTAATGTTAGGAAACACAGGTAATGTATTTGAAAAACGTGCACATTTTTTTTTGCTCAATCCACAATCACATCACTTGTGTTTCCTTTGCTTAGGTATCTCATTGTGCAGAAGTAGTCTAGCATATGAATGAGTACGCAGAAGGTGAGCACTGTATGCAACAACGTTGACACTTACAGAAGCCTCAGCTTCTTCATGCCCCCTACACAGTCCTAAATATATACATTTTAAACTGACGGTATCTTGTTGCAGATGAAGTGAGGCCAATCTTGCAACATGGTGCATCTTTTACACCGCCGCTGCGCACAGCGGCGCAAAAGAGACACACGGCTATCATAAATCTGTCCCTAACATTTTAAATGATTGATTCAGGATGACGATAAGGTGTGGACTATCCAGAGGTTTGTTTGAGGTGAGGCCTACTCAGGGTTGCAGATGAAATTTACGTTTGTTGAAGAGTACAGAGGAGATAATAAATGTGCAGGCCTACCAATGAAGTGAGTCATGTCCACTGCACTCTTGAACAAAGGCCAGACCTCTTCTGTGTCCCTGGACAGGCCTAAACCTCATCTGCACAATGTGATTCATAATGTTAGGAAACACAGGTGATGTAATTGAAAAATGTGGAATTCTTTTCCTCATTTCACAATCACATCACCTGTGTTTCCTTTGCTTAGGTATCTCATTGTGCAGATGGAGTCTAGCATATCAAAGACTACGCAGAAGGTGAGCACTGTATGGAACAATTTTGACATTTACAGAAGATTCAGCTTCTCCATGCCCCCTACACAGTCCTAAATGTTTACAGTTTAAACTGACGGTATCTTGTTGGAGATGAAGTGAGGCCTATCTTGCAAAATGGTGCATCTTTTGTATCACTGCTGCATCACAAAAGTGACGCGACAGCGGCACAAAAGAGGCGCACGGCCATCATAAATCTGCCCCTAACATTTTAAATGATTGATTCAGGATGACGATAAGGTGTGGACTATCCAGAGGTTTGTTTGAGGTGAGGCCTACTCAGGGTTGCAGATGAAATTTAGGCTTGTTGAAGAGTACAGAGGAGATAATACATGTGCAGGCCTACCAATGAAGTGAGTCATGTCCACTGCACTCTTGAACAAAGGCCAGACCTCTTCTGTGTCCCTGGACAAGCCTAAACCTCATCTGCACAATGTGATTCGTAATGTTAGGAAACACAGGTAGTGTAATTGAAAAACGTGCAATTTTTTTTGCTCATTCCACAATCACATCACCTGAATTCCCTCAGCTTAGGTATCTCATTGTGCAGATGTAGTCTAGCATATCCAAGAGTACGGAGAAGGTGAGGACTGTATGCAACAGAGCAATGTACATTACTCACCTCCCTTGACACTTACAGAAGCCTCAGTTTCTCCATGCCTCCTGCACAGTTCTCAATGCATATCATAAATACAAAAAGTACAGAATTAATTATACATGTTAAATGGTTTATTTTTGCTGTTCTCAGAATGTATCAAATTTCACTAAAAACAGTGAGTTGAAGGTATTCATCATATAACAGCGGGGAAAAAACACAATCAAAATGATTGTGTTTAAAAACCCATATAACATAACCAATCAGAAATCAGAACTCCTTAAAAGTAACTTAATTTCCATGACGTCAAAGGATGTCCTATGAACAGCTTATACTCTGTTGTGCTGCTATTATTTTCAGCCCGCCACTTTCTGAAAGAAAAGCTCCATCGTTTTGACAAATATGTTACATACAATAAATGACTTCTCGCTCTCTACCGCACATTTCCTCAAGGCCAAATCGTGTAAGAGCCATTTATAACTCTTGGAATTCTTCTAAGCAAATCCCGTCATTTTCTTTTTCCGCAACTTTTAGAAAGAAAACGTTCAAGATCACTTTCACAATCCTGTACTAGTAATATCTCATCCTTCTTGCTCACTCATGTTCCACATTTCCACATTTAACTTTTTACTCTGTACTACACTTATCCTCAAGGCCAAATAGTGTAGGAGCCATTAAAACCTCTTGAAATTCCTCAGAGCAGATCCCGAGATTCTTTCCCTAAAATTTTGGTTTTAAAAACACCAGGTAAGAATTTTTAAGGTCAAAAGGCTTTTTTTTTTAAAGTTAAAACAGAATCATTGCAGAATGACCAGCCGTTTCTAGACTTTAAATAAGCTGTGTAATGTCCTGATGTTGTTGAAGGACCGTCATGAAATATAATTGCTGCAGTTACAAACGTCCTTCCTGATATTGACAACTGCGAAGCCACAAAATTTTTAATTAAAGTTGTCAATTTTGTTCCATCAGGCCTACATCGTTGGAACATTAAAATGACATACTGGCCATATGTTCGTATAAATAATGTGGACAGCATTGCTGACTTACATTGGCTACACTCCATGTTGTGATCGGCTGATTTTACTAGCTTATTAAAGGACACTGATTTACTGTCTGGCACAGTTAAATATATAAATCTTTCTGAGTCTACACTAGTAGTACTTGATACCCTACAGTTCTCGCAGTCATGCTGCCATTGATAAGAAAGGCCAAACAGATGATCTACATCTACACCTTCATCTTGCAATACATCAAGAATATACATTAAAAACTCCAGACAATCTTGCTGAATATTTTGAGAGAATTGCGTTTGACCTGAACATTTGTCTAACAGATTTCGAATTTCAGACACACTTTCTATTTTTGTTCTATCAGTGCTACATTTCTCTAACACAGAATTCAGCAAGCAGCAAAAACTTTGATCCGAATTGATCACAATCTGTTGTTTTAAAGTTTCTAGAGAAAAGACAACATTAACCATTACATTAGCATAGCAGTTGACACCAGAACTATTTTCAAATTGAAAACCAACAACATCTTCAACAGAATCCTTTTTCTTTCTGCTTATAATTTCAGGTTCATCGACTTTTCGTCTTTTTGCTACAACCTCCCTACTATTGGTCACATTTCTTCGTTTCCGGCCTACCACACGTTTCTCAAACAAAGGATATTGAGGCAAATGTGGCGCATACTCTCTTCTTAACCTATTGTATTCCTTAACACAATCTAGATCCGCACAAATGTTTGTGACATCACACTCAATCAAGTACAATCCCGATAAAGTTCTGACTCGTGACAATGCCACATATGCCATACCCTCCTTGAACACAGAACTGCCAATATTCACCAATGCACTGTCTACACTTACACCTTGTGATTTATGGATTGTCACCGCATATGCCAAGAAAACAGGAAACTGCTTACGGCGAACATATAAGTCTTTTACAAACAAAAACCTAGCAGAGCAACGACCAATTAGCTGTACTTCCTCAATGCCATCAAATTTAATTTTTAAAAATTCAATTCCATCTCTATTTCTGTATTTCACAAAATCAACAACATTACCCATTGATCCATTTACCAGACCTCTTTCAACATGTAAATTCCTTCTTAAAATTATACGGCAATTTAAGCACACATTCAGAGTCTTTTCAAAACCTGCAGTTTTAGATATAGTCTTCTCTAATGAATCCAATTTTGATTTCAAATTCTCAGACAAAATAATTGTTGATCCCATATGCTCTACTCTGTCAATAGCTTCCAGTTTCACAATCTCTTGGTTTTCTAAATGCAACATTTTGTTGTTGAAGATGGCACATTCTGCAAGAGTTGGCATCAAACATATTCCAGATTTCTTCTCAGTAATTTTCCGAAAAATATTCTCAGGCACAACGTCTTGTTCTGGATACAAATTTGACAGTAATTGTGCATGTAAAGCTTCTTTCCCATGCTCGGTCACTTTTCCGATTCTAACATCTTGTAGAATATTCTTGTAATCTTCATCCTTCGCCTGACGCATATTTTCACGCAGTTCAGCATAATTGAAGGTTAACCATATATTGACGTTGCCAATGCTCCCATGGCACTTCCTGGTATCTTCATGCGTGAGCATTTTGAACACAGGTTGTCCTTTCACTGGTGTCAGCTGCAGAAGATCACCGAAAACAATGATGTGTTTGCCACCAAATAACACATCATACTCTGTTTTGAGAACTTCTTGCATTCTTAAATGCACAAAGGCAAGCATGACATTGGAAACCATGCTTACTTCGTCAATGATAAGAAGTTTCATTTTCCTCAAGACTCTTGAAACTTCACAACAAGCATCTCCAGATAACTTGTGGTATTGTAATTTGTTATCATGCTCCACTGGCAGCATCAGTAGACGATGCAAAGTAATACCTTTAATGTTATGTGCTGCCAGTCCAGTTGGAGCGGTGACAACACAAGACAGCGATGACTCAGTCCTTTTCTGCAAATAACATGAAATTGCTTTAATGAGGAAACTTTTTCCAGTTCCCGCTTCTCCACTCACGTACAGTCGGACAGGCTTCAACGACGTACATGAGCACTCTTTCTTCTCATGACTTAATCCATGATCAATTTGGTTGGTAACTTCGTCATATATTTTCCTCTGCTCAACGTTGAGTTGTCTTTCCAAGTCTTCTAAGTTAACCGCATCCTCCTGAGCATCTGCCATGGCTCTTTCCACTTCAATCATGGCAGTGGCAGCTTCATTTTCGATAACTGGTCCTCCTAGTGGATCCTGACTCAATGAAACAGAACTCTGACTGTCCTGAGAACTGTCTCTAGCAATCTCGGCTGCAATCGTTGCTTCCTGCTCGATTTCCGCATTCAACATTTCTAGATATTTGGGAAAAACAGGACATTCTATGGTCTCCTTGGCGGCATTGAAAGAGTCTTCGTAACAGAGGAAATCTCCAAGCAGTTCCTCTTCTGCACGCCAAGGCTTGAAAAGTTGCAGAAGTGCTAAATAGAAAAACTCTTTTCTTTCAGGAGATTCGCCACTCAATTTTCGATGGTTTACCAAGTGGCATTTTCTTTGCTTGACCAGACATCCCTCACTTCCAATTACAGCATACACTCCTTTATCAATATCTTCTTTGATGTTCCTCTTGAATATGTAATTTTGTAGAACCTCATACAGACAAACATTCTCGAGGGGACTGCTTCTATTTGGATAATATGTATCCAACATGTTGGTCTTCAAAATATCTGTACTGTTTGGCTCCTTTTCCGCCAAATACTCAATTTCCCGTACAGGTTTCAGAACTCGATTACGCGTTTTAGCAAGACCAAGACTCGCCCAAATGATACTCCTGGATTTGGCATAGAGACTTGCTGAAGACAACCGGTCAGAACATTCGTAAGCTCTGATTTCTCGATGCGACAACATCTTCAGACTGAAACTGTACAACTTCTTACTGAGGCTCTTTTCATGGGAAATGTCCTCCCACATATCCTTCAATTCTGTCTTTTCTTTTTTGGTGATGTAAGATGTCACATACCGAGCCACAGCCATACAGTTATCAGCCACAAACTGTATATCCATGTTAGCATTCCACATGGACAAAATCACTGGGTTGTAGTCGTTGATGTACTTGGACTCTTCGTTCCTTTTCAAATTGTACTTATTTTTGGGTGATTTCTTCATCACATTATGTCGCAGCGAAGACATCAAACTGTTCACTCTTCCTTTAGAAATCACCGGTCATGGAAAGGCGAAACGACATTTTGTGTAGAACTTGTCCTTGTTTCTGAATTCACGACGACAGTACTTTCCGCAACGATGGCTTTGGAAGCGTAAAACTTGTTCTCTTAGGCTTTTGTCTTCCTTTGCCTTTGGAACAGCACATGTAGAATACTGTTCTATGAAACTTATCACTAAGTCATCCGGATCTGTTCCAAATTTGGGTGCATCTTTGATCCACAGCAGCATATGTATATGAGGAGCACCTCTTGCTTGGTACTCCTTTCTCCAGAAGAAATCCAACACCTCTCCAAGAGGTGGATTTTTCTTGTTCATGATGAAAGACATCATAGCTTCAAATCTATGATTGAAGTACCTGCATACATTCACTGGATCCAAAGAGCACAGTTCTCCGGGTGTCTTGAATTCGATATTTTCAATGTTTCCATTTGCCTCTCGTAGAAATTCAAGTAAGTCTTCCCAGCCATACTCGGCACAGCTGAGAGTGAGGAACCATGTGGGAGTTCCTAAGTTCCTCAGCATACATTTTAAATCACCATGACAACGGTACCAGTACTCATTAGTACCACGCTGACACGCCATGAGATTAATCAGGTGAGAATCCAAAATACTGTCTTGGACATTGACTTTATCCATAAAGTCACTTGCCGAGATGTTTTGCATCTGTACACCACTTTTCAAGATGTGGTTCACTGCATATGACAGTCCAGACAGATCGCTTTCAAACAGTAGATGAAACAAATAGGGAATGCATTGACGAAACCTAGGATCTTCTGCATACAATCTTAAAGTCCGGTATTCAGAAGCAGGAATTTGATGAGGTCGCTCATCATATCTTCCTCCTTGACCTGTTGGAAATAGCTGTGGGAAACACCGAGCTTCCAAACTTTCCTCCCAAACACTAATGGGACTTCCTTTGGCTTGTTTCATTTGAAACAACTCAATAGCATTCCCCATGACTTCCTTGGAATGCAAAGGATGAACACTATAATGTTCATATATTTCTTCATTTTTAGAGGCTTCTACTTTCTCAATTTGACCAGCACACAAATCGCTATCCTCTTCTTCACTTACTTCCTCTTCTGCAACATATACATTCTTGTAGTACTTATTGTTTTTCTTCAAATACAATGTTGCCTTTTTGACTTTCCTAACATCCACTAAATCTTGCCATATTTTCTTACTCTTTGTCGGAACCCCATTAACTAAGATAACCAGAGGTTCCTCTTCCACTTTCTCTACTCCAATTGTATTAATGTTTTTCTTCAAATCTAGAGGCAAATAAACAACTCTTCCCTTTAATCCTCTCTGTAAATCTGATGGAGGCAATTTCCCTGTCTTTGGCTCCATTCTTACAATCGCCTGAAAGGGATGGATACTTTGAATCAAAATAGATTCATAAGTATTTAAATCCTTCAATTCAGAAGGAATCTCAACCAATTCCAGATTATTATGAACCGCTCTAGCAGGCATCCGGTTTTGATTTAATTTGTTACAACAATAAGTGCACACACGTTGATCCGATCCCAAATCAAAACTATTTTCTACCATCAAGTATGTTGCGAAATCCTTCCATTCACTATTATTTTCCCTTTCACTTTTCGCATATAAATCCACTAACTTAGTCTGATTCTTATAATAAGTGCGTCGACAACACACACAAGTGAAATTAGGCCTCTCACTTGATTTCACCTGAAACGTGGCAATTTCCTTCTGAAAATTATCTGTACTGGAAACCTGTACACTATCTTCCACATTACCTTCTTCTTCTGGGTCAATTTCAACATTCTCCTCTTTACTTGCAAAGTAACAAAACTCAATTTCTTCACAAATATTCTCGACATCTACTTCAGAACCATGCAAAAGAGCAGTGCATAATTGTTTAAGCATAATTGCTGGACTCTTAGCATAATACAACATTCTAACTAATTTCCTCACTTTATTATGATGCACTGCTAGCATCCTGAAATGATGAAAAACACTCTGGCATACTCTCCTGGAAAGACAAGCCAATGAATGACAATGCAAACCTGCCAGTTCTCTCAATCTGCAAGGATCTAAGTCTTGCAACAACTTAATTTTTTGTTTCAGACTTTTCTTACTATATGTACATAAGAAATTACAAAACAAATCAATTGATTCCTGTTGCACACTGCAAATACTACTACACTTCCAGGTGTACACTGGACCCTTAGGACGTCTCCCTAAAACTTCATCACCTAACACCTCTTCTGCCTCTGTTGTCACAAGTTTTTCTTTTTCAACCACACATCCATCTTTCACCTCATATGCTCGACCACTGGTGTCAACTGCATGCACCAAATCATTATCCTGGAAATAACTCTCCTCATTAAAAAATGCCTCACAACTTGAACTATGCATCCATTCTCCTGTAAAAACTTCACAAAAATTACTACGATTAACTGTTCTCTTCCATCTACTATTTGATTTGAAATCATAAATTGCCTTGTTTAGTTTCCTAATTCTATTGATTATCAAAATAAATAACTTTCGCTTAATTTCGAATGCCTGATCAATAATTTTCTCAACTTTTTTTTTCTCTTTTAAAAAACCACTTTCTGTTGACCTTTCTTAATATTTTTTAACAAATTGCCAATTATCCTGTTGCGGAACATTCGTCTACGAATGTCCCTAAACTGATTTTTCCTTCTACTACCTTGCACAGAGTTATCTCCTGCTCTAGCAGTAACATTTTTGATTGGCCTTTCCTTTCCGTTTAAATTGGCTCTCTTTTTCTGGACTAAAACATGTTCTGTAGTTAAACTTTTTTTTCTACAAATGTTTCTAAGGAATGATTTCGTTCTCTTACCCGGAGCTTTCTTGGTGACTTGACGAGATTTTATTGTAGAGGACTGCTGCAAGCATTTAGTAATCTGCTGTCTTTGGCCTTTTTGTAGCCTTTCGGCTTCTTTCCTTAGACGGCATTCTCTAATTTTGAAATGATCTGCAGTTGAATCTGTGGTAAAATATAATAAAAAATGTTATTAACCACTATTACCAAACAGTAAATCAATAACAGTCGTCAAAAATTTAACACACTACTTGTCAATTTTACATACAATAATTTTTAGTGCATTGGCAAATTTAGTAGTCCCAAATAGTAGCAAAGAAATGGAATGCTTCTACATTTGACCTGTGCTCTTTTATATGTGAATCTGAACTAATTTCATGAGCATATTTGACTATTTTATTAAAGACACTACACACAAGCTGTTTTTGAAGTTGTGTTTAGTTTTAAATGAAACGGTTTACATGTTTACTTTTCATTTCCAGTAACTTTTAAAAATAAATGTTTATAGTTCCATAGGCTCAAGCAGGTCAGCTTCCCACCCTATGTCATACAATTCTGACAAATCAGCATCCTCATCATGTTCTTCATCATCCTCAGGATTTAAATCATCCAAGGGATCTACTTCCACTGATGTTTCAATTACAAGTTCAATGATAAGGTCTAAATCAACTGATTGCTGGTTGTCACTCATGGTTGATGTTGTCGTTATCTTTAAAGAAAGAGAACAACAATGAGATGTTGCAGAGTAAGAGACAAATCTCAGAGACTATAATTGTAAAATTGTTTAACAAGAGTAACATGTTGCAGATATTATTTAACCATGTCCAGCGAGGCTGTTTCAAACAGGCGTAAGGATTTGATTCAGCAATGCCATAAATGTGACTCAGTGAAATCTTCTTAATTTTACTGTGTTAGTTTTACAGGGCTTTCATGCAAATGACTGGCCACCCTACAACAAAACGCTCACATGAAATCTGACGCAGGTTTCATGTGGCACAGGACTTTACAGCATGACACATCTGCCTAGATGCATCAAGTTGTAAATATGTCGCAACATAGCAAATCTTTTGCACCGCCGCTGCGTCACAAAAGTGACGCACAGCGGCGCAAAAGAGGCACACGGATATCATAAATCTGTCCCTAACATTTTAAATGATTGATTCAGGATGACGATAAGGTGTGGCCTATCCAGAGGTTTGTTTGAGGTTAGGCCTACTCAGGGTTGCAGATGAAATTTAGGCTTGTTGAAGAGTACAGAGGAGATAATACATGTGCAGGCCTACCAATGAAGTGAGTCATGTCCACTTCACTCTTGAACAAAGGCCAGACCTCTTCTGTGTCCGTGGACAGGCCTAAACCTCATCTGCACAATGTGATTCGTAAAGTTAGGAAACACAGGTGATGTAATTGAAAAATGTGGAATTTCTTTTCCTCATTTCACAATCACATCACCTGTGTTTCCTTTGCTTAGGTATCTCATAGTGCAGATGGAGTCTAGCATATCAAAGAGTACACAGAAGTTGAGCACTGTATACAACAATTTTGACATTTACAGAAGATTCAGCTTCTCCATGCCCCCTACACAGTCCTAAATGTTTACAGTTTAAACTGACGGTATCTTGTTGGAGATGAAGTGAGGCCTGTCTTGCAACATGGTGCATCTTTTGCATCACTGCTGCATCGGTTTCATGTGGCACAGGACTTTACAGCATGACACATCTGCCTAGATGCATCAAGTTGTAAATATGTCGCAACATAGCAAATCTTTTGCACCGCGGCTGCGTCACAAAAGTGACGCACAGCGGCGCAAAAGAGGCACACGGCTATCATAAATCTGTCCCTAACATTTTAAATGATTGATTCAGGATGACGATAAGGTGTGGCCTATCCAGAGGTTTGTTTGAGGTGAGGCCTACTCAGGGTTGCAGATGAAATTTAGGCTTGTTGAAGAGTACAGAGGAGATAATACATGTGCAGGCCTACCAATGAAGTGAGTCATGTCCACTTCACTCTTGAACAAAGGCCAGACCTCTTCTGTGTCCGTGGACAGGCCTAAACCTCATCTGCACAATGTGATTCGTAAAGTTAGGAAACACAGGTTATGTAATTGAAAAATGTGGAATTTCTTTTCCTCATTTCACAATCACATCACCTGTGTTTCCTTTGCTTAGGTATCTCATTGTGCAGATGGAGTCTAGCATATCAAAGAGTACACAGAAGTTGAGCACTGTATACAACAATTTTGACATTTACCGAAGATTCAGCTTCTCCATGCCCCCTACACAGTCCTAAATGTTTACAGTTTAAACTGACGGTATCTTGTTGGAGAAGAAGTGAGGCCTGTCTTGCAACATGGTGCATCTTTTGCATCACTGCTGCATCGGTTTCATGTGGCACAGGACTTTACAGCATGACACATCTGCCTAGATGCATCAAGTTGTAAATATGTCGCAACATAGCAAATCTTTTGCACCGCCGCTGCGTCACAAAAGTGACGCACAGTGGCCCAAAAGAGGCACACGGCCATCATAAATCTGCCCCTAACATTTTAAATGATTGATTCAGGATGACGATAAGGTGTGGCCTATCCAGAGGTTTGTTTGAGGTGAGGCCTACTCAGGGTTGCAGATGAAATTTAGGCTTGTTGAAGAGTACAGAGGAGATAATACATGTGCAGGCCTACCAATGAAGTGAGTCATGTCCACTTCACTCTTGAACAAAGGCCAGACCTCTTCTGTGTCCGTGGACAGGCCTAAACCTCATCTGCACAATGTGATTCGTAAAGTTAGGAAACACAGGTGATGTAATTGAAAAATGTGGAATTTCTTTTCCTCATTTCAGAATCACATAACCTGTGTTTCCTTTGCTTAGGTATCTCATTGTGCAGATGGAGTCTAGCATATCAAAGAGTCCACAGAAGTTGAGCACTGTATACAACAATTTTGACATTTACAGAAGATTCAGCTTCTCCATGCCCCCTACACAGTCCTAAATGTTTACAGTTTAAACTGACGGTATCTTGTTGGAGATGAAGTGAGGCCTGTCTTGCAACATGGTGCACCTTTTGCATCACTGCTGCATCGGTTTCATGTGGCACAGGACTTTACAGCATGACACATCTGCCTAGATGCATCAAGTTGTAAATATGTCGCAACATAGCAAATCTTTTGCACCGCCGCTGCGTCACAAAAGTGACGCACAGCGGCGCAAAAGAGGCACACGGCCATCATAAATCTGCCCCCAACATTTTAAATGATTGATTCAGGATGACGATAAGGTGTGGCCTATCCAGAGGTTTGTTTGAGGTGAGGCCTACTCAGGGTTGCAGATGAAATTTAGGCTTGTTGAAGAGTACAGAGGAGATAATACATGTGCAGGCCTACCAATGAAGTGAGTCATATCCACTTCACTCTTGAACAAAGGCCAGACCTCTTCTGTGTCCGTGGACAGGCCTAAACCTCACCTGCACAATGTGATTCGTAAAGTTAGGAAACACAGGTGATGTAATTGAAAAATGTGGAATTTCTTTTCCTCATTTCAGAATCACATAACCTGTGTTTCCTCAGCTTAGTTATCTCATTGAGCAGATTTAGTCTAGCATATCCAAGAGTACGCAGAGGATGAGGACTGTATCCAACAGAGCAATGTACATTACTCACCTCCTTTAACACTTACAGAAGCCTCAGTTTAATATTTCTCAGTTCAATATTTATTTAAAGAAGCACACAAAATATGACCTTCTCATAAATGTGAAAAGCGTTTTTTTTTTAAAAAAAACGATTTTCTGGTCATAATTTGAAAACACAACACAGGTCCTATGTAGAAGCACATCCTATCAGTACTTAAATTAGCCAAGCACACATGGGGGCGTATTTACAAGGACCTTACACCACAGGGAAATAACTTAAATTAAAATGGGGAAAATAACATCAAAGGGACTCAAAGGCCTTTTAAATATGCCCAAGCAGCCTATGAAACTCTAGCAGTACATATCAAGAAACTTAAATGACTTCAATAAACGTTTTTAAACACATCAACTAAAGCAGTTATTCAACTACATTCAAGGGGAAGTGACTTAAAATGCCCTAACACACATGAAAGCGTATTTTGAAGGCCCTTGCACCATTTTTCCATCACTTTTAACATGGCTATGTAACTCAAAGAAACAAAATCTAAATTTGCCAAGCACACATTGGGGCGTATTTACAAGGACCTTGCACCACGGGGAAATTACTTAAATTAAAATGGGGAAAATAACATCAAAGGGACTCAAAGGCCTTGTAAATATGCCCCAAGCAGCCTATGAAACTTTTGCAGTACATATCAAGAAACTTAAATGACTTCAATAAACGTTTTTAAACACATCAACTAAAGCAGTTATTCAACTACATTCATGGGGAAGTGACTTAAAATGCCCTAACACACATGAAAGCATATTTTGAAGGCCCTTGCACCATTTTTCCATCACTTTTAACATGGCTATGTAACTCAAAGAAACAAAATCTAAATTTGCCAAGCACACATGGGGGCGTATTTACAAGGACCTTGCACCACGGGAAATGAATTAAATTAAAATGGGGAAAATAACATCAAAGGGACTCAAAGGCCTTGTAAATATGCCCCAAGCAACCTATGAAACAAAGCAACATTTTAAATACACAACTTTCTTCATAATTTTCTCCTTAAAGCATACTATTCTCTATCTAAATTAAATCAATTTTTTCTCACCTTAGCAAATACTTTTTGAGTTTCAAAACAGACTCAGACACACACCAATTTGTCTTCAGAAGAGCAAAGGGTATGCACTCCAGAGGCTGCAGCCAAAAAAGCACAGAAATGCTGTAATTCATCACACATATCTCTCATGTCACACAATCAAAACTCTTCCCTCACTTTTTTCAAATCAACACCCTTCCCCCCTCTGCCCTTTCTGCCTTTTTTGCATAGCAACCACCTCCTGAAAGACCTCTCATGTTTGCAACTTCATACACAACAATGTTTCAATTGAACTCTGAACTCTCAGTACACCTGCGTATCCAGTGCAATCTTTCATAAAATGATTTTTTCTTGACCATTCAAATTACATCTTTCAAAGAACTCATCCATGCACCCTAACTTTCTGTTTTCAGCAATCAAAATCCACCAATCACTGCTACTGATTAATTACCACAGAAACTCCACAGTTTTTTTCATTACATACTCCTACTGTTTCAACTGCCATTTCATTACCACACTTCATCTGACTGCAGCAGAACCTCCTCTCACTATGTTTTCTGTCTGGATTGTTGGACATAGTTATATCCACTGGGCTCAAAGGTATGCTGATAACAGAAATTTACACAACCTCAATTTACAAAATGTGGAAATCAACTGGATTGGCCACAGAGGATTAAGATGTCACCAATTGATACCATTGGTGAAAACCTTTTTCCATTTGCCAAAACCTGACCTGTTAATTGTGCACTGTGGAGGAAATGACTTGGGCACTTTGACAGGGGTAGGTCTGGAAATGCTTTTAAAGGACACCTTTGAGCAATTGATGGCACTATTTCCTCAAACTGCCTTGGTATATTCAAATATATGCCAAAGACAGAAATGGAAGTGGTCCAACCAATTTTGTCCAGAAATTGAGAAATCGAGGAAGCATGTAAATAAGTCTGTTTCAGCTTACATGAAAGACCATGGAATGGGCTCCATCTACAACAATAACTTGCGTTACTACATGCAAGATATCTACAGAGCAGATGGAGTTCACTTCTCAGATGAGGGGAACAGAATTTTCATCCTCAATTTAAGACTGTGCATTGGTACCTACTTGTAGGTACCTACATCAGCCACAGGACCCAAAAGCTCTTTTCAGAGCTACCCTACATCTGATCACTCACAATTATTATTTTACTCTAACTTTTTTCACTAATTTTCACCAAAGTATGTTCCCCGGAGCGCTACCCGGTACGCGCACCGGACGCTAACCGCGCGAAAATATGAAAAAAAATGGGTTTTTTTCGCGCACATATGGGCCTCCTCAGCCACCCTCAGAAAACCTAGGGGGTCAGGATACGTCTACCGTGCCCCCTTCTACCCATTCTGAACATTATTTGCCCTCCATCTTGTATCTCAATTCTACCGAAACACAAAATGGAGGACTCCCGTAACGCTGCCGGTTCGCGTACCGGGGCGCGCACCGGGAAGCGCTCGCTCAAAAAAGGTGGGAAAGTAATATACAGAAAAACCACTGGACACACTTTCACCAAATATAGATTAGCTCTTACTACATACCAATCCCTACCATTTTCACAAATTTGATTGGAATTCCATTTAGCCATTTAGCCTGTAGACCTCTCTAAATACCCTGAGGTAAATTACTTTACAAAACACATCTGAAGTGTTGGAATTGACAACCAATTAAAATGTTACTTTCATTTTCTACTTTTTTTACCTGACATTTGATTGGTTATGTACCTGAATATATATAAAGAAAGAGAGAGAAACACAGCCATTTTGACTACTACTTCCTGAACTACATTGCAAGATCATTTTCACTGACAACTTAAACTTGTTTTTAAAAGGTAAGATGTTATTTTATAAATTTGAAAACATTTTCAGATAGTTATATACTATCCCTCTGTAAGAGTTAGACATTGAGAAAGGCTTGTTTATTATAATTATGGATTGATTTAGGTTTCTGCGGTATAATTATGAATGTACTTAGGCTTTTTCACAGGCACTTTTTAATAGTACTACTTCACGCCTGAAAAGTACCTGTCTGAACTTAAACCCAACAGTGCCCTATCTCTACTGATATATTTATTTTTTATGCAAATTTCAGCACAAAAATGGAAGGAGAACAGAACGTTTCCTTCGAAATTGTCCTAGAGATGAACAATGAGGAAATCATTGAACCCATTGACTTATTATTATTATTATTATACAAAATGTATAGCGCGCTCAGTTACCCAAGAGCATCCCGGCGCGAAACAGAAGAAAGAGAAAACCTCAGCTCAACGCTACACAGGAAACAAATGAGTCTTAAGAAGTTTCCTGAAGAGAAGGATCTTGGACTCTGAACGGATCTTAAGGGGCAGGGAGTTCCATAAAGCCGCCACTTGCACTGAGAAACGCCTGCCTCCAGAGCGAGCCTTCCTTACTCTAACTGACTGCAGAAGATGTCCTTGATCCGAACGCAAGGGCCGTGTGGGCTTGTAAGGGCGTGCCATGGTGGAAAGAATGGGGGGGCCCTTACCATGTAGAATTTTGTGGGCCGTGCACAACGCTTTAAATTTCACCCGTTCCTTAACTGGGAGCCAGTGCAGCGTTTTCAGGGCCGGGGCAGCTGAATGTCTTCAGGGCACATCCAACAACAATCTAGCGGCTGCATTTTGTACTTGTTGGAGAGTTTTAAAAGTCGCTTCGGGGGCACCGAGAAACATCGCGTTCCCATAATCGAGCCTTGACAAGATTAAACCGCGAATCAGCAGCTTCCTTGCAGGATCAGGGAGCAAAGGCAACACCTTGCGGGCTGACCGCAGCAGCCCAAAACAGACCCCCGCGGTCTTCCTGGCATGGGTCCTAAAGGACAGATCTTCATCCAACCAAACTCCCATGGTCTTGATCTCCTTCTTGGGAGATGGTGGATCACCCAGAGACCGGGGCCAACAGCTAGCAATAGTGGAGGGACTAGATTTGCCTAGGAGCATCAGCTCAGTTTTTTCTCCATTGAGCTTTAGTGCAGAGTGGGACATCCAACGATGGACATTTACAAGGCAGTCATGCAGAACCTCGGGTTGTTCCCCCAGCTGGGTGAGGCCTACCACCAGCTGAGTATCATCAGCATAGCTGATAATCTTTACTCCTGAGGGGGCGACCACTCTTTCAAGAGGAGTCCTGTATATATTAAATAAGGTAGGGCTCAAAGATGAGCCCTGCGGGACTCCACATTGAAGAGGAAAGAGGGTCGACTGCTCTGCTCCTTCCCAAATTTGGTAAAAGCGGTCGGAGAGGAAGGATTCCAACCATTTTAGGGCCGTCCCTGACACCCCCACCTCTGACAGGCGTTGGAGGAGCACCTGATGACTTACGGTGTCAAAGGCAGCACTCAAGTCCAGGAGGATCACTGCCACTGACCCTCCTGTATCAAGAATGCTCCTTGCTTCCTCCACTACTGCCAGAAGGGCAGTGTCCGTCCCCTGGCCGGGACGAAAGCCAGTCTGGGAGTCTCCCAACAAGTGATGTGACTCTAGATGACAGGAGAGCTGGCGGTTGACCAACTTCTCTGTAACTTTTGAGAAGCCGGGCAAAAGTGAGATAGGCCTGAAGTTGGCCAAATTAGAAGAATCCAATCCTGGTTTTTTCAGTAGTGCTTTCACCACTGCCTTTTTCCATCTCTGGGGCACTATTCCCTGAGAGAGTGAAAGATTAATTAGGTCAGTAAGCGGAGTGGACAGAGTGTTAGCTACTAGTTTAAGATATTTCATGGGGACAGGGTCACTAGGAGATCCACTCTTCATCTCTTTCAAAGCTTTAATGACCTCCTCCACAGAAAAAGGGCCGAAGGAGGAGAGCTCATCAGGGCAAATTGTTGGGCTAACATCTAAGTCCGGAGTCTGAGGGATTGCAGGCAGAGAGGACAGGATCTTCTCTATTTTAGAATGAAAGAAGAGAGCAAGTTCGTCACATTTTTCTTTAGGATTATCATATACAACTGGCGGGATTGGGGCCTTCAGAAGTTCCTTAAAGATTTTAAAGGATTCCCCTGGTAAGTTACTTGCCCTCTCGATCCTATCGCTGAAGAAGTTCCTTTTGGCATCCTTCAACGCATTTTTATACTTCCTCATCTCTCCCTTATAATTTTCTCGCCTTTCTTTCGTCAACTCTCTCCTCCATGCACGTTCTAATCTTTTGCATGAGGTTCTGAGACCCCTAAGTTCGGGGGTATACCAAGGAGCTGAGCCAATTCTTCTTTCCCTGACAGGTCTCCGTTTTTTTGGAATCAACAAGTCCAAAGCATTAGTCAGCCAAATTCCCATATATTGATCAGCAATAATGGGATCAGCAACAGGGGGAGGACAGGTTCTTGCTAACTCTGCCGCCCAACTGTCCGCAGGCAGCTTCGACCAAAGTCGTTCTACTGTGTACTGTCTTGGTATAGGGTCTCTCTCCTTCTCCAGCTGCCATCTAAGCGGCACTAGATAATGGTCCGTCCAGGGGAGAGCCAACGGCTGGGACGCTTGCAGGTTCTTTGAATTGGCAAAAGCCACATCAAGCTGATGACCCCTATTGTGGGTGACCCCAACATTAGCAAGATGTAAATCAAGTGCACCCAATGTGGCTTGAAGGTCTCTCGCTACTATATCGTCGGGGTCATCGAAATGTAAATTGAGATCCCCGAGAATTAGAAAGTTGGAGGAAGCGGCAGCCAATAGAATCACTGCCTCGATGAAGGAGTCTACAAAATTACCCAGCATTGCAGGAGGCCGATACACAAGGAGGCCAGTAATGGAAACAGTAGAAGATATGCATAGGGAGAATTGACAGCCTTCAGAGTGGTTAATGCCGCAGTCTACCGCTTTGCATACGTATTTATCTCTGTATACAATAGCCACTCCTCCCCCCCTCCCGTCCAGCCTGTCCAAATGGAACATAAAATATCCCAAGGGGAGGGCTTTAACGATGTCCGGACCAGAACAAGAGGTCAGCCAAGTTTCCGTGAGGAACAAGGCGTCCAAACTGTGGTCTAAGAGGAGGGAGTTAATTTCCGTGGCGTGACACGGTAGTGACCTGCAATTAATCAGGGCCATAGAGAGCAGAGTCCGGTCCTTATCGGTACTAGCAGAACAGCACACATAACAGTGTGCAAACGGGGTACCTTCCACCCAGCAGTAACTACAGCTGGAATGTTTGGGCACACGTAACGACAGCAAAGACTCCCTAGGATAACTAAGAAAAGCGTTCATTTGCGTCACAGAGTTAGACAAGGTAACGTGCCCTGAGCCCGTCTGGGCCCGGACGGGCACAGACGGGCTTGACTCTGGCGAAACTCCGGCGATAGTCCGGTGATGACGCTGCGTGATGACGCTGCGCGTCAGCATGATAGGCTTTATGTACGCCGAGCGCGTGAAGACTATCGCGCTAACCGCGCCGCCGGCAGTGTCCCCCCTCCCAAGATGGCCACACAACGAGACAGAGGGCAGGGACCCGCGAAAAACGCGGTGATCTACCAATTAAAGTGGGGGTAAGGTGACAGGAGTGCAAGTCTGCGAGTGACGTTTAGTTAACAACAAGGGAAAACAGGTAAATTAGAAAAAAACAATATGAGCGAAAACGGGGCTTTTAAAAACGGATTAAATCAGGCAGCTTGCAGCAAGGTAGCTGTAAATGCGCAGGCTTTCCTAGCGTTCTGTTGCAAGATGGTAAGACTTGGAATTCATGGATGAATCACGAGACCATGAACTTCTACAATGTGTAGAATCTGTGGATTTCTTACTTCAATATGAGGACGGTCAAATGTGGGAAGTTATGTTCAGTCAAAAAGAAGACATATCGGACAGTCAAATGTTAGACGTTCTATTAAATTTTGAAAAAGAATCAGAAAAATAAAATTATATTTAATAATAAAAAATTGTTTGTCTTTAATCATTTTTATATGTAATTCATAAACTAGTACCAAATTGATTATAATGTAAAGTCAGACTTATAGTATACTGTGCACAATCACAAAAATAAATTTAAATTTAATAATCATAAATACTGCTACTTAAATAAAAAAATAAAATAAAAAAAACAACAAAAAGAACAATCAATAAACATACAATATTTCAAAATATAATAGTCTATCATTCTTTTTTCCTTATAGTACGCTCCCCAGACCGCTTCCCGGTGCGCGTACCGGGCGCTCTCCACGCAAAAAAAACCAAAAACAATTATTATTTTTTTTGCCCCGCGGGGCCCTTTTAAAGCCTCCATATCAAACCTAGGGGGTCAGGGAGGATCTACTATGCCCCTATGGTAATTTCCACCTTTGTTTTGGCCTCCTCTTGTCTCTCGATCCTACCGAGAGACAAGATGCCGGCCGCTCCGGACTGTTGAGAATGTTGACAGACACCGGAGAACCAATCAGCTTCGCTTCGCGAAGTTCCGTTACGCGTCAGGTACGCGAACCGGTGCGCTGCCCGGAGCGCGCTTACAGATATATATATTTTTTTGAACGTTAATTTCTCAAAATCCACTGGAGCACATATATTGAGACCTAGCAAAGGCACATCGGGCTACCAGTCCCTACAATTTTGCCAAGTTTCGTGAAAATCCATTCAGCCGTTCGAGCTAAAAGTGAGGCCAACCGCCCTATGGAAAATTGCATGGGAAAAACACGTTTTGGGACCCCCCTTTTTTCTCGGCCCCTCCTTGACGAAACCCCCCCAAATTTTCAAGGGCTGCTCAGAAACACGATGTGCCATTTTCCTGAAAATTTCAGCCAATTCCGTCCTCAAACGCCAAAGTTATTCTACTTAGAATTTTCAAAAATCCCATAGGAAAAAAATCCTAACTATATATACCTACTGGCGACCGCCAGTAGGTTATATGTATGTATGTATATATATATTACCTACTGGCGGTCGCCAGTAGGTATATATAGTTAGGATTTTTTCTCTATGGGATTTTTGAAAATTCTATGTCTAATAACTTTGGCGTTTGTGGACGGAATTGGCTGAAATTTTCAGGAAAATGGAACATTTTGTTTCTGAGCAGCCCTTGAAAATTTGGGGGGTGTTCGTCAAGGGGGGGCTGAGAAAAAAGGGGGGTCCCAAAACGTGTTTTTAACATTGAGTTTTCCATAGGGCGGTTGGCCTCACTTTTAGCCCGAACGGCTGAATGGATTTGCATGAAACTTGGCAAAATTGTAGGGACTGGTAGCCCGATGTGCCTTTTGTAGGTCTCAATATATGTGCTACAGTGGATTTTGAGAAATTAACGTTTAAAAAAAGATATATATCTGTAACAGCGGACCGGGCAGCGCTCCAGGACGCGTACTTTTCGCGCAACGGAGCTTTGTGAAGCGAAGCTGATTGGTTCTCCGGCGTCTGTCAACATTCCAAACAGTCCGTAGCCGCCGCCATCTTGTCTCTCGGTAGGATCGAGAGACAAGAGGAGGCCAAAGTGAAGGGGCAAATGACCATAAGGGGGAATAGTAGATCCTCGCTGACCCCGTAGGTTTGATGTGGAGGTTTTAAAAGTGCCCCGCGGGGCAAAAAAAAAAAAATAATAATAATAATCGAACGGCTGAATGGATTTGCACGAAACTTGGCAAAATTGTAGGGACTGGTAGCCCGATGTGCCTTTGCTAGGTCTCAATATATGTGCTTCAGTGGATTTTGAGAAATTAACGTTCAAAAAAAGATATATATCTGTAACAGCGCACCGCTTCGCGTACTTTTCGCGTTACGGAGCTTTGCGAAGCGAAGCTGATTGGCTCTCCGGTGTCTGTAAACATTCCAAACAGTACGTAGCGGCCGCCATCTTGTCTCTCGGTAGGATCGAGAGACAAGAGGAGGCCAAAGCGAAGGGGCAAATGACCATAAGGGGGCATAGTAGATCCTCGCTGACCTCCTAAGTTTGATGTGGAGGTTTTAAAAGGGCCCCGCGGGGCAAAAAAAAAAAATAATAATAATAATCGAACGGCTGAATGGATTTGCACGAAACTTGGTAAAATATTAGGGACTGGTAGCCCGATGTGCCTTTGCTAGGTCTCAATATATGTGCTTCAGTGCAACTGGAAACAGTCGCTAACATCGCTATCTCCTATTATCAACTTTTGGAAATATTCGAGATAAGCGCGAATATCTCCAAAAAGTAACAGCTGCCCTGAGCAGTTCTTAGCCATGTTATCCAATGGGAGGTGGATAACATGGCTAAGAGCATTAGCTCGGTAATGCATGAATATCGCGGAGTTTTCAGCGATATTAATGCATTGCGGTCGTTTTTTATCGTATTTGCGACAAACCTTGATAATAGCAAGGTTTATCGGCGATAATTTCTGACGGTAAAAAAATCTTTGCAATGCATCGTTAGGGATAAATATCGTTTAACTTTGGTAATATGCCCCAACGTCTGTTAACGTTCGATTCGAAGGAAATCAGGAAGTGTTGAAAAACATTGTCTGCGCCATCTTGTCTTTTTTCAAATGCCACACTTTTGTCGTGCACGGCAGCCATTTTAGATGCCTTGACCAGACCCACTCTGTGCACGCTGTCGATCCTTAGCATGGCTCCCCACCCTCGCAAGCATCTCACCCAGGCAGTGGTCACCCCCGCTGTCTGTGTTATGCATGGGTAATAAACCTCCCCCCATCTGCGCTGCTCTTCCCTGAGAATCACACCCTGTGCCCGCCCGACACCTCCCTTTCGCCCTATTCACTACCGCACCCTCTGACACTCCTTTTCCTCTGTGTCCGATTGTCCAGGCCGGTCCTAGGCTATCAGCTAGCCCTGCAGATGTAGTTTATGGCCACAGCTGTAAAGAATCACCCCTCTTCAAAGGAGTTATAGTAGATCAAGGTCCACACTCGATGAGATCCGTCACAGCAGAAGCGTTGCTATTATCTGAAAACCATCCTGTATTGTGATTGGGGAGGGGACCGAGCGTGAAGCGGAAGATTCCAGGGATGACTCTTTGTACATCAAAGTTTTTACAATTATGTGTCACATTAAAAATATATAGCACTCCGACAAAGTAGTAAGATTATAAAACTTTAATAATTTATAAATATATACAAGAAAACAAAAATAGTAATAACATATAAACATTTTTAGGGAAAAACAACGAAGTAGCGGTCGGCTGTGCGAATAGTCCCAACGCAGCACAACGTCCAGATTTCCGGCGTGGGGCGTCGCGGGGGGTGGGTCATCAGTAGCAAACTGTTGTGCGAATAGTTCCAAGGCAGCAGAACGCGCCGAAATCCAGATGACACGAAAGTGATGTCTAGTAAGTTGCCACCCAGCAAATAACGGCGTGGGGCGTCGCGGGGGGTGGGTCATCAGTAGCAAACTGTTGTGCGAATAGTTCCAAGGCAGCAGAACGATGGCACCAAGGTGATGTCCAGTAAGTTGCCGCACTGGTTTTGGTATCCTACAATGCTGCTCCGAATAACGGCGTGGGGCGCCCCGGGGGAGGCGGCGTGAACGGGCCTCTCCAGGTGGAGTCTCATCTGTTGTAGTGGGGCGCCCCTTTACCGTTTCAGTTGCCATTCCGTCCGTTTTTGGTCCACTGTGTCAAAAGCCGCAATTCAGCTGAGTTGCGCCCACTCTTGCGGTGCAGCGATAGGCGGCTGTCACAGGACTCTCAAAATGGCGGCAGGCTCTTTCCTTTTTGGGCCTGGTGCACTGAAATGGCCCTGGGACACCTTGGAAATCTGACGCTTGTCTGCTAGGTCTTGGACCCCATTCTCGAAAGCGTCCCCTCCGCCTTGAGAATTCATCAAAAGTTTTGGGGGCCCCGACTCCTGCAGGCTTCTGGTGGGGAGCGGCTGCCATGATTGCTCGCGGAATGACCACGACGGAGCTACGAGATGGTGGTGCTCTCATGCTGACGCCAGTTTAGTCTGAAACATCCAGAAACAAGGTGGGGCTTTCATCGTTTGGGGAAAAAAAAAAGTTTTCATCCAATGAAAAGTGTTGTTTTTAGGTCATATGATCAAGCCTTCCATCATTAGGAAACCAAAAGTAAAATGAACCAATGAAAAGTTTTATAAACAAGTCACATGACCTGTTATGCGGCATAGGGTATAAAATGCGGAGAAAATACGTTGGCACGTCAGGCGGCGTCAGTAGCGGACCGATGTGCGAATAGGCCGAAGGCAATACAACGCGTCAAGATCCGGATGGCACCGAGGTGGTGTCCAGCAAGTTGCAGCACTGGTGTGGCCATCCTACAATGCTGAAAGTCGGCGTGGGGCGCCCCGTTGGCCTGTGAGTTTGCGTCAGTAGCGGACCGATGTGCGAATAGGCCGAAGGCAGCACAATGCGCCAAGATCCGGATGGCACCGAGGTGGTGTCTAGTAAGTTGCCGCACTGGTGTGGCCATCCTACAATGTTGAAAGTCGGCGTGGGGCGCCCCGTTGGCCTGTGAGATGGCGTCAGTAGCGGACCGATGTGCGAATGGGGCCAAAGGCAGCGCAACAATATTTTCTGACTGACACCACAAGGCGCTGAGATGCCAAGATCCGGATGGCACCGAGGTGGTGTCTAGCAAGTTGTGGCACTGGTGTGGCCATCCTACAATGGTAAAAGTCGGCGTGGGGCGCCCTGTTGGCCTGTGAGATGGTGTCAGTAGCGGACTGATGTGCGAATGGGGCCAAAGGCAGCGCAACAATATTTTCTACAATATTTTCGGAGTAGAAGACACCACAAGGCGCTGAGATGCCAAGATCCGGATGGCACCGAGGTGATGTCTAAGTTGCGGACTGATGTGCGAATGGGGCCAAAGGCAGCGTAACAATATTTTTTGTATGGAAGATACCACTAGGCGTTGAGATGCCAAGATTCGGATGGCACCGAGGTGATGTCTAGCAAGTTGCTGTACTGGTGTGGTCATCCTACAATGCTGAAACTCGGCGTGGGTCGCCCCATTAGCCTGTGAGATGGCGTCAGTAGCGGACCGATGTGCGAATAGGCCGAAGGCAGCACAACGCGCCAAGATCCGGATGTCACCATGGTGGTTTCATAGTTGAGAGGCACTTCATCTGCAGTGGGGCGCCGAGATCCGGATGGCACCAAGGTGATGTCTAGCAAGTTGCTGTACTGGTGTGGTCATTCTACAATGCTGAAAGTCGGCGTGGGGCGCCCCATTAGCCTGTGAGATGGCGTCAGTAGCGGACCGATGTGCGAATGGGGCAAAGGCAGCGCAACAATATTTTCTGACTGACACCACAAGGCGCTGAGATGCCAAGATCCGGATGGCACCGAGGTGATGTCTAAGTTGCGGACTGATGTGCGAATGGGGCCAAAGGCAGCGCAACAATATTTTCTGAAGAGAAGACACCAAAAGGTGCTGACATTCCAAGATCCGGATGGCACCGAGGTGGTGTCTAGCAAGCTATGCAGTTGAGTTGTGTACGCACTTGCGGAGAATAGGTCGAAGGCAGCATAACAATGTTTTCTGAATAGAAGACACCACAAGGCGTTGAGATTCGGTTACCACCGAGGTGATGTCTAGCAAGTTGCCGCACTGGTGTGGACATCCTACAATACTGCTCCGAATAACGGCGTGGGGTGCCCGAAGGGGGGGGGAGCCGGCGTGAATGGGCCTTCCTAGGTGGAGGCTCGTCTGCTGTAGTGGGGCGCCCCTTTACCGTTTCAGTTGCCATTCAGCTGAGTTTTGGCTGCTCTTGATGCTACAGCGACAGGCGGCTGCAAGAGGACTCTCAAAATGGCGGCCTGTTCTTTGGATTTGGGCCTGGTCCACTAAAATGGCCCTGGGACACCTTAGAACTCGGACGCTCGATTTTTTTTTTCCTTTCCTGTACATGCAAAAAAAGGTAAATGCCCGGTACGTTACACGCTTCATCTGCCACGATGAACTCTCCAGAGGAACCGAAAAAAAATATAGTTGTGGTAACTATAACATGCATCGTCATATGGAGAGGTGGCACCAATTAATTATAGTGCTGCATAAAAGAGAGATTTGGAGGAGAACCCCTGACCTGCTAGTACATTCATCAAAAGTGGCACTGAGAGCTTCAGAGGCAAGGGAAACGGTCCCAAATATTTAGAAGAACTTTGGAAAGATTAAAATGACATGTTTAGATTGTGGCAAATTAATTATATGTGGACAGATGAGTGTTACTCTAATAAATACAGCATATGAACATCATCATAGTCGATGGTTGGTAGAGACATTTTGACTATATCCTGGACCTGCCCGTCCTCGCCCAAAATGGCGCCGGAATAAATGGGACTCGTAACTCCTTGTTGTGTACTGGTTGCAGAACCTTGAAATCACGAGATAAGTATGCAGTTTTGAAGCACATGGCGGGCGGGGACGAGAATTGATTGAATATTTCGACATCCCTATTGATATTAAGTTCTGATGTGTTATTGATTACTGTACTGTTGAAAGTTCGAATTAACGTCACCCATGGTACTTGCCCGCAAATGTATATCTAGATAATTTTATTGTAACTGGCCCTGTCGTATTTTAATTATAAAATGTACGTCCACCGATTCCGTAACTGTTAGACACCTTAGTTCTTGCAACCTAATGGCCCGCCCGTTACGTTCCTCTACAGTGTAAATGTCTATTCATCATCTACGATTACAGTTTGCTCTGTGGCAGGCCCACGTGGTTATAGGCAAGTATTTGTATAATGAAATTTTCACAATAAAGGTTTTTAAAAGAAAACATGGTAGTAGTATATACATTGGTAAAGTTTGTAATAATAGTCACTGTTTTAGAATCATTAAAAGGCAAGTGAAATAAAGCAGACCAATTACATGAAGGGTAAAAGGTATAATACGAAGGAACGCAGTAAAGATAAATGGTCAAGGGCTGTTGTGTTTTCTATTCCTGCAACATAAAGTGATCGATAAGAATCTCATATTCAGGCGTATCGGCGACTAAGACAGCAGGTCGACCCTCTTTTGCTCAACGGCTCCGTCATGGGACGAAGAAACGCTCTTTTTCTCGAAAAAAGAATATATTTTACTTGCAGGACAGTTGTAAAATTTCCGGGAAAGTACATTAGCCTGGAACATTATAACATATATTTAAGAAAAAATAATGTTCGGAAGTAATGAAAAGCGTAATTTTTAGGTCATATGACCAAGCCTTTCATCATTACAATAAGAAAAGTAAAATGAACCAATGAAAAGTTTTATTAACAAGTCACATGACTTGTTATGCTTACGTTACGCGCTGCGCGCCCCGGATGACTTCCGGATGCGCTAACGCGGCACGTCATATGACGCATTACGCGACAACGCAGGTACAGAATATAGTCAAAATGTCTCCACCAACCAGCGGTCGGAACACAACCCCTTTCAGCAGGCTAAATAGTTCTGTTAAATGACAACAGAAGGGACAGGCAACAAGAACCATCAGTCAAAGAGGGGAGGGCTAGTTCTTCTCTACCGGGTTACATTGGGGCGCTACCGGAACTGATCGAATTGGTAGTCTACAGTGTTTCTGGATGTTTCAGACTGAAGCTGGGGTTAGCATGAGAGCAGCACCATTTTGTAGCTCCGTCGTGGTCATTCCGCAACCAATCATGGCAGCCGTTCTTTATCGTTATTTTGGGCGGGGTGGGTGGCGGAGCCGAGCTGTTTTGCAGCCATCATTGTGTGGAGTTCAGTTCATCTCACTAGTTTTGTATTTGTCATGAGGGGTTGTTCCTAATGTTTCTATTTTAGCGAGGTCAAAAAGAGATCCCATTAGTGGCCTACTGATTTTGCTCGATTCCTTTTCTTTTTTTTACACGATTTTTCGTTATCTGCAAAGACTAAACAGAGTATTGCGACTCTGTGTTTGTTTGTAAATAGAGAATGAACCAAAGAGAACTAATTCTAAAACAGTAAATACTTGGATAACAATCAATCAAATGGAGAGAGAAGCAGGCACGACGGATTACAAGGGGGGCAAAGGCCTGCGTTAACTACCTTTCACTATCTGCAAAGAGAGAGTACTCCTAATAGAAATGAGGGGGGGGGGCACCATTCAAAGCAGATCAGTGTGCATAAACGCGAAAATGTTTTCACTTACCACGTACTTGACATTCGACAGCTTATGATATTTGCTATTAAAAAACCATTGAAATTCACTGAAAAAACCATAGGTTATAGACCATATATAGTTAGGAATTAGCATTTACAAAACCTTGAAAATTCACTGAAAAAACCATAGGTTATAGACCATATATAGTTAGGAATTAGCATTTAAAAAACCTTATTTTACTCACACAAAACCATTGAAATTCCATATATAGTTAGTTGCACTAACTATATATCGCGCACCCGCAATCCACTGCTGATCATGTCACATATTACATCATTCATGACATGGTCAGTGACATCACTGATGACATCTCAAATGACATCATTCTTGTGCTAATACGATAAACCTCTTCAGACTCTAATATAACCTTAGATACACTCAGTGTATACAGACACTCACACACTGCCACTCATCCATGGAGTTACTCACACACCCAGTCAGTCATGCAAAGAAACAATCTCACCTCCATTTCTTCAACTATACAGTTAAACACACCTTACTTATTGAAACATATACTAACACATATTTACTCTCTTATACAATCCCTGATACAAGTTCACAATGATCGATACAACCACTCACTCATTCAGTGGCTCTCATGCACAGTTATTTATATATGCCAACTCTCACATGTACTGTGTTTTACATATGTACTTACTATGACATGTAGCATTGAGATATCCATTCACTCATGCACACAGTCAACTGCCTATGTAGCTGTTTCCACATGCACTCTTGAACTCATACACCTAGTGAATAAACTGCTCACACATCTATGCATAGAGTCACACACCTTCCAGCCACCCCCACACAAACTCAATCTCCCATATAAATACTTGGGCAACCAATTAATAACACATATAGCCTCTCGTATAGCTAATGATCAACACATGCAGCAGTTTACAGAACAACAGACATAATGATGCACAAATTAAGACAGTTTAGTCACTAACCCATGCATTCAGTGAGACACATTTAATCACTCACTCATACAATCAGTCACGCACCTACTAAATCCTTCATCCAGACACTTATACATCCACTCATTCTTCAATATGTAAGACATATTTTAACTTTACAGAAACATACAGTCACTGGATGTTGTCATCAGTGATGTCATCCGTGATGTCATTTGAGATGTCATCAGTGATGTCATCAGTGATGTCACTGACCATGTCATGAATGATGTAATATGTGACATGATCAGCAGTGGATTGCGGGTGCGCGATATATAGTTAGTACAACTAACTATATATGGAATTTCAATGGTTTTGTGTGAGTAAAATAAGGTTTTTTAAATGCTAATTCCTAACTATATATGGTCTATAACCTATGTTTTTTTTCAGTGAATTTTCAAGGTTTTGTAAATGCTAATTCCTAACTATATATGGTCTATAACCTATGGTTTTTTCAGTGAATATATATATATATATATATATGAGTGAATGGATATCTCAGTGCTACATGTCAAAGTAAGTACATATGTAAAATACAGTACATGTGAGAGTTGACATATATAAATAACTGTGCATAAGAGCCAGTGAATGTGTGAGTGGCTGTATGGATCATTGTGAACTTGTATCCAGGATTGTATAAGTGAGTAAATATGTTTTAGTATATGTTTGAATAAGTAAGGTGTGTATAACTGTATAGTTGAGGAAATGGAGGTGTGATTGATTCTTTGCATGACTGACTAAGTGTCTGAGTAACTCCATGGATGAGTGACAGTCTATGAGTGTCTGTGTACACTGAGTGTATCTAAGGTTATATTAGAGTCTGAAGAGGTTCATCGTATTATCACATGAATGATGTCATCAGTGATGTGATCAGTAATGTCAAATGAGATGTCATCAGTGATGTCATTTGAGATGTCATCAGTGATGTCATCAGTGATGTCACTGACCATGTCATGAATGATGTAATATGTGACATGATCAGCAGTGGATTGCGGGTGCGCGATATATAGTTAGTACAACTAACTATATATGGAATTTCAATGGTTTTGTGTGAGTAAAATAAGGTTTTTTAAATGCTAATTCCTAACTATATATGGTCTATAACCTATGGTTTTTTCAGTGAATTTTCAAGGTTTTGTAAATACTAATTCCTAACTATATATGGTCTATAACCTATGGTTTTTTCAGTGAATTTCAATGGTTTTTTAATAGCAAATATCATAAGCTGTCGAATGTCAAGTACGTGGTAAGAAAAAACATTTTCGTGTTTATGCACACTGATCTGCTTTGAATGCTGCCCCCCCCCCCTCATTTCTATTAGGAGTACTCTCTCTTTGCAGATAGTGAAGGGTAGTTAACGCAGGCCTTTGCCCCCGTTGTAATCCGTCGTGCCTGCTTCTCTCTCCATTTGATTGATTGTTATCCAAGCATTTACTGTTTTAGAATTGGTTCTCTTTGGTTCATTCTCTATTTACAAACAAGCACAGAGTCGCAATACTCTGTTTAGTCTTTGCAGATAGCGAAAAATCGTGTAAAAAAACAAAAGGAATCGAGCAAAATCAGTAGGCCACTAATGGGATCTCTTTTTGACCTCGCTAAAATAGAAACATTAGGAACAACCTATTGAAAATAGCAATGTGTATGTACATAAGCGGCGTTCATTTGTGTTCACAGTACCCCTTGTTGATTGTTTGAATCGAGCATTGAATTGTTCGAAGTTGGTTCTCTTAAGGATCTTCTCTGCCTGCAAACGGGGAAGAATAGGAATATTCTCTCTCCCTTTGCAGATAGTGAAGGGTAGGTAACGCAAACCTTTAACACGTCGTGCCTATTTCGTTCCTCATTGATTGATTGTTTGCCCGAACATTGACTGTTTGGGAATTGGTTCTTTTTGGAGGTATTCCCTGTTTGCAAATAAACATAGGAAAATCTTTGCAAGTAGTGAAAGGGTAGGTAATGCGGACCTTTGTCCCCCGTTGTAATCTGTCATGCCTATCTACTCCCCACTGATTGATGCACCTGTTTCACCCGGACCATTTACTAGAGATAGGTCATCTGGCCAGACCAGAGAGCACCCCTAGTGAAAAGGACATATGCAATAATAACGAAGTGATCACTCTATCCTGTTAACAGAAACTTTAGCATGAAACAACCTGGAAAGAAAGGAATAGGAAAATGAAAATCAGTAGGCCACTGATGAACTTTTTATTAAATAACAAACAAAGAAACGATAACAATACGTAATGATAAAACCTATTATTGTCCTAGAAACAAGAAACGTTAAAAGTAAGCCCGTAATAAGAAACCTGAAAACAGTAAGAGAAACCAAGTGTGACATTGCAACGGCCACAAGGCAACGAGGCTTCATCGCCCCTCACTGCCCCAAAACGTGTCTGTCCCACCGCCTGCCACGGCCAAATAACGGCAAACTGGGAAAGATACAAGTCAGCAGACATCCGCCCCATTCTGGAAACTTCCAAAGTGCAACAGGTTTGCGGCTACGCCCAGCCGGAAGCAACACATATAAGGCAGGTCCTGCTGCCAACCGTCGGCAGAAGATCATCACGTAGGGTGTAGCCGGAGGAAAGGCCGAGGCCAATGGGACCCGGCCAGGGGGATTGCTACGACAACCCTGGAGAGTTGCAAGGGGGGGAATGTCTTTGTCCTCGACCCTCCCCTCTCTCTCCCAGTCCGGCCACCATCAACCAGAGGCCGAGGCCGACGGGATCTGGCCGCGGTGGCGGTAACCCTGGAGAATTGCAGGTTCGACCCTCTCTCTCCCAGTCTGGGCCAGCATCCATGGAGGGCCTGGGAGTGGAGAGGCCACTGCACGAAAGGCCCAGGAGAGGCACCACACGCCAAGGCCTGCCCCACCGGATGAGCCAAGGAACCCGTTCATGGGGCCAGAGCAAAGGGCGTCCGGCCGCCATCCACCGGAGGTCCGGCCCAAAGACGGACGGGACATTTCTTCTTTCTTTTATAATGGCTGCGACAACACTGGGGGGGGATGTCCTGCACAACATGCCTCCGACCCCCCCCCCCCCCCCCCCCCCCCCCCCTCGTCCTCATCGCCTGGTCCGGCCATAACAAATGTCAAGCGAGACGCCGTGGGGTGCACTGGGAGGGAGAGACGGTGCAAACAGGCCTCTCCCGCCTCCCCAGGTGGAGGCTTCCCAGCTGCACCCTCAGCGCTCTAGGCGCCCGGAAAAGGGTTCTTCCACTGTGGCGATGCTGCAACGTCTCGCCCGGCAGGGTGGAGCCCGTCCGCTCATTTGACCCCGCGATCGCCGGTAGCTACCGAACTCTCAAAATGGCGGTCGACCTGGCAAGAGCGGGCCCAGCATAAAGAAATGGCCCGGTCACTGGTTGACTCCACCACCGTAGTCCTCCAAGACCTTGAAGATTCTAGAGGAGCCGCGGGAGTCCCCGACCCCCGCAGACACCCCCGATGGGGAATGACTGCCATGATCGCCCGTGGAGCGACGAAACTGTAGCCGCGGGACGTTGGCGCTCCCATGCTGGCGCCAGCCTCAGTTTCAATGACTAGAATCCTGCAGACCACAGTTCGGATCAGTTCCGGTGAAAGCACAGTGTGACCCGGTAGGAAAAATTGTTGCACCCCCTCCCCTTTTTGACTGATGGTTCAAACCACCGATCCTTTCCTTTGCCCTTTTAACGGAACTTTGGACTGCCTCCCCCCCCCCCCCCCCCCCCGGGGCGCCCCACGCCGTTATTCGGAGGGCGGCAACTTACTGGACATCACCTTGGTGCCATCCACATTTCAGCGCTTTCTGCTGCCTTGGAACTATTCGCACAACAGACCGCTACTGACGACCCACCCCCCGGGACGCCCCACGCCGGATACCCAAATCAGTGCGGCACCCAGGCAACATCACCTGGGTGCCGTCCAGAAATCTGGACGTTGTGCTGCCTTGGGACTATTCGCACAACCGACCGCTACTGACCATTGTTCCTTCTTTTTCCCTAAAAATGTTTAAATGTTTTTACTGTTTTTGTTTTGTTGTATATATTTATAAGTTATTAAAGTTTTATAATCCTACTACTTTGTTGGAGTGCTATATATTTTTAATGTGACACATAATTGTAAAAACTTTGATGTACAAAGACCCATCCCTGGAATCTTCCGCTTCAGGCTCGGTCCCCTCCCCAATCACAATACAGGATGGTTTTCAGATAGTAGGAACGCGTGTGGTGTGACGGATCTCATCGGGTGTGGGCCTTGATCTACTATAACTCCTTTGAAGAGGGGTGATTCTTTACAGCTGGGGCCATAAACTACATCTGCAGGGCTAGCTGATAGCCTGGGACCGGCCTGGACAATCGGACACAGAGGAAGAGGAGTGTCAGAGGGTGCGGTAGTGAATAGGGCGAAAGGGAGGTGTCGGGCGGGCACAGGGTGTGATTCTCAGGGAAGAGCAGTGCAGATGGGGGGAGGTTTATTGCCCATGCATAAGACAGAGAGCGGGGGTGACCAGTGCCTGGGGGAGATGCTACGGATCGACAGCGTGCAGAGAGTGGGTCTGGTCAAGGCATCTAAAATGGCTGCCGTGCACGACAAAAGTGTGGCATTTGAAAAAAGGCAAGATGGCGCAGACAATGTTTTTCAACACTTCCTGATTTCCTTCGAATCGAACGTTAACAGACGTTGGGGCATATTACCAAAGTTAAGCGATATTTATCGCTAACGATGCTTAGCAACAAATTTTTTACCGCTAAGCATTGTCAGAAATTATCGCAGATCAACCTTGCTATTATCAAGGTTTATTGCAAATGCGATAAAAAACGGCCGCAATGCATGAATATCGCTGAAAAGTCAGCGATATTCATGCATTACCGAGCTAATGCTCTTAGCCATGTTATCCACCTCCCATTGGATAACATGGCTAAGAACTGCTCAGGGCAGGTGTTACTTTTTGGAGATATTCGCGTTTAGCGCGAATATCTCCAAAAGTTGGTAATAGGAGATAGCGATGTTAGCGACTGTTTCCAGTCGCTAACATCTTGGCATTCCCACTTTGCATGTCATTAGTGATAAATATCACTGACATGCAAAGTGGGGCCCAAGATGGTCGCTATCTCCTACTAGCGGTCGCTAACTGGTGTTAGCGACAGCTAGGTAATAGGGAGATAATTTTATCTCCGCTTTCTTGGCTTTTAAAGCCAAAAAAGCGGAGATAAACCCCCTTGATAATATGCCCCGTTATCTCTCCCACACTACCGGTCCCCCTGGGCTTAAACGCCGAGATGGTAGGGACTGCATCCCGTGGAGATAGGCCGAGACGTCACTCAGCAGAAAAAAAAGATAAAAAAAAGTCTATAAACATGCAATAAGTTAAAAGTCAATCATTCTTCTTTCCTTGTAGTACGCTCCCCAGTCCGCTTCCCGTTACGCTAACCGGGCGCACCCGACCAAAAAAACGTTTTATTTTTTGTTTTTTTTTGCCTCGCGGAGCCCTTTTAAAGCCTCCACATCAAACCTATGGGGTCAGGGAGGATCTACTATGCCCCCTTATGGTCATTTGCGCCTTCGCTTTGGCCTCCTCTTGTCTCTCGATCCTACCGAGAGACAAGATGGCGGCCGCTACGGACTGTTTGGAATGTTTACAGACGCCGGAGAACCAATCAGCTTCGCTTCACAAAGCTCCGTAACGCGAAAAGTACGCGTAGCGGAGCGCTGCCCGGTGCGCTGTTACAGATATATATCTTTTTTTGAACGTTAATTTCTCAAAATCCACTGGAGCACATATATTGAGACCTAGCAAAGGCACATCGGGCTACCAGTCCCTACAATTTTGCCAAGTTTCGTGCAAATCCATTCAGCCGTTCGGGCTAAAAGTGAGGCCAACCGCCCTATGGAAATTAACATTGGAAAAACGCGTTTTGGGACCCCCCTTTTTTCTCGGCCCCCCCTTGACGAACCCCCCCCCCCAAATTTCCAGGGGCTGCTCAGAAACAAAATGTGCCATTTTCCTGAAAATTTCAGCCAATTCCGTCCACAAACGCCAAAGTTATTAGACATAGAATTTTCAAAAAACCCATAGAGAAAAAATCCTAACTATATATACCTACTGGCGACCGCCAGTAGGTAATATATATATATATATATATATATATATATATATATATATATATTCACTGAAAAAACCATAGGTTATAGACCATATATAGTTGGAATTAGCATTTACAAAACCTTGAAAATTCACTGAAAAAACCATAGGTTATACACCATATATAGTTAGGAATTAGCATTTAAAAAACCTTATTTTACTCACACAAAACCATTGAAATTCCATATATAGTTAGTTGCACTAACTATATATCGCGCACCCGCAATCCACTGCTGATCATGTCACATATTACATCATTCATGACATGGTCAGTGACATCACTGATGACATCACTGATGACATCTCAAATGACATCACTGATGACATCACTGATGACAACATCCAGTGACTGTATTTTTCTGTAAAGTTAAAATATGTCTTGAGTGGATGTATAAGTGTCTGGATGAAGGATTTAGTAGGTGCATGACTGACTGTATGAGTGAGTGATTAAATGTGTCTCACTGAATGCATGGGTTAGTGACTAAACTGTCTTAATTTGTGCATCATTATGTCTGTTGTTCTGTAAACTGCTGCATGTGTTGATCATTAGCTATACGAGAGGCTATATGTGTTATTAATTGGTTGCCCAAGTATTTCTATGGGAGATTGAGTTTGTGTGGGGGTGGCTGGAAGGTGTGTGACTCTATGCATAGATGTGTGAGCAGTTTATTCACTAGGTGTATGAGTTCAAGAGTGCATGTGGAAACAGCTACATGGGCAGTTGACTGTGTGCATGAGTGTATTGATGAGTGAATGGATATCTCAATGCTACATGTCATAGTAAGTACATATGTAAAACACAGTACATGTGAGAGTTGGCATATATAAATAACTGTGCATGAGAGCCACTGAATGAGTGAGTGGTTGTATCGATCATTGTGAACTTGTATCAGGGATTGTATAAGAGAGTAAATATGTGTTAGTATATGTTTCAATAAGTAAGGTGTGTTTAACTGTATAGTTGAAGAAATGGAGGTGAGATTGTTTCTTTGCATGACTGACTGGGTGTGTGAGTAACTCCATGGATGAGTGGCAGTGTGTGAGTGTCTGTATACACTGAGTGTATCTAAGGTTATATTAGAGTCTGAAGAGGTTTATCGTATTAGCACAAGAATGATGTCAAATGAGATGTCATCAGTGATGTCATCAGTGATGTCATTTGAGATGTCATCAGTGATGTCATCAGTGATGTCACTGACCATGTCATGAATGATGTAATATGTGACATGATCAGCAGTGGATTGCGGGTGCGCGATATATAGTTAGTGCAACTAACTATATATGGAATTTCAATGGTTTTGTGTGAGTAAAATAAGGTTTTTTAAATGCTAATTCCTAACTATATATGGTGTATAACCTATGGTTTTTTCAGTGAATTTTCAAGGTTTTGTAAATGCTAATTCCAACTATATATGGTCTATAACCTATGGTTTTTTCAGTGAATTTCAATGGTTTTTTAATAGCAAATATCATAAGCTGTCGAATGTCAAGTACGTGGTAAGTAAAAACATTTTCGTGTTTATGCACACTGATCTGCTTTGAATACTGCCCCCCACCCCTCATTTCTATTAGGAGTACTCTCTCTTTGCAGATAGTGAAGGGTAGTTAACGCAGCCCTTTGCCCCCTTTGTAATACGTCGTGCCTGCTTCTCTCTCCATTTGATTGATTGTTCTCTTTGGTTCATTCTCTATTTACAAACAAGCACAGAGTCGCAATACTCTGTTTAGTCTTTGCAGATAGCGAAAAATCGTGTAAAAAAACAAAAGGAATCGAGCAAAATCAGTAGGCCACTAATGGGATCTCTTTTTGACCTCGCTAAAATAGAAACATTAGGAACAAACTGTTGAAAATAGCAATGCGTATGTACATAAGCGGCGTTCATTTGTGTTCACAGTACCCCTTGTTGATTGTTTCAATCGAGCATTGAATTGTTCGAAGTTAATTCTCTTAAGGATCTTCTCTACCTGCAAACGAGGAAGAATAGGAATATTCTCTCTCCCTTTGCAGATAGTGAAGGGTAGGTAACGCAAGCCTTTAACACGTCGTACCTATTTCATTCCTCATTGATTGATTGATTGTCCGAACATTGACTGTTTGGGAATTAGTTCTTTTTGGAGGTATTCCCTGTTTGCAAATAAACGTAGGAAAATCTTTGCAAGTAGTGAAAGGGTACGTAATGCGGACCTTTCACCCCCGTTGTAATCTGTCATGCCTATCTACTCCCCACTGATTGATGCACCTTTTTCACCCGGACCATTTACTAGAGATACGTCATCTGGCCCGACCAGAGAGCACCCCTAGTGAAAAGGACATATGCAATAATAACGAAGTGATCACTGTATCCTGTTAACAGAAACTTTACCATGAAACAACCTGGAAAGAAAAAAATAGGAAAACGAAAATCAGTAGGCCACTGATGAACATGAACTTTTATTAAACAACAAACAAAGAAACGATAACATAACGTAATGATAAAACCTATTAATGTCCTAGAAACAAGAAAACGTTAAAGTATGCCAGTGGTGAGAGACCAGAAAAACAGTCCGAGAAACCAAATCACCCCTCGCTGTCCCAACTCATGCACTCTGAAAAGTTCAAAGTTTTGAGGAGTGCTTGTAACATTGTCTGAAGCCTATTTGCAATTGCTTCATCTTCACTATTCTTAAAGTAAGTGGGGGCTGTTGTGATGCGGTGCCACCCTGAACCGCTTGACGGAGGCCCCCGAGGGACGGTGTCATGTCGCGGACTCGGAGGGGGCGCTTGGCTCCGGCCCCCTCCCCAAGTCGTGTTGCCCTGGTGTGGCCTGAGATCGCCCCCGACATAGGTGGCCGGCTCCCGGGGTCAAGCGGAACTTTTTTCCTTTTGGTGACTCTTCCATTCTTCACCTTGTCCCACAATCCGTTTCACCTAAAGACACGCTGTAGTGGGGCACCCCTTTTCCGTTTCATTTGCCATTCAGCCCGCTTTTGCTACACTGTGCCTCTTCCGCTATTCAGCTGTTTACCGCCCGCTCTTTCGACTACAGCGTCTCGCTCACCATGTACTTGAGTTGCTCCCGCTCTTGCGGCGCAGCGATAGGCGGCTGCCACAGGACTCTCAAAATGGCGGCCATCTCTTCAGATTTGGGCGTGGTCCACTAAAATGGGCCTGCGACACCTTGGAACTCGGACGCTTGTCTGCTAGAGCTTGGGCTCCATTCGCGAAAGCGTCCCCTCATCCTTGAAGATTCTACAAAAGTCTTGGGGGCCCCCGACTCCCGCAGGCTTCTGCTGGGGAGCGCCTAGCATGATTGCTCGTGGAATGGCCACGACGGAGCTACGAAATGGTGGTGCTCTCATGCTAACGCCAGCTTCAGTCTGAAACATCCAGAAACACTGTAGACTACCAATTCGATCAGTTCCGGTAGCGCTCCAACGTGACCCGGTAGAGAAGAACTTGCCCTCCCCTCTTTGACTGATGGTTCTTGTTGCCTGTCCCTTCTGTTGTCATTTAACAGAACTATTTAGCCTGCTGAAAGGGGTTGTGTGCCGTCCGCTGGTTGGTGGAGACATTTTGACTATATTCTGGACCTGCGTTGTCGCGTAATGCGTCATATGACGCGCCGCGTTAGAAAGTTTAATAAATTATGAAACACAATAAACAATCCTTAAAAAATAAAAAAAAATAAAAAATAATCAACAAAACCAACAATCAATTAACATACAGTATTTGAAAAGTCTATCATTCATTTTTCATTGCAGTACGCTGCCCAGAAAGCTTCCCGGTTCCCGGACCGGGCGCTACCCACGCAAAAAAACAAAAAAAACGGTATATATTTTTTTGCCCTGCGAGAACCTTTCAAAGCCTCCACATCAAACCTAGGGGGTCAGGGACGATCTACTATGCCCCCTTATGGTCATTTGCCCCTTCGCTTTGGCCTCCTCTTGTCTCTCGATCCTACCGAGAGACAGGATGGCGGCCGCTACGGACTGTTTGGAATGTTTACAGACGCCGAAAAACCAATCAGCTTCGCAAACCTCCGTAACGCGAAAAGTACGCAAAGCGGAGCGCTGTTACAGATATATATCTTTTTTTTAACGTTAATTTCTCAAAATCCACTGGAGCACATATATTGAGACCTAGCAAAGGCACATCGGGCTACCAGTCCCTACAATTTTGCCAAGTTTCGTGCAAATCCATTCAGCCGTTCGATTATTATTATTATTTTTTTTTTTGCCCCGCGGGGCCCTTTTAAAACCTCCACATCAAACCTAGGGGGTCAGCGAGGATCTACTATTCCCCCTTATGGTCATTTGCCCCTTCGCTTTCGCCTCCTCTTGTCTCTCGATCCTACCGAGAGACAAGATGGCGGCCGCTACGGACTGTTTGGAATGTTGACAGACGCCGGAGAACCAATCAGCTTCGCTTCACAAAGCTCCGTTGCGCGAAAAGTACGCGTCCTGGGCCGCTGCCCGGTCCGCTGTTACAGATATATATCTTTTTTTAAACGTTAATTTCTCAAAATCCACTGGAGCACATATATTGAGACCTACAAAAGGCACATCGGGCTACCAGTCCCTACAATTTTGCCAAGTTTCGTGCAAATCCATTCAGCCGTTCGGGCTAAAAGTGAGGCCAACCGCCCTATGGAAATTAACATGGGAAAAACGCGTTTTGGGACCCCCCTTTTTTCTCGGCCCCCCCTTGACGAACCCCCCCCAAATTTTCAAAGGCTGCTCAGAAACAAAATGTGCCATTTTCCTGAAAATTTCAGCCAATTCCGTCCACAAACGCCAAAGTTATTAGACATAGAATTTTCAAAAAACCCATAGGGAAAAAATCCTAACTATATATACCTACTGGCGACCGCCAGTAGGTAATATATATATGTATGTATATGTATATGTATGTGTATATATATATGTATTCACTGAAAAAACCATAGGTTTCACACCAGTTATAGTTAGGAATTAGCATTTAAAAAACCTATTAAATTCACTGAAATAACCATAGGTTTCACACCAGTTATAGTTAGCTGGAAATTTTACTCGCATAAAACCATTGAAATTCCCACGTTATAGTTAGTTGGACTCACTATAACTTGCGCGTGCAATGCACTGCTGATGACGTCACATATTACATCACTCATGACATGGTCAGTGACATCACTCATGACATCACTGATGACACCATCCAGTGAATGTGTGTCTTTCTGAAAAATAAATATGTGCTATATATGTATATGTAAAAGTTGATGGAAGAATAAATGTTTAAATAAGTATTTACATGTTGATTGGTTAACTGGCTTATTAAGTGTATCTTAGTGAATACATATATTAGTGAGTAATGTTTAAATATTTAAATATATGTATTAGTGTTTCACTTTCTGTATAAGTGGCTGCATGGGTTGGTGAGTAGCTACATGTGTATGTATATGGGTTATTACATGTTTTTCTTAGTATCAGTATGAGTGTTTGTATGGTTTGGTGGGGGTACTACCTAGCACATAGATGCATGAATGACTGACTCTCTCTTTGTATGTGTTTTAAAGACAGCATATGTGCAGGACTGTATGGGTGGATGAGTGTGTATATGTGTGTGTTAGTGAGTGAATGAGTGTCTCACTAGTGTCTTTATCAGTAACTACATATTAATCTAGTGTATGTGAATATTAATGTATATAAGTGAGTATATGTGATAGTAAGAGATTGTAAGAGTTCCTGTTTAAATTAGTATGTTTCTATAAGTGATTGTTTAAGAGAGTAAGTATGTGTAAGTTTCTTTAGAAGTAAAGTGGTAGTGTGTGTATAGCTGTATATGCAAATAAATGGATGTTTAATAGTTTATTTGCATGTGTGAGTATGTGTCAGAGTATCTTTTAGATGACTGTCGGTGTGTAACAGGATGTATAGGTGTATCACTACATATAATGAGTGAGTATATGTATGAGTGACTATATAGAACTGTTGGTGAATACGTGGATGTGTATATAGATGGTGGAATTATTGAATTGGTTGTTGTTACTGGTATGGGTATCTCCATTTTTTTGAAAATGTTAGTTTCTATTATTGAATATGTGCTTCAAGGGTTACATTATAGTGAAAGGAGGTCTATCACTCTGTCACAAGGATGGTGTCATCAGTGAGGTCATGAGTGATGTCACTGACCATGTCATGAGTGATGTAATATGTGACGTCATCAGCAGTGCATTGCACGCGCAAGTTATAGTGAGTCCAACTAACTATAACGTGGGAATTTCAATGGTTTTATGCGAGTAAAATTTCCAGCTAACTATAACTGGTGTGAAACCTATGTTTTTTTCAGTGAATTTAATAGGTTTTTAAATGCGAATTCCTAACTATAACTAGTGTGAAACCTATGGTTTTTTCGGTGAATTTCAAAGGTTTTTTAATAGCAAATCTCTATAGGTATGAAATGTAATATTTTTATAATGAATTTTATATTGTATAATTATGTAGTAGTATTTTTTTTATGTTTATTTATTATTATTATTTTTGCCCCGGGGCGCGTACCAATGCGCTCACCGGTGAGCGCAGTGTTACGGCGCGCCCCGGGGCGCGTACCGCTGAGCGTCCCGTTAGCGCTATTGCCGCAAATGAAAACAACATCGTGACGTTTCGCGTAGCCGCGTGATGCGTCTTATGACGCACGGCGTAAACGCACCCGGAAGCGCCCGGACGTATACGATCGCGCAACGTCCTGACGCGCTTACGCTACGGCCCCCGGGCGCTCCCCGGGGCGCGTAGCGTAAGCGCATTGTGTCATGTGACCTAAAAATAACACTTATCATTGGTTGAGATCAGTTTTGGTTTCCAAATGATGAAGGCCCGAGTCATGTGACCTGAAAGTGACACTTTTCATTGGTTCAGGACAGTTTTGTTTTCCAAATGATGAAAGCCCCCACCTATTTTCCTCATTCTCACTTTGTACTTTGAGTGAGGAAGACCTGTTGAAAGACCACTCTGTACCTATTGGTCTGAAAAATGGCTACAGTAGCAGCAGCTGCAGGAGCATCTGCTCCACCTCCACCACCACCACAAGGACCACCCCAACACCACAGCGGTGGAGACCAAGAAGAGGAGGAGCAAGAGGAGGGGGGGTTCCTACCAGAAGATAATACCCCATATAAGCCAAAGGAGCACTTTATCTGGCAGTTTTTTTCCATCCCAAAGGACAAGAAGTAAGTTAATCCGCCAAAGGCGACTTGTTTAATCTCTGGTTTTCAACTTTCAAGGGGGAACCCTAACAAAAAATACTCTTTTGGCAACAACACCATGATTCGGCACATGCAACGCCGGCACCCTAATAACTATGCTAGGGCAGAGGTCAGGGAACTTGCCAGAAACCCTGCCCAATCTTCTGCCAGCACCTCCCAAAGTAATCAGCCCACCCTATCGGGTCCAGAAGCGAGGGAGATGAGCACAACTATTCAAACCAAGTTTTCCAATTTTAAAATCGTTTGTATATTTTGTGGAGCGACAATATGCTATAGTGAGCAAAGCCTTACACTTATCACCCGTGCTTGGGATCACCACAAGTGCCCGAAGAAACATTAATTTTTTCCTGTTTTTTTTTTTTTTTGCTCCAGTTGAGCCATTTACAATTCCCTGTTTTTTTGTTTCTCCCCATAAAAAATACAAAAAAAATATAAAACTGTTCAGAAAAGCCAAAAAAAGTAAAAAATGTTCAAAAAAACAATAAAAAAATAAAACAACAAAAAGAATTAAAAAACAGTTCTTTTTAGAACTACCTCTAATTTATAAAAAAAAATGCTACATTTTTGGGAAACTGCCATTCTTTTTTCTCCAGGGTACGCGTACCGGGGAGCGCACACAATTTTTTTTTTTTTTTAAATAAAGGAGTGAGCATGAGGGAAAGACACAGAGAGTGATGTTAAGAGAAAGAGAGCTAGAGGGAGCAACACAGAGGGACTGTGTATTAGATTGGTAAGACAGAGAGAAGGTGTAATAGGGTGTAAGTGAGAAAAGGAAAATGAATAAGGGAGCGAAAGAAGGGAAGAGAGGAAGAAGACTAAAACAGAGGAACTGGGAGAATGTGAGTGGGTGTTGAAAGTAAAAGGAAGGACAGTAAAGGATGGGGAATGAGGGGTTGTGACGGAACTGGAGTAAATGAACAACGGTGAGGGAGGGTGAGAAAAGAGCAGTGAGTGTAAGTAAAGAGGGGTGAAAGAGGGTGGATAAAAGTGAATAAGGGTAAGACATGGGGAGTGACAGAGAAAGGACAGAGAGTAAAGGAAGGAGTAACTGAAAAGGTCTGAGTGAAGCAGCAAAGGAAGGTAAGTAAGGGAGTGTGGGTGAGTTGTAGGGAGCGAGCATGACGAAAGAGTAGTGACAGAGTGAGGGGACAGAGACAGCGACGGTAAGAGAGACAGAGTGAGGGAACGGAAGTGAGGAACTGTGAGGACAGACGGACTGAGAGGAGTGAGAGGAGTGAAGTAAATGAGTGAGGGAGCGAGGGAAGGGAACAGAGGGTAAGGGAAGTAAAGCAGGGGGACTGAAAGAAGTTGAATGCCGTAGGAGAGTAAGGGAAAGAGGAGTAAACATGGAGGATAAGAATAAGTGAGGGAAGCAGAGTAAGGAAACAGGAGTTAGGTAGGGTGAGAGAATAGTAGTGAGGTTAAAGCAAAGGGTGATGACAAACTACATTTTTTAGTCACACTTACCATATAATAAATGTATATTTAATTACATGTTTTACTACACTTTGTATCTGTGAAAGAGAGAAAAAAAATAAGTTATAATTAGTAAAATATATATTTTAAAATAGAAGAGACAAGTTAAGAGGTTAAAAATCAAAAAAGTTTACTAAGAAATAAAGTAAGTGAAGGGCACAGAAAGGGAAATAAAGTAATGTAGAAGGACAAAAAGAGGGAAAAAGAAATGGAAGGAGAGCAAATTACTAAGAGTAAGGCAGATACATTCAGTGACAGAGAGGAAGAGAAGAAGAGAGAAATGAACTGAAGGTAAGAAAGATACTAAAAGAATGTGAGTTAGCAAAACTAAATCAGGAAACCGGAGTAAGTAAAAAGGGAATGACTGAGAGGGAAAGGAGTCTGATTGAGGATGCATTTACAAGAATGAGGAATGGAAGATGACTGAGAGTGAGTGAAGGGGAGTCAGAGTGAAGGGATGAAGGGAGAGAGGATAATATAGAAGGATTGAGGGAAAAGGAGTGAGGAAGTTAGTAGACAGAGGGACTAAGGGAAGGACTGAGTGAAGTGGAATACAATGAGTGAGGAAAGGAAAATGACTAAGGGAGCAAAAGAAGGAAAGAGAGGGGAAGAGGACTAAAGCAGTGGAACAGAGAGAATGTGATTCGGTGATGAAACTAAAGAGAAGGACACTGAAAAATAGGAAATGAGAGGTAGTAATGGAACCGGAGTAAAAGAAAAAGGGAGGAAGAACGATGAGAGAGGAGCAGTGAAGTTGTTGTAAGATAAATGATAGAAGGTAGATAAACACAAGTGAGCATAACACAAGGAGAGTGAGGAACTGAGGACATAGAGGTAGTGAACGAAAAACAGAGAGAAGAGGACAAATGAAAGGAGCAAAGAAAGATAAGTCAGGGAGAGTGGGTGAGAAATAGTTACAGACTGCGACAAAAGACGTGAGTGAGTAAAGAGGAATTACTAAAAGAGCAAAAGAGGAAAAGACTGAAAAGGGAAGTAAAGCAGAGAGACTGAAAGCTGAAAAATGGTGCAAGGGAGAGAGGGGATGCAGACAGTTGAAATGGGAATGAGGAGTTGTGAAAGAAGTGGAGTAAAGGAAAGGGGGTGAAACAGAGTGAGAGAAAGACAGTGTGAGTGAGTAAAGAGAGCTGAAAGAGGGTGGAAAAAAGAAAGTGAGTGTGAGACAATGGGAATACAATTTAAATTACACAATACAAACTATAGAATAACTTGTACAACATGTTACATAGTTTATTTTTGCTGTTGTCAGAATATATTGAATTTCACAAAAAATAGTGAGTTCAAACTACTCATCATATGACAGCGGGAAAAAAAACAATCTAAAAGATTGTGTTTGAAAAAACCCATATAAACTTACAAATCACATATGTACACTAATCTTTGATTCACTTACTTTTCTTTTAAGCCAAATAGTACATCATGAAGGTCCTTTTCTTTGAAAAATACTCTGCTGTTCTGTAAAACTTCCATTTCATCGACTTTCTATAAGAAAAGCTCCAAGAACATGTGAAATATTTCTCAATGTTTTCATTTCCTTCTTGTGTTCAGTCATGACTCTTTCCTTATTCCTTCACTTTTCCATAAGGCCAAATAGTGTCAGATGTATTAGTATGTTTTAAATTAATGAAAATAAACTCTGAAATTACCGTTTTCCCAAAAGTTCTGAAAGAAAAGCTCCTACAACATTTTCACAATATTTAAAAATTCATATTTCCATCTCTGTCTCACTGATATTCAACATTTCCTATAATACTGATATCACTTACTATGAGATCCATTTTCAGTACCTATATGATAACTACAATTTTTATATTATCTTGAACACTTTTACTCACAATATAATTTCAAACAGACTAACTTTTATTAACTGCTCCTGTCTTCATAGGCCAATTACCTTTACTTAAATTTTGGTTGTAAAAACACTAGGTATGAATTTTTTTTAAGTCAAAAGGCAAACGTTGTTTGAAAGTCAAATGAGTATCATTGCAGTTAGTCCAACCTCTTTGACATTTTAAATAAATTGTATAATGCCCTGATGTTGTTGAAGGACCGTCATGATAAATAATAGCTACAGTTGCAAAAGTTCTTCCTGAAATTGATAACTGAGAAGCCACGAAATTTTTAATAGAAGTTGTCAATTTACTTCCATCAGGTCTACATCGTTGGAACATTAAAATGACATACGGACCATAATTTTTTATAAATAATGTGGACAGCATTGCAGACTTACATTGGGTACATACCATATTGTGATCAGCTGCTTTAACTAGATTATTAAAAGGCACTGATTTGCAGTCTGGTAAAGTCAAATATATAAATCTTTCGGTGTCTTTTGTAGTACTACTTGCTAAACTACAGTTGTCGCTGTCATGCTGCCATTGATAAGAAAGGCTAAAAATATTTTTTATATCTACACCTTCATCTTCCAATGCATCAAACATATACATTAAAAATTCCTGACAATCTTGCTGAATATTCTGTGAAAATTGTTTTTGACCAGAACATATGTCTAAAAGATTTCGAATTTCTGAAACACTTTCTATTTTTGCTCTATCACTGCTACATTTCTCAAACACAGAATTCAATAAACAGAATCTTTGATCCCGATTTTCAACAATCTGTTCTTGTAAAGTTTGAAGAAAAAAACAACATTAACCACTACATTAGCATAGCAGTTGACACCAGAACTGTTTTCAAACTGAAATCCAACAACATCTTCAACAGAATCCTTTTTCTTTCTGCTTACAATTACAGTTTCATCTACTTTTTGTCTTTTTGCTACTACCTCACTGCAATTATTCTCATTTCTTCTTTTTCGGCCTACCACACGTTTTTCAAACAGAGGATATTGAGGCAAATGTGGAGCATACTCTCTTCTTAACCTATTGTATTCTTTAACACAATCTAGATCTGCACAAATCTTTGTTTCATCACACTCAATCAAGTACAATCCTGATAAAGTTCTGACTCGTGATAATGCCACATATGCCATACCCTCTTTAAACACAGAATTTCCAATACTCACCAAAGCACTATCTACACTTAAACCTTGAGATTTATGAATTGTCACCGCATATGCGAAACAAACAGGAAACTGTTTTCGGCGAACATATAAGTCTTTCACAAGCAAAAATCTAGCTGAACAACGACAAATTTGTTCTATTTCGTCAATGCCATCAAATTTAATTTTTAAAATTTCAATTCCATCTCTATTTTTGTAATTCACAAAATCAACAACATGACCCATTGCTCCATTTACCAGACCTCTTTCAACATTTAAATTCCTTCTCAAAATGATACGACAATTTAAACACACATTCAGAGTTTTTTCAAAACCAGCAGTTTTAGATAGTGTTCTCTAATTAATCCAATTTTGATTTCAAATTTTCAGACAAAATAATTGTTGCTCCCATATGCTCTATTTTATCTATAGCTTCCAGTTTCACTATCTCTTCATTTTCTAACTTTAACATTTTGTTGTTGAAGATGGAACATTCTTTCAGAGTTGGCATCAAACATATCCCAGATTTGTTCTCGTTAATTTTCTTAAAAATATTCTCTGGAAGAATGTTTTCATTTGGATACAAATTTAAAATTAATCGTGCATGTAAAGCTTCTTTCCCATGCTCACTTACTTTTCCGATTCTTACATCTTGTAGAATATTTTTATAATCTTCATCCTTTGCCTGTCGCATATTTTGAAGTAGTTCTGCATATTTGAAATGCAACCATATATTAACGTTTCCAATGCTTCCTAGGCACTTCCTGGTATCTTCATGCGTGACCATTTTAAACACTGGTTGTCCTTTCACTGGAGTCAACTGCAGTACATCTCCAAAAACAATAATGTGTTTCCCTCCAAATAACACATCATACTCTGTTCTAAGAATTTCTTGCATTCTCAAATGCACAAAAGCAAGCATTAGATTTGAGACCATGCTTACTTCATCAATGATAAGAAGTTTCATTTTCTTCAGGACCTTGGAAACTTCGGAACACGCATCTCCAGATAGCTTGTGGTATTGCAATTTGTTATCATGCTCGACTGGTAGCATCAGTAAACGATGTAAAGTAATCCCTTTAATGTTATGAGCTGCCAGCCCAGTTGGAGCGGTAACAACACAAGACAGCGGTGATTCAGTCCTTTTCTGCAGATAAGTTGCAATTGCTTTAATCAGAAAACTTTTTCCAGTTCCCGCTTAACCACTCACGTACAGTCGGACAGGCTTAAATGATGTACATGAGCACTCTTTTTTTCTCATGACTGAATCCATGTTCTATCTGTTCTGTGACTTCGTCATATATCTGTTTCTGCTCAAGGTTTAGTTGTTTCACCAAATCTTCTAAGTTAACTACATCATCTTGAGCTTGTTCCATAGCTCTTTCCACCTCATCCATGGCAGTGGCAGCTTCATTTTGGATAATTGGTCCTCCAAGTGGATCCTGACTCAATGAAGTAGAACTCTGACTGTCTTGAGAACTGTCTCTAGCAATCTCTACAGCAATTGTGGCTTCTTGCTCTATTTCTTCGTTCAACATTTGCAGATAATTTGGAAAAACAGGACATTCTATGGTATCCTTGCGTGCATTAAAGAATCTTCGTAACAGAGAAAATCTCCAAGTAGTTCCTCTTCTGTACGCCATGGCTTAAAGAGTTGCAATAGAGCTAAATAGTAAAATTCCCTTTTCTCTGGATTTTCGCAACTCAATTTTCGATGATTAATCAAATGGTCTTTTCTCTGCTTCACTGGACATCCTTCACACCCAATGACAGCATATATTCCATTATTGATATCTTCTCTGATGTTCCTCTTATAAATATAGTTTTGCAGAACGTCATACAAACAACTGTTCTCAAGATGACTACTTCTATTTGGATAGTATGTATCCAACATGTTTGTCTTCAAAATATCTGTACTGTTTGGTTCTATCTCCGCCAAATACTCAATTTCTTGTACAGATTTCGAAACTCGGTTTCGTGTTGTAGCAAGACCTAGACTTGCCCAAATAATTGTTCTAGAGTTGGCGTAGAGACTTGCTGATGATAACCGATCAGAACATTCATATGCTCCAATTTCTCGATGCGACAACATCTTCAGACTGAAACTGTATAATTTTTTACTTATACTCTTTTCATGTGAAATGTCCTCCCACATTTCCTTCAGTTCTGTCTTTTCTTTTTTTGTGATGTAAGACGTCACATATCGACTCACAGCAATAGAGTTGTCAGCAACTAACTGAATATCCATGTTAGCATTCCACATGGACAAAATCACTGGGTTGTAGTCGTTGATGTATTTGGACTCTTCGTTTCTTTTTAAATTGTATGTATTTTTGGGAGATTTCCTCGTCACAGTATGTCGCAGAGAAGACATTAAATTATTTACTCTTCCTTTAGAAATCACTGGTCGTGGAAAACCGAAACTACATTTTGTGTAGAACTTGTCCTTGTTTCTGAATTTTCGACGACAGTACTTTCCACAACGATGGGATTGAAAGCATAAAACTTGTTGCCTTAAACTGTTTTCTCCGGTAGAAAGTGTTTGCGATGCATCATCTTTCGATCTTCTGCTATCTTCGCTGTCTTCGCCATCTCTGGACACGTGTTTCGGGGTATTACCCCTCATCAGCAGGGATAGGCCGTGTACTGGGGTTGCCGATGGCTGCCAATATCTGCCAGGTATAGTACCACTCAGGCGCGTAGGTGCGGGATCCCAGGCTCGTCAGCCCGCTGCTCAAGTGAGCTTTAAAGTTACAAATGGGGGTGGGGTCGCACACTACTCACACACCGGCGGTGTCGCCCCTAAGGACTCTGGTCAATGTAGTAAAGTGTTCGCGATGCATCATCTTTCGATCTTCTGCTATCTTCGCTGTCTTCGCCATCCCTGGACACGTGTTTCGGGGTATTACCCCTCATCAGCAGGGATAGGCCGTGTACTGGGGTTGCCGATGGCTGCCAATATCTGCCAGGTATAGTACCACTCAGGCGCGTAGGTGCGGGATCCCAGGCTCGTCAGCCCGCTGCTCAAGGGAGCTTTAAAGTTACAAATGGGGGTGGGGTCGCACACTACTCACACACCGGCGGTGTCGCCCCTAAGGACTCTGGTCAATGTAGTAAATGTTTGCGATGCATCATCTTTCGATCTTCTGCTATCTTCGCTGTCTTCGCCATCCCTGGACACGTGTTTCGGGGTATTACCCCTCATCAGCAGGGATAGGCCGTGTACTGGGGTTGCCGATGGCTGCCAATATCTGCCAGGTATAGTACCACTCAGGCCCGTAGGTGCGGGATCCCAGGCTCGTCAGCCCGCTGCTCAAGGGAGCTTTAAAGTTACAAATGGGGGTGGGGTCGCACACTACTCACACACCGGCGGTGTCGCCCCTAAGGACTCTGGTCAATGTAGTAAAGTGTTCGCGATGCATCATCTTTCGATCTTCTGCTATCTTCGCTGTCTTCGCCATCCCTGGACACGTGTTTCGGGGTATTACCCCTCATCAGCAGGGATAGGCCGTGTACTGGGGTTGCCGATGGCTGCCAATATCTGCCAGGTATAGTACCACTCAGGCGCGTAGGTGCGGGATCCCAGGCTCGTCAGCCCGCTGCTCAAGGGAGCTTTAAAGTTACAAATGGGGGTGGGGTCGCACACTACTCACACACCGGCGGTGTCGCCCCTAAGGACTCTGGTCAATGTAGTAAAGTGTTCGCGATGCATCATCTATCGATCTTCTGCTATCTTCGCTGTCTTCGCCATCCCTGGACACGTGTTTCGGGGTATTACCCCTCATCAGCAGGGATAGGCCGTGTACTGGGGTTGCCGATGTGCGAGTAGTGTGCGACCCCACCCCCATTTGTAAAAAATTATACAGTTTCAGTCTGAAGATGTTGTCGCATCGAGAAATTGGAGCATATGAATGTTCTGATGGATTTAAATACATATGAGCCTATTTTGATTCAATGTGTCCATCCTTTTCAGCCAAATTTGGGTGCATCTTTAATCCACAACAACATATGTATGTGAGGAGCACCTCTCGCTTGATACTCCTTTCTCCAAAAGAAATCCAAAACCTCTCCAAGGGGAGGATTTTTTGTGTTGGTAATAAAAGACATCATAGCTTCAAATCTATGACTGAAATATCTGCATACATTCACTGGATCCAAAGAACACAGTTCTCCAGGAGTTTAGAATACTATATTTTGTATATTTGCATTTGCCTCTCGTAGAAATTGAAGTAAGTCGTCCCATGCATACTCAGCAAAGCTAAGAGTGAGGAACCATGTAGGAGTTCCTAAGTTTCTTAGCATACATTCCAATTCCCCATGACAACGGTACCAATACTTGTTTGTACCACGCTGACATGCCATGAGATTGATTAGATGAGATTCCAAAATATTATCTTGCAGATTGACTTTCTCCATAAAGTCCCTCGCCGAAACATTTTGCAGATGTGCTCCACTTTTCAGTATATGGTTTAATGCATAAGAAAGCCCAGACAAGTCACTTTCATACAGTAGATGAAACAAATATGGAATGCATTGACGAAACCTTGGATCTTCAGCATATAATCTTAAAGTTCGATATTCAGATGCAGGAATTTGAAGTGGTCGATCGTCATATCGTCCACCTCGACCTGTTGGAAATAAATGTACAAAACAACGAGCTTCCAAACTTTCTTCCCATACACTAATGGGACTTCCTTTTGCTGCTTTCATTTGAAACAAGTCAATTGCATTCCCCATTACTTCTTTGGAATGCAAAGGATGACCAGTATAATGTTCATATATTTCTTCACTTCTAGACACATCAACTTTTTCAATTTGGCCAGCTGAACAATCACTGTCTTCATCTGTAGCTGTTTCCTCTGCTCCAACACATATATGTTTGTAGTACTCATTGTTTTTGACCAAATACAACGTTGCTTTTTTGACTTTCCTAACATCCACTAAATCTTGCCAGATTTTCTTACTCTTTGTCAGAACCCCATTAACTAGAATAACCAGAGGTTCCTCTCCCACTTTCTCTACACCAATTGTATCAATATTTTCCTTGAAATCTAGAGGCAAATAAACAACTCTTCCCTTTAATCCTCTCTGTAAATCTGAAGGAGGCAATTTCCCTATCTTAGGCTCCATGCGAACAATTGCCTGAAAAGGATGGACACATTGAATCAAAATAGACTCATATGTACTTAAATCCATCAATTCAGGAGGAATGTCTACCAACTCAAGATTATTATGAACAGCTCTAGCAGGCATTCTGTTTTGATTTAATTTATTATAACAATATTTACAAATACGCTGATCAGAACTCAAATCAAAAGAATTCTCCACCCACAAATAAGTTGCAAAATCCTTCCACTCATAATTATTTATCTTTTCACTTTTTACGTATAAATCAACTAATCTAGTTTGATGCTTATAATGAGTTCGTCGACAACACACACAAGTAAAATTAGGCCTTTCACTTGATTTCACCTTAAACCTGGTAATTTCCTGGTCAAACTTTTCTGTACTTGAAATCTGTACATTGTCTTCCACATTACCTTGAATTTCTGTGTCAATTTCTACACTGTCCTCTTTTTCACCAAAATAACAAATCTCAATTTCTTCACAAATCTTCTTCACATCTAATTCAGTTCCATGCAAAAGAGCACTGTTTAATTGTTTAAGCTTAAGTGCTGGACTTTTTGCATAATACAACCTTCTCACTAATTTCCTCATTTTGTTATGATGCACTGCTAACATCCTAAAATGATGAAAAACACTCTGACAGACTTTTCTAGAAAGACAAGCCAGTGAATGCCCTTGCAAACCTGTGTTTTCTCTCACTCTGCAAGGATCTAAGTCTTGCAACATCTCCATTTTCTTACTACATGCACGTAAGAAATTACGAAACAAATTGATTGAATCCTGTCGCACACTACAAATACTACTACACTTCCAAGTGTACACTGGACCCTTAGTACGTCTCCCTAAAACTTCATCAGTTAACACCTCTTCTGCTTCTCTAGGCACAAGTTTCTCTTTTTCAATCGGACAACCGTCTTTCACCTCATATGCTCGACCACTGGTGTCAACTGCATGCACTAAATCATTCTCCTGGAAGTAACTCTCCTCATTAAAAAGTGGTTCACAACTTGAACTGTGCATCCATTCTCCAGAAAAAAACTTTACAAAAATGAGTCCGATTAATTACTCTTTTGCATCTACTGTTTGATTTGAAAACATCAATTGTCTTGTTAAGTATCCTAATTCTATTGATTATTAAAATAAATAATTTTTTCTTAACTTCAAAAGCCTGATCAACAATCTTCTCTACACTTTTCTTTTTCTTATAAAAAACAGCTCTCTGTTTACCTTTCCTAATGTTTTTTAACAAATTTAAAACCACCCTATTGCGAAACATTCATTTACGAATGTCCCTAAATTGATTCTGCCTTCTATTCCTATACATATTATTCTCTCCTGCTCCAGTAGTAACATTTTTGGGGGGCCTCTCCTTCCTTTTCAAATTTGCTCTCTCCTTCTCTTTATCCGCATTCTGACCAACATTTTTTTTTGATCTACATATGTTCCGTAAGAAAGACTTAGTTGTCTTACCAGGAGCTTTTTTCCTGTTTTTTGAAGTGTTTGTTGTAGAGGAGTACTGTCATTCCGTTGCTGTTTTTGATTTTTTCCGCTTGGCATCTTTTCTTCTCCTCTGCCTTGAGGGCATATTTCCTTACTATTGAAATCTTGATTTCAATCTGTGGTAAAGAAAAAAATAACACATTATAGACAACTATTACCAAACAACAAAGCAATGACAATAAGCAAACGATATAAACACTAGTAAATCAGGAAGAGGATGTAAGAGAAAGTATGACTTACAAATTGCTGTAAAAAAGAGAGAGAGGGGATAAATTAGAGACAGGGTGTAAGAGAATGTAAGTCAAAGAAAGAGTGTAACAGAGTGTAACACAGAGTCAGGATGTAAAAAGGAATAATTCGGAGAGAGGGTGTTAGAAGGGGACAAGTGGAAAAATAGAGTAAGTCAGGGAGAGAATATAATAGAGACTAATACATTGTTAATAATCCTTGGTAAAGAAATGTTAGTGCATAAAGGAATTGTATTTTCTAAATGAGTGAGGTTTCAGTAGTGTAATCAAATGCTTATACATATGACCTAGGCTCTGTTTTGTAAATGTTATTTCAAAAAAAGATTTCAGGCACATGAATTGGTTTTACATTATTGACAAGGATTAGACAGTATCTGCATGATTAAAAAAATATATTAGCACATTTCACAATCATGTTACCTGTGTTTCCTCAGATTAGTAAGCAGATTGTGCAGATGAGGTGAGGCCTGTCCAGGGGTGCAAAGGAGGTGAGGCCTGTGTCCATGAGTGCAGTGGAGAGGACTGACCTCCTCTGACCCTTGGACAAGCCTTACCTCATCTGTGTCCTCTGGACAGGCCTCAATGTATTGGGTATAATTGATGGTAACTGGGTGCAGATGAGGTGACGCGTGTCCAGGGGTGTAAATAAGCTGAGGCCTGTCTAAGGATGCAGATGAGTTGAGGTCTATTCAGGGTTGCAGATGAGGTGACGATTGTCCAGGGGTGCAGAGGAGGTGAGGCCTGTATTGAAGAGTGTAGTGGAAGAGAGGTCTGTCTAGGGGTACAAAGGAGGTGAGGCCTGTGTCTAAGAGTGCAGTGGAGGATAGGCTTCATGAAGTCTAGTCCACTGCCCTCTTAGACACAGGCCTCACCACCTATGCTCCCTAGGAAAGGCCTCTCTCCCACTACAGTCTTGAACACAGGCCTCACCTCCTCTGTACCTCTGGACATGCCTCACCTCATCTGCACAATCTACTTCCTAATCTGAGGTAACACAGGTGACATCATTGTGAAAGGTTCAAATATATTTATTTAATCATGCAGACACTATTTATTCCTTCCAAAAAATCTAAAAGCCATTGATTTGCCCCAAAATCGTTTTTCAAATAACATTTTAGAAACAGAGCGCAGGTCCTATGTACAAGCATTCAATTTCACTACTGAAACCTCACTATTTCACAAAATACAAATCCTCTATCTTGCAAATGTTGATACCAAGCATTATCAAAAAACATGACACAAACCAACAGCAAAGAAACTCCATGTGCTTCCTAGTATGAGGTAACACAGGTGACATCATTGTAAAAGGTTCAAATTTATATCTTTAATCATGCAGACACTATTTATTCCTTCTCAAAAATGTAAAAGCCATTAATTTTCCCCAAAATCGTTTTTCACATCACATTTAAGAAACACAGCACATGTCCTATGTACAAGCATTCAATTTCACTACTGAAACCTCACTATTTCTCAAAATACAAATCCTCTATCTTGCAAATGTTGATACCAAGCATTATCAAAAAACATGACACAAACCAACAGCAAAGAAACTCAATGTGCTTCCTAATCTGAGGTAACACAGGTGACATCATTGTGAAAGGTTCAAATATATTTATTTAATCATGCAGACACTATTTTAATCACAAGTGATTTTGTCTGGAACTTCAAATGTTCTTCCTTTTTGGTCTTTAGATTTTTGCCCACCTTGAAAGCTTTACAGACCATGCATTTAGTGAAGCCCTTTTCTCGTTTTTCCAGCCATGTTGCAGGTTTTGCATATTTAAAATGACTGTTGACCAATGTATCCTGAATCAATAGCGCTTTTCTATAGGAGATTAGTGGTCTGTCTCCAATAATACAACCAATGTCATGATCCTTCTTAAGTACACTCCAGTACTTTATCACAGCTTTCCGAATTTTGAAGCTTTCTTTGGAGTATGTTAAGATTAGTCGAGGTTTATCATCGTCCTTTGTTTTTGCTTCATATTTGTTCTTAAAAATGAGTGTGTCAGTTCTTATTTTCGATCTGGCTCTTGATTCTCCCTGAACAATGTCGCTGTTTCTGTATCCACGTTTGGTGAAGCGGGTCTTTGTTTTCTGCGAATTTTTTCTCCCTTTCACCCTGGTTGGAGCAGTTTCTTTTCATTCGCAAAAAATCGCCATAGGGGATGCTCTGCTTGAGCGACTGCGGATGGAAACTCGTGCCATGGAGGACACTGTTAGTTGAAGTTTTCTTGCAAAAGACTGTAGTTTCTAAATTGTTGATACTTATCTATACTTTGGTGTCCAAATAGTCAATTTCCTTTTTTTGGATGTTGTAAGTGAATTTTAGACCAACTTCGTTCTGGTTCAGGATTGCTATGTACTCTGAGTTTTAGTTTTGGACCCCTCCATAACAGGAAGAGGTCGTTGAGGAATCGCAACCATAGCACGACATCGGTCGTATATTGTTCGTTTTCTTCTCACCAAGCTATGTTTTTCTCCCACCATCCCATGGTGAGAAGGAAACGCCCATGGCACATCCACATTTTTGAGAGTACATTTGCTTGTTAAAGAGAAAGATGTTATTTGTTAAGCAGAGTTTAATCATATCCAATAACATGTTGGTGTGTTGTAGCTCTCCTATGGGCCTTTGTTTAAAAAAGTATGTTATGGCTTTCAAACCTATGTCATGATTGATAGACGTATAAAGAGATACGACTTCGATTGTTTTTTTTGCTCCACTCTACCGAATTTTAGAAGAATTTACCGCACTCACCGGGGGGGGGGGGGAGGGGGGAGGCTTTTGCACAGATTATTTATTTTTGGCAAACCAGGATTTGGTTTGCCAAACCTGGTTTGCCAAAAATAAAGAATCTGTGCAAAAGCCTCCCCCCCCCCGTGAGTGCGGTAAATTCTTCGAAAATTCGGAAGAGGGGAGCGAAAATTGATAGCAGTTCGTCACGACCGCAGCAGCACCCGCCTGCGAGTGACTCGTTTGCACTAAGTGACAAGAGAGCCGAATATATATATATATATATATATATATATATATATATATATATATATATATATATATATATATATATATATATATATATATATATATATATATATATATATATATATATATATTCCAAAACTCCCCCTCACGAAGGAAAGACGAGTCGCACACTTGACTTTGCTGTTTGCAGGTATTTATTTCTTTGTTGAACAGCATGTGGCTTTTTCCTTATGCATTTCGTTCGTTCCACGAACTTCCTCAGAGGCGAGCCAACACCCAACACGCCGCCAGCAACCACTACCAAAATGCCTTTTAATCAATTACTCTTTCCGGTCCCCAGATGGACTTTTTATACATATTGCATTATGGGGCTTGTGGTGCTTAAGTGACATGTCCATTTTAAAAACCTCCAATGGGCGGTGTCCTTTAAACATGCTGCTACGGGTTTACACTCTCAGTAGTTCATCAATATTATTTTCGCAAAAAGTCAATTATTATCCTTCCCATTTTCAAGGCTGGATACATAGCCCTTACCAAAGACAGTCCTTGGTGGCACCTCGTTGCTCTTCGTGTTTCCACTGACCCACAATTCGGTTCACTTCGTGCAACGTCGTGGCGCTCTTTGGGTGGTGCGTTTACTCTACGGCGGAACCAAGCCGTTACATATATTCCAAAACTCCCCCTCACGAAGGAAAGACGAGTCGCACACTTGACTTTGCTATTTGCAGGTATTTATTTCTTTGTTGAACAGCATGTGGCTTTTTCCTTATGCATTTCGTTCGTTCCACAAACTTCCTCAGAGGCGAGCCAACACCCCGCCAGCAACCACTACCAAAATGCCTTTTAATCAATTACTCTTTCCGGTCCCCAGATGGACTTTTTATACATATTGCATTATGGGGCTTGTGGTGCTTAAGTGACATGTCCATTTTAAAATCCTCCAATGGGCGGTGTCCTTTAAACATGCTGCTACGGGTTTACACTCTCAGTAGTTCATCAATATTATTTTCGCAAAAAGTCAATTATTATCCTTCCCATTTTCAAGGCTGGATACATAGCCCTTACTAAAGACAGTCCTTGGTGGCACCTCGTTGCTCTTCGTGTTTCGTCGGACCCACAATTCGGTTCACTTCGTGCAACGTCGTGGCGCTCTTTGGGTGGTGCGTTTACTCTACGGCGGAACCAAGCCGTTACATATATTCCAAAACTCCCCCTCACGAAGGAAAGACGAGTCGCATATATATATATATATATATATATTTACTAGCGGGATCAAGGCGTAAAGCTGAAACGCTTTGCTCTGTGACTGCAAATAAAGAAGTTTTGCAACGTACCTCTGGTGTTGTCCGTATATCTTCTTAATTGAGAAGGTAGTGAGCTGCAATATATATATATATATATATATATATATATATATATATATATATATATATATATATATTGCCCGTAGGGTACCCTTTTTTCTACATCTCCACCTCTTTCCGCTGCTGCGAGGTCTGGTCCTAGGTCTCCGTGTTTCAAGGAGTATATCGGTGCTGTACTCGAGCTTGCCTTGTTCTGCGCGGCAGTGTCTCTTTTCAGTACGTTTAAGTGCACTTTGTTGCTTTTTCCTGCATCTTCGGCAATAAGGGTTCTCACAGTCGGAGGAGGTGGTTTGCAGATTTGAGGTTCTTTCAAATGTTAAGCCTGTTCCTCTTCACAGCTCCTATTGGCGCTTTTGGTGCCTCTGCTGCCACTCCCTTCGGATGTGTCTTTTTCATTGAGTGTCACTCTACTCTATGCCTGCTGTGCCTGTGGGACAGCTCCTCTGATGCGGGTTGTCCCAGGTGCTGCACCCTGCGTCCCTGTATTTTGTGGGTGAGTTCTCACCTTGGCTTTCAAGCTGCCTAGTTGGGCAGTCCTGTGCTCATTTTACCTACGCCACCTTGTAGTCTCCGCGGCTGTCTTCTCTGTGCATGTTTCGTTGTGGTCGGCATCAGCGTGCTTCAGCGTGATGCTGTTCACCCCTGTCGCCCCCTGTGGTGACTAGGTGTGCACTTGGCGTGTCTTTTTTTCCCGCCTGTACTTCTGAGGCGTTTGAGTTCCTACCTCTTGCTCTTCGCTCCTGGATGTGGCTTCTCTGGCCTCCCTTGCATGGGCTAGCCTGGTAGGCTCTGGTTGCATCTCTTCATGTTATCCTCTAGCGTTGGTTGGTGTCCACTTAGTTCACCATTGAGTTGAGAGTAGTCCTTCTTCCTCCCTTCGTTCTGGACTCTCTCTTCTGTTCTGGGATATGGCTAGTGCCGTTTCTGCATCTCATACGGGTATTGTGTCGCGCCATTCTGGCAGTTTGTGATGCCGTGTCTCCCGTTGTCTTGTGCTCTTCCGAGCTCTCTCTCTGTTGCCGGCTCAGTGCTTCGGGCACTTTCTGTTGTTCTATCGCAGACCCACCTCCACCCTTGGGATATGGCTGTGGTATCTATTCTAAGTTAGAGACATCTAGCCGCAGATTCCTTATCAGATGTACAAGTTACTTACCTTTGGTAACGATGTATCTGGTAGAGACGTTGTCTAGCCACAGATTCCTTAACGCCCACCCATCCTCCCCGTTCTGCAAGGACCTTGCCAGGTGGGCTTCTCCACTTGCCTCCTTTCAGTTGCCATTGGTTTTCTTTCAGGGGTGCTCACATTGTTGCGCCCCTTAAACAATTACCAAATGCGTCTTACTCCCGCCATGTGGCTTGTTTCCTGTAAGATGGTGCTTTTTGATTCACCTTCATCAGGAGATTCCTGCTGCCTTCAATCCCTCCTGCCTTCTCCAATGACTCAGGACTCTTGTCTCCTCTATATTCGTCTTCTTTGGAGATCTTTGGAGCTCTGTTGAGCTGTGCTTTAGTCTTCCTTTAATATAGGGGAAGTGTCAGTCTTTTCATCCTTCTTGCGGTGGATTGTTGTTCTTTCTGTGCTCCGTCCTTGTTGGACGACACGGTTCTATGTGGTAATAACAGTCTATCTTTGTCTGTTGAGCTATTCTTCCCTTGTTGCTCGTACTTTGGGAAGGGTCTACGCTTAGCTTTGCGAGGTTCTTGCTCACAGATTTGTTCCACTTTTGCTTTTTCACTTATATATAGATAGTGTCTGATACTGTCTTTTGTGATGGTGTTTTACACCATCCGCCTTTTTTGTTTTATGGATTTTTCATCCTTCGCACACTGTTCCCATACTTTCACAGTTTTGTTGGTGGCTCTGCGTTGTGCCGCGGAAAAGTTTCTCCGAAGAAAACTGACGTCAGCGTGCCAGGAGGGACTTATATGACCTCGCTGACGTCACGTACGTGGTCGACCTCCGGGCGGGCTCTTGTGGCGCCGGAGGATATTCTAAGTTAAGGAATCTGCGACCAGACAACGTCTCTACCAGATACATTGTTACCGAAGGTAAGTAACTCATACTATGAACATCATGTGCACATTTTGATGTGCTTAACACAGTGATTTCAAAGTAAGAATTGCTGAGAAGTTTTCAAAATGTGTTTTTACTTAAAGTAGCATGACTTATTACTTTTTATCTTGCAGCTCAGCAAGAGGATGATGAATTTGTCTGCCAAATCGTGTATGTTTTTTACCAGATGGTTTTTCACCAAGCCACCCGAGATGTCATTATTAAGGAAACACGTATCCTTTCAATTTTGTAATTGATAATACGATATATGAACATGTGCAACCTTCTGTTTTTGAAGGATACTTCTAACCTCAGATTCCTAACTTTTTTAATACACCCCAGGCATCAGTCTGGATCTGGAAAATCTTTAGCTGAACTACACCCCGGTTTGTTGTTGTTGTGCGGCAGGTGTACCCCCCCCCCCCCCCCCCATGCATACCGATGTCAGGTCCTTTCTTTCTGCACCACCAAACGCTTATCCAGAGCCACTCCTCGTTTCTTCACTAGACTGTTTTCTCTCATTTTTTTTTTTAAATAAAATGTTTTATTGGTCTTAGAGTAAACAATTAATATCAATTCATACTGGATAAACTTATTGAAAGAAACTGTCCAAATAGTCACAATTATAGTTAACAAATTCATACATGGGTTCGCAAAAATAATTAAAAGACTGACCAAGATTATATTATATTACGTTACAGGGATATAAACATATATAAGACCATTTCACCTTCCAATCAATCATTATCGACATTAAAAAAATCCTGTCTAAAATATTTCCAGCTTTTTGGAGCAGAGAGAGACCCCTTTCTTTAGCAAAAGCAAGCTCCAATTCATATATTTGATAAATAAGGGTACACCACTCTTAGTCATAAGCAGCCCTCCCTGAGATCCATGTTCTAGCATTACAGAGCCAGGCGAATTCCAGCATAATTGTAATACATTTCTGAGAGCCCCCACAAATTCATAATTAATTCACATCGTTTTCTCCTTAACCGATAAATTTACAGGCGAGCCCAAGATTAGTGACATATAATTCAACACCCCGTCCCATCCCAGAATTTTTATAAACAGGGGCAGAGTGCAAACGTGTAGGATATCGGCCGCAAAGGCACTTAGGACATCTTTTTCTGTCTGTTCTACCTGTCGGAGCAATTACTCCCCATTTTAAAATGACATCTGGGGTGTAGTATCAAAGACATAATATGCGCTGCTGTTGTAACTTAAAGTTAACAGAGTGTACTGAACGGTCTAGCAGATCTAAGGCCATCTGAATTTCTTCAGACAATACTTCAGACAATAAAAGTCTGCTTCATTTTGATGCTATTAATAGAGTATCTTCCACAACAAACTGTAGCAATGCTTGATACATCATGCTTGTAATGGGTTTGATACCAGGCTTGAAATAGTATGAAGAAAGATTGGACCTATTGATTTCCTGTGGTTGCTCAGTGCTCTTCCCCATGTAATCCCTCAGTTGAAGATATTTGAAGAAAGAATGGCGGGTAGTGCAAAATCATTCTGTAAAGCGGAAAAGGCTCTAAAGCCATCTGGATCAAATAATTGACCCATTGTTGTAATTCCACAATCTGCCCAGACTCTACAAGTTGATCCTGAGAAGAAAGGGGAAAATCAGGGTTGTCCCATTTCGGAGTGCCTTTGTTAATAAAGCCAACAGAGTATTTCTTACAGATCCCCTTCCAAATGGAGATAATAACTTTAAGTATCTTAAAGTACACCCTTTTATAGTAGTTGGGATCATTCATTCGAAAAAAAAAGACTAACATCTGCACCAAGAGCAAGCTGGTAGGAGAATGATGTTGAGTCCGTCTCCCCATAAATCAATAAACCGCTCAATCGTCCTGTAAAAGGGGCCCAAAAATAAAGCTTAAAATCTGGAAGTCCGAGCCCTCCTCTCTTACAGGAAGATTTCAAAAGACGGATGGCATGCATTGCCAGCCTGTGACCCCTACTAAAGCTACCAATTTCACATTTCAGTCTCTTGAAATAAGAATCCAAAATCCTCTGCGGATTTGCTCTAAAAAATAAATAGGCATTTTGGAAGATGATTCATTTTAATTATATTTATTTGTCCTAATATAGTAAGTGTTATCTTACTCCATGATTTAAATGTAGCAATAGTTGCAGCTAACAAAGTTTCGTAGTTTAGTTTAACTATATTAGAAACCACAGAGCAAAGCCTAACGCCTGGATAAACCGCTGAGGTAGTGTTCCCTGAAATTGGAGCATCAGGAGTAAAATTCAAAAGAACCTAAGGCGAAGATTTTTTCAAACCATTTAGCATCAGTATTAATGAGTGAAATGGGCCTATATGAGCCCAAATCCTCTGCCGGTTTCACCTTTTTTTAAAAAGACCACATTAGTTATGTACCAGCTTGCTGGGACCGGCTCTCCTGCCTGAATAAATTGAATAATAAAGACAAATTCCAAGCTCAATATATCTCTGAATAACAAAACTCCAGTGGGCATCGAGTCTCCTCCTCCAGCTTTACCCGAAGGCAGGGCCATTAATGCATCCTCAATTTCCAACCTTGAAATGTCTGACTGTAGGTCCTCTACCTGGTCCTCCGCCAGAGACTGAGATTGCAGTGTTAAATATATTCTATATATTTACATCAATCGAACTCCTGTGGCTGGCTGTGTAGCTTTTCATAAAACAGCGAGAATTGTTCCAGGATGAGAGTAGTATTTGTGTTGAGCTTCCCCTCTATTCCCTTGATGGCCTGAATTTTACCCTTATTTTGTTTTTCTGTAATTTGATATGCTAATACTCTGCCAACCCTTTCCTAATTCATACTGAAGACTCTTATATTTTACAAATCTATCAGCCATCTGCTCCCTCCTTTGGCTTCCAACACGGGACCGCATCTCTAGAAGTTGAGTAAATACTTCACATGCATCAGTAGCACCCTGTATAACTTTAAGTGCATGCAGTAATTCGAGGTGGCGGACTGTTTGATGTAGAGGATTAACTTCTTTGGTAGTGGCTCTATTTTGTTTGGCTACATATTGAAGCGTGATACCACAGACATATGCCTTCATAGTGTCCCATATTATTGAAGGCAAATCCGACCCTCTATTAGTAGTAAAAAAAAATCCCTAAGAGAACCGGAGATAAGATTAATATATTCGCTATTAGTCAATAAATGGCATGGGAAAGTAAACCTAGGAGTATTGGGCCCATCACAATTTAAATCCAGGGAAAATTGGAGGTAGATCACAATATGATCTGAGACTACCCGTGGACATAATGACAATTCCATAGTTTCAAGCCACATACACTTAAAAAAGACCATGTCACTGCCTTTCACATTGGGCAGACCATCACTTTGCCCACCTTCTTTCTGCCTCCGCATCCCTCGAAAGAGGAAGAGAGGCTCCACCGCCTGGACCTAAAACGTGTGCTTTCCTTTTATCTGGATCACATCAAAAAGTTCTGGGTGGATGACCAGCTCTTTTTTGACTACGTGGGTGCCAAGAAAGGTCGGGCCGCACACAAGCAGACTATCTCCAGATGGGTAGTTTTGTGTATTAAAGCCTGTATTCTTGGTTAATGCTTGTGAGGGTGGAAATAATATGTATTACCAGGATCCGTTCGATCTAAAGTCCACCAGGCATCGCAAATGGTTCTAGGTTTACGAACAGTAGCCCTGCGGTTAGTTGAGTCAGTACCGTACATAGTTGAAGTCCCCCATTAAAATCAATTCCCCCACGCAGCTCAATAATTCCAGGGAAAGTGTATCAAATATTTCGGGGTCATCAGTATTTGGTACGTAGACAAGACAAAATACAAATTTGACGGAATATAAGAGCAACTGTACCAACACCTATCTTCCCCTAGAATCAGTTGCACTTTTTAATATCTGGCCCTGAAACTTTTTTGAAGACCGCACCGCCACCCCTCCGAATTGCTGTAATCTGTGTTGTACCTTGGATCCTTATGTAGGGTCCTGTCTTTGTATGCCAAGTGTGTCTCTGTCAAGGCCACTAAAGGGGGTTTATAATATCATATCTCTTACCCTACCAATCGCCGCTTGGACCGTGCATTAATCCCTGACACATTCCAACACATACATTTAATCTTAGCCATCTTGGCCATCTAAGCAAAATCTGAATTCCCATGTTTGGATATTCCAATGTAAAGTTTACATATCGGTTAAAAGACATAGTATAAATCCTGTTTGAATTCACTCTATTGTGACCTCTTTCCCCCACCCTGTGCATGTGGGCTGATTTAGCCTGAGTGAGGCCATCAGTAACTTTGATATCTGAATGCCTCTGGTATTAAGGCAACACAACCCGACCTATATTGATATATATCGGGAACATCCTCCTCAGACAAGCTGTCTCTCTTACAGCCCGACCAACATCACCAGTCTTAGTTGACAATTTGTTGATAGTTGCTCGTTCAGATTTATGTAGACCCTCAATGGACCACCAATGGACCGAAGATAGAAGCTTCGGCAGTTTATCAATCCATTAAAAGCTGCAGGTGCTCAAGCTTTCCTGCAGGAACCTGCCTGTCTCAAAATTATGAAGGATGGTTGTTCTCGGATGTGCTTCTCTGAAGATGATGTGTCCCAGGCCTTGGCTTAGGTCAGAGGGGCCAACAATCATACTCTACAATCAAATGATCTATGATATAATGACAGTATAGCTTTGCTTTTTCTTCTCCCTTTTCTCTTTCCCTCTTCCCCCCCTTTTTTCTTTATACCTTAATTACTTTATTTTTGTTTCTGCTGTGCTGTTATTTTTGTTTTCAAATTTCTGTATTCTTATTACTTGGTGGGTGGGGGTTCCGGGGTGAACGGGTTGGGGACTCTCTTGGGCTGTTTTCCACCAAAGGCTCCAGAGCGGTGTGATTCCTTACCAGTGCACGGGGGGAATGTGGGGGTGGTTGTGTGTGTGGTGGTTTTTGCAGTGGGCACTAGCTTTAAAGAACAAGGTACTTTCAGTAACAATATGTCTGTAAGAGACATATATTAGTTATGGATTCCTTACCTTAGAATTACACCCATGCGTCAGACTCGGTCCAGAGAATTTTTCTTCAACAGTACCCTTGCACGTCGATAAATGGCGTTGGTCGACTACAGGTTCGCCATTGGCTTTGTGATCACCGGAATGACATTGCAGTATCTACTTAGACGCCGGCCCTGCATGCTGACGTCAGTACTTTCTTTTTCCACGCCAGCCAGCGCAGAGAGTGTTACCCTTACTCTTTTTTTCACTGCTTTTTCGACTTTTTGTCGACTTCTTTTTTTGAGTCGTTTGACTGCTGGTGCAAGGGATGTCACATCGACGGACCGGCTTCAAACCATGTGACTCCTGTCACAAGATAATGTTGGTCACGGACCCACATCTCATGTGCCTCTGGTACCTGGACCTCAATCATGACCCGAAGTCGTGTTCTGACTGCTGGGCCATGAACTCGAAGTTCCTTGAGGCCCAGCAGTCAGCTCCACGCCGCTCGACGTCCCGTGGAGAAGGACGTGGCAGGATTGGTTGCGTAGTCACCACCATCACCCCTCTTTGAAGTCTTTGTCTTCAGATAAGTCGAAGCGCAAGAAAAAGGCGAAAAAGCACCATCGCTCTTCGCCTTCTCCACGTCAGGCCAATGCGACACGGGATGGGGAAGGTAGTTGTCCGGCTCCACCTGCAGAGCCTGTTTCAGCTCCGAGCTTCCCTTCCTTCCCGAAAGGCGGAGTGACCCTTGCCCAGCTTCGTATCTTTTACGAAGCCCTCATCTCCATCTTTGGGCAGCCTGACTCCGGCGGGGCGCCTTTGGGCCCCGCGGACTCAACTGGGGGTTCTAGGCCTTTGATGCCGGTGGCTCCGAGGCTGCAGGTCCCCCAGGGATCCAGGCCTGGATCTGGATCAGGATCAGTGCCGGTAGACCTTACAACACCTCCTCCAACCCCGAATCCATTGACGACACCTCTACCCCCTCCAACACCGGCTGTGTCCTCAGCCAGCGTCGACCCCGGCCTCCCCCTCGAAATGGACACAGAGTTGGACCGGCGTCGATCGACGCCGGTACTATCACCGACCAGTACTTTTGTACCACTGTTCTATGCTGGCGTTTTTTTCTCCCTGAGTGGCAGACAGAGGAAGGTGAAGGGGACTGGGAGGGTTCTATTGACCCTCTAGCAGACCAGCTGGAAGAGCCAGCCTCTAGATAGGAACTGGGTGATGCTAGTGGTTTGGATAGAGCCCCAGATCTTGGTATGCTTTCTCCCCCTACCTTGGTACGTAGGGCGTCTGTGGCCATGGGCCTTGAGCTACCTACGGTGACAATCTAAAAGAAACATGTGAGTTATAGATTCCTTAGCTTCCTTTCTGTGTCCCTGTTCACTCCTGGGGTCCCTTTGGCACCCAGAGGATGAGGAGGAGGACTGGAAGACTGACCAGCTCAACTCTGAGCAGGACTGGAGAGAGGAAGTGGGGGTGCCAGTGGTCTAGACACCTCCCCTGACCTTGGCATGTTGTCTCCTCCAACCGTTGCTACGAAGGAGGGGACGTCGAACGCAGTGGTGTTGCATAGGGCGGCCTATGCTCTCAACCTCGAGCTTCTTATAGTGGCGGTCAGGACTAACCTCCCAAAAGGGTTGCTTCAGCCAGCAGCGAACTCTTTGGAGCCCCTTCTGCCATTTAATGAGGCCCTTAACATCTTTTTGGGCAACTGGTCCAGGCCCAACACGGGGCTCCCGTGGATAGGATGATTGCCCGACGCACCTCCCGGCGGCCCCACTTTCCTCTCCCAACACCCCACCACTGAGAGCTTGGTGGTCCAAGCCGCCACTTCAAAGAGCACATTCCCTACCGCCCCACCAGAAAGGGAATCCAAGAAGCTGGACCATCTTGGGAAGAAGATTTTCTCTTCCGCCAGCTTGGGACTGCGGTCAGTAAACACTGCATATCTATTGGGCCGTTATTCCCACTCTGTGTGGGTACTGTTGTGCAGGTGCTGCCTCAGTGTCCGGAGGAGGCACGGACAGTGCTCTCCCAGGCTATTGCCGCCGGGAGGGATGAGGCGAAGTTTACCATCCGTTGTGGGCTGGATACCGCCTACTCTCTAGGCAGGGCGATTTCCCCATTGGTAGCCCTTCAACACTACGCCTCGATGAGATCGACTGGCTTTTCTGGGGAAGTCTAGAATACCCTCATGGTTACAAACAAGGGTAAACCCGGAATCACTGGGACCTGGTTACAAGACGCTATGTATAATAGTGGTCCCAGTGTGTTACTGGCTTAGTAGTGGAGGGGAAAAAAATTAATAAAGTTTGAATAATACAAGTCATAGAATCACATGAAAGGGGAAACACAATGTATCACCAATGTTGTTTAATCACATTGGGAAAGCACATTATTTTTTTAATTTATTTATTTTTAAAAAAGATTTTTTTTTAAACAAGAACACCTTAACAAGTATCACTTTAAAATGTGCGGTGCCAAAGGGAAAGGGGGGGAAGGAAGGGATGTTAAGTAGTGGATGGAAGGGAAGTTGAGTGGAGGTGACAAAAAATCACGTGCAGTTTTGGTATATATACATCATATACCAGAAAGTCAAAGTCCACATTTATTGTACATATCTGCCATATAGCAATTGGGAACACAGTTAATTAATCGCTGTCAATTCTGTATTGGCAAATGTTATGAAGTCGACGTTTTGACCCTATGTCTGTAGGTATTTCGGACCTTACTGCTGGGGTCTTCTTCAGGACACGTGGTGAGATGTGGGAGAGCGTGGGGGTGACACCTAAGAGAAATGGGGGAATGGAATGAATTCCTGACCAATATTGATAATGAATCAGAGCTTTAACCTAAAGTTAAGAGAAATTACCAGGATTGAAACAGCGGGGGAAGGGATGCCACTCGCAGATCAGTTGTCGAGGGAAGTGGCTCTGCGGCTCACCGAATTGCATCAAGCGTAGGCAGGAGTTAGATATCGCCTAAATAAAAGAGGTTACCATTAACCTAAATGAAACCGGTCTAGGAAATGAATTACCCGAGGTGGAGAGCCTGCACACTTACTGCCTTGGATTGCATTGTATGCATACAACGCATTTAGGTTAATGGTCACCTCTTTTATTTAGGCGATATCTCACTCCTGCCTACGCTTGATGCAATTCGGTGAGCCGTGGAGCCCCCGCTGTTTCACATCCCACCAAGTGTCCTGAAGAAGACCCCAGCAGTAAGGTCCGAAATACCTACAGACATAGGGGTCGAAACGTCGACTTCATAACATGTGCCAATACAGAATTGACAGTGATTAATTAACTGTGTTCCCAATTGCTATATAGCAGATATGTACAATAACTGTGGACGTTGACTTTCTGGTATATGATGTATATATACCAAAACTGCACGTGATTTTTTGTCACCTCCACTCAACTTCCCTTCCATCCACTACTTAACATCCCTTCCTCCCCCCCCCTTTCCCTTTGGCACCGCACATTTGAAAGTGAAACTTGTAAGGTGTTTAAAAAAAATTCTTTATAAAAAAAATGGTTTTCCAATGTGATTAAACAACATTGGTGATACATTGTGTTTCTCCTTTCATGTGATTCTATGACTTGTATTATCCAAATTTTCTTTAAAAAAAATTCCCCTCCACTACTAAGCCAGTAACACACTGGGACCACTATTACACATATCGTAGAATACCCTCATGGACATGCCTTTTGATGGCCGTCGCCTTTTTGGCGACAAAGCGGACAACGATCTAGAGCATTTCAAGGACTCATGGGCTATGGCCAAGTCCTTGGGCCTCTCCACCCGCTCAGCGCAGTCTGCTTTTTGCCCCTTTTGTGGCTACGGAAGGGGTGCCCCACTTTGTCCAGCCCAGAGCCACACGCCGCAGCAAGTTTCCTTATCTTCATATGGCCGGGGACGTGGGAACCACTGCAGCGGTTCAAGGGTCCAGCAAGCAGGCCAGTCCACCAACCCCACTCTGCAGCAGCCTCCAAGCCTTCCTAGTCCGACATTTCAGGCCCATCAAATTCCAGTGGGGCTTCAGGATTACCTTCACCTCCCCCACTGGTTCACAATCCCGTCGGACAGGTGGGTTTTGTAGATAGTCTGAAGGGGCTACTGCCTCTCCTTCGAGGCTACCCCTCCAGCCATGCCACCCCAATACCACTGTATGTCGGAGGATCATCTGGGCCTTCTCCAACAGGGAATCACGGCTCTTTAGGCAAAGGGAGCCATCAAGCGCGTTCCTGTCCCAGAAGTAGGTTGTGATTGTTACTCCCACTACTTTCTGGTGCCCAAGAAGGACAAGGGCCTGTGTTCTATCTTGGATCTCAGGAACGTCAACCTCTTCCTCCGGAAGGGGAAGTTCAAGATGTTGACGCTCGCTCAGGTCTTGTCTGCCATCGACCCTGGAGACTGGTTGGTAGCGATGGACTTGCAGGACGCTTATTTTCCACATGCCCGTCCTGCCGGCCCACTGGCGTTACCTGCGGTTCACGATAGGCCATGAGCATTTTCAGTTTACCGTCTCCCCTTTGGCCTTACCAGCGCCCCTCGTGTGTTCACGAAAGTGATGGCGGTGGTCGCAGCTCATCTGCGAAGATCAGGGGTTCCAGTCTTCCCCTATCTCGACGATTGGCTGTTGAAGGTGTGCTCACCCAAACTGTGGTCTCCCACCTCCAGACTACGGCTGACCTCCTGAATTCGCTGAGGTTCACCATCAATGTGCCGAAGTCACACCCGATTATCTCTCAGAAGCTCCTCTTCATCAGAGCAGTGCTGGACAAGACGCAGTTTCGGGTTTATTCTCCCTAAATGCGAGTCCGGAATATTCGGGCTTTGATTACGATTTTTCTGCCTCTAACCCGGGTTTCGGTCAGGATGACCCTGAGGCTGCTGGGCCTCATGGCCTCCTGCATCCCGCTGATCGATTATGCCAGGTGGCATATGTGGGCTCTGCAGTGGGACCTGAAGTTCCAGTGGGCGCAGCATCAGGGAATCTGTCGGATTGCGTACAGATCTCGGAGGGCACTGCACGTCAACTGCAGTGGTGGCTCACGAACCAGGATTGGGTCAACAGCAGATCCTTCTCCCTTCTCCAACCAGATCACACAGTGGTGATACGCATCCCTTCTGGGATGGGGCGGCCACATGAGAGAGGTGGAGAGCAGAGGCCTCTGGTCTCCGGCGGAGCCCGAGCTCCACATTAACCTTATGGAGCTTCGGGCAATCTGTCTTGTTCATGGACAACACCACCGCTATGTGGTACTGCAACAAACAGGGTGGGGTCATGGACCTTATGTCAAGAGGCCCTGTGCCTCTGGGCATGGGTGGAACATCAGGGCATATCTCTGGTTGTTCAACACCTGGCAGGTTCTCTGAATGCCAGGGTGGACAAACTTAGCTCCAGGTGCATGATGGATCACAAATGGCGTCTCCACTCAAAGGTGGTGCAAGGTCTCTTTCAACAGTGAGGAGAACCTTGGTTAGATCTATTCGCCACCGAAGAGAACGCGCAATGTCCACAATTTTGCGCTTTGGAATTTCCAAGGTAGCACTTGCTTGGCGACGCTTTTCGTCAAGAGTGGAGTTGCGGTCTGCTGTACGCCTTTCCGCCTATTCCACTTCTGCCCAGAGTGCTGAAGAAGATCAGGCGGGACCGGGCCCAAGTCATCCTGGTGGCTCCGGATTGGGCACGAAGAGTCTGGTATCTCGAGCTGCTCAACATGGCCATTGATACCCCAATTCGACTGCCTCTTTTGGAGGATCTTCTGTCGCAGCAGCTGGGGACAGTCCCCCACCCGAACCTGTCCAGCCTTCACCTCCTTGCGGTGGCTGTTGACGTCTTTTGACTTGCCTCCCGAGGTTTGTGATGTAATCTTGGCAGCCAGGCGTCCCTCCACTAAGACGGTATATGCCTGCCGGTGGTAGAAATTTATGGCATGGTGCACAGCAAAGGCTGTGGATCCCCTTTCTGCCCCTCTTTTTGAGGTTCTTTTGTTTCTCCTCTCTTTGGCACAACAAGTTATGCTCTGGGCACTATCAAGGGCTATCTTTCAGCCATCTCTGCCTTCCTTTGGCTTCCTGCTCAGACTTCTCTCTTCAAGTCTCCGGTTGTAAATCGTTTCTTAAAAGGCATAACTCATCTCTTTCCTCTTATTCCTTTCGTTATGCTTCATTGGAACTTGAATCTAATCTTAACCTATTTAATGTGTGCTCCCTTTGAGCTGCTTCACAACTGTCTTTTGAGGCTTTTGACTCTTAAGACTGCATTCCTAGTGGCCATCACATCTGCCAGAAGAGTGAGTGAGCTCCAGGCTCTGTCATCTAAGCCTCCTTTTCTGTCTGTACAATCCGTACAAGGTGGTTCACAGGACTCGTCCATCCTTTCTTCCCAAAGTTGTCACTGCCTTTCACATGGGCAGACCATCACTTTGCCCACCTTCTTTCTGCCTCTGCATCCTTCGAAAGAGGAAGAGAGGCTCCACCGTCTGGACCTGTTCTCTCTCTAAATTGACATCCATGTACTTTAGGTGCATTTACCAATTGGTATTGGGACACCTTATCAGCCCCTGTACAGTGTACCTTAGGTACCCAGGGCATAGGTGAACCCAAGGCCTACCAGGGGCTGAAGCATGTATTATGCCACCCCTGGCTGGCCATCTAAACAGACACAACTGGCTGGTAAGACAGCTGGGGCAAGGTGGTGTAATCACCCTTTGCTGTAGATATAGTATACCTATATCTAACCCCAAAATGGACACATATACTCCTATCAGTCACTCCTATGGCAGGCCTTATCAATCCTGAAGGCAGAGTGCTTGGAATTATGTGATGTGGTGCTCTAGCATGAGCTGAGCCTGTCTACAGCTTTCGGAACCAAGTCCTTTAGCTGTTTCCATGATAACGCTCTACCATATACTCTTAAATGCATTATAATCCTCGCGGTTATTGCTAACTTTGGTATAGCATTATCAAAACATGTCGAGTAAGGTGTCATACGAATTGGAATACCACCCCCTCGCCAGTTCTGGCGACGGGAGTAGCATTCGACCTTCTAGAGGGAAACTACATGTATGTAACTGTGAACCCCGGTTAAAGTTAAGCAGAGCCTCAGCATCACAAAATGGATGCTGCCACCACAGACACAAGTCTGACCTCCTGCTGCTGGGAGTCCTTCCAGCGAGGGAGGCCTGGACAAAGGGTTTCCTGCCTTGGGAGGTGCTAGCACCACCCCAGACAGGATTTTGTGTATTAGGTAGGACAGGCCTGGAAGGAATGAGACATGCCTGAGGCCCACAAGGTGTCCCTGTGCATACCCCGGTTCAAACCAGTTGCTGGGGCACTCCAGCCCCAGCTCTTGCGCGAAACCGGACAAAGGATAGGGGGTGTAACCACCCCCCTTCCTGGTCCCACCCATGGGAGGGACCTAGTCACTAGTGCAGCCCCCTTTAGGAGAATAAAGGTAGGAGCTGGTCCCATTTCAAATTAGATTTATCCTGACAACTTTACAAGAAGAAACTCTAGACTACGACGTTCTGCTCCACAGAAGACTAAAGAATCTCCCTTTTCGGCAAGGAGTGTCCACCCTGCAACTGCAGGCACCATCAAGCGTCCTAGCGGTTCACTTTGTCGTCCTTCCTGCTGGATCCAGACTTCAGAGCCCGACGAGACTCGGATTCCCAGACCTCTCCGACCTCTACCCACATCTGCAGCACAGCTGAGACCCGTGGGTGCGACGAGACACGTGGGACCGGCCATCTTGAAGAAACTGCACTTCGCTTCCAGCACTTCAGAGTATCCTCGAGAAAGTGCTTTGGGGATTGAGAAGCCCCAGCCCCGAGCAGCTCCTGCATCGAAGACCAGCCCTCCAGCATCCACGAGAACTGCGTGGGGCCCTTTTGCTTGGTTGCTGCTCGACGCGTTGTCTGGTCACTTGCTGGCTGGCTAGTGACCTCCTAGACGACGATCCACGAAAACTACACTGCTGGTCTGGTTGCTCCAGACTGGCCCTTGCTCCCTTCCAAAAGAGGAGCACCCCGGACCCTCCTGATCCGCACCAGATGCCTTTTCCACTCACCGCGTGGATTGCCTTTGCCAAGGCCTGTTGACGCCAAATCCGGAGCAGACACTGCCGATAGCGAGAGCCTGCGTGGGACAGCTCGTGCCTCCATCCTGGTCGTCGAAGACACCTCCTGGTCCACGTGGCTGCAGAGTCAAGCGTCCACGCTTCACCTGATCGCGACAACGACATCTGGTTCCTTCCTGGTTCCACACCGGTCACTGGCTAGTGACTTTGAACATTGTCCCCTCTGCTTTCAGGTCTTCATCTTCCTCGATCCCCCCGTGGATCGCTCCGGACATCTTCCTCTTGGTCGCCTGCATCATCTTTCTCCATAGACTTCGACGCGGAAACCCGACACACTTTGACATCTATGCACCCGCAGCCTGTGGGTGAGGTAACCAGAGCATTTCGGTGCTCAAGGGTAGATTGACTCTCCTAGTGTCCAGGTATCCTGTGGTTTTAGTCGTAACTAGTAGGAACTGTCTTTTACTTACCTTTTCGTAATTTGTTCTGCCCATTGACTTTGTTCCGCATCTCGCGTGTGAGTTCACACTCTGCACACGCGTCCCGTGGGCCTCCTGCTACTTACCTAAGGTTAGGGTAGTGTAGTCCCAGCGATCCTACAGCCTCTCGGCAGCTCCATTTCTTCTATCGATTTCCTTAACCCATTTACTAATTACATGGTTTGTCGTGCCCCTAGGGCACTATTGTAATTTGTGCAACTTATTTATTTATTTTTTTGTAACCTTTTATTATGATAAAACATCAACAAACATACAAGGCAATATAACAATAGTGCAATCATCAGGCGTGTGCTCAAGGAGGACGGGAGAAACACGATAACAAAAGATAAAAGTCGTCAATTACAGGCAAGGGGGGGGGCCGGGGGCAGAACCGCACATGAACAATAATACATCACATCTGAATAGGAATGCTGGGTCAGGGCGATTGGGGAGGACTAGAGATCTCTGTGAGTGGGGGTGTGCATATATCACCCCGGTACGAGTTCCACTGCTTCCAAATCTTCCCCCATTTCCTGGGTTTACCTCTCGCCACATACACCGTTTTCTCTCTGAACATGCACCAGTCCACACTCTCTTTCCAGGCTGTTACTGTAAGGGGCCTCTGGGACCCCCATAATTGCGCAATATCTCGTTTGGCTATCATTGGCAAGAGTCGCCCATCAAAGCTGTGACACATCATAGTCATTCGGTCCCCATACATTCAATAGACATTGCCTGGCTTCTGGCATCATCATAATACCCGTTACCTCACTCATCACATCATGTATACGATTCCAAAAGCGCACCACCTCAGGGCATTCCCAAATTATATGAAGAAAGGTGCCGAGGAGACCACAACCACGCTTACATAAGCCATCTGCGGAATAGCCCATATGAATCAGGCGGGGGGCGGTGACATAGATTCGGTGGAGGATCTTGAGCTGGACCAGTCGGAGGCGGGCCGGAATCGCAACCTCCCTGGGAGAGGAGATCGCGGACTGCCAGTCCTCATCGTCTAATTCAATACCATCAGCAATCCAGGTGTCCCTAAGGCGGTCAAGCAAACTCGACCGGTCATTAATCATCTTTTTATAAAACAATGAAATGGTGCTATCTGGCACATGACCATCCAATATACGATCTTCGAGGGGGGGAGGACTCCGGAACGTCACCTCCCACCGGCAAAACTGAATTCAAGGCATGACGCACTTGAACATAACGAAAGAATTCCCTGTCACTCAGTTGATATTCCTCTTGCAAGTCAGAAAAGGTCTTCACCCTTCCCTTAACCCAGAGATCACGTACTTTACTAATACCGATCGTATCCCATTTGTCAAACCCCTTAGTTTTCCACAAAGAACCCAATTTTGCGGAGGCGTAAAGTGGAGTTGCACGGGTTAATCTATCTCTCCAGCCCATAGCCGCATTCGCGCTATGCCATATACGCACGGCTATAGCGGTAGGCCCTGAGAGACCTTAACGGGCGGATCCCGAATAAAGCGCCCTGTTATAATCACCACCCGGTAGCTGCCACCTATCCATTTCAAATGCCGAATTAAACGCCGGACCATACATTCCATGGTTGATGGCAGCAAGTTGGGAAGCCCAATAATACCTTCGAATATCCGGAAGCGCTATCCCGCCATCATACCAGGGGAGCGTTAACTTTGGAAGAGCAATGCGCGAACGTCCATCCCATATCAATTGCCTCTGTAAGGATTCTACCTCCCCGAAATATTTCGACGGAATCACGTCAAAACTGTTCTGGAGTGCATATAAAAATCGCGGTAAGGACATCATTTTGAAAAGGGCCGCACGCCCCAGCGTAGACAAAGGTAATTTACGCCAGCGCACTACATCCGAGCGCAAACGGAGTGGGAGGAGTAGATTACGGTCATAGCGAACCACAGGGTCCAGCGAGATAAACACACCCAAGTATTTAAAACCAGACTGCGACACCTGGATGGGGCAACCCCGCGGCAGAAGGGGGACACCACCCGCGAGAACATAAATATAGGACTTTGACCAGTTGATAACAAGACCCGAGTTCTTCCGGAAAGAGATAAGCACGTCAAACAACACATTAAGCGATTTTTGGGGAGACGTGAGGTACAACAACATCATCCGCGTACAATGAAATACGATCTTCAAAGTCCGGAGTCCAATATATACCCCTCATAGAGGGTTCCCACCGTAGCCAAGCAGCGTGTGGTTCCAGCGTAAGAGCAAAGAGAAGCGGGGATAACGGACAACCCTGCCGCGTGCCCCTTCCAAGGGCAAAGGGCATGGAGACCCGACCATTAACCACTACCTGCGCCAGTGGCGTATTGTACCGGAGTTTAACCCAACTAATAAAGCCAGCGCCGAAACCAAACTTAGCGAGTGTGGCCCAAAGATACGGCCATTCGATTGTGTCGAAGGCCATCGTGGCATCTAAGGACGCCAAGATGGATGAATCAGATCACTAATCACCGTAATAAGGCGGTTAGCGAGTAATTTGGCCAGTATCTTAGGCTCAGCATTCAGGAGCGAAATAGGCCTGTAAGATGTACAACAATCCTGTGGCTTACCTTCCTTGTGGATCACCACAATAGTCGTAAGACACTAATCCCGAGGGAGGGTGCCCGTTTCTCGCGCAGCCAAAAACATATCACGGAGGTAGGGCGCTAGCTTATCAGGGCGCAGTTTATACAGTTCGATAGGGAGGCCATTGGGACCCAAGTCCTTTCCGGAGCGTATAGAACGCACCGCCAGAGCTACCTCATCCACCGAGGGTGTGGCATCCAAACAGTCCCGATCAGACTCTGATAAACAAGGCAATGCGATATCCCTAAGGAACAACTGAGAATCCTCCTCGGGCCTGTCCGACACCGAGGTGTAAACTTCCCGGAAATAATCAGCAAATCACCCAACAATGTCAACCGGGTCTGTCACACGCACACTACCTGAATTCTCAATCACAGGAATCACACGACTCGCTCTCTCCTTTCTGTCTAGCCAGGCAATCAATTTTCCTGCCTTATCGCCCACATCATACAATCGTCCCTGTTGTCCCCCACTCATCATCTTGGCAGCATCGGTTACTACGTTTTTGTAGTCTAATTGCTTAAGATTGAGGATATCCAATGCGTCTTGAGTAACGTTACTCTCCAATGCAGTCTCTAATTCGGTAATTTCTGTCTCGAGACGAACGACTGCTTCATTTTTACATTTCTTGGCACACCCTATCAAAGACAATGCCTACCCCCTAAAAACAGTCTTGAAAGCTTCCCACAATGAAACAGGTGATGACACGGATCCCACATTTTCAGCAAAATACAAATCTAATGATTGAATCAACTCAGTACGGGTTTTGGGGTTAAGAAGATACCAGGGGTTAATCTGGGCCACTCTTCCTTCAGCGCCTGCATTGGAGTTAAAATAGAACCAGAGAGGGGAGTGGTCCGATATACCCCGAGCTAGGTGTCTAATCTCTCCAATCGAGGAGGATTGGGCCGCCGGCACCAGGACATAATCTAATCGAGAAAGACTACCATGTGCCCCCGAGTGGAAAGTGAACTGTGTCTGCTCTGGGTGCAATAACCGCCAACAGTCCACAAGCCCCAATGTCTCCAAGAATTTACCCTACCAGGAGTGCGCGGCTGTAAGGTCCCTGGGTGGATAGCGATCCGCCCTACCAGAGACGACTGAGTTAAAATCACCACCTAATATCAGAACACCCTCTGGGAGACCCAAAACCATCCGCCCCAAGTCTGCAAATGTTGTGGATTGTAAGCCAGGAGGAACGTACACCGATACCAATGAAACTGTTTTCCCCTCCCACCTTCCTATCAGTGCAACATATCGACCCCTAGCGTCAAGAACCACTTCATCAACCACGAGGGGGAGTGAGGTCTTAAGCAGTATACCCACCCCTCTAGAACTAGAAGTAAAGCCAGAATGAGCAACAAGACGGTAGCCTCGTCTATTGAGAGCGGGGCAGGTATTCCCAATCAAGTGTGTCTCTTGTAGCAGAACAACGTCGGGCGAGAGGCGCCGCAAAAGCTGCATAACCACCCCTCTCTTTATCCGATCTCCCAACCCATTTACATTCCAGCACAGCAACTTTAACCCCCTACCCCCATCCAAACCCACGACGAACTCCCATCTCAGAACGAGCACCACACCAATGTCCGAAGTCGTAACAGTTTGTTGCCTTGAAAAAGAGAAAAAAGGAGAAAAAAGAAAAAACAACCCCCACACAATGCCCCCCTCCCCCCAATGATCCTCAACAGAACTCCCACCCTGCACCCCTGCACAGACTCAGAAGCCACACCAATTTGCAGTGTGCCTGTCGCCCTATCAAAAACAACAACTAATCTACACAAAGAAACCCCAGAGGAGGAAAGGGTCCCTCCGTCCCCGCCACCCCCCAGGATACCCGCAGAATGATCAAAGAGGTCAGTGAGCCACAGCTGTCCACTGCGGATAGTGTTCGGGACTCAGGCACCATAGTCATTCTTGGTCCATCAGGCCCCCTTCTGCGCCACTAGCATGATCTCCGCCAGCACGACCAGCAGGCAACGTGTCCAAACAATCACTCGCTTCCTCAGGCCGGAGAAAAAAGAATGTCCGATCATCGTATTCCACGCGCAGCCGGGCCGGGAACAACATAGCATATGTCAGCTCCATGTCTCTAAGCCTCCGTTATACCCCTTGAAATCCCATTCGTTGCTTCTGGACCGACTGGGAAAAGTCCGGATAAAAGTTCACTGCAGTGTTCTCGAACTGCGTAGGGCCACTTGTCCGTGCAGCCTGCAAGATGGCGTCGCGGTCCCTGAAGTGAAAGATTCTTGCGATGATTGGACGGGGGGGAAAACCGGGCTTTGCCTGTCCCCCCGGCACTCTGTGTGCACGTTCGATCGCGAAGAATTTGCTCAGGCCCTTGGGTGCGAGATGATTGAGGATAAGGTCCTCTACTCGAAGATCAGTAGAGAGTGAGCTAGAATCTTCCGGGACCCCAATAATGCGTACGTTGTTGCGTCTTGCACGGCCGTCAAAATCCTCCAAGCGGCGCGCAAAGAAGTCATTAGCAGTTCTCAGGTTGCGGACTTCTGTTTGCAAGTCGGACATATCCGTCGTGAGGCTGGATGTCTTTAGATCAAGAGACTTCACCTTCTCGTTCGTCTTAGCCAGATCTGTTCTGATTAGATTGACATCAATAGCCACCGTATCCAGTTTCAGGGCCAGGGCTTCATATTGTTGGCCGATAGAAGTTTCAATGCCAGCAATGGCCCCCATCACGTCCTGTAGCGTTAAGTTCGCCGACATAGTAGGATCGTCGATAGCCATCTCCCGGATTTTAGGTGCGCCACCGGGGATCCCTTAGGAAGTGTGTAGCGGTCCATGACATTCGTCTGGGCTGAGCCTCCACGGAGGTTGGACTTAACTTTCCGTTTGTCACCCTCGGGCTTGCCCGTCATGGCGAGCCGGGTGCCCCGAAAGGAAGCTTGAGACCTGGTCCAAATGGCCTCTTAGAATGCACCCACAAGAACACCAGAGGCAGAGACGAATCAATATGAGTTCACAGCCACACAGTCGCCAGCCCAAAGCCCAATGAACTGATATAGTAACCAGCCGCGATCAGCAGTCACCCCGATGAGGGGGTGCGATATGCAGAAGAAACGAAACCGAAAGTGAAGTGGGGCTGCGGGCTGAACACCGTCAGCCGTTGTTGTTGAATTACTGTCCGGATAGAGTCACAACTCAAGGCCCAGGCGATCCCATGGAGAAGGCCACAAAACACAGGATGGCGTAACTCGGGAACCCGAAGTCCGATTTCGTCGCTGAAAGCAGCTAGTACATCAGCTGATCTGTGTCCTCAATGATCTTCCGTCAAATCAGGATATTATCCAGGATAGATGCGGGAGGTGGCGAAGGGTCTCGGGAGCCCGGTGCTCACGCGGCCATCTCGTATGCGCGCTAAGCTCCTCCTCTCATTTGTGCAACTTATTGTGTTTTTCTTAAATAGATTGTTATGTGCTTAGACCTCTGATCTCATAAAGAGTTCAGAGGTGTTTGTTATTAATAAATAGACTGTTTATTTTCATAACAACCTGTGTGGTGTCCTTTCATCTGGTATTCAAGGGGTTATATGTGGTAAAACAGCTGGCTTCACATGCCAAAAGAGTTTAGCCTAAGACTGCTTTGTCCATGCTACCATTAGGATAGCTGGTCTATAAGGTTGACTTACAACCAATCACCATAAGGGTTGTTTGGACTGATACAAGGTGATCACTAGAACTAGTGAGCATCATATATCAGGCCAACTTATCACAACAATCACAAACATATTCATCTCAAAATAAATCTACATAAGCTGACTCCTACAATTCTGTTTTTAGTGATAATCAGCATCGTGAGCAGAATATATAATCACTTCTCTATGAAGTTAATACATTGATAACCATTACAACTTACAAATACAACAAAGTACCACTGCCTAATGAACATTCTAAGCATCCAAAAAGGCTACACATTTTCTACCAATTGCAATAATCATCTCCACTGTTGGACCCTCTTGAGCTTCATATTGCTCAAAGCTGCTTTCATGATATACAACCTAAACACTGTGTAATGGCTCACCTTAAATCACTCTTTAACAGTCAATATGTGACCTGGTCATGAATTTCTATCCTTTTGCAGATATTCTGAAGGCGATTCAAAATTTGAGTTTATGTAGAAGATCTAAAAATACAGAGAAGGGTAATCAATGAGCTCAATAATTATTCCTAAAACAGTGACTCAAACAGGGTGTTCCTGCCTATTCAAGATCTAATGTCTCTAAGCCCACCCCAATAACGTGGATAGGTCAATTCTTCATATTTTAACCATGTTTACCTGTGCTACATCTCCTGAATACTCCTTAACAATCCTCTTCTTATTAATACCAATGTCAACCTTCAGAAACCATTTGCTGCTTCCTGAATACTGAGCTGTATCAAAAAATATATACACATGACCACATTATAATCATGATCCCACTAAGATGAAGGCTCATAGTACCCAGCTATAGTTTGAGACTTACTTAATATAATCTCCTAATATCGTCTTTATTTATTCCAATCGTTGCACCAACGTCAACCATCTAATATTCACCCGCATAGGATGATGCTCCTAAACAAAATAAATGACCAAGAAATTGTCAATCAATGTATGCCCACCTGGTCCAACCTTTTTCCAATATCCCCAGTCCAAACACAAAATCCCCACTGGGCATCTCACCTTGTTACAAATTCGCTGTTCTTAGTCTTCTTTTCTGATTTCCCTCATAACATCCTATTACTCATATATCTTTTGCTGGTATCCGTACTAAAAATGAAACAGACAATAAATCACTAAGTTACCCCACCAAATATCAACCTTTCAATTCCCCCTTGCTCTATCCCCTCTCAGTTCATTTCTCACTGCTACATTATCTGACCGTCGCCTTAATCACCATCCTCGCACAAACCCGATTCAGTCTGTATTGACTCCGTGTGGTTGCTCTGCTTATATACATAGTGAATCCAATTGCCTACCCTAATCAACCACTTTATTCATTCCACGTTACCCACACCTGTGCGCTAACACCAACTTCCTCCGTAGTCCGCATCCATTCCCATACTTAGTTTCCTATCTCGCGTACCTCAGTACTCCGTGTTGTTTCCTGATATGTTAAGCTTCGGAAACCTGCCCTCTTATTGGTTTAAACTACCACCAATCGCCGCTGCACTCTACCAGTATCGGGCGACCAACATCGCCATAACTTTCCTACATCAACTTAGTGCTACTAAATATACTTTACTCAAGCCCTCATTACAATAATATTCTTTCACCGCAATAGTTAAAATAATTAACGCACAAACTAAGTTTCCCATTATGTTGCGATTCCAATTGCGAAGTCCTGTCCGAATGCGTTATGAGACCACCGTATTCTCAACTTCGATTGGTTGATACCGTGAATCAACCCCTCTCATTGGTTCATATTAAACCAATGTACACCCGGTTAAGGTATTACCCCGTAAAAACACCACGAGTGCGGAGTACAATCCTACATCAACTTTGCGCTACTAGATGTTCATTCCTCGAACTGATATCACCCCGATACTCTATACCAAAAAGTGGTTAATGTGAATAATGCACGAGCACCGTTTCCCATTCTATTGCAATTCCAACCCCGATGTCATGTCTGAACACAGTATACGGCACTTGTATTCCCACCTCTGGTTGGCTGATACTGAAAATCCACCCTTCTCATTGGTACATCTTAAACCAATGTCTACCTTGTTAGTTTTATTGTGCAGGCCATATCCCGAGCGTCGGGTCACTATTCTCCTAAGTTTTTATTTCATGTTCCCCTAAGTTTAAACACATGACCCAACGTTGCTCAAATCAAGCCTCCCATCTACAATGCACAGTACCCTACGCAACACCGTATTCCAGAATATAGATACTGAAGCTCAATTCTGACCCAATGTACAATACACACTATGAGAAGCTAATCCAAAAAGTAATGTAATTCGGAATCTTTATTTAACCCATTTTTTTACCGATCTGCATTTGCTGATCCATCTAGCCTCTATTTGTCTGATTCTGTGTTCCCAATCACCCCCCCTTATATTTTGAGGCACCCTCTGAATTCCATAAAACTTGATCATTTTTTGCATTTTGTGGTCATTCTCCATATGCACAAATAATGGTGATTTAATGTCCCCATTGATAACCGCACACGTAGTATCCTTTGGGGGGAGGTGGTAACCAATCCCTAGTACATGGTCCCTCAGCTTGAATATAATTCCAGGATATTTTCTCCTTGATAGTTTTAAATTTTTTGTACGTCACCATAGGTTTTTCGCCTATCAATCCCACCAAACCTGGAACACCCTTTAATAAGTTCCAGTTTTTGTTCAAAGCCTTTCTAATCAATTCTCCCTTGGAACAATACATTGTTACAAAGGATACTTTTCTCTCCTTCTCTTTGTAGTTTTCTGAACTAATGTTGATTCTCTACTAATACTGGATACCCTTTTCCTTGGTTTGGTGAGAAGTTTTCTAGTACACCCTCTCTGGATCAGCCTCTCCTGTAAATTATCTAGCTCCTCGCTGCAATCGCTGTCCCGACTGCAATTACGACGCACCCGGACCATTTCACCATACGGGATCCCTGAGATCACAGAGCCCTGCTGAAAACTGTCTGCCCGTAGTATCGAATTGGTGGCTGTTGTTTTTCTGAACAGCTTACTGATAATACTGATAATACTGTCACCCTCGACTACTAATGTCACATCAAGAAATTCGATTTGTTTAGTACTATGACTCATAGTTAATTTTACATTAAACTCATTCATATTTAGGTAATCCAAATATTTAAGTTCCAAAGACGAACCCCCTCCAAATTATTAGGATATAGTCTATGAACCTGGCCCAAAATAGGACGAGGTCCGTCCAGTCCGTTGCGATCCCAGCCATGCTCCCTCTCAAACCAACCCATAAAGATGTTGGCATAAGAGGGAGCAAACCTGGATCCCATCGCAGTCCCTCTTACCTGGTGATACCAGGTGTCCTCAAATAAGAAAAAATTGTTCCTCAGAATCAAATTACTCATATCAACTAACATCTGAGAGTGGTGTCTTAAACTTGCACTCCTGCTACCCAAAAAATGGATTAGGGCTTCTTGGCCCTTATCATTGTTAATGCAGGTATACAATCCCACTACATCCATTGTCACCAGTATCATTCTATTCTCCCACTTATAGTCCTGTAGTTTATTTAGGACATCAGTAGTGTCACGTATATAAGAGGGCAAATTAATCACCAATGGTTTCAAAAATCCATCTACGAACTCCGATAAGTGCTCTGTAATACTCCCTATACTGAGGACTATAGGTCTACCAGGGGGGATTTGTTTTGCTATTATGTATTTTGGGTAATGTATATATAATCGGAAAAGTAGGATGAGTTATATTTAAGTACTTGTATTCCATATTATCCAACAACCCCTCTTCTTTCCAAGTGTACAACCTCTCTGCAATACAACTAGATACTTCTTTCATGGGGTTGGAACTCATTTTCACATAACAGTCCTGATCACTCAGTTGTCCCCTGATTTCATCCATATAGTTGGTCTTGTTCATTACGACTATGTTTTCTCCTTTATCCGCCTCACGAATTACTATGGAGGTATCATTCCTGAGCTCTTCTATTGCCACCTTTTCCAAGTGGGATAGATTCCTTTTGTTATATCGGAATTTTCTGTAACCTGTGTCCTCTATCTTATGAAATTCATCTAGTGTCCTCTGTGCATATATGTCAATGGCTGCAAACTGGTTACCCTGAGGGATGAATTTGGATTTTGACCTTAGGCCACTTGTGCATGTATAGTCCGTATCTATATTACATAAACTAGCCACATCATCAATATCTAAACCAAATTCACCGGATATCGACATTAGTAAGTGAATATTTTTCAACTCAGTTGTAGTTATTTCTGAATTTTTATTTTGCAGTTTCTTTTGTACATTACCATCAAGCATAGAAAAAAAGCACTTTAGTTTTAAATTGCGAGTAAACTTAAACAGATCAATTTCTAAATTCACAAAATCACATTCATTTGTGGGACAATATGACAATCCTTTTTTCAGAACTGATAATTCATGCACATTGAGTACCCTATATGACAAATTAATAACTTCCAATTCCCCCTCAACAATCCTATTATGATCTATTTCTTGTTATTGACCTGGCTCCTGGTTCCCATTTTTGTATTTGCGGTGCTTTCTCCTCCTTCTGAACTTCCTATAATCTTTCTCCGACCCTTCCTTATCCTTTTCAGCTCCTTGCAAAAAGAAGAACTCTTAATGGGTGCACCCCCTGTTGCCAGAGTTGCCGTTTCCTCAATAGATGATATACTCGAACTGCTGTAATTAGTGGTACTACTCAAGTCTCCCACAAGTACTATCCCACCTGACTGTTGTATCTTGGGTTTCGATAAATTATCATAACCACGGGCAAAAGTAAATATTTTCCCCTGAGCATAATCGCGTTCATCGCGTTTCAACTTGCTTAATTTCTTTTCCTTTATTTGCAATTGATGTTGGTTCATTATTACCTCTTTCAAAATTACATTGTTTTTCTCTGTTAGATCAGGTAAATTCATATCCTGAATCTCCTTTTCTACATCTGAAATCTGCTGTCTCAACTTTTCCACTTTCCTGTCTGCATTTTTTTATGAGTATGCCCATCATATTAAATGATGATGCATACAGGTTTTCTTCCCATTCTTTGAGGTGGTCATCCTCCAAATCGTCAAACGTGGGAAATATTAAAAAACGTAGGCCTCTGGGAATCCTCTTTTGATCCATATAATTCTTAAGAGTTACCCCATCCCACCATTTCGACAATTCGGATTTACGAAATCGTTCTAGTTTAAAAAATGTATCGCGTAAACTGATTTTCTTGTTATCTTTACTGCTCACAATACTACTTGATTTAGTCATCTGAAAAAGCTCTGCTGCTATCTTATCTCTATCGTCATCCATTACTTAGCCCTTGTGCACCACAACCCCTATAACAACACTACCGACATGAACTTGGCGATAAGGGGATCACCCAGTTGGCCGTACTTCACGAGCAATATTAAAGGATTCAAGTATTGTTACGCTCAATCCCCCATGGAGGCACCGCTCAACCTCCCTATAAATAAACAATTGATCCAATCAGGAAGGAGCGTACTAGTAATACAATGTACATAAAATAACTTCAATTCACAATAACTCTTCTCCACTGAGATGTCTTCTGTATTTTCCAAAGGTTGCTTTATTCTTTCGACTCAACAATTCTCATAAGATCACAGTATAAATTCAACAGCCGACGCGTCTCGTCCCGTGATGGGACGTTCTCAGGGCTGTGAAAGAAAAATGTAAACACACAATCACAAACATATTCATCTGAAAATAAATCTACATAAGCCGACTCCTACAATTCTGTTTTAGTGATAATCAGCATCGTGAGCGGAATATATAATCACTTCTCTATGAAGTTAATACATCAATAACCATAACAACTTACAAATACAACAAAGTACCACTGCCTAATGAACATTCTAAGCATCCAAAAAGGCTACACATTTTCTACCAATTGCAATAATCATCGCCACTGTTGGACCCTTTTGAGCTTCATATTGCTCAAAGCTGCTTTCATGATATACAACCTAAACACTGTGTAATGGCTCATCTTAAATTACTCTTTAACTGTCAATATGTGACCTGGTCATGAATTTCTATCCTTTCGCAGATATTCTGAAGGCGATTCAAAATTTGAGTTTATGTAGAAGATCTAAAAATGCAGAGAAGGGTAATCAATGAGCTCTATAATTATTCCTAAAACAGTGACTCAAACAGGGTGTTCCTGCTTATTCAAGATCTAATGTCTCTAAGCCCACCCCAATAACGTGGATAGGTCATCCAAGGCAATTCTTCAAATATATATACTACTTATGGTTGAAAAATGTATAGATATTCTTTTAGGTCTGCTTTACAAATGTAAATATTTCTAATGGTCGAAATGCATATATTTTATGCTTAGCATATAAATAGGTCACTGCTTAGTTTACTCACGTTATTTGATTATATGCTTATGGGTCTCGGTTTTCTTTTATCTATCACAGTGTGTAAATATGATTATAACAATTGTATCTATAAGTGCTTTGCTATTGAAATATTGGGTTACAGCAAACAAATGATGGACTGAATGCTGACAATGCAAACATTCTCCCCCAGTCAAAAGATTTAGGTTAAATCCATTGTGCTTTTGCCCACTACGCCACCCCACTTTGGACCCAGCCATATGCAAATCAGTCTTGACACTATGCCTCATGGGAACAGTCCAGACTGAACTGCCTGGCCAGGTCCTCCCTGGATCGGAAAAAAGCTTCCCGGGACTGGTTTCAGTGTATGCCACCCCTCTTCAGCCAGGCTAGCTTGAATCCAGTGGCACAGTGAGCAAGGGACCCACGTCTGGGCATACCCATCCCACTAAGGGCAAAAAGTGTTATAGCAAACAAATGGTGGACGGGATGATGACAGTGTAAACATTATCTCCCTGTCAAAAGATCTGGGTGAATGTATGACCTTGTTCTGCATTCTGTTCATCAACTGTTGTTTTTGCATTGAAATATTGGGAACATATAAAATAATAAAAAATAATATTAAATATAAATAAATAAACAAATGTAAAAAATAAAAAACTTTATACATGAAAAATTAGCTTCATGTACAGCAACACTTAAAGTAGGAGTTCCAAATAAAGGTATCCACACATGTACATATGTGACTTTATACAATCCAACTTTTTATCTCTTTATTATTTTTCATATACGTGTATACCTTTCTATGTAGTTATGTATCTACACATTTGTTACTCTTGTTACTCACATGTCCACTGCCCAAATTAACAACTTAGATTTCCCCTATAAAAAATCCATCACTAATCCGCTTTGGGTTCCAGAGTAGCGTTCTACTTGCCAGAAAATAACTTTAACGCCTCATCAGGAGTAGTAAGTGCTTTATACATACAATTACTCCCCTGATCCCGTATGCTTTAATATACCTAGTACTGAGAAGTTTTTCTTCGTCCATCCGCTGTCTCCTGTCATTGATGCCAATGTCACCTAAGCCGTGTCACATATAGTAGGAGGGGAATGTATGTGCTCCTTTTCTACTACTCCTCTTCCCAGAGCTCGGATGACCTTTATCAACAGTTTTCCTTCCCTCAATAGGAATCATCTGTGGCCGGTGATATGTTAATTTCTTGTCCTTAAATCATTTAGTAGGATTTTTAAAGCTGTACACAGTGGCAATGGCTTCGGTGCTCTGTAAGTATGCAGCCATCTTTTTTCACCACAAACCACACCACTTAAACATGTTATATTATTTATTATTGGATATCATCATGACAATTCTGCCTATTTGCCTTGCTTTTGTTTATAGCACATTAAAGCTATAGTGATTTTTTAAGAATCTACAAAATGCAAAATAATAGTACAAAAATACAGTTTCAGCTCATAATTCTTTTATCTTTATTTAAGCTTCGCTGTGATAATGGACACAGATGCCAAATATGCCATCTTATATTTTCTGATTTTGACTGGGTGGAGAAATTGACAGAATCAAAATGGGTAGTCTTCACATTAAGAACTGTTGTTTGTGATGTAGTATATTTCAATGTATTTATGAGTGGGAACGTAATCATACAACAAATGTTGAATGAAGCTTTAAATGGACCGTACATCACAACCTCATAATTTGTTGGTGCAAATGGTTATGAGAGGATATACAGTGGTTAGCGTCTGATCACAATACAATACATAATGCATTTAGTTAACTACTTGTTGTTCTTGTTTTTATCATTACCTGGTCGTATGATTAGTAAAAGTCATTCATTGAGGTAAAAAGGGCTGGGTTGCCTAGATCAGTGGTACACATCTGCTTTGTCTCTAAGACCAAGAAGGTAAGCTTTGAGGGTAATGCTGAATAGAAAACACAATGTCACTAACAATGTTTGTTAAAGTGTTTTCATGTGGACAGGTCGACCAGGCTAATATAGTGGAATTTGGATGTGGCTCATGGCGATTTGGTTGTGGCTAGCATGTAATGATTGGCACAGGTTAGGAATCTACCTCGAAATGTCAGTGGTATGGTATGTTGGAGAGAACCCTGCATGGTAGCGCATTTGCTGTAAAGAGCTTCAGGACAGAGAAAGAATGACTGCAAAGATATGATGAGCTAACCCTGGTCTGAGCTGCTGTCGATTTTGACAGTAGACGCTGATTTCTTAACAGAAATAAAAATATACTGTGCACCTTTTCCACCAGGAAATGTCTTCAGTATTGTTGACACATCCTTAACCTATCTCATGTAGAGGCTCCAGCTTACTTGATAGATCTGATGCACGACAAAAATGCTGAGATCCGTAAAGTGTGTGATAACACTCTGGATATCATTGCGGTGAGTTAAGTAATATTTCCCCTCAAACTGTGGCTGTATTTTGTACTTTGCTGGTATTTGTATATGAAATTTAGGGTTTGATGTACAAAGCCCTTTTGTGTTCACAAATTCTGCAGTTTCCAAAATTGCAGTGGCCGTGACGACAAATACTTTTCTAAATTTACAAAATGTGTGAAAGTAGTATTGCCATCCTATTTATTTTTCTGCAAGGAGTTGATCAGTTGTTTACAACTGTTATTATAAACCATTGATGTGTTGCATACATCCTGCCACCCAATTCAGACATTTGGGATAGTCCCTTTGGAACACTACCCCCTTTGTGAATCATGTTGTAGCCTTGAGGGAAGCAGGCAGTGTTTGAGGGGACCACTACTTACTATTCTTGATGTTTTCCCAAAGAGAAATGCGTTCTTTTGTTTAAAAACACAGGCTGCTTTAACAAAAATAAAACCCACGTTTTCGGGTGTTTACTATCCCTCACCGTTCTCTAGTCTTGCATCTGCAGCCATTCACAGGAAGTCACTTACCACAACCTGTCTAATTAATATTCATTAGGCAGGTCTTTTTGCGACTCGGATGTGCAGTTTTACTATGCGACCTATTAGTACATACGTTGCATCGCAAATTGCATTCCTATTCACAGAGCAGTAAGTGTGCAAATTGCACATCACTGGTTTGCAACTGGGAATAGTGTATCTGATCAAGACAACTAGGTACAGATTCCTTATCTTGGAATTCTCCCCAGGCTCCAGACTGGATCCTGAAATTTTTGTAAAGGCAGTACCTCTGTGTGTCGGTAGAGGGCGTCTATTGACTCCGTAGTGACATCGTCCTCTGGATGTGATGTTGACGCAGTCCATGTAAGCCCTCCCCTGACACGCTGAGGTCAGTTTCTTCTTTTCCGCCCACACACCGCATAGCCGATCAGTGATTCTTTGAAGCTGTTTTTCAGCCTACCTCGATGATTTTGTCGAACAGAGCAGTGTGCCTTTCATATGTACTCGTAGTTCAAGCCTTGTGGGTCCTGTGAATGACTGTCGGTCACAGACCCTCACTCTATTTGCATGTGGTGCTTAGGTGAGGATCATGAATCCAGAGCGTGCAACTCATTTCAACGTCTTCGACCGAAGGCGCTAAAGGAACGTCGGATGAAGCTTTTATCGGTACGGTTGTTGCAGTCTTCCAAGATGTTCCATCTGCCCCGGTCCCCTTCGCCCTCCCAAGAACCAGCCATGGGTTCAATCCAGGGGCTGTGTCCCTGGGCGTCACTCTCCATCGACGCCCAAAGATAAAATAAGCATCTGTTTGAAGTTGCGGCGTCTACCAACTTTGCCGCGAAAGGCCTGCTCCTGTTCGTCGTCTGAAGTCTCGTGCATAAGTCTACCTCGTACTTTCTGGCCTACTTGGGATCCGAAGGAACTCTTACCCAAATGAGAGAATAATACAACTCTCTCCGTAGTTTCTTTGGGTGTTCACCTTCCCCTGGAGTGCCCTCGCGCCCCAAAGTGGTTCACAAGCACAATTATGTTTCCTCTTGGGGCATAGCATCTGCCCTTACAAACATAATGGATGAAAAATCTTGGATCAAAATGAATCATGACTTCTGATCTTCCTTGACCTTTCTTCTACATTTGATAAAGTTAAGCATGACTACTAACTAGTCCTATTGGAGCAAAGGGTGGGTTCTCAAAGTCCCTCCTAAACTGGTTCACCTTGTTTCTCCAAAGCAGAACTCAAGGGGTGTGGCGCCGCGGCTAGGGTGACTGACTCCGGAATCTGGGGATCACGGTTTGATCCCCCGGCGCCGGCAGCAGATTAGCCCAGCACCATGTGACTCTGGGCAATAGCTTGCTTAATCTTCCCGTCGGCCCACAGCGCCTTACGGGTGATTGTGCGCTTTACAAATGTGGATTACTTACTATACTTTTACTATTACTAAAAAGTCAATATAATTCAGATAGCGGACAGAGGATTTAAATACCTAGGGGTATACATAACACACAAACAAAACACAATGAATTGCTGAAAACCTCACACAGCCCCTGATGCGATTTCGACGTGACGTCAAACATTGGCGCTCGCTACCGCTAACGCTACTAGGGAGAGCAGCCTTCTTTAAAATGATGGCGCTCCCCAAATTTCTATATGCACTACAGAATACACCGTTCCAAGTCACCCCAGCATATTTTACAGCGATAAATGCGGAAGTGACCAGTCTGCTATGGGACAGAAAAACGCCCCGTATAGCAATTCATAAACTTACAAGAAGTTGGTATGACGGTGGCATTGCTCTCCCCAACATCAAAGTATATTATTGGGCTTCACAGCTCGTTGTCATAAATCAATGGCTTCACATATCCCAAGACGACCCAGTATATTGCATGGATAGGCACCTCCTGGAAACTGCAGTGGTAATGGGAGCACTATACAATAGGGTCAAGAGGAAAAACCTCACAGGTGCAATGGCACACACTATCCAAATCTGGTTTGAATCACAACGAGCGCTGGGCTTGGAGGGAGTAATTATGCAGGCCATGCCATTATGGGACACGAAAAGATTAGGTACACTACGCAACACCAAAGGATTTCGGCAGTGGGACCCGATAGGAATCTCAAGGGTGGGAGATCTGTGGAAGAAAGGGGAAATGGTCACATTTGCCCAATTACAGGTCACATATGGACTGGCCAATGCGGAAACGTTTCGTTACATGCAGATCAGACACGCGCTCATGGCAATGATTCCACCAGGTACGTAGTTCGTAGAATCTTCACCACTAGATGATAGGCTCCTGACCGATCAACTTAACAAAAAAGGCATCTCCCCAACCTATCGGAAAATAATAAATAACCATCCAGACCCCACTGAAGCTCTTTAAACCAAATGGGAATCGGAAGTAGGTGAGTTCGATGACGCGGAGTGGCAAGAGGCACTTGCGTCCCCCAAGGAGGTGGCGATATCGTCTAAACTCAAGTTGGTACAATTAATAATATTACATTGCACTTAATTTACAAGGACACTCTTGCACAAAATTGACCGGACGGACACACTGCTCTGCCTTGGACAATGTGGTGTATCAGGTACACTCTTCCACAACTTCTGGCTCTGTCCAGAGATTGCGCGTTACTGGAGGGCGGTAATGCGCACACTCTGGCAAGTTCTCCCAGAACCAAAAGATGCCTCCTTAATGTATGGGAGCCCACAGACCTCAACCACACGGCTCAGGACTGGGTGACACTAGGTATGACATTGGCGAAGTGTAATATTGCACAACACTGGGGATCCAGACAAACTCCTACCCTGCATCAGTGGTGTAAAAGACATGGACAATGCAATGATAGTGGAGAAATCAGTCTACGTTCACAGAGGGTGCCCCAAAACATGGACACAGGTTTGGGGAAGGTGGAACACCTATCGAGGAAATATATGTAAACCCCCGCATGAGGATTCATTGTCAGAAATAAGTGAGTGACTGGACCTAATCAAAAAGAGGATGTGAGATAACGTACATTTTGATTGCCAACTAACTAATACCTGCACAGAACATTTCCCACTGTTAAAGCCCGCCAGTGAACTATTGTATAGCTTTCTGAACCACTATGTATGTACCGTCAAATCCTACTATACTGTATGCAATGCGCATATTACTCAAAATGCCAATAAAAATGTTGTTGTTTTTTTTAAAGTCAATATGAATCAGTCCCTGTCTTAAGAGCACTCCAGTCACACTAGGGGTCCCACAGGGTCTCTCCCTCTAACCCACTCCCTTTAATTTATTCATCGAGCCACTAACAGAAATTCTGAGTTCAACCAACATCCAATATCACATGTACGCTGATGATATCCAACTTTATCTGAAAGTCTCCTCCCCTGTCTCCTCCCCTGAAGACATCCTATCCCTTAACTTAACACCACAAAATACTCAAAATTGGCTTTCATGCACCCACCTCAAAGTTAAAACTCTCAAAACTGAATTCCTCCTAATCACCCCACCCAATCAGGCACCGGTTGTTAATGAATGGATGAAGCAACTAACCGCTTTCAGTTGCTTACGTCAAGTTATTCATTCAGCAAGATCACTGGGATTAACTCTTGACAAGAACCTTAATATGCAGAGCACATTAGTGTTGCCACAAACGGAGCAAACCTCCAAATGAACATATTAAGGAAATTAAAACACTTCCTCCCCAGTGATGACTTTAAAGCTGCCGTCTCGAAGTACTAGTGATTCCCAGGTTCGACTATGGAAGTGCCACATTCTGTGGCTAGCCTAGATCCAAAAAAGCCGCTCTTAAGGGCCTCCCTTAATGCTGCTGCAAGGCCCATCATGGGAGAAAAAAAATAATAATCACATAACCCTTGATTTGAAATCTCTCAATTGGCTCTCCTATGAAGGAAGAATTCAACTAAAAATTGCATGCATGACCCAAAAAGCCCTACACTTAAATACCCCTAACTACCTCGCCAAGAATCTTGAGGTTTCCGGAGGCTCCAGACCATTTAGAAGCTCCAGCACTCTATTGCTTGAACAACAGATTCTCCTAAAAGAACAGCTACATCAGAACATTGTCTGGCATCGCCCGAGAATTTGGAACTCCCTCCCTCCTGAAATAAGACTGGACCCCTCAGCTACATCTTTCAAGAAAAAGGTTAAACTACTATTTATGAACAAATTTCTGCCCTAGACCCTAAGAACTCCTCTCTCCAAGCATATTATGACTCATCAACTACACTCCGGATTACTGCTATCTGGTCTATGCTACCTGTTTCTACATATCTGAAAGAAACAGTTAGTTATAGATTCCCTACCTTAGAATTATCCCCAGGCGTCAGACTGGACCGGGAACGTTTTTCGTCAGCAGTACCCCTGCGCGTAGGAAGGTGGCGTCAGTTGGGGTCACCGGGATGACATCGCAGTAGCTACATGGAAGTCGCCCTCGCGTGCTGCCGTCAGTTTTTTCTTTTTCCGCGCCGGCAGATCTGGGAAGAGTGGTACCCCCAGTCACTTTTTGACTGAGTTTTTTGTGACTTTTGTCGACTTCGTTTTTGAGTCCTCAACCGACTCCTGGTGCAGGAGGGATGCCCTGTTTCAATGCCTGTGGTTCCTGTACCCGACTGATGTCGGTGATGGATCCGCACCGCGTGTGCCTCTTCTGCACGGAGCGCGACCATGACCCCAAATTGTGCTCCGACAGTCGAACATGGCCCGAAGTCTTTGCTGGAGCGGTCCCGAAAGCTCCTCGAGGCACAGCAGTCAGCTCCACGTCGCGCAAGGTCCCCGTCACATGGGAGGTTGAGGTACCGATTGCGGAGTCGTCATCACTCCTCTTCTAAGTCTTCGCACTCAGGGTCAGGTAAGTCGAAGCACAAGAAGAAGTCGAAGAAGCATTGTCGCTTTTCAACTTCCTCTCGTCTGTTGGCCGATGTGATGCAGGGTGTGGGTTGTGCCCCCCTGCCACTCAGCGTGCGGAGCCTTCAGGGTCGACTCCGGCATCCCGGGACCGACCCCTGCCCAGCTTCATTAATTTTACGAAGCGATGCATGCCATCTTTGGGCAGCCGGACTCCGCCGGCACTCCTTCGGGCCCCATGGACTCAGCTGGGGGCCCTAGGCCTTCGACGCCGGTGGCTTCGGCTCCGGCACTGCAGGGCCCCTTGGATCCATGTCTAGATCCGGATTGGCGCCGGTCGACCTCATTACACCTCCACCTACACCGACTCCACCGGCACTACGTCTGCACCCGTCGCACCCGGCTTCTGCCCGACACGGAGCCGGACCAAGGCTGAGGAAGATTGGGAAGGGTCTGGTGACCCTTTGACAGACCAGTTGGAGTACGATATGGACTGACGAGAGGACCTGGGGGATGCCAGTGGTCTAGATGCCTCCCCAGAACTAGGCATGTTGTTGCCTCCTACCGTGGCTACGGAGGCGGGAGCGTCATATGCAGTGGTGTTGGGTAGGGCAGCCGAGGCTCTCCACCTCAAGCTACCTTCGGTGGCAGTCAGGACTAACCTCCTGACAGAGGTGCTTCAGCCGCTTGCGAGTACTTCGGGGCCCCTGCTCTCGTTTAATGAAGCCCTCACGGCCATCCTTTTGGGCACCTGGTCGAGGCACAACACTGGGGCTCCTGTGGATAGGATGATTGCCCAACGCCACCTCCCGGCCCCGGGCGACCCCACTTTCTTCTCCCAACACTCCACCCCTGAGAGTTTGGTGGTTCAAGCCTCCACCTCTAAAGGCGCCTTCCCTACCGCACCACAGGAAAGGAAATCCAAAAAGCTGGACCACCATGGGGAAAAAAAAATGTACTTCCGCCAGCTGGGGACTGCGGTTGCTAAACACCGCATGTCTGTTGGGCCGTTACTCCCACCCTGTGTGAGATATGGTGGCGCAAATGCTGCCTCAGTTCCCCGAGGAGGCCCGGGCTATACTCTACTGCGCAGTTGCAGAAGGGAGAGACGCAGCGAAGTTTGCCATCCCCTGTGGGCTGGACACCGCCGACGCACTTGGCAGGATAATTTCAACGTCAATAGCCCTTCGACGTCACACCTGGTTGCTTTTGACTGTTTTTTAAGGAGATGTCCAATCCACCCTTATGGACATGCCCTTTGATGGCCGTTTCCTTTTAGGCGGCAAGGCTGACAACGTGCTACAGCGCTTTAAGGACTCTTGAAATACGCCCAGGTCCTTGGGCCTCTCCACCACCTGCCCTGCACAGTCTGCCTTTCGCCCCTTTCGTGGCTACGGAAGGGGTGCCCCACTACATCCCGCCCAGAGCCACAGGCCAGCGCAAGCTGTTCAGCCCTAGCCCGGTCGGGGACATAGGAACCACCTTCGTGGTTCTGGGGGCCAGTAGGCTGGCCAGTCCACCAAAGCCCCCTCTGCAGCAGCCTCCAAACCTTCCTAGTCTGACCTTTCAGGCTCACCGAACGCCAGTGAGTGGCAGGATCCGCCATCACCTCCCTCACTGGCGCACCATCACGTAGGACAGGTGGGTTTTGCAAATAGTCTGAAGGGTCTACTCCCTCCCCTTCAAGACTACTCCTCCCTCCATGCCACCTCAGTACCATCTCATGTCGGAGGATCACCTGGCCCTTCTCCAACAGGAAGTTGCGGCACTCTTGGCCAAGGGTGCCATCGAGCGCGTTGCTGCCCCAGAAGTAGGTTGTGGTTGCTATTCCCACTAATTTCTGGTACCCAAGAAGGACAACGGCCTGCGTCCTATCTTGGATCTCAGGAACATCAACTGCTTCCTCCGGAAGGAGAAGTTCAAGATGTTGACGCTCGCTCAGGTCTTGTCTGCCCTCGACCCTGGAGACCAGATGGTAGCGTTGGACTTGCAGGACTCTTATTTTCACATCCCCGTTCTGCCGGCCCACCGAGCAATTTCAGTTTACCTTGCTCCCATTTGGCCTTACCAGCGCCCCTCGGGTGTTCACGAAAGTGATGGCGGTGGTCGCAGCTCATCTGCGCAGATCAGGGGTCTCAGTCTTCCCAGATCTCGAAGACTGGTTGTTGAAGGCGGGCTCGCCCCAGACAGTCGTCAGCCACCTCCAGACTACGGCCGACCTCCTGCACCTGCTGGGGTTCTCCATCAATGTGCCGGAGTCACACCTGTGCCCCTCTCAGAAGCTCCTCTTCATCGGAGCGGTTCTGGACTCGGCGCAGTTTCGGGTTTATCCTCCCGAACAGCGGGTTCGGGATATTCAGGCTCTGATTCTGATCTTTTGGCCTTTATCCCGAGTCTCGGTCAGGTTGGCGCTGCGGCTTCTGGGGATGATGGCCTCCTGCATCCTTCTGGTCCATCACGCCAGGTGGCGTATGTGGGCTCTGCAGTGGGAGCTGAAGTTTCACTGGGCCCAGCACGTCTTGATCTCGGAGGGCAATGCGAGACAGTTGCAGTGGTGGCTCATGGACCGCGATTGGGTCAGCGGCAGATCCCTCTCCCTACCCCAACCGGAGCACGTAGTTTTGACGGATGCATCCCTCCGAGGCTGGGGGGGGCACATGGGAGTAGATCAAATGTTGCTGGTGGGCTTGCAGTATTGATTGTGCCACCCACAGAAGCAGCTTGTAAAATATGGCTATGTCTCCGGTGGAATCCCGGCTTCATTTCAACCTTCTGGAGCTGCGGGAGATCCGGCTTGCACTGAAAGCATTCCTTCCCGCCATATGGTACTGCAACAAACAGGACGGGGTGGGGTCGTGAACCATTTGTCAGGAGGCTCTGCGCCTCTGGCAATGGCTGGAACACCAGGGCGTCACCCTGGTGGTTCAACACCTGGCAGGGTCCCTGAACGCCCGGGCAGAAGAACTCAGCCGTCGGTGCATGATGGATCACGAATGGCGTCTGAACTCTGACGAGGCGCAAGCCCTCATTCAGCAGTGGGGAGAGCCGTGGTTCGATCTATTCACCACAGAAGAGAATGCACAATGTCATAATTTCTGCGCGTTGGAATTTCCAAGGCGGCACTCGCTTGGAGAGGCTTTTCGTCACGAGTGGAGCTGTGGTCTGTTGTACGCCTTTCCGCCTATACCACTTCTGCCCAGAATGTTGAGGAAGATCAGGCGCGATCGGGCCCAAGTCATCCTTGTGGGTCCGGACTGGGTACGAAGATACTGGTATCTCTAGCTACTCAGCATGTCAGTCGATCCCCCGATTCGTCTGCCTCTTCGGGAGGACCTTCTGTCGCAGCTGCAGGGGACGGTCCTCCACCAGAACCTGTCCAGTCTCCACCTACATGCGTGGAAATTGAGCGGCAACAGTTGAGGCCGTTTGACTTGCCTCCTGAAGTCTGTGACGTGATTCCTCCACAAAATCGGTATACGCCTGCAGGTGGAACAAATTTGTGGCATGGTGCAGAACAGAGGCTGTGGATCCACTCTCTGCCCCCCTTTCAGAGGTTCTCCTCTTTCTTCTTTCTCTTGCCCAGCAGGGCTCTGCTCTGGGCACTATCAAATGCTACCTCTCTGCCATTTCAGCCTTCTTGAGGCTTCCTGATCAGCCTTCTCTTTTCAAGTCCCCTATTGTAAATAGATTCTTGAAAGGCATCACACACATGTTCCCTCCTGTTCCTTTCGTGATGCCTCAGTTGGACTTGAACTTTGTTCTAACCTATTTGATGTGCGCTCCTTTCGAGCCACTTCACAATTGCCCTCTTCGTCTTCTGACTCTTAAGACTGCATTCCTGGTTGCCTTCACCTCTGCCAGGATAGTGAGTGAGCTCCAGGCACTATCTTCTAAGCCTCCTTTCCTCTCCGTCCATCCGGACAAAGGTGTCTTGAGAACTCTTCCTTCTTTCCTGCCCAAGGTGGTTGCAGCCTTTCATATCGGGCAGTCCATCACCTTGCCCACCTTATTTCCGCCTCCCCATCCCTCGAAAGAGGAAGAGAGGCTCCACCGTCAGGACCCAAAAAGTGCACTCTCGTTCTATCTAAACTGCACACGCCAATTCCGGGTGGACGACCAGCTCTTTGTTGGTTACGTGGGCGCTAAGAAGGGACGGGCGGTACACAAACGGACCATGTCTCGGTGGGTCGTGTTGTGGATCAAGGTCTGTTACTCTTTGGCAAAAAAGGAGCCTCCTGCTGGGTTCAGAGCCCATTCCACTCAGGCCACAGCGGCTACTACTGCCCTTGGATCGGGGAGTCCCCTTGCAGGACATCTGTCAGGCAGCTACGTAGGCCTCGCTGCACACGTTTGCTAGACACTACTGCCTGGACAGCCAAGTCCGGAGAGATGGCTTTTTCGGCCGTTCCATTCTCCAGGACTTTCTGCTGTGATCTTGGTTCGCAGACCCACCACCGGGGTTGGTATTGCTGGGTATCTATTCTAAGGTAAGGAATCTAACACGAACCTGTTTCTTTCAGATGCACAAGTTACTTACCTTCGGTAATGATATATCTCTAAAAACCAGTAGTTAGTGTTAGATTCCTTACGCCCCACCCATCCTCCCCATTCTGCGAGCCGATATTTAGGGTCTAGGACATCCCTTTCAGGGCGCTAGTTTCATGGCACCAGTGTCGGTTTCTATCATGGCTCTGCTTTCCTGGCGCGGAAAGCTATGTACAGAACTGACAACGCGCGAGGGCGGCGTCGAAGTACTCCAACGTCATTTCGGCGATCATGACGCTTCTTCGACTTCTTTTTCGAGTGCCTCGACTTACCTGAGGACTTGGAGCGAGACGAGTGGTGGTGACTCGTCAAGGGGCGATGACTGCGGCCACGCGACCGGTCCCTCGACCTCCTCCTAGACCAGGACCTCGAGCGGCGCGGGGCCGACTGCCGGAGCTCGAGCCGCTTACGGGACCTCTCCCACCTAGCCTTCGAGGTCAAGGCCCGCAGTCGGGGCACAACTTGTCATCTAGGTCGGCCCCGAGACAGTAAAGGCACCGACGGTAGGGGTCGGTCACCGACATCAAGCGGTGACAGTCCTCGCAAGGTTTAAACCCAGGCATCCCTACCGGCACCGCGAGTCGAAGGTCGACTCGAGAAGTGATCCAAAATAGATCCCAAAAGTTAGTCAAAAAATTACTAAGAGTACTGCTCTTTCTGGATCTGCGCTTGCTGGCGCGGAAAAAAGAAGAACTGACGTCAGCGCGCAAGGGCGGCGTCTAAGTACTCAGATGATGTCATTCCGGCGATCACGACAACGGACGCGGAGCCGCAGACGATGCCTACCGATGCGCAGGGGTACTGCTACGCAAAACTTTCCGGATCCAGTCTGACGCCTGGGGATATTCTAAGGTAAGGAATCTAACACTAACTACTATTTCTTACAGATATATTGTTACCGAAGGTAAGTAACCGAGACCGGACGAGACTGGGCCTATCTATTTGGTTCTCATACTCAATCTGTGAACCATTTCCAGCAGCTGCCTCTACAAGTGCATTCTGCGGCGTCAGAGGAGGTAGGACTGACTCTTCAGCTTGTTTTGTGCGTCACCTGGGTCATAGAGACTTTTAGTGACTTTTTACAACGTAAAAGGCTGTTGGGTACGCAATTGGAGTGTTTGTATGGTGTTTGTACTGTTTTATGGGTGCACCTTACCTTCAGGGTCACACACCTGTTATACTGAGTGCACACTACAGTAAAACTGGACTTGTTAACCAATTGCTCTGAGCCATGGTGAGGCGTAAGTTAACAGCAGCTACTATGAGAGCTTAGTACCAATGCCACAGTAACTACTATGGATTCGTTCCTGCAGCTGAAGTAATAGATCAAGAGATTGAGCTGGTCAATAGACGCCTCTCAAGGTCCCCAACTAGTGGTTTTCCTCATCTACTTGTCGGTAATGGTGCATCCTTGGTGGAGTCCGATATTGATCCCGTGAACTTATCTAGCTGCTCTGGGTCCCATGATGGTACACAGGTTGGTGCTGGGCCATCCAGTCTGTCAGCAGTCCCACTAAAGTCTACGTTAGGGCCCCTTTCCCCTAATATTACAATAGCATATAAGGGTGGCAGTGTTCCACACCCATCACAAGGGATAGCTGGTAACTTGACAAATAAACCAGTGGACATACCTGTAACCTCCAGAAGTGAGAATGTGCAACTGCCACTTAAGGGGAAGTTACGGCCTGGTGCAGGCGCCAAAAGGAAACTACAGCCAATTGGGGGCAAAGATAATAAATCTAAATCCAACCTGGTTAGTAAGCCTGCGGTATTTGCTCCGGCTCCCACTAACATAGAACCACTGGTGGCACTGGAACCCCTTCAGGCAATGATGATTAGCCTATTGAACTTTAAATTAGGCCCCATTCTGGAGAGGCTGACTATGATTGAGAAAAACCTAGTTGAGCGCAATCACAATGTAAAATCCCCTACAGCAGGGGGGCCAAGGAATGGCCCGGGATTACGTTCGGCAAGGGACCCTGGTTCTTCGATAAATCCACCTACTAACATCTTTGAACAGCCACGAACCCAGCGTCAGTCGCAATTTTTAGTATGGGGGGGTGCTGAAACATTGAGCAAACACCTAAGTACAATTAGGGATATGCCTGCACGGGTGCAGGTACTGGATGAAAGTCAACTTTTAGGGGGAAGAGCTGCCAGGGTTGCATAGGAGTCAAGAGGTTCAGTCTCAGCGACTACCAGTTATGAAGAACCGGGTTATTGAGGACCCAGCGGTGCCAGGGGACACACCCGAAGTCTCCGGATTCACCTGTCTCAGAATCTACAGAAACGCGGAATCTTCTTGGTGACGTCAAAGAAGAAATTTATTGGCTGCAACCAGTAACAGAGGTCCACGAAGTACAGTGATGTATATTCGTAGGAGACTGCTCAAAGCAAGCATCCCTTTTATACCAAATATTGTGCTTCAGGCAAACATTCCTTATTTACAGTTGACCAATCCCATGTGTACACGACAAAAGCATTGCATGACAAACCCACATTTCATTGTCCAGCCCACCATTGATTTCTCGGGAAGGTCCAACACTCTTCATCAGATAAAACGAGCGGACCCCTAATAAAAACGGGCACCTCCTCATTGTAAACCAGGTCATAAAGAAAGGAGCAGAGACAGGTGTAAGTAAGATAAGACATAGTTGTGTGCAATAAAAGGGTTTATAATGTCCTGTGCCTTGATCCTCAATCTCGACCAGCTACCGTGAAAGGAACTGGCCTAACAAGTCCGGCCTCGGGCAATGGACTCAGCTTGCCCAGGTCACACAGAAGTCAGCTGAAGGTGTACGTGTCCCAAGGACTCGTTCGGCCTTAGTCATCGGTCTATGTGAGGGCAACCACAAAATGGCTGCCGTGTACAAAATGGAACCCAAGGGTTCAGAACGGAATCCCCGATTTCGTGGTGATCTCGTCGCTCGAACATGACGAAAACACTCGTACATCTTACACTCGCCATTTTCGGTCCGCTGATACCAAAATCGTCATGGTACGACGATAATTCTGAAACGGGTTCAGAATTCACGGAACCTCAGACCCTCCTTTTGCCCTTACATAGGCAATAACCTAAACTCATGTCAGTCTGAATCTAGGTCTATACTCATCAGATCATCAAGATGTTGCTGTAGCATCATCCTATTACTTAGTACGTCTCTTGATACAGGTCTCCCTGCACACGATGTAGTACAAAGGCCACATATAGCAGGGGCACACTGTACACAAAGACGGAACAGGAAAAGGATGGCTAAGATCATCCCAATGACCATCAGAATCTTCCATCCCCAGGCGGATAACAGTTCACCAAACCATCCCATTAACGACCAATCTCCTTTATCCACATGTATAGATTTGGAGATCTTATGCAGTTTCGAGATGGCCTGGTACACTGTCGGAGCGTTGTCTGGAATGAAAACACAACAGCTCGATTGGATCACTTTACATACCCCTCCTCTATCTGCAAGTATGACATCTAACGCAACTCTGTTCTGAAGAGTCATAAGACGATCCGACTGGAGCTCAGCAGTCAAGTTACTAAGGGCACCGGCAGTTTCAACTACGGTGGACTCAACCACCCTCGTCAATTGCCTTATGTTCCTGCTGTTAACCATGGGTCCCCAAAACGGCAGAAAACCCTTCAAGAAGTCTCCAAATTCTTGTCCTGCAGTGTCTTCTTTACTGAAGACACCTCTAACTATCCTTGTCTTATGGTAATCTGCCGCAGCGGTGTAGGTGGGAGGCAACAGGAATGAAACAAAACATGTGCCCGAAAAGTCAGGGGGCAACCATGTATAGGCTCTATCATGGCAGATGAAATAGGTACCCTTAACTGCTAGGAACGAAGGGGAAGTCTGGGACGCAAAAACATACGTTTCAGTGCATATACTCTTCCCTAACTGAGCTCTGGGATTCTTGCCATTACCTTGCAGACATAGGTGACCCTGATGGGGTACAATCCAAATCGGGGAGCATCTCTTTGCTTGCTGGTTCTCACTCAGACTAGCTCCATATCCGGTTACGTTCCATCCAATATATGCTCGTGTCTCTTCTCTCGGGATCGTCTCATAGGAGTTAAACCCTCTAATCAGATCGACTATTCCCTTAACTAGAGCACTATTCTTCGGATTGTCCTTTGCGGAACATAGGGGGTGAACTTCTCGAGCATAGATAAACATCGTTCTAAATGCCCACACAGAAACATTGTAGCTAAATGGCAGGACCAGGTAAGGAATACCTTTACCAGTAGTATGAGGCATAAGGCCACACACCCAACAGTTAGTCGTGTTCACTACTAATTGGTGTTGGTGCAGAAGCTGAACGAAGGAGTTATTAGCAAATTCCAATCTTCTAATGGACTCATGTTCAGGCAGGGTGTGAAAAGAATGTGAGGAAACAGGAGAAGGAGGTATGGGCTGTGTAGTAGGTGCAAACGTCACTTGAAAAGAGAATATTATGTATCCCATCAAAAACATCATTACGCTAAGCAACATACAAAGACATAATATTAAAAAAAAAATTCTGCTCATGATTGTACACATTCTGGCTCTAAAATTCATTTCTTCAACAGGTCTCTCCATCTTGAAAAACTCCATCCTCTAACCGTGCTGCTCGCGGAGGTAGGGTGTTCCGTGCTAAGGAATGCGTCTGTCAGTCCAGGGAACGCCCTTGAACCAACCAGAACCGTCGACCTTGTGTCTTCGGCTTGCACTCCAAAGACTTGACGCCGCGACCCTACAGCTGAACCCGGATGGCGGTTCGAAAAACAAAAATCGGTCAAAACAGTTTCTCAGATGGGAGAGCTGTATGTTCAAAAATAGCAAAGGAAATCATTTTACTAGCCCTATGACTCTCGGTCGTAAATTATAACGGCCCTTCCCGGGCAATCTCTGGTCACAGAACAAGAGTTCAGGTTCGGTAGTGTCCAATCGAACTGACAGTGGCACAGCTTCTTGCAGAAGATCGTCGTTTTCACGCTCAGAACTTGTCCCCATTAAACGTGTATCGCTAAAAGGCAGAAAACGAGGCACAGTCTCAGTCTCAGAATCAGCAATACCCTCCTGGACCCACCGGTCGTACGGCAGAGGCAAAGGGACCCTCTTACAGTGTACGCCGTGGATCCAGTTCTTTTTTCCTTGCACTCGTACTGCAGATCACGTTGACAACAGCACCAAGTAGGGACCAATCCAGCTGGGCTGATCGTTCTTTGTCCGCTGGAAGTTCTTGACTAATACCCATGAGCCAGGATCGATGGCATGACCTGGATCGTCAGAAGCCTGAGGCAATGTATCGTGAACCTGTTGGTGTAAAACACGCAATTTAGCCGTCAAATCATACAGGTAATCGAGCAATACAGGATGTTCAATCTCGCTGAATTTCGTCGGCCTCGGCACTCCCCATATGTTAGCCGGGCGGCCAAACACAATCTCATAAGGACTAAGTCCTACTCGGGAATGTACAGTCATTCTTGTAGACAAAAGTGCTAGTGGCAGGGCGTCAGGTCATTTAAGACCAGAGCTCGCCTGTATCTTGGCCAGTTTCAGTTTAAGAGTGCCATTATAGCACTCCACTAGTCCAGCTGATTGGGGGTGGTTTGCAGCGTGGAATTTTTGGTGGATTCCTAACCCATCACACACTCTTTTCATCACTTGACCCACAAATTCACTCCCAATATCACTCCAGACCATTCTTGGCAAACCAAACCTAGGGAAGAATTCTTTGACAAGGGCTTTGGCTGTGGACAGGGCAGTATTATCTTTCAGGGGATATGCTTCTACCCATCTGGAGAAGGCACAAACAACCACGAGTACGTATTTCAGGTTGTTGCATCTTTCCATGTGAATAAAATCTAGCTGCAAAACCTCAAACGGATACGTCGGAGGAGCAAAATGACCAGCTGGAGTTAGGGTTCCCTTACCAGGGTTGTACTTCAGACAGATCATACAATTCTTGACCACATTCTCTGCACACTTAGGAATTCCAGCATTTTGCCATACTGGAGCCAACAACTTACAAATCCCTTTCACACTGATATGAGCCATTCCATGTGCCATCGTAACCACTGCAAGCACGTACGCATCGGGTAATAACCATCGCTGATGCTCTGACAATTCAACCCAACAACCATTCGCATCCAATTTACCCGTGCTCTCTCTCCACACACTCAACTCTCTCTCTGTAGCTTCAGCTTGAATCGACTTCACACTTTCTATCGTATCTTCACACATTCCAACGTCACCAATCCATCTTGCAGGGCCTGAAACATACATTCGACTCATCACATCCCTCGCCACATCTTTCGCCACTTCCTCCGCAAACGCATTACCACGACCAACATCATCGGTAATCTTCTTGTGTGCACTGCATTTCACAATCGCAACTTGCAATGGCAAGGTAAGTGACTCCAGGAGCTCATTCACCAACTGACCATGCTGTATCTTCGTCCCGTGTGACGTGAGGAACCCACGTTTCTTCCACAAACGTCCAAAACTGTGAGCCTCACCAAACGCATACTGGCTGTCGGTATATATGGTCACTTTCTTTCCTTTCGAACAACACACACGCTCTCGTCAGTGCAATCAACTCTGCTGCTTGGGCTGAATTATGTGGGATACGTGCAGCTTCAACAATCGTATGCAGCGTCGTAACAGCATATGCCGCAGTCGTATCACCATTCGGAAGCTTGAAGCATGAACCATCCACCCTTAAGGTACCATCACACTTCACAAGAGGAGTGTCCCTAAGATCTATTCTCCCTTTTGTTTCTTCCTCTGTCCTGAGAAAGCAATTGTGTTGCTCAACAACATCTGTCTCTACTGAAATCAGCAATAACGTAGCTGGATTCAACGTATTGCATCTCTTTATGTGCACATGACTCGCTAGGAGTGTCAGCTCATAACCCGACAATCGAGCACTAGTTAAGTGCTGTGTTTTGGTCCTGTTTAACAAAGTATCCACTGCATGTGGAACCATCACGACCAGCGTGTTGTTCATCACCAAACCAGCAGACTGTCAAATAGAAACAGCTGCTGCCGCTGTGGCTCTTAAACAACTCGGCAATGCTTTAGCTACCGGATCCAAAGTCGATGAGAAATATGCACATGGACGCTGCTTGTCCCCAAAATATTGTGTCAATACTGACAACGCACATCCCTCTCTCTCGTGGACATACAACGTAAAGGGCTTACTGTAGTCGGGGGTACCCAACACAGGAGCCGAACACAATGCACTACGCAATTCGGAAAAACTTTTCTGACAATCTTCAGACCACGGGAGGGGATTCGGTGTGTCTTTACAGGTCAATGCCACCAGCGGTTTAGCCAGCAGAGAAAAATTCGGTATCCATTGTCTGCAATATGACGTAATACCTAAGAAAGCGCGCACTTCTCTCTGTGTAATTGGCACACTCATTTTCGCAATCGCTTGAATTCTTTCTGGGGTCAATCTTCTTCCCTCCTTCGATAAGAGATGACCTAAATAGGCCACTTCTTGTCGACAATACTGTAACTTCGAAAGAGACACCTTGTGATGGAAGTCAGACAAATGACGCAACAACGATAAAGTAGCTTCCTTACAAATCTCCTCAGTATCGGCAGCGACTAACAAATCGTCAGCGTACTGGAGGAGAGCAGCACCATTAGGTAAAACAATCGTATCAAGTTGTGTTTTCAAAGCCTGACTATAGATTGATGGACTCTCACAATAGGCTTGAGGAGTGCGCTTAAACTGGAAGCTTCGACCTCCTAAAGAGAAGCCGAAAATATCCCTACTCTCCTCGGCAATCAGGATGCTGAAGAAAGCATTCTTCAAATCAATCACCAAAAACCACGTAGCCGAAGCCGGGATCATCGTCAATAGGGCAGTGATATTAGGGACAACAGGAAATTGTGGCACGACTATCTTATTCACTTCTCTAAGATCGATCACAAACCTGTAAACAGGTGGCTGAGAAGAATCAGTGCGTTTCAAAACAGGCAAAACAGGGCTATTGCAAACATTACTTCTCGTTTCTTCAATCACATCTTTCTCAATCAAATCATAAATGATCGCTAGAAGCGCCCTTTCACCATCACTAGAGATCCTATATTGGGGAATACGTGGCATTTTAACATTCGCTTTTAACGTCACAACATATGGCGGTATCTCCAGGAGACCCACATCATTAGGACCAGTCGCCCAAATAGTATCTGGAAGAGAAGACAATTCTGTCGGAAGTTGGTCCCTCGATAAATACATAGGTGAGACCACTTTCTTACCCAGTGTAAGTTGTACTCCTGAAGGAGAACAATACAACGTCGCATACAATCTCTTCAACAGATCCAATCCCAACAAGTTCTCACCACAACCTGTAAGCCAGACAAAGGTGCGCCAGTGAGTCTAGAGTGCATAATAGAACTCTTCGTAGCACCAGTATCCAACAGAAAAGGCTCCGACACACCTGATGTAATCACCTCAACGTAAGGTCCACTCTGATCTACTGGAACTGAAACAACTCCCTCTCTTTGTCCATGGCTGTCCTAGCAATCATTACCGTCCATATTCTCACCCTCAACGTAGTAGTCGTCAGCATAGTACTGAGTCGACCTACCAGATGCACCATTCTGTTGAGCAAAACTATTCATCGAATTTTGTGGAGGGAAGGGACGCGCATTCTGGGGAAAACCTCCACGTCCTCTACCTCGTGGGTTTTGCTGAACACCTCGACCTCTTGCACCTGAAACACCATTCATACGCTGTAATAAAATAGGGCAACTATACTTGAAATGACCCTCCTCCTTACAATATGAACACTGATTGGGGCCTACCAGAAAACGCTGTTGAGGAGACTCGGACCTTTGCGAGTTTCTCTGAAACTGCTGGGGCTGCTGATAATCACGTTGGTTATTACGGGGTGGATACGCTTGTTGTAAAAGCACCTTCGTCTTCAACTCTTTAGTTTTCTTGTCTGCTCTATCCTTTTCATCCTTATCCCTATTTTCGTAGTATTGCGCAGTAGCCAATATCTGTGCTGAAGAGGAAACGGCCCAAGAACTCTCTGAATCCTTCAACTTTTTACAAAACTCAGGAAGTAAATTATGTACAAACTTGTCAACGAACAACCGTTGACCACCCTCGGTACTCATGTCTTGACCACTATGGTCAATAAACGTCTCTTCAAACCTGGTGAAGAAATCAGACACGGTTTCCTCTTTCTTCTGCTTACACGCAGACAATTTATCCCAATTTACACGCATCGCAGGCATTAAAGTCTTCATGTAAGTAACGATCTTACCAGGGAGTTCTGCTACTAAAGGCTCAGGTTTAGCACCACCAACTTGTCGTGCATCTGCAGCACCAATATTAGCCCATGTATCACCTAAATCCTGCGCATGATCCGTATGACGAATCAATCCCCATAAAGGCTGTGGGACCACATTTCCAAACAACATGTCTATATCAGCTAGATTCATAACACATGAGTCTGTGATAATTCCTTGTAATATCCTGCTGGATTTTCCCGGGGATCAGGTAAAGTCTGCTTGAGAGCCAACACTTCTGCACGCTTCCATGGAACATGTACCCAAACACGTTGAAAATGAGCCGGTACGGCAGCAACCTGATTACCGACATCAGCCGCAACAGCTTCCTTCCATACAGGAGGAACTTCTCTCATCGGGTACTGTCTCACCTTTCTCCTAACAGAGGGGTCAGATTCAAACAGCGACTGAGAAGGAGACTCACTCCTAAACGACAACAATGTCGCAAATGCTTTCTCAACATCGGAACCTACAATCGTACCTTTTGCAAACTCAGACTGTATATGGAACAACTCAGATGGAGTCTGTCCCACGTCATCATCTTCCCATTCTTCACGAAGGAAAGTACACACCTTATCGAAAACATATCTCTGCTTCGGTGCTTCCCATTGACGGAAGACATCCATAACAGACTCTACATCGTATCTTAAAGGACGAGTAACCCATTTACGCGCCAAACGTTCCAATATTTCTCTCTCTCTCTCTCTCTCTCTCTCTCGAGAATCAGGCAGTTGGCTACGCAACTGTTTACGCTCTGAAACAGGAGTGGCACTAAATGACCCAAAGAAAGGAGACAAAAGACCAATAACAGTATCCGTCATTCTCTGACGAACAGAAGGAGAGGTCGACAGGACAGGAGATAAAGCAGACTGAGAAAAGGTCAAAGTAGGAGCAGTAGTAGAGGTGGTAGCAAGAACGGGTGAAAAAGTCACAGGGATTAGAGGCGGAACAGGTAGCAAAGGCGACGGCCCTTGAGGAGGCTGCGCCAGAGAAGTAGGAGCCAGCTGAAGAGGAGCTGGCGGCTGTGCAATAGCAAGAGGCTGCACAACTGGAGGTTGCACAACTAAAGGTTGCGGGGGTGCTGTAGCACTCTGCGCACAAGGTGGTGGTGAAGACAACAAATGTGACATCAAGGGATCTTTCTCAAGTTCCTTCGCTGCATCTTGCTGAAGAAGCGACAAAGCCGGATAGCATTTATCGATCGCCATTTTACGTTGCCTGTGCAACTGCTCACTCGCCTGTTCTTCTTCGTTATCTTTAAACTGCATAGCAGCTTGCATTATCGAGATACCTCTCTCTCTTTTGTTTTTCTTTGCTAATTTAATTTCCTTCTGTTTGGCTTCCTTTCGCCATAGGCGGAAAGAGTCAAACGTTGCCGGCCGGGCTTTCTTCTTAAAAAGTCTAACCTCTAAATTATCCAAAACTTCTGTATCAAAACTACCATATTGGGGCCATTTGAGGACACCGTCCTTCCTAGTATACCTAATCCAGACTTCATTATACGTGATGGGGCCCACGCCATGTTTCACATAAAGCTCATAGGTTGGAGTTCCAATCGGAGGAACCGGACAAGAGTCCTCCAATCGGGCATCCCTATTTCGACCACAACAAAACAAATTTTCAAGTCTGCTAAGACCAGGCATCTTCGCTCACTAGTCTAGCTTCAAACTTCAAAGAATTATCGAATACGATAGTCTCGTGAATACACGAGTCCCTCGGCTTTGGTACTTGCAAGGCCCAAATCAAAGAACCCAAATCAAAGATCCCAAGGGATACTCAAAACTAAGGACTGGGAGACGCTCCACTCATACTTAACTGAGGTATCGATGACGTCACCAGAAGACCAGTCTATCGTCTCGCTCTACAAATCGTCTAAGGCTCCAAGACAGGGCGACAGTCAGGGCAGCAGTCCTTCGTAGCTGTCGGAAAGCGGGGAACCTCGCAGCAAAGACTTTCGGACCACGACGACATACAGGGGTCGATGAAGTGGCTGGCCTTCCTCCATAATTTTCACACGAAGCTCCTCCCGATCGTCTGGCTTGGACCGGTACCGCTGAAGTCGCCCAACGTTGGGCGCCAAATGAAGAACCGGGTTATTTAGGACCCAGCGGTGCCAGGGGACACACCCGAAGTCTCCGGATTCACCTGTCTCAGAATCTACAGAAACGCGGAATCTTCTTGGTGACGTCAAAGAAGAAATTTATTGGCTGCAACCAGTAACAGAGGTCCACGAAGTACAGTGATGTATATTCGTAGGAGACTGCTCAAATTTTACAAAGCAAGTCATCCCTTTTATACCAAATATTGTGCTTCAGGCAAACATTCCTTATTTACAGTTGACCAATCCCATGTGTACACGACAAAAGCATTGCATGACAAACTGACATTTCATTGTCCAGCCCACCATTGATTTCTCGGGAAGGTCCAACACTCTTCATCAGATAAAACAAGCGGACCCCTAATAAAAACGGGCACCTCCTCATTGTAAAATAGGTCATAAAGAAAGGAGCAGAGACAGGTATAAGAAAGATAAGACATAGTTGTGTGCAATAAAAGGGTTTATAATGTCCTGTGCCTTGATCCTCAATCTCGACCAGCTACCGTGAAAGGAACTGGCCTAACAAGTCCGGCCTCGGGCAACGGAGTCAGCTTGCCCAGGTCACACAGAAGTCAGCTGAAGGTGTACGTGTCCCAAGGACTCGTTCGGCCTTAGTCATCGGTCTATGTGAGGGCAACCACAAAATGGCTGCCGTGTACAAAATGGAACCCAAGGGTTCATATCGGAATCCCCGATTTCGTGGTGATCTCGTTGCTCGAACATGACGAAAACACTCGTACATCTTACACTCGCCATTTTCGGTCCGCTGATACCAAAATCGTCATGATACGACGATAATTCTGAAATGGGTTCAGAATTCACGGAACCTCAGTTATTAATCTACTGCCTGAATCTACCCCCTATGTAGTGATCCTGGGGGAATGTTCTACCTCTCCCTATAGGAACCAAAGAGAACTTTTGCCAGTTAAAGAATACAGTACTTCACTGGCTATCAAACAATACTACTGTTCCTCGTAGGATTTTTCTATGATTCTGGCAATTTCAGCTGGTTGGTCTGCTATATCTGTCTCTTTTAACCTCTGGCGGATCGCCACGTTTGCTGCTTCTCCCTTTATGTTGGCTAATAATATAGCCGAGACCTGCTTGAAGTCTTTTAGTAATTTCATACCAAGAGTTAAAGCAGGTTCTGGACCGTATTCGTCTTGAATTTGTTTTAGCACATCTGGTATTACCGAAATGGATGGAACACCGTGCGTTTTTGTGTAGATGGAAGCAAAGACTGTACCCCAAGTGTCACAGTCCTCCACGTGTGGTGCGATTCCCATTGGAAGACAGATAGTCAGAATCCTGTGTTTTTCTAACGGGGTGGTGTCTGGAAACACCGCCTCTATTTGGGTGATTTTTTGTGCTAACCAGAAAAGTATTTGTTCCCGTTTAGCTGGTACTTTACCTAGGCAGGATTGTATGTTCTGTGGTGTAATGTTATTTGTGTTCCCCTGGTGAGGGGTCAGTTGTGGAATTTTAATTGCTGGTTGGATTGTTGAAGTCCGCATTACATATTGGACTAATTGTCTATGTACTTTTATTAATTGTTTTAGTTGTATTAAAAGATCTGCTGCAGACATTCTTTCGATGTCTGGATGTGGTGTGTATCCGGCTAGGACCGGCCACGTTGCTCCTGGTCTACCTAATGGACCGAGCCTGGTGATGTGATTATTATGTTTTAGGGCGCCATTAAATAAGAGCAGATGCTCTTGAAATTTAAGTGGTACTTCCACCTCCTCGAAAGGAGTGTACTCTTCAGGTGGTTCCTCTGTTTTGTAATAGTGGAAGACCTTTGTTACAGCATTAGCTGCTGGAAAGTTTATCCATGTGTAGAATACCTCTGTCTGCCGATATTCGTGTGCCTCAATTACGAATATGACTGTGCCACCTCTAGGTGTCAGTCCATTTTCTATAAGTTTTAAAGTTATAGATTTTCTTGTGTTGACCGGGATGATTAATATATCCGGGTCTGCTTCTTGCATAGCAGTATCAGCTGCTGCGAGTTCAGTTGCTATTCTAACTGCCTCTCTTTCTCCTTCACTGTCTGACATTGTACTGTCCAGAAGGTTATTTTGTTTGTTTGCAGATCAGGTTCTTATGGAAACAAAGATTAGATGCACAATATTTTGGAACAGTGTATCCTTCAACGTTGACTAAACCAAGAACCATACATAGGAGTTTCCTCCTGCGAGGTCTGGCGGATATTACCTTTCACCCACTCCAGACGTCTTTGGAGTATTATGGGAAAAAAGGGGTCTGAGTGAAAAAGCACGACTGAGTTACTCTAAATGTCTTACGTTAGTTTTATCGCCTATCCAAACGCGTTGGGCGCCATGTAGTGTAGTTCCTATTATCCCAATAGGCTCTGCGCATTGGAATAATACCTTCAATAGTATAGGCCTAGACCAGACGTTAACTAGGTCTACTACTGTCGATATTAGACTTAAAGTTTTGGGTTTGCCAGCTAGCTCAGAGTTCACTAGAAACTTTCTCGAATAGGCAAGGAGGAGTTGAACCTCCCTGGATAGACAAGAAGGGATTTAGTTTCTGACAACCATAGAACATGACAACTTTGCTCTCCCCTAATCAAGAGTGTATCTCTAGAGTCGTGTGAAAACAAAAGACGACTTATTTTACTCAGTCAGTACGTGCATTCTTAGTCTCACCAGATTGTAGAGAAAAGGAAGAGACGGGCGTGTTCAATAAAAGATGTTATTTATTGATCAGTCTCTTTTCTCATACAAGAGAAATGGATCGATATTATTGCAATACTTATGGTTAAGTAAAGTGCATACAATAAAAGCAGAAGTATAAAATAATACTGTAAAAACATTGATATGGTTTCTAAGCCATATGATGGTTTAAAATGGATAAAATAGATACATACACATATACATTTGACTAACGTACTCAACTGGTGTTTCTAACTACGCCTACCCCGGTGTACCTGACCTAAGCCTAATACGTGGGCGGGAATAGAAAGTAGCAGTTTAAGTTAAGTTTGTTTTGCCAAGTGACTGACTCAAGAATTCTCTGCGAGGGGTTATTCAGTTCTGTACCTGGAATCTAGGATGAATGAGGGATGGTATCTCTCGTCTCTGGTCTCGATATTCCAGGCTGCCTGCGAGGGCTACCCGGAAGCGCCGGAGCTGGATTTCTCGGCAGGAGAAAGGCAGCATCTCGTTCTCAGCGCGTCAGGAAGGCGGGGCTGCGCCAGCGGGGTCTGCTCTGCTCTGGGCTTCGGCAAGTCTGGCTGCTCCGATCTCGTCACCACCGCGTGTGTTTGCATAGGGCAATATCGGTAATATTTATACCTTTAAGGTGCCGAGATTGACGTAAGGATGGACATAGATACGTCAATAAGGATGTCATACGACTTGGTCATTAGCACATTCTTTTGCTGAAGTTCGCGGTGAAATCAAAACAATGGCCGCAGGGTTTTTCCCAGGTTGTCATAGGTTTGATTTGTTTTGAGAACTCCGTATGCCTTATCAGGGGCTGGAGGAATATCGCTTGTCTAATTAGATGGCAAGCGTTATGACCTAATCAGATAACACGTTCCTGTGCCGTAGTGTGGCTTAATCAGATAACGGTTCCTGCATCATGGGGGTTTTCTGCATCATGGGATGGCTGCTAGTTAACTTGTTAACCAGAATAGGGCCAGGAATAGGGGGATCGATACAGAACCTATAGGAATACATCACAGCACAAAATATCACCATGGTGCATAGAGTCAGCTGAATAGGTAGCTCTCAGAAAATGGGCAAGGGTGATTGTGTTATCGTGAATTTTAATAGACCACATCTTGCCAAAAGAATCTTATTCAGGGACCCATGTTCTGCTTCTTTTAGTTCTTGTTCTTCTGTCAAGGCCCTACCGTTAGTCGTTTTTTTATAAAGTAGATAAATCACAGTATTTTTCTAGGAATAGCAACATGGATGCCCCACTAGATGGTTGGTCACAAAGTTTTCCCATTGCATATGCACAATTGCCCATCCCAGTAGCATTCAGCCAAAATCAGTCAGGTTTCCAGTATACGCCCCCTCCTCCTCTAGAGCTATATAATAGATTTTCCTCATTAACCAGGCTGGAGGACTATGATTGACTTATGAGCCCCATAGTGTGTGCCGCAGAGCCAAAGCCCTAACAGTATGGTCCTATAGCGCAAAGTGAGGGCGTTCACTGTGTAGTCATGAATAATGTTTTATCGTAGAACATTGCAGGTTTGGACAGTAAGTTTCAGGATCCCATCTAGGTGCAGTTTGTGAAACAATTCACGGTGATATGTTTACAAGAGACGTGGTTGGTGGACTGCAGCCTATTCCTGAAGGGATTCAAGGCATATTTTGTTCCAGCTTCCCCATCGGCTGGTGGCAGAGCCAAGGGTAGTTTGGTTATTTATATCTCCTTGGCAGTGGACTGCCGGATTCAGATTTTACCATCCTCAAGTCCAGGTCTCCAGGCTCTGGTATTAAAACGGGGAACTATTAGTCTGGGCCTGATACATTTCTATAACGCGGTGATTTGCCCCCAGGGCGTTTGTAACATTACTTTGCTGGGCTCATAAATAAGGCAGTCCTGTAGATATATATCACATGACCCACTAACTCAAGGAGAACAGCATCCTGGACCCGTCCCAGTCTGGGTTACGCAGCAACCACAGCACCGAAACTGCCTTCATCGCCTCCACCGATAACATCAGGGTCCTGCTGGACAATGGCGAAACCGCGGCCCTCATCCTCCTGGACCTGTCAGCCGCATTCGACACTGTCTGCCACCACACCCAACACAAGCGCCGTCGCAACGCTGGGATCCGAGATAAGGCTTTGGAATGGATGACCTCCGTCCTCTCCGGCAGAACCCAGAGCATCCGCCTCCCCCCTTTCTGTTCTGAAGCCACGGAGATCATCTGCGACGTGCCCCAGGGTTCATCCCTCAGCCCGACATTGTTCAACGTCTACATGCCACTGCTCGCCTACGTCGCCCGACTGCACAACCTCAACATCATCTCCTACGCTGATGACACCCAGCTGATCCTCTCCCTCCCCAAGGGCCCCCTCACCACCAAAACCAACCTCCACTAAGGAATGAAAGCTGTTGCCGAGTGGATGAAGAACAGCCGTCTGAAGCTGAACTCAGACAAGCCAGAAGTCCTCATCCTCGGCTCCACTCCCTCGGCCTGGGACGACTCCTGGTGGCCGATCACACTGGGAGCAGCACCTACACCCTCTGACCACGCACGCAACCTTACAGAACGCATACAGAACGCCTCTGCACGTTTGATCCTCGACAGGGGGGGTGAATGCTCCAGACAATTTAGTGTGGGTCGTGGAGTGCGCCAAGGATGCGTTTTAGCACCTTTCCTTTTCCTGCTTTACATTAATGGGCTTGAGCACTACCTGTTGCATGAGTGCGGGGATATGCCCAGAGTGAGGAGGAGGGCAATCCCCGCATTAATGTATGCGGATGATGCCGTGCTTATGGCACGCACTCCCCGGGCTCTGCAAAAACTAGTAGTATGCTTCGAGAATTTTATGCTTAATCTAGACCTGCTAGTTAATTGTAGCAAAACTTTCACAATGAACTGTGGTCCCAAATCAGGTAAACCAATGAAACGGATGATTTTAAACAACGTTCCACTAGACAATACCCCAACTTTTTCGTATTTAGGCATTTTATTCCATGAGTCAGGTTCTTGGACAAGTGCCATCAAGGCGAGAACCCTTTTATTTATGAAAACTATCATGGCTTTAAAGAATTTTGTAAGAAAACTGGGCAGGAAGCCGATAAAAGAAATGATAACCATTTACAAAGCAACATGTGTGTCGGTGGCTATGTATGGCTCAGGCTTGTGGGGGTACTCAAATGTTGATCCAATTCAGGTTGTGGAAAACAAATTTTTGAGGGAAGTCCTTGCCGTTCCACAGTGTGTTGCCACTTTTAATTGTCACGCTGAACTTGCCCTGTCACACATAACTGACATTATTAAAATTCAACCCATCCTGTTGTGGCACAGGGTATGGACTACAAACGAATGTGTTTTGAACCGGGCTCTACTACAGGACACCCTCAATTTGGATCACGTGGAGAGATCACAATGGTTGGGCTACGTTAAGAGCTTTTTGACTGAGATTGGGTGCTATTCTTATTATTCGGATCCATCTACAATGGATAGCATCTCAAGGCGCTCACTGAAGGCCCTCTGCTTGGCTCACCTTGAAGCTAAGAGGAGGAGAGTTGAATCTCTAAAACATTCAGTACAGTCACACCTCCTGACCTTATGTGAGATTAAGTCTGTACAGCCATATCTATCCCTGCCTATGACAAACTATGATCGTTTTCTTTTAACTCGATTCAGATTTTGTATATTTTTTAGATTGGTGTCACTTCCAAAAATGAACTCATGGATACGTACTTTGCCCTTCTGCCCGTGCGATGTCACCTCACAACAATCGGATATCCATATCCTATTTTTTTGCAGACTCTATAGTGCCTTACGTAGAGAAATTATAATTCCCTTTTTAAAAGAAATGAATTTTACCAGATGTCGCCCAGCCTTTTTAGAGCTCCAGAAAATGGATACGGTTCTAACTGTATCTGTGGTTTTAAAATTTTTAAAGAGTGTTTTTAAACTACGGAAACATATGATAACAGAAATCTGATAAATGTCTAGTTCTTTTTCCGTTTTAAGAATCTGTCTTTTTGGTCCTCGGTATTGAACTTACTCTAAGAGCTGTAATTATTGTAATTTGTTTTTGATGTTTGTTACTTTCTTGGTTACCTGTTTTTAACCGAATAAAGATCATTGAATCTGAATCTGAATCCTCGACATCCCTCGCCGCAACCACATCACACCCCACCGGAGAGCCCTGCACTGGCTTCCAGTCAACAAGAGGATCACCTTCAAGCTCCTCACCCACGCACACAAGGCACAACACCGGACCAGCATACCTTAACAGACGCCTCACCTTCTACAACCCCAACCGCCAGCTCCACTCCGCTGACCTCGCCCTCGCCACCGTCCCCTGCATCCGAAGAGCGACTTCCGGCGGCAGATCTTTCTCCCACCTCGCCGCCAAGACCTGGAACAACCTCCCCACCCTCCTACGGTAGACCCAGGACCTACTAACCTTCAGGAGACTGCTCAAGACCTGGCTATTAGAGCAGTAGCAGCATCCTTCTCACCCCCGCGCCTTGAGACCCTCACGGGTGAGTAGTGCGCTTTACAAATGTTCTGATTGATTGATTAATTGATTGATAACCTTGTGGTGTTAGGGGACTTTAACATTCATCCATGTGGAGACCCTAGGACCACTAGTACTGCTAATTTAGGCTGCCCCCGGATGAGTGGATTCCATTTTAAACACCTTACCCAGGAGGAACAACTGAACAACATATTAAATGAAATCGACATGTCACTCATGTCTATTCGACCGCAAAGCTCTTGTCCCCTCTTTTAAAGGGAGAGTAAATGGTTCATTTATAGACTATATTTTAATTTCATCTCCGTTACAGTCTTTATTTTGCGGGTTTATCATCTTGGAAAGTGTTTATAGCAATCATTATCCGCTTTGTGTCCAATTGCGTGGTCCCCTGTTATGTAGAAATACAAGGGTGGAAACAAAGGGTACAATAAGACCAACGGATGGTAGGCGACGGTTTAAATGGACCCAGATCACCCCAGAGGTTTTTTACCGTGAAGTAAGAGGGTCATGTGCAGTTGAACTAGTGCTTTGTACCACCCAAGGTACTCTTCCGGAAGACGTTCTTAGCGCTTTTAACACTATCTCCATTAAAGTCGGGGAGCTCTTAAGTGCTCCAGCACATAAAGTAGTCAATCCATCTCCTGGATGGTTTGACTTGCTTTGCTCCCAGGCGGCGAGGAAGCTGAGGGAGGCCCTGAAGGATATTCCAAGAAATCAAATCCTGGTTCGAGCCTGTCCAAAGAGTATAAACTGTCATTGGTTAAACGGAAGGGTAATCTGAAGGAGGAGGCATGGAGGAAGCTGTTAGAGTCGAGCACCCTCAGGAATAGCTCCAGGTTCCGGAGCATTGTTAACAGACCGCTTTTTGAGCGCGAAGTAGGGGGGCCACTGGGATCCCACATTACTGAGGATGAATGGGTGCTTCATTTTAAAACAGTTTGAAAGCCAAAAGGAGGAATCCCATCAGATAGGTGGTGTTACGGTACCCCGGTAGTGGTTTTTGAGCAGAGTGAGGTGGAGGCCGGTATCGCCTGGTTAACCAGCAACTAAGCTCCAGACCCAGACGGCATCCCCCGGACCTCTATAAGTCAGATCCTTCTTTTTGGTCGCCAGTACTTTTGGCGGTGTTTAATGCAGCTGCCAGGGACGGCTGTCCTGAGTCTTGGGCCACCTCAACTATCGTACCTGTTTCAAAGAAGGGGGACCGCAGTAGCACTTTTTACTATAGGCCGATCTCCCTCCTTGATTCAGTGGTAAAGGTTGTGGGTTGCGTATTACTAGAACAATTATCCACCTGGGCTGAGGAGATATTTTCAGATATTCAATATGGATTCCGCCCGGGACGGTCAACCGTGGCCCAATGCCTCAACCTATCTATGGCACTTAATAAGTATACGATCGCTCGCTCTGGAACCATCTACCTGGCCTTCATGGACCTATCGTCCGCTTTTCATTGTGTCAACCGGGTTAAACTGTGGCAGTCCATGAGGGCTATGGGGGTAGAGAGTAATATTGTTAACTTTCTAGAGAACTTACACGAAGGCCAATGTTAGATTCTCCCATGATCTTCGTGTCTCTAAGGATTTTGACATCAGGAGGGATGTACGGCAAGGCTGCATTTGGCCCCATTTTTGTTCAATCTTTATATTAATGATTTGGACAGAGCATTATTATATGCAGGGGTAGATTATCCGCATGTAGGGCGTTGGTTGGGCTCCGGTCCTACAGTATGCGGACAATGCTGTTCTCTTAACTAGAACTGCCAGGGGTCTCCAATCTTTGTTAGACGCCTTTTTAACCTTGATGGCGGATCGTGATCTGGTCTGGGAAGGACATGGCTTTTGTAGTTCGGACTGGACTGTTCCCATGGGGCACAGGGTCAGTGCTGATTTGCATATCGCCATTGTCTAACCCAGGGTGGTGTGGAGTGGAAAAACGATGGATTTGGGCCCAGATCTTTGGACTGGGGTGAATGTGTGACATTGATCCACATTCTGTCCATCACTGTTGTGTTTGCAATTAGGCGGATCGTGATCTATCAATTAACTCAAAATCTTACATAATGCAGGTCGGGATACGGCCCAAAAAAAGTTTTCAATTTAAAGTAGGTCCTGATATAGTTCCACTGACTACTGTTTTCTCAATTAAAATGAAAGCCACTACTTCGGAGGAAAAAGGGGGACCTGGTGCGGGTAAATGCTGCTATCTTTAACTTTGCCGTTAAAATAGATAGGCGTCGAGGGGCGTGGCTTCGCGAGCGGCAATGGCGGTCGCAGCTTACTATAGCTCCCGCTTGCCCGTGATACATCCGATCAATTATCCTGGTCCCCGAGCCTCTACAACACACCCCAAGTGAGGCGATTGCAGCTGAGGGCACCGGGCCTCCTCCGGTGTGGTCGGCGGCGATTCTGGCGCGTTGACCGCGGCTGGGAGGCAGGGAGAGGAGTGCGGCCTGGCGCACGGCCGGGAGCCGGGACCTCGATTTTGGCGCTCCCCGTCCGTGGAGCACCTGTGTGGCGCGGCCGCCTTGCCGCTTCTCCGGCACTGAGACGACCCGGCGGGACGAGAGACAGTTGACACTGTCCCCCGGGAGCCAAGCCACTGCTTTAAAGGTCCGGAGGGGCGAGGGCTCGCCCCATTGGTTGCAGCGGCCTAGCGGAGCCGGGGGCCTCGAGTTTCGCGGCTCCCGCCCGGGGCTCGCGGTGAGCTGTGGCCGCTTCCGGGACTGGACGACGCCTCACTGCTGCTCCTTTACAAACGACGACCTGATCACAGCGGAACGACGATTGGTGGGCCCTGTAGCAGACGGCACATTGTGAGTACCCACATCTGGACCCCCGGGCATTAACAGCAGTGGCGGCAGGAGTAAAGGCGCAAAGAGGGTGAAACAAGACCCAACCAGTGCGCTAAGTGACTCACGGGCCACTGGTGGCGTGGGGGTGGATCCCGAGGCCTGCCTTAACTCACCTGAGCTGAGATACTGGATCGGGTATCCGGGAGAGCGCACCTGGCAGTGGGGAGTGATCGGCTGAGGGGGTCCCCGCTGGGCTGGACAGACGAGGTGGGAGACCCCATACTGCCACGCCTGTATTGACTGTCGGTGGCCCACAGGCAGGTGGCGATCATGACCCGAGGAGGAGGCGGCAGCCAAACCAAGCAGCCGACCATAGATAAGTTCACAGGACCTACTGGAGGCCCAGGCCCCTCGGGTGGGGGACAACAACAAACCCCCCCCCCCCGGACAATACAGCTCTTATGGCCGCCATCACCCAGTCCAGGGACATCCTGGACGCCAAAATCGGCGCGGTAGGCGCGGATGTTACCTTGATACGCCAAGACCTACGGAATGCTGTGGCGTGGATTACCGACGCAGAATCCAGAATCTCAGTGGTGGAGGACGATGTGGGATCCTTGAAGAAACGACTAGCGGTGGTGGAATCGGTGCAGAAGAATCTGGCGCTTAGGGCTGAGGATGCGGAAGGACGCGCTTGTCGTAACAATCTCCGATTTGTTGGCTTTCCGGAACGCTGTGAGAAGGGGAACATGGAACAGTTCCTTGCTCAGTGGCTGCAGAGCTGGCTGCCTCCGGGGACCCTGTCCATTTGCTTCATCATTGAACGCGCCTTGACCCAGAGGCCGCCGGAGGGTGAGCGGCCCAGAGCAGTGATAGCTAGACTGTTGAACTACCACGACCGTGATGTCATCCTGCGGGAAGCGAGGACCAGGGATGCCATCCTCTATGAAAACCGGAAGATCATGGTTTTCCCAGACTATACCAAACTCGTGCAGCAGAGGCGACAGTCCTTCATGAATGCTAAGGCGAAGCTCCGTGGTTTAGGTCTCCAATACTCCCTGCTGTACCCAGCTCGCCTGAGAGTTATCTTCCAATCCAAGACGCTGTTTTTTGACTCTCCGGAAGATTTGTTTAAATGGACGGATGAAACGGTGGCGCTCAGGCCACATGCCCAACCGGGACTGAATCCGGGATCTTCAAGGGGTTCATCGCCGGAACGAGGAGATCGACCGACCAAGAGTAGGACACCGGAGATCTGGATCACGAAAGCGGTCGGCCTCTGTCTCTGGTGCACAGGGTGGCGGCAGAACCGAAGATTCGGACCAATCTGGGAAGTGACACTAATGGTTTCAGGTACTCTGTGCTCCCTGTTTGATGGTATGGCTCCCGGGGATTGGAGAGGTAATGGCGGTGGCCCGGCGAACTGGACGCTTTATTGATGCCTCAGCGTCATCTCGAGACTGTGTTCTTGGATTTGAGTGGGGTGGTGGGAAATGGCTCGGGGACAGCCGATTGGGGGCGGTCCCTCTCCTACCTTCGTAGGAGTTGTTTTGGGGGGGGGGGGTTGTGACAACTGAGTTTAAGGGAGTTGGGATCCATTGGCATGGTTGGTCTTGGGCCCTCCGTTTTGGGCTTGGGACTGCACATGCCGCGACAGATGCTTCATAGTTTTGTGAGGTGTAGGGGGGGGGGGGGTTGGGGAGTGTGGGCAGTAGGTATAGAGGTGGTTGGGGTTGGGGAGGTTCCGGGTACGTGGGCAGGGACAGCTGTTGCTTTTCTTGAGGTTTTTGGGTCTTGGGGCAGATGGGGGGGGATGCACGTGTTCTTTACAAAGCTACAGTTGCTGAGGCGTGGTGGGTGGTGTGGGTGCAGAAGGCCTTCGTGGTGGGATACACCTGCCTATGGCTGATATAGTACATAAACTCCCAGCGGCATCTCTGCGAGTGGTTACATGGAATGTCAGGGGAATGCTGGACAAGGTGAAACGTGGGGTGGTCCTCCGCTGGGGAAAGGGAGCAGCTGCGGATGTGCTCCTGCTTCAGGAGACCCATATGATGGGGTCAAAGTTGCTCAGTATGCAGCGGTTTGGTTATCAGCAGGTATACCACGCTGGCTTCTCCAAGGGATCCAGAGGGGTGGCTGTCTTAATTCATCGTAGAGTGGCCTACGTACATGAGAAGACGTGGGCAGACCCGCAGGGCCGCTATATATTTGTCAAGGGCATAATGGGCACAGAGCCCGTGGTCTTTGGGAGTGTGTATGCTCCCCCCCCCCCCCCCTTCAGTGGGCCCTGGCTGAGAAACTGTTCCAGATATGGGAGGATATCCCTGAGTCCCTGGCGGTGATTGGGGAGACTGGAATGAGGTGATGGACGTGGGTATGGACCGCCAGAGGCGCCAGGACCTGGGTGGGCCGGCCCCTTCCCCTCCCCCCCCCCCCTCCCCCTACCAGGCTACATGCGATGAGTGACGGTATGGGCTGGATCGATGCCTGGCGACATATGCACCCTACAGTGCGCGAATATACGTATGTGTCTGCTGTACATGGTTCCTTTTCATGTCTGGATTATGTGTTTGTTCCCACGGTGTGTATGTGCAGGGTGCGAGCAGCTGAGATTTTACCGAGAGGTCTATCTGAACACTCCCCGGTGTCAATTGAGGTAGAACTCCTTAGGAAACGTCAACCTTTCAGATGGAGGATGTCCTTGTGGCATCTCCAACAACCTGGTTATGTCAAGCATCTTCGAGAGGCCATAGACCATTATTGGCGGGAGAACCTAGTTGATGACATTGACGCAGTGGTGGTATGGGAGGCACTGAAGCCTACTGTGCGAGGGGTGGACATTGCATGGAGCACTGCGGCCCGTCGTGGGCGGCGCGAAGCGATCACAGCAGCTGCGGCACTGGTAGCAACATTAGAGCGGCAGAGTCGGGGGGGAGGGAGTGAAGTGGGCGTACGGCTGCTTCTCCAGGCACAGCAATCCTATGCGTCGGTCTTACTGGATGAGGCCAGACAGGCGTGGCTAGCCACGCGGAGCAGGATATATCAGTGGGGTGATAAATCGAGTTCCCTGCTTCATAGACTATGTCAATATAGCGTTCAACCCATCACGCTGCCTGGCCTTCTGGATGCTGACGGGGTAGCTATCACTGATCCTGCTGAGTTAGCGGCGAGCTTTGCCACCTACTTTGAGACACAATATGCTCCGTGTGACAGCTTGTCGGTGGACGAGGTGGCTAAATTCATTGATGACTTGCCCCCTAAGGCAGTGTCGGATGAGACCAGGGATTCCTTGGAGGCTCCCCTGAAGGCGGAGGAACTGGGGGAGGCCCTAGGACAGCTCAATGTAGGTAAGGCCCCCGGGCCGAGTGGATTCCCATGTGAATTTTATAAAAAGTTTCATGTGCAACTAGGGTCCCATTATCGCCGTGCACTTGAGGCGGCACGTGCACAGGGCAGGATGCCTCCAGATTGGCGCCATGTCGAGGTGGTGGTTCTCCAGAAGCCGGGTCGACCCCCCAATAGGCACGACTCATATCGTCCCATTTCGTTACTCAACATAGAAGCCAAAATACTGGCCAAGGCCCTGGCGAATCGGCTGCTTCCGTATATAACGGATCTAGTACACCCGGACCAATCCGGATTTATGCCTCGCAGGGCCACGCGCCATAATATTCGGCGTGCTTGGGCGGCGGTGGATGCTATGGGGGCCACAGGTGAACAGGCGGCTTTGTTGCTTGCCGATATCAATAAGGCATTTGACTCGGTGAGCTGGGCATACCTCTTTGAGCTCCTGCCCCGTCTTAATCTGGGCCCGGTGTTTCTGTCATATATTAAGCTGCTTTATACCGATATCACGGCTGCAGTGCGTATTGCCGGGGCGGTGTCGGGGACCTTCCGCATTGGTCGAGGAACCCGACAGGGATGCCCTTTCTCCCCGTACCTGTTCGCCCTGACCATGGAGCCTCTAGCCGCCTGGGTGCGTATAGATGCACAAATGCGAGGATTTGTGTGGCCCGGGGGCCTCTCTGATAGGATTGCGTTATACGCCGATGATGTCCTTTTCTTCCTCACCGACCTGCGGCGCTCAGGGCCACGGGTATTGGAAATAATGCGGGTCTTTGGAGAGGTCTCGGGCCTGTACCTGAACTTGTGCAAATCTAGCCTGTGGGTCCTTGGGGGTGATACTGTGGCTGACCCCTGGACGTTGGAACTGCGGGTAGCGGATGGTGGGTTGAAATACCTGGGAGTGTTCCTTTCGGAATCGGTGAGCCTCACGTGGGAACGCATCGTGCTGCCGGTTTGGGAGAGAGTGCAGGCTGATGTGAAAATCTGGACTCGGATGCCCCTTAATATATTTGGCCGGTCTGCCATCTTCAAGATGGTGGCACTTCCGCGCCTTCTGTATCAGCTGCAGAACTACCCCCATCCAGTCCCTTCCTCATGGTTTCGGCAGGTAAACTCCGTCCTAGGACGGTTCCTGTGGGCTGGGGGCTCCGCCAGGGTGGCGCTGCGTACGTGCTTCCTATCTACGTATTGTGGAGGGCTCGCCACCTCGGACCTCATGTCCTACTATCAAGCTGCTCAATTGCTCGTCCTCAATGACTGGTGGTACGGCGATAGTAGTGATCTGGCCTATGCTCTAGAGCGGGTCTTGATGGGTGAAAATACGCTTCATACGCTCCTTTACTCGGCTCGGCTACGACGGGGGTTGCCTAGAGTCACGAAAACTGTCTTCGTTGTATGGCGACAAGTGCTGCGGCGCATGGGCTGGTGGGGTAAGCTAACGGCGGCAACACCACTGTGGCATAACGGTCGACTGCCTGCACTGGCCTCACTATCGGGCTTCGATGGATGGGACGCGATTGGGATCTCGTTGCTGGGACATGTGATGTCCGGAGTTGCCCTCAAGTCGTTCCAGGACCTCAGTACGGAGTTCCACATGCCACGGACCCAGTTCTTCCGGTATCTGCAGCTTCGACATGCGCTGACACCCAGCATTGCTAACTTAGACTCGCTCCCTGAATTTAGCCCCATTGAGGCGAAATTGTTTATGGGCGATCTCGGAGACAAAAAAGTATCCCGTATATACCAAACGATGGTCACTCACTGCTCTTCTGACCTCCTTCCCCTGCGGACGGCTTGGGAGGCAGACATAGGTCCCATGGACGAAGACGATTGGCGGGAAGCCCTGGAGTCCCCACGTGGGGCTGCCATCGCAATGCGGCTCAGGTTTATCCAATTTAAAATTCTCCACAGGGCTTACTACACCCGCGAGCGATTGTGGAAGGCTGGATTGATTGAGTCGCCGGAATGCCTGCGTTGTGGGGTGGAGGTCGGCTCACTGCTCCATACTGTATGGATGTGTCCAAGAATAGCTGGGTTTTGGAGAGGTGTGTGGAGCTGCCTGTCTGACGTGCTGAATTGGGACCTGCCACGCACCCATCGCTTAGGAATGCTTCATATTCTTGAGGGGGTGGGGGGAAATGTTTATAAACGTCATTTATTACTACTGGGGCTTGTCCTAGCCAAAAGAGACCTGGCACGAGCTTGGAAAGACGTAAGGGCCCCTCCTCTGTGTGCATGGAAAGCGGGATTGGATTTTTGTATGGGTCTGGAGCGACCGATATTCGAAGCACGAGGGTGCCCCCGCAAACATTTTAAGATATGGAAGAGGTTGGCTGACTACAGAGATTTGACGCTGGATCCCCCAGTCGAACCTGAGGAAGAGCTCTAGGCATTCATCTGTGCATGGGCCTGTGACTTGCGCCATGCCTGCCGCACCATGCTCGCACAACGTTGTTCCTCTACACACGTGCACGGGGTTAGGGAGGGATACCAGGGAGGGATGGGCTGGGGGTGGTGGGAGTTGGGGTAGGGGTGGAGGGGGGGCAGTTTACAATATACATGTTTTGCCATGGTCCTAGTCTGGACTCAGATCCTGAGTTATACAATGTGTCAACATGTTTGGTGGTTTCTCCTGACTGTGGGGTGCCACATTGATTGCTTTGCTTGATTCACTCAATAAAATCTGTTGTAAAAAAAAAAATAGATAGGCGTCCATTTGCAGCCATGCTGAAAGTTGATCAGGCAAAAAGCGTAGCTACAGCCTGCTACAGTAGTGAAATTTGTGGACATACCGCAACTGATGCACTGCAGGTAGTGGAGAATACTTTTCTGAAGCGCATGTTGGCGCCCCGTGCAGTCTGTCGAACCTGGTGGCCCCTGAGGAATTGGGGGTGCCCTATTTAAGTGATTTCCTGGCTCTGCGCCCTCTTGTGTTCTGGCTTAATTGATGGTTGAACAAAGACTTAGCTCTCAGCCACCTGATCTTAAATGAATGCATGAATCTTGATAACATGTGCCGTATACAGTGGCTTAAATATATTAAAGCTAACTTTGAAGAGCTAGGGCGACCTGATTAATTTTTCAATCCTGAATCTATTGTAAAAAAGGATGTGGAGTTTGTTAGGGTAGCCTTCAGTAGCTTAAGGAAATTAGAAAGAGATGAGCGAGGAGTGTGGAAACAAAGTGTCCGCAAATTTCTAATGTTAAAAACAAATCCATCTGCTGAGCCATATCTCCTGGAGTCTCTTTCAAATTATGAACGTTTTTTATTGTCCAGGTTTCGCCTGGATCTTTTTCACCTCCTGCTTGCTGTTCCAAAAGGGTGCAGTAGAGGTCATGTGTTAGCACCCTGCGGCTGTAACGGTGAGTCTCCGCAGGACCTGCTACTTTTTATGTTCTTTTGCAAATTTTATGCGGTACCCCAGAGATATTTTTTAGTCCCTCTGCTAAAAAAGTTGGATTTTAATCAGGTCCGCCAAGCGCTGTTGTACCTGCAATTATTGAAGGCTGATTGTATATTTTTCATTGTTGTCTATTTGAAATCCACGGTGAGAACCAGGGCCTGTCTGGATAACTAGTTACTCAAGTGCTGATCAAACCCGAAGAACAGATTCATAATGGCTAGGCTATCTGTGTAGGTTAGTGCAAATTTGAGGGGTGTTTATTTTATCAACTTGTACACTTCATTGTTAGAGTGTCACTTGGGTACCAGTCCAGTGGTTTCCCATTTTAAGTGTTATGATATTGTACATGGATTGTCATTTTATTGTATCATGTTTTTGATGAAATTTGAATGTGTTGTAACTTTTATGGTTTTCGCATGTGTGAATTCAAATAAAGTTTATTTGATTTGTAGGTATTTTCTTGCCTAAACCTCCAGCATCCTTCTGCTAGGTTTGTGTATTCCATGTCTTGTTTGTGAGTGACAGGGGGCTGGAGAGGGCTTCGTCTCCAGCAGTCAGATGGGTCAGTGCTGGGCTGAATAGGACCTGTACTGAATAGAGAGTAGGGTGCGGAGATTTCCTTTCACTGACCTGAGCCCTCATAGAATAAAGAGTAGGGGGAGGAGATTTCCTTTCAGCTACCAGGGCCAGGTCTGCTCTCAAACAATGCTGTCTCCACCTCCTGCTAGGAAGCTGCATTGAACTGGTTTTGGCTGGGCACAGACACACTCGGGTATAAATATTGGGGCCCAGACCCCAGAACTTAAGATCATTTCTGGGAATCAAGACAAACCTTTGCCAAGGAGAAGATCCAAGAAAGCTGAAGGAGGAGACTGCCCCTGTGCTGTGCTATTTCTGGGGTTGGCCTGCAGTGGTTACTTTATTTGCCAAGGAAAGTGGAAGAGGACTTTTGTGAACTTTTCATAATCTTGAAGAATCTCCAAGGGCTTGAACTGAGCTTGCCTCCTGCCTGAAGTCTCAAGGATACAAGACTTCACCACCAGCTCCCCTGAATACCCTTGCAGGGAATTCTACCTGCAGAGACGTGCCTACTGTCGTTTGGGCCCTCTGCGTGTCGCTGGGAGCTGGAAACGCAACACGAGGACAAGCATGTTGTCGCCACAGTAGTTGCCGTCGTATCGCCGAAGAAACGTGCCGCATCACCGGAGAAACGGGTCGCCGCCGCAGAGGTCGCTGTCGCATCACCGGAGAAGCGTATCGCAGGGCCTACCGCGGATCAGCAGTTACCGAGTTCGCGGCACGGCCGTCGGGCATGCACGCATCACATCCACATTGTCGCATCGCATCAAAGATGCCATTTTGTCGCATCGCAGCGGATAATCACATCGAGGCACCATCTAGTCGCATCTTCACCGGGCCACAGTAAGAAACGGAGATTAACTTCCATGTGACCCTTTTGTTTGCATTGCGTGACGCATCCAAGGTACTTTGAGAGTAAAGTGTTGCATTTACCATCTACCTTGAACTAAACCATTTCTACCATTTTAAAGTCGATTTTTGATTACAGTATTGTGGATTTTTGTTGTTGGGTCTTGTGTGAAGTCTAGTGAGGATTATTTATTTTTTCTAAACTGGTGTGGTGTCCATTTGTAGTGTTTTCACAGTTTATTGTATGTGTTCACAAATGCTTTACACACTGCCTCTGAGATAAGCCTGTCTGCTCGTGCCAAGCTACCAAGGGAGTGAGCAGCGGTTATCCAGTAGTGTACCCCTTTCCCTGATTAGAAGCAAGGGCCCCTACCTGGTCAAAGGCCCCACCTCTGCCATGTAGAGACCCCCAATTCTAAAAAGTGTGGTTTGAGATTACTATTCCTCTGTGTCACAGGAAGGGGTTAGATCAAGTTCTAGTTTCCATGATAAGGAGCTCATGCTCTATTTCAGTGGTATGGTTTGATGTCTGTGTACCCTTAGCCTAGTCCGGTCATAGGCTGATTACCCTTTGTGAGGCAACATAGTGTTATGGTTTCTATGAAGCGTTATGCCAACATTCCTTGTCTCTCTGATATGGGTAAGGTTGTCCATATGATTTCTTACACGGGTTTCCAACAGTCCCTCTGGTGGAGCGTTTTATTTGCTCCACCTGTGATTCTTTTAACAGCCGGGTTACTATGACTGTCTACTTTTATTCAGGGATCTTGTTTTGGCAGTTCAGTTCGCTGACCAGCCTCCAAGGATGGTGTTGCCTGGGTATCTAATTTTAGGGTAAGAAATCTGCGGCTAGATGTCTGTCAGATGAATAAGTTACTTACCTTTGGTAATGCCTTATCTATCCACAGATTCCTTAACAGTTCACCCATACTCCCTGCTCTGCGAACAGCTAGCCCTGTTACCTACAAGTTTACTTTTCTGGTATTTCGATGGCCTTCTTTAGGACTTCGGTAATTGTTTGACACAGAGTGTAGGAGAGTAGGATCTGCTTCTTATAGTTACCCCCACTTTTTGCTAATGTTTCACTGTTTTTCGACTTTAGTCTGGCTGGGACCTTGCCATCTAGGGCCCCAGCCTAGCTGCTTCGTCTCTAAAATGATTTCATGTACTTTAAGTACACCACAGATTGGATTCTGGGGTATCCTTATACGTCCCTAGTATATGGTATCCTATATACCCAGGGCATAGGTACCCCTGAAGGGGCTGCAGCATGTATATGCCACCCCTGAGAGACCATTCAAAATGACACAACAGGTCTGCTACAGCAGCCTGTGTAAGATGGTGTATGCACCCCTTACTTAGATAAAGTTTCCCTATATCTACCTTATATCACTACACGTATAAACCTATCAGTCACTCCTATGGCAGGCCTCATCAATCCTGAAGGTAGGGTGCTGGGTTTTGTGTGAGAGGGTGCCCATGCATGAGCAGGGCCCCTCTGCAGCCTTTGGAATCTATTCTCCGGGGTTGTTCTGTGATGCAGCCAACCATATATAGCCTCGCGGTACATGCTAACTTTGAAATGGCTGGAAGGAAACATGTCGTGTTTGATGTCAAACACCTTGGAATCATACCTCCCCACCAGTACTGGCGGGGGAGGTATGATTCCACCCTCCTAAAGGGAGAAATATGACTACACCGGTACACACGGTACCAGCTTCACAGAACCCTCGCATCACAAAATGGATGCTACCAGCCACAGACACATGTCTGCCTTCCTGCTGCCGGACGATGCTCCAGCAGGGGAGGCTGGACAATAGGTTTCCTGTCACAGGGAGGTGTGACCACCTCCCAGACAGGCTTTAGTATATTGGGGCTGGGTGGGTGCACTCCAAGAGTGCTTTGATGTCTGCACTGGGGGCACATTTGGTGTCCTGTGCATAGTCCAGCCCAAACCGGTTGCAGGGGCTATCTGGACAAAGGACATGGGTGTAGCCTCCCCTCTGTCCTGACCCTCCCATAGGTGGGTCCCCAGAGTTTATCCCACCCTTTCCTTGGGTATAAAGATGGAACCCCTGGCTACAGGACTTTAGATTTACCTGGATGAAACTCTGCTACAGAATCCCAGAACTTCAACTATCTTCACTTCTTTGGATGACCTAAGAATCTCCCTTGGAGTAAATGATTTACTCCCCTGCAAGGCAGGCACCAAAGACGCATCAGTCCGGTTTGCAACTACGCAGCTTCTGAAGGACTCAGAAGACTTTGCAACACAGGAGGTGGGTTTCCAAGCTTCCCCGAGGCCGATCCGTGCTCTCAGCATACCTGAGATCCAAAGCCCTCGTGGGGAACGTGCAACCTGTAAAAAAGGGTTATTAAAAGGGTTATTACTAGACGCACAACTGTTTGATAGGGTTTCAAAATCTGTGTGGTGCTCCAGAGAATCGCCTTCTGGCTGGGGGCGTGGTTAATACAATGAGGTAGCACTCTCGAAACTGAGAAATGTCCTCCGGGCTCCTCAATTGTCCTTATATGAAGGTTTCAATAAAGATTCTAATAAAGTAAACGAAGTACCTCATTGAACGTGCAACCTGAACACTGTGCACATTTGCAGCAGCATATGCTTTTTGGTGATCCCTGAGGCTGTGCTTTGGGATACTTGTAGTCCAGACCCCAAGCAGAGATTCCACCGAAGATTACTGGCCTACACTCCACGAGTGACCCGTGGGCTGGTATTTAGTGATTCCTCTCGAGCTCCCTTCGCGATCCCTTGTCCGTCGACTTGTGGGTCCCTGAGAAGGGTACTGTAACTTTCAACAGGCTTACCTGGTTGCTCCAGACGGGCCCTGACTCACCATTGCTTGGGAAGTCACCATGACCTTGCTGGTCCACACCGAAGCTTTTTCACTCTCACCACGTGGGTTGCTGTTGCCAAGGTGTGTTGGTCTCTGATCCGGACACCGACTCACCAGCACTCGACCTACTTTGTGGGACAGCTCGCCTGCGCTCTCTGGTCCCCGTGGCAGCGGAGTCAAGATTCACCTCATCGCACCTGAAACACCCGACATTGGTGGGCATTGATCTACTGGGCCACCAGGTGACACCCTGAAGTGGCCCAGACTCTGTCCCCTCTGCTTTCAGGTTCTTCACAGCTCCAATCCAGGTTTGGATCACACCAGACACTTTTCCTTTCCACGGTAGTGGCACTTTGCAGGAACTCGCCATTGAAGACAGCGACGATTCCTGACACCATTTGACACCTATCCACCTGGCTTCCCTGGGTGAGGTAACACGAGTACTCCGGTGCTCACATGGGTGCTGGCCTTAGAACCTTCCAAGTCTAAAAGGGTTTGCTCCAAGTCCTCTCCGAAGTGTCCCTAATCTTTAAAATTCCAACCGCGACTTTCTCATAGGATTGTAAGGAGCTCACAGTTGTGTTCTCACACTGCACGCGTCCCCCGTCGGTCCCCTGTGTCACTACCTTGCGTGGTTCCTTGGGGTCCCATCGATTCTACGTGCTCTAGGGACTGTGTCTAGCCAAGTTGTGGTTCTTATGCCACTTTCTTAATATATGGTTTGGTCTCCCCCTGGGGCCCATTGTATATTGTGCTATTTACTTACTTTCTAGTGTGTTGATATTGTGTATCTTGCTCTCTAATCTCACAAAGAGGTTAGTAGAGAGTGTTTAGTAATAAATAAATATATTTTCTATATACTTTGTGTGAGTCTCCTTTCATTTGGTCATTGAAGAGGTTATAATCTGGTAAACCAAGCTGCTTTACACTCCTTCAAGACTTAGCCTGAAGGCTGCTCTCCATAGCTACCATTAGGATAGATTTCAATAAAGGCTGTCTTAAACCTATTCATTAATAAGGGTTGTTTTGACTGGTGCAAGGTGCCCACTAGAACTAGTGGACAGCATATACCAGGCCAACTTGTCACACAGAGATGTCTCTTTTTTTGGCACACTGTTTCCATAGGCAGTGTCTATAAGTGGCTTTGCGCTGTTTGTGCGAAAAATAGTCACTGTAGAAACTGAAATCCGGGTGTCGGGTGGGGGGTTATATGGACCCCTTGGTGTCCCATCCGGAGGACGACATCGCTACAGAGTTGCTTGACAGCCTGAGCTACAGCCAGAGGTACTGCTGCACAAAAAGTTCCGGATACAGTCTGGCATCTGGGGAGAATTCTATGATAAGGTATCTATGGCTAGAGTCTGTCTCTGCCAGTTAAGGCGTTACCGAAGGTAAGTAACTTATTCATAAGGCCCTTAGTGCAGGTTTACATACAGAAACCTCTCTCAGTCCAGAGAGGACCTGAACTCCGTGGCAGGAAAAGTATCCATACATCTAATTACACCAAGTGGAATGAACATCCTATCACCAATGTTTCTCAAGACCAGGCATTCCATGAAAACGCGTTTCGGCTAACAGATAGCCTTTCTCAATACAAATCACATTTTCTGTAAGGCTACGGACTCATGTGCTCTTTATATACAGATAGTTTGCTGAACATAAAAAACTTTCTCTTTTAAAAAAAAAAAAAATAATAAATAGATTTTAGGTCCTCATATAACATCAATGGATGTATAACGATTTGGTTAGGCAGTTCAACCGACCACTCTGGATACTTCCCCTTTCAAACAGGGGGAGATGCCGAGTATCCTCGATGTTCCAGGAAGTGATTCCTCCGTCTACGATTAACCTATTGGTATTTTAATATAGATTGAGATTGTGATGGCCAGAAACTGCTCGCTACTGAAAGCTGCTGTGCTGTGCAAGTTTGCTCAGGGCACATTTTTGCAATTTTCATTTGATTCTTTAAATCCTGCTTTTAACTGTGATTTTTTATTCAGTGATTCTTAAAGTTTACTTGTACTCTGCACTGTGTTTGCCATTTAGGAATAGTCCACTAAGCCGCTCACATGACCTGTGGTGCCCGTATGTAAGAGCTGGCCCGCCTCAAACAAGGTCAGCGTGATGGTGTCTGCGTCACACAGTAGGGGAATAAAATGCAGTGCTGACTGACTGTGCAGTAGATGCACCAGGGGCGCACCAAAGACAAGCCCATCTGCACCCGGAGTGCGCTGTGCGCCAGGACCCCTGTCCGTTTTTCTTACACTACCTACTCCAGAATCCCTGGGGTCCCTGTAGACCTGTTTAAGTCAAATAAGACCATATGGGCTCCAATTATCACTCAGGTAATCTCTGCTAGCTGCTGGTCCCCTTTTTTAGTATTTTGGGCAGAATCGATTATTGTCCCAATCTTTAAAAAGGGGGATCGCCAAGACCCGGGATGTTATAGACCCATCTCATTATTAGACTCCCTGATTAAAGTTGTAGGCCGTATAATTCTAGAACGGTTACAAGATTGGGCAGAGGATAATAACGTCTTATCCGATATCCAAGTAGAACAGAGCTTAAACCTAGCTACCTTTGTTGGGAAGTACACACGGGCAAAAAAGGGAAGGCTGTTCCTGGCTTTCGTGGATCTCACTGCAGCCTTTGATTCTGTGAGGCATGATCAGCTATAGGAGATCCTCCTGGCGTGGATATACAGATCATCCACTTTCTCAGGTTTTTGGACAGTGCTGCCAAGGCGCAAGTGTGATTTGGCCTGAGCAAAGACCGCTTGGCCCCATTCCTAATAAGGAGGGGGGGTCAGGCAAGGCTGTCTTCTGGCCCCCTTTCTTTTCGGTCTTTTATATTAACGGCCTTGGTGAGGCACTGCTAAAAGATAATCAAGACTTTCCCCAAATAGCTTGCCTCCTTATACCCGCCCTACTTTACGGGGATGACGCAGTCCTAATGTCACGCATGCAAGTAGGTCTGCAGAGGGTTTTAGATACTTTTTTCAACTTGCTGAGCAATCTCGGTCTTAAGTTGAATACCTCGAAAACCTTTATAATGAGGTGTGGCCGTGGTAGCCAGAGGTGTATGGACATGTTTCTGGAGGGACAAAAGATAGAGCCTGTAAAGAGATTTCCATATCTTGGAATACTCTTTGACCATAATGATTCTTGGGTCCAGGCAGTATCAGCAAAAAAATATAGTTTTCAAGGACTACAACTGCCCTTGCCAATTTTTCAAAAAAACTGGGCAGGAGACCACCTGTAGAGCTTACCCCGATCTACAAAGCGAAATGTGTCTCCGCAGCCATGTACGGGGCAGGGGTGTGGGGTTTTGCCAATGTCCATCCAATACAAATTGTGGAAAACACCTTCCTTTGTTACCGCCTGACTGTGAATAGATTAGCTTTATTGTTTGATTAATAAAAATCATTACAATGTTGAACATGCATCATTAATAAAAAACGTATGTCGGATAATTGATAAAGTATTTACACATAGTACGAGAGACTGGTGTTGCCCGGATCCTGTGTTTTTGCTTACATTGTTTCACCTTAGTACTTTTTTTTATTTTTTATTAAAGAATCTTCTCAGGAGCGTCCATTTAGTCTGTTTGTACCGTCACAGTGAATTGAAAATCAAATTAATCCATAAATAATTTTAAAAAACTGATAATCTATATTTGTTAATAATAATAAAAGATTAACTTCATCTAGACACTACAACTTTATAGGGAGTGATTAAGAAACAGTTGGGAGCCGTGGTTGGCCCTTCTAATTTAACATCTGCTGAGGCCGCAGGACTAGACCTTAGTCATTAAAAGTTAGTGACTAATACGACTGGTAGTGCACTTCCATTTATATGGTAAAGTCCCAGCATATGATAAATTAAGTGTTCCTGGGATGCACAATAAGGCAAAACGATCTGTGTGAAAAAAATGCCACAATCAACTACTGTTGGATGAAGCGGGGGACTTCCTCCCCCTAACTGTTGTTGACTTGCTGGCTCTCTCTAATTATAAATCTTCCTGCTGCTCTAGCCGCAAACTTGGTGTACCGGATATTAAGCAGTGAGTTATCCGGGTTCATTGATGCGAGGATAGCTTGTCGACACGTGCGAATGCCAAGTTTATTCCATTCGCTCTTTAACAAGATCTTCCGGTCGTCGAGTAGTTTCGGACACAGACATACCACATGCTCAATTGTTTCCTTGCTACTCCCGCAGCCCCTGCACATTACGTTGGTATTTGCACGTTGCCAACTTAGCAAGTGATACAAGAATGGCCATTCGCCCTTTCTGAGGGCCATAAATCATTTTCCACAGCACTGAGTAGGTACATGACAAATAGGGTGCCATGATCCCTAGCTTGAACCCTGATACAATTGTCCAGGCGTGTTTACGTCAAGCCAAATGGGCTCTATCCGAGTGGAATGACCAAAGGCAGACGTTCCTTTTAATGTGGATTTTGAGTGCCTGCTGCGATGGATTCGAGCTCCAGATTTCTTCTATGTCCAGGAGTTTTAGAGAGTCTTGTAGATAACACCAGTATGATCTACCAAGTTGACCGGCTGTGATTTCCTGCCACAGAAAGGCCTCCAGGCTTCCTTCTCTGGAGGTACGCAACTTATTGCACAGTCGGATGAATGCTCCAGCCCCTACTGCTTGATGGTCTTGGAGAACAAACTCAAGACGTATTTGAGCAGGGTATGAAGATTTGAGAAGGCTCAACACTTGTTTGAATATTCTTGTTGTTAATTTCTTCATAAAGCTGTTGTCTTTCCCTTGCATGATCTCCTGGCTGTAGGTGAGGAAGTTGATGATGTTTGCCTTCATGACAGTTATGAGTGGGGTCAGACTTGGACCGGACAGTTGCCTAGCAAGAGTCTTAAAAGCCACCTGGATTGTCAAACCTTTAGCTTCTACCTCGTCTCTATGTTTAGAGAAGGACCCCCTTCTATCCATGTGGACCCCCAGGTACTTGTATGAAATGGCTTTATCAACACTTTTACATTTATATAGCCAACCACCACCTTGATATTTCCTTAACCCAAAGGTGATTGCCCTTGTCTTTGTTAAGTTCAATCGAACAAGTAGTCTCTGCAAGCCGACCCCGGTGTGGCTAAGCAGGACTAAGTCGTCCGCATACAATAGATTGCTAACTCTTACCCAGGCGAGTTTTGGAGGATGAGAATTAACTTTGTCAAGTGACTCCGACAAGTCAGAGACGAAAAGATTGAAAAGAAGTGGCGCCAACACACAACCTTGTTTCACTCCGCAGGATGTCAGTATTTTCCTTGAGGTATACGATCCGTCCCCAAGTTTTTGGCAGATCCATGTGTTAGTGTGTAGCGCAATTATGGCTCGTAGAAGCATTGGTGGAATCCCCTATTGCTGTAGTTTGAGCTATAATAGGCTTCGGGGTACACGGTCAAAGGAGGCCTTAAAGTCCACGAAACAGCCATGCATTAACATTCCTGAGGCAGCCACTTTATCTAACAGCGAGAACAAAGAACAAGGGAAACCTTACTCACAAGGAACCAGGGTGCATAGTTTATGTAAAGAACAGCGGTTCCAGTGGAGTGTTAGAAATAATATTCAATGGTAAATCAAAAGCATAATAGCTAGTCAAAAAAAAGGGTCACATAAGGGATAGCAAAGAGTAACACTGAGGTCTAGTCAAAGGAAATTTTTTTATGTTGTTTTCAAAAAAACTTTTCAAAACATTACCCATAGTCCTATGGGTAATGAACAAAGAATAATTTTGTGACAGTGCACAATGTCCCAAGTGTATTGTAAGAACCAAAAGCACAATTTAGGTGACATACAGTGACATTATATACAAGGTTTTGAGCAAATATTCATCAAAAGGAAGCAACCGTATTTTGAAATGAGGTCAAACACAGTGGTAAAGCAACTCTATACAATCATGAGAGCTGTCTTGTGGGTTCACTTCCAGTTATCGTCGACGGCGTTTCGACCCTGCTGAAATGTGGGGTCTCATCAGGACCTACGATGTGAGGGACATCTGAGTCTACAACGTTAGAGCACGTGAGGTGAGGAGTGACAACCATAAGGGAAGAGGATGTAAAAGTACTCACGCGTGGTGAACGTGCAGCTTCAAGGATGTTGACCGGTGGATGGGAGCCCTCGGTGGGGCTATCAGGTGTCTGGAAGGATGCCAGGACACGGGCAAACGATCGCGTTGGCAGTCTGGCCGGGTCCAACTGCTGCAGTGAGATCTGCCTTGAAGATCTCCGTACACGAGGGTTACCGTATAAACCTTGTTACGTGCGCAGGCTAAACTAAATGAGTTGGCAAGGTCGATGTTGCAGGAAAGGGAGAAGGACCGAGTATGAGTGATCGTGCGAGGAACGAAGAATAGAGAGTGCACAATGGTGCGAGCAGTACGCAGGTGCTATAGTGCAGTTAGAAGATATGTATGGCAAAAATGATGTATGCCTGATAATGACCGGTACATGTTGTATAGACACTGGTACAAAATACAAACAAATGAAACAGTTATAGTTTGGCACATGCCCGCTTATTCTAAATGCAATTTGTTATATACACAGTTTGGAGCTCAACACGATACGTGACAGTGAGGAAGGTATAGAGGCTAGGAACACATATGAGAACAAGTGGTGAGACTTGTCCCCTCAGTAATAGTGAAGTTTATGTTTTAAATAATACAAACAGTACTGGCCTTAGGGTCAAATTGATCATCAACAGGTAGTACAAGATATGTGCCATAGAGTCTGACCGGAATGGAGGTATTGTGCTGTCCTGTGGAGGCTCACACTCTAGCTAGTTTAGCGTGAATAAAAGAATAAAGGAAAGAGGTCGGAATGGAGGCCATCATGTGTGGATGTATTGGAGTGAGGGGGTGGTGAAAGTATGTACAGTGATGGGAGGGGAACAAGGCAATGTCAGTGCAGCAATTGCCTGAGAGGTATGGATAGAGACAGGACACCTCAGGTTAGTTAAGGGTGGCAACAAATCCACGCCACTCCTCGGCGGAATTTAGTCCTTTGTTGATTGAGTCGATTTTGTCAATCCAGTGGCACTCTCTCCGTTGGAGTATTTGTGCGAGGTCACCTCCCCTCTGTGGAATCTTGGCAATATCAATGATCTGCCATCTGATGTCGTCAGAGCTATGATTGTTGGAAATGAAATGGGATACCAATGGGGCAGTGAACACCTGTTGTTTTATGAGGTGTTGCCCTATCCTCGCCTTTATGAGTTGCTGTGTTTGCTCTATATATGGTAGATTACATGGACACCAAATGCAGTACACTGCGTTGCCCGTGTTGCAATTGCAGAAGAAATCTAGAGTCTGATTACAGATTCCATGTTGGAAAGTGGTGGTATTTTCTGTGTAGGGGCAACTGACACAGTTACCACATTTGAAATGTCCCTTGACCGGTGGGAGACCCCACGATGATTCCAAAGTGCCTTTCTTAGTTTTGGGTGCCTCTGTGGAAGATCTTACAAGATGGTCCATGATGTTCTTGGACCTTTTGTATGCAAACAATGGAATTTCCATGGATGGGTCTATACTTTTGATGATATTCCAATGTTTGATAATCAGACTGCGAATTTTGTTGGTGTGTACCCCAAATGTGGTGACACACACAATCTTTTGTACATGTTTCTTAGGGCGAGTAATGAGCAATTCCTCTCTCGGACAGTACCATGCTCGTTTGAGTGACCTTTTTACAATTTTTTGGGGGAAGCCTCTTAGGAGCAATTTGTTTGTGAGTATTTCTGCTTCTTTGAAATAGTCTTCTTTGCGTGCACAGTTTCTACGTGCACGTAACAATTGACCAAATGTCTCTCCTGATCTCATCCCTGTCAATACCAATCCTGTTGTTGATTATTTTCTCGAATAATCCATCTAATGTCCTCGGGATCATGGCCCAACTCCATGAATAATGGATAATTCTCCGAACACAGGACAATTTACCAGTATCTGTACCTTCTAATCTAGTAACAGATCTGGACTCTGCGTATTTCATCTTTTATTTAAGGCATAAAGTCTGGGTCTTGTTTCCAGTCTTTATATACCTGTTGGGTAAGTGATATATTGCTGGGCCTTTTATTCTAGGCTATTATCTGAAACCGGCTCCTAGTCAATCATTCAAATATCTGCATTCTGTCCCATGGCAGTTCCCCTTTTTTAGGGTCACTATGTGGAACCTATTTGAAGTCGCCACACATCATAATACATTGTTCACGATTATCTTATGACCTTTAAAGAACACTATGATATGCCTGTGCTCTGAATGTTGTGCAGGGACAAAATAGGAAAGAGAATCATGAGAATCGTTCATAAAGTGTACATCAGGATGACGTATACACTAAATTCACATTGTGGGGTGTATTGTTTCAGTTTATCTTATCTCTATTTATTTTAATTTATTTATGTTTCCTAGGAAAATTTACATTTCTATCATGACCGCCATGGTTTCCAACCCGTTTTGGGCTCTAAGCACGATCCAAAGCTTGAGACGGAAACATGTGATCTGTCACATGACCTCCGCCCAACTATTTCTATATCTTCGTGCAACCGCGGCGGTTTGATCGCATCACCCAGCTTTCACCACAACGCATGTTGCATCCTTCAACACGCGGGGAGTTTGGCTTGAGACACATCTTCTGTTAATTTTATAACAATTTGTAGTGCACACTAATACCCGCCGGTGTCTATGTGCTTACGATCTACCATGCTAATTTCCAAAAAGCCATGTCTTGAGCAGTTTCCTGAACTCAAGTAGAGAGGAAGTCTTCCTAAGGGAGAGGGGAAGTGAGTTCCATTCCTTTACTTCACTGCAGCTAAAACTCCTCCTCCTACTCCCCCCCCCCCCTCCCCATTTGCCATTTTAACTCTGGGGGTGGACATCAGGTGGGCATCAGCAGAGCGAAGTAGTCTATTTGGAGAGTACCAGCTAAGAAGGTACCAAAGAAATGATGGTCCTTCTTTGTGCAAGGCCTTATGAGCAATACAAAGAGCCTTGAATTTGACTCGCTGACCTTCTGGTAGCCAATGTAATTCCTGGATCCCTGTTCTGACAGACTGGTGTTTAGGGATATCCAAGACTAGTCTAGCCGCAGCATTTTGTACTGCCTGCAACCTTCTGAGTAAATTGGATTGTAAATTCAGATGCAACTCATTACAATAGTCCAATTTGGATAAAACCAGGGAGGTCAATACAGTTTTTCTGGTATTTAAGGTGATAAAAGGTAGTATCTTGCATAAGATTCTAATAGTAAGAAAAGAAGAGGACACTACCTTGGAGACTTGGGACTTAAGATTTAGTTTTTCATCTGTAATAACCCCCAGATTCTTTGCCTTGGCTACTGGCGTGGGAGGAGGGCCTAGGGTGTCTGGCCACCAAGCTGGCGACCACTGAGGTGAGAGGTCACCAAACAGCACCACCTCAGTTTTGTTTGAATTCAACTTGAGGCAATGCCTGCCCATCCAGTTGCTCAGGGTGACCATACAGTCATGAAGTTTGGTTGAATAATTGATATCCTAGTCAACTGCTGAGATAACCAGCTGGGTATCGTCAGCGTAGGAAGTAGGTACTAAATTAAAACTGCTGATCAAGGGAGCCAATTCGGAGACATAAATATTAAAAAGCGTCGGGCTTAGCGAGGACCCCTGTTGCACCCCGCAAGGCAGTGTAAAAGGCACGGACTTAAAATTGCCCATATGCACTGTTTGAATTCTATCTGAAAGGAATGAAGTCAGGAGGGAAAGGGCTTTTCCTCCTATCCCTATTGTTTTTAGGTGTTCGACCAAAAGAGTATGGTCCACGGTATCAAATGCAGCGGACAGGTCGAGCAGAACGAGGCCTGCCGATCCTCCACCATCTAATGCTTTACAGAGTTCCTCCGTAGTTTTTATTAGAGCCGTCCTGTTACTATGACTAGTTCTGAAACCAAATTGACTTTGGTCTAAGATGTTGTTCTCTGTGATAAAAGTAGAGAGAGTTCAGTATTTAATAATTTTTCTATGATTTTAGTGGAAGCCTTGCGATAGGGCGGTAATTCGCAGGATTAGTTATGTCCAAATTCGTTTTTTTAAATAGGGGCAGTGTACAGGGCTGTTTACACTGGAATGGAAAATGCCCTTGTAGTAGCATCAGATTAAACAAGTTAGTTAGCAGTATGCTAACAATATGACTAAAGCTCTGACGGATCTTGAGGGGGCAGGGATCGTCAGGAGATCCTGATTTGGTTGTTGAAAGGAGTGTAGCTGTTTGAACTGAGGAGACGGGGAGAAGTTAAGAAAAGACACTCTGCCTATAACTGCTTGTTCTGATCTATAAGTATTTGGTTTGTGGTTGGCAAATAGGTCATATATTTGGTCCACCTTAGATTTAAAAGAGTCAGCAAGAGTGTTGCAAAAAGATTGACTAGTATTGGCAATGTCCTCATTAGGGACTGTGGTAAAAAATGTTATTGTCTCAAAGTTCCTTATTGGAATTCCTGGCTTTTACAATTTGCTCCGTTAGACACAGGCTTTTTTCCACAATTAGCTTTTTCTTGTAATCTGCCAACATGCCTTTATACACATCCTTTTCTGATAGATACATCTGCCGTGTGGATTCCTCACCTTGTGAATATCCTCCAGCGTCAGCAACTTTCGGAAATTTTCTTCGTAGCACGCCGACGTGGACGACGTCATAGGAACGCAGCATCGCGCGCGACTCCGTCTGACGTCACCGACTCCTTATCAGGCCCACGCCGGCGTGATGACGTCAGTTCCCTTTTTTCCGCGTCTTCGACGCTAACGGTTTTCGGGATCTTCTGCGATACTTAGTATCTTACTACTATTACAGTGTTGCTGTTTTTCCTTTAATTCTTCCTTCTTCGTCGAAGATGTCGTCGAGGAAGACAGGATTCAAGCAATGTGGGTCTTGCGCTCGTATGATGTCAATCACCGATCCACATGGCGATTGTTTGTGGTGTCTTGGATCATACCACGATGTTAAGAACTGTCGGTCTTGTTTCAAGATGAACCCTAAGGCGCTTCGAGAGCGTGAAGCAAAGCTTCTTCTTGCGAAGGTAAAAGGAAGAGAGACTGGGAGATCTTCGAGGTCGACGTCGAGACGCTCGAAGTAGAGGCAGAAATCTCACTCGAAGTCGAGGTCGGCTTCGAGGTCGAGGTCCAGAGCGAGGTCGAGGTCCAGGGAGAGATCGAGATCTGGATCCAAATCGGCTTCGGGTCACGCTTCGAGCTCCTCGAAGAGGAGGCACAAGAGGAAGAAGCACAGCTCTAGACATCATTCGGGGAAGGAGTCTTCGGATTCGAAGAAGAAGTCTCGTAAGCATCATAAAGACTTTGTTTCTCCTTCTCCTGCCCAGTCCCTCGGAGGTTCCCCGACTCCGGAACAAGAACCGGATCCGGTATCTCAACATTCTTCGGAGCACGAGGAAGAAGAAGAGGTAGTTCCTCAATCTCCAACTCCGGTGGAAACTCCTGTAGACCAAGAGGGTCAGAATGAGCCTATGTCGGAACGACCTCCTTCAGAACATCCGGTAGGTTCGTACCCTCCTTTTCCTGGTCCGGGACAGGACCCCTCGCATTTTCTTAATGCGATGTTTGGAGTTTACTCGAGAGCGATGTACCCCACTGGAGCACCTGTTGGTCCCATGGGTCCGTTGTCTTACAACTTGGGCATTCCTCAGAGTTACGCCCCAGCTCCATTTATGCCGGCGCCTCTTACACCTTGGCTCGGTACGGCTCCACCGAGGTCTTCGACTCCGTATGCGGCTTCGCCGACTCCGGATCGACCTCGTAGTTTGGATCGAGGTACCACGCCAGTCCGTGAGTCTCGTCTTCCAGCTGCCCCGGCTCCTCGCTCGACGTCGGAACCGGCTCCGTCGGAGTCGTTACCGGATCCGTCGACTTTGGTTCGCATGGAGTGGTCGAGACGCAGGGCTCAGCGTCTCTTGGAAGAGAAAAGGGGTGAAGATTCTGATGTGAAGAGGGTGAGCTTCTTGATCATGATGATTATTTTGAAGACCTACAGCATGCTAGTGGTCTGGAGCTCTTTCCTGAGTGGGGTTTACCTTCGGTTTCTGATGCACCATCCAAGGAAGTGGCACCCTACCATGTCATTATTAGGAAGGCTGCAGATCTTCTCAACTTAACCTTGCCTACTGTTGAGTACAAGCCCAACATTCTTACAGAGGTTTTGCACTCTCCTTCTTCTATTATTGAACCTACACTGCCGTTCACTGATGCCTTAACTGATCCGATAAAGGAGGTCTGGAAGAGACCATTGACTGCTCCTGCTGTGTCTAGGTCTGTTGCGAGACGCTACAGAGTGGCTCCTGGTGACCCTGAATTTCTTTCTTCTCATCCTTCTCCGGAGAGTCTAGTGGTGCAGGCTGCATGTTCTAACAGGTCTGCAGGTTCGTTTCCTCAGGTACCAGCAGACAAAGACTCAAAAAAACTGGATCAATCTGCAAAGAAGATTTTCTCTTCGGGCAACATGGCCCTAAAATCCACTAATGCTACTTGCCTTTTGGGTAGATATGTCCATGCGTTGATGGATTCTGTGAAGCAATTATCATCTAAGCTTCCAGAGGAGGATAGAAAGAACTTTAATGAAGTGGTCTCTGATACTCGGGCTGCGGCACGCATGGTTATTCAGAGTGGCATGGACACAGTTGATTCTGTTGCCAGGATTATGGGCTCTACTGTGGCAACCAGGAGAGCCGCATGGCTAAAATCCTCTGATTTTTCTGCAGATGTGCAATCCACGTTGCTGGACCTACCTTTTGATGGAACTGGTCTTTTTGGGAAAAAGGCGGATGTTGCACTGGAGAGATTTAAAGATAGCCGGGCTACTGCAAGATCTTTGGGTCTCCAGATGAGAGGATCGACAACTAGGAAGTTTAGAGGCTTCGGTAGATCTTATTTTCGTCCCTTCAGGCAGGGCCAACAGCAACAGCAACAGCAACAACAGCAGAACCCTCTGTACAAGTCCTATAGAGGTAGACGGAAGGGTCGTGGATGTGGGCGTCAAGTCTCTTCCTCCTCCACTTCCTCCAATAATGCCCAACTCCCACCCGCATCAGCAAAGCAGCCCTAGATCCACCATTCTGGATCATGTGGGTCCGGTAGGGGGTCGGCTTACTCATTTTCTACGGGTTTGGGAATCGGTTACATCAGATCTTTGGGTTCTCAATCTCGTAGAAAATGGGTATGCACTTCCTTTTCAGGAGTTCCCTCCCAATTACCCTCCTTGCCAAGGTTATTGTTCGGAGGACCACCTGCTTCTCCTGCAGGAGGAAGTCCTGACTCTGTTCCGAAAGGGTGCAATAGAGGTGGTTCCAGAGCAGGAGAGGGGTCAGGGATGCTACTCCCGGTATTTTCTGATACCCAAGAAGGATGGCAGACTTCGTCCAATCCTGTATCTCAGGATTTTGAACCTCTATCTCAAACAGGAGAAGTTCAAAATGCTCACCCTTGCTCAGGTTCTTCAAGCGCTGATGGAAGAAGACTGGATGGTGTCGATCGACTTGCAGGATGCGTACTTTCACATCCCAATCCTGAAGTCGCACAGGAAGTATCTCCGTTTTACGGTGGGATCGCAGCATTACCAGTTTGCGGTCCTTCCTTTTGGACTTACTACTGCACCTCGAGTTTTCACCAAGGTGATGGCGGTGGTGGCTGCACGTCTCAGAAGGTCGGGGATTCCTGTTTTCCCCTACCTGGACGACTGGTTGATCAAAGCAGAGTCACCGGAGATGGTGCTCCATCATCTGCAGGAGACAACTCAGTTGTTACACAGGTTGGGTTTTTCAATAAATGTGCCCAAGTCTCACCTGGTGCCCTCCCAGCGCAACCTGTTCATAGGTGCAGTACTGGACACTACTGTGTGTCGTGCATTCCCTCCTCCTCAAAGGATTCGCGACATACAGGAAATGATTCCTTTATTCTACAATGGAGCGGTTGTGCCAGTCCTGAAGGTCCTTCTTCTGCTCGGTCTGATGGCTTCTTGCATTCTACTGGTCAACCATGCACGCTGGCACATGAGGGCACTCCAGTGGTGCCTCCGCAGGCAGTGGTATCAGCACAAAGGAGATCTCAGGGAGTCAGTGAGGATCTCCAGAGAAGCTGCAGCGGATCTGTCTTGGTGGGGCGTGGAAGGCAATCTGTCTCAAGAAAAGCCTTTCCAACTGCCTCCATCGGTTGCCTCAGTGATAACTGATGCCTCCACTCTAGGGTGGGGTGTTCATCTGGGGGATCTGGAGATCAAGGGTCTTTGGTCTCCAGAGGAAAGGTTGCTTCACATCAACCTTCTAGAATTGCGAGCGATACGTTTGGCGCTCAAGGCCTTCCTCCCTTCCCTTCGCGGTCAGTCAGTTCAAGTCCTGACGGACAACACGACCGCGATGTGGTACATCAACAAACAGGGAGGTGTAGGGTCGCAGTGTCTCTGCAGAGAGGCTCTGCGCCTCTGGTCCTGGGTTCAGGACCACCAGATTTGTCTGACGGCAAATCATCTGGCCGGAGTTCTGAACGTTCGTGCAGACGTTCTCAGTCGGCAGTTCTCTGCCGATCACGAGTGGAGGCTTCACCCGGAGGTGGTTCACGACATCTTTCAGATGTGGGGGACTCCTCGGGTGGATCTTTTCGCCACTCACGAGAATGCTCACTGCCCGTCTTTCTGCAGTCTCCAGTATCCGTTGCAAGGAGCCTTGGGGGACGCGTTTCAGTTGAGTTGGGGCTCACAACTCCTTTACGCGTTTCCTCCCATACCCTTGATTCCTCGGGTTCTGAGGAAGATTCGCCAAGACCTGGCCCAAGTCATATTGATCGCCCCGGATTGGCCAAGAAGGGTGTGGTACACAGACCTTCTCCACCTCTCCTCTCACCCGCCGCTCCGTCTCCCTCACAGGGCAGACCTCCTCTCCCAGATGGAGGAGCAGGTTCTACACCCCCACCTCCAGACATTACACCTTCATGCCTGGAGATTGAACGGGGCAACTTGAGTTCTTTTTCTCTCCCTCACGATGTGGTGGATGTCATTCTTTCTGCCAGGCGTGACTCCACTAAGTCCATTTATTCGTATAGGTGGTCTAAATTTGTCTCTTGGTGCAGGGAGAGGTATGTTGACCCTTTGAAGGCTCATTTGTCTGACATTTTACTTTTTGCTCTTTCTCTGGCGCAGCAAGGATTTGCTGTTGCCACGGTCAAGGGGTATCTTTCAGCCTTGTCGGCATTCCTCTGTTTGCCGGATCAGCCTTCTCTTTTTAAGTCTCCGGTGGTTTTAAGATTTTTGAGGGATCTTACTAATAAGTTCCCTCCTTCTCCGTTTGTTGTTCCTCATTGGCATTTGAATCTTGTGCTGACCTTTTTGATGGGTTCTCCCTTCGAACCCTTACACAAGTGCCCCATGAGACTTCTTTCTTTTAAAACGATCTTCCTCGTTGCAATCACCTCGGCAAGAAGGGTAAGTGAGCTTCAGGCTCTTAGTTCGAAGCCCCCATTCCTGACCATTCATGCTGAAAGGATGGTTCTTAGGACCAGGGCTGCTTTTCTGCCTAAGGTGGTAACTCCCTTCCATCTTGGACAGTCCATTACCCTTCCTACCTTCTATCCTCCCCCTCACCCTTCTAAGGAGGAAGAGAGACTGCACCGCCTGGACCCTAAGAGGGCGGTGTCTTTCTATCTGGACAGGACTAAAGACTTCCGGATGGACGACCAGCTGTTTGTTGGTTTTGCTGGCTGTCGGAAGGGCAGAGCGGTGCACAAGCGCACACTTTCCAGGTGGATAATCCTGTGCATCAAGATTTGCTACTCCTTGGCGGGTAAGGACCCTCCTGAGGGTATTAGAGCACATTCAACTAGAGCAAAGTCTGCAACATCTGCTTTGTCTAGCAGTGTACCTGTTGAGGACATTTGCAGAGCCGCGACTTGGGCCTCCCTCCACACTTTCGCGAAGCACTACTGCTTGGATACAGAGGTGAGGAGGGATGGCCACTTCGCGCGCTCTGTTCTCCAAGATTTCCTGGTATAGCAGAGTGGACACCCTCCTCCGGGCGTGGGGACTGCTGTGGGACTCTATTCACAAGGTGAGGAATCCACACAGCAGATGTATCTATCAGAAGAACAAGTTACTTACCTTCGGTAACGCTTTTTCTGGTAGATACAATATCTGCCTGTGGATTCCTCACATGCCCACCCGCCTCCCCGTTGTCCACTCTGTTATACTATGTCTTTATGTATATATGGTTTCTGCTATTGTGCTATTTCTACTGCACACTTTGTGTGCGTTTTTGATTTGTATGTACTGTGTACACTGTATATTTGCATATTTGCTGTCGTTGGTCCGTCCGTGTGCCTCGAAGGCACGGGAAAAAGGGCGGAACTGACGTCATCACGCCGGCGTGGGCCTGATAAGGAGTCGGTGACGTCAGACGGAGTCGCGCGCGATGCCGCGTTCCTATGACGTCGTCCACGTCGGCGTGCTACGAAGAAAATTTCCGAACGTTGCTGACGCAGGGGGATATTCACAAGGTGAGGAATCCACAGGCAGATATTGTATCTACCAGAAAAAGCGTTACCGATGGTAAGTAACTTGTTCTTCAGGTGCTTTGTAGTTTTTCCTCCACTTTCTTCCTTGCTTTCTACAGTCTTGTTTATCAAGGTGTAACGCCTCCGAGAACCAGGGGGCCGACGGGATCTTTTATTTTTATTGATCATTGTGCTAGGAGCTGCTATAGCAAAGTTGAACTCCAGCCGCTCTGCATAGTTTGTAGCTACGGCCTCTACTTCTAAATCCAAATCTGGTTGGCTTTGTACTAACTGGTTTTCCAGTGCGCTCTGGTCGATTTTATGCCATAATCTAACAAAGGTCTTAGTGTTGGGCGTATTCTCAATGTTAGATTGGGGTAGGTTATAGTTGAATAGAATGGCATAGTGATCAGTCCAGGTCAGAGGGAGAGTAGATAGCTTGGAAATGGCAGTGTTATTGGTAAACAACCCATCTAGAGTGTGTCCTGCTAGATGAGTAGGTCTGATATTCGTAAAGAGTCTCCGAGCACAGAAAATATGTTAAGTCTGGGATCCTCAGTGTAACCTCTTCTTCAACTTTTTCTGTATTGCATCGTATTTTAATTTACTACAGTATTTAACTTCTTTTGTGTATTGGGATTCGCACTAGGCGTTCAGCGCCTGCCCTGTATCACTATTAATTGTTTAGGTTCCATATTGGGCATTTACATCAAACGTTCGGCTGCTGCGTTTGAGTTATTGTTAAATGTCCAGTTGCCAAATCAGGAAGTTACACAAACTTTCAGCTGTGTCTGTGCGTTAGCAAGCCTTCTAGGAGTGCTAGACTCTTTTAAATTAACAAGTTTGTCTTGTGTATCTACATGACAAATTTAGCTTTGTTTCACTGTTAGCCTTTAGAACTCTGTACATCTATACGACGGAATGAGCTGCCTGTTACTGTTAATCTATAGAATTTTTTCTTGAAAAAATCTGGTTCAGTTAGTAAGCTGTATAAATACCTGGACATCAGTTGTCTGTCTTTTCATTCCACGTTGAAAGCTGTCAAGTGATGGGCTATCAAGCTATAAATAAAAATCACCACAGAAACAGCCTTAAGTGGATTCTGATAATTTTATTGGTAAATATGCTTTTGCATGTTTTACACATCCACAGCATGGAACTACTATTATACTAGACACCTGAGTTTTTCTTTTACTTCACCCAGAAGATCAGGGCATGTTCCTCTTCAAGGAAGACGTCTCTAACTTTGTTGAACGTTCAGTGGGCAGTCTCTGCACTAGATGGTAATGAATTACTTCATGAATATTACATGATTCAGGAGCACACATATACGGTTATTCGGATTGCAATGAGGTGGTGTGCATTGGGCACTCTTTACACTTTCAGTAAGTTTAGTAATTGTAAAGCTGAGGGCCCCGCTTTCCCCCTTCTTCCTCACACCATCTGCATACTTGTGGGCCCCCCCGGGGTCCCCCGGCGTCTGTTACTTGCGGGGCTTCGAGTCCTTCTAGCAATTGAGGTTGATGGTTGGGGGGATTGTTGCAGGGCCCACGGGGGAGGCAGGTGGGGAAGAGGTGTGGACTCACCGGTGGCTTGCGGGCTGTACGGTCTCGCCGCTCACTTGATCTTGGCCTGGAGCAGCCCCCTCTGCATGGGTCGGTGTCTGCTTGGGGCCTCCAGGCCACTTGGCCCCTCTGAGAGGTTCGGCTGTTTGCTTCCCAAGGCCTTCTCGGCGATCGGTGCGGCCTATTCTGGCCAATGTGAGGGATCAGGTTTATGCAGCCACGCACAGTCACTAATCCGCGCTTTGCGCGCCTTTATCGAGACCTCGTAATGGATCCTCAGCGGCAGGATCTTTGTCTTCCGACCTTCTGCTCCTCACTTGGGGGCAGCCCATAAGCCTTAACCCCTTCGCTGCTAGGCCTTTACCCCTCCTGTGCTAAGCCTTTTTTTGGCGATTTGGGGTAGTGCGCGCTTAGGCCCCTGTAACTTTTTGACCACATAAGGTATCCACGCCAAATTTGCGTCCTTTTCTTCCAACATCATGTGAATTCTAAAGGTGTCCAGGGTTTGTGGATTCCCTTGGAGGGGTCCCAGAAATAAGGCAAAATACAGTAAAATATTTGTTTTTTTTCAGAAAAATGTGAAAAACGGGTTGCAAAGGAAAGCCTCTGGGTTTTTCCCTGCAAATGTTATCAAAAAAGTGTTTGTGGGGCTGAAATCAGCATTTCCCCAGCTTTTAGGGAATGACGGTCTTTTGTCAGAGAACCAACATTTTTCACAGTTTTGGCATTTTTCTGGGACATAGCCTATTTTTGCTATTTTTAGTGCTTTCAACTTCCTTCCATTTAATGGTAGAAATAAGTTTGAAAGCAATAATGGATCCTGGAAAGCTATACATTTTTGAAAAGTAGACAAAATTCTGAATTCAGAAAGGGGTCGTTTGTCTAAATCCATGAAGGTTTCTTTATAGAAACTAACAGTTAAATATTGGAAAAATTGAAAAGTAGTTGAAAAAAACAGCCTTTTGTCTCAACGTTTTCACTTGTAACTTCTTGTAATTTTGACAGCTCTTTGAAAGCAATATACAGTTACATCCGTTGGACCTTCCTGGTTGTGGGGATATATAGGACTTGTAGTTTCACCAAGAACCCGACGAACCCAGAGCCACAAACTGAGCAGCAACTTGCAATGGTATTTTATTATGAACCGGGTATAGAGCAATTAATCTGGGAAAATGTATAAATGGAAAAATCGGTTTGAAAGACACCTATGTATTTCTGAATTGAGTACAATTTATAGAGTTTAGAAACAGTATATATTTGCACTTTTTCAAAATTGGGAATACTCATACTAGCATGAGAATTATTGGTAATTTTTCTTTTTTTTTACACAGTCTTTCATTTGGAAGGGAGAAATGCATGAAAACTCAATAGGTAATAACAGTTGATTTACAAATCTGAATTACCCTAAGTCTCCCGATAAAAACGGTACCTCACTTATGTGGGTCGGCCTTGTGCCTGCGACAGGAAACGGCGCAAAATGCAACGTGGTCACACCTCAATTTCGCAGTTAAAAATGGTACCTCACTTGTGTGGGTCGGCCTTGTGCCTGCGACAGGAAACGGCGCAAAACGCAACGTGGTCACACCGCAATTGCGGAGCGACAAATGACCCTTTTTTGGCAAAGTGACTAGCTGTAGTTTTTTAACCCTAGCTCTGCCGGCACTTAGGGAAACCTAGGAAACCTATACATTTTTTAAAACTAGACACCCAGGGGCATGCAGGATTGAGTGACTTGACTGCCTCCCACCAGGTTCTGTTACCCAGAATCCCTTGCAAACCTAAAACATTGACAAAAAAACACATTTTCCTCACATTTCTGTGGTGGAAAGTTCTGGAATCTGCGTGGATTAACAAATGTCCACCCACCCCGCGTTCCCCAAAGTCTTCTGAGAAAAATGGTACCTCACTTGCGTGGGTCAGCCTAGTGCCTGCGACAGGAAACAGCGCAAAACGCAATGTGGTCGCACCTCAATTTCGCAGTGAAAAATGACCCTTTTTTGGCAAAGTGCCTACCTGTAGTTTTTGAACCCTAGCTCTGCCGGCCCCTTGGGAAACCTAGCAAACCTATACATTTTGGAAAACTAGACACCCAGGGGTATTCAGAATGGGGCAACTCGACTGCCTCCCACCAGGTTCAGTTACCCAGAATCCCTTGCAAACCTAAAGAATTGACAAAAAAACACATTTTCCACACATTTCTGTGGTGGAAAGTTCTGGAATCTGCGTAGATCCACAAAGTTCCTCCCACCCAGCATTCCCCCGGGTCTCCCGATAAAAATGGTACCTCACTTGCGTAGGTGGCTCAAGGACCCGCAACAGGCAAGGGCCCAAAACCTAATGAGGCGACATCAAAATGACCTTTCACAAACCAACCTGGTTTTGCAAGGGGGTTCCCATGAGTTTTTGGCCCAGGGCTTGGCAACCATCCAGGGAAACCTACCTAACCCACACATTTCTGGAAACTAGACACCCGGGGGAGTCCAGCGAGGTTTGGCTTGCGTGGGTCCCTCATCATTCTCCTACCCAGAATCCACTGCAAACCTCAAATTTCTCATATTTCTTTGTGGTAAAGTTGTGGAATCTGCGTGGATCCTCAAATTTCCTCCCACCCAGCGTTCCCCCAGGTATCCCGATAAAGATGGTACCTCACTTGCGTGGGTAGGCATAGTGGCTGCAACAGGAAAAGGCCCAAATCGTACGGTGGAGACTTTAAAATTACCTATAGCAAAACTACCTGTTTGGGGGGGGGCCTGAGTTTTTTGCCCGGGCTCAGCGGCCATCTTGGGAAACTACCAAACCCAAACGTTTCTGAAAACTAGACACCCGGGGGAGTCCAGCGAGGTATGGCATGCGTGGGTCCCCCAATGTTTTCCTACCCAGAATTCCCTGCAAATCTCAACTTTAGGTAAAAAAACACTTTTTCCGTACATTTTTGCGTGGGATCTCCGTGCCGGCACATATGTCCTACCACCCAGCGTTCCCCTTGTTCTCCCAAGTAAAATGATACCTCACTTGTGTGGGTGGGCCAAAGGCCTGTGACTAGGAAGAGCCCAAAACATAGGGATTTAGAGTATAGCACAAGAATTCTAAGCGCTACATTTTTTTACAAATAAGTTTTTAGCCAGTTCTGCTTTGGACACCCACAAAAGTGAGGTATCATTTTACTCGGGAGAACAAGGGGAACGCAGGGTGGTAGAACATTTGTGCCGGCACGGAGATCTGATGCAAAAATGTATGGAAAAAGTGTTTTTTTACCTAAATTTGAGGTTTGCAGGGGATTCGGAGTAGGAAAACGTTGGGGGACCCACGCATGCCATACCTCGCTGGACTCCCCCGGGTGTCTAGTTTTCAGAAACGTTTAGATTTGGTAGTTTCCCAAGATGGCCGCCGAGCCCGGGGCAAAAAACTCAGGTACCCCCCCAAAACAGATAGTTTTCCTATAGGTAATTTTAAAGTCTCCACCGTACGATTTGGGCCTTTTCCTGTTGCAGCCACTATGCCTACCCACGCAAGTGAGGTACCATTTTTATCGGGAGACCTGGGGGAATGCTAGGTGGGAGGAAGTTTGAGGATCCACGCAGATTTCCACATCTTTACCATACAGAAATGTGAGAAAAAAGTGGATTTTTTTTAGCAAAATTTGAGGTTTGCAGTGGATTCTGGGTAGGAGAATGATGAGGGACCCACGCAAGCCATACCTCGCTGGACTCCCCCGGGTGTCTAGTTTCCAGAAATGTGTGGGTTAGGTAGGTTTCCCTAGATGGCCGCCGAGCCCCGGGCCAAAAACTCATGGGAACCCCCTTGCAAAACCAGGTTGGTTTGTGATAGGTAATTTTGATGTCGCCTCATTAGATTTTGGGCCCTTGCCTGTTGCGGGTCCTTACGCCACCCTCGCAAGTGAGGTACCATTTTTCTCAGGAGACCTGGGGGAACTTTGTGTGAGCCAAGTGATGCCACGCTTTCCCACACAAAAATGTGTGAAAAAACTGATTTTTTTCAGTTAGAATTGAGGTTTGCAAGGGATTCTGGGTAAGAGAACGTTTGGGGATCCACGCAAGCCATAGCTCCTTGGAAGCCCCCAGGTGTCTAGTTTTCAGAAGTATATGGGTTTGATAGGTTTCCCTAGATAGCCGCCGAGCACAGGACCAAAAACCCAGGTGACCTCCCTTGCAAAACCAAATTGTTTTGACTTAATTATGTTTTCAGTTCTACAGCGTGAGATTTTTGGGACAATATTGCATGGAAATTGTGACAGACATTTTCAAGTTTACAGGACATTGTGGATAAAAAAATAACTTGGAATTCACAAGAGAGACATCACCATATACTCCCATGGTTTAACAATATCTTCATGTAGTAAGTTATTTATAGCTGTAATGTACACCTTAACAGAGTTACTCAAAAGTCAAACATTCCAGCACAGCTATCTATTCCTCAAACACACACACATACAGGTTGGATTTGGCACGAGGGCAAGTGATGGTTCAGTACATAAAATTCTATTAACAAGATATTTCACAGAAATGAAATGCTCTGTCAATAAATAAATGAATAAAAACCGGCCCAGTGATTTGAAACTCGTGAGCTGTAAAGCCACGACAAGGCACCAATCGTTTTACAGGCCATTCACGCAACTTTCATACCTGATACACACCCGACCAATCACACCATCCGGAAGCAAAAGCAACACATTACAACATTCACAAAAAAGGACAAGATACACCCTGCTTCAGAAAGAGAAAAAAGACAAATATTACTGCACAGCCATCTAATCCGCAAGCACACACACATACTGGTTGGATTTGGCACGAGGGTGAGTGATGATTCAGTATATACAATTGTATTAGCAAGTTATTTCACAAAAATGAAATGCGCTGCTAATAATTGAAAGTATGAGAAACTGAACCATTGACTCACAGCTCGTGAGCTGTAAAGCCACATCAAGGCACCAACCTCTTTAAAGGCCATTCATACACCTTTCATATGTGTGACACATACAAAACATTCTCCCAGCCTGCCGCGGGCACATCACATTACAACACTCACACACGCCCACATTCCTGACACAGCAACTATACAAAATGATGGACTGCGTGGAGTGTCGCTCAGCTAGCAGTGTGTGTAATGACCAACAGAAAGTAACTACTCACACACCGCCAGCCGAGCGCCAGTCCACCCACACCACCATCCAAGCACCAGGCCATGCACACCCCCAGCCAAGCTCCACTTCACGCATACCGTCAGCCGAGCGAAAACTCCACGCACACCGCCAGCCAAGCGCCACTCCACGAACACCGCCAGTCAAACGCCACTCCACGCACACCGCCAGCCAAGCGCCACTCCACGCACACCGCAAGCCAAGTGCCACTCCACCCACACCGCCAGCCAAGCGCCAGCCTACGCACACCGTCCTCACATTTTGAATTTTTTTAAACAAAACAAACACAAATTGCAAATAGATACAAATCTAGTAACACAAAATCTGTAACTAAATACATTGCACAAATGCCAACCTTAAAACAGAATACAAATTAAAAAAAAATACGGACCAGGCAGTTCATTTTACCACTCATGGATACTCCCAAAAATTATTTTGTGTGTAGTAAGCTCTATAACAAGCAGGCACACACAGCCCGGGGTTAGAAGGACACCCAGGTCAGAAAAGACGAGTCTCCTTCCGCAAACCTCTTCGCCAACAGACTATCCATCTCCTAGTGGGAAAGTCTTTTGTAGATATGGGAGGAATGTAATCAGGAAAGTGGCGATCTTTCAATCGAGCCACATCCTCCACCACTCCAAATCTAGGAACACTTACTTGTTCCACAACAACAAGGCTAGATATCACAGAGTGCTGAAACTGAAGAAATGTCAACTTGGACGCAGGAGAACACTCCTTGAACACAATAAAAGCATTGAAAGTTGCTAAGTCGAAAAAATGGATGGCCAACTTCTTATACCATACATAAGCCTTCCGAATAGCAGTGTAAGGTTCCAACCTCTGATCTACTCTGTCAACACCACCCATGTGCTTATTGTAGTCCAGAATGCACACAGGTTTGTGCACATCAGCAACCTGACCCCAAACAAGCACAGGTGAAGTACTCTCATCATGGATGGTAGTCAGCATGTACACATCCCTCCTGTCCACAAATTTCACAGCTAGTAGTTCTTCACTACGCAAGGAACTGCACTGACCCCTCTGAAGTTTCTTGCAAACAAGCTCCTTCGGAAAACCTTTGCGGTTAGAGCGGATTGTGCCACATGCAAAAGTGTCCACTTTAAACAATTCCTTAAACAATTGCACAGCAGTGTAGAAGTAATCAAGGTACAAATGGTGGCCTCTGTTCAACAGTCTTCTACAAGATCCCACACAATTTTTTCTGACACTCCAAAAGTGGACGGACAACCAGGGGGGTCAATAGTGTAATCTCTACCAGTGTACACACGAAAATTAAAAACATATCCTGTCTTACTCTCAGACAACATATACAGTTTAATGCCATAGCGTGCCCTCTTGCTAGGGATGTACTGCCTAAAAACCAAAGACCCTTGAACAAAACCAAAGACTCATCAATAGATATTTCTTTCCCTGGAATGTAAATCTCTGAAAAACGATCAACAAAATGATCAAGAACAGGCCGAATCTTAAAAAGACGGTCACAGTCAGGGTGACTACGTGGCAAGGCCAAAGAATTATCCACAAAATGCAACATGCGTAGCAAAAGTAAATACCGATCATGAGTCATAACAGCTGGAAATATGGCTGTTGCCATCAAGGGACTGGAAGACCAATATGAAGCCAGGTTCGGCTTCCTTACCAAACCCATCAATAAAGTCAAACCCAAAAACTTCTTTAGCTCTTCCAAATTTGTGGGAGTTCACCGGGTAGCTTTAGAGTGGGGCCTAAGTTTGTCACTGTTGTCCCTCAAAAACTGTTCAGCATACAAATTAGTCTGCTCAACAATCTCACCCAAAAACACATCATCCATAATTAACTGAAAATACTGCATAGGCAAAAATATTTCGCAATCCACTCTACACCCTGCATCAACGGTAAAGGCAGGCAACACCGGCTTCACCGTGTTAGGATCAACCCAGAGTCCAGCACTTCCAGTAGGAAGACTGGCAGCCTCAGGCTGCAATCCAGATGGCTCTTGCACTATCGGCACAGCAGTATCCTCCTCTAAACCAGGCCCTTCATCTGCACTGAGAGAACCTTCATCATCCGATGATTCCATGTGGAGAGAAAACTCATTGCCAGAATCTTCCCCTCCCTCCTCTCCCTCAGACGCACTGTCCGTGTCATAATTCGGCTCAGAGGAAGACTCAAGAAGCATACCAACCACCTGCTGAGCAGTCATTCTACGGCTAGCCATAATGATTACTAATAAAGGTAACTTGTCACACAAGTCAACAACAACAAACACTATATAAAATAAGCAATGAACAAAATTCACCTTTATCAAAAATACCAATACACTGCAAAACAATACCGCTCACTTGCCAGAAGCAACTAAACTCACCACCATGTACCCTGCACAGACACAGTATGGATCAACAATATCCCACTAAAAAAGAAAGAGAAAAAGAAAATACACATAAGACAATGCAAAACACATCACAAAGATTTTCATGATCAAAACACTAACTAAATGCCACTATGACACCACTTACAAAAAAAAATTAATACATTACAATATTACTCATTTAGAGTACATACAACAAAAATGTTTTTCTTACCTAAAAAATGCAACTACACAAGGGGGGGCGTGGCCAGCCAGCCATCATGGCGGACGTGAACTGTTAGCTCTCCGCTCTTAGACCCCTAATTTTCCTGTACATTATCCTTCAGAGGTACTGCTTGCCCTTTTGCTGAGTGGGAGCGGCGAGGAGACGAGGCGTGGAGCCCGCGGGGCACAGTGGTCCCGCATCGCTGTTGTGGCAGCGGAGAATCTGACCTTGGCCGAGGAGGAGCGGCCTGGACGGAGAGAGGCGCGAAAAGCGCGCTGAGACCGGACGGCCGTTGGGGAGGCCTGCAGCGCGACCACAGTGCTGCTGAAGCCGCCGGGCGCGGCCGCGGACTCTGGGGGCCTAGTGTGCTTGAAAGACAACGTCCTCCTGGGGAGATACTCGACCCTGTGACTGTGTGCTGCCGTGGACATCGCCGGGTGCAGCGAGTCGGGCCCGATCTGGGGGCAGAGGCGGCGGGCACGGCGAGGCTGCAGAGTGCGGCTGAGGGGACCCAGGCCTGCGGCTCGGGCGGGCCGCCGGAGCTGCGGCGAGAAGCCTCAGGGGCCTGTCCTGGAGAGCGGTTTGGTCCTGGTGCCGGCCCTTGAATTCTCCCGAGGTCTGCGCCGCTTACAGTGTAAGGCGCGAACAGTGCATTGGGCCCGGCCGGCTGGGGCCTACAGAGCAGTTGCAGCACCGGGGAGGGGTCGGAGACTTGCTGGGACACGCTGTGCCAACGAAACTGTGCTGTGCCTGACCTGCCGTTACTTGCAGTGAGCCGCGCGTACGACCAGGATGTGGACACGCGCCAGCCACGGAGCGCTGCTGTGTTTCCCTGGGCCTGTGATTTGGGTGGACAACCGAACTGCTGCAGGGGAAACCAGTGGGCCCACGTTCTACAACAGATTGGTTCGGGCGGCGGCCCTGCAGCCTGCCAGGACTGAGCCCTGCACCGCTGCGGGAAGAAGACTGACCGGGACCCGCTGGCTCGCCCTGCCTGCTGTGCTAATTGCGCCCCAAGGTGAGGAGAGGGACCCGGGACGACCAGGGGCGGAGGCGCTGAGATGCCGTGGACGGCGCCCTAGAAGTCGCCCCCTACACGGGCGGTGAACCCAGCGGGGCCCACCCGGGAAGGTGCTGAGGCCTAGAGTGGTCGACGGCGGACCTGGTGACACTGCGAGAGTCTGCCTACTCTACGCTGGCTGCTGGGGAGGTGGCCCGATCATCAACCTCGGACTGTTCTGCAGAGACGGGTCCGCCTGTGAGTGGCCCAGGGGCTTGTGAACGGCGCAAGGGAAAGGTGGTGAGGAGTCAGGCGAGCGGCGGGGGAGTGTCGAGGTGGTCCCTTCTGCGAGCTATCAGTGACTGGCCGGCGCATCGCCGAAACGTCGCACTACGCCCGGTAAGGCGATTGTAGGGGCGAGCACCAGCGACGATAACTTGTGCCTGCTACTTGGTGCGGCCGAGGTGGGAACAGTCGGTGAGGACTGAGTGACTATGGCCTATTGCGCAAGGTCCTGGGCGCCGCGCCATCTTAGTGCCGGCTCCATTTTGAACAGCGTGGCAGTTGGAGCGGCATACCAGGTACAGGACACGTTGCATGGTGTGGGGGAGCTGGGCGGGCACCGAGTCCCAGGCTGTACAAGACTTCTGTTATTGCGACGCCGGGGCACCAGTTGCCTTGTGGTCCTGGTAGGCGGCCGGGAAGCGTCCACTGATAAGGCGGCACAGGAGGGGTGGCGGCTGGTGCCGTTGGTGACTGCGGGGCTTCCTGGTGACCTACAATGGAGGAGGGCTGCCACCTACGCCGCCTATAGGGTTGCTAAAAACTAAAAACTTGGATATTCGATAAGTAGTGCCCCCCTCCCTCAAGCGCCTTGAGACCCTCTGGGTGAGTAGTGCGCTATACAAATGTTAAACTTGAACTTGCTGTTAGAGGATCTGTGGCTAGGTCCCGCACGGAGGGGGCTCCCTCATCTATTACTAGCTCGGCCTTCGGACTGGTGGACTGGCGGGGTGGGTCTTTCCCCCCCCCCCAGAGGTTGATACAGAGGCCTGGACTGTACGCGACCATTCCCACGCATACCTGCGCATACTCACGGATGCCTACAGTGCAGCAGCTGGCAATGGGCCGGCTACGAGACAAATCTCAAAATAGGCAGCATGGCCGACAGGACATGAGCTCCACCAGCTCCGTCCCAAGGACCCATTAATCCTGTGTAACGATCCTGCCTGGGCTGTCGATTCGAGCAAAAACGGACCGGAAGCTTCCCTGAATCGAACGAGACCCCCACATTGAAAGGGCGACTCGTGGAACCCCCACAAAACAGCGACGGAGGCACTGTCGGCGACCGGAGCTCCGGGCTGAACTACGCGAGGCCGTGGTCTGGGCCTGTGGTGAGGTGCCGAGGAGCGAGTGGCCCGCCTAGACGCGGCGCTTCGCTGATCCTTGACCGGGGGCGTCCTCGACAAGCCCCCTTGCGCTGCAGGCTGCGGCTGGTGGACATCTGGGGGCGACTAGCAGCTGCCGGGGGACCTCGGCGACCCACGCCGACCGGCGCGAAGAGATCGCGGCACCCGCCCCTCCCCCCGGCTGCCCTCCTGAAGCGGAGCTGCCGATCAGAGGCCGTCGCCCCTGGTGAGTGTTTGGCTGGCCCCCGGAACCCTGGGGGACTTGTGGAACGCGGAGGCGGACGGGGTGCTGTCGCCTCGGCCCTTGTTGGAGGCGGCGACCGAGGTAAGTCCTGCCTGGGCTGCCCCGCTTGCCGCAGTCTCCGGGGGCCGCGGGCCTGCCCCTCCCCTGAACCATTGCCTTCGCTGGATCTCCCACCGGGTGCCCGCTGTGACTTTGCAACTTGCGGAGGCCCATGATGCGGCGCTATAGGGGACACGACTAAATTATCGCCCCTCCCCCACTCGCCCGCCATCTTGCCTGAGTGCCGGGGCGCTTCCTTCTCTGCACTGTGGCGGCATGCCGCTTGGAAGATCCCTGGCCCACGTTGCGCTACAGTTGTGCAATCCTCTAAAGGGGCGTCCCTGGGGCCTTGGGGGTCGTGCTACTGCCGCTTGGAGGTGAGGGTCGCATCTTGGAGCGCCCTGGTTGACGAGGGACCCTGCTGACCTGCCTCGGCTGAGCTGCCTGAGATCCCACTGCCTGAACTGTGAACGCCTGGCCGCTCATTTCCTAGTCACCATTGAAGGTACCGGACTCCTGCCTCTACAAACATATCTACACTGAGGGGGAGACAGGAGATCGACTCCCCGACATTGCTCCTCTTAGTTGGTCAATCCGATTGGTTTAGACACCTCCCATATTGCACTTGTCTGAAACTGCCTGGTGCTCTTCCATCGCACCTGCTGTTCCCAACCTTGGCCCACCCTTGCATCCCATATCTAACCAGGGGGGCCTGGGGAGAACTCTTTGGAACATATTGGGTAGGTGCAGGATCTGCCTCTCCCAATGGCGGCCCGCAAAGATAGATCCTCGAAGTCCTCCCAACCTAACACCATAGTGCAGTATACTACTCCACGTCTGCCCTTTCAGAGGATCACACGGCAGACTGGTCCGGGGGACGGGGGGGGGATGGTCCGGCGGAGCCATCCCGAGCAGAGATCTTGAAGGCCATTCAGGAATCCCATTCTGCCCTGGAGAGGCAAATAGAGACTGTCTCCATAGATGTTAATCTACTCCGAACGGACCTCCGCAAGGTAGCACACAAAGTTTCAGACGCGGAGGGTAATATCACCCAATTGCAAAGTGAGGTGGCCTCCTTGCAAAAGTCGGTCGCGCAACTTACATCCACTACCCGTGCGCTGGAGAGAAGAGCTGAGGACGCGGAAGGTAGGGCCCGTCGAAGTAACATCAGGGTCCTGGGAGTACCGGAACGATTGGAGGCGGGAAATGCTGAGCGCTTCCTGGAGACCTGGATCCGCAATCAGCTGTGCCCGACTGGACTGTCCAGTGTCTGTCATTGAGCGGGCGCATAGGGCCCTTGTCCCCCCTCCGCGACCGGGCGAACACCCTAGAGCCCTAATCGCAAAGATCCTGAACTATAAAGACCGTGACTGTATTCTGAGGGCTGCAAGGGAAACGGAGTCCCTCACAATTGAGAACAGCCGCGTTTCCATTTACCCTGACTATACCCAACAGGTGCAGGAGCAGAGAAAGTCCTACTTGGGAGTTAAGCAAAAACTTCGGGAAATGAACCTCCAATACATGCTTTTATATCCAGCCAAGCTTAAGGTGCTCTCCCAGGGCCGTGCTCACTTCTTCGAGTCTCCGGCGGAGGTGTGGGAGTGGCTCGAGATTAGGGGAGACGACCTGCCCCCTGGTGAGCGTGGTGGCCCCTGTGAGACCTGGGGGACCAGACCCCAGAAGAGGCGGCGAGGCAGAGGAAGGCGCCGTTCTAGATCCCGGGGTTCTTCTGAGCCTCGGGTTACTGTGGGAGCAGATGGCGCACTCCATATGAGAACATTGCCGATGGGGGCGGCCCCGAGGTCCCCTGGAGCGTCCGTCCCTGGTGAGATCTTGGTCCCAGACACCTTGCAGGAAACACTGCCGGACATGGACTCCACGGCTCCAGTGATCCCGTAGACTGGCCTTTCTGAACCAAGGTTGGAGTAAAGTCTTCACTTGAGGTACTGTTTTTACTGCTTTGTTGTCCTCCGAATTGGGGGGCCTCCTATTGGAACTCAACTGGTCCAATGCTATTCCTAACCGGTACTAGGGGCCTTGGATGCTGGCTGAAGCGGAGGACTTGCATCCTGTTGGACTGAGGTACAGGGTGGAGGGTCCATTGTTTTTCTCTGGGCGGATTGTCGCCCGAACTAGTAACCGTATTTAGTAGACATGCCCGGGGACTGTCCTGGAACACTGGGTCCCTCAGGGAGCTGGGGGGGAGGGTGGGTGAGTTTGGTTTGTTGTGTGTGAGTGTGTGTTGACTGAGTTGTATGGGGTGGCTGTGTACGTCCTGGCACTGGCAGGGGAAGGGCGGGGTGGCGTTTTTCTTTGTTGCTGTCCTCTTGCTCGTGGGTGGGGGTGGGGAAAATGTTTTTGCAGAAGTTCTGAGTTCTAGGGTTTTTGGAGGGTGGGGCAGGGTTACTGTATAGGTTCTTGCTGGCATTATATGCATGATGAATCGGACATGTGTATGGCTCATTGGCAGGGCTACTCATTCCGGTCTGACTGGAGCGGGGGCCCGGAGGCAGCAGGTCATGATGTACGTATACTATGGCCCGGCTGGACGCAATCACCGACCATGGGTTTTGAATTCTTAATTTGGAATGTGCGCGGTTTGGGTACTTGCATCAAGAGACACAGGGTCCTTTCCTTCCTTAAACGACATAGGGTCTCGGTGGCCTGTTTGCAGGAGACCCACTTGGATGAAGACGGCGCCCAGCGGCTGTCTAAGAAGTGGAGAGGTCAGATCTTCCACTCCTCCTTTTCCACATATGCCAGGGGGGTTCTCATTTGGATGGCCCCAGGGATCCCTTGCGCTGTCCAGTATGTCGAGGCAGATGTTGAAGGCAGGTATCTGCTAGTGCGGCTTAAATTGGATGATAAGGAATTATTACTCCTTACCTCCTATGCACCGAATATCGATGACCCAACCTTTTTTTCTCAAATCCAAGATCTTGTCGCTTCGGATCTAGATGCCCCCTTCCTCTGGTTTTGGGATTTCAATTGCGTATTGCACCCTGAGTTGGATCGACATCCCCCTCGGTCGGGCACGAAGCCCTGTATGACGGCGCGTCTACGGGAAGTGATGCACAACTTGGGGACGCTGGATGTATGGCGAACTGGTCATCCCACCCAGAAGCTATACACGTGTTATACTCCGACACATGGTACCCATAGCAGATTGGACCGCGTACTTGCGGCTAATCTCACCCCGTCTCTCACCTTGACGGTTACACATCAGGCCCGATACCTGTCAGATCATGCCCCGGTGACGTGCATGGCGCAGTGGGCTGATCGAGCTGCCTGTCCCCGCACCTGGCGAATGCCCACTGACATTCTCCAGGATCTGGTGGGTAAGGACCATGTGGCGACTGCCCAGTCGAATTACATAGATCTGAACTGGGGGTGCGATGATCTACCCTACTCCACTAAATGGGAGGCCCTGAAGGCGGTGGTGCGTGGAGCCTGCATGGGACTCGCATATGGGGTCCGGAAACAATTGTTGTCTGAACTACGGGATGCGGAGGTTGTGCTCCAACGCACCCAGTCCCGACCAGATCCTGACGCTTTAGATCAGCGGGCGGAGAAGGAAGCGCAAGTGTCGGTACATGACATCCTTACCCGACTTGACAAATACACATTGGGCCAATACAGGCAACGTCTCCATCACGGAGGCGACAAATCTGGCCGCTTATTAGCCTGGATCCTTCGTCGTGAATTTGCACACTGAAAGGATAGTTGCCCTACGTGACTCGAGTGGTGATGTGGTCCATTCGGAGTCAGATATCCTTGAGGTCCTCCGTTCCCATCTGTAGACTGTGTACGCAGCTGACCCCTTGATTACGGAGGACTCCTATCGACCATATCTTCGAAACTTAGACCTCCAGACCCTGCCAGAGGCGGCGGTAAAGGACCTTGAAGCCAAACTGACGCTGGGCGAGATCGGCGCGGCGCTAGCCGCTCTCCCACGAGTTAAGACCCCTGGCGGGGACGGTTTCCCATCTGAGTTTTATCACACTTTCGGGAACGTTCTGGCTCCCCTCTTATTACAAGTTTACAATGAAGCTCTGGACGCTGGCGCTCTTCCACCCACCATGAATCAAGGGGAAGTCTGCATGATTTTGAAACCGGGCGGAGATAGTTGCGACCCGGCAGCATTCCGTCCTATTACCCTGATTAATACGGATGCAAAGATCCTCACTAAACTGTTGGCCACTCGCCTAGCCCCACACATGACTCACTTGATCCACTCGGACCAGTGTGGATTCATCCCGGGCCGTAACACGGCGATGAATTTGCGCCGCCTGAATCATGTCCTTCACGAGGTGCGGGGGAGAGAGGGTCCTCATGTGCTTGTGTCAATTGACCTAGCTAAGGCCTTTGATACGGTACATTGGGGGTATCTGATGGAGGTGCTCCAGAGGACGGGGTTCGGACCAGGATTTTGCCGTTGGATCCGGGTGCTTTACGGGGTGCCCCGCGCTAGGGTTCGGCTGGGATCGGCCCGTTCGGAGGAATGGTCCTTGGGGAGAGGCACCCGCCAGGGCTGCCCTCTCTCCCCTCTTCTGTTTGCTCTAGCAATCGAACCCCTGGCAGTCTCGGCCCGCGCAGAGTTGCAGCAATGGGGAATTACGGTAGGTGACACTGCGAATGTGATCTCGCTCTATGCTGACGACGCATTATTCTATCTAACATCCTCTACCAAGTCCCTTCCCGCTTTGATGCGGACCCTGGACCGCTTTAGCGCGGCCTCTGGGCTGCGTATTAACCTCGGTAAATCCCTGGTTTTCCCATTGGCAGGATGTGCTCCGGACCCAAGCGCAGACATCCCATGTTTGGGTCTACGGTACGAGCAGGAAGCGTTCCGCTACCTTGGCGTACAAGTGGCCGCAACTGACGAGACCCTGCTGACTTATAACGTCGACCGAGTACTCCAAGCTCTCCACAAATTTGTCACCTTTTGGAACACACTCCCTCTTTCCCTTATGGGGCGATTAGCGATTGCCAAAATGGTAATGCTTCCCAGGATTTTGTACGTTTTGCAGAATACCCTGTGTCCGTTGCCTCCCCGAGTGTTTCGCACACTCGACTCGCTCCTTACCTCGTTGCTCTGGGCGGGCGGGCGGAGTAGAGTCGCTCTGCGCACGGTGACCCGGTGCTGGGAAGAGGGAGGCCTTGAGGCCCCGAGATTTGACTTATATTACTATGCGGCGCAACTTCTTCCAGCCGCAAGGTGGTTCGCTGACGAGGAGAACTGGGAACTGGCACTGCTGGCGGGCACGGCAAACGAAAGGGCTCTGAGGGAGGCCTTGATGCAGGGACGGGGTGCAGATGAAACCTTGCCATATGTGGTGCGTCACACAGCAGGAATCTGGCAACGATTCGTCGAGAAGGTATTAAGACGGGCCCCATTTCATAGGGAGCTCCCGGTGTGGATCTTGGCCCCGGTACTCCGGATGGAGGAGAACATGTCCTACCGAGAGTGGCGCTGTGGCGGACATGAGACCCTGGCAGACCTCTATCCAGATGACTCTTTCGTGTCCTTTGAACGGGCTACAGTTTTTTGGGTTAAGTAGGGGGCAGTACCTCCACTATAGAGGCCTCCAGGACATAGCCAGAACAACGTGGCCCCAGTTCCCGGAAGCGCCTCCGCTGACCTATACTCTTGACATCATCTTATCCTGTGGTAGAGGTGGAAGGCTGATTTCCCTGCTCTACTCGGCCATGCGTCAGGATTCGACCCCCCCCGATCGCGCCGTCTTGGGCGGCCTGGGAGGCGGACTTGGGGGTGGAGTTGGAACCAGGACAGCGTAAACGAATCGGGCTCTTGACCCGTAAGGTCTCCTGTAATGCCCGTTTCAAACTTGAACATTTCAATTTTGTCCACCGTACCTATATGACCCCGGTCTCCCTGAATCGCATATCTGCAGATAGGCGACACAATTGCCCTCGGTGTGGTGCGCAGAAAGCGGGATTTTACCACCTAGCGTGGGAATGTCCTCTAGTCCGTACCTTCTGGAGGGAGGTGGTGGACCATATCAGTCGTGCTACAAAACTTAGAATTGCGCTAGACCCGCTCCATTGTCTCTTGGCTCTAGTGCCCAAGCCCAAAAAGAAGAAGCTGTCTTATAAGTTTTTACAATTACTGCTAGTCTTGGCAAGGAGGCGCGTGGCTATAACCTGGATGGGTCAAAGGGACCCCGAGATTTCCCTCTGGCTGAGAGATGCCAGAGAATGGTCCCTGGCTGAAGAGACGCACATGCAGCGCACTCGCCGGGATGGGAAATTACAAGATGATCTGCTTGCTTGGAGGATGATGTGCATGGAGGGGTTGGCGGATGATGATTCTGATGCCACCAGCGCTAAATTATTCACCTCCGATGAATCTGAGACCGAGTATGCTGGAGAGGGAGCCGGGTTGGTGGGTCCGAGTCCGGTGTAGTACTCCACCGAATGCACGCTAATATTCCTTGGTGTGTATAACTGTGATCTGCTGTGATCCCTACAGGTCTTTTCCTGCATAATAATGACTGCGCCTTTGTTGGGCCTCACATAGATAGCCTGATTCTTTAAATACTTTACTAATGATGCCATGCTCGGGGGGTTTGTTTCTTGTTTTATGTTAAACAGAAAAGAAGACAAATTAGCGAATACAAAGATAAATGCGTATCCTTAATGCACGGCTGAGTTTCTCTTGACCCATGCTCTGATTCTACGCCGCCCAGCCTCCGGGATGTGGGCCTATATGGTTGTGTATTGTCCTGGAAATTGCATGTCAATAATCTTGCATTTGAGTGGCTTGGATGACCATGAGAACCTGTGCCTTTTTATGATTTCGCAATAAAAATATTAAAAAAAATTAATAAAAAATAGGCAGCAGAAGGCGTACGCCCTCATCCCTCCCCGAGGGCATCAGAGTGGCAGCATGGAGCCCCAGGCGGCAGTCCTTGCGGCCAAAATGGACTCTGTCCTATCAGCGGTGGAGTGGATCGGCACCACTCTAGAGCAAACCAAAGTATCGCTGGAAGCCAAGATTGATAGTCACGCTAAATTTCACTCTCCTTCATGCCGATCATCGTAAGCTGGTGGAGTCAGTCACTGCGCAGAAGCAAACACTTCAGGAGATCCAGCCTGTGGTGCAGAACCACACTATAGCGCTTCAGGACATGATTGACCGTGTCCATGCGCACGAGGACCGCATCGAGGACGCGGAAGGGCGCTCCCGGCGCAATAACGTTCAGGTGGTAGGTCTTCCGGAGAAGGAAGAAGGGAAAAACCCGGAGCTATATATGGAAAATTGGTTGCATGAACTCCTGCCCCCGGGGGTGTTGTCACAACATTTTGCGGTGGAGAGGGCGCACAGAGTATCAGCACAGAAGCCCAGACCAGGGGCGCGACCCCGTCCGTTTCTTTTCAAGCTCCTTAACTACTGAGATCGCGACGTGGTGCTCTGCGAAACCAGGAAATTGGAAGACCTCTCAGTGGGGAATTCCGGTTGATGTTCTTACCTGACTACACGGCAGCGCTCCAGAGGCGCCGGAGCACCTACCTGGCGGTGAAACGACAGCTACGAGAACTGGGGTTGCCCTACTCCTTGTTGTTCCCCTCCCACCTGCGTGTGGTCTCGAAAGACGGTGCTCGCTTCTTTGATGCCCCCTCAGACGTCTGGGATTGGCTGGAGGAGACTGGGCAATGGTCAGGAGCAAGACGCTCAGGGCCGGAGGTTAGTGGCAGGCAGGAGAAGATTGCACGACGATGCCGGCGGAGAGGGGCTAGCCGGAACACAGGCCCTGGCCCGGCTGCGCCCAGTCCGGAGAAGATACGACTGCTACACCCGGCTGGACACCCCGGCACGCATTGACCCGGGAACAAGTGGTTCATCGTCCACCTACACTGGACTCTCTGAAGACTTAAATATGCTTGATGTGACGCCCCAAACAGCAGACCAACTCATGTGATTAAGCAGTGCCGTTTGGCGTCCCTCAGGACTAGTCCCCTGAGAACTCTGTGCACTGTATTTTCTACTACACCCTTGTGCATGCTGTTGCAATGTGTCACGAGCTGAGTGTGTTATCTAATGTCTGGGGCACTATGCGGACAACTCTGGGGTTTGACTTGCTATCCGAAGGGCATGGTGCACTGCGCAATTTTACACCCGCGGGCTTCCACTGCTGCAGTCTGAGCTGCACCCACGCGACTGTCCAACCTGTGCTTTATCAGGCACCTCTTGTGAGTGAAGTCGGCTACAGATAGGGGCATAATACTGGGTAATTGCTGACACACACGCGCCCCACTACCCACACACTGGACTAACACTTTCTCACAGGTGGTTCACCTTGATGTTTGGGCGTATGCCCCGTTGGGAATCCGCCCCACTAGTTGTACTGTTTACTGTTGTTGTTCTGTTCCAAGCGCGGCACACAGACATTCCACTCCCTGGAAGGCAGCTTTGGCCCCCCCTCCCTTGGGCAGCTCCCCGGCTCCTTGTTGGTGCAGCGCCTCCGAACACATGACACACACAAACATAGTGACCTGGAACATACGGGGTATGCACACACCGTCGAAATGATACTCTATCTTTTCGTACTTGCAGAGGCACAGGGTTGGTATTGCCCTCTTACAATGTTATTTTATGTTATGTTATGTTATTATTTTTCTTGTATAGCGCACGGCTACTCAAAAAGAGAACCACATGACCCAAGTAGAGCTGGATAAGCTCCGCAGGCGTTGGAGGGGACAGGTGCATGGTACGGTCTTTTCTGCGCATGCGCCGGGCACCCTGATATGGATCAGAGCGGGTGTCCCCTTCACTTGTAAGGAGGTGAAGGTGGACCAAGAGGGCAGGTACTCCCTGATGCAGGGGCAGCTGAACGGTCAGGAGATCCTTTTAGGATCCATTTACGCTCCGAACAAAGACCAACCATCATTCTTGGCGCACCTGAACCAGGTCCTCCATCTGTACGCCGGCATTCCCTGGCTGCTTGGCGGGGACTTCAATATGGCGCTGGATTTACACCTGGACCGATCCTTCCTTCCCCTTCGAGCTGCAGCGGTGGCATCCAATGCACACGCGCTCCAGAACTTGCTGTCCCATTGGGTGCTCCACGACATATGGCGCGTACAGCACCCATTGGACAAGGTCTACTCCTACTACTCGTCAGTCCACGATTTGCATGTCAGGCTGGACAGAATGGTGGGTACCCAGTCCCTGCTCCCCCTTATAGTAAAATCAGAACACCTGGGGAGGACACATTCTGATCATAACCCCCTGTGGTTTCAGATAAGCTTGGGAGGATGACCGCCCACCGGTCCCCACGTGGCGGCTACAACCCTCGGCATTGGAAGACGCGGAATTCCGCTCCTCACTAGGCACCACCATTCTCACTTATTTTGATATTAATGAGGGGGCTGCGAGTAATGCCCTGGTAGAGTGGGAGGCACACAAGGTAGCTGTCAGGGGGCACTGCATGGGAGCCACGTGGAATATACGCAAAGCCCTATCCACCTCGGCGGCGCGCCTCGAAGTGGCCCTCCTGGACTGCGAGCGGGAAGGGGAGGGTGGGGGTGAGCACTTGGGTAGGGTGGGGGACCTCCGCACTCGTGGAGAGGTTAAGATGTCACAACTATGCAGCACACACAGCCAGAACCCATGCTAAGGCTGATACAACGGGAAGGACTTAGTGCCCCGATTGGTGCCTTGCGTACATTAAAGGGAGAGATGGTGTACATGCAGCGCGAAATCCACTATGCTTTGACCGAGTATTACACACAGTTGTACAAGGCGCGGGGTGTTGGCCCCAGGCATGAACTGGAGGGCTTCTTGGGCTCTATCCATTTACCTGTAGTTCCTGAGGAGCAGGGCAGCGCACTTGGTGCACATCTCACGCTGGAAGAGGTAGGAGAGGCAATAAGGTCTATGGCATCCGGGAAAACACCAGGGCCGGATGGCCTGCCCGCCGAATACTATAAGGCACACCGGGAAATCCTGGCGCCGCTTCTCCTCAAAGTATGACATGGCGATAGATGAAGGCTCACTCCCCCCCTCTATGCGGGAGGCGTTTCTGGTTTCCCTACCTAAGCCGGACAGAGATCCTGCAGTCTTGGGCTCCTATCGCCCGCTGGCGATGCTCAACGTGGACTACAAGGTCTTCGCCAAGATGCTTGCGGAGCGGTTAGCGCCGGCGGTTCCCCACCTAGTTCACACCAATCAGAACGGGTTTGTGCCTGCAAGGTCCACGTCCTTGAACCTTAGGAGATACTTCAGGGTCGTAGCTGAGGCTTCGAGGGAATGGCCCAGGGCAGGGTGCCTGATATTAGATCTGGAGAAGGCGTTTGATTGCCTAGAGTGGAGGTATCTATCAGCAGTACTGGTGCGCTATGGACTCGACCCTGAGTTCCTCCAAATGGTTGATCTCTTATACAAGGATCCCATCGTCAGGGAGCGCCTGGGTCCCTACATCTCAGAGGCGGTAGCGGTGGGCCGGGTCACACATCAAGGATGTCCCCTGTCACCGCTGGCTATCGAGCCCCTAGCTGTGGCCATCCGGCAGACATTGGATAATGGCATCCCGCTGGGAGATGCAGTCCACCAGGTATCGCTGTATGCAGATGACCTGCTGGTTTTTGTGAGAGATGTGGAATGTATCCCGGAGCAGTTGGCCCAGCTGCTGCACACATTCGCGAATGTCTCTGACTCCGTGTAAATGCGGGCAAATTATGCCTGTACGCGTTCAGCGAAGGAACTGTAGATCCGGGATACCACCTCGGGGGCACGCGAGTCCAATGGAAAGTGGACACCTTTCGGTATCTGGGAATCCAGATATACCGTCGGCCGGCCGACCTCTTTGACGGAAATATAGGGAGGGCGGTTGCAGCACTCAGGTCTCAGGTACGCTTCTGGGCCACGCTCCCGCTAACAACCACAGGCAGAGTGGCCCTTGCCAAAATGGTCATGCTTCCCAGTGTCCTGTACTATTTTGTCAATCTGCCTCTATTTATTCCGGCCTCCTTCTTCTCCATGCTGAATAAGCTATTGCGGGACTTCATCTGGGGCTCCTCCAGGCACAGGCTGGCGCTCGCGAAACTCTTCCTCCCCACTGATAAAGGCGGGCTGGCTGCCCCCTGTTTTGGGCACTACTATCTGGGGGGTTCTTAATACACCGTTCCCTGATAGCGAAGGTGTCTGCCAGCTGGGGGAATGTGGCGACGGAACCTTGGCAGCACTTAACTTTGCAGGCATTTGGTTCGCTGGTTTGCAGCATCGCTGCGGGACCACACGGCAGCTAATCTGGGCCCCCTCCATGACAAGTGGGAGCTGGACCTGGGAAGGCCGCTAGCTGACAAAGAATGGGAAAGGGTCCTTAAGAGTCCGGTGCGCATCCCCAGAAATATGCGGTTCCGCCAGATTCAGCTTTTTATTGTCCACAGGGCCTACCTCACGCCTGAGCTGATTAACAAGTACTTCTGTCGCACAGACGCATGCTGCCCTAGGTGTAGCGTGCTAGGAGCTGGACTCCTGCATGCACTGTGGAGCTGTCCTGGGTTGGGCGCTTACTGGAGCACCTTTGGTGAGCTGTTGAGAAGATGCACAGGCCGCATTATCCCCCTTGCCTGGCCCGAATACATTTTACACCACTTTAAGAGACCCCCCAAGGACAGGGTGTCATCCTGATTTCTTGACCTAGGGCTCGTGGTGGCGAAGCGCCTCCTCACTGAAAGGTGGAAAGCTCGTGACCCACCGCGCGTACGGGCGTGGATTTTCTCCCTCCAGGCGTGGGCCCGAGCAGAATGGACCGCCATATGCCGGGAAGAAATCCTAGGGCTCCGGAAAGAGCCCATAGCAGACCGCTGGGAACACATGCTTATTACACTGCAGCGGCTGGATAGTGAGGGTGACATGGGTGGCACGGGAGAGCCGGGGAGCGCGCATGAGGATGAGAACACATTGTAGGCTGTTTTTCCCCCCATTGAATTCACCTGCCACGTATAGTTCCTGTTCTGATGAGCCATGATGATGGTCACGCAGCTTTAGCAGTGGCCGGTGTGTGTGCATGTTCTGGGGGTGGGGGTGGTTGGGAGTCCGGGCGGGAAGGGGGGGATAAAGTGAGAAAGGAGAGGGGATAGGAGGAGTGAAATCAGAGCGTGGTTTTGCCGCTGTAGTTAAAGTTTTTTTTTTTCTTTTCTGTTTCATTACGCATGTTATCTAATAGTACGCTCAAGTTGGAGAGTTTCTCCTGGCTCATGCGGCGTGAGAACCCAGCGTACTGGCTGTCATGACAATGTAAAAGGGTGACACTACCAACCAGAATATAAGATCCTTAAGTATTGCCCGGCGGTGTCGCCTCTTGAACCCACAAGGTATTTAACTAATGAAGAGGCAGGCGCTGGAGACTGGAAGGCAGGAAACAGGGTTTTATTCTCTCCGGAGGAGAACACAGCAAAACAGGCAGCGGGTATCGTTCTGGGGTGCTCTACCCGCATCTCTGAGGCCTGGCCTCTTATACACAAGTTAATCACTTTATTGCATGAAACAAATCCTCGTTAATACTTTGATGTAAGAAAAGACATCCTCGGCATCTCCCCTCCAGGTCCGTTCCCACACATAGTTACAGTTGAAGTCCCCACCCCGGTCACAACAGGTGGTGATCATCGCGTAGTTGGATATTCCGCCGATTCACGGAATGCGTGGGGTTCGATCGGATCTCATGGGGTGGGGGCTTTGATCAACTCGGGGGTCCTTTGATGAGGGAAGCTTCCTACTGTACTGGGGGTAATAAACAGTATCCGCAGAGCCAGATGGCGGCCTGGGAACGGGGAAGACAAATGGGCACACAGGAAAAAGGGTTTGCATCAAAAGGACCTGGGACCATGAAAGGAATGAAGGGAGGTGTCGTGCTGGGAACAGGATGGGATTCCGAGGCAGAGCTGCGCTGGGGAGGGGTTTATGACCCGAGACATGTGAGGGCGAGGGGGTTGTCAGCATGCGGGGGATGCCCGTGAGGCTAGGGGGGGGGAGAGAGACGCGCTGGTTATCAGAAAAGGGCAGGGAAGCAATGGTGTTCAAAATGGCGGCTGTTTACGTGCACGAAAAGGGTTCGAGAAGAGCAAGAGGGCGCCGATAATGTTGACGGTTTCAGCCTAACTTTCAACAGTCCTCCCTTTTCAACATATCTAGCCAACTTGCCTACTCAATGTCAATTTTCATCAAATTCCTGACCTCGGTATCGTATAATGCTCTCATGTGTTCGCTTTCAAAGTCCACAGTTTTGGGGAAAATACAACTTGCACATAAAGAACACAAAGGTGGCAGACATTGAATTCCTAAGCATAGGCCACATATTACAACTACAGGGATCAGGATAATGGTGAGCAGTCTCCAGCCCCAGTTCTTAACGCAGTCCCAGAACCAACCACCGAGTGACCATTCTTCTTGTTCTTGGTGGACTTCCGAAGAGAGTCTGTGAAGATGTTCAATGGCTTTGTACACTGAGGGTGAGTTGTCCGGTATGTATGTACAACAGCTGGACCCAATAATGCGGCATGCTCCTCCACGGACCACATCTAGAACAAGGCGGTTCTGGAGAGCCACCAGACGGACCGCCTGGAGCTCGGCAGTGTTGTTAGCAAAGATACCAGCGGTGATGTTCATGGTGGTCTCGACTGCCTGAGTCAGGTGTCGGATGGCACGGCTGTTTGCCATCGGGCCCCAGAGGGGGACGAGTCCTTTCATAGCATCGAGGAACTGTGCTCCTGTTGAGTCGGCTTGCTCAATGTCTTTGGCTCGTTTTTGTCTATGGTGATTCGCTGGGGCCACATAAGTCGGAGGAAGGATGAAGGAGATGAAACAAGTGCCCCCCCAGCCTTTGGGGAGCCAGGTGTAGGCCTTGGTGCCGCAGACGAAATACATGTTTGGTGATGACACAAAGGACGGTGGATCCGTGGAATCCAAAGTTCTGGTAAAGCGGCAAGCGCTGCGGCCCACCAGCTGTGTCCCTAATCCTTCTACACACATGTGGCCTGTGACGTTGATGACCGACAAGGCCACAGTCAGAGTGGCAGCCGTTCGTTTCCGCAGATAGGAGAAGGTGGGTCTGGTCGGATCGTTGAACACCTGCATTTCGATCCGCTCTTTAGCCGGGATGTCCATTTGGATTGAATCGTTGGAGGTCTGCGGGCAGAAGTGTATCTTCGTTTTGTTTCGCCGGGCCCCGTGGGAGAAATGCGTTACAGTTCTGCCGGAGGTGGCATTGTCCTTATAGCTTTCTTGCAGGAGGATCAGCCAAGCAAGGCAGGAGCCGTGAACAGAGAAGGGTGAAGGGATGAATGGTATTGAATGTCCAGTGGCATGGGGTAGCAACCCACAGATCCAGCAGTTGGTGACATTGGTGGCAAGATTGTGTTGGTGAAGCAGCTGCACGAAAGAGTTATTCCAAAATTCTTTTCGCCTCTCTCTTAGTTGAGGAGAGAGTGAAATCAGATAATGTTCCTTCATGGTGGTAGGCTGAGCAGTGGTTAGGAATGTCTCATGAGCAGGTGCATGTTCTTCCATAATCCAGAGCGTGGTCATGAGGAGAAAGCAGAAGAGGATTGCGATAAAAAGTGCAATTGTCTTTGAGCTATGGAGTCTGTCTGTTCTCGGATCTCTGCAGCGGGTATTTCCTGTTGTCTCCATCGTCTTCTTATTTGGCGCTTCCATCATCTTCTTATCTGGCGCTTCCATCATCTTCGTTTTCAAGGTGCTCGGTAGTGGGCAGAACCACAGACTTAGTTTAGCTTCTCTCCAGGTAACCCTTAGTAGTGTTGGGTCACCGTTCTGAGACCCTTTAACCTAGTCAGTGGCCTACTTAGCCGAAGCTCCCTCCTTTCGACGCAGGAAATACCCTTCTCGAGATGGCACAGTGGGATCAGAATGTTTTGAAAGTTCAAGTGTCTCTGTGTCGGGATAGCAGTTCAATGATGGTCGGTCTTTGTTCAGGAGCTCCTCTTGGGTACTGACGTTGTCTGCTGTGGCCAGGGCTGAGGAGACCTTTTTGCAATGATGGGCGTGCAGCCAGTGCTTCTTCCCCTCCACTCGAAGAGCTGTCCGAGTGGTGATCAACACTTGCCAGGGGCCCGTCCACCGGGGTTCCAAACTCTTCGATCGCTGAAAATTCCGGATCAGCACGAAGTCCCCAGGCTGGATGGTGTGGCCCGGACCCCTGGAAGCATCGGGGATGGCCTGCTGCACCTGCTGATGAATGACAGACAGAGTTTCAGTCAATTTATACAGATAATCAGACATTAGGACGTCTGGGACGTCATGAATGGAGGTTGGTTTTGGGGCAGACCAGACACTCATGGGTCGACGGAAGACAACTTCATAAGGAGTTAAGTGATGTCGGGTGGGGGTAGAGCGCATCGATAGTAATGCCAGTGGGAGGGCGTTTGGCCATTTCAGACCCGTGGTAGCCACTATCTTGGCCAGTTTAAGTTTTAGTGTGGCATTGTGTCGCTCAACAAGTCCTGCAGATTGGGGGTGGAAGACTGCGTGGAATTTCTGTTTAATACCCAACCCCTTTAAGATGAGCTGGATAACTTCGGCTATGAAGTGGGGGCCATTATCACTCCATAGAATACGACAGAGGCCGTAACGGGGAAAAAATTCCTTTAACAGCACCTTTGCAGTGGCCATAGCGGTGTTGTCACGGGTTGGATATGCTTCCACCCACTTGCTAAATGCGCACACCACAACAAGTACATATTTTAGGCCTTGGCACCTGTCTAGCTGGATGTAGTCCATCTGCAGGACCTCAAATGGGTGGCTTGGGACCCCAAATCCCCCTCAGGGTACTACAGTTCCTTTCCCGGGGTTGTGTTGCAGGCATATTAGGCATTGTTGGACCAGGCGTTTGGCGGAATCTGGGATCTTATCATTGTGCCAAACTCTGGAGACAAGTTCGATCATGGGGGCTGATCCTATGTGGGCAGGGGAGTGTGCCATGGTCAGTATGGGAATCAGGTATGAATCAGGTAGCAACCATTTGTTCGTGTCTTTTGTCCGCCAGCAGCCTTCATCGTCCTTTAATCCCACCCGTGTCCATTCAGTCAACTCGTGTTGTGTGCTAGCCATTTGAATGTCCCTGATAGTGTCTCTAACGTCAGTCCATTTTTCCGCTTGTGACCTGGTCACGTACATATGTGTCGTCGTCCTATTTTCAGCTGTCGTTCGGGCAGTGATGTCGGCTAGTGCATTTCCCTGTCCAATAATGTCTGTCACCTTCTTGTGTGCCTGGCATTTGATGACGGCAAGCTTGTTGGGGAGAAGGACAGCTTCGATTAAGGCGGAGACTAGATCCCCGTGCAAAATGGGTGTGCCGTGTGAGGTCAAGAATCCCCTTTCCCTCCAGAGGAGCCCAAAATGGTGAACCACCCCGAAGGCATACTGGCTGTCGGTGTAAATGTTCGCTGTGGTTCCGGTGGCCAGGATGCAGGCTCGTGTCAAAGCAATCAGTTCCGCTGCCTGGGCAGATCGCTGGGTGATGCGGGCTGTTTCTACTACGGTTCGAGCCGTGGTGACTGCATAGGCAGCGGAAGTGGTACCGTCGGGGAGTTTGATGCAAGAACCGTCCACCCACAGCTCCCCGTCGGGGTCAGGGAAAGCTGTGTCTCCGAGATCAACCCTACTCCTGGTTTGTTCGTCCGTAAGAGTCACGCAGTCATGTACAGGGTGCACATTGGGATCGTTCTCTGGCAAGGGTAACAGAGTTGCCGGGTTCAGTGTGGTGCATCTTTTCAGGGTGATATGGGGCGCAAGCAAAGTCAGTTCGTATCCAGTCAGTCGTGCACTCGTCAGATGTTGCGTCTTGGTTTGGTTCAGGAGGGTGTCGACTGCATGGGGTACCAGTACCGTGAGGGAATTTGAGAGTACAATCCCCTCACTCTGTCGGATAGAGATTGCAGCAGCAGCTACAGCTCGAAGGCAGGCAGGCAAGGACCTGGCGACAGGGTCAAGAGTGGCAGAGAAGTAAGTGCACGGTCGTTGCCTAGGGCCAATGGCCTGGGTCAGGACAGATAAAGCGCACCCCTCCCTTTCGTGAGTGTAAAGGGAGAAGGGCTTTTTGTAATCAGGGGTACCTAGGACGGGGGCTGAGCAAAGGGCATCTCGCAGTTCCGTGAAGGAAGTTTGACACTCAGGGGTCCAGGGGAGTGGGAAAGGGACGTCTTTGTTTAGCAGAGAAAGCAGTGGTTTTACAACGAGGCTGAAGTTTGGTAACCATTGTCGGCAGAAGGAGGTGAGGCCTAATAGGGAGCGAACCTGCTTCTGGGTCTGAGGGACAGGGGTGTCTAGAATGGTTTGGATTCGATCAAGAGTGAGTTTTCTTCCATCTTTAGACAAAAGGTGACCTAGGTAAGTGACCTGGGGTTGGCAGAATTGCAACTTCTTCTTGGAGACCTTGTGGCCTTTTTCCTCAAGGAAGTGCAGGAGTTGAATGGTGGCGGTAACCGCTAGTGGGGTAGTGTCGGCAGCCAAAAGGATGTCATCGACATATTGTACTAACACCACTCCGTCGGGTAACTGGACTTGATCTAGTTGTCTTTTTAGGGCCTGGCTGTAGATGCTGGGGCTTTCTGTGTAGCCCTGGGGCGCTCGGCAAAACCTATATGAGCGGGCTTTTAGAGTAAAGCCGAAGAGATATCGGCTGTCTGGGTGGATGGGGATGGAAAAGAATGCGTTTTTGAGGTCGATGACGGTGAAGGTGGTGGCAGTAGAAGGAATCAAGGTCAGGATGGCGGTGATGTCTGAGACCACAGGGTACTGGGGTACCACCACTTTGTTGATCTCTCGGAGGTCGATGATAAAACGGTATGCTTTCTCATCTCCCTCTCCCTGTTTCTTGATGATGGGCAAGATAGGGCTGTTGCAAACGTTGCTAACTACTTCCTCTACCACTCCTGCGTCTATCAGTGACTGGATAATCATTACCAATGCCTTCTCGCCCTCGGGCGATATCCGATATTGTAGGAGTTTCGGGAGTGTTGCGCCTGGTCGGACAGTAATGTGTACTGGGTCAATTAACATACGCCCTACGTCCGAATCCGCTTTGGCCCACAGATACGGGGGCAGAGTGTCAAGCAGGGATGCGTCAGCGTCGGTGATGGAAAACATGTGTTGGGGAGAGCAATGTCTAAGCAGAACGGGGTTGTCGTAAAGAAACACTCGAACTCCATCTTGAGAACACCTGATCGTCGCCCGGAAGTGTTTCAGTAAGTCAAGTCCCATAATGGCGTCAGGGCTATTGGAGGAGAGCAAAAACGTGGTGTCAGTGGTGTTGTTTTCTACGTCAAAGAGAATCGGGGCAGACAAAGGGTTGGTGGAGGGCGTTCCATCGAAACCTGTCGATGTTATGAGTGAGCCAGACAAGGGTGCCCTTGGAATCAGTCGTTTAGATAACGCACTACGTGTTGCGCCAGTGTCTACCAGAAATGGTGACTTGGTACCCAGGACCTTAGCAGTGACGTAAGGGCCCTGCTGGTCAACATAGAGCTCGACTGGATCCCTCCCTTGCCCTTGGCTGTCCTATGCGAAATTGTGGGCGTCTTCATAGTCGGATTGTTGATATTGGTTCTGCCTGGGTCGATCAAACGTATTTGGTCTGCCTGATCTGTCGTTAGTCGTGTCGTTTGGGGGCCCTCGCTGTTGTCCCTTATTTCTCAGTCCATTTGCTATGTCCCTGGGGTCTTTGTTTTTGATTATTTCCAGAAGAACTGGGCACTGGGATTTCCAATGGCCAGTCCCTTTGCAGAAAGCACACTGGTTCTCTCTAAGGTCTGTGCGTCCACTGTAGGAAGTCAGAGTGCGGTCCTGGGGAAATGTAGTCTTAGGGACGTTCGTCTGGTAGTTTCCCCGATAGTGGTCTCGTCCTATAGTCACCCCTTGCAGTTTGGCAATCATCACCCTCTCTTTCAAGTCCTTTTTCTTTTTCTCTGTTGCCCTATCGTTTTCATTTTTCTGATGTTCATAATATTGGGCCATTTGGAGAATAGCTCTAGGTTTGGAGGCTGCCCAACTACTCTCGCTGGCCTGTAGTTTCTGGGAGATCTCCGATGACAGGCCCTTAACATAATTCTGGACAAACAGATGGTGTCCGGTTGCAGTGGTCATGTCCTGGCCGCTGTAATCGGAGAACACCGTTTCAAACCGGGAGAAGTATTCCGATTCATCCTCCTGGGGTTTCTGGCGACAGGCTGTTACTATCGACCAGTCCACTTTCTTTTCTGGGATCAGGGTTTTTAATTTCTCCACGATTTTATCTGGAAGGTCTAGAATGGATTTCAAAGGCTTTTGTCCTGGTCCCTGTTGTTAATCCAGATCATCGAGTTGTGACCAGGTATGTCCGAACAGCTCAAGGTGGTCGACTTTCCGGATTTGCTTCCACACATCAGCTGGTAGACATAACCCGAAGAACAAGTCGTTGTCAGCCAGGGTCATAATCGTTGAACCCAGGGCTGTGCCCAATTCAGTATAAAAGGCAGTGGGGTTTTTACGTAGGTCGGGTAGAGATTTCCGGAATGTCAGAATCTCTTGCCGGTCCCATGGCTGGTAGACCCAGTTGTACACTACCCTTCCCTTCGCATCTTGGTTGTTTACATCATCGTGAGTCCCTGTACCTCGGGGAGGAACCCAGTAAGGGGCAGCCTCTCGTATCGGCATCATGGTGTTAGATTGCTCGGTTGATGGTTCGGTCACTACGGAGGTCGCGGATTTAGTTCCCGACTCTCGTTCAGTGAGGTGGCGGAAAACCTCAAGCGTACGCGTAAGGAGGTCCGACACATCACACTCGCCCTCATCCCCGATATCGACCTTCCGGTACAGAGTCGTTAGGCTCCCGGGACCGTTGTCTCGATATCGGTCCTCGTATGCATTCAAGACATGATAACACAGTCGTACGGTAAAATGTCGTCTGTGACTCCCTGTATACGAGTTGAACATATCCGTGATGTACTCTTCATCTTCCTTTCTTTCTACCAGTGTCCTTGCTATTTTGTCGATCCCTGCTCGCTCATCTTTGCTTAGTCTGCTTGTTCTTGCAGGGCCAGCCCCTCGAGTCTCATGGTCGTCTAACGTTGTTGTTGATGCAGTATTTAATACAAGGGGTTCGGCTGGCACAGAGGCCATTGGGGCCGAAGCTGTGGCGGTACTTTCGTTTGTACCTGGGGGTGGGACGTGCTGCGCTAAGGGTTGGGAAGGGGCATATGGAGGGGGCATGTAGATGATAGGAGGGCCTAACAGCAGATCATCGTTGGCTCGTTGTTTTGAGGGTAAATCAGGGTAGAGCATGGAGGGGGTTCTAACCGGACACTGGCTCGGTGTTTCCATTTCTAGTTTCTGTTTAGCTTTCTCTCTTTCCTTTATCTCTTTTTCTAGTTTCTGGGCAGCCAGGTGGGCTGCTTTTCGCAGCTCTTTTCCCAACCTACTCTCAGTTTTCTTTTTACGTTGTTCAGTTTCTTTGCGCCACATGCCGAAACTGTCAAGCATAGTGGGTGTTGTCTTGTTTTTACCAAGGGCTGTTTCTAGCGTTTTTATTTTATCGTCATCGAAGGATCCTATCAGTGGCCACTGACTTTCTTGATCCCTTTTCGTATATTTATGCCATAGTTTGCTATAGGCTATAGCGGTCAATCCATGCTTCATGAACATGTCCTTATTAGGGGTGCCTTCCAGTGGGGCTGGATGGTCCATCTCTAATAAGCGGTCCGGGCTAAACAGGCTACTAATCAGTGGGGAGAAGACAGACATGACGGCTCGTAACGAGGGACTAAAAGTCAGCACTGCCTATCTTATCACTGGGTGCAAAGACTGGACAGAATATTTCTATTCTACGTTGTTTGCAGGCAGTGAATACCTCATGGATCAAAATAACAAAAGACCAATAAATATTCAATGGGGAGAATGAGTAGGTCCGCAAAGATCTGCGTTACCTACCCTTTTCACTATCTGCAAAAAGGTGGTCTCTTCCCTGTTTGCAGACAGAGAATCTCCAGAAAACAATAGTTTTGCGAACAACAGTTCAGTTTCAAGTAATTATTCAGTGGGGGAGAAAAAAATAGGCACGACTGCTGCCCTACCTATCCTCCACTGTTTGCAAAGAGAGAGCCTGTTGTTTCTCCGTTTGCGGACAGCGAATCTCCAAATAAATAAAAAGAGCAATACTAGTATTTATTTTTTTTAAACAATCAAGCAATCATTTCGCAGCTTGTCGTGTTTACACGACCTTACCCGGACCGCATGGACAGTTTCTTGTCTTCCGAATCCAGCACCCGATCGTCCTCTCTTCTCCGTTATCCTCGCGGCACTCCTGATGGTTCCCAGTCAGGACCGTAGATCACTCGAGAGAGGTCTGTTCGGAACCAGTGAAGTTCGGATGATCGGCTGTCAGACGAGGGTCTATCGGACAGACGCGTTCCCGATCGTTGCAGTCGTTCACTCTGTCGTCAGGACCTCTCCCACTGGATCCACGAGTCGCTGATGGGCCCCACGCTTGGGACGCCAATTGTAAAAGGGTGACACTACCAACCAGAATATAAGATCCTTAAGTATTGCCCGGCGGTGTCGCCTCTTGAACCCACAAGGTATTTAACTAATGAAGAGGCAGGCGCTGGAGACTGGAAGGCAGGAAACAGGGTTTTATTCTCTCCGGAGGAGAACACAGCAAAACAGACAGCGGGTATCGTTCTGGGGTGCTCTACCCGCATCTCTGAGGCCTGGCCTCTTATACACAAGTTAATCACTTTATTGCATGAAACAAATCCTCGTTAATACTTTGATGTAAGAAAAGACATCCTCGGCATCTCCCCTCCAGGTCCGTTCCCACACATAGTTACAGTTGAAGTCCCCACCCCGGTCACAACAGGTGGTGATCATCGCGCAGTTGGATATTCCGCCGATTCACGGAATGCGTGGGGTTCGATCGGATCTCATGGGGTGGGGGCTTTGATCAACTCGGGGGTCCTTTGATGAGGGAAGCTTCCTACTGTACTGGGGGTAATAAACAGTATCCGCAGAGCCAGATGGCGGCCTGGGAACGGGGAAGACAAATGGGCACACAGGAAAAAGGGTTTGCATCAAAAGGACCTGGGACCATGAAAGGAATGAAGGGAGGTGTCGTGCTGGGAACAGGATGGGATTCCGAGGCAGAGCTGCGCTGGGGAGGGGTTTATGACCCGAGACATGTGAGGGCGAGGGGGTTGTCAGCATGCGGGGGATGCCCGTGAGGCTAGGGGGGGGAGAGAGAGACGCGCTGGTTATCAGAAAAGGGCAGGGAAGCCATGGTGTTCAAAATGGCGGCTGTTTACGTGCACGAAAAGGGTTCGAGAAGAGCAAGAGGGCGCCGATAATGTTGACGGTTTCAGCCTAACTTTCAACAACAATCCCAGGAGTTCGCAACTGGTCGCAAGCAACATGGTCTGATAGATCGTAGGCGAATAACCCATGTCTCACTTGCACGTGTTAGCCATGGTAACCATAGCACAATATCTTGTGCCCGTGCCTATACAACTGATGTGCATATGCCAATATGATTGATTTATTGACACTCCCAACGCAATATGTACTGTAATTTGAAAATGCTAATAAAAACAGATTTGACCAAAATAAATGCAACTACACAAAACTGCAGAACAACCACTGTCGAAACCGGCAAACAGGAAATAAAAGCTTTACACTAGATTTAAAAAGAAGAAAAAACATTAGAATCACATAAACAAAAAATACACCAGTCCACCTGCCAAGCTAAGGGGTAGGTGGGCCTAACAGTATAAAATCAAAAGGGGAGCAACCCTTGCCCTTGAGGCCACCCCCACCAAAACAAAAATTAAAAAAACTCTGGTGTCTAGTGGCTTCTGCCCCCCTTGGGGACAGATGGGACTAAACACATACTGCTACTCTGCCACTCAAAGAGGGCAGAAAAGGCCACAATAATCCTCCCATAAAGGGGAACGACCCATGTCCAAGGGGCGGATCACCTACATAAAAATAAACTCTGGTGCCCTAGTGGCCCATACAAAAAAAAAACAGCAAAACTGCCCTTTAAGGTGATACCAAAGGGGATGATGGACGGAGCCCTTGAGCAAATCTAACACTCACCCCCAGTCAACTGATCTTGGTTTAATCCATCATCATTGTTTAGCTCACTTCACCACCCCAGTTCAGACATGGCCATATGCAAATCAGACTGACCCTGTGCGCTTTGATTGCCTTAAGTTGGCAGACGTGGGTCCCTTGCTCACTTTGCCACTGGACTCAAGCTAACCTGGCTGATTAGCCAGTAACCAGTCCCAGTATGGTTGTTTCCGGGTCAGGGAAGATATGGCTTGGCAGTTCAGGCTGGACTGTTCCCATGAGGCATAGGGTCAGACTACTTTGCATATGGCCATGTCTGCATTGGGATGCTGGAGTGAGCTACACCAACTAAAACCTAACATCATGGGCATACCAAAATGGCAAGGCAAAATATATGCACTAAAAAAGGGGAGTGACCCTTGCCCAAGGGGCCACTCCCCACTAGATGTACTCAATTGGCACAGTGTGCCACATACATTTTTAAAAATTTTAATCTGCCCCCACAGGGGGTCAAACAAAGCAAAAAGGCTGGCCCCCAAAAGGGGAGCGACCCTTACCTAAGGGGTCGCTACCCAAAACAAAAACAAAAAATGTGGGCTTCCTAAAATGGCCGCCAAGGGGAGTGACCTTTGCCCAATGGGCCACTCCCAAGCACATCCTAAAATGTACATTATATTTGACCCCCCCCCCCCCCGGGGGGGCAGACAAAGCCTTCATAATTGCCCCCAAGAGAGGAGCAACCCTTGTCTAAGGGGTCGCTCCCCTAGACAAATAAAACATTGTGGGCTTCCTAAAATGGCCTCCAAGGGGAGTGACCCTTGTTGAAGGGGCCAATCCCAAGCACAGCCTAAAATTTAAAAAACATGTGCCCCCCCCCCTGGGGCCAGGCAAAGCCTTCTTACTTGCCCCCAAAAGGGGAGCGACCCTTGTCCAAGGGGTCCCTCCCCATAACAAAAAAAACAATAGGGCTGCGCAAAATGGCCATCAAAATGAGTGACCCTTGCCCAAGGGGCCACTCCCCTGCGCATTGCCAAAAGTCGTCATAAATTTAATAATTATTAATAAGCTGCCCCCCCCCCCAGGGGGGCAGACAAAGCCAACTTAATTGCCCCCAAAAGGGGGAGCGACCCTTGCCCAATAGGCCGCTCCCCGAGCAAACAAACACCGGCAAAATACCCCCAAAAAATAATCCCTGGTGTCCAGTGGGCATTCCTGCTGCACGATCGTGCAGCAGGAATGCACAAAAGAGATATCGAGGGAAAGGAAAACCCTTTCCTTTCCCCCGATGCCTCTTTCGTTTGAATCCCCCCCGCCCCAGCCCCCAAACTTACCTGTTTCTCCTCCGACGCGCAGTAAGCAAATGGCTTCCCTGCGCGTCGGAGGAGAAAGGAGAACCTCCAATGACGTCAGCGCGCCTCGCACGCTGACGTCATTGATGACGCAGGCAGGGGAAGGTCTTCCCCTGCCTTCCCCGTGAAAATAATCTAAATCGGGCACCCACGGGGGGAGCGCCAGCGCTCCCCCCCGTGGTTGGGGCTCATGACGAGCTCAGCTCGTCATGAGCACCTGAGAGCTGTATGCGCATACAAGGGGTTACGCCTGCGATTATTGGCAGGTTGCGGCCGACGTGGTGCCGGGAGCATGAAGCTCACCAGTGTCGCCTGGCTGTCCACGGCAGATGCTGGACAGTCGCATTTTGGAGTCAAAGTGCGCTCAATCGCCTCCCGTCTCCGCACCGATACGGCGCCAGTCGGTGCTTCATCAGTTAAGGGACTCTGTATGAGCCCCCTAGTCAGTTACAAAGCCCCACTTCAGCGGATGGATGGCGCTTGTCGGGCCCATGAGCGGTGCCTCAGAGAAACGCATCCACCATCGTGGCTGGTTAAGCCATGCCCGCTAATTTTTCTGTGTTTATGGACACTTTGCATTGTGTGATCCTTCAGATGGTAATTTTGCTAAAAAAACTGTTTTATTTGTTGTCGGAATGGACTATGGCTTTCATCCATCTAGACACTTCCGGCGTCAAAGGCCTCGGCGGCGCCGGAAAATGCCACTGCGGTGCTAGAGCCGGCATGAAAGGCATAAAGCGCGCAGGAGCATAAGCCTGGGGAACACCCAAGTTATACGCCAAAGGACCCATGGGACCAACAGGTGCACCAGAGGGGTACATTGCCCTGGAGTAAACTCCAAACATGGCATTCAGGAACTGGGAAGGATCCTGACCTGGAGCCGGAAAGGCTGGATAAGGGCCCCCAGGTTGCTCTCGAGGGAGCGGAGTCGTCTCGACGTCGATCTCCTCCTCAGGTTGGGGCACCGGGGTCGACGAACCCGCAGGCACCGGAACCTCGCCTTCACCAACCTCCTCCACCTCACCTTCATCCTCCTGACCAGAAGGACGCGAAGCCTCACCCTCGGAGTCCTGGGCTTCCGATGCCGAAGCCACCGCTTCTTTATGAAGTAGCTTCACTTGCGACTTCGGCCTCAAACTCGAGTCCTTTCCTGAGTGATGACGTGACTCATGGCTCCTCTTCTTGTGCTTCTTCCTCGTGGACCTCGAAGCATGAGCAGAAGACGACTCCGAGCGCGACCCCGAATGAGACCTCAACCTCGAACGCCAAGTTTGTGACTTCGAAGTCTTCTTATCTTTCTTATTTTTTAGTTTTGCGACGAGGAGCTTCGTCTCCCTCTCTCGAAGGGCCTTCAGCGTCATCTTCTTACAAGATGGGCAATCCTCGACGTCATGGACTCAGACACCAGACGCAGCACTCATGCGGATCAGTGATGGACATCGTCTTGCCACATTCCCCGCAAGCTTTAAATCCAGTCTTCTTCGAAGTCAAATCAAATCAAATCAAATTTGGCTTTATTCGATTTACATAAGAAATCATAAAAGCATACAAGACAGTTAATATCATACATTTTTAAAAGGTTTCCACGTTAAAAAATTTGAAAAAGTTTGTAAAGAATCTGTAAAACATTTTCCATGTATAAAAGGTCAGCAATGAACATGTAGTCGAAAAATCTCAAGTTTAAAGAAATTCTAGCGAATCTAAACATGTTAGGCTTACACCATCGAATTCCTGTATTTTATCACTGACATTAAAAAGCGAGAAACAACAAAGATTACATGTACCTCATCTAGCAAAAGTAACTTCAGATAGGCAGATTTACATGTTCTTATGCCCCAAGATTTAAGAAGAGGTAGGAGGAATAATTTCCTCGGAGCAGAGTAAAATTTACAAAAGAACATTATATGAATGTTACTTTGCGAAGAATGGTCATCACATGGGCAAAGTAAATTAGCCGAAGTCCAATCGTTGTGTTTTGGAAGGGTGACCATTCGGAAGAAGGTACCTAATCGCAGCCTTGTAAGAAGCATACGAGGATACGGTACAGTTTCGATCCTGAGATACTTTTGTAAACCTTCATTAGGGGTAATTTTTTGATAAAACAGGGTAGAACTCTTAAGTTTCTCGGTGTTCCATCTGGCACTTTCCAGTTGTGTAATTAAAAGTGTTTTAGGAGCTGGCCTGGACAAGTTTTCTAAGGACTCTGGAGTGTCATAAAATTCAGGGTGACCAATTTCAGAGAACATCAGTTGGACGTGTCGAAACCACTTAATTTTGGGTGCACCATCCAAATTTTTACAGTCCATGATGAGTTCTCTATTAAATTGGCATTCCATAGTGGTCCAGATTTTGTGCCATAGCAAACACGGTGATAACTTTATAGTGTCGCTAAGGTATTTGAGGCCAGTCTCAATGTGGGTGGAAAAAGTCGAAGTGGATTTGCTCACACCTAGTAAATAACGGATAAAAAGGTTTTCACAGGTTTGTAGTGAGGACACGTTTTCAAAGCCCCATAGGCCTGCTCCATAAATGACTGTCGCTATACACTTAGCTTGATAGATCTGTAACATCTCAGCAGTTGGTTTGCCCCCGATTTTTACTGCGAAAGTTCGCAGGGCCCCAATGGCGCGACTAAAGGCAAGTTTCCTGGCAGATACTGCATGTTTCCAACCTCCTTTTCTATCAAAAACGACACCTAAGTAGCAAAAGGTGTCTGTACACTCAATTCTTTGCTCGTCAAGATATATCGAACATTGTGGCCTTTTGTTTTTTTGAGTGCATGCCATGGAGAAGGTTTTAGAAATGTTCACTTTCAAATTTCGTTTCCCCATATAGAAAGAGAATTCAGTTACTGCTCTCTGCAACCCTACCTTCGTCCTAGACATAATTGCCGCGTCATCGGCATATAAAAGAATGGGTACAGGCCTACCATTAATTGCTGGATAGTCACTTGGGATATTTATTAAGTGCTCTGCAATAGAGTTTATGTAAAAACAGAATAAGAGGGGCGCAAGTATACAGCCTTGCCTAACCCCTCTGTTTATGGGAAATTTCTGTGTGCATTGACCCTGGGACCCGAACCTCACTCTAGCTCCGGCATCTCTATATAGTTCTTTTATAAATATGATAATGGTGGGATCCACCCCGATAAGTTCCAATGTTGACCAGAGCTGAAGATGGTCCACGCAATCAAATGCTGTGCTGAGGTCGACAAAGGTAACAAACAGGTCCCCTTTTTTGGCCTCAGTGTATTTGGAGATCAATAGGGACAGGTTAAGGCATTGTTCCTGGGTACCCATTCCCTTACGGAACCCATATTGGGTTTCGGAAATAACCTTTTTCTCTGTCTCCCAATATTGAATTCTCTTAAGGACGATCCTTCCTGCAATTTTCATAAGACCGTCCAGTAAGGATATGGGACGGTAGCAAGCAGGATCGTCCCTATTCCCTTTTTTAAAAATGGGCACTACGATTGCATCTGACCAGGTGTTAATTAAGCCACATTTGTTTCCCATATTTAAAACATTTGTTAAGAGGGGGGCCCAAAAATCGAGGTTTGTTTTGTAAACATCCACAGGGGTGAAGTCGGGGCCAGGAGCTTTCCCTGATGGGCTTTCCCTAATGGCGTTTTCCACTTCTAGTGCAGTAAAAACCAAGTCAATTGGATAGGGGGATACTGGGGGGGTCAATTGACTGGTAATCATAAAATTTATTATTCAAAGGTAAGGGTTCATTTTGTTGGATCTGAGTAACCCCCTGGCTGTTGGTATAAAGTTTGCTGTAATGTTCTACCCAGAGGTCTGCCGTGATTGCTACATCTATGGAATTGTCACTCGCTTTTATGTTATATACCGATCTTATAACTTTCCAAAAGAGGTTAGCGTCCTTATTCCTGGCGGCTTCCCCTAGAGCTTCCCAGGCCTCCCTTTTCATTGTGGCCTTGCGATGATTAATTTCCCTTTTATACTCTCGTCTGGCCTTGGAGATGTGCACCCTGTCTTTTGGAGTAGCATTTAAAACTTTCTTCAATTTCTTCAGGGCAGCTGTGCAGCTAGAATCGAACCACCCACGTGTATGTTTCTCATTCTTTTTATGGCTCCTCGTTAGCGTGTCTTTGATGTAAAGCTGAATGTTAGCGAAAGCTGCCATAATCGCCTTTGGATCCATATCCTCTTCTAAACAGACAAGTATGTCTGTAAAGCAAGATGATATGAGGCTATGGAAGAAGGTTAAAGGATTCATTTTCTCCCACTTTATCACATAGCCGTTTATTTTTGTTAAGGTAACCTCCAGTGGATATAGCGGCCCACTAGATTCTTTTGCTTTCTCCTCTGTGATCATTACCCCAAAAGAAATTGGATAATGATCGCTCATTGGATCGTCCCCAATCTCCCAGAAAGTTATAAAATTGGGTTTGATGGGGGATGCTAGTGCAAAGTCAATTGTAGATTCACAGCCTCTGCCATTATATGTTGGGGCAAAGGGAACTGGGGGGGAACAAGCCTGATTAATAAAAGTGAGATCAAAAGAGGAAATAATGCTGTTGAGGAGGGACCCCAACTTGGTGTGTAAGAAATGGAAAGGGCCATCCTCCTCACGGTCCGAAAGGCCGCACAAACCTGACTCGGAAAATGGGCAGATGGCACAGTTAAAGTCTCCCACCCATAGCACTATATGGTCCCCCGTGTTTTGTTCTCTCACTTTATGAATGCGGTGTGACATTTTATTCAAGGTCTGTTCCATTTCATTTACTGGCATGTTATTATAAAAATTTACCAATATCACCTTTTGTGTGGTGCCCCATTTAAATAAAAGAATTTGAAAGTATTGATCGGAATGGAAATCATATACCTTTATGTCTCCCGCATTCGATGTATATATGCACAGGCCCCCTTTGTTTCGACCCTGGGGAGAGGGAACAGCGGGTGAATGAAATGTTCGATACCCCAAAATATGACTTTCCTCAACAAGCCAAGTTTCTTGCAGGCATAGAACGCCATGCTTCTGTATAATCTCCAACCAGGGTTTATGGGTGATCTTGTTACCCAGGCCTGCTACATTCCAAGATAGCAGTGAATGGTTTGAGTCGCTATTTTTCTGTGGTGGTTGGCCAACATTTCCCGTTGCGTCAGTCGAGGCTAGGGAATGTACCGTCTCTAGATGTTGTGTGGCGCACACAGCAAGGGGACAGTGGACTGGGCAGAGTTCTTCTACACCCAGGGAATTTTGATTTTTATTTGCAGATGGAGAATTGTCGGTGTTACTGGCCTTGGTTGAAAGATTTAGAGTGCTCGACCGAGATGAAAGATCAAGGATTCCCAGTCAATCCACCTGATCTAGGCATTCAAACCTATTCGTAGTGGGTGCGCCTTCCCACCAATTATTATTGGTTTGCCATCCCTGCCCGTTCCCCTTCCATCTGTGATTGTGGGCTATGGACCAGACACCAGGGCGCTCCACTATCTGTTTAGGAGGGTAGAAAAAGGTGAGGGGTTTAGTGACAATCGAATGGTGCATCGCATGTGTATCCCATGTGGTAATAAGTTGGGCTGTATGGGGGTCTGCAAATGACACCACAATACAGTCTCCTGATATGGTTTTATTAGTGCGACCCACCCATGGAACTCGCCTGACCATTAAGACCCTGCTTGTGGTGGTATGTGGATGCTGCCTATTGGCATTTAGCCAGTGGATCACTTTGTTCTTTAAGGACCACTGGGTTTCCACGGTGTCAGGGGCAAGTGTAGGTACCCCAGCCAAAATGGCAACATAGGGCCCAGCATCGGGAGGGAGGTCAATGTAGCCCCCGCGAAAATTCTGTTTATTTGGATATTGGTCAAGTGTGCGCTGTAAAAGGGGAGTAATAGGCTTGGTCACATTTTGATCGTTTCTAGAAGAATTTTTGGGCTGCACTTGTATTAGGGGAGATTTTGTATCTGGATTAGCTGAACTTGATGGCAAAGAAACAAGGACGTTTGCGATTTTCCGGGGTTTAGGAATTGGAGTGGGTTTGAGTGATAGGGAGGGCAAAGGAGAGGGGAGAATTTTGGGAACAGGGAATGCCTCGTTAGGCACTGATACCGATTGAATGCCAGCATTTGAGGCTGATACGGGTTGGGTACCATCTTTTCTCGCCTGTGGGAGACCCTCGGTAATCTGGGGATATGTAGCTTCCAGCTGTTTTAGGCTAAGCGTGGCCAGGGAAACTAAAGTTTTATCCATTTCAAGCAGGTGAGTCTCAATACGTGACAGTCTTAGTTCAAAAGGTGACAGAAGTTGTTTCAGAGTAACCCAGACTGTTTTGAGAAAATGTTCATCCTCACCCGCCTTGCCCATATCCCTCCCCGGGTCATTCTGGCCTCCCGTTGTTAAGTTGTCACCAGAGACAGAAAAATTCTCTACAGCAGGAACAGAAGTGGTGTTAAGATAGGTAAGATCACTCTCCCCCCCTATTTGCTGGGAAGCTGCAAGTGAAGTTTGTTTAAGGTCCCCTACTTTGGGCAGAGTTCTTCTAGAGTTGAAGAACTGATGCCTAGCAATTTTTGCTTTCTTGCGGTTGTAGGCAAGTTTAGCTAAGTTCTTCCTTTTCGTGGTTAGACGATGTAAATGTTTACTTTTTGCTACCGAAAAGGAGGGGGCAGGGATATCCAGCGTGATGATAGGCTTTTCCTGTACAGTAGAAAAATTATTCTCAGTGGGTTTAGGGGACATGGGTGTAAAAATAAAAGAGGAATCTAATGGGGGTGAAGAGGAAAAGGGATAGGAATGATGAATGTCGGCATGTATTAGCAGAGGGAGGGGGTGTGCAGCCTGTTTGGGGGATGCAGCGGACGCAATGTGTCCCAAGGATGATTTTTTAGAATTAGCAAATGTTTGGGAGAGCCTGCGCGCAGCGTCAAGCTCGATAGAAACCCTATTCTGTATTTTTATAATTTCGGCGTCTATTGCCAAATTTGTCTTTACTAGAAAGTCATCCAGGGTGCCATTTGGCTTGGTCAGGCCCAGTGCGGTCTTACTACGACTCCCCCTAGTACACATGATATATGGCAGATATAAATCTTGTGGCGTACTCACTGATATCAAAAGCAAGGGCCGAAGTCAATAGTACAAACCAAGGGGGGTGGGCCAGGCCAGTCCTCTTAGGCCTCGAACGGCCTCAAACGGTCCCGCCCTTGTCCCGGGCTTATCCCCGGGCACTCCCGCGCAGCGTCTCTCACTGGTTTTTGTAGACCATTAGCAATGAGGCGTGGTACGGGAAGGTGAGGGCGGGGCGTTCAGGGAGAGCGGGGCCAGGTGACTCAGCCTCACGCTCGCAGCCCTGAAGCCTCACACGCCCCCTCGGTGCAGCCAGGCAGGAAAGCAAGAACAAGGAACAAACGGTGAGATGCAATCCGCAGCGGGACCCGCGAAGCGGGTTCCGCAAGTCGTGGGGGTAGGCAGCCCTTGGAAAAACGAGCAGCTCCAGCCAGGTCAGGTCCAACAGCCAAATTGAATGAGTCCAGGTGCCTTTTTGATTACAGGAGGTGAGGGCGGGGCGTTCAGGGAGAGCGGGGCCAGGTGACTCAGCCTCACGCTCGCAGCCCTGAAGCCTCACACGCCCCCTCGGTGCAGCCAGGCAGGAAAGCAAGAACAAGGAACAAACGGTGAGATGCAATCCGCAGCGGGACCCGCGAAGCGGGTTCCGCAAGTCGTGGGGGTAGGCAGCCCTTGGAAAAACGAGCAGCTCCAGCCAGGTCAGGTCCAACAGCCCCCTCTTCAATATCCCGCCTTTCTTTTCGAAGTCATCTCGACCGAAGACAATGAAACAGAGAAAATAACTACAAAGTAACAAAGTTACTGCTGATCCCTAGAAACCCGTTAGGGTCGACGACGCGGAAAAAAGGGAACTGATGTCATCACGCTGGCGTGGGCCTATTATGGTGTCAGTGACGTCAGCGGAGTCGCGCGCGATGCTGTGCCTCTGTGACATCGTCCACGTCGGCGCGAAGCTACAAAAAGAATTTCCGAATGTTGCTGACGCAAGGGGATATTCACAAGGTGAGGAATCCACAGGCAGATACTGTATCTACCAGAAAAAGCGTTACCGAAGGTAAGTAACTTGTTCTTTTGTTTTTCGCCAGCAAACTCCTAGAGGGTTAGTTGGTTGTTGAAAAACTAAACAAAATATGGCCATGATGCGCTCTACGTTTTTCTCCAGTGCGTGGGAGTTATTGATCCAATTTCTTGTTCAGCTTCACCAGGCTTTCCCTACCGGTCCATTACATCAGAGCATCTGCCTTCAGTAGGGAGAATGGTGTGAAGTCCATTGGCCAATGGCCCAATGTCAGCCAGGCCTTCGGTCAGGCATATACACCGATGGGGCATTCTCAGTTTTATCCGGTACGTCAGCATATACTATAGCTGTAGTTTCCACTTTACTCTTTCAGTAGACCTGCATGCTTTTTATACCTGGAATGTGTAGCTGGAGAATAGCTTTACCGTTGAGTGAATACTTTTGATGTGCAGGGTTTTCCTTTCTTCCAGAATTGCATCCCTTTTCAGTAGGTTCTAATAAGTGTGACTAACACCATTGATATGACCTTTCACAGGAGATACTTTGCTAGGTTTTATAAAATATTGCACCGTATTTGGGCCCCAGTTTACTTTGGGATGAGCTTTGTAGGGATTGCTCTACTTTTTGTTCTCCCTCCCCCTCCAACAAGGCAACCCCCATTCTTCCCGTAAAAACTTCCCTCTACAACTTCTTCAAGCTCTTTAAGTTTTTAGCTTCAGGGGAGTAATCTGAAATTTCAACTTCTGGTGGCTGTTTTTTACATGATGTCAAAGACCTTTTCTCCCACCGAGACTGTCTTACCTATTAGTGAAACTTGTGATGCTTATGATGGTTTTCAGCAGATCTCTTGAAGTTGCAGCAGTTTCTTGCCCCTTCCTCATTTTGGTCGTAGATAACTTTCTCTTTCGTTCCCCTTTACATAAATGTGTACAATTTAGACTTTTGTCCTCTACCCCGTCTCTGTTTTTTTTTATTTTCGTTCTTTAAGCCTGTGATGAAGACCTCTTTCCCCTTTCATCTTCAATAAACTGTTTTCTCCAAAATTCTAACTTTTATCAATGTGGAAGGGAGAAATGTGACTTCTCAAAACAGCAGGGTTTAAATCTTGTAGGAACTGTTGCAAGCATATATCTGTGATGGATCACCATGAGGTATTCCAGTTGTAAGAGCGCGACTCCCGAGCCAGTGATAAATGTTCTCAGCTGAACCTGAAGGCTATTTGGGACCCCAAGGCAAAAGCCTACTTCGGCAAGCATCGGAAGAATCTGTGCTTTGACCAGTCAAGGTCGAAAGGAAGGTCATTTTCCCACTGCAGATCCTCGTCACATTCAAATTCTTCAGGTAAGTAAAATAGAAGCACAAGAAGTCGAAGTAAATAAGCCCCTTTACCTCCACTCTCGAACTCCATAGAGCGTGCGAAGGCATCAAAGCTTCTCTTGGTCTCACCCCTGAAGAGCCGATTCGCGAGTTTGGCCACAATGTAACCTCAGCTTCTGTGTCCATTGGGGACTTTGCAGCAAATAGAGGAATTTAAGGAGGCTATGCCGTGCATATTTGGTATGTTTTTTACCTCTTCTAGTGCCCCTTTGGCCCCAAATTACAGAGGCCTCCAGTTGGGGTTCCCCGAGTGGGTTTACCCCTGCCTTCGGCTGTAAATCCGCTTCAGGTCCTACGTGGCTTTAGTGTCATCTTCAGTTCTGACATCCTCCCTGTGCTGGTTCCTTTATCATGAAAGTTGGTGCCACCACCTAGAACATGCAATGTCAGCCTATTTGCACGCTAGAATTCCCAAGAAGGCTGTCTTGGAGAGGTATTCCACCTAAAGTGGAGCCAGGACTCGTGCACGGCTTTCCGCTTCTACCCATCTTGGCTCAAGTTCTGAAGTAGACCAAGTCCTACCGGTCCCAAGTGGTATCCATAACTCCTGGGCATGAGCACCTGCCCTCTGATCAAGTTACCACTTCAGGAGGATCTACTGTCACATCAACAGGGCAGGATCTTGCTTTCGGACCTCCACACTCTGCACCTCCATGCGTGGATGTGGAGCGGCGGCAGCTAGTTTACTTTGATCTGGCAGCTGGGCGTCCATCTACCAAATCAGTGTACGCCGGTCATTGGAACATGTGTATGCCTTAGTACAGCACCTATCAGGTTGACCCTCTACAAGCTAAGCTGTCTTAAGTATTGTGGTTTGTTTTGTTGTTGGGCACAGCATGAACTTCCGTAGGGCACCGTTAAAAGATATTTGTCAACTCTTTTGAATTTTTTGAGGTTGTGGGTCAGATTTCTTTGTTTAAATCATGTATTGTGATGAGATTTTTTTGAGGTTTGCAGCACATGTTTCTGACGAAGTACTCTCTGATGCGCCAGTGAGAATTGAATTTGGTTCTACCTTTCTAATGTGAACCTCGTTTGAGCCAATGTACAGCTGTCCATTGTGTCTCTGCACCCTGAAAACAGTTGTTCTGGTCATGATCATGTCAGCCCGTACCTGAGTGAGCTGCAGGACCATTCATTCCAGCCCCTTTACATGACATTCTTTCCAGACAAGCTGGTGTTGAGAACTCGAGCTGCATTTCTGCAGAACTCTTTTGTACATTAAGCCGCCAATCACTCTTTTGATTTTCTTTGCCTGCCTCACCCCTCAAAAGAGTAGAAACTCCATTTTTTTGTACCCCAAGAGAGCCCTCAGTTTCTATATTGATCGTACTAAGGACTAGTGGATGGATGATCAGGTCTTTGTGGGCTTCTCCAGAGCAAAGAAAGGCCATGGCAATGCAGAAAAGAACCATTTCTAGGAGGATAGTCCTCTGCATAAAAGTCTGCTATACACCAGCTCAAGAGCAGCCACCTGAAGGATTAAGGGTTCGTTCCACTCGAGCCAAGGCTGCTACAACTGTGCTGGCACGAAGAGTGTCTATAGCAAAAATCAGTCAGGCTGCTACTTCGACATCAGTGCATGCATTCACGAAGAACTACTACCTTGACAGTTAGGTCTGTTGGGATGGGCATTTTGCCCATTTTGTCCTGCAGTACTTTTTGGTTTGAGCCATTCCACAGGACCTGTACCGTGAAGGTACTGTTTTGGGGTCTAGTCACATGGTGAAAAATCTGTGGCTAGAATGATTCATCAGAAGAAATTATTTACTTTCGGTAACACTCTTTATGGTGGATGCACTAACCACAGATTCCTAATCAAACCTCCCACCTCCGCGTTCTGTGACATGGACTTTTTTCGATCTGAAAAGGTCCTACCGAGACATCTCAAGACCGGTCAAGTCAATTTGCCGAAAGGCTCTGCATCTGAGGACGTGGACCAGACTTGTATATGCGGCCAGCTTATCACTTCCGGAGCAGAACGACATGGGTGCAGAGCCACACAACGCCACCTATCGGCGCAAATATGTACTGCTTTTGAGTTTCCAGACCCTGTCTGATAATTGGGGGAATATTCACAAGGTGGGCAATCTGGGTTAGAGTATCCACCGGAAAGAACATTGTAGAAGATAAGTAACTTGTTCCCCCATGTCCTTTATTTGACAACTATTATCATTCTACTTTGCTGTTTTTAACTATTGAGTACCTAACTCTTGTCAGGCTTGCTCCCATGAACTGTATTTGCACTGGCACTTGTTCAGATCCCACTGAAGGGCTTCTCTTTTCGTTTACATCCCTTACTTTTTCTCACACTAGACCTTCAGCCCCTCTCTGTTCAATTCTGGTTCATTTTCTGTTGATCTTCCTATACCCCATCAAGAACTACAGTCCCTGGACCAAGATGCTGCACACCCTATGAAGTTTGCTTCTGAAGTCCCCACCAGTCTGTTTTTTCAAACCAATGTTCCCTCCCTTTGTCTTCTCAGTCCACTTTGCACCCCCCATGGTTTAGGGAGCAGTGTGATGCCCTGGGTTATACTGCTATCTTCTGGCTCCGTAGAACCCATACTCCATCCCCACTGGCTCTTCTAATAGTTCTTACTTTACATAGACCATTCAGAAAGAGGCCCGGCCTGCTTTGCTTCCTACCCTTGATTCAGGCAATCTGGTCACCTTATGGGAGAAGTCAGACCACTGTGTGATGCTATCCCTTCAAGGAAGGCTACACTACCAGCACATAGTCTATAAACGTGTCCCTGTAGGGTCCGCCTGTGCTCTCCTACTACTTGAAGCATCCCGTTAGCACTCCCTCCCTCCAATGCTTTCAGTCTCAGAGCCATTCCCCCTCCATCTGCCACCACTTCCTCTTGCTGTAAAGAGGGAGCACTCCTCTCATGTTCGTTTGGGTTAATGTTTCTTGTTTGCATAGCCTTCATCGGATCTTCAGGGTGAACATCCTATCGGAGCCCAGCCAGCAACGCTCCCTTTACAATATTTGAGCATATGGGTGGTTCAGAAAGAATTGTGGATATCCAAAGGTAAAACACCTGCACAGTTTCAAAGAGTGATTGGATACTACACTATTCGAAGCTGATGATTTGTATGAATGTAGAATACTATACAAACGAAGGAAGTGAGGGATTTTCAATAGCTGTACCTGCTTCTCTGCATAGCTACAAAAATGAAGAACTGGGGTCTAGCCCTGCCGCACAATAAAGTATGGCTGCCTTACTGTGTAATCTCCTTATTACCAAGGGATGTTCCCCGTTTGGTAAGTACTCCGGACACCTTTATCTCAGGCAAAAAACTATCTGAAGAGGTCCTGACTTTCACTTGAAGACCACTATTTTCTGGGTGTGGATGGATTTCTATAATGAAGCATGGCACAATCTGTGGCTGAGGGGTACCATACCAAACAAGGAACATTGCATGGTAATGCAGAGATTACACGGTAGGTCAGCCATACTCTATTGTATGGCAGGGCCATACCCCAGGTCTTTATTTTGTATGAATGTTGGACGCGTATTCCATTTAGCTCTGTGACTGGCTATCTTAGTGCGTTTACCAGCACTCACATGAACACATTTTCACATTCCGCTCATATATATGCTGTTAATACTGACATCCTCATTTCTGCACGTGCATTAGCTTAACGGTTACATAGATATTCGTCAAGTGTAAAACATAGTTGCAGCACTGGGCCTCTTATTTTTGGTTTGGAAACATTTTCCTTTTGAAGTGAACCCTGGCCAATAGTTTATTTAAACTGGCAGGTGAAGGAATCCTAAGGGTAAAGAACTGATGACATAATAAAATCTCCACCCTTACATGACCGAGATTTGGCAAAGGCCTGCAAGATTGCATGAAAAAAGTCCAACGTATTTGCTCTGATGTACTATGTCAATCATAGTCTTCTAGGTTTCTACCTAAAATGTTAATCCATTTGCAGGAGGTAATAATTTCTTTCTAGAAACTAGGTTTACAAACAATTACTTGTCCATTTTGATAATAGGCTTCTTTTGGTTTTGGAAAAATTGAAAGCATACCTGTGTTAAATTGCTGCTTGGCGCCTTTACAGTTCGTATTAACAGTAGCCCCAGCAGTTTCTAATTCATTGACAATAGACGTAGTATTTAAAGAAACCTGAGCCATAATTCATGGAGGAAGCAAAGACATTGCATATAAGCAGCTTTACATTAACTACAAATGTAAGCAACTTTAAATTGTAAAAGTGTTGTATTAGCTTGAAAATTAGCATTTTCTAATGCGTTGTGCTATTTTCTTACTGAATAGACTTGGTAGGCAAGTGACAAATGTGCGTTTACCCTAACGATGCTCTTGTTTGTAATGGGAAAAATTGAAGTTGTTTCATGAAGATTTTACTGCAGCTTGCAGGGTCGGAACTCTGCACCTGTTTCCAACTGCGTGACTGGCTTGCTCCCTTCCATGTGTCGTGTCAATAACACCTAACTCATTACTTTGCCTTAATCAACTAAAGATTGGAGTACATGCACAAGTCAGGCATGTGGGTGTAGCCAGGGTCGTATTTAGCGCGGATGGCGTCTGGTACAAAAATATGTTTTCACTGCTCATGACCTGCACCTCGGATTCCATCACTACCACCGGCAAAAGTGCCCTTCACCTCTTTATGGCCCCTCTCTCACATTAATCTAATTGATTTTAAAGTGCTTATAAAGTCTGGATTTACTAATCCACTCGGCTATCCACATAAAATAGAGATGTTTTCTGTGCAGCAGGCATATTAACCCTCTGCGCTACGTTATGGCGACTCAAAACTACCAATAGATACATTTTCAATCTCTCTCTCTAGAAGGAACTTTATTCACAAGCGTTATCTTGACATTTTTGTTAGTACCTTAAAGTTGGATGCACAAGGAACTCGGCAGCAGGTGCTTTTAAATCGTAAGTTATTGCTTAACACGCGTCCACACCTCAGGTCAGTGCCCTCTCCAGGTCAGCGCCCAGTGTGGCCGCACCAGTTGCACCACCCTAAAGTTGGCCATGGTTGTAGCACAACAGTGTCCAGATCTGACAGACTGTAAGTTAGATACTCCCAAAGTAGTAAGAATGAACTCAGTCCTTTCACATCAAAGGGCACACACTAGGTGCTGCAGAGGAAAACAGAACGAATTGCTGTAGTAGTAAAAATACAGTGCGACACCTGAGGGTGGGGGAGGCCCTACGCAAAGGAAACAACAAATATTAGCACACAGAAAATACGATTAAAGCAGACTTTTCTCTTTCTGGTTCCCTCATGTTAGCCTGTGCAGAGGAGTACAACCTGGAGTGACTGCCACCGTTCTTGAATGTCTGTTAACCCAGAGACTACTTAATGGAGGGAGATGGGTTGAGTGTATTGATTCTTTTTTCTATGGACCTGACAAATTATCCAGTGTGAAGTGTCAGAGATTTAGGGCTTACTTCGTACCCCTTTGTCAAGTAACAGTGACAGCTTGGAGGTAAGAGACAAAGTGTGGCCTCCGAATCAAACTCCAGCAGAAGAGAGGGAACTCGGTAAACATTGGGGTCGGAAACAATTCGCTCTTAATGCCTAGAGTAAAAGTGATCAGGCATCAGCAGGTCTGACAGGACTTTTATCAACAAAGAGAAAGTTTTAAAGACACCTTCCTCCCTGCCTTTTTATCTTTTATAGGATAAGTGTTTCTTGTGACTCTTCCCACAAATCTAATAATAATTCTCCCACCAGATTCTTCAATTTATGAATATCATCCAGGTACAAAACAGGATCCAGAAAATATTTTCCCCCAGCAATAGCTTTCCTGTGCTTCCAGTTTGGGCCATGCAGGCTCAACCTTAGCACCAATTTACGCTTGAGACACCCTCTTGATTTATAAATTGTGCAGAGTGGTGCGCAGGTGTCAGTTCTGTTTTTCGATGCTTCATCAACTCTGGTCAGAGTTCTTCTTTGAGTTTCACAGAAGAAATACCTTAACAATCCAACGGCAACTATATCAAATGTCCACAGCTAAGGTCTTGGGGTTTAAACCCTATTAAAGATTTTGGAGCCTCATGACATTACATATGCTGTCTTGGAGCAGATCACAGCCCCTTGGCCTGCGACTGTAGGGGTCTTTGAGCAAAAATCATAAACCTCAAATGAAGGAGAAGTCCTCTTAATTCTCAAGCTAAGCTTCTCACGTCCTGTTTTTGACACTGATTGCTTCTTTATCATTGCAGCTGATATTAATTATACAAACTTGACTATAACTCCACTCTGAGCTGATTTCCGCACTGTTTTACCTTTGAAGTTGGCAGAAATTATCTGGAGGGCAAAGGAAAAGATTTGTGCATTTTTTGAGTGTCGTAGAGCACCTCCCTAGGGCCCAGTCATTCCCACAGAGGAAGGATTTTTTCGGATCAGATTCAGATGCTCTGTAGATACCTAATAAACATTGTGGATGCTTGTAGGAAGGCGATTCAGAGGCTGTCAATGCGCAAAATGCTTTTAACCTTGAGGTATCTCCAGGAGGAAACATTCCTTATCCATCTGGACCTCCTTAAAAAAAAAGTCTGGTGTTTTACCCATCAAAATCTGTGGAGCACTGTAACTGCTGTTGCACGCTGCTAAGATAAAGTCCTACTTTGTGACTGAAATTCCTGAACTGTCCTCTGCAATTTCAGGACGCTTGCTCCCATTCAATAAAGTGTTCCTGGGGCCAGTTCTGGCTGCCTCACAGAAATCCATTTCAGGCTAGACATTCAACATGAAAATTGCATAATGTCTTGGTCTCCATCTTCCCAGCGAAAATTTATGATTTTGGTGATGCAAGCCTGATCTTCTAAATTTAACTCCCATGCTTTCCCTTAAGACCCTTGAGACAAGGAGTCAAAAAGACTTTAAGGGCAATGTGTGCTAAAAACATAGATGTGATCAGCATGAACTCCATATGCCTTCTTCGTCATTACATCCTTGTTTCGTGAGCATTGGTGAAAATGGCGGAATCAGCATTCCTGCACGAAGAAGCTGTTCTTGACCCACCAGATCAGCAATGGGTTGGATGCCTCCAATCAGGTATTGTGCTGCCTGCAATCTGCGGAGTCCGTGTCTCTATTTGTGGCATGATTAGTAGCTGACACAGTGGTTCTGTCAGATTAATTCTCAGTGTTCACCCTTTTGATAAAGTCCATGTCAGCAACTCTTCCCCTCTGCCCAATGGCGATATCGTACGGATGTGCCATGCACATAAAATGCAATATAGCCATTTAATTGAAAGCAAAATATAATGCCTCCAATTTACAACGTAGCTGTGTGCTCCATTCGCAGTGCAAAACAATTGCTTTTGGTGAAAGAAATGTGTGTGAACATTGCAGTATATAGAAGAGAAATTGATTCATCTTTGTATAATCTGTCCACTCTTGTTGTTACAAAGATTTAAGAGCTGGTTAGGCATTGGGGGGGGGGGCGTGGCTTAGCCGGCTGCAAAATGGACGCACTCTGAGTGGGCTCTGCCGGCCAAGCTCAATATTCTCATAATCCTGCAGACATTTTACCGATCGCTGCCATACACCTACATTCTCGTGTCTTACCTGCTCGGATGGCATATTTTGAGACCTTTTCCAGCTTCCTGGGCCACTGCCGAGTCGAGAACTGCCCCCGTGCGAGGCCCGGCCCTGGGCCCTGTGGCGTGCTTGGCTTGCCCGCCCTTCCTGGAGCGGCGGAGGGCCTCTGACCTGGACCAGACTTTCGCCTGGAGCGGCTTCTCTCCTGCAGACTTCATTGCCGGTAGGTCGGTACCTGCGGAGGTGATTCGCGGCGGGGCTGTGCTCGCCGTACCGCCCTGCCCGGCCCACACACTCCCGGGAGCCTCCACTCCCCCTCAGGCATCCTGGGTTTAGGCCTCGACCATTGGGCATGGCGAGGTGGGCAGCGCGCTCCCCTTGACCCCCCGCTGCAGGCCCCCCCCCTCCTGCCATGACCTCCAGCTTCATGGTGACGACAACTGCCGGCTCTTGCCTTTGCCCCGAAGACTTCTTGGATCCCGCTGTGGTGATTCCTGCGGGCCGGGCGCGGCGCTCCCCTGGGGCCGGGTCGGTTGCTGAGGCCCGGCTTGCTGTCTATCGCCTGGACTTCTGCTGGCTTGTGCGTCCGCTGCGGCCCGCTGCCTCCTCACCCGCAGGTCAACGCATAACCCCGGCGGAGCCAGGCTCCCCCCCCTGCATCTGACGCCGGCTAGGCCCTGATGGCGGTCCACAGCGTACCTCTGGACTCTGAACTGGTGGCGCTCCCTGACCTGCCTTCACCCTAGTGCCTGCCTGGCAGGGCCCCCTTTCTTCCTGTTGGCCCTGCACTCTGCCTTGTGCATTTCATCCCTGCTGTGCCGTGGTTCGCTGGCATACCTCTGGTCACATACACATCTGAGGGTTGACACTGGCCTCAGTCGCTGCCCCTGCTTCCTGCTGCAACTTGCCACAACCCGCCCTTTCTGGTCAGGACACGGCCACTCTGCCCCCACTTTGGCTGGTTAGTGGCCTGACTGTGACGCTTGCCTGGTGCCGGCTCATTGGATCCTTTCTATCCCCACAAACAGCCCACCTGAATTTTGGGTCCCCGCTGGCCGGCTGCACCTTGAGCACCCTAGTCTGCACCCCCCATCTGCGGCCTCTTCTCCTGACACCCGGCTGTTCCATCTTCCTGCATCTACTGGACATGGGCAGAATCGAGCCCAAGATTGCCTTTGACCAGCGCCGTCAGACACGCCAGGAGGGTGCTGGTGCAGACGGTGGTGACCTCCTGGCTACATCCGAAATGGCACAATCCCGCGAGGATGATCTAAAGGCCATTATGCTGGATGTTGAATCTACGGTCACCAGTAAGCGACGCAGCTGGATCAACCGTCGGACAACTTGGATACGGTGAAGGCACAGGTTGACTCCCACGATGCCCGACTTCTTCATGTTGAGACCAGAGTGTCTGACGCAGAGGACGCCGCCATCCAGGACCGCCAAAAGCTGCTACAGATGGACAAGCTACTGCCCGTTATCCGCGATAAGAACGAAGATTTGGAGGCGCGTTCCCGTCGCAGTAATCTTCTCATCACTCGAGTGCCCGAGTCCACCAACATCTCTCGCATGGAAGACTACGTGGTGCAACTGGCCTGGGAGCTCTTCGGTGAAGTCCTCTCAGGGGTTTTTATCGTCGAGCATGCCAATCGCTCCCATGGCCCCTGTCCGGCCCCTGGCCTGCCGGCACGTCCCATCATTGCAAAAATATTGAACTTCAGGGACCGCAACGTCATCCTCCGGGCGGCCAGGGAGAAAGGGGTCATTCGGCATCAGGAAAAACACCTCTCATTTTACCCGGACTACACAATCACGGTTCAGCCGGCTCGTCGGGAGTTCTTACCAGCCAAATGGATCCTACAGAAACACGAGATCCCCTACTCGCTGGTGTACCCGGCCAAGCTGCGCGTCAAAACAGGGCGCAAAGACCCTCACCTTCCTGGATCCTAGAGAGGGACTGGGATTTGCTAAAGAAAACTCAACAAGTCTCACCGTTCCTCACCTGCAAATTCCCTAGTTGCTGCTGCTAACCTCAGTGACAATGACTGACTCATTTTCTATTTGTTGCTGTTGTATCCTTAGGATTGCTTGTTCTCGCGGTCTCTAATTATAATCTAGATCTCTGGTCCCTGCGGCCCTCCGAGGCACCCTTATTAGTCTTTTTGTCTCCGATGTGAAGTTATGTTATTCTTTAAAGGTCACTCCTATGTCTGCTGACTCTGGTGGCTTGGCCACCCTGTCTCTCTGGCAGGGGTATCCGCCGGGCGCCGCCATGCCCCCACGGCATAATTCCTACCATGGTCACAGATTCCCCCCCTCCAAGTTGCGGGTCCCTGGGGTGGTTCTGGGTGGTTTCTCAGCCTGATTGGGGGGTTGGTGTGGGTGGGGGGTTGGGGTGTTCTTGGGCTTTTTTGGGTGGGCTCCAGGGGTTGGAATTTCGGGATTTGGATTCATGGCTTTCTTCTGAAGCCTTGTTGTTTGTCTTTGCACGGCAGATTGCTAATGACCTCCTCGTTGTCAGGTCTCCTTTTCATGTTGGACATCCTCTGGTCCAAGAGCCAGTTTTATTTGTATTTTCGGTCCATTTCAGTGACTGCAAGACATGTCTGTTTATATTCAGTTGTAATGTCTCCTTGTTTATTGACATGCTCACCTCTCACATATCCAATTGCAATCAATCAAGAAATTTGTAGAGCGCACTACTCACCCATGAGGGTCTCAAGGCGGTAGGGGGGGAGGGGTGTTGCTACTGCTCGAACAGCCAGGTCTTGAGTAGCCTCCTGAAGGTTAGTAGGTCTTGGGTCTGCCGCAGGAGGATGGGAAGGGTGTTCCACGTCTTGACGGTGAGGTAGGAGAACGATCTCCCGCCAGAGGTCGCTCTTCGGATGTGGTGGGATGGTGGCGAGGGCGCGGTCGGCGGAGCGAAGCTGGCGGTTCGGGGTGCAGAAGGTGAGTCGTCTGTTGAGGTATGCGGGTCCGGTGTCGTGGAGTGCCTTGTGTGCGTGGGTGAGGAGCTTGAATGTGATCCTCTTGTTGACGGGCAGCCAGTGCAGGTCTCTCAGGTGGGATGGGATGTGGCTGTGTCGAGGGATGTCGAGGATCAGGCGGGCCGAGGCGTTCTCTATGCGCTGCAGTCAGTGCAGCAGTTTGGCCGGGGCTCACGTGTAGAGGTCATTTCCGTAGTCCAATCTGCTGCTGACGAGGGCCTGGGTGACTGTTTTCCTTGTGTCGGTGGGGATCCACCTGTAGATCTTGCGGAACATGCGGAGGGTGTTGAAGCAGGAGGATGAGACGGCGTTGACCTGCTTGGTCATGGAGAGTGTTGAGTCTAGGACGAACCCCAGGTTGTGTGCGTGGTCGGTGGGCGTTGGTGCTGCTCCCAGGGCGGTCGGCCACCAGGAGTCGTCCCAGGCTGAGGGGGTGGCGCCGAGGATGAGGACTACCGTCTTGTCCGAGTTCAGCTTCAGACAGCTGTTCTTCATCCATTTGGCGACTGCTTTCATTCCTTCATGGAGGTTGGTCTTGGCGGTGAGGGGGTCCTTGGTGAGGGAGAGGATCAGCTGGGTGTTGGCGTAAGATATGATGTTGAGGTCGTGCAGTCTGGCAACGTGGGCGAGCGGGGCCATGTAGATGTTGAACAATGTCGGGCTAAGGGATGATCCTTGGGGTACGCCGCAGATGATCTTGGAGGCTTCGGAACGGAAAGGGGGAGGTGGATGATCTGGGATCTGCCGGAGAGGAATGTGGTGGTCCATTCCAGAGCCTTGTCTCGGATCCCTGCATTGTGGAGGCGTGCGCGTAGGGTGTGATGGCAGCCCGTGTCGAAGGCGGCTGATAGGTCCAGGAGGATGAGTGCTGCCGTTTCGCCGCTGTCCAGCAGAGCCCTGTTGTCATCAGTGACGACGATGAGGGCAGTTTCGGTGCTGTGGTTGTTGCGGAACCCGGACTGGGATGGGTCCAGGATGTTGTTCTCCTTGAGGTAGCGGGTCAGCTACATGTTGATGGTTTTCTCGATTACCTTTGCCATGAATGGGAGCTGGGAGATGGGCCGGAAGTTCTTAAGGTCCCTCGGGTCTGCCTTGGGTTTCTTGAGCAAGGCATTGATCTCGGCGTGCTTCCAGCTCTCCGGGAAGGTTCAATCTCGAAGGAGATGTTGATGGCCTTGCAGAGATGGGGTGCGATGGTGGCGCTGGCTTTGTTGAAGATGTGGTGTGGGCACAGGTCTGACCGGGAGCTAGAGTGGATGGTGTTCATGATTTTGATTGTGTCGTCGTCGTTGATGTTAGCCCAGGTTAGCAGGTGGTTGTTGTGGGTGGTGGTTGTGGGGTCTGGGGTGTCGTTGGTTGTCGTGGTGGTCTGGTTGTTGAAGCTGTCGTGGATGTCTGTGATCTTACGATGGAAGAAGGTGGCCAGGGAGTTGCACAGGTCTTGCGATGGTGGGATGTTGTTGGAGCTGGGGTTAGAGAGTTCCTTCATGATGTTGAAGAGCGCTTTGATGTTGTGTGCGTTGTTATCGAAGCGGTCCTTGAAGGAGGTCCTTTTGGCGGATCTGATGAGGTGATGGTGTTGGCGCATGGCATTCTTGAGGGCTGCGTGGTTCTCCGGTGTCTGTTCGCGGTGCCATTTCTTCTGTAGTCTTCGGCAGGTTTGACTGGAGGTCTGGAGTGTAGGAGAGTAGGGTCTGCTTCCTATAGTCACCCCCTCTTTTTGCTGTGATTTTCTGTTTTTTCGACTTAAGTGTGGCTGTGGGCCTGCTAATCAGACCCACAGCCCAGCTGTTCTCTCTCTAAATTGATACCATGTACTTTAGGTACCTGATTGGGTATTGGGTCACCTTTGTGGGCCCCTGTATAGTGTACCATAGGTACCCAGGGCATAGGTGCATCCAAGGCCTACCAGGGACTACAGCATGTATTATGCCACCCCTGGCTGGCCATCCAAACTGACACCACAGGCTGATCACTCAGCTTGAGTAAGGTGGTGTAATCACCCCTTACTTAGATATAGTATTCCTATATCTAACCTTATATATAGACACATATGCACCTATAAGTAACTCCTATGGCAAGCCTTAACAATCTTGGAGGCAGAGTGCTTGGTTTTATGTGAGAGGGTGCCCTAGCATGAGCTGAGCCCCTCTGCAGCTTTCAGAACCATCTCCTTATAGCTGTTCTATGATATAGCCATACCATATACTCTTAAGTGCATTATAATACTCGCGGTTAATGCTAACTTTGGTTTGGCTTTATCAAAACATGTTTTGTGTAAGGTGTCAAACACTTTGGAATACTACCTCCCCCCCGCCAATTCTGGCAGCGGGGGTAGCATTCCACCCTTCTAGAGGGAAAAGACATGTATGTTACTGCTTTACTGCTCAGCATCACAAAATGGATGCTGCTGCCACAGACATGAGTCCGACCTGCTGCTGGGGGAAACTCCAGCAAGGGAGGCCTGGACAATAGGTTTCCTGTCGAGGGAGGTGCTAGCACCTCCCCAGACAGCCTGTAGTGTATTGGGGAAGGGTGGGTTGAATGGAAAGATGCTTTTCCAGACACTGCCTGGGGCACACAAGGTGCTCCATGTATAGCCCGGTTCAAACCAGTTGCTGGGGCACTCCAGCCCCACTCTGGCACAAAACTGGACAAAGGGAAAGGGGTGTAACCACCCCCTTCCCAGGTCCACCCATAGGAGGGACCCAGTAGGTAATCCAGCCCATTTTCTTAGTATAAAGATAGGTGCTGTGTCCCCAGGACTTTAGATTATCCTGGAACGAAACTCTGAAACAAAACTCTTGGACCTTTGTCGTTCTATTCCGACTTGAAGACGGAAGACATATCCCTTGTGGTCAAGGAGTGACCACCCTGTGCAAACAGGCACCACCAGTAACTTGCCAGTCTGCTTTGTCGACGCTCCCGACGGATCCCGAAGACTCCTCAACACAGGAACTGGATTCTCAGACTTCTCTGACTCCGACCTACATCCACAGCAAAGCTGAGATCCGTGGCGGACACGAGAGACGTGGGACCGGACACCCTGGACATCCTGCATTTTGCTAACAGTGCAACTACCGAGGCAGTTTTGCATTGGGTTACAAGAAGCCCCAGACCAGAGCGCCATTAGCACCGAAGCTCAGCCTTCCACACACCACGAGTGCCGCGTGGGGCCCGCTCTTGCATTTCAGCTCAACACGTCATCCCGGTTGCTAGCCTACTGGCTAGTGAGCCCCCTGAAGACAAACCTTTGAAACTAAACTGCTTTCCTGGTTGCTCCAGGCTTGCGCCAGCTTCCCTGCAAAGCTGAAGCTCCTCAGACCTTGCTGGTCCGCTCCGAAGCCAATCTTCACTTCCTGCGTGGATCGCGTTTGCCAAGGCTTGTTGGGTCGAGTCCGGATACCGACACCGCAGTCAACTAGATCCTTCACGACATCGCCTGGTTCCTTCCTGGTCATTGGCTAGTAACCCAGACTCTGTCCCCTCTGCTTTCAGGTTCTTCAGTTCTTCGATCCACCCTTGGATCCACCCGGACACTCTTCCTTTGGCCGCCTGCATCTCTTCTTTTGCAGATCTCCATTGAAAGCATCGAGGAAACCCGACACGAAAAGGCACCTATGCACCCGGCTTCCCTGGGTGAGGTAACTCGAGTACTCCGGTGCTCCCATGGGTATTGACTCAGCAAGCGTCCTACTTTAAAGGGGTTTTGTCGTAGTCCATCCGGAAGTGCCCTAAAACAGTAACTTTGTTACTTCTTCGTTCTCCAAAATGAGTTAATGGTAACTCGCGACTGTGTTTAGACACTGCACGCGTCTCCCGCGGGTCTCCTACTTCCTAACCTTTGGTTGTCTAGTGTAGCTCCCAGCGATTCCCTAGGCCTATTCCCTATTCCTGAAGTGGTTCTTATACCACTTACTTAGTATATGGTTTGTGAGGCCCCTAGGACAAAACTGTATTTGTGCAACTTATAGTATGCTTATTGAGTAACTTGTGATGTACTTCGATCTCTGACCTCATAAAGAGTGCAGAGGGGTTGTGTTAGAAATACATACATATATGTTTGATATATACCTTGTGTGGTATCATTTGGTATTCAAGGGATTATAATTGGTAAAACAGCTGGCTTTACATGCTCTCTGTAGTTTTAGCCTAAGACTGCTGGTCCATGCTACCACTAGGATAGCTTGTCTATAAGGTTGACTTTACAACCACCATCAATAAGGGTCGTTTAGACTGGTGCAAGGTGCCCACTAGAATAGTGGACATCATATGCCAGGCTAACTTCTCACATGGAGGTCTGCGGAGAACCAGCTGGCGTTCTTGTTGGTGTGTCTGTTGGAGGGTTTCTTGTTCAGGGCGAGGGTGTTGGCGCAGTCGTCGATCCAACTCCTGAGGTTGCTGGAGTCTGCTTCGGGTGGGCTTCGGGTGAGGGTGGTGTTTAGCTGGTCTTCGGTGATTTTGCTCCAGCAGCGGCGGGGGATCTGTTGAGTGTGGTGGTGCGTGGTGGGTTTCTGGAAGGTTAAGTGAATGCAGTGATGGTCGGTCCAGTGGAGTTCTATGGTGTGGCTGAAGGAGACGTGGGAGCTTGCGGAGAAGATGGGATCAAGCGTGTGGACGGTGGAATGGGTGGGCGTTGTGACAAGCTGTCGGAGCCCGAGGTTGTCAATCAGGGTGGTGAAGTTGGTGTTGTTGTTGTTCTCGAGGTGGAAGTTCATGTCTCCGAGGAGGATGTAGTCTGTGGAGGTCATGGCGTGTGTGCTGACTAAGTCGGCGATGGAGTCGCTGAACTGAGGCCGGGGTCCGGGGGGGGGTCTGTAGATTCCAGTTTCCATGAGGGTGGTGTTGTGATCAGTGTGGATCTGGAAGTGCAGTTGTTCGGTAGTGCTGAGGGTGTCATCGGAGTTGGTCAAGACCTTGAGGGTGGACTTGTGGATGATGGCCATTCCCCCTCGTATTCCGTTGGTGCGATCTCTGCTGGTGATCTTGTAGCCGCCCGGGATGGCTATGGTGATGTCCGGTGCCGAGGAATCGTTCATCCAGGTGTATGTCAGGAAGGTGACGTCCGGGGAGGATGTGTCGAGCAGGTCCCAGAGTTCGGCGGCGTGTTTACATGCGGAGCGGGTGTTCACTAGTATGCATCTAAGGTGGTTGCGTCCTGTCCTGGTGGGCGGGTTGGCGGCTCGGAGACCGGTGAAGCTGCAGCTCTGGCAGGAGAATGGTCCTTTGGTGCGCTTCGGGCCGGCCTGGAAGCAGGTGTGCGCTCGTCCGGTGTTGAGTGCATGGAGGGTGTTGGCATCGTAGTGGAGAAGGGCGGTGTGGCGTTCGCTGGAGCCAGGGGTTCTGGCGCTGGGAGAAATCTGGCGCAGACGGGCTTCCCTTAGGCACGCCCGCTGCGTGCAGCTGCCATAAGAAGGGGAGGTGGGAGGGAGGAGGAAGCTGAGAGGAGGGAGCGGACGAATGGGCGAGCGGGGGGGCAGGGCCGCAGGGAACGTAGGGGCAGGAACGGCAAGGGAAATAGAAGGCAAAAGGCACAGGGCACAGAAATCAACAAGGAGAAAAGAAACAAATTAAACAAATAATACAGGAGCAATACAATTACAGCAAGGGAAACAGAAGGCAAAAGGGCACATGGCACAGAAATAAAACCAGGAACAAGGGGGAAAGAAACAAATAGACAGATAAGACAGAAGAAATAACAATTACAGTAGAACAAACCTACGGCCTACCACTGGCCACCAGGAATGAGGCGCAGGTGGTAGCCTGCGGGTGGAGGAGGGCCTCAAACTCTCCTCAGCAGCGGCAGCTGGGGCTTAAGGGCGGGACAAACAGGTGGTGCTGTGCGGCGTGGGGAGCGACATGCCTAAGAAACATTGTTTATGCACACAGCTTCTGCTCACCAGGCCCCTCTTTCCGGACATGCCTCCCCTGATTACAGCACCATGACCGACACTACGTTTTGGACTTGGAATGTCCGTGGGTGGAATGACTATCGCAAGGCATGCCTGATTCATGCCCATCTCACTCGTCACAAGGTGGACATATGCTTTTTACAAGAGACCCATCTTATGCAGCCCACTGCTACTAGACTCCTCTCCCAACATTGGGGCGAAATCCGCTCCTCCTTTTACTCAAACTATTCCCGGGGGGGTGTCCATATTACTGTGCAGGGGGCTCCCATGGCAAACTTCCCAGGCGTTCACTGAAACCAGGACACTAGGAGTGTAAATCTCTACAGTAGCACCGGAGTACTCGCGTTACCTCACCCACAGGAAGCGGGTGCTCCTGTAGAGATTTACACTCCTAGTGTCCTAGTTTCAAGTGGTTAGTTTCTAGTCCAGTCGGAAGACTCCTAAAACTCTAACTTTCTAACTTTACGCACCCATTGACTTCTATGTGTGCACGTGTGTGCATTTAGACACTGCACCCGCATCCCGTGGGCCTCCTGCTCCCTAACTGCTGTTAGTCCAGTGTAGCCCCAGCGATTCCCAAGGCCCTAGGCCTTACCATTGTTCGTGACGTGGTTCTTATACCACTATTTTAGTATATGATTTTACGGGCCACCAGGGCCTATCCATATTTGTGCAACTTTTGTATGTTATATTAAGTTACTTGTTATGCGCTTGTGCTCCTGTGCTCATAAAGAGTCCAGGGGGTTGTTTAGAAATAAATACATATATATTTTGAATATATAACCTGTGTGGTGTCCTTTCATTTGATATTAAAAGGTTTGCATATGGTAAAACAGCTGGCTTCACATGCCCTCTTGAGTTTAGCCTAAGACTGCTTTTGTCCATGCTACCACTAGGATAGCTGGTCTATAAGGTTGACTTTACAACCATCACCATAAGGGTTGTTTGGACTGGTGCAAGGTGCTCACTAGAATAGGGAACATCATATACCAGGCCAACTTCTCACATTGGTGATCTTCGGTGCAATGGATGCTGGGGGCTGGGGCTTCTCAATCCCCAATGCACAACTTCGATGGGTGCCTCGGAAGCTGCACGGAAAGCGATTCGCTGGCTTTCCAAGATGGCCGGTCCCACGTCTCTCGTCGCCTCCACGGGTCTCTGCTTTGCTGTGGCTGTGGATCGGGCTATTGGATGTTTGGAAGTCCGGGTCTTGTCAGGCTCTGAAGTTCGAGCTCCGGCGGGAGCAAAGACAAAGCAAACCGTTGAGCGCTTGATGGTGCATGCTTGCACAGGGTGGTCGCTCCTTGACCACAAGGGAGATTCTTCAGTCTTCTACGTCGAGTAGGATGTTTGAAGGGTCCAGCGTTTCGTATCAGAGTTTCAGTCAGGATTATCTAAAGTCTTGGGACTCAGCTCCTACCTATATACCTAATCTAGGGTCTGAATTACCTGCTAGGTCCCTCCTATGGGTGGGACCCAGGAAGGGGGTGGTTACACCCCTTTCCCTTTGTCCAGTTTCGTGCCAGAGCTGGGGCTGGAGTGCCCCAGCACCGGTTTGAACTGGCCTATGCATGGGACACCTTGTGTGCCCCAGGCAGTGTCTCGTTTCATTCAGCCCTCCCTGCCCCAAATCCACTATCTCCTGTCTGGGGTGGTGCTAGCACCTCCCTGTGACAGGAAACCTATTGTCCAAGCCTCCCTCACTGAAAGGACTCCCAGCAGCAGGAGGTCAGACTTATGTCTGTGGCAGCAGCATCCAGTTTGTGATGCTGAGGCTCTGGTTAACTTTAACCGCGATTAATGGAAGTAACATGTCTTCTCCCTCCAGAAGGGTGGAATGCTACCCCCGTCGCCAGAATTGGCGAGGGGGTAGTATTCCAAAGCGTATGACACCTTACACGACATGTTGTGATAAAGCCAACCCAAAGTTAGCATCTGACCGCGAGGTACATAATGCACTTAAGAGTATATGGTATGGCAATATCCTGGAACAGCTATAAGGACATGGTTCCGAAAGCTGCAGACAGGCTCAGCTCATGCTAGAGCACCATCTCACATAAAACCAAGCACTCTGCCTTCAGGATTGTTAAGGCCTGCCATAGGAGTGACTTATAGGTGTATATGTGTCCAGATTATAAGGTTAGACATATGTATACTATATCTAAGCAATGGGTGATTACACGACCTTGCCCCAGCTGAGTGATCAGCCAGTTGTGTCAGTTTGGATGGCCAGCCTGGGGTGGCAAAAGATCCCAATTGGTGATGTACCTGAAGTACATGGTGTGAATTTAGAGAGAGAACAGCAGGGCTGTGGGTCTGATTAGCAGGCCCACAGCCACATTAAGTCGAAAACCAGTGAAGCAAAAAGCAAAAAATGGGGTGACCATAGGAAAGCAGACCCTACTCTCCTACAGACCTTCCTTTCGATGGTGCTCTTTTGTTCCATACCAGAACTAGTTTCCAATTCTTTCGTTCCCATTCTAACTCTATGGTAACTCACGTGTGTGTAAGGGCACTGCTTGCGCATCCCGTGGGCCTCCTGCTCCCTATCCTTTGGTAGTACAGCGTAGCCCCAGCGATTCTCCAGGCCCTAGGCCTATCCTTTGTTCTTGACGTGGTTCTTATACCACTATTTTAGTATATGGTTTGTAGTGCCCCTAGGGCATTACTGTATTTTGTGCAACTTATTGTATGATAATTGAGTATCTTGTTATGTGCTTGTGCCTCTGACCTCATAAAGAGTTCAGAGGATTAATTTAGTAATAAATACATATATTTTATATATATAACCTGTGTGGTGTCCTTTCACTTGGTATTAAAGGGATTGCATATGGTAAAACAGCTGGCTTCACTTGCCCTCCTGAGTTTAGCCTAAGACTGCTTTGTCCATGCTACCACTAGGATAGCTGGTCTATAACGTTGACTTTACAACCATCACCATAAGGGTTGTTTGGACTGATACAAGGTGCCCACTAGAATAGTGGACATCACATATCATGCCAACTTCTCACATTGGTGTGCAGCGGTTGGGATTTGAGCTTGCTGTTTTACCAATTCTAATCTTTGAGATATCATTTGAAAGATCAAATTAGGTACCATAGGTACATATAACAAGACTTATAATACTTAAATTCTACTGAACTTAGTTGTTGTAGGCCAAAGGGCCTAGCACACCCGGACTACAACTCCTAGAGAGGTTTAGTAGGAAACACTTAGTGTAGGTAGGTGCACACACCACACCTCACTAGAAAATGTCAGCCACAGGTGCACCTAGTGTATCTCTACCTGTGGGAGGTGACCCTACCAGGGCACCCTCAAAATTTGACATACTCAGCTCACGGCGTGTAAGCAGAGGGGAGAACGACGTGGGATTCCAGCGCTTAGGAGGCGCTTTCTGAACTTTGCCAACTGACCAGGGGTTAAAGGACACGCACAGCTCCACACGCCGAGGGACTGCGAGGTCCAGCAGGCTCTGTGTTTTCCAGCTGCTGCCTCTTCCCTCGGCGTTCCCGCCTCCCCACCTGGTGAACTCAAATACCTTTCGCGGCCCCCGCTCCGCGGGTGCCGCTCACGGCGTGTAAGCAGAGGGGAGAACGACGTGGGATTCCAGCGCTTAGGAGGCGCTTTCTGAACTTTGCCAACTGACCAGGGGTTAAAGGACACGCACAGCTCCACACGCCGAGGGACTGCGAGGTCCAGCAGGCTCTGTGTTTTCCAGCTGCTGCCTCTTCCCTCGGCGTTCCCGCCTCCCCACCTGGTGAACTCAAATACCTTTCGCGGCCCCCGCTCCGCGGGAGCCGCTCACGGCGTGTAAGCAGAGGGGAGAACGACGTGGGATTCCAGCGCTTAGGAGGCGCTTTCTGAACTTTGCCAACTGACCAGGGGTTAAAGGACACGCACAGCTCCACACGCCGAGGGACTGCGAGGTCCAGCAGGCTCTGTGTTTTCCAGCTGCTGCCTCTTCCCTCGGTGTTCCCGCCTCCCTACCTTTAAGCGAATAAATTTAGTACCTAATCACGCGACGCGGGACGCGCGCGGGACATAGCCCGGGGCTAAGCCCGGGCAAAGGGCGGGCCCTCTACGGCCCTCTGCGGCACGAGAAGGACGGGGACGGGCTATTCCCCTTGGCACCCCCATAAGAGAAGGTATAGTGCCTATTCTCATTTTAGACGACTTATGGTTTTTCCGTTTCACCAACATAGCCATTTTACATAAATCATAAGTCATGACATCTAAGGGGGCCTATCCAATCTTCTCTCAAAAACGTTACCCGGGCCCGAACATGGATACTTACACCCAGAACCATAATACCCTTATCACCATCAGCGAAACAGATACCGATGATTGTTGTCAACCCCTACATTCAACTCAAACCCTGCCACTAATCCCCGCCAGTTCGGAAAAAATGTCCTATTGGGAGGAACTAAATGCTCTGTGCGGGACTAATTTTCTTCCTATTATAGCTCCTTCCCCTGTGAAGGGCTTTACTATCGACCCTCACGCACTTGGACCTTGCGACCCATCACGATCACCTAAGGAGGATAGCAGCCAAGCTATTGGACTGTCACAAGGACAAAGTGAGAAAGGGAAAGGGAAGCACGACGTGGCTAATAATCACGAAACAGAAACTAAAAAACAAAAACCTTGTACTGATCCCTCATTGCTTGCCATAAATCCAATTTCACCTAAGATGCACACTACAACTCTGGATGAGGAAGTAGCATCCACCAATTTGCAACTATTACCCCAGTTTGAAGCGATGCTAAGATCTGTAATAGCACCCCTGCTCGAACACATTAACATCCTAGGGGATAGATTGACAAGACTAGAGACCACTGCTAGATCTAATTGCTCTACTCTCCCTACTGTTCCCAAAGAGTCTCACATCACAAATACTGCTCCAATTGTAAATCAATCTCTCATTTGCCTACCTCACACTGTGGCCAAAATCACTCATTCACCTGTGATCAACACCACTAAAAATGTCCCTATCGTTAGACAACAACCCAAGAGACAACCACCTACCACCACCAAAACTGCCCGTAAATCTAAATACTCTGCGATCAGAGCAGAACCTAAAAGAGTAGCTGGCATAGATTTGCCTCCCGAAGCCGCCCCCTTTGTGCTCGTTCTCGCTGGAGTACCTGCACCCACCCACGGGAAATTTGAAAGACATGAGGACCTATTGTCCAAGGTACTGTTTTGGTTATCAAAGAATAGACCCCTCCCACCCAACAAAGACGGTGGCATTTTGTGCGTTAGAAGGGTGGGTTGGTTAGGGTCATCACCCAAAGAAATTCCCGGGGACTTAGTCCTAGTAAAATTTAGGGACAGGCACACAGTCCCCTACCTACGATCCTCCCAGCCCCATGAAAATGACGGCCCCATCTCAGTTTGGGATCTCTATGACTTTTATCCGAGTACCCCACATCTCCCCTCCACCAAGATTTACAGCCATACACAAACATTTGCTAGGTAGGGGTACGATCAATTTCCCTACCACCATTAGATCAGTTCTTGTTATTAGATACTGATACTGAAACTTTATGAAATTCAGCATTTTTTAAATATGTAATGTATTTTGTGTTTTTTTTATTTTTTATACTCACGCTTATATGATATTTCTTTCTGAATATCGAATAAAGCTTATTTTGAACTTCGGACATACTCAGCTTCAGAGAACTAAGACACTTGTGTACCACAAGGAAGCTGAAACAGGGTTCTAACCCTACCCTTCAGCACCTGATAGAACTCCTAGAAGAATCTGAGGTTCTTAAGGCCTCTAACACAGGCCCTACAGGTAATGCAGAGGAGGTACTACCCTCAACAGAAGATGCCCATACCCTACTGTCATAGATGACGATGAGATAGTGGAGGAGGAAGATTCTGAGGATGAGGTAGGCAGCCAGGTTGAAGTTAGGAGACTTAGCCAGGCTAACCTAAGCCATGGGGCTCGAGAGGGGCAAGCCCCATACAAACCGATCAGTAGACTTAATCAGAGGTATAGGAGGGGAATATCCCACTCAGGGGAATCTCTCCACTCCAATGCCTCAAGGGGTTCTCAGAGGGGAATGACTTCCCCTCAGAGGAGAGAACACCAGGCTAGGATGAGGGAAGTCCAAATCAGAATAGAGAGGGAAGAACTTGCCCTAGCCCAAGCAAAACTTGCTTTGGCAAGGGAGCAAAAGTTGAGTGGATTAGATTCCACTGGTGGCAGCAATATCCCTAAGGATAAAGATAGGTCCTATGATCATAGAAACCTAAGTAAGATTGTGCCCCCTACAAAGATGGGGATGACATCCTCAAATGGATAACTGCTTTGGAGAGGGCTTGCAAAGTACAGCAGGTACCCCAAAGTCAGTGGGCAGCAATCTTGTGGCTCTCCTTTTCAGAAAAAGGCAGAGATAAGCTCCTCACAGTTAGTGATGAGGATGCTAAAAGCTACTCAGCCCTGAAGAGTGCTCTGAATGATGGGTTTGGCTTAACCACTGAGTAATACAGGTTGTTGTTCAGGGATACCCAGAAGACGCAGACTCGGGACTGGACTGTTTTTGTAGATTGTGCTACTAAGGCTCTGGAGGGCTGGTTATTGGGCAGCAAAGTACAGGACTTTACAGGATTGTATAATTTGATTATGAGGGAGCAGATCCTTAGTAATTGTCAAAACCAGCTTCTCCGCCAGCACCTGGTGGACTCAGATCTGACCTCTCCACAAGAATTGGGTAAGAGGGCAGACAAATGGGTCAGAACCAGGATTAGGCCTAAAAATCACGGTGGTGACCAGAAGAAAGATTCTACCAAGCCTCAAGAGAAAGGTGGGGATACATCAAAAGACAAGTCCTCCACAGGGCCCCAAAACTCCAATGGTGGGGGTGGGTCCCAAAACACTTCCTCTAACCAAAAGAAACCTTATTGCCATGTCTGTAAACAGCCTGGCCACTGGAAGACTGACAGCAGTTGCCCAAGGGCCAACAATAAGGAAAACATTCCCCCAAGTACTACTCCCAGACCTCCTGTTACTATTAGTAGTAATCCCCCAGGTGGTGGGAGTGCCCCCAAGAATTTGGCTGGGTTTACCTTGGGAACTCATGTGGACTCTGGCCTAACCAGGTCCCCTACATCAGCTACTCTTGTCTGTGAAAATGGCATGGGGTTTGCCAACTTCACTGCTTGTCCCAACACTTTGGGCAAGTACTGACAGGAGCCCCACATCAATGGCCAGAAAGTTGAAGCCTACAGAGACACACGGGCTAGCATCACTATGGTGACTGACAGTCTAGTCCCCTCAGGACAACTTTTACCTGGGTTCACCTATCAGGTGACCAACATTGATGGAGTGGAGGAAGATCATCCCATGGCAGTAGTAAATCTCAGCTGGGGAGGTGTCACTGGCCCAAAGAGAGTGGCAGTGTCTACAAACGTGCCTGTAGATTGTCTACTGGGAACTGATCTAGAGATCTCAGCCTGGGCTGGGTTTGAACAAGAAACCCATTCCAAAATGGTAGGCCTTCCAGAAAAGGTTAGTGGGGCTGTGATTCCCACAGCCCCAGCTCAAGCAGAATTCCTTCCTAAAGAAGTTGGAAGGGCTGTGATGGTCATACCCCAAACTCAGGCAGACTTCCCTGAAAAGGTTGGCAGGGCTGTGATGGTCACAGCCCAAACTCAAACAGATTTTAGTGTTGTGAAGCCTGAAACTATGGATCACTCCACTCAGACAGAGAGTATTGGGGAGGAAGAAAAGTCTCCCTCCCTCCAGACATTAGGTGAGAGTCAGCCTCCTCAGGGAACTGACCCTACCCCTTGTGAAGAAACTGCCCCAGAGGTAGCCTGGCCTGGCACAGCCTCTGATGTCAGTGGACCTTTCCAAGGTGGGGCCCCGTCTGGAGCAGGTAACCTGCCCCTCTCTACCCTGCCTCACTCAGCCCAGGGCTGTAGAGGTCAGGGAGGCCAGTGGACCCCAAAGGGCCCCCTGTCCACAAGCCCACCCCCATCAGCAGATTAGGGGCACCAAAGCTAGCAGCCCTAGCAAGGTGAACAGTTCAAAAACTCCTGAGGGTTCTCCCTTACACCTAGTTAGGAACCTCCCCCATATGGACACTGTTGGGCACAGCCAAACCTGGGACCCAAAGCCCCCAAACCTGACCTGTCCCTCCAGTAAGCCAACAAAAGGGACCCAGCCTCCAACTGTAGGCAGCCAGAGGTTGACCCTGAGAGTACAGTGCAACTCAGTCATGGAAAGAAAGGCACCCAAGGTGGATAGTGATTGGAGGAAGCTGAGCCCTACATTAGTGGAGCCTCACTTCAGTACTCCATCTCAACACCAGCCTTTTACTTTGCCAAAACACACCACAGGTAGAGATTCTCTATGGTGGAGACCCTCTGATACCCCTAGGGTGAGGGATTGCTTAGTGGACCATGAGACAGGGGGTAACCATGCAAGTGCAGGTACGTCCTTATATGGCCACTTAGGCAATATAGGCTTACCTGGTCAAGGATATCCTGATCTCCTTTCGTTTGGGGGAGGGGGGGGGGGGTGTTGTGTAGGAAGTTGGATACCTGACTATGGTTACCCCAGATTTTTTGCCTTGTGTTTAGCTGGTTTTCGACTTAGTTGGCCTGGGATCCTGCTAATCAGGGCCCCAGGATATCTGCGCTCACTGTAAAATGGACTCCATGTACTCTAGGTACATCTCCAATTGGATATTGGGTCATCTTATGAGCCCCTGTATAGTGTACCATAGGTACCCAGGGCATAGGTGCATCCAAGGCCTACCAGGGTCTGCAGCATATCTTTTGCCACCCCTGGCTGGCCATCCAAACTGACACAACTGGCTGATCACTCAGCTGGGGCAAGGTCGTGTAATCACCCCTTGCTTAGGTATAGTATTCCTATACCTACCATTATATATAGACACATATGCACATATAAGTCACTCCTATGGAAGGCCTTAACAATCCTGAAGGCAGAGTGCTTGGTTTTATGTGAGATGAGGCTCTAGCATGAGCTGAGCCTGTCTGCAGCTTTCGGAACCATGTCCTTATAGCTGTTCTATGATATAGCCATACCATATACTCTTAAGTGCATTATAATCCTCGCGGTTGAATGCTAACTTTGGTTTGGCTTTATCAAAACATGTCGTGTAAGATGTCATACGCTATGGAATACTACCCCCTCTGCAGTTCTGGAGACAGGGGTAGCATTCCACCCTTCTAGAGGGAGAAGACATGTTGTTCCTACTAATCCTGGTTAAAGTTAACCAGAGCCTCAGCATCACAAAATGGATGCTGCTGCCACAGACACAAGTCTGACCTCCTGCTGCTGGGAGTCCTTCCAGCGAGGGAGGCTTGGACAATAGGTTTCCTGTCTTGGGAGGTGCTAGCACCACCCCAGACAGGCCGTAGTGTATTGGGGCAGGGAGGGCTGAATGAAATGAGACACTGCCTGGGGCACACAAGGTGTCCCATGCATAGTCCGGTTCGAACCGGTTCTGGGGCACTCCAGCCCCAGCTCTGGCGCGAAACTGGACAAAGGGAAAGGGGTGTAACCACCCCCTTCCCTGGTCCCACCCATAGGAGGGACCTAGCAGGTAATCCAGCCCCTAAATTTGGTATATAGGTAGGAGCTGAGTCCCAAGACTTTAGATTTATCCTGACTGAAACTTGAAATGAAACTCTGGACCTTCGACGTTCTACTTGAAGATAGAAGACTGAAGAATCTCCCTTGTGGTCAAGGAGTGACCACCCTGTGTAAGCAGGCACCATCAAGCGATCAACGGTTTGCTTTGTCGACGCTCCCGCCGGAGCCCGAGCACAGAGCCTGCCAAGACCCGGACTTCCAGACTTCCAACAGCCCGATCCACAGTCACAGCAGAGCTGAGACCCGTGGAGGCGACGATAGACGTCGGACCGGCCATCTTGGAAAGCCAGTGAATTGCTTTCCGTGCAACTTCTGAGGCACCCTCGAAGTTGTGCATTGGTGATTGTGAAGCCCCAGCCCCGAACACCAACTGCACCGAAGATCAGCCCTCCACACTCCACGAGTTCTGCGTGGGGCCCTTCTGCATTTTCCTGCTCGACGCGTCGGTCCGGTCACTTGCCGGTTGGCTAGTGGCCTCTGTGACGATGAACCTTTGAATTTACAACGCTGGTCTGGTTGCTCCAGACTGGCCCCTTCTTCCCTGAAAAGGAGAAGCCCCTCAGACCTTGCTGGTCTGATCCAGAAGCCATCTTTGATTCCTGCGTTGTTGCCTTTGCCAAGGCTTGTTGACTCCAATCCGGAAGCCGACACCGCCAACAGCGAGAGCCTTCGTGGGACAGTCCGTATCCAGATCCTGGTCATCGTCGACACCTCCTGGTCCACGTGGCTGTAGAGACAAGCTTCACAACATCACCTGATTGCTTCGCGACATCGCCTGGTTCCTTCCTGGTTCCTTCCTGGTCACTGGCTAGTGACCCAAACTCTGTCCCCTCTGCTTTCAGGTACTCTTCATCCTCGATCCGCCCTTGGATCCACCCGAACACTTCTCTTCTGGTCGCCTGCAGCATCTTTCTCCAAGGCTCCATAGGAATCAGCGACGAAACCCGACACACTTTGACACCTATGCACCCGCTTCCTGTGGGTGAGGTAACGCGAGTACTTTGGGGCTCCTGTGGGTATTGACTATCCTAGTGTCTACGTTTTGATTAGCTTCTCCCTAGTCCATCCGGAAGTGCCCTAAAGGAACTAGTTACCAATTCTTTCGTTCCCATTCTAACTCAATGATAACTCGCGTGTGTGTAAAGACACTGCACTCTCATCCCGTGGGCCTCCTGCTCCCTATCCTTTGGTAGTACAGCGTAGCCCCAGCGATTCTCCAGGCCCTAGGACTATCCTTTGTTCGTGATGTGGTTCTTATCCTACTATTTTAGTATATGGTTTGAAGTGCCACTAGGGCATTACTGTATTTTGTGCAACTTATTGTATGATAATTGAGTATCTTGTTATGTGCTTGGGCCTGTGACCTCATAAAGAGTTCAGAGGATTAATTTAGTAATAAATACATATATTTTATATATATAACCTGTGTGGTGTCCTTTCACTTGGTATTAAAGGGATTGCATATGGTAAAACAGCGGGATTCACATGCCCTCCTGAGTTTAGCCTAAGACTGCTTTGTCCATGCTACCACTAGGATAGCTGGTCTATAATGGTTGACTTTACAACCATCACCATAAGGGTTGTTTGGACTGATACAAGGTGCCCACTAGAATAGTGGACATCACATCTCACGCCAACTTCTCACATCTGCCCCCTTTTCAATTGTGATTAGGCCTTCCGTTATTCTTTTTGGCTGATTGGCAAGTCGTCTGCGGGTTCTCCGCAGGTCTTTTCTGTTGTCCTCTGCTGCAGAATGTTTTTCCTAAGAGGGTTCCCATGTTTTGGGACGTCACATGCCCTATGTGGGGTACTGGTAGCTATTATATAGCTCTGTCATGTGCTGGGGAGGTGTGGTCGCCTTCCGGCCTCTGCTCTTCATGGCGTTACGGTATGTTGCAGGTGCGATCCTCTAGCTGAGTGTTTGGAATGGCTTCAGTTGCGCCCGGGGATGTCCTTCTCCGGAGTCACTGTATTGCTCGCCTGGCCTGACCGGCTGTCTGCGGCCTTGCGTCATAGCTTTGACTGGTTCCGCCGCTTTTTGGTCCGTATGTGCGGACTCCCCCATGGGGTGTGTCCGGGGCCTTCTTGGCCTTCCTGGCCTCTTTCTTCGGCTGGCATCTGGCTTGTTCTGGGTGAACCGTTCCGTGGTGTTGTCTGCAGCTGGCTGTGCATGCCGATGCCGACCTGCTGTTCTTTTGCATCACTGTGCCTTCTTGGCACTTTGGCGCGGCAGCCGTCATTGCCTTGTCTGCTGCTTGAGGCTGGGGTGTGTTCGATCCTCTTCCAGTGGGCCCTGCCGTTAGTTCTCCCTCTCCTCGCGGCTGAGGTGATTCTTGAGTTCTTGGATTTCTTGTCCCTCTTCGGGCTGTTTGTCCCTGCGGGGTGTTGGGCGGTTCTTCCTGGGTGACCTCGGGCTACCCTTCTGCTTCCGTCTGCCTTATTGCTGAAGGCGCTGTTCAGTCTGTCTAGTGCCTTCTGGCTGTGATAGGTTTGGCGGCCCTCTTTACTGGGTGTTTCCCAGTGGGGGGGCTTGCCTTCACTCTACCTCTTCTCCTTAGAGTCTGTAGGTTGCTCTCCTTCCTCAGTGCTCCTCTTCATTGCTTGGGCCTTGGGGTTTCTGGTGGAGTATCTTGGTACCTTAAATAGGTGTGGGGTGCTCTGGCCTCCTTTCGCCTTGCTCTCATTTCTCGTGGTGATTGACGACGGCTGCCTCTTTTCTTGTCTTCCTGCATCCCCTCTGGGGTTGGTGGTCTTCTGGATGCAGGGGTCCCCCTTGCCTGGAGGGACGGGGCTCTTCTACCTGTCCGTGGGACTCGTCCCCTGTGGGACCCTCTATTATGTCCAGGCTGGTGGGGTCCTCTCGCAGACACTCCTTCCCCTTGGGTATGGCTAGGGTTTCTATTCTACGGTAAGGAGTCTGCGGCTAGTAGTCTCTATAAGATGTACAAGTTACTTACCTTTGGTAATGATGTATCTGGTAGAGACGATTCTAGCTGCAGATTCCTGCACGGCCCACCCTTCCTCCCCGTTCTGCGAGGACCTTCGGCTTGGTCTTCTGCACTCGCCTCCCTGTCGGCGGCTATGTCTTCTGTGAGTGCATTCTTTATTTCTTTCCTGGCCGGATGCTTTGTCCTGTTTATTTGTTCCGTTCCTCCCTGTTTGGCCATTGGAAGACTGGTTTATAGGTACTTCTGTGCCCTTATGCTCTGGTATATCCGGGTTGGGGCCTACCACCCCCACTCTCTTCCGTTATATTCCATGGGGTTCTGGCCCCTCTGCTATCCTCTATGTTGGGGTCTTTGGCTGGCCTCTGCCTTTTGTCCTCGTGGGGGATGTCAAATGTTTTGATGGGCTGTCTTGGGGTATTGTCGTTTCCTATTTGTCCGAAACTTGTCCCCTTTCCTTGTTACTGATGGGGGTTGTAGTCCTGCTACATGTTATCGTGTCATTTTTGATGGGGGTTGCAGTCCTGCTACATGTTATCGTGACATTTTTTCATATGTCCTTCTGTCTCCAGGGGGCTATTTCCGTACTGGCAGAGTGGCTGCTCAGGGCGGTGCCCTGTTCTTTCTTCTTTTTCCCTGCTTTTAGGTACTGTAGTGTCTGGCACTGTCCCTTATGATGATGATCCCCACCAATCCCTTTTTCCATATTTCTGCTCTTTTCGCAAACTGTTCCTATACTCTCACATTTTTGTCTAATGGCTCCGCATTGTGGCGCGGAAAAGTTCTCTGAAGAAAACTGACGTAAGCGCGCCGGGATGGGACTTATGTGACCTCGCTGACGTCACGTACGGGGACAACGTCAGGGCGGAGTCGCCTGATGCCGTCCCCCCCCGGCACGCAGGGATCCAGTCTTACGCCTGGGGATAATTCTACATTAAGGAATCTGCAGCTAGTATCTTCTCTACCAAATACATTGTACCGAAGGTAAGTAACTAGTACTTTACCGCCTTCTACATGCAACTTTATACAGCGGGTCGGTCCTGCCTCGAGATGTGCTTTATCAATAATTTGACACGCGTCCACTCCTCTGGCTTGAAAATGCGCATTGAGAATACTTGGATGAGCCCTTCTCTAAGGAGGAGATTTTAGCTGCCATAAATAGTATGCTGGGTGACAAAGCCCCGGGCTACGACGGCCTGCCGGCCTCCTTTTATAAGGCATTTGCCCCTCTTCTAATCCCTCATCTTGCTGCTATGTATAATGAATCCTTTGAAACGGGACAGTTCCCCCCATCGCTGCGCTAGGCACTCTTAACATTACTTCTAAAGCCGGACAAGCCCCCTGAGATGAGAGATTCTTATTGTCCCCTTTCACTCATCAACACGGACAACAAAATGTTTGCCAAGTTGCTTGCCTCCCGCTTAATCCCACTTATGCCATACATTGCCCTCCCAGACAAATCCGGTTTTACTCCCGGCCGAGCCACCTTCCATAACCTTTGGACCATCATTTCTATCCTGCATCAGATCAACCCGGTGCTTCCGGCAGTGGCTGCTTTACTCGACACTACCAAGGCTTTCGATACTCTGGAGTGCCCTTTTTTTGTTCTATCTCCTCCCCGTTTGGGTTTCAATCTGATCTTCATTCGTAAGGTATTACTTTTATACACTCTTACCACTGCTCGTCTCCGCATCAACGGCCAGATCTCCGAGCCCATTCCGGTTGGGCGCGGCACCGTACAGGGTTGCCCGCTCTCCCCCATGCTCTTTGCTATCGCTATGGAGCCCCTTGCAGCTCGCCTACGGAAGCTCCATGCTCAAAAAGGCATTGGCTTTGCGGCACAGGCTTCACTAGTCTCCATGCATGCGGACAATATTACCCTTTATGTTCGCCACCCTCAGGAAAATCTCAGCTCTCTTGTCCGGGAGGTGATACGCTTTGGTGGCTATTTTGGTATCCAGGTTAACTGGAACAAATCAGTCTTATTCCCTCTCACGGATGCCACAACCCCATTGATTCTGATTATCCCTTTGTGTGGGCATCGGAGCCTACTAGATATCTGGGCGTGTGGTTGAGCTGGGATGTGGATGAACTCTGGAGGGCCAATTTTGGCCGCGCTGTGGATTGGTTTGAGTCTAAGATCCCCCTTTGGAACCGACTGCCTCTCTCCTTGGCTGGGCGCATAGCGATCGCAAAGATGGTGGCTCTCCCCAAATTCTTATACCTTTTCGTCAACATCCCCATCCCTCTTACTGCTCATTTCTTTTGAAAGATCCGCTCACTGCTCATTACCCTAGTTTGGGCAGGTCGGCAACCCAGGATCGCTTACAGCACTTTGACCCTTCCGATGTCGCGCGGTGGGATGGGAGCCCCGGATTTCAAGTTTTATGCTCTTAGCGCTCAGGCCAGTGTTCTTCATTTTTGGCTCTACCCTACTCCATTTCAACCTCATGTGGCAGTGGAGACAGATGTCACCACTCTGTGGCTACTCACAACTGCACTTTTCGCCCCAGTGAAGCTCCTACGTACCGAGATCGATACAGTCGAGACTTTGCGCTGGGCCTGGGATGGCATTCGTAGGATCTCTATCTTGGATCTGCTCTCAGCAAACACCATGCCCATTGTTGATCACCCTGCTTTCCCCCAACTCCAGTCGTCGGTGGTGGCTAATTACGCCCCTCGCCTCGGCCTCTACACAATTTCGGATCTGTACCCTGGAGACACCTTCTCGCTCGCCCCATGGACACTCTGTTAGTCTATCAGCTCTGGGCGGTTTGCAGAAAGCTCCATTCCACCTTTCCCCAACTTCCTCCCTTGCTGGCCTCCCTTGATATGCTCTAATCATCTCCCTCTCCAACGAAATTGGTCACTAAGATTTATGCTTATACACTAGCGGCTTCTTCCATTTCTACTGATCGGGCGCGTACTGCATGGGGCGAGGACCTGGGTATTAAGATCTCCAAAGCGGACTGGCTGTATTGTTGCACTCAGATTAAAAGCTTTTCCCCAACTACTGCTTGCGTCTAATACATTTCAAATACATACACAGGCTATATCGCACTCCCGCCCAGCTCCATAGATTAGGCCTTGTGGCGAGTGACAGATGCTTGCGCTGCTCCGCACCCACGTCTGATTTTGCTCATCTCGCTTGGTTGTGCCCCCGAGTCTCGGCATTCTGGCGGAGGTCTGTGCAATTATCTCCGAATCACCTCTTCACCACTCCAACCTGATCCCGTGATCTGCCTCTTAGGCTTCGTTAAATTCTGCCAGATGCCTCCCGCCGCCTGTCTGCCATGTTATCGGTTCTGGCGTGGCGCAGGGTCTCCATGTGCTGGGGCCAAAGGCCTGCGTCCAAAGTGCCTCTCTGGCTTGAAGACGCTTCCTGCTGCCAAACTCTTCTGTCCGAGTTTTGGGATCTCCTGCCCGCCAAGTCCCGTCCACTTGATATATGGGGCCCCCTTTTTAGGGCTCGGGCCTACGTCACCACGAAGTGGGGGCGGAGTTTCCGAGCTCTTATGTATTAGAAAGAAAAAGAATTCTGAAAGGGGTCCGGGCTGCCACATTCCAGAAAGCGCGCGTTTTTTGCGTGTGGTATTTTGCCATGTGCATGGTAATTGGTCCAGGCAAGGCTGTGTTTAAGTAAGGCAGCACGCCATAGGACTTAGGAATTTGTCAATGTCCACTTCCTGCATAAAGTGTTCGGACACGCGCAGAAGAATACATAAATCCTCAATTACCAGCTGTCCGAGGTGCCGGTAATTGAAGGCAGATGGTGCTGGGAGCGTGTGCACTGCTGTGTTTTTTTTCCCTTCAGCTCTGTGTGCGCGCATGAACAGCCGGCCAGCAATGTAGAGAATCACATGCATCAGATCTGGGTTTTTTAAACAATTGCGATCGCGAAAGTGATCTCTTTCTGTGCTGCTTGTTTAAACAATTGCGATCACAAAGGTGATGCTTTCTGTGCTGCTTGTTTAAACAATTGCGATCGCGAAAGTGATGCTTTCTGTGCTGTTTGTTTTTCGTATGTAATCTTGTTCTTCTACGAACTCGATGGTAGCGGAGTATCCCATCCTCACCCTCTAGGTCACTTCATTAATTTTCCACGAGTCCGCCGTGTCTGGTGGCGAGTACAGATTGGTAGTGCAGAGTGCAGATTGGTAGTGCAGAGTGCAGAGTGGTAGTGCAGAGTGCAGAGTGGTAGTGCAGAGTGCAGAGTGGTAGTGCAGAGTGGTAGTGCAGAGTGGTAGTGCAGAGTGGTAGTGCAGAGTGGTAGTGCAGAGTGGTAGTGCAGAGTGGTAGTGCAGAGTGGTAGTGCAGAGTGGTAGTGCAGAGTGGTAGTGCAGAGTGGTAGTGCAGAGTGGTAGTGCAGAGTGGTAGTGCAGAGTGGTAGTGCAGAGTGGTAGTGCAGAGCGGTAGTGGTAGTGCAGAGCGGTAGTGGTAGTGCAGAGCGGTAGTGGTAGTGCAGAGCGGTAGTGGTAGTGCAGAGCGGTAGTGGTAGTGCAGAGCGGTAGTGGTAGTGCAGAGCGGTAGTGGTAGTGCAGAGCGGTAGTGGTAGTGCAGATTGGTAGTGCAGAGTGGTAGTGCAGAGTGCAGATTGGTAGTGCAGAGTGCAGATTGGTAGTGCAGAGTGCCTAAAACACATTGCCATTTACAATGCCATTATCTCTAACTTAAAACAAACCCGAGCCCTAATGCATTCCTAATGCTTGTTACTTATCTCTCTAGTCGCGACCCTCAGCAATCTGCGACCCCTCCCGTGCTCCCAGCCTGCGTCGGCTTCCGGGGCTAGTCCTTACGCAGTTCCCTTTTGGTCCACGGTCTTCCTATTCTCCCTGCCTGTCCCCTTTATGATTGGTGCTTCCCCTTGACTGCTTATTCGTGCCCCCTTTGATGAGGTCATGATAATCCTGTATGGCGTTGTTTCTAATGTCCTTTGAATGTGAAATTATTTTCGCTGTGCTGCAATGTACTGGGGTGTCTAACCTCTCACAATTGTGCCATTGTGTAATTGTACTGTGCCTTTTATTTCTTCAATAAAGGTTTTTGAAAACATTTTTTTTAAAAAAGATTTAAGAGATGGTTAATTTTATAAGTAGAATTTTTGTTATGCCACCGTGCAACATGGTATAGACAAATGTTTTGTTGTCGTTTCAACTCCAATAGTTCAGTGTGACAGTTAATCATCATCCGGGGTCTTCTTCAGTACAACAGATGGAGGCACCCTAAAATTCTGGATAATTAGAATTAGATGGGTGGTCTTTGACAGGCTCTTACAGGTAATGTGGCAAAGTTAACATTGAATGAAAACCTATTAAAATAATTGCACATCCGCATAGGAGTCAGGTGAAGCCTCCAGCGGGTAGCCTCAATTGTATTGTGCACTGTCAATTAAAAAATTGGATTGCATCGATTTGAAGTATTTCTCTGTGCTCCCGTCTGCTCAAAAAAATGTTCAGCCAGATCATTAATTCATGTGTTGTCTTGAGGAAAACCCCGGATTTTTGGTGCTTGCACTTTTTCTAAATCTGCGCACATAGAACTTCCCAAGAAACTAAAATGGAAGTTCCATTTGCTACAAAATTATGGAGGTACAGGTTATACTGAATTCAAGGAATCAAATATGCACAATAGTTACAGGATTTGTCTGACTTTGAGTATAAAAAGTTTAATATAGATAACTTGTCTTCAGGGCATTGGGAACAAACACCATGCTTCAATAATTCCATAGCAGGAAAATGTAATAAGTTAAATTATACCTACATTCTTTAAAGGGAAGCAGCCTTCCTGTTTGCAGTTTCAGGAAAATTGATTCTGTTGTATCAAGGTTTGTGGTCCATTTAGAAAAATGAAGATACTTTGGCTCTTAATATCATTTAGCTTATTGATGCCTATATAAACACAGTTATAAAGTTCTGATTGTCCTGTCATTTGATCTCATTCTTCTCATTACTTTTGATTCTCATAACTCTCGTCCTAAAGCCACAATGTTCCACCTTTGGATTAGTATAGCTAAAATAGCATAGCAATTTCTTAACACAATACAGTTCACCAGTTGTTCATGAAGTATCATATTATTAACAATTGAAACTTTTATCAGGAGTATGATGAAGAATGGGCTAAGAAAATCCAAAATGAAAAGTTTCGTTGGCATAACTCTCAGTGGCTGGAGATGGTGGAGAGTCGCCAGTCAGATGAAAGTGAGCAGTATCTCTATGGGGATGATCCCATTGAACCATATATCCACGAAGGAGACATTCTGGAACGGCCTGACCTTTTCTACAACGCAGGTAAGATTGCTCATATGTCCAACTATTATTTGATGAATGCTTTAATATATTTAAACACTGTATTTTATAGTTATTGGTTTGTTTTATGAAGCAATAACTTGTAGCTTTTACCTCCACTTTCCTGCTTTCGACTTGCCTAATGCTGTGAAACAGGCACACTCCTCTAATATTACAGATTAGCCGGCCTGTCTCTTGAGTAGCATGTGATGTCAGTCCACATTCTGTCCTCTATAGCATGCTGATAGTTGAGAGTTCAGTCCTTCCTCTGACGGTAGTTTTGGTCTGATCACCAACTAGCTGTTCAGGGAAGGATTTCTTGAATCCAGTTGATTTAAAAAGTGTTTTGAAAGAGAGGAGTTTGGACAAGACCCTTAGAAGAATCTTCTGCACATGATGTTTAGGGTCAGCACCTAGCAGCGCAATGGATATCACCAGCAGTTTCTTACCATGACAAATCTTAGTTTTTGTGTTTGGGGAGTCTTCATCTTGTGACCTTTGTCCTTTGTTTCTGAGATCACTAAGGAACTGTTATCCATTTGATAATGGGGAAACGCCTGGTACTGAAGGTAACCTTGGACTTTTTCTCTCGATAGATGATATTGCTCCTTGGTCAGAGGATATCTACCTGTACTTGTGAAAGAGTCAACACTCTATTTCGGGACCTCTATCTTTATTTTGGGAGAGGATTCCTCTGGGCCCGTACACCTGAAAACCCCAGTCAGACAGTAGAGATTTGCAAACAATGGACCTCTGTGGTCATGACGGATCGATTACATTGGATCCTGTAAAAAAGGTACCACAGATGGATGTTTCTACCACAGGACCTCACAGAGTAGGATCAAACACTCTGGGGTAGATAGGGGAGTTAAATCCTCCAAGAATGGAGTCCTGTTTTCAAATCTGTGGTGCCAGTGTTTTGGTTGTGTCTCTCTTCCATTTTTTCTGATTGCCTTCTCTGTTTTTGATCTGTTTTGCTGGTTAGATGCTTTGGGCACTGTGCCACTGCTATTCAGTGCCACACTGCAAGTGCTCCCTATGTTAAATTGATGTATTGATTAGTGACTCCATGATTGGGTTATTTGACTTACTTGTCAGACTAGGTGTACAGTGCACCATGTGTGCCCAGGGCTTGTAAATCAAATGCTGCTGGTGGGCTTGCAGTACTGGTTGTTCCACCCTCAGAAGCAGCTTGTAAAGTGTGACTCAGGCCTGCCATTGCAGAGCCTGTGTGCAGTCTAGTACTGCCATGTCGACTTGGCAAGTGCACCCACTTGCCGGTCCCTAAACCTTCCCTTTCCTTCATATCAGACACTCCTAAGGTAGGGCCAAGGGCAGAGTGCATTGTAAGTATAAGGTAGGACATGCCCTGGTGTGTGTGGCATGTCCTAATAGTGAATTACAGCCATTTTCGTTTTTCACTATTGCAAGGCTGCCTGTTCCCCATAGGCCAGAATGGGCAGTTTGATTAGAACATCTTATAATCCTAACTGACTCAGGGAACTATGTAGAAATTCGAGTTTAGTATGCCTGAACTCAGAATAATAAAATACATCTTTTAGTGAAGTTGGTTTTAACAGTCTGTGTTTGAAAATACCACTTTTAGAAAGTAGGTATTTTCTTGCCTAACTATCCAAGCCTGCCTCTGCTAGGTTGTGTATTCCTTGTCTGGAGTTTGAGTGACAGGGGCTGGGGGATTCCAGGAGACAGGGTGAGTCAGCACAGGGCTGAATAGAGCTATCTGCATGTTAATGGGTGGGTGGAATTGCACCTGGGACCTGAATAGGGCTGGGCCTGCCTTCCACAATGCTGGCTCCACCTCCTGTGGTGCGTCTGATGTCCCTGACCCACACTGTCAAAGGAAAGAAGGAGTCTTGTCAACAAAGTGCTCCAGGACTGCACAGAACTGGTTTGGACTGGGCACAGGACCCTCTGCCTTCAGAGGACAAAGGATTTTGCAGTATAAATATGGGGACCCAGTCCCCAAGATTGAGATCACTTCTGGAACAACAAGACGAACCTCTGCCAAGGAGAAGAACCAAGGAAGCTGTAGAAGTTGGACTGCCCCCCTGCCAGTGGGCTGCGCTGACCTACAGTGGTCTCTTCAGTGCCAAGGAGAGGAGAATGAACTTTCAAAGGACTTTCATCACCTTGCAGAATATTACTCCAAGGGCCTGATTTGAGCTTGCCTCCTGACCGAAGTCTCAGGGATACCAGACTTCACCGCTTCTGATGCCTGCATCTGAAACTTGATGTTCTAGCTGCTACAGAAGGAATTCTGCAACACCAACGCCGGCGAGCGACGCAGTAATCTGCATCGAAGCTGAGCGCGCTGCTCCGACTTGCAACATAGAACCGCTGCCGGGCGCCTTGCCACATCAACGCCAGCGAACGGCATCGTAGGCCTGCCATATCCCTGAGCGCTAATGTGCTGCATCAACTCCGAAGCCGACTTCATCGCGGAGCTGATTGCTGACGTGAGCGGTTAAGAATCCATCGACATAGTGGCATCGTACAGAACCGACGCCGCAACGCGCCAACGACGCCACACCTCCCCGACGCCGTGAACTGTCTTTGTTTTCACGTTTCCCAGGTACTGTTCTCTGTGGGTCTGCTTTGACTTCTGGCCCGACGCCGCGCACCCCGCGGTCGGTGCCGTACTTTGGGATTTCTTTGACCTTGACGTCGTGGTAGCTCCAGTTGGGGTTATCTGCTGCTAAAGACTGCTTTTAAGTGAATAACCTATTTTTGAACTATTTCTAACATCTTGAAGAATTTTTATTGAGTAGAGTATTGTGGATTTTCGTTGTTTATGGTCTTCTAATAAGTCTATATAAAGAATACTTATTTCTATATAACCTGTGTGGTGTCCATCTGTAGTGTTTTCACTGTATTACTGTATGTGTTCACAAATGCTTAACACACTGCCTCTCAGATAAGCCTGTCTGCTCATGACAAGCTACCAAGGGGGTGAGCAGGGGTTATCCAGTAGTGTAATCCCCTTTCCCTGACTTAGAAGCCAGGTCCCCATTTGGTCAAAGGTGTATACCATTGCCAACTAGAGACTCCCAGTTCTAACATTGGTGGTCAGAGGTGAGGATTTGTACTTGCATTTGTGACTCATATACAGTGATTGATGTGTACACTACTAGTGAGTGCAGACCAAACGCGACCACATACTTTTTTTACTAGAATTTATTTCCTTGGACTGTTATTTTTTCCTGAGAACCTCCAATTCTTACTGCCATGAGTAAACCAGCATCAGTTGCATATATGGATCTAGATATTGAGGAAGAGAGGTTGGAAACCTACACTTTAAAACAGCTCAAGTATCTCTGCAAGAAATTGAAAGTTTCTACACCAGGCATTTCCAAAAAAGGCGCTGAGGGCCTGGGTAGAAGCAAGAAATGCCCCATATCTGGTGGTGAAGCCAGCTGGGGATGCAGATGGGCAACTGGATAGGCCAGTGTTTCCAGCTAGGGAAGGGGTACCGTCCCCACCTGGCATTAGCATCTCTTCCAAAGACCTGTCCCCCAGAGAGCTGGAAGACAGGGAGACAAATAGGGCACACAAGCTGGAGATGGCTAAGCTTAAGATGGAGGGTCAGAGGGAAATAGAGAATAACAGGTTGTCCTTGGAGAGAGAGAGAGAATGAGAATGGAGAATGAGAGGATGTTGAGGGAGTTAGAGATCAAGGCAAAGGGCTTATAGATCAATCCCTCTGGTGGCAGCGCACCATCGGTGCCTTCAGAAGGCAGTGTATATATCCCCAAGGAAGTCATCAAAGATTTCCATAAGCATGAGGATATTGGGCAGTGGTTTGCAGCCTATGAAATAGCAATGTTGGCCCACCGGGTCCCTGAGAAGGATTGGGGAGCTTGGTTGTGGGGCTGCTTTGTGAGTGAGGAGAGGGATACTTTGTTAGACCTACCCAGTGCGAATAGGATGTCTTATGCCCACATGAAGGAAGCCCTGATGACAAGGGTTTGACCCCAGAACTCTATAGACAGAGGTTCAGAAATTGTAAGAAGCTGGAGGCAACCACTTGGGTAGAATATGTATCCTTCTTTTACAGAACTATGGATGGTTGGGTGAAGGGTAGCAAAGTGGATACTCTTGAAGCGCTCTATGATTTGCTTGCATGGGAGCACTGAGAAAAAGTCAGAGCCCCGACAGGTAAACCTGTTAACAGGGGGCCGCTACATGCTTCCCGTGTAAGCCAGTGGGACACCGTTGGTATGATCCCCAGTGTCCCCAAAAGGGTCAGTATGTGCCGCCATGTGCACCACCCTGTCAGATGGCGAGTTTAGCCCTGGGGGGAGGAGATGGGTGCCCAAGGTGGGTGGGGTCCCGCAGAATTATCTCTTGTCTCTTTAGGAGACTTTGAGATGGTCCCTAAAGCTCCACTGCCCTATAACACGAACAAATAGAGGCAGTGGGTGACCATCAATGGCCATAGAGTGGAGGCTCCTAGAGACACCGGAGCCAGTGTGACAGCTGTCAGGTGTCACTCGGTGTCTGAAGAGCAGGTGCTCCCCAATACATTCTTCCCAGTTGTTGCCGGTGACAACACAGAGAGCTACTGCAAGGTGGCTCAGGTTCCCTTCGAGTGGGGGTGGGGGGGGTCTCGGGTACTACTGGGAGAATAACCTCCTGTATAGCGAGCCTAAGGTTGCTGAGCCTGGGTCAGCCTGTGTTCTGGTGGTACCCCAGCGCTTCAGAGCCTTCCTACTGGGTTTGGCTCATGATGTGCCTTTAGCTGGACATCTGGGGTAGGACAAGACCTTTGAAAGGCTTGTCACCCACTTTTATTGGCCCCAGATGCGGACGAGTTCAGACACTCATTGTAGGACCTATCAAACTTGCCAGGCAAGTGGGAGAAGTGGAAGTAAGCAAAAGGCTCCTCTCCAACCTTTCCTTGTAGTCAGTACCCCCTTTGAACAGGTGGTCATTGCCATTGTGGGGCCATTGGACCCCAAGACAGCAATGGCCAACAGGTTTATCCTGGTCTTGGTGGACCATGCTACCCGGTACCCGGAAGCCATCCCACTCAGGACAGTGACGACCCCCGTGGTGGGACGTGCACTGATGGGGATTTTCTCCTGTGTGGGGTTCCCCAGAGAGATGGTGTCAGACCGTGGTACCAACTTAATATCTAAGTATATGAAGTCCCTGTGGCAGGAGTGCGGTGTTACATATAAGTTCAGCACTCCTTACCACCCCCAAGGTAATGGGCTGGTTGAGAGATTCATGCAAAAATAACAGTTGATGGACAGAATGCAGAACAATGCCATACATTCACCACAGTACAGAGATCTGGGCCTAAATCCATCGTTTTTTTTGCACTCCTGGCTGAAGACGGCTGATAGCCAGAAACCGGTCCTAGGATGCTTGATTCTGGTCCAGGAAAGACATGGCTTGGCAGTTCGGGCTGGACTGTTCCCATGAGGCACAGGGTCAAGGCTGATTTGCATATGGTTATGTCTGAACTGGGGTGGTGTGGAGTGCAAAAAAACGATGAATTTAGGCCCAGATCTCTGTACTGGGGTGAATGTATGACATTGTTCTGCATTCTGTCCATCGACTGTTGTTTTTGCATTTGTCACCCCGAGCGGGAAGGGTATGCTCAGACTTGAGTCCCGTGCTCTCCACACCACTGGAGTCAAGCTATCCTGGCTGATGACGGCTGATAGCCAGAAACCGGTCCTAGGTTGCTTGATTCCGGTTCAGGGAAGACATGGCTTGGCAGTTCGGGCTGGACTGTTCCCATGAGGCACAGGGTCAAGGCTGATTCCGCGATTGGATCAGTGGCACACCTCTCTTGTTTCCCCAATCAGAGCAAACTGTAGTGACAGATGCGTCACTCCTGGGCTGGGACAGCCATCCAGGAACAGTGGAGATCTGGTCTCCGGCAGAATCCGGGCTCAGCATTGAAAGCCTTTCTTCCGTCAATGAGGGGAAGGCTGGTACAGGTGTGCACGAACATGATCGCCATGTGGTATTGCAACAAACAAGACGGAGTGGGGTAATGCACCCTTTGTCAAGAGGCTTTTTGCCTCTGTACTAGAGCATATCCCTAGTGGTTCAACACCCGGCAGGCTCTCTGAATGCCAGAGGGGGAAAACTCAGCCTTCATTGCCTAGCAGATCACAAAGGTCATTTCCATACAGAGGTGGCGTAAGGTCTGGTCCAAAAGTGGGGCGATACTTGGTTAGATCTGTTCGCCTCTGCCTAGAATGTGCAATATCTTCAGTTTTGTGTGCTGGAGTTTCCAATGTTGCTCTCACTCAGAGATGCTTTTCGTCTTGAGTGGAGCTCTGGCCTCCTGTACTCCTTTCCGCCAATATGACTCTTGCCAAGAGTTCTCCAAAAAGTCAGGAACGACCAGAATCTGGTCATTCTTGTGCCTCCAGGCTGGACATGAAGAGTCTGGTATCCTGAGCTGTTAAGCTTGAGCACTGGTCCTTCGATCAGGCTGCCTCTTCGGGAGGATGTCCTGTCACAGCAGCAGGGCAGAGTTCTGCACTTGACCCTGAAAACACTTCACTTTCATGTGCGGAGATTAAGCGGTAACAGTTGCCCGCTTTTGTCCTTCCCCAAGCAATGTTACACTGGTAGCCAGGCGTCCCTCTACCAAGACGGTATATGCATGTCTTTGGAGCAAGTTTGTGGCATGGTGTAAGTATAAACATGTTGCTTTTTCCCAGGTTCTTTTGTTTATTCTTACCTTAACCCAGCATGGCTCTGCTTTGTAGACGTTAAAAGGCAATCTTTCTGCCATTTCAGCATTTTATTTCTGCGGTTGCCATCCCTTTACCAATCCTGTATTGTACATAAGTTTCTGGAAGGGTTTCAGCATATGTTCCCACCAGCACCTTTCATTATGCCTGTATTGTACATAGGTTCCTGAAAGGTTTTGCCACAGTGGGACCTCAACTTAGTTCTCACATTTCTGTTGTGTGTCTCGTTTGAGCCACTACATAACTGTTCACCTGGGCTTGTCAGCATTAAAATGGCCTTCCTAGTGGAAATAACATCTGCCTGTAGGGTAAGTGATTATCAGGCTCAGTCACTACACCCTCCATAACTGAACTTCGATTCAGACAAGCTGGTTCTTCGGACTACAGCATCCTTTTTACCCAAGGTTGTAACTCATTTTCACGTAGGCCAATCCATCACTGTGCCTGCCTTCTACACTCTGCCTCACCCCTCTAAAGAAGAGAAGAGACTTCATCGACTGGAACTAAAAAAGAGTATTGTCGTTCTACGTTGACCACACGGAAAGAGTGTTTGGGGATGATCAACTATTCATCGGTATGTCATAGCACATAAAGGGAAGGGGATGCAGAAACGTACCATCTCACTAATGATAGTGCTCTGCATCAAGATCTGCTATGCAGTGGCCAAAAAGCAACCTCCTGAAGTCTTGTGATAGCATTCTACCAGATCCAAGGCTGCAGCCAGTGACTTCCCTCACAGAGTTCCTGTCCTGAATATATGGCAGGCAGCAACGTGGGCTTCCTTGCACACGTTTATGAAGGACTGCTGCCCGGAGAGTCTGGTCCGGTGTGACGGTTACTTTGCCCATTCGTCCTACAGGACTTCTTTGTCTAATCCGTATCGCAGCCCCAATTTCGGGAAGTTATTGCTTGGGTCTCCATTCTAAGGTAAGCAATCTGTGGCTAGAAGTCTCTATCAGTAGAATAAGTTATTTACCTTCGTTAATGCCTTTTCTGGTAAAGACTATCTAGCCGCAGGTTCCCTACCGACCCACCTATCCTCCCCGCTCTGCAAATGGAATTTTAGAGTAAAGGGTTGTCCACTTTCTAAGTGCCCTAGCTTAGTGCTTCAGGTGGGGAAAGTCACAAAAAGAAACTGGCGTTGGCATGCTGGAGTGACGTATAGGCACTGTCACTTCTGGTGCGGATGACGCCTACAATGCCAAACTACACCACCTACTGATGCAGAGGTACAGCTCACAAAAAGATTCTGGATCCAGACTGACATCTATGGAATATTCTTAGGCAAGGAATCTGTGGCTAGATAGCTCTCTTAAATATATGGCATTACCAAAAGTAAGTAACTTGTTGTTCTGGACATGGAGTGATGCCACCTGGGAGTCCGGAGGCACTACCATGTAGCACATTGAATCAATTGCTGGAAATTTCACAGTTCCATTCTGGAGCCTGGTGGATTTCAAAAGGTGAAGTATCTGCAGTATATATAGCAAATCCTCCAAAAGAATGTTCCCGAAGGTAAGTAACTTGTTGGGTTTAGCCTAGATGTTATGGATAGACAAAAAAAAATGATTGCATAGACAATGAGGTACTACTGGAAAAGGTTAAAGACATGCTTACATTTAAAAGGGCTAACATCAGATTGGTTACAAAGAGTATTCTGTCTGTGAGGTGCATGACTTAGCAATGTGTGGATCGAAATTGTTACCCTTTAGTAGCCCTAAATGGTTTGCAAGCTTCTTACATATATGCTCAGTCTTCCATTCAAGTTCAACAGTGATTCTCCTGTAAACTCCGTTTTCCCCCTACGTCACTGTACATGAGCTGTTACCAAAACAGAGGTGCCAACTGTAATAATGAAAATTACTCTGCAATGAAATATCTTGTGTTCGAGGCATGTGGGCTGCTGAATTCATATCTTGTGCATAGATTGCCGCCTAGTGTTGGGTCCGGATGATTGCACATTGTTGTCCTGGAAGAGTCTTCGAAGTATCACGAGATAGGTGGCTCCTCCCCTGGACTACAGTGCGCATGGGCATCGACTCCATCCCCAGATTGTTTTTTTCCGCTATTGTGTTCGGATGCATATTTGATCACTCCAGTTCGGAATCAATAGAAAACTTCTTTTTGGCCAAAAGGCCTTTACTATATCGTCGGTATTGTCTTGCAATCGGTGCACAGTTCTGTTCCGGCTCAGTTCCCGAGTCGGACATCCAGAGGAGTCGCGTGGCTCTTCGGCGCTGAAGGCCCGGTCGACGCCAGAGGCCTTATTCGACGAACCATCATGGAACGGAGCCCGTTCAAGAGGTGCCCCGTGTGCAACTCGAAGTATCCTCATATCGACGTCCACCTGGTGTGCAACAAGTGCCTGTCGCCGGATCACGATGAAGCCAACTGTATGGCTTGTTCTCGTTTCCGCTCCAAGAAGACGATTCGACTTCGGCACGCAGCGCGCCAGGAGGCCCAGCAGACGGCACCTGACCCGGTGAACATTTTCGATACCGAGGAAGAAGAGGCAGACGAGCAGGAAGTTCAAGAGCCGATGTCCAATCCAGCAGCGGAGATCGACTCCAGCTACGACGCAGATGTTGAAATGCTCGATACTGAAGAAGTTGTCGACGAGGTAGGAGACGACGATGGGGCCTATGGGGCCATGGAAGATAGCTCGAGCGAGGAGCTATGCCCAACCGTCGAAACGATTCATAAGGCTCAGTTCGAGGGATCGCCACATGTCCTTACCCAAGATCATACACTAGGTTCTACAGCCTCGTCTCCAGGCCCGGCTTCGGACACTTCTAAAGAGCCACAAGTGGTGAAATCGATACCGAAAGAGAAAGCATCGGTGTCTACGCAACCGAAAGCACTAGAGGCGCCACCGAAACCGAAAGTGCGTGTTGCTTTGGTCGGCTCGAAGTCCTCTGACCTATCGCCGCCGACGAAGTTTAAAAAGGTTATCGACCCGGTGAGGTCGCTAAAGGGTGTCGAGCCGAAGACTGGGACACCGCAAACTCTGGTCAAGGTAGTCGACCCGAAGAAATCGGCGCCAAGGACCGTCGACACGGAAAAAGGACTCGGAGCTCAAAAGGTTATCGATCCTGCGCGTCGGACGGACAAGGCCAAACGCAATACAACCCTCGAGTCCGCGCCTGCCAGTGGCTCGAAGGGTCCAGTCGAGTCGACGCAGCCGTCCGCCTCCTTCTCGAAGCAGGTGTCGGAATCGTTGACACGCATTAAGGAGAAGGTTTCCGCTGTCAGTCCAAAAGATACTTCCACGCCGAAGCCTGCCGCCAAACCTCAAAAGTCGCCGGCGCCCATTCAGTTTACGCTGCCAGCAAAAGTGGTGCCAACGGCCTTCGCCCCTAAGACGGCCGTCGAAGGGTCCATGAAGGTGTCCACGGGGCCGAAGCCTACACCTGCGGTTGTTGGCACAAAGCATCGACAACCCCCGCTTGATGAGCAGTCGGAACAATTTATTGACGCCGACACGGGTAAACTTTCTATTTACAAACGAAAGATCGCCCCGCCACAGCCTATGGAGTCCTACACAATTCCATTGAAGAAGAAGAAGGATTCCACGGCTTCACCCGTTCTTGTCGAACTGATAGCTCCACGTGGCCAGGACACTGCTCCTATCTCGCCCACTTATTCAGATGTGGAGGCTGGGGAAGGTGACTATAATGAGTACAACTACCCTGTCGACACTGATCCTGAAGATCAACATGAACCATGGGCAGATGCTGATAACACAGGAGATCCACAAACTGCCCCAGATACTCAGGTGTATAACGTAAAAACATCGCCAACTGAGGACTCAGCTGCGTTTAATGCGCTTATTGAAAGGGCAGCCAAAAATCAAGATGTCCAGCTCCATGCTGACCCTATTGAAGTGGATTTTTTGTTTGACACCTTTTCCACCTCTGAGAGGACCGTAAAGACTCTGCCAATGCTAAAGGGTGTCTTAAAACATGCTGGAGACATTTTTAAAGAGCCCACAAGAGCCAGGGTTATTAATCCCAGAATTGAGAAGAAGTACAGGCCGGCGCCTGGGGACCCTACCTACATCAAGGGCCAGTTGCCGTTGGACTCTCTGGTTGTATCCAATGCCAGGAAGAGGGCACACTCACAAACTACTGGTGATGCTCCTCCCCCTGACAAACAATCTAAAGTGCTAGAAGCATCAGGGAAAAGGGTGGCGGCTCAAGCGGCCAATATCTGGCGCATTTCAAACACTCAGGCACTCTTAGCCAGATATGACAGGGCCCATTACGATACACTTGAGACCCTGTTACAACACTTGCCAGATGAATATAAAGAGGCAGCAGAGATGCTCATACAGGAAGGAAAACTCATCTCAAATGCTTCTATTAAGTGTGCACTGGACGCACCAGACACAGCGGCCAGAGCCATTAATACCAGTGTGATGTTGCGGCGACAGGCCTGGCTGAGAATCTCCGGGTTCAAGCCGGAGATACAAACCACCATCCTAAATCAGCCTGTAAACCCTGATCACTTATTTGGACCTGAAGTGGACACCACCCTAGAGAAAATAAAAAAGGACACTGAAACTGCGAAGTCTATGGGGGCTCTCCGGTCGAGCAGTTCAGGGGTGGTTCTTTTCGTCGCTCAGGCAATAGAGTTGTTTCCAGATGCCAGCTGTCCCAGCACACAGTACAATAAGGGTGGTGCGCAAACCACGTACACCAAACAAAGTAGAGGTGGCTATCGTGGAAACAGCACCAAAGGCAGAGGTCGTGGAAACAACAGCTCCCGATCCTCCGCCGCCAACAAACAGTGACGCCTTGTCACTGCCCCCCGACCATACAACACCGGTCGGGGGGAGACTCCAACGTTTCCTGCCGGTCTGGAAATCCATCACCACAGACAGGTGGGTCATAAAGCTTATCCAGTACGGTTATTGTCTGGAGTTAACATCCACTCCACCCCACATACCCCCAAAACACCGTCCTATGTCCACAGAGCATTTGCACTTATTGCAGCAGGAGGTACTAGTCATGCTGCAAAAAGGGGCAATCAAGCTCGTGCCGGTGGAAGAAAGAGCCACGGGAGTGTACTCCCTGTACTTCTTAATCCCAAAAAAGGACGGGTCCCTCAGACCCATACTGGACCTCAGACCCCTGAACCGGTACATTCTATCAGAACACTTTCACATGCTAACACTGCAGCAGGTTCTTCCGTTGCTCAATTAGGGAGATTTCCTCGCAACATTAGATCTAAAGGATGCATATTTTCACATTCCGCTACATCCGTCACACAGAAAATACCTCAGATTCACCATTCAGAATCAGCATTACCAATTCAAAGTCCTCCCTTTCGGAGTGACAACTGCGCCCAGGGTGTTCACAAAGTGCCTGGCGACAGTGGCTGCACACCTCAGGAGACATAACGTTCACGTCTGCCCTTATCTGGACGACTGGCTTGTCCAAGCAAAGTCGGCCCAGCAGTGTGCCGCCAACATGTCCCACACCATTCACCTTCTTCACGATCTGGGATTCTCACTAAATTACCCAAAGTCACACCTTCAGCCCGCCCACGTACGGCAGTATCTGAGCGCGACAATAGACACTCTGGCAGCCAAAGCACAGCCAAATTCAGTGAGGATCAACAGCATTCAATTGCTGATACAGAACTTCAGACCGCAACACTCGCTTCCGGCACGAGTGTTCATGCAGTTGATAGGCATGATGGCCTCCTGCATCTTCATAGTCCCGCATGCGAGACTACATATGCGTCCGCTTCAGGAGTGCTTAGCACGTCAGTGGACTCAGGCTCACGGACAGTTGAAAGACCTTGTGTTGGTAACTGGTCGTGCATACAACTCTCTGCATTGGTGGAATCCACACAACCTTTGCAAGGGACGACCGTTCCAAGAGCCTGTGCCACAGATCATCCTAACAACGGACGCATCTCTCCAGGGTTGGGGAGCTCATGTACTCCACTACACAGTGCAGGGACTATGGACATCGCAGCAAAAGAAGATGCACATCAACCTCCTAGAGCTGATGGCTATCTTCCTGGCAATCAAAGCATTCAAGGTACATCTGTGCAACAAGGTCGTGTTGATCCGGACGGACAACATGGCGGCCATGTACTACATTCAGAAGCAGGGAGGTACACAATCTCCACAGTTGTCTCATCTGGCTCAGAGCATGTGGAAGTGGGCCATTCAAAGGAACATCTTCCTCATGGCGGAACACCTCCCAGGCAAGGACAATCAGATGGCGGACCTGCTCAGCAGGTACAGCCACCAAATGCACGAGTGGGAGATACATCCATCAGTACTCCACCCGTACTTCCAGCGGTGGGGTCATCCAGAGATAGACCTGTTTGCCACAAAGGAAAACGCCAAATGCCAAAGCTTTGCCGCCAGGTTCCCACACCCACAGTCGCAGGGCAATGCGATATGGATGAACTGGTCAGGCAAATTTGCGTACGCTTTTCCCCCAGCACCTCCAATACCGCTGGTGGCACGCAAGCTGATGCAACACTCGATGACGCTCATCCTGGTTGCTCCAATGTGGGCACGCCAACCATGGTACACCACGTTTCTAGAACTTTCCGTGGTCCCGCATCAAAGGCTGCGCCTCACACCCAGACTTTTGACGCAGAGCCATGGCGACATTCAGCACCCAGATCCGCAACAGCTCAACCTGGCGATCTGGCTCCTGAGGTCTTAGAATTTGGCTACCTCAACTTGCCTCCCGACTGCATGGATATCATACGAGAGGCAAGAAAGCCCACCACCAGAGAATGCTATGCAGCAAAATGGAAGCGGTTTGTCATTTATTGTGCAGACCACAACATCAACCCGTTAGACGCGTCTACGCACGACATCATTTGTTATCTGTTACATCTTTACAAATGCAATCTGGCCTATGCTTCCATTCGGATTAATTTGTCCGCCATAGCGGCTTATCTCCAAAACAGGCAGCATCTCTCACTTTTCAGAGTGCCTGCCATTAAAGCCTTTCTGGAAGGACTCAAACGAGTCATTCCTCCACGGACCCCACTGGCTCCTGAATGGAACCTTAATGTGGTCCTCACCCGACTGATGGGTCCACCTTTTGAGCCTCTACATTCATGCGAGATTCAGTTCTTGACGTGGGAAGTGGCTTTCCTGATAGCGATTACATTACTGCGACGAGTTAGTGAACTCCAGGCACTAACTATCCAAGAGCCATTCATACAAATTCACTCCAACCGGGTGGTGCTGCGCACTAACCCTAAATTTCTTCCAAAGGTGGTTTCACAGTTCCATATCAATCAGACTATTGAACTGCCTGTGTTCTTCCAAAATCCTGAGTCGGTGGCGGAGAGAATGCTCCACACTCTTGACGTCAAAAGAGCTTTAATGTATTACATTGATAGAACCAAAGATTTTAGGAAGACGAAACAACTCTTTGTTGCCTTTTCAGCACAACACAAAGGCAACCCCATTTCCAAAGCAGGTATAGCCAGGTGGATTGTTAAGTGTATTCAAATTTGCTATCAAAAAGCAAAGCGCACTTTAACAATCCCCCCAAGGGCCCACTCCACCCGCAAGTTGGGGGCCTCCATGGCTTTCCTGTGAAATATTCCTTTAGAAGACATTTGTAGAGCAGCCACATGGTCTATCACACACACATTTACAAAACACTACTGTGTAGATGTGCACTCCAAACAGCAGCAAGACTTTTTCAAACTGCTGCAGCTGGCACAGGCGGCCGCCGCTAATGGAGGGACTGCTATGTATTCTATGCACAAGATATGAATTCAGCAGCCCACATGCCTCGAACCGAATATGCTACTTACCAGTATGCATCTGTTCTTGGCATGTAGGGCTGCTGACATTCATATCGCCCGCCCTCCTCCCCGGCGCCTGTAGCGGCTGCAGCACTTACAATTACTCTTAGCATGGTCATCACTCACAGTGTTACACTCCATCTTTGCCACAATGGCTAAAAACAATCTGGGGATGGAGTCGATGCCCATGCGCACTGTAGTCCAGGGGAGGAGCCACCTATCTCGTGATACTTCGAAGACTCTTCCAGGACAACAATGTGCAATCATCCGGACCCAACACTAGGCGGCAATCTATGCACAAGATATGAATGTCAGCAGCCCTACATGCCAAGAACGGATGCATACTGGTAAGTAGCATATTCGTCGCTAAATTTAGAGGAGTAAATATTACAACAATTTATTCAAAGCCAGTTGCATTTAAGATTTGTTTTATTTTTTTTGCAGAGGGACTGATAACTTCAGATGGAACAAGCCCAGATTTCTTCAGTGATTATCATATTCAAAATGGTGACTTAGTTGGACAGCATCCCTTCACCAGCGGGTAGGTAATTTTATTTTGAAAGGTGGGTGTTTCCTTATTTGCTCCTAGCAAGTGTATTGTTATGCAGCATGAGAAAACAGTGCACAACGTCATGCTTCCCTTTTTAGGTCTCGCTTTCTGGAAACTTTCAGCAGTCTGTTGTCAAAGACCAATTGTGTATTGTAACAATACTTATAAAGGGCTTAGGGTCTACTGATTGCTTATCATTTATCGATTTTCTTGTCAGTCTCATTTGCTTTCTTCTTATTCGATGGTTTTCCTTCCTCTTCTTGTGTTTGTCACTCCACTGGAACACAGCATCTTTGCCATTCTTTTGAAGAGATCACTTGGATCTTTGTACAACTGACATCCGGTAACTGCTTTATTTTTCTTTTCAGTGCTTCATAGGAGTATGTTATCTTGCTCATTACCCGGTACGTTTCTTCCCCATTCATATATCACTGTGCTCTCTGCAGTGTTTCCCCTTTCCCTTCCACCCCAAACTCTTTCACTGCTCACCCTCACTTCCCTGTATCACTTAGCTTTTTTTGTATTGTTTTTCCGCTACCATTAGCAGCTCCTTCGCTGTTCCTCCACCCTTCTCTGCTCCCCAATGCTCCTGCTGGTTGACAGTGTTATGTTGCTTCCCCAGCCCTACCCCTTCCTTTCCTGATACCTTCCTTGTCATATTTTAATTTTAATAGTACTTTTTTCTGTTTTGAAGGGCCTCGGGACAGAAATTGGGTTGGTGGTTGCCTGAGGTATAAACCCTAGGCAAGCAACAACCATAATCCTAGTCCGGGTAAGAGGCAAGCAAGCCCTAAATAAACCTGTGCTCACCATGTGGTAGCCTGAAAAAGAGCAGTCAGGCTTAACTTTAGAGGCAATGTGTAAAGCATTTGTGCAACACTTCAACCAGTAAAACAGTGAAAGCCTCATACAAAATGATTCCACACCAGGTTAGAAACATATCCCGCCGGTTTCCCACGAGACCCCGCCCCCCCGCCCGCCGATTGGTTCCCGCGCTCCCCGCCTCCCCGCAGACCCTCCCTCCCGGCTCCCCTCTTATGACGCCCCCAGAGGGACCGCGCAGCGGACGCGCGCAGCGGGAGCACCGATTGAGCGCCGAAGGTGCGCCAAAGGTAAGCCCGTCTACGCCCGTCCGCGCCTGGACCGCGCCCAGTGCCAGGACCCCTGGCCCCCGCAGACCCCAGCCCACCCGCCAGACGTACGACGCCGCCACCCTCAACGCACCCAACACCGGCCGAACCCCTGGATGCTACCGAGCCACCCCGAGACGCACCCACGGACCCTACACCTGCCAGCACTGCAAGTTCACCTGCATCCGGACCTGCACTGCACCAGCGCCCACCAAGCCGAACACCAGCAGCAACCACCTCAAGTGCATCCTGCTCAACACCCGCTCCGTCCACAGACACGCCGTCCAACTCTGGAACCTCCTCGACACCACAGCTCCTGACGTCGCCTTCCTCACGGAAACCTGGATGAACGAATCATCAGCGCCCGACATCGCCATCGCCATCGGGTTACAAGATCATCCGGAGAGACCGCGACAAACAGACTGGAGGAGGTATCGCCATCATCCACAGGAACAGCATCCGCATCTCGACCAACACCGACGACACCCTGACAACCGCCGAACACCTGCACTTCCAGATCCACACCGACCCCAAGACCACCCTCAGGGGCACCCTGATCTACCGACCCCCGGGACCACGCACTCAATTCAGCGAAGACATCGCCGACTTCATCAGCCCGCACGCCCTCCCCTCCGCCGACTACATCCTCCTCGGGGACATCAACTTCCACCTGGAGAACAACAACGACCGCAACACCACCACCCTGCTTGACAACCTCGCCACCCTAGGACTCCAGCAGCTGGTGACCACCCCCACCCACCTCGCCGGACACACACTCGACGCCGTCTTCTCGTCCAGCAAAGACATCACCTTCAGCCACGCCACTGGACAACAACGCACACAACAGCAAGGAACTCTTCAACATCGTGAGAGAGCTCTCCAACCCCAACGCCGGAATCAACGACATCACCCCGTCGCAAGACCTCTGCAACTCCCTCGCCTCCTACTTCCACAACAAGATCGCTGACATACACAACCGCTTCAGCACACAAACAACGCTCCCCACGACCGCACCAACGCCCCCCACCACCACCCTCAACGCCTGGACACCGATCAACCTCGAAGACACCATCCGCACGATGAACTCCATCCACTCCGGATCTCCAACCGACCCCTGCCCTCACCACGTCTTCAACAAGGCCGACGCTGTCATCGCACCCCACCTGCGGGACATCATCAACACCTCCTTCGACACCGCCACCTTCCCTGAGAGCTGGAAGCACGCCGAACTCAGCGCTCTACTAAAGAAACCAACGGCGGACCCCACCGAACTCAAGAACTACCGCCCCATCTCGCTCCTCCCGTTTCCAGCCAAAGTCATCGAGAAGACCGTCAACAAGCAACTGGCAGCCTTCCTCGAGACGACTGGATCCCTCGACCCATCTCAGTCAGGCTTCCGGGCCAACCACAGCACCGAGACCGCCCTCATCGCTGCCACCGACGACATCCGAACCCTGCTGGACAACGGAGAAACAGCGGCCCTCATCCTCCTGGACCTCTCCGCGGCATTCGACACTGTCTGCCACCGCACCCTAGTGCAGCGCCTCAGCAACGTCGGAATCGAGGAGAAAGCACTGGAATGGATCACCTCCTTCCTCGCCGGAAGGACACAGAGAGTCCGCCTGCCCCCATTCAGATCAGAAGCCACGGAAGTCATCTGCGGCGTTCCCCAAGGCTCCTCGCTCAGCCCCACCCTCTTCAACGTCTACATGAGCCCCCTTGCAGACATCGCACGCCAACACAACCTGAACATCATCTCCTACGCCGATGACACCCAGCTGATCCTCTCCCTGACCAACGACCCCACCACCGCCAGAGCCAACCTACACGAAGGGATGAAAGACGTGGCCGAGTGGATGACGACCAGCCGCCTGAAACTGAACACAGACAAGACGGAAGTCGTCATCCTGGGCTCCTCACCCTCCGCCTGGGACGACTCCTGGTGGCCCCCCGCCCTGGGCAACGCACCCAAACCGACAGACCACGCACGCAACCTGGGCTTCATCCTGGACTCCTCCCTCTCCATGACCAGACAAGTCAACGCCACCTCCTCGTCCTGTTTCAACATCCTGCGCATGCTACGTAAGATCTTCCGGTGGATCCCCACCGAGACCAGGAAGACGGTCACCCAGGCCCTCGTCACCAGCCGACTGGACTACGGCAACGCCCTCTACGCCGGAACCACCGCCAAGCTCCAGAAGAGACTCCAGCGGATCCAGAACGCCTCGGCGAGACTCATCCTCGACGTCCCCAGACGAAGCCACATCTCCAGACACCTGAGAGACCTGCACTGGCTCCCGATCAACAAAAGAATCACCTTCCGGCTCCTCACCCACGCACACAAAGCCCTACACAACCAAGGCCCGACCTACCTCAACAGCCGCCTCAACTTCTACGCTCCCAAACGCCATCTCCGCTCGACCAATCATGCCCTCGCAGCCGTCCCCCGCATCCGCAGAGCGACAACAGGAGGAAGGTCCTTCTCCCACCTGGCCGCCAAGACTTGGAACTCCCTCCCGACCTACGCCTGACCCAAGACCACCTCTCCTTCAGGAAGAAGCTCAAGACCTGGCTGTTCGAGCAGTAGCGGACCCCCCCCCCCCCCAAGCGCCTTGAGACCCTCCGGGTGAGTAGTGCGCGGTATAAATGCCTATGATTGATTGATTGATTGATATAGCTTAATTTAAGAAATAAAACCAGATAAGACAAGACAAAAATACAATAAGTAGAACTTGAGATATTGAATTTTAAATTTGATATTGAAAAGATTGCGCTTAGAAGCAAAAAAGCAATATTTGGGATATCCGGTCACGCCGGACTGGGACAAAGTCAAAAGTTCAAGCCACTGCAATGGAGCACGTGGTTGTTAAAGGGACCCTGTTATGCCAGCTGAACCAAAGTACCTTAATTCTGGTTGCAAAGCCATGGTGTGCCCACCCTCCACTAGCCAGTCGGGAAGCTCAAGTAGGTTACCCAGGGAGGTAATGTCCTCCCCGGTCGGCTCAGGGACCTCCTACTCACGGACCCCGTCACCCTCAGCCGCGGAAACTTCAGGGGCTTGTTTCTCACACACCTTGCCCCTCTCCTTCCTGGCAGCTGTCTGGGCCATTGTTTCAGGCTCCATAGGCCCTTGACTTCCTCCTTGGGCAGCCATGGACCATGTGGTCATGCAGTCCCCCCAACATCTCCAAGTGGGACCTGAGCTCTACCTCCCTCCAGTCAGTGTGCTTTAAGTCGTAGCCTAACAAACAATCTGCAGGTAGGGTAGGGCTCACGGTTGCTTTCAGAGAGCCTGAGACACAGGCCCCCCCCACACACACACTCAAAGGAAACCAGAGCCACCAGTAGATGGCTCTCACGAGTGTCATCGACTTTGACTTTGGGAAATGAGTTTGGCAGGACCTACTCTGCAAACCCCAGCTGACTCTTGAAAGTAGTCAAGCTTGCTTCTCTGTCTCACAGAGCCTCCACCAGTTGCCCATTGATGGTGAACCACTGCCTATACTTTGAAGTATTAGCTGGCATACGGGCTTTCAACCCCAAGGAAACTAGGGTCACCTCTGTCTGCCCCCAAAGCTAAATGGAACTATCTCCTCCCTGAGCGCTATATCCTGCAACCCAGGTGTCTGCCCACATGTAGGGGTCTGTGCCCTCTTAAGACATTTGGAATCACCCTTGGAGTGCCCATACATTTAGCACGCAGTACATTGGGGTACAACTTCCATGTCTTGTGGGATCTTAGGATCAGACTGGGACTTGTTACCACTACTCCCTTGCAAATTATTTTAGGGGCCTTTAGAGAAATCCTTGTGTATGTTTTTCTCCCCCTCTTTCTTCTAGTTAGAAGTCTGACCACCTTTGTGTTAGTTCCCCCCCCCCCCCCACCCCAGATATCTTTTTGGACAGTCTGGTACTGGCCCAGAAGTCCGCCTCTTCATCAATGTTCCTGTGGTCAGTCTGCTTAATGTCGACTAGGTGCTGGCGCAGCTCTTAAAAACAGATACTGAGCATGTGTTCTCTCTTGATTAAATCGTACAATCCAACATAATCATTAACTTTGTTGACCCACACACAACCATTCCTTGCCTTGTTGGAATAGTCCACGGAATCTACCCAGGATTGGTTGGGAAGCTTCTGGCTGTCCTTGAATCTTTTGCAATACTTTTCAGGGGTCATCCCAAATTTGACCAGTAAAATGGTCTTCATGGAGATGTACTTGGTTTGATCCCAACTTCTAGTGTCAGAAGTGTGTCGCTCCCCACAGTAGGTACTTGTTTACACAGACCCCTCCCACCATACTCTTAAGGTACCTTTTGAAACCTCATAGACCGAAACCATTTGTCTGAGTCATCTCCCACCACATAACTGGGCACCAAATCCTTAGGTATGCGAACACTTTTCTCTCCTTCAAGTACTGTGGGTATGCTACTACCATCACTGTTGAAATACAACTGTTTTACTTTCATGTCCATCTCCTTTAGGCTCCTCATTAGCCAATAATATATTTTTCGTCTTCAAAGCCCTTTCAACCTTTTTTCCTCCAAGGCCCTTTCAGCCTTTTTCTCCTCTACCTCCACTTTTAATTTAACCATCTGCTGCACCTATGTATGGCTCTGGTCTGTATACTCTGGGGACAGGCAGCAGGAACAGACACTGCTCCCTGATCCGGTTATGCTGTTACGCCACAACACTGCGATTCGAGGAGAGTGGACACCACCGCAGGAGCACTGCAGTAGCCCGCAGAGAGCACCGCCATAGGAGAATCAGAGCAGAGACAGAGCCGGCCCGGAGCCGCCTTAAGCACGGGACCAGCATCTGACGGCATCTGATGATCTACGCCTAGTAGTCCGTGGCAGAGGACTGGCAGTGTGTTTGCGGGGTGAGAGAGGGTTGGGCTGCGAGCAGCAAAAGTAAAAGCATCCTCCCTCCCTCCCTCCTTCCTGATTCCCAGGCCCACTCTCCGCTTCTCTCAACCAGGCTACCTTTTTTTTTCTCGAGGCCTCATGTCCATCAAGGCTTGGCATAGGTGGAGGGGGTGGAGCCATAGTTGCGGGAGAGTCACACTCGTGGAGGCGGCTGGCATTGGGGCTGGTTTTGCCTGCATATGCGGTACTCCCGTTCCCAGCTCAAAAATAACTTACCACCTTTTAACTTCTCTGGCTGCACCTTAGAATTACCCCCAAGCGTCAGACTGGATCTGGAGAATTATTTCCTCAGCAAACCCCTGGGCATCGATTGATGGTCGACTCCGCGTTCGTTGTTGGCAGTGTGGTAGCCGGAATGATGTCACGGTATCTACTTAGACGTCAGTTCTTTCTTTTCCCCCGCAAGCAAGCGCAGATAAGGAGAGCGCAGTAGCTCGAGTCACTTTTGACTCCGTTTTTGCGACTTCTTTCGACATCTTTTTTAAGCTGTTCAACTCCTGGTGCACGGAAGGATGGCACGTCGGACTGGCTTTAAGGCTTGCGACTCACATTGATGTCGGTCACGTACCCGCACCTCGTGTGCCTTTGGTGCTTGGAGCGCAACCACGACCCAAAATCGTGCTCCGACTGCCTGCCGATAAATCCGATGTCTTTGTGGGAGCAGTCCCGAAAGCTTGTCAATGCCCGGCAGTCCTCTCCGTTTGAGGTCCCGTCGAGAAGGAGGTCGTAGGACCCGTTGCGGAGCCACCACCACCACTCATTATCCAATTCGTCGGGTAAGTCAAAGCACAAGAAGAAGGCCAACAAGCATCCTCGCTCTTCACATTCTCCCCGTCCGTCAGCCGACTCAACGCGGGAAGCGGACGGTAGTCGTCCGGCTCCGCTCGCGGAACCTCTTGAGTCGACTCCAGCCTTTCCTCCCTTTCTGGGAGCCTCAGCGACCCCTGCCCAGCTTCGCAACTTTTACAAAGCCTTGCATTCCATCTATGGGCAGCCCGACTCCACCGGTGCGCCCTCGGGCCCCGCGGACTCGGTTGGGGGCTCTAGGCCTTCGATGCCGGCAGCTTCTGCTTCGGCGCTGCAAGGAACCAGGCCTGGATCCGGTTTGGCGCTGGTCGACCTCGTGACACCTCCTCTGGCGCCGAATCCAGTGACGACACCCCTGTCACCTCCGACGCTGGTTGTGTCTCCCCCTCGATGCTGACACGGAGCTGGACCAATGTCGGGTCTCGCGCCGAACAGTACTTTTGTACCCATGTTCTTCCCTGATGTTTCCTGCCCCCTAGAGTGGCTACCAGGAGAGGGTGAGGAGGACTGGGAAGGGTCTGTGGACCCTATTGCAGACCAGTTAGAAGAACCGGACTGGAGAGAGAAGTTGGGTGATGCTAGTGGTCTGGACACCTCCCCAGACCTTGGCATGCTTTCTGCCCCTACCATGGCTACGGAGGAGGGTGCATCTTATGCAGTGGTGTTGGGTACGGCGACCGAGGCCTTAAACCTCAAGCTTCCTACAGTGACGGTCAGGACTAACCTCCTGACTGAGATGCCTTAGCCGGCAGCAGCCTCTTCTGAGCCCCTGCTGCCGTTCAACGAGACCCTCATGGACATCCATTTGGGCACTTGGTCCAAGCCCAACATAGGGGCTTCTGTCGATAGGATGATTGCCCGAAGCCACCGCCTAGCCGACCCCATTTTCGTCTCTCACCACCCCACCCCTGAGAGCTTGGTAGCCCAACCCTCGACTTCCAAGGGCGCATTCCCTAACGCACCACCTGATAGGGAATCCAAGATGCTGGACCATCTTGGGAAGAAGACGTTTTCTTCCTCCAGCTTGGGACTGTAGTCAGTGAACTACGCATGTCTCTTAGCCATTACTCCCACTCGGTGTGGGACATGGTTGCACAGACGCCGAATGGAGAGATGAAGCAGACAATGCTCTTGAGCGTTTAAAGGACTCCAGGGCTACGGCCAGGTCCTTGAGCCTCGCATCCACCTCCTGCCCAGCGCAGTCTGCCTTTCGCCTTTTTCGTGGCCAAGGAAGGGGTGCCCCACCACGTTCCCCCCCAGAGCCACAGACGTGCACAAGCTGTCCAGCCTCTGCGCTGCCAGAGACGTGGGACCCACCGTTGTGAATCTGGGGGCCTGCGGGCGGGCCAGTCCACCATCGCCCCCTCTGCAGCAGCCTCCAAGCCCTCCTAGTCCAACCTTTCAGGGCCATCTTTTGCCAGTGGGGGGCAGGATTCGCCATCACCTCCCCCACTTGCTCAACCTCACGTCAGACAGGTGGGTTTTGCAGATATGGCTACTGTGCAGGGTTTGGTTTGGCAGGCGAGTGGCGCTCAAACAGGTAGCTGATAAGGATAACTAGGTGAAGGATGTCATTAAGAGTATGGGGCTGCCAGGATAGGGGAAAACCCCAAACCCCTAAATGAGTGAGGAGCAAAGCCCTTCCCTCTACAATGAAACACAAGAACCTGGGCACACATATGATTGTCAATAGTAAATACAACAAGTGGTAGTAACTACTGTAGTCGACACCGGATATTTTTCTTGAAGAATTTCATACGTGTGGATGATCAAAGAGAAGAGACAAACGCCAGCCGACACGTGTATCGTCAAAGGACAGTGCCTATGACTCTTCAGGGCGGAGGTACGAGACGAGCACGGAAGGAGTTCTGCTTTCACAGGCTCTTCCACGGTCCCGGACGCACCCGCCCGTCTGACCATTCCCTACCCACTTTGTCTCCATTATTTTACCCGCACTCCGGGTCGGAATTATCACCGGACCTCCGCCCTGAAGAGTCATAGGCACTGTCCTTTGACGAAACACGTGTCGGCTGGCGTTTGTCTCTTCTCTTTGATTGCAAGTTCATTATTTGTCATTGTGTCAATGTCAGGATGTGGTGCATAGGTCGCTAATGTCGACCACGTTGCTCCTGGTCTTCCTAATGGACCTAGTCCTGCTCTTCTTATTGAGTGAGGTAGGGGCCATTAAACCAGAAAATATCTTCCTGGTAGGTAAGCAGAACTTCAGTCTCCTCAAACGGAGTGTAGACCGCTGGGACTTCTTCATGTACATAATAATGAAAAAAAATTGTAGCTTTGCTGCTGGGAATGTAACCCATGAATAGAACACCTCTATTTGGAAATCTGTGTGCGCCTCTATCACGAATATCACTACACCTTCCCTGGGTGTTAAACCATGTTTGAGAAGTTTAAGTGTGAGTGAACGTCTGCCTTTGGGTGCAATATATATTGCATTGGCATCCTCTTCCTCATCTGACTTAGGACGTGCTTGTGTCAGTGGGTCTAATTCTCCGTTTTTGGTAGTCATTGTGTTTACGACACAGAATAACTGTCCAAGGAAAATAAGATAAGGAGTTTTGCACAATCCTTAGGAACTCTTCCTCTCAAGCTCGATTAACCAACAGCCAATAAATAGGACATCTCGCCTACTCAGCTGTGGCAGAGTTTGTGCCCACCCACTCCAGAAGTCTCTGGTTTTTGTGAGTAGGGGTCTCTGAGAATAAGCACTACTGAACTACTCAGATTCTACTGTTAAATAAGTACCAAACCAACGTTGGTGGCGCCATGCTGTGTACTTCCTATAATACCCCTGCAGGACCTGCGCGTTTGGATAACATAAGCTGTGGGCTTTGTGGCAGACTGACTCTGAGCACCCCCACTGCATATGTTAGCTTGTTTGCATTAGCTAGCTCACAGTGTCACTAGAATCTCCTTGTCATCAGAGAGATTAGTTTTTGGCAACCTCCGAACACGACAACCCTAATTCCTCAGACGCGAGGAAACAATGAACTACTTTTCGCTCAGTCACTCCTGCTTGCTGATTTGGTCTTAGAGAGTTACACAGAAGAAACTGTTGAGCATGTTTACAATAAGAATTTATTGCACAGTTGTTCTTCTAGGGTAAAATATATGTGCTGCGACAACTGTTAAACAGTAGCAGAGATATATGATCAGCAGTACAGTGAATATAAAAGGATTGTACAGTTCTACCATTTTGCAATAGTCATGAACATATACATGAATATAAAATGCATTTGTAAAATAAAGTGCATACTCCTACGATGCATGACTAAATGTACCTGAGTGTACCTAGCATGTGAGTAGGTGCGAAAGAGATGAAGAAGCCAAGAATCCCGCTAGGATTTAGGCGAACCCCATTACCTGAATAAGGAGGATGTGGGGCTTCGTCCTGGTCTCGAGTTGGACACCCCGCAAGAGATGGTTTGACCACTGTCAGCTGGAGCGACTGCATGCAGGAGCCTCAGCTTCTCTGGTCAGTCTGTCGGCCTGGAAGTATTGGTTTCCTCTAACTATTGATCGCAAGAGGTGCTGTATTTATACAGAAAGTATAGTGTCCCTTTGTCCCTTGTGTCTTGTGTTAGCCATTGTTGGTTAGGAAGATGACTTATGGGATGAACCGTTTACGTAGATATTAGGGAGGTGGTGTATAGCCCTTGCCTGGTTCCTAATAAATTATTTATACTGGATTAGCACATCGAAGAGGTTACAGGAGGCCTATTGTTCAGGAAGAAACCCTCCGTCTGCACCCAAACCACAGACTAGATAAGGTTCAGCCCCCAGAGCCTGTTATTGTGGAGTATAGGGAGCTGATGTAGGTGAAAGATTATGTCTGTATTTGGGCATCTGAAACTGTGCCCATCTTAGAGCATCTATATGAAATATAACACTGTTTTCCAATGAACTGTGCACTGTATTCCATTGTAACAAAGTACCATTCCCGAACGGGGCCAGGAGCCAGAACTGTTTCTTCTCCCCCAGACCATTACCGCTACACTAGCTCGCAGCTTAAACAGTTAAAAAGAATCCCAGGGGCGAAATGTGCCCACTCCATCTCGCACGATGAGCTTCATGATACGTGTTTACACTGTAGATTTGAATTTTCTTCACTCGCTGTCTCCCCCTCAATTTCCAGGAAATTATATAAATTATTCTTGCTTAACTGCAGATCTGTGCCCAAACATACGTCGGAGATCTCGATGTTCTTAAAAGACTCAAACCCAGAAGTCCTGTTTATTACAGAAACCTGGTTTAATTTCTGCTCGGAGCCGGATATTGTCCAAACAGTTCCCCCGGGGTATTTAATTCAGAGGGTGGACAGAATGACAGGCAAGGGCGGTGGCATTGCTATTATTTACAAAGACCATTTAACCTGCCACCTGCTAGACAGCTCACTATTAGACTGCGAGAATTCCTACTTCTCAATAGAATTCACCCCTACCATCTCTTTCTCAGGTATTCTTGTCTATCGCCCACCTAGGGTGACGGGCCAATTTTGTAAATCCTTGTTAGAAACAGTTGTTAATCACGCTAGTACTGCTGCTAATTTTACTCTCCTAGGAGATTTTAATCTGCATTTTGATGACCCTTCAGCGCTGACCGCAACTGAACTCTGAACTTGCCCAAGACCTCACGGCCTATCAACTGCTACAGAAGATCCCGCAAGCGACCCATGCACTTACTAAACCCCATTTTTTCTAAGTTGGGGGACCTTAAAAGGGAAAGATTCCATCTCCCTCCTGTGGTCTGATCATTTTTTGATCCCCTTTCTCAGGTCCCCACTAATCACTGTATCACAAACCCAGCCTTTACAAACCCAAACTCGTCCTTGGTTCAAACTTCATCTTGACAGGTGTGCTCAAGAACTTGAGAAGACCAAGTCGAACCCTGACTTTAACCCAGTTGCAGCTAATGCAAGATTCTGCAACTGGATTGAAGGATCACTGAACGTGGTGCTCCCCCAAAAATTGATTCAGAAGAAGGGTGGACCGAACAAGTCCACCTGGTTTTCCCCAAAATTACGTTCCCTAAAACAGCAATGTATAAAACTGGAAAGGGTTTGGAGGACAGGTTTCTTACCCAATAAGAAACTAGAATACAGGGCGGCCATTGGAACGTGTAAGGCAGAAATAAAAAAAAGCCCAGGCATTCTAGTATAAGGAAAAGATCTTGCTAGCTGCTAATTCCCCTAGAGAAACCTTCCTCATTGTAAAAAAGTTACTTAAAGTTCACCCTCCTCCGGTTGTACCAGATACCTTGTTTCATCGCTGTAATGAACATGCAGAGTATTTTTTCACCAAAGTACAAAACATCCTCAAGTGCCTGCCCCATAAAGATAGTGACACTGTAATCAAGCACGCGGATTTGTGTACGCTTAAAACTGAACGTCCTTTGCAGACCTGTAGCCGCGAGGGCTGCCGGGAGAGCTTAAGGGATCACAGGACGCCGTAGTGTGCAGAACGGGATTTTTTAGTGTTCCCAGACTGAACAAGAATTGTCTGGGTTGTAGGGATTTTGTTCAAACAGAAGGGTAACACAAAAAGGTAAGAGATGGCTTCTCTCCAAAAGTCATGGTTCTGGTCCGTCAGGGTCGAGATCCTCTGTGTCTCTCTCTCTTGCATGCGACGGGCAGGGGAGGAAAGAAAAAGAAAACAGGTTTGTGGCTTGTTTCTGGTCTGTCCTACCGTCACCAGTGCATAAGTGTGGGAATGGTTGTGCGGGACTGTGAGTTCTACACTATTGTCACCCGAATGTCCTAACTCCCCATACCTCCCCACCAGAATGATCCCCTGAGGGGAACTCGCCTTATGACACGGCCCGTCTTCAGGGCTGTGGCTGTAGGAGAGTAGAATCTGCTTACTATGGTTACACCAACTTTTTGCTGGTGTTTCTCTGTTTTTCAACTTTAATCTGGTTGGGGCCCTGCTATTCAGGATCCCAGCCTAGCTGTTTCCTCTCTAAATTGATTGCATGTACTTTAGGGACATTCCAGATTGGTTACTGGGGTACCCTTGTGAGTCCCTAGTATATGGTACCTTAGGTACCAAAGGAATAAGTACCCCAGATGCCTACCAGGGGCTGAAGCATGTATTATGCCACCCTTTGGAAGCCTTCCAAAATGGTACCACGGGTCTGTAACTGCAGCCTGTGTAAGGTGGTGCATGCACCCCTTACTAAGATATAGGTTACCTATATCTACCTTTAATCACTGACACATATCAGTCACTCCTATGGCAGGCATTATCAATCCTGAAGGCAGAGTGCTTGGTTTTGTGTGAGAGGGTGGCCATGCATGAGCAGGACCCTCTGCAGCTTTCCGAATCTATTCTCTGAGGCTGTTCTGTGATGCAGCCAGACCATATACTCTTAAGTGCATTATAACCTCGCGGTAAGTGCTAACTTTGGAATGGCTGCATGGAAACATGTTTTGTTTGGTGTCAAACACTTTGGAATCCTACCCCCCTGCCAGTCCTGGTGGCGGGGATAGAATTCCACCCTTCTAGAGGGAGATACATGCGCACACTGGTCTAACCGGTAATAGTTTAATAGAGCCCTGGCATCACAAAATGGATGCCATAGACACGGGTCTGACCTCCTGCTGCTGGATGAAACTCTGGCAGGGGAGGCCAGGACAATAGGTTTCCTGTCACAGGGAGGTGTAACCACCTCCCAGACAGACTTTAGTGTATTGGGGCTGGGTGGGTGCATTCAGAGAATGCTTTTCAGACAGTGCTGGGGTCATTCTTGGTGTCCTTGTGCATACCCTAGTTCTAACCGGTTGCAGGGGCACTCAGCCCCTGCTCTTGCACCAAACTGGACAAAGGGAATGGGTGTAACCACCCCTCTTCCCAGACCCTCCAATAGGTGGGTCCCCAGAGTATGTCCAACCCCCTAACTTAGTATAAGTATGGGACCCCAGTCCTTAGGACTTCAGATTACACCTGGACGAAACTCTGCAACATATATCCTGGAACTTCGACATTCTACAAGAATAGAAGACTGTAGAATCTCCCTTGGGGTCAAGGAGTGACTCGCCTGTTCAAACAGGCACCAAAGAAGCATCTTGCCGATCTGCATTTCCAAGGCTCCCGCCGGATCCTACCGAATTTGTGACTCAGGACACGGACTTCCAGACTTAGAGGCCGACACAAGATCCCAGCAAAGCTGTGACCTGCAGCCCTCACAAGTGATGTGGAACCGGAACTCCTGGACACCGTGCACATTTGCAAGTGCATCAGCTTCCTGAGCTTTCCCGAAGTTGTGCTTTGGGCTACTTGTAGTCCAAGCCCCGAGCACCATTTGCAGCGAAGATTGTGGGCCTACACTCCACGAGTGTTCCGTGGGCCCGCTTCTAGCATTTCCGCTCAAGGCTCCTTTGCGATCCCCGGTCCGTCAACTGGTAGGTCCCCACGAAGGTAACTCTTCTGTTTCTTGGGCTTTCCTGGTTGCTCCAGACATGCCCTGACTCCTCACCCAGTGGTGAGTCCCTCAGACCTTGCTGGTCTGCACCGAAGCCAATCTTTGCTTTCTGCTTGGATTGCTGTTGCCAAGGCTTGTTGGATCCCATCCGGATACCGACACCGCAGCACCCGACATCCTTCGTGGGACAGCTCGAATCCAGCTCTTGGTCGTCGTCAACGCCTCCTGGTCCTCGTGGCTGAAGAGTCAAGCTTCACCTTCTCCACCTGAAATCACCCGACATCGCTGGGCATCTGCTCATCGCCTTCCTGGTCACTGCCAAGTGACCCAGAGTCTGTCTCCTCTGCTTTCAGGTTCTTCAGATCTCCAATCCACCCTTGGATCCACCCGGACACTTTCGACTTGGTCGCCAGCAGCACTCTGCAGCAGATCGGCATTGAAATCGACGACGAAACCCGACACCAAAAGACACCTTTGCACCAGGCTTCCCTGGATGAGGTAACTCGAGTACTCCGGTGCTCCGGTGGGTATTGACTCTAGAACGACCTAGTTCTAAAGGGGTTTGCTTCAAGTCCTCTTCAAAGTTTCCTTAATCTTTAAAATTCCAACCGCACCTTTCCCCATAGACGTTAATGGTGATTCGCGGCTGTGTTTAGACACTGCACGCGTCCCCTGTGTCACTACCTTGGGTGGTTCCTGGTGGCCCCAGCGGTTCTAAAGTCTCTAGGCCTTGTGTCTATGTCCGTCGTGGTTCTTATACCACTTTCTTAATATATGGTTTGGCACGCCCCTAGGGCTCAACGTATATTGCGCTAATTTACTGTGTGCTAACTACGTTTACTGAATGTACCTTTGTCTCTAGCCTCATAAAGAGACTAGAGGGATGTGTTTAGAATAAATACATATATTTTATATATATACCTGGTGTGGTTCTCTTTTCATTTGGTCATTCATGAGATTATATACTGGTAAAACAAGCTGTTTTACATTCCTTCAAGACTTAACCTGAAGGCTGCTCTCCACGGCTACCACTAGGATAGCTTTCTAAATAGGTTGTCTTTAAGCCTACCATCAATAAGGGTCGTTTGCACTGGTGCAAGGTGCCCACTAGAATAGTGAACAGCATATGCCAGGCCAACTTCTCACAGTGGCGTTGGGACCCGGGGCGTCTTCTCCCTCCTTCAGCCCACCAGGTATGGGTGCAGTGTACAATACGCTCTTCTGACTCTGTCTCCTCTGGTCTTCTCCACCTTCACTGCCCTCCGCCTCTCTACTTTGCTCCCCACGCTCCGACTGTCTTCCTCCGAGGTGGCACACCATTTCCTCGTCTTCCTTGCTTTTTGTGCATCCCCCTACCGCCTTCGTTAGAGACTCCTCCTTCCTCACGTGGGCCGACACTAGACCGCTACCCGCTTCCGGTGTAGATGGACCCGGCTCGTTCATTTCTGCACCGTCTGAAAGGAAAAGGGTTGTAGTGCTAAGAACCACCTGAGGATGCGCTGATTGGAGTCTTTGTTTTTCACAAGCCAGGTGAGTGGGGCATGGTCAGGGAGTATGGTGAATGAACGTCCCAACAGGTAATATTGAAGAGCCTCAACCGCCCATTTGATGGCCAAACATTCTCTTTCAATTGTGAAGTAGTGTATCTCCCTCTGGAATAGTTTCCGACTGATAAGAAGAGGAGGCTTGAGATCACCATTTAAGTCAGGCTGATATAGTACGGCACCCAGACCAGAGGCATTGGTTTGAAGGATGAAATGTTTGTGGAAATCAGGGCAGTGTAACATGGATGCGTTGCAAATGGCTTTCTTTAGGGATTGAAAACTACTTTCGTGGGTGGCATTCCAGGTTGTTATTCGGGATGAGTAGGTCTTGGTCAGGAGATTGGTCAGGGGACTGGCTAAGGAAGAGAAATTCGGGATAAACCGTCTATTGTAGCCAATGAACCCAAGGAAGGAGCGTATGTCACGTTTTGTTTTGGGAGCGGGGCGAGTTGGATGGCTTCGATTTTGTTTAGCTGAGGTTTAATGAGCCCCTTCTGTATCGTGTATCCAAAATACTGAATGGTGTCAGTGACCAACAGTGATTTCATTGTGTTTATCCTGAGACCGGCATCTTGGATGGCCGCAAACACAGCAGCCAAATGCCTCAAATGTTCTGTCCAGGTGGGGCTATAGACAACTATGTCGTCTAAATAGGCGGCAACATATCTTGCATGGGGTTTCAGCAAGCGGTTAATTAGCCGCTGAAACGTTGCTGGTGCGCCATGGAGGCCAAAAGGGAGTGCTTTAAACTGATAAAGTCCTGAGGTCGTTGCAACGGTGGTCTTTTCTCTGGCCTGAGGAGTTAGTGGTATCTGCCAATAACCCTTAGTAAGGTCGAGGGTTGATATGTATCTGGCATCTCCTAACCGCTCAATTAGTTCATCTATTCTTGGCATCGGATAAGAATCAAACTTGGTGATGCTATTCACCTGACGAAAGTCGATGCAGAAACGTATGCTTCTGTCTGGTTTTGGCACCACCATGATTGGGGAGCACCAATTGCTTGTGGAAGGTTCTATGATATGAGCCTGTAACATGGGCGTTACTTTTTTTCTTCTGCCTCCCTTCTTGCTGCTGGAATGTGGTGTGGTTTCTGCTTTATGATGGTTGGGTCTAGGGATATGATGTCGTGCTGAACCATAGAGGTCAACCCGGGTGTGGAGGAAATAAGGCCAGGGAAGTGTTTTAACATAGCAAGCAACTGAGACTGTTGCTCCGGGGATAACATGTCTCCAGTTGGGGCTCTCTCGTTTAGGGTTTCCTGAGTGTCAACAGTGGAGATTTCTGAGGGTCTCTCGGTATTCACGAACAACGCCGGCTCCCCTGTTCCAGCCGGCAAAATGGGTTCTTACCATCTCTTTAGTAGTTTTACATGATAAATCTGTTTGCCCCCAGCCCGCAGTGGTTGTAGAATGCTATAGGTGACGGGGGTTATTTTCTTTCTCTATAACATAGGGCCCTTACCATTTCATCAACGACTTAGTCTCCGAAGATGGTAGTAAGATAAGCAGCTTCTCGCCTGGTGTGAACTCCCTCAACTGGCTTTTCCAATCGTATTAGCGTTTTTGGGTGCTTTGGGCCTTTTCCATGTTTTTGTGTACTAATCCCGAGCTATTATTGATGGCTGACTTCAAGTCAGCCGCATATTTCGTGAGGGGTTGTCCCTCCTCATCTTCCCCTTCCCATTGTGCTGCCGACATGTTTAGTAGTGTCTGCAGTTTTCTCCCTAACAGCAGTTCGAACAGAGAATAGACTGTTGATCTTTGCTCATGGATTCTTATAGCAAAAAGGAATAGGGGTAACTTCTGGTCCCAATCTCTCCCGGTTTCTGAGATTACCTTGCAGAGCATGTGTTTGATTGTTTTGTTAGAACGCTCCACAAGGCTATCTGTTTGGGGGTGTTAGACAGAAGTTCAGAGTTGACGAATCCCCAATATCTCACATACCTGGGCCTTTACGTGGGACATGAAAGGGGTCCCTTGGTCGGTAAGAATCTCTTATGGAAACCCCACCCGGGAGAACAGGGATATCATGGCCCTAGCTATGGTAGGGGTGGTCATTGTGGACAAAGGAAAAGCCTCCGGATACTGGCTTGCATAGTCCACAATGACCAGGATGTATTTATGGCCTCTGGCTGAGGGTGGTAGTGGACCTACCAGAGCCATACCAACTTGTTTGAATGGGACGTCTATATTAGGCAAAGGAAACAGGGGGGCCTTCTTTATCCCTTCAGGGTTTGTGTATTGACACCTCACACAGGCCGCGGAGTTCTTTGCCACATCCCTATATACCCCTGGCCAATAGAACCTATTCAGGACATATAGCAGCATGTTTTCTTTCCCATAGTGTCCGCCCCCCGTTTGGTTGTGTGCCAGGTGTAATACGTGTTCACGGAAAGGAAGGGGTACGAGTAACTGGGTGTTGGAGTGTTTTCCCCCTTTTACAGATATATACCGCAATCCCCTTTTTACAAAAAAAATAGGGTCCTACCTGGTCTGGCTCTGGTTCCTGTACTTGTTCACAGGCATGGATAAGGGTGTTGTCTTCCCTCTGGGCTGAGCGGAAGCTAATCGGGGCTGTTTTAACTGGGTCTGTAATAAAGTGAGGAAAAGCATGGTGGGAGGTCTGCAAGTATTGCTTTTTTTCTCTCCGTCTTTCGTTCTTGCTCTTCTTATCCTTTCCTGTTATGCCTTCCACATCACTGTCACAAAAAGGGGCTTCATGTAACCAAGTCAAGTCCACCCTTTTCGTCTTGTCCAAATATTGGCCAAATCTGGCAGTGAGGGTATGTCCCCCACCTTTCTTAATTGTGGGTCGCTTGATAAGCCCAACAGGACCTCCGCTACGGGATAGGTTTTGGTGTACACAGTTAAGATGCACACGTTTGTTCTCTTTTATTTGGGGTCGGGGTATCAAGGCTCTATCTACTACGGTTACATGACACCCGGTATCTAAGAGACCCTGTTGATTCTTCCCATTTAGGAGGATGTCCTTCCTGTACTGCTGAGGGACCTTACCAGTTACAAATATCCGTCACTTAGAGTATCCCACCTCCATTGGTTCTGCTGCTGGGGTCCGGTGAGGACACTGCCGGGCTATATGCCACCACTCACCACAATGATAACATTGCAGGTTTTGGGAATATGCTTGGTGCTGCCTGGGGTTTTGTATCCGGTCTGGGTGTGTTTCTTGGCGTCAGGAAAGGGATTCCTTGGTATACCAGCCTTGAATTCTAGAGATCTGTGGAAAGCACACGCCAACTCCACTGCTGTAGTAGAAGTTAGGTTTGGCTGCTGTTTTACCCATGAACGGGTAGTCGCTGGTAGGGCTTCTAGGAATTGTTCCATGATTACTTTTTCTGTGATGTCTTCCATACTAGAAACGTGGGGTGTCAACCATCGATTTCCCAAATACTTAATTCTGTGCTACAGGGCACGTGAGTTGTCCCCAGATGCTCATTTCTCTTTCCTACATTTTTTTCTATAGTGTTCCTGGTCGCACCCTATTCGCTAGAGTATGGTTCTTTTCACTTCCTCATAGGCTGTTGTGCCGGCAGGGTTGGCGGCCTGATAGGCGGCTTGAAGTTCGCCGGACAAGTGAGGGGCGATGTATTGTCTCCACCTTTCCTGGGACCATGCAGCGGTGGTTACAACCCTTTCGAAATTGATAAAAAAGTAATCAGTGTCTTCCCCCTCCTGAAACTTTTGTAGGACCGACCCAGGGACATTGGGGTACATTCTAGTACTTACTATGGCGTCTGTAAGCCTGAGTATAGCCGTGTCCTGAACCTGCTGGTTTGTGAAGATTAGGGGGGCTTGATCCTTCAAGACATCTTGCAGTGCTTCCCTATCCTTCTGGGCGGTTTGGACCTTCTGCTCAAGTTCCAGCTGGAGGTGTTGTTGTCCTTCCGCTAGCTGGTTAATGATGCTTTCCACTGCTACACGCACGGTCTGTGTAATGATTCGACACCTAGGGAGAATATCCCACTTCTGACACCACTTTGTACCGCGAGGGATGCCGGCTGGGCTTAAGAGACCACAGGACGTCGTAGTGTGCAGAACGTGATTTATTAGTGTTCTCAGACTGAACAAAAATTGTCCGGCTTCTAGGGGTTTTGTTCAAACAGAAGGGTAACACAAAAAGGTAGGAGATGGCTTCTCTCCAAAAGTCCTGGTTCTGGTCTGTCAGGGTCGAAATCTTCGGTGTCTCTCTCTCTCCTGCATGCAGCGGGCAGGAGAGGAAAGAAGAAGGAAACAGGTTGGGGGTCAATAACTGGCCTTGTGGCTTGTTCCTAGTTTGTCCTACCGTCACCAGTGCTTACATGCGGGAAGGGTTGTGTGGGACTGAGATTTCTACACTATCATCATTCAAGTGCACTAACTCCCCGTACCTCCCCACCACCCCCACCAGAACGATCCCCTGAGGGGTACTCGCCTTATGCCACGGCCTGTCTTCAGGGCTGGGGCGTCAGGACCCGGGGCGTCTTCTCCCTCCTTCAGCCCGCCGGGTATGGGTGCTCTTCTGACTCCGACTCCTCTGCTCTTCGCCGTCCTCTGCCTCTCCGCTTTGCTCCCCGCGCTCCGTCCATCTTCCTCAGAGGTCGCACACCATTTCCTCGTCCTCCTTGCTTTTTTGTGCATCCCCCTTCCGCCTTCGTCAGAGACTCCTCCTTCCTCACTTGGGCCGACACAAGACCGCTACCCGCTTCCGGTGTAAATGGACTCAGCTCGTTCATTTCCCACTTCCGGTCCATCCCAGTGCCTTCCTCTCCACAAGACCTTCACCCCGTTGACCCAAGAATCACTTTTATCCAACCTGTTATTGGTCAAAAGTGGGTCGCCATTAGACACTTTACCACCTAACATCCTGAAACTAGTAGCATCAACAGTTGCCCCTACTATCACTGGCCTGATCAATGCCTCACTTTTCGCAGGTACGGTCCCCCTGAGTGGAAAAGGGCAATGGTGAAAGAGCCGCTAAAAAAAAACAATCTGGACCCTGACGACTTGGGCAACTATCGCCCCATTTCACTCCTCCCTGGAATCAGTAAGATGGCGCAGAAATATGTTAACCTCACGCTTTTCGCGTTCCTTGAGTCTCATGATCTGCTCCTCCCCTCACAAATGGGCTTTCGCCCACACCAAGGTACTGAAACAGCCTTGTTAGCTGTGGTGGAAGAATCTAGAAAGACGTATTTATGGTATGCACAGGAATGAGATCAGCCACCGCGTTTCGCCCAGAGAAAGGGCTTCTTCAGGGCAAATACTGTAGATAAGAAAAATAATTCTTTGAAGGTTTTCCAAGATATGCGTAGATAATAGAATCTGGTCCAGAAGTAAGAATATCCCGAGTTGGGGAGAAAGTCTTGAGGAAAGAAAAAAGACCTGCGAACCGCGGTGAGGGTCTTCGGATAGGAGCCGTGTCCGGTATACGTCGGTCTGCCAGGGTATCTGGTGCGCGGCCTTCAATACGGTGAACTATCAAATTTTGGTTCACCGTCTCAGAAGGGCTGGAGTGACCGGCACAGCTTTACTGTGGCTGCAATCTTTTCTCAAATAAAGATTCTTCCAGGTATTTGAAGGTGACACCATCTCAAAACCTATCCCCTTACAGTGTGGAGTTCATTGTGGAGCCCCACTCTTTTTAATGTCTATATGGCCCCGCTGGCGGATATTGTATCCCCCTTTGGGATCCATATAATAACATACACTGATGATACACAGCTGGTTGTAGCATTGAACCATGCCGACCAGATGTCCAATGGCCTCCACTCCTGTCTCGAGGAAGTTGCCAAGTGGATGAGTCTGTCACATTTAAAAGTTAATGGTAAAAAAAACGAGCTCATGATTCTCGGCAACCCTTTAAGCTCTAAAGCAAGCACTATGTGGCCAGCGTGTATGGGCCCGGTGCTGGCCCCAAAAACGGAGATAAAAAGTCTGGGCATCTGGCTAGATCAGGACCTCACCTTTGAAGCTCTTGCCAGGAAGACTGCTGCTTCATGCTATGGCTTGCTTAGAATGACCCGCAAAGTGCTCCCCCTTCTACCCTTTCAAGCAAGAAAAACTGTTGATTCAGGCACTAATTCTTTTGAGAATATAGGACTATGGCAATGTCCTATATTTCGGTGCCCCAAATCCAGTGGTTGCTAAACTGCACACTGTACAAAATTTTGCTGCAAAATTGCTTATGGGGATCCCCAATCAGTGTTCAGCATGGCCCGCGTTATGCTCCCTCCATTGGCTTCCAGTGCAGGAGAGAATTAACTTTAAGCCCTCTGTGTTGTCCATAAGTCTCTGGAAGGGAGCGGACCACCTATCACTACAGCTATGATTCGCCCCTATAGAGCGAATAGAAAACTCCGCTCAAATGAGCTCCACCTAGTAGTGGTTCCCAGGATGAAGAAAGCCAGAAGTGGCGGCCGGCTTTGTTCTTACAATGCCGCCAGGCTCTGGAATACCCTACCGATGTAATTTCGCAGGGAACCCAACCATCTTACCTTCCGAAAACAGCTAAAGACCTGGCACTTCCCTTAGGGTCTCTGTCCTCTCTAGTTTCTTATTCAGCGCGGGGAGGCTCCTGGGTAGCCATGCGCTATATAAATGCCATTTAATTTAATTAAGAATTCACCATTTGCTTCTTCCAAAATGTGTTCAGGCCGTCATTCATAAACCCGCTTGCTGTCCAGGCTGGCATTTACAAGCAGCTTAGGGGTGAGCCCAGCATTCTCAAGGATCCACTGTCTGGCTCTTTCATACCCTCTTAAAACACGAAGCGTTTCTACGTTTCGGACTCCCTCTAGCCCCATTAGTCCCAAGACATGCCAGTGAGGCGCACCTCTTAGGAATGTGTTCAAACACCTAGAACACCGACACCACCCCACCCCCGTTCCCCAACCCCCCACTCAGCACCTTGAGACCCTAACAGGTGAGTAGTCACATTTTACTAGAACCTGATTGATTTATTGACATGGTAGACCACACCTTCCTCACCCCTCATTCCATTGTGCTTTGAAACCTCGGTTCTCTGGTATTTAGCGTTTTGAAAATGCCAACAACTATACAAAGATTATAATATCCTACTCCACTCCTTTACATCGGAATTCCACAAGTAGCTTCTTCCTGGTTCATCGCAGTACTGGTATTGCAAAGTACTATCCAATAAATCAGTATTTTTTGTTTTAAGGGACAATCAGCAGTTTTGAAAGGATGAAGTTTCCCTTTGTCCTGGGGCCAGTGCAGCCATTTAGTCAGGATTTATATCACAGACTCAGTACTTCATAGCTTGTATATGTTTTACCCTGAATGTAGTAGTTAAATGTCCTATTTAAGACGGTTTGTAAGTAGAAAGTAAAGTTTGTAGGCGAACGGTGTTACTTCAGATCCACTCCTGATTCCTTCCGGCTAAAGATCTGTTGAGTCTTAGCTGCCTGTCTCGTGAGCATGAGCAAAGGCAGCTGCTGGGCTCGAGCCCCGTCGGGCAGGAACCCTCAGTAGGCACCGGTCGCATACTGCTGCAAGTCTCTATTTCTCTGTGGTGCTTTGCCTCACTTTCCTGCGCGTCCTCCTTTCAGCTCCCTGTTACATTCATGAAAATTACATGAAATGACGCAAAATTCACTGATGAGTGGTTTATGCATAAAATGTTTTGCGGCCAGGGCACTTATTTGTCTCGCAGTTCTTGCGAGAGCTTCTCTACTCAAACTGACAATTACAGGAAAAGGTGGAACAGCTGTAATAAATGTGAAATAAGCAAAACCCTGTCACTGAAAATTACACAAGATTACAGTCACCTAACAAAATGGATTTGCTATGGGCGGGCCACCCTTTGCCCTGCCCCTGCACCTCACCCCATGCTGCTCATGCAGGTATTCATTTTGTCTTCTCAGTCTGGTGAGGGTATTTTTATTATTAATATTGAAACGTATAAAGTGCTCAGCTACCCCCTACGGGTTTTCCCGGAGCTAAGACAGGCGGCAGTAGCAGGTTCCCATAGAGGGTTAAGGGTTGGAAAACAGCCAGGTCTTCAGGACACAGCGGAAGATGGTTTCGAATTTAGCCATACGTAAGGCCAGTGGCAGGCTATTCCAGGTTTTTGCAGTAATCACGGAGAAAGTTCTGCCACCCATTCTGGAATGGTGGAAACGGGGAGTCATCAAACGGCGATGATGGTTCGATCTAAGAGAGCGATTGGACTGAGAATGCTTGAGTCGAACTCTAAGGTAGGCTGGACCCCTATCCTGAATTGCTCTAAAAGCAAAGACCAGCGACTTAAACTGAATATTTTTTATCACTGGAAGCCAGTGGAGCTTCTTCAGGTGGGGTGAAATCGATTTGCCATATGGGATGTTACAAATCAACCTTGCAGCCGCATTCTGAACAATCTGCAGGCGTTTGATTAGGTAGGCTGTGACTCCTGCATATAGACTACTAGCATAGTCTAGATGTGAGGTGATAAGGGCATGAATCGTAGTCCGGCGAGACTCCAGAGGAAGAAAAGGGAGAATTTTCCGGAGCATGTGCAATTTACCAAAACAGGCCGAGGTGACCTGGTTTATTTGAAATTTGCAGGATAGCTCATTGTCAAACCGGAATCCAAGATTCCTAGCTGAGTCCACAGGTTCTGGAGGGGGATTCATCTCAGATGACCACCACAGTAGTGGCAGAGGGGATTTTTTTGATTAAAGAACAACACCTCGTTTTTGTCAGAGTTGAGCCTAAGCGTATTAGATGACATCCAGGCGGAGATGTTGCACAGACAGCGTCTGAAATTAGAAAAAGCTGCTTCCGAGTGATCTTTAAATGAGAACACCAATTGTGTGTTGTCAGCATAAGACAGTGGTTCCCAAACTTTTTTGACCCAGGGCTCCTTCTGACTTATTGCCCGTTGGCTGCGGCTCCCCATTATGTTAAAAAAAAAAATGGCGGTGTTGGGAATGTAAGCCTGGCCTTGTGAGTACTTCCATTTCTCTCTCTGAAAATAATTGGGGTGAAGCCGATGAAGGTATTATAGCCATAGATGTCACAAAATGAAAATGCAACAGGGTTGCTCAGGCACGCCTTCTTTGCGAAGCACTTTCAGCAGTTTGCACTAAAGTTCAAGTATGAAGATAACCTTTTCCGTGATGTGATTGGTGTTCTTTTCATGGGTCATCAGAAATATTTACTCACTTAAACACCTGTAAGTGGAAGGTCACACTGTTATGTTCCAAAAAACATTTGCACGTGTTGAATATTCATTAGGAATTTGGGATTTTGTCACTGTACTATTTTATTTACCATGTGAATGATCTTTATTATTTTCTGTTTCCTTTCTGTTGCCTACCTTATGGGCTCTGCTGTAGCAAGTATATTGTTTGCTCTGCCATCAAAAGCTGCTGCTATGTCTGTGCTCCCACATGCAGTGTCTACAGGTCTCGCACTGGATACCTCATTTATGCCGAGATGCAATAGGCATGTGTAAATACTACTGACCTTTGAGGTTTCTTTGTCAGTGCTGCCAACACTTCATGGTGATGTGGGATGCGTTTGCTGGGTGCACCCTTTCATTGCGCGCCTGCATAATTACTGCCTGCACAAGAGTGTGCATGATGTAGGTTAGTATGTTTGTTAAAAATGTTTTTAAGGACTAATACCATTTTCTGAGGCAATGTTCGCCTTGTAAAAGGTGTAAGTGATGGTAATGCTTAAACTCATACATTCATGGTTTCAGAAGTTTACTTTCAACCCTTTCGTGCTTTCTTCTAATTTAGTTTTGCACAGACTTAGGACAACAGCGTTAAATTCTGGCCTTTCCCTTTTATTTACAGTTCTCCTCAGTGTGGTCTATGGTTAGTGAGTGTGTGGTACAGTGTGTGCTAGGCTGGGCAGGAATAGTGCGTCCTTCTGATAAGGAACTAGGCAACAGCACACTGGTGGGAGACTGGAAATGAACTGACCCAGACTTCCAATATATTATCTGCCCTTGCAAAAAATACAGAAGAATAAAGGTGTCAGAAGATAGTATGTGGTGTCACTGCGAGAAGCCGTTAGAGCACTTTTCAAGCACTGGGTGTGTTTTTTATACATATATACTTATATACTTAAATATGAGTATTTCACCATAGAAAAAGGGTGCTTACACTGATTGTTCTTGAAGGAAGTTGCTTCCTCCAGATGGCAGTGTATGAAATTATTTGTACAGCGTTTCTTTTTAAACTAAGCATGAATCCAAAAAAAGCCTGCGTCATTAAGTATATGCAAAAAGCTATTAATAAAATGCCTTCCTGATAACTTTAAAAGCATGCCTGACTTTGCAACGTGATCAAAAGCGTTCTGAAAAATTACTTTTTCACCATTATTCAGTGCAACTCTGCATATCACCGATGAATAAAATGTGTTATTTTAAATGATACTATGGGGTCCAGATTGCTTTGGTGTTCCAAGACAGCCAGAAAATCAGGGAGCCTACGAATGCAAAAGTCTTGCTCAGAGCACAACAAGCTTACAGTTTTCCAGAGAATGCCAACTGATTTATGTGGCACCACCCTTGCCACCAAATGAGAACTATTGTAAAGAGTGCAATAAAAACATAGCCATTTAAATCCCGGGCATGTGCTTGGTGTCAATGTGTTCGCGGCGCCCCAGGCTTGTTTTGACGGCACACTGGGGTGCCGCGGCGCACAGTTTGGGAACTGCTGGCATAAGAGATCACTCTGACACCGAAGGATTCAACTAATGTGGTAAGAGGAGCAAGATATACATTTGAAAAAAGTAGACTCAGAGCAGAGCCCTGAGGAACTCCACAACTCAGGGGTTTCTCCTCGGAGGCAAATGGCTAGAGGGAAACTTGTTGAGTGCGGCCACTGAGGAAGGATCGAATCCAAGACAGCGGAGTGCCCTGAATCCAGAGACTGTAAAGTCTCTCAAGTAGGTTAGCATGAGAGATAGTGTCAAATGCCGCGGACAAGTTCAGAAGCACCAACATTGCTGCTTCGCCTGCGTTCACGCATTCGCGAATGGTCTCGGAGACCTCAAGAAGGGCAGTCTCAGTGCTATAACCGGACCTGAACCCGGACTGCAAGTCGTGGAAAAGATGACGGGACTCGAGACTGTGGCAGGTTTTGGTAGGAGAGAAATAGGGCAGTAGTTTTTAAAAACAGAGGGATCAGCATCAGATTTTTTCATGTTGCAGTACCTTGTGAGTGGCCATGTGTGTAGCTGATCTTACTACATGTCTGAGCTGGAGAGCATTTATTACTATTTTGGGGTCTTCTTAGTTGTGGTCACTTAAAAAGTGTAGTTTGTGAGTAGGAATGGGCATGCTCTTCTGTAGGTGGGGGCACCTCCCTCCACAAGGGGTTGTAAGCGCTCGAAGTTGTCGACCTCGCATATTTCTAAGTCTAAGAAGTCGAAGAGGAGACACTGTTTTCGACGTCGCTCTTTGAAGGGCAAGGCTTCTAGGTCAGCCTCACCTGTTCAGTGGTGCATAGAAAAGGACTTTGGTTCTCGGTCTCCTTCTCCGCAGGCGACTCTGATCCACTGACCGACTCCGAGGGGTTCGACGGCTACCAGAGGCTCTTCGATGCCCAGAGGTTCTCTGGCACCCAGTGTAGGAAGGTGGATACCTGACTATGGTTACCCCAGATTTTTTGCCTTGTGTTTAGCTGGTTTTCGACTTAGTTGGCCTGGGATCCTGCTAATCAGGGCCCCAGGCTATCTGCTCTCTCTGTAAAATTTACTCCATGTACTTTAGGTACATACCTAATTGGATATTGGGTCACCTTATGAGCCCCTGTATAGTGTACTATAGGTACCCAGGGCATAGGTGCATCCAAGGCCTACCAGGGGCTGCAGCGTATCTTTTGCCACCCCTGGCTGGCCATCCAAACTGACATAACTGGCTGATCACTCAGCTGGGGCGAGGTCGTGTAATCACCCCTTGCTTAGATATAGTATTCCTATATCTAACCTTATATCTAGACACATATACACCTATAAGTCACTCCTATGGCAGGCCTTAACAATCCTGAAGGCAGAGTGCTTGGTTTTATGTGAGATGGTGCTCTAGCATGAGCTGAGCCTGTCTGCAGCTTTCGGAACCATTTCCATATAGCTGTTCTAGGATATTGCCATACCATATACTCTTAAGTGCATTATAAACCTCGCGGTTAAATGCTTACTTTGGTTTGGCTTTATCAAAACATGTCGTGTAAGGTGTCATACGCTTTGGAATACTACCCCCTTGCCAGTTCTGGCGACGGGGGTAGCATTCCACCCTTCTAGAGGGAGAAGACCTGTTGTTCCCACTAATCCCGGTTAAAGTTAACCAGAGCCTCAGCATCACAAAATGGATGCTGCTGCCACAGACACAAGTCTGACCTCCTGCTGCTGGGAGTCCTTCCAGCGAGGGAGGCTTGGACAATAGGTTTCCTGTCTTGGGAGGTGCTAGCACCACCCCAGACAGGCTATAGTGTATTGGGGCAGGGAGGGCTGAATGAAATGACACTGCCTGGGGCACACAAGGTGTTCCATGAATAGTCCAGTTCAAACCGGTGCTGGGGCACTCCAGCCCCAGCTCTGGCGCAAAACTGGACAAAGGGAAAGGGGTGTAACCACCCCCTTCCTGGGTCCCACCCATAGGAGGGACCTAGCAGGTAACCCAGCCCCTAAATTTGGTATATAGGTAGGAGCTGAGTCCCAAGACTTTAGATTTATCCTGACTGAAACGAAACTCTGGACCTTCGACTATCTACTTTACAAGAAGATGACTGAACAATCTCCCTTGTGGTCAAAGAGTGACCACCCTGCACAAGCAGGCACCATCAAGCGATCAACGGTTTGCTTTGTCGACGCTCCTGCCGGAGCCCGAGCACAGAGCCTGACAAGACCCGGACTTCCAGACATCCAACAGCCCGATCCACAGTCACAGCAGAGCTGAGACCCGTGGAGGCGACGAGAGACGTGGGACCGGCCATCTTGGAAAGCCAGCTAATTGCTTTCCGTGCAACTTCTGAGGCACCCTCGAAGTTGTGCATTGGGGATTGAGAAGCCCCAGCCCCGAGCACCAACTGCACCGAAGATCAGCCCTCCACACTCCACGAGTTTTGCGTGGGGCCCTTCTGCATTTTCCTGCTTGACGCGTCTGTCCGGTCACTTGCCCGTTGGCTAGTGGCCTCTGTGAAGACGAAACCTTTGATTTACACCGCTGGTCTGGTTGCTCCAGACTGGCCCTTGCTCCCCTGAAAAGGAGCAGCCCATCAGACCTTGCTGCTCTGATTAAGAACCCATCTTCCTTTTCTGCATGGGTTGCCTTTCCCAAGGCTTGTTGGCTCCAATCAGGAAGCCGACACCGCCGACAGCGAGATCCTTCGTGGAACAGTTCGTGCCCAGCTCCTGGTCGTCGTCGACGCCTCCTGGTCCACGTGGCTGCAGAGACAAGCTTCACGAGATCACCTGATCGCATCCCGACATCGCCTGGTTTCTTCCTGGTTCCATCCTGGTCCCTGGCTAGTGACCCAGACTCTGTCCCCTCTGCTTTCAGGTACTCTTCATCCTCAATCCGCCCTTGGATCCAACCGGACACTTCTCTCCTGGTCGCCTGCAGCATCTGTCTCCAAGGCTCCATAGGAATCAGCGTCGAAACCCGACACACTTTGACACCTATGCACCCGCTTCCTGTGGGTAGGGTAACGCGAGTATTTTGGTACTCCTGTGGGTATTGACTATCCTAGTGTCCTAGTTTCAAGTAGCTTTTCCCTAGTCCATCCGGAAGTGTCCTAAAAGAACTAGTTTCCAATCATTTCGTTCCCATTCTAACTCTATGGTAACTTGCGTGCGTGTAAAGACACTGCACGCGCATCCCGTGGGCCTCCTGCTCCCTATCCTTTGATAGCACAGTGTAGCCCCAGCGGTTCTCCAGGCCCTAGGCCTTTCCTTTGTTTGTGACGTGGTTCTTATACCACTATTTTAGTATATGGTTCGAAGTGCCCCTAGGGCATTACTGTATTTTGTGCAACTTATTGTATTTTGATTAATTATCTTATGTGCAGGTGCCTCTGACCTCATAAAGAGTTCAGAGGATTGTGTTAGAAATAAATACATATATATTTTGATATACAACCTGTGTGGTGTCTTTTCACTTGGTATTAAGGGGATTGCATATGGTAAAACAGCTGGCTTCACATGCCCTCTTGAGTTTAGCCTAAGACTGCTTTGTCCATGCTACCACTAGGATAGCTGGTCTATAAGGTTGACTTTACAACCATCACCATAAGGGTTGTTTGGACTGGTGCAAGGTGCTCACTAGAATAGTGAACATCATATACCAGGCCAACTTCTCACACCTGTTACTGTATTTGCGCACTGTAGATCAACCCAACTCACCTGAAGCTGTTACTATATAAACAAATATGACACGTGCTGTATGCAGCAATGCCAATTTATGTAAGCTTATTCTTTTTTCCTTTACGTAAATATCAGAAGTAGTCGCGTGTCATTTGGTCAGACTGTTTTACCTGATTACAAATTATATAGCTGTGGATGTAAAGTATGAAGATGTACTTTTGATACTCTGTTCATTTTGTTTTCTTTGACTCTTATGTGATGTTATCACATGATGTAGAAGATATTTTGAAACTCAATAAAAATAAAAAATAAATAAGAAACAAGAACCTGCTGAATTCATTTGCCTTTTCTTACGTTGCTTATATTTGCAAATTACATTAATTTCTTGACCTATTGGAGTGCTGAATCGCTGTATTTGTTGTGAGCCTCTGCTGCCTTGCAGTGAGGCGTTGACGGAGCCAATTATGGAGGTGTGGCAGAAGCCCTTGTCTGCTCCTGCAGTTTCAAGATCAGTAACAAGAAGATATAGATCTGCTTCTGGTGATCCAGCTTTTCTTTCTGCCCACCTATCTCCAGAAAGCTTGGTGGTTCAGGCTTCTTGCTCCAAGCAGTCGTCTGGGTCCTTTCCTACCACCCCAGGGGATAGAGATTCAAAAAAGCTAGAACAGTTGGCCAAGAAAGTGTGCTCCTCAGTAAGTATGGAGCTGAAGTCTAGAAACGCTACTTGCTTACCTGGGAGGTACATTCATGCCCTTAGGGACTCTGTGAAGCAATTGGCCCCTAAACTTCCTGAGGAAAGTAGAGTTCATTTTCTTGAGGCTCTTTCAGATTCTCAAGCAGCTGCCTGACAGGTCATTCAGTCGGGTCTGGACACTGCAGACTCGGTTGCCCGGCTAATGGGCTCTTCAGTTGCTAGGAAAAGACATGCCTGGCTCAGAGCTTAAGGTTTTTCGCCAGATGTTCAGGCGATTCTACTGGATCTGCCTTTCGATGGCTCAAGATTGTTTGGTACCAAAGCGGACCCTGCCTTGCAGCGTTTTAAAGACAGTAGGGCTACTGCAAGATCTTTGGACCTGCAGTCTCAGCCTAGGGGTTATGGCTACAAGAGGTAGCGAGGCTTTGGGAAGGCGGCTTTCATTCGAGGTCGTCAGCAGCCTCAGCAACAACCGCAAAATCCTCCGTACATGTCGTACAAGGGAAAAAATAGAGGCCATCTTTGGGGAGCCTCCCGGTGGCAGTTCTCCTCCTCCTATTCTCCTGTTCCCCCCCACTGGTACCACGGGAAAGCAGCTCTAGATCCCCCATCTTGGAGCATGTTGGTCCTGTAGGGGGTCAGGTGTCCCATTTTCTAAAAGATTGGGAATTGGTTACCTCAGACTGTTGGGTTTTGAATCTTGTGGAAAATGGGTATGCCCTCCTTTTTCTAGAGTTTCCACCTCCTTACCCTTCTCGCCAGGATTGGTGTTCAGAGGACTATTTACTACTCTTACAACAGGAGGTTCTTGTCTTGTTGCAGAAAGGAGCAATAGAGGTGGTTCCAGAGCAGGAAAGGGGTCAGGGATGTTACTCCAGTTATTCCGTCATTCCCAAGAAGGACGGTCGATTGATGCCGATCCTGGACCTCAAGATTTTGAATTTTTACCTGGGGCAGGAAAAGTTCAAAATGTTGACCTTGGCTCAGGTTCTTCTAGCGCTGCAACAGGAAGACTGGATGGTGTCAATCGATTTGTAGGATGCTTATTTTCATCTTTTCATCCTGAAGTTACAATGGAAGTATCTCCTTCCGTTCGGTCTCACTTCCGCACCACAGGTCTCCACAAGGGTGATGGTGGTGGTGGCAGCACATCTCAGAAGGTATGGGGTTCCTGTTTTCCCTTGTCTGGACGACTGGCTGCTAAAATCCAAGTCTCCAGAGATGGTGTTGGGCCACTTGCATTTAACAACGCAATTGTTGTTTATCTTGGGTCTCTCGATAAATGTACCCAAATCTCACCTGGTATCATCTCAGCGCAGCCTGTTCATAGGGGCAGCACTGGACACTACTGTGTGTTGAGCTTTCCCGCCTCCGCAGTGGATTCTCGACATACAGAAGATTATTCCTTTGTTTCACGATGGAGCGGTTGTTCCAGTCCTGAAGGTCCTAAGCTTGCTCGGTGTGTAAGCTTCCTGCATACTGTTGGTCAGCCATGCACGCTGGCACATGAGGCCACTCCAGTGGTGCCTCCGCAGGCAGTGGTATCAGCACAATGGAGATCTAAGGGAGAAGATCAGAATCTCCAGAGACACTGCAGCGGAGCGGTCTTGGTGGAGTGTGCTGGGCCACCTGTCTCAAGGAAATCCCTTTCAGCCTCCTCCACCTGTGGCCACATTGATCACGGATGCCTCCACTCTAGGGTGGGGTGCTCATCTGGGGGATCTGGAGGGTGAAGGTCTTTGGTCTCCCAAGGAAAGGTTGCTTCACATCAACCTTTTGGAATTGGGGGCAATAAGTTTGGCTCTCAAGGCCTGCCTTCCTTCATTCCCTTTGTGGTCAGTCGGTCCAGGACAACACTACTGCGATGTGGTATATCAACAAACAGGGAGGTGTGGGGCGTATTGTCTCTGCAAAAAGGCTCTGCTACTCTGGTCCTGGGCTCAGGACCATCAGATTTGTGTAATGGCAAATCATCTGGCCGGTGTGCTAAATGTATGTGGGGACAGTCTCAGTCAGCATTACTCGGCTGACCACGAGTGGCCGCTTCATCTGGAGGTGGGCCATCTCATCTTCAAGATGTGGGAATTTCCTCGGTTGGAAAGTCGCGAGAATGCGCACTGCCCGTCGTTCTGCAGTTTCCGATGCAGGGAGCGTTGGAAGATTCCCCAACACAGGGCCCAAGTCATATTGATCGCCCTGGATTGGCCAAGAAGAGTGTGGTACACAGATCCACTTCACCTCTCATCGCAGCCTCCGCTCCTTCTCCCTCTCAGGGCAGATCTTCTCTTGCATCGCTGGGGCAGGTTCCACACCTCCAGAGCCTGCACCTTCATGCCTGGAGATTGAACGGGACAGGCTGAGTTTCTTCTCTCTCCCACCGGATGTGGTGGATGTTATTTTATCATCCATGAGACACTCACCAAATCTATTTATTCCTCCAGGTGGTCCAAATTTCTGAAATTGTGTGGCGAGAGGTCCCATTGATCCTTTGAATGCCCGTTTGTCTGATGTGCTAAGTTTTTCTCTTTCTTTGGCACAGCAGGGTTGTGCTGTGGCTACAGTTAAAGGATATTTGTCGGCTTTGTCAACTTTCCTTTGTTTGCCGGACCAGCCGTCTTTGTTTAAATCTCCAGTTGTTATGAGGTTCATTAAGGGCCTAACCAATAAGTTTCTTCCAACCCCCTTCATTATGCCTCAGTGGGATTTGAATCTTGTTCTTACATTTCTGATGGGTTCTCCTTTTGAGCCTCTTCATAGTTGTCCTTTGAGGCTTCTTTCTTTTAAGACAACCTTTTTGATCGCTATTACCTCGTCGAGGAGGGTAAGTGAGCTTCAGGCTCTTAGTGCAAAACCTCAGTTTTTAATGATTCATTCAGAAAAGATGGTTCTCAGGACCAGGGCTCTTTCCTCCCTAAGGCGGTTGCTCCTTTCCATTTAGCGATACAAAAAGGGATGATGGACGGAGCGTTTGAGCAAATCAAACACTCACCCCCAGGCAACTGATCTGGGTTTAATCCATCACCATTCTTTAGCCCACTCACCCACCCCATTTCAGACATGGCTATATGCAAATCAGTCTGACCCTGTGCCTCATGGGAACAGTCCAGCCCGAACTGCCAAGCCATGTCTTCCATGGACCGGAAACAAGCATCCTGGGACCGGTTTCGGATTCATTATCCTCATCAGCCAGGCTATCTTGAATCCAGTGGCCAAGTGAGCAAGGGACTCACGTCTGAGCATACCCTGCCACACTTAGGGCGAACAAAGCAATTCAAAAGGGGATGATGGACGGAGCGTTTGAGCAAATCAAACACTCACCCCCAGTCAACTGATCTGGGTTTAGTCCATCACCATTCTTTAGCCCACTCAGCCACCCGGTGATGGTGATGGATCAAACCCAGATCTTTTGACTGGGTGTGAGTGTTTGATTGGTTCAGATGCTCCGTCCATCACTACCCCCTTTTGTACCGCTTTGGCCGCCATAAGTGTGGCAGGGTATGCTCAGACGTGAGTCCCTTGCTCACTTTGCCACTGGATTCAAGCAAGCCGGGCTGAAGACGGCTGGAATGCCAGAAACCGGTCCTCGGAAGCTTGTTTCCGGTCCAGGGAAGGCATGGCTTGGCAGTTCGGGCTGGACTGTTCCCATGAGGCACTGGGTCAGACTGATTTGCATATAGCCATGTCTGAACTGGGGTGGCAGAGTGGGCTAAAGAACGATGATGGATCAAACCCAGATCTTTTGACTGGGTGTGAGTGTTTGATTGGTTCAGATGCTCCGTCCATCACCACCCCCTTTTGTACCGCTTTGGCCGCCATAAGTGTGGCAGGGTATGCTCAGATGTGAGTCCCTTGCTCACTTTGCCACTGGATTCAAGCAAGCCGGGCTGAAGACGGCTGGAATGCCAGAAACCGGTCCTCGGAAGCTTGTTTCCGGTCCAGGGAAGGCATGGCTTGGCAGTTCGGGCTGGACTGTTCCCATGAGGCACAGGGTCAGACTGATTTGCATATAGCCATGTCTGAACTGGGGTGGCAGAGTGGGCTAAAGAACGGTGATGGATCAAACCCAGATCTTTTGACTGGTTGTGAGTGTTTGAATGGTTCAGATGCTCCGTCCATCACCACCCCCTTTTGTACCCCTTTCCATTTAGGTCAGTCTGTTACCTTTCCTACCTTTTATCCTCCCCCTCACCCTTCCAAGGAGGAGGAGAGACTTCATCGCCTGGACCCTAGGAGGGCGGTCAGTTTTTCTCTGGACAGGACCATGGAACTAAGGCTGTATGATCAGCTCTTCTTGGGCTACATTGGACGGATGAAAGGAAAAGCTGTCCACAAACGAACACTCTCCAGGTGTATCCTCTTGTGTATCAAGATCTGCTATGCCCTGGCCAAGAAGGAGCCGCCTGAAGATAATAGAGCTCAATACACTAGAGCTAAGTCATATTCTTCTGCTTTGGCTAGAGGTGTTCCTGTTGTTGATATTTGTAAGGCAGCAACTTGGGCCTCCCTCCACACCTTTGCGAAGCATTACTGCATGGATTCTGAGTTTGGGAGGGGTGGCCATTTTGCACGTTCTGTTCTGCAAGATTTTTTGATGAAGTCAGGTTGACACCCTCCTCCGGGAGAGGTACAGCTTGGGGACTCAATTCAAAAGGTGAGGAATCCACAGGCAGATGTATTCATCCGAAGAACAGTTTACTTACCTTTAGGTAACGCTTTTTCTGGTGAATACATAATCTGCCTGTGGATTCCTCACTGACCCACTCGCCTCCACGTTGTCCTCCTGTTTATATCGAAAAAGTTGTGACTGTTTGACATGGATGGTTTTAATATGTAATTTTCATGCATTCAGTTTGTTGCTAGGACGTGCTTTGCTTACTGACTTTTCCTTTCTGTTTATGTATATACTTTATGTATTTGTATATATATTATGTATACTGTGTACACTTGTGGAAATGTTGTCGTGGAGAACTTGGCCTTATGGGCCGAGCGGCGCAGGGCACGCCTGTAATCTCCGGGTTCACCTGCCATGTCAGACAGAGACACGAGACACTCTGTTAGGCGTAGAAAATCAGGTTTATTAGCTGCAGCTAAGCACAGTTGTCCAAGAAGTACACCAATGGTAGGTTCTCAGGAGACTGCCACTTAATTCCGTGGCGCACAATCTTTTATGTCACACATATTTACAATGTCTACTTCCAAAACATACAAAACTGACAAATAGGAAAAGTTTGAAAAAAAGCTATCAAGTGTCTTGAATACGCCCTTCTTTCAGACCCCGTGTTCTCCCCTCCCCTCAAGTTAATTAATGCTAGTGCATGTAATCCAATTTGCAGGTGGCAAGACGTATTTGCGAGCATCAAAGGATAGTTGTGTAATAGGAGAATACACGGAGAGAATAGTGAAGGCCAGTCAAATAAGATAAAGAAAAGGAAGAATGGTGGGACCCAAACAGTCAACTAAGACAAGGATCAATCAGTCTAGACATGGATTAACTGACTCGGCCAGACCCTGACATCGGTTTCACAAACAAGGACAAAGGGTTACTTTTTAACAGGAGAGCCGAGCAGCTGAAAAGGCAAAATCATTATGTTCGCCGTGTCGCCTGAGTGAGGGCAACACAAAATGGCGGCTGTCACAAAATGGCGGCTGACTACGAAGCGAAGTCGAAAATCACAGAACCTCAGACCCTCCTTTTGCAATTATTCAGGCAAAACACAAAGGACTCCAGTTAATCTGAGTCAATGTCAATGGTCATGAGGTCATTGAGCTGTTGCTGCAACATCATTTTAATGTTCTCTGTTTTCTGTGACACAGGCTTTGGGACACACAAAGTGGCACAAAGACCACAGATGGCGGGACCACACTGCAAACAGAGACAGCAAGAGAAAATGATGGCTAAAATCATTCCAAGGAACGTTAACACTTTCCATCCCCATGTGGACAGTAGTCCCCAAAACCATCCCATCACAGACCAATCTCCTGTGTCCTGATGAATAGACTCGGAAATCACGTGCAACTTAGAAATGGCTTGGTATATTGTAGGGGCATTATCAGGAATGTAAATGCAGCAACTATACCCAATCAATTTACAAACTCCTCCTTTATCTGCAAGGACAATGTCGAAAACCATTCGGTTTTGCAAGGTCATAAGACGATCCGCCTGAAGTTCAGCCGTCAAATTACTCAAGGCTCCGGAAGTCACATTTATCGTAGCCTTAACAACACAAACTAGCTGTCTAATGTTTCCAGTGAGGCTAGTAATGTAACGAGTCACATTCCAACCATCATATGCTCGTTTCTCATCAACGGGAATCTTACTAATGTCGGCAATTTTAGCCATAGTCACTATTCCCTTTATCAAAGGACTATGACTATAATCTGATCCACCAGTATATACATCACCAGGAGGATATCGAAGTTGATACTGATATGCATTGGAAAACATGGCCAAATAAGCCCAAGCGGAACCTTCATATGAAAACGGGAGAACTAAATATGGCATCCCTTTCTCGCCGTTATGGGGCATAAGCCCAAAACCCAACAGTCAGTAGTATTAACTACCAGTTGATGCTGATGTAACAACTGGATGAATGAATTGTTGAAATATTCTGATCTCCTAATTTGTTCATGGTCTGGGAGTGTATAGAACTTATGCGGAGAGTTAGTAGAAGAAGGCAAAGGAACAGAAGTTGGAGCAGGTGCTTGCTGCATAGTGTGGACAATCCATCCCACACAGGCTAATAACATACATAAACATACTAAAATACACAATGCTACGCCACATCTATTAAACAATAATTGTTTGTACTTCATTTGCATTGCAACTTTTTTATCATTCCCTTCCACTTTATTATCCATTCTCTAAAGGCGTTGCTCACGGTAATCTTCCTGGATCACTTAGTTGTGGTTATTAGCCGTCCTATGACACTGCAAGTCCTGATGACCTAGGTCACTACTCGGGTCACAGCCTAAGACTCATACCGTGACCCTGCAACTTGATGGATAGTGAAAAGGAAATGTCTTTCAAAAAGAAAGTAATCAAAGAAAAAGAAAACAAAGTTCAATTGTCTTTCGGCAACCTGGGTCTTAGGTTGTACCGTGTCTTGCCAGGTATCGTTTGGTCTCGAAACAAAGTCTCTGGGTTAGTCGTGTCTAGTCGCAAATGTGGAGGTACAGCTTCTTGCAGCACGTCATCATCTTCTTTCTCAGAACTTGTCCAGTCCAGGCGTGCACTACTGAAAGGTACAAATCGGGGTACTTTTTCGCTCTCACTATCATCTACGCCTTCTTGGACCCACTGGTCATAAGGTAAAGGCAAGGGTACCCTCTTACAGTACATGCCGTGGACCCAGTTTTTCTTTCCAACAACTTAACTGCTGTACGGGTTACAAGAAGCACGTGTCGCGGCAGCCCCCAACGAGGTTCCAGATTCTTCTTCCTCTGGATGTTTTTTACGCAGACAAAGTCGCCAGGTTGAATGCAATGACCTGGATCTGAGGAAGCGTCCCGCAAAGCGTTTTGAACCCGTTGATGAATAACACGTCATTTAGTGGTGAGGTCATGTAAATAATCAACCAACAATGGGTATGGAATATCAGAATACTTTTTAGGTCGAGGGACTCCCTAAACATTGGCTGGGCGTCCAAAAACGACCTCATAAGGGCTAAGTCCTAAACGAGAATGTACAGTTGTTCTCGTAGAGAGAAGTGCCAAAGGTAAGGCGTCGGGCCAAGCAAGACCCGTGCTGGCCTGAATCTTCGCTAGTTTGAGCTTGAGAGTGCCATTATAGCACTCTACCAAAACCGCTGACTGAGGATGGTTTGCCGCATGGAATTTCTGCCTAATACCAAGACCCGCACACACCTTCTGCATAATTTGACCCACAAATTCACTTCCATTGTCAATCCAGAAAATGTGCGGTATACCAAACCTCGGGAAGAATTCCTTCAAGAGGACTTTAGCAGTGGACAAGGCAGTATTATCCTTTAGGGGGTAGGCCTCGATCCATCTGGAAAAGGCACAGACCACCACTAGGACATACTTGAGGTTATTGGAACGTTCCATATGGATGTAGTCTATTTGTAAAACCTCAAAAGGATACGTAGGGGGAGCAAAATGACCTGCCGGAGTTGCTGTTCCCTCTCCAGGATTATGCATCAAACAAACAATACAATGCTTTACCACATTCTCCGCACATTTAGGAATACCTTCATTCTGCCATACTGGAGCCAGAAGCTTACATATTCCTTTCGCACTGATATGAGCCGGACCATGCGCCATAGTAACTACAGGCAGTACATAGGCATCTGGTAACAACCAACGTTGGTGTTCTGACAATTCCGTCCAACACCCTGTTGTGTCCAACATTCCCGTACTCTCTCTCCACTTACTTAATTCCTTCTCAGTTGCTTCTTCTTGAATCATTTTCACACTTTCCACTGTGTCCTCACACATACCTACTTCTCTAACCCATCCTGCAACATACATACGACTCTTAACATCTTTCGCTGTTTCTTTTGCTACCTCGTCTGCAAAAGCATTCCCACGACCCACATTATCAGTGATCCTTTTATGTGCACTACATTTCACAATCGCTATTTGGATAGGCAAGGAAAGTGATTCGAGAAGGTCAGTAACCAACTGACCATGCTGTATTTTAGTCCCATGGGAAGTAAAGAATCCTTTTTCCTTCCACAAGCGACAGAAACTATGAGCCACGCCAAAGGCGTATTGGCTATCGGTGTAAACAGTCACTCTCTTTCCTTTTGCCAACACACACGCTCTCGTCAGTGCAATCAACTCAGCTGCTTGTGCTGAATTATGTGTAATACGTGCAGTTTCTACTACTGTATACAAAGTGGTAACAGCATAGGCTGTAGTCGTATCACCATTAGGAAGCTTAAAACACGACCCATCTACCCATAAGATCCCATCCGGATCCACGAGTGGTGTATCTTTTACATCTATTCTGCCTTTCGTTTCCTCCTCTGTACGAAGAAAACAATCATGCTGATCTTGTATATCTTCTCCTTCTGGATTAGGTAACAATGTTGCTGGATTTAAAACATTACATCGCTTGATATGTATGTGACTAGCTAAAAGCGTCAACTCATACCCAGACAAGCGAGCACTCGTAAGATGTTGCGTTTTTGTTCTGTTCAAGAGAGTATCCACTGCATGTGGTACCATAACAACAAGAGTGTGATCCAATACCAATCCAGCAGATTGACTAATAGAAATCGCCGCTGCTGCTGTTGCTCTGAGACAACTAGGCAATGCCTTGGCTACTGGATCCAATGTAGCCAAAAAATAGGCCCATGGCCTTTGCTTGTCTCCAAATTGTTGTGTTAAAACTGACAATGCACAACCTTCTCTTTCATGCACATAGAGTGTGAAAGGCTTACTATAATCTGGAGTACCCAACACAGGAGCAGAACACAAAGCAGTACGTAAATCAGAAAAACTCTTCTGACATTCGTCAGTCCAAGGAAGAGGTTGGGGTGTGTCTTTCAGAGTAAGTGCCAACAGAGGTTTAGCCAACAAAGAAAAATTTGGAATCCACTGTCTACAATAAGAGGTAATGCCCAAAAAGGCACGCACTTCCTTTTGTGTGCATGGTACAGATATTCGTGAAATTGCATGAATACGTTCTGGGGTCATCGCCTTCCCTCCTTCGACAAGAGATTACCTAAATAGGTAACCTCTTGGCGGCAATATTGTCCCTTTTATAGGTGACACCTTAAGATGTAAATCAGACAAATGACGCAAAAGCGAAACAGTCGCATTTTTACAAACATCCTCTGAATCGGCAGCCACTAACAAGTCATCCACATACTGAATAAGAGTAGCACCTGGAGGCAAAGAGAAAGCATCCAGCTGGGACTTCAAAGCTTGGCTATAAATGGAGGGGCTCTCACCATAGCCTTGAGGTGTGCGTTGAAATCTAAAACTTCGGCCTCCGAGAGAGAAACCAAAGAGATCCCTACTTTCCTCAGCAATAGGAATGCTAAAGAAAGCATTCTTGAGATCAATAACTGAGAACCAAACAGCCAAAGCAGGTATCATTGTGAGCAAAGCAGTAATATCCGGGACAACAGGAAACTGAGGGACAACAATTTTGTTGACCTCTCGACTATCAATCACAAAACGATATACAGGAGGCTTAGAAGGATCAGTACGTTTAAGAACAGGCAAAACAGGACTGTGGCAAACATTTCCTCTTGTTTCTTCAACAACACCCTTCTGAACTAAATCATACACAATAGCCAACAGAGCTCTTTCGCCATCGTTAGAAATCTTATACTAAGGAATACGTTGCAATTGAACATCGGGTTTGATAGTAATCACGTAAGGTGGAATCTTGAGCAAACCAACATCATTCGGACCCGTGGCCCAAAGCGTAGCAGGAAGTGAACGCAATTCAAGTGATAGTTGATCCTTAGACAAATACATAGGAGAGACCAATTTATCACCCAAAGTAAGATGTACACCAGAGGGGAAACAATACAACGTTGCATGTAGACGTTTCAATAAATCCAAACCCAACAAATTCTCACCGCAACGTTAAAATGAGCGGGGCTTCCAAATCCTAAGGACCAATAGAGAGGGGCAAAGGACAAGAAACCGGGTTGCTAACTGGGGCGCCAGAGAATCCTACAGAAACATTTGTTAAGCCAGACAAGGGTAACCCAGGGAGTTTGGAGTGAATAATAGAACTTCTCATTGCACCAGTATCCAAAAGAAATGGCTCTGAAACACCCAATGCAACAACGTTAACATAAGGCCCATCCTGATCCACTGGAACTGATACTACTCCCTTTCTTTGTCTACGGCTGTCCTAGCTAGTATGAAAATTAGGATTTTCGCTCTCAATACAATAAGCGTCATTGTAATATTGTGCAGACTGAGAATTCTGCTGATCAAAATAATTCATAGTATTCTAAGGGGGAAAGGAACGCTGTCCTTGAGACAACGCACCTCGCCCTCTACCCCTAGGTGTTGACTGAAAACCACCACGCCCTCGTGGCAATGATATTCCACCAGTACGCTGCAATAAAACCGGACAACTATTCTTGAAATGACCTTCCTCTTTACAATAGGCACATTGATTAGGACCCAACAAAGGTCGCGGAACAAAAGGTGCAGGTTTCTGTAACAATCTCTGAAACTGTGGAGGCTGTTGCAATTGACGCTGAGCAGAACGAGGGGGATAAGCTTGTTGCAAAAGAACCTTCGTTTTCAACTCTTTAGTCTTTTTCTCCACTGTATCCTTTTCTTCCTTATCCCTATTCTCGTAGTACTGAGCAGTGGCTAATATCTGGGCAGACGAAGAAACCGCCCACGAACTCTCGGAATCTTTCAATTTATGCGATAATTCGGGAAGTAAATTAAATACAGATTTATCCACAAATAATCGTTGTCCACCCTCAGTACTCATATCTTGACCACTGTGGTCGATGAACATCTCTTCAAGACGAGTAAAGAAATCAGAGACACTCATCTTTCTTCCGTTTACATGCAGCTAACTTATCCCAATTAACTCGTAGGGCGGGCATCATCGTTTTCATTTAGAGCTATTTTTCTACCAGGCAACTCTGTAATCAAATCATCGGGTTTAACACCACCTACTTGTGCTGCATCTGCGGCAGTTAAAACAGCTCAATTACCACCTAAAGCTTGGTCGTGGTCTTCCCTACGAATCCGAGCCCATAATGCTTGAGGGACTACATTTCCCACCAGCAAATCAATATCTGCTAAATTCATAATACACCCATCAACAGTCTGGGACAACTCATTGTAATATCCAGCAGGATTTTTACAAGGGTCCGGTAAAGACTGTTTAAGCGCCAGAACTTCAGATCTTTTCCAAGGGACATGTACCCTTATAAGCTGGAAATGAGCAGGGACAGCTAAAACATTGCCTGCCTGTGGAACCGCATCTCTCCATATTGGAGGAACTTCTGGCATAGGATAGTGTTTCACTTTATGCCTTACTGCAGGATCAGGTTCAAGAGAAGCTTGAGAGAAAAAGGAAGACCTAAAAGTGACAAGTGTTCGAACAGCATCCTCGACATCGGAACCCACAATAAGTCCTTTATCAAATTTAGCCTGTATATCAAACAAATCCTGAGGAGGTAAATCCAAATCCATATCACCCCATCCTTTAACAAGAATATTACACATAGCATTAAAAACATATCGCTGCGTAGGCGCATTCCACTGAAGAAAAGTATCCAGGATATCGCGCACATTATACTGTGGACCACTCATGATCCAATTGTGAGCGAGAGAGTCTAACCTAATTTGCTCGTCTGTATCCGGAATTTGACTACAGGATTGTCTTTGGGACGAAGCAGGAGTCAAATTAAGAGACCCGAAGAAAGGTAACAAAACACCAGAAACAGTATCAACTAATCGTTGATGAGCCGTAGGAGAATCTGACAGTAAGACCGGAGACAACATGTTAAGCACAGCAGGAGAAGAACTATCAGTAGTAAAAGAAACTGACGGTGAAGGAGACTGAGGTACAGAAGTCGGTGGCAAAGGAGATGGAGGTGGAATTACTGGAAGAGGCAATTGTGGAAGAACCGGAACAACTGGTTGAACAACAGGTTGCTGAACAACAGGTTGTAATGGGGGTGCATTAGCACCTAATACATAAGGTGGAGGTTATCTCAACAAATGAGACATTAAAGGATCTTCGTCAAGATATTTACTCTTTGTGGAAGGAGGATAACATCTATCTATTGCCATACGATGCTGTCGTTCCGAGATTTCATTCATTTGATCAGTCTCATTATTATAAACTGTTGGGCAGCTTGTAAAATCGTCATATCATTCGCTTTCTTATCTTTCTTCGCCTGTTTAATTTCTTTCTGTTTGGCTTCCTTACGCCATAGGCGGAAAGAGTCAAACATTGCCGGCCGGGCTTTTCTTTTAAACAATATTACTTCTAAGTTGTCTAATATGTCAGGCTCAAAGCTACCATTTTGTGGCCATTGCAGAACACCATCTTTCTTTGTATATCGAATCCATGTTTCATTAAAGATAATAGGGACAAGACCATGTTTCGAATAGAGCTCATAAGTGGGAGTTCCAACCGGAGGAATTGGACAAGAGTCCTCTAGCCGGGAATCCCTAGTACAATTAAAACAGCAACATTTCTTAAACTTACTAAGCCCAGGCATTTCGTAACGAACTGGACTATTCACAAACTTCAAGGGGTTTAAGGCAATTATCACAGCACAAACGTACTTACCCCTTGGCTTCGACTAATGCATGAGTCGAATAACAAAAAACAAAACAAAAGAGTGGGCGCTACCCACGAATACTTAACTAAATATTTTCTCACGCCAACAGGTGTCCGTCTAACGTCTCGCGATACCAATAATCACCAGAGGGCCAAGGCAGGGCGACAGTCAGGGCACCAGCTGTCGGAAACAAGTAGCCGCGCTGCAAAAGACTTTCGGTCCACTTTCGACATACAGGGGTCGCTTGACGTGGTTCGCGAATCCTCCAGAATTTTCTTGCGAGGCTCCTCACGACCTTCGGGCTGAACCGCTACCACTGAAGTCGCCCACATGTTGGGCGCCAGTTGGAGAACTTGGCCTTATGGGCCGAGCGGCGCAGGGCACACCTGTAATCTCCGGGTTCACCTGCCTTGTCAGACAGAGACACGAGACACTCTGTTAGGCGTAGAAAATCAGGTTTATTAGCTGCAGCTAAGCACAGTTGTCCAAGAAGTACACCAATGGTAGGTTCTCAGGAGACTGCCACTATATTCCGTGGCGCACAATCTTTTATGTCACACATATTTACAATGTCTACTCCCAAAACATAAAAAACTGACAAATAGGAAAAGTTTGAAAACAAGCTATCAAGTGTCTTGAATACGCCCTTCTTTCAGACCCCGTGTTCTCCCCTCCCCTCAAGTTAATCAATACTAGTGCATGTAATCCAATTTGCAGGTGGCAGGACGTATTTGCGAGCCTCAAAGGATCAATCAGTCTAGACATGGATTAACTAACTCGGCCAGACCCTGACATTGGTTTCACAAACAAGGACAAAGGGTTACTTTTTAACAGGAGAGACGAGCAGCTGGAAAGGCAAAAACACTATGTTTGCCGTGTCGCCTGAGTGAGGGCAACACAAAATGGCGGCTGTCACAAAATGGCGGCTGACTACGAAGCGAAGTCGAAAATCACAGAACCTCAGTCGGTCCACCCGTTTGCCTTGAGGGCACTGAAAAAATGAGTGGAACTGACGTCAGCACGCCAACGCTGTCATCTTATGGCTCCGGTGATGTCATACGGAGCCGCGAGCAGAGCCATGCCGTAGAATGCTTTCGCAGGGGTAATTCAAAAGGTGAGGAAACACACGCAGATACTGTATCTACCAGAAATAGCGTTACAAAAGGTAAGTAACTTGTTCTTTAGTGCAACTAAACGTACTACAAATTGTAGCTTGCGAACAGGCCCCATAGTGTTCTGCAACACTATGGGTATGAATGATTCGGATTTTTTATGATTTGGATATATTCCTACATCTTTTTCTTGAGGGATCTAATCGTATTACCTATAAAAGGCCATGATAGCAAGGACATTCTATAAAAAAATAATGTAGTATAGCATAGTAAATTTAAAGAAGGGCTAGCTACTGAATTCTTTTCAGACACTGCATCTGAAACATGTTTTTATAAACGAGAAATTCACCCATTCAGCAGTGAAAACATTTATAAAAATTAATTTCATACTGGGTGTGACTGATAGCCATGTTAAAGACTTTGGAATTGTATTTTTTGAGTTAACTAGGAAAGTGAATAATATAAGGAAGGACGTCTGTTGGATGTAATCTGTCGACAGAATTGCAAGGGTGTCTAATAAATTACACATTGTAATTACACAAAGTTTTCACATATTTTGACTATGTGCTTTATTGGGTAAAACTTTTAAACTGGCCAGGCTGGGAAATGTGGGTAGATGTTTTAGGATGTAAATCTCAAACTGTTTACTTTCAACATTGTTGGAGTGCCAAACAGTCACAGTTTTGTAAGTATGGTAAAAAAAATCCTGAGACTTTTTTGTATTTCCTCTCTTTTCTTAGAATTGTAGTGGATGGATTTGGTCAGCCAGTTGCCATACCAGGACGCCCTACAACAGCATATGGCTATCGTCCTGATGAACCTTACTATTACAGCTTTGGGACGCGATAGAAAATGTATGGGAATTGTTTTCCTGCTTGTCAAACAGTTTGGATGAAGATTGGAAACAAACAATGAATCAACAGAATGTCGAAGACTTTCTTTTACATGTGTTACCTGCATATTTTTCCTCTATTCGATTTTCTCCTATCCCCTTCCCTACTAATCATCTCTCCAGTACTTAATTTCTCTGCAGTGTTTGTTGCACTTATCCCATCATAAGTCCTGTGCTGTCACCATTACAAACCGTGTCTAGCCACAAATCTCGAAGAATCCTTTGGTTGATTTTTTTTTTACAGTTTTGTTTTATAGCTCAATCTAACGTCTTAACAATTAGAATGCGCAGTGCACTATACATATAGTGTGGTTGTGGCAATTTATTAAACTTGCTTGGTCTGAGTGGCTGATTGTTCTGTTTCGGCTCCCTGGACTTCTAAGGATGAGTGCTCCTTTTAGCTTCCACTTCTTTTGCTGTCCTTCCTCTTCTTTAATTGTCCTTCCTCTCAGCTTCATTCAAGGGTCATGCAGGGTGCTGTGCATAAAGGCTGCTTTTGAGGTCATGGAATCAGAGAATGCAGATGCACACATAATACAGTTAGACTTTTACCTGGAATGCATGGCTGGGTACAAAACTATTTTACATGTGTCCTACAAATATCTGTTTTGCACTTGCTGCTGCTGTCTTGTTCCTGGCTTACCCTTTATGCAGTTCTTGTTACAAACCATGACTGTTTGAAGACCTCACAGAATGTATTGGTTTTTTTTTGTTCACTGTTGGTATTGTTGTCCATCCGATATGTTTGACATCACTCATGATGTCTGACAAATATTAATGAGGTGGCGCATAAGTGAGCAATGGGTGAACGGAGAGGTGCTCTTATCTTTAGACAGAGAGCACAGTGATTTCTGATGCATACATCTGGCTGTGGATTCCTCGCCTTTTGAATTACCCCAATGTGCAGCATTCCGCTGACACTTTTTCTCCATAGCTCTCCCACGCCAATGAGGAGATCACAATGTACCTTCTCTGCACGCAATTCTGTGTGATGTCATCGGAGCCATAAGAAGACCGTGTTGGCGTGTTGACGTCCGATCCCTTTTTTCAGCCCTGTCGATGAGTAACAGTTTTTTCCAGGCTCTCCATTTCTGGGAGATTTCTTCGGTATTTTTTGCTGCAACTTTGTAGCTGTTGGAGATGTCTCCTCCAAGGAAGTCAGGTTTTAAGCCTTGTAGGGAATGCAGTGGTCAAATGTCCCTCACTGACCCGTATGAGGATTGCCTCTGTGGTTTGTCATCGGACCACGGTTATGAAACTTGTTTGTCGGGTAGACAAATGAATCCTAAGGCCTTGAAGGAAAAGGAGGCTACGTTTATGGCCAGAGCCAAGAAGCAGAAGAGGGGTTATCGTAGGTCTCGACATGATTACGGGAGTACAGGCCAGAGACAACACACATGAGAACGACACCCACCTAGGCCTCTACTGATACGCATTTAAGCGAACACGGATTCAAGGACCCTCGTACTCTTCACCCAAAATTTCCCTCTCAATGTTCATGGTCCCATTGGTTACAGCTAAATCCGACGAGGTTACAGCCATATGACACAAGACGATCGCTGTATGTACATCTATGCTTAGTTTTGATACCCTTTGATTGTGTCAAAATGTGTAATGATCTTGTGCCTTACCCCCTCCGGGGGGCATGTTATGAGAAAATTGAATAAAAAGATTTAAACAAAATAAATCGTAGGTCTCGACCTTGTTTGAATTTATTGTCTCCCCATACTTCAAGATCTTCTAAGAGGAAGATTAAGAGGAATCGACGCAGTGGGTCTCAGCGTCGCTCATCTAAAGAGGAGTCTCTGAAGTCGGTGCCCCGAGTCCAAGATCTCAACATAGGGATGATATCTCTCTGTGTCCGAGAATGTCTCCTGCTTTGTCTCCGGCTCCGAGATCGAACACTCCTCCTCTGGCTTCAAAGCCTGTGACTTTACCTCCAGCACGAAGGCTGTGACTCCAGCACCGGGCCAAGGACTCTGACTCTTCAGCCGTAGCCAGATGTGGTGCTTCCTCCTACTGCGACAGAGCCCTCGAACCAGGATCGGGAACATCCGACATTCCCGACTTCAGGCTCGGATACTTCCAACTCTCCTAATGTTATGTTGGGAATTTTTGCAAGGGCTGCAACCCCATCTGGTGCACCTGTGGGCCCCATGGGTCCTCTTGCCTAGTCACTTGGAGGTTTTCCACCTCACTTCCAGTAGACACCTTTCTTGCCATTCATGCGTATGTCTCCTTTGGCCTGGCATCCTCCAGCACCAAGACTGCAGACGCTGTTGCTATTTCAGGGAGGGCATGATCCTTTACTGAATGAGCCATCTCCAGTGCTGTCTGAATCCGAACGGGTGCCAGGTCATCCACAACTAACTCCCTGATTCTGCCTTTGGATTGTCCTGCGACACTGGGGCCAAAGTCAGCGGTGCCGCAGATGCCGAGAATCCGATCTCGTAGGGAGGCTCATGGGATGTTAGAAAGAGGAAAGGTATCATGAAGAATATGAAGGTGCCGAAGAAGGTGAAACTGTGGATTTGGATCCAGATTTTGATGGCTTGCAGGAGGCGAGTGGATTGGATACCTCCCCTGAGTGGGAGTTGGTGTCGCCTAAGCGTTTGCCACCTCAAGAAGTGACGTCTGAGTGATAACTCAGTGATAAGAAAGGCTGCATAATTATTGGACTTGCCTCTTCCATCTGCCGAGTTAAAGTCTAATTTCCTTACTGAAGAACTTCATTTGGGTACCTCTTCATCAGAGCCATTATTGCCAATCAGTGAGGATTTAACAGAGCCTACCTTGAAGATCTGGCAAAAGGCTATGACCTCTGCTGCAGTTTCTAGGTCCAGAAGATATAAAGTAGCTCCTGGAGACCCAGGATTTAAGTCCTCTCACCCTTCACCCGAGAGTCTAGTAGTTAAGGCTTCTTGCTCCTCCAAGTTGTCTGAGGCTTTTTCCCTTCTGCGCCTGCTGATTTGGTGTCCAAAAGGATGGAGCAGTCAGCCGAAAAGATCTTTCCATCTGAGAAACTCATCTGGGTGATCTGGAGGTCAAAGGGCTCTAGAGGAAAGATTGTTGAACATCAATATTTTTGAATTGCAAGTGATACGTCTGGCTCTCAAGGCCTTCCTACCTTCCCTTTGTAGTCAGTCAGTTCAGGCCTTAACAGACAGCACTACTGCTATGTGGTATATTAACAAACAAGGAGGAGTAGGGTTGTATCTTCTCTGCAGGACCATCAGATTTGCAAATCACTTAGCCGGAGTCCTGATTGTACATGCGGACATTATCATTCAGAAGTGTTCACCAAACCGCAAGTGGCTCCTCCATCCGGATGTGGTACTTCACATTTTCGAGATGTGGGGGTTTCCTCAGTTGGACTTGTTTGCCACGCTTGAGAACGAGCACTGCCTGTCATTCTGCAGTCTCTAGTATCTGATGCGAGGAACGTTGGGGGATGCATTTCAGTTAGATCGCGGCTCCCACCTTCTTTATGTGTGTCCTCCATTCCCTTGATTCCTCAAGTTCGAAGGAATATTCGCCAAAACCGGGCCCAAGTCATATTAGGAGCTCCGGATTGGCAGAGAAGGGTATGGTACACAGATCTTCTTTACCTCTCTTTGTGCCCTCCGCTCCATCTCCCTTTCAGGGAGACCTCCTCTCGCAATCATAGGGGAAGTTCTACACCCCCACCTCCAGGGCCTGGCCTTCATGCCTGGAGATTGAACTGGGCAACCAGGTTCTTTTTCTCTTCCTCCTGATATGGTGGACATTATTTTATCAGCCCAAAGACACTCCACCAAGATGGTCTTTGTCGGCAAGTCAGTGAAATGTGTTAAATGGTGTGGAGAGAAATCAGTTGACCCTTTGAAACCCATTTGTCAGAGGTTTAAAATTTTGCGCTATCCCTGGTGCAACAAGGTTGCGCTGTTGCAACTGTTAAAGGTTACTTATCTGCCATGTCGGATTTCTTTGTTTGCCGGATCATCATTCACTTTTAAATCCTCTATAGTTATGAGATTTGTTAAGGGTTAATAGGTTTCCTCCCGCTCCGTGTATTGTGCCTCAGTGGGATCTTAATCTTGTTCTTACGTTTCTAATAGGTTCGCCTTTTGAACCCTTGCATAGCTGCCTGTTAAGGATTCTCGCTTTCAAAACTTTATTTTTAGTTGCAATTACATCTGTTAGAAGGGTGAGGGAATTACAGGCTCTTAGCTCCAAGCTTCCTTTTACATAATTCCATGTGGATAAGATGGTTCTTATGACCAAAGCAGCTTTCCTCCCTAGGGTGGTCAGGCCGATCCACTTGGGGCGGTCCATTACCTAACCTGCTTTCTACCATCCCCCACATCCATCTAAGGAGAAGGAGAGACTTAATCATTTGAACCCCCAGAAGTCAGTGAGCTTCAGACTGGTCAGAACCAAAGAGTTCATACTGGATGACCAGCTATTCATCAAATATGTGGGCAAGATGAAGGGCAAGACTGTCCACAAAAGAACTTCACCCAGGTGGATAATCCTGTGCATCACAATTTGCTATGCTATGGCTAAGGAGGAGCCACCTGAAGGTATTTGTGCTCCTTCTACCAGAGCTAAATCATCATCTTCTGCTTTTTGCTACAGGTGTCCTTGAGATTGACATTTGCAAAGTGGCAGCTTGGACCCCCCTGAACACTTTTGAAAAGCATTATTGCTTGGATTCAGAAGCGAGGATGGATGGTAATTTTGCTTGTTCTGTGTTATAGAAGTTATTGGTTTAGGCAGGAAGGTACCCTCCTCCGAGTGCGGGACTGCTTTGGGATTCTTTTCAAAGGGTGAGGAGTCCACAGGCAGATGTATCCATCATAAGAATGAGTTACTTACCTTTAGTAATACTTTTTCTGGTGGATACAGTATCTGCCTGTGGATTACTCACTGACCCACCTGCCTCCCTTTTGCCCGTCTTATATCTTTCTTATGAATGTTTCTCAAGAGATTTTCTATTTAAGTTAGGAGGATGCTTTGATTTGGAGATTCTATTGCATGTTGTTACTTCCTTGTTCTGTTTTGTATTGTATACTTGTGGAAATGTTATTGGTTCACCCTTTTGCCACGAAGTCGTAGAAAAAAATAGGTGGTACTGACTTCAGCACACTAAGAGGTCTTCTTATTGCTCTGATGACATCATGCAGAGTCGCATGCGGAGCTGATACATTGTGACGTGTTTATTGACGTGGGAGAGCTATGGAGAAACATTTCCGTGGAATGCTGCACATTGGAGTGATTCAAAAGGTGAGGAATCCACTAGCAGATACTGTATCCACCAGAAAAAGCATTACTAAAGGTAAGTAGCTTAATTGTTATGGATGATGGTTCTAACAGATAGATATTCAGGGTAAAGTTGTGTCAAGTGGTGGCACCAACTAGCACTCCAGATCCTTAGAAGCTGAGACTTTCCATCCAGACTCTTTCTACAATGGATGCAGTAGAAGAGTGTCCACTTCAGTTATGATGGTGCAGCAGGGTAAGCAGTTGTAGGAAGGAGGGACATTAGAGATTCACCTGGATGACTCGAATTACTGTCATCTTATGTAGATTAGGGTGGAGACAGGGATGTTAAGAATGGGTCTGAGTCTGCAGGGCTGGACTTGAAACAATGTTGGCCTTTTCACAAGCCTAGAGGTGAATATTAGGCACTAGGAATAGCCGCCCACATATTTCTACTATTGAGCCTTAGTAAACGATTGTGGGTAAGTGGTAATCTAGTGAAGCTGGTGGAGGTCAATACCCTGTAGTCCAGTGGCGGCTGCATCCATGCAGAAAAGCTTGTATTGGGTAATACACAGTAGAGGTAATCCCAGTGAACCCTGTGACAATACCTAGAGCTGATAATCCCCAAAGTCCAAGGGCTGCTGTAGCTACCCAGTGAAGCTGGTAGTGAATTTAGCCCAATATGAATATCCCACGAAGATGGTTTTGGATATAGCATGGTTATTAATATATATGTTACTACCCGATATGAGACACTGGAGTGATTTGGGATGGGAGAACATGCTATTCCTTTAGAGCCCAGCATTAGTGATGTAATTAGATATAATAGGTCTCATTATACACAGGATTTCCGCTCATTAGCATGCTTTTTCTAATATTAAACCTATTATTGCAATATTGTGCAGACTATAGTAATAATGTTACTTTCATATGTTCAAGGTAGTGGGCTGCTGCATGCTATTCTTAATATCGTCATGCATAAGGCACTAGTTGTCATGCCATTTGTAATGTAGATGTCATGCCATTAGTGAATGGTATTTCATTCCATCATTTGTGGGATACATTCTGTTACCTAAAGCAACATAAAGTTCTGTTTTGTGTAAGAGATATGGACATTTAAAAGATAGTGTAAATCTGTGTATGGAGGAGTCACTAATATTTAAGAGGCACAGTCGTGTATTTTGTGGTTCATGCATATTCCCGAAGGATCTTGTTCACAACCGACATTAAAGATTATGCAGGGTGTAAAAGGTGTGCAATGATAATTCATCATTTGTCAAATGAGGAACGACAATCTCTGAAATCCAGGGACGAAAGGTACTAACTCACAGACGTTTCTATTCAGTAATAGCCAGGAGCTGTAATTCCAACGAAGGTGGTAATGGATTATATCTAAGAGCAATAAACTCTTCGATCAAGATTCTGTCGTAGGTACCCAGTGGAGCTGGTTGACTTAAGTCCTCTAAACAGAGGCTAAAACGGAAATCCCAGGTGAGATTAAACCTGCCTAGGATTTATTAAAGTGTAAGAGATTACCTGGAGTTATGGTGTTGTAGATACAGAGTCTCTGGCCCTAGGCCCGAAGCAGGAGTGGTGCCCTAAAGCGGATAGTGGTTCAGTGGATGCCCTAACTGGGTATGAATGTTTATATGGGGCGCTTTAAACTAATCCCCTCTGATAAACATTTTTATTGTCCACCCCAATCTTCACCCCCTCCCCCCACCCCGCCCACCATTGCTGTTCCTGTCTTCACCTCCACCTCCAAACTCTCAAGTGACATCGGCTTCTCCCGGGCCACAGCTGCTCTCTGTAAAAGGCACACTCAAATTTTGACTTCAGTTCTGTTGTTTCAAAAGCCAAACCTTTGCAAAATGTCCACCATGCATGTGTACACATACACAGTGGCCATCAGCATTTCTTATGTTTAACGGCCACCTCGTAGTTGTCTTTTAAATGAACATAAAATCAATTTCAAGGTGGCTGGCATGCATTGCAGCCAACTTGTAATGGAGTTTGTTTTTCTAACTCCGTTCAGGATGACTGGCATCATGCACACAATGCACAGTGGCACCAGGGAGTATAAAAAAAAACATAAGCAAAAACGAGAGGTTGGTGCCCTGCAGCAAAGGTGATGGCTTTGCCGATGCTAGTTTTATGTATGCTGCTAAGATGTGATGACAGCAGCTTCCATACTTGCTGATTTTACAATTAACAGTAGACATTTAAGTTGCCTCATGGTGTTTATCATGTAAGATTTAAAGACTAGGTTAAACATTCGCTTTGCAGGTGGACCAGAGAGTCCATCAAACAGACAGTGGTGGCTTGACAAGCTGTAAATGGCCTTAGAAGAGAGGTCGGAGCAGCTTGATGCATGTAATACAACTTGGGAAACTGGTTCTCAGGCTCGTCCCATGGAAGTTGATTCAGGGTGCGGAGGACTAAGGAATGTTCATCCCAATTGGTGTTCCACGCCTGGGGTGCAGCAGCACAGGTCCATCAGAGGGAGCCCATTCTGATGGGAGCAGAACAGAATTCAGAGATAAGATGCAGTGCAGCACAGGATTCAGGGGATGGAGAGCTCATTGTCTGGGGAACGGCAATCCAGTGTCCACAGAGGTGAAGCATCATAGGATGTGGGCTGGAGTGAGTGAAACAACACATGGTCAGTTTCTTGGAGCAATAGAGGGTGGAGCAGCAAGTGGCCACAGGATGGCCTTTCTTAGAGGCTGAATGGAACAGAGGATGTGTAATTAGGCACCACCGCTTCTGGGTGATAGAACAGCACAAGCTTCAGGGCGAGCAACTAATGGCCCACGGGGGAGGGAGCAACACACGGTCTTTGGCGGGGTGGTTTAAAGGCCCAGAGTTAGAGCAACGGAGGTCCAGATGAAGAGAATTCTAGGCCTAAGAGGGAGCAATATAGGAGAAGCAAAGGTGGTGGTGGAGCAGCAGAGTCAGACTGGTGAAGCACTGCATAGTCTGGGGATTGAGAGAGGTCAGACTCCAAGGAAGTGGAGCTGCACAGGGCATCAAAGAGGAGCAGGACATTTTCTAGGGGTAAAGCAGGGGACGGTTAAAGAGGAGGAATGGAAGGTGTTTGATAAGTGCTGGCACTGGGAGTGAAGTAGAGCAGAGTCCAGAGGCATGGAATAATGCAGGTTCTGCTGAGGTGAAGCTGCTGAAGGAAAGCAAGTGTGGAACATCTCAAGTTCTGGGAGTGTCCAGGAAAAAGGGCGGGCAGTCATGGTCCAGTGAGGGAAACAGTGCAGAGTCAGGGGTTGAGCAGCTGCGGACCTGAGGTGCACCCGCGCACTTCTTCTGTGCAGTGCAGGATAATGCCAGAGTTTGAAGTTGGAAAAAAATTGTCTTTTGAGAGAGTATAGAGCAGTGCAAGGTCTGCATTGGAAGAGCAGAAGGAAGCCCCACATAAAGGTGACGTTTGGGAGGGGCCAGTGACGGACAAGAGATGTGAATGACAGCAGCCATGTGGCCACCACATCGCTGCCTGGGTAGCATATCCAAAGGGATTTAATCATCCCTTTGCTTGCAAGGCAAAGCCTGTTGGAGGTGCTCCGGAGACTCCAGCCTGCACCTTCCAATGAGGCAATAAGGGCGGCGGAGGATGACATATTAGGGACAGCAGGTAGACTGCCTGTAATGATAGATGGGATCCCTTCAGCAACAGGCAAGAGAGGGTAGTACCCATAGGGTTACCAGCAGCTGTGCTTGTGTGCGGGTTCTCCCCCGGATAGAAAGGAGTGGGCGGCCTCCAATGGTAGCAGGAGCTCTAGGGGCCAAAAGTAAGGCAGCATAAGGCAAAAAGGGAATGTTAGGCCCTAGTAAGGGAGGGCCACAACTTTATGAAATTGGGGAGGAGGCCTGAGATAAAGTGTCAGGGAGTGCGCCTGGCCCCTTGAGCAGTGTACCTGGGCTCAAAAGAGGACTGTAGAAAATTTGTCTGGAAGGTCATCAAGGCCTGGCCCCCAAGTTGCAGCCCTCGAAATACCATTAGCAGCATTGTGGGAGAAAGTGCAGATGAAGACATGCAGGGGAAAGGAAATAGAGATGGTGAGGTGGAGCGAGAGAAGGCAGGTGTGATCAGGTAACATAGCGGCAGATACATCATGTCAGCATGATGTGTGAAGGAGAGCAGGGTGGCACCGCGGCGATGGAGTGCACCAGAACAAGGTTAATGATCCTCATATGGGGGTGCAGATAGGACAGAAAAAGTCAAGAATGAAGGAGAATTGGGAGCAGCATAGAGCAGTGGCCACAGCAGAGAATGAGAGGGTTCCCCGCCCAATAAGAACAGAGGAGGAGAAAAAGAGTGAGGAAGGTGGAGAGGAGATATGGGCTTTGAGGCTAAGAATGCTAGAGACAGGTATTCTAATAATGGCACACGTACATAGGAAGGCTAATTCACCAAGCGCTGGGGGACACTTGCCTGGTGATGTGTGAAGGGACACATGGCAGCCACAGCGTTTGGTGAGGGGTTTGGAGAAATTGCAGTTGCTTAGGGGAGCACGGAAGAAGCTCCTGCCCACATTGGTTGGATGGATGACAGACCAAAGAAAAGATACAGCTGTTGTGGGGCCAAAGTCCTAAGAGGAGGGACGCAGAGGAGACAATAGGCCAAGATGGATGGGGTTTCTACGAACTAAGTGCTTATGTATGACAAGTTGCAAGAACAATGTAAACAGTAAGTCAGATTTTTGGAAGCCATGCAAAGAAACTTTGCATGGCTCTGAGCGGCTTAAAAAATGTACAGTCATGTGTTTTTACTCTGCCCTGAGAAGGCATTGAATGGGTGTTCCCACGCCACTTCCATGGATTTTGACTCGTCCACAGATTTAGAGGAACTTGTAATCTTGGAGATGTGTAAAAATGTATACACCTTCCATGGGGAATTGTAACAAGGTAAAATATCTTTATTTCTCCTCGTTTCGTCCTCTTATTCTGCAGCGCACATAGAAGGAGAATATGCTCCCCAGAATTGTTTTTCCGCAGGAAGGTGTCCCTTCCTGTACAAAAACAGTCCTGCATGCAACACCGGCACCCTTGCACCGTGGTGCAAGCATGCCAGCGTTGGAGCTAGGCAGCCCATTGTGCGCCAGCACATGGAAAAGAACAAGAATGCACGATATTCCATTAAATACGGTGCATTCCTGCTCTTTCCCTGCCACACAGCACAGCAAGGTGACTTCCTCCTGACCTTATGCCTATGCATGCAGCATTGTCTCACCTTCTATGCTTAATTGTACTTATTGTAGGAAATCCTAACTCCTGAATTGTTTGTATTTTCCCTCCCTTCCTTCCCCATGGCAATTGAGGCTTGCTACCTTTAGGCATAGTAATTATGTCCTGATTATGATCCGCATATCTTGAAGCGGATCGAAATGCCGTCGACACTCTTGAAACCCCTTATACAATTTAATTTTATGTGTACCAAATGTGTAAAGGTGTTGTGGTTAACTCTTGTTGTACTTTGACATTGTCCTAATTCTAAGTGCAACTAACCTTAAGCTTTTGCCTAAAAGCCCCCTGTTTGTATGTATCTATGTGATTAGTAGGGCATAGGCTTGTGCCCCTCCTTGTGTATTATTGTATAATACCTCCACATTTGGGTTATAGGTAAATATCAGACCTCTGTCTGGCTGGATATGTCAAAACAAATATAGTTACAATTGAGTCTATATTTTATTGTTCTCTACTCCCTTCTTTCCAAGGGACCACTGTTGTCTAAAAGCACTGTGTCACAAAGCTCATACAAGAGTCCCTAAGTTTGCAGAGCCAATCTGATAAAGACATCTAGCTGCAGATTCCTTAACTTTTGAATTCTCCCGCTGTAGATTGGATCTGGCAATTATCAGCAGTACCTCTGCGCACCGGAGGACAGTGTCGTACGGCTCTGTGATGACTTCAACTCCGGTTGTGACGTCAGTGGAGCCATATAAGTCCCTTCCAGCGCAGGGACGTCAGTTTCTTCTTTCCGCACTGTAACACTGATCTGGAGATCTCTTGCTGTTTTTTGACCTGCTGTGGCAATATTTCATCTGAAACAGTGTGCCAGCTCTTTATGCCTTCTGTGTTTAAATCCTGTGGCTCTTGCGCTCGACAGATGTTTGGTACAGATCCTCATCCTATTTGCATGTGGTGCTTAGGTGAGCACCACCACACAAAAGAGTGTGACGCCTGCTAATGGCTGAAACCAAAGGCACTGCGGGAGTGACAACTGAAGTTCCTGACAGTGCGGTTGTCGCGGGCTTCCAGTTCTCCGGAGCATCAGTCAGCTACAGTTTGGCAACGGAGCCGCTCTTGAGGCCATTTTCATGGGTGTCGCTCTCCATCCTGTTAACTGCGAAAGCAGTCCAAGTCCCTGTCGACGCTCCTTGGTAAGTGTCATCTTAAGCAATCAAAGTCATGGCCTTCCGGGGTTTCTTGAATTCACGACGTGGTTCAAGCAGCTCTTCACACCCGGGTGCTGAGGACTCCGCATAAGAGTTGCTTCCGTGCCTCCCCACCTTTACTGGAGCCGGGGCGACTCGGGTCAAGAGGAAAGCGTATTATGATGCGCTTCATATATTATGGTCCCTACCTTTCCTTGGAGCTCCTCCGGGCCCCAAGGAGGTGATGGCTGCACTGGTTGTGTCCTTGCCAACAAATTCATCCTTGGCTGCACTTAGGCCCTTAGACACAGTGACGCTGATGCACAGCCCTTCGGGGTTTACACCTGTGGCGCCAACTGAATCTGGAGCAACGTCGGTTGTTCCTCAGTGATACGCTTGGGTGACCCTGGTGGGCTCCGAACCGTAGTTGATCAACTAACCAGCTGAGAGTCTTGAGGCTTTGACATCCCCTCGATGCATTTTCTCAGCATCGCCGTCAGCGCTATCCGAAGCCCTTCCACTTTCTCATCCCGAGGTCGGTACGACGCTGTGTCATCGTCGTCAATCGATGCAGTTTACGGAGCCGATAATTCATAGTTTCTATGGGGGCTTTACAAAAACAGTTTGTGGAAGGAAATGATGAAGGGGTTCTTTTTGTGCACCCAGTGCCTACATATCCTCTTATTATGGATAGCTGCATTTCTTAATTAGATTAAGTGTAGGAGGCTGGCTTAGTATATGCTGCACACTTATTTAAGTGAAGCACCTTGCACTAATCTAGACAACCCTAATGGTGATTTTAGTGGTCTTAGACAACCATAGACAGCTCTCTCAGTGGTAGTGTGGAGAGCAGCATTCAGGCTTAGTCCAGAAGGACTGTTAAGCAGCTTATTTTACTGGATCTAATTGTGTAATGTAGGTTAAACGAAAAAGGACCATACAGTGTAGTTATAAAAAGGTCTATTTATTACACAATACTCACTAACACTTTGCTATTTCTCCTACTGTAGATATACACAATAATTCAGTTGTAAACAGGTAAGTAAGCACAATACCTAGTGAGGGAGACCAAACCATATACTAAGAAAGTGGAATGCGAGCTGTGACCAAAGTCGGGAGTGAGACCAGGAGACTCAGAAGAGCTGGAGACACCAGGACCATCCAAGGTAAGTACCCAGGAACCCCACGGAGGCTGTGTGCAGAGTGGAAACACAGCAGTGTACTCAATAGAAGTCAACAGGAAAGTTGTGGTTGAGGTTTTGGAGAAGGACCCTAAAGAAGCCCAGTGGAAGAAAAGGTTGGAGAGTCACCACACCTGTGGCTACCCCAGGATACCTACACCAAGGAAGCTGAGTGCATAGGTGCGAAGTGATGTCGGACACCGTCATAGACTACAATGGAGGACTTCACTAAAAATGACACTGGTGAAGACTGCAAGAGTCCAGTGGAATCCAAGGGTGGATTCTTGAAGGGAAGAATCTGTAAGCAGAGGCGACAGAGTCTCTGCCACTCGGTGGTGACCGGGAGGTATGAAAGAACAATGGCCACCAGTGACGGAAGATGCAAGAGTGATCACGGTGTCCTTGTTGCTACAACTGTGAGGACCAGGTGATGCTGAGAAAGACCAGAAGCAGTTCACGTGCTGTCCCATGTCATAAGTCGAGAGCCAGGGGTGTCAGTGTCCGGCGGGAGAAACAACGAGCCTTGGCAGCAGCGGCAACAACAGACTTGGAAAATGATGCAGGAGCAACGTTGGGGCCAGCAAGGTACAAGGGACTCATCAAGTGCAGGAGAGTCAGAGCAAGCCCAGAGCAAGCAGGGGAGCTCACTAAAGCAAGAGAAGACCCTCAAGAGGACCCACAGGAAAAAAGGCACAGAGTCTCAAGAGGATCTCAAGCAGCTCACCAAAGATGAAGGCTCACGGTGCAGAGGATGCAGTGAGGACAAAGATCTTGGCAGGAAGTGATGCTGGAGGCTGAGCTTCTTGTATCCCTAAGATCTCTGGAGGAGCTCAGAGCCAACAAGCCTTGGCAACGACAAGTTGACATGGTGCACAGGGGTTCAGTCCCATCGATTCTGACGAGGGATACAGGCCACAAAATTGCAGAGAGGACTGGTCAGGCCCCGAGGAAGTTGAAGAACCACCTCCTGTGTTGCTGAGCCTTTCGAAGGCCGTGGGACGTCAGGAGCACCAGACCGGCCAGCTTCTTTGCGGTGTCTGCAGATGCAGGGGAGTGACTCCTTCACTCCAAGGGAGATTACTTTAGGTGTCCTTGATGCCAACAGGTCTGTTGAAGATCCTGTATGGAGCACAGACATTGACGACAAGACTTGCAGAACAGCGAGACTGGGAGCAGCAGCAGTCTTCCTTGATGAAGTCTTTGGTTCCAGGTGAAGTCCAGCGAAGTCCAAGTATCCAGATGGTCAAAGAGTGACGTTTCAGGCTTGAGTCTTGTCCCACAATGAATCTGGGGACCCACCCACAGGTAAGCCCTTTATACTCTAAGAAAGGGGGTAAAACGACTCAGGGGTCCCTCTCAGAGTAGGGGCTGGACAGAAGGGACAGTTTTAAGCCAGAGCAGGAGCCAAGGACTCACCGAACTGGTTCTATTTAAAGTATGCAAGGAGGGCACCAAATATGCCCTTCAAAGCAGTCTGGTGGCACTAGCAAGCACCCCCAGCCCAATGCTCCAAGTCCAATCTGGGAGATGGTCACACCACCAAAGTGAGGTATCGTGTGTATAGAGTCCAGGTGACCCCAGAGGTAGGCAGAGGTTACAGTTAGATAGAACCTTACTCTCAGTCAGCAAATTAATTCACACACTCAAGGACTGAACTCTCGACCAATTGTTTTTGTATAACAAATATAGTTTTTTATTTTAGAACCGAGCAAGCCTGGCACAGGTAAGCATTAAATACTTTACAGTAATAAGTTGCTGAATGTCGAACAGTTTGAAAATGCGATAGGAATTGTACTTTGTTTGATTTGCAGGGGATGCAGTACGTAGCAATACTTAGCAAATACAGTACATTGAAATGAATAGGCTTTTCAAGTAAATTACAGGTAAGTTACTTTTTACGTTACTTTTCCTACTCCGTGCTGGATACCTAGATTCAGCGCTGGGACATTGCCTGCAAACAGGTAAGTAAATACATTTTGGTTATTTATGCGATTTTTAAAGAATATTTTTAGATTTCAAAACTGCACACTTAGAAACTTTCTGGGGAAAAAATTGTCAGTTATCCTATGGAGGAAAGTAGGTTATCGGTTCAAAGGTAAGTTATTGACTGTGGGAGTTAAGTTTCTGGGGTTAGACTCAGGGGTCCCCCAGGGTCAGTGAAGCCCTCTCGTTACACCCTCAGTGGCAGTAGGGCGGCCGGGTGCAGAGTGTTGAGGCCCAGTGTTATCCTATGGAGGATAGGGGTTCTCCGGTTTGTGGCTGCTAGCAAGCAGGACACATGGCTGTGGGGGCAAAGCTTCTGGGGCTTAGCACGGGGCAATTGGAGTTGCAGGTGAGTACAAAAGCTGCACACTCAGCGGCACTGGTGTGGCCGGATGCAGAGTGCTGTTTTGGCGCTGGGCGCCCTGTTGTTTGCTATGGTGAGAAAGAGTTCCTGCGAAAAAAACACTGCAGGCTCGGGGATAAACATCTTCTTGGTGCGACCGCCACTTCGAGGGGTTAGTTGGGATGCCTTGGATTGGTTAGGCACCATTGGTTGGGGCATATAAGGCCGAAGGGGCGTCGGGTGTAGGGGTGCCGTGGGGCATCGGATGTAGGGGTGACTTTTGGCATCGAAAGTCTTACCCGCTCTTGGTTGCGGTAGAGGAGATCCTCTGGATTGAAGCTGCAGGCATTGGCTGGGGTCTTGAGGCTGGTCTGGGATGTCCAGATCTTGGGTCGCAATCGCTGTGGAGACCTCCTCGTCATGTTTTTCCACTCAAGCTCGGGCCGGGATCGGCGCGTGCAGAGTTGGCTGGATTTGCTGTCTTCGGCCGGAGGAGAGGTTGCAGTTTGAACAAATCCGGTGTTCACGGGAGAAGCAATCTTTGGAAGTGAAGGCAGGCAGGTCCTCTGGGGTTTTTGAGGTTGCTGGCTGCAGGACGCACCAGGATTTCACAGGAGCAGGTTCGAGGAGAGACAGGCTGCTAGGGCTGTGGGCAAGTCAGTGGGTGTTGTCCTCTTATTAGCTCTCCACGGCTCTTCGGTCCTTCTTATCTTCTTTCTTGTTGTTTCTGGATCTGAGGAAGCAAGGTTCAGGGTGCCCCCTAATACTATATTTAGGGGCGTTACAGGTAGGTATAGGGCAGGGACCAATGGGTCCCTTCCCTGGGTGTGTACACCCCCTAGTGTGCCACCCTCCAGTGGGAGGGGGGCATGAGCGTGTCCCTGATTGGTTGGGTCCCCTCATCCTCAAGATGGCAGGGATTCGGAATTGTGCTTCACCTCGCCTCCCCCACCTGAGGGGTGGAGTTTGCAGAGGTGGGCATACCTCCCTTGCTCACTTGTTTTTCTCGCCGGTTCTCCCGTCCAAAGTGGGGATCAGAACCAGTGGGGACCAGTTGCTGAAAGCAGCAAGTGGTCTGGGGAAGCTCACAAAGGCGGCATGCCTTTAAAGCTTCTCCTTCGTGAACCCTGCCCATCCTGGGGGAGGAGGCTTGGCACCTCGTCCCAGGATGTGCATTGTTTCAGGCCCCCGAGAGCAGCAGGCTCTCGACCCAGAGATCCAGAAACATGTCTGTTGGTGGCAGCCTAAGCAGCCACTCAGTTGGGACACTAAAAGTTGTTTGAGTATCAGGAGGCATCTCTAAGATGCCCTCTGTTGTGCATTTTACATTAAATCCCACACTGGCATCAGTGTGGGTTTAATGTGCTGAGAAGTTTGATACCAAACTTCCCAGTTTTCAGTGTAGCCATTATGGTGTTTGGGAGTTCATAATGACAAACTACCAGCACCATATACTCTAAATGGCAGCACTGCACTTACAATGCCTGAGAATGGACTTAGGCACTGTAGGGGTACAGGGCCCATGCACACGTATCCTCACCACTGGCATAGTGCACCCAGCTGAAGGGGTGGCTGATCTAGGCCAGGCCAGTGGGTTGTAGGCATGGCACACAGGGATGCGTGCCATGTCGACTCTTCACTTTTGTTCTGCACCAAAACACACAGCCTGCAAAGGCAGTGTGTGAGTGAAAAGGTACAGGGCCTCTAAGAGTGGCACAATAAGTGCTGCAGCCCTTAGAGCCTTCCCCATGTCACTGTGCCATGGGTACCTGTGGTACCAAAACCTGTGGCCAGAGATGCCAGTTGGGTTTAGGCTTCAATGCAATTTTAGGGAAGGAACATAGGCCCTGGGTACCTGATTAGCAGGAGCCCAGAGCGCACTCAGTCAAAGAACATCAGCAATTGAGCAAAAAGTGGGGGCATACCATGCAGAAAGAGGACACTTTCTCACAGAAACCTATTGTTCTACCTTGCCCTGCTCGAGCTCAGCAGCAGGAAGGCATCATTTTGTCTGTGGTCAGCAGCAGCACTAGCTTGCTAGCCGACCCTGAAAGGCTGTTACTGTGAGTACTGGGGGCTTCCAGGAGTAGCCCCCCAGTGCAAGAAATCCTACCTCTTTAAACACCGGTAATGGTGTTGGGGTATGATTCCAACATGTTTGATACCAAACATGCCCAGGTTTGGCACAGCCAATATATAGTTAGTCATCGCGTAATGACTAATGGCCACTTTATGTATCAAAATGGCTGACCACACGTACAAAGCCTGGAGAATTGACTCTGGGGTTTGTAGGGGCTGTCCTGCATATGTAGGGGCTGTCCTGCATATGCAGGGGCACCCTCACTCATAAACCAGCACCCTGCCTTCAGGATTGAAAGGCCTTCCTTAGGGGTGATGAACAAGTTACTTACCTTCGTTAACGATATATCTGTAAGAAACGTAAGTTAGTTATAGATTCCTGACCTTAGAATTACCCCCAGCGTCAGACTGGATCCGGAACGTTTTTCATCAGCAGTACCCCTGCGCGTCGGATTGTGGCGTCAGTCGACTCCGCGTCCGTCGCCGGGATGATGTCTCGGTAGCTACATAGACGCCACCCTCGTGCGCTGACGTCAATTCTGTACACGACTTTCCATACCTGATGCGCAGAGCCATGCAAGACACTGACCACTGGTGCACAAAACTAGGGCCCTGAAAGGATGTCCTTAACCCTAGAAGTCAGTTTGCACAACAGGGAGAATGGGTAGGGCGGTAAGGAATCTGTAACTAACCTATGTTTCTTACAGATATATCGTTACCGAAGGTAAGTAACTTGTTCATCTGAAAGAAACAGTTATAGATTCCTTACCTTAGAATAGATACCCCAGCAATACCAACCCGGAGGTGGTTCTGCGAACCAAGTTCACACCAGAAGCTCCTGGAGAACAGAATGGCCAAAGAAGCCGTCTCTTTGGACTTGGCTGTCCAGGCAGTAGTGTATCGTAAACATGTGCGGTGATGACCATGTAGCTGCCTGACTGATGCCATTTAGGGGGACTCCTTGTCCCAAAGCAGTAGTAGCTGCCGTCGCCCTGGTGGAATGGGTGCACAGCCCCACTGGAGGCTCCTTCTTAGTCAGAGAATAGCAGGCTTTGATGCACAGAACAACCCACTTAGAGATAGTCTGTTTGTGCCCGGTCCGACCTTTCTTAGAACCCACGTAACCAACAAAGAGCTGGCCCTCCACCAGAAATTGTTTTGTGCTATCCAAGTAGAAAGAACATGCACGTTTTGGGTCCAGACGGTGGAGCCTCTCTTCCTCTTTCAAAGGATGCGGCGGCGGAAAGAAAGTGGGTAAAGTGATGGTTTGGCCAATGTGGAAAGAAGTAACTACCTTGGGAAGAAAGGAAGGTCTAGTTCTAAGGACGACCTTGTCCGGATGGACAGCCAGAAAGGGAGCTTGGAAGACAGAGCTTGTGCTCACTCACCCTGCGCGCAGAGGTGATGGCCACCAGAAAAGCAGTTTTCAAAGTGAGAAGGCTGAGAGGACAGTTATGTAGTAGCTCGAATGGAGCGCACATAAGATATGTCAGAACCAAGTTCAAGTCCCACTGGGGCATTACAAAGGGAACAGGAGGAAAAAGATGAGTAATGCCCTTAAGAAATGTATTTACAACAGGGCACTTGAAAAGCAAAGGCTGATCAGGGAGCCTGAGGAAGGCTGAAATGGCTGAGAGGTAGCCCTTAAGAGTGCCCAGAGCAGAGCCCTGCTGGGCCAAATATAGGAGAAAGAAGAATACCTCAGAAAGGGGATCCAAATCCTTTGCTGTGCACCTTGCCACAAATTATTCCATCTGCAGGGGTATACCATCTTAGTGGAGGGACGCCTAGCTGCCAAAATTACATCACAGACTTCGGGAGGCAGGTCAAACGACATCAACTGCCGCCGCTCAATCTGCACGCAAGCAGATGAAGGCTGGACAGGTTCGGGTGGAGGACCGCCCCCTGCTGCTGCGGCAGAAGATCCTCCAGAAGAGGCAGTCGGATCGGAGGATCGATGGCCATGTTGTGCAGCTTGGGATACCAGACTCTTTGGGCCCAATCCGGAGCAACAAGAATGACTTGGGCCCGGTTGCGCTTGATCTTCTTAAGCACTCTGGGCAGAAGTGGTATAGGTGGAAAAGTGTATAGAAGACCACAACTCCACTCGCAACGAAAAGCGTCGCCTAGCAAATGCCGCATTGGAAATTGCAACACGCAGAATTACTGACATTGCACGTTCACTTCTGTGGCAAATACATCTAACCAAGGCTTTCCCCTCTGCTGAAAGAGACCTTGCACCACCTCCGAGTGAATACGCCATTCGTGATCCATCATGCACCGGCGGCTGAGTTTGTCCACCCTGGCGTTCAGTGAACATGCCATGTGTTGAACCACCAGGGATATGCCCTGATGTTCCAGCCATGTCCAGAGGCGGAGGGTCTCTTGACATAGGGTCCACGACCCCACCCACTTTGTTTGTTGCAGTACCACTTGGTGTTTGTGTTGTCCGTGAACACCTGCACTACTCCCTGGACAGAGGGAAGGAATGCTTTGGGTGCTAGACGGATTGCCCAAAGCGCCAGAAGGTTGATGTGGAGCCTGGACTTCGCCGGAGACCAGAGGCCTTGATCTCCGCCTCTCCCATGTGGCCGCCCTAGCTTCTGTCACCATGGTGTCTTCTGGTTGGAGAAGGGAGAGGGATCTGCTGTTGACCCAATCCTGGTTTGTTAGCCACCACTGCAATTGATGTGCAGTGCCCTCCGAGATCTGAATGCTATCAGACAGATTCCCCTGATGCTGGGTCCACTGTAACTTCAGGTCCCACTGCAGAGCCCGCATATGCCACCTGCAATGATCTACCAGTAGGATGCAGGAGGCCATGAGGCCCAGCAGCCTCAGGGTCGTTCTGACCGAAACCCGGGATGTAGGCTGAAACATCGGAATCGTAGCCTGAATATCCCATACTCGCTGCTCTGAAATGTAAGCCTGAAACTGCGTTGTGGCCAGAACCGCTCAGATGAAAATAAGCTTCTGAGAGGGAGTCAGATGTGACTTCGGCACGTTGATAGTGAACCCCAGCAAATGCAGGAGGTCTGCCATAGTCTGGAGGTGGGTTACGACTGCCTGGGGCGAGCCCGTCTTCAACAGCCAGTCATCTAGATAGGGGAAGACTGGAACCCCCGATCTGCGCAAATGAGCTGCGACCACCGCCATCACTTTTGTAAACACCCGAGGGGGGGTGCTACAGCCAAAGGGGAGCCGGTAAACTGAAAGTGCTTGTGGCCTACCATAAACTGCAGGTAACGCTGGTGAGTCAGCAGGACGGTGATGTGAAAGTAGGCGTCCTGCATGTCCAACGCTACCATCCAGTCTCCAGGGTCGGGGGCAGACAAGACCTGGGCGAGCATTAACATCTTGAACTTCTCCTTCCAGAGGAAGCGGTCAATGTTCCTGAGATCCAAGATAAGACGCAGGCCTTTGTCCTTCTTGGGTACCAGAAAGTAGTGGGAATAGCAGCCACAACCTACTTCTGGGGCTGGAACACGCTCAATGGCACCCTTGGCCAAGAGTGCCGAAACCTCCTGTTGGAGAAGGGCCAGGTGATCCTCCAACATGCGATGGTACTGAGGTGGCATGGAGGGAGGGATAGTCTCGAAGGGGAGGGAGTAGCCACTTCAGACTATTTGAAAAACCCACCGTCTGACGTGATGGTGCACCAGTGGGGGAGGTGATGGCGGATCCTGCCTCCCACTGGTGTTTGGTGGCCCTGATAGTTGGGACTTGGAGCGTTTGTAGGCTGCTGCAGAGGGGGCTGTGGTGGACTGGCCTGCCCTCTGGCCCCGAGAACCACACCGGTGGTTCCCACGTCCCCTGCCGCACTGGGGCTGAACAGCTTGTGCTGGCCTGCGGCCCTGGGTGGAACGTAGTGGGGCACCTCTTCCGTAGCCACGAAAGTGGCAAAATGCAGACTGCACAGGGTGGGTGGTGAAGAGGCCCAAGGACCTGGCCGTAGCCCGAGAGTCCTTAAAGCGCTCTGCCTTGTCGCCGAAAAGGTGACGCCCATCAAAGGGCATGTCCATAAGGGTGGATTGGACATCCCCGGAAAAAACAGTCGAACGCAACCAGGCGTAGCGTCGAAGGGCTTCCGACATGAAATCGTCCTGCCAAGTGCGTCGGGGGTATCCAGCCCACAGTGAATGGTAAACTTTGCTGCATCGCTCCCCTCGGCAACTGCACCGGAGAGTACGGCCCCGGCCTCCTCCGGGCACTGAAGCAGCACCTGCGCCACCGTATCCCGACCGCAGTCTCAAGCTGGCGGAAGAAAACATTTTCTTCCCAAGGTGGTCCAGCTTTTTGGATTCCCTATCTAGTGGTGCGGTAGGGAAGGCGCCTTTAGAAGTGGAGGCCTGAACCACCAAGCTCTCAGGAATCGGGTGTTGAGAGAGGAAAGTGGAATCGCCCGGGCAGTGGTATCGCCCGGGCAGTGGTGTCAAGCAATCATGCTGTCCACAGACGCCCCTGTTTTGGGCCTGGACCAGGTGCCCAAAAGGATGTCTGTGAGGGCTTCATTAAACGGCAGCAGGGGCTCCGAAAAGCTCGCTGATGGTTAAAGGACCTCTGTCAGGAGGTTAGTCCTGACTGCCACTGTAGGTAGCGCGAGGTGGAAAGCCTTGGGCGCCCTACGCAACACCACTGCGTATGACACTCCCTCCTCCATTGCCACGGTAGGAGGAGACAACATGCCTAAGTCTGGGGAGGCATCAAGACCACTGGCATCCGCCAGTTCCTCTCTCCAGTCCGGATGGTACTCCAACTGGTCTGTCAAAGGGTCACTAGACTCCTCTCAGTCTTCCTCACCCTCTTCTGGCTGAAAATGGCCAGGGTGGAACACAGGGACAAAAGTACCCATTGGCGCCGGATCTGGCGTCGGTCGCAGCTGATCCGGCACCATACCCACATCGGGCAGGAAGCCTGGACACTCAGCCGGTGTCGGCTGAGGACGTGGTGGAGGTGTAACGAGGTGTACCGGCGCCGATCCAGGCCTGGATCCATGGAGGCCCTGTGGTGCCAAGGCCGAAGCAGCTGGCGTTTAAGGCCAAGGGACCCCGGCCGAGTTTGACGGGGCCGAAGGTGCGCCGGTGGAGTCAGACTGCCCAAAGATGACATTCATACCTTCGTAAAATTGACGAAGCTGGGCAGGGGTCTCTTCCAGAAAGGGAATGCTGGAGTTGACCCTGAAGGTTCCTCACGCGGAGCCTTGGAGGGGCACCACCCGCACCCTTCGTAATGTTGGCTGACGGACAAGGGGAAGTCGAAGAGTGATAATTCTATTATGGATGAACAATCGCACTCCTAGGATCGTTGTAAAAATGTAATCCGATTAACAATGTGGGTAGGTGCGGCTGGGTTGACCCTCCTGAGTATGAGGGTGATTAGTAACTCTGTGAATGCGTTATCCCAACTGTGGGTAACGTCACCTAGCTGCACTCTGGAATACATTTCAATAAAGGTCGACTAAATTCATTAATCTTCATGATATTCCATTTATTTTTGTTTTATTTTGTTTTTCAATTCTTCATAATTATGATTACTTTCATCATATTATTTCTTTGTATGCTCAATGCATTTCGGGGCTTGCGGTTAATGCCACGTTCGGTCTATTGACACCATTCAAGTTTTATTAACGCATGCTCCGTTCACGCCATTCACGGGGATGATTTCCTTTTCTTATCACAGCACTTAATAGCCATTCTATTTACTGGCTCAAAACAAATACGCAAGCCACACACGATGTTTCACTCAACTTTACTGAATAGCATGTGCATCACTAACAGCATCAGTAAGAAATATCTTTTTCTCGAACCTACTTGAGTGCACCTATAAATACTGTGAGTAATCCTGTTATGTATATTGAATTATATCTTGATTGGCTGTGTATTTGACTTTACAGACTATAACGTCCCCTGAAGAAGGGCTAGCCCCGAAATGACTTGACCCACATGCTGGCCATGTCTGAACTGGGGTCGGGGAGTGAGCTAAAGAATGATAGATCAAACCCACATCAGTTGACTAGGGGTGAGTGCTTGCAATGTTCAACACTCCGTGCATCATATCCTTTGAACCTTTCAGCATGCCCATTGCACTGTGGATGGTAAGTTGTGGTAAACCTGTAGCTATAGTTTACACCATACTCTTTCCACATTGCTCTGATGCAACTTGACATGAAGTTTGTACCTCTGTCTGAAAAGACATCCTTCGGAAACCCCACTCTGGAAATGTCTTCCATAAGGACGCTAGCCATTACAGAAGCTGTAGTGGTTTTAAGTGGAATAGCTTCTGGATACCTAGTGGCATGGCCTATCACCACTAGGATGTAACTGTGTCCAGATGCTGTTGGAGAGTTTAAGGGACCAACAATGTCTGTCCCTGGTTGGGGGGGTGGCGCTAGAGAGCCCACGGCAAGATGGCCGTACATTAGTGTTGCTCTGACGGCCAGACCAATTAATCATTTCTATATCCTGACTAACAGCAGCCATCCATGCATGCACTATGGAGCCCAGCACTGGAGCAGCGTAGCACTCCTCCCTATCACAGAAAACAAGGTGGAATCACGGCTCTGGACGAGATGAGGGCAAACGGCCTGCCGTGGCTAATGCGATGACAAAGGCAGTGTTGACAGACTGCTGGGGCGACGCCACTGCTCTGTCTAAGATAACAAGGCTGGCAGAGGAAGCTGGGCGAGGTTGACCAGCGAAGGCAGCAGGACTTAGCGAGAGGCCCCTGGCGTGCCTGGCCTGAAGCAGAGCGAGTGACACACCTATACCCCTGTGAGAGTATCCAGCCCAGGCAAGACTCAGGGGTGGGTTCGGGAGCTCATCTGGGGGCAGCAGCTGAAGGTGCATCTGCCCTGGATTGCTGGGTCTGCTCTTCTGGGCCTCAAACTCAGAGCGGGCCCCAATGCATGGGTTTGAGGTCCACAGGGAGGCCGACCCTGGTACGGGTTCCTGGATGTGGACTGCCCGGCCCTGCCGGATTGATATGGTCTGATTGACTGGGGCCTAGACTGCACACCTGAACATGCTGCCAGCGGAACAGAGCAGCTCACTCCCGCCAGTGATGATGCCACGGCAGAGCTCAGCCATGCTGTGCTGACTGAGGGTTGCCCCCGTGGCCTGAGAACGGGCCTCGGACCTTGCGGACCAGAGTGAGAGCTGGACTGCGTTCCGTCCCAGCGGAGATTGACCGCGTGTAGGGACCTGTGACGCCTACTCAATTTGATGGGGCTGTGCTGAAGGGGGGGCCGCTGAAGGCGACCCGAAGGCTGTTTGGTACTTGGTTGACCGCCTGTAACAACCGTATTTTTAGAACAGGATGCCCACCTATGGTGGCCAACCCAGTCGTCACGCAAACACACTCTTCCCAGGTTGCTATTTACGAGATATATGAAAGATTTGCCTGAGAAGGTGATTATGAGCTATTTACAAGCCTATACAACTAGATTTATTGGATTAGAGTCTCCCGACTATTTATTATTTATTGGATTCGAGTCTTCCGACTATTTATTTATTGGATTCGAGTCTCCCGACTATTTATTGGATTCGAGTCTCCCGACTATTTATTGGATTCGAGTCTCCCGACTATTCCTCGCTTTACATCCGGCGCCTTATTCCCTAACTCTTAGGAAGAATTATCTAATTATCCTATTTTGGAGTTCTCTCCTGGTAAAACCACCCAGTCCTTTATTTCTCAGTTACCTGTTAGAAGGGAACTCCTCATCCTTCTATACGACAGCATCTGGCTAAAAAGAAAGGTTAGTCCTATCATGGAAACAACACTCAAATATATGTATCGAACATTATATCTTTATTCTACATTTAAACATAATAGCATTAGCAATCTAGACAAGGTTGAAATTAGTCTCCATCTATAACCTAAAAAGGGAGGAGAAAGAATGATTAGTTATTTCCTACACTAACTCAGAACGCCTCACCTTGAACGTGCGTCTTTCCATGTCAGCAGCGGAGCTGATCCCTCTCTCGGGTCTCCTCATTCGCTCGGGACTCTGCTCTCCCACTATGGCTCACGAGTACACGTCTGCACCGCTACACCTCGTCTACGCTGCCTTGGTTCCGAAACTCGAACCCTCTGCTGGACTCAATCTCTGTCGCTACCACTCCTGGATTTCAGCCTCACAGGATTCTTGATCTCTTCCTCTCCTTCTTGATATTAACAGTCGGTCACTAGCTCTTGGACCAACTTCATCTGTCTGCTCCGCACGTTGCTCTCTCTCTGTCTGCTACGTGCTCTTTGATAATATATCTCTCCCTTTCTTTATGGAAATTTCCAGCCTTAGGCCGACTCCCACCGAATTCCTGTACCAGTCTCTGGCCGTTCACACCACTCACAGTGGCCACCTGCGTGTAGCGTCTACCGCCGAAGAGCAAAATACATTCCTTCGATAAGGGCCGGTCTTGACCGGTTCTCCACTAGCGAATAATAAGTTATATTCTAAACATTACCTTTGCTCTGCAAGCGCCTCGGACAGACGAGGCAGCTCTCTAAAATGAACGAGGCAGCTATCCAAGATGGCTGCCCTATAGTTTTCGGGCCTACAGGCCTAACTAATGGGAAAAAGGCACTAGGCCCTGTCAAAGTACATAGTTAAGCCTTATAACTAAATGAAAATGTTACTAAGACTGAAATGGTAGTAGATTATAGTCACTATTAGTCTAAGAATAGGCTAGGAATTACCCTGGCGTTACACCGCCTGAAATGAATCCTGAGGCAGGTGTTGGGCCGTGCGGGCCTGCTGTAGACTAAGGCCTCGCTCCATCGCCATCACATGCGCAGGGGAATCTGGACTGGGGGGTGGAGGGGATCCACCCTGGACCTCTGCCTGATGGATGAAGGCTGCGCCACATAGTTGTCTTCTGGGAATTGATGCAATGAACATGGGGACATTGATTCGTAATGTTGCCACATGTTGAACCTCACACTTAGGTTGTACGGGGAATGGCATGCTTGACCTTGGGATACAATCACTAATTTTTATGGTATTCCAGAGCTGCATCACTGTTAGAGGCACCTACAGGACTCTTTAGCTCCTCAAAAATACTCCACTGGGAAAGCTGTGGAGTTGATGCCTGGCCACTTCCTCACACCTGGGGGGTTTCCGGCCTCTGGCTACCCCGTGAGGATGCTCCCCTTATGGTTTCCAATCTGGGGTTCTGTTTTCTTTTGCAGCGAATAGTTGCTATACTGTTTGTATGTTGGGGGTTCTTAGGTTCTGTCAATAGGGATAGCTTTAGCAAAGTTATGGTGCTAAAGTGGGAAGGAGTGGAACGTTGGATTGTTTTTTGAGATCCCAGCTCTGTATACTAACACCTGTCACTATGATTCAACACTGCATCACGAGTATAGAACTGAGATTAACCCGCAGCCACAATGGTCCATTTAGAAGGACAGTTTAACTTTATCACATGAAATGTGCGGGGTTTAAACAACCCCAAGAAAGTCTGGCAAGTCTTCACCCACCTAGATTGACAGGCAATACACGTTGCATTCTTGCAAGAGACACACCTCACCACGCAAGCGGCCAAAGGGGCAGGGCATACACATAACATCCTCATACCCTTCATTCTCCAGAGGCGTCCTTCTCCTGATCAAGAAAGGGATGCCCTTTACTCTGACACATGCTGAGATAGACAATCAGGGTAGATATGTGATAGCACAAGGTAAACTGGGTGGTACACCGGCAGCACTTATAAATATATCCATATATATGACATAGATGACGCTGCCTTTTTTGAGGCAATGTGGACTAAGTTTCTAGGAATGGCACCTTACGTTGTGGTGTTGAGAGGGGGACTTCAATGTTTATCTCAATCCTGATATGGATAGATCCGCTATTGCGGACAAGCCAATTAAGAACTCTGCTTGCATACTGAGGGAGGGTATGGGGGAGTACGGCCTACTGGAAGCTTGAAGGATACAAGACCCTATCAGAAAGGAAGGCACGTTCACTTAATACTACTACTAGATCACTGGTAACGTCATGAAAGAAATAAGCACATTGATAGTGTAGGTCCGGCAGAAGCTGCGATCACTGTCCTATCACTCTCCAGTACTGATATCAGTAGCGATTCCTACACACACACCTCGTCAATTTCAATGGAGGCTTCAGCACTGCTGGATGCAGTGTTCCAAGATGGGGTCCGAATTAAAATTTTACATTATTTTGTGGATAATGAGAGCATGGTTGAGGAGGTGGGTATGCTGTGGGAGGCCTTCAAGGACACCATCAGAGGAGTCTGTATTTGGCTCCAGGCAGGTGTGTTACAGTCCATTTGCGCTCAGCTCCCTGTAAACCACACAACGGGACTTGGAGAGGGAGTACGAGTCCCAACCATACCCCCAAATATTAGCTGACATCCGTGCACACATTGCAGAATATAATGGCACAGCAGGCCAAGAAATACGCTATATGTCTAAGCGGTGGGTGTCATGGGCATATCGGGAGGCCAGGCTGGCATCTGGCGGTAAAGATAAGGGGGCTTAGAGGACCCACGCAGGTGGTGAACATAGACGCCTCAGAGAGTTGCATGTTACGAAACCTCTTCCATTGTGAATGCATTTGTGGACTTCTATTCCAAATTATACAGCGCCCACTCCTCTGCCCCTGAAAGAGAATCAAAGCTATGTTTGAATAATATCGCACTTGCCTGTCTGTCTTCGGGGCAAAGGGAATTCCTAATGCAGCCTATCACGGAGGTGGAAATTAAAGATGCAATCGGTACGCTCCTTAATTGGAAGGCTCCCGGTGGCAACATCCTTACCAGTGAATTTTACAAAATGTATGCTGAACTGTTGGTACCGCATCTCTGGGGCCTATACCAAGAGGCATACGACAAAGGCACCCTACCACAGACACTGAGGGAAGCATTGCTAATAACACACACCTGAAAAATGTGACTCATATAGCCCGCTATCATCAATTAACACAGATGTCAAAATACTTGCTAAGAATCTAGCTACTCACCTGCAACCTTTATTGCCCTCACTGCTACTGCTGGATCAATTGGGCTATGTGCCCTCCAGATTGTTTTACCAGATCTAATCACGTAGTATAGGTTAAATTAAAAAATAACCACACAGCGAAGTTATAAAAATATGTTTATTTATTACACAACACTCACAAACACAGTGGCATATCTCCTACACTGACATATCAACACAAATACACACAATACTTCAATGGTAAACAGATAAGTAAGCAAAATACACAGTGGTCTTTAGGGGGAGACCAGGCCATATAATAAGAAAGTGGAATGTGAACTACAATCGGGACTTTGACAAGGTGACTCAGAAGAGCTGGGATACCAGGAACCACCCAAGGTAAGTATCCAGGAACCCCACGGAGGCTGTGTGCAGAGTAGAAGCACAGACACATACTAAATGGTGTTCAACAGGAAAGTTGAAGTTCAGTTTTGGAGAAGAAGACCCTTCCCAGTGGACCCTGAAGAAACCCTGTAGAAGACAGAATGTTGGAGAGTCACCCCACCCGTTACACCCCAGAAACCAGCAAACCTACACCAGGGAACTGCATAGGTGTGAAGTGAGGTCAGAAACCGCCCTAGACCACAATGGAGGACTTCAGCAAAGATCACATTGACGAAGACTGCAAGAGCCTGGTGATATCTAAGGGTGGATTCTTGACAAGACGAACCTGCAAGTAGAGGGGACAGAGTCTATGCCACACGGAGGTGACCAGGAGGCACGGAAGAGCAATGACCACAGATGACCAAAGATGTAGGAGTGATGACCTTGTAACTGCAGCTGTGAGGACCACGTGACGCTTAGGAAGATCAGGAGCCGTTCACAAGCTGTCCCACACCGGAAGTCAGAACCTGAGGGTTGGTGTCCGGTGGGATCACCAACAAGCCTTGGAAGCAGCAACAGACATGGAAAACAATGAAGGAACAACGTTGGGACCAGCAAGGTCCAAGAACTCACTGTAGTGCTATAAGGCACTCCCATGTATTGGGACCACGTGATAACCTTTGACTACCCTTGTTTTGATAGACTCTATGGGGCATATTAGCAAGGTCCTGCGATAATTATCGCTCAGCGCTTTTAGCGCTAGGATTATTTTTGCAGGCTAACGCTGGATTCTATCGTGGAGATAGCGTGCTATCAGCAACGCTCATCTCCCAAGCGATGAGAATCCATGTGTTAGCTGGAAAACAGTGTGATTATCGCTGGAAATCCAGTAATAATCACACTGCAACCAGCGAAACCTTGCTGATAGGGCAGGGTGATTTTAGCCATGTAATCCACCTCTAATTGAATTATATGGCTACGTCTGGTTACAATCAGGCGTTAGGAAAGTAGCGTTAACTGTGGTTAGCGCTACTTTTCTTAATGCTCTGCTTGTTTGGGTGCAGCTTGATAAATGGAGAAATGTTGGTTAGCGACATTTCTCCAGTTATTTTGGCACGGAACACCCACTTTGCATCTCATTAGAGATGCAAAGCTGGGCGTTGTTGTAAGGGGCGCTAAATCAGCAAAACACGCTATAACGTGTCTTTGCGGATAAGGCGATGAAATTATCGCCGCTTTTTGGTCAAAAACGGCCGCAAAAGCGGCGATAATGTCATAGCACCGTCTTGGTAATATGCCCCTATGTGTTTTTATTCACTACATCATTGTTTGTGCACTTGCATTTACCTTACGATTTCATTTCGTGTCTCCTTTTAACTTTAGAGTGGGAGTGTTTCACAGAGTGGGACAGCCTTAACCTTGCCAGGAAGAGAACAAGTGGTAGATGTGCTTGAAAGCATGAGGGAGAGAAATGTGTGGAATGTTCTTTTCAGTCTTGGAGTGTAGTGTTATAGGCAGTGGTGCCCAATGTGCATTATGTTGTACATTGGGAAGTTTTATGAAGTTTTAATATTGACTTTGACATGCTCTCATGCAATCTTGAATTCTGACTCCTGAGTTTTACACCCACAAGGAGGTCCCCAGGTTACTTGTGGTTAATTAGGTTATTCGCTTTTAAGATTGTTTTCCTCTTTGAAGTGTGTTTTTGTACTTTTTAAAATGTTTCGTACCGATACAAGATAAGGGTAAACATGTAACGTGTGAGCGCAGAAGAATACATGAGAAATCCTTCGCCTTTGGAATGCTTGAGATTGGCTGACTCTTGCAAGTTTCCTTGGTGCAGAGTAGGTCTTCTCATAAACTTCAAGTGCATTGAGAATATTCTAAAACTGGGTTCTCTTCCTAAGGGACAGACGCTTCCACTCCGTGTTGCATTTCCTGGCTTGAGAAGTCTCTTGGCCCCAGGATTGTAATTTGGGAGCCTTCAGTCTTGAGTGGGCTAAGATGAAGCTATTGCAGCCGGTGAGGTATTTTTTTCTGATTATTAGTATTGTGATGTGTGAGTGTGTGTAGAAAAGTAGGATCTGCTTCATGGTTACTCCCAGTTTTTGCTCGGTTTATTCTGTTTTCTGACTGGGATCCTGCTAATCAGCACCCTAGTCACTGTGCTCTCTCCCTAAATTCGACTATGGTAAGTACTTTGATACCTTCCTAATTGGATACTGGTGTACCCTTCTAAGTCTCTAGTATATGGAACTGAGGTACCCAGGGCATGGGTCCACCAGGGGTCTCCCATGCTTGCCATTGCAACCTGCGTGAGCTGGTGCAAGCACCATTCACGACAGATATGAGTTTCCTTATATCTAAGGTTACTGTACTTAAAACCTATACGTCACCCCTAAAGTAGGCCTTTTAATCATGAAGGCAGGGTGCTAGGTTGTAAGAGTGAGGGTGCCTGCATGAGCAGGACACCCCTTACAAACCCAGGAGTTGATTCTCCAGGCTTTTTAAGTGCGGTCAGCCATTTCTGATGGATACATCTGCCAGTGGATTCCTCACCTTGTGAATATCCCCTTGCGTCAGCAACATTGGAAAATTATTTTTGTAGCTTCGCGCCGACGACGTCACAGAGGCACGACACCGCGCGTGACTCCGCGGACGTCACCGACTCCATAATAGGCCCACGCCGGCGTGATGACATCAGTTCCCTTTTTTCCGCGTCGTCGACGCTAGCGGTTTCTAGGGATCCTCTGTAGCTGTTGGTAACTTTGTTACTATTTGTTTCATTTCGGTGTCCTTTTACTTCTTTGTGTCGAAATGTCCACGAAGAAGACTGGATTCAAGCCCTGCGGAGAGTGCGGCAAGATGATTTCTATGACGGATCCGCACAAGTGCTGCGTCTGGTGTTTGAGTTTGGACCATGACGTCGAGGAGTGTTCATCCTGCAAGAAAATGAATCCTAAGGCTCTCCATGAGAGGGAGGCGAAACTCCTTGTTGCAAAGTTGAAGAGCAGGTAGGACAAGAAGAGGTCAAGGTCATGGACTCGTCGTTCGAGGTCGAGGTCTCGCTCGAAGTCGCGTTCGAGGTCGTCTTCGGTGCATGCTTCGAAGTCATCGAGGAAGAAGCACAAGAAGAGATCTCATGAGTCTCATCATCATAGATAATGAGGATGATGTGGAGGCAGAGGACTCTGAAGATGGGGAGGGTAGCCAAGGCCAGGTTCAGGATAGAAGACTTAGCCAGGCTAACTTAAGCCAATTTGGGGCTTAGAATGGGACAGCCCCATTCAGGCCTCCAAGTGGGTTTAATCAGAGGTATAGGAGGGAAAGATCTCACTCAGGTGAATCTCTCCACTCCAATGGCTCTAGGGGTTTTCAGAGGGGAATGACTTCCTCTCAAAGGAGAGAACATGAGGCTAGGATGAGGGTAGTCCAGATCAGAATAGAGAGGGAAGAACTTGCCCTAGCCCAAGCAAAACTTGCTTTAGCCAGGGAGCAAAAGTTAAGTGGATTAGATTCCACTGGTGGCAGCAATTTCCCTAAGGATAAAGGCAGGTCCTATGACAATAGACACCTGAGTAAGATTGTGCCCCCCTACAAAGTTAGGGATGACATCCACAAATGGATAACTGCTTTGGAGAGGGCCTGCAAAGTACAGCAGGTACCCAAAGTCAGTGGGCAGCAATCTTGTGGCTCTCCTTTGCAGAAAAAGGAAGAGATAAGCTCCTCACAGTTAGTGATGATGATGCTAACAATTACACTGTCCTGAAGAGTGCTCTGATTGATGGGTTTGGCCTAACCACTGAACAGTACAGGTTGATGTTCAGAGATACCCAGAAGACACAGACTCAGGACTGGACTGATTTTGTTGATTGTGCCACTAAGGCTCTGGAAGGCTGGTTGCTGGGGAGTAAAGTTAAGGACTATACAGGATTGTATAATTTGATCATGAGAGCAAATCCTTAATAATTGTCAGAACCAGTTGTTGCACCAACACCTGATTGACTCAGATCTGACCTCTCCCCAAAAATTGGGTAAGAAGGCAGACAAATGGGTCAGCCAAGAATTGGGTAAGAAGGCAGACAAATGGGTCAGAACCAGGGTTAAGCAGAAAAACCAGGTCCATGGTGGTGATCAGAAAAAGGCAGACCGAAAAGGTGGGGATCAGAAACCAAAAGACCAGAAGTCTTCATCAGGCCCCCAAATTCTAATGAAGGGGGTCCCAAACTTCTAAGAAGAAGAAGAAAGAAGGTCCAAAGAAACCTTGGTGTAATTATTGTAAATCTGCCTCTCACTGGTTTAGTGAGTGCACCAAGAAAGGTACAGCCCCTACCACTGTAGCCCCTAAGGCATCTGCACCCCCTAGTACAGTTAACAGTGGTAGTTCCCAACCCAAGGCTATAGTGTGGTTAACCATGGGTTCTGAGGTGGATTCTGGCCTAGTCAGAATACCAACCCAGGCTGTTCTTGTCTGTAATGTGGACATGGCTATGTCCTCAACTGCGAGTCCCAGTACTCCGAGCAAGTACAGGCAAACACCTTTGATAAATGACAAAGTGTCTCAGGCCTACAGGGACACATGTGCCAGTGTCACTATGGTGACACCTAACTTTGTGGACCCTGGACAGATTGTATTGGGTGATAATTACCTGGTGACCAATGCACGCAATGTCACTACTACCCATAGTGTGGCAGTTGTTAACTTCTCCTGGGGAGGGGTAACTGGCCTCAAAAGAGTTGTGGTAAGTGCCAACCTCCCAGTTGAATGTCTGTTGGGCAATGATCTTGAATCCTCAGTATGGTCAGAAGTGGAGTATAGGACTCATGCAGAGATGTTAGGCATATCAGCTCATGTCATTGCTGTGACCAGGTCACAGGCCAAAAAGTGCCAAACTGAACAGGCCTTGGATCCTGAAACTATGGACCAAGTGCCACCCAAGAGAAAGAGCAGTATGGTTAAGGCAGTGCCTTCCCCCCTGCCTACAAGTGAGGATCAGCCTTCTCAGGAAGCTGATTCTGAGACTCCTGAAGGAACTGTCCTATAAGAACTTGAACCTGACCAGGTTGAGTTTCTTGGGACAGGGGGACCTTCAAGGGCAGACTTGAGGCAGGCACAGTTAGACTGCCCCTCTCTTGAACCCCTCAGACAACAAGCTGCTTCTGAAGCTGCTGGGAATGCTACAGTTACCCATAGAGTTTATTGGGATGAAGGACTCCTTTATTCTGAGGGTAGAGACCCCAAGCCTGGTGCTTCCAGGAGGTTAGTCATACTCCAGGCCTTTAGGGGTTTCCTTCTTACCTTAGCCCATGATATTCCCTTAGCAGGACATCTACGCCAGAACAAGACTTCGGACAGGCTTGTCCCTCACTTTCACTGGCCCCATATGTCAGAAGATACTAAGGAATCTGAAAGAGACACGTTAGTATTAGATTCCTTACCTTAGAATATCCCCAGGCGTCAGACTGGATCCGGATACTTTTGCGTAGCAGTACCCTTGCGTGTCGGTAGGCGTCGTCTGCGGCTCCGCGTCCGGCGTCGGCGTCGGCGTCGTGGGCGCCGTGATGACGTCGTCGGAGTACTTAGACGCTGCCTCCGCGTGCTGACGTCAGTTCTTTTTTCCGAGCCAGCAAGCGCAGATCTGGAAAAAGCAGTAACCCTAGTCAATTTTTGACTAACTTTTTGATCGTTTTTTTGATCATTTCTCTAAGTCCTTCGATTCCGATTGGTGCCGTAGGGATGCCCGGCTTTAAGCACTGCGAGGATTGCGACCGCACGATGTCGGTCACGGATCCTCACCACCTGTTTTAACTTGTCTAGGCGTCGATCACGACGACAAGACCTGCTCCGACTGCCGGGCCCTCTCTTCGAAAGCCAGGCAGGAGCGGTCCCGCAGGCGACTCGAAGTCCGGCAGTCGGTCCCGCGCCGCGAGAGGTCTCGGTCCCACGGGAGGTCGAGGGACAGGTCGCGGGCTCGGAGCCACCTCAGCTCCGAGACTAGGCCGCACTCCTCCGGGTCGAAGTCGTCGTCAGGTAAGACGCACAAGAAGTCCAAGAGGCGTCATCGCTCTGCGGACTTCGCGCGATGCGGCCGGGGGTTCGGGTGACACCACCCACGCGGCTCCGTCGCGGGCGCCGCGTTCAGCTCCACACCCTCCGGTCCCTGGGCTCAACGCGACGCCGGGGGAGATCGAGCACTTCCTCATGGCCATGAGGAAACTCTCTCCTCCGACGGGCTCCGTGGCGCCTTCGGGCCCAGCGGACCAGTCTGGGGCCTCTAGCGGGTCGGGGGCATCGGCCCCGACGCCGCCGATGCCTTCGGGCCCGGCGCCGCAGGTTCCCGCTATCCCGACGCCGCTGGTGCCTTCGGGCCCAGCGCCGCAGGGTACAGCGGCCCCGGCGCTGCCGGCGCCTTCGGGCCCGGCGCCGCGAGACGCCGCTAGACCTTCTTCGGGATCTGGATCGTCGCCGGTGGACCTTACGACCTCCCCGGCGTCAGACCATCAGGTGTTGCCTCCGGCGCCGTCCTCGGGCGGCGCCGTCCCCGATGCCCCTTCATTCCTGTTCCGACGTCGGGACGGCCCCGGTGGGCGCCGCTCCAGACGTCGTTTGGAGAGTTTCACTTCTATGAGCAGGCCCCATTAGTTGATAACCCTGAGTTTCAGGAGATGGGTGATGAAGGGGATTGGGAGGGGTCTGAGGACCCTCTGACCCGAGAGTGTCAGTCTCATGAGGACTGGGCAGGAGACCATGGGGAGGCCAGTGGCCTGGACACCTCTCCAGACACTGGTTTTGTCTCCCCTCCTACCGTGGCTTCGGAGGAGGGGGCAACCTACAGTGTGGCTGCCTGGGCCTTGAGCTCCCCGTCGCGACCGTGAGGACTAATCTCCTCACTGAGGTCCTTAAACCGCAGTCAAGCTCGGCCAAGCCTCTGCTGCCCTTTAATGAGGCCTTGACCGACGTTCTTCTGGGCACTTGGTCCAAGCACGCAATAGGTTCGCCCGTAGATAGGAACGTGGCCAGACGCCACCGCCCAGCCCCGGGCGACCCATGTTTCCTGTCCACCCACCCTACCCCCGAGAGCCTGGTCATCCAGGCCTCCAATTCCCAGACCGCATTCCCGTCGGCACCGCCGGACAGGGAATCCAAGACGTACGAGCAGTACGGCAAAAAGATCTTCTCGTCCCTTAGTCTAGGACTGCGGTCTTCCAACACCGCATGCCTCTTGGGCCGCTACACCCACTCTCTGTGGGATACGGTTGCGGAAGTGCTGCCAGAGTGTCCGTTAGAGGTACGGGCCCAACTCGGCCAAGCCCTTGTGGAGGGCCGGGATGCAGCCAAATATTCTATACGGTGTGGGCTGGATACCACCGACTCACTGGGTAGAGCGATGGCAACGACGGTGGCGGTCAGACGTAACGCCTGGTTGAGACCATGCGCTCGAGCGCTTTAAGGACTCCAGGGCTACGGCCAAGTCCTTGGGCCTCTCAGCCCCGTGCCAGCAATCGGCTGCCTTTCATTCCTTTCGTGGCCACGGAAGGGGTGTACCCACATGTGCTGCCAGCCACGCTCCGCAGGGTAATACCCAACGCGGTGGCGGCCGTGGGAACCGCCGTCCCGGCGGTCGGGGACAACGGCGAGGTCAGTCCACACCTTCCCCCGCAGCATCCGCCTCAAAACCCTCCTAGTCCGTACTTTCAGGCCAGTGGGGGGCAGAGTTCGCCATCACCACCTCCACTGGCGCACCGTCACTTCGGACAGGTGGGTGCTGCAGATCGTCCGAAGGGGCTACTCCCTCCCCTTCGAGGCGACTCCTCCAGCCATGCCACCGCAGAACCACCGTGTATCGGGGGATCATTTGCGACTTCTGCAGGAGGAAGTTACGGCCCCCTTGGCCAAGGGGGCCATCAAGCGCGTTCCTGGGCCAGAAGTAGGGTGTGGTTGCTACTCCCACTACTTTCTGGTACCCAAGAAGGCCAAAGAGGGCCTACGCCCTATCTTGGACCTAAGGAACGTCAACGGCTTCCTCCAGAAGGAGAAGTTCAAGATGCTGACACTGGCTCAGGTCCTAGCTGCCCTGGACCCAGGAGACTGGATGGTAGCGTTGGACTTGCAGGACGCTTATTTCCACATCCCCGTCCTGCCGGCCCACCGACGCTACCTGCGGTTCACGGTTGGCCACGAGCACTTTCAGTATACCGTGCTCCCCTTCGGCCTTACCAGCGCCCCACGGGTGTTCACAAAGGTGATGGCGGTGGTGGCAGCTCATCTGCGCAGGTTAGGGGTTTCAGTCTTCCCCTACCTCGACGACTGGTTGTTGAAGGCGGGCTCGCCCCAGACAGTCGTCAGCCACCTCCAGACTACGGCAGATCTCCTGCACCGGCTGGGGTTCTCCATCAATGTGCCGAAGTCACACCTGTGCCCCTCTCAGAAGCTCCTTTTCATCGGAGCGGTTCTCGACTCGGCGCGGTTTCGGGTTTATCCAACAGCGGGTCCGGGATGTTCAGGCTCTGATTCCCATCTTTCAGCCGTTCTCCCGGGTCTCGGTCAGGTTGACGCTGCGGCTTCTGGGGCTGATGGCCTCCTGCATCCTACTGGTGCAACACGTCAGGTGGCGGATGCGGGCTCTGCAGTGGGACCTGAAGTTTCAGTGGGCCCAGCATCAGGGCAACTTGTCCGACCATGTCTTGATCTCGGAAGGCACTGCAAGGCAGTTGCAGTGGTGGCTCACGGACCGCGATTGGGTCAGCGGCAGATCCCTCTCCCTTCCCCAACCGGAGCACGTAGTTGTGACGGATGCGTCCCTCCAGGGCTGGGGAGGCCACATGGGAGAGGCGGAGATCAGAGGCCTCTGGTCTCCGGCGGAAGCCCGGCTCCACATCAACCTGTTGGAGTTACGGGCGATTTGTCTAGCACTGAAAGCATTCCTCCCCTCTGTCCGGGGGAGTGTAGTGCAGGTGTTCGCGGACAACACCACCGCCATGTGGTACTGCAACAAACAGGGCGGGGTGGGGCCGTGGACCCTTTGCCAGGAGGCTCTGCGCCTCTGGCAATGGCTGGAACGCCAGGGCGTGACCCTGGTGGCTCAACACCTGGCAGGTTCTCTGAACGCCAGGGTGGACGAGCTCAGCCGTCGGTGCATGATGGATCACGAATGGCGTCTGAACTCGGACGTGGCGCAAGGCCTCTTTCAGCAATGGGGAGAGCCTTGGTTAGATCTATTCGCCACCGAAGAGAACGCGCAATGTCATCAGTTTTGCGCCTTGGAATTTCCAAGGCGGCACTCGCTCGGAGACGCTTTTCGTCGCGAGTGGAGTTGCGGTCTGTTGTACGCCTTTCCGCCTATACCACTTCTGCCCAGAGTGCTGAAGAAGATCAAGCGCGACCGGGCCCAAGTCATCCTTGTGGCTCCGGACTGGGCAAGAAGATACTGGTATCCAGAGCTACTCAGTATGTCTGTCGATCCCCCGGTTCGCCAGCCTCTTCAGGAGGACCTTCTGTCGCAGCAGCAGGGGACGGTCCTCCACCCGAACCTGTCCAGTCTCCACCTCCATGCTTGGAGATTGAGCAGCGACAGTTGAGGCCATTTGACTTGCCTCCTGAAGTCTGTAATGTCATTCTGGCAGCCAGGCGTCCCTCCACAAAGTCGGTATACGCCTGCAGGTGGAACAGATTTGTGGCATGGTGCACAGCAAAGGCTGTGGATCCTCTTGCTGTCCCTCTCTCTGAGGTTCTTCTCTTCCTTCTTTCTCTTGCCCAGCAGGGCTCTGCTCTGGGCACTATCAAGGGCTACCTTTCTGCCCTTTCAGCCTTTCTGAGGCTGCCTGATCAACCTTCTTTGTTCAAGTCCCCTATTGTAAATAGATTTCTAAAAGGCATCACACACACACATTCCCTCCTGTTCCGTTTGTGATGCCTCAGTGGGACTTGAACCTGGTTCTTACGTTTCTGATGTGCGCTCCTTTTGAGCCATTTCACAACTGTCCTCTCCGCCTTCCTACTCTGAAGACAGCATTCCTGGTTGCCATCCCCTCTGCCAGGAGAGTGAGTGAGATCCAGGCTCTTGCTTGTACTCCACCTTTCCTTTCTGTCCATCCGGACAAAGTGGTGTTGCGTACTAAGCCATCTTTCCTGCCCAAGGTTGTCACAGCCTTCCACATCGGGCAGTCTATCACCTTGCCAACCTTCTTCCCGCCACCGCATCCCTCTAAAGAGGAAGAGCAGCTCCACCGTCTGGACCCAAAACGTGCGCTCTCATTTTATTTGGAACGCACACGCCAGTTCGGGGTGGATGACCAACTCTTTGTTGGTTACGTGGGCGCTAAGAAGGGGAAAGCGGTGCACAAGAGGACCATCTCCCGGTGGATCATCTTGTGTATCCAGGCATGCTACTCCTTGGCTAGAAAGGAGCCCCCTGTTGGCTTACGGGCTCACTCCAACCGAGCCACGGCGACTACAACTGGCCTGGGCCGGGGAGTGCCCTTACAAGACATCTGTCAGGCAGCTACGTGGGCCTCGCTGCACACGTTTGCAAGACACTACTGCCTCGACAGCCAAGTCCGGAGGGATGGCTTCTTTGGCCGTTCTGTCCTCCAGGACTTTCTGGTGTGATTATTGGTTCGCAGATCCACCACCGGGGTTGGTATTGCTGGGGTATCTATTCTAAGGTAAGGAATCTAATACTAACATGTCTCTTTCAGATGCACAAGTTACTACTTGTGTAACGACATATCTGTAAGAGACATTAGTTAGTATTCGATTCCTTACCGACCCACCCATCCTCCCCGTTCTGCGAACCGATATCTAGGGTTAGGGTTACCCCCTTTCAGGGCCCGAGTTTCAATGGCACCAGTGTTAGTTTTTAACATGGCTCTGCGTTTCTGGCGCGGAAAAGCTGTGTCTAAGAACTGACGTCAGCACGCGGAGGCGGCGTCTAAGTACTCCGACGACGTCATCACGGCGCCCACGACGACGGATGCGGAGCCGCAGTCGACGCCTACCGACGCGCAAGGGTACTGCTATGCAAAAGTTTCCGGATCCAGTCTGACGCCTGGGGATATTCTAAGGTAAGGAATCTAATACTAACTAATGTCTCTTACAGATATATCATTACACAAGTAGTAACTTGTGCGTTTTGACCCTGCTGTGTGACCTGCCAAGCTAGTGGCAAATCAGGTGGCACAACAAAGGCCCCACTACCTGTGGTGGGGGGTACCCTTTCAAAGAGTTGGGATTGACATTGTTGGACCAATGGATCCCCAAACAGCCTCTGGGCACAGGTTTATACTGGTGGTAGTGGATCATACCACCAGGTATCCAGAAGCTATTCTCCTAAGGACCACAACAGCACCTGTTGGGGCAAGAGCCCTCCTGGGAGTTTTCTCAAGAGTGGGCTTTCCAAAGGAGGTTGTCTCAGACAGAGGTGCAAACTTCATGTCTGGGTATTTGACTGCTATTTGGAAGGAGTGTGGTGTTAATTACAAATTCACTACACCCTACCATCCACAGTGCAATGGGCTTGTTGAAAGATTCAACAAGACCCTCAAGGGTATGATCAAGGGTTTACCTGAAAAGCTTAGGCGAAGAAGGGACATCCTTCTACCCTGCCTTCTGTTTGCTTACAGAGAGGTCCCACAAAAGGGGATTGGCTACAGCACTTTTGAGCTTTTGTTTGGGCATCCTGTAAGGGGACCCCTATGTCTGGTGAATGAAGGATGGGAGTTTCCTCTCAAAAAGACTAAACAAGACATAGTGGACTATGTACTTGGTCTCCGCTCCAGGATGGCTGAGTATATGAAGAAGGCTTCTAAAAACCTTGAGGCTAGCTAAGAACTTCAAAAAGCTTGGCATGACCAAAAGGCTGTGCTGTCTGAGTACCAGCCAGGACAGAAGGTGTGGGTGTTGGAGCCAGTGGCTCCAGCAGCACTACAGGACAAATGGTCTGGACCCCACACCATTGTTGAGAAGAAGGGAGAGGTCACCTACTTGGTGGACCTTGGAACCCCTAGGAGCCCCCACAGGGTGCTCCATGTCAACAGACTCAAAGCATATGTTGACAGGGCAGACATGGGCTTGCTCATGGCTACAGATGAGGGACAGGAGGAAGAGAGTGACCCTCTCCCAGACATGTTGACTCAGAACCCTGATGATGGTTCAGTTGATGGTGTGGCCTTAGCTGGCAGCCTCACTGACCAGCAGCAACAGGATTGCAGACACGTTCTAGTGGGATACTTGTAAAGCGCACTGTTACTCTACCCGAGTGTCCTGGCGCTGTAGACCGCTGGGGAACCCGTCCTGGTTTTCCCTGTGAGATGGTCCCTTTTCTGGGTATCTCCCGGGTGAAACCAGGCATCCCCGGCGTCTGTGGGGGGCCGTTGTAGAGATGAGGCAAGCTTAATGCCCAGAGTTACCGAGTGTGTTCCCTGGTTAGAGTAGGCACTGAGGCGAGAATTATCGAGTCCGTTGACCCTGGTCCAAGACCCTGCCGCGTCGGGAATTGAACCCTGGTCCCGGGCCGTTCTCTGCTTACAGGTCTGCCGCCTCTAACCAGTGAGCCACACCTCTCCAATACAGTCCTTTAGACATATGTTTTCATTGACACCTAGTCAGACTAACTGGTGCAACCATGAGGTGGACACTGGTGACAGTCTGCCTGTGAAGAGTAAGATCTACAGGCAACCTGGCCATGTCAGGGACTGTATAAAGACTGAGGTACAGAAAATGCTTGAGTTGGGAGTAATTGAGCCATCAGAGAGTCCCTGGGCCAGCCCAGTAGCCTTGTACCAAAACCACACACCCAAGATGGTAAGAGAGAGTTGAGGTTCTGTGTGGACTATAGAGGTCTCAATGCTGTCACTAGGACAGATGCTCACCCAATTCCAAGAGCAGATAAGCTCATTGATAGATTGGCTTCTGCCAAGTTTCTGAGCACATTTGATTTGACAGCTGGCTATTGGCAAATCAGGTTAGCTGAGGATGCCAAGGCTAAAACTGCTTTCTCAACCCCAGGAGGTCATTATCAATTTGTGGTGATGCCCTTTGGCTTGCAGAATGCACCTGCCACTTTCCAAAGGTGGGTGAACCAAGTCCTCACTGGGTTGGATGACTTTTGTGCAGCTTATCTTGATGATATTGCGGTCTTCAGCTCCACCTGGGAGGATCACCTGATCCACCTGAAGAAGGTTTTAGAGGCCCTGCAGAAGGCAGGCCTAACTATCAAGGTCACAAAGTGCCAGATAGGGCAGAGTAAGGTTGTTTACCTGGCCCACCTTGTAGGTGGGGATCAGGTTCAACCACTGGAGAGTAAGATCCAGACCATCAAGGACTGGGCTCCTCCAACCACCCAGACACAGGTCAGAGCTTTCTTGGGCCTGTCTGGTTATTACAGGAAGTTTATTAAGAATTATGGGTCCATTGTGACACCACTTAATGTATTGACTTAAAAGAAGATGCCAAAAAAGGTTCAGTGGACAGTTAGCTGTCAAAAGGCATTTGATGACCTGAAGAAAGCCATGTGCTCTGCACCTATCTTGAAGAGTCCTGACTACTCCAAAGAGTTTATTGTCCAAACAGATGCTTCTGAGTTGGGGGTGGGAGCTGTGCTTTCACAACTTAATGTAGATGGTCAAGACCAGCCCATTGCTTTTATTAGCAGAAGGCTGACCCCTAGAGAGAAACGTTGGTCGGCTATTGAGAGGGGGGCCTTTGCTGTGGTTTGGGCCCTGAAGAAGTTGAGGCCATACTTGTTTGGCACTCACTTCAATATTCAGACAGACCATAAGCCCCCTCTTGTGGCTAAATCAGATGAAGGGTGAGAATCCCAAACTGCTCAGGTGGTCCATTTCCCTACAGGGGATGGACTTTACAGTGGAGCACAGACCAGGGACTGACCATGGCAATGCAGATGGTCTCTCCAGGTACTTCCACTTAGAACATGAAGACACAACTGGTCAAGGTTAGTCTAGTGTCCCTGCGTTGGGGGGGGGGGGGGGGTTATGTAGGAGAGTAGGGTCTGCTTTCCTATGGTCACACCACTTTTTGCTTTTTGCTTCACTGGTTTTCGACTTAGATGTGGCTGTGGGCCTGCTAATCAGAACCACAGCCCTGCTGTTCTCTCTCTAAATTCACACCATGTACTTTATGTACATCACCAATTGGGATTTGGGTCACTCTTGTGAGTCCCTGTACAGTGTACTATAGGTACCCAGGGCATAGGTGCACCCAAGGCCTACCAGGGGCTGCAGCATATCTTTTGCCACCCCTGGCTGGCCATCCAAACTGACACAACTGGCTGATCACTCAGCTGGGGCAAGGTCATGTAATCACCCCTTGCTTAGATATAGTATTCCTATATCTAACCTTATATATAGACACATATGCACCTATAAGTCACTCCTATGGCAGGCATTAACAATCCTGAAGGCAGAGTGCTTGGTTTTTTGTGAGATGGTGCTCTAGCATGAGCTGAGCCTGTCTGCAGCTTTCGGAACCATGTCCTTATAGCTGTTCTATGATATAGCCATACCATATACTCTTAAGTGCATTATAATCCTCGCGGTTAAATGCTAACTTTGGTTAGGCTTTATCAAAACATGTTGTGTAAGATGTCATACGCTTTGGAATACTACCCCCTCGCCAGTTCTGGCGACGGGGGTAGCATTCCACCCTTCTAGAGGGCGAAGACATGTTGTTCCTACTAATCCTGGTTAAAGTTAACCAGAGCCTCAGCATCACAAAATGGATGCTGCTGCCACAGACACAAGTCTGACCTCCTGCTGCTGGGAGTCCTTCCAGCGAGGGAGGCTTGGACAAGACAGGCTATAGTGTATTGGGGCAGGGAGGGCTGAATGAAATGAGACACTGCCTGGGGCACACAAGGTGTCCCATGCATAGTCCAGTTCAAACCTGTGCTGGGGTACTCCAGCCCCAGCTCTGGCGCGAAACTGGACAAAGGGGAAGGGGTGTAACCACCCCCTTCCTGGGTCCCACCCATAGGAGGGACCAAGCAGGTAATCCAGCCCCTTGAGTCCCAAGACTTTAGATTTTATCCTGACTGAAACAAAACTCTGGACCTTGGATGATCTACTGTGCAAGAAGACGACTGAAGAATCTCCCTTGTGGTCAAGGAGTGACCACCCTGCACAAGCAGGTACCATCCAGCGATCAACCGTTTACTTTGTCGACGCTCCCGCCCGAGCACAGAGCCTGACAAGACCCAGACTTCCAGACATCCAACAGCCCGATCCACAGTCATAGCAGAGCTGAGACCCGTGGAGGCGACGAGAGACGTGGGACTGGCCATCTTGGAAAGTCAGCAAATTGCTTTCCGTGCAACTTCTGAGGCACCCTCGAAGTTGTGCACTGGGGATTGAGAAGCCCCAGCCCCGAGCACCAACTGCACCGAAGATCAGCCCTCCACACTCCACGAGTTCTGCGTGGGGCCCTTCTGCATTTTCCTGCTAGACGCGTCTGTCCGGTCACTTGCCCGTTGGCTAGTGGCCTCTGTAACGACGAAACCTTTGATTCACATTGCTGGTCTGGTTGCACCAGACTGGCCCTTGCTTCCCTGAAAAGGAGAAGGCCATCAGGCCTTGCTGGCCTGATCAAGAAGCCATCTTCGATTCCTGCGTGGGTTGCCTTTGCGACTCCAATCCGGAAGGCGACAGCGAGAGCCTTCGTGGGACAGTCCGTATCCAGCTCCAGGTCGTCGTCGACACCTCCTGGTCCACGTGGCTGCAGAGACAAGCTTCACGACATCACCTGATTGCTTCGCGACATCGCCTGGTTCCTTCCTGGTCACTGGCTAGTGACCCAGACTCAGTCCCCTCTGCTTTCAGGTACTCTTCATCCTCGATCCGCCCTTGGATCCAACAGGACACTTCTCTCCTAGTCGCCTGCAGCATCTTTCTCCAAGGCTCCATAGGAATCAGCGACGAAACCAGACACACTTTGACACCTATGCACCCGCTTCCTGTGGGTGAGGTAACACGAGTATTTCGGTACTTCTGTGGGTATTGACTATCCTAGTGTCCTAGTTTCAAGTAGCTTTTCCCTAGTCCATCAGGAAGTGTCCTAAAAGAACTAGTATTATATCCAATTCTTTCGTTCCCATTCTAACTCTATGGTAACTCGCGTGCGTGTAAAGACACTGCACGCGCATCCCGTGGGCCTCCTGCTCCCTATCCTTTGGTAGTACAGTGTAGCCCCAGCGATTCTCCAGGCCCTAGGCCTTTCCTTTGTTCGTGACGTGGTTCTTATACCACTATTTTAGTATATGGTTCTTAGTGCCCCTAGGGCATTACTGTATTTTGTGCAACTTATTGTATTTTAATTAAGTATCTTGTTATGTGCTGGTGCCTCTGACCTCATAAAGAGTTCAGAGGATTGTGTTAGTAATAAATACATATATATTTTGATATACAACCTGTGTGGTGTCCTTTCACTTGGTATTGTGGAGAAGTGTGGCTCAATGGTTATAGCAGGCAGACCTTGATGCAGAGCTCTGGCCAGGGACCAGGGTTCGATTCCCGCCTCGGCGGGTCTCCGGCTCATTAATTCCCCTGACTGGATATTCTCGCCTCAGTGCCTGTTCTGATCATGGGTCCCACGCTGCAACTCTGGGCAATAGCTTGCTTAGTCTCCACAACGGCCCCAAAAGCGCTGGGATGCCTGGCTGCACCTGGGAGGGTGCCCAGGAGTGGAAAGCCAGGAAGGGTTCCTAAGCGGTATACTGACAGCGCCGGGACACCTCCGGTGGAGGTAGCTGTGCGCTTTACAAATTCCGACATTTACAAATTCCGACATTTACATTAAAGGGATTGCATATGGTAAAACAGCTGGCTAACATGCCCTCTTGAGTTTAGCCTAAGACTGCTTTGTCCATGCTACCACTAGGATAGCTGGTCTATAAGGTGGACTTTACAACCGTCACCATAAGGGTTGTTTGGACTGGTGCAAGGTGCTCACTAGAATAGTGAACATCATATACCCGGCCAACTTCTCACAACGGGTCTCGAGCTGCAAAAGAAGGGTCGCCCTTCCCAGCACGGGCAGCCCCCGACACCCTTCTGCTTCACCAGGATGAAGTTGGGGGACCAAAGCAGCCCCTAAAACAGGAGAATCAGTGGGGTTGGTGCAGAGCTACAGGCTTCCTTCTTCATCGGCTTCAAAGCCACGCCCCTCGTTTCTAACAATCATGTTATTCAAAACATACTTTTGTTGTCTGTGACACCAGTTTAACACAGCTAGCTTTCTCACATACAAAAAGAAGACCGGAAGCAGAATCTAAACTAATTTTTAGGCATGGGAATAAATGTAAATAAATGTGCAAATATCATTTATGTTAATAGCAAAGTCATTTATGTACTTAATCATTTATGTTAAATTCTGATTGCAACACCACAATCCTCTCTGCTTATTACAATCAAATGTGATTTAGATTGGGGGTGGGGGGAAGATTTACTAATTTCATGCATCGCAGCAAGGCAACTTCGGTGTTGCATAAAAGAAAGATATCAGAAATGCACCATATTTACAAAGGTATGGCACATTTCTGCTGCCTTCCTGCAATGGTTCTCTTTGTGCTGCCTAGTGCCAAAGTAGCCACTCTTGCACCATGTACAGGCGGGATTGAAGGAGCATCTCCATGCACAAAAACAGTACTTAAAGGTATGTTCCTTTTTCTATGTGTGATGCGTAATGCATCACACACAGAAAAAAGTAAGTAATATTTCTCCTCATTATACCTAGATCTGGGACGAATAACGAATAGTAAAAAAAAAAGGACTATTTCTCATCATTACACCCGGGTCTTGGAGGTGTATAATGTTTGACACATCCCCAGGTTTTCAACTCCTCGTTAATCTGGGAATGTGCCAAAATCCAAGGGTGGACATGTGGGAACGCCCACACTCCACCCACGGAACGCCTTCCTGCGCTGCTTTACAGTGCTTCAGATTTATTAAACCATAAAGAGTCAAGGTGGCGTTACGTGGCTTAGTAAATCCTACTTAAGGGCTTGCATTACCTTTCGTGAAGTAAAGGGCAATGTAAGCCCTTAGTAAATTTGGCCCTGGGTCTTTAAAGTTTTTTGTTGGGGGTCTGCTTCTTCTGAAGTGACCACTCCTCTGCTCTCTTCTTCATGTTTAAAGCAGTCTGTTCCTGCAGGAATAACTCTAAAGCTGATAGCGTCACAACATGTCAACCACATGGCCCCGGGCCCCAGTGCTACACATTATGATTCCCTTATGATCCCCTTCCCCTTCTCCTTCTTGAAATGTTCTCAGGCCCCTTCATTGTGACCTCTCACTGAATCGAAGACCACCCTTTGAAGTGTACAGGGGATGCCTGGCTCTTCCCGCTCAAATGTGTGCCTCTCCCAGTTTACAGGAATGCAGCAATACACTAATCTGTCTGGCGGGGGATTTCTCTACCTCTTCCCCATGTTTCATCATGCAATCCTGGGTCTCCCAACATGGAACCCATGGCCCCCCAAGATTTGTACCACTCACAGGCACACAGACACCCAAGTGCATGTATACAACCTACACACGCTGGACAGCACTGCATCCTTCATATATTGTACCACTTATAGGCACACATGCATACACTTAACATTCACGCACCGCCCAGCACCACATCCTCAATGTATTGTACCACTCATAGGAACATACATATCCAGCACATGTATTCACCATACACGCACTGCTAAAGACAACATCACCCCTGTATTGTACACCTCCCAGGCACACATATACCCACCGCAGATACACCACTCATGCCTTGCGCAGAACTACACACCAAACTGATGTAGGCCACAGGTTAAGCACACAGCAGTGGAACTTTAAAAACTAGTGAGCCCACAGGCATCTCTCAAGTAACATAGGGTAATAAGGAGCTGTTCACTCCTACTGATCACTACATGATATGCTGCCACCAATGTGCTTGTACTGCTTATCACCTTGTGAAGGCAGAAGCCATCTACCACTGTGAAAGTAGTGTTTTGGGCGCCCCTCTAGATCCAACAAGACTGCAATCCGTAAGACAGGCCTATTTCATTGTCATAAGGCACACACATGAGCCGTGTTTGCCTAGGACAACAAAAATCTACTTTAGTGTAGGAAAGTAGGATCTGCTTCTTATGGTTACCCCCACTTTTTGCACACCAGCCTATCTGCTTTCTCCCTTAAATTGCAACATATGTACTTTGATACAACCCTTGATTGGATACTGGGGTACCCTTATCAGTCCCTAGTATATGGTAAAATGTACCCAGGGCATGGGTACCCCAGAGGTCTCCCATGGGGTGAAGCATGTATTATGCCACCTATGAGAGGCCATGCGCAATGGAACCTCAGGTATGCTACTGCAGCCTGTGTAAGGTGATGCTTGCAACAATTACCTTAGATATAGGTTCACTATATCTACATGTCACTACACCTAAAACTTTATAAGTCACCCCTATAGCAGGCCTAAACAATCCTGAAGGCATGGTGCTGGGTTTTACGTGAGAGGGTGCTCCTGCATGAGCAGGGCCCCTCTGCAGCCTTCGGAGACCATTCTCCCGGATTGTCTGCGACACAGCCTGACTTATAGGTAGAGGTGCATTATAAACTTGCGGTAAATGCTATCTTGAAAACGACTGCAACTAAGTATGTCGTGTTTGGTGTCAAACACCTTGGAATCATAGTGTGGCAGGTATGATTCCTCCCCCTCAGAACCGAGGTTCTGGGGGTACCTAAGTCTACCGGTCCCAACTTTCTCGAGCCTTACAGCACAAAATGGATGCTGACAGCCACATACGCGAGCCTGCCATCCTTCTGCTGAGCCAAACTCGAGCAGGGTAAGGCAGTACAATAGGCATCCTGTCCAGGTGAGGTATTACCACCTCCCAGACAGAATTTAGTGTATTGGGGCTGGATGAGTGCACTGTCTCAGTGCCAGAAAGTCTGCATGAGGGGCACATTTGGTGTCCCTGTGCATAGTCCAGCTCAAACAAGTTCTGGGAGCCATTTACTCCTGCTATGGCGCAAAACTGGACAAAGGATATGGGAATAGCCTCCCCCCCCCTGTCCAGACCCTCCCCTAGGAGGGTACCCTGAATCTGACCAACCCTTTCCCGTGGGTAGAAAATGGGTTACCTGGCTACAGGATATTAGATTTTATGTGGACAAAATTCTGCAAGCAGAAACCACTACACTTGGACCGTCTGGACACGCTGGACCTTCCTTGGGCTCGACTTCCCTTGCTGTCGAAAGCCTCGGCAGTGGCGGGGATCCATGCAGGACCCTGTGGACCTCCAAGACATCAGAAGTATTTCCCTTGGGGTGAAGGAGTCACTAACCGGCATTCGCAGGCACCATAACGCATCTGACCGGTCTGCTGATCCTGAGCTCCTGCGGACTCCAAAGGCTCCAGCAACAAAGGAGGTGGGTTTCTGAAGGTCTGCGAGTTCAAACTGCCCTCTCACCGAGTTTGAGTCCAGTATCCCTCGTGGGGGCCGCATAACCCATACCACTGTGCACCGCGTTCACTTGCAGCTGCATATGCTTGTTGCCGTACAACAATTCCGTGCATTGGGTCATTTGTAGCCCTGAGCCCAGCGTATCTTTTCTACAAAGGACTCCAGCATCCTCGCACTCTGTACCCTGCTAGCTGGTATCCTGTGAAACCGCCTGAGGTCTCCTCGCGACTCCTGTGCCTCCGGCCTGTGGGTCCACTTGAGGGTCAACACCGCTGTTCTTGGGCTCCCCAGGTGCTCCAGGCCTGCCCTGACTCCCCTTGCTGTGGTGAGTCTCCTGGTCCTTGCTGGGCCAAATCGACACTGAACTTGACCATCCTCGTTGGTGGTCCTGCCGGACACGACCCCTCGGCACCCAACAACCTTCGTGGGACAGCTCGAATCTGGTTCCTGGCCATCCTAGACGTCTCTTGGTCCCTGCAGCTGAAGAGTCAAGATCCCCAACAACGCACCCAAAGACCCGACATCAGTTTGCATTCGTCTACCGAGCCCCTGGTCACTACAAAGTGACCCAGACTTTGTCCCCTCTGCTTTCAAGTCCCTTTCTACAAGAATCCACGTTTGGATTCCACCGGACATTCTTCTTACTTCCAGCAGCAGCATTTCTTTGCAGACTTCCATAGAGAACAACAAGGGTTTCCTATGCACCCAGCTCCTCTGGAATAGGTAACTCTGATACAAAGGTATCCACGGATGGTGTGGCTCTCCAACCTCTCAAATTCCAAGGGTTGTCTTCGTAATTTGTTGAGAAAAGTCTTTAGTCTTTAATGTTATGTATGTTATGTTATGAATATTTGTACAGCGCAACAGCTGCCCCAGCAAAGGGGCGTCCTGGCGCTATGAGAAGGCAAACACAACACAACATCAGTCTGGCGCAGAGAAGAACCTAAATTTAGACAAACAATAAGGTTTTGATAGCGCGTCTAAACTGAAGAAGGTCATCAATTGCCCGAGTCTCAAAAGAGAGGAGGTTCCACCACTTCGCTGCCAGTACTCGAAAGGAGCGGCCGCCAGTTCTACTCAGCCTGAAGCGTGGAACCACTGCCAAGTTCTGGCCCAAAGATCTCGGAGTCCGCAAAGGGACATAAGGAATTAAAAGATTCGCCAGAATTTGGGGAGACATACCTTTGAGGATTTTAAATGCCAGGCAGAGAACCTTGAATTTAATCCTCTGAGTTACAGGGAGCCAATGAAGCGAGTGCATCGTCTTGGAGACCGAGCACCGTCTAGGCAAACCTACCACTATTCTGGCCGCAGCGTTTTGAACTCGCTGCAGCCGAATCAGTTCAGCCTGATTTATCCCGGCCAAGAGCGAGCTGGCGTAGTCCAGTCGAGACAGTACTGATGCCTGAACCACCAGCTGTCTGGTGGGGGCATCAAAGAATCTCATTATAGGCCTTAGTCCTCTAATAACGCCATAGCAAGAGGCCGCCACCCTCTTGGTGTGGCAGATAAAACTAAGTGTTGGATCAAGCCAAACCCCAAGATTTTTTTATCTCCGATACCGGAGAGGGGGTCACACCCAGTACAGAAGGCCACCAGTGGTCGCCCCACAACCCCACTTGCTTGCCTACCACCATGACCTCTGTCTTCTTGGTGTTCAACTGGAGACAGTTAGAGTTCATCCAATTGGCCACTGCCCGTAAGCCGTCCCGGAACCTGAGGGCCTCCACATCAGAGTCCCCACTCAACGTGACCGCCAGCTGCGTGTCATCAGCATATGAGACCATCGTCAGGCCCCATTGCCTGACGACCGCAGCCATCGGTCTCACGTAAAGATTAAAAAGAGTGGGGCTCAACGAAGACCCCTTTGGGACCCCCAGAGACAACGGGTACGGTTTAGACTTGCCAGGTGGAATCGCAACCTGGAACGACCTATCCGTAAGAAAGGATCGAAACCAGCATAGGGCAGAGCCCTTGACTCCTACTTCCTCCAGTCGCTGAAGTAAGATCCTGTGCGATACAGTGTCGAACGCGGCACTCAGATCTAATAATAATAGTGCCGCTGTCCGACCCGCATCAAGCACAGATCGCAGATGTTCGACCATGGAAAGTAGGGCCGTCTCCGTGCTGTGGCCCACACGGAACCCATTCTGAGTTGGGTCTAAGATGTTAGCTCTGGTAAGATGGTCTGCCAGGATACCGTTCACATGGGCCTCAGCAACTTTTGTGGCCCAGGGAAGCAAGGAGATCGGGCGGTAGTTCTCAGGTTTGAGAGGATCGAGGGTAGCCTTCTTCAATATGGGTGTGACTATGGCCTGCTTCCACCTAGTAGGCACTACACCTGAGGATAATGACAGGTTGATTAAAGACAACATCGGAGTGCTGCATAGCGGCAGCATAGTCCTAAGCTGAGCCGGTTTAAGCGGATCTGCAGGAGAGCCCGACTTAATTTTTAAACTCAAGTGATCAAAAGCCTCCCTTGTCATGGAAGGCAGGGTGTCGAGACACTCACTATCTCTCACGACACAGCTGTCTCGCACTAAATTGGACGAGACCATAGGGAAGGTTCGATATGTGGCTTGCACCTTCTCGAGAAAAAAAGAGGCCAGACCCTCACAATGGGAATCTGAACATATTTCTACAGCCGTTGTCCTCTTAGCCACTAAGTCCTTTAAAACTTTGAATATACGTTTCGAGGGGTTAGGGCTATTCAGAAACTCCTGAGCATAATAAGCTGCACGGGCTCTGCATACCGCTCTGTGGTAGATCTTAGTTTTAGCAAAGTAGCAGGCCTTAAGCTCAGGATCAAATGATTTTCTCCAAAGCCGTTCAGCCTGCCTACAGGCTCTTTTAAGGGATGCTAAGGCATCGTCATACCAAGGGCTATGCTCTTTAGCGCCCTGTTTAGACCATACCAAAGGGATCAAAAAGTCCAGAGCGCGAGAAATCCACACACAGAAAGCGTCGTACCCATCATCGACATTAATGACCGGGCCCAGGGGCGCTTTCTCCAAAAAACGATAAAAGTCTTCCAGTTTTAATTTATTCCATCGGCGTTTAAGGATTGTTTTATCCTTAGATATAAAAGGAGGATCGGACATAGAGACAACCATCTTCACCAGCATATGATCGGTCCAAATCAACTGAATGGGACAAAGTACTCTAATACCCTCTAAGTTGGTAAAAAACGGGTCAAGTATGTGGCCATCTCGATGTGTAGGAGAGGTCACCAGCTGGGAAAACGGCAAGGCCTCTAGATCGGCAGAACACCACTCCAAGATGGCGCCCAAAGAGTGAACACCACTCCAAGATGGCGCCCAAAGAGAATCCCACCCCAGGAACCGGACCCGCCTGAACAGCGGTGAGGAGCCGATTAAAGTGCAGGTAAGGGGGGCGTAGAATAAGTCCCGTTAAAACCTGGGAAAAATGCAACAAAAAATGAACTAAAATAGATACCAGGTTAGTTAAAATAGTAGCGAGGCACAATGAGGCGCAAAGCGCGATGCAGCGCGCGAATACCTTCTCAGGGAAGACCACAAGGCAGGTCGCCTTAAATAGGCGTCCCTCCACTCAGCTGGAGCGCTAGAACGCTCATCAGTGACAACCCCGGAGAGTGAACACCACTCCAAGATGGCACCCAAAGAGTGAACACCACTCCAAGATGGCGCCCAAAGAGTGAACACCACTCCAAGATGGCGCCCAAAGAGAATCCCACCCCAGGAACCGGACCCACCTGAACAGCGGTGAGGAGCCGATTAAAGTGCAGGTAAGGGGGGGTAGAATAAGTCCCGGTAAAACCAGGGGAAAATGCAACAAAAAATGAACTAAAATAGATACCAGGTTAGTTAAAATAGTAGCGAGGCACAATGAGGCGCAAAGCGCGATGCAGCGTGCGAATACCTTTTCCAACTGCGACTTCCCCATTGAATTGTACGGGGCACGAAGTTGTGTTCTCACTCTGCACCCGTCCTCCGTGGGGTCCCGACTTACTCACCTTGGGTGGTTCCTTGGGGTCCCAGCAATTCTACACCTTCTAGACTTGGTCTAGTCCCGAGTCGTGGTTTTTATACCACTATTTTGGTGTATGGTTTGATCTCCCCCTGGATCCCACTGTGTATTGTGCTACTTACGATTGATTCTTTGCAACTGTATTATTTGCATAGTGTTATATCCTCATGTAGAGGATACTACAGAGTGTTATATATAATAAATAAATATTTGTATAACTACTATGTGGTTTCCCTTTCATTTAACCAATACTATAAGGTTTACATTCCTCGAAGACTCAGCCTGAAGCTTGCTCTCCATAGCTACCACTAGGATAGCTTTCTATAAACCTCTATTTAACCTTATCACCATAAGGGTTATTTGGACTGGTAGAAGGTGCCCACTTTAATTAGTGGACATCATATACCAGGCCAACTTCTCACAATTAGGGATCCAGATATTAATAAAGTTGGGCACTCAGTGCATGGGTGCACATCAATTACCATGCAGAGGACTTTTCTGTACCAACAATCAGAATGCCAACGGTTGTGCACATGATATGAATGCAATCTAGATCATTAAGTCACTGAGGTCAGCACCATAACAGTTGAGGATTTTAACACCCAGTGCAAAGTCTGTTTATGACTCTTATGCATGTATGTTTTCAAATTTAACAAGAAACACCAAGACTTTCGCCTCATTCTTGCCAAAGAATACAATTCTACCGGTTATCTGGGATCATAATTTTTGTTTCCCTCGTTTACCAGAAATTGTAAAATATAATGGGAATGTGTGCTTTTCGAGGTGGACAATTCCAATACACTTTCAAATGTATAATATAATGCTATAAGGGCCAAATAATACATCTTTAATCTGGCCTAATTTGAATAGTTTCTTCGGTATTGATGTGTACATATACACATACACACACACACAAGTATGCACAGACACATACATTTCAGAGCCTACTGTTTATTAAGAATCTCATTAGTGTGGCGACACATCAAGATTATGATTTACTCCACCGATGAAGCTGAAATCACATCATCCTTCATGCAATAAGGGCGGTTTCTTTTTTTCATCCAGCTTTTCAACTACTGAGCCATTATATTTTGAATCGTAAAGTATCTCTAGGAAGGAAACTTCAAAAAAGATACTTGATTACTCCATGGAGGAAAAGATCAACATTATAACACTTGCTAACAAATGACAGTTCCCATGTCCTCTTTCAAGTCTTCCTTCCCCTAAGATGAGATGATATGAAATGCATGTTTTCGTTTTTTAAATACACTTTGAGCGTAACCGTGAAATTGACTGTTAGGTCCGCGGTTTATACATCACGAACATAGATAAGATTATTGAGACCTATGTTTTTCCTTTCTAATGGAAAAACAGTGTTATTGGTTTCTTGTAGATTACACCAAAATAGATTTGATTTTTCTTTAACTGCATGCCTGTAGCTAAGCAGTCATCGAGGAAACAGGACCCCAGTGATAAGTAACTAGAGTGGAAACCATTACACTACTGCCAAACAGCTTGTAGACTGCCCTTCTGCCTGCTCCCCACATAATAAGTTACACTCCTCCAGTTGGCAAGATCCATCACTGAGGAATGGAGCAGGAGGTTGCTGGGAAGTTTATATAATATCCAACTATCCCTCTCTCTGTATATAGATAACTATATCTCTATATATGTAGTCCTTTCCATCGCTCTTCTTTATGGTGAAATCCAATATTGGATGGCGACCATGTTGCTCTGCGTGCACACAAGGATGTTCAAAGCAGATTGCTTACCTGTGTTACCTCATTTTTGTTTAAATCGTTTTATTAACATTTTCGTATTTTCATACAACATACACAGTGCGTCAGCACCCTGTGGGGCAATAACAAAGTTAAGCAGTTCGGCATACAATCCATCTTTTTAATAGAAAAGCTATTGGATGAGTTAATGGAAATAGTTCAAGGATTGTCCAAGCAATGACTGCGGCCATATCTTGTCAGGCATTGTGATGTACCATCTCGTAGCCCTCTTAGCTGTGGTGCAACATTTAATCAAGCTGTGGCCGTAGGGTACCAACAAAATGAGGGCAAAATAACCATGGAGAGATGGGATAGTCGCCTGTAACCCACTGCCGCATGTGCTAAAAAGAGGGAGTGGGGGGAGAACGACCATGTTAGAGCCGACTGACAGAAACTCTGTGAAGTGAAATCATGTTAGTATGTGAGGCCGGTTCTGTGTGCGTGTACTACCAATTGCTAAGCGCCGGGTTCCTCATCTTGCTTCCTGCCCTGGGGCTCATCCTCCGTGACATTATCCATGCCCTGCTATCTCAACACCATAGCATCCTAGTGGTGTGCCAGCAGAAACGTACGGATCCCTAGCAAGTCCTCTCGACGTAATGCAACCCCCTCTGCCCTGGCCCAATTAAGTAAGGAGCGTCGCCAGGCTATGATGTGAGGGGCCGTTGGGGACTTCCACCTTTTGGTGATTGGGAGTTTAGCCACTATGAACCCCAGATCAAGGAAACGGGTAGCTGCTCTGTGTTTCTTACTCCTACGAAATAAATGCAGTATGTGTGCCTCCCAGAGAAGTGGGATGTCTCGGGAGGTGCAGGTAGCTAGTGCATATGTCACATTCGCCCAGCATTCGCGCAAGTCAGGGCAGTGCCACAACATATGTAATACATCTGCATTTACTAAGCGGCACCTAGCGCAAGCTGCATCTGATCTAGAAAAATATTTATTGATTTGGGCTGGGGCAAGGTATGCCCGATGCTATATAAAAAATTTGATTTTCTTAAAGCGCTGATTGAGTGGAATATGTGTCGGACCTCCCAGAACGGCCAGCCATTCCCTGTCCGTAAATACTTTACCCAGAGGCTCCTCCCAATGTTGTCTCAGGGAGGTCAGGTCAATTTCTGTGTGCTGGTGGAGTGAGGACGCAAACTAACGAGTCAAGTGCCCCCCACTTCCCATCACATGCAGGTACTGTATCTTATGGTGCATGGGCGGTTCCTGAGCAACACTACCCACTTAGAAGCCAGCTAGGTTATAATCACCCGATGTAATAAGAACTGCCACGGGTACATGTTCTCTTCCGGCATGATTTCCTGGTATGGAATGAGGGAGCCATCCCGGTAAAGGTCTCCCAGTTCCTGAATACCTTCTGTGTGTCAGTGACGAATTTCAGTTGCTGTGGTGTATATGTCCCCTCGTGGTGTACTCAATAATGGGATGGCGGGGCATAAGGTATGAGAGCCTTGGTGAGGAAGAGGCTCCTACGGAAGCACTTAAAAGCTATAGTGGGTAGGAGCACACCTATAGGCCTAGGCTTTGTGAATGGGTGAAAGATTTGTAGTAATGTCTGGTGCGGGATTGGAGGCTGCAGTGAGGCCGTGTCTCCTAGATACCGGGATGATAGCCATCGGGCAATCCACTGGAACAGGGAGGCCAAGTAATAGTGTACAAAATTGGGAACCGTTAACTCCCCTTGGTCTGTGGATAAATAACGATTTCCCATAAATACTCAGTGTCTGGATGTTCCCCATATAAAGTCTCTTATTATCCCTTCCCATTTTCTAAAGAAGGGTGGGGAAATAATAATAGGAAGGTAGTGATATAGTAAAGGAGACGAGGGAGAACTATAATTTTTACAAGGGCTACCCTACCCGAGATTGCCAGTGAGAGGGTCTTCCAGAAGTTAATTTGTGATTGAATAGCTGTAGTAGCTCTGACTACGTTCTCCTCGAACAGATCCTTCCTAGTACGGTATATGGGCACTCCTAGATATCTAAAGAGGTCAGTGCACCACAGCATACGCACACGCCTCATGGAATACCCTGGGTCAGGGGTCGTCTGCAGAAATGGAGAGAGAATAGATTGCCAGGCATTAACGCGCAGGCTCGAAGCCTTGGCAAAGTATGATAAGGCCTGATCCAAGGAGGGCGGGATGTCGTGAAGGTCACGTACGTACAGCAGTAAGTCATCTGCATATAGCGAGATAAAGTGCAAACCATCCACCAGTGTAACTCCCATGTCCACGTGTGCGCGATGTGCGCCGGCAGTGGTTCCACCACCGGCTCAAAGAGGAGAGGGGACACCGGCCATCCCTGTCTAGTTCCCCGCCGTACCTGAATGAGATCTGATAAGTAGGGGCCTGTCCGAACATGGACGGATGGGCACCTATACAGCAGCTGAACTATACGGAAGAAATAAGGCCCTATACCGTACCGGCTAGGCAGGCGAAAAGGAAATTCCAGTCAAGCAAATCAAATGCCTTCTCAAGGTCTAGCACTAGGCAGCCCGATCAAGGCCATTGGAAGGCGGCATACTCGGCTACCCGAAAGTACAAGCGGATATTTAGAGCCGTGTTTCGTTGACGGGCGAAACCCTTCTGGTCAGGGTGGACCAAGGCGAGAACAAGGGGCACCAGGCGATTAGCTGAAACTTTCGTTAAAATTTTATAGTCAACATTTAATATCGCTATCGGTCTATATGATCCGGGGAGGTTAGATCTTTCCCTGGCTTCAAAAGGGAAACCACGTTAGACGCACACATCGAGGGTGGTAAAGCCTGGTCGTCAATTGCCAAGGCGTACAAGTAGTGCAGACGAGGCACTTGAGTCTCTGTGTATGTTTTTAGAAATTCAGTGGGAAGCACGTCGAGTCCTGGCATTTTCCAGATGCCAGGGACTGCAGTGTTTCACGAATTTCATCCACTGTCAGGGGGGAGTTTAGAGCGAGTAATTGGTCAAGCGTCAGTGTGGCAGCTCCACATTGGAGAGGAATGGCTCTATGTAAAGGCTGTACCTAGTCAGCTGAGCCGAATATAACCCGGTGTAGTGCGCTGTCATTGCTGCGTGAATGTTTCTCTGTGTACAGGTCCTACGGCCCATTTCATCCATCAGAAGCTGTATGGGGCGCTTAGGGGGTTCTTGTCTAATTAGGTAAGCCAGCAGTTTGCCCGCCCTAGCTGCTGTAGAGGGAGAACGAGCCGAATGCGCCATGAAATTGTGACATCGTAGTCTTTCTACTAGCGCTTCCCGCTCACCATGGGTGACATCAAGTTGCTTTTGCCTATCAGGTCGGTCGATGACCTGTTCTCCTAACCGGAGCAATTGAGGATCAATGGCCGAAAAGGATGCATCAAGCTGTTTACTGACACTCCACGTGTGCGGAAGGCAATGCCCCATTGTCACCATTTTAAATGCCTCCCATTCAGTCAATACCGAGTCCACCGAGTCTACATTAAGATCAAAGTATCCAATCACTGCAGACTCCAGAGAGCTCTGGAACGCTGGGTGCTCCAGCACTGCCGTCTTTAGAGGACAAGCTGGAATTGGGGACATATCGGCCTCCCACAACAGGTGCATTATTTGCGGATTGTGATCCGAATGCGTCCGACCTAAATATTCTGTGGACTGAATTAGGGGGGCTAGGGCCGCCGAGACCAGAATGCGGTCCAGCCGGATGTGCAGCTTGTGAACTGGCGAGAAAAAAGAATACACCCTAGCGTGAGGGTGACCCTCGCGCCAGACATCTGTCAACGACCAACGCCTCTTCCAAGTACATAGGGAATGGGTGTTCGAAGAGGCTGTGGTTCTATTCAAAGGAGGAAAGGAGCGGTCAAGAGAAACGTCCAGCACAGAGTTAAAATCCTCTCCCAGCAACCACGGAACCTCCCTCCATCTATGGAGTAATGCCGTTAGCCTACAGAGGAATGCTTACCTGTGTTACCTCATAGAGCAGACACAGCAGAGGTGTGTACTGAAACGGCCAGTGGCACAGCCCACATTGCTTAAGTCCACAATAATGTAGTCTAAAATACCTAGATTGAAAGAAGACTAGAAAGTGAAAAACAAAGCAAAAATGAAAAAGGGCTGCTAAGCAAGAAAGGAAACAGTGCATGGAATGAGCAGAGTCTATGAATGACAGACATCTATATGCATGCTACAGGGTGCATAAGCTCCCATTTAACAGCCTTGGAGAAGCAGTTTCTAGCCCTCCCACTTTGAGGAAAGACCTTACCACCTGAGGGCTGGGAGGCAGGAATATCTGTATAGTGCCTGCATAGCAACCACCAAAATTCATCTATTAACTCATATTTACATTCATTGTTTAGCAAACTGATAATCCAAATCCTAGGTCATGTCTTATGCTTCCACTTCTTAACGTTTCTTCTGTGTATAAGGGTGTTTCAAATTTAGTAGTTTGCCACCAATCAATTAAATTGTACACAAAAAAATGAAAGAATTGTCTGCGGTTATGTAATTAATCACGTGCAGTGAAGCTTAGTCTGATCACTTCAGAAACGAACTTTTAAACAGAGAATCGAATCTTGAAACTGAGACTTTAATCCTAAAATAAAATATGTAATGAAACATGTTTGTTCTTGTAGATGGCACCTACTGCCTCATATGGCTGTCTTCTGATGAAACTTAAAACAAAGAAGCATTTGGTTCATCTTACTGGCTAATCGCACGCCTCCGTCTTGTGCTTAAATAATACAACGTGAAGACCGTACTTGTTTAGACTAGATGGGCTGCAACACCCGTGACAATTTCTGCAACATTTGGTCCACTAGTGGTACAGTACTAAGCATCATGTGAATAATGGCTCCAGGGCACAGGTGGCAGCTCCCCACTAAGCTGGACAATCCATTAAAATGCACTTATCTGTATATTCCTTTTTTAGTGACTGGAAAGTGATAAGTTAAGAATTCAATACATTGATCTGACCTGTTATCGTCTTGTATTCAAACTGGTGGCAATGCTTTATGTGTGCTGTGCTAAGCCCCCAGGAACACAGGCAAGGGTAACACTGAAATATGGAAAAAGCAGCTTGTTGACTTTGAACCCACCAACAGATGATAAATAATTGGATAGCAAGAAATTGCAGTTGAAACAATGTTGTGCTCTATTTAGAGATCTTCAATCCCTCTTTCGATCCAATGGAAGGCTGTCTTTGTGTCTTTAGTAATAGATACAACCATCTTTTCCATGTATGAACTCCTTCTGAGGCTGGAGCTTAGTTGGTTTGGCATCTCATTTGGTTTGAACCCGTACAACATTGTGTACATAGATACTTTCATAGTTAAAGACTCCAAGTTGGGTCTTCTTTTTGCATACAAGCAATGCCTGGAAGGACACTATTCATTGAGTCAGGAAAGTTGTGCGTTTTAACATGCCTATTAAGAGCTCCAGATCGACAAAAGTCTTTCCCACATATTGTACATACATATGGCTTTTCTCCTGAATGTATTCGCTGGTGTTCTTTGAGATGATGCTTTCGCATGAAGCTTTTGTCACAATCAGTGCACTTATATTCTCTTTCTTTGTATTGCATATTCTGGAGTCCCAAGCTTTGGCTTTTTTTAGAAACTGCACATACATACACATTATCTCCTTCTCCTACCTGTTTTTTCTGGTATGTAATAGAGTCTATGTGCTGCCTGGTGCTTTTCTCATAGTCAGTATATGTACAAGGCGTTGGGTTTGGCAGTGAGCCTGCATGGCTTGTAAGAAGCTGTGCATTGCCCAGGACACTATCTGTTTGATCATATGTTTCCAATATCTCTGCTTTGGAATTTACTTGACATATGCTGGAATGCGGTGGTTTAGTGAAACTACGTTCACATTTTTTAGCATTTTCGACCATCAACTCTGCATTACTTTTTGGCCACACACGGCTTTCTGAGTATTTTCCATTCTCAGAGATTTGTAGAACATTCAAATCATCTTCTCCAGGCAACGTTTTGCAAGCCATTGAGGTTTCAGTACCTTTTAGAGAATTCACAACTTCAGATCTTCTCATCATGCTTCCAACACCTGGTAAAAAAAAAAAGAGACCACATTTCCAATTTTTTTAAGCAACAACAAGAACTGACTACATCCAATAAGGCTATATTTACAAAGTTTAACCTTCCGTAACTGTTGTGCATAGTAGTGCAATTTGAGGCTGTTGTGTACAGTTGGTTATTTAATTCTGTTTATGAACTGCCGTGGAAGATCAAAATGTATTTTGGTAAAAATATTTGTGGTGGATACATTACCCTTCTACAGGCTTCTCACCTTATGAATATTCCCCAAACATCTGACTGGTCTGGAAAAGCCTATCCACAACAGTAGCTCTCCAGGGGAGCCAGGTGGCACCATCTAACTACAGCTGCAACTCTGCCCACTGGAAAGCCTTATCAGCGTATACTGACTACTTGCACACTGTAGTCAGTTCCTGAAAATGTTTCCATGCTCCTTAGAGGCATTTTGGGAAGGAACGGAGACAACATAAATGGCAGAGATAGACAAGCATTGGCAAAGCAAATAGATTGCGCCTATGCAAGAGATATTGGTTTCGGCAAGGTGTTTTAGCAATGTTGTACAGCATTGTGGCTGCTGTTCAGCATGGCTAAAAGTTAGGGGTGGGGTAGATTGGAATGAGGTAGACTGGGTTAGAGTGGAATAGGGTAGAGTGGAATGGGTAGGTTCGGGTAGAATGGATTGGGGTACAGTGGGGTGGAGTGAGGCAGATTGGAGTGAGGTAGATCAGGGTGGGGAGTTGGGTAGATAAGCATCCTAGATTGAATTGGGGTGGAGTAGATTTGGTTGGAGTGGGGTAGACAGGAGTGGATTAGAGTGGGGTAGATTGAGTGAGGTAGATGGGGCAGTGTATATCGTGGTAGATTGGGGTAGATTGGAGTGGGATACATTGGGGAAGAGTAGGATATATTGTGGTAGATTGGAGTGGGGTCGATTGGGGAAGAGTTGAGTGGTGTTGATTGGTGTGTAGTGGGGTAGATTGGGAGGATTTTAATAGGATGGTGTGGAATGGTGTGGGTGTAGATTGGGGCATTTTGGAGTGGGGTAGGGTACTTTTGGAGTGGGGTTGATTGAGGTGGGGTGGGATAGACTGCATTGGGGTTGGATGGAGTGGGGTAGACTGGAGTGGAATAGATGTGGTAGATTTAGTGGGGGAGGTTGGAATGGGGTAGATTGCAGTTAGGTAGATTGGGGTGGAGTAGATTGGAGTGGGGATCAGTGGGTTAGACTGAAGTGGAGTGAGAACATTTGAGGAGTGTGGTAGAGTGGAGTGGAGTGTGACAGAGTGGAGTGGGGTAGATTGTGGTGGAGTGGGGTAGTGGTGGGGCAGAGTAGACTGTGGTAGAGTGGGGTGGAGTGGGGTAGATTAGAAAATAGCTGGATAGACTGCAGTGGGGTTTGGAGTGGAGTAGGGTGAATGGAGTGGAGTAGGGTGAATGGAGTGGGGTAGATTGGACCGGGGTAGAGTGAAGTAGTGGGGTAGATTGAAGTGGAGTGTGGTAGTTTGGAGTGGGTTGGATTGGGGTAAACTAGAGTGGGGTGGATTAGGGTAACCTGGAGTGGCATATACTGGAGTGGATTGGAATGGGGTAGATTGGAGCAGAGTGTTAGATTTTAGTAGAGTGAGCTAGATTGGGGTGGAGTGGGGTAGATTGGATTGGGTGAGTTGACTGGGTTAAAATGAGTGGAGTGGGATAGAGTAGAATGGGGTAGAGTGAAGTTGTGCCGATTGGGTGAAGTGGCACAGATTGGAGTGGATTAGACTGGAATGTAGTGAAGTAGAGTGGGGTAAGTGGCGTGTTGTGGAGTGGCCTGTCGTAGAGTGGAGATGAGTGTTGCAGAATGAAGTGGCGTGGCATAAAGTGGAAGGGCATAGATTGGAGCGGCGTAATATGGAGTATGCATGGTACATTAGCGCACGGTTATTACAGACAACATATTTTTGATTGAAATGAACCTTACATTTGCACCAATATAGGGTTTTACTACACAAAAATGATGTGTGAAAATGTCATCACTTAGTGTATAATGTGTTTTGATCGTATTCAAATATTTGTTTGCACCACACTTCAGGATTACAAAAAAAAATTTGCTTAATTAGTACTAATTTTGATATATTCTGAAACATCAGCACAGTTCTTTTTTTTTTTGTTGTGTGATGAAAAAAATCCTACACCCTCTCTCCTTACTTAGGTATTCAGCAGGATTGTCACAAATTCCCTCACTTTGCTAGTTTATCCCATAGAGGTAGCCGAGGAGGGGGGCATGGCACAGGCAGGTAACAATTTAAGGAGTGTTATTGATGTGGTAGAAATTGTAGATATAGGTGTGTGTCTTTAGTATGTCCGATACCCCACCCCCTTACTAATAAGAGTTAGGGGTATAGAAAACTAGGAGAAATCTACCCGCTGCTTTAAAATCATCTCTTGTAATATTGGAGGATTCCGTTCTAGGATAGCGAATGAGGAGTGGCTAGGGTATATCAGAGGCTTTGACCTCATTTGCCTCCAGGAAACCTGGTCTAGAGATGATATATCCTTGGATGGCTATCGCTCCTTCTGCGTTCCTGCATTACCTTCTGCCGCAGAAAAGGCTAAGGGTGGGATTGCGGTTTTTATATCAGTAAAATACGGATCTCTAAAAGTCATTAGTATAAGCTCATCACACTGGCATCAACTAATTATGATCCATAACTTAAGTAAGGCCAAAATACTCCTGGTGAATTGGTATCAAAATATCTTTGTTCCAAAAAGATTGTAATGCCATCGAGACCCTACAACATGAGATCACACAAATCACTGGGAAGTGGCAACTGCTATGAATCATCTGGGTAGGGGATATCAACTGTCCAATTTGTAAGCAAAGTACTCAATATGTGTGTGGGCTGGAAGACACAGAGGGACAGCCCCTGCCCCATTGTATTCACTCATCCCAGGGAGAAGCCCTTAATTCTGTTTTAATATGGAACAATTTAGGCCTTATAAATTGTTGGGCCAAGAATCTTTCACTGCAATGTCCCACTCATGTTGGCTGTGGCAGGGTTAGTTCCATCGATGTTATACTACTATCTAGAAATTTCTTCAAGCTCGTTCTTGACTTTGTGAAACCTCACTGTCTGAGTGATCATGACACCCTTATCAGCTCCCTCAATTTAAAGACCCAAGTGGGGGACGGTGATGATCGCTCGATCCATTACCACCGGGACAAGGTAGTCAGGCTCCTCTTCCTCTTCTGCTACCCACCCCCTCCCACAGCAGCAAAGCAGCCTAGATCCGCCATTCCGGATCATGCGGGTCCTGTTGGGGGTCGGCTTACCTATTTTCTATGGGATTGGGAATCGGTTACATCAGATCTTTGGGTTCTCAATCTCGTGGAGAATGGGTATGCTCTTCCCTTTCGGGAATTTCCCCCAAATTACACTCCTTGCCAAGGTTTTTGCTCGGAGGACCACCTGTTGCTTCTGCAGGAGGAAGTCCTGGCACTGTTGAGAAAAGGTGCGATAGAGGTGGTTCCAGAGCAGGAAAGGGGTCAGGGATGCTACTCCCGGTATTTCCTGATCCCCAAGAAGGATGGCAGACTTCGTCCAATCCTGGATCTCAGGATCTTGAACCTTTACCTGAAGCAGGAGAAGTTCAAGATGCTCACCCTTGCGCAGGTTCTTCAAGTGCTGCTGGAAGAAGACTGGATGGTGTCGATCGACTTGCAGGATGCATATTTTCACATCCCAATCCTGAAGTCGCACAGGAAGTATCTCCGTTTTACGGTGGGATCGCAGCATTACCAGTTTGTGGTCCTTCCGTTTGGTCTTACTACTGCACCTCGAGTCTTCACCAAGGTAATGGCTGTGGTGGCAGCACATCTCAGAAGATCAGAAATTCCAGTATTCCCTTATCGGGACGATTGGCTGATCAAGGCGGAATCTCCAGAGAAAGTGCTCCATCATTTGCAAGACACAACTCAGTTGTTGTACAGGTTGGTTTTTTTGATAAATGTACCCAAATCTCACCTGGTGCCCTCCCAGCACAACCTGTTCATTGGTGCAGTACTGGATACAACTGTATGTCGGGCATTCCTTCCTCCACAACGGATTCGCGACATACAGGAAATGATTCCTTTATTTCACAATGGAGCGGTCGTTCCGGTCTTGAAGGTCTTTCGTCTGCTCGGTCGGATGGCTTCCTGCATTCTGCGGGTCAACCATGCACGCTGGCATATGAGGGCACTCCAGTGGTGCCTCCGCAGGCAGTGGTATCAACACAACGGAGATCTCAGGGAGTCGGTGAGGATCTCCAAAGAAGCTGCAGCGGATCTGTCTTGGTGGAGCGTGGAGGGCAATCTGTCTCAAGGAAAGCCCTTCCATCTTCCTCCGTCGGTTGCCACAGTAATAACGGATGCATCCACTCTAGGGTGGGGTGCTCATCTGGGGGATCAGGAGATCGAGGGTCTTTGGTCTCCAGAGGAAAGGTTACTTCACATCAACCTTCTGGAATTGCGGGCGATACGTCTGGCGCTCAAGGCCTTCCTCCCTTCCCTTCGTGGTCGGTCGGTTGGTTCAGGTCCTGACGGACAAGACCACCACGATGTGGTATGTCAACAAGCAGGTAGGAGGAGGGTCGCAGTGTCTCTGCAGAGAGGCTCTGCGTCTCTGGTCCTGGGTTCAGGATCATCCGATTTGTCTGATGGCAAATCATCTGGCCTGAGTTCTGAACGTGCGTGCAGGCAGTCTCAGTCGGCAGTTCTCAGCCGACCAGGAGTGGAGGCTTCATCCAGAGGTAGTTCATCACGTCTTCCGGACGTGGGGAACTCCTCGGGTGGACCTGTTCGCCACTCACAAGAATGCTCACTGCCCGTCATTCTGCAGCCTCCAGTTTCCGATGCAGGGAGCCTTGGGGGACGCGTTTCAGTTGAGTTGGGACTCACAACTCCTTTACGGGTTTCCTCCCATACCCTTGATTTCCTCGGGTTCTGAGGAAGATTCGCCAAGACCGGGCCCAAGTTATATTGATCGCCCCGGATTGTCCAAGAAGGGTGTGGTACACAGATATTCTCCACCTCTCCTCGTGCCCGCCGCTCCGTCTCCCTCTGAGGGCAGACCTCCTCTCTCAGATGGAGGGCCAGGTTCTACACCCCCACCTCCAGACCTTACACCTTCATGCCTGGAGATTGAACGGGGCAACCTGAACTCCTTTTCTCTCCCACATGATGTGATGGATGGAGTAGTTTCTTACCTGTAACTCCAGTTCTGTAGTAGGGGTATCTCTGTTATAGTCATAATCTAGTGAATAGTCCTGCCCATGTGCGTGGACCCCGGAGCAATCAAAAATAATCTCTTAAGCTGTCTTCATTGCAGTCCTGCATAGACACTTAAGAGAAAATTAAAGACAATAATGCAGCCTGTACCTACAAGGCTACACTGTCCAGTACTTCAACTAGAAATGCCAAGGATATAACACCAATAACACATTTAACACAATCTGTCAAGTTTCGCCCATAGAGAAACTTTCCTCCTCACCAAATCCTTGGAATGATAGAGAGGAAGGTAAGGACAGACAAGCCTCCATAGGCTGCCATTATGTGTCTGGAAAAGGGATACCGTGCCTTTAAGGAACTCTCTAGAGACCCTCGGTATCCCAGTATGCACAGCCCCTTCCTTTTACTTTCAGTTCTTTTTGAAGGTGCATAAAGCAAGGCCTGTAGCATACATCACAGTACCATTTTCTCCACTGGGGAGGAGGGCGGGCGCTTATGACTATAACAGAGATACCCCTACTACAGAACTGGAGTTACAGGTAAGAAACTACTCCTTCTGTAGTAGGGGATCTCTGTGTATAGTCATAATCTAGTGAATAGAATGGCAAGCCCATCCAGAAAACAAACCGGCGGTGGAGGAAAATAGACAACACCACTATTGTGCGAACAAATTCCGCAGCGAAGCCTGCCCAACCTGAGCATCTGCTCTGGCATCCGAGTCCAGACAGTAATACTTAGCAAAGGTGTGGACCGACTTCCAAGTGGCCGCACTGCAGATCTCTGCAATGGGAACATTTCGAAGCAAAGCTGTTGTAGGTGCTTTGCCCCTGGTAGAATGAGCTTACCCCCAAAGGTCTTATTCGCTTTCTGATAACAGAGCTGGATACATGACACAATCCACCTAGAGATGGACTGTTTCGAAGTAGCCAGACCAGTTCTAACCGACCCATAGTTGACAAACATTTGGTCGGATCTACGAATACCTTTGGTCTTATCCAGATAGAATTTGAATACCGTTCTGACATCCAGGGAATGAAGAGACCGTTCTGCTGGAGTGGAAGGATTCTGGAAAAATGTTGGTAAAGTTATAGTCTGATTAACATGAAAATCAGAAATCACCTTGGGAAGGAACTTAGGGTGAGTACGCATAACAACCTTAGCAGCATGGAATACAGTATAAGGTTCCTGGCAACACAATGCCTGAATTTCACTCACCCTGCGGGCCGATGTAATGGCCACGAGGAACGCCGCCTTCCAAGACAGGTGCTGCAGTGAAGCCTTATGAATAGGCTCAAAAGGTTCCTTCATCAGCCTGGACAGCACCACATTCAGTTCCCATGAAGGCGAAGGAAGCCGAACAGGAGGGAACACCTCCTTCAACCCCTCCAAAAAATCCTTAATCAACGGAATCTGGAAGAAAGATGTCTGCGAAGGGCATTTTCTGTAAGCAGTCAATGCAGCCAGATAAACCTTAATGGAATGGAAATTAAGGCCAGACTGAGCTAGATGCAGAAGGTATGGAAGGATAAAATCCTCCTTGCAGGTCGTCGGATCATAGTTCTTAGACATGCACCAGATGCAGAATCTCTTCCACTTGTAAGCATAAGAGGTCCTAGTAGACGACCTCTTAGCCTCCTTCAATATGTCCATGCAATCCTCAGGAAGATTCAAGTGGCCATATTGCACTAGCTCAGGAGCCATGCCGCCAAACTCAACGATGAGAGGCTGGGGTGCACCATCTGCCCCCCGAACTTCGTCAGAAGGTCCATCCGACACGACAGCTGCCGATGAGGTAGGATCGACCGGTGAAGCAGGTCCGTGAACCACCACTGCCTGGGCCATTCCGGCGCAATGAGGATCATCCGCGCCCGGGATCGGGCCAGCTTGATGAGCACCGCCGGAATCAGGGGAATGGGTGGAAAGCGTACAGAAAGCTGTTCGACCAGCTGATCCATAACGCATTCCCCAGAGTCCCCGGCTGGTAATAACTCGAGGCGAAGTCGCGGCATTTGCTGTTTTCGGCGGTGGCGAATAGATCCACTTCTGGAGTGCCCCACATGGCGAAGATGTCATCGAGCACCTCGTCGTTTATGACCCACTTGTGGTTTTCGTGAAGCAACCTGCTGAGGGCGTCCGCCTGAACATTCTGCACACCTGGTAGATGAGTTGCCGTTATCGTCAGTCCTCTGGCTAACAGCCAGTGCAAGATCGCCTGGGCTTCCTGTGACAGTGTGCGCGATCTCGAGCCCCCCTGCTTGTTGAGGTAATACATCGCGGTCATATTGTCCGTCTGCACAAGCAAGGAGTTGGTCTGGAAGGACGGATGAAAGGCCTTCAGTGCCAAGGGAACAGCTCTGAGTTCCAGGAAATTGATGTAATACGTGGACTCTCTCGGAGACCACGTTCCCTGGATCTGTAGATGGTCTGAATGCGCTCCCCAGCCCAGGAGAGACGCATCTGTAATGATAGTCTGAGTCGGGATGTCCTTGTGGAAAGGAACCCCTCTGAGGAGATTCTCTGCTGAGCACCACCATCTCAGGGACTGTTGGGCGTGAAGGGACAACTGAATCCGGTCGTCCCAACACCCTTTCCTCTGGTCCCACTGGTCCTCAAAACATTCCTGTAGCGGCCTCATGTGTAGGCGCGCGTGCGGAGGGAGGAAGATACAAGAGGCCATCGATCCCAGCAGAGAAGACACCGTCCTCACTGTTGTAGATGGAGCAGCTATGAGAGCCTGAGCCTTCCAAAGTATGGATAAGCGTCTCTCCTCCGAAGGAGACACGCTTGCCGACAGCGTATTGATGTCTGAAACGCGTCTGCCTAACGTTTCAGGGACCCTTTTGCTTGCCAGCGCTTGTATCATCATTAAAGCCAACTGTTTGTATCCCCCGAAGTTGGTCACACTCTTTCTTTTTTCTGAAGAAGAGACTGGTGGTGTGTATTGCCAGCAAGTAGGAAATGCTGGCTGTGTGACCGCACTCTCGTTCAGGTGCTACGCGTAGAAACCTACATCTCTTTTGGAACCTGCATGCATACGCGTCGCCCCCCCGGTGCAAGATTCCCACATGGTGATGATTGGCGCATGGGGAGAGAGGAGGCAGAATGGATCTGCCTGAAAAGGGGGACAAAGGTTGGCTTTTACCTGCTGCGTGACTGCTGCATCGGCGTTGTAACACTGTTCGGTGATATTGGAGGGCAGCACTTGCTGTCTTTGTTGTCTCTTCACTGCAGGAGCGCAATCGGTGTACTACAGCGCCCAGCATGCTGTTGGGCTGCAGGAGCAGCGTGAGGTGCCTGACACCTGTGAGGCAAAGGCGGGGTAAGTGGTCACGTGAAAGGGAGTGGCCACGGCTTTAAAACATCGGAGCATTGAAACCCTGGTAACAAGAAGGACACAATTGAAACGGGCACTGAGGAAGGACAAACTAAGTCTGAAACGCGTCTGCCTAACGTTTCAGGGACCCTTTTGCTTGCCAGCGCTTGTATCATCATTAAAGCCAACTGTTTGTATCCCCCGGAGCTGGTCACACTTTTTTTTTTGCGAAGAAGAGACTGGTGGTATGTGATATATATATATATATATATATTCACTGAAAAAACCATAGGTTATAGACCATATATAGTTAGGAATTAGCATTTACAAAACCTTATTTTACTCACACAAAACCATTGAAATTCCATATATAGTTAGTTGCACTAACTATATATCGCGCACCCGCAATCCACTGCTGATGATGTCACATATTACATCATTCATGACATGGTCAGTGACATCACTGATGACATCTCAAATGACATCACTGATGACATCACTGATGACAACATCCAGTGACTGTATGTTTCTGTAAAGTTAAAATATGTCTTACATATTGAAGAATGAGTGGATGTATAAGTGTCTGGATGAAGGATTTAGTAGGTGCATGACTGACTGTATAAGTGAGTGATTAAATGTGTCTCACTGAGTGCATGGGTTAGTGACTAAACTGTTTTAAATTGTGCATCATTGTGTCTGTTGTTCTGTAATCTAATGCATGTGTTGATCATTAGCTATATGACTAACTATATGGGTTATTGATTGGTTGGCCAAGTATTTGTATGGGAGACTGAGTGTGTGTGTGGGTGTCTGGGAGGTGTATGACTCTGTGCATAGATGTGTGAGCAGTTGATTCACTAGATGTATGGGTTCAAAGGTGCATGTGGAAACAGCTGTATGGGCGGTTGACTGTGTACATGAGTGTATTGGTGAGTGAATGGATATCTCAGTGCTACATGTCAAAGTAAGTACATATGTAAAACACAGTACATGTGATAGTTGACATATATAAATAACTGTGCATAAGAGCCAGTGAATGTGTGAGTGGCTGTATGGATTATTGTGAACTTGTATCAGGGATTGTATAACAGAGTAAATATGTGTTATTATATGTTTCAATAAGTAAGGTGTGTATAACTATATAGTTGAGGAAATGGAGGTGTGATTGATTCTTTGCAAGACTGACTAGGTGTGTGAGTAACTCCATGGATGAGTGACAGTTTTCCAAGTAACAGAGGGTCTGTGTATCCCCCGCAACATTCCACTAAACACTGGCAGCAACCACCACATTTCTCATCTTTATTTCCACACCATGTTAGTCTTCAGTGGCAACAACCTTTTCAATATCCACCACCCCTATTTCAGTCTGCTCAGCAGTGGCAGCAACCTCTTCAGCCCCCACAATCCGCTAACCCTCAGTGGCAACAGCCATGGCAGGACTTGTCCCTTCCTTTTGACCCCTCGTACTCACAATTCACTCATCCTAACAGATATTGTGTGCTAGATGAGGTAGACTGACTCAATTTCATGGAAGCTTCAGATCCAAATCTCACTACCACCAATAATGATATGGAGGGTGTTCTTCCAGCCATACCCTTCCCCATACGTTCCGAATTCCCAACAGTGGCATTCCCAATACCACTCTCGCATATATTAACTAGGGACAGTGTAGACCCACCAAACTCTAAAATTATTACCATCCCCGACGGTGATCCAACACATGGTGAGATAAAAATTCTTAGTTGGAACCTTGCGGGGATTTCTAGGAAATTAGGCCTCCCGGAGTGGAACGTCTTGATTGACGCCCACAAGATCTGTGCATTCCAAGAGACCTGGGTCACTGAGCCACTGTACCGTGTCGGGTTTGTTACATTTTTTACACCAGCTGTAAAACCTAAGACAGGGAAGGGGCGGCCATCAGGGGGGCTTATCATTTGGGTAAGCATTTCGCTTAACTGTCGGATAACAATAAAGAAGGCAGGAAACCCAGATATCCTTGGCATCTCTCTATCGGGTCAACGTGGGGGACTACTCTTAGATCTTTACGATGTCTACGTTAGAGGCTCCAAAAATGGGTGCATCTCACCTACAGTATCGGAGCTCGAGGCCCAATTAGGGTACATAGCGAACTTGGCCATACCATAATAGCAGGAGATTTTAACTGCACATATGAGCCACTCCCCTTAGAAGGAATACCTGATTTAGGAGAAGAGGACAGTAGGTGGGGTATTCCCATCCTCTCCATTCCACCCATTAAGCGCTGGACTCGCAGTGCAATACAGCTCAATGCACTTACATTAGAGTATGGCCTAAGAGCAGCCAACGGCCGCACACGTTCTGACCAGATGGGTGCCCCAACATTCAACAGGGTTGGTCACTCCACAAGGATAGACTATATTCTGTTAGAACGGGGGCTTTGGAGTTCGGTCATCGATATGGTTGTTATTCCTACCATAGAGAGTGACCATAACTCACTTTCCCTAACCCTAATGAATCCCTGGTCCATCGGAGTGCCGTTAGTGCCACCGAGCTGCCCGCAGGAGATTACTGTCTCCTCTTGCGGAAGACGCCTCAAGTGGAATAAAATCTTGGGTAATACTAATAAATTGTCCACTATTGAAGAGGTGATTAAAGGCTCACAAGATGAAATCAGCTCTATAGACTTACTTATGGCAGCAGATAAGGTAACAACTATCTTCGAAGTAGCCATAAAAACTATAGGGGACCTTTTTTGGGTAAAAGGGACTATAGGGAAAACCAAATCTCCAACTAAACCCAAAGGCAGACATGACTGGTATTCTGCATCGTGCAGGAAGGCCAAGACATGTCTAATTGAGGCAGTTAAAGGGAAGTCCCCCCTATCAATCCAAATAGCTAGGAGGGAATATAAAAGGGCTTTGTGGTTAGCCAAAAGGGAGTGGGAAGATGCCTATTGGTTAACCCTTAAAGAAGCCAGCCTGAAAAAAGATTCTAAATGGTTTTGGGACACTATAAGGGCACGCAATAGACCAGACAGTGACCTGCTAACCTGCAATATCCCGAGCCAGACGTGGGAGGATCACTTCTCTAAACTCTACTCCTGCCATGACGGCTCCGACGGGAGAGGGCCTGTTACATCCCAACTAACCATAAAGTATGTATCTTGCCCCACTGATTTTGATTTTACGCTAAAGGAAGTGGAATACGCAATAAGCACTATCATTCCACACAAAGCGGCCGGATTTGATGGGATTCCCGGGGACCTGCTAAAATCCGATAGCGCCAAATGGGGCAAATTGATTCACTCCCTCCTTGTTGCCATCTGTAAGGGTGCCCCTATTCCCTCATCATGGAAAGGGGCTGAGGTGGTCCCCATCCACAAGAAAGGTTCGAGGGATGACCCATCTAACTACAGGCCGATTAGCTTGCTAGATACCAGCCAAAAAGTTGTCGGTAAAGTCCTGTTAGTTAGAATCCTAAATTGGGTAGAAGAAAATAAAATCCTTTCCGATTTCCAGGCAGGATTTAGAGTGGGTACTGGAACGATTGAGCAAGCATTCAGGCTCATGATGGTATACTGGAAGGTTGTGGTCATAGGCAAGGGCAGTCTTTATCTCGCGTTTATCGATTTAAAGACTGCCTTTGACCTTGTACCTAGGGACCTGTTATGGAAAGTACTTGCTGACATGGGGCTGCCATATTATTTACTATCTCTATTAGCCAGATTGCACCAGGACAGCTTTGCCCAAGTCAGGTGGGGCCCTGGAGGTGAGAAAACGAGCAGTATTCCGGTAGAGAGAGGAGTCCGCCAGGGATGTGTTCTGGCTCCCACCCTTTTTTCTCTCTACATCAACGGGGTGGTCGAGCATCTCCTCAAACATCCATCTGATGAGCCATCCCTGGCTGGCGAACGCATACCGACCCTCCTCTTTGCGGATGATACGCTTTTAATCTCCAAAACCCCAATGGGACTCCAGAGACTTTTAGACAATTTCCAATCCTTTTGTACCAAACGAGGTCTGGTAATAAACACAAACAAAACGAAGTACCTTGTCCTCAATCCACCGAAACAACATGTGCGTTCCCCCACCCTTAACGATGAGCTCCTGGAAAGGGTAAAGGTCTTCGATTACCTTGGGATACGCATATCGGCCAAAATGGACTGGGCGCCACACCTAGACAAAATGCTGTTGAGCCACAAAAGGATTACAGGTGCCCTTTTGAGAGAGCAACGTTCCAGCACAACAAGGCCTATAGGAACAGTCCTTGAGATTTACACAGCTAAAGGTGTTAGCTCTGCCCTCTACGGGGCGGAACTTTGGGGCTCTTCGTCCACTGATGCTCTGCAGAGATCCGAGAACAAATTCTGCAGAGAAATAATGTCCCTTCCACAAGGTACCCCAACACTTCCTTTATTTATGGACCTTGGCTGTACCCAGATTGGCGAAATTGCGAAATTTCGCCCTTTACTACTATGGGCCCGCATTTGGCGGGTAGAAGAACTAAGCGGATATGCCAGAGGCCTCAAGGAAATCATGTCATCACCAAGCTGGCAAAAAATCAAATGGCTAAAGGACATGAAAAGTTTATTAACTAACTTGGGTCAACTTGAATCATGGCTAAATAGAACTTCACCCCCAAAGCAAACACTCAAAAAGCTCGATTGGGACTGGATTTGTTCTCAAAGAAACTCTAGCACCTCCCTGGGCAGGCTAACAGAGGACTTCCTGAGGTTCAAAGACTGTCCCAGGCGGGAACTCTACTTGGATGCAATTGGAAAACCTTTTGATAGGGCCTTGTATTTCAGATTTAGAATGGGAACTTTACCACTCAACACCTTCACTAAAAGATGGAAATCCTGTATGGAAATATCTGAGCTATGCCCATCGTGTCTTGTTAAACCGGAAACACTAGCACATTTTATGTTTGTGTGCGGCGAGTATGCTACTCCAAGGAGGGTCTGGCTCAAAAACCTATGCCGTCAGTTGGGGACTAGGAGTCATGATGTGGCAATCAGGATACTTATTTCGAACAGTAGCGTACCTTATGCGTGCGCAATAGCCAAATTTTTATCTTGGGCCTGGGCTATCCGAGCCAAAAAGCTAAAACAATCTGTTTAATTCTTTTTTTTTAGAAAAAATGTCTTAAATTGAAAATACTGCCATAATTGCTTAACCTGTTTAACTTAATCAATTAGTTGGTTAGTTTAACATTGTATAAATATCTTTTATCGAAACTATTGTCTCTTTTAAATGTTTGGTATAGAGATATAAAATCCTTTAAAATGTATTACTGTTGTTCTTAACTATAACCTTTTATACATTGAGCTGCTTTTATGATAATGACTTTTATCGAAATAAAGCTTTTTGACTTTGACTTTGAGTGACAGTCTGTGAGTGTCTGTTTACACTGAGTGTATCTAAGGTTATATTAGAGTCTGAAGAGGTTCATCGTATCATCACATGAATGATGTCATCAGTGATGTGATCAGTAATGTCAAATGAGATGTCATCAGTGATGTCATCAGTGATGTCACTGACCATGTCATGAATGATGTAATATGTGACATCATCAGCAGTGGATTGCGGGTGCGCGATATATAGTTAGTGCAACTAACTATATATGGAATTTCAATGGTTTTGTGTGAGTAAAATAAGGTTTTGTAAATGCTAATTCCTAACTATATATGGTCTATAACCTATGGTTTTTTCAGTGAATTTTCAAGGTTTTGTAAATGCTAATTCCTAACTATATATGGTCTATAACCTATGGTTTTTTCAGTGAATTTCATAGGTTTTTTAATAGCAAATCTTTATAGTTTTAAAAAATAATACATTTAAATCGAATTTTACATTGTATAATTCTGTCATTTTTTTTTTTTTATTCTTTTTGGTGCGCTCCCGGGGCGCGGACAGGTGAACGCACGGGTAAGCGCAATCTTGTGGCGCGCCCCGGGGCGCGTACTGATGAGTGTCCCGATAGCGCTATTGCCGCGAACGAAAACAACATCGTGACGTATTGCGTAGCCGCCACGCCTTGCGTCATAAGACACGTATCGCGTAGCCGCGAGATGCGTCTTACGACGCACCGCGTAAGCGCACCCGGAAGCGCATACGATCGCGCAACGTAAACGCCCTGATGCGCTTACGAAACACGCCCCGGGACGCGCCCAGGGGCGCGTAGCGTAAGCGCGTCAAACCATGTGACTTTAAAATAACACTTTTCATTGGTTCAGAACTTTTTTTTTTCCAAATTGTGTGAAACCCACCCATTTCTCTCACTATTGCTTTGTACTTGGAGAGAGCAAGAGCTGTTCTGTGTACTGTGTTCATCTCCTACTTTTCTGATCTACAGCAATGGCTGCAAGAGAGTCATCCAGCAGTGATTCAGACGGATTTTTAGATGAGGACCCTCCTCAGCAGAAGAAAAAAACCCATTTCATCTGGAAATTCTATGACATCCCTGAAGGACAAAAAAAAGTCAACGCTCCAAAAGTAACCTGCAAAATATGTGGTAGTAGTTTATCCAGAGGCAATCCTCTGAAAAAATATAGTTTTGGAAATGCTAATTTAATCAGGCATGTGAAAAGAAGACACCCTAACAACTTTGCCAGGGAGAGTGTCAGAGAGCTGGCACGTAATTTACCCACAGATGGCGGCAGCACCTCCACTGGTGGAGCAACACCTTCGGGACCACCCCGTGGAAGAATGGTCCCTAACATTCAGCCGGTGTTTGCAGGCATCAAATTTCTGTGCACGGAGTGTGACGAACTGCTCTGCTATGGGGAGCAGAGTGTTGAACTCATTGCCATAAAGAAACAGCAACACCGCTGCTCTGCCAGTCCCTAAATTTTCAATTTTTTTTGCTCCTGTTGAGCAATTTTGGAATCCCTGTTTTTGTTTTTCCCTTGACAAAAATCCAAAAAAAATATAAAATCGTTTTAAAAAGTCTAAAAAAATATAAAACAAAAACAAACAAAAAATATATATAAAACAACAAAATCCAAAAAAAGTTCTTTTCAGAACTACCTCCAATTTATAAAAAAATGCTATTTTTTTTTTTGAAAAAAAGTCTGTCATTTTTTATCTCCATGGTACGCTCCCCCGTAAGCTCCCCGGTGCGCGTACCGGGCGCTCCCCCCGCGAAAATCGAATTTTTTTAAATTTATTTTTTACCCGCGGGACCCTTTTATGGCCCCCACATCAAAACTAAGGGGTCAGGGGGGTGTACCCTGCCCCCTTTTGCTCATTTCCCCCCTTTGATTTTTGCCACCTCTTGTGTCTCAATCCTACCGAGACACAAGATGGCGGCCGCTGCTGACTGTTTCGAATGTTTACAGACACCCGAGAACCAATCAGCTTGCCGTGCGCAAGTCGCGTGGCGCGCCCGAAGCGCTCCCCGGTACGCGTACCGGGGCGCGGCTCTAGATATATATCTTTTTTTAAACCTAATTTACTCAAAATTCACAGGACCACATATCTTGAGACCTAGCAAAGGCACATCGGGCAAACAATATCTACAATTTTGCCAAGTTTCGTGGAAATCCATTCAGCCGTTCGAGCTAAAAGTGAGGCCAACCGCCCTATGGAAAATTGCATGGGAAAAACATGTTTTGGGACCCCCCTTTTTTCTCGGCCCCCCCTTGACGAACCCCCCCCAAATTTTCAGGGGCTGCTCAGAAACAAAATGTTCCATTTTCCTGAAAATTTCAGCCAATTCCGTCCACAAACGCCAAAGTTATTAGACGTAGAATTTTCAAAAATCCCATAGAGAAAAAGTCCTAACTATATATACCTACTGGCGACCGCCAGTAGGTAATATATATTTGTTTTTATATATTGTCTTCTCATGCTTTATCTTCACACTGTGTGTTATCTTAAATATTTTGTACTATGTACATTGTATATGTATATATCTATTGTCATTGGTCCGTCCGGGTGCCACTAAGGCGGAACTGATGTCATCACGCCGACGTAGGCCTAATAAGGAGTCAGTGACGTCAGTCGGAGTCGCGTGCGATAAGAAATACAATTTCCCTCTCGACCTCTTAATATCTCTACAAAACTACTTTATGTTTTCTTATTTTAAACACAAGGTGACTCCATATATGGTTCTTTTTAGAATTTTTATTATTTATTTTTTATCATTTCTTTATATTCTTACTTCATTTCATAGAAAAAAAATTATACAAAAAAACACTTAAAATAGGTAAAGCAATTAATACACAGATATCGTACAGTCAATAGAAACTAAATATTAATTTGCCACAAACTCATACAACCACTATCATACATACTGCATTCACTCTACATTCTGGTCACAACCCACCTAAACGCGTCGACCTTGCGTATTAGATCACACAACTATACGTGATCCCTCCGACACAGAATGTAGAGTGAATGCAGTATGTATGATAGTGGTTGTATGAGTTTGTGGCAAATTAATATTTAGTTTCTATTGACTGTACGATATCTGTGTATTAATTGCTTTACCAATTTTAAGTGTTTTTTTGTATACATTTTTTTCTATGAAATGAAGTAAGAATATAAAGAAATGATAAAAAATAAATAATAAAAATTCTAAAAAGAACCATATATGGAGTCACCTTGTGTTTAAAATAAGAAAACATAAAGTAGTTTTGTAGAGATATTAAGAGGTCGAGAGGGAAATTGTATTTCTTGTTGTTGTTTCCCCCTCTTTCCCTGACCTTGAAAGTATATTTAGAGGGGGTCCCATATTTATGTTAATGGAGTCGCGTGCGATGCCGTGCTCCTATGACGCCGTCCACGCCGGCGTGCTCCAAAATAATTTCCCGAACGTTGCTGACGCTGGGGGATAGTCACAAGGTGATACTGTATCCACCAGAAAAAGCGTTACCGAAGGTAAGTAACTTGTTCATTACATCTTTAATGGTGGGGGAAAATGGATTCAATAAAAATGGTAATAGCTTCTAAAATTTTGTATTCTCTAGCTATGATCCCTAGTCAATTTTTAGCGATTCAGGCTTAACTTCTGGTCCTTTTACTGAAGCACTGATTATAGTTCTTCTAAAACCTAACAAAGACCTAACTACTGTATTGAACTATCACCCTATTTCCTTAATAAATCAAGATTGTAAACTCTATGCTAAAATTCTTGCAACCAGACTGACCTCTGTACTGATTCCCTGATTCCCTTATTCATATTGATCAATCTGGTTTCATGAAAAATAGAGACTCTGTCATTAACAATGGAGTCTTATTACATGCTACTGAAGATAGCCTTATCCCTACCATCTGGTGTACTAGCATTGGATGCTGAAAAAGTTTTCGACAACGTTCATTGGCAATATCTATTCCATACTTTATTGGCATTTAATTTTGGTGATTCGTTTATTCCCATGGTATCTGCTCTTTATTCAAGCTCTTCTGCTCGCTTATTCATTAATAGTCAAATTGCCACTCAATTTTGTCTTTTTAGAGGTACCAGACAAGGTTGTCAATTGTCTCCTTTGTTATGTCTTCTCGTTATTGAACCCTTGCTCACTACTATTAGAAACTGTATTGCTATTACTGGTATTAATATAAAGTATGTCACCAAAAAAACATTAGCTTATGCAGATGATATACTTGTGTTTATTAGTAATCCTGAATCCTCATTTCCTCCATTATTTGATATTATCTCATACTCTCAGATTTCAGGTTATACGTTAAATACCAACAAAACTGATTTATGTTCTTCTGAATCTTCATTGTACACCTGATATGTTACCCATAGAAGTAATAATTTGGCAAAGTGATCAAATTAAATACCTTGGCATTCCGTTTTCCAATTCCATAAAAAAACTTACATTAAGGGCCTCATTCCGATGTCGGTCGGAAAGCATTCCGACTGACTCATTGTCGGATTAGTTTCCGGCTGACTCTGGTTCGGAGAGTACGACCGACTAATTACGATGTTTCTGAACACCGTTCGGTCGGACTCCCATTGACTTCAATGGAGCCTGTGTTCCGACCGACAACACAGGCTCCCATTCAATAATGGGGTGGTTGCAGACAACCTTGCACCTTGTGGCGGGCACGCCATGGTGCCTGCCACCCTGTGCATGGTTACAAAGAGCGGCCCCATGGATACCCCCCACAGGCCCCAAACAGCAGCCTGTGAGTGAAGGGGGGCCTGCCAAAGTCAGTTTCTGACAGCTGCTCTGTGTCGGACAAACCGATTTGGAAAGGCTGTCCGAATCAGACATCGTAATCGCTCAGTCAGAAAGGCGATCTATAGACCTGTACGATTTGGCTACAATCGACTCAAAGTCTTCGCATGCCGGCCGGAACTAAGTAGGAAAGACCAAACGCTTACCTTTCCGTTGTAATCGGTCGTAGGAAATGTTTCCAAGTCAGTCTAAAAAATGGGATCCGACATGGGTTAGAAAAATCAGAATGACGCTCGGAAGCTTTCCGACCGACATCGTAATGAGGCCCCAGATTATGAATCTATTATAAACTACATTAAAGATAAATTCTCCAAATGGTCTGTATTACATCTTTAATGGTGGGTGAAAATGGATTCAATAAAAATGGTAATAGCTCCAAATTTCTTTTATTCTCTAGCTATGATCCCTAGTCAATTTCCTATGTAGTTATATAAAACTGTTGAGCAACACCTTTCTAAGTTTCTTTGGAATAATAAATCTCCCTGTATAAGCTGTAAAAAAAATGGCAAAATGTAATTGAGGATTTGGTTTGCCAGAATTTTCTAATTGTCATAAAGCGTTTATATTAAAACAATGCTTTCTTTGGTTTAATCATTCCCACCTTAATAATCCCCCGGCATGGCTTCTTATAGAAAAAGGTTTGAAAACACTGTTACCTTTACCTACTTTACTATGTCTTGCACTTCAATGTTAATTAATAAATCTACTATTTTTTAATCTATAAAGTTAACACTAGATATGTCATTATGGCACAATCCTAGATTAAAATGTTCTCGAATTCTAAAGGTTTGGCACTCTTGGATTGAAGCTGGAAGTTTTTATTAAAAAGATATATACCAGCATAATACTCTTTTATCATTTGATCAATTGCTACAAAAATGTAGTTTACCCCTTCTGATTTTTTAGATATGAGCTTTTATGTAAATCTATACTAGACTTCTTCCCTAATAATATTCCCTCAAATATTAATTCAGATTCAGCACTTTACATTCAGGCAGTGTCTTCTTCATCTCACGCGGTTTCTTTAATTCATAAAAATAAAATAAAATCCAAGGTAACAATATCGATATGATTTCAAAGTTTTGGAATAATGAACTCTCACTATCTGTGAAAAGTTGGCCTGATGTATGATGTCTCCAATTCTGGGGGCACCTTGTATCAGTCCAAACAATCCCTTATGGTGGTGGTTGTAAGTCAACCTTAAAAGACAAGCTATCCTAATGGTATCATGGACTAAGCAGCCTTCAGGCTAAACTCAAGAGAGCATGTGAAGCCAGCTGTTTACCATATGCAATCCTGTAATATCAAATGAAAGGACACCACACAAGTTATATATTATAAAAATATATGTATTTATTACTAGAATAATCCCCTGTACTCTTTATGAGTATAGGAGCACAAGCGTTTAAACAAAAGCACAGTTTAACATATGAAAGTTGCACAATTATGGATGAGGCCGGTGGCCACTCAAACCATATATCAAAAAAGTGGTATAAGTATCACCTTTCGAAGAGTGGTAAGGCCTGGGGCCTTGGGAATCGCTGGGACTACACTGGACTAACAGCAGTTAGGACGGGAGTAGCCCGCAGGAATCGGGAGTAGCGCTAAAAGCACACGCATGCACCAATGCAAAGTCAATGATGCGTAAAAGTTACAAAGTTACTGTTTTAGAAGTCTTCCGACTGGACTAGAACCTAGCCACTTAAAACTTAGACACTAGAGGTGTAAACCACTACAGGAGCACCGGCGTTCATGAGTTACCTCACCCACAGGAAGCGGGTGCATAGGTGCCAAAGCGTGCCGGGTTTCGTCGTGGAGTTCTATGGAGCCTGGAGATGAAGATGCTGCAGGCGGCCAGGAGAGAAGAGTCCGGTTGGATCCAAGGGTGGATCGAAGATGTAGAGTACCTGAAAGCAGAGGGGACAGAGTCTGGGTCACTAGCCAGTTACCAGGAAGGAACCAGGAAATGTCAGGCGCAATCAGGTGCTTGTCGCGAAGCTTGTCTCCGCTGCCACGTGAACTCTGGGGCTTCGAGGATGACCTGGAGTGAATCACGAGCTGTCCCACGAAGGCTCTCGCTGTCGGCGGTGTCGGCTTCCGGATCGGAGTTAACAAGCCTTGGCAAGTGCAACCCACACAGGATTGGAAGATCGCTTCTTGTTCGGACCAGCAAGGTCAGATAGATTGCTCCTTTTTAGGGGAGTGAGGGCCAGTCTGGAGCAACCAGACTAGCAGTGTAAATTCAAGGTTTCGTCGGTACTGGGGCCACTAGCCAACGGGCAAGTGACCGGACCAACGCGTCGAGCAGGAAAATGCAAAAGGACCCCACGCAGCACTCGATGAGTGCGGAGGGGAGATCTTCGGTGCAAAAGCTGCTCGGGGCTGGGGCTTCTCAAACCCCAATGCACAGCTTCGAGGGAGCCTCGGGAGCTGCACGGTCAGCACTTCGTAGTTTTTCCAAGATGGCCGGCTCCACGCTTCACGTCGCCTCCACGGGTCTCAGATTCGCTGGGACTGTGGATCGGGCTGTTAGAAGTCGAGGGAAACTGGTCTTGTCGATCTCTGTCGCTCGAGTTCCGGCGGGAACTGCAACAAAGCAAACCGTTGGGCGCTGGATGGTGCCTGTTTGCACAGGGTGGTCACTCTTGACCACAAGGGAGATTCTTCAGTCTTCTACGTCGAGTAGGATGTCGAAGGGTCCAGAGTTTCGTTTCATAAGTTTCAGTCAGGATAATCTGATGTGCACTGGCACAGCTCCTACCTTTATTCCAAATCAAGGGGCTGGAATACCTGCTAGGTCCCTCTTATGGGTGGGACCCAGGAAGGGGGGGTTACACCCCTTTCCCTTTGTCCAGTTTCGCGCCAGAGCTGGGGCTGGAGTGCCCCAGAACCGGTTTGACTGGATTTTGCATGGGACACCTTGTGTGCCCCAGGCAGTGTCTAGTTTCTTTCAACCCTCCCTGCTCCAATCCACTATCTCCTGTCTGGGGTGGTGTAGCACCTCCCTGTGACAGGAAACTCTTTGTCCAAGCCTCCCCTGCCAGGTTTTGGTCAGCAGCAGGAGGCCAGACTTGTGTCGGGGCAGCAGCATCCATTTTGTGATGCTGAGGCTCTGGTTAGATTTAACTGCGTTTAAGTAAAGTAACATGTCTTCTCCCTCTAGAAGGGTGGAATGCTATCCCCGTCGCCAGAACTGGCGAGGGGGTAGTATTCCAAAGTGTATGACACCTTACAAGACATGTTTTGATAAAGCCAAACCAAAGTTAGCAATAACCGCGAGGATTATAATGCACTTAAGAGTATATGGTATGGCAATACCCTGGAACAGCAGTAAGGAAATGGTTCCGAACTCTGCAGACAGGCTCAGCTCATGCTAGAGCACCATCTCACATAAAACCAAGCACTCTGCCTCCAGGATTGTTAAGGCCTGCCATAGGAGTGACTTATAGGTGCATATGTGTCCAGATATAGGTTTTGACATAGGTATACTATATCTAAGCAAGGGGTGATTACACCACCTTGCCCCAGCTAAGTGATCAGCCAGTTGTGTCGATTTAAATGACCAGCCAGGGGTGGCAAAAGATATGCTGCAGCCCTTGGTAGGCCTTTTTTTTTTTGCAGAGTTTTATATAGCGCGAACTAGACCCGAACTGAATCAGGTATCAGAGCGCTTTACATAGCACCAGTTACATTACATGAGGACACGCATTCATTTTAGGCACGGGGAGATTAAGTAATTTGCCCAGAATCACAGGAGGTTTTTTTGGCGTCGTTGCCGAGACTCGAACCCAGATCCCCAGGTCCGAGGTCGAGCGCCCTAGCCGTTAGGCCAACCCCTCTCCCCAAAGGGAGAGAGGGGTTGGCCTTGGATGCACCTATGCCCTGGGCACCTATAGTGCACTGTACAGGCGCTGATAAGGTGTCCAGTACCAAATTTGTGATGTACCTAAAGTACATGGATATTAATTTAGAGAGAGAACAGCAGGCTGTGGGTCTGATTAGCAGGCCCACAGCCACATTAAGTCGAAAACCAGTGAAGCAAAAAGAAAAATTGGGGTGACCATAGGAAAGCAGACCCTACTTTCCTACACTATCATTCTCACAGGATACATGGAAGAAAATCTGGTTAAATAATATTTCAGGATGGTTACCTGCACCTTTGTATCAAACAAATCTTTTTAACTGCTTATGGACTCCTTTAAAGTTACTTCGAGCTACGTTTCTATCTACTTTGAATTGTTGGCATTGTAATTTACATCCAGTTTTGTTAAACATATGCTTTTTTAATGTAATTCATTCTTGAATTTTGGAGGGAAGTTTGGGATGTCATAAGTAAAATATTCAATTTCTCTGAAATGCTTTTTTGATTTGCAAATCTGTTTCCCTTTCAACGAAATTGTCTGACTTGAACTGCAAACGTTTAGGCTTTTTATTGTCAGCAGCTTTAAAATCTAATACTGCATGTAGGAAAGATGTGTCTGTTTTATCTTTTCATATTTGGTGGTCATGGATAATGTTTACTAGAAGAGGTGCTAATCTATCCTTATATGGTGTTGTTTATAAAAGTCTTTCTTATCATTCATTTTGGAAGCTGATTGATAATTATATAACTTCATAGTTATAATTTTTGTTTTATTTCTTTTCCTTCTAATTTGTTACTTAGTTCTTGAATTGTAACAAATGTATGGTTATTATGAGTAGCTTTGTCAAGATTTTTTCTACAGTGACGATAGTATGTTTTTCTTCCCTATCCCTTTTCATTTATTATTCTTCATATTATATTGTATCTGTTTTATATTTAAGTACTGTTATTGTTATATTTTCTTGATCAAAAGACTTTTGTGGGTGCTCTTTTTAGGTTTCGACCTGGCGAAAAGCTGCGCAAGCAGCGGTTCGCGCAGGCGAAATCTTTTGTGAAGAGCATGGTGCTTTGTTACGCCTCTCACTTCCATTGGCTACCTCCATAAATGGAGGCTAGCCATTGGAAGTGAGATCTGCCTGTCATCGTCCGAGGCGATTCGTGGGCGTTTCGGCGATGTTTTTCTCATCCTGCCTCTTTTCTGACGTCATGTCGCTGTGGGCGTGTATTTTTTTTTTCTCTCGTGATGTTTTCGTCTTTTTGGAAGTGTCTTTAGCCGGAGTGGTTGGCGAGATTTACGTTGCCAGGAAGTTGTTGTGATTTCCGATCAGGTAAGCAGCATTTTGTTTATACTTTTGCTCCGTGTTCCGTCTTATGTCGTCTCCCCTTTGTGTGTCTCGTTGCTGTCGTGTTCAAGTTAAAGGTAAGTGCTAGGGAGTGCAGAGTGCTAGGGAGTGCAGAGTGCTAGGGAGTGCAAGGCAGTGCAGAGTGCTAGGGAGTGCAGAGTGCTAGGGAGTGCAGAGTGCTAGGGAGCGCAGAGTGCTAGGGAGTGCAAGGGAGTGCAGAGTGCTAGGGAGTGCAAGGGAGTGCAGAGTGCTAGGGAGTGCAGAGTGCTAGGGAGCGCAGAGTGCTAGGGAGTGCAAGGGAGTGCAGAGTGCTAGGGAGTGCTAGGGAGTGCAGAGTGCTAGGGAGTGCTATGGAGTCCAGAGTGCTAGGGAGTGCAGAGTGCTAGGGAGTGCAGGGTGTGCAGAGTGCTAGGGAGTGCAGAGTGCTAGGGAGTGCAGAGTGCTAGGGAGTGCAGAGTGCTAGGGAGTGCAGAGTGCTAAGGAGTGCAGAGTGCTAGGGAGTGCAGAGTGCTGGGGAGTGCAGAGTGCTAGGGAGTGCAGAGTGCTAGGGAGTGCAGAGTGCTAGGGAGTGCAAAGGAGTGCAGAGTGCTATGGAGTGCAGAGTGCTAGGAAGTGCAGAGTGCTAGGGAGTGCATAGTGCTAGGGAGTGCAGAGTGCTAGGGAGTGCAGAGTGCTAGGGAGTGCTAGGGAGTGCAGGGTGTGCAGAGTGCTAGGGAGTGCAGAGTGCTAGGGAGTGCAGAGTGCTAGGGAGTGCAGAGTGCTAGGGAGTGCAGAGTGCTAGGGAGTGCAGAGTGCTAGGGAGAGCAGAGTGCTAGGGAGAGCAGAGTGCTAGGGAGTGCAGAGTGCTAGGGAGTGCAGAGTGCAAGGGAGTGCAGAGTGCTAGGGAGTGCAGAGTGCTAGGGAGTGCAGAGTGCTAGGGAGTGCAGAGTGCTACGGAGTGCAGAGTGCTAGGGAGTGCAGAGTGCTAGGGAGTGCTAGGGAGTGCAGAGTGCTAGGGAGTGCAGAGTGCTAGGGAGTGCAGAGTGCTAGGGAGTGCAAGGGAGTGCAGAGTGCTAGGGAGTGCAGAGTGCTAGGGAGTGCAGAGTGCTAGGGAGTGCAGAATGCTAGGGAGTGCAGAGCGCTAGGGAGTGTTAGGGAGTGCAGAGTGCTAGGGAATGCAGAGTGCTAGGGAGTGCAGAGTGCTAGGGAGTGCAGAGTGCTAGGGAGTGCAGAGTGCTAGGGAGTGCTAGGGAGTGCAGAGTGCTAGGGAGTGCAGAGTGCTAGGGAGTGCAGAGTGCTAGGGAGTGCAGAGTGCTAGGGAGTGCAGAGTGCTAGGGAGTGCAGAGTGACTGCAGAGTGCTAGTGAGTGCTAGGAAGTGCTAGGGAGTGCAGAGTGACTGCAGAGTGCTAGTGAGTGCTAGGGAGTGCAGAGTGACTGCAGAGTGCTAGTGAGTGCTAGGAAGTGCTAGGAAGTGCAGAGTGACTGCAGAGTGCTAGGGAGTGCAGAGTGACTGCAGAGTGCTAGGGAGTGCAGAGTGACTGCAGAATGCTAGGGAGTGCTAGGAAGTGCTAGGGAGTGCAGAGTGACTGCAGAGTGCTAGTGAGTGCTAGGAAGTGCTAGGGAGTGCAGAGTGACTGCAGAGTGCTAGTGAGTGCTAGGAAGTGCTAGGGAGTGCAGAGTGACTGCAGAGTGCTAGGGAGTGCAGAGTGACTGCAGAGTGCTAGGGAGTGCAGAGTGACTGCAGAGTGACTGCAGAGTGCTAGGGAGTGCAGAGTGACTGCAGAGTGACTGCAGAGTGCTAGGGAGTGCAGAGTGACTGCAGAGTGACTGCAGAGTGCTAGGGAGTGCAGAGTGACTGCAGAGTGCTAGGGAGTGCAGAGTGACTGCAGAGTGCTAGGGAGTGCAGAGTGACTGCAGATTGCTAGGGAGTCCAGAGTGACTAGGGAGTGCAGAGTGACTAGGGAGTGCAGAGTGACTAGGGAGTGCAGAGTGACTAGGGAGTGCAGAGTGCTAGGGAGTGCAGAGTGACTAGGGAGTGCTAGGGAGTGCTGAGTGACTGCAGAGTGCTAGGGAGTGCAGAGTGACTGCAGATTGCTAGGGAGTCCAGAGTGACTAGGGAGTGCAGAGTGCTAGGGAGTGCAGAGTGACTAGGGAGTGCAAAGTGCTAGGGAGTGCAGAGTGACTAGGGAGTGCAGAGTGACTAGGGAGTGCAGAGTGCTAGGGAGTGCAGAGTGCTAGGGAGTGCTAGGGAGTGCAGAGTGCTAGGGAGTGCTAGGGAGTGCAGAGTGCTAGGGAGTGCAGAGTGCTAGGGAGTGCAGAGTGCTAGGGAGTGCAGAGTGCTAGGGAGTGCAGAGTGACTGTAGAGTGCTAGTGAGTGCTAGGAAGTGCTAGGGAGTGCAGAGTGACTGCAGAGTGCTAGTGAGTGCTAGGAAGTGCTAGGGAGTGCAGAGTGACTGCAGAGTGCTAGTGAGTGCTAGGAAGTGCTAGGGAGTGCAGAGTGACTGCAGAGTGCTAGGGAGTGCAGAGTGACTGCAGAGTGCTAGGGAGTGCAGAGTGACTGCAGAGTGCTAGGGAGTGCTAGGAAGTGCTAGGGAGTGCAGAGTGACTGCAGAGTGCTAGTGAGTGCTAGGGAGTGCAGAGTGACTGCAGAGTGCTAGTGAGTGCTAGGAAGTGCTAGGGAGTGCAGAGTGACTGCAGAGTGCTAGGGAGTGCAGAGTGACTGCAGAGTGCTAGGGAGTGCAGAGTGACTGCAGAGTGCTAGGGAGTGCAGAGTGACTGCAGAGTGACTGCAGAGTGCTAGGGAGTGCAGAGTGACTGCAGAGTGCTAGGGAGTGCAGAGTGACTGCAGAGTGCTAGGGAGTGCAGAGTGACTGCAGATTGCTAGGGAGTCCAGAGTGACTAGGGAGTGCAGAGTGCTAGGGAGTGCAGAGTGACTAGGGAGTGCAGAGTGCTAGGGAGTGCAGAGTGACTAGGGAGTGCAGAGTGACTAGGGAGTGCTAGGGAGTGCAGAGTGACTGCAGAGATTAAGCTAATGGCAATGTAAATGACAATGCCATTTATTTATCTGTTTTCAAAACCAGCACATAAATACAAATTTTGTCATTTACAATGCCAATAGGTCTAACTTTTCCAAAGGCGAAACCATTGCATTGCAAATGCTTGTTTGTAATGTCTTTGTTTCTATAAAATTCAATAAAATATTTTGAACACAAACCAACTGAAGGATAGATTTGTGTATTAAACGGCACTGTGCTAGGACATGCACAGGGTACACTAGAAGTTAAAATAGTGGGCTTATGTACATTGGTAATTTCTGTGATGTCATTTACAACTCTAGGTAAACCACCTGGCTGAACAGTGGGGTCAAGGGGACGAAAAGCATCAAGTAGAAACATCAAAACAACAGGTGGAACAGAAATAACAGTCAGGCCCAAAATTGGGTGGTTTAAGTTATAGATGAATCTTAAACTGGTCTGAAATTTTTGAAATGCCATTTTCATTCCTGGAAAGTTTCTGTTCACAAGATGAGAAAGAAAGGGCCACCACAGACTCCAGGTTAGTGGCCAGTTGATCAATGATTAAATCACAACATTCAGTAGGAACCAAGGGTACCACCGTACAGCCGGAGGACTGTGCTGATATCTTGTATGAGGGGCCCTAGGCAGGATACTTTTTTTTTGTAGTTGGCAAGGGGACAACTTAAGTGCCGTCAGAACGTTGGTGCACAATAGCTGAGGTTTGAAAACCATGCAAACCGTTGGCAGGCATGTCCTCAGTAGGCATGCTGGGTTGGGCAGTCACGCTGTCCCCAATTAAGTTGGAAGCCAGCCCACATTGAGCAAGTTCCACCGCCACAACACCTATTTCCTCAGTAATAGCCCCCACAGCGGATGTAAGATGTGTCATGATGTTAGGGACATTGCAGGGCACTTGACTTCACCAAGAGGAGATTTTAGTTTGCACCCGTTGTGAAGATGATCAAAAGATACAGCCAAGAGACAGGGTACGATCCATTCTCAACAAGCTGCGGATGGTTTAGCAGGCGGGCCTGCTCTTGGGCCAGACTTCACCACAAGGTGCGACCTGCATGGCAGTTGTAACGTGGCCAAATATAAGCTGCAGCCCCCGCCTTCAGGGCTGGTGGATTTGGTGACCTTGTGGTCCGTGTATTGGTCCTCCATAGCAGCAGGAGCAAAAAGCAACCCAGAATTGACAAGCGCATCCAGCTGGGTTATCAGAGTAAGGGACTCAAAAGTCCTTCAACATTGGTTAAGAGAATGTGCTCGTTATGATCTTGAGACCTATTTACATAATATTGCAGCAATACGATTTGTGGATAACTTATGTTCTTACTATCTTAGCTCTATGTTCCTGTGTGGTGAGGGCTGTTCTTTCATTAACTTTAGTCGTTTGAACCATCATTCCTTTAAATTACAAATCGAGACTAGAACAAAAAGGGGAAGTGTATTTTACTACAAAATGCAAATGCTAATATAGCCTAGAGCAGCTGCCAGGTGAACGATATGCATCACTACAGAGAAAATCTTCATCTATGTTTGGTAAATATATGGACAGGAAGGCTTTTCCCGATCCACTGTAATATAAATTAGACTTATAACTAGATCTAACAATGGTGTAAGTGGTGCATTGATCCATTCTTGATTATGAGCGGAATCTGCAAATTTTCTATATACTAGGACTTTTGAAATGGAGGCCACTCAAGGTGGGCTGTGTTTTTTAAGCTATGTGACAAGGCAGGCATCTGTCGAAAATAAGAGGAAGACAATTGTTACTTACCCTCTAAGCACTGGTTCGTGACAGTACAGTGCTGTAGATACACATGCATTGCATAATCCTGCCATTTGGTGTTCGGCTCAGACATTACATGTTTTTGTGCAAAAAAGCTCTGAGTCTGGGATGTGCAGTGACTCCTCCCTTAGTCCACAATGATCACAGGCACAGGCTCCACCATACATTATTGTATATTCAGAGAGTTCAAGTGGAATGTAGAGTAGAATACAATGATAAGTCATCATTGCCAGTTTCTTGAGAGAAAGGTGGGTGCAAGTGAACATAGAGCACTATATGATACGTACAAATGCTTAAAGGGAAAGTAATATTTTCTGTTCGTAGCATGTTCGGCTATAGATACATATGCTCTGCACTTCCTGCAAAGCCATTTCCTCTCAAGCTGTGGTTAGGAGCAGATAATTCAGATGTTTGGAATAATGTTCTTAACACCGCCCATAGTCTGTCTATACAGTAGTGCTTTGTGAAGGTGTGTGGTTTTGACCCGGTAGATACCTCCTACTTGGATGGTACCTAAGAAAGTCATGGTGCATGTAGCATGTGTCCTAGGAGATGCTGTGAGTACATGTTTAGTTTAGGCGTAGCAAGTTTAGATACATTTAACAATCCACCCTGATTGCCTACCTTGGAAATGGAGTGACCTATTTGGGGTTTTGCAAAAGCGACAAAGAGCTGGTTAGTTTTGCAGAAGGATTTATTTCTCTCAATATAATACATGTGTATCCGCTTAAAGACTAACGTGTGTAACACCCTTTTCACCATGGAATCAGGTTGTGTAAAGAATACAGGCAGCTCCCTAGTTTGGTTAATGCAGAAAGGTGGGACGTCCTTGGGAAAGAAAACTTGAATGAAAGCTTCCTGCATTGTGAGTGCTTGTAACACACTGAAGAGCTCGAGCTGGTCTATGGCTATTAGAAAAGCCTCTTTCCACGAACGACACTGTATGCTACAAGAGTGAATGGATTCCAAAGGTGGACCCATAACCCTTATGAGAACTACATTATGGCTCCACAATGGGGCTAGGAGTGTTCTTGAGGGTATTATCGGTCTGAGCCCCTCCATGAATGATTTAACCACAGGAACCACAGGACTCTGAAAATGAATCAGTAGTTCCCGTTCTGCAGGAATGCCGTTATATCGGCTAAATAGGTGTATGGAGGTATATGCAAGAGCATCTGTAGGTGTAAATGGTAACAGATGAGGTCTTGAACCTTGACTTTGAAGGTGTCTAGTTGTTTGGAGATCAGTAGTGGACAAATCTCTTCTACTCTGCTGCATATCATGCAGGTGTAGTGGGCATAGGTGCCTCACACAATATATTTATACACACCTGAGAAAGGTGTCAGTAGGCAAAATCTAGGACCTCGGGCACCAGATCTCAAGGTTGAGATGCTTGGGATTAGTTGTTGGATTTGACCATGTTGTTGTATGAGAAGGTCACTAACCTATTGAGGAGATTGATGGATATCTTCAGGAGCACTGAGTAACAGGGCTGTCTGGCCCAAGTTGGGGCCACTATGATGTGGGTTGTGGACACCTGCCTAATTTTCAGTGCCATGTACAGGACGAGTGGGAGAGTAGGAAATGCGTAAGCAAATATTTCTGACCATTCCATCACTGAAAAGCCTAGGCATTTGGGGTTTTTTGGGGTGGTGAAGACGAAGTTGGTGGGGGTTCCGTATTGTTGGAAGTACTTATGGAGGACTTACAGCCGAGTTGCCACTCATGGACTTGTTGAAATGTCATGCTCAGCAGGACCGCAAAGTTGTTGTTAACCCCCAGTAGGATTTCTGCTATAAGATGGATCATGTTGCCGACTGCCCAATGCCAATCTTCTGTGCAAGAGCAAGCTGCAGCGTAGAATAGGTACCCTGCCGTCTCTGTGTGCACGGCTGTCATGTTCACTTCCCTTCTGAGGACCACTTTGTTGTGAACAAACTTGTAAAATAATTTGAGGACCAAGTGGATGGCTAGCAGCTCGAAATAGCTGGTGTGTCATCCCTAGCGGCAAAGAGTCCCAGTATCTTGCAAAATCATGTTGCCGAGAAGTACAACCCACCCAGTGAGAGATGCACCAGTGATAACCCATTTTTCAGAAGAGGTTCCCAGAACAGGTTGTTTATCAACACTAGATCTCCCACAGTACCTCCACTTTTGACCACTGCCTCACAAGACACTGCGAGAGTTGGCGCATGTGTAATCTGACGAGCAGTGCAATTGCAATGTATGATGCCATTATACTGAAGAGCGTTTTTACTGTTCTTACAGTTAGACGAGTAGGCTGAAAAGAGGCAGCAGCTACTGAAAAGCCATCACCCTCTACCGGTTGGGATATACTTTCCCTTTAACAGCATTAAACATTGAGCCCAAGAAGGGCTTTGGAGCTGGGACTTCTGGTAGGGGAATGGGGAATGGAGTATGGATGAGGAGGAGGTGGTGGTGGTGGTAAATGCCTGGGTGAGGTGGATGGCTTGTAGCCTGATCCTTATGCTTCTATGGCATGGGATGACATGGTACATTGAAGGCAAGCTCCTCATTTCCTTAGGAATTTGCGGCAGAATGCTGGACTATTTTCCAGGGGATGGCTTAGCCAAAATGTGCTGCATTCCGTGTGATGAAGAACAGCTTCTGCCTGGTGTTGAGCTCTTCCGCCAGTCTCTACACGATGGAAACCTCAAAATCCTTTAATCTCAGCATTGAAGGGGCCCTTCGGGTCAATTTAATGCTCTGTCTCAGAGGTGCTCTTGGCACAGATTTTGGTTCGAATTTGGACAAGGTGTAGGTGTGTGTGGGGGGGTGGGGTCAATGAATGTCTAAGCTTGTCACCCTTCTATGGGAACTTGCTAGGCTCTGATGTCCTCTCTATGTGTTGATCAGAGCCAGAAAGCAGCCACAGGTAGAGAACTGGAATTTTTCCTGGCCCGATGCCTAATTCAAGCAGGAACAGTGCTCTTACTCAGTTGAGGGCGATTAAATTACTGATGTTTAGGTATCTGGTTTTGCACTGCATTTATACTCATGCCCATGTGTCTTTTTGGTGTGAAGCCCTGTTGTTGTAGACTCTGCCTGCGTCTTGTCTAGATCTTCCTCTGAGGTGCCTGAGGAAAACGTCTCAGGGCTGGACATCCGTTAGGCCACACTGATCCTGCAGGAACGCGCCTCTTCCACCTCAATGCAGAGCAACTCCTGTTTACTGAAAATGTCAGACATTTCACAGGATGTACACTTCTGCATTTGTGAGTGCACCCAACGCCTTTCCTTTTGGTACCTCAATGTCTTCTAATACCGAAAGCCATGACAGAACTCATAAGGCGGTGTCATTGTGTTCAGGGGAGAGGCAGAGGATGCAAATACCTAGAGGTATTTCATTTTACACCTTGGTCAGTATTAGAAAGGAGTTTGTTTCATCACCCCTTTCCAGACTGCATTCTTCAAGGTGAGGACCATGGAGACCAAAGTAAGACTGAATCAAGTTGAAGACCGGCGAGCCTGGTGCTGCAGCAAAGTGGTCATGGTCAGTGTGAGTTAAAACTGTGTATACCTCAGAATTACTGTTGAATAAATGTCGACCATGTAGAGGTTGATATCCTAGATGTTGATCACGAAAAGTGAGCAGTTAGGCCCAGAAATTCCAGGTGGACGGCATCCATCTTAGTCGATGCTGAACACATCTGAATCTGATGGCAGAAAAAACTATTTAAGGTGGGAGTTTGTGACCATGTGCTTTGAAGAAAACAAAATGTAATGTCTAAACCCAACACCAGATAGCCAGGGAATGCAAAGCATTTGTATCTACAGCCACACATGCTACAAACATACCTATATCCTTAGATGTAAGGAGATCTTTCCTTTCACAGACGTCCTATGCTTTACCTTAATCCACTAATTACAGGATATTACAGATTGAAGAATTACCGTCACATTTCAAGCAAAGTAGAGTAACAAATGCTTACTTTATTCACACAAAAATGACTCATGGCTTTTACTCACTTTTGCTTCTGCCCTCGCCTTCCAAATCAGTTTGAAAATATGTTTCTTTCTTTTCTTTGATATTTGGGGAAAGCACCGTTTTTAAAGTTACATCACCTATAAGTGGAGGGAAATGTAGAAAGTAACACACAAAGTCTTAAAAGAACATCAGAAGGACAACATTAAATTACAGGTCTAAAGATGAGTCAGCAGTAGTGACCAGCAATAATGTGCTTTTTATAAATTAGGGATAATCAGTGGACTGGTATGGAGTCTGACTGTCATTTATGTTTAGGATACTAACTAGGTTATAGGACAATAAAAAGTTATCATCATAAGACAGTCAGACAGAGATTGGAACAAATTCAATTTGGAAGAATGCCCACCATCACTATAGCGCCCATCAGCACATATGGCTATTGACACAGTTGTTAAATTATCAGCTGGCCCAGATCCAACATACAAATTAGACCTGCTTATGATCCAGTCAAAACACTCTCTAAACAATGTTTAATTTGATTGAGGAGGTGAAGGAGGAGTGTGTTGCTCTAAGGGTGGCAGCAACCTAGTTGTGTTGGTGTTCATCCACCATAAGTCACTACTTTGGTCTGAAATTTCACATTTAAACAAAAATTCTGTTGAGCTGCTGGTTGGTGGTGGAGATGTAATTCTTGGTATTTTCATTAAAAAGTGCTCAAACTACCAGGACAGATCTCAGTTCCCCACGAGTGGGAGTTGCAATAAAAGAGAGGCAAGAGTGCTGAACAACATAGGAAGTTTCCTATGTCAGATGAGAATACAACAGGCAAGCACTCAAATTATCTCCGAAGGTGGTTAAGCCTTGAAGGGGGAGGAATACATAATTAATATTCCAGTGTCAAGCATCTTACTGTTAAGTAGGTGCAAAATGTTCATGAGGCAAGCAAGAGGTGCTGATGTCAACCAAATCCAAGCTGTAAGCGCAAAGGAAAATGAGCTTCTTTAGGCGTTGTCAGAAATGAAGGCAACCTTTTTCCATTCTCATTAGGTTAAGTAGACAATTGGAGAAGAAGCAGCCCTGTACTTTTTTAAATTTATTTTTTAACAGAGTTTTATACAGCGCAAACTTGACCCGGTATCAGGTATCAGAGCGCTTTACATAGCACCAGCTGCATTACATGAGGACACATTCCTTTTTTTTGTTAGGCACAGGGAGATTAAGTGATTTGCCCAGAATCACAGGAAGTTCAGTGTCGTTGCCGAGACTCGAACCCGGTTCCCCAGATTCGAGGTCGACCGCCCTAGCCGTTAGGCCAACTCCTACTTGGACAGCCTAACTTTTTAGAACCCGCAAGCAGAACGTACAAACAACCAAAGGCTCAACGCAAAGTGGGGACAAAGGAGCCAGTGCAATCGGAGGCGCCAACAGCAACAAAAAAACACAATACAATACATTTTATTTGGCGGTTTTTCCTACAACAAACACAGATATCTTAATTTTTGTGTTTGTGGTTTGTGTATGTTGGTTCCTGGTGTGTTTGTGGTCTGTGTGTGTTGGTCCCTGGTGTGTTTGTGGTCTGCGTGTGTTGGTCCCTGGTGTGTTTGTGGTCTGCGTGTGTTGGTCCCTGGTGTGTTTGTGGTATGTGTGTGTTTGTGGTCTGTGTGTGTTGGTCCCTGGTGTGTTTGTGGTCTGTGTGTGATGGTCCCTGGTGTGTTTGTTGTCTGTGTGTGTTGGTCCCTGGTGTGTTTGTGGTCTGTGTGTGTTGGTCCCTGGTGTGTCTGTGGTCTGTGTGTGTTGGTCCCTGGTGTGTTTGTGGTCTGCATGTGTTGGTCCCTGGTGTGTTTTTGGTATGTGTGTGTTTGTGGTCTGTGTGTGTTGGTCCCTGGTGTATTTGTGGTCTGTGTGTGTTTGTGGTCTGTGTGTTTGATGCCTGTGTGTGTTGGTCTGTAGTGCGTCTGACTACATGAGAGCTATATCTGAGGCAGATTGTAGTGATTGTCGTATATTGTCTTGTTCTATTCTAAATTCAAATAAAAATGACTTAACACAAAATATATTTTCTGTAGTGCCTCACCTCTCCTTCAAGATGACTTTACACTGTATAAAATGCATAACACAAAAAAGAGAGCTTGATATTCCAGATACTCAAATCCATGCAACGTGTGCATTAACCCACCACACTATAGCTAATATTGTAACTATGACCTGTATGTTCGTCATAGATTACAGCAGCAGACACTCAACCTCCTAAACTTTGTCACTTAGACTAGTCAAAGTCAAAATACACTTTATTCGATTTGATTAAAATCATAAAAGCCAATAAAAACACAATAATATATACAGGTTAAAAAGAATACATACAGATCTTCAGTTTTAGCGACGCATTAAACAATCATAAATAGCAGGACATATATGTCAACAATCATGTTACAGCATTGCCCTTGTTGAGCCTTGATTTTGTTCTAAATGCTGCAACTAAAAAGCTAGCCACAGAATATGTAATAAAAATATTGCCTAAAGACTAAGTATAACAGGGCAGGCCTAACTTGTATAAATCCAGCTTCTTTTAAGACGGGTAATAAATATTTAATTCTTGGCTCCCTAAATGCACTGCAAAACATCATAAAGTGCAACGTGTCCTGCGTAGAAAAATCGTCACATTTACATGGAACTCCTGATTCCGGCGTACTCCATTGCTGGAAGCAGCCCAACACATAGGGAATTTGATTACATCTAAATTTAATTAAGAGGTGTGTAAGGGTTTAGTTACAAAGGTGAGGTAGGGCTCTAAAGATGGGGAGGATAACAGCATATAGTGTGATCTTACTGATGTTTTTGTCAGCTCAAGTTCCTCCCGAGCCAGCCTTACATTTCCCATGAAATGTTTTTTAACCCATATGATATCCTCCACCCTGATAGAAGAAGGCAAATTAAATAATCCTGGGCGACCTAGTTTTTCAAAAGCTAGTCGTACATATTCTAACCAGGGGATTTTCTTCCTGTGATCAAGAGACATAACGTCCTCCAGGATGACATGATTAAGAGAGAGTTCCTCGTTAAGCCATAACTTCACTTAGACTAGTGCTTGTATTGTTAATGTTTCCATGACGTTTGTTATAGACATCGATTTATAGGATGCATTTCTCAATTTATTTTTGTGCAACACGGTGACTTCTTTAGATAGATACAAAGGGCTTCCAAAATGTTTTTTTTAAAAACTTTTCATATTTTCTTACTGCCCTTGATAGCCCCTCACCCTCCAAAACATACCTTTCACTCCAAAAACCAGCACCTCATTCACCTCACCGCTCTTTGTTGCACTATACGACAATGTTAGCTGAGAATTAATCTTGGATTTGCATTTTCCCTCACACATTCTCATACCTGTCTGTGTGAATTGATTAGTCTACTAGGAGAGGCGGTGGCCCCAACTTTGCTCCGACTTCCATAAACAACTGCCGCCACCGCGCTATTCCCTCATCAAGGGCATTCCCTTCGGCGGCGATGTGCATAAGATCAGCCTGTACGCGGACGATATCCTTCTTTCCCTTACAGAGCCGATGCAGTCGCTCCGAGCACTTTTTATCAAACTCCACACCTTTGCACAGGCCTCGGGGTTTAAGATCAATGTGGAGAAATCGGAAGCCCTGAATATCTCCCTGTCGCCGGAGACTCTCATCGAGGTACAAGGCGAGTTCGAGATGCAATGGTCAAATAATACCATCCCCTATCTGGGAGTTCTGCTGGCTCCAACCGTCCAGGCTGAGGCGAACTACGCCAGGCTCCGTTCGCGCCTTAGCGACGAGCTACGGAGGTGGAAACGTCACTCGCTCTCTTGGTTGGGGCGGATAGCAGCCACCAAGATGACTCTGTTACCACAAATCCTTTACGTGTTCCAGGCTCTCCCTCTGCGCCCCCCAGCGGGCTGGCTCCAAAGGACACAGTCTGACCTGGCGTGCTTTATCTGGAACGGTCGCCGTCCACGATTCAAGCATGCAATCGCGATTCTTTCGCCTGCCCATGGTGAGGTCGGTGTGCCTGACCTCTCTCTATATTATCAAGCTACACAACTCCGCACTTTGGTGGAGTGGTTCCAACCGGAATCGGGCAAGAACTAGCTCTTTCAAGATCAAGCTGTGGCGGGCAGGCCCCTACAGGGGGTTCCATTCCTTCCCAGATGCCACCGCCCCCCCAATCTATACGCATCACAGATTACCAGCACTGTCCTGGAGGTGTGGGACTGGGTGGCGGTCCGGCACGAGCTCACCTCATTTCCCTCCCCGATGACCCCGCTCTTCGATAATCCCGATTTCTCCCCAGGATTGGACCCCAGGGCATTTGTAGCCTGGAGACGTTCGCCCTGCAGAGACCTGGGACATATGTTCGACTTAAATGGTATTCTCTCCTTTCAGCGGGTGAAGGAAGACTATGGAATACCGGAGTCAGATCGACTGCCCTATCTGCAGGTCCGACATTGGGTTTTGCAGCCGGATGTCAGACCAGGCGCGCAACGCTTCCTCACCCCGTATGAAAAGTGGCTGCTTACCCGCACCTCTGATAAGAAGCTGATCTCCGACTTGTACCAGCAGCTCCTCCTCAAAAGCATCTACACACATAACGCAGGAAGAAACAGGTGGGAGCGGGACCTAGGGAGATCACTCACACACAAAGAATGGGGCGGCATCTACCATTGGGCTAGACACTCTGCTTACCACACAGGCCTCACCGAAACCCTAACCAAAGTGGCCACCTATTGGTACCATACCCCTGAACGCCTTCATCAATGGGATCCCCGCATTAGTGACCGCTGCTGGAGGGGGTGCGGGGGGCTTGGCACCTTGGATCACTTACTTTGGAGTTGTGACCGTTTGCAGCCCTATTGGAGTTTGATTTTAGATGACATAGACTCACATTTAGATACTCAGCTCCCTAGATTCCCCGCTTACATTCTGTTAGGACTCCCCAATGCCCTGATGTACCCCCTGAAGTCTAGGAGGGGGAGGCTTATAGCGATTGCACTAGGGGCAGCTGTGCAAAACATCCTGGCACATTGGAGGACCACACAACTCCCCCCCCCCCCGCATACTGGTTGGCTGCACCGGCTTTGGATGGTTCTGGGGATGGAGAAGTTGTCCTTAGCGAGGGCGGGAAGGGGAGAGGAATTTGCAGTACTGTGGCGACCATTCCTCACTTTGCTCACGGGGGAGTTTAGGGAATTGAGCTGCCCCCGCTACTTGCGATAGCTGCGCCTGGCGGACACTCCGATCGCGGAGCCGAAAGCCCCGACACGCAGGCGCAGGATTTAGGACTGCTGACCAGCTTACTGCCCTCCGTTGGTGGCGTGGTGATACCCTTTTTTCCTTTTCTTTTGCCTGTGGACAAGGAGGGGGGGAGGGTGGATCGGACGATATTTCCCCTTTGCAGAGACCCCACATGTCTGGCGTTGCCAATATTCTCTCTGCCGCATACCTTTGACTGGGTCATTCAGGAAGAGCTCGACATTGTTCCATCCGATGGGGAAATGTGGTCTGTGTGTTTTTCCTGTTTTGAAAACTCAATAAAAGATTTAAACCATAAAGGCAACCTCATCTTAAAGCAGTCATTTTTTTCAGAAGATCCTGGGCTTCCTCGACCTGCGTAAATAAATGGAACTTCCCTTTGACAAGCACCCTTAACTTTGACTGCTGCGCAATGGATGCCTGCGCCCCCTGTGCTTTAAATAGTAGTAGTAACTTCACAAATTTTTTACGTCTTCTTGCCGCCCTAGCTGACATGTCTGAAAAGATCCTACATTTTGTGCCCTCATCGATAGCAAATTGTCTCTGCTGATTGCATGCCATTGACAAAGGGCTTACAGCTTGAAACATGTTTGGCTTATTGCAAGACAGAGGATGCGAGTGCTCGCTGTGGCTGCTGCTGCCGGGGGTAGTGTGCGGTAACCTTTCCACGTGTGACGCCTCCATGGGGACACCCTTGTTTTTCGTACATAATGCGGCTGGTCTGGCCTCGGAGAACTCCCACCGCTGAACTATGGCGGGTCCTGTGCTCGCTACTGTGGGCACGTTTGGGAGTGGAATGGGCCTTATCTCAGGAATACATTGGGAGCAACACAGTGAATTTCTCGCTGGCCTCCACCCAATCGGGTTGACATTGCTTTGTATTGTGAGGCACTCAATCCACTTGGGCATACAAGGAACATGAGTTTAAGGCAGGGGTCTCCAACCTTTTCTGTAATAAGAGCTATTTACATTCAATGAAGCTCGTTGAGAGCTACTAATATTAGTGCTATAATACTGACCACAAAGATTACATTAGTGGCCACCATATGCAGGCTTACTATTCGTGATCACCTCAGTGCATTAGGCATGATTTCCAGCAGTAATGTAAAAATGTTTGTCAATATGGAATGCCTCTATATGTGTAATACATACCAGCCATAGATGCAATGCCTGTCACCAAGTTAATATGATTTGTAAAAAGTCTCTTCAGTGCCACTTGATTGAACACTCAAATATCAGCTTTAAATATATTTTGGAACTTCAGCCATTTTTCTCCAAAAATCAGTTAGAGTTCTGAAAATACCCTCATTTTCCTTTTGAATATATACATTCTTTATGTTGGTATATGTATATATTTCAACCAAGCAAAAGCTGCTAATTTACTAGACTGGTCTCCACACAGGAAAGCTACTTACAAGTAGCTGGAGAGGTAACAGTAGCTCACGAGCTACCTGTTGGAGAAGCATGGTTTAAGGCATATGGACTTCATTTACCAGAATGCTGTGCCTGTACACGCCAACATGGGCGTTGACTTTACCAACTAATAAAATGTTCCTAATCTATTTTGTCAAACAAGCTTTATAGACTCGATTACTTTCCAATTTGTTTCCAAATAAAGATATAGTTCCGGAGAAAATATACATGGAAATTGCAGATAGAAAATCTGTAATCTGCTTAATGCCAACACTGCATGAGTGTTCAATATTCAATTAACAACTATTGAAACTGGAAAATGAAGAAATAATTAAAATGGAAGCCATCGATAAATTAGAACATGAAGGAATCACTATTATTTTGACCGAAAAATTGAAGACAAAATTGGATTCTTTAGAAAAATCAATATCTAAAACTGCTGGTTTAGAAAAGAATCTATATGCATGTAGAAACTGTCGGATAATTTTAAGGCGTGATTTGGATGTAGAAAAAGGTTTAGTTAATGGAGCAAAGGGCAAAGTTGTAGATTTCGTTAATTATCAAAATAAAGATGGTATTGAATTCTTAAAGATTAAATTTGATCAGATTGAAAAAGTGAAACAAATTGGTAGTTGTTATGTTCGTTTTTTGCTTGTTAAAGATTTATATGTCCGTAGAAAACAGTTTCCATTTTCTCTGGCATATGCAGTGACTATTCATAAATCTCAAGGTTTAAGTGTTGACAGTGCTTTGGTGAACATTGGAAATACTGTGTTTAAAGAGGGTATGGCATATGTTTCTTTGTCTCGAATCAGAACATTATCTGGTTTGTTTTTGATTGATTTTGATAATACTAAGATTACGGCAAATGCCAACTGTGTCAAAGAGTACAATGGGTTAAGAAGAACATATGCCCCTAATTTAGGTCAATATCCTGTATTTGAAAAGCGTGTGGTTGCTCAAAAAAGAAGGTATGAGAATATCTGTAATGAAGGTGTACAGGAGGGAAAAAAACAAGACAATGTTGTGATTGCAAGCAAAAAGAAAAAGGATACTGTTGAAGAGATTGTTGGTTTTCTGTTTGAAAATAGTTCTGGTGTCAATTGCTATACTAATGTAGTGGTCAATGTTTTTTTTCTTGAAGGTTTGCAACAGCAAATTATGGAGAATCGTGAAAAAAGATTTTGTTCCTTGTTACATTCTCTTTATGAAAAATTGAGAACAGATAAAAGTAAAATACAAAGCCGTTCTGATGTTCGTAATCTTTTGGATGTATGTTCTGGTTGTACACAATTTACACAAAATATCCAACAAGATGCTCAGGAGTTTCTAATCTATATGCTTACAGAATTGGAAAATGAAGGTTGTTATAAATGGGAACATCAATGTGAAAATCGTATGTATACATGTAGCAGTAGTGTAGACAGTGAAAGATTTTTATATTTGACATTACCGGACTGTAAATCAGTGTCTTTCAGTAAATTAGTTAAAGCTGCAAACCAAAACATGGTGTGTAGGCAATGCAAATCAGAAATGTTATCAACAATATTTATCGAAACATGGAAAATATATAATTTTAATGATGCAACGTTGTACAGCTGACAGAAGAAAATTGGACACTTTAATAAAACATTTCGGAGCTACACAACTATCAATATCTGGAAGGACTTTTGTAGCAGTAGCAATAATTTTCCACAATGGTCCTCCAACAAAATCTGGATATTACACTGCATATCTCTAAAGTGAGAAGGGCTGGAGTCTTTGTAATGATGCTGAGTTGGTTTTCAAACAACGTTTGCCTTTCGAATTACCAAATTCCTACCTAATATTTTTAAAGCCAAAGTTTTAGGAAGGTAATTCAGCCTCTGAGGAATTTATTGTTATCATTTCATAGGATTATCATTGGACAATTTACATAACAATTACTACAAAAATACAATTTGGCCTCTAGGAAATGTATTTCTTTGAATTATGGACTTTTTGTTACACATTGTCTCGGTGTATAATTTTAACTGCCATTATTTATAGTGTTTACAAATTTAAGTTATAACATTTTCTTAGCAGTAATCATTTTATATACGTGTGATTTGTATTATCTAGTATTTTACTATAGATGGATTATAGTTTGTTTTTTTAAACAATCTAATTGATTGGTTTTTTTTCCCACTGTTATGTGATGAGTACGATTGAAATCTGTTTCTAGTGAAATTCAATATATTTTGAGAACTATTTTTTCTTTTCTTTTGCAGATCCTAATTTTAAGATATCAAATTTAGCACCATTCAGATTATAAAAAACAAGTGAATAAAATGTGTACCATTTTTTACGTGTATTACGGTTGAGGTAAGTTTTAATAAGTCTTAAAATGTACAATGGATTTGAGCCCATGGCTCCCCCCTTGCTACCCTCTGGGGTCCTGGGTCCATGCGGGAACCCTATTCCATGGTCACCTTGTGTACCGGCTGCTGATAGAAATTGGATGTTGAGTTTACAGGGCTCAACTGGCCCTTTTGCCGGTTAGAATGAATAGAAACCAGGTGACCTGCCAGGGGCTGAGAGGGAACACCTTCAGAAACAGTGCAAACTGTATTAAGTTGCAGACTGGCACTAGTAGGACCCCCTGGGGGAGGAAGAAACTGATTGGGTGCTCTGGTCTGAGAAGATTTACGTACAGAGGCCTCTGAGACACTGAATGGAACCCTAGTGGCATATTGACTAGGGCCTACAGTGTTAAGGTTAACAAGACTTTCCAGAGTCGCTAGTCTGTGCTCAATTTTAGTGAGTGCGGCTTTTAAACGGGATACAACCGCCACTACAGTTTCCTCTAATTTTTGCCAGAACTCTCTCATACCTACACCAGCAGGAACGGCGCTGACTGTCTCTGCATGGGGAGTGAACTCCGGAAGCGACATTTGTGGCACAGGATTAGCCAAGGGTTCCGTGGTACTAGATTGGCTATTGTTGGATTGCCTAGTATTAACCATTGTTTTCCTTTTCTTCCCGGGAGGTTTCAGTCGGGAAGGTTGGTTGTTTTTGGCTTTCTGGGCCCTTGTGACAACTTTAGGTCTTGCACCCTCCTTGTTTATTGCCTGAGATTTATGCGGGGGGAATTGCCACCAGTGGCAGAGGTGTAGGTGCGGAAGATATCCTATGCGAAGTTGTGACAGACGTATTAACTTCCTGAGCATGTATATACGGATGTGGCCCTACTCCCGTAGGTTCAAGAGACAGTCTACGTTCTGTTAACGCTATTTCATGCATTACAGCGGACTCTGCCCGGTTCAAAAAGGCATCCAAAGTGCCCACCACCCCTTCCCTGTGAGTGACTTTCTTTTGGCCATGATGTACAACTCCCAATTATACACAAGTATGATAATACCAGACCGCTGAAGCTCACAGCTTTAATGACCCAATGACTTAATAATATGCTTGGGAAAAAAAAAGTGGACAAGCGCAACAATGTCTCACAGGTGATATGTATTGGAAGTCAATTGTCAGCGGGGTTGCCCTACCGGCCTCTACCGGCCCCTGACGGGCCCTTGGTCCGGGCTACGTCCCGCGCCGCGGGTGGAGAGGCAGCGCTCAAAGCATGGTGGCCACGCCTCGCCCTCACTCAAGGCAGCTGAATCAGGAAGATTGCACTCTGGGAGACGGAGTCCTCTCCCAGAGAGATGCCGACGTCAGCAAGTTCTTCCAGCAAGGATATGTCAGCCCTGGGACCGCGTCCCACCAGGGTGCCTCCACCACCACGGGAAGAGTAGCAGGCAGCAAAAGGGCAGAAGACACGAGGACAGGCAGCAAGGCAGGAAACAAGGGAACCCCTGATTCCAAAACTTATCGGAGTCAATTTCAAACATGCAGTGTTTTCAAGTCCAGAGTAACAATCCCCAAAAAATTAAATCCTTTGCGGAAAAATGTATTAAGGAGAAAAGAAGTAGAGAGGGGGGAAAAAACCCCACAAATTGAGCTCAAAAACCCCCAAAACAAGGCAACAATAAACGGAGAGCCACAGTTAAATACCATAGGAAAGCTGCTCCTTAATTCCACCCGAAATACCCATAACGAGGTGGATAGATACCAAAAATATAGGAAGTACTTAGGAAAGGGAGACGGGAATGCGGCCGCGTTAATCCCTACATCCCTTATCCACACGTACGGTCCCCCGTTAAACTCCTGTGAATCACAAGGAGGGTACAACAACAAAAACAGTTCCAGTAAGGGCCCAGCCAGGCAAGTCCTGATCCAATGCCGAATCATCCGAGGAGGCAAAGTCCAGCAACAGGTACAGGCGGAAACAGGAGCAGACGAACACCACACCCAATATTTATAAAACCTATATTTTTTCTATTTTAAAAAAAAATATTTTGGAACTCTATAATCCTTTTTTTAATCTTAAAAATTATGTAATGTTTTATATCTTCCAAAAAAAGATGTATATCTCTTTTTTTTGGGGGGAGAAAACTGGAGTCCCGTACCGGTAGTGTACCAAGCTCCATCAGCACGTGAATCCTATCCGCCATATTGCTAAACTCGTAAATGATGCGCATTTCGTATCAGACGGGTTTGTGGCACCGCGTCCCTCGTAACATCATATACGTATGAGGTCGCTCCAGCTGCTACTTTGGTATGCGACAGGTACGCAGTACCAAGCCGCGAGTTACGTCATGTACGTATGGGGTTGTGCGCGTTGCGTATGCGACGAGTGCACGCTGCCAGGCCCTGTGTTACGTCATAGACGTATGGTGTTGCGCCAGGTACGCCATTCCCTCATTTTTTTCTCTCAAAACTATATCTAAATAAGTTTAAAGTGTATATGAGAGCAAGCGATAATCTAAAATATTTTAAACATTTATATATTTCTAACTGTAAAAAACTTTTATTATGGTAAACATTTTCTCATAATCGCATCGGGTGCGGCCTCCTTGCACGCTAGGTGCGCGATTGCCATGTGAGCTTAATAAAAAGCATTTGATTGGTTCATAACATTTCCCATTGTAACAGTTGGAGGACCCCATCCATTTTAGTCATTCTCTCTAAAGCGTTTGATGAGAGACACCTCTTCTGCTTAGAGAGCTTTTTTTAAAAAGTTTTTTGCTGTGTACACACATCTTATACTACACACAACATGCAACGATCATCTTGATCAATATTCATGGTCTGTACAGTAGCCTTCCACGTGTGATGGCCATGCATCTGAAACGTTGAATCAAAAAAGAAATGTGTGTTACACGATGCCCCTGGTGTGTGTGTGTGTGCACATTATTGTGCTGCCTTTCGGCCTTGGGATTGGTGGCTCGAAGGGGTATCATCAGCCACGGGCAGAGTGCACATCCTAGTTCACAAGTGACAAAGAGTAATGTGTAGATGTGTGTTGCAGTATGCTCTTGTTGTCAGGCTTTACCAGTATAGTAGTGTGTCATATGTGAGACTTTCAGATTCACTTTTGACATGCATTGCTTGATTGTAATGAGCGTTATCACAGTGTATGATGTAGCCTCACTGCTGATCCTCCCTCCATCGAGCACATTCTCATGTGTGCGCATCGTGATAGCAAAACTTTCAATAATACCGCACACCATTGACATGTGTGTCTGTGCATATCCACAAGCTTGACGACATGTGATGGTGGCCATTCAAAGTTTTCGGACAGCATCTCATTAGCGATACTTGCTGCCCTCCCGGTACATGCAACATTAATGTAAATTGAGGATTGTGCTACGTCAAAACTGCAACAGGGACACACACATATGCACACTTCCTGGCCAGGCAGGAACTGAACAACGCCCAGGTCCCTGGAATAATTATTCACACCCCTACGCTGGCCTGGCGTATGCAAGCCAAGCCCACTTTGCGTACGTATAAATAGGATAACGACCACGCCACATGTCCAAGTTCTTCCACACTGCCTCAGGTGATATGGCCGCATCCACCTCGCATATCACAATGCGCAATAAAAAAAAGGGATCCATGAGGTGTACACGATCCTCGCAATCAAAACTCAATTTGAATTGTGAACCCTGCTGGTCGTCGTGTTTGGACACCCAACAATGACAGCAGGTGAGCAGTGGGGCCTGGGTGCACAGGGGCTGCAATTGAGCGCGGTGCTGCGGGAGGGGTGCATCAGCCTGGGTGCGCAGGTGCGAACAGGCAATGTTGCAGCACGTAATGATGGGATTTCTGACCTCATTCAGTCACATCTCTGTATCATTTTAATGACCTGCTGGACCGTACTGTAGGCCTGAGCCAGCAGGCAGCGCTGCTCTACAGACACGTGGGGTTGGCCTTCGGGGCACTATAGTGAGCTGATTACTAAGTGTACATGCACACAGGCTTGCGCCACTGCATTACACGCGCACATTATGCTTCTAGCATGCGCTCTGTTCCTTTGTATGTGAACGTTGGAATAACATTATTTAACCTTGCGTATTCTCGTACACTTCAACTTATCTTTGAACCACGATTACCACTAACAGTTGGTAGATCGTACTTCAAGAAGGAAGGATGCACTCAACTGGTGTTCTCTATTAAGCTTGAAATAAACCTTCATTTACCTCAAGACGTTTCCGGCATTATATTATTTCTCCCTTTTCAGACACTCAGTTGGTTGTGCCAAAATGGGCGGGCGGGTGCTCAGCCCGTGATAATTCCCTGGGCATTCTCACGCCTTCCATCGTAGTATCAGGACACCATCCCCGACCAGACACCTGCTGTGCCACCCTGAGAGAGGCACCCCGGAGTCTGAGCTTGCACCGGCACGTCGTTGGACACACCAGTGGTGGTATGTGAGCAGTGAAGCCTCGGTGCGCAGGAGCTGCAATTGAGCACAGTGTGGGGGAAGGGGCTGGGGTACAGCAGTCTGGGTGCACAGGTGCAGGCAATCGATATTGCCGTAGATGATACTGTAATCTCTGGCCTCATTCATATCTCTGTTTCATTTTAAGGACTTGCTGGACCGCACTCTTTCACGCAGACCCCAGCATCCCAGACACACGGGTGACGGGAGGTGAACAGTGAGGGCTGGGTGCAGTAGGCCGATGCTCTGTCTCCTTTCTCTGTTCTTTTGACTCTCCCTCCCCTTCTCCCTTCCACCCACTCGCTCTCTGTCCCATTCTCACTTTCTTCCTTTTATTCTGACTACCTTTCTTGTTCTCTTGGACATGGCACACATACTTATGTTTCTTTTTTGTCTTGCAGGTTTTGTACGCTGCTTCCGGAGGAGTCCAACCCACTTATTTCATGTTATACTGTTGTTTCTTCGAATAAAGTTGCGTTTCCATTTATATGTGTTGTTTTATTAAAGTTTATTTTTTTTACCAATAAATAAGTGAGTGTATGCGTCTTCTTTTCATGACAACACTTGTCTGTAGTTTATTGTGAAAATCGGCGGTTGATAGGAGGTTATGAGGGAAACCATTTGTAATTTTGCAGTGCACCTACCAAATATAAACCAACAGACTATTACATAAATGAAACCTGGGTAATTCTACAACTGCAAGGGTTCTATGAGTGTATCACTTTATAACACCATGAGTACTGCCCGTGTGATTACAGAACCAATAAGGCACTGCCTAGGGCCACCGTGGCTTAGGGACTGGAGAGGCCCACCCTGCATATTTAGGCAAAGCCCCGGAGGGTGGCAATCCACACACTTGAGTTGGTCTCAAAGCCCCCCGAACAAATAGTAAACAACCCTCGGGGAAGTGGCGATCCCCTAGGCTGCAAAACGTCTCTGTGCCCTCCACCGTCTAACTAACATGTGAAATTAAGGTCCCCAGTGCTGCAGAGACCCCGCAATATAATAATAGGATTAGCCCCGGAACATTACCCACCAGGAGGCTCATTTAAATGAACGGGTGAGACCCGGCTTCATTTTTTTTTCTCCATTTTTACCATCCGGATCCGCTTCATTGAAGCGATACAAGGCTTTCCTCCTCTCGCTTCAACGAGGCAAACAAGGATTTGCGATCAAAGGGTGGACGCCATGCTCCCGTCCTGTAATAGCAAACATAAATGTCCAGCGAATGCACATCCCGGGACATTGCATGAGCTGCGCCTGGGAGGTGGCGTTCCATAGGGCCATGATGCATTGGTTACTGCATAACTACAGAATTAGTATAAACGCATACTAATACTACTTGCACATGTGTAGTACAGCGACCAGAGTGTAGTGAAGAGGCAGAGGAAGCCCAAAATCAAAAAATATAAATCCTACCAGAGGTCGGATGTTATAGTTCGATGAGCCAACGACCCTGGGATGAGTAGAAACAGCTTCACGAAGAAAGCGGGTCTTCAGCAGAACGCAAGGAAGCTCGAAATATTGGTGAGTGCTGCCTTCTTTTTACCTTCTCCCGCTCATCGCCAAATTTATGTAGTGAAGAGGCAGACAGCAGTGGATCCGCTAAGTAGATTTATTGCGGAAAAGAAGACCGCTTAAACAGCCACCAACAGGAGCAGACAGCAAGGCAACTGTCTTCTCCAGCACCGTGTACAAACTCCCCAAGATTCCCCTCATGACAGCCCTACATTCCAACATTACAAACTTACATTCTAGTAGCATTACATACTAACATTCTACTATGACCTACATTGGAATACTACACAGAGCACATGACTTTACACCTATGAGCTCATGGTTTCGTCCACGAGTCTTGAGACCGGTAGGGGTGAGTAGTTCGCTTCCCACTCCCTGTATTGTATAAACGCAAACTAACACTGCTTCTCCACAGGTATGCTACAGCACCCAGAGCACATCACTTTAGAGCAATGAGCTCACGGTTTAATCCTCGAGTCTTCAGACCTGTAGTAGTGAGTAGTTCGCTTCCCACTCCTTGTATAGTACAAACGCATACTAACACTACTTACACAGTTATACTACAGCGGCCAGTATGTACAGAGCCCAGAGCCTATAACTTTACAGCAATCAGCTCATTTTGATCCCCGAGTCTCCACACCAGTAGGCGTGAGTAATTTGCTTCCCACTTCCGGTATAGTATAAACGCATGGTAGGGGTCAGTAGTTCGCTTCCCACTCCCTGTATGATATCAACGCCTACTAACACTACTTGCACAGGTATGCTACAAAGACCAGAGCACATCACTTTATAGCAATGAGCTCACGGTTTAGGCTCTCGATTTCATACCAGAGTGCAGCAGCATCTCATCTCAGCACCATGTCCCTCTGAGCAACACCGCACTTTCAGACCGGTAGGATTGAGATCTTCGCTTCGCACTACCCCACAGAGGTTACAGTGCTCCTATCCTCCTGTTTCCTACTCTTTTCGCCCTTTTTCCCCCCTTACTCGTTTCAACAGAATCACAAAATGGCTGCCATCACTTCCTAGTTGCAACAGCTCGCAGCCAATAAGCAGCAAGCTTGTGCTCGTAACGCCTCAGCCAATCAGATGGCAGAATTCTCAAATATCGATATCTGTACATGTCGATATTTCTCCAAAACTACTGAACGGATTTACACCAAATAAACAAAAAGGTGCTTTCTAGACCAAGACCCTTCTCCCAACCAAATATGGGGTAATTCCGTTCACCCGTTTGACCTGTAGCATTGTCTAAACTTTCCTATGTAAATTACCATGGAGAAAACACGTTTTTGGGACCCCCCTTTTTTCTCGGCCCCCCCTTGATGAATCACCCCCCCAACTTGCAACATAGGAGCTGATATGAACAAAGAATTAGTTTGAAAAATTTCATGAAGATTCATCAAACAACGCCAAAGTTATAAGAAAAACAAAAAATGCTCTTCCTATGGAAACTTGGTCCTAACTATAACTACGTACTGGCGACCGCCAGTAGGAGACAGACACACACACACACACACACACACACACACACACTTAAAAAAACAAATGTTACAGAGACATTATAGATAAGCTGAACAAACGAGTAGGAAGCTGTTCCTCTATGTGTGGGGCCAGCCACCAGCAAGTTAGTGGTGGTGGAATTGGGGGGGGGGAGGGTATGGGCTAGCACTAGGAGGAAGTGGGATGGGGGATCCCGCTTTTGCGGAACTAGGGTCCTCACACACCCAGCAAGCTAGATGTCATGCTACATCATTTGGACCTGCTCCTCGTAGAGCCGGCGCTGCAATGCCCAACGGGCACCCGCGAAAGGGCTCTTTGTCGGAGATCTTTTGTTCCTTAGCCGTATGATGAAGTGGGGGGGGGTGTGGCCCGTGGGTGTGTAGATACAGTGTGGTGCAGTGAGTGCAAGGACTAGGGTCCTTGATTTGGAGTCTCACGACCAGGAGCAAGAACGACTCTCAACCGAACTTCGGGAAGAAGTGAGTACGCTTCAAGATCAGCTACACTAGCTCCGACATTGTTCTCCCTCTTTATTAATGGGGTGGTAGACCATTTGAGGGAGAACTCTGCGGATGCCCCAGTCCTGGCTGGGGAGAAAACACCTACCCTTCTCTTTGCTGACGACACACTTCTGATGTCAAAAACCCCATCGGGTTTACAGAAACTGCTTGGTCGATTTAGCGTGTTCTGTAACGAGCGAGGGTTAACCATCAACACTACCAAAACGAAGTTGATGGTGTTGGCTTCTAAAAAGGTCAGGAAAGTCCATCTTACCCTAAATGGGGCTGCTTTAGAGGTGGTCGAAGAATTTGACTATCTGGGAGTTGGGCTATGTAATAATATGAAATGGGATTCCCACTTAGCAAAAATGCTCCTGAATCTTAAAAGGGTTTCTGGAGTAATTTTGAGGAATCAGCGCCTATCCATTAGTAGGCCAATAGCCCCGGCCCTTGCAGTTTATGAGGGAAAGGCGCTAGCTGCGGCGGTTTATGGTTCTGAACTGTGGGGAGGAGAGAATACAATGGATTTGGTAAGAGCTGAGAACAAGTTTGTGAGAGACCTAGTATCGCTCCCCTATTCAACCCCCCTAAAACCCCTTTATAACGATTTGGGCAAGAGATCAATTGCGGATATAGTACGCCTCCGCCCCTTGCTGTTCTGGGTGCGCCTAAGAAGGACACCAGAAATGGCTAAATATGCCTTGGTGTTGGATGAATTGATCAATTTGAATGTGTCCAAAAAAATTAAGTGGCTCAATAAATTAAAACAGCTGGTGATGAGTCTAGGAATGACAGAATTTTGGGTTTCCCAATCACCACCGCACAAACAAATTGTCAAAAAAATGTATTGGGAGTGGGTGGTGGCTGAGGAACTAAAAAGTACAAAGTGGGGACCACTAACCAATCAATTTCCGGAACACAAGCCAACCAGGAAGCTAGAGCCACTTTTGGACTACATCAAAATTCCTAGAGACAGATCATTTTTCTTAAAAATGAGATATGGCACACTCCCTCTGAAAGAGTTTACTGCAGGGTGGAAAGGAGTGAGGGATTATGATGTTACTTGTCCAGTTTGCCCATGTAAGAAAGAATCTCTACCTCACTTTTTGTTTGCTTGTAGAGCTTACAAGTTACCTCGAGCTAGGTGGTTAAAACCTGTGTGTAGAGAGATGGGTGTTAGAGATTTTAGGATTGCATTACGTATCCTCTTAACTGATACATCTTCCATGCTCATAGTCTGTGGGGTTGCAAAGTATCTTTCTAGCGCTTGGTGCACACGGACCAGGCTGCTAGATACTACTAAAAATAGAAACTCAAATCTCATCTAGATTTATGATTACTACTGAAAATGCACTTTCGCCTTCTGTAATTACTTTTTATTGTAAAAAGTGTTTTTAACATTTTTAAAGATGAAATGTATGTAATACTTTTTGTACATTGATTTTATGTCTAGTAAATGTTTGTACTTTTATGATATGGAAATATCGAATAAAGTATTACTACTACCTAATGAAAATTCCAGGGGTGGAGATTGAGAATATAAGATTCCCCTGAGTGTGCTGCAAAATGCAATTATCCTGCATGACAGAACCTTTAATTTCCTTACAGATGACAAGGCTAAAATCTTGGAAACAGAGGTGGCGACACGATTCAGATTTGGTGTGCATACCTAAATATGAGCACCTAGGAGATAAAGATCATACAAACAGGTGGGCAGAAAATGAAGGGATTTCCCCTAGATTTATTCAGAATTGTGATTCTTATGTGCCAGAATGCACAAGTCAGACAAGTCCCATAGAAGGTGAAATGATGGCTGAGGGAATTAAAATTACCGGAGCAGATGAAGTGTCTTGGGTTTCTGCCAATAGATAAAGGGAGCACGTATCCTGCAGTGAGTGGAGAAATAGGCAGGAAGGAGACTGCCCCAGCCCTTCTTGCTATGCAGAGAAAAAGAGAGTTTCACTCTCATATCAAGTATTCAGAGGTGAAAGTGTGGGTAGAATTCTCCGGCAATTCTACAGTTAGAGGAGAGCTATGCAGACAGTGATGGAAATATTGTACTTTCAGAAATGCTAGACAGAAAAAGTGTGCTTTTGAAAAATGTTTTTTCAAGAAAAGTGATGCTTGTTTCTTTTTTCAGATTATTGTACTGCGGCCGCCTTGGTGTGCGTGGTGCCCAGTCCCCGTATGAGTGGTTCCCCTTCTTCCCTCCCCCCTAAGCCTGGTGTGATAGCCGGACAGTGGAAGCTGAAGTCCTGTGCCTGTGGCTGACCGGACCGGACCGGATGGGGTCCTCCTGTGGCTGACCGGACCGGATGGAGTCCTTCTTTGCTGAACGGACCGGATGGGGTCCTTCTTTGATGAGCAAACTGAACTGATGTGTTAGAGATTGAGATGGCGCGACAAGCGAGAAGGCTGTGTGTCTTTCACACAGACAGACTACTTGGTTTTCAAGTGAATAGTGAGCAGCAGAATATGCTGCAATTGAAATAGTTTTATTGACATGAGATGAAAATATAATGCATGAGGGCTGTGTGTCTTTCACACAATTGAACTGTTGTTTTGAACACAAAAGAAGGTGAACAACTGAGACGTTGTGCTGCAATTTTAGCAAATATTTTCTGAGCTAGAGACTGAACAGAGAAAAACCTGTTGATGTTGCTTTTATTTTTCAGTGGACAATTCATATTAGTTTGGCTGCCTTAGCAGTAGATGTTCCAGTTTAACCAATGGAGGCATTAGGAGCATTCAAAAGCTTGATTCATTTATTTTGTGTATCCATTCAACAAGTATCCAGATATGTATGAGTTATTTTTGTACTTTTCAGTTTAGCACCAAAGTGATTGCTTTTACATGTATTTGGGAAATGCAGTCTTCTTTTAATTATGACATGTAGTTTTAGATAGTTTTGCTTTCAATTAAGAAATGAAATAGTCATGCCTTTAGTTGAGAAATGTTGTTTTTGGTAAATATGAATGGTGATAGTCGAAGGTTATGGGGTGGAATGTAGTGAAAGAGTCACTTTTGTAGTCTGGTACCCTATGATAACCTCCAACAACCACCATTTTAATTGATTTTAGTGTGTTATTTTGCCCTACCCTTAATGTAGGATGGTCCTGCATATGCCTGCTTCTCTTCTGTTCTGTTCTGGAACAGTCTTGCCAAGAGCAGAGCGTGTGGAATGTGCATTTGAAGGCGTGCAGTTGTGCAGGAATGTGTATTGTATTGTGCATTGGTGAGAATTATGAGTTCTTACTATTGGCTTTGACATGGTTTAATGTAATTCTGTTTTCTGACTTTACCTTGCTTCATGGCAGTGCTTACTATTTATTAGCTTTGACAAGCTTTCATGTCATCTTGCTTTTCAATTCCATCTTGCTTTGGGCCTTTCAGTGTGCATGGCCTAACTAACTCCATTTTCATGACTGAAGCTATTTTCTGTGCTTGCACGTAGCTGTAAAGTGGGGAGGGAATGTTCTGCTATTCCTCCTGTTTTTCGCACTTTACTGTCTAGAGAAAAACGGTTCTTATCAGAGGAATGTACATGGTCCGTCTCGAAGCCATAGCAAAGGCCTGATCAACAGATGCCGTGGCCTTGAAGCAGACTGGTAGGGGCTCTCATGAGAACGAGGGGGCGAGGCTTGCTAGAAGCTTTGTTATGTTCGGATTTGTATTAAAAAGGGGAGCCTCCACTGGTCTGGTGGGAGTTTGGATTCCGAGCGAGGGCAGACGTGTCTATCTCGGATTGTACCCTGATTGCTGAGCTCTGATCCCCGGCTGTGAGAAGACTTACCCCGGCCAGAAGTGGGCAGTGTATGCATCAGATGATGTATTGAGTTTTGTGGTTTTGCCATTGTGATGCGAGCAAGTGGCTGTGATTGATTGAGGTGTTTTCTTTGTGGTGTGGGAGGTGCACATCATCCAGAGTGATCCTCTACTGTGAAGAGGATCACTGTATATATATATATATATATATATATATATATATATATATATATATATATATATATATATATATATATTCACTGAAAAAACCATAGGTTATAGACCATATATAGTTAGGAATTAGCATTTACAAAACCTTGAAAATTCACTGAAAAAACCATAGGTTATACACTATATATAGTTAGGAATTAGCATTTACAAAACCTTGAAAATTCACTGAAAAAACCATAGGTTATAGACCATATATAGTTAGGAATTAGCATTTAAAAAACCTTATTTTACTCACACAAAACCATTGAAATTCCATATATAGTTAGTTGCACTAACTATATATCGCGCACCCGCAATCCACTGCTGATGATGTCACATATTACATCATTCATGACATGGTCAGTGACATCACTGATGACATCACTGATGACATCTCAAATGACATCACTGATGACATCACTGATGACATCATCCAGTGACTGTGTGTTTCTGTAAAGTTTAAATATGTTTTACATATTGAAGAATGAGTAGTTGTAGAAGTGTCTGGATGAAGGATTTAGTAGGTGCGTGACTGACTGTATGAGTGAGTGATTAAATGTGTCTCACTGAGTGCATGGGTTAGTGACTAAACTGTCTTAATTTGTGCATCATTATGTCTGTTGTTCTGTAAACTGCTGCATGTGTTGATCAGTAGCTATATGAGTAACTATATGGGTTATTGATTGATTGCTCAAGTATTTGTATGGGAGACTGAGTGTGTGTGTGGCTGGCTGGGAGGTGTGTGACTGTGCAGATCAATGTGTACTTGTATCAATGATTGTATAAGAGAGTAAGTATGTGTTAGTATATCTTTGAAAATGTAAGGTGCTCTATGTTTAACTGTATAGATTAAAAAATGGAAGTGTGATTGATTCTTTACAGGACTGACTAGGTGTGTGAGTAACTCCATGGATGAGTGGCAGAGTGTGAGTATCTGTATAGGTGTATGAGTGCATATGATAGTGTTGTAAAGATGAGTGATTGTATGTATGAATGATTGTATGGGTGAATAAGTGAATGTGTGTGTAGACGTAGGAATCAGTGAGTGTGTATGTAGTAACTAGTATTGGTGTGTGAATGGTTTCAAAAATTATACTCTGTATTTAACACTGGGTGTAACAAAGGTTATATTAAAATGTGAGGAGATGCATTGTATTGTCACATGAATGATATCATCAGTGATATGGTCATTGATGTCAAATGAGATGTCATCAGTGATGTCATTTGAGATGTCATCAGTGATGTCATCAGTGATGTCACTGACCATGTCATGAATGATGTAATATGTGACATCATCAGCAGTGGATTGCGGGTGCGCGATATATAGTTAGTGCAACTAACTATATATGGAATTTCAATGGTTTTGTGTGAGTAAAATAAGGTTTTTTAAATGCTAATTCCTAACTATATATGGTCTATAACCTATGGTTTTTTCAGTGAATTTTCAAGGTTTTGTAAATGCTAATTCCTAACTATATATAGTGTATAACCTATGGTTTTTTCAGTGAATTTTCAAGGTTTTGTAAATGCTAATTCCTAACTATATATGGTCTATAACCTATGGTTTTTTCAGTGAATTTCAATGGTTTTTTAATAGCAAATATCATAAGCTGTCGAATGTCAAGTACGTGGTAAGTGAAAACATTTTCGTGTTTATGCACACTGATCTGCTTTCAATGCTGCCCTCCCCCCCTCATTTCTATTTGGAGTACTCTCTCTTTGCAGATAGTGAAAGGTAGTTAACGCAGGCCTTTGCCCCCGTTGTAATACGTCGTGCCTGCTTCTCTCTCCATTTGATTGATTGTTATCCAAGCATTTACTGTTTTAGAATTGGTTCTCTTTGGTTCATTCTCTATTTACAAACAAACACAGAGTCGCAATACTCTGTTTAGTCTTTGCAGATAACGAAAAATCGTGTAAAAAAAAAAGAAAAGGAATCGAGCAAAATCAGTAGGCCACTAATGGGATCTCTTTTTGACCTCGCTAAAATAGAAACATTAGGAACAACCCCTCATGACAAATACGAAACTAGTGAGATGAACTGAACTCCACACAATGATGGCTGCAAAACAGCTCGGCTCCCCCACCCACCCCGCCCAAAATAACGATAAAGAGCGGCTGCCATGATTGGTTGCGGAATGGCCACGACGGAGCTACGAAATGGTGGTGCTCTCATGCTAACCCCAGCTTCAGTCTGAAACATCCAGAAACACTGTAGACTACCAATTCGATCAGTTCCGGTAGCGCCCCAATGTAACCCGGTAGAGAAGAACTAGCCCTCCCCTCTTTGACTGATGGTTCTTGTTGCCTGTCCCTTCTGTTGTCATTTAACAGAACTATTTAGCCTGCTGAAAGGGGTTGTGTTCCGACCGCTGGTTGGTGGAGACATTTTGACTATATTCTGGACCTGCGTTGTCGCGTAATGCGTCATATGACGCGCCGCGTTAGCGCATCCGGAAGTCATCCGGGGCGCGACGCGCAGCGCGTAACGTAAGCATAACAAGTCATGTGACTTGTTAATAAAACTTTTCATTGGTTCATTTTACTTTTCTTATTCTAATGATGAAAGGCTTGGTCATATGACCTAAAAATTACGCTTTTTATTACTTCCGAACATTATTTTTTCTTAAATATATGTTATAATGTTCCAGGCTAATGTACTTTTCCGGAAAATTTACAACTGTCCTGCAAGTAAAATATATTCTTTTTTCGAGAAAAAGAGCGTTTCTTCGTCCCATGACGGAGCCGTTGAGCAAAAGAGGGTCGACCTGCTGTCTTAGTCGCCGATACGCCTGAATATGAGATTCTTAACGATCACTTTATGTTGCAGGAGTAGAAAACACAACAGCCCTTGACCATTTATCTTTACTGCGTTCCTGCGTATTATACCTTTTACCCTTCATGTAATTGGTCTGCTTTATTTCACTTGCCTTTTAATGATTCTAAAACAGTGACTATTATTAAAAACTTTACCAATGTATATACTACTACCATGTTTTCTTTTAAAAACCTTTATTGTGAAAATGTCATTATACAAATACGAGCCTATAACCACGTGGGCCGGCCACGGAGCAAACTGTAATCGTATATGATGAGTAGACATTTACACTGTAGAGGAACGTAACGGGCGGGCCATTAGGTTGCAAGAACTAAGGTGTCTAACAGTTGCGGAATCTGTGGACGTACATTTTATAATTAAAATACGACAGGGCCAGTTACAATAAAATTATCTAGATATACATTTGCGGGCAAGTACCATGGGTGACGTTAATTCGAACTTTCAATAGTACAGTAATCAATAACACATCAGAACTTAATATCAATAGGGATGTTGAAATATTCAATCAATTCTCGTCCCCGCCCGCCATGTGCTTCAAAACTGCATACGTATCTCGTGATTTCAAGGTTCTGCAACCAGTACACAACAAGGAGTTACGAGTCCCATTTATTCCGGCGCCATTTTGGGCGAGGACGGGCAGGTCCAGGATATAGTCAAAATGTCTCTACCAACCATCGACTATGATGATGTTCATATGCTGTATTTATTAGAGTAACACTCATCTGTCCACATGAAATTAATTTGCCACAATCTAAACATGTCATTTTAATCTTTCCAAAGTTCTTCTAAATATTTGGGACCGTTTCCCTTGCCTCTGATGCTGTCAGTGCCACTTCTTTGATGAATGTACTGGCAGGTCAGGGGTTCTCCTCCAAATCTCTCTTTTATGCAGCACTATAATTAATTGGTGCCACCTCTCCATATGACGATGCATGGTATAGTTACCATAACTATATTTTTTTTCGGTTCCTCTGGAGAGTTCATCGTGGCAGATGAAGCGTGTAACGTACCGGGCATTTACCTTTTTTTGCATGTACAGGAAAGGAAAAAAAAATCGAGCGTCCGAGTTCTAAGGTGTCCCAGGGCCATTTTAGTGGACCAGGCCCAAATCCAAAGAACAGGCCGCCATTTTGAGAGTCCTGTTGCAGCCGCCTGTCGCTGTAGCATCAAGGGCAGCCGAAACTCAGCTGAATGGCAACTGAAACGGTAAAGGGGCGCCCCACTACAGCAGACGAGCCTCCACCTAGGAAGGCCCGTTCACGCCGCCTCCCCCCCCCCCTTCGGGCACCCCACGCCGTTATTCGGAGCAGTATTGTAGGATGGCCACACCAGTGCGGCAACTTGCTAGACATCACCTCGGTGGTAACCGAATCTCAGCGCCTTGTGGTGTCTCCTCTTCAGAAAATATTCTTGCGCTACCTTTGCCCCATTCGCACATCGGTCCGCTACTGACGCCATCTCACAGGCTAATGGGGCGCCCCACGCCGAGTTTCAGCATTGTAGGATGACCACACCAGTACAGCAACTTGCTAGACATCACATCAGTGCCATCCGGATCTTGGCATCTCAACGCCTAGTGGTATCTTCCATACAGAAAATATTGTTGCGCTGCCTTTGGCCCCATTCGCACATCGGTCCGCTACTGACACCATCTCACAGGCCAACAGGGCGCCCCACGCCGACTTTTACCATTGTAGGATGGCCACACCAGTGCCACAACTTGCTAGACACCACCTCGGTGCCATCCGAATCTTGGCATCTCAGCGCCTTGTGGTGTCTTCCATACAGAAAATATTGTTGCGCTGCCTTTGGCCCCATTCGCACATCGGTCCGCTACTGACACCATCTCACAGGCCAACAGGGCGCCCCACGCCGACTTTTACCATTGTAGGATGGCCACACCAGTGCCACAACTTGCTAGACACCACCTCGGTGCCATCCGAATCTTGGCATCTCAGCGCCTTGTGGTGTCTTCTATTCAGAAAATATTGTTGCGCTGCCTTTGGCCCCATTCGCACATCGGTCCGCTACTGACGCCATCTCACAGGCCAACGGGGCGCCCCACGCCGACTTTCAACATTGTAGGATGGCCACACCAGTGCGGCAACTTACTAGACACCACCTCGGTGCCATCCGGATCTTGGCGCGTTGTGCTGCCTTCGGCCTATTCGCACATCGGTCCGCTACTGACGCGAACTCACAGGCCAACGGGGCGCCCCACGCCGACATTCAGCATTGTAGGATGGCCACACCAGTGCTGCAACTTGCTGGACACCACCTCGGTGCCATCCGGATCTTGGCGCGTTGTGTTGCCTTCGGCCTATTCGCACATCGGTCCGCTACTGACGCCGCCTCACGTGACAACGTATTTTCTCCGCATTTTATACCCTATGCCGCATAACAGGTCATGTGACTTGTTTATAAAACTTTTCATTGGTTCATTTTACTTTTGGTTTCCTAATGATGGAAGGCTTGATCATATGACCTAAAAACAACACTTTTCATTGGATGAAAACTTTTTTTTTTCCCAAACGATGAAAGCCCCACCTTGTTTCTGGATGTTTCAGACTGAAGCTGGCGTCAGCATGAGAGCACCACCATCTCGTAGCTCCGTCGTGGTCATTCCGCGAGCAATCATGGCAGCCGCTCCCCACCAGAAGCCTGCAGGAGTCGGGGGCCCCCAAAACTTTTGATGAATCCTCAAGGCGGAGGGGACGCTTTCGAGAATGGGGTCCAAGACCTAGCAGACAAGCGTCCGATTTCCAAGGTGTCCCAGGGCCATTTCAGTGGACCAGGCCCAAAAAGGAAACAGCCTGCCGCCATTTTGAGAGTCCTGTGACAGCCGCCTATCGCTGCACCGCAAGAGTGGGCGCAACTCAGCTGAATTGCGGCTTTTGACACAGTGGACCAAAAGCGGACGGAATGGCAACTGAAACGGTAAAGGGGCGCCCCACTACAACAGACGAGACTCCACCTGGAGAGGCCCGTTCACGCCGCCTCCCCCGGGGCGCCCCACGCCGTTATTCGGAGCAGCATTGTAGGATACCAAAACCAGTGCGGCAACTTACTGGACATCACCTTGGTGCCATCGTTCTGCTGCCTTGGAACTATTCGCACAACAGTTTGCTACTGATGACCCACCCCCCGCGACGCCCCACGCCAGAAATCTGGACGTTGTGCTGCGTTGGGACTATTCGCACAGCCGACCGCTACTTCGTTGTTTTTCCCTAAAAATGTTTATATGTTATTACTGTTTTTGTTTTCTTGTATATATTTATAAGTTATTAAAGTTTTATAATCTTACTACTTTGTTGGAGTGCTATATATTTTTAATGTGACACATAATTGTAAAAACTTTGATGTACAAAGAGTCATCCCTGGAATCTTCCGCTTCAGGCTCGGTCCCCTCCCCAATCACAATACAGGATGGTTTTCAGATAATAGGAACGCGTCTGCTGTGACGGATCTCATCGAGTGTGGGCCTTGATCTACTATAACTCCTTTGAAGAGGGGTGATTCTTTACAGCTGGGGCCATAAACTACATCTGCAGGGCTAGCTGATACCCTAGGACCGGCCTGGACAATCGGACACAGAGGAAAAGGAGTGTCAGAGGGTGCGGTAGTGAATAGGGCGAAAGGGAGGTGTCGGGCGGGCACAGGGTGTGATTCTCAGGGAAGAGCAGCGCAGATGGGGGGTGGTTTATTACCCATGCATAAGACAGAGAGCGGGGGTGACCACTGCCTGGGGGAGATGCTTGCGAGGGTGGGGAGCCATGCTAAGGATCGACAGCGTGCAGAGAGTGGGTCTGGTCAAGGCATCTAAAATGACTGCCGTGCACGACAAAAGTGTGGCATTTGAAAAAAGGCAAGATGGCGCAGACAATGTTTATCAACACTTCCTGATTTCCTTCGAATCGAACGTTAACAGACGTTGGGGCATATTACCAAAGTTAAGCGATATTTATCCCTAACTATGCTTAGCAACGAATTTTTTACCGCTAAGCATCGTCAGAAATTATCGCAGATAAACCTTGCTATTATCAAGGTTTATCGCAAATACGATAAAAAACGACCGCAATGCATTAATATCGCTGAAAACTCAGCGATATTCATGCATTACCGAGCTAATGCTCTTAGCCATGTTATCCACCTCCCATTGGATAACATGGCTAAGAACTGCTCAGGGCAGGTGGTAGCTTTTGGAGATATTCGCGCTTATCGCGAATATTTCCAAAAGTTGGTAATAGGAGATAGCGATGTTAGCGACTGTTTCCAGTCGCTAACATCTTGGTATGCCCACTTTGCATGTCATTAGTGATAAATATCACTCACATGCAAAGTGGGGCCCAAGATGGTCGCTATCTCCTACTAGCGGTCGCTAACTGGTGTTAGCAACAGCTAGGTAATACAGAGATAATTTTATCTCCGCGAAGCGGAGCTCTGTTACAGATATATATCTTGTTTTTGAACGTTAATTTCTCAAAATCCACTGAAGCACATATATTGAGAACTAGCAAAGGCACATCGAGCTACCAGTCCCTACAATTTTGCCAAGTTTCGTGCAAATCCATTCAGCCGTTCGATTATTATTATTTTTTTTTTTGCCCCGCAGGGCCCTTTTAAAACCTCCACATCAAACCTAAGAGGTCAAGGAGGATCTACTATGCCCCCTTATGGTCATTTGCCCCTTCGCTTTGGCCTCCTCTTGTCTCTCGATCCTACCGAGAGACAAGATGGCGGCCGCTACGGACTGTTTGCAATGTTTACAGACGCCGGAGAACCAATCAGCTTCGCAAAGCTCCGTAACGCGAAAAGTACGCGAAGCGGAGCGCTGTTACAGATATATATCTTTTTTTGAACGTTAATTTCTAAAAATCCACTGGAGCACATATATTGAGACCTAGCAAAGGCACATCGGGCTACCAGTCCCTAATATTTTACCAAGTTTCGTGCAAATCCATTCAGCCGTTCGATTATTATTATTATTTTTTTTTTTTGCCCCGCGGGGCCCTTTTAAAACCTCCACATCAAACCTAGGGGGTCAGCGAGGATCTACTATGCCCCCTTATGGTCATTTGCCCCTTCGCTTTGGCCTCCTCTTGTCTCTCGATCCTACCGAGAGACAAGATGGCGGCCGCTACGGACTGTTTGGAATGTTCACAGACGCCGGAGAACCAATCAGCTTCGCTTCACAAAGCTCCGTACCGCGAAAAGTCCGCGAACCGGAGCGCTGCCCGGTCCGCTGTTACAGATATATATCTTTTTTTGAACGTTAATTTCTCAAAATCCACTGAAGCACATATATTGAGACCTAGCAAAGGCACATCGGGCTACCAGTCCCTACAATTTTGCCAAGTTTCGTGCAAATCCATTCAGCCGTTCGGGCTAAAAGTGAGGCCAACCGCCCTATGGAAAACTCAATGTTAAAAACACGTTTTGGGACCCCCCTTTTTTCTCGGCCCCCCCTTGACAAACCCCCCCCAAATTTTCAAGGGCTGCTCAGAAACAAAATGTGCCATTTTCCTGAAAATTTCAGCCAATTCCGTCCACAAACGCCAAAGTTATTAGACGTAGAATTTTCAAAAATCCCATAGAGAAAAAATCCTAACTATATATACCTACTGGCGACCGCCAGTAGGTAATATGAATGATGTCACTGACCATGTCATGAATGATGTAATATGTGACATCATCAGCAGTGGATTGCGTGCGAGTTATAGTGAGTACAACTAACTATAACGGGGGAATTTCAATGGTTTTGTATGAGCAGTAGATCTGATGTCAAGCGACATCAGATCTACTGCCTTCAGGGAGGGGCGGCGGTCCGGTTAAGTATCAATGACCCTGGAACTCTTCAGGAAGGGCCCACATGGCGTGACACTATATATATATATATATATATATATATATATATATATATATATATATATATATATATATATATATATATATATATATTACCTACTGGCGGTCGCCAGTAGGTATATATAGTTAGGATTTTTTCTCTATGGGTTTTTTGAAAATTCTATGTCTAATAACTTTGGCGTTTGTGGACGGAATTGGCTGAAATTTTCAGGAAAATGGCACATTTTGTTTCTGAGCAGCCCCTGAACATTTTGGAAGACTTACTTGAATTTCTACGAGAGGCAAATGCTAACGTAGAAAACATCGAATTCAAGACACCCGGAGAACTGTGCTCTTTGGATCCAGTCAATGTATGTAGGTACTTCAATCATAGATTTGAAGGTATGATGTCTTTCATCATGAATAAGAAGAATCCACCTCTTGGAGAGGTGTTGGATTTCTTCTGGAGAAAGGAGTACCAAGCAAGAGGTGCTCCTCATATACATATGTTGCTGTGGATCAAGGATGCACCTAAATTTGGAACGGATCCAGAAGACTCAGTGATGAGTTTCATAGAACAGTATTCTACGTGTGCTGTTCCAAACGCAAAGGAGAAAAAAAGCCTAAGAGAAAAAGTTCTACGTTTCCAAAGCCATCGATGTGGAAAGTACTGTCGTCGTAAATTCCGAAACAAAGACAAGTTCTACACCAAATGTCGTTTCGGCTTTCCACGACCGGTGATTTCTAAAGGAAGAGTGAACAGTTTGATGTCTTCGCTGCGACATAATGTGATGAAGAAATCACCTAAAAACACATACAATTTGAAGAGGAACGAAGAGTCTAAGTACATCAACGACTACAACCCGGTGATTTTGTCCATGTGGAATGCTAACATGGATATACAGTTTGTGGCTGATAACTGTATGGCTGTGGCTCGGTATGTGACATCTTACATCACCAAAAAAGAGAAGACAGAATTGAAGGATATGTGGGAGGACATTTCCCATGAAAAGAGCCTCAGCAAGAAGTTGTACAGTTTCAGTCTGAAGATGTTGTCGCATCGAGAAATCGGAGCTTACGAATGTTCTGACCGGTTGTCTTCAGCAAGTCTCTATGCCAAGTCCAGGAGTATCGTTTGGGCGAGTCTTGGTCTTGCTGCAACGCGTAATCGAGTTCTCAAACCTGTGCGGGAAATTGAGTATTTGGCGGAAAAGGAGCCAAACAGTACCGACATTTTGAAGACCAACATGTTGGATACATATTATCCAAATCGAAGCAGTCACCTCGAGAATGTTTGTCTGTATGAGGTTCTGCAAAATTACATATTCAAGAGGAACATCAAAGAAGATACTGAGAAAGGAGTGTATGCTGTAATTGGAAGTGAGGGATGTCTGGTCAAGCAAAGAAAATGCCACTTGATAAACCATCGAAAATTGAGTGGCGAATCTCCTGAAAAAAAGGAGTTTTTCTATTTAGCACTTTTGCAACTTTTTAAGCCTTGGCGTGCAGAAGAGGAACTGCTTGGAGATTTCCTCTGTTATGAAGACTCTTTCAATGCTGCCAAGGAGACCATAGAATGTCCTGCTTTTCCCAAATATGTAGAAATGTTGAATGTGGAAATTGAGCAGGAAGCAACGATTGCAGCGGAGATTGCCAGAGACAGTTCTCAGGACAGTCAGAGTTCTGCTTCATTGAGTCAGGATCCACTAGGAGGACCTGTTATCGAAAAAATGAAGCTGCCACTGCTATGAATGAAGTGGAAAGAGCCATGGCACATGCTCAGGAGGATGCGGTTAACTTAGAAGAGTTGGAAAGACAACTCAACGTTGAGCAGAGGAAAATATATGACGAAGTTACCATGCAAATTGATCATGGATTAAGTCATGACAAGAAAGAGTGCTCATGTACGTCGTTGACGCCTGTTCGACTGTACGTGAGTGGAGAAGCGGGAACTGGAAAAAGTTTCCTTATTAAAGCAATTTCATGTTATTTGCAGGAAAGGACAGAGTCATCGCTGTCTTGTGTTGTCACCGCTCCAACTGGACTGGCAGCACATAACATTAAAGGGATTACTTTACATCGTTTACTGATGCTGCCAGTGGAGCATGACAACAAATTACAATATCACAAGCTATCGGGAGATGCTTGTTTTGAAGTTTCAAGAGTCTTGAGGAAAATGAAACTTCTTATCATTGACGAAGTAAGCATGGTTTCCAATGTCATGCTTGCCTTTGTGCATTTGAGAATGCAAGAAGTTCTCAAAACAGAGTATGATGTGTTATTTGGTGGCAAACACATCATTGTTTTCGGAGATCTTCTGCAGCTGACACCAGTGAAAGGGCAACCTGTGTTCAAAATGCTCACGCATGAAGATACCAGGAAGTGCCTAGGGAGCATTGGCAACGTCAATATATGGTTAAACTTCAATTATGCTGAACTGCATGAAAATATGCGTCAGGCGAAGGATGAAGTTTACAAGACTATTCTACAAGATGTTAGAATTGGAAAAGTGACCGAGCATGGGAAAGAAGCTTTACATGCACGATTACTGACAAATTTATATCCAGACCAAGATGTTGTGCCTGAGAATATTTTTCAGAAAATTACTGAGAAGAAATCTGGAATATGTTTGATGCCAACTCTTGCAGAATGTGCCAAATTCAACAACAAAATGTTGCATTTAGAAAAGTAAGAGATTGTGAAACTGGAAGCTATTGACAGAGTAGAGCATATGGGATCAACAATTATTTTGTCTGAGAATCTGAAAACAAAATTGGATTCATTAGAGAAGAGTATATCTAAAACTGCAGGTTTTGAAAAGACTCTGAATGTGTGCTTGAACTGCCGTATGATTTTAAGAAGGAATTTACATGTTGAAAGAGGTCTGGTAAATGGATCAATGGGTAATGTTGTTGATTTTGTGAAATACAGAAATAGAGATGGAATTGAATTTTTAAAAATTAAATTTGATGGCATTGAGGAAGTACAGCTAATTGGTTGTTGTTCTGCTAGATTTTTGCTTGTAAAAGACTTATATGTTCGTCGTAAGCAGTTTCCTGTTTGCTTGGCATATGCGGTGACAATCCATAAATCGCAAGGTTTACGTGTAGACAGTGCATTGGTGAATATTGGCAGTTCTGTGTTCAAGGAGGGTATGGCATATGTGGTATTGTCACGAGTTAGAACTTTATCGGGATTGTACTTGATTGAGTGTGATGTCACAAACATTTGTGCGGATCTAGATTGTGTTAAGGAATACAATAGGTTAAGAAGAGAGTATGCGCCACATTTGCCTCAGTATCCTTTGTTTGAGAAACGTGTGGTAGGCCGGAAACGAAGAAATGTGACCAATATTGGGGAGGTTGTAGCAAAAAGACGAAAAGTCGATGAACCTGAAATTATAAGCAGAAACAAAAAGGATTCTGTTGAAGATGTTGTTGGTTTTCAATTTGAAAACAGTTCTGGTGTCAACTGCTATGCTAATGTAGTGGTTAATGTTTTGTTTTCTCTAGAAAATGTAAAAGAAGAGATTGTGGTCAATTCTGATCAAAGATTTTGCAGTTTGTTAAATTCTGTGTTAGAGAAATGTAGCACTGATAGAACAAACATAGAAAGTGTGTCTGAAATTCGAAATCTGTTATACAGATGTTCAGGCCAAACACAATTCTCTCAAAATAGTCAGCAAAATTGTCAGGAGTTTTTAATGTATATGCTTGATGTATTGCATGATGAAGGTGTAGATGTAGATCACCTGTTTGGGCTTTCTTATCAATGGCAGCATGACTGCGAGAACTGTAGGGTATCAAGTACTACTAGTGTAGACTCAGAAAGATTTATATATTTAACTTTGCCAGACAGTAAATCAGTCTCTTTTAATAAGCTAGTAAAAGGAGCTGATCACAACATGGAGTGTAGCCAATGTAAATCTGAAATGATGTCCACATTATTTATACGAACATATGGCCAGTATGTCATTTTAATGTTCCAACGATGTAGGCCTGATGGAACAAAATTGACAACTTTAATTAAAAATGTTGTGGCTTCACAGTTGTCAATATCAGGAAGGACTTTTGTAACTGTAGCAATTATATATCATGACGGTCCTTCAATAACATCAGGACATTACACAACTTATTTAAAGTCTAGAAATGGCTGGTCATTCTGCAATGATTCTGTTTTAATTTTTTTTAAAAAATTGCCGTATGACCTTAAAAACTCTTACCTGGTGTTTTTAAAACCAAAATTTTAGGGAAAGAATCTCGGGATGTGCTCTGAGGAATTTCAAGAAGTTCTAATGGCTCCTACACGATTTGGCCTTGAGGATAAGTGTAGTACAGAGACATAACTTCTTACCATAACACTGGACGTCATGGAGAAATAGGTGCACTTTGAATGAGTTCAGAAAAACTGTTTCTTTTTATAAGCTAATTGAAGCAGCCAATCAAAACATGGAGTAGAGGGAATGTAAGTCTGCAATGCTGTCTACTGTTTTACATTGCTTTGTGATTAAAAGTGATGTAGAGAATTAAATAATTGTAGTAGTCATAAAGGTAGTGTAAGTCTGCTTCATAGTAAGCAGTATCAGTGTCATAGGAAATGTAGAACATGATTGAGCAAGAAGGGGAAGATATTACTAGTCCAGGATTGTGAAAATGATCTTCAACATTTTAATTGTGAAAGTTGCGGAAATACAACATGACGGGATTGGCTTACAAGAATTCTAAGAGTTATAAATGGCTCAGACACGATTTGGCCTTGTGGAAACGTGTGGTAGAGAGCGAGAAGTCATTTATTGTATGTAACATGTTTTTGAAAACAATGGAGGTTTTCTTTCAGAAAGTGGCGGGTTGAAAGTAATAACAGCACAACAGAGTGTAAGCTGTTCATAGGACATCCTTCGTCGTCATGGAAAGTAAGTTAACTTTAAGGAGTTCTGAATTCTGATTTGTTATGTTGTATGGGTTTTTTAAACACAATCATTTTGATTGTGTTTTTTTTCCCCGCTGTTATATGATGAATACCTTCAAGTCACTGTTTTTAGTGAAATTTGATACATTCTGAGAACAGCAAAAATAAACCATTTAACATGTATAATTAATTCTGTTCTGTTTGCATTTATGATGTACATGTAGAACTGTGTAGGAGGCATGGAGAAGGTGAGGCTTCTGTAAGTGTCAAAGTTGTTGCATACAGTGCTCATATTCTACGTAGTCTTTCATATGATAGACTACATTTCCACAATGAGATACCTAAGGAAAGGAAACACAGGTGATATGATTGTGGAATGAGGAAAAAAAATTGCACGTTTTTCAATTATATTACCTGTGTTTCTTAACATTACACATCACATTGTGTAGATGAGGTTTAGGCCTGTTCCTGGAGACAGAGGAGGTCTAACATTTGTCCAAGAGTGCAGTCGACATGACACACTTGGTTGGTAGGCCTGCACATGTATTTTCTTCTCTGTATTCTTCAACAAACCTAAATTTCATCTGCAACTCTGAGTAGGACTTACCTGAATCAAATCTGTGAATAGGTTACACCTTATCGGCATCTTGAAACAATGATTTAAAATGTTAGGCTGAGATTTATGATGACTGTGCGCCTCATTTGCTCCGCTGTGGGTCACTTTTGTGTAAAACATGCACTATGTTGCAAGATAGGTTTCAGTTCATCTCCAGCAAGATACCATCACTTTGAAATGTATATAATTAGCACTGTGTAGGGGACATGCAGAAGCTGAAGGTTTTCTAAGTGTGAAAATTGTTGTATACACTGCTCAACTTCTGTGTACTGTTTGATATGCTAGACTCCATCTGCACTATGAGATACCTAAGCAAAGGCAACACAGGTGATGTGATTGTGAAATGAGGAAAATAAACTCCACATTTTTCAATTACATCACCTGTGTTTCCTAAGTTTACGAATGACATTGTGCAGATGAAGTTTAGGTCTGTCCACGGACACAGAAGAGGTCTAGCCTTTGTTCAAGAGTGAAGTGGACATGACTTACTTCATTAGTAGGCGTTCACATGTATTATCTCCTCTGTATTCTTCAATAAGTGTAAATTTGATCTGCAACCCTGAGTAGGTCTCACCTTAAACAAACCTCTGGATAGGCCACACCTTATTGTCATCCTGAATCAATTATTTAACATGTTAGGGACAGATTTATGATAGGTGTATGCCTCTTTTGCGCCACTGTGCGTCACTTTTGTGACGCAGTCGCGGTTGAAAAGATTTGGTATGAGGCGACAAAATTATAAAATGATGAATCTAGGCAGATGTGTCATGCTGTAAAAAAACAATGCCACATGAAACCGATGCAGCAGTCATGCAAAAGATGCACAATGTTGCAAGATAGGACTCACTTCATCTGCATCAAGATACTATTAGTTTAAAATGTATATTTTTAGGACTGTGTAGGGGCATGGAGAAGCAGAGGCTTCTGTAAGTGTCAAAGTTCTTGAAAAACTATTTGTCCTTCAATCTTTTCCCTTGTTTTTTCTAATTTATTAAAAACATGTTTTAATATTTTTCAAATGTTTCTCTCTTTCACAGATTTTTTAGTATAAAAAGAACAAATGACTAACTTAACAACAATTATAAGGTAAATGTTTTGTACTCTTTTTGTTATATTTCTATCACATTTAACTTCTATTAGTTCCACTGCTTTATTTCTTTAAGAATCACTTTCCTGCCTTTGCTACTTCCCTCATTCCTTTGTCTATTACTTAATTACTCTCCTCCTTCACTATTTTTCTTAGTCCCTCTCTTCTCATACTTCTTCACTCTTGGTCACTCACTCTGTCTCTATTACTTTCACTGTTTCTGACTGATCTAAACATTTTTTTAAAAAAAGAACAGTAAGTATAAGGGAAGGAAACAGACAGTTATGTTAAAAGAAAGATAGCTATAGGGAGTAAACTAGGGATACTGTTACCCGCAATCCTCTGCTGATGATGTCACTGACCATGTCATGAATGATGTAATATGTGACATCATCAGCAGTGGATTACGGGTAATAGTATCTCTAGTTTACTCCCCTATAGCTGTCTTTCTTTTAACATAACTGTCTGTTTCCTTCCCTTATACTTACTGTTCTTTTTTAAAAAAAAAAAATTTTTGGTTCGCTCCCGGTTCGCGTACCGGCGAGCGAACTGGGAAGCGAACTAAGAGAAATAGAGGTTGGCAGAGTTCCAAATATTCTACCAATTTTTTAATAACGGGGAGGTAGTTCTGAAAAGAACTTTTTTTTTATTGTTTTTGTTGTTTTATATTTTTTTTATTTTTTTTCTGAACTTTTTTTTACTTTTTTTGAATTTTTCTGAACGGTTTTATATTTTTTTGGGTTTTTTTTGGGGGGGGGAACGAAAACGATTCATTGTAAAGGGCTCAACAGGAGCAACAAAAAAAAAGAATTTATTGTTTGCGGCGTTTCGGACAAATTGGAAGATGATTGTCAATAGCTCTGTTGATCAGAGTGATGCTACTTTCTCTGTAGCAAATGAATCCATTGCAAAGTACGCAGACTTGTTTTACTTCCCCAAATCTCAGTTGTATATTTGGCACCATCTCCCTGCCCTCTGGTCCCGTCACTTCCGGTACAACAGATCTTCTGGCCATAATAGGGGGATTATCTAGTTCGTTACGAAACTGTGCAGCACTGTAGTTGTTAGGATGCCACCTAGTCATATGGCGATGCATTGTGTAGTTTCCGTAACTGTATTTCTTCTCGGTCCCTCTGGACAGTCTATCTTGACATATAAGGCAAGTTACGTATCTTGCATTTACTTTTTTCTGGCCTTTGGGAAATTTAAAAAATTGCCAAATGAAGTTTTCTTTCCGGTGAGACCTCCTGGGCTCCTCAGGCAAAAACTGCCTCTCTTCCTGCTCTTCCTCCTCTTCCTCTTCTTCCTCTTCTTGCTGAATTATAACTTCAGCAGGTGGTCCTCTCTTCCTTGGATGTGGTGGAGGTGGTGGGGAAGCACCAGCTGAAGCTACTAAAGAAGCCATTGCTCACTGGTAACAAAGGGTCTTTCTCTCACAAAGATGAAAGTCAGAGTGAGGAAAGAAGAAGGGGTTTTCATCATTTGGGAAAAACAATAGTTCTCAACCAATGAAAAGTGTTAATTTTAGATTACATGACCTAGTGTTACATCATTAGGAAACCAAAAGTGAAATGAACCAATGAAAAGTGTTATTACCAAGTCACATGACCTGCTGTGTTTACGTTACGCGCTTTGCGCCGCCTCCCGGTTTGCTTCAGGGAACCTGCGCTTCGCGCCTCGCTTCGGGTACCAGTTCGCTAACGTAGCACGTCATATGACGTATCACGCGACAACGTGAAACGTCATGCGGACGCGAGGCGTCACGATGTTTTCTAACGCGGCAGTTGCGTTAAAGGAACGTTTACCGGTTCGCGGACTATTTCGCGGCATCAAGGTCAACTAACGGGAAGCTTCCCGATTCGCGAAGCGGGAGTGAAGAAAAAAAAATATTTTAAAAAAAAATTATTAATAAACGTATAAAATATATTTTTGGATTTAAAGAAGAATACATTTTACAGCTACAGATATTAGCTTTTAAAAAACCAATGAAATTCACTGAAAAAACCATAGGTTATAGACCATATATAGTTAGGAATTAGCATTTAAAAAACCTTATTTTACTCACACAAAACCATTGAAATTCCATATATAGTTAGTTGCACTAACTATATATCGCGCACCCGCAATCCACTGCTGATGATGTCACATATTACATCATTCATGACATGGTCAGTGACATCACTGATGACATCACTGATGACATCTCAAATGACATCACTGATGACATCACTGATGACATCTCATTTGACATCATTCTTGTGCTAATACGATAAACCTCTTCAGACTCTAATATAACCTTAGATACACTCAGTGTATACAGACACTCACACACTGTCACTCATCCATGGAGTTACTCACACACCTAGTCAGTCATGCAAAGAATCAATCACACCTCCATTTCCTCAACTATACAGTTATACACACCTTACTTATTCAAACACATACTAACACATATTTACTCTCTTATACAATCCCTGATACAAGTTCACAATGATCCATACAGCCACTCACACATTCAGTGGCTCTCATGCACAGTTATTTATATATGCCAACTCTCACATGTACTGTGTTTTACATATGTACTTACTATGACATGTAGCATTGAGATATCCATTCACTCATCAATACACTCATGCACACAGTCAACCGCCCATGTAGCTGTTTCCACATGCACTCTTGAACTCATACACCTAGTGAATCAACTGCTCACACATCTATGTACAGAGTCACACACCTCCCAGCCACCCCCACACAAACTCAATCTCCCATACAAATACTTGGGCAACCAATCAATAACATATATAGCCTCTCGTATAGCTAATGATCCACACATGCAGCAGTTTACATCACAACAGACATACTGAAGCACACATTCAGACAGTTTAGTCACTAACCCATGCATTTAGTACGACACATTTATTCACTCACTCATACAGTCAGTCACGCACCTACTAAATCCTTCATCCAGACACTTATACATCCACTCATTCTTCAATACATCAAACATATTTAAACTTTACAGAAACACACAGTCACTGGATGATGTCATCAGTGATGTCATCAGTGATGTCATTTGAGATGTCATCAGTGATGTCATCAGTGATGTCATTTGAGATGTCATCAGTGATGTCATCAGTGATGTCACTGACCATGTCATGAATGATGTAATATGTGACATCATCAGCAGTGGATTGCGGGTGCGCGATATATAGTTAGTGCAACTAACTATATATGGAATTTCAATGGTTTTGTGTGAGTAAAATAAGGTTTTTTAAATGCTAATTCCTAACTTTATATGGTCTATAACCTATGGTTTTTTCAGTGAATATATATATATATATATATATATATATATATATATATATATATATATATATATATATATATATATTAATCAACAAATGCCCGAAAGCTTGGAAGGGCACTCGACAGGAAGCCAGCCATCCGGCTTTCACTTGCTGGCTCCTCTCACTTTCAGGATTAAAATTCCATTGCCTGACGTGTTTCGATGTTTGGCACATCATCATCAGAGGCTTGTTACCAACAGCATCACAGGCTAGGCTCTCTTTTATTTCTGCATGCACATTTTAATTGGTTCATTTCCCTAAGTGGGCCGCATTTTGCAAAGTTCAACATGCTGCATGCTGGGAAACATGGTCCCTTTTAGAGCAATTGTTTTCCCTAAGTGGGTGTCTGTTGCTGTCCTTTTTAAAAGCAGTTTTCTTTCCTTTTGTAAGGTTCATGAAGATGAAAAGAGTCACTTTTATTCCGAGACTTCCTGTGCTGCATGGTTCTGGAAGCTGTTCCGAACCCAGCCTCTCTTACACATTGAAGAGATGTTGCTCCTTCCCACGGCAGGGCAGCCGTGCTGGAAACATTAATCAACAAATGCCCGAAAGCTTGGAAGGGCACTCGACAGGAAGCCAGCCATCCGGCTTTCACTTGCTGGCTCCTCTCACCTTCAGGATTAAAATTCCACTGTCTGGCGCGTTTCGATGTTTGGCACAACATCATCAGAGGCTTGTTACCAACAGCATCACAGGCTAGGCTCTCTTTTATTTCTGCATGCACATTTTAATTGATTCATTTCCCTAAGTGGGCTCCGCGTTTTGCAAGGTTCAACATGCTGCATGCTGGGAAACATGGTCCCTTTTAGAGCAATTATTTTCCCTAAGTGGGTGTCTGTTGCTGTCCTTTTTAAAAGCATTTTTCTTTCCTTTTGTAAGGTTCATGAAGATGAAAAGAGTCACTTTTATTCCGAGACTTCCTGTGCTGCATGGTTCTGGAGGCTGTTCTACCTGTGACAGTGACTACCAGCTGGGCGAGGCTGAAGGTACAAACAGATTGTGACTTTCGTGGCACAGTGCTCTTCGAGTATACAAACATGCCTGAAGGTGACATTGACCTACTAAAGGGATTTAAAAGACAAGCATAATTTTAAATGTACACTTGAACTTACTTAAAGTAAACATTGTTTATATCATTAAGGACTTCAAGTCCCAGAATGATACTGGAATGACGTTGCACTTAGCACACGCCTACAGGGGGCTTGAAATGAAATAAAATGAATCGGAAATGAAATTATTGCGAAGCTCAGGTGTCATTTATGCAGCCCAGGATGAAGGGGTGTTGTAACCTTGAAACGCGTCGGCAAATTGATTAATTAAATGGAGTGTGAAGGCATGCTGAATTTCAGAGCTGGAGGGCAGAGCATTGTCGAGTGATTTCCTAATGCTCAGGGCATTTTGTTGATTTTATATATATATATATATATATATATATATATATATATATATATATATATATATTACCTACTGGCGGTCGCCAGTAGGTATATATAGTTAGGACCTAGTTTCCATAGGAAATCCGCAACATTCTATTGGGAATAACTTTGGCGCCGGTTGATGAATCTTCGCGAATTTCTCAAAGAAGATGGCCCGCTCCGCTCCGCTCCTTTCCTGAAAGTTTTGGGGGGATTCGTCAAGTGGGGGCTGAGAAAAAAGGGGGGTCCCAAAACGTGTTTTCCCCATGTTATTTTCCATAGGACGATTAGACACGGCTACAGCCCGAACTGCTGAACGGAATTACTAGAAACTTGGCAAAATGGTAGAGTCTGATTCGCAGATCACGCTTTTGCTTAAATGGTGTAAATCCCTCCAGTAGTTCCTGAGAAAATTAAAAGGAAAAACAATTATATATCTGGGTGGAGCCTAACCACACATCTCATCGTGAGATCTGATTGGCTGTCAGCACTTCATCCAAGAAGTGTTGGCAGCCATCTTGGGACCAATAAACATGATAGCACCTCATTAAAAAGCATTGCAGTTAATAGAAGGTTTTAGGACTTTAGTTACATTATAAACCATTTGTTGATGGTACCATACTAATTTTAGGAATTGTGGTGTGTTCTAAGGTGATTTTACCATGTGAAAAAGCCTTCTGCTGGGATATCATGAATCATGTTTGAAAGAAAACTATTATCTCATGCTTTTCCCACAGTGGTTTGAAAGGGGATCTATAAGCTAAACTGAAAGCATATTTTCTGTAAATTCACATTATCTTTCTCAGTCATGTGAGAATGAAGTCTGACATTCTCAGTAAAACATGTACATCCAACAAGGACAGAGACCGTCAGTTGATTCCTTTGTGTTCTACTGCAGCCTCCTAGAGTGTTCTAAAGAACAACTGGAGCGCTAACAGTCCTACTTATTACAAAGGTATGGCACACCTGAAGACATCTTGATTGGAATAAAGTGGTAACTCTTAAAACATTTAATTTAAAAAGGAACAAAATGAGGGGGTATATTTTGCCATAGAAAGTATGATTAGTGCTGCAGAAAGAAAAATTAGGGCACGTTTTGAGTGACTTCTCAAATCCTCTTCTATTTCATTAAAACATTCTGACATGCAATCTCCCAAGATGGCCACCAGAGACAAAAGAGCCCAAATGTAGCCCAAATATCACCCAGATGTAGCCCAAGTATAGCCCAATGACAGAATGTCCCAGAGTGTTCTAAAGAACAACTAGAGCGCTAACAGTTTTACTTATGACAAAAGTATGGCACACCAGAAGCCATCTTGATTGGAATGAAGTGGTAAGTCTGAAAACATTTAATTTAAAAAGGAACAAAATGAGGGGGTTCATGTTGCCATAGAAATTATGATTAGTGCTTCAGAAAGAAAAATGCTGCTGGGAACGCCCCCAGCAACACCCATTGCACACCCCTTTAACGCAGGACACTGCGTTAAAGGGACTGATATTAATCAGGCAGGATTACGCCACAAAAAGTGGCTTAGTCCTGCCTGATAAATATCACTCAGTCTTCTGCGCCACCGGAACGTCACAAAAAGTGCATCATTCATGACATGGTCAGTGACATCACTGATGACATCTCAAATGACATCACTGATGACATCACTGATGACATCATCCATGTGACAATCAAATACACCTCATCACACACTAGTATAATCTTTCATCACTCACTGTAAAATAGAAAGTGCCATATTTGAAACCATTGACACACCAATAGAAATTTCTAAACACCCACTCAGTTATTCATAGAACTATACACACATCTAAACTCTTACCTATAGATTCAGTGTTATATGCAGTGAATAATCAACAGAACACTATCAAATATACTTATACGCCTATTTCAACATTACACACCAGCACACATTGTATTCACTTATAAAGACATCCTTCTGACTTATGCAAACAATTGATTATACTTACATTTACTCACCTACACACTTATACAAACACCACTTCATCTATTTATATAGATAGTAACTCACACTTAGTGTGTTATAAATTCACTATTACAAGTATACAGCTATCCATATAGTGACTCATACAATCATTAAGTCTTAGACACACTTAATTAAATATAACTGTCACATACACTGCCTTTTTTTTAAGTTTAATGGAGATGTACCAATGAGAGAAATATTTCATCACCACCACAACCATAAACATATACACTCACTGAAACAACTGTTATAACATGTAGTCTTAACCTCATATACCTACCGAATGAACTATTCACACATTTTTTTGCAATCACACACCCCCCACCAAACCACATAGACATTCATTTACCCATACAAATACTCAGTTAAGAAACCAATAATAAATATAGTCTTTAACATAGCAATTAAGACAAAGCAATAAAGACTTTCACACAGTTTAGCAACTACACATTATATATAGTGAGACTCTACAAATTAGTCAAGGAAACAATCAATGACACTGTTACTAAATCCACCATCCACACATTTATATTTATATATCCACTCATTTTTCAATGCAAAGTAGTGTATTTATAATACATATTTAAATATCAAAGCAAACCACATTCACTGGATGATGTCATCAGTGATGTCATTTGAGATGTCATCAGTGATGTCATCAGTGATGTCACTGACCATGTCATGAATGATGTAATATGTGACTTCATCAGCAGTGGATTGCGGGCGCGCGAGTTATAGTGAGTACAACTAACTATAACGGGGGAAGTTCAATGGTTTTGTATGAGTAAAAGGTCCAGCTAACTATAATATATATATATTTATATATACATGCGCGGACCTTCGCGTGCGCGAGCTGCATGCTGATTGGCTGCCAATGTCTGTCAACACTCCAAAACAGAAATTGTTGGCAGCCATCTTGTGCCTCGGTAGACTGAGGCACAAGAAAGCAGAAAAACAAACGTGTAGAACTCAAAAAGGGGGCAGGGTAGAAGCACCCTGACCCCCTAGGCCTGCTCAGGGGGTCCCACTAGGACCCCCCAGGGCAAAAAAAAAGAAATGTTTTTTTTCAAAAAATCGCGGGGTGAGCGTTCCATGCGCGCACGGGTCCGCGTACGTACGCGTACGGTATGCGGACGGTGCGCGTACCTTTCCGAGAAAGCTGCATGCTTATTGGCTGTCAACACTCCAAACCAGGAAGTGTTGGCAGCCATCTTGTGCTCATTAGACTGAGGCAAAAGAAAGCAGAAAAACAAATGTGTAGAACACAAAAAGGGGGCAGGGTAGAAACATCCTGACCCCCTAGGCCTGCTAAGGTGGTCCCACAAGGACCCCCAAGGCCAAATGTTTTTTTTTTTAAGCCCGGTATGTTTTTTTAAAAATTACCCCCCAGGGGGACCAAATCGCGGGGGCATAGTGATAAAGAAGTGTGGGGGGTGCCCAATCCCCCCCACACTGCCCCGGGAACCACCGCCCTCCGGGGCAAAGCAACACAGCCCCCTGGCGCATACTGGAGGCTCCTGGTGGGCTAGTTGGCCCCCAGGGACCCCCAGTATGCAAGGGGAATTAGTTCCCCCTCTGCAAACGCGCCAGCGGGCTGCGTTGCAGAGAGGTGTAAAAAGGGGCATAGCCTCATTACACCTCTGTGCAATGCAGCCCCCTGGCGCATACTGGAGGTTCCTGGTGGGCTAGTTGGCCCCCAGGGACCCCCAGTATGCAAGGGGAATTAGTTCCCCCTCTGCAAACACGCCCGGGGGCTGCGTTGCAGAGAGGTGTAAAAAGGGGAGTGGCTTCATTACACCTCTCTGCAATGCAGTCCCCTGGCGCATACTGGAGATTCCTGGTGGGCTTTCAGGTCTTATATAGTTAGGAATTAGCATTAAAAAACCTTTGAAATTCACTAAAAAAACATAGGTTTCAGGCATTATATAGTTAGGAATTAGCATTTAAAAAACCTTGCAAATTCACTGAAAAAAACATAGGTTTCAGGCCTTATATAGTTAGGAATTAGCATTTAAAAAACCTTTAAAATTCACTCAAAAAAATATAAGTTTTAGGGGTGTTATAGTTAGCTGGACATTTCACTCATACAAAACCATTGAAATTGCTCTTATATAGTTAGTTGTACTAACTATATTTCGCGCACCCGCAATCCACTGCTGATGATGTCACATATTACATCATTCATGAAATGGTCAGTGACATCACTGATGACATCTCAAATGACATCACTGATGACATCATCCACGTGACAATCACATACACCTTTTCATACACAAGTAAAATCTTTCATCACTCTTTGTAAAATACAGAGTATCATATTTGAATCCATTGTCACAGCAATACAAGTATCTAAAAACCCACTCAGTGATTCATAGATGTATACACACATCTAATCACTTACCTGTAGATTCACTCATACATGCTGTCAATGAACAATAGAACCCTATCAAAAATACTTATACACCTATATCGACATTACACACCAGCACACATCCTATTCACATATGAAGTCATCCTACTCACTTTTGCAAACAATGGATCATACTTACATATTTACTTAGCTACACACTTATACAAACACAACTTCATCTATTCATTTAGATAGTAAGTCATACTTAGTGAATTATAAAATCATTATTACAAGTATACAGTTATCCATACAGTCACTCACACAATCATTGAGTCTTATGTATACTTATTTATATACAACAACTGACACATACACTGCCTTTTATTTTTCTAGTTTGTTGGACATGTACCATTGAGAAATATATTTGCTCATCACCATACCCATAAAGATATTCACTCACCCAAACAACTGTTAGAACATGTAGTTTTAACTTCATATATATAGTGAATCAACTATTCACACATCTTTGGGCAGTCACACACCCCCCACCGAACCACACACACATTCACTCTCCCATACAAATACTCAGTTAACTGATCAATAACTAATATAGACTTTCACATAGCTAGTAACCAACTGGAGAACCAGTTTACACAACAACTGACAAAGTGATACAGATATTCACACAGTTTAGTCACTATCCACAATATTTAGTGAGACATTATAAATTGGTCAAGTAAACAGTCAATTACACTGCTACTAAATCCTCCATCCAAATATTTATTTTTATATATCCACTCATCCTTCAATGCAATTGATATATATATAATGCATAATTAAAAACGCGAAGCACACCACATTCACTGGATGATGTCATCAGTGATGTCATTTGAGATGTCATCAGTGATGTCACTGACCATGTCATGAATGATGTAATATGTGACATCATCAGCAGTGGATTGCGGGTGCGCGAAATATAGTTAGTACAACTAACTAAGTAGGAGCAATTTCAATGGTTTTGTATGAGTGAAATGTCCAGCTAACTATAACACCCCTAAACCTTATAGTTTTTTGAGTGAATTTTAAAGGTTTTTTAAATGCTAATTCCTAACTATATAAGGCCTGAAACCCATGGTTTTGTTAGTGAATATATATATATATATATATCTATATCTATATCCAAAGTCAGTTTTTAGCGTGTCTGAGCCACTTAGTACGGCGGGGTCGCTACTCCCAAACATTCCCAACTCCTGGATGCCTTTCTTTAAACGAAAAAAACAGAGCCGAGGCCGCAATTTCTTTAAGTGCGTTTATTGGCACGTGCCAATAAACGCGCTTAAAGAAATTGTGGCCTAGGCTCTGTTTTTTTCGTTTAAAGAAAGGCATCCAGGAGTTGGGAATATATATATATAATGTATATTGACATAATATTATTGAGATATACAAAGGTCAGAATCAGGTGGTTTCTCTATGAGAACTGAAACTTCGGCATATACATAACTGTATTTGAACTGTTAGAATCAATGGCCATTAGTTTCAAGCATACAGGTCTAAAACACCATGTTTGGAAACAGTCTGTCTATTATGTTTACTAAATCGGACAATGTGGTCACGTGGTACAGAATTAAGTGCTATGATTGGTGAATTGCCATTTTTTAAACTTGTTTGGTGTGTAATGGCAAATATTCGTTAATTCCGGTGAACAAGGCGACAGGGTCGCCGAAACGCGTCCGGTCTATGGCACTTCTGCTGCACTCTATAAAGAAAAGAAAATAAAGAGACACTGTGTACGCTACCCAAGGTTGTTGTCAGTTTTTCTCCGTGAGGGTGCTGCAACCCGCGGTATCCTTTGGAGCGGTGATATATATATATATATATATATATATATATATATATATATATATATATATATATATATATATATATATTACCTACTGGCGGTCGCCAGTAGGTATATATAGTTAGGATTTTTTCTCTATGGGATTTTTGAAAATTCTATGTCTAATAACTTTGCCGTTTGTGGACGGAATTGGCTGAAATTTTCAGGAAAATGGCACATTTTGTTTCTGAGCAGCCTTTGAAAATTTGGGGGGGGTTCGTCAAGGGGGGGCCGAGAAAAAAGGGGGGTCCCAAAACGCGTTTTTCCCATGTTAATTTCCATAGGGCGGTTGGCCTCACTTTTAGCCCGAACGGCTGAATGGATTTGCACGAAACTTGGCAAAATTGTAGGGACTGGTAGCCCGATGTGCCTTTTGTAGGTCTCAATATATGTGCTCCAGTGGATTTTGAGAAATTAACGTTTAAAAAAAGATATATATCTGTAAGCGCGGACCGGGCAGCGGCCTAGGACGCGTACTTTTCGCGCAACGGAGCTTTGTGAAGCGAAGCTGATTGGTTCTCCGGCGTCTGTCAACATTCCAAACAGTCCGTAGTGGCCGCAAACAGTCCGTAGTGGCCGCCATCTTGTCTCTCGGTAGGATCGAGAGACAAGAGGAGGCCAAAGCGAAGGGGCAAATGACCATAAGGGGGAATAGTAGATCCTCGCTGACCCCCTAGGTTTGATGTGGAGGTTTTAAAAGGGCCCCGCGGGGCAAAAAAAATAAATAATAATAATAATCGAACGGCTGAATGGATTTGCACGAAACTTGGTAAAATATTAGGGACTGGTAGCCCGATGTGCCTTTGCTAGGTCTCAATATATGTGCTTCAGTGGATTTTGAGAAATTAACGTTCAAAAAAAGATATATATCTGTAACAGCGCACCGCTTCGCGTACTTTTCGCGTTACGGAGCTTTGCGAAGCGAAGCTGATTGGCTCTCCGGTGTCTGTAAACATTCCAAACAGTCCGTAGCGGCCGCCATCTTGTCTCTCGGTAGGATCGAGAGACAAGAGGAGGCCAAAGCGAAGGGGCAAATGACCATAAGGGGGCATAGTAGATCCTCGCTGATCCCCTAGGTTTGATGTGGAGGTTTTAAAAGGGCCCCGCGGGGCAAAAAAAATAAATAATAATAATAATCGAACGGCTGAATGGATTTGCACGAAACTTGGTAAAATATTAGGGACTGGTAGCCCGATGTGCCTTTGCTAGGTCTCAATATATGTGCTTCAGTGCATTTTGAGAAATTAACGTTCAAAAACAAGATATATATCTGTAACAGCGCTCCGCTTCGCGGAGATAAAATTATATCTGTATTACCTAGCTGTTGCTAACACCAGTTAGCGACGGCTAGTAGGAGATAGCGACCATCTTGGGCCCCACTTTGCATGTGAGTGATATTTATCACTAATGACATGCAAAGTGGGCATGCCAAGATGTTAGCGACTGGAAACAGTCGCTAACATCGCTATCTCCTATTATCAACTTTTGGAAATATTCGAGATAAGCGCGAATATCTCCAAAAAGTAACAGCTGCCCTGAGCAGTTCTTAGCCATGTTATCCTATGGGAGGTGGATAACATGGCTAAGAGGATTAGCTCGGTAATGCATGAATATCGCTGAGTTTTCAGCGATATTAATGCATTGCGGTCGGTTTTTATCGTATTTGCGATAAACTTTGATAATAGCAAGGTTTATCTGCGATAATTTCTGACGGTAAAAAAATCTTTGCAATGCATCTTGAGCAGGTGGTCCACTCTTCCTTGGATGTGGTGGAGGTGGTGGGGAAGCACCAGCTGAAGCTACTAAAGAAGCCATTGCTCAGTGATCACAAAGGGTCTTTCTCTCACAATGATGAAAGTCAGAGTGAGGAAAGAAGGAGGGATTTTCATCATTTGGGAAAAACAAGAGTTCTCAACCAATCAAAAGTGTTCATTTTAGATTATATGACCTAGTCTTACATCATTAGGAAACCAAAAGTGAAATGAACCAATGAAAAGTGTTATTACCAAGTCACATGACTTGCTGTGTTTACGTTAAGCGCTTTGCAGGGCCTCCCGGTTTGCTTCCAGAAACCTGCGCTTTGGCACTCGCTTCGCGTACCAGTTTGCTAACGTAGCACGTCATATGACGTATCAAGCGACAACGTGGAACGTCATGCGGACGGGAGGCGTCACGATGTTGTTTTCTAACGCGGCACTTGCGGTAAAGAAACGTTTACCGGCTCGCGGTCTATTTCGCGGCATCAAGGTCAGCTAACGGGAAGCTTCCCGATTCGCGAAGCGGGAACGAAGAAAAAAAAATATTTTAAAAAAAAATTATTCATAAACATATAAAATATATTTTTGGATTTAAAGAAGAATACATTTTACAGCTACAGATATTAGCTGTTAAAAAACCAATGAAATTCACAGAAAAAACCATAGGTTATAGACCATATATAGTTAGGAATTAGCATTTACAAAACCTTGAAAATTCACTGAAAAAACCATAGGTTATAGACCATATATAGTTAGGAAATAGCATTTAGAAAACCTTATTTTACTCACACAAAACCATTGAAATTCCATATATAGTTAGTTGCACTAACTATATATCGCGCACCTGCAATCCACTGCTGATGATGTCACATATTACATCATTCATGACATGGTCAGTGACATCACTGATGACATCACTGATGACATCTCAAATGACATCACTGATGACATCACTGATGACAACATCCAGTGACTGTATGCTTCTGTAAAGTTAAAATATGTCTTACATATTGAAGAATGAGTGGATGTATAAGTGTCTGGATGAAGGATTTAGTAGGTGCATGACTGACTGTATAAGTGAGTGATTAAATGTGTCTCACTGAGTGCATGGGTTAGTGACTAAACTGTTTTAAATTGTGCATCATTGTGTCTGTTGTTTTGTAATCTGATGCATGTGTTGATCATTAGCTATATGACTAACTATATGGGTTATTGATTAGTTGCCCAAGTATTTGTATGGGAGACTGAGTGTGTGTGTGGGTGTCTGGGAGGTGTATGACTCTGTGCATAGATGTGTGAGCAGTTGATTCACTAGATGTATGGGTTCAAAAGTGCATGTGGAAACATCTGTATGGGCGGTTGACTGTGTGCATGAGTGTATTGGTGAGTGAATGGATATCTCAGTGCTACATGTCAAAGTAAGTACATATGTAAAACACAGTACATGTGATAGTTGACATATATAAATAACTGTGCATAAGAGCCAGTGAATGTGTGAGTGGCTGTATGGATTATTGTGAACTTGTATCAGGGATTGTATAACAGAGTAAATATGTGTTATTATATGTTCCAATAAGTAAGGTGTGTATAACTATATAGTTGAGGAAATCGAGGTGTGATTGATTCTTTGCAAGACTGACTAGGTGTGTGAGTAACTCCATGGATGAGTGACAGTCTGTGAGTGTCTGTTTACACTGAGTGTATCTAAGGTTATATTAGAGTCTGAAGAGGTTCATTGTATCATCACATGAATGATGTCATCAGTGATGTGATCAGTAATGTCAAATGAGATGTCATCAGTGATGTCATCAGTGATGTCATTTGAGATGTCATCAGTGATGTCATCAGTGATGTCACTGACCATGTCATGAATGATGTAATATGTGACATCATCAGCAGTGGATTGCAGGTGCGCGATATATAGTTAGTGCAACTAACTATATATGGAATTTCAATGGTTTTGTGTGAGTAAAATAAGGTTTTCTAAATGCTATTTCCTAACTATATATGGTCTATAACCTATGGTTTTTTCAGTGAATTTTCAAGGTTTTGTAAATGCTAATTCCTAACTATATATGGTCTATAACCTATGGTTTTTTCTGTGAATATATATATATATATATATATATATATATATTCACATAAAAAACCATAGGTTATAGACCATATATAGTTAGGAATTAGCATTTACAAAACCTTGAAAATTCACTGAAAAAACCATAGGTTATAGACCATATATAGTTAGGAAATAGCATTTAGAAAACCTTATTTTACTCACACAAAACCATTGAAATTCCATATATAGTTAGTTGCACTAACTATATATCGCGCACCTGCAATCCACTGCTGATGATGTCACATATTACATCATTCATGACATGGTCAGTGACATCACTGATGACATCACTGATGACATCTCAAATGACATCACTGATGACATCACTGATGACATCTCATTTGACATTACTGATCACATCACTGATGACATCATTCATGTGATGATACAATGAACCTCTTCAGACTCTAATATAACCTTAGATACACTCAGTGTAAACAGACACTCACAGACTGTCACTCATCCATGGAGTTACTCACACACCTAGTCAGTCTTGCAAAGAATCAATCACACCTCGATTTCCTCAACTATATAGTTATACACACTATATATGGTCTATAACCTATGGTTTTTTCAGTGAATTTTCAAGGTTTTGTAAATGCTAATTCCTAACTATATATGGTCTATAACCTATGGTTTTTTCTGTGAATATATATATATATATATATATATATATTCACATAAAAAACCATAGGTTATAGACCATATATAGTTAGGAATTAGCATTTACAAAACCTTGAAAATTCACTGAAAAAACCATAGGTTATAGACCATATATAGTTAGGAAATAGCATTTAGAAAACCTTATTTTACTCACACAAAACCATTGAAATTCCATATATAGTTAGTTGCACTAACTATATATCGCGCACCTGCAATCCACTGCTGATGATGTCACATATTACATCATTCATGACATGGTCAGTGACATCACTGATGACATCACTGATGACATCTCAAATGACATCACTGATGACATCACTGATGACATCTCATTTGACATTACTGATCACATCACTGATGACATCATTCATGTGATGATACAATGAACCTCTTCAGACTCTAATATAACCTTAGATACACTCAGTGTAAACAGACACTCACAGACTGTCACTCATCCATGGAGTTACTCACACACCTAGTCAGTCTTGCAAAGAATCAATCACACCTCGATTTCCTCAACTATATAGTTATACACACCTTACTTATTGGAACATATAATAACACATATTTACTCTGTTATACAATCCCTGATACAAGTTCACAATAATCCATACAGCCACTCACACATTCACTGGCTCTTATGCACAGTTATTTATATATGTCAACTATCACATGTACTGTGTTTTACATATGTACTTACTTTGACATGTAGCACTGAGATATCCATTCACTCACCAATACACTCATGCACACAGTCAACCGCCCATACAGATGTTTCCACATGCACTTTTGAACCCATACATCTAGTGAATCAACTGCTCACACATCTATGCACAGAGTCATACACCTCCCAGACACCCACACACACACTCAGTCTCCCATACAAATACTTGGGCAACTAATCAATAACCCATATAGTTAGTCATATAGCTAATGATCAACACATGCATCAGATTACAAAACAACAGACACAATGATGCACAATTTAAAACAGTTTAGTCACTAACCCATGCACTCAGTGAGACACATTTAATCACTCACTTATACAGTCAGTCATGCACCTACTAAATCCTTCATCCAGACACTTATACATCCACTCATTCTTCAATATGTAAGACATATTTTAACTTTACAGAAGCATACAGTCACTGGATGTTGTCATCAGTGATGTCATCAGTGATGTCATTTGAGATGTCATCAGTGATGTCATCAGTGATGTCACTGACCATGTCATGAATGATGTAATATGTGACATCATCAGCAGTGGATTGCAGGTGCGCGATATATAGTTAGTGCAACTAACTATATATGGAATTTCAATGGTTTTGTGTGAGTAAAATAAGGTTTTCTAAATGCTATTTCCTAACTATATATGGTCTATAACCTATGGTTTTTTCAGTGAATTTTCAAGGTTTTGTAAATGCTAATTCCTAACTATATATGGTCTATAACCTATGGTTTTTTCTGTGAATTTCATTGGTTTTTTAACAGCTAATATCTGTAGCTGTAAAATGTATTCTTCTTTAAATCCAAAAATATATTTTATATGTTTATGAATAATTTTTTTTTAAAATATTTTTTTTTCTTCGTTCCCGCTTCGCGAATCGGGAAGCTTCCCGTTAGCTGACCTTGATGCCGCGAAATAGACCGCGAGCCGGTAAACGTTTCTTTACCGCAAGTGCCGCGTTAGAAAACAACATCGTGACGCCTCCCGTCCGCATGACGTTCCACGTTGTCGCTTGATACGTCATATGACGTGCTACGTTAGCAAACTGGTACGCGAAGCGAGTGCCAAAGCGCAGGTTTCTGGAAGCAAACCGGGAGGCCCTGCAAAGCGCTTAACGTAAACACAGCAAGTCATGTGACTTGGTAATAACACTTTTCATTGGTTCATTTCACTTTTGGTTTCCTAATGATGTAAGACTAGGTCATATAATCTAAAATGAACACTTTTGATTGGTTGAGAACTCTTGTTTTTCCCAAATGATGAAAATCCCTCCTTCTTTCCTCACTCTGACTTTCATCATTGTGAGAGAAAGACCCTTTGTGATCACTGACCAATGGCTTCTTTAGTAGCTTCAGCTGGTGCTTCCCCACCACCTCCACCACATCCAAGGAAGAGTGGACCACCTGCTCAAGTTGTAATTCAACAAGAAGAGGAAGAAGAGGAAGACGAGGAAGAGCAGGAAGAGAGGCAGTTTTTGCCTGAGCAGCCCAAGACGTCTCACCGGAAAGAAAACTTCATTTGGCAATTTTTTAAAATTCCCAAAGGTCAGAAAAAAGTAAATGCAAGATACGTAACTTGCCTTATATGTCAAGATAGACTGTCCAGAGGGACCGACAAAAAATACAGTTTCGGAAACTACACAATGCATCGCCATATGACTAGGTGGCATCCTAACAACTACAGTGCTGCACAGTTTCGGAACGACCTAGATAATCTCCCTATTATGGCCAGAAGATCTGTTGTACCGGAAGTAACGGGACCAGAGGGCAGGGAGATGGTGCCAAATATACAAATGAGATTTGGTGAAGTAAAACACACCTGCGTATTTTGCGATGGATTCATTTCCTACGGAGAAAGAAGCATCACTCTGATCAACAGAGCTATTGACTATCATATGCAAGTTTGTCCGAAACGCCCAAAATAATAAATACTTCTTTTTTTTGTTTTGTTGCTCCTGTTGAGCCCTTTACAATGAATCGTTTTCATTGCCCCCTCCAAGAAAAACCCAAAAAAATATAAAACTGTTCCGAAAAATTCAAAAACAGTAAAAAAATGTTCAGAAAAATAAAAAAAAAAGTTCTTTTCAGAACTACCTCCCCGTTATTAAAAAATTGGTACAATATTTGGAACTGTGCCAACCTCTATTTCTCTTAGTTCGCTTCCTAGTTCGCTCGCTGGTACGCGAACTGGAAGCGAACCAAAAACAGTAAGTATAAGGGAAGGAAACACACACTTATGTTAAAAGAAAGACAGCTATAGGAGAGTAAACTAGAGATACTATTACCCATAATCCACTACTGATGATGTCACATATTACATCATTCATGACATGCTCAGTGACATCATCAGCAGAGGATTGCGGGTTTTTTGGCAACATGCCTTATCCACGGTTTAATAACGCTGCCTTTTGCTTTATATAAGTTTTCAAATTGTATGAAATATATACCAATAGGTCTTTATGAACCTTTAGGTAGTGCTTTTGTTCATGAGGTCTGGTCGCTTCCATACACATACAGATGTTTCAAAGATGATCAAGAAGTTTATCTGAATGGAGAGGAATGCACTGAGACGCCAGATCATTCACTAATGTGTAGGCACATACAGTTACACGATTCATGCAACAAACACCGACCAAATATGGCTTGCGTGTTGCAAGGCACGCCAGTTCCTGCTATCATCCCCACGTTCAAGTTGTTGGAAAATGGTAGTTATTTGATGCTCAATAATGAAGATTGTTCTGAGTTAATTAAAAAGTATTCCTTTTATCGTAACAGTAAGTGAACGGGTTATTTGCTGCAGAAATGTTCTATTTCCTCCCACACATGAACATAGGGAGTTTTCAATCTGGCCACAAATACCAACCTTGGGACACGTTTCAACGGCATGACAAGAATAAGAGCTCTTTTGTCTCAGAGAGAGGTGGCCTTGAGTTCGGCCCGTGAAACTTTCGTACTTCACATAGCGAACACCCGTACACAGGTTTGCCTTTCAATTTCAGCAACATGTTTCCGACTATCTTTAACGCATCCTCCACAAAATCCCTGGCACACTTTTTTAAAGTTGTTACCAGTGGTCTCGTGACTTCATTTGAGAAAATCTTTGGAGTCATCCCTGCTCCCTTTCATTCCATTTTCTCCACTCTGGTTCGTGGATTGCATTTTTACTTGCATTACCAGCGGACGCTCTTGTGCTTTTTTACATTTTTAAATATGGATGTCCCTCCTATGCAACCTCCGACCCTGCAGCTGCTGACACTGTTCCGCAATCGCATGCTAGAATATTATGGCACAATGCCGTTGGCGATATTAAGCACGGCATATGGATTATCTTTTCGGTTCTCCTACTTCACCTGTGTCCAGCCTGTATTTCACTGCCTGACCTGTGATTTCGATTGGGCCATTGATTTGTGTCTCTGCGGACCGGTTTCTCCTGACGTCGACTTTAATCAGCTGATGACTCCTATCATTACTCACGAGTTGATTTGTCCTGGCGAAAGGATTATGGCTGTGGCATTGATGCATGGACTACTTGGTCCCTGGAATTTACTGGCGGCAGCACAGTCTTTCTTGGAACACAGCTTTCTTGAAAACCCACCGAGCTGTCCTCTGATGGTGATAGAGGATCCGGTGCTGGGAGAGCACGTATGTTCTTTTCCGCTTTTAAATTGGATGGCTGAACTGTTTTCGGATGAAGACGGTGACTTCCTATTGGAGGCTGTTGCAGCTTATTTTGCATACACAGTTATGTCATAGACCTTTTTCATGTTTGATATGCTGAGTACTAGCATTTCATTGACAATTCATTGACTTATTTGTCAAGTTTTTATTATTTACCTTGCCTATTGGCTTAAGACTCGATAAAGTACTTGGCTGTTTTATTTTTCTTTAGCATTGAATTTTCCTAGTTTTTAATGCTTTACCTTGCGGACCGTCCACATATAAACTTGCAATCTGCTCTCATGAGATGGCACTTCTATTATCTTATTCAGTTCGTTTCCGGATCATGAGGAGGTGTCATCTAGGTCCTGGATATCTTTACACCGTGTTAAGTTAGCATGGGCTCATTACCGGTTTAAACGCCATTTTTCCTTTTTTGCAACTTCTGCACACGACACTTAGTTGTTGCTTTAGCTTTCCACCTAGTAGTTCATCGTGGTTTACATGAGAATAATATGTTATTGGTCTACTATCTGCTTTACTTGTTAAACTATATCTGTACAGCGAGTGCTAAAGTTTCAAGAACAACACGATACAGAATTGTTATGAGGTCTGATCTCCACGACTTCATACTCATAACATAAGTGCAACTTCTGCCAATTCTGGGCATGAGGCGGGTTTTATATTGCTTTGCCGAACACACATACACAACAGTTGATGCGGTTCACATGAAGAGAGAGCTGGTGTATGCTGATGTGATTCCTTCAAATCTAAGACACTAAAGTATGGACACGCCCTAAACCAACACAAAGAGACCTTCTTAGCAAATAATATAATATGTGTATTAGGGAGGGTGAGATATAAGCAGCCGCGGGCCGTGGAGGGAGTTACGATGGGGCAGGGAGGCGGGGAGGGGGAGAAGCAGGGTGGAGCCCTCTCTACCTTGCCCCTCCCCCTCCCCGCCTCCCTGCCCCACCGTAACTCCCTCCACGGCCCGCGGCTGCTTATAAGTGTTGCTAACTCTTATTCATTTACAGCATGTTAACATACTGTCACCATTCGCTTTTTATGTACTAGTAACTATGCTGGTAATTTTGCTACTGATAATATGTGTACTTGTATTCTCCACCCTGCTTCTCCCCCTCCCCGCCTCCCTGCCTCACCGTAACTCCCTCCACGGCCCGCGGCTGCTTATAAGTGTTGCTAACTCTTATTCATTTACAGCATGTTAACATACTATCACCATTCACTTTTTATGTACTAGTAACTATGCTGGTAATTTTGCTACTGATAATATGTGTACTTTTATTATCTAAGGTACTACGCCTGAGAAGACGGCATTAGTAAATAAACATTTCAAATACACATGTGTTCTTCTTAACTCCATGTTCTGGTTTCTAAGAAATATATAACGACCGACTGTTCATGAGTTCCACGTATCCTGAGGTACTATAAGTTCATATTCTGGATTGTCTAAACATTGAGAGTTTGTTATATCCAATGTGACACTGTACCTAGCTTGCTAAATAGTTTTTGATTACTAACGTGAGTTTTGGGACACCCTAATTCGCCGAGGTTCCAATCCTCTGTCCACAGTTCTGTGTGAGAACAGAAACCCTGCGACAGGGGCACCCCCGACCCTTGCTGGAGCTTCATCACACTTGCGATACAACTCCAGCAATGCGCCACCTTTACGGCACAGATACATCACGCATCTGTGCTGTTTTTGCCCCATGATGCGCCGCATTGTAAATGCAGCACACCATAGGTGACGGAACAGCGGCACAGAATGACTAACACATCCCTGGTGATGCGCCAGTCATCATAAATCTATCCCTATGCTTCTTATCTTGTTAGAGATGAACCGCCATATGTATCATAAAAGTTATTTGCATTTCCTAAATAGCGAACTTTAAGGAATAAATAGCGATTCTTTACCATTCCTAGTTTGCGATGAGCTATTTGCTAATTAGCCGAATGTAGCCCAATGAAGCCCAATGTAGCCCAATGTAGCCCAAAGATGGCCGCCAGACACACAAAAAAACAAATGTAGCCCAAATATCAGCCAGATGTAGCCCAACTATAGCCCAGTGACAGAATGACCAATCAGCTTCGCAAACCTCCGTTACGCGAAGCGGAGCGCTGTTACAGATATATATCTTTTTTTGAACGTTAATTTCTCAAAATCCACTGGAGCACATATATTGAGACCTAGCAAAGGCACATCGGGCTACCAGTCCCTAATATTTTGCCAAGTTTCGTGCAAATCCATTCAGCCGTTCAATTATTATTTTTTTTTGCCCCGCGGGGCCCTTTTAAAACCTCCACATCAAACCTAGGGGGTCAGCGAGGATCTACTATGCCCCCTTATAGTTATTTCCCCCTTTGTTTTGACCTCCTCTTGTCTCTCGATCCTACCGAGAGACAAGATGGCGGCCGCTACGGACTGTTTGGAATGTTGACAGACGCCGGAGAACCAATCAGCTTCGCTTCACAAAGCTCCGTTGCGCGAAAAGTCCGCGAACCAGAGCGCTAACCGGTCCGCTGTTACAGATATATATCTTTTTTTAAACGTTAATTTCTCAAAATCCACTGGAGCACATATATTGAGACCTACAAAAGGCACATCGGGCTACCAGTCCCTACAATTTTGCCAAGTTTCGTGCAAATCCATTCAGCCGTTCGGGCTAAAAGTGAGGCCAACCGCCCTATGGAAAACTCAATGTTAAAAACACGTTTTGGGACCCCCCTTTTTTCTCGGCCCCCACTGGACGAACCCCCCCCAAATTTTCAAGGGCTGCTCAGAAACAAAATGTGCCATTTTCCTGAAAATTTCAGCCGATTCCGTCCACAAACGCCAAAGTTATTAGACATAGAATTTTCAAAAAACCCATAGAGAAAAAATCCTAACTATATATACCTACTGGCGACCGCCAGTAGGTAATATATATATATATATATATATATATATATATATATATATATATATATATATATATATATATATATATATATATATATATATATATATATATATATATATATATATATATATATATATATATATATATATATATATATATATATATATATATATATATATATATATTACCTACTGGCGGTCGCCAGTAGGTATATATAGTTAGGATTTTTTCTCTATGGGTTTTTTGAAAATTCTATGTCTAATAACTTTGGCGTTTGTGGACGGAATTGGCTGAAATTTTCAGCAAAATGGAACATTTTGTTTCTGAGCAGCCACTGGAAATTTGGGGGGAGTTGGTCCAGGGGGGGCCGAGAAAAAAGGGGGGTCCCAAAACGTGTTTTTAACATTGAGTTTTCCATAGGGCGGTTAGCCTCACTTTTAGCCCGAACGGCTGAATGGATTTGCACGAAACTTGGCAAAATTGTAGGGACTGGTAGCCCGATGTGCCTTTTGTAGGTCTCAATATATGTGCTGCAGTGGATTTTGAGAAAATAACGTTCAAAAAAAGATATATATCTGTAAGCGCGGACCAGGCAGCGCCCCGGTACGCGTACTTGACGCGTAACGGAACTTCGCGTAGCGAAGTTGATTGGCTCTCCGGTGTCTGTCAACATTCTAAACAGTCCGGAGCGGCCGCCATCTTGTCTCTCGGTAGGATCGAGTGACAAGAGGAGGACAAAACAAAGGGGGAAATGACCATAAGGGGGCATAGTAGATCCTCCCTGACCCCCTAGGTTTGATGTGGAGGCTTTAAAGGGGCCCCGCTAAGCAAAAAAAAAAAATTTTTTTTTGTTTTTTTTCGTGGTTAGCGCCCGGTACGCGAACCGGGAAGCGTTCTGGGGAGCGTATCACAATGAAAAATGAATGATAGACTTTTCAAATGCTGTATGTTAATTGATTGTTGGTTTTGTTGATTATTTTTTTTTTTTTTTTTTTAAGCTTTTTTTATTGTGTTTCATAATTTATTAAACTTTCTAACATTTCATTGTCAGAAATTTCATAATAATCATGGAATATAGATTGTAGTCTCTGAGGTTGTAAAATGTCCTCATTTGCAAGGAGGTTATCTACTGCTTGTACACATTGCAGTAGTTCTTGGTCCCAAGTTTCATCCATAAATTCAATCTCATTTGGATCAATGATTTCTGTGTTGGACTCTGGAAGGACAATTTCAAATGAAATGTTTTGTTCACTTTCCATTTTTCCTGAAATTTGCATAAAAAAAATATATATTAGTAGAGGTAGGGCACTGTTGGGATTAATTTTAGATAGGCAGTTTTTAACAGAGAATTTATCTTTGGGCAGTGTATAGTATCAGAGTGGAAGTAGGAATATAAAAAAGTGTATCTAAATTTATAAGTACTACAGAGGGATAGTATATAACTAACAGAAAAAGTTTGCCATATTAACTTAAAGTGCACAATATACTTCAGTTTTAAAAATAACAACTTACCTTTAAAAAGAAGTTGAAGTTATTAATGAAAATCCTATTGAAATGTACACCAGGAAGTAGTAGTCAAAATGGCTGTGTTTCCTTCTCTTCCTTTATATATATTCGGGTACATAACCAATCAAATGTGAGGTAAAAAAAGTAGAAAATGAAAGTAACATTTTAATTGGTTGTCAATTCCAACATTTCAGATGTGTTTTGTGAAGTAATTTACCTCACGGTATTTAGAGAGGTCTACAGGCTAAATGGCTAAATGGAATTCCAATCAAATTTGTGAAAATGGTAGGGATTGGTATGTAGTATGAGCTAATCTATATTTGGTGAAATTGTCTCCAGTGGCTTTTCTGTGAACTACTTTCCCACCTTTTTTTCCCAGGGAGCGACCCGGTACGCGAACCGTTGAGCGCCCCGGTTCGCGCCCCGGTTCGCGTACCTTAAGCGTTCCGGGAGTCCACCATTTTGTGTTTCGGTCGAATTAAGATACAAGATGGAGGGCAAATAATGTTCAGAATGGGTAGAAGGGGGCACGGTAGACTTATCTTGACCCCCTAGGTTTTCTGAGGGTGGCTGAGGAGGTTTATATGTGCGAAAAAAAAACATTTTTTTAAAAAATTTCGCGAGGTTAGCTCCCGGTACGCGTACCGGGTAGCGCCCCAGGGAGTGTACTTTGTTGAAAATTAGTGAAAAAAGTTAGAGTAAAATAATAATTGTGAGTGATTAGATGTAGGGTAGCTCTGAGAAGAGCTTTAGGGTTTATGGTACATTTTGGTACTTATAAGTAGGTACCAATGCACATTTTTAAATTCAGAGTGAAAACTCTGTTGCCCTCATCTGAGAAGTGAACTCCATCTCCTCTGTAGATATCTTGCATGTAGTAACGCAAGTTATTGTTGTACAGGGAGCCCATTCCATGGTCTCTCATGTAAGCTGAAACAGATTTGTTTACATGCTTCCTCGACTTCTCAATTTGTGGACAAAATTGGTTTGACCACCTCCATTTCTGTCTTTGGCATATATTTGAATATACCAAGGCAGTCTGAGGAAAAAGTGCCATTAATTGCTCAAAGGTGTCCTTTAAAAGCATTTCCAGACCTACACCAGTCAAAGTGCCCAAGTCATTACCTCCACAGTGCACAATTAACAGGTCAGGTTTTGGCAAATGCATAAAGGTTTTCACCAATGGTATCAATTGGTGACATTTTAATCCTCTGTGGCCAAACCACTTAATTTCCACATCTTGTAAATTGAGGTTAGGTAAATTCCTGCTTTCAACGTACCTTTGAGCCCAGTGAATATAACTATGACCAACAATCCAGACAGAAAACATGGTGAGAGAAGGTTCTCCTGCAGTCAGATGAAGTGTGGCAATGAAATGGCAGTTGAAAAAATGTGAGTTTGAAATGAAAAAAACTGTGGAGTTTCTGTGTTCATGAAGTAGTAACAGTGATTGGTGGATTTTGATTGATGAAAACAGAAAGTTAGGGTGTACAGATGTGTTGTTTGAAAGATGTATTTTGAGTGGTCAATAAAAAATCATTAAATGAAAGAAAGCACTGGATATGCAGGTGCACTGAGAGTTCAGAGTTCAATTGCAACATTGTTGTGTGAATTTGCAAACACCAGAGTTTCTCCAAGAGGTGGTTGCTATGGAAAATAGGCAGAAAGGGCAGAGGGGGAAGGGTTTTCATTTGAAAAAAAGTGAGGGAAGAGTTTTGATTGGGTGACATGAGAAATATGTGTGAAGAATTACACCATTTCTGTGCTTTTGATAGCTGCAGACTCTGGAGTGCATACCTTTTGCTCTGCTGAAGACAAATTGGTGTGTTTCTTAGACTGTTTTCAAACTCAAAGTATTTGCTAAGGTGAGAAAATATTTCTTTACTTTAGATAGAGAATAGTGTGCTTTAAGGAGAAAATTATGATTTATGTGGCGCAAATTGCTTGTAAATATGCTCTCACATGTGCATGGAAAATTTTGATTTTGAATGTTTGTGTTACATAGCCATGTTAAAAGTGACGCAACCATGCTGGAAAGCCAATCAAAAAATGATTTCATGTGTTTTAATGACATTTTAAGTCATTTTCTGATGTGCAGTGTTTAGAAATTATGATTTGAAAATCGTTTTTGTGGAAAAGGAATTGTTTTTAAATTCATGACAAGGATATAATGGTGTATGGTTCTTTATAAGGCAATTGACTGTCCTTGATGTTATTTTTCTCATTTTAGTGTAAGACCTTTCTCTGTGGCGCAAATTGCTTGTAAATATGCTCTCACATGTGCATGGAAAATTTAGATTTTGAATGTTTGTGTTAAATAGCCATGTTAAAAGTGACCAAACCATGCTGGGAAGGCAATCAAAAAACGCTTTCATGTGTTTTAATGACATTTTAAGTCATTTTCCCATGTGCAGTGTTTAGAAATTATGATTTTAAAATCGTTTTTGGGGAAAAGGAATTGTTTATAAAATCATGACAAGGACATAATGGTGTATGGTTCTTTATAAGGCAATTGACTGTTCCTGATGTTATTTTTCTCATTTTAGTGTAAGACCTTTCTCTGTGGCGCAAATTGCTTGTAAATATTCTCTTACATGTGCATGAAAATTTTAATTATCAATGTTTGTGTTACATAGCCATGATAAAAGTGAACCAACCATGCAGGAAAGCCAATCAAAAAACGCTTTCATGTGTTTCAATGACATTTTAAGTCATTTTCTCATGTGCAGTTTTTTGAAATTATGATTTGAAAATCGTTTTTGGGAAAAAGGAATTGTTTTTAAATTCATGAGAAGGACATAATGGTGTATGGTTCTTTATAAGGCAATTGACTGTCCCTGATGTTATTTTTCCCATTTTAATGTCAGACCTTTCTTTGTGGCGCAAATTGCTTGTAAATATGCTCCCACCTGTACATGGAAAATTTTGATTTTGAATGTTTATGTTACATAGCCATGTTAAAAGTGACCCTACCATGCAGGAAAGCCAATCAAAAAACGCGTTTATGTGTCTTAAGGACAATTTAAGTAATTTTCCCATGTGTAGTGTTTTGAAGTTATTATTTGAAAATCGTTTTTGAGGTAAAGGAATGTTGTTAAAATTTATGTTCGCCATATGCCCCCAAATTTCTTTTTCAGGGTTGCAGCAGGGTGTTCTTGAGACACCCCTGCACCTTTGGAATAAATTCCTAATTTGTGATGAGCAAATTGTTAATCGCAAATTGCACCTTCATTTATATGAGCCTCCTAGCCCATGGAAATGAATGGGTAATTTGCAATTAGCAATTTTCTCAAACAAATTTGGAATGGTAAAGAATCGCTATTTATTCCTTAAAATTCGCTTTTTTGGAAATGCAAAATAGTTATATGATACATATGGCGGTTGATGTCTAACAAGATAAGAAGCTTATGTATACATTTATGATGACTGGTGCAATGAAGTAGAAATCACTTACTTCATTGGTAGGCCTTTACAATAAATTATCTCCTCTGTATTCTTCATCAAGCGTAACTTTAATCTGCAATCCTGAGTAGGCCTCACCTTAAACAAACCTCTGGATAGGCCACATCTATATGAGCCTCCTAGCCCATGGAAATGAATGGGTAATTTGCAATTAGCAATTTTCTCAAACAAATTTGGAATGGTAAAGAATCGCTATTTATTCCTTAAAATTCGCTTTTTTGGAAATGCAAAATAGTTATATGATACATATGGCGGTTGATGTCTAACAAGATAAGAAGCTTATGTATACATTTATGATGACTGGTGCAATGAAGTAGAAATCACTTACTTCATTGGTAGGCCTTTACAATAAATTATCTCCTCTGTATTCTTCATCAAGCGTAACTTTAATCTGCAATCCTGAGTAGGCCTCACCTTAAACAAACCTCTGGATAGGCCACATCTTATTGTCATCCTGATTTAATCATTTATAATGCTAGGGACAGATTTATGATAGGTGTATACCTCTTTTGTGCCACTTAGAAAACATTGTCCATGGGGAAATGACTTAAAATGTCATTAAGACACATGAATGTTTTTTTTTAAAACGTTTGCAATTTTTTTGGGTCACTTTCAACATGGCTATGTGTCTGAAACAGTCAAAATCTAAATTTGCAATGCACAGGTGGGAGCATATTTACAAGGAATGTGCTTCATGGGGAAAGGTCTTATAATGTAATATGGGAAAAATGACATTAGAGATACTGAAATGCCTTATAGAGAAGCATACACCATTATGTCCTTGTCATAAATTTGCAAACCATTACTTTTCCCCAAAAACGATTTTCAAATTATATTTTGAAAACACTGCACATGTGGAAATTACTTAAAATGTCAATAATTCAAAATTTGTGATTCCTTAAATGCAATGTATCAAAAAAAAATATGTAAAAAATGATATTAAGGATTTGGAAACTACCACCAACTTCTAGTTTGTGGTAATTTGCGAATTCTTTTCAAAAAGCATTTAAAAAAAAAAAAAAAAAAAGGTCCCATATGACGCCCATACATGCCATTAGGGCATGTAGGTGTGCCATGTGCTCCCAAATTTCTTTTTCAGGGGTGCAGCAGGGTGTTCTTGAGATACCCCTGCACGCTTGAAAAAAATCCTATTTTGTGATGAGCTAATTGCTAATCACAACTTGCAACATTAATTCCTATGAGCCTCCTAGCCTATGGAAATGAATGGGTAATTTGCAATTAGCAATTTGCTCATTGCAAATTAGGAATAGTAAAGAATCGCTATTTATTCCTTAAAATTTGCTATTTATAATATGTAAAATATTTTGATGATACATATTGCAGTTCATCTGTAACAAGATAAGAAGCTTAGGGATAGATTTATGATGAGTGGCGCATCACCAGGGATGTGACAGTCATCCTGCGCCACTGTTCCGCCACCCATGTTGTGCTGCATTTACAATGCGGCGCAGCATGGGGCAAAAACGGCACAGATGCGTGACGCATCTGTGCCGTAAAGGTGGCGCATTGCTGGAGTTGTATCGTAAGTGCGATGCAGCTCCAGCAAGGCTCAGGGGTGCCCCATCTATACAATGCTGCGTCAAGACCTATGCCAGCTTCAAGCAGGCGCAGGGTTTTGAAGCAGCTTTCTCCTATCTGATTGTAAATGCGGCACACCATGGGTGGTAAAGCAGTGGTGCACATTAACTGGTGCATGCCTGGGGATGTGCCATTTAATATAAATCTGCACTTTAACATTTGAGTATGTGCAGGGGACACAGAGTCGTTGAGGCTTATCCAAGGTTAAGAACAGATGAGTCCTGTTCAGTGAAAAATTAGACATAGGCTTCACCTGCTCAGCATCGCTGGACATGGCTAAATAATAGCTGCAAAATGTTACTCTTGTTAAATAATTTTACTATTATAATCTGTGAGATTTGTCTCTTACTCTGCAACATCTCATTGTTGTTGTCTTTCTTTAAAGATAAAGACAACCTCAACATGAGCGACAATCTGCAATCAGTTGATTTTGACCTCATCATTGAACTTGTAATTGAAACATCAGTGGATGTTGATCCATTGGATGATTTAAATCCTGAGGATGAAGAAGAGCGTGATGAGGATGCAGATTTGTCCGAATTATATGATATAGGATGGGAAGCTGACCTGCTTGAGCCTTTGGAATTATAAACATTTATTTTTAAAATTTATAATCAATAAAAAGTAAAAAGGTAAACCGTTTAATTTAAAAATAAAGACACCTTCAAAAACAGGTTATGTGTAGTGTCTTCAATAAAATATTAAAATATGCTCATAAAATTAGATCAGATTCACATATAAAATAGCATAGGTAACATAAATATAAATGTCATTTCTTTTCTGGTATTTCTGTATTGTAAAAATGGCAATGACTAAAAAATCTTCAAATTAAAATGTCAAGTAGTGTGTTATGTTTTTGATCACTATTACTGATTTACTGTTTGATAATAATGTTTAATAACATTTTTTATTATATTTTTCCTCAGATTCAACTGCAGATCATTTCAAGATTCAAATATGCCTACAAAAATAAGAGAGATAAAGGCTGCAAAACGTCAAAGACAGCAGGAGAAAAAAAAAACGCAGCAGTCCTCTAACAAAAAGATTTCTCAAGCCATGAAGAAAGCACCGGGTAAGAGCTCTAAATATTTCATAAGAAATATTTCTAATAAAAAAAATATTAGTACAGAAAATGTTTCAATCCATAACATGAGAAGTAAATCAAATGGAAAGAAAAGGACAAATGAAAATGTTACTGCTAGAGCAAGAGATAAATCTGTGCATGATAGTAGAAGGAAACAACAGTTTAGGGAGATTCGTAAACGAATGTTCCGTAACAGGATAATTGGCAATTTGTTAAAAAATATTAAGAAAGGTCAACAGAAATTAGTTTTTTATAGGAGAAAAAAAAAAGTTGAGAAAGTTATTGATCAGGCTTTTGAAATTAAACGTAAGTTATTTATTTTGATAATCAATAGAATTAGGAAGCTAAACAAGGCAATTTTTGATTTCAAAAGAAATAGTAGATGGAAGAGAATAGTTAATCGTAGTAATTTTTGTGAAGTTTTTTCTGGAGAATGGATACATAGTTCAAGCTGTGAGGCATTTTTTAATGAAGAGAGTTATTTCCAGGATAATGATTTGGTGCATGCAGTTGACATCAGTGGTCGTGCTTATGAAGTGAAAGATGGTTGTCCAGTTGAAAAAGAAAAACTTGTGACAACAGAGGCAGAAGAGTTGTTAGGTAATGAGGTTTTAGGAAGACGTGCTAAGGGTCCTGTGTACACCTGGAAGTGTAGTAGTATTTGCAGTGTGCGACAGGATTCCATCAATTTGCTTTGTGATTTTGTACGGACATTTAACAAGAAAAGTTTGAAGCAGAAAATAAGGTTGTTGCAAGAATTAGATCCTTGCAGAGTGAGAGAAGTGACAGGTTTGCATGGTCATTCACTGGCTTGTCTTTCCAGGAGAGTATGCCAGAGTGTTTTTCATCATTTCAGGATGCTAGCAGTGCATCATAACAAAGTGAGGAAGTTAGTTAGACTGTTGTATTATGCTAAGAGTCCAGCAATTATGCTGAAACAATTATGCGCTGCTCTTTTGCATGGTTCTGAAATAGATGTGAAGAATATATGTGAAGAAATTGAGTTTTGTTACTTTGGAAGTAAAGAGGAGAATGTTGAAATTGAGCAAGAAGTAGAGGGTCATTTGGAAGATAGTGTACATGTTTCCAGTACAGATAATTTCCAGAGGGAAATTGCGACGTTTGACATGAAATCAAGTGAGAGGCCTAATTTCACTTGTGTGTGTTGTAGACGCACTTATTATAAGAATCAGACTAAGTTAGTGGATTTATATGCAAAAAGTGAAAGGGAAAATAATAGTGAATGGAAGGATTTTGCAACATACTTGATGGTAGAAAATTGTTTTGATTTGGGATTGGATCAACGTGTGTGTACTTATTGTTGTAACAAATTAAAACAAAACCAGATGCCTGCTAGAGCAGTTCATAATAATCTGGAATTGGTTGAGATTCCTTCTGAATTGAAGGACTTAAATACTTATGAATCTATTTTGATTCAAAGTATCCATCCCTTTCAGGCTATTGTAAGAATGGAGCCAAAGACAGGGAAATTGCCTCCATCAGATTTACAGAGAGGATTAAAGGGAAGAGTTGTTTATTTGCCTCTAGATTTCAAGAAAAACATTAACACAATTGGAGTAGAAAAAGTGGAAGAGGAACCTCTGGTTATCTTAGTTAATGGGGTTCCGACAAAGAATAAGAAAATATGGCAAGATTTAGTAGATGTTAGGAAAGTTAAAAAGGCAACATTGTATTTGAAAAAAAATAATAAATACTATAAGAATGTATATGTTGCAGAAGAGGAAGTAAGTGAGGAAGAGGATAGCGATTTGTGTGCTGGTCAAATTGAGAAAGTAGAACCCTCTACTAGTGAGGAAATATATGAACATTATAGTGTTCATCCTTTGCATTCAAAGGAAGTCATGGGGAATGCTATTGAGTTGTTTCAAATGAAACAAGCCAAAGGGAGTCCCATTAGTGTTTGGGAGGAAAGTTTGGAAGCTCGGTGTTTCCCACAGCTTTTTCCAACAGGTCAGGGAGGAAGATATGATGAGCGACCTCATCAAATTCCTGCTTCTGAATACCGGACTTTGCGATTGTATGCAGGAGATGCTAGGTTTCGACAATGCATTCCTTATTTGTTTCATCTCCTGTTTGAAAGCGATCTGTCTGGACTGTCATATGCAGTGAACCACATCTTGAAAAGTGGTATACACATGCAAAACATCTCGGCAAGTGATTTTATGGATAAAGTGAATGTCCAAGATAGTATTTTGGATTCTCACCTGATTAATCTCATGGCGTGTCAGCGTGGTACTAATGAGTACTGGTACCGTCGTCATGGTGATTTAAAATGTATGCTGAGGAACTTAGGTACTCCCACATGGTTCCTCACTCTGAGTTGTGCCGAGTATGGCTGGGAAGACTTACTTCAATTTCTACGAGAGGCAAATGCTAACGTAGAAAACATCGAATTCAAGACACCCGGAGAACTGTGCTCTTTGGATCCAGTCAATGTATGTAGGTACTTCAATCATAGATTTGAAGCTATGATGTCTTTCATCATGAATAAGAAGAATCCACCTCTTGGAGAGGTGTTGGATTTCTTCTGGAGAAAGGAGTACCAAGCAAGAGGTGCTCCTCATATACATATGTTGCTGTGGATCAAGGATGCACCTAAATTTGGAACGGATCCAGAAGACTCAGTGATGAGTTTCATCCAACAGTATTCTACGTGTGCTGTTCCAAACGCAAAGGAAAAGAAAAGCCTAAGAGAAAAAGTTCTGCGTTTCCAAAGCCATCGATGTGGAAAGTACTGCCGTCGTAAATTCCGAAACAAAGACAAGTTCTACACCAAATGTCGTTTCGGCTTTCCACGACCGGTGATTTCTAAAGGAAGAGTAAACAGTTTGATGTCTTCGCTGCGACACAATGTGATGAAGAAATCACCTAAAAACACTTACAATTTGAAGAGGAACGAAGAGTCCAAGTACATCAACGACTACAACCCGGTGATTTTGTCCATGTGGAATGCTAACATGGATATACAGTTTGTGGCTGATAACTGTATGGCTGTGGCTCGGTATGTGACGTCTTACATCACCAAAAAAGAGAAGACAGAATTGAAGGATATGTGGGAGGACATTTCCCATGAAAAGAGCCTCAGCAAGAAGTTGTACAGTTTCAGTCTGAAGATGTTGTCGCATCGAGAAATCGGAGCGTACGAATGTTCTGACCGGTTGTCTTCAGCAAGTCTCTATGCCAAGTCCAGGAGTATCGTTTGGGCGAGTCTTGGTCTTGCTGCAACGCGTAATCGAGTTCTCAAACCTGTGCGGGAAATTGAGTATTTGGCGGAAAAGGAGCCAAACAGTACCGACATTTTGAAGACAAACATGTTGGATACATATTATCCAAATCGAAGCAGTCACCTAGAGAATGTTTGTCTGTATGAGGTTCTGCAAAATTACATGTTCAAGAGGAACATCAAAGAAGATACTGAGAAAGGAGTGTATGCTGTAATAGGAAGTGAGGGATGTCTGGTCAAGCAAAGAAAATGCCACTTGATAAACCATCGAAAATTGAGTGGCGAATCTCCTGAAAAAAAGGAGTTTTTCTATTTAGCACTTTTGCAACTTTTCAAGCCTTGGCGTGCAGAAGAGGAACTGCTTGGAGATTTCCTCTGTTACGAAGACTCTTTCAATGCCGCCAAGGAGACCATAGAATGTCCTGCTTTTCCCAAATATGTAGAAATGTTGAATGCGGAAATTGAGCAGGAAGCAACGATTGCAGCCGAGATTGCTAGAGACAGTTCTCAGGACAGTCAGAGTTCTGCTTCATTGAGTCAGGATCCACTAGGAGGACCTCTTATTGAAAATGAAGCTGCCACTGCTATGAATGAGGTGGAAAGAGCCATGGCACATGCTCAAGAGGATGCGGTTAACTTAGAAGAGTTGGAAAGGCAACTCAACGTTGAGCAGAGGAAAATATATGACGAAGTTACCATGCAAATTGATCATGGATTAAGTCATGATAAGAAAGAGTGCTCATGTACGTCGTTGAAGCCTGTCCGACTGTACGTGAGTGGAGAAGCGGGAACTGGAAAAAGTTTCCTCATTAAAGCAATTTCATGCTATTTGCAGGAAAGGACAGAGTCATCGCTGTCTTGTGTTGTCACTGCTCCAACTGGACTGGCAGCACATAATATTAAAGGGATTACTTTACATCGTTTACTGATGCTGCCAGTGGAGCATGACAACAAATTAGAATATCACAAGCTATCTGGAGATGCTTGTTTTGAAGTTTCAAGAATCTTGAGGAAAATGAAACTTCTTATCATTGACGAAGTAAGCATGGTTTCCAATGTCATGCTTGCCTTTGTGCATTTGAGGATGCAAGAAGTTCTCAAAACAGAGTATGATGTGTTATTTGGTGGCAAACACATCATTGTTTTCGGAGATCTTCTGCAGCTGACACCAGTGAAAGGGCAACCTGTGTTCAAAATGCTCACGCATGAAGATACCAGGAAGTGCCTAGGCAGCATTGGCAACGTCAATATATGGTTAAACTTCAATTATGCTGAACTGCATGAAAATATGCGTCAGGCAAAGGATGAAGTTTACAAGACTATTCTACAAGATGTTAGAATTGGAAAAGTGACCGAGCATGGGAAAGAAGCTTTACATGCACGATTACTGTCAAATTTATATCCAGAACAAGATGTTGTGCCTGAGAATATTTTTCAGAAAATTACTGATAAGAAATCTGGAATATGTTTGATGCCAACTCTTGCAGAATGTGCCAAATTTAACAACAAAATGTTGCATTTAGAAAAGCAAGAGATTGTGAAAGTGGAAGCTATTGATAGAGTAGAGCATATGGGATCAACAATTATTTTGTCTGAGAATCTGAAAACAAAATTGGATTCATTAGAGAAGAGTATATCTAAAACTGCAGGTTTTGAAAAGACTCTGAATGTGTGCTTGAACTGCCGTATAATTTTAAGAAGGAATTTACATGTTGAAAGAGGTCTGGTAAATGGATCAATGGGTAATGTTGTTGATTTTGTGAAATACAGAAATAGAGATGGAATTGAATTTTTAAAAATTAAATTTGATGGCATTGAGGAAGTACAGCTAATTGCTCGTTGTTCTGCTAGATTTTTGCTTGTAAAAGACTTATATGTTCGCCGTAAGCAGTTCCCTGTTTGCTTGGCATATGCGGTGACAATTCATAAATCGCAAGGTTTAAGTGTAGACACTGCATTGGTGAATATTGGCAGTTCTGTGTTCAAGGAGGGTATGGCATATGTGGCATTGTCACGAGTTAGAACTTTATCGGGATTGTACTTGATTGAGTGTGATGTCAGAAACATTTGTGCAGATCTAGATTGTGTTAAGGAATACAATAGGTTAAGAAGAGAGTATGCGCCACATTTGCCTCAGTTTCCTTTGTTTGAGAAACGTCTGGTAGGCCGGAAACGAAGAAATGAGAACAATACTGGGGAGGTTGTAGCAAAAAGACAAAAAGTGAATGAACCTAAAATTACAAGCAGAAACAAAGAGGATTCTGTTGAAGATGTTGTTGGTTTTCAGTTTGAAAACAGTTCTGGTGTCAACTGCTATGCTAATGTAGTAATTAATGTTTTGTTTTCTCTAAAAAATGTAAAAGAAGAGATTGTGGTCAATTCTGATCAAAGATTTTGCAGTTTGTTAAATTCTGTGTTAGAGAAATGTACCACTGATAGAAGAAACATAGAAAGTGTGTCTGAAATTAGAAATCTGTTAGATAGATGTTCAGGCCAAACACAATTCTCTCAAAATATTCAGCAAGATTGTCAGGAGTTTTTAATGTATATGCTTGATGTATTACATGCTGAAGGTGTAGATGTAGATCAGCTGTTTGGGCTTTCTTATCAATGGCAGCATGACTGCGAGAACTGTATGGTATCAAGTACTACTAGTGTAGACTCAGAAAGATTTATATATTTAACTTTGCCAGACAGTAAATCAGTCTCCTTTAATAAGCTAGTAAAAGCTGCTAATCACAACATGGAGTGTAGCCAATGTAAATCTGAAATGATGTCTACATTATTTATACGAACATATGGCCAGTACGTCATTTTAATGTTCCAACGATGTAGGCCTGATGGAACAAAATTGACAACTTTAATAAAAAAATTTGTAGCTTCGCAGTTGTCAATATCAGGAAGGACTTTTGTAACTACAGCAATTATATATCATGACGGCCCTTCAATATCATCAGGACATTACACAGCTTATTTAAAGTCTAGAAATGGCTGGTCATTCTGCAATGATTCTGTTTTAATTTTCAAAAAAAAATTGCCGTATGACCTTAAAAACTCTTACCTGGTGTTTTTAAAACCAAAATTTTAGGAAAATAATCTCGGGATATGATCTGTGGAATTTCAAGAAGTTCTAATGGCTCCTACACAATTTGGCCTTGAGGATAAGTGTAGTTCAGAGACATAACTTCTAATCATAGGATTGGACATCATGGAGATGTATGTGCACTTTAAATGAGTTCAGAAAAACTGTTTCTTTTCATAAGCTAATTGAAGCAGCCAATCAAAACATGGAGTAGAGGGAATGTAAGTCTGCAATGCTGTCTACTGTTTTACATTGCTTTGTGATTAAAAGTGATGTAGAGAATTAAATAATTGTAGTACTCATAGAGGTAGTGTAAGTCTGCTTCATATTAAGCAGTATCAGTGTCATAGGAAATGTAGAACATGACTGAGCAAGAAGGGGAAGATATTACTATTCCAGGATTGTGAAAATGATCTTCAACATTTTAATTCTGAAAGTTGCGGAAATGCCAAATGATGGGATTGGCTTACAAGAAATCCAAGAGTTATAAATATCTCTGACTAGATTTGGCCTTGTGGAAAATAGTGGTAGAGAGCAAGAAGTCATTTATTGCATGTAACGTGTTTTTAAAAACGATGGAGGTTTTCTTTCAGAAAGTGGCGGGCTGAAAGTAATAACAGCACAAAAGAGTGTAAGCTGTTCATAGGACATCCTTGGACGTCATGGAAAGTAAGTTAACTTTAAGGAGTTCTGAATTTTAATTTCTGATGTTGTATGGGTTTTTTAAACACAATCATTTTGATTGTGTTTTTTTTCCCCGCTGTTACATGATGAATACCTTCAAGTCACTGTTTTTAGTGAATTTTGATACATTCTGAGAACAGCAAAAATAAACCATTTAACATGTATAATTAATTCTGTACTGTTTGCATTTATGATGTATATGTAGAACTGTGTAGGAGGCATGGAGAAGGTGAGTTTTCTGTAAGTGTTAAATTTATTGTATGCAGTGCTGCACTTCTACGTATTCTTTCATATGCTGGACTACATCTGCACAATGAGATACCTAAGCAAAGGAAACACAAGTGATGTGATTGTGAAATGAGCAAAATAAATTGCACATATTTCAATTACATCACCTGTGTTTCCTATCATTACGAATCACATTGTGCAGATCAAGTTTAGGTCTGTCCAGGGAAACATAGGAGGTTTCTACTTTGTTGAAGAGTGCAGTGGACATGACTCACTTCATTAGTAGACTTTCACAGATATTATCTCCTCTGTACACTTCAACAAGTGTAAATCTCATCTTGAACTCTGAGTAGGCCTCACCTCAAACAAATCTCTGGATAGGAGACATGTTATTGGCATACTGAAGCGACACTTTTCTGAAACAAGAGCAATGCAAAAGATGCACCATGTTTTAAGATAGGCCTCACTTCATCTGCATCAAGATACTGTTAGTTTAAAATGTATATCTTTAGGATTGTGTAGAGGACCTGGAGAAGCAGAAGCTTCTGTCAGTGTCAAAGTTGTTGAAAAACTATTTGTCCTTCAATATTTTCCCTTGTCTTTTGTAATTTTTAAATACATATTTTAATTTTTTTCAAATGTTGGTTCTCTCTTTCACAGATTGAAAGTATAGAAATAAAATGTGATTAATTTAACGGCAATTACAAGGTAAATAGTTGTACTCTTTTCGTTACATTTCTATCACATTCACCTACTATTAGATCCACTGCTTCACTTCTTTAATCCTCAGTTTCCTGCCTTTGCTACTTTCCTCATTCCTTTCTCTATTACCTATTTACTCAACTCCTTCCACTCTTTTTCTCAGTCCCTCTGTTCTCATAGTTCCTCAGTCTTGTTCACTCACTCCATCTCTATTACTCTTAGTGTCTGTGAATTACTTTCCCAACTTTTTTTTTTTTGGACCGCTTCCCGGGAAGTTGCCCGGTTCGCAAACCAGCAGCGTTATGGCAGTCCACCATTTTGTGTTTCGGTCGAATCAAGATACAAGATGGAGGGCAAATAATGTTCAGAATGGGTAGAAGGGGGCACGGTAGATGTATCTTGACCCCCTTGGTTTTCTGAGGGTGGCTGAGGAGGACCATAGTTCTTCACTCTTGTTCACTCTCTCTGTTTCTATTAATGTCACTGTTTATGACTGATCAAAAAAATGTTTTTTAAAAAAGAACAGTAACTATAAGGGAAGGAAATAGACAGTTATGTTAAAAGAAAGACAGCTATAGGGAGTAAACTAAGGATACTGTTACCTACAATCCACTGCTGTTGATGTTACTGACCATGTCATGAATGATGTAATATGTGACATCATCAGCAGTGGATTGTAGGTAACAGTATCCTTAGTTTACTCCCTAGAGCTGTCTTTCTTTTAACATAACTGTCTGTTTGCTTACCTTATACTTACTGTTCTTTTTTTTAAAAAATATTTTTTTTGGTTAGCTTCCGGTACGCGTACCGGGTAGCGCTCCGGGAGCGAACTAAGAGAAATAGAGGTTGGCAGAGTTCCAAATATTCTACCAATTTTTTTATAATGGGGAGTTAGTTCTGAAAAGAACTTTTTTTTTTATGTTTTTGTTGTTTTATATTTTTTTTAGTATTTTTTGAACATTTTTTTACTTTTTTTGTATTTTCTGAACGTTTTTAAATTTTTTTTGGTTTTTTTTGGGGGGGGGGAAACAAAAACGATCCATTATAAAGGGCTCAACAGGAGCAAAAAAAAAAAAAAAATTTATTTTTTGGTGCGTTTCGTACAAACATTAATATGATTTTGAATTGCTCGCAAAATCAAAGTGATGCTACTTTCTCTGTAGCAGATGAAAGTGCCACATTCCACGCACACTTGCTTTACGTGCCCAAACAACATTTGGATGTTTGCGATCATCTCCCTCGCCTCTGGTCCCGACACCTCTGGAACCACCGATCTTCTTGCCATTGGGAGGGGATTTTGTTGTTCGTCACGTAGCTGGGCAGCACTATAATTATTTAGGTGCCACCTACTCATATGCCGATGCATAGTATGATTGCCATAACTGTATTTTTTATCAGTGCCCCTTGACAATCTATCACCGCATATGCGGCAAAACACGTAACGTGCATTCACTTTCTTTTGCCCCTCAGGAATTCTGTAGAATTGCCAGATGTAATTCTCCTTTCGATTGTACCTCCTGGGCTCCTCTGGCAAAAACTCATGCTCTTCCTCCTCTTCCTCCTCTTCCTGTTCTTCCTCTTCTTGCAAAATTACTTCTGCAGGTGGTCCTCTCTTTCTTGGATTTGGTGGAGGTGGTGGGCTAGCACCAGCTGAAGCTACTAATGAAGCCATCTCAAAGTCTCAATAAAGGGTCTTTCTCTCACCAAGATGAAAGTCAGAGTGATGAAAGAAGGAGGGGTTTTCATCATTTGGGAAAAACAAAAGTTCTAAACCAATGAAAAGTGTCCATTTTAGATCACATGACCTTGTATTACATCATTAGGAAACCAAAAGTGAAATGAACCAATGAAAAGTGTTATTACCGAGTCACATGACCTGCTATGTTTACGTTACGCGGTCGGCGCCGCGCCGCGGATCGCGTCCGGTTCGCGTACCGCTGCGCTTCCGGGTACGCGAACGTAGCACGTAATATGACGTATTACGCGAGAACGCGAAACGTCATGCTGACGCGAAGCGTCACGATGTTGTTTTGTAACGCGAGAGGTGCGCAAAAGGAACGTTTACCAGTTCGCGTACCGGGTCGCGCCTCCGGATTGAGCTAACGGGAAGCTAACCGGTACGCGTACTGGGAGCGAAACAAAAAAAAATAAAAAAAAAATTGTATAAAAAACATGTAAAAAATATTTTTCTTTTTAAAGAATAATACATTGTAAAGGTTTTGATATTAGCTATTAAAAAACCAATGAAATTCACTGAAAAAACCATAGGTTATAGACCATATATAGTTAGGAATTAGCATTTACAAAACCTTGAAAATTCACTGAAAAAACCATAGGTTATAGACCATATATAGTTAGGAATTAGCATTTAAAAAACCTTATTTTACTCACACAAAACCATTGAAATTCCATATATAGTTAGTTGTACTAACTATATATCGCGCACCCGCAATCCACTGCTGATCATGTCACATATTACATCATTCATGACATGGTCAGTGACATCACTGATGACATCACTGATGACATCTCAAATGACATCACTGATGACATCACTGATGACATCTCAAATGACATCACTGATGACATCACATCACAACTGAATGAGTGGATGTATAAGTGTCTGAATGAAGGTTTTAGTAGGTGCGTGACTGACTGTATGAGTGAGTGATTAAATGTGTCTCACTGAATGCATAGGTTAGTGACTAAACTGTCTTAATTTGTGCATCATTATGTCTGGTATTCTGTAAACTGCTGCATGTGTTGATCAGTAGCTATATGAGTAGCTATATGGGTTATTGATTGATTGTCCAAGTATTTGTATGGGAGACTGAGTGTGTGTGTGTGGCTGGCTGGGAGATGTGTGACTCTGTGCAGATCAATGTGTTCTTGTATCAATGATTTATAAGAGAGTAAGTATGTGTTAGAATATATTTGAAAATGTAAGGTACTCTATGTTTAACTGTATAGATTAGAAAATGGAAGTGTGATTGATTCTTTACAGGACTGACTAGGTGTGTGAGTAACTCCAAGGATGAGTGGCAGAGTGTGAGTGTCTGTATAGGGTGTATGAGTGCATATGATAGTGTTGTAAAGATGAGTGATTGTATGTATGAATGATTGTATGGGTGAATGAGTGAATGTGTGTGTAGACGTAGGAATCAGTGAGTGCGTATGTAGTAACTAGTATTGGTGTGTCAATTGTTTAAAAAAATATATTCTGTATTTAACACTGGGTGTAACAGAGGTTATATTAAAGTGTGAGGAGATGCATTGTATTGTCACATGAATGATATCATCAGTGATGTGACCATTGATGTCAAATGAGATGTCATCAGTGATGTCATTTGAGATGTTATCAGTGATGTCATTTGAGATGTTATCAGTGATGTCATCAGTGATGTCATTTGAGATGTCATCAGTGATATCATCAGTGATGTCATTTGAGATGTCATCAGTGATGTCATCAGTGATGTCATTTGAGATGTCATCAGTGATGTCATCAGTGATGTCACTGACCATGTCATGAATGATGTAATATGTGACATGATCAGCAGTGGATTGCGGGTGCGCGATATATAGTTAGTACAACTAACTATATATGGAATTTCAATGGTTTTGTGTGAGTAAAATAAGGTTTTTTAAATGCTAATTCCTAACTATATATGGTCTATAACCTATGGTTTTTTCAGTGAATATATATATATATATACACATATATATACACACAAAATCATGGGAAGAAAGCAAACTCCCTCTCGGCAACTGCTATACCAGGAACGGACCACCACCAGGTTTGAAGTTTTCTTAGTGCTTTTTATTCCAGCCTTCACACAACATGACGCGTTTCAACCGAGTTTCCTCGGCCTTGATCACATGACGGTTTTAGGAAAAGTTACACCCATAAATACCATGAAACAATTGAGACCCTCCCATCTTACACATAGAGAGGGAAAACAGACTAAGTCAAATATAAAGTGCATAATGCAGTGTGTGCAAAAGAACGTCCAAAACAATTCTTTCTGAGTAAACAATGATCAAAATAATACTTTTTAAACATTGTTAATACAAAAGTTAAAATCTTGTTGAAAGTTTGATTGGACCAAAGGATTATAATTATATTGTAATCATAATCAGGAAAAAATCCGGGGCAAGTGCCCAAATTTCAATCCACATAAAGGATTATTTGTATTGCACAAAATGACAACAAACAATTGATCATGGTAAAAATACCCAATGTGCAAATCATAGAATGTGACTGCTTTCAGCCATACATTGTAATTAGTTAAAATCAGATGATAATGGGGATGCCATTATTCAAGCAAGTCTTATAGACGCGAAGAAAAAAGATACAAAAATTCATGTCATAAATCCTATATAGCAATAATAGAAAAGGATCAATTCATAAAATGAATCCAAATGCATAAACACATGAATACGGCTATCTGTGTGGGGTCATTATTGGATAAATGAATTTAACTGTTGTTTACAAGGAAAAATAGAAACTAAAATTCCTCCGCCAGATCATCATTTGGTCAAATTTAGTGACCAAAATTACACATAAATGGAACTCATGTTAAAATTCATTCTTTATCAATAAATATAATACCCAAATATAAAACCTAAATTCATATATATACATATACATATACATTCGAATTGCAATAGAAGACCATGATTTTATTAAGGATAATCAACAACTGAAGGTTGGTTAAGACATAAAGGATAAAGGTCTGATATTGAGCCCAACATCAGATATATGGACAATTCAAAGTCACATATTGCAGGTATATTTATAGAAAATGGACCAAATCTTGCCCTGTATTCAGCCCATTTGGTATCTTCATATTAAGTCTGACTATGTAATGACTTTCTAGTTGGCGGAGTTTCTTCTCTCTATCACCACCCCTTATTGATTTCGGTACAGAGTCAATTACATAGTACTTAAGGTCTTCCAATTTATTTTGATGCACCAATTTAAAATGGCGAGCAACCGGATAAGATGGATCAGAATTCACGATTGCCCGCAAGTGCTGGAGGATCCTATTGAATACAAGGAGTTTGGTACTACCTATATATAAAAGATGACATGTGCATTCTAGAACATATACCGCACAATCAGTTTTGCAAGTAAAATGTCCATTAATCCTATTTATAGAACCTGAAAAAGGATCCAAAAAAGACTGTTTGTTTAAACCGAGCTTACATGCACGACAAGAGTAGCATTTAACAAAACCCCTCTTATCTGTCAACCAATTACTTTTATCAATCACTTCAGGATTAGTCTTCACTAATGCATCACGCATCGATGGTGCTCGTCTGAAAGTGATAGTAGGTTGATCAAGAAGTTCAGGAGATAAAGTAATGTCAGTATGTAAGATAGACCAATGTTTACTGACAATTTTTCTGATGGCCTGTTCTTGACTACAGAAGGTAGTGATTAGCCTTACCGGAGATGGAACGGTTAGTTCAACAGGATTCACATCAGTTACTTCATTAGTCTCTAATGGAACACCTATATTCAGTTTATCAAGTGCCCATTGCAAATCTTTAGCCTTGTATCCTCGATTTAAAAATCTTTCCCTAGATTCGTTCAAAAGGTGTCTAAATCCTCTTTCCTATTGCAAATCCTCTGGACGCGTAAAAACTCACCATAAGGAATACTTTTTATGAGGTGCCTAGGGTGAGCACTACTGGCATGAAGAATGGAATTTCCAGCAGTTACTTTGCGATGTAGCTTGGTGCAAATATTCATACGATCAACAAAAACCTCCACATCTAAAAATTCTACCTTTTGATCACTGACTTGTGCTGTAAACTCCAAATTTAGAGAGTTGTCATTAATCTTACTGACAAACTCCAGAGCTGATTCTTTCGTGCCATTCCAAATGACAAATACATCATCAATAAATCGCCACCATTTGATGACGTGTTTAGAAAAATCATTTATATGGGATTGTCTGAGGACGTGCTCCTCCCACCAGCCCACGTGCAAGCACGCGTAGCTGGGAGAGAAGCACGCCCCCATTGCCACACCTCTAAGTTGTTGAAACAATTCCTTATTAAAAATAAAGAAATTGTTGGTCAGACACAATTCCGTCATATGGAGTAGCATTTTGTTATGTTCATTATAACAAATATTCCTTTTTGACAGAAAGAATTTAATAGCATTTAAACCATCTAGATGGTCGATACTTGTATAAAGGGAACAGATGTCCATCACTAAAAAATGATACCCATCTTTCCAAATCGCATCTTTCAGTTTTTCCAAAAAATCTCCCGTGTCACGAATGAAAGAAGGTAAGTCAGCTACATAGTCATGAAGGAAAAAATCCACATACTTAGACATGGATTCTAACAAGCTACCTTGTGCCGAAATAATAGGACGGCATGGCACTGGAGTAATCAATTTGTGAACTTTAGGGAGTAAATATAGAACAGGAGTAATAGGATGTTCTATTTTTAGAAAATTGTACTCTTCTTTGTCAATTAAACTCTCCCTCTTCCACTTGGATAGCTCTTTAAAGATCTGGTCTTTACCTTTTAACAAGATTGGAAAAGCTACTTTTTTGTAACAATTAACATCACCTAATTGTTTTTTGGCTTCTTCCAAATAAGCATCTCGAGGCCAGAGAACAATATTTCCTCTTTTGTCTGCTTTGTTGATTATGATGTTTTTTTCTTTACTCAGTGCCAATAAACGCGCTTAAAGAAATTGTGGCCTAGGCTCTGTTTTTTTCGTTTAAAGAAAGGCATCCAGGAGTTGGGAATATATATATATATATATATATATATATATATATATATATATATATATATATATATATATATATATATATATATATATATATATAGTGAAAAAAATAAATATATATATATATATATATATATATATATTTTTTTTTTTTTTTTCACTGACAGCGAAAGGGAAAAAGCGGCAGACACTCTGTTTATCCGCCAAACTGGGGCAAGGACAAAAAACATTCCCTCGCAGAGAGCGGAGGCACCCGACACCCTTGCAAAACTCTTCTCGACGTTAGAAAAAACATACGAGCGAGAAATTCGTAAGTGGTGGGAGGCCACCAGCCTACAAAAGTATTTGGAAGTTGGGAGAGTTCCAAGGGGGCTAAGGATTTTATTAGTTCCATCGTATGAAAAACCCAACAATGATCTACTACGGGAGTGGTCAGAATTTATGAATGATGTCATGCAAGGGATGCTGAAACTCTTAGTGAAACATGTTTGGAATGACAGAATAAAATTACAAGAGGAGATTAAAGCTATAGAGGCAAAGATCAGTAATGAGAAAGATACAAAAAAGTGCGAGGAGTTGCACGACTTGATGAAAAAACGGCTGATTGATTATGAAAACACAATCAAGCTGAGGAAGCAATCTAAATTTATCCGCGATGAGAAAGATTATGCGAATGGGAGAATCTTGACATTCGCGCGGAAATATGATGCCCCTAGGAAAACGCTCCAACAAGAGAAATTAAGGAATAGAACCCCAGCAAGTACTGAGGAATCTGAAGTCTCAGAGGACGAATCAACAAGGGCCAGGAACGCAGGAACATCCAGGGGTGCAGAAGGTGGTGATGATCACTCTGCAGCAACTGCAGCAACCCCAGAGTCCGATCCTTTTTTCGAGGAGTACGAAGTAATAAGGGGACTCAGGCAGCGACCCGCGGCAACCACCCATCCACCAAGAACCCCAAAAGGAAAACGAGGAGGGGTAAGCGGGGGAGTACAAGGCAGATCCACCCCCGTGGTGACGAGGAGCACCCGAGGCAAAAATTGGAAATGAGTCTAATGATGCCTAAAGAGAACACCATCATAAACCTATCTGATCGTGAACTGACACCTAAGGAGGAAGAACTATTGCAATTAGGATTATCTTTCTGCCCAACTCCAACGTTTGATTATACACAGACACGGATAGATCTGTTTAGGTTTATCAGGAAAATGAAGCTTCAGAAAATACATACCTTAAACCCAAAGGTTGATACCAGAAATGTAGCAGGAGAAAGCGATCCACTAGCAGCAATAACTGGGAAAGATTTACAAGCCATTGCTGTGGCTCAAACTTTGATTGGAACTAGTCACTCTCAAGATTGGGAGGTCCAACCCACACAAACATTGGAGGAGTGTGGAATAACACAACAGGGCTGTAAAAGTGGAATGACAATCAAATCCAAGATTAATCCAAGGACACCTCATGATGGAATAGACACATTCCAAGAAATAGTCATTGAAGAACTCAAAGGTTTACAGACCGAAAAATTCAATTGGAAAAGAAGGAATTTGAGTAAGGATGATTGGGCTACTATTCAAAATCTCAGGGAGGATGAAAACATTATTTTCAAACCCAGTGACAAAGGGGGGAACATTGTTATTTTGAATCGCAGCCAATATGAGGATGAGGCATTCTCTCAATTGAACCAAAAGGAACATTACACTGAGATCAAAAGAGAGAAACACACTGAAAGTATGAAGGCCTTCAATGACATGATTGGAAAATGGAAAGATAAAGGGATCTTGGATTTCAAAGATTGGGAAAATCTCAAATGCGAATTCCCTCAAATTGCGAATTCCCTCAAATTGCAACATTTTATCACCTGCCGAAGGTTCATAAGAGCAAAATATGGCCTCCAGGTAGACCTATTGTGTCTGCAAAAGACAGCCTACTGGAAAAAACCTCAAGCTATATTGACAGTTTCATTGCCCCATTTGTGAAAGATCTCAGTTCGTATCTGAAGGATACGAAAGACTTTTTAAGGATTATACAGGATGTCAAATGGGAAGAGGACATGGTCTTAATAATACTGGACATTGCCAGCCTGTATACTTCCATTAAACATGAAGATGGCCTGTTGGCAATGAAGAGCTTTTTGGACAACAGACCGATCAAATTTCGAAGCCATAATACTATGCTGTTAGAGTTTACAGACTTCTGTCTACGAAATAATATTTTTTTGTTTGCAGGTAAACTGTATTTACAGCTCCAGGGGACCGCGATGGGCACGTGCTTCGCCCCCAGCTACGCGAATTTATTCGTGGGGTGGTGGGAGAAGCACGTGGCCTGGGCGGGGGACAATGACAGATGGATGAATAGCATTATCTTGTGGACCCGCTACATCGATGATCTCTTCTTGGTGTGGCGTGGTCCACAGTCTGAAGCTGAGGAATATATTGCAGAATTGAACAAAAACAGCTTGAATTTAAAATTCACTAGCAATATCAGCAAGAGTGAGGTTTTCTACTTGGACCTTCGGGTCTATGTGGAAAATGGTTCTATTCAAACCGCGGTCTATAGGAAACCTACCGCGGGTAATACCATATTACACTCACGCAGCTATCATCCCCGCAGTGTTATTAACAACATTCCCCTTGGGGAGTTCTTGCGTTTAAAACGCAATTGCTCAACTGCACAGGAGTTTAAAACAGCAAAGGAGCAGTCGAGGGAAAGATTCTCACAGAGAGGCTATAGGAAAGGGATCTTGGATCGAGCAGAAATGAGAAGTGATCTAGTGGGGAGGAAGGACCTACTCATTGATAAGGCCAAATCCACAGATTCAAAGATCCGATTAATCACTGACTATTCAGAAAAATCTCCAGAAATCTTCAATATAATGCGGAAAAATTGGAGGATTTTGAAATCAGACCCCATAATCGGAAAATCTATATCCGACTATCCCCTCATTACATACAGGAAGGGGAATTCCTTTAAAGATTTTCTGGTGAATAGCCACTATGAGAAGAAGAAAAAGAGGAAAATCACTGCTTCAGGCTTCTTTCCTTGCATGAAGTGCAAGGCCTGTAGAAATTCGAAAAAAGTCAAGGAATACTCAATTCCAGGCAAGAAAACAAAAAGCAAGATTACGAAATTGCTTAATTGTAATTCTGACTATACAGTGTACTGCTTGATGTGTCCCTGTGGACAAAAATATATAGGGAGCACAGTAAAACCTACCAAATTGAGGGTCCTTGAACACATGAGGGCGATTACCACAAAAGACCCCAGCTACCCCGTAGCTCGCCATTTCGAGCAGAAACACAATAGCAACAGCAATCTACTAACATATTTCATTCTGGATCAGTTAGTCAGAACAGAGAGGTGGGGAAACTGGGTGAAAAAGTTGAGAACTCTGGAATCGAGATTCATCATCCAGTTACAGACAAAGGCCCCGGGTGGGATGAATAATGAGGAAGAGATGTGGACACACATATGATTATCCCACCTGACTGTGTTTTGTTTTCTTAGAAACCTGGAACAAGAAACATATGTGCATATTCAGAAATATTTGCCTCTTTTTCCCTATACTTTGAATATATAACGAAAGTAAGAGAAATGAATTGGAATAAAGTTTTGCCCATTCAGGGCGTGATAACAGTATAGAAAGATTGACTGTGTATATATTACTTTAACTGTGAACCTTTCTTGAGGACTCATGAATGGAGTGTAATGAGTCGCAAGTTTGAAGGCACTATAGGCGCCAATATACGAGATTGTACAATAATGTACATTATAAAGTACTGGGTAATCTTAAATGATTGAATTTGTAAATAATATGAGTATAATTCTCAATTAACCCAAGTATTAGTGTTATATGCTTGTATTTAATGCAGCGTGAATATTGATTTACATTATGTTTTGACCATTATAAGATGGCTCCCGTGTAATCACATTGAAAATGATATGTGCCTTCTTCTATGTTGTTGATTGGGAACACGTGACAGACGGTCACCATGTTTGTGTTTAAATAATGTCGAAAAACAAACGCCAGCTTACACTGACGAAGGCGACAACGCCGAAACGCGTCTGTAAGCTGACTTTATCTGCAGAGAAATATCTTTAATAAATTACTTGGCAAACCCACGATGTACTGGCTTTGAGTGCTCTCAAACTGTGGAAAACTCCGAGGATTGGGAGATTCCGGTGTTCGTTATATATATATATATATATATATATATATAAAAATATGAACAAATTCTCGCCAGGCGCCACCAACTTTCCTGCCGGTAAGAAATGACGAAGAGTAGAAACCCAATCTGGTGCCAAACAAAGGTGCTTTATTCGTGCCTTTTATCGCCCAGCATGTCCGCCATGACACGTTTCGCCTGTATCCACAGGCTTGATCACATGATGTGTTTTGTTACATCAGAGGGAGGTACTTATAGTAAACATAAAAGGCGGGTTTAGTCCTTCCACCATTTTTTTGTGTATTCAAACTGGCAACATGGAAACTGTAAAAAGACTATGGCTGGTTAGCCATTTAACAACTATAATAGCAAAAAGATCCTTGAAAATTTCTTCCAACCTCTTACATATTTTATACAATGTAATAAATATGTGCAAATCATGCAATGTTCATAAATAAATGTATAATCATATACTGTAACACTATCTATATACATATTGCCATCTTTTTAGTTTGTATTATCATTTTTTTTTACAAATTTCCAAGTGCAAGAAATATCCATATAACCCAAGTGTGTTAATATAAAGTGCCTGTGCAACGTTCTTGTAGTATGCAAACCATTCGTACCTCGTCCTTTAATGCAGAACAGTAGTGCAGAAATAGTGCTTTTTTTTCTTGCCATAAAGTTTATAGTGCATATAAAAAAAAGAGAATTGATTGTGAATAAAGAGGAGCTGCCTATGTTTGTATTCATTTATACTGATGTTACTATATGCAATCTATTCTGTTTCGTTTCACTACGACTCTAGATGTTAAGTGTCAAAAATATATAGTTAACATGGCCCTATGGTTGATCCAGATACCTGCCACCCTAATAGGTTGACTCTCCTGGGAGACTACAAGCAAGTGTAGCGATCCTCACTCGCATTGAGGCCCCCAGGGGTTCTGCTATCGAGCTCTAGTATGTATCTGGTTTCCAGGACCCGTAGCAGTGCTTCCCTATTGCCACCCCGTTTCGATGGCATCACACAATCGATGACATAATATGGCAGATGCTTGGGGTCACTGTTGTGGGTACTTTCGATATATATATATATATATAATGTTGTCCAACAGTTGAAGAACGCACTCCGCAGCAGCAGATCCACAGGATTATTTTATTGGAGGAATCACCACAACCACACCCGCATTACTCTGCCTAACCGGTTTCGGAGCCCCAGGCTCCTTTTTCAGAGGCGTGCATCACAAAGAACGGATTATTTTCTGGCATTTCTACAAGGCAGCATACTTCCTTACAACCCTTCAGTGGGTCCTTTTTATTCTGTGGCAATGTCTCTCAGGTGAGTCACAATCCCGCTATGCATGCTAGTACTTGTTATTCTAATCCGCCATTTTTTTTTTTCCTTTTTAGGTTCCGTTTCTAATGTGAAATTTTATGCATCTTTTTTGCCCTCCAGTGGGCTGCAGGCGTGTGTGTGGTGATTAAAATAACAACCACTGTTGTGCTGAAAAGGGGCTCAAAACGATTCCAGCCCCACAGTCAATTCATAATTTTGAAGATGGTGCAGTTCTTCGCGGCTTTGGACGTGCCGCATAAACATATTTCCAAGGTTGTCCAACAGTTGAAGAACGCACTCCACAGCAGCTGATCCACAGGATAATTTTATTGGAGGAATCACCACAACCACACCCGCATTACTCTGCCTGACCGGTTTCGGAGCCCCCAATTCCTTTCTCAGAGGCGTGAATCACAAAGAACTGATTATTTTCTGGCATTTCTACAACGCAGCATACTTCCTTACAACCCTCCAGTAGGTCGTTTTTATTCCGCGGCAATGTCTCTCAGGTGAGTCACCATCCCGCTATGCATGCTAGTACTTGTAGTTCTAATCCGCCATTTAAAAAAAAAAATGTTTTCCTTTTTAGGTTCCGTTTCTAATGTGAAATTTTATGCATCTCTTTTGCCCTCCAGTGGGCTGCAGGCGTGTGTATGGTGATTAAAATAACAACCACTGTTGTGCTGAAAAGGGGCTCAAAATGATTCCAGCCCCACAGTCAATTCATAATTTTGAAGATGGTGCAGTTCTTTGCGGCTTTGGACGTGCCGCATAAACATATTTCAAAGGTTGTCCAACAGTTGAAGAACGCACTCCACAGCAGCGGATCCACAGGATCATTTTATTGGAGGAATCACCACAACCACACCCGCATTACTCTGCCTGACCGGTTTCGGAGCCCCCAGCTCCTTTCTCAGAGGCGTCCATCACAATTAACGGATTATTTTCTGGCATTTCTACAAGGCAGCATACTTCCTTACAACCCATAGTGCTGGACTGACGGGAGGCTCGCCCCTGTGGGGGAGAACTTCCTCTTGGGCTCTCACTGACTGGCTGCTATCACCTAAGATGTTTCCCCCCCACCACCATGCTCCTCTTGGCTTAACAGAGCACTCTACTTTACCCTTGCGGCTGGGATTGGGAGCGGTTCGCCAGGGGTCTGCCCCCCCCCTATCTTGCCTCTTCGCTGACGGCGATCGGATCGCAGCCCAGTTTGACATTGCACCCCTAGTCTTGCCACTCATGGCCCTGTCACGATGGGTAAGGATAAAGCTTCCTGCATAGCGTAAACACAAAATAAAGTAGAGCAGTACACAACTGGCTCCTCCGGCGGTCCTCCAGGCCTGCCTGTTGGCGATGCGCCTCTTCCTTCGCTGGAGATCTCACAGTGATATTGCAAGCAATCCAGACCTCTCAGACAGCAGTGGAGAGCAAGATCGGTGAAGTTAGAATGGATGTGGCTTTACTGAACCAAGACCTTCATAATGCCACAGGACGACTCACAGAGGTTGAGACCTGGATTTTCTCTGCAGAAGAACACATCTCCACTCTCAAAAAGCAGGTCTCCACACTACTCACGAACAGCGGATCTCCAAGACGCATTGAGGACACTGAAAACTGCGCTCGGCTTAATATCATCCGGCTGATTGGAGTCCCGGAGCCAGCAGAGGGGGACGACCCCCATCAAAAGGTGGACCGAGTGGAACGTTGGATCAAATCCTGGATGCCCACTGCTTGCCTGTCCTTGTGGTTGCCACTGAATAAGCTCATCAAGCTCCGGCCCCTAGGCCTCCACCTGAGACTTCGCCCCGCCCCATCATAGCCCACATCCTCAATTAACGGGACAGGTATGCCATTCTGCAAGAGGCCTGACAACATCCTGATACCTTCAATAAGAGGACATCAAAGTGCTCCTTTTTCTAGATTGCACCCATGAGGTCCAGCAGTACCCAAAACGGATTACAGCGATTCTGGGACCCTCTGCCTTGCCGGGGACCTCCTGAACTTGAGAGGACGCGAACTTCTGCCCACAGCTGGTCTCCCCCGCCGCCGTTGCATTCCATCACCTTGCACGGCCGCCGAGGGGGAGAGACCACAGTTCCCAGCACTACCTGCGGCTGACGCCGCCCCCACGCCGAGGTCGCGCCAGGGGGCGCTTCAAAGGAGGGCAGGGTTGCGGCTGAGCGGGTGCTCTGCCTAAATGGATTACATCGATTCTGGGACCCTCTGCCTTACCAGGGACCTCCTGAACTTGAGAGGACGAGAACTTCTGCCCGCAGCTGGTCTCCCCCTCCGCCGTTGTATTCCATCACCTTGCACGGCCGCCGAGGGGGAGAGACCACAGTTCCCAGCACTACGTGCGGCTGACGCTGCCCCCACGCCGAGGTCGCGCCAGGCGGCGCTTCAAAGGAGGGCAGGGTTCCCGCGTCGCGGGACGCGCGCGGGTGACGCGCGGGCGACGCCGGGCTAAGCCCGGGCAAAGGGCAGGCCGTCTGGGGCCGTCCGGGGCTGACCAGGCCTGGCTGGGCTACCCCCTTTGGTCTTGCCGATTTGTTTCACTTGGATACTGATTGCGAATAAGAAGGTACTTTTATGCTCTTGATCAACCTGTGACTTCTATGATGGGCAAAAGTTCTCCGGTTGCTACAAGATCCAGCACTAGACATAAAAAATGTAATCCTACTACTCCACTACCAACTTTGACCGCCATTGATAGGATGCTTCAAAAGACAATTGGGGTGGTTGTAACCGCCATCGAAAGCACCGAGAGGCGTCGGTCGCTTCCCCCAAACATGTGTTTGCCTCAAATTTATACTGATACCACTCTAACATTGGCAACTCCCACCGATTCCTTACTCCTGGACTCCTATGCAGAATTGCTCAGGGCTGAGAGTAATGATACTAGCCCACCACTACAATCCCAATCTCCAATATCGTTGTTCATTGCTAGCAGGCTGTCACAAACATCAACCTTTCAGCCTGAAGATATAATTGGAAATTCCTCCCTTTTATTGGATAGTTCCTCCTTGGGGATTGCAATCCAGGATACTGCCCCGAATATACTAGCTAAACCATTGACTAATGAGGAAGCTAGCTATTTAAGTAAAACTGATCTAGTATTAGGCCACGTGATAACCTTAACCTTAGGGGGTACAACTGGCATAGCCACCACTCAGTTAACTAAAGCAGTAATCCAAAAAGATCAGACTACTAATAAAAAAACGACCAAAGAAGCCCCCCGAAGAGACCCCATTACCAAAAGGAAGACAAATAAAACCCCTCAATGAGATTCCACTACAAATAAAAAGACCCCAGAAGCACCTGGCAAAACTGCGCCATGTCCTAAAACCAATGTAAATAAAAGTGCACTGGAAAAGACTCCCTGCCTAGAAGCCACACAAACACTTAATGATAATCGGGACAGTACTCAGACAGTTCCCTTGGCTAGGGTAGATTTACCGCCAGAGTCATTACCCTATGTGATTGTGCTCACTGGCGTCCCAGAATTAAAAAGTGGGAAATATGAATCTTATCTCGATCTAAAAAATAAGGTGACATTCTGGCTGCACAAAAATAGGCTGATCCCGAGGCACCTGAATGGTGAGGTATTGTTTGTAAGAAGGGCTAACTGGATAGGGAGGAGGCTGAAGGACATACAGGGCGACATAATAATTGTCAACTTTAGGGATAGTAATGTAGTGAGATTCATTTCTAATGAATACTGTTCTATTGACAGGGGGTCAATCCAAGCAAAAAATCTTACTTACTTCTACAGAGTAAAGGCCATGCGACCATTTAGCAGCCAAAAAATTTTGGCAGATGATGAGATGTTAGGAGGTTTTCATGCCCATCCCATGGCTTTTATAAAAAATCGTTTTATAGATTGTTATGGGTTAGAAGGCGTTGATTGACTGGGAGCAACCAATGGAAATAAGAAAGAAATTGCAATAGTCAATCCCTCTCCGGGGAGTGAGGTTAGTTGTAATGCAAGGGACTCAACCACTCGTCGCTGTAAGTCAACGCCGATGGAAGAGTCAGTAAATGTTAACTCGCAAGTCTTGAGAAACGAAGGGCATCCAGTAATGGACAATAGACAAGGGCACAGAAAAGGCAGGGCTGATCTTGCCATAATATCTTGGAATATTGCTGGCATAAAGAAGAATATGCCGGATCCAGCATGGCACGATTATATTAATAATGGAGATCTTATCATGTTCCAGGAAACATGGGGATTAGATACCTTTTTTAAAGTTGGGTATAGGTCATTCTATATACCGGCAGTAAATATTTATAAAGGTAGACCATCGGGCGGGTTATTAGTTTGGGCAAGAATCACAACGGGCATTGTCTTTAAACAAATAGATGCTAACAGTCCTGATATCCTGGTCATAAAATCTCAAGAAATTAAAGGACGAGTAGTCTGTATTATTAACGTCTATAACAGACCGCATCCAGCAAATAAAGAATCAGAGACAATAGGCCAGTTAGATGGTATCAATTCTAGTTTAGGCCATACAATTTACTTGATTATAGGAGGAGACTTCAACAGGAAGTTTGAACCTGTAATGGGTCTAGAAGATATTTATGGGGAGGAAGATAATGCTAATAACATTCCCTCGATTGATGCAGGCCAGAGTATGGCCTGCACGAAAAGTACCCTGCAGCTGCTAAAAATTTAATTGCAATATGGCCTACGTGCCTGTAATCGGCGCTTACCATCAGATTGCCCAAGTAAACCCACCTTTAAAAGAGACCGTTGTACCAGTCACCTAGACTATATATTGGTCTCTGTGCTCTTATGGCCAATGCTTTCTGACCTGAAGGTGGACAATCGCAGTGAAAGCGATCATTTCCCACTTAATTTAACTGTCCATAGTTCATTATTTGTACTTCCTATGGAGGGGGTTCTCCGAGATAGAAACTTATCCGATGACCCCCTAGAATCTAACAACCGCAGGGCCTTAAAAAGGCCTGCTGTTATGGCCAATTTGAGTATCATTAAGAAAATTTATGATCTATACGTATCAATAATGTCACCGTTAGTTGATACTAACATCGAGGGCCACTCTCTAATAGAGGTACAAGGGAATCTGATGCCGCAGCTTACTGAGATCCTCTCAAAAGATACCCAAAGAGTGAAATCTGGCGGAAACAGTTGCTCTAACCAAGGATTATGGTACAATAGAGTGTGCCGTCAGGCTAAAGCAGAGCTCATAAAAGCAGCAAAAGGGAACCAAATAAATATTATTAGGGATAAAAGAAAGGAGTATAAAAAAATAACTTGGCAAGCTAAAAAGGGATGGGATGAAAAGGTTTGGTCAGAACTAACTGTAGCATGTAAACTGAAAGACTAATCTTTGTTTTGGAAACTAGTTGCTGGGGGCACTAAAGATGGAATCCGATCGAGGGATAGATTCCTCGAGGAAAGTGTCTGGGTAAAACACTTCTCAACACTCTATTCGGGTGGCGAGGGTAATGACAAGTGGATACACGAAAATATAGACCTACGCACTTGTGTTATACCCCTAGAATTTAGTTTGGCTGATACGATATCAGCTATTAAAGCAGTTAAACAGGGGAAAGCTCCGGGTCCAGATAGAATACCTGGTGATCTCTGGAAACACGAGAATTTTTTGTGGGCACCGTATATTAATTTACTTTATAATGAAATTCTAAAGGGAACCCCAATCCCAGAGACCTGGCTGGGTGCAGAAATTGTGACTATCTTCAAGAAGGGAGATAGATCTAATCCATCACATTATAGACCAATCAGTCTAATTGACGTGCTCCAAAAAATATTCCCGCGACAGCTTTTAAGTAAGTTGAATACTTGGATCAAGGAAAATTCAATTTTTACCACATTTCAGGCAGGTTTTAGAGTTAGAATAAGTACTGTAGACCAGGTTTTTAGATTCATATGTTTAATCTGGAAATATATAAATATAAGGAAGTCACATTTATATGTAGCCTTTGTGGACCTCAGAGCGGCCTTTGATTTGGTCCCTAGGGGAAAACCATGGAAATCGCTAAAGGACATGGGTATCCCCAGGTACATTCTTTTTCAATTAATAAGGCTCCATGAGGGGAATTACGCAAGAGTCAGGTGGGGACCAAACGGGGAGCTAACCGAGAGAATAGACATAAAGAGAGGCGTCAGGCAAGGTTGTGTCATGGCGCCAACACTTTTTTCTCTTTATGTAAATGACATCCCAAACACTCTCTTGGGCTGCGAGCATGACTCTCCCAAGTTACGTGGTCAAGCCGTTCCGGCATTACTTTTTGCGGATGATACGATTTTAATCTCTCAGACTCCCAAAGGCCTACAGAACTTGCTGAACAAATTTTGGTCCTACTGCTTGGATAAAAGTCTAGAAATAAATTCCTCTAAAACCAAGGTTATGGCGATTAATCCCCACAAAGGTTTTAAGAATGTTTTTAAGGTAAATAGTGACAAGATTGAACAAGTTCAAAATTTTAAATACCTGGGTATCACCCTCGACACCAAAATGAATTGGAAATCACAAATAGAAAAATCGAGGTTATTATTACTACAGAACCAGGCCCCTATAATTAGGAAACAGAGGAGTAGCTTTGGAAGAGCAGTTTTGCCTGCAATTGAGCTATTTAAATGTAAAGCTCAATCGGCTACCCTATATGGGGCAGAACTATTGGGCCATGCAGGAGGAGATGCTTTTTTTGTACAAGAAAACAGTTTTTTTAGACAACTTTTATCTGTCCCTGGTTGTACCCCCTTAATTCCTTTATTTCTGGACTAAGACATAGGTCGCTCTGACGATTATGCTTCCCTACGCCCATTGTTATACTGGGTCCGCTTGTGGACCACTGACGAGTTAGTGGACTATAGGAATGGACTAAGGGAAATGATGCGAATAAAGAATACTACAAGACTAGCATGGTTAATTCATATCGAAAATTGGCTGGAAAAATTGGGCTTATATAGTTTCTGGACAGACCCGAATTCCCTTACTTGCTTTTCAAAAAAACTGCTGAAAGCAAGGTATTGGGAATACATCCATAGCTGTCTTTTCCAAAACCCTAAAGTTGGGAAACTGACCCTTCGATTCTTTGATATCAAAATTGACAGTAAATTCGAATATTTCATGGATGAAATTTTGCCTACACTGGCAAAATCATTATATTTGAAGTATCGTTATGGTATTTTGCAAATTAATTCTAGAACATCCAAGTGGGGTTGTAACAAGGAGCCCATAGAGAACGCCAAACATGATAAGTGTGAATTGTGTGACATGGGCACTAGGGAAGATGAGGCTCGCATCCTGTTCCTTTGCCCTGCATACTTACAGGCTAGGAAAAAATGGATTAAACCTATTTGTCTTCTTCTAGGATTTAGGAAAATAAATGATGGGGAAAGAATATTTAAGGGGGACACATCACAGACTATAGTTTTCAGTTTGTGCCGTTTCCTCCTCCTTTAATCAGAAAAAGACATGGCCTAAAAATGTAAATGTAATTGTATCCCCAGGTTGTGCACCACTATTATATGTACTGGTCCTGAAAAATTAACTCACTGACTCGAAGTATGATGGTTGTGAACCACAATAATTTTATTGTATTTCTTGTATTAATTGTTTTTGATAATGCTGATAGATTGCTATGAGATGGTTAGTTATTGACTTGATTATTTTTCTTTTAATAATATAGTTTTTGGTATTTTTAACATTTTTAACTAAATTATTGAATTAAATTTACATTATCAGGAATTTCCTCGCCCAATCAATTTGTATCTTACTTGTAAAATTCCTTGGTTTCTAGATATACTCTGTGCCTCTAACTGTCAACCCTTCCAGATGCCTTATGTATGGCTGTATAAAGTTCTATCTTATTTTATTTGGTCCTTTAACGTATGTTAAAAGTCAAATATTGTACTGTATCTTTTATGGTTTGTTTTTACCGAAGTAAAGATTAATGAATGAATGCTTGCCTGTCCTTGTGGTTGCCACTGAATAAGCTCATCAAGCTCTGGCGCCTAGGCCTCCACCTGAGACTTCGCCCGCCCCATCATAGCCCACATCCTCAATTACCGGGACAGGTATGCCATTCTGCAAGAGGCCTGACAACATCCTGATACCTTCAATAAGAGGACATCAAAGTGCTCCTTTTTCTAGATTGCACCCATGAGGTCCAGCAGTAGCGGCGCTCGTACACAGAAGTGAAGCAAAAGTTGAGAGCCATAGGACTCCAATACCGTTTGCTCTTCCCAGCACATCTCCGTGTTATCCACCTCAACCCTCCTGACTCTGCCTGGCACGCCCACTACACAGCCGTGTCACCCCCCCCCCCCACGTAACATCAGGAGGTGCCCGGCATCCTGAGAGCACAGGTGCCGCCCATGACGCGTAGACTGTGCACCAGTTCCAGGAGGGGACACCCTCACCCGAGCTGTCCCCCGACAGCATCCCCCATCGCGCTAATCAACAGACCTCAAACCCAGCTGCTTGGGTGAGGACGAAGATGTAGCAACCGAGGGGTGGGCAGCTTTACTCCGGGATTTGAATACCATCGACACTGATTCTGACTTGTCCCGCAGCCCTGCAATTTGACTGACTGATCAATATTGGCTGCACTCCTTCTTGACTCTGACCCTATCCTGTCAGCTTATTTGTTGCCGGCGTGAGGACATTTTGACGGCCGTGACACTGTGACTGGTATCCTCGGATGCCTAGGTCTGCATCGGGCTTGGCGTTGTCAGCTAGAAGGGTCAATGCGGAGCCTGGAGGTGGCTCAGCCAGAATATGGGGCTTGCAGTGCTCAGGAGTTTTGCCAAAGGAGGGGGGCCTGACACTGGTAGCAGCGCTCTGACATCGACTGTTGCTTTACTCCCCTATCCATCATAATGATTACCTATCTTTCGCCTTGCCTCCCGGGCCCGCCTGGGACTTGGAGGTTCTCTATCTGTCTGTATGATAACGGCTATTATTTTGTCTTAATGTCTTCTAATGCAATGATGAAGGTCCTATCCCCCTTTTAGAATGTAAATGACGTTGTGTTAATTGGTTTCTCTAACATACCTTTTATACAGGGAGACTGAAGCTTCTAGGGTAGAAGTTTGGGGCTGGTGGTAGTTGGGGGTGGGGTTCCATTTCAATATTTTTGTTGGTTACTTTCTGTTTACCTTCCTTTTTTCCTCTTTAGGTTTTGACACGCACAATTGCTCTCCTCACATACGCAGTCCTGTGGTGGAATCCTTTCACAACACGTCCCTGGCATGCTTTATTAATATTCCCTGCTCCACACCCACATTGTAGGAAGGTGGAATCTGACTGCATGGTTACCCCCACTTTTTTCCTGGTGGTTTGCTGGTTTTTGACTAGTCTGACTGGGATCCTGCTAATCAGGACCCCAGTTGATCTGCTTTCTCCCTGAATTGATTGCATGTACTTTAGGTACACTCCAGATTGGATTCTGGGGTACCCTTATTAGTCCCTATCATATGGTATACTATGTACCCAGGGCATAGGTACCCCAGAGGCCTCCCAGGGGCTGCAGCATGTATTATGCCACCCCTGGGAGACCATTCAAAATAACACAACAGGTCTGCTACAGCAGCCTGTGTAAGGCGGTGCATGCACCCCTTAATTAGATATAGGTTCACTATATCTATTCTAAATCACTGCACAAATAAACCCCTATGCCAGGCCTTATCAATCCTGAAGGCAGGGTGCTGGGTTTTTAAGTGAGAGGGTGAACCTGCATGAGCAGAGGCCCTCTGCAGCCTTTGGAACTTATTTTCCGAGGTTGTTTATGATGCAGCCAACCATATATATTTAAGTGCATTATAACCTCGCGGTAAATGCTAACTTTAAAACAGCTGCATAGAAACAAGTTGTGTTCAAACACCTTGGAATCATACCTCCCCGCCATTCCACCCTCCTAAAGGGACATATGCGACACTACGGTACACCCTGTATCAGCTTTCTCGACCTAGTCATCACAAAATGGATGGTGCCAGCCACAGACACAAGTCTGCCCTCCTGCTGCTGAGCCAAGCTCGACAATAGGCTTCCTGTCACAGGGAGGTGTAACCCCCTCCCAGACAGGCTTTAGTGTATTGGGGCTGGGTGGGTGCACTCAGAGTGCTTTGATGTCTGCACTGGGGGCACATTTGATGTCCCTGTGCATAGTCCAGCTCAAACCGGTTGCAGGAGCCATTTGCTCCTGCTCTGGAGCAAAACTGGACAAAGGACATGGTGTAGCCCTCCCATAGGTGGGTCCCCAGAGTTTGTCCCACCCCTTCCTTGGGTATAAAGTAGGCACCCCTGGCTACAGGACTTTAGATTTTACCTGGACTAAACTCTGCTACAGAAACCAAGTACTTCAAGGATCTACACTACGCTGGATGACCGTAGAATCTCCGTTGGAGTAAAGGCATTACTCCCCTGCAAGGCAGTCACCTGAAAGCACATGACCCGTTTACATCTCCCGAGCTTCTGAGGACTCCGAAGATTTCTGCAACACAGGAGGTGGGTTTCTGAGGTCTCTGAGGTTGATCTGCGCTTTTAGCAATTCTGAGACCCGTATCCCTCGTGGGGACCGTGCAACCCGATCCCATGTGCACTGTGTACTTTTGCAGCAGCATATGCTTTTCAGCGATCCCTGAGGCTGTGCTTTGGGCTACTTGTAGTCCTGACCCGAGCAGTAATCCCACCGAAGATTTCCGGCCTACACTCCAGGAGTGTTCCGTGGGCTGGTATTTTGTGATTCAGTTCGAGGTCTCTTCGCGATCCCTGGTCCGTTGGCCTGTGGGTCCCTGTGAAGGTAACTTTAACTTTCCTGGTTGCTCCAGACGTGCCCTGACTCTTGATTGCTTGGAGAGTCCCCAGGACCTTGGTGGTCCTCACCGAAGCTGATTTCCTCTGACCATGTGTGTTGCAGTTGCCAAGGCTTGTTGGTGTTCAATCCGGACACTGACCTCTGGACTTTGGTCGTTGTCTACGTCTCCTGGTCCCCGTGGCTGCAGAGTCAAGCATGGCGTCATCTCACCTGAAGCACCCCACATTGGTGGGCATTCGTCTACCAAGCCCCTGGTCACCCTGAAGCGAGCCAGACTCTGTCCCCTCTGCTTTCAGGTTCTTCTCACCTCGAATCCAGGCTGAGATTCCACCGGACACTTTCATCTTCCCGGCAGCAGCACTTTTCCGCATCACGCCATAGAAAACGACGAAGGTTTCCAACATCACTTGACACCTATACACCTGGCTACCCTGGGATAGGTAAACACGAGTACTCCAGTACTCACATGGGTGCTGGCCTTAGAACCTTCTATGTTTGAAAGGGTTTGCTCAAAGTCCTCTCCGAAGTGCCCTTAATCTTTAAAATTCTAACCACGACTTTCCCATAATAGAGTTGTACGGAGCTCGCGTCTTTGTTCTCACAGTGCACCCGTCCTCCATGGGTCCCCTGTGTCACTACTTTGGGTGGTTCCTTGGGGTCCCAGCGATTCTATGTGCTCTAGGCACTGTGTCTAGTCAAGTCGTGGTTGTTATACCACTTTCTTAGTATATGGTTTGGTCTTTCCCTGGAGCCCACTGTGTATTGTGCTATTTACTGTTGTTTTAGTGATTTAATATTGTGCGCTTTGTGCTTTAATCTCATACAGAGGTTAGTAGAGAGTGTTTAGTAATGAATACATATATTTTATATATCTCTTGTGGGGTTCTCCTTTCATTTGGTCATTCAGGAGGTTCTGATCTGGTAAAACAAGCTGCTTTACATTCCTTCGAGACTTAGCCTGAAGGCTGCTCTCCATAGCTACCACTAGGATAGCTTTCAATAAAGGTTGTATTTAACCTGATCATCAATAAGGGTTGTTTGGACTGGTACAAGATGCCCACTGTAATTAGTGGTCAGCATATACCAGGCCAACTTCTCACACACATGACTTTTCGAGTCCTGTAGTGGAATGTTAATGGTCTGTTGGACCAAGTGAAGAGGGCGTCAGACTTTACCTTTGTGAATCAACACCGCCCAGAGGTCCTGGTGTTGCATGAAACCCATCTCATCGAGGAGCTTTACCCCTTCTTAGCTAGCAAGGGCTATGATAGAGTCTTTCGTGTGCGGTACTCCCGGGGTATCAGGGGAGTTGCTGTCCTTTTGCGAAGCACCTTTCCTCTAGTGATCAAATGTGTAACACGTGACCCACAAGGATGCATTATCACTTTGGAGGGCACCTTGGAAGGGCAAATGGGGTTGCTGGTGTGTGTTTATGTACCACCCGCCTCGTTGTCGGCTGCTCTTCAGTACCTCTCTTGCCTGTCTTCCACACGGGCTCACAATATTATGGGGTGACTAACGCAGTGCCCAACCCTGAATTGGCTAGTTCTGATGCCTCCACTGCATCCTGGGGATTTGGCGCCCGTCGTCTCACTGATTGGGCGATGACTTTGGGCCTGTGTGACGCATGAGCCTCTGTGATGCGTGGAGATGCACAATGTAGGCAGTTCATACACACCTCAGTGGCTCACCATACTCACTATCGGATAGACATTGCATTCTTGCTCACCACAACTGCCAATTCTTGACTCAGAGTCAGATTCTGCCCGGAGGCATTTTGGACCATTCCCCACTCCTCCTCCATCTTGGGCACTCTCCTATGGCACAACATTCATTGTGGCGCTTAAACACCTGGTACTTCCAAGACAACTCACCAACTCCCTCCAAGTCTACTTTGAAATTAATTAAGGCTCTGTCACCTGCGTAGAAACACTATGCGCCGTGAGTAAAGAAACACTGTGGGGCTCTCACAAGAGCTTATCAGGGCTCAGGAGCGTGGTGCGCTTATTGCTTTGTTAGAGGCACGTGCGCTTCGCCTAGAGCACCAATCAGGGTCTGACCACCAGTCTGATGCCTCTCGACAGCTGGGCCTCATGCAGGAAGATATTTGTCTGCACTCCCTTGAAGCAGCCTAATACCGCTGGCAGGCTACAACAGCTAGAATTTATTGTTGGGGGGACTGAAAATAACTTTATTGGCTGGTTTACCATCAACAGGCCTACAGGATAGTTCCTGAGATCCTCGATGACACTGGTTAGCCTCAGCAGTCCCTTCCTGTGAAAGGGTTAAACCTTTGCTAAGTATTATCAATTATCAAACACTATACGCCAAGCCAGTGGATAGGGACACGACTGCGCACCTGCCCATCTTCAACTTGATTCCTCTTCCTCGATTGCCTCTTCATGATGCTCGCCTGCTGAACAAGCCTCTAACGGAAGATGAGATCGGAGAGGCACTGTCCAGAAATGGCGCTAGACAAAATGCCGGGCCTGGATGGCTTCCCCACGTTCAGGGAAGCGCATATCCCTTACCTTCTATTGCTGCATAAGGAGGCCTGTCAGGTTGGGTCTTTCCCATGAGAGTTAGATTCGGCCACTATAGTAGTAATACCTAAGACGGTGCCCCCTCCACTTCATGTGCAGATTACTGCCCGATATCACTACTTAGCTGTGAAGTAAAAATGTTTGCGGCAATGCATGTCCTGCCTGGCGTGGTGCAGCCGGAACAATGCGGCTTCATGCTGTCCCGGAACAGGAGACACTGCATCCGTCGGCTGCACGTGGACCTGGCCCACCGTAATCAACTGCCTTCCAACCTAGACCTGCTCCTTATCGACTTTGAGAAGGCTTTCCACATGGTGGACTGGGACTACCTCCACTCAGTGTTGGCGTGCATCGGCTTAGGACAGCAATTCCGAAGCATGGCCAGGCTTCTTTGCTCCAATCCCACCGCTCGAGTTTAGGTGAATGGGGCCCCCTCTGGCACATTTCCCATACAGCGAGGGACTAGACTGGACTACCTCCCCACCTCCACTCCCTTTCGGCTTGGCAAAAGATCTATGGCCAAGCTCATCTGTGCAGACCCCTACTATACAGGCGGGGTCTGGGGTAAGGGACATGAGGACCACATCGGACTGGTCTCCAGATAAAACCCTCAAAGTGGGTACTGGTCCCTCTGGCACCTTTTAGGGACTTCTTCGATTGAAAAAAGACAAATCCCCTCTGTCAGCTTAGTTTTTGTATCTGGGCATCCGGGTTGCTTTGCACCCTGAACTCACCTGAGCCCTTAACCTCAAGCCCTACTTTCGGAAAGCCAAGTCAGTTCTTACTAGATGGCATGCCCCCGCCTTAACGTCCTGGGGCACATCGCCCTTTACAAAATGATGATTCTTCTGCAATTTCATTATGACTTTCAAAACATACCACTTCAATTATGGTTCTCTACGTTGGACGGTGCGGCTATGACATTCCTGTGACGGGACTCATGGCCACGCATTGCATTTACACATTGTCAACGAGGCCTCTATGAAGGAAGCTTGTGCATGACCAACCTCTATCTCTATTACCTTTTTTCCTATCTCCTTGTTCTCCATGACTGCTTAAACAGGGGAAGGACTGACCTGGCTTTTCGTCTGGAACTTGCACTGCTGGGCTTTTACCATCTCCAGGCCATGCTCTATGAGCCTCCGCTTACCCTCTCGATGCCACTGGTGACCCGGGTGCTGTTCCTTGCGTAGAGGGCGACCCTCCGTCACGTTCAGTGGTAAAACACTTACGCAGTAAACGCCAATCTGGCATGGCACCTGGCTGAAGGAGGTGGCCGAGCTCAACGGTTTTCACTCCTGGTATCTCATTGGTATTACACAGCTGGGTGATGTATGGTCGGGGAAGCATATGCTTTCCTTTCCGGTCTTCCAACAGATGTACAGTCTCACGCGCACCCAGTTCTATAAGTACCTCCAGCACAGACATGCTCTCAAAGCTCATTCCCTGCCTGCTGATGCCCTCCCGAAGGTCAGTCCCCTAGAAGCTAAGTTAATTATGGGACATCTGGACCGTGGCGGGATTTCTCATATCTATTGCACACTCATTGTCAACTCACTCGGCTCACTGCACCACCTTCGGACTCAGTGGGAGGGCTGGATAGGTCCCGGCGAGATGCCCTGATGGCCCCCTGTGAGCTCACCACCACCAGCATTAAGCGGGTTTGCGCCACACTTGTCCTCGACTCGGAACCGATTAAGCTGATTTCTATCACATAGTATGGACCGGTGCAGTGGTCACTCATCACTGGATAAGAATGACTCTGGGAGTTGTCGGAGGTGCTGGGATGGTCAGTTCCCCTTTCTCCCCTGATGATTCTTCTGGGATGGGTTTGAAGGCATTGGGGGCTCGAGGGCTGAGAAAGCACTGTTGGGCACGGCCCTTCTGGTGGCAAAACGGGACATCGCTGCAAGTTGGGTGTCTCCTGGCTTACCCACCCTGTCAAAATGGAATCAGGGAGTAGACTGTTGGGCGCGGCATGAGCGTGTGGTCTTTAAAGCTCATGGATGCCCCCAGAAACAAGAGCGAGTGCTGGGGAAATGGCTGGGTCAATTGGCTTAACTAGATGTGTGTTTGTGTCAGTGGCTTCTTTTGTACGTTCGCTGCTCCTTGTATGGATTGCTTACCTCTCTCCGCAATGTAGCTGTGTATGCCATGTATTATGTTTAGCTACCCAGTAGGGTTAAAATTCAATAACATTTATTTAAAAAAAGATTAATAGGTTATTAACTTAATGATGTTTGAACTTTGTTAAAGTGATCCTGGGAGGAGATAAAGATGTTTTATTTATATTTAATATTAATAAATCTGAAACAAGTAGTAATGTTCTCATTAGTTTTAGCTAGCATCAATTAGCCTAGAAATCCCAGTCTTTAGTTGTAGTCTGGTTGCATAAATGTTTTTTTTTTTAACACCCGGCTAGTCTGCCCATTACTAAGAGATAAACAGCTGGACTTTACTATATTGTAATACATATATAATATAGAATAAATACATTATACACACACAATGTGCAAGTCCTCTGATATAATTTCTATCAATTATCTCGAGCTCGTATTGCATAGAAAAAAGGTCTAACTGAATTTGTTCCCTTGATTCACAGTGTTGAATTAATTCCTTTGCAGGATATTTAGCTTCCGTAAACAAATAAAAAAACGTTAGACACAGCATTTGACTTTCATTTGGTGCTGGTTAACAGAAAAACATTTCACAATGACAGTACTGCGCTTTGACAGTCAATAAACTCAGCTCTCAGGCCCATCCTTGATGTAAACATTTACCAATACATTTTTACAAGTTTTTGAAACTAAACTGTAAACACAGAACCCGGTCAGCAAAATGTTCTTTCTTTATATATGTCCTATTAAATCTATTCTATAGTTTCAATGTATGGAAAACATAAAACATTTTAGAATGCATTTTTATAATGTCCTTATAACATACTTTTATTTTACTTCTAACAACAATTCACAATTTGATCGATGCAGTTAATTAACATCTCACAAAGAAACAAAGGATAAATAACTTGTGAATTGTAAAAAAAAGTAAACAGCTCATGTTCACAAGCTTTGTTACCTGTGCTTTTGTCCTGGGTTTCCATCATGTATTGGACTTTCTCTTGGCTTATTCCAACTGACATATCTGAATGAAAATTGGAATCACCTGTAAAATTAAGATAGAAAGACATGTTTACCCTCTTGCACGAGGTAATCTTAGTTTGGATATTCGTTTCTATCGTAAACCCTTCAAATACAATGAAAACATTACTTTTTTATCAATAAAAGGTTTATTTTTTATCTGTGAAAACATAAAACTGTGGAGGTCAAAGTAATTAAAGGAGACATTAAAAAAAGTCTCGCCCATTCCCTTGGTTGTACAGAGCTGGTAATATGGAACCAGAGCTCTCTAAATACTAATCCCCCTTGGTGCAAAGCAAAGACCCACATTCTACATATCCATGAAACAGATACTATACATTTTGAAACTGCTATCGAAAAAGCCCCAAAATGCTCAATGATTCAAGTAACTCGTAGGGAACTCAATTGTATCTCTTGGGCACGTTTGCAGGCTGCAGGCTTCCACGTGCTTGCATTTGGAGAAAAGCTCAAAATTGACAGACTGTGACACTGGCCATTTGACCGCCCACTTTAAAGCGGGCGGGTGGTCAAATGGCTAAATCTCTGACGGCCCTTACAAAGTAGGGTCTTCCACTGATGGTCGGCTCGACTGATGTTGGCGGTTCTTGGGCTCATAATTCCTCTGACCTGATTTCTCGCCTCAGTGCCTACTCTGAGCATGAGTCCCACGCTGCAACTCTGGGCAATAGCTTGCTTAGCCTCCACAACGGCCCCCTACAGCGCTGGGGATGCCTGGTTGCACCCCAGGGATGCCCAGGAGTGGACATTTCACGGGGAAAAGCCAGGATACACTGCTTGCCGGGGTATCAGTGCGCTTTACAAATACGTCTACATTTACATTTAAATGAGGTGGGCAGACCTTTCAGTACACGGAAATGGTACTCTGCTGCCTTTATGTTGAAATATTGTTTCCACCATACTCTAAACAAGCATTTACAATGCAATGGTCTCGCCTTTGGAAAAGTTAGAGCTATTGGCATTGTAAATGACATTATTTTTATTTATGTGTTGGTTTTGAAAACAGATAAATAGATGGCATTGTCATTTACAATGCCAATAGCTTAATCTCTCGCAAATGCGAGACCTATTGCATTTGCAACCAGACAGAGACAGAGAGAGAGACAGAGAGAGAGACAGAGAGAGACACACACACACACACACACACACACACACACATATACACGTGTTACCATCCTTGTGGGGACTATGTGTGAACACCAGCCTTGTGGGGACCAACCTTTCCCATTTGTTTAAATATATGCCAATAACAGAAAAATGTTAAGAAAAAATTCCTAATACAGGATCCTGCTTCAAATTTGCAAATATATTGTTTTTTAATCGCGCGCACAGAACCATCATTGTGGGGACTTGAACATGTGTTACCATCCTTGTGGGGACTTACTCAATAATTATCATTTGTGATTGAATGTCTTCATAAAGAAATGACTAAATGTAATTTTTTCAATGCTGTAATTAAATTACATGATAGTTTAGTCATATGTGAATAGCTCATTGTGTCCTACGAGCAGACAGAAAATATATTGTGATTATAATGCATTTTTAGCAGAAGCTTATAGCATATGAAGTCCCTGGAAAGGGTTTTACAGTTATTTGGCCTGTTACTGAGTGCTCAAAAACTTTTCGGAATAAGGAAACAACAAAACATTGAATTAATTTAGAGGCCAAAGATCCTGCAATGTGGTCTGATAGGAAAGCCAAGTTGAGATTACCTAGTTCCTTTTCATCAATCTCATTGCTAGGCATAATTTCTTTATATGTCGGTGCAATAATAATTCCCAGAGATATGGTATGACATCATAGTTATGTTCTACAACTGACAGAGAGAGTCTGTGATTATAGTCATGTTTAAGCCACTGCAGAGATAATGTGATTATATTGAAATTTTGTTTAAATATAGTCACTCTCAGTTCCTATAGGCATAGTGTGTGATTATATTTATGTTCAAGTCCCCGCATAGACAAAGTGTGGTTATACTTATTCTTAAGTCCCCACAAAGATGATGTTTGATGCTAGTTATGTTTAAGTCAAATGAGATAGTTTGTTATTAGAGGGATGCACAGGTTCTCACATACATAGTGTTATTTTAGACATGCTCAAATCCCCCAAAACAGTGTCTGATTATAATCATGTTTGGTTATAGTCTGGCTCATGTCCCCCTACAGGTCCCCCTACAGATTGTGGACAATGACAGTCATTCTGCAGATCCTGCTAATATAGTGTGGTATCATAGAAGGGCCTAGGTCCCGACAAAGATAGTTTGCAATTATTATTATGTTCAAGTCCCCACAGAGATAGTGTGTAATTATAGGGATGTCCAGGTCCCCACAGAGATAGTGTGTGATTATTGTAATGTTCAAGTCCCCACAGAGATAGTGTGTAATTATAGGGATGTCCAGGTCCCCACAGAGATAGTGTGTGATTATTGTAATGTTCAAGTCCCCACAGAGATAGTGTGTAATTATAGGGATGTCCAGGTCCCCACAGAGATAGTGTGTGATTATTGTAATGTTCAAGTCCCCACAGAGATAGTGTGTAATTACAGGGATGTCCAGGTCCCCACAGAGATAGTGTGTGATTATTGTCATGCTTAAGTCCCCACATTGATGGTGTGTGATTATATTCATGTGCAAGTCCCCACAATGATGTTGCATGATTAGTCATGTTAAAAAACATCACAAAACATAAACATAAATAAGTCCCCGTCGAGATGGTGTGTGATTATTGTTATATTTAAGTCCCCCACAGAGAGTGTGTCATTATATTTATGTTCAAGTCCCCACATAGAAAGAGTTATGATAGTCAAATTCAAGTCCCAGTAGAAATATTGGATGATGATAGTCATACTGATGTTCATGTAGGAATAGTGTGCCATTACATTAATGCCCAGGTCCCCACAAATATAGTATTTAATTATAGTTACTCTAAAGTCCTGATTGAGATAGTGTGTGATTATATTCATGTTCAAGTCCCCTCAGAGAAATCGTATGATTATAGTTATGTTCAAATCCCACCAGAGATAGTTAGTGATCATAGTTATGTTCAAGTCATCACATATAGAATGTTATGATAGTCAAGTTCCCAGAGAGATAATGTATTATTAAAGATATGCTTAGGTCCCTGTAGTGATAATATGTTATTATAGTGATGCCCAGTTGCCTGCACAGATAGGGTGTTGTTAAAGTCAAGCTCAAGTCCTGCATGGATGTTATATGATTATGGTGAAGACTAGGCCCCCAAAGAGATAGTGTGTGATAATAGGGATGTCCACATTTCCACGAGATAGTGATTGTAAATCTGCAGAGAAAGGGCATGATAACTGTCAAGCTCAAGTCTCTCTACGGAAAAAATATTTTACAATAGACATGCTCATGTCCCTGCATATATAGTGTGTGATGATAGTAATGTTTAAGTCCTCACAAAGCAATAGTGTGATTAAATTGAGATCCACGTCCCAAAAGAAATAGTGTGTGATTCTAGACATGCCAAGGTCACCAGTGAGATAGTGTGTGATGATAGTCATGTTTAATTCCTCAAAATGATATTGTGTAATGAATTATATTGATGCCCAGATTCCCACAAAGATAGTGTGTAATTATAGGGATGCCAAGTTCCCCACATAGATAGTGTGTGATGATAGTGATGTCTAAGTTCTCAGAGAGATGTGTGTGAGTATTGTGTTACCACTGTCCACACAGAGATAGTGTGTGAATATAGTCAAGTTCACAGCCCCCCCAAAAAGCTAGCATGTGATTGGTTATATTGATGCCCAGGTCCAAACAAAGATAGTGTGTGATTATTGTGATGACCAGGTCCCCACAGAGATAATGTGTGATGAGAGGGCAGCCCAGGTCTCCACAGAGATAGTGTGTGATTATAGGTATACCAGGTCCCCATAGAGATAGTGTGTGACTATTGTAATGTTCAAGTCCCCACAGAGATAGTGTGTGAGTATACTGATGGCCAGGTCCCCAAAGAGATAGTGTGTAAATATAGGGATGCCAGGTCTCCACAGAGATGGTGTGTAATTATAGGCATATCCAGGTCCCCACAGAGATGGTGTGTAATTATAGGGATATCCAGGTCCCCACAGAGATAGTGTATAGTTTTAGGGATATCCAGGTCCCCACAGAAATGGTGTGTAATTTTAGGGATGTCCAGGTCCCCACAGAAATAGTGTGTTATTATACCGATGGCCAGGTCCCCACAGAGATAGGGTGTGATTATGCTGATGGTCAGGTCTGCCCCAGAGATAGTGTGATTATCGGGATGCCCAGGTCTGCAGAGATATAGTGTGTGATTATAGGGATCCCAAGGTCCCCACCCTGAATGTGTGTGATCATAGTCCTATTCAAGTCTCCAGAGTGATGTGTTTGACGATAGTTATGTTAAAGATGCCAAACAAACTATATTAGTCTGGTGGATTTGTAAATCCGTGCCCACCGTGTGGTGCCTGCCACGGGGTACAGGGATCAACAGGGGGATAGAGCCCCCTCAGCCCCCATCCAGAGGCCAAAGCACAGCATGTTTTCCAACATGGTTTCCATGTCGACAGGCCGGCATGGAAACCATGAATTGTAATTTCAAGGGCGGAAAGGCCCGCCCTTGAGATTACTGGCCGGCTTCCGACTGGCTGATGGGCTCCTAGAGCCAGTTGGAAGCCAGCCAAAATAACCAGCCAGTATATTTTCCGACCACCTAGATCAAAATTAGGCAGTCAGAAAGTAAACCTGAAGGCTCCGACCGTTGGTTTAGAGCCGTAACAGGCAGCATCGTAATTGGCCCCTAGATATTTTAACAAGCTCTAGGCAGCACCGTCCCGATGCATTTTGGCAAATCCTCCTCTTGTTTACTAGATAATGGGCAGTCCAAGAAGAGCTGTGCAAATGACAAAAGCTGTGCATAGAAAGCGCTTAGCCACATAATTGCTCTAGGGTAGCTGGAGGAAATGGACTCTCCATAAAAACCCGTCCACGGGGTGAACCCCTGTGTATCAGGGTGTTGACCACTAAAACTTCACTTTAACAAGTGTTTGTTTCAGTGAGTTGCTAGGGTTTTTTCCAACATACATTTAGATATTAGATTAGATTTAGATTATTAGTTGGTATGGATAATAATAATGGCACTATTCCCTTTTAAGTCCAAACAAAGTTTCAGTAATTTAAACCTGAGCTCAAGCACTGGTAGCTATGGCCCAGAGCAAACAGGCTTAACTTTATAAAATGTGTAAGACATTTAGGATTACCAAAACACTTAAAGATTTGAAAGCACAACACTCCAATTTATAAAAATAAGCAATATTGTACTGAACAAAATGACAACAAAACATCTAATATCCAGTAATGGAAACCAGAGATAGGAAATTACAAAGTTGAAATAAACATTTGCACAGAATCTCGAAGCGCAAAATTGAATGCTAGACTGGAGAAAAGTCAAAAGTTAAAGCCAGCAGCAGTCAATTACCAGTCGGATATATAGACTGTGTACTTCTTAATCAAAAAGTTACCTTTATTTCTTAAAAGTAGTTCTAGTCATCGGCGGGTCACCTACTAGTTCCTCTGCATCAACGATACCTGGCTAAAGCTAGAGCAGAGCTCATCGACGATGTATTGATAGGGTCCAGATGTGGCTGTCAATGAAGGCAGGAAGGCTCAGAGTGGAAAATCATGATTCTCACTAAAAATGGCCTCGACGTAAATTGGGTGTCAGTCAGCATTTGTTCTGGTAAAATCATAGGCAGTCAGCCTTTGAAATTTCACTGGAGCTAGGGATTCCCTTAGCAGAGCAAGGCTGCAGACTGGTGCCAGTGAAGGGTCCAATGACTTTAGATGTTGCTACCTTGTCAAAAACATAGCTGCACCTGTGGGAAGTTCAATCCCATCAGTGATGCAGATTTGGTGGATTACCTGGCAGGTATGTGCCAGTCTGAAGGTGGTTCTCTTGAAGAAAAGTTGCCAAGAAGCTTCTAAGTTTCCACTTTCAGGGTTAGGCAGGAGAAGTACACTCTGATTCCACTCATGGTTTCCAGGGCTGTAGGAGCAGCACTTTGGTGCCACGACTCACTCCAGGGGAAGCCACCAGCAGGATTGAATGCAATTCCAGTGGAAACTGGTGAGTCAGACCTTGCAGGGAAGAGGGCTTCTTTCTGCTTTTGTGTCCATGCAGCTTAACAGGAAGTCAGCCAAAAGACCCTTTCATTCCACCTGGTACAACAAGTGGGAGCAGGCCCTGCCCTTAGGGTTCTCCCTACAGGTCAAAGAGCAGATGCAGTCCTTTGTTTGTCTTCCACAGGCCCAGTAGTGGTTTGGAAAGGGTGCCTAGGGGTGCCACATTTATGCCTGCCACCAGCTTGTGGGTTTAGGTGACAGCTGGCTCCTCCCTAAACAACAGGGAAAACGTTCAAAGGGGTAACCAACCCACTTTTGCAGCACTTTCTGTGGGCTCTACTGCAACACATCCAACAGTGCCCCTCGCTCCCTAAATCCAACATGCAGAAACTTTCTACATTCCCACGCCCAAAGCCATTTGTCCACTTCTGGGAGCAATCCATATCTTACTCTATGGATGCCACCAGAGGTCAGGTGATGACTGGACACTGGTAGGAAGCCTTTTGGTACTGGCCAGAATACAGAAAAATTTCTAAACTTGTAGGTTCCTTAATAGTAATAGAAAATCCAACTTTACCATTACATTGGATTTTAAATTAGTTAAAATGAGTCATTGAACCATTTTTCTAGCTATTCCCAAACTGAATGAAGTACTTATTAAATGCAAAATTAAAAACAAGTAAACATGCATATCCTGATTTTAAATACCATGCAGCCTTCCCCAGGGACATATAAACTTTCCCTTAGGGTTCACTTATGAGCATTAAAAGGAACGGTTGGGTCTGTCAAAAGGTTTATTTTGACTAGTCAAAATGGCAGTTTTAAAACTGCACCACCAAGCTGAAGTGACAGTCCTGGAGACATAGTTTACCTTGTCACTTTAATGGTAGCACAATAGGCGCTGCAGTAAACTATTGTTGTTTAAACCTACAATCCATGGGTACTAGGGGTACTATATTCTAGGGACCAATAAGTAATTTAAACATGCCAATCAGAGATGTAGCCAATATGCAATGCTTTAGCAGCCAGAACACATGTACAACAGCCTGGTTAAAAGAGTCCTAGAGCACAGAGTCAAGAAACAACTAGCAGCATCAGGCCAAAAAACATGTGGGTGATCAAGCAACAGGAGGCATTTTCTTACAGTCACTTTCGCCTTCGTTTTTTTCAGTAAATTTCCGGTTTTTATTTTTTATTTTACTGTATAGTAAAAAATCTTATTACCACACCTAACTGTAGCATCAATTAAAGTTTTTTTTTCTATAAATTCCTAAGTTAAAAAAAATACAGTAAGCTCTTTTTACCATTCCTAACCTCAGTGGATGTCCAACTTGCGCTGTGCATGGCTTTCAGCTTTGCACAAGCTTGGGCAAACATCCACAGGTTGCCAACACCCATCGGGCATGGCCAAAGGAGACAGGCAACTCCTTTGCTGGCAGTCAATCCCCTTTTTTCCAGTCATGTGTAACTCCCGAGGTACTCCCACGATACTCCCATGATACAACCAGGGATTTGCAAAATGAAATCTATCGATTTCAGTATTCAGACTCCTTCACATACAAAATACTGCTACCATCTTAGTTTCACATCTTCACTCAACTCCACACATGCAGTGGATACCAGTATCAGGTACTGGACTTTACAATCAAACTTTACATGATGGTGGTCACTAAACCATGCTGTCTCTGAAACAAAGAAACAGGTCTAGTTCACTAAGATAATAAAATATGATATGCTGCAACCACTGCTTTATGTGATGCATCCATGACAGGGACAGTAGTGAGCTGTTTTCAATGAGGCCATGTTTGGTGTACCCCTCCTGGTCAGTGGGCAGGTTCTAGTCCTCTGTGTTTGTGCTAGGGCCAGAAAAAAAGTCAGAATCCCAGTTTCACATTCAGTTGGGTACTCAGGGCAGGATAAATAAATTCTGTACCATGCAGGAGACATTTCCTTCTGAGCACCCATACATTGGAAGGAACACCTGTCAGTCTCAGTAGAGAGGCGGATTTGAATGAGAGCCAACCTGATATAACTGTCTCTTCCAGAGCAGATTTTATGTGCACTGTTGGTAGTGTAATACCCCAAGCCCTCATTTCCCTCAAGCCTTAGGGCATTCATTGAGGCTGCTTTGATTACTCTTAACAGCTTGCAACTGAAAGAATTATTTTGAGCCACTTTCCAGTGCATATTTAATACAAAATACCATATCTCTTTTCAAATGTTATGAGGCATGCAGTTGCGTTAGTCAATGTTTCATGGGCCCTAGTGCAAGGAAGGAAATGGGCTCACTAGCTGCTGCGTGAATGATGAAACACAACAGTAATACTTGGTTCAGTCAGCTTGTTAGGCCTCCGGCCCGGTGCCACTGCCCCTTCTTCACCAATGGACGCTACGCCGCAGGATGCATGGCATCCTCCCCTGCGGTAAATTGAGATGCCACATCTGGTGACAAGTTTAAACACCCCTTTAGGATCAGCTCAGTCTTACAACTTACTGTGCTTAATAACATCAGTGGCATTGAGTTGGATCGTAACATATAAAATCCACACACCGACTACTGCACGTATAGACGCGATCTATATATTTATATATTTTGCCTTCGCATGCAGGAGTCAGAGGAAAAGGCGCCATTTTACTAGTGCCTCATACCTCAGTTCTCGACTGGAATATTTAGCATTTTTCTTTACATCATCTTGACACCAGAAATCTACTCTGCTGGAATATATCAGATTTCTGAAATATAAAGTGTCTCCAACATTGCGATGTCCTACTTGCAATGTGAGATATGCCGGTTTAATTGAGGAGACCACTGCTGTGTATGAGATTTTGGTGAGATTTTCCTGGTCATTGTTCAATGAACACAATAAAGCAATTGCCTTGATTTCTTTTATTGACTTGCATAATGGCGTACCATAATCATTTACTGTACAAGAAAATATTTACATATAATTTAACTCGACCTATACCTCAAAAACTGTTCTAGGCATTTGAAATATTTCCCCTTTGCTAGAAACTGACTTGTTGGGCTATGTTCTGCAGTCTACAGTGTAAACAGGTTTCCATTTCGGTTCCTTTGTCTTACATTTTACAGCACAGGGTATATTTAAGAGAGGCTTGCATTGCGTTTTCGCCCAAGCAACATGGTACATGCCTGACGCAAACTCTAAGTCAGATTTTTTAAGCCACGCAAAGCAACTTTGCGTGGATCTGCATGGCTTAAACAATCTCGATAACGCAACATAGCACAAATTGATGCGATGCATTACTCTGCCCTGGGAAGGCGTTCTGTGGGTGTTCCCACACAACTCCCATGGATTATTTGATACATTCCCATATTTACAAGAACTTGTGAACCTGGGAAAGCACCAAAATCTTACACCTTCCCAAGGGGGGGAGCGTAACAAGGAGAAATATCTCTTGTTTTGCTTATTTCCTCTTCCTATGTGTGCTGCATTCTACAGCAATCAACTAAACAATCAGGGATATGTTAAAGCGCGAATACTCACCCGTAAGGGTCTCAAGGCGCTAGAGATGGAGGGAGGGGTGCAGGTTCCATTCCATCAAACACACATAAAAAGTGGAATATGACTCCCAGGATTGTTTTTGTGCAGGAAGGTGCCTCCTGCATTCAACACAGGCACCCTTGCACCAAAGTGCGAGGATGCTTGCATTGGCGCTAGGCTGCCAAAAGGGTGCCAGCGCAGGGGATAGAGCAGTATGCACCATATTGTTTTATATACAGTGTATTCCTGCCCTTTGGCTGTCATGCACTGCAGTACAATGACTTGCTGTGCTGCACTCTATCACTTCTTCATAAATGACCTCCCAAGTCTATAGAGATAAGACAATTTTGAAGAAAATGTATGACATGCGTCTGTCATAACTTATGAAAAAGCCAGACCTTTTAGTTTTTTTAATACAATCTTTTACGTTTTATAACCTGTCCCCAACACACATACATATATACTGTTCACAAACCATGGTGATCCTCCACTCTTTCAACTGAAAGAACATGTAGAGCATTCAAGACCTCTTGTATATACTTCTCATGGACTTAAAGTCATTCCCCTGCTTTCCATTTGTTTGTTTCAGTGTACTTTTAAAATCCTTGCTTGGTCAGTTTTGCCTCGTTGTCCATCTTTTTTCTCTTTCATCACTCCCAAGGAGCAAGGACTAAGTACTGTATATTTATGCTGTGGTTGTTTATCTGTTCTCTGAGGGACTATTTTCTTATTTCTTTCTTGCTCATGCTATACTCTTGGTGCGTGTTCAGCTTCGGGCCTGTAGATGCTTGCATCCTAATAGAACCTTCATCCCTCCCACCTCTTCACATGTCCCTGCATGTCCACCCCCACCTACCTCTGCTTTGCTCCAACGCAGCATTTGCCTTAAACAGGCAGCATTTTCCTTGTTCTAACTATCAAAAAAGAGAACACATTGATCAGGAAGCGCCCACTTTATGTTTATGCATTGTGGCCGGGCGCCTTTCTTTTATCAGAATGGCGGCTGTGAAGACGGTGCCATGTTAATAAAAGATAGGTGCACAGATGCTTCCTCTGACTTCAAAACAGGGCTGAAACTGTGCGTACCAGCCGTGCACCGAGGCATGTGAGACTGCTCTCATGCACACACCACCCACCGCTTGCACAGCCCCTCCCTGCTCCTGGCTTGGTCTTGTCCACCCTGTAACAGTTTATCTTTGTGGCTGCTGCTGGCCTACGAGGTGCTTCCTGTGCTGCTGATCCGAGATGGACACTATGATGTGCACTGAGATCACGCAGCAGGTAGTGAGCTGGGTATGACAGGGCCCCCGAGTTGGTCTGGGGGTGCAGAGGGTAGACTTCAGGGGCTGCACAGATGGGTAAAGGGTTACACAGGAAGGAGGGTTGGTGCAGATGCCATGCATGGCGTTGGGAGTGCTACAGAGTGCCGGAGGGAGCAGGGCTAGAGGGGATGGAGGAGAGCGTAGTATCTGACCCCAACCCTCTACCCAAGCTCACTCTTGGAAATGAATGGCAGTCATCCCTCCCCAGCTGCACACACAGCTTAGGACTGCCAATGGTCACGGCACCTAGCTGGTGTTTTACCCACTCTCTGCTGCCTGTGGAATTTGCCCTTCCCTCGATCTGTTTGTTGGTACATCTGGCTTCTCTGGTCGTGCCCTGGTGCTGTGCTGGCTCATGCTTTCACTGCTATCATGAGAGGTTCTCATAAATAGTGTGCCTGCCTTACCTTGGCACTACTGGCTTGTGCCTTTCTACTTTTCTTTTTTTGAGGGCCCTATATCTGTTCTGGCTTTACACTGGGGCAGTTCTGAATCACGCAGTAGTATGGCAGCAAGCCTGTTGCACCCTGTACCTGGCCGTGCCCAGTGGAGCTCTGCCATGGATTGGAGAAGCTTTGGCTGTGCTCTGGTAGAGTTTAGGATCATGCTTGGCCTTGGTGCTGTTACTGGATTACCTTTCTGCCAAGTCTGTCGGTGTCATCGTACTGTCTGGGTTAAAGCCAGGTACAGCTTTATTTTTGTTATGGCCTGATGCTGCTCTGGGTCTGACCGTGCTCAGGCCATGCCTTGCTAGTGCTTTGGGTCTGTCAGTGCCCTGCAGTTACTGCAGGATTAGCCTGCTAGTCAATCTGTATGTGAACTGTTGCTACTGTGCTTCTGCTTCACAGTTTCTAGTGGTGTTGTTATTGCACTGGGCCTGGCAATCCACAGGGTCTGGTGGTGTTGTGGTGCTATAGTGTTATGATAGGTTTGTATAGGTGCGGCTGTGTCTGTCAGTTCCTAGTACTATTCTGTATTTGTGCCACTCTGCTTTTGGCAGAACCCTAATGTGGCACTGGTTTTGGTACTGCCCATTAGTACACAGGGTCTTGTAATGTTATAGTGTTTCCTGAGTGTTACTGTGTGTGGTGGTGCCCTGGTACAATTCCTTGTTATGATACTCTGCTCTCAGTGGTTCCCTCATGTGCATGATAGGTGGGGTACCCTGATCTGGGGCCATCAGTGGAAAGCCACCATCCCCAAGAGATAGGTGCCTACATGGTTCCATAACATGTTTAACAACACCTTTGCTATGCCGTTTTCAGACAACTGCACATTAAATACATGAAATGTTGCATTACTTCCAATAGGTCTACAATTATTATTAATCAAAACATTTGGTTATTTGTATCATAAAAGCACTGGTTCAAAGAGTCATGTGTGACAACCACCACCTCGCAGCTCACAGGCATGAAGCTATACGAGAGTGAAACGCAAGCCCCACAATGTGGCGGGTGCACAAATTAAAAATGTACCTTGGTCTTTATTTATCCCTGAGATAAATCTTACGGACTGGGCTTGACTGACTCCCTTAGAGGGCCTGCTCAGTTTTGTGCTCTGGCACTCAGGGTTCAGGGCTTCATGCAGTTCGCTAGTGATGCAGCGTTCTCTATCCTCATTAAGTTATTTTGTGTTTATGACCCCCCCAAACAACAAAAAAGCTGTAACAAACAAACATTAGAACAGGCAGGAAAAAGGTTGCAGAATTGCAAAGACAAAAAAACGAAAAGGCATTTTTTATGTTAATTATTTTTTTAAAAGGGTCGTTCAGTTGTACATATTGTTTTCTTGGTTATATATACGGTAACAAAATGCTTATAAAATGTTATTTATTATAACCTTTCAACATGCTGCACAGCAGCCATGCTGCTCTACAACATAGTTTGAACACATTGGCTTCAATGGCGAGACCTATTGGTTATGCTAATGCTTGTTTGAAATAGCAGAGGCTTTTTGCAAGTAGAAGTTTGATTATTATTTAAAAAACGCCCCCCACCTCAAAAAGACCCAAAAAAGAAGATGGGAATGATATCGAAATGTTCAAGGAAAAAATATAGCTAGAAGCTGAAAAATGAATTTAAAAAGAAATAAAGCATTGGTGCTTTTAAATCAAATGAAACAAGCACAACTTTCCGCGTTCTTATGCATGTGAAGTGACTGTGCTGTTCTTTCTGTTCAATAAATGCACTTATACAAGGTGCTCAGGACTTATTACATCGCAACAGTGCCTCAGCTATTGGCATTTTTTATATCTAGCGCGATCTTGACCCAAGTCTCTTGGCTGTGTTTTTCAACTAAGGCACGGGGAGGTTAAGTGATTTTAACATAATCACGGAGGTTTAGCAAACGCTGGGTCTCCAACCTGGTTTCCAAAGTCTGCCGCTAGCCTTTGTAGGAATACTATTGATCACTTGAAAACAATAATTTCTACACGTTTTTGCATGAGCACGGACAAACTAATTACAGGCACACACATCTTTGCTGCGATAAGAGACAGAAAAAAGCTTTGGCCAGATCATTAGCCTTTCAGCAAGTTCCACCTGCTACTTGCTTTGCTCCTGGCCTCCTGCTCTGTCTGCAACACAGCCAGGGTGTGTGTATTAGGCTGCAGGAGCGCCCATCCCCCATTCTCAGACAGTCCCGGCCAGCAGGTATCAGCAAGGTAGATTACTTGGCCCTTTGTTATGCAGATATGTGCATCTGCACCTCTTTGGCTGACCATGGAAACGTCCTGACGACGCCCTGTCTTTTTGTTCCTACAGGAAAGGAAGGCTGGGCAGAGCCTTTGGAATTCTTTTAACAGGATTCGAAAGAACCATGCAATTTTAAACTAAAACTCAGCACGCATCAAATACCAAAATATATTTAGAGGCACAGGTCATTCATTTACGGGGAATAATAAATACACTGCAGAGGAAACGTCAGATATTTTTAAGACGTTCGCAGTTTGTAAAGTTACTGTTCTCGATATGTTGGTAATTTTTCAATAGCTTTTACTTTAACTATGGTTCTGCACTAGTCATGTCTGAAACTGCTAGTTACATTGCCACGATTTAAATTCAAATAAATGCAAACTCTGTTTAAATTGTGTTTTTTCCCTATTGAACGTCAGAGCATCGTCGTTATCACCTCTGTCGTTTTTGGCAGTATTAACTGAGCTATGTAGCAAGGACACATAGGGCCTCATTTACAAAAAAATAACAGCACGGCGCTGCAAGCCGTTTTGCTGTGCCAAGTTGCGACATTTTTAAAGCACAGGGATGCGTCGTATTAACAATATGATGCATGTGTGCGCTTTTCCCTGCATTTGTGCAAAATTAGCGCAGGCACCCTTGTGCCATGTTGCAAGGCTGCATGTGTTGCAGGAATGATTATTTGTGTGCAAGAAAGGAAACCTTCCTGCACAAAAACAAAAAAATTAGGCCATTTTCCTTTTTCTATGCATGCTGCAACATGCAGCACGGATGGAAAGAGAAAAAACTAGGAGACATACAAGTTTTTCTCCCAGTTATGCCACTACTACCCCTATATTTTCTTCTGGCCCAGTTCAGATGCACCTTGGGGATTGGCTGCCATTAGAAAATCTGCAACCAGAAGTAAGACTACCATAAGAATTGTATGGCTTAGTAATTCCGTTGCTGTATCAGGCACGGCTCCAGTATTCTACATCTGGGAAGACTATGAAGAAGCCTGGGTAGGCCATGAAGGCACATGGGTGAAGCTGGAAAAACCAACACAATAATGAGATCTGCTGTTTAAACAACATCTTTCCACAATGTGCAGATCTAAGAAGTGAAAGTAGTATTTTTAGGAATGTTCGATCTATTTGGTCGATCAGTGGTCACGATCAGTGGTCATGTGCAAGACTTATTTTTCTGTCTTTGACCTCTAGAGGGAACTTGCATTCTCTGTCTTTGGCTGGAATATATACTGTTACTTCGCATGCGTTATATCGCATGCTTTTACAACGCGGTCATTACAACGACTGCGTTGTTACAACACGAGCCATTACTTTGCAAGTTGTTTCAACGACTTGCTGTAGGAGGCACGTTGGACTTAGGAATAGTATAATTTACTATTCGTACTCCAGTTTGTGCAACAGCAGGGAAAGTGTTGGATTGTAAATCCAACACCAGTGCGCCCCCTGCACTAAGTAGTTGGAAGAACTTGGGATGTAACGGCTCGTGTTGTAACAACGCGGTCATTGTAACGACCACATTGTAAAAGCATACAATGCAACGCATGCAATATTATGGCTGTTCCCCTTTGGCTGTAGTGGAGTGTTGAATGACTAATGGAGCTTTTTAATGCACTGTGGACAAGAAACATTGGTTAAAACAACATATGTTTTGTAGTTATGGTGGTTAGGTACCCCTTAAAGAACTTTGTGGAAAACCAGTGAAGAGGGCATTTTAATGCAAACTGGCCAGTAACTTTGCTTGAAATACAAACTGATTTAAACAACATTTTATATTGAAATTATTGTTTCCCTCTAATAAATATTTAACAGAAAAGTTAGGCGGAGGAAAAAGAAAACAAGCGCATTATTTTAAAATGCTCTTGGAAATAGGGGGATTTAATAAGAAGTTGGTGTGTATGAAAGTTGGGAAAAGGTAGGACTAATTCAGCAATATGTTGGGTGACAATATTATTGAAGTATTCCATGACATTTGATTGACTCCGATACAGTCCTATCAGTCTTCTAGAAACTCCATCTGTTATGAATCTTTACCATTAATCAACAGTTTGTATCATAGCATTTCTATTTTGCTTTTTACTCCTCTTGTTAAGTCCTCAAGATGCACTCCTAGTGGAGTGCTAGGTAGGGCCCTAGCTTACATGCCAACCTGTGAATGGGTGTTGATTGCAGGACCATCTAAAGAGTAGAGTTTTAATTTTGTCACTGAGTGCCTTGCGAGTGTTTCTTAAACTTGTCATAGCAGCATGTAAACACAGCCACATAAAGAGGTATACAAAGGTAACTGAGTGTTACCCAAGTTCATCTGTAGTGTTTTTAGGAGAGACCTTGTCTTTGTTGGTGATTTGAATACCAGCGGCATTGGTGTTGGTTATTTGTTATGGACACTAGATTCAAAGTTTGCATGGCAGGACAAGAGAAGCTGCCCCCTAAAGGTGATATGGTTGAGTCGGTCCTGGTACCAAAACAGACTAGTCTCTAGAGGCACTATTAGGCCACCTGTAAATCACTTTATTTTGTTAACTCAAGAACAAAAGAAATCTCTGACAAATGGAGGAACTTTTACAACACCAGTAGGCCAGTTTATGGAGTCCATCTATCAGCAGAAGAAGGCGCAAGACATTGGAGACACAATTAGGCCAGGCTGTAATAATTACTACATATTGTGGCGAAACCAGATTAATTTTCTGCACTTAATTTTCCAGCCAGACAGATCATAACCGTGGACATATGCCTAAAGCAAGGCAAACCTATTTGTGTTGCTGATGTTTGCTAGCAATAGCAGATATATAAGCAACAGTTATAATGTTGCAAGTATTTAGAATTGAACATGTTTCAATTCCTAAATCTGAAAATAAGAGACGGTGAATTAACCATTACTAAAGTCTTTCTAGTGGTCTTCGGAGTGTCTCAGTCACTCCCTTACTCCCCTCAACACCACATTCCTGTACAATCTGTCATTCTGGTAGTTACTTACACCCTTATTCTTGCCATATCTCTCTGAAATAGTCAATCTCAATATTTCACCCATCTCCTTCCTCTTCCTCTCTGCCTTTTTATGCTGTCATGCATGCACTTCCTAGTGTTACCTATCATACACCATGCCTCTCTTCCTCTCTCTCTTCACTTGTAAACAGTATATTATTTTGGTACTGTCAATATTTCACATTTCTGTACAGCCCCTTTCACATAAAATGGCAAGTACGATTGGCACATATGTGACCATTGCTGTGGTCACTCTGCAGATATGGTAATGCTTTCATAGGCATGAATTCTGAAAACCCTATGACGCCCTGACATGTAGAGTGAGATGCTTGCACTGGCTTTAGCCTCAACTCCAGAGCTCTTAATTGTGCCCCATCGTGAACTGCCATTCACACTCTGCTCTTACCCAGACACCTAGATGCCAGTATGCACTACATGGGATTTTTACAATCATGGTTGCGAAATCAATCTGTGCTTTTTCTTGTTAAGGACATGAATATAGGGCCCTGTCGGGATACGTTTCAATGTATTGTTTTTAATTATTGCTGAGTCTGAACTATCCTAGTTAATGCCCTGACTGTATCCTTCAAGGTTCACAGCGGCTCCTGTTCACGGTCTAACAGCAAGCCAAGGCTTTAGAATGGATCTTCACTCCCCCTTGGGATTCCTCAAGCACATGCCTTGGGATAACAGAATGGGCGGCACCCCGACTGTGACTGCCTATCTGGCCTTACACACAGACACAAAGTTTTGCAAGTCACAGGCACCTAGGCATGTAAATCCATGAGACAGAAACCATGTGCTTCAGACATACATGAAGCATTAAAAATAACACAAATGGGCACCATTCTATTTGCGGGTGAGCCTTGGGTGGGTCAGAGAATTCCCCTTGGGTGGGCCAGGCTCACCTGCCCACCAGTCTAGAACTGGGCCTGTGGTGCATCCAAAATCAGCCTAGAGGTCTCCAAAGATGGCCTTATGACTTCCTTCACAAGTCTGCAGATCATCATTAAATCAGCTTGCACCCAACTCTCAAAATGACAAATACATTTGCTTAACCACACCAACCCAGGACTGGATACTGCTACCAGGAAACCAAATAATACTCCAGAAAAACAAACCTCTGCTTCATGTGCTCAATCTTAGAACCGATAATTTGAGATAAACAATTTGCTGGAAAATGAGACAGCACCCGAGACATCCTTGAATTATCTAGGATAAGGTCAATCAGATTATCCACATGCAACCATTAATTCCAGTCTGTAAATGATGGAATTGTGGGAACACCCCTCATGATTATACTGAAGCACATTTTACATATTACTGAAGGGGGCCAAAATTAATCTATAGTCCCTTCTGTAATATTAACGTGCACCAGTAGTGGAAACAGCTGGCACAGACACCTGTTCTCCTATAGGGGCACTTTCTATATATGATGTCTTCTGATAAAACAAAGAAATACAAGGTTGTCTCCTATTTGGGCCTGTCTCTGGCTGATAACAGCTAAGGGATACCATTTCTGAATCTTGAACCTTAGATCACATAGCACTTCGGCACCACTCCCCACAACATTGTGCATACCCCACACACCTGATGTTTCATCTTGACTCTGCTTGGAACTTTTGTTCAATGACCGCAGTTTTTTCTACAAAGGTAATATGTAAAACAGCTATGTAACTTCATTACTGAGGTTAATGGCACCATTCCAAACTTAAATGCATACACCTGAGTGAGAAAGCTGGGGAGTGCCATGTCTTAGTAGATATGGTGCTTTCCTGCTTTCTCCCTCTCAATCAACGCTGAGCAATGCAGTAAATTTGGTTGCTGCACTGCATTGTGTGATATCTTCGCAAATCTTGGTCAAGGGACCCATTCTGCCCAGTTCGGTAAATTGAGTACCAAATAGTAACAGCTATTATTTCGACCTTTACATGTGGTATGAAGAACTTTATAAACGCATGTTATTGCCACTACCTAATACCAATTGATTATAGTACGTAAATATGGGACATACAATGCTTACTGAATGTTATTACATTGTTACAGTATCAGGGGTACTGCCTTTAATTTTTGCACTCACCAATACAGCCTCCCATTTTGCTTTGTTTCTAACAAGGGCAATTTAAAAAAACACAGATGTGAGGCTATGAAAACAGTAACTTTATATGCATATGTCCCAATGACACAGCAGTGCTAATTTTTAGTCTGCCTTAACATAGATGTTTGCTTATTTTTTAAGGCTATACAAGATTTTGCACACACTCAGTCCACTTATATATATCAATCTAATTTTAAATGCATGCAAGCTAACCAGTTCCTATATACAAAACCTATCACTATCACATGCTAACAACTACATGGGAACGCAGGAATTCAAGCATTCTGTTTAACTTAATAGTCATATAAGGAAAACGTGTATAGGTGTGTTGACCTACTGCAAAGGTATCCTGTAGGTTAGGTGAATGAGTACCTTGCAAGTGTGCAGTGATTTTGAGCTGGATATAGTGAAGTTGTCATGCAGTGATGTCAGACTGCATATTATTCTGGTCTTTAACTCACTCAAAATAAATATTATGGTAATATTGTCATATTTTCTAAGATTTTCACAAATGTAATTTAATAAGAGTATGCCTTTTCTGTAAAAAAAATATATTGTAGGCATGAATTTGCTTCAATGCACTGTCTGCGAGACTGTAGCCCATAGCACAATGCAAAGCTACTCACTGGCTTATTTAACCAACCATCATAAAAAAAGAACATTTTCCACAGTGCATATTAATATGTGAACAAAGGCAAGGCAACATAAAGACTCCAAATTCCTGGTACAAGTATTGAAGGTAAGAATATGCATTGATGCATCTATGTTACTGGCAAAAAATGATCAGGTCAGTTTATATCATATCACAGTGCAGTGGAGCATCATTTTTTAATTGAATATAATTAAGAAATGACAATAGTTAAGTATTCTGGGATTCAAAACTGACACTAATTAATTTAGCAATGTTCACAAAATAATTAAAAAAAATTGGACAAAAAAATTTAATAGCTGCATTTAAATACAGTTTTAATTGACTAACTAGAAAAATAGGTTAATTTGAATGAAAAATGCATTGATAAATGCTGGATTGTGCTGCTTCCTCTTTGAAACGCCTGTCCTTTCTGCTGCTAGCATGTGTTTCTGGTGAGCAGAGTGTGTTTAAATGCAAAGTGTGTTTAAGACTGCAGTACCACCTCCTGTCTCCGGGGACAGAGCGAGCACAAATTTAAACACACTTCATGAAACACAGGTCCCCACAAGGCAATTTTTTTTAAAGTTGTAAAAATTGACACAGATGTTCCTGGAATCATTTAGAAGACATTGCCTTGTGGGGACCTGGGTTCAGGTCCCCACAGTGCAATCAAGTCCCCACAGCGTGAGTGTGTTATCACACCCAAGTCCCCACAAGGATAGTAACAAAAAAACACACAAAAAAAACACACACACACACACAAAAACACACAAAAACACACATACACACACACACACACACTTTTTGTTGCCTCCTAACCACCAGTCATTGTTCCTTAGGGTGTACAAGGGCACCATTGTCAACTCCACACCTCAGATTGAAGGGCAGGTATAGTGGTCACTTAGGATTCCTAGCACCAAAAGGCCTTCATGGGGACCATCTTCTGCCACTGTGCTTGTGTCTGTCGCTGGAAGGAGACTGAACCAGGGTGTGTCTTTCTTTCTCTCCTCTTCCCATTGGCTGGAATGTAAAATTCCAGCCAATGGGAAGAGGAGAGAAAGAAACTAAAAAACACACCCCTCAATCCCAAAAAGACGGGGCTTAAATGGACAGACAAACCTCTTCTCCAATGGCTGGCCGCTGTTTTGGAAGCCAGCCAATGGAGAAGAGGGGCGGGTTCAAGCCCCCTAGTAGAAACTTTTTTATAGACAACCCACATACACTTAGCCATTCTCTGGGACACCTTAGAGAAAGTTGCTAGAGGGGGAATTTACTTCCAATACCTCTGTTGCAAAACGGGATAGAGAGGTGGCACAGCACCAACTTGTAACCGGATTTGGGAAGCAGAAGAATTGCACGATCACATAAATTTGAGGGAGGTGCTGTGTAAACCAGCCTCCATTAGGGAACACCTTTATACTCTAAAGGTAAATGCACCTGAGAGGAAATCTACACTGAAAGGCAGGGTTACGAAGTAGGAAATAAGGCGCATACGCTTTTAGTGAATGCCTTAAAAGCGAGAAAAAAAAATACATCACACCCCCTTAAGTTCTAAAGGAACATAACATGATACTGACAAACAAGACACATAAGATATATTCAGAGCATACTACAATTCCTTAAATAAGAAGTGACCCTAACAGAACAAAAGTACTTCTTGAAAAACTTACACTTATCACAAAAAACAAATACACAGCTAAGGGCCTCATCAGCCCCGTTCTTTAATATGGAAGTCCAAGCGGCCATTAAATCAAGCCATTTAAACCACAACAAACAGACAGTTATACCTGGAATTTATATAAGGTTTTGCCCCGGTTAATGTATTTCAATCACCAGTAGAGTCAGGCATGGCCACACTAGCCATTACAGAAGCGGAGGTCATCAAGCATCCCAAGCTGGGTCAGAACTGCTGACACCCATGCTAAAAGCGAAGGCACTAAGAAGTTAGTATTAATATATATTAAAAGCGCTAATGGTGGGGCGTGGCTACGGCGGCGAGCTTGGCGGACGCAGCCTAAGCGAGCTCCGACCCGCCTATCAGTTATCCGGCGAAAATCCTCCGTTTCCCCAACCCTGAGAAGCCCTAAACGACCTATTGAGCAGTCGGAACGGACTGCGGTACCCCGACTGCGTTTTTGAAGCTGTGGTCGATTGCTAAGCGGAGGTTGGAGCTCCGAGGCGGTGCGGCCTGCTGACACGCACTGAGCCGGGACCTCGATTTTGGAGTGGCCGGGCGGAAGTGCGCCGCGGCCGGCGTGGCGGTGGCCGATCCCGCGCCTTCGGAGCCTCGGCGGCAGTGGTGGCCTACACGACACAGCGTGGGACAGGCGCGGGGCCGACGACACAGCTGCGGGGGTCCCCCTCTTCGACGCTGGCAAGGTGAGAGGTACGGCGGCGGCCAGACGAGCCCCACTCGGCGGTCGCATCGGACCGGGGGGACGCGGCTGGCCCGTGGGGCAGCAGAACACCTCTCCTCCTGGATCCCACCCCTGCCTTCTCCTAGAACTTGGTATTTGACCCCGGCGCTTACCGAGGGGGGGGCGAGGACCTTGGTTGCGGCTAATCGCCGCGTTTGGACGGCGCTTCCCACGTGGCGTACTGGGGCCTCCCCCCCCGGTTCAAAGACACTGTGTGGCCGTGGTAGTGACTCTCCGGAGGCGGGGGGCCGGGAATCTGCCCGCCGGTCGTGGAGTGGTGACCGTGGGCGGCAACACGCTAGTGCATGGAAGTCGGGGCGAGCTGCCCCTGAAGCTGATTGTATTCTGTGGCCTGGCCCCCCGATGGTGGTCCTCGGAGGCGTGGTGGTGGGGCCCCTGTGGTGCAGCCTACAAAACGAGGAGATCTAAGTTACCCTGGCCCTAATCTTGGCACGTCTGCTGGACTCGGGTCTGAAGGGGGTGCGAGCCCGTGACGGTAACACTGGGGCGAGGAAGGGGGACGACGCCGGCGGAGGCGCCCGCTGGTCAGGGGGCAGATATCCTCACCCCGGTCACTACTCCCGTGACGCCCTGGACCTAGTGCCTCTATCCGCAGGCAGCCATGACGAGAGGTGGCAACAGTGGGCACCCGTCTAAGCAAGGCACGATAGACAAATTCACGGGGCCGACTGGAGGAGCCAGAGCAGCAGGGGGCCCACCAACATCCATCCCCGACAACGCTGCCCTCATGGCAGCGATAACACAATCCAGGGACACACTGGACGCTAAAATAGGGGCAGTTGGCGCCGACGTTACATTACTGCTCCAGGATCTGCGCAACGCGGTGGCTCGCATCACAGAAGCGGAGCCAAGAATTACCGGGAGTGGAAGACGATGTCGCGACTCTAAAAAAGAAAGTGGCCAACATGGAGGGGATCCAGATGAGCCTGGCGCTGAGGGCTGAGGACGCTGAAGGACGTGCTCGGAGAAACAATCTACGCTTTGTGGGATTTCCGGAGGGCGACATGGAGGCCTTCCTGACCCGCTGGCTCGAGGGGTGGCTCCCTCCGGAATCCCTATCACGCTGTTTTGTTGTAGAACGCGCGCACCGAGCACTGACCCAAAAGCCGCCGGTGGGGGAACGTCCTAGACCAGTGATAGCCAAGCTGCTCAACTATCACGACCGCGACACGATCCTGCGGCAAGCGCGTATGAAGGAGCCTCTGCTGTTTGAAAGCCACAAAATCCTGATATTTCCGGACTATACAAGGCTGGTACAGCGGCACCGCCAATCTTTCACGGAAGCTAAGGCGCGATTGCGGGGCCTAAATATCCAGTATGCTTTGCTTTATCCGGCCCGCCTGCGGGTGGTGTTCCAGTCCAAGACCCAATTCTTTAACACCCCGGAGGAAGTCTTTGCCTGGACGGACGAGACTGTCCGGATCAGGGTACACACCTCCCCAGGTCGGGATTCAGATACATCATCCACCACTGGGCCCCCTCGGACCCCACGACGGTCGCGTAGCAGGAGTAACAGGAGAACCCGTCCTAAGAAGAATCCTCATTTGGAGACCGGAGCGACGGAGGCCACTGAGGATGCAGACTCTCAAAATCCGGCTTCATAGTCTCCGAGGTGTGCGGCGGACTTTTGATCAGGATCTGGGGAGGAGACTTCGGTCCTCCCGAATATGGACAACTATTGCGGAATGCAGATTGAGACTTCAGCTGTACAAGTAACTTTGTGGTTTGGGGATCGGGGTTGGGGGGCGACACAGGGAGGGCGGACTCAACCCCTCAGCTAGGAAGGGTTCATTAGTGGGGGGTAGGTTGGGACTGTGTGGGTAGTTTTTGGGGATCCATTGGGATAGTGGGTCCCGGAACTCCCGTTGGGGGCCAGCGACGATCTATACCGCGACAGGTACTTCAATGTTGCTGAGGTATGGGGTGGGGGGAGGAGGGTCTGTTCTGAGGGTAGTTAGCAATGGGGTGGTAGAGGGGGGTGTGTTGTGAGTGAGGGTGGGCAGAGTGGGGGGCGAGAGAGGGGTTTGGTTGCAGTTGGGGGGGTAGTTAGGCTCGACACAGTGTCTGCACGGGTTCGGTTGCGGATGTCTGAGTGTGTGTGGCTTCGACAGCCCAGGACCTTGCTTTTTCTTCTCATAGATAATGGCTGATGTCAGGGATACGGGCCCTACGCAGGCGCTACTGCGGGTGATGAGCTGGAATGTCCGGGGAATGCTGGATAAAATAAAAAGAGGGGCGGTGTTGCGACAAGGAAAGAGGGAACGGGCAGATGTCCTTCTTCTGCAAGAGACGCATCTCCAGGGCACAAAAACCCTCAGTTTGCAGCGCTATGGCTATCATCAGGTATTTCATGCGGGGTTTGTGAGGGGGTCTCGAGGGGTGGCGGTCCTGATACATCGCAGACTCCCCTATGTTCATGAGACGCAATGGATGGATGCCCATGGTAGATTTGTTTTTATTAAGGGTATGGTTGGAGACGAGCCGATGGTGTTTGGTAGCGTGTATGCCCCGCCCCCATTGCAAGAGGCACTCATTGAAAAGTTGTTTGAGATATGGGCCGACATTCCAACGGCACTGGCCATCGTGGGTGGTGACTGGAATGATGTGATGAATGGACGGATGGACCGGCACAGGCCTGGGGGGGGATTATAGCAGACATCCCCACTAGATTGAGCGGTATGGTGCAGGGGATGGGATGGATTGATGCATGGCGGTACCAACATGCCAATAACCGTGAGTACTCCTATGTGTCCGCTGTGCACCGGTCCTTTTCCAGACTAGACTACCTATTTGTCCCATACACCTGGATAGGGAGGGTGGCCTCCACGTCTATACTCCCGCGTGGCCTATCTGATCACTCCCCGGTGGCGTTGGACTTGCAACTAGATAAGAAACGGCAGCCCTTTAGATGGCGCCAGTCTGCATGGCACCTGCAACAAGTCAACTACCAGTCGCATATAGGTGAGGCTATTTCTCAATACTGGGAGGACAATGAGGGGCCCGAAACAGATGTTGTCACTCAGTGGGAAGCTCTAAAACCCGTGATCCGGGGTGCTGACATTGCATGGTGTGCGGAGGCCCGCAGGGCCCGTGGGAGGAGTATAGAGGAAGCAGCGAGGCGAGTCCGGGATCTAGAGGGGGAGAGCAGTACTGGGGACACGACTGAGGCCGTTGGGCAACTGCTGCTGGCGCAGCAATCTTATACATCCTTGCTACTGGATGAAGCGCGTCAGCTGTGGTTAGCCACACAGAGTAGAATTTACCAGTGGGGTGATAAGTCCGGTACCATGCTCTATAGACACTGCCAGAATATCTTCCAAGCGCAGTCCCTACCGGGACTTCGCGACGAGATGGGAACCCTGTGACGGCCCCGGAGGACCTGGCCGCCAGCTTTGCGCAGTATTACGAGACCCTGTATGCCCCCCGGGAGGTTCTCCCTGCCTACGATGTGGACAAATTTCTGGCGGACCTCCCGCCGTGCGCGCTTTTGGATGAGGGTTGCGACCGGCTGGAGCTCCCCATTTCTTTAGAGGAGCTGGAGACTGCCCTTGGGGGACTGAACTCTGGGAAGGCTCCTGGACCTAATAGGTTCTCATGTGAATTCATGAAGACATTTCATCTCCAGCTGGGGGTGCGTTACAGGAAGGCTCTGGAGGCGGCCAGGGAGCGAGGTCGCCTTCCGGCAGACTGGCGACATGCCGAGATAGTAGTCTTCTGTAAGCCCGGGAGACCCCCCGAACACCACTCTTCATATCGCCAATATCGCTTCTCAACTTTGAAGCGAAAATATTGGCGAAAGCCCTGGCTAATCGTCTCCTCCCCTATATTACTGGCCTAATTCACCCTGACCAGGCTGGATTCATGCCCCATAGGGCGACGAGGCATAACATCCGTCGCGCACAAGTGGTGGTGGAGATGGCCTGGGCTGCCAAGATCCAAGCGGCACTCCTCTTGGCCGACATTGATAGAGCGTTTGACTCGCTTAGTTGGGTGTATCTCCGAGCGCTCCTGTCCCGCCTGAATCTTGGGCCTCGCTTCCTTTCCTATCTGCAGTTGCTATACACGGAGCTGACGGAGTCTGTGAGAGTGGCAGGAGCGGTGTCAGACCCGTTCTTAATTGGCCGGGGTACCAGGCAGGGCTGCCCTCTCTCACCCTATTTATTTGCACTGGCCATGGTGCCGCTGGCGGCGTGGGTACGGATGGACGCACAGCTACGTGGTCTTGAATGGGAGATGGGACCATCTGATCGAATCGCGCTCTACGCGGATGACGTCCTCTTCTTCCTTACTGATATAAATCGGTCAGGGCCTAGAGTCCTTGAGATAATGCGTATTTTCGGGGAGGTGTCAGGCTTACACCTAAACGTGCGGAAATCCACACCGTGGGTGCTGGGAGAACGGGAGGGGAAGGGACCCTGGGCATCGGCGCTGCAGGAGGCGGCTGGTGGTATTAAATACCTGTGCGTCTTCTTGACCGACCTACCTGGAGTGGCTTGGGCCCGTAATGTGGTGCCTGTCTGGGACCGCGTGCGGTCGGATATGAAGACATGGTCCAGAATGCCCCTAAATATATATGGTCGCTCGGCGATATTCAAGATGGTGGCCCTCCCGCGTCTCCTCTACCAGCTGCAAAACCACCCATGTCCCATAGTACCGCACTGGTTTCGACAGGTGAACTCGGCGTTAAGTCAGTTTCTCTGGGCCGGAGGCGTGGCGAGAGTAGCGCTCCAGACCTGCTTTCTCTCCACGTATTGTGGGGGCCTCGCGACATCAGACATCTTGTCATACTATCAAGCGTCCCAGTTGCTGGTGCTCAATGAATGGTGGTATGGGGACCGGGGTGACACAGCCTACGCCCTTGAGAGGCACATGATGGAGCCTGATACGTTGCACACGATCTTATATTCGGCAACCATCAGGAAGAGACTTCCCATGGTTACTCAGGTGATTTTCCGAGTGTGGCGTGGAGCTCTACGCCGCATGGGGTGGTGGAATAAACTAACGAAAGAGACTCCGCTGTGGCAGAATGGACAGTTGCCGACCCTAGCTTCCTTGCAAGGGTGCAGGGGCTGGGATGCCATTGGCATTTCGGCGTTGGGACATGTCATGAAAGGCACTACCCTCAAGTCGTTTCAGGCATTGAGGGAAGAATACGACATGCCTCGAACCCAATTCTTTAGGTACCTGCAGATGCGACATGCCTTGTCCCCCTCCCTAGTTGGCCTGGACTCGCTGCCCGACTTTAGCCCTCTGGAGGCCAAGGTGTTTATGGGGGAACTGGAGGACAAGAAAATCTCTAACATATATCAGACCCTGGTCACACACTGCTCCTCTCCATTAGATAAACTGCGCGCTGTGTGGGAGGGAGACATAGGAGCCTTCGAGGAGGAAGACTGGAGGGAAGCCCTGGAAGCTCCAAGGGGAGCGGCGATAGCAGTGCGCTTGCGCTTCATTCAATTCAAATACCGACACAGGGCTTATTATACCAGGGACCGGCTATGGAAGGCCGGTTTGATTGCCTCCCCTGAGTGCTTGCGGTGCGAGCGTGCAGTGGGCACATTTATACATACGGTATGGTCATGCGAGAAATTGTCGAGGTTTTGGATGGGTGTGTGGAATTGCTTGTCCGAGGTGCTGGACTGGGACTTCCCCCGCTTGCCGCAGCTTGGCCTCTTACATGTCATGGAACAGGTTGGGGGAAACATATATAAACGCCACCTACTTGTCCTTGGTCTTACAGTGGCCAAAAGAGACATAGCTAGAGCAGGGCCCCCTTGCTGGAAGTATGGAGGAGGGGTCTGGACTTTTGCATGGGGCTGGAGCGCCCGGTGTTCGAGGCCAGGGGCTGCCCCCGGAAACATTTCAAGATATGGAAGCGGTGGGCGGACTATAGAGAGCTGTGGCTGGAGCCACCTGCGCAACAGGACGCTGATATTGATCTATTGCTCGTTGAACCTGGGTGATAATAGTACACACTGCTTGAGACATGAACACTGTTATCTTTGGACTGTGCAGACACTGTGCGGGGATGGGGGTGGGATCCGGGGAGGAGGGTTGGGAGAGGGTGGTTGGGGGGGCTCTTTTATTTCTATAATGTTGATTGAATCATCTATGTGCGATGACTTGTTTCCTGCTAACTAGTCCTCCGATTTATTGGGGGTCAGTGTCCCCTGTATCATTCATCAACAACAAAATAAAAATTTTGTTCTGGAAAAAAAAAACGCTAATGGTAGTCAGCGCTAAGTAAAAAATAAATACTTGCTCTAATTTCATCTATGACACATTTGTATTATATATTTTTTTTCATCAAGGTATGCAGTCTCCCTGCTTTTGCTACCGACACATGACACCTTTTCCATGTCGAGTAGTGGCCATCATACAGGACATTAGCGCAAGTATTTACTTTTTACTTAGCGCTGACTACCATTAGAGCTTTTCACTAACCTCATTACCGATCTCCCCATAGTCTGTTGAGTTCTTCCCCTCTGCATCTCTCCCAACATGGCGCCCGCAACACCCACACGCATGTGCCTTGGGAGGTCACTCTTCTCGTTGAATTGGGTAACTCTCCGCCCTACTCACAACATGGCGCCGACGTTTTCCACATGCCTCAGCCAAGTCACATCCCACTCCCCTGCAACACTCCGTATCCGGGAGTTGACGAGGTCGGAGTCTCTTTGGTGTCTATAAAGCGAGCTGGTGGTGCCGTGCACTACGTTTCGAGGGATATTAAGTGTACACAAACGTCGTGCATAAGCACTTCGGCTCACCGAACAGAAAGAATCGAACATTTTCTGAAGGTAATGTAACAATTTCAGATACTTCCAACAGTGCTCGCCTCAGAAGCAAAAAGTACAACACCACGAAGGCATCTCTTTAAAGACACGAAATTTCAATGGCAGCAGTACGTAATCAACAAGCGAGCTCCGGCTGGAAAGCAGACCACGCCATGCAGACCACCATGTTTCTCCGAGGTCAAGCAGAAATGCCTCGGAGAAACGCCCCGTCATTTTCCCACTGGGGGAGCGTGCTTTTCTTTCTCTCCTCTTCCCATTGGCTGGAATGTAAAATTTCAGCCAATGGGAAGAGGAGAGAAAGAAACGAAAAAACACACCCCTCAATCCCAAAAAGACGGGGGTTAAATGGACAGACGCCCCTCTTCTCCAATGGCTGGCCTTCGTTTAGGAAGCCAGCCAATGGAGAAGAGGGGCGGGTTCAAGCCCCACTCTGGAAAACATAAGATCTCACCAGCGAGACTACGCAAGCGCAGCCTACGCAGGCCGAGACCTAAAAACCAAGTTGGTGTTAGGACATGGGCGAAAACCAGCCAAGAAGCAACGAATGGACTAAAGACTGCAAGGATGTTGCAGAGGTGTTTGGGCATGTGGCCTTCAATAACCTTAATGGTGGCAGGTAAATGGAGATTGCTCTGTGTCAGGCTTCATTAATAAAATATTGCCCTGGGCCTGCTATAATTTGTCAGGTACAACACAGAGGGAAAAATGAAGAAGACTTGCTGGCCTAACAAATCTGGAGAAAAACTCCACACCACGGAAGTCCCTTTCTGCATATTTGAGACTGGAAGGAGATTTCCCCAGCTTTTCCAAGGGACCGAAGACCCACCTCTTCAGATCAACTTAAGATGACACCAGAAAGGTCTACCTTCTTCTGCCTCACCAACTTCACCGTCTGTGCTCCTGTATGCATTGCAGTCCTTTCAAATTTCAGAATGTTTTTACCAATGAGCTGTTCGTCAGCATTCCACAGTTTTATACCGCATGACTTAACCATCTTTATTTAACATCTATCAGCTGTCATAAACTAGACTTATTTGTAATCTGACTGTCTAGCTCATCTCTTGATTTATGCCTTTGACTTAGCCACTCCCCGAGTTTGCCTTTTAAGGCAGACCTGGATATATAGCATCTATGGATGTCATGGATAATCATTTTAGCCCCACCCTCTTGCAGAGCACTTCCAGAAGGCTACTAGGTGTGAGTAAGGCTTTTAAAAAATCACCACCTACAAGTAATTTCAGGCACTTCACATTACAGGTCCTATAGGTAACTTTAAGGCATTAACAATAAAATATATTTCCCAAAGGGAGCTTCGTGACAAAGTACAGTAAAATCTCAAAATAGGGCAACAATGTATTTTTGAATAAAGCATAATCCAAAGGGAGTTTCCTGGGGCTGCACAATAAGCAACAAATATCCAAAGCTATCAGAAAGGTTACTTCCGATATAGGCACATTAATATATGATTCAACAGCGAATCGGTCTCCCAATTTTTTTGAAAAGAGAAGAGCATTTGCAGGATTAAATTCCTCTTGGCTAAAACTAGCACTAATGCCTTGCTTGCTATGCTCATCAGCTCTTGCTGTACAAAAAAAACCTCTGGGCGAACACACATAAGGGAAAATAAGTCTAACCAGAGACCAGGTTCCTTGTGATAGATTATATATATATATATATATATCCAACTCCAAACATCCTACAGATTGTGAGACCTGTAATAGATAGCAGCACTCACGGGGGTGGTTTCACAAAGATATTGATTCGAAAACCATCAGCACATCAACAAGACGCGTTTCGGCGCATAGCCTTCGTCAATTGTTTAACAGTTGGCGTGGTGGCCATTGCTCTTATTTCACCATTTCCAGGTTTACTTTCATGGACAGCAACAGAGGACTGACAATTCAAGCTACAAAGCACCGCCATATTGTAACGTGCATTTTTTCAAGCGTTATATAATGCAAAGCTATGGAACAAGGTTAAAAATACCATAACATATTGTATATGATCATGTGTACCCCACAAAAATAGAAACATATGCAAATGCAAATAATCACTGCCCTGGATGGGCATAACCTTTCATGTATAGTCCCATAATGTCCTCAAAACATACGATCTAGCCCTGGATGGGCTTGATTTCGGTCCAATAGTAAACTCCAAACACACAAATGCATTTATGCGCCGATTGAGACCTTTTTTTCCCATACAATATCTAATTCATCAAGTCACATAATCATAAATCATTTCAATAAACATTATTCGATCCAATATTTCATTCTCGACATCATTTGTTTCAATCCATTTCTAAATACACATTATCAAAATAGAAAAGACCATACAGAAGAGGAAAATATAGGGAAAGTATGAAAGCAGAATTAATCTCTTCTTGAAATCACTATCCCAAATATACGGCCAATTCCTCATGCATGTTCAGGCCATTCAGCATTTTGCTTTGCAGATCTATTATATTCCGTGACTCAAGTCGCCTTAATTTCTGTAATCGATCGCCCCCTCTCACACTCACGGGAACACTATCTAAGCACATGTACGACAACAGATCCCTGTTCCATCCATGTGCCTTGTCAAAGTGTCTCGCGACGGGATAGGATTCGTCTACATTCTTGATAGCTCGCATATGTTCCAATATGCGAATTTTGACCGGATGGGTCGTGCTACCAATATACCTCTTCCCGCAGGGGCATGTCAAACAGTAGATGGCATATGGCGTGGTACAGGTCAAGAATTTCTGTATTTTCTTCGGTATAGCTAGGCCCGGAACCTTGTATGTTAGAGTCCGTTTGCTGTATTTACACGCTTTACAGCGACCGCAAGGAAAGAAGCCATTTAAGGTTTTTAGAGAAGGTTTGGTGGGGTGTCCCTCATGGTGACTATGTACCAAGTGGTCCTTCAGTGCCCTAGCTTTACTAAAGGTGACTAACGGGTTGGGTGGCTGGTCACCTCTAATGATATTGTCCGTTAAAAGGATATTCCAATTTTTTTCGCCATATCCTATTAAGTTCACCTGCATTATCCGAGAATGTGGTGATAAACCTAAAAGCACCACTCTCAGTTTCTTTACTTTTGATTTTAAGTAATTTCTCTGTATATTATTCCCCTTGTTTAGAGCTTGAGTCAGTATTCCGTCCTTGTAACCCCTAGCCTTGAACCTAGATATGCTTGGCTTCGTTGCCTTTTGAAATTCTTGCTCACATGAGTTATTTCTTTTAAGTCTTAACAACTCCCCATAAGGAATGCTGCTAACTAACTTTTTGGGATGGTTGCTTGTGGCATACAGTGTCGAGTTGCCTGCGGTCGATTTCCGGAAGAGTTTCGTGTGGATTTTCCCCCCCTCTATGTACACGGTAGGATCCAGATAATTTACCTCTGTGCTGCTTTCTCTCCTGAAAACTTTAGGTTAACTACATTGTTATTTAAAACATCAATATATGTAGCTGCCAACTCAACCGGGCTGTCCATTATAATAATCAAATCGTCTATATAACGATACCACCCCTTGATTCTGCAATTGCATTCTTGATTGGCTTCCGACCAGGCCACCTGCTCCTCCCACTATCCCACGAAAAGATTTGCGAAAGTGAAGAAGCACGCATAAACACACCCCTGCCAGCGATCATTTTATTCGCTTGACACCTCCCTAAGTGGGCGTGGCTTCACATTTGCCTGATTACGCAGAACTTCCTCTCCCAGCCACACTTCTGTAATTGTGATAAAAGTTAGTTCTCTCGGATTCCATGCTCCCTTTCTATAAACACTTCCTTCCAATTGATTCATTATACACATAAATTAACTCTCAGCGTTCAAATATAGCTTATTTCCAGAATATGTGCGAGGCCCTATCACGCCCAAATTGCAGGCACATGACATGTGAAGCAAAGTAAACAAGTGGCATTTGTCTGCTTAGAATAGCGAAAGCACAGTTTACATTTACAAAATCCAGTTCCTTACACTGCAAGCAAACAAAACAGCACAGAAAAGGCAACCCACAACGTAGCCCGAAAGGACTGCGATCTCGAAACCATTAAGATACCAGTCACAACAAGGCGGGCGTCGCCATTTAAAGGCGAATTTGTTTTCCAACACTTCAACTGCAGACAAGAAAAGCAGGAAACTGGAAAGCAGTGATAAAAAAAGGGATTAATGTTTTTATTCATCGCTTTCGGTCATCGGGTCTCCGTGTTTATCAATTTGCATGTGGGAGTAAATTGTATAGTCCAGGTTACTTTGCATTGTGGTACATGTACTCTTATACATACAATAGGATAAACAAAACTGAAAATGCCAAAATGAAAAGACAACTCGGGTACGATAAACTGCTCAGACATAAAGACAGAAACATTCTAGAAGATCAGAAGAGGTGAAGCCCCTCCGTTTGGGAGGGACAGTGGAGTCGTTCAGTAATGGAGTTGGGAGAGACGAGCCCTCGAACTCTTAAGGGCGTGGGTAACTTGTCCAGGCTATGTGATTGTGTGATTTAGAGGGGGAAGAGGAAATCAAAAAGCGTAACGAGAATGCAAGAAAAAATATCAACGTTCGAGCCAGTAAAATAACTCACTTTTGATAGACACAGAAGACAGCGATGCGCCTTCCCTTGCTTCTTAAAGCCAGGCAGAGGCCGGCATTTCCAGCTCTTGCCAGTCAGTCAGCCGCAGCTTCGAGGCCGGCGTTTCTGCTCCCACCTTCGACCGGTCGCAGCCCTCGGAGTCTGAGGCAGCAGCAGTTCCCCTCTGGGGCTGACACGAACCACCACGAGGAGGCGGGAGGAGGGACCCGCACCGTGTCAACATTGACGGCGGGGAGGAGGAAGTGAGTTTAAAATAACACGCATCTGCTATCTGGCGGATTCAAACGCTCTAAACTTTAAGACATGGAAAAAAAATAAAAACACATTTTCTCTTTCTCCAGAATGAGTCTGTCTGTAGTTGTAAGAGCATGTAAGCAACACTGGAAAGCGGACCACACCATGCACACCACCATGTTTCTCCGAGGTCAAGCAGAAATGCCTCGGAGAAACGCCCCCTCCTTTTCTGACTGGGGGCGTGTTTTTCTTTCTCTCCTCTTCCCATTGGCTCGAATGTAAAATTCCAGCCAATGGGAAGAGGAGAGAAGGAAACTAAAAAACACACCCCCGAATCCCCAAAAGACGGGGCTTAAATGGACAGACGCCCCTCCGCTCCAATGGCTGGCCTCCGTTTAGGAAGCCAGCCAATGGAGAAGAGGGGCGGGTTCAAGCCCCACCCTGAGAAACATAAGATCTCGCTGGCGAGACTGCGCAAGCGCAGCCTACGCAGGCCGAGACCTAACCAGGCCTAGATTTCTCTAATTGAATCTGTGGACTCGCATTACTTGTTATGAGATTTTTAGGTCTCGCCTACACAGTGCGCATGCGCTGCGTAGGAGACCTTTAGCCGTCGTTCTGCTCTTTTTCGAAGCACATACTCGTGCTTGTGGCGGCATCCACCTTGCGGGAGCAAGCAGGAGCGCGCTACAAGCACGAGAATGTGCTTCGAAAAAGAGCAGACTGCGCTAGCACGCACACACGCGGGCAATGATTGTTGGTTTTCTCATGCGCGGCTCGACAAACTTTTGTAAGCAGACTGGCATGCCTCGTTTGATCTTGAGCAATGGCGTCCATGCGCCTTTCTTAAAGTGCGGCTTGTCCAAATCCTTTTTTTTAATTATATTGTTTTATGGAGCGCTGCAAGCTGCTCTTGAAATTCATGGCGGCAGCCCGCCTTTCTTTTATTTTGGCCATCTCGCCGCACTGTTTTTTTCAATAATATCTTTTGGAAACAAGCGTGGCACGCTGCGCTTGTTTCATTGTGTGCTTCGGCTTCAGTATCAGCACAGCGCCTGCTTCAGATATGCCGTGCTTTCTATTACAGTATTTTATTACAATGCAAAACAAAGTTACCTGAGTTTTGCCAGGCTTCAACACAAGCAAGTAAAACTTGCTATTAAGGAATTTCCCTGTGCCGCCTCTCCCGCACGTCGCTACCTATTATTTTCAGTGTCTAAAAAATCTTGTGTCACCAGCTTTTCCCCATTAACATCTCTACCACACCAATTCCCTTGGGCAGCCCATGCTTAGTTATCCTCTTTAATGTGGCTCGCCCAAATCCTTTTTTTATTTTAAACTAGCTGTACCGGGCCACGCGTTGCTGTGGCTCAGTCTGGTTAAATGGAAGAGAAATAAAAGAGTAAGCGCACGTTTCTAATATGTTTAATTTCACAATGCTTGTGGGTATACAGTATGTTTTTGTGACTATTGTATGTATGCGTCCCCTGTAGTTGTTGCGCAGCAAGTAAATCGAAAGGGTTTGTTCGGCCTTTTGATTAAAAACACACGCGTATTAGAATCCAACGCTGTGTATATGTAAACACGCGCTAATGTTGCAAAGTGAACCAACTCCTCCCCCCTTCCTCCACCCACTTCGCGGTCTGCCATCCTCACACCAACTCTCCATCCTAATATATGTAGACTATTGTCTCTATGCGTCCTTTCTTAATGTTGCAAAGTGAACCAACTCCTCTCCCTCCCTCCACCCACTTCCCGATTTCTATGCATCCGTTGTATTCGTTGCGCAGCAACCAAATCGATAGGGTCTGTTCAGCCTTTCGATTAAAGTCAAGCGCGTATTCGAATCCCACGTTGTGTATATATAAACACGCACTAATGTTGCAAAGTGAACCAACTCCTCCCCCTCCCTCCACCCACTTCCCGGTCTGCCATCCTGACACCAACTGTCCATCCTAATATATGTAGACTATTGTCTCTATGCGTCCGTTGTAGTTGCAGCAACCCAATCGATAGGGTCTGTTCGGCCTTTCGATTAAAAACACGCGCGTATTGGACACACGCATATTCAAATCTAACGTGCATATATAAACCCGCGCTTAATGGAATCCAACGTTGTGTAAAAATTTCAAAGCAATCGGTGAAGAAATTTCGGAGATTTAAGATTTTGAACAAAAGACCATTGACATTTTTATGTGTCGGGCTTTTGATTAAAAACATTCGCGTATTCGACACGCGCGTATTCGAATCCAACGTTGTGTCAAAATTTCACAGCAATCGGTAAAGAAATACGATTTTGAACAAACGAACATTTACATTTTTATTTATATAGATTATAGATTATATATTTTATGAAGCGCGGAACGCTGCGCTCGATCTTTATGGTGGATGCCTGCCTTTCTTTTATTTTAGCCAACTCAAACAGTTTTTTCAATATAATTTTTTTAACAAACAGAACACTGCGCCTGTTTTGTTGTGTGCCTCGGCGCCAGTATCAGCACGGCGCCTGCTTCAGGGACGGCGTGCTTCATATTTCTATCTTTTATTGCAATGCAAAACAAAGCTGCGTGAGCGCTCGTCGAGCTTGAAAACAAGTCAATAAAATGTACTATTAAGGAAGTTCCCTGTGCGGCCCCCGCACGTCACTGCCTGTAATTTTCAGTGATTTCATATGTTGTGGTATCAGCTCTCCCCCTGTTAACTTCTCTTCCAAAAAAATCCCTTGTGCAGCCCATGCTTAGTAATCCGCATTAACATGAAAGAAGTTACCAGTTTTCGTTTTATACCTTAGATTGAGACAAATTAACATGGATTTCCATTGCATTAATTCAAGCAATTTAACGCAGTAAATGTTGGCATCTTGTGTCTTTACCTTGCCCAGTGAACTAAAAACGACCCGATCTTCTAAAAAACACAATTATTTTTTGTTTTTTAAGTAGGGAACAACACCAATAGCTCTAACTTTCACAAATGCGAGACCTATAGCATTGCAAATGCTTTTTCCAAATGCCACTGAAGGGTGTGTTCTGCTCCTGCCTTACATGGCACTCTCTTGGGCTCCCTCCCTCACTCTAACCTCACTTGTACTTATATTGGCTCTTGCGGGCAAGCACGGCCATCGCCATCCCTGGCACTGACCTCCTTTTGGGACAAGCACAGCTCAGTGCCCGTGCCCACTCCCACCCCCCAGTAACCAGCAAATATTCCATCCCTATATCCATCAGCACCCCAAGTGCCTCCCTTACGCTAGCCTCCCTAGCTGCAGCTATCCCCTAAACTTACTGACAAAAACTCAGACAAAAAACTCCCATACTGATACTGCAGCAGCAGCCTCGTCACCTTCTCTCTAATGATGGACCCTAACTCTCTGACCATCACCTTTACTCTCCAAAGACCCGCACTCTAACTTACAGTACCTAATTGATACTCTTGCAGGCCTTTGCACTGCACCATGCACCCAACCAGTCCGGGGGAACAGACCTCCTAGTACACCTGCCTCCCCTGAAGGCCCCTATTATCACCTTACTTACGAAACAACTGCGCCTTTGTTGCACCGTTACTCACCCTGGGCCCAATTCTGGTGACTGACACAATTCCAATGCAGCTTGATTGAGTTTGCACCTTGCATGAGTTTGTATACACATGTATTATGTGTTAACATAAAGATCGCGACAAAGAGCAGGTGTGAATGAATTATGCTGCCTTTAGTCCGCTAACACCCACAACAGCAATAAGGGAATAAGTATGGATGGAAGTCGATGGGGTGCAGTTCAGGTAAGATGGAGTAAACACAGACACTGGAATAATGTGGGAAAGGATTCTTTAATGAGAGAGGTCCGCACTATCGATACACAACTCTTACCACACCTAACATCCTATAGCTCCTGCCCTCACTAACAAAAGCATAGCAACCAACAATCCAATCTCCCGTAAGTTTGCCCGTAAAACTACTCATCACAAAAGACCTTCGACTCAAACTCTGATGTCCAGAAAACTGCCCTAACATATTCTTCCATTATTATAAATCTGCTACCCAAATTACTAGAATTTGTGAGCGCTTGGCCAATGTAATCACGCTACCAGCGCAGCACCACCTCAGCACTAGCGCAGCAACACCTCAGCACTAACACAGTGCAGTACCACCTAACAACGCAGCACTACCTCAGCATCAGTGCAGCACCACCAACTCAGCGCCATGACAACATCACCACAGTGCCACTCAGCGCCACCACAGCACCACCTCGGCATCACCTAAGCACCATCACAGCATCACTCAGCACCACCTAAGCACCAGAACAGCATCACTGGAGCACCACCAAAGCATCACTCAGCACCACCTCAGCATCACTAAATAACACACCAGTATCACTCAGTACCACCTGAGCACAACCTCCGCACAAGCACACCACCACCATAGCACTACATCAGTTTAACTCCACATGACCTGAGCATCAGTGCAGCACCAGCGCAGCGCCACCTCAGCACCACTTCAGCACCAGCAGAGCACCACCTCAGTACCAGCACAGCATCACCTAACTACCAGTACAGCACTACCCCAGCATAAGTGTAGTAGCACCACCACTTCAGCATCAGCGCAGCACCACCACCTCATCATTATTCAGCGCCACCACACCATCACTAAACAACACCTCAGCACCAGCGCAGAATCTCCTCAGCATCACTCAATACCACCACAGCACCACCTCTGCATAAGCACAGCACCACCTTCGCATTAGTGCACCACCGCCAGCGAAGCACCAACTCACCAAAAGCGCAGCACCACTTCAGCATTAAAGCAGCACCAACGCAGCAGCACCTTAGCACCAGAACAGCACCACCAAAGCATCACTGAGCACCAGCTCCGCACAAGTTCACTACCACCTTAGCACCATGTCAGTATAACTCAGCAACACCTGAGCATCAACACAGCATCACCTCAGCACCAGGACAGACAAACTAGAAGACATTCTATGTTTTTTTTAGTGTCAATCAGTTGTACATAATGTCTACTTGCTTATATATAAGGTGACATAACTGCTATTAAAACTTTACTATAACTTTTCAACATGCTGCGCAAAAGCCATGCTGCTCCACAACATAACTTAAAGACATTGGTAAAGCCAATAGCTCTGGCAAAACACTTATGCATATAACCTGAAAGTATGCATCTCTAACGTTTCGCTCAGAAGATTGATGCATCTGGTGCAGGCCTTTATTTGTGTCCCAGCCAAATTGCTCTGGGTGTTTAGTACAGGCACACGTGCATTCAGTAGGTCGTATCTTGGATTCCAGACGGTGCATCTCAGTGAGTTCATGCAAGCTACACACATTGAAGAGCAGCGTCAGGTGCGCGGTTTTCGGTAAAAATGATCTTGTTAGCGGGGCACCTTATTGGGCAAATACAGCTGCTGAAGTCTGTGTGCAAACTGCGGCCTCGGGATATAATCACAGTAAACTGTATCAATAAGCAAGCTGTCTTGATGCTGTGTAGTCTATGTGCAACATGCAGGTTACGCTTCATGAGCTCAGTCAATCTATGCACCTGCTGCAGAGATCTTGCCGTTTAATTAGAAAAAAAAACAAAAAACGTGCTTCCTGCAGAAGTGTGTGAGTGACCCACAAGGGCCAGATTCAAATCCCATCAATATAGAGGAGGGGGTTACTGCACCTGCCGCAGAAATCTGTGTTCAACTTGCAGGTTACATGGCCGTAATCGGTAAACAGATAGCGCAATAAATGTCACCTGGCGCCGGTACCCGCCGCAAGAGGGTGAACTGCAGATCCTTACTTGAGCTCAGTACTGGGGGCAGAGGAGGAGGGTATTGCAGGTCTGTACTGGGGCCTTGTTTATAGTTATATAGGCTAGGGTGACCAATGTCCGTAAATTTCACGGACAGTCCGAAAATTGGACCTCACGTCCGTTGCCCGTGAGGATCCTTTTTACGGACGCCTTTTGTATGTAATTTTAGGCATTTCAGGAATACAGCTGTTCCCCTGCGAAAGGCCTCAGCCCCCTGATGGGGCCGCCTAGCACGCCTATGAATACAAGAGAAGCCCCACACCGCCCATTGTCATTCTATGTGGGGCTGATTGCCACATACAGAATGACATTGGGTCAGTCTGGGCTGGCACAGCATGTGGTGGCCTCCTCCTGCCACGGTCCACGGCAGGGCATTCGGTCACATGAAGGTGCAAAAACGCCCATGCTGCTGCTACCTGAGAGTCCAGTTAATCGAAGGAAGGCAGTGAAAGAAGTTCAAAGGAAAGGATTATAGTTATAGTATAACAGCCATGGTTGCTGCTTTTTTATTTTATGCAACTAACAGCCATTGACAAAGCCAATCGTTCTGGCTTGTGGTAGGTGTAACGTTACTTGCTCTAGGTGTAACAATATGTAGTGTTTGCCATTGTTCTCATTCTAGTCTTTCTGGAACTCTCTATGTGGGAATTTTCCACATTCCAAATCTGGACGTCCTTGTCCAGCCAGAAGCGTCACATGTAGATTATGTGGTAGGATAAGCCATTTTGCAAAAGTCTGTCAAAGTGTGAGAAAAAACTCTTCTTTGCCTCAATCAAACAAACAGTGGAACAATAATTTTAATCCTACTTCTGTGGCCTATGTCTCCGATTGTAACCAAGATGATTCCAGCATCCAAAACGATTTGAGAGATATGGTTGCTGTCGTTGGCGTCAGTATTGACGATCCTGAGTCTGAATGTGTAGATCCATATACTGACATTGGCATTGGTGATAAAATAGTTTGCTTATTAGTAGACTCAGGGGCCAGGATAACCATGCTTACTCCGGAACTCTTCGAAGAAGTTTGGGGAGATCGTAAATTACTTCCTCCTGACAGGCTTCCTCTTAACTATGAGGGTAGAAAGATTGAACTCAAAGGTTATTTTGAGGAGGAGGGTATTGCAGGTCTGTACTGGGGCCTTGTTTATAGTTATATAGCCTAGGGTGACCAATGTCCGTAAATTTCACGGACAGTCCGAAAATTGGACCTCACGTCCGTTGCCCGTGAGGATCCTTTTTACGGACGCCTTTTGTATGTAATTTTAGGCATTTCAGGAATACAGCTGTTCCCCTGCGAAAGGCCTCAGCCCCCTGATGGGGCCGCCTAGCACGCCTATGAATACAAGAGAAGCCCCACACCGCCCATTGTCATTCTGTGTGGGGCTGATTGCCACATACAGAATGACATTGGGTCAGTCTGGGCTGGCACAGCATGTGGTGGCCTCCTCCTGCCACGGTCCACGGCAGGGCATTCGGTCACATGAAGGTGCAAAACGCCCATGCTGCTGCTACCTGAGAGTCCAGTTAATCGAAGGAAGGCAATGAAAGAAGTTCAAAGGAAAGGATTATAGTTATAGTATAACAGCCATGGTTGCTGCTTTTTTATTTTATGCAACTAACAGCCATTGACAAAGCCAATCGTTCTGGCTTGTGGTAGGTGTAACGTTACTTGCTCTAGGTGTAACATTATGTAGTGTTTGCCATTGTTCTCATTCTAGTCTTTCTGGAACTCTCTATGTGGGAATTTTCCACATTCCAAATCTGGACGTCCTTGTCCAGCCAGAAGCGTCACATGTAGATTATGTGGTAGGATAAGCCATTTTGCAAAAGTCTGTCAAAGTGTGAGAAAAAACTCTTCTTTGCCTCAATCCAACAAACAGTGGAACAATAATTTTAATCCTACTTCTGTGGCCTATGTCTCCGATTGTAACCAAGATGATTCCAGCATCCAAAAAGATTTGAGAGATATGGTTGCTGTCGTTGGCGTCAGTATTGACGATCCTGAGTCTGAATGTGTAGATCCATATACTGACATTGGCATTGGTGATAAAATAGTTTGCTTATTAGTAGACTCAGGGGCCAGGATAACCATGCTTACTCAGGAACTCTTCGAAGAAGTTTGGGGAGATCGTAAATTACTTCCTCCTGACAGGCTTCCTCTTAACTATGAGGGTAGAAAGATTGAACTCAAAGGTTATTTTGAAGATTCTATTGAATTCAGAGGGAGGAACATTTTTGGCAAAGTGTATGTTTCAATCAAAGGCCTAAACATCCTTGGTTGGTTTCATCAAGGTCTGTTTAAGATGGTCCTCCGCCCTGGCACTAAAGATCCCATATCCATTTCTGTTGTACAAACTGATGACCAGCCATCTGCAAGTAGTGTTCCCTCCATTCAGAGTGATGATTTCATTAACACTTTAGTCAAAGATTTTCCTTCCGTTTTTAGTAGTAAATTGGGAGAAGTGAAAGGGTTTCTACACACCATTCGTGTCAAGGACAATGCCATCCCTATTAAACACAAACTGAGAAACGTTCCGTTCAGTGTAAAAGATCAACTTGAGTCTGAGCTATTTGATCTTTGCAGTAAAGGGATAATTGAACCCATTGAGTCCTCCTTATGGCTTTCCCCCTTAGTGGTCGCTAAAAAAAAAAATGGGGAGCTTCGTGTCTGTGTGGATTTGCGCAGTTTAAATAAGAACATCTGGGTGGATTCCTTTCCCCTTCCCAAAATTCCCGATATGTTGTCACTTATTGATGGTTCCAAGTGGTTTAGCAAATTAGATTTGGCATCCGCGTACCACCAGGTGGTACTAGATCCCGCTTCCAGACACTTCACTGCTTTCGTTTCCCCTGTTGGTTCTTTCCAGTATTGCCGTATGCCTTTTGGGTTAGCCTCTGCGGCAGCTGTTTTTCAGAGGATCATGACCAACATCTTGAAAGGTATTAGTGGGGTTGTTGTTTTCCAGGACGATGTGCTTATTCATGGAAAAACCTGTGATACTCATGATGAGATTTTGAGGGAAGTCTTAAGGGCTTTGGGTGATGCTGGTGTTGTTTTAAAAAAGGAAAAATGTGTTTTTAGGGCACCAAAGGTGGAGTACCTCGGTCATGTTTTGTCTGAGAATGGTGTGGAACCTAGACCTGGCCTTGTCAAAGCGATAGTTGATAGTCCCGCACCCAAAGACAAAAATGGTTTAAAGTCATTTATCGGACTTTGTGAATTTTATGCCAGGTTCATACCTAACTATGCTTCCAGAGTACAACCATTGTCCAACATGCTTAAAAGGGAAGTTCCTTTTTTGTGGGACGCTAATTGTGAAAGGGTTTTGTAGGAGAGAGGATAATGTAGTGTTTGCCATTGTTCTCATTCTAGTCTTTCTGGAACTCTCTTCCCTCTCCGTTCTTTCTCTGTTCTCTTTAGTTCTATTTAGAATGTGTTTTGAAACGGTTGTAAAACAGTTATTACCTGGACTTACTGATGAGCTGCTGCGCAGACACCTGCTACAATAAACCTTACCTTTAACCACGACGATTCCGACTGAATCACTACACATTACTTGTTGTATTATATATCTGGATGCAATGACAAACACAAATACCAGTCGGGCGGCACATTATATTAAGCACAGATTTTTTGCTTGTGTGTTTTAAGCCATGTATTTTTATTACATTAAACACCGTTTTGGAGAGACCCCCCCTTGTTTTTACATCCCACTTAAAGCTCTGGAAACAACACCATGTCACAGTCGCCCTACGCCCATGCACTGTGCATCATGCATAACTCATGCCTTACACTTTTTCAGACTGCCTACGTGCAGGGGCATAGGGAACCCTGCCCCAACCCACCCCTTGCTTTAGGAACTACAGCGAGGGTGGAGTTCTTTATGGGTCTCATAATTCATGTGAAAAGGTGAGTGAGTAAGTAAGTGAAGGGATGGGTGGATGGATGGCTGGATAGATGAGTGAAATGAAGGAGGGATGGATGGATGAGTGAAAGGGTGGATGACGGGCAAGCGAATGGGTGGATGGATGAGGGAAATGATGGATGGATTGATGTATTGATAAGTGAAAGGGTGGATTGATGAATTGATAAGTGAAAGGGTGAATGGATGGACAGATGAGTGAAAGGGTGGATGCAAGGCTGGATGAGTGAGTGAAAGGGCGGGTAGATGGACAAAAGGATGGATAGATGAGTGAAGGAGTGAAAGGGTAGATGGATGAGAGACAGGATGGATTGATGAGTGAAATGATGGATGAATGATAGGTTCAATGGATGGATTCATGAGTGGATGAGTAGATGGATGGGTGGATAGATGGAAGGACGGATGGCTAAGTGAAAGGGGAATTGAAAGAGAAAGGGGGATGGGTAAATGGATGACTGAACGGGTGAATGAGTAGAAGGATGAGTGACCGGATGGCTGAATGAGTAAGTGAAAGAATGGCTGGATAGGTAAATGCCTGGTTGGATGAGTGAATGGATGGATGGGTGGAAGAGTGAATGGATGGGTGGAAGAGTGAATGGATGAGTGTACGGATGGATAGGTGGCTTAAGGGATGGATGAGTGAAATGATGGATGGAAGGATACGTGATGGATAGGTTTGTAAATGGATGAATATGGACATGGATGGGCACACAGATAGGACAGAATGAATGGTGAAAGACTGAATGATGGATGAAAGTATGATTACACATTGTAAGCCCCATTATCCTAAGCAACATTTCTTATACACTGACTCACCTTTATATGAGTGATTGTGTCTATATAATAATTGTGTGTTGTAACGCACTCGCACTCCAGCACTCTGCCCCACATACTTGGGATGAGTAGCACTATAGAAGAAATTAAATGCACATGTGAAGATGAGGGGCACCATTGGAGGGTGGTATCAAGGCCAGACTGGCCGGTACTGGCATCAGGCGTTTTCTCTCGAAGCTGGAAAGGTGGGGGCGGTTTTGTTACCACAAAAAGACCTGCACATTTGCTTAAAGCTGCGCGCACACTGACAATCCATGAAGTGCACAATTGTCTCAACCAAATATAAACTTATTTTCACTTGTACTTTATTAGTTGTCTATTTACTTACTTATATACTATTGCGCAAACTTCTCTGATGTGTCTGTAAAACTTACCTTTTGTCCTGAATTTTGACCTGCTGTCCTGAATTTTTGTCCTGAATCTTGACCCTTTGTCCTGAATGTTTACACTCACTGTCCTGAATTTGCACCCATGTCAGCTGGTCACCCTAATATTGCCGTAGAGTGCTGCTATTGAAGTATTTAATAAACAGGACAACCAAAGGACGTAAGAGCTGCGCACCAGCTTAAAGATGGAACAGCTGGAGAGAAGGGGCGCTTGAAGAGGCGGGGGCAGTGAGGAGGAACAGGCCTTCAGCCATAAGGGAGGGAGATGAGGGGGAAATGAAGGGAGAGGCGATGGGATGGATGAAGGAGGGACAAGGGAGATGAAGAGGAAGACTTGGGCGAGCAAGGGGTGGGGGTGGTATGGGTGGGGGTGGAAGGAAGGGAGGCAAATAGCAGAGGCGGGGGAGAGCAAAGGATTAAGGGAATGAGCAAAGGAGTGAGGGAAAGGGGTTACACGAGAAGTGAGAAATCTACGGAAATGAGTGAATAGATAGAGAGTGAGGCAGAATGGATTGACGAAGCGTCCCTTTCCCTGACAGCAACAGACCTGGTTGTCTCCTCTGTGACCTGCTTCCAGGTTTTATGTTAGAATATTGTTCGAAAACACAACAGCAGAATCGTGCAAATGAAAATGAAGATACAATATTCTGGCCAACTGGCCTTGTTGGGGCTAAGACACCCTGTGTCCAAATGTCAGGGCGCGCTGCCATGCAGCGCCAGTCCAAGCACAAGACTAAACGTAGCAGCTGCCCACAAATTGCTGGGCAGCTGGGAATCATCAGAAAACTGCGACAGGGCCCTCACTGACCCTTAGGCGCCAACTGCGCCCACTGCTGGAGCCACACAGGCTCTGGGCATGTCACGTGCCCCCAACGTTGGTGCCACACAGGCTCTAAAACAAATAGGCCCCATGGAGCCCTGAGGCTCTGAAAACAACGGAGCCCCCTAGAGCCTCACTGGGCTCTAAACATACCACTTGCAGGCAGGAGGGGGCGGGCACCGGCAATGTGCCCCGGCGCCCCCTCTAACTAAAAATGGCCCCCAGAGCCGTCTTAGGGCTCTACAACAACCAAACAACTACTGGCCAATCGTGGGAGCCGCGGGGCTCGGTAAAGAATTATGCCCCTCGTTGGAGCCTTGCAGGGCTCAAAAGAAATGTCACGGAGCCTCTCTGGGCTCTAAACTGCAAATGCCCAAGAGCCTCTCCCGGGCTCTGCCTCACAAGTGCCACCACCGGCAACACGACATCCGCCCGGAGTTTCCCGCCTACCCCCCCAGCCCTTCAACACTCACCGGGCTGGTCGGGGGCGGCTCCGCTTCACTCGCGGCTTCCTCTCCTGATGCGGGCTTTCCGGTCAGCGTCTCCTCCTCGTGCTGCAGGGCTCCCTCAGCTCACGGGAGCCCTGTCGCCCGCCGCCATGCTTCTTCTTCTCTCTTCGACGTGCAGTGGGGCGGGCACCGGCAATGTGCCCCGTGCCCCCTCCCCCCTCCGCTACTTCTCAGCTCCTCCGGGGCTCCCTCAGCACAGGGGAGCCACGCGACAGGCCGCAACACCCCGGGCACATATCCCGTCTCCCTCCATTGCATGGGAGACCGGCCACGAGAAGCACGAAGGATTCCCCCGGGCAGCGGAAGTTGCCTCCATGAGGCCCCGCCCACGTCTTCCCTGAACTTGCCTGACTTCCTGTGGGGGCGGCCAATGGCAGCGCGGCCCCGCAGACGAGCCCCCAGGCTCCGGGTCGCGCTGCTGAGAGCAGGGGAGATTTTTCCTCGATAAATTACGGGGGAAGGACAATGCCGGGTGGGCACCAGCCATTACAAATAAAGCGCTTCCAGCGCTAGTTTGAGAAGAATAAAGCGCTCCCAGGCGCTAGGGATGAAAAGAGAAGCGTTCCCAGCACTTAAGGGCAAATAAAGCGCTCCCCAAGCGCTATAAGCAAAATAAAGCGCTCCTAAGCGCTATTGACCAGCAAAGTCCTCCAGGGGATAGGAAGAAGGTCCACAGGATCCCAGGGCAAAGCAAAGTCCTTCAGGAGTCCAGGGGCTGGGCAGGGCCCAGGGTTTCCCCTGGGCCCAAGCAGCAGCACGCCCCTGGCAGATTCAAGTTAGCAACAAGAACATTTTGGAAGGGGACACAGCCCCTTCTTATACAGAGAAAAGACTTTGAAGTCTTTGTGCAGGCAGTGTGAGAACCAGCTAGAACTGGTTATAGGGAAGTCCTTTCAGTATCGGGGACAGAGGTGACAGTCGCCCAGCGGGGAGGTGGAGCCAGCATTGTGGCAGGCATGCACAGCCTCATTTACTCCTAGGTGCTATCTCCTCCCACTTCCTTGGCAGCAGATGCAGCCTTCCATCCACGGGCTGACTCAGACAACCTCCTGGGGGCTCTCCAGCCCCTGTCATCCTCAAACCAGACAGTCAATCCACAAGCAGGCCCAGGCACTCCTGGGCCAGGCTCACCAGCCAATCACACGCCAGGCACAAATTACACAAATATGCCAACTTCTAAAAGTGGCACTTCTAGACTAGACACAATCATGCCGCATACACCATTACGCAGCATTCAATCTCACGAGTTTGCCCATATCAAACTCGACCCTGCACTCCCCACACATCAGGAACTACCATGGGCATACATATTCCCCATGCATTCCTATGGGAGGGCAGGTCACTCACCACACATACACAGAGAGCACACGCACTTTACACTGTACCACAGTGAAAAAGTACGCAGAGGCCTAAAATCACCAACCCAGGTTCCAGAAACAGGCTAGGAAAAAGCAAAAAGTTTCGGGGTGAACGTGCCAAAAAGGGCCAGGTCCAACACAACCCCCATCCAGCCAAAACGCAGGGTAGACCAATCACTCCACTGATGGGCTTCCTTGCTTTGGGCGACAAAACACGGACACGGGCCCGCACGGCAGGGACACCCTCCGGTTTTTCGCCACTCTGAACCCACATAGATTTCCCTCAACAAGAACTCTCTGACCCAACTAGGATACCCCACTGGTACACACTAGTCATCCACAGCCAGGACCAGGCCCTAGGCCATCCAAATATCACAGGTCCTAACCACTTCACAGAGTGGGGGGCAGTAACCCCTGGCACACAATAGCCACTCGCCACTCTCCCTCTCAGGGTAGCTACAACTACCACTGATCCAACAACCTAGGGTCCACACCCCCAGGCTGACCAGAGGTCACGGGCAAGAATGCCCCACCCTACCTCTACTTCTGGGGTTCCCGCACCCTCACAGGGAAGCACTCACCAGAACACAACTCTGACACCAGATCAGGACCTCACTCCATCACTAGTTTACCACCTGGAAACTATTCCACTTCTGAGGTATAAAGCACCCAGCACAGTTCCTCTTCAAACGGGTGGGGGGGACACAGCACACAGCAAAGTCCCCTTTCCTTCACCTTAGTGGAAACAACAAACTGCAGGTGAGCCCCAGATCACAGAGCAAGGGCAGCCCCCTCGGTCTCTTCAGCTGATCCACTTTGGTAGAGATTCCTCTTGACCTGGAAGCTTTCTAATCTCCCAACCTAGGATCTAAACCCTCAGGTTGCACCGGGGTCAGAAGTACACGGTCCCTCTGCACCCCCTTCCAGAGTTCTGCACCCTCCCACCTTGGAGTGGTAGCCCTGGAAGCCAAACACCAGGACCGCCGGAGTTCTGGTTACAGACACTCCCCGTCCTCTAGACACAGGAAAATCCTCCTCAAATGACCTGTAAGTACAGCCTAGGCCCCTGACCTGGCGCTCCCTTGGGGAACCCTCCAGGCCCTGAGACAGGGTTTCGGGCCAACGTGGGACACACCGTCCCACACTCACTCCGCCTCCACTGAGACAGGACGTGAGCCCCTACACCCCTACCATCCTACTGGGACCTAGCTGGGCTACACATGAACCTCTTCCCCTTCACAGGATCATCAGATACACAAGCCTCTACTTTTAGAATCACTCCCTAATGTCTCTGCAAGACATCTAGCACACCGCCAGACATCCACCTTCTTGTCCAGTGCCTCTGCAGGACCTCCTGCACACCAACAGAGGTACACCTCCCGTGCAAGCTCCTTTAAAAAAACTCACACCAACTCCTCCAGTTCAACACACCACTCATCCACACACTCCCCCTCCAGACTGGTGAGACAGTTCCTCACTGCCCCGGACTCTCAACCTGTACCCCTCTTACTGAGCACCATGCACCATACTCTGGGAACTGGGAATGGGACTTCACGCACTGGACACATTTAAGCTGCCACCACTGGATCCTACCATACTGGGGAATCCAGATACACACACTACACTCAGGGGACAACCACCCTCCTGAGCTAGCCATTTCTCCTCCACACTCCCTCTCTTCCATCTACCCACACAGGGACAGGAACAGGGATTGGGCACTGGACCCAGCAAGGGATTCCTAATCTATGGGAACCTCCCCCTCTACTGGCGTCCCGCCCTGTCATTTCCTCTCATCTGCCACTAAACATAAAGCGCAGGAACACCATCTGAAAATGACACTCTTGAGGAAAAACAAAACCAAAAACAATAATCCCAAACATGTGACTATCTGAAAAAATGCAGAGTTTTGTAATGTAGCCAGTTGTCGCTGTGGCACTGCGCAAACACAAGTCCAAATCCGCACCGCTGACCAAAAATGTTAGAACTGGCTATTTCTGGTAGGCTAAGGCTGACGCCAAAGCCAGGCAGAAACCACCATTCTAGTCAGGGCAAGGGAGTCACACGCCAAGATAACCCCTGCTCACCCCCTTGGTAGCTTGGCACGAGCAGTAAGGCTAAACTCGGAGGCAATGTGTAAAGCATTTGCGCCAGCACACAAAAGCAACAACATCCTAGGCACACCGCAAAAGGAACTCCACACAAGGTTATATGAAAATAACTTTTGTATTGTCAAAACACATCAGATAAAAATCACACATGTACATTGTGCCAACTGGCATGGGCAATATTCACAAGGGATTATGTACAGGATTGGGCCACATGGACCACTGTCAGAATCAACACTTTTAGAAATTAGAATAAGTATAGCACAAAATAACAGTTGTATATCACATCCAGTAACTACTGGGAACAGGTAAGTACCACCTACGCAACCCTAAACACCTTAGGAGAATGTCACGCAGGGGACCAGGACCTCACTAGGACCACCTGTACTGGAAAGAACAACCACCTAAGAATAAAATACTTTTAGGGGTATCAGCAAGAACACATTACACATGATGCATCAAAACACATTCAGAGGTGCAGGGAAGGAAAAACACATGATGCCTAAAACATTCAGAGGTGTACGGACAACCACCTAAGTATCACACAGCGTTTAGGGGTCTAGGAAAGAACACATTACCCATGATGCATAAATATACATTCAGAGGACTAGTAAAGGGAAACACACGATGCATAAACCTACACATTCAGCGGTGTTAAGAACAAAGGCACATGATGCATCACAAACACATTCAGAGGTGCAGTGCTAGGAGACACATGACGCCTAAAACATTCAGAGGTGCAGCGCAGGGAAAGAAAGACACTTGATGCATAAAAACATTCAGAGGTGCCCCACCACAACTCAATAGCGCAAAAACACACAGTAGGCAATTACCATCCTAAAAATAGCAGGTAACCACATTGCGCAAAACTTACATAAGCCACCACCTGTGGCAGTCCCTAGGCCAACTGGCCTTGTTGGGGCTAAGACACCCTGTGTCCAAATGTCAGGGCGCGCTGCCATGCAGCGCCAGTCCAAGCACAAGCCTAAACGTAGCAGCTGCCCACAAATTGCTGGGCAGCTGGGAATCATCAGAAAACTGCGACAGGGCCCTCACTGACCCTTAGGCGCCAACTGCGCCCACTGCTGGAGCCACACAGGCTCTGGGCATGTCACGTGCCCCCAACGTTGGAGCCACACAGGCTCTAAAACAAATAGCCCCATGGAGCCCTCAGGCTCTGAAAACAACGGAGCCCCCTAGAGCCTCACTGGGCTCTAAATATACCACTTCCAGGCAGGAGGGGGCGGGCACCGGCAATGTGCCCCGGCGCCCCCTCTAACTAAAAATGGCCCCCAGAGGCGTCTTAGGGCTCTACAACAACCAAACAACTACTGGCCATCGTGGGAGCCACGGGGCTCGGTAAAGAATTATGCCCCTCGTTGGAGCCTTGCAGGGCTCAAAAGAAATGTCACGGAGCCTCTCTGGGCACTAAACTGCAAATGCCCAAGAGCCTATCCCGGGCTCTGCCTCACAAGTGCCACCACCGGCAACACGACATCCGCCCGGAGTTTCCCGCCTACCCCCCCCAGCCCTTCAACACTCACCAGGCTGGTCGGGGGCGGCTCCGCTTCACTCGCGGCTTCCTCTCCTGATGCGGGCTTTCCGGTCAGCGTCTCCTCCTCGTGCTGCAGGGCTCCCTCAGCTCATGGGAGCACTGTCGCCCGCCGCCATTCTTCTTCTTCTCTCTTCGACGTGCGGTGGGGGCGGGCACCGGCAATGTGAACCCGTGCCCCCTCCGCTACTCCTCAGCTCCTCCGGGGCTCCCTCAGCACAGGGGAGCCCCGCGACAGGCCGCAACACCCCGGGCACATATCCGGTCTCCCTCCATTGCATGGGAGACTGGCCACGAGAAGCACGAAGGATTCCCCCGGGCAGGGGGAAGCGAAAGTTGCCTCCATGAGGCCCCGCCCACGTCTTCCCTGAACTTGCCTGACTTCCTGTGGGGGCGGCCAATGGCAGCGCGGCCCCGCAGACGAGCCCCCAGGCTCTGGGTCGCGCTGCTGAGAGCAGGGGAGATTTTTCCTCCATAAATTACGGGGGAAGGACAATGCCGGGTGGGCACCGGCCATTACAAATAAAGCGCTTCCAACGCTAGTTTGAGAAGAATAAAGCACTCCCAGGCGCTAGGGATGAAAAGAGAAGCGTTCCCAGCACTTAAGGGCAAATAAAGCGCTCCCCAAGCGCTATAAGCAAAATAAAGCGCTCCTAAGCGATATTGACCAGCAAAGTCCTCCAGGGGATAGGAAGGTCCACAGGATCCCAGGGCAAAGCAAAGTCCTTCAGGAGTCCAGGGGCTGGGCAGGGCCCAGGGATTTCCCTGGGCCCAAGCAGCAGCACGCCCCTGGCAGATTCAAGTTAGCAACAAGAACATTTTGGAAGGGGACACAGCCCCTTCTTATACAGAGAAAAGTCTTTGAAGTCTTTGTGCAGGCAGTGTGAGAACCAGCTAGAACTGGTTATAGGGAATTCCTTTCAGTATCAGGGACAGAGTTGACAGTCGCCCAGCGGGGAGCTGGAGCCAGCATGGTGGCAGGCAGGCACAGCCTCATTCACTCCCAGGTGCTATCTCCTCCCACTTCCTTGGCAGCAGATGCAGCCTTTCATCCACGGGCTGACTCAGACAACCTCCTGGGGGCTCTCCAGCCCCTGTCATCCTCAAACCAGACAGTCAATCCACAAGCAGGCCCAGGCACTCCTGGGCCAGGCTCACCAGCCAATCACACGCCAGGCACAAATTACACAAATATGCCAACTTCTAAAAGTGGCACTTCTAGACTAGACACAATCATGCCGCATACACCATTACGCAGCATTCAATCTCACGAGTTCGCCCATATCAAACTCGACCCTGCACTCCCCACACATCAGGAACTACCATGGGCATACATATTCCCCATGCATTCCTATGGGAGGGCAGGTCACTCACCACACATACACAGAGAGCACACGCACTTTACACTGTACCACAGTGAAAAAGTGCGCAGAGGCCTAAAATCACCAACCCAGGTTCCAGAAACAGGCTAGGAAAAAGCAAAAAGTTTCGGGGTGAACCTGCCAGAAAGGGCCAGGTCCAACAGGGGCCTTCTCACATAACATGGCCAAATGACATGACACACAATCCCACTCCACATAATTCCAATACTCTCAAAAACACATAGTACCACTGCGCACAATGCCACATAATTACACTACACAAATCCATTCCACACCACACAATTCCATGCCACAACTAACAATTCCAATACACACCACATATATCCACTCCACTCCATAACACACAGATAAGGGAAATTTATATTTAGGTCTATAGCTCTAACTCGCTCTATTTTTTTAACACCCAAACACACAGATCTAGAGCTTAGCTCCTACCTCTTTATTTTTTTTCATCACCAAAAATGCAAAGCTATCCGCACAGTTCCACACCACACAATTCAACACCACCCTTTTCCAATCCACACCATATAATTCGACACCAAATCACATAATACAACTCAACAGCAAGATTACACAACAAACCACAGACATACAATTCACATCAAACACTTCCACGCTGTGCAACAAAATTCAATAGCACACCACATAATTAAACTCCACTACATACCACTCCACAACAGAAAATACTATTCCACATAATTACACACCATAACACACAATACCACTCCACATAATTCGAGTACACTCAATACAACATCATTACTATCCATATAATTTCACTCACACCATGCCCCATAATTACAATATACAAAGCCACCCCACACAATTCCACAACTAACTAATCCAATCCAACCCATATAATTCCACTACACACCACATTCACACACTCCATAACACATAAGTAAAAGACATTGCCATTAGTTCTAACTCCAACAAATGCGAGACCTATTGCATTCCCAATAGCAGGAAGATTTTTTCAGATTTCCATGCAAAAAGGTGATGGAGAAAAGTATGTTTGTTGACACATGCACACAAAGCAGAAAGATAAGAATACATGGGGTGCATCTAATATGATCAAAATACTTTATTTCCATGTGCGCAAGACTGCAGGTATTTCTTAAGATTGCTAGAGCAGTGTTTACCAAACTGGTGGGTCTCAAAAGTCTAAGCAGTACATAAAGATCATTTAAATTCTGTATTTATCTTCTCACATTTGCTGCACTTCAAGGAAGAGGTCAAATGTCAGGCTATGCCTTATGATAAAGTGCTATTTTTTTACCATGAGAATTGGTGTTTACAATCTGTCACTTTGCAGTCAGAGAAAGAAAAGTAAACTGAATTATAGGACTATCTTATATGGGTACAAGTGTGTGAAAAGAAAGACTATAGGGGGTCATTTTTTGTAACAAAACAAAATGTAAATGAACTGTACCAAATTGACACTCTACACATTACCAAATAAATACACCCAACATAAAACCACGTGTAACTAAGACAGACAAAGATAAAGACAAGGAAAAAACAAATGCGCAACAGGATACGCTAACAAACCTGCAAGGAGTGAGTGGCAGAGGCGACCATGTAAGCGCAAAAGGGAGTGGAAATGATGTACCCCCGGGATTACAACAGCGGGGACCTGGCGCCATACGGAAAGTAATACCCCCGGTTCAAAAGGGGAAGAGAGTCGAGAGAACAGAAAAAACGGGGAAAACTGAGAAGGCAGAGGTGCGTCTAAAACCAGTTACAGTGCCAGCGCCAGCAGAAAGAAATGATCGTCCCCGGCTTGGGCAAGATTCGGGTCACCCCACCGAAGACACTGCTACAAACGCAAGACAGGGCTCAACCAAAGGGAAAGAAGCGGCACTAAGGCAGCCTACCTTGATAGAAGCGTTTACCCCCAGGAGAAGCTCCCAGCCGGACACGGAGCTAACCGCGAGCCGAGCCGTCCTCGAGGACGCAACAGCAGACGCTCCCGGCGCGGAGGCAGCGGTCGCTAGGCCACCCCGAGACTCGGCAGAAACTCTCACCAGTAGCTGCGGCGGAGGCGGAGGCGGAGGTAACACTGAAGCCGCGGCTCTTAAGGTAAAGCAGAGCAACAACAGCGGAGTGAAGGAGACCAAAGGGCCGAGTAATAACTCTTTAACATCAGACACAGGCGGGGGGCCATACAGACCCGGGGCAGCGGGAAGTGCAGACATGATGGAGGCGCTAATTCAATTAGAAGCTGAAATGAGCAGCAAAAGAGATAAAGAAATAAACAATGAGGCCAGCAAAACCAACATAGCAGGAAAAAGTGTTTCACTGACTGTAGAAAAAACCTTGGGTTTGGAGAAAAAAGAGGGAGCCTCATTAGAAGGGGAATGCTTCTACTCAGTAAATGAAGAAACTGATACTACCCAGTCAAGCGATGTCACGTCAGAAGAGGGGGAGGTAGAAGGAGAAACAAGCTCTGGTTCAAGCTTATCAATGAAAGAAACCACGCAGAAAAAGAGAAGGGTAAAGGGTAGAAGGCATGGAGGAGTATTGGAATCACCCTCGGCAGGAGGGAAGAAGTTAGACTGGGACTATTCTGCAACATCGCAGATCTACCTAGAGGAAGGCAATTCTCAGTCTTTAGGCAATACCCCCATGCCAGTGCATTATCAGGCCCCCTTTGACATGATATGCTCCACGCTCAAACAGATGCAAGGAGAAGCAAGGATAGAAAGCCGAAGGGCTAGGCAAGCCACAAAAAAGATCCAGAATACCCTCAGGAAGGTTAACAAGCTTTATGAAGGTGTCGTCGAGAGAGTGACTGAGGTCGAGGAGCGAACTGGGAAGCTAGAGGATGATGTCAGGGGGTGGCAGGACTTTAAACTGGAGCAGGAAAAATTGACGTGTGATCTGCAATGGAAGCTGGAGGACTTCGAAAACCGCCAGAGGCGGAATAACATTCGTATTTTGGGTGTGGCGGAAGGAGCGGAGAGGGATGACATCATGCACTTTGTTGTTAACTTGCTAAGAGGAGCTTTCCCCGAATCACAGTGGGAGTGGGAAAGAGAGATTCAACGAGCCCACAGATTTCCCTTTACCATCAGAAAAGGTTGAGGGGGCGAGAGGCAGGCAGCTCAACATGCATTGCCTAGGGCTATCTTGATTTATGTTGGGAATTACCTGCTCAGGGAGGAAATAATGGACAAGGCCAGACCTGACAAGAAAAGATCCTTTGAGGGAATCACCTTCTTTGCCAGGCCAGACTTCTGCCACGTGACAGTGGAGAGAAGATGGAGACTTAGGCAGCTTATTAAACCCTTCCAGGCCCTAGGCTCTGAGGCGTTTCTATTATTTCCTGCAAGGCTAAAAGTGGTTATAAGGGGCAGAACAAATATCTTCTTGTCCGAGATTAAGGCTCAACAATTCTTGGAGGAGATCAAGTCACAGAAAGGGGGCTGAGAAATATAGAACTGTTAAACTCCAGGGAGTTGGAAGGAGTACATGCGGGGGGTAAGCATGGTTAGAGGAAGATGCTAGACCTTGATATACCGTTGTTTGAATTATTGTTAAGGGGGCAGCACACGCAAAATAGCGAAATACACAAGTGGAAGACATAGAGGGGGGGACATACATTCTACAGGGTGATGGGTGAAGGGGGGAGAGAGGAGCGATCCCCACAAGCTATTGCGGCTACACATAGGTCTCATGGACCTATTTGCCAGTAAAGGGGGGGAGGGAGCCAGAGGGGGGGTAGGGTGGGAGCAGGGGAAATGGGGGGTAAAAAGAGGGTTAAAAACGCAAAAAAAAGTGAGGGAGGATGTAAGAAGCAGCACAGGAAAGCACATTTCAGAACGCAGGGAATTCACATTTTTCAGTATGTACTAGCCAGAAGGATGAGGATACACGATAACTATTGGATTCATTATCAAAGCAAAGTGTTAGATTGGATAGGGTATGCAGAGTTGGGCAAAACTTATGATATATTTTAATGACTTGTAGGATTGCAACTATTAACATCTGCGGTCTCAACGACTCGGGGGAAAAGATTGAGAGTGGCGGCACTACTTAGGACTCTTAAGTTGGATTTGGTTTGCCTCCAAGAAACGCATGTTGAAGCTTCCAAGGGTTATCTTATGGACCAATTAGGGTTCTCTGTACTGGCAAATACTAAGCAAGGGACGAGGCATAGAGGGGTGGCGGTACTAGGAAGACCCACTGACTTAGAGGTAATAAGGAAATCGGAGGATCAATGGGGAAGGTGGGTAATATTGGAAATAAAATTTAAGGGAGAAAAATGTACCATAGTTTCTGTGTATGGTTCGACAGAAGATGATCCTGATCTTTTCCAATTTTTAGATACTGAGTTGGCACTATGGCCCGAGCCAATCATATGCTGTGGAGACTTTAATATTCATGATCCCAGTAGCTCATTTGTACAGACGGGGAGGGTATATGCAGGGAGAAAAAAGAGAACCCATAGGGCACTGTCAGATATGGTGTCAAATAATTCCTTAGTGGATCCATGGGTTAAGCTGAACCCAGGTATTGATGGAAGTACATTCTACTCGGCCCCCCACAAAGTACTTGTTAGACTGGACTATTTCTTGATCTCATCCCCCTTGTTATCAGAGGCACAAATAGAAAAACAACCTCGAATTGTTTCGGATCATAGTCCTCTGATTCTAACCATTAGATTGGGCCAGGCACGGCAAAAAGTTATGCAGTGGACATTCGATAGAGCCCTTTTGAAGGATGAAGGCTATAGGGCTTACACGACAGAATGGATTAGGGCCTACTGGGAAATTAATAAAGGTACGGCCCCTGTGGGAGTGGTGTGGGATGCCTTTAAGGCTGGGGCACGGGGTGAGACAATGAGTTATGTGTTTTCAACCCAGAAAAGGACACGACTTAAAATCAACGAAGTGTATCAAAAGCTGATAAGAGTTGAGGAGAAATTGGCGCAGGATTTAAAAAACAGGGCACCAATAGAAGAACACCTGCTAAAAATAGTGGCTCTTAGGGCGGAGGCGGCGGAAAGTATCTCAAAAAAAGCAGCAGAGAACTATCTAACTAAGAGGGAAGCCGCTTACGAGTTTAGCGAGAAGGTAGGCCACTTACTAGCAGTACGCACCAGACAGAGACTAGCAGCATCAGACATTGTGGAGATTATGGATGAGAATGGAATTATGGTCACTGAAACAACTGAAGTAAGGGAAGTGTTTAGGCAGTTTTACGAAGAATTATATACTAGAGGTAGTGTAGGAACAGCTAGTGAGGTTGGAAGTTATTTAAGTGATATTATCCTTCCGGGGGTATCTGAGGAAGAAAAGGTTAGGTTGGACTCCCCTTTCACTCTGGAGGAATTTCTTACAGCATTAAGCATGTTACCTTCGGGTAAAGCAGCTGGCCCAGACCAGCTCCCGGCGGAGTTTTATAAAGTATTTTATCAAGCTGTGGGAATTGAAATGTTTAATGTCATGCTGGAGGCGCAGAAGGGGGATAAGATACCTGAGTCATGGGGGGAAGCAGATATCATTGTTATCTTAAAAAAAGGGAAAAATTCGACACTCCCAGGGTCATATAGGCCTATTACACTAATGAATGCAGATACTAAGGTGTATTCCAAGATTTTAGCAACAAGATTGGCAGAGGTAATAGAGGGATTAGTAAGCCATACTCAGCATGGGTTTATCCCTGGAAAAGGCACTACGCAGCATATTAGACAGGTGATTACAACTTTTGACGCAGCGGATGTCCTGGGGGACTCCATCGCCGCACTTTTTTGGGATGCCGAAAAGGCGTTTGATAGAGTCTCCTGGGAATACTTATGGCAAATACTAAAATGGAATGGATTGGGGAATAGTTTTATAACCGCAATGCAGACTCTCTACAAGAATCCGTCAGGAAGGTTTAGAGTTAATAGAGGTAAATCGGCAGCAGTTAGGATTGAGAGAGGGACTAGACAGGGCTACCCATCCTCCCCATTACTATTCGCTCTCTATCTGGACCCATTGATAAGGAAAATGGAAAGCAATGAAAGGATTCCTCCAATAAGGTTGAATGGATGTGAGGTAAAGACTCTCGCCTATGCCGACGATGTGGCTATTTTAACACCCAATCCCAGCATGGCCATAGGGGAAATCGAGTCCGAAGCACAAAGATTTGGGCAAATATCTGGGTACAGTCTAAATAGTTCCAAAACTCAAATAGTATGTAACTAACATATTGTGTTCAATGATCAAAGAGTTGTGGACTCAGCGGTATATCTGGGGGTTGCGATCACAGCTAATTTAGACTCGTTGGTACAGAATAATCTAGCGCCCCTGATGTCAAAGGTTAAGTCGGATCTGGATCGAATGAACAATCTGCATTTGTCTTTAGTGGGTTGCACTAACGTTATAAAAATGTTAATATTGCCAACATTTTTGTACTTTTATAGGACAATACCGTTATTTTTTTAGATAAAATGGTTTAAAGATCTTGAAAAAATGCTGAACAGATTTATTTGGGCCCATGGTAAGACCCGTAGGGCATACCGCTTTATGTCTCTGCCTAGAGAGAGGGGAGGTTGGAGATTTCAGATTATACTACTGGGCATCTGCACTGCAATATATGCGGGGATTGATAGGTGGGGGCGGCCTAGACGCTAGAACAGCAAATGATTCATCCAGGATATACTCTATTGTGTTGGGACCGGAGGTAGAGAATTCCTTTTTCAAATGTATTGACTTCGCATACTTTAAAAGAACTAGATTCAAGACAGTTGAAGCCGCAATTAAGATTTGGAATGCAGTAATGAAGAGAATTGGATTGGGCCGATATAATTGGTATACAAGGATGTATAAAAATGTGTCCCTCCCAACGCAGATTTTTGGTGATAGTACAATGGCGGGCTGGATGGAGAAGGGGATAGTACAGATTGGGGATGTGAGGAATACGGAGGGGGTGTTCCAATTTACAGACCTAATAACCAGATTCGGATTAGATAGGAGGGATCTTTTTAAATTTTTCCAGTTAAGAAGTTTTCTGGGGAATAAGCAGGGTGGGAGCGTAGGGTTTACTAAGGTAGAAATACTGGAGAAAATAAGGTTAGGGGGAGACTGTTCTATACGGTGTTTTTACGCAAACTTGCTAGCAGGGAAACCAGATGATATGGACAAGTACAGTGAAAAGTGGGCAGACAAGCTGGAAGGCGAGGTTACTTGGTTTAAAGAGTCACTGGAATTAGGGCAAACTCTCCTCTGTTCAGCACCACTGCTATCACAGCAGTATAAAACCCTTTACTCATTGCACTTCACCCCTGCAAAGATAGCAAAATGGGGGGGTAGCGTAGGCATTACATGTCCAAGATGTAGTTCCCTTGATGCAGACTTAATACACTTATTTGCTGTATGCCCGCAGATACAAACAGTGATAAAAGACATAGAGAAGTTTTTTGATGCAACCCTGAATATCCAGATTACCTTAAAACCACCAGAAATATTGCTAGGGATAGTCACAGATACTAATGTTAATCAGAGGGAGTTTATTTTTGTCGCAATGGCAGTTTTTAGGCTATGTATAGCCAGGGCTTGGCTGGACAAAACCCCCCCAGCAATGCAAGTTTGGCTGTCTAATCTTTTATCAACTTATAATTTGGAAAAAAATATCTACGTCCGGAAAGGTAGAAAAGGGAGGAGATTAGGGTTAAGGATATGGGACCCCATTATAAGATGGAGAGAGGGCTTGGGATTGAGGGATTAGGCTAGGAAAGTTTGGATGAATATATGTGACATTTGCTGTATTAATTTGTGTTGATATTAATTTATTGTAATATGTAGGATGCTTTGATGAATTTTGTGTATGATGTAATACGCTATATGAATTTAAATGTAACTTTGGAGAATGTACAATGAAATGTGCGAACTGTGCAATGGTGAAAATAAAAAAATATTTAAAAAAAAAAAAAAGAATTTTGAAAATTGTCTGTAAATACCATCAGGTCTAGAGCCACCTTTTTGGTCCATTCATGATGTTTAAAGGGCGTTATTAAGCTATAATTTCTGAGATTACTTGCTAGGGGCTCAATGTAAAGATTAAAAAGTAGCGGTGACAGCGGGCATCCTTGTCTTGTTCCTCTTTGAATTTCAATGTTTTCAGGGACGTTCCCATTGATTAGTATCTTAGCTCTTGGTTTTTTATATATTTCCTTCACCATGCGACTAAAGCTCTCCCCTAGGTTGTATTTGCTAATGGCTTTGTTCAAGAATGTCCAATTGACTCTGTCAAATGCTTTGGCAGCATCGAAGGTGATTATTGTTAACCGCATGCGCGCTAGCGGAATTCTGCTCCTGTGCTGAGTTTTTTAAAACCGCACTTTACATGACGAGCTGGGCTCGTCATGAGCGTGCGAGGAGGCTACCTCATGACGAGCCCAGCTCGTCATGAGCGTCGAAGGGGTTAAAGGTGTTTTTTCACAAGTGGCTATATCTATTGCAGAAAAGAGTTCACGGGTTATCTCTTGTATTTGTCTTCCCTTCATGAAGCCCTTTTGGTCTGAGTTGATCAGTCTTGTCATTACAGTTGCTAACCTCTTTGCCATGATCTGCATGAAGATTTTATAGTCGCAGTTCAGCAAAGAGATAGGTCTGTATGATTCACAGATTAGCGGGCTTTTCCCTGGTTTTAAGATGATGCTAATGGTTGCATCATTCCAGGAGTCAGGGGTTTTATCATGACCCTTGTAGATTATATTTAGTAACTCTGTTATTGGTGGAGCCAGGGTCTCTCTCAGGTTTACATAGAACTCGTTGGGTAGGGCGTCCGGGCCGGCCGCTTTCCCTTTTTTCTGTCCTCTAATCACATCTCTTACTTCTTCCAGTGTAATTTCCTCGTTCAGTTTTTCCTCTTCTGGTAAGGATGGGAGTGGCTGGAGATCTAGATAGTTTCTAATCTGTTCCTCAGTAGGGTTTATGTCCTCATTGTATAGGTTGGAGAAGAGGTTTACGAACTCCTGCATTATTATAGTATCCTCAGAGCTTGGTTCTATTTGGTTGTGTTGTTGGATGCTGGATATTTTGTTTCTGGTTTGATCTGTCTTCATTTTCCACACCAGCATTTTGCCGCATCCTTCTATATATTCATGGTTCGATAGTTTACTGGCTTCCCATTTTCTCCTCACTTTATTCTCAAGGAGGTCAACTAGTTTCCCTTTTAAATCTTGCCTCTCCTTTTCTAATACTTCTTTGATGCCTGGGTTGTTCTCAGTTGCTATTTGTGAGTCGAGTAATGTTATATCTTTTTCCATGTCTCCTATTTCCTGCTTCATAACTTTGGACCTGTAGGCTCCCATACTTAACAGCTTTCCCCTGATTACTGCCTTGTATGTATCCCAGGTGACTTGTTTTGAAGTGCCAATTTTGTTGTCCTCGAAGAAAATGACTGTCACAACCCTGAGTTCTTCTGTTAATTGTGGGTCTAGCAATATTGTGCGATCGACCGTCCATCTGGGTTGTGTGTTGTTATTTGTCATTTGTAGTGTTAGTTGAACTGCTGAATGGTCGGACAAGTGGGCTGGCAGATGCTCTATGCTCCTAACATTACTTAGTAGACTTCTATTTACTAAGAAAAAGTCAATTCTTGATTTGTGTCCTAATTTGTTGTTGTGAAAGGTAAAGGGCTGTCTTTTGTCGCCCTTTTCCTTCCACATATCCATCAGGTCCAGGTCCTTTTTGTAGTTGCCCAACCACTTCCTCATTTTGGGTAAATTTGCTTGTCTTCCTGGGGGGGATCAATCTATTTTAGGATCTAGTATTATATTGTAGTCGCCCCCTATTATTATTGGGGAGGTTGTTAATAGAAGTTCTGTACAGAGTTTTTGTAGGGGGGTTGGGTCGTCAGAGTTTGGACCGTAATAGCCTACTACAGTGAGAAAATTGTCGGATATTCTTATTTTAGTTATAGCCCATCTTCCTTTGTTGTCTACTACCTTGTGTTCGATCTTGACTTTGAGTGATTTAAAAAAAATTATTACTATGCCTTTGATATTGCAGTCTTGGTTAGTACAGACATAGGTATCGACCCAGCTTAGGTTTTTCATTATTTGGTCCCATTCCGCACTTAGGAGGTGCGTCTCCTGTAGTATGATTATCTCACTATCAACTTCCTTAAGATATTCACGGATCCTCCACCTTCTATTAGCTGTTCTAAGTCCATTAACGTTCCAAGAGAGTACTTTACATTTTTTGGAGTTTGTCAACATTTTCTTATGTTATGTTGGGGAGTGCATGCCCTAATTCATGTTTACAGGTCCCGTATGCTCCTTTTGATTCAATAATTGAGGATATTTTTTCTTTTTTTCCCCCTAGTTTGCTCCCCACGCGTGTTCTCTTTTTATTTTGTATTTGTGATTTTTTGTGAGATTCATCGTTACCCACCCTGAGGAAGCCTCTCTTCTTCTTTTTGGGCGGTATTGTTCGCCCTCTTTGAGCTCCACGTTTCGCCTAATTCGCGAGTTTCACCTTTCTTATTTTATGTTGCGGTCCGCAGTTGATCCTTAATTTGTTCTAAAAGAGTTTCGACCTCTCTGGGGTCCCTGATATTATGCATTTTGTTTCTCCACATGATCCTCAGGGCTGCAGGGAATTTCATTTGAACTGTGGTTCCAAGGGACTTTAGTTCTTGCATGTATTGCCCCAATTCCCACTGCCTGTCCTGGGTGGCTTTGGACATGTCTGAGCGAATTCTGAAAGACCAGTTGTCCTTATTAAAGGTGCCCTTTCTTAAGGCTTCACTTAAGATTCTTTCCTTCAAGGTGTAAGTTTTAAAATTGATTAAAATCTTCCTTGGTGTCTTCCTCTCTTTGTTTTTGCTGAAGGGGTCGCGATGAACTCTCTGTATGTCTTCTGCCAGATTAGCTTCCTTGGCCCAAGGGAAATACTCTTCCAGGAGTGAAACAGTGACATTTTTTATGTCCGTCCCTTCCAAATTCTCCGGAACGTTCAAAACCCTCAAATTGTTCCTTCTCGCTTGATTTTCTAGTGATTCGAGTTTCTCTCTTATGCTTCTGTCACTGTCTCTTAAAGATCTAATCTCCTTTTGGTTAGTTTCCACTTTTTTATTGAGAGCCTCTACCACTAATTCGACCGCTGTCACTCTTTCTCCTAGTGCATTTAATTTGTGATACCTCCTGAATCTTACTTTGGTTAGCTTCTGAAACTGCAAATTTTTCTCTCATTTCTCCCAGCATTTTATCCATAAACTTCTCCATGAGCATCTCCGTTTGACTTAGGGCGTGGTGGTCTTCCCTTAAGTTACCTGCTGGTTGTTCAGCGGATTTTGCCATAGTGGGGCCTCCTGGTACCACAGCTTGTGGGCCTGTGTGAGTAGCTATCTCTCTCTCTTTGCTCATGGCCCGGATTTTAGCTTCTGGTGTTATGGCGTTAGGTTTCACTCCAGTGGGGGAGTTTATTTTTAGGATAAAGCCTGCGTTGAGAATTGCAGACTTGTTCTTATCTTGCAGAGCGGGGTGATCACCCTTCGCTTGGACCTGCTGCTGGACTTTGAAGAAGGATCTCAAGGAGGGGGTCACTCTGATTTTTTTCTCTGTCTGGTCTTTTACTGGGTCTTTCCCTTTTGCTGCTGTTTTGCCCTTTGTTTTTGGTGCTCTGGGTTAAAGTCCCCTTTTGGCTTCCTTTTTGTGCTAGGGGCCACGCTTTGTTTTACGGGGGGAGGAAACGCTGTTTGGAAAACTGCCTATTCCTAAGGCAGTAACTAGATCTTGTCCTGCTGCTGTCTTCAAGTTCTGCTAGAGGTGCGATTCGTATTGAGGGGATTTTAGTCTCCCCACCTCCCCTAGCCTCCAAACTTGCGTGCGGGGCTACACCTTCTGCCTCTATTCCACCCTCTACTCCTGCCTCCTTAGCAGCACTAACTTGCTCCCTCCACAGCCCAGGAGCAAGTCTAGCGTGGCAACACCCTCCCCTCCACTCTCCCCAAGTACCTTGTTCATGGGCGTATGTGCAGTCCTCAGATCAGGCCCGGGTGAACTGAAAAGCCTTTGCCTCCCTCTCTCTTACAGCAAAACGCAGCAATCGGCCAACTTCCATCTCCACCAGTTTAGGAAGATCCAACGTCTTCTCTCTACCAGTCAATTAGGATCTGCAGCTCACACTCTGGTCATTTAGAGAATAGTCACAGAAAAAATGCCATTCTAGCAGGTCTTCTCACATCGACTATGGCTCTCCTCAAAGTGGTCTTTCAATATACAGCTAGGCTCATTGCTGAGAAAAAAAGATTTGAAAAGATTTCCCTGGTTTTGAATGAACTTCGCAAGCTACTACCGGAGGTGCAAGCCAAGTAAAACAAAACAAAAACAAATAAAATCAGTGGCAATACCTTCAAAGCATTACATTTCAATAGATCAACTTCCCTCTCTAACCTCCTCACACCATCTGGAGGCAAAAGACATTAAAAAAGATTTCAGTAACACTGAAAACTCCAAAATAAAAATCTTTGCTTCACTGGTGCGAGGGGAGTTTCTGGAATTATTTGCCTCTATACCGGACAGGCCCATTAAATCTTAACATTCAATAAGGGCTTAAAAAATTACTTATTCAAGTCTAACCTCAGTAGATAGAAGCTACGCACCGCAACGGTCTACTAGTAGCAATTGTCATCCTCGCCGCATGTTGGGAAAATCTGGCATCTCTGCTTCCAGCCATGTTCTCTTTGTTCACTTTTTTCTTTATTGACAGTTCTCTCCGTTTTCCACCTGTCTTCTGCTTTTGTTGCCATTTCCCCGTCCCCTGATCCCCTCCCTTCCTTACCCCCTTATTTTTGAGGTCATGTAAGTTACATGTGGCTCTGTTTACCGCGCTTCAATTCCTGTCATGCTGATAAAGCTCTGCATAAAAACTTTAAATACATAAATAGGGCACTGCCCATGGACTTTGGGCATGGACTTTTTTTTTTTTTTACAGAGTTTTATATATCGCGAACTTGACCCGAATCGGGTATCAGAGCGCTTTACATAGGACCAGTTAAGTTAAATTAGAACACACATTCATTTGTGCTAGGCAGGGGGAGATTAAGTGATTTGCCTAGAATCACAGGAGTGGAGTATTATGTAGTGATGCTGGTTAGGCTTTACTATGCAATGCTCTCACAATATCCCAAAGTTGGTCCTTGGATTCACAGTAATAAATCCTTAGCTCAGTCCTGGTAGTGTGGCAAACAGCAGTCAGGCATTACTAGAGGAACATGTGTTAAGCATATCAGAGTACCAACATGGACGATAAATAATTGACATGACTCAAAGGAAATATGACAACAATTTATAAAGATAATATGAGCTTAAGTGGACACCTAATGAACTCTGAACCACAGTGCTATTACATAAGGACCACATGATACTTGTGAATATGAGACCTACACTAACAAATGTTTTCCTATGTACATGTGTATATATCTATATGTCTGTACTTATACATTCTGCATTGTTACAGCCTAATTATGTGGATAGGCTCTAGCTTTCATGGCTACTTACATTCTCAGCAATAGTAACTTTACTAACCTTAAATTTTTATTATTAATTTTTATTTTTATTTTTACACTTTCCTTTACTAAAGTAGGTATAAAACCAATATATACTGTAACTTCAACCATTGAGTATTCACCAGCTCCATTCGTTAAAAACGTTTACCCTTATAACTAACAATTATGTAGTACTGAGGGTACAATAACTGTACCAATAAAGTTTTGTAAATTTAAACATCTTTGAAGGGAGTATACCTTTTCTGTACCAAAGCGCAGACATTAGACACCAAGCCCGCGTTATGCCACGATTTTACACAAAATGAATTTGACCTTCCATTCAACTCGCTTTATACTGACCGTCCTACAATCCATTCAAGAGAAAGATTCCACTACTGGATTAATCGCGGACAATTTGTAGTCGTATTTACGAACTACAAAAGCCAAAACTGACTGTGCATGCGTGTCCTAATATAATCTTTGCTCATGCGCACATCTTAACCAGGAAGTAGGACATCCCGGCGTCGCGTACTGCGGACGCGATACGCCTTTGGACTGAGACCCCCTAATGCTGCCCCCGTCAAGGGAAGTTTAGGTAAGTGTCATGGTCCTTACCTGTGAACACGCGAGAGTGACATCTGACTGCAATCTGCAGTAGATAGACGCACAGCCTCTCTAAAATTCACCCTTGTGTTTTCTCTAGTGCCTGGAGGACTTTGACTCCGCCATAGCGTGAGAGCTTAATCTGAACGAACAAGGTAACATCACGCTAGATATAATTATTGTAAGTTTAGAAGCCTTGCCGGTATATTGCTCCTGCTAAAGGTTTCTGTTACTAAATGCCCCTCTAATTTATTAATTTTTTCAGTTGCAACTGCGAATTTGAGCTGCTCCCTTGTGAACACAGTGAAAATACAGGGCAGCCTTCTATCGATCTGCTACAAGTATGTTCATGAGAGTGTCTCTTTTACCCTATAGAATTTCTTTAAATAACATAGCTGATGGCTGTATTTACCCTGGGAATCCTTTAATGTTACAGAATTCCTACAATTAATGTAAAGAGTCATGAAGTAATATGACTACAAGTCAGGAATACACTCTGAGTAAGCGATTTGGTTCTTTCTCCCTGATTTGTCTAAACAGCTATTATTTAAAAAGCTGCGCCATTGTAAAAACTTTGTCGTATATGAAAATAAATCGTTTATCTAAGCGCGTAATACACAGGTGTTTTCAAACCCCTGAATTAGTGTATACTATTGTGCATGAATTTTTTTCCATGCCACTGGGAGCACACACAAAACCACTTAGTCATAATGCGGCATATAGGGATCTTTCCTAATATTATTTACCTTATTACAGTCTCAGGAAGCTCCTTTCTGTCCTGATGATGATCTAGATTTATATAGATCGAAACGTCGTCGACTAAAACAAGAAAAACTATCCCTGTTTTATTGTATATATTTATGTGGATCTATCTTGTTGTTATGTGATGTCTTGTTTCACTTTGGTCACTAATGTCACGTCCTGCACACTGTCACTTATGTGAGCACCTGAAACTTTATCTATGAAAAACTTTTTCTATGAAAAACTAAAGTCATGAATAAATGAATATTGAATGAATTCCCTATATATTTAGCTCCTTAGCGTGTAATTACTAAACGCTTCAATTTTTTTTGATGGGATCCTGTTGGACATTTGTCGAACCATTGTTTGTTTATATACATTTGTTAATCCCAGGTTCAATTAATGGGGTACCCTTGTTCCTAAAACTAACCATTTATAAAGATAAAGCATATTTGTATATTAATTTAGGCACTAAAACAAGTACAATCAGATACACTTTGCAACAAACAATACCCAACGCGTTTCGGAGTTTCTTCACTCCATGGTCACGGGTTAGTTCAATGTGTCAACAACAAAACAAAGCTTTATTTCGATTGTGTTTTCAGATACATAGAACCGGAGTTATGGAGTTTAGAAAAAATAATAAATCAGAGCAATTCACTACAGTACAAGTTTACCATTGCGGTCAATGGGAAAAACCACTAGTGACAATCAGTCATTTTGAGTCGAAATTCCATGACACCCACGGGGGAATTAGGTGATTCGGGTCCCAGGACCAAGCCACAACTCAGTTACATTTTACCTTTCCCTAGAGGCCTGTGTGCAGAGTTGTCCTTGCTTTCCTTGGTACTGAAGCAAGAGAAGCGGGAGAGCTGGGTTTAACGCTGAGACGGTGCTGGGGAGGAAACTAATGCAAAAGTTTAGTTGAAGGTGCTACAGGATTCCCTCTTGTTGCAGCGTAGATTAAACATGGTGGTAACCGGACTGGTCACCAACAAACCTTGGGGGTGGTAAAGACTGGTAGATGATACTCCGACGTCCGGAGGAAAAAGGTAGCAGCCTGAAACTTGCTGGAGGTCAGGACTATGTTTTACAAAGTGCACTGGATGATCTACTTTTGGGCAATCCTACGGAGGGGCCGATGGCCAGAGAGTCTTTGGTTCCGGGAGTATATTTTCACCTGTAGGCTGCAGGGGACTAGTGCCACTAAGTCAAGGCAGTCTGGAGTTGCCTTTGGCACTCAAAGGGGTCCCTCTGTCTGGGGGAGATGGTCCTTGGTCCAGGATACGTCGCAGTCGTGCAGTTGCAGGGTGCTTGCCACAGGTTATCGTGCCTTTGCTTTGTGCAGGTCCTGAAGCCGCAGACTTGGGTCTCTTCTTTGTCCTTGGTTACAAGTCTTCACTCATCTTAGTTTCTGGTGGCAGAGGTGCCCCTTAAATCCTAGCTTTTGGGGTGTATGGGGTGTGAGTGCAAGTGGCCAAAGGGCCGCTAGCCCCAGCGGCTACTCCACCGCTTATGTGACCATATCGGGGAGGGTCACCTTTTCTACCCAGAGCCCTCTATTCTGCCACTTCCAAAAATGGCAGAAACCTTCCTCGGCTGTACAGACCAGGTAGCCCACCTTAGGGGGCGCGGCTATCCTTCTAGGGGGTGTACACCTTCAGACAAATTTTCTTGTCTGCCTGGGGGCAAATGGGCCTGAGGGCAGGGGGTGGCATCCTCCTTAGGAGGTAAGCCTGAGTGCATATCAGAGACGGTACATGCTTTGAAGTTCACCATGTTGATGTGCCTATTCACTAGCCATCCTGTCAGGGAGGGAGGTGCTACCTCCTTCCCAGTCAAACCTTTGTTTTCTGACCTCCTGCCAAGCAGTATGAACACTCCCAGGAGTCAGAGTCCCATCTTGGAGGTTTCAGCTGCAGGCTGCCAGCCAGGGCACAGGAAAGGTTGGGGCAACAAGGTGGGCAACATTTAAGGTAGCCAATGGGTGCATGCCACATCAACCCTGACATCAGAATCATGTCAGGGGTGAGAGGGAACGTTGTTTGATACAAAACATGACCATATTCGGCATTAGCATAATAGAACTGGCAACATTGGGGGTGCCCGGGTGCCAGTCCATATTATCCTACGGACCACTGATAGTAATCCTTAATGGAAAGTGGATATTATTGGGACATATAAACTTGCACTTATGTATCTATACCTTTAATATAATGCACCTTGCCTTTTGGGTGACTGGCATATATTAAAGATAGTGCTTTTACCTTGCCACTCATGTTGAGGGCAAAGTTGAGTTGGAGCAGTTTGCACTGTTCCTGCAGTCTGACATCTGTTTACTTGGGCCACAAACAGTGCTTCAGACCTGGTGACCCCGTTAACTCCCATGACCTGGGTACCCTTGGTACCATTTACTAAGGACTGATTAGGAGGTCCTTGCCAATTGGGAGTACCAATTTGCTTGCATTGTGTTTTAGGGAGACAGCACTGGTACCTGGCCAGTGTACTGCAGTGAACTTTCAGTCATAACCTTCTGCACTGGGTCAAAAAGGTGTGGACGTGATCATACAAAAAGGGCACTTTCCTACCCCACCCTCATTAGATATTCTGCTACAAGATGCGTTTCTTAGTGGATTTCCCGGAACCAAATCTTTTGCACTGAAGTGTGTACCACCCTGCTCCTATATGTAATACATGGTTGCCATATCTGTATTTTAGGACACCAGCATGGACAAGCATTGTGGGCTGGGTGGGTGGCCATAAGCTACAGGCAGTTGATGTGTCAATATAAACCACACTAACCCCAGCGGATCACCAGAGGAGAGACCCAGAGGCACAGGGCGCTAGTAGCTGGCCAGCCTCCAGCACAAAATGTTCAACACAAATGGGGCCACTCCCAGGAAAGTGACCAAAGGTGCTCAGAAAAAAGTTGTGAGTGTGAACATCTCACAAAAAGTGAAGGACTGGCCTCACACATCACCTGGTGTCATGCTTCATCATCGGCAGTCCTCGCCCTATAAAAACTCGGTTTGATAGAGGGCAGGATACACCTGACGACAGTGAAGCACTTGTAAACTAAGTGGGGGCCCGTGATCTGGGTTCGAGTCTTGGTAACGACGCCAAAAACCTCTTGTGATTCTGGGCAAATCACTTAATCTCCCCGTGCCTAAAATGAATGTGTGTCCTCATGTAACGTAACTGGTGATATGTAAAGCGCTCTGATACCTGATTCGGTTCGGGTCTAGTTTGCGCTATATAAAACCATGCAAAAAAAAAAAGTTTAATTTTAATAAGGTAGGCGACTGTATAGTATTAAAAAGGTGGACGTGACATGGGGAAATGTTTTGTCCCCTCACCGTAGTGAATAGGGTCAACATGTTTCTGCCTGGTGTCCCTTGGCATGGCATTCATCAGGACCTGTATCAAGCTAGCTCCGTTCTTACCAACTTCGTGGTGAGAAGGTTCCACTGGGTGGAGTGACCTTTGTCACTCTCCACTTCAGAGGCTCACAATCAGCCTGTAAGAAAAAGGAAAAAATACAAGAGAACCATAAACAGTAGGCTCGGTCACTTAACTTCATTCAGGACCACAATCACAAGAATTACCGTGCGTGGCTATATGTGTGTGACAAGTGACAATCATCTATGCACACACGATAAAAATGAGAGGTGTACTCTCTCATACCTTACCCAATAGCCTCAACCTACGTGCTACATGGGAGAAGGAATGGAGGGAAGGCCCCTTTAGTCAGACTCTGTAGGGTTAGAAAACAAATAACAAAAGTAGCCATGGTAAATATATACATCAAATATATATGAAGAAGGTCTGCTTGTTGTAGCAAGCATAACTGCATTTACACCACACTTCCCATGCACACCCTTACTGCATCAAAGTGCGCCTTCCGCCGTAGCACCTAACTGTGTCCGCCTCTCCTCCCCGACGATAACTAAACTGGGAGAGGGCAGGTTTTAAATAGTACTCCTAATTGAAATAGTGGCGGGAAAACGCAGTGATTGTTATTAATTGCCTCCATGGTCGTAGGATCCGCTGTCCTAATGAGCGCCAGTACGAGGATATGCCTGTTGTGGTGAGGAAAAATGAGGAGGAGTAAGGAGGAGGGAAGAGTGAGGAGGAAATAAGAATGACTGCTCGTTACTCAAGAGAAAGCCATTGCTGACCGAGCCTCAATACCCATGAACACCAAGTTGTCACTCACTTGAGAAATGATGAGCGCTGTGCCGTGTCAAATAATCATGACTCCCCAATGGCGGTTCTTTTTCTTCAGCTCTTAATGCAAAGATAGAGGTGGCAATGAGAGGACCTGTTGAGAAATTAAAACAGATCTAATGTAATGAACAATACCTTCAGTAGTGACAATACACAAAAAGTGAACTTGAAACATGCTGTCAGGAAAGAAGAGTGCACTACATCACAAATTACTGTGCCACACCTACATTTCAAGATTTTATCCCAGGAGAAAATTGTTAGGCAAGGCTACTTATTCCCACCACATTATTCTTTTTAGAATGGAAAGTCTCCTGCATGGCTTTCGAAAGAATGCTATCCTGTCCGATGTTGTTTGCTGTTATCCAATGGGGCTGATGTACAAAGCACAGGGCTGTAAAATAGCTGCGAAGCTGTGCATCAATTTGTTTGTGACTCGAGGCTTCAGTTTGCAATGCAAAGATAAATCTAAGGTTGTATATGACTCAGGTGACTCTGTTTTAAGTGTTATTCCACTTTATGTAACTTGTGACATCCCTAACAAAAGATCAAAACAATAAATATATGAGAAAGTTCTATGCTGTCAATCACATCAGTGTGGGAAATACTGCTTAAGAAAATATAGAATCAAATCTAAATATTACTCAAAATATTGCTTTGGATTCTCTAGACCAATTCTACACATAGAAAGAGTCAACAATTTAATATCATCTGTTAGTGTTCTGTGGTGACTTCCCAGTAACCACATATCTATCATAAAAGAACACAAGTATCACAGCGGATCAATGACTACAACCCTTTAATTCTACATATGTGGGATGCTAACATGGATATACATCTTGTTACTGATAACGCTACAGAGGTTGCACATTATGTAACTTCCTTCATTACAACAGGGAAAAAACAGATATTAAGGGGAGTATGGGAAGATAGATATGGTGAGCAAACCTTCGCAACATCATTTACAGATTTAGCCTACAAACGCTATCTTAACATAAGGTCAGTACCTATGAAGCATGGGGCTGTTGCGTAAGTTCTTCAAGCTTATATGGTAAATCACGTGTAATCGTGTGGCTTAGCTTAGGCTTAGACATCACAACAACGATTTCTGAAAACCTTACCCAAAACTAAATACCCTGAACATTTTGATCCCACGAACAAAGACATCATGAAAACACATAAGTTGGGACACATACTACCCAAAGAGAAGACCATTATTTGAACAACTATCCTTCTATGAAGTTGCTCAGTTCTTCACATATAGAAATAATGTGGCACAATATAGCAACACTGGAAAATTCTGAGTTGAAGGTACTAATGGTTGCCTAATATGCCATGGCAAACCTACTCTTACTAATTATTGTAAACTAAAGGGTGACACAAGAAAAAAAAAAGAATTCCACTACTTAGCACTTCTTCAACTATTCAACTATTCAACTGTGGCGCAAAGTGAAAGAACTTAGAGGTCCATTTCAGGCCTATGAAGATGCATTTAAAGTTTATAAAATTGACATTGCATTGGCTGAATTTCAGACATACTTACAAATGTTGGATGAAGAAATAGAAGGAGGGAAAAATAGAAGGAGAGAAAAATATAAATGTAGATACTCATCTACTAATAATACTTCACTTCCAGGACTCCTGGCCCTCTTGGACAACCAGTTATTGAAACTAAACCTGCGATTGCCATGGGCCAGGTTAAAAATGCAATGGACCAAGCGAAAAAAGATGCGGATAATTTAGACTACTGCTTATGTGCAGAAAGTTATGTGCTCTAATTTATCTTGTGTAGTTACTGCTCCTACTGGTTTAGCTGCACATCAAAGGGATGACCTTACATAGTCTGCTCTTTCTACCTCTGGAGCAGGATAACAAAGTAGAATACTTCCGATTAAATAATGATACATGCCAAGAACTTGGTAGAGACCTTAAAAAATTAAAAATTTTGATAATAGATAAAGTGAGCATGGATTCCAACTTAATGTTGGCGTTGGTCATCTGCATGTTCATACCAACGGTATCCCACCTGCTTCCTCTTCAACTTAGCCCAAGGGGAGCTTTCTAAATCATTGCCCAACAGAAAATCAACAGGCATGGGTGGCCTCACAGCTACTTGAAGAGTACCAGAGACCCCCCCACTCAGAGGGAACTTGAGCCACCTTGCAATGGCTCTCTGTGTTGTCAGCGGCAACAACTGGGAAGAATGCATGAGGGACTACCTGCTCTTCAGACGCCAAGTGACACTTGACAGCTGTCACGCTGGCTCCGGTGTCTCTCAGAGCCTCCACTCTATGGCCATTGATGGTCACCCACTGCCTGTATTTCTTAGTGTTATCAGGCAGCTGAGTTTTAGGGACCATCTCAAAGTCTCCTAATGAGACAAGGGACATTTCTGCGGGACCCCACCCACCTTGGGCACCCATCTCCTCCCCACCCAGGGCTACACTGGCCATCTGACGGGGTGGTGCAGTGGTGGCACATACGGTCCCTTCTGGGGACACTGGGGATCATACCAACGGTGTCCCACCGGCTCACACTGAAAGCAGGTAACAGGCCCCCTATGAACAGGTTTACCTGTCGGGGGTCCTGACTTCTTCTCAGGGGGAGGCTGGGAACCCTTAGCCTGGTTCCCTTGGGGATTACTTTGGGGACCTTTTTGGAACTCCCTCTTTTTACCCTTGTCCCCCCCACTCTTCTGCTGGGGGCCCTGCCCACCTTTAGTAGAGTCTCCCACAATACCCTTGTTGACCCTGGTACTGCCCCAGCGGTCCGCCTCCTCAGCAAGCTTTCTAGGGTTAGTCCACTTGCTATCAATAAGGTGCTGGCCTAGCTCTGGAAAACAATTAGCAGATAAGTGCTCCCTGGCAATCAAATCATAGAGAGCTTGAAAATTATCCACATTGCTACCCCTCACCCAACCATCCATAGCTCTGCAAAAGAAAGACACATACTCTACCAAAGTGGTACCCTCCAATTTCTTACAATTCCTGAACCTCTGTCTATAGAGTTCTGGAGTCACACCATACCTTGTCATCAGTGCTTCTTTCATGTAATTATAAGACATCCTATGCTCACTGGGTAGGTCTAAAAAGTATCCCTCCCCTGAGTCAGAACGCGGCCCCACAACCCCGCTCCCCAATCCTTCTCAGGGACCCGGTGGGCCAGCATTGCTATCTCATAGGCTGCAAACCACTGCCCAATATCTTCACCTTTGTGAAAATCTTTGATGACATCCTTGGGAATATGTACTCTGCCTTCTGAAGGCACAGATGGTGTGCTGCCACCATAGGGATTGATTTCTAAGCCCTTGGCCTTGATCTCTAACTCCCTCAACATCTTCTCATGCTCCTTTCATTCTCTTTCCAAAGACAACCTGTTATTCTCGGTTTCCCTCTGACCCTCCGTCTTAAGCTTAGCCAACTCAAGCTTGAGTGCCCTATTTCTCTCCCTGTCCTCCAGCTGTCTGGGGGACAGGTCTTCGGAAGAGATGCGGCTACCAGGTGGGGACAGCACCAATCCCCTGGCTGGAAACACTGGCCTATCTATTTGCCCATCTGCATCCCCAACTGGCTCCACCACAAGATCAGGTACATTTCTGGCTTCTACCCAGGCCCTCAGCGCCTTTTGGTAGTCTTCTTTTTTAGAAATGCCTGGTGTAGCAACTTTCAATTTCTTGCAGAGATAATTGAGCTTTTTCACAGTGTAGGTTTCTAACCTCTCTTCTTCAAAACCAAGATACATAGATGCAACAGATGCTGCCATCCTCATGGTAGTAAGAATTGGGAGTCTTCAGGAAAAATAACAGTTCCAAGGAAAAAGGATTCTATCAAACAAAAAGTATGTGGTCGCGTTTGGTCTGCACTCACTAGCAGTGTACACCAATCACTGTATATGAAACACAAATGCAAGGTCCAAATCTTCACTGCTGACCACCAGTGTTAGTTGGCAATGGTATTCACCTTTGTCCAAATACGGACCCTTACTTCTAAGTCAGGATAAGGAGATTCCACTCCTTAATAACCCCTGCTCACCCCCTTGGTAGCTTGGCACGAGCAGACAGGCTTATCCCAGAGGCAGTGTGTTAAGCATTTGTGAATATGTTTAGTAAAGATTACGGGGCCCCTGCCTTATTGGATAAACCCTAGCAAGGAATGACATATTTTTGTAAACAATTGAACAGCACCGGGTTCTGTGCATGTATATCAAAACAAACTAACAACACGTTGAACACATAGTTATATATTATACGGACAAGATAGATTATTGGAAAAATATTTTCTTTTTATTAAATATCTTTTCTCAACTTTTTTTATAAAAATTCTTTTTACATCTGGTTTTATCTTGACTCTAATTCTCAACCTTATAGGTATTATTTGTCATTATTCAGTTTTCATTCCATATTATATATACAACAAACATCACTTGGATAGATACAAATTCTAAATTACAGTCACATTGTTAATATACAGAATTGATTATATCCAATCCCAACGCGTTTCTTCGACAGCCTTCGTCAGGAATTCTGTATAGACGTCATTTAATAACTATGGAACAAGAAAATACATACATTAATTATCTATGAAGTGACAACGTGTTGCTTGTACAATTTCACCTATTGTAGGGGGGACAACTAGAACACAGGATGGAGAGAGCTATTATGGATCCAACCTTCTTTACTTACAAGAGATTATTAATTTTCAATATCCTTTTTCTCATAGTGCAAAACTCCTAAACATTATATTTACAACTATTTACAAATCATATATACATATCTTCAATATATACATTTTTATACAATTTTATACACATTACATTGCTTTACTAAAAATATCATCTAAAATCATAAACTTCAATATTTCTACTACATGGCTCAACGCTACCTGACAACCTGTCTGGGTCTCTAAAGAGGGAATGTTTATCTGCCTGAGTGGTTTACAGGTCAATCTGTGTGACAAATATAACATGGTTAAGTGTAGATGTCCATGCCATAACAACTGACATCTTGGGTCTGCACGAATCCATGTGGAGATATGGGTCAAGCATGGGATTAACTATCTACTTATATCCGAGCAAAGGTCATGCGATTATGTACCTATATTTAAAGGATCCTAGTTAGTGAGTTCCTAGTCTACTTTCTATTTTCATCCCATAGTTTAAGGAAAGGCGTACTATTAGTTTAAGTGACTGTGTGCCGCTTGGTATCCTAGTTTGTTAGTTATCTGTGTCTAAATATCTATCCATGTGATGATTTGTTGTATATATAATATGGAATGAAAACTGAATAATGACAAATAATCCCTATAAGGTTGAAAATGTGTCAAGATAAAACCAGATGTAAAATTAATTTTTATAAAAAAAAGTTGAGAAAAGATATTTATAAAGAAAGAATCTAATAAAAAGAAAATATTTTTCCAATAATCTATCTTGTCCGTATAATATATAACTATGTGTTCAACGTGTTGTTAGTTTGTTTTGATATACATGCACAGAACCCGGTGCTGTTCAATTGTTTACAAAAATATGTTATTCCTTGCTAGCGTTTATCCAATAAGGCAGGGGCCCGTAATCTTTACTAAACACATGTAACTCGCGGCTGGTCAGTGAGGGGTTAGGTCATATACTTATCATATGGGAATAGTTTCCTATGTTAAACATTTCCATTTAGTAGGGACATAGAATTCAGTTGAGGGGAAGCTATTCATAACGGTTACCAATTAGTAGGATATTTTTAACATATTTAAAATTTGCACTATATTGTTTCACGTTTTATATTAGTTGTAAGAAACCTTTTTCACACAAATTTGTCATGGCCAAGTTACCCACTTTTTGGTTCTCAGATGAACAATTTTCCAGTATGGTGGGTAGTTCAGTAACTTTTGGGGAATGTACCACAGCGGGACAGGACAAGAATGAGGATGTAAATACCCTTTTGGCATTAAGAAAAAAATTGAAACATATAGAACTACATGGTCATTACATGTTGCAATATTTAAAAGCTAGGGTCATACCTCAGGGGCTAAGGGTAAGAAACATACCAGGCCTGTTTACTCACATCAAAGAATTCCTGGAGCGAGGGGCATTAATATCTAATCGTTGCTCCAGGGATTACATGATGTTGATAGTGGAAACATCTAAAGAGATGTTGCAGCAGCTAGCACAAGAAATACATGACCTAGAAGAAAAAATAAAAAGTTCCGGGATAGTGGAAGATGCCAAAAAAAAGCTTGAGGATATAGAGAAGGAACTTAATTCATACTCGGATTATCTGATAAAAAGGAAAATGGAAAAGTTACAAAAAGACATTAAATTCTATAAAAAAGAAACAACTTATCCTTATCTATCAGAACATTACTACAAAAATGTAGATGGAACTAATGACTCCTTTGGTTATAAACAGCCAAATTATGGAAAAAAAGTCAATACTTTTTCAGAATCTTCTGACTCTGAAAATGAAGGGTCATATTATGATGGTGGATAACAAAATACTAGAGTAAATGGAAGACAACACAATAGGCAACCTTTTTTAGGGAGGCGCCAAATGAGGCGCAGCAATTGGAGACCGCAATACCAACCACGGTTTCAGAATACAACACATCAGGAATACAATCACTTCCAGGAAAATCCACCGATGACCTACAACCAATACTTAGAAACCCGCAACAATCGGTATTGGAGAAACTAGATTCCCTTCCTATATTTAATCTAAGTAAAATGACCTTATCAACAGCCTCAGTATCCGTTTTATCGAAGGGCCTGACTTTTGCCCCCCATTCAGGGCTGAACAAATTTGACCTATTTAGAGATCTTCAAAATTTCTTGCGCAAGATACGGTTGAAGATCTTCTTTATGGGACAAGAGGAAAATAAGGATGACTGGAATCTGTCTGGTTTAAAACCCAAGTCTAATTTTACTCCCATGGGGGCGCTAGGTGGCGCGGAGCGTGATGGCCGCTCTGGTGTAGAGCTCTTGCCCGACCGGGGACAACCTCCAACATAACCCCCATCCTGACTACATAAAACCGGCTCAAAATACCATCGCTCCCTTCCGGGGGTCCTTCTCCACACTCGGTGAGAATCCCGGAGCTGTACCGCCTACGGCGAGCCGGAAATGCGGGCTTGAAGCTGCCGCGGGACTGGGCTGTGGAGGGGACTGCACTACTCGGCGGCTGCTGAATGCTACTGGAGGCCGGTGCTGCGGGGCCTAGCGGGCCGCTCCTGGTAACGGGCCCTGCTCCCTCGTGCGACGCCTCGTTTTGACCGTGACAACTCACCGCTGTGTCTGCTGTCGCTTCCCCAGGGCCCTAGTGACCAGTGGACATTGACGTGGTGCCGTCAGGGGCCCCCTACCCCCCTTCCTGCCGCCATTAGCTACAACAACTCCAGCTGACGAACTGGGGATATGTGATGACCTGAGGGCCCCCCACCCACCTTCCAGATGTCACCGCGTTGGCAACTCCTAAGTAAGGCAATGGGAATGGTGGTGACAGAGCGCAGATAGATGCCCGTAACGCTAAGGGCGCGCGCGCTGCGTGCTTGGGACCTGCGTCCACCATTTTGGCGAACTCTGTGGATCTAGGCCTTGGGGCTCCTGGAGACCTGGTCGGAGGCTGTATGATCCTTGTGTCTGCTGGGCCGTGCTCCGCCGCATCTACTGCGTTGCACACTTGAACCGACCTGATTGCACTGCGCCGGTTGAAAGCAGCCTGCTGTTCCCTACTCCTCCTCCGCCTCCCACATGCCAACCGCCATTTTGCGGCACCTAGCGGAGCGACCACTGCACGCCTGGCCCTACTGCTGATCTCGTAGCCTTCCCGAAGCGCTCCAATCCACGCTTACATCTGGGGACCCCGTTCGCCTACCTGGGGCCTGACGAAAGGAGGTGAGAAGAACTGCTGCCTACATTGCCTCTGCTGCCTGTGGCTACTTTGGCCGAGGGTCCTTCCACGCGCTCCGCCATTTCATATCCTCCGATCCTGCGGATGGTGAGTACGCTCGCTCGTCTGGGCTGCTCACGCTTGGGCCATCAGTGACTCCGGAGACAGTCCCTCAGGTTGCTTATGCCAAGTGGCACTATTAACCCGGACGACACGCTTGCCATTACCTCGCCCAGGGCACACTAGCCCTGGATTTGCGTAGCCGAGTGGGAGAACGTGGGATGACCTTTAGGAACCCTGACCTACAACGTCCTTGCTCGGCCCGGGCTGCCAGGATGGGGAAGACTGAACCCAGGCAGTCGAAGCTGCCTTTCGAGGGCCGCAGGACACCGGGTGCCAGCTCCAAGACTCCGGTCGAAGCAGACCCCCAGAGACACAGGACGACAGCTGGAAAACCCTGCTGGTCACCATGCAACACAGCCTGAACTCAATAGACTCCAAAATTGACTTCATGAATCTCAGGCTGGACAATGTGGTGGCCAAGTTAGATGGGCACGAAGAACGCCTCAAAGAAGCTGAACATAGAATTTCAGGCCTGGAGGATGGCGCAACCACTACTCGACAGCAAGTGACGCAGATGGACAAACTCTTGAAGGTAATTGCGGACAAAAATGAGGAGTTGGAAGCGCGCTCCAGGCGGAACAACGTGCGCCTGCTTGGCCTAGCAGAATCCACAAACACTTGCCGCCTGGAAGATTACCTGGAACGTCTGCTGAGTGACATTTTTGGCCGCAAATCTTTTTCGGCGCACTTAGTTATTGAACGTACACATCGGTCACTGGCGCCCAAACCTCCTCCAGGAGCGACACAACGTCAGATTATCATGAAATTTCTTAACTACCGAGACCGAGACACTCTGCTACGCCTGGCACGAGAGAAGGGGGAAGTTCACTTTGAGAACAACACGCTATCCTTCTACCCGGATTTCACGCAGGCAGTGCAGGAGGCTTGGCGCAAATTCCTGGCAGTGAAGAAGCAGCTCCAATCCCGCAGTATCCAATACGCAATGCTTTACCCTGCACGACTGCGGATCCACCATCGCGGCCGCCAGCACATCTTCCAGACGCCTCATCAAGCTGAGGAATACCTGAAACATGACAGGAGATCGGTCTCTCGTGAAGCGGCTACCAGGTACCGGTCCCGCTCTCATTCACCCATGTCGGAACCCTCTTGAGGAGCCACCTTCAAGATGAACTTATCCAGCGCCGTTATTCCTCCTCCTGGAGCCATGACGAAATCCTGCTGATTGGTGATGTATTACACTACCGTAGACCAAAGAATTTCTATTGTCCCCGGACTACTCCTCTCCACCCCGTTGTTTCCGCCCCTGTGACCCAGGTGGTGGTAGATGGGTGAAATGGGGAGATTGTGTGTTATGGGCGGGAGCCTCTAGCGGCCCCCCTTCTAAGGGCATTCCCTGTTGAGACTTAATGACTTTCCTTTGTTGGGACTGTTTCTGCTGGGAGCAGCTTCTCAGTGGATGGTTTATGGGGGGAGGGATGGTTTTTTCCTGGCGAGTTGGGGTAGCCAGTGTGGGAGAAGAGGGAGGGGGGGCACACTTGTCCTAAGTCCGGAGTACCACTGTTCCATCAATTGCACATGCCATGTATTGCTAATACTGCAGTTGTTCCACTTGTGTACACTTACCCGTTACCTGCGCCGCCGATTCCTACCATACCCTTTTCCCAGCCACCATGACCCGCACTGATCAAGCACAGAGTATTAGGTTAATATCCTGGAATATAAGAGGCCTGAACGATCCCAGACAGCGTAGACAGATACTAGGTTACCTTGACAGACAGGGCGTAAATATTGCCCTTTTGCAGGAAACGCACCTTTCCCCCGGCCAAGCCCCTACCTTCGCAACTAGGTGGGCCTCCAGTCGCACCTTCTCACAGTATTCTAACTACGCTAGGGCGGTCACGATTTTGATTAAAAAGGGAGTGGCCTTTATACCCGCAGGATGCGACACTGACAATGAGGGCAGATTCTGTCTAGTGTGGGGACGTCTATGCTCGCACAATGTACTGTTAGCTAACTTCTATGGCCCCAACGTAGACCAACCATCCACCCTGATGGCGTTATGGAGTAAGATACACACATTAGGCATCACACACGTTGTTCTGGGCGGGGATTTTAACACTGCTATGCAGCCCTCTGCCGATCGGTCCCGCCCGCTCCACGCACATTATACTAACATGCAGCGCGCCCTATGTGAGGTCGCAGCGGATAACAGCCTAATAGATGCGTGCCGACACCTTCACCCTACATTACGAGAAGGCACACATTACTCTTCCCTACACTCTACTTGGGCATGGCTCGACTATGTGTTTATCTCTGCTGGGTTAGCTCACTGGCTGACCCGAGCGGTACATCTTGCTCGCACCTTCTCGGACCACTCTCCGGTCCTTGTAGAGCTCCAAATACCCCTGAATGTTTCCCCCTACCTGTCGTGGCGTCTCAATCCTGCTCACCTTCGAGATGCGGCCTTTAAGGCCGAACTCGAACAAGATATTCGCGACTTTTTCGATCGCAACATCTCCTCTGTAGATAGCGTGACCACTGTCTGGGAAGCCTTTAAGGTTACCGTCAGGGGATGGTGCATCGCGAAAGGAGGCGGAGTGTTAAAATCTCTGCGCACTGAACTGCATAAACTAGAAATCGAGCTTAAGGAGCAAGAGAGGTCCAGAGCTCGCAACCCAGTTGGCCCTGACACTCTCCTACGTTTGCATAGCAAAATTTCTGAATACACACAGATGGCTGATAAGGAGGAAAAGTTTTTAGGGCGCCCACACATGGCTCGTATATATGGAGAAGGAGACAGACCTGGGAGGGCTCTGGCGAATGCTGTTAAACCCCCCAGATTTACGAATTACGTCACAGAAATATAAGATGAGAGTGGAGACATACACAGGAACCTCCCTGATATCATCCGCATTTTCCGAGACCACTACCATACACTGTACACATCACAAAGGGGGGAACCTATTGACCTCCCCACATATTTTGAAGACGTCGCGCTGGCGTAGCTAAGTGAGGGACAACATAAGTTTTGACATGCTCCATTGGAACTCGAGGAGATAACGGACGCCATTATGAGTATGCGCTCTGGCAAAGCCCCGGGCTCCGATGGCCTTCCCATCGATTTTTATAAACTCTACGCCCCCATATTGGCCCCCATCCTGAAACAGGTATACTACGCCGCCCTGGAGGAGGGCAGCCTGCCCCGCACCATGAGGGAGGCGCTTCTTACTTCTCTACTTAAACCCGGCAAGTCCCCTTCACTTTGCGACTCCTACCGACCCCTTTCCCTCATAAACAATGATACTAAAATACTAGCCAAAGTATTAGCCACGAGACTCAATCTCCTCAGGGAACGCCTAGTTCTTCCTGACCAAGCTGGGTTTGTGCCCAATCGGGCTACTTCCCACAATCTCCGCACACTTCACGCCGTGATCCAAGATCTCAACCCCAAATGTGATGCCGTGGCGGTCTTTCTTGATGCCACCAAGGCATTTGATTCCCTAGAATGGGACTACTTGCTAGGCACACTACAATATATGGGGCTACCGATCAGTTTCCTAGACTGGGTGAAATTACTCTATCATCAGCCCACAGCTACTGTACTCCTCAATGGGTCCAGGTCCGCTCCGTTTCATGTCCAACGAGGGACCCGACAAGGCTGCCCACTATCCCCCATCCTCTTTGCCTTGGCAATTGAGCTCCTGGCTGCAATACTTAGGCAAAAACACAACCACCGCTCCCTCCTTTATAGCTCCTGGCCTCTTCTGGTGTCACTCTATGCTGACGACATCACGTTGTACATTGAAAAACCCTGCGAGAATTTAAACCCGATACTTCGCGAAATTACTAAATTTGGAGGTGTTACTGGAATCCAGATTAATTGGGCCAAATCTGCTATCTTCCCACTCACAGATAATACGCAAACTTTCCAACTCGACTACCCATTGATGTGGGAGCAGGAGGAGGTGAAATATCTAGGGGTTCATATACACAGGGACAAGGAAGCAATGATGCGTGCCAACTATGGCACCACAATGGACAAAATTACAGACAACATCTCGAAATGGCTACATCTTCCTCTTTCCATGGCAGGCCGCATTGCGCTAATCAAAATGAACATACTACCCAAGCTGCTATACCTATTTGTAAACATCCCGTAAAACCCTGGCGCCGTTTTTTTCCGCACCCTCAATTCCCAGCTTTCGCGTCTTATTTGGGGAGGGAAACAAGCCAGACTCAGCCTCGACACTCTTATGCTCCCCTTCCATCTGGGTGGATTTGAAGTACCCCATTTTGAGAGGTATTACGACTGCGTGCAAGCTCACTTCGCAGTTTATTGGGATCATCCTCCACCATATATGGCTCACCTGGCCGTAGAGGAAGGCTATATGAGCCCTATTGTCCTCACTGGATATATTCATACCCATGTCAGTCAGAGGAGTCGTGACCCCTCCACTGTGGACTGCACTGTACAGGCCTGGGACCGTCTTCTCACTGTACTCGGTAACCCACTTGCCTACTCGCCCAACCTTACCTTGCTTAATGACCCAAGGCTACAAGTCACATGTGAAGTAATCTGTCACGTAATGCTCCGTAAATTTAAAATAAGCTGCTGGGGAGGCCTTTATGTACAGGGCACATTCCGCACGGCGGAACAGTTTTTCGGGGAGGTGCCCCCTTCTACTATGGATACCTTTCTATTTACCAGACTGAGGCAAAATGTACGAGCTTTAACTCCCTCTTTCCCCGCTGAACCTGATACGCTTGCTCCACTTCATGCTTTAGTACAACCTGAAGCCCCTCGACACGTCATATCCATGCTTTACAAACACACGTTGAATGCGCCCAGTGTTGCCCCTGCTAGAGCTAGATTGGAATGGGATGGAGACCTAGACTCATCCCTCACGGACGAACAGTGGGAAACCAGCTGCACTCAAACACAGGCGATTACCAGCAACAACAGACTGCGGCTACTTCATTATAAATTTCTTCACAGGCTCTATCACACACCTGCCAAATTACACAAGTTTCACTTAAGAGACACTGACTGCTGTCTTCGATGCGGCGCCGCTGGAGCCGATTTCATGCATTTAGCATGGTTTTGCCCCCAAATTGCTAGGTACTGGGATCGGTATTTGCGGGACTCACGAGCATGCTCGATGTGACAATCACCCCCTGCCCACTCATGGCACTGTTGCGACTAACGCAATCTGTAGTCACCGTACACAAAAAATTTCTAGCAATGGGCCTGCTGCTTGCTAAGCGCTTAATTGCGTGCCGCTGGGGCAGAGGCCGCGCCCCCAAGTTTAAATGTTGGATTCACTCCCTGTCCACATGGCAAGAGAGGTTACACGACTATGCTGAGCTCCTACCCCTCACCTCACAGCCGAAAGACATATGGGCACCACTCACGGCATTTCTTCTCAAGTTGAGTGCAGAGGAAGAAGAAATTCAGGCTGGGGAGGCTCTACCCACTGCAACGCTACACACTACAACATCTGAGTGAATCCTCATCCGCATACTGTGATGTATTCCTATAGGTTCTGTATCGATCCCCCTATTCCTGACCCTGTTCTGGTTAACAAGTTAACTAGCAGCCATCCCATGATGCAGAAACCGTTATCTGATGAAGCCACACCACGGCACAGGAACGTGTTATCTGATTAGGTCATAACGCTTGCCATCTAATTAGACAAGCAATATTCCTCCAGCCCCTGATAAGGCATACAGAGTTCTCAAAACAAATCAAACCTATGACAACCTGGGAAAAACCCTGCGGCCATTGTTTTGATTTCAACGAGAACTTCAGCAAAAGAATGTGTTAACGACCAGCTCGTATGACATCCTTATTGACGTATCTATGTCCATCCTTACGTCAATCTCGGCACCTTACAGGTATAAATATTACCGGTATTGCCTTAAGCAAACACACGCGGTGGTGACGAGATCGGAGCAGCCAGACTTGCCGAAGCCCAGAGCAGAGCAGACCCCGCTGGCGCAGCCCCGCCTTCCTGACGCGCTGAGAACGAGAAGCTGCTTTCTCCTGCCGAGAAATCCAGCTCCGGCGCTTCCGGGTAGCCCTCGCAGGCAGCCTGGAATATCGAGACCAGAGACGAGAGATACCATCCCTCATTCATCCTAGATTCCAGGTACAGAACTGAATAACCCCTTGCAGAGAATTCTTGAGTCAGTCACTTGGCAAAACAAACTTAACTTAAACTGCTACTTTCTATTCCCGCCCACGTATTAGGCTTAGGTCAGGTACACTGGGGTAGGCGTAGTTAGAAACACCAGTTGAGTACGATTAGTCAAATGTATATGTGTATGTATCTATTTTATCCATTTTAAACCACCTTATGGCTTAGAAACCATATAAATGTTTTTACAGTATTATTTTATACTTCTGCTTTTATTGTATGCACTTTACTTAACCATAAGTATTGCGATAATATCGATCCATTTCTCTTGTATGAGAAAAGAGACTGATCAATAAATACCATCTTTTATTGAACACGCCCGTCTCTTCCTTTTCTCTACAATCTGGTGAGACTAAGAATGCACGTACTGACTGAGTAAAATAAGTTGTCTTTTGTTTTCACACGACTCTAGAGATACACTCTTGATTAGGGGAGAGCAAAGTTGTCATGTTCTATGGTTGTCAGAAACTAAATCCCTTCTTGTCTATCCAGGGAGGTTCAACTCCTCCTTGCCTATTCGAGAAAGTTTCTAGTGAACTCTGAGCTAGCTGGCAAACCCAAAACTTTAAGTCTAATATCGACAATAGAAGACCTAGTTAACGTCTGGTCTAGGCCTATACTATTGAAGGTATTATTCCAATGCGCAGAGCCTATTGGGATAATAGGAACTACACTACATGGCGCCCAAACGTTTGGAAAGGCGATAAAACTAACGCAAGACATTAGAGTAACTCAGTCGTGCTTTTTCACACAGAACCCCTTTTTTCCCATAATACTCCAAAGACGCCTGGAGTGGGTGAAAGGTCATATCCGCCAAACCTCGCAGGAGGAAACTCCTATGTATGGTTCTTGGTTTAGTCAACGTTGAAGGATACACTGTTCCAAAATATTGTGCATCTAATCTTTGTTTCCATAAGAAACCTGATCTGCAAACAAACGGAATAACCTTCTGGACAGTACAATGTCAGACAGTGAAGGAGAAAGAGAGGCAGCTAGAATAGCAGCTGAACTCGTAGCAGCTGATAATGCTATGCAAGAAACAGACCCGGATAGAATACTCATCCCGGACAACGTAAGAAAATCTATAACTTTAAAACTTATAGAAAATGGACTGCCACCTAGAGGTGGCACAGTCATATTCGTAATTGAGGCACACGAATATCGGCAGACAGAGGTATTCTATTCATGGATACACTTTCCAGCAGCAAACGCTGTAACAAAGCACTTCCACTATTACAAAACAGAGGATCCTCCTAATGAGTACACTCCTTTCGAGGAGGTGGAAGTACCACTCAAATTTCAAGAGCACCTGCTCTTGTTTAATGGCGCCCTAAAACATAATAATCACATCACCAGGCTCGGTCCATTAGGTAGACCAGGAGCAACGTGGCCGGTCCTAGCCGGATACACACCACATCCAGACATCGAAAGAATGTCTGCAGCAGATCTTTTAATACAACTAAAACAATTAATAAAATTACATAGACAATTAGTCCAATATGTAATGCGGACTTCAACAATCCAACCAGCAATTAAAATTCCACAGCTGACCCCTCATCAGGGGAACACAAATAAAATTACACCACAGAAGATACAGTCCTGCCTAGGTAAAGTACCAGCTAAAAGGGAACAAATACCATTCTGGTTAGCACAAAAAATCACCCAAATAGAGGCGGTGTTTCCAGACACCACCCCGCTGGAAAAACACAGGATTCTGACTATCTGTCTTCCAATGGGAATCGCACCACACGTGGAGGACTGTGACACTTGGGGTACAGTCTTTGCTTCCATTTACACAAAAACGCATGGTGTTCCATCCATCTCGGTAATACCAGATGTGCTAAAACAAATTCAAGATGAATACGGTCCAGAACCCGCTTTAACTCTTGGTATGAAATTACTAAAAGACTTCAAGCAGGTCTCGGCAATACTATTAGCCAACATAAAGGGAGAAGCAGCAAACGTGGCGATCCGCCAAAGGTTAAAAGAAACAGATATAGCAGACCAACCAGCTGAAATTGCCAGAATTATAGAAAAATCCTATGAGGAACTAGGTAGAGATAGTTTAGGTGGAATACCAGTAAAACCCCGACTGATTGAAAGTCCTGAAAAAGTATTTTTTAATAATAATTTAACATCACAAAAAAAGATCTGGGATGGAAACAAACAATCCAATCCTAAAGAAAAGAAATTCTTGTCCAGAGGAAGGTCTCCTCGGCGGAGAGAAAGATCTCCAAACCAAGGACACAGGTCTCCCCAAAGTGAGCCCTCTGGGAAAAGATACAACCTTAGAAATAGGGATAATATTAAGAAGCCTGATAGATATCAAGAAATGGATACACGCCCCTCTCAATCTTTTCAGACTTCCTCGCAGAAATCGGAAAGAAGAGGACGATCAGAACAAAGAGAAGAGCACGTCAAGTCCAAAGACAAGGAACCTGCTCATCTAAAAAAGAAATTACAATTTCCAAAAAAGAAGGTAGCCAGTATTAAAGTAGTTAACAATGCCGAGAATACTGAGGACACAACTGAAAAACGGAGAATGGGCTCAGACAATGCTAGACAGCGCAGCAGAAGTGAGCATAGCTCGCAAAGTCCTTATGAATCATCTGGAGACAGTGGACACGAATGAATATCTTCAAGTGGAAACTGCAGACACCAGAGTTAGCAAACCTCACAAAATATATGAAATAACTTTACGTATAGAAGGGGATAAGACTAGAAAAATAAGGGGACTATTTTGGGATAATCTCTCCAAGGGCTATGACATCCTTCTAGCTGAAAAAGACTGGCCACCAGAGTTTGTCAGGGACTGCCCTCATGGCAAAGAAATAATTATGCCTGCCTTCTCAAATCATATCCCAATTCATAAAAAATACACACTTGCCAGAAAGTGGGCAGTAGCTCAAGCTCCTGCTTTATATAAAAATCACGTAGGATGGGATGAGGACTCTCCTCCTCACAAAATCCAGTTAAAAACACAACCTACTGCCACAAAGACAGTACCCAATTAAGCAAGAAGCTGACAAACAGGTAAAAGAAATCCTAGATCAACTAGAATACCAGGGGGTGATTGAAACTTGCACCTCACAAATGAACAACCCTTTGTTTCCGGTTTCCAAACCAGACAATACATATCGTCTTGTTTTGGATTACAGACACCTTACCTCATGTTGCAAAACTTTTGCAGTGCAAAACTCGCATAGTGCTGCACTAATGAATAACATAGTGCGCAAAAAATACAAAACAACATTAGACATCTCTAATGGATTCTTTTGTCAAAATATAGCACCAGAGAGCAGATACTTGTCTGCGTTCTCAATAAATGGCGCTCAAAAACAATTCTGTCGGTTACCCCAGGGGTTCAAGAACAGCCCAGGATTATTCTCAGCGAGAGTAACAGAGTTACTACAAACATATGATGACGAAGCATTATCTTATGTCGACGACATATACCTAACAGATGATGACTTGGATACTCACTTGAAGAGAGTGAACACCATAATACTTGGGTTCGCAGCAGAGGGTTACAAATTCAACTTTAAAAAATCTAGAATTGCCCATCTAACAGTCCTGTTCTTAGGATATGAATTATCAAGTGAAGGCAAAATCCTGGCTGACAATTTCCTAGAGAAATGTGCCGTACTCCAAGCACCTAGAACACTAAAAAACCTACAGTCAATTCTAGGCTTCCTAAATTTCGGAAGAACATACATTGCAAATTACGCAGAAAGGGTCAAGCCCCTTTATGATCTAATAAAACCAGATTTTAAAAGACCCAATTGGACTCAAACACACACAGAAATTCTGAGATCCTTACAAACTGACATGTTAATAAAAACAAAATTAGAAACACGTGATAACACACGCAATCTTGTGATTCGAGTCATCCCAGGAAGATGCGGATTCACATACCTGACCTCTAATGAGGGAGAAAAGGTACCAATTGCATTCAAATCACACTTGTACACAGAAGCTGAAAAGAAGTTCAGCATTAAAGAAAACATTGTTCATGCAGTTCAAACCGCAATAGCTAGAGAAAAAGATAAAGCTGACGGTAGACGTATTACAGTCAGAACAGCAGAATCAGCCTTAGAGGCATTAACAACACCGTGTAATTTACCAACAACAGCATTGAATCCGGAATGGATACAATGGGTGAATTCAATTACAACGGACAAAGTAAAATACTACTTTGATCCAGAATTAAAAGAATTGAAAAATCTAGAATATGAAAGAACGTTCCCTCTGCCAATCGACATTCTGCCCTTACAACATTACGGCTGTATAATATATACAGACGGATCAGCACAACCCGCAGTGGGGGGTAAACAAGCTTACAGTGCTGCGTGCGCGATTGTTAAAGGTCGCTGGCACGAAGGGAAATTTAAACCAGCTATCACTAAAACACAATCTCTAGGAGATTGTACAGCTCAGCGAGCTGAACTACTGGCATTCAAGATGGCCCTTGAAAATACCGATCGAGAATTCCCCACACTCATAGTGTGCGATTCGTATTATTGCGTTCAGTCTTACAATGAATACTTGCAGATCTAGCTTCAGAATGGTTTTAAGGATGCAAAAGGAGGCACAATCAAGCATAAAATGCTCTGGGAACAAATAGTTCTGTTACAAAAAGAACTACCAAAGACTCACGTGATACATACACTGAGTCATCAACGTGATGGCGTTCACGTTGCAGGGAATTCATTGGCTGAGACAGCCACAGCGGTAGCAACTAAATCGGCTTCCGTAGCTAGAAAAAAGCGTACAGTGAAATACATTGACGGTGAAACAGTGCTGGCGGTGAAAACGTCATCAAAAGGAGACTGCTCAGCGCTACCGATCAACTATCCACTCAATTATACATACATAATCGATGCAAACTCCGTCCCTTTTGCTCGAATCCCTGGAGTGGGGGATAGAGTAATTCCAAACAAGGACAGGAGAACGTTGTTAATAGCAGACGCACATATGGGCGAGGGTCTCAGGCACCTCAAACTAAAAGATTCTCTGGAAGAATTACAATCAGTGTACTGGTGGCCAGGCATGAGCCTGCAGCATCACATTTTTGTAAAAAAATGCCCGGACTGCAACAGAGATCGCAGTGGCGAGAGAAACGGTATACTACCGTGGCGTTTCACTCCAGAAAGGATCAACAGTAAAAAGCAAAGCGTCCGATTAACATATACAGGCTAGTTTCCACTTATAATGTAGATCCCCAGCACTCGGCTGACGTCTAGACTGTTATACAAAGATTTGCGAGTCTAAATGGCATATACGCTAGGAGCATGCTACGTTTGACCAATGTTTTCACTTTAGCCCTCAAGCCTGTGGGGAAACATGGCCAAATGAGCATAGCACAGCGGGATTCTTCTCACTTCCTTCCTGAGGGATACGGGATGGTGTAAAGAAAAAACCAAGGCATAAAGCTATCTATAACGGAAAGGATATTAGGTTCGGGAGTTGGGTGGGTCAAACATCTAATAAGTGTCCAACGTAGTCTAAACAACCTGCCAAGAAATTCTCTGAAGGGATTCAGTCCGTACGAATTATTGTTTGGAATTAGGATGTTAGTCTTAGATCTTGACAGTCAGACTTCAGTGGTGAAGGAAAAATGCTTTGATATCAAAGAGCGTTTGGCTATTTTGCAGGACTTAAACAAAACAAGAAAAGACCTGAGCAACATAAAGTTGAAACAGCAGCCAACAACCACTGAAGAACCACCACCTGTCCCAGCAAGACCTGTCTGGATTCCAAAAGTCGGGGATCTAGTCAGAGAAAAGATCGCGGTAAAGAAGGAATTTGGGCCTTCTTACAGAAAAGCAGTTCCTGTCTTGTCTATCAACGGGACAAGATCAGTTGTACTATCGCCGCTTGCTGGTAAAAAAGAGAACCGAGTTGTATCCATCGACCTGGTAAAACCACAATCATGTGGCCGATAACAAACAGTAGGCCAAGTGGACTCCCGATAAGTAGTAGAACACCAAGATTTGCTACAAACACAGAGGTTCAATCTAAGAGGCTAATCACATTCGAAACGCCTACAGAAGAACAACAAGGACTATGCAACAATGCATTGGAATTCAGACCTCTAACAACCCAAATAAAAACATTTAGTAGAGACACACCAACCTACAATGAAGTAACAAACGAATATGCAAGAAACAGTAATCCTGAAGCAATTGGAACAATTGACAGAACTGCATCCGGCTACTTCATAAACTTCGATGATTCCTCTGAAAACCTAAGTGAATCAAAAACACAGCCATCAACAAAAACCTTTAAAGATAAAGCTAAAGAACTTTTGAAACAACTGAAAGAAACCTATCTGATTTCTCCATGGATTGAATTTTGGGTGGGCTTTGGTGCATTTATCCTCATACTTTGGCTCATCATGGTACTAACTTTGGGACGCTTCATTGAGGGAAAATATGCTAAAATGGACACAGCAAGTCAGAAAATCAACTTGATCCTCAAACCACACACATCTTCACACGTCGAGAAAAGAGAACTTTCTTCAGTCAACTTCACAGCCAATCCTATACCGGGTGGGGTAGCATGGGACAATACTGACTACGAAATTTATGGTCCGGTTGAAATCCTGAAATATCCACACCAAATCAAGATCTCGTTAAGTGACTTTGTAAAACCAAGCTCATTTGCTGATGATTGGGACTTTGAAAGTATAAATAATATGAAGTCTGACTTAGTGATGTCTGCTAAATTTACCAAACATGATTATTTGCAGGGTTCGACAAATTATGATAGTATGTACTGTTACAACCACTATGGTAACGATTTTTTACATAAATCGGCACAACCTAGAAATGTTTTAAATTATAATCAATGGGAACATTGTGCAACCCCTCCAAAAGGAAGCTCAAGAACCTTTTATGACAAATATTCATACTTTTCAGGGTTCAACACAAGTAATGCTGAAACATTTTATTTCAAATTGTCAAATAAGACAGGGACAAAGACCATGATAACAAACACGAAATTGATATATTCAGACTCATTTTTTGAACAAATGATTACTTTTGGTTTTGATTATTGGGACAAAAATGTTGAAGTAAAAAGTGTTTGGGGTACAAAAGAATGGCAAGTACAAGGTATAGAATCATTGTTTAGAGCCTGCATGATCCCAGAACAAATTATATTTTTAAATGACACTGTTCAACAAACCACCTGTCTTGGCCTAGCCAAAATCAAAGACTTAAATAAACCGTCTATTCCAAAGCCAACAATGAACAGCAATAGCTCTACAGATGAAGAGATAGACGTAAACTATGTATTAAACCAAAACAGAACACATCCTGATTGGAAACAATGGTTGATCTGGCCCACAGATACTAATAACTGTCAAGATAGATTCCTGAACAAAACACAGGGGTTCACATTGACCAGGCCAGACCCTAGATATTCCCAAAGACAACACCCAGGGATAATAACCACCTACAGTGTGGGCAAATTATGCCTTCAATGGCTACAAACTTCCACACTGACAGAAATTAAGCAACACCTAACTTTACTTACTGATGGTGCTGACTTGCGTGATTTCATTATGGGACCACGCAAACAGCGTCAAAAACGCTTCATAGCAGCCTCTGTATATGCAGCTTACAACGAGGCCTGGAAGGTTACTCAAATTGAGACAGCAGAAAGTATACGGGAAATTGACCGTATTAATTTGGAAAAATCACTTTCTGTAGTGGACAATGGGTTAATGACTCTGTCCTCCAGAATTTTTTCTTTGGACAGCATTGTGTCTTCAGCAATCGACATAATATCGCAAGACTTACTGTTGTTACAACACGGTCAGTCTCAATTGCGTTCTATTGTACAGCTTGGCTGGACGTTACAAAATCTGCGTTCAGGCTATGTGCCTTGGCGTTTAATCAACACAACGTCACTATTCAATATCTTTAACCTTACTGATAAACAAATCAGTATGGCACAGAAGGGTGCTGATTATACAATCCTGAGCATTGAGAAACTCGAGAGATTACCAGTGACAATGTCAGAACGACCTGTCAGTGAATGGATAATACATGGGATAATTAATATTCCAATATCAACCTTCAGGTTTCAATACTGCCAAAAATATATACAGGCTGGCATGTACGAAAAATTGGGAAAAGGGTACATTAAGACAACATGGAACTTGCCCTATTCACATGCATGTGTCAGTAATAAAGGACAGAAAGTGTTTCTTAGTGGCAATAATTGTGCGATGTCACTAAGCGGTACACTTCTGTGTAACAGAATTAGTTTGCATGGAGCCTGTGAAGGGAACTCAAATAACCTTTCATGTCACCAGCTAGGCACACCTGCAACAGAGATAGAACCATTTTTTCAAAGACTCTATAATGGGAGTTACATTCTGATTGTGGACCGCAGATGTTGTAGTCTTATGCCCGGGACTCCTTATCTCGTAACTACGACTGCGAAGGTCAAGTGCTGTGGATGCTTATTGTTCCCCAGCTCCTTTCCAGACAGGGAGGCAAGGGCATGGCCTAACTTGAAAATTACTTCTATAGGAGTAGATACTTTAAGCAGAATGAAAACAGTGCTTCTTCAGACGCCGACCAGGCTCACGTCATCAAAAGAAACGTATGATCTCCTAGTCGCAAGGACGACTGCAGAGATTCACTCATTGTTATCAACTAATTCCCCCATACATTTCGCAGAAATCCTGAATGAAATCTTAAATATTTTTGATACCAGTGGAGTCTCAAAAGTATTTAAGACAGTATTTTCGATGGCATTAACACCATTCAAAGCCATACTGGGTATTTTTCCAGATTTCGTCCATTCGATTTTTGGCGGACTTCCCCTCATTTTGGGACTAATTGCAGGAATCCTATTCTTAGTCCTTATATTTCGTTATGGCAAACCATGTCACAGACAAAACACCTGCGACAAGGGAAGAAACAATACGAGCCATTGGATACCGGGACCGGATATCAAAAATCCTGGGACTTTCCCGGCTTAGAGACCTGAACATGACTTGGTTTCTTTCATTTCGACCAATGTGGCATCGATGTGTTTTACCTGTATTAAGGTGCTTGCTGTGCGGAGAAGAATGCGTGTTGGACACCTGTCTGACACTACAATCAGATGCGCCAATGGATGCAGAAACATTGTTGAGTCCAATAACGGCTCATGCTTTGTGCTGCCCTCAACGGCTACCAATCCTGATGACGGCATTCGTGGAAACTTCACCACTACGATTAAGGGGTAGTGAAGTTCAAGATGAAAGCAGCATCGATCAGGTACGACCTTCTGTCAGCAATACTAATCAAAACGTCAATGGAGACAATCATGCGCACGAATGCATGGTTACACCTTTTTCCGAGTTAGTGGAACTCTCCCAGGAAGCTGTTGACAGCTTTTTCGACAGTCTAAATGATATGATGTTCTCACCAGAGCAGAAATAGAGACTTTTGAGCAAGCTAGCACACGGCGTTCCCAACACCCTGAATTTGGCCTTCAACTTTAATGATAAAATTACATGAACAATTTCCCCTCCAGTTCACGGACAGCATTTTTTCAACAGCCCCAAATTATTTTTACGATTTTTTTCGGGACACTTATCATCTGCTTAAAGTAAGAACTATTCTTAGAGAACTAAAATTTCTATTTTTAGAAACTTTATAGACATTAGCTGCCCGCTGGTATGTTCATAATTATTTTTATTGTGTGATGAAGTGGTCTCGAACTTTTTTCTGTATTAAGAGCCATTTCATGTGTAAATTCTTATATACAACTTAGCAATAGTGTATACATATGCGTGATTACTTTAGCATTATTCTACAGCTTGAGTGCATATAATACATGTGACTGCTTTTTCCGTATATTAGATAATTTCGAAATGCATTATATGTGTTTTGGGGTGGTAAGGTATACACGATACTCTACAGTATGTTTTACTATGCCTAGATTCGTAAATATGGCCATAGTTAGCGTGGAGTGGGTGTGATGTATTCCTATAGGTTCTGTATCGATCCCCCTATTCCTGACCCTGTTCTGGTTAACAAGTTAACTAGCAGCCATCCCATGATGCAGAAACCGTTATCTGATGAAGCCACACCACGGCACAGGAACGTGTTATCTGATTAGGTCATAACGCTAGCCATCTAATTAGACAAGCAATATTCCTCCAGCCCCTGATAAGGCATACGGAGTTCTCAAAACAAATCAAACCTATGACAACCTGGGAAAAACCCTGCGGCCATTGTTTTGATTTCACCGAGAACTTCAGCAAAAGAATGTGCTAACGACCAGCTCGTATGACATCCTTATTGACGTATCTATGTCCATCCTTACGTCAATCTCGGCACCTTACAGGTATAAATATTACCGGTATTGCCTTAAGCAAACACACGCGGTGGTGACGAGATCGGAGCAGCCAGACTTGCCGAAGCCCAGAGCAGAGCAGACCCCGCTGGCGCAGCCCCGCCTTCCTGACGCGCTGAGAACGAGAAGCTGCTTTCTCCTGCCGAGAAATCCAGCTCCGGCGCTTCCGGGTAGCCCTCGCAGGCAGCCTGGAATATCGAGACCAGAGACGAGAGATACCATCCCTCATTCATCCTAGATTCCAGGTACAGAACTGAATAACCCCTCACAGAGAATTCTTGAGTCAGTCACTTGGCAAAACAAACTTAACTTAAACTGCTACTTTCTACTCCCGCCCACGTATTAGGCTTAGGTCAGGTACACTGGGGTAGGCGTAGTTAGAAACACCAATTGTATATTGGTACTACGATTCTTTCATTCTTTTTGCCTTTAGAGTCATCCCCTGAGGAAGGGCAGAGCCCGAAATGCATCGGGATTGGCTATAATTATGATACCTTCTGTGCAGCAACAGCTTTAAATTAAACCATGAAACGTTAATGTGTTTAATAAATCGAGGATGATTCAAAGAAAGCCACGCTGCTTGGACTAACTTCATTTATGGAATAAGACCCAGTTGGTCATTTCACGTAGTGCTCGGAGACGCCTCCCCCGGGCAGGGGTGGGCATTGCAGTAGTCCACAGAACTGAATAACCCATTGCAGAGAATTCTTGAGTCAGTCACTTGGCAAAACAAACTTAACTTAAACTGCTACTTTCTATTCCCGCCCACGTATTAGGCTTAGGTCAGGTACACTGGGGTAGGCGTAGTTAGAAACACCAGTTGAGTACGATTAGTCAAATGTATATGTGTATGTATCTATTTTATCCATTTTAAACCACCTTATGGCTTAGAAACCATATAAATGTTTTTACAGTATTATTTTATACTTCTGCTTTTATTGTATGCACTTTACTTAACCATAAGTATTGCGATAATATCGATCCATTTCTCTTGTATGAGGAAAGAGACTGATCAATAAATACCATCTTTTATTGAACACGCCCGTCTCTTCCTTTTCTCTACAATCTGGTGAGACTAAGAATGCACGTACTGACTGAGTAAAATAAGTTGTCTTTTGTATTCACACGACTCTAGAGATACACTCTTGATTAGGGGAGAGCAAAGTTGTCATGTTCTATGGTTGTCAGAAACTAAATCCCTTCTTGTCTATCCAGGGAGGTTCAACTCCTCCTTGCCTATTCGAGAAAGTTTCTAGTGAACTCTGAGCTAGCTGGCAAACCCAAAACTTTAAGTCTAATATCGACAATAGTAGACCTAGTTAACGTCTGGTCTAGGCCTATACTATTGAAGGTATTATTCCAATGCGCAGAGCCTATTGGGATAATAGGAACTACACTACAATACAGTCCACTGCCGCTCACCTGCTATTAGTGTTGTATCTGTATTTGTTGTTTGCCCTGTCTGCATACAGAACTAGGCCTAATCAAGATTTCTGTGGCGGGGTCAGGGCCTGACTGTTATGTCTCCTTACTAGCAACTGGGAGGGCGGTTTACAGGAGATGGACGACACCCTTACATCGATCTTTGTACATCTGCTATGCATATAGACTGCTTCCGGACTATGGACATTTGCTTCCTACTAATTAATCCATGTTATGTAAAAGGGGGGAGGGAGGGGTTAGGGTAACTGTTGATTATCCCTTCAATCTTAGATTAATGACTAATGCGACACAGCATGGGAAGATGGTTTAAATTTGCTTTCTAATGCTCAGTGTCATTATTCGAATTTCTTGCATTGATGTACCATGCTTTATGAATCAATAAATGTCTTTGAAACTTAAAAAAAAATATATGTATAATTTTACTCCCATGTCTGATCAACTTCCGCCACAAGTAGCCATATTTGAGCAAATCTTGTTTGACAAACTGATGCACATAACGGCTCATGTCCCTAAAACACCATATAACTTGAACCAAGATGAATATAAGGCCTTAAATCAAATTAAATTAAATTAAATAAAGATCTTGTAGTAAAGGCATGCGACAAGGGGGGTGGAATTGTAGTGTATGATACTACTACTTACATAACCAAGATGGAAGATATGTTGAGTGATACCCATTTTTACACACCCATCTCTAGGGATTTTACATCGTAAACCATGACTAAAATCAAAAAATTGACAGACAAGGCACTCAGGGATGGAGAAATTTGTGAAAAAGGAAGAAAAAACTTAAATGTAAAAAATCCCAAGTTAGCAAGCATATATGGCATACCAAACGTTCATAAGAGCATTCAAAACCCGCCCCTGAGACCCATAGTAACAACAATCAATCAATCAGCAATTTGTATAGCGCGCTACTCACCCAGTAGGGTCTCAAGGCGCTGGGGGGAGGGGTCCGTTACTGCTCGAAAAGCCAGGTCTTGAGTTGTTTCCTGAAGGAGAGGTGGTCCTGGGTCAGCCGTAGGAGATGGGGAGGGAGTTCCATGTCTTGTCTGCCAGGTAGGAGAAGGATCTTCCTCCAGCGGTGTCTCTGCGAATGCGTGGTACGGCGGCAAGGGCGAGGCTGGCCGATCGTAGCTGGCAGGTGGGTGTGTAGAAAGTGAGGCGGCTGTTAAGGTACTTCGGGCCCATGTCGTGGAGAGCCTTGTGTGCGTGGGTGAGGAGTCTAAACGTGATCCTCTTGTTGACGGGGAGCCAGTGCAGGTCTCTCAGGTGGGTCGAGATGTGGCTGTGGCGAGGGATGTCTAGGATGAGTCGTGCGGAGGCGTTCTGTATGCGCTGGAGTCTTTTCTGTAGTTTGGCAGTGGTTCCCGCGTAGAGGGTGTTCCCGTAGTCCAGTCGGCTGGTGGCGAGTGCCTGGGTGACTGTCTTCCTGGTTTCGGTGGGGATCCATCGGAAGATCTTACGGAGCATGCGCAGGGTGTTGAAGCACGATGACGATACGGCGTATACTTGTCTGGTCATCGAGATTGAGGAGTGCAGGATGAAGCCAAGGTTTCGTGCGTGGTCCGTTGGCTTGGGCGTGGTGCCCAGGGCAGGGGGCCACCAGGAGTTGTCCCAGGCGGAGGGCGATGACCCCAGGATGAGGACTTCCGTCTTGTCTGAGTTCAGTTTCAGGCGGCTGTTCTTCATCCACTCGGCGACGTCTTTCATCCCTTCATGTAGGCTGGCTCTGGCGGTGGCGGGGTCGTTGGTGAGGGAGAGGATCAGCTGGGTGTCATCGGCGTAGGAGATGATGTTGAGGTTGTGTTGGTGTGCGATGGCTGCGAGGGGTCTCATGTAGAGATTGAAGAGGGTGGGGCTGAGTGAGGATCCTTGTGGTACGCCGCAAATGACTTCGGTGGCCTCGGATCTGAACGGGGGGAGGCGGACTCTCTGGGTTCTTCCGGCGAGGAATGAGATGATCCACTCCAGAGCCTTCCCTTGGATTCCGATGTTGAGGCGCTGTACTAGGGTGCGGTGGCAGACAGTGTCGAACGCCGCAGATAGGTCCAGGAGGATGAGGGCCGCTGTTTCCCCGTTGTCGAGCAGGGATCTGATGTCGTCGGTGGCTGCGATGAGGGCGGTCTCGGTGCTGTGGTTGGCTCGGAAGCCGGACTGCGAAGGGTCGAGGGTTCGGTTTGTCTCGAGGAAGGCGGCGAGCTATCTGTTGACGGTCTTCTCGATGACTTTGGCAGGAAAAGGGAGGAGCGAGATGGGGCGGAAGTTCTTGAGGTCGGTGGGGTCCGCTGTTGGTTTCTTCAGGAGGGCGCTGAGCTCGGCGTGCTTCCAGCTCTCCGGGAAGGTGGCGGTGTTGAAGGAGATGTTGATGATGTCCCGGAGTTGGGGTGCGATGATGGAGTCGGCCTTGTTGAAGACGTGGAGGGGGCAGGGGTCGGTTGGTGATCCGGAGGGGATGGTGTTTATCGTGCGGGTGGTGTCTTCGGTGCTGAGCGGGGTCCAGGTGCAGAGGGTGGTGGTGGGGGGCGTTGGTTCGGTGGTTGGGTGCGCGGTTTGTGCGCCGAAGCTGTTGTGTATGTCGGCGATCTTGCGGTGGAAGAAGGTGGCGAGTGAGTCGCAGAGGTCTTGCGAGGGTGTGATGTTGTTTCCGGCGTTGGGGTTGGAGAACTCTTTGACGATGTTGAAGAGTTCCTTGCTGTTGTGGGTGTTGTTGCCCAGTCGTTCTTTGAATGTTGTCCTTTTGGTGGTGCGGATCAGCTGGTGGTGTTTGCCGGTGGCGTTCTTGAGGGCAGTCATGTTTTCTGTGGTCTGGTCGTGGCGCCAGGCTTTTTCAAGGGTGCGGCAGTTTTTTTTGGATGTTTTGAGTTCGTCGGTAAACCACGAGGCTTTCTTGCTGCCGGGTCTGCTGGGAGGGTTCTTCAGTGGTGCGAGGTCGTCGGCGCAGTTGGTGAGCCACTGTGTGAAGGTGCGGGCTGCTTCGTTGGGGTCCGTTGCGCTGGCGGGAGGGTTCAGGCTGAGGGAGGTGGTGAGCTGGTCGGCGGTGATCTTGCTCCAGCTCCTGCTAGGAACCTGTTGCGGGTGGTGGTGGGTCGTGGTTCTTCTGAAGCTGAAGTGGAGGCAGCTATGATCCGTCCAATGAAGTCCGGTGGAGTGGCTGAAGGAGATGTGCTTGCTGGAGGAGAAGACGGGGTCAAGCGTGTGGTCGGCGTAGTGGGTGGGGGTGTTTACCAGTTGCTTGAGTCCGAGGTTGGGGAGGTTGTCCAGCAGGGTGGTGGTGTTGGTGTCGTTGTTTTTCTCCAGGTGGAAGTTGAGGTCCCCTAGGAGGATGTAGTCAGTGGAGGGGAGGGCGTGCGGGCTGATGAAGTCTGCGATGTCTTCGCTGAATTGGGTGCGTGGTCTCGGGGGTCTGTAGATGAGGGTGCCTCTGAGTGTGGTCTTGGGGTCGGTGTGTATCTGGAAGTGGAGGTGCTCGGCGGCGGTGAAGGTGTCGTCGGAGTTGGTCGTGATGCGGATGGTGTTCCTGTGGACGATGGCGATGCCTCCTCCGGTCTGGTTGACGCGGTCCCTCCGGGTGATCTTGTATCCGTCCGGGATGGCTATGGCGATGTCGGGCGCTGAGGAGGCGTTCATCCAGGTTTCCGTGAGGAAGGCGACGTCTGGTGATGTTGTGTCGAGCAGGTTCCAGAGTTCGACGGCGTGTCTGTGGACGGAGCGGGTGTTGAGCAGGATGCATTTGAGGTGGTTGTTGCTGGTGCCTGGTCTTTTGGGTGCAGTGCAGGTCCGGAGGCAGGTGAACTTGCAGGCTTGGCAGCTGAAGGGTCCGTGGGTGCGTTTCGGGGTGGCTCGGTAGCAGGCGGGGTTCCAGTCGGGATTGAGTGCATTGAGGGTGGCGGCGTCGTAGGTCCGTCATGTGGGCTGGCATCGTCGGGGGCCAGGAGTCCTGGCACTGGGCGTGGTCCAGGCGCGGACTGGCGCAGACGGGCTTGCCTTTGGCGCGCCCGCTGCGCGTACGCCGTGCGGCCTCCATATGAGGGGCTGAGGGAGGGAGGAGCAGCTGGGAGGCGGGAGCGGGGTGGCGAATGGGAACGGCGGGGGGGCGGGGCTGCAGGGAGCAGCGGCGGGAAGCAGAGGGCGAGGCGGGAATCGGGGGCACAGAAGGCTGTCGTGTATTTCTATAGGTTCTGAATCAGTCCCCCTATTCCTGACCCTATTCTGGTTAAACTAACTATCAAGTTAACTAACAGTCAGCCCATGAGGCAAGAAAACCCCCATGATGCAGATACCGTTATCTGACGCAGTCACACTACGGCACAGGAACGTGTTATCTGATTAGGTCATAACGCTTGAGATCTAATTAGACAAGCGACATTCCTCCAGCCCCTGATAAGGCATACGACGTTCTCATAACAAATCAAACCTATGACAACCTGGATAATCCGTGCGGCCATTGTTTTGATTTCACAGAGAACTTTTGCAAAAGAATGTGCTAACGAGCAAGTCGTATGACATCTTTATTGACGTACCTATGTCCATCCTTACGTCAATCTCGGCACCTTTAAGGTATAAATATTGCCGACCTTGCCCTATGCAAACACACGCGTGGTGACAAGACGGAGCAGCCATACTTGCCGAAGCCGAGAGCAGAAGCAGACCCCGCTGGCAGCAGCCCCGCCTTCCTGACGCGCTGAGAGACGTGCTGCTATCTCAAGCCGAGAGACCCAGCACCGGCGCTTTCGGGCAGCCCTCGCAGGCAGCCTGGAATATCGAGAGCAGAGAAAGAGATACCATTCCTCGTTCATCCTAAATTCCAGGTACAGAACTGAATAACCCCTCACAGAGAATTCTTTAGTTATTCACTTGGCAAAAACAAACTTAAACTAAACTGTAACTTTCTATTCCCGCCCACGCATTAGACTTAGGTCAGGTACACGGGGTAGGCGTATTTAGAAACACCAGTTGAGTACGTTTAGTCAAATGTATATGTGTATGTAAATATATTTTAATCATTTTAAACATCATATGGCTCAGAAACCATATCAATGTTTTTACAGTATTATTTTATACTATTGCTTTTAATGTATGCACTTTACTTAACTATAAGTATTGCAATAATATCGATCCATTTCTCATGTACGAGAAAAGAGACTGATCAATAAATAACACCTTTTTATTGAACACGCCCGTCTCTTCCTTTTCTCTACATTCTGATGAGACTAAGAATGCACGTACTGACTGAGTAAAATAATTGCCTTGTGCTCACACGACTCTCGAGATTGACTCTTGATTAGGGGAGAGCAAAGTTGTCATGTTCTATGGTTGTCAGAAACTAAATCCCTTCTTGTCTAATCAGGGAAGTTAATCCTTCCTTGAACATTCGAGAAAGTTTCTAGCGAACTCTGAGCTTAGCTGGCAAACCCAAAAATTAAGTCTAGTATCGACAGTAGTAGACCTAGTTAACGTCTGGCCTAGGCCTTTACTGCTGTAGGTACTATTCCAATGCGCAGAGCCTATTGGGAAGATAGGAACTACACTACAAGGCAAAGGGAGAACGAGGGGTAAATGACTAATAAAACAAGCACAAGTTACAAAAAGGCAAACAGGGGAACGAAGTTACAAAAGGCAAAAGGGGAACGAGTGGTGCAACGACAGAAAACAAGCACAAGTTACAGAAGGCTAAAGGGAAAAAAACGAAAGAGATACAACAGGTTACAGGTACAAGCTGGCAGAATGGCGGAAGAGCGTAGCAGCACAGCACGGGGAGGGAGGACCACGCGGTGGCTAGGGGGGCGACCTACCTGGTGACAGGTAACTGAACCACTAGCTAAATACATCGATGCAATTCTTTGTACCCATGTCTCACGCACCCCAGCATTCGTTCAAGATACCAGGCATATTATCAACTTAGTTGAAAATTCTAACTTCTGTACAGCCTCACAATATCTAGGTACTATGGATATCGAGGCCCTGTATAGTAATATACCAATCATGGGGGCCTTGGAAGCAGTCCATTGGTTCATACAGAAGTACAAAATCAAATGTCCCTCGGTATTTGTTCTAGAATGCTTGAAAATAGTCTTATGCGATAACATTTTTGAATTTAACAGCAAATTGTTCAAACAAAAACAGGGAGTGAGCATGGGGGCATCTTGCGCACCAACAGTTGCGAACATTTATATGGCCCAATTTGAAGATAGTTTCATATTAAATGAAGTGGCACCGTTCTATGAGTCCGTGACCAAGTGGTCACGGTTCATAGACGATGTCTTCTTTATTTGGAATGATAGCTTGGATAATTTACATCAATTCATTGAGTGGATCAATCTCTGTGATAGTAACATCAAATTCACTAATCATATAGACAACCAACAGGTTGTATACCTGGATGTCATGATTAAGCATGATAATGGTGTCCTTGCAGTTGACCTATTCGTTAAGCCAACTGCAAGGAACACATTACTCCATTATGATAGTTTCCATCCAACCATGCAAAAAAAACAGTGTTCCATTTGGAGAGTTTTTGCGTCTTCGACGCAACTGCACCAACATCGCAGATTACGACACCAGATCAGCAAGTATGAAATTGAAATTTCATGCTCGTGGCTACCCTAAAAAGATTGTGCGCGATTCTTATAAGCGGGCCCGCTTCTATGATCTGCAACATCTTTTAGAACCTACTAGAAAGAAAAAAGATCCAGGCCTAGTATTCATTACAAAGCACTCAGTTTTAAATGACAGAATCAGACAGGCAGTATGTGCAAGCTGGCACATACTCAATGTGAACATGCCGAAAGAGAACCAACTAGCCAGGCCCATGTTTGCGTATAAACGTAACAAATCACTGAAAGACCGTATCGTTAGATCTCGTATGACCCAAAACATAGTCAGTACACAACGGGATCTAAATAACATGCAACCAGTTCAAGGAACTTATAAATGCACTAACTGCAAATCGTGTAATTCGGTAATACAGGGTCCGAATTTGCATTTTAACAACCAGGTTATAAGTCCACAGGATCTGAACAATTGCAGGACCACTAATGTGGTTTATCTAGTGATTTGTCCATGCAACAAAGGATATGTAGGACAGACAGGAAGAGCCATGAATGTGAGGCTGACCGAACACCGGTCGGCTATCAGTACACATAAAATGGCAGCGCCAATGGTCAACCATTATATGGAGAATAATCATGCACCAGAAGATATGAAATGGTACATCCTGGAAAGGATTACCAAGAAAACAGGATTCGATTTAGACAAGATCAGAAAGATGCGGGAGGTATATTGGATTTTTATTTTGGAAACAGCGACAAAGGGATTAAATATGGAAATACCATGGGAACAGGCCATCAATTGATACATCTAGGCCTCCCCTAAACTCCTTTGACATCTACTTACATAAATCAGAGTGAGATAAATAAGAACAGGAGTAATAAATTAATACATTGACCGGGTTAATCTCCCTCTTTTTCTGGGTAACCATGGATGTGCGGCTATTAGTCGTATTTAGAGATTAGTCATAATAAGTATGAGCTACAACATATACACACATGTACATAGATGTACTATATTAGGGTCGAATTACACCGGACAGGGTAGGGTGTTGAGATTATGTCCACAACTGTTCCACACCGATAACACAATTAATCGATGCGTTCACACCTCCCAGTAGACGTACCGTAGTGACATCAGTTAATCGGGAAATAATGATGGATTGGCAAAATTACATGACAGTGACGTAGGCGTACATAACAACTAACAGCAACAGACAGGGGTTTCAGCTGAAATATATCCCCCTTTGTTGAAATGAGCCGACCCGAGTGTTACCGAAGCATATTATTGCCATATAACCATTCAGAAGAAATAGGTACTAACACTTATGTTACTATTTATATTAAATAGATATATGAGAGATAAATTACGTTTTACAGTTTCATTATCAACTAACCACATCCGTAATGTGGTCGCTCTTCAAACGTAATTATGGGTTGTAAGTTAAACACACCCTGGAACCAGGATAGATCCTCTTAATTCAGGAAACACCTCTACAAGATGGCCCCCATGATAACATATTTAGACCAAGGGTAGTACTCTCAGCCCGCCAATCTAACCACAAACATCGCGAGACAACGCAACCAACTGCGCGAAGGGAGCAAACTTAAATGTTTGGCTCCAATCATACACCGACACTGATGGAAACATCACGTCGTGCGGGGTTTTGCTCGTGATATCGGAACAACAAGTAAGTGGAGTAAAAGCGTCCACGCTGAGACATATCGTCTATATATTGGGGAGGGGGAGGTAGCCCACGTACGCGACAGACCCACTTTTTCTTCCATATTGGGCCAGGCATAGAACCGCCAGATAATTTTCCTGTAAATGCGGTATGCCGGAACGGACGACAGACTGGTCGTGTATGTTTTAATATCTACGGGGCGAAGCGTAGAACCGCCACATACTCGCTATACCTTATATATTCATTGGTAATAAACAATTGGCACTGGCCTGTGAATGAGGAGTATCACGTTGAAATGCCTCTAAACACTAACGCGCCAGATTATGAGGGTTCCGCCTCCCAGGAGGACAGTTAACTAAGTATAAACATGGAGAGCACTACCTAGAGAGGGAGCCCACAGCCGCACATCGCGTTTTCGTCATTACAGACCCCATAAGGATGCTGACGAATATCCATACTTATCGAATATATTATGACCACTTTAAACTGAGAGTTGAACAACTTTTTTTTTGGTTCTGTAAATCTGTTGTCATTCCTTACTTCCAGAGTCTACAGAATCATTTTAAGAGAATTATGCCAGCTGGAAGTTTCGATTCCTTCCTTGATCATCAGATACATTGACCAAGCAAATTTAAAACAGGTACGATCAGCATTAAAACTAGCTGGACATAACATTCTGCAGCAATAATCCTGTAGTAACTACTCATCCTTTACCCTATAGTTTACTTTGTCTCGCCATACACAGAACGTACAAGTATTGTGGGGGAGTACCATCTACTCACGTACTACCTAATAATTTTAAGGAACCAGGCAGACATCGGAAGAATAACTCCTTGATTTGGAATTAGAAGTGACACCCCTATTAAATAGGTATGTAGTAACTACTTGAAAATCGTGCTCAATCATTGTACTAGGGATATTGGTATGACAATAGAACTATTGTCTCCTTTTTCCCAACTTAAAGGTGCCCCTAACATGATTAGAGTCAAAGGGCAGCGTTGCAAGGACTTATCAACTAACGTGGACCTATATCGACCACTATAGAAATATCCACACAACAAGTACCGCAGAATTTAAACACAGGTAACTAACAAACTAGGATACCAAGCGGCACACAGTCACTTAAACTAATAGTACGCCTCTCCTTAAACTATGGGATGAAAAATAGAAAGTAGACTTGGAACTCACTAACTAGGATCCTTTAAATATAGGTACATAATCGCATGACCTTTGCTCGGATATAAGTATATAGTTAATCCCATGCTTGATGCATAACTCCACATGGATTCGTGCAGACCCAAGATGTCAGTTGTTATGGCATGGACATCTACACGTAACCATGTTATATTTGTCACACAGATTGACCTGTGAACCACTCGGGCTGATAAACATTCCCTCTTTAGAGACCCAGACAGGTTGTCAGGTAGCGTTGAGCCATGTAGTAGAAATATTGAAGTTTATGATTTTTATGATATTTTAGTAAAGCAATGTAATGTGTATAAAATTGTATAAAAATGTATATATTGAAGATATATATATATGATTTGTAAATAGTTGTAAGTATAATGTTTAGGAGTTTTGCACTATGAGAAAAAGGATATTGAAAATTAATAATCTCTTGTAAGTAAAGAAGGTTGGATCCATAATAGCTCTCTCCATCCTGTGAACTAAGGTAGGCCCTAGCTAGCCCTATGGGCAGGGTCCATTGTAGGTAAAAGGTAGGACATGTACCTGAAGTGCGTGAAATGTCCTGGTAGTGACAAACATCCATTTTGGTTTCTCACTGCTGTGAGGCTGCCCTCTCATAGGAATGCATTGGGGATTCTCTGATAAGTGTTTCAGTGGTAATTCCGGATATGAGAGGAGCAGCGTGGGCAAGTTTGGTATGTTTGGAATAGTGATAATAAATGATGCTAATGGTGTGCGCAGATTTAGGATCACTATTTTAGAAATGCCACTTTTAGAAGTTGGCATTTGTGTGTGCGATATGTATGCCTGTCTGATGTGTATTGCATGTCTGGCTTTGGAGTGACAGGGACTGGTGAGGTGTGTGGCTCCAGGCACCTCTGCACATACGAAGAGTGAAGGAAGGAGTGGGGTGGCGAAGAGTGATGGAATGAGTGAGGTAGCGAAGAGTGATGGAAGGAGTGGGGGTTGCAGGAAGGAGTGGGGTAGCGAAGAGTGAAGGAAGGGGTGAGGTAGCGAAAAGTGAAGGAAGGTGCAGAGGTGCTATTACATTTTTGGTCACTCAACAACAAGATGCTCAGGAATTCTGTATGGTGGTTCTGGAAATAATAGCTACTGAAACTCACCCAAGTTGTAACCTCCTTGTTATAAGCTACTCTTGGGGATATGATTGCTTCCACTGCCCACATTCAAGCTCCACTATCACACCTTTTGAAAGATTTGTAGATCTACCAAATGTATTCCATTTATGATTTCAATATGTAGTGCTGCAAAACAAAACGTATGTCCAAACTGTCATTCACAATTTTTCTCCTCACTTAATTTAACACTGGTAACAAAATGTATCATTTTCTTGATTAGAAGATATACTCTCAATAACAGAAGAATAAACTTTCCTGCTTCCTAAATTTCAATTTTTAGGACGCACTCTCACTACTAGTGCCATTATTTTTCATCATGGAGACACTGCCAAGAGACAACACAATCTACTTAAAGAACAACACAGGTTGGACAGAAGATAATGATACTACTCTTACTTTTAAGCATAGACTGCCAAGAAAGACAGTTGACTTCTACGTCTACATCAGAAGTTCTAATTTTGGTACTTGCGAGTTGTAGTTACATAATTCAGTAGATGTCGTTACGTGGCTTGGCATGGTTGATGACATTTGTAAAAATCTGATGTAAGTACTGGAGCCGTCTATGCTTTCACTTGTATCATACTACTTTGGTAGATATTTCAACAGCTGGACATGCACGACATCTATGTTTTTTTTTAATAATCCAATTGATTTGTTTTTCCCCAGTGTTTCATGAACACTACAATCATATAATTATCTTAATGTCACCTACCTCAGAGAAACACAAAAAAAAGAAAACAAGAAAGGATTACATTTTAGTTCGGTTCATCACGTTCAATCAGATGTCAATGTGGGTTTGTGCCCGGAGTACGGCGCTTAATATCAGATGACAATCAAATTATGACAGGTACACTTGGCTCAGGGACAGCAGAGGGATGCATATCGCTTGACCTAGGGCAGGCATTTGATTCGTTACACAGGCACATCATGCTCTACGCCCTCTCCAGGTTTGACATACTAGCCAAATATATTGCATGGGTGCGGCTATTATACAAATACCCCACATCTCGCGCACGCACAGAACGACATATATCACAACAATACATAGTGGCTAGGGGCACCAGGCAAGGATGCTCACTCTCGCCTTTATTGTTCATATTGGCATTGGAACCCCTATTGCATAGGATCCGCTCCCTATCCGGAGGGACCGCATTGGGCTGGATTAGATCCTATCTGAGCAACCGGACGTTCCAGATCTCGTCCTCACACGCACAGTCGGACACTTTTCTGTCACCTCATGGCGTGCCCCAGGGCTCAATTTTAAGTCCGTTATTTTTCAACCTATATCTCCGCCCCCTCGCTGATCTAGCAGAGCGGGTAGGTCTCGAACTCATGACCTACGCGGATGACTCACAGATTATTTTTTCCCTTACCAACTCAGAGTCTTCATCCCCTTCAGCCCTGAAACTTGGTCTCCAGGAGGTCTTCAGCTGGATGTCAACTAACCAGCTGAAGCTTAATGGGGAGAAGACAGAGATTCTTCTCTTGGGAAAAAATCGTGATCTGTGGCAGGATAGGCATTGGCCGCCATCTATGGGCGTTTTCCCCAGTCCGGCTACCCAGGTTAGAAACCTTGGGGTGTGTATCGATGATTCTTTGTCGATGAAGCAGCAGGCCAATAAAGTGGCTGGTACATGTCTCACCATCATTAAATGGCTGCGGAAGATTATCTGGATGCTACCTGTGGATACCCAGAAGACCGTAGTCAATGCGCTAATAACATCTAGGCTTGACTACGGTAACATTCTCTATCTGGGCTCCAATTTAGCCGTAGTCAGACAACTACAATTGGTCCAGAACTCCGCAGCCAGGCTGTTGTGTAAGATCCCTAGGACAGCAAGGATCTCGAAGCACCTTAAAGACCTACACTGGTTGAAAGTTGAAAACCGGGTCCGGTTTAAGGCCTTGACCTATATGTTCAAGATCAGGGCAGGAACCGCACCACGGTACCTGCAGAACTTGGTTAGGCCCCATGTTCCTGTACGAAATCTCCGTTCCTTAAATGGAGCAACTTTCGTGGTTCCCAGATTCAAACTGGCCCGAATGGGAGGTAAATCTTTTTCCCACTTGGGACCAGTTCTTTGGAACTCCCTCCCTTTAGCCTTGCGCAAAGAGGAAAATTTCGCCAGTTTTAAGAAAAAAGTTAAAACCTGGCTGTTTAATAAATAATTGTTTAAATTACTGGTTGTTGTTTTTTTTGACGGCATTTGCTTTTCTGTATTTCGTTCTCTTAGCCATGGCGCCGGGAAACCCTTTGTGGGTATCTGTGCGCATTACAAGTGTAAAAAATAAAATAAATAAATAAAATATCCAGGTGTGAGGGAATAGCGAGAGGCCCCGCGACGCATATGGTCTCTGCTTATGCCGACAATATCATTTTATACATAAAAGATATGGATATGAACCTCAAACCCCTGCACTCAACTTTTGATTTTTTTCGGGAGTTGTCTAGCCTCACGATCAATGCCGCCAAATCTTATGTTTACTTCTTTGACGGCCCCACGCGTAGTGGGCAGTTGCGTTTTGGCCAACAGGAATTCAGTATAGCACCTGACATCTTCAGGTATGTGGGTATACAGGTCTATCGAGATACAACAGACCTGCTAGAAGGCAATCTGACTCGCGTGGTCACTGCTCTCAGAGCTCAGGTTAAGTTTTGGAACTCACTCCCCCTGTCGGTGGCTGGAAGGGTTGCCATAACTAAAATGGTGTTCTTGCCAAGGCTGCTTTATTACTTCGGGGGGGGGGGGGGGGACTTTTTAATTATTGAACTCTCTAATGACAGAACTGATTTGGGGTACAGGTCGCAGACGAACTGGCCTAATGAAACTGCTACTGAGTACAGGTCAGGGTGGACTGGGAGTGCCAGTTTTGAAGGCATACAGCTATGCTTGCCAACTGAAGTGGCTGGCGTATTGGTTAGCGGGACGCAACTTGCAGGAAATAGGTGTATCACATCGGGACTGGGACCGAGGTTATATCCACAGACTCCTACTACCCAAGGCCCAGATCCCGACAATGGCGCCCCACCTGTTACGATAGCGCTGACATACTGGAGACACGCACTGCGATATACAAAGCAAACATCACCATATGCTCCCACCACTGGGTATTCCCCTACAGACAGGGGTGGTGACTAATCGTGCTCTGCGGGCGTGGTCCGACACGAGAATTACTACAGTAGGGGCCTTCTTCTCGGAAGGGGTTCTAATGTCACATGAAGCATTTGTACATGAGCAAGGAACCTCGGATAGACTGTTCCTTTTACACGCCAGTATTTCAAGATTTATTAGAGACACATGGACCCATGGGGGTACCGAACCCGCTACAAACACACTCATCACTATGCAGTACTTAATGGGACATGGGGCACACTGGAACAAATGGTTGTCATGGGGGATCCGCACCGCAGCGTCCATCTCATTGCAGCCACTCCGGGAAAGATGGGCAAGTGACATGGGTCGTGATTTGACAGATAAAGAATGGGACACCATAATAGGCTACCCCAAGAAGGTATGTCGCAATACCAAATTCAAATTCATTCAATTGATGCTGTTAGACAGAGCATATTTGACCCCACGCAGGCTGAGCACCATGTTCCCTGGGGCGGAAGACGCCTGCCCCCGTTGTCATGCACCCAACGCGGGACTGATACACATGGTGTGGGACTGCCCAAGATTAAGACACTACTGGACGTCAGTGTGTCGGATACTGTCAACTATCGCCCCCATACGCAACAATGACACAATGGAATATTGTATACTAGGCCTGGGACCCTGTGGAAAGAAGGATAATCCAACTCATAAATTCGCTAACCTTGCACTGCTCCTAGCAAAAAGAAACATCACAATACGGTGGAAAGCCTCTAGGGCTCCATCCTTACAGGAGTGGCATGCGGAAATGATCGGATGGGGTAAATCAGAGGGGGCTGAACTACAAAGGGAAGAATACAGGGGCCTACGTAGAACACTGATATCTATGGCTTGGAATATGATGATGGAAGAATATACTGCGATAGATATACTATCATACTGAGAACGGATAGATGCTCCTTACCTGAGTACCTGAGTAGGGAGGACTGCAAATGTCTGTGATGGCACTGTTCTCTCATCACGGAAGGGGTGGGAAATGTGTAGTGTGTATTACAGAGGCATGGCTGCACAGGAGACGGATTAAGCACGTGAATATGCTATTACTCAGGAAGCGGGCCGAGCACCAGGAGGTGGGAGGGATAGGGGAGTTTGTTATTGTAGGTTCGATGTAAAATGTGACGATATGTCTGCAAATTTCAATGTCCTAATGGGGCTGTGTTTAGATCAGAGGAACTCGTATGATGGGAATGTACATTGTTTCGAAACTATGGACCTAATTATTTGTATCTAAAAATGTCATACTGTTTTTCACAGCCTGTATAGACTCCCTAAGAACGCTGTTGAGACCTGATGTATAACTGCTGTAAACACAACTGACGTAAACTGTACAAATAGACAGTCTGTATGTTGCCTTACACTATATGTATATCTGTTGAGCAAAATCAATAAAAATATGTTATAAAAAAGAAAAAGAAATACATTAAAGATTACATGAATATAGTGGGTGGAGACTGGAATGATGTCATGGATGGACGCATGGATAGGTACAGACCATGTGGGGGGCCTATAACACACGTTCCCACTAAACTGAATGGTATGGTACGGGGGATGGGTTGGATCGATGCATGGCGGTACCATCACCCGCATAGCCGAGAATATACATACGTCTCTGCAGTGCACAAGTCCTTCTCCAGACTCGATTACTTGTTTGTTCCTAATACCTGGATGGGGAGAGTAGCTTCTTTGTCTATACTCCGCGTGGCCTATCGGATCACTCTCCGGTTGCGATGGATGTGCACCTTGGTAGGATGCGGCAGCCCTTTAGGTGGCGCCTGTCCACATGGCAGCTACAACAAGATGACTACAGGTCGCACATGCGCGAAGCCATCTCTCGATACTGGGACAGTAATGATCAGCCCGAAATGGACGTTATAACCCTTTGGGAGGCTTTAAAACCCGTGCTCCGGGGGGTAGATATCGCCTGGTGCGCAGCGGCGCGTAAGTCCCGCAGGAGAGAGGTAGAGGAGACTGCGCAGCGGGTTCGAGACCTTGAGGGAGAGAGCACTGCTGGGGGGCATGCAGACACCGTTGGGCAGCTGTTACTGATGCAACATACATATAACTCTCTCCTAATGGATGAGGCACGCCAACTGTGGTTGGCTACACAGAGTAGGATTTACCAATGGGGTGACAAATCCAGTGCCATGCTCTACAGGCTCTGTCAGGGAACTTTCCATGCGCAGTCCCTACCGGGACTTCGCGATGAGGCAGGGGATCCTATGACGGCCCCGGTGGAACTGGCGGCCAGCTTTGCCCGACACTATGAGGCCCAATATGCCCCCCGTGAGGTCGTCCCAGAAGCAGAGGTAGATAAATTCCTAGCAGATCTCCCGCCGCGGGCTCTCTCTGATGAGGACCTTGACCAACTGGACCACCCACTGTCCTTGGAAGAATTGATTGCGGCACTCGGGGAACTGAACACCGGTAAGGCCCCTGGGCCTAATGGGTTCCCGTGTGAATTTTTGAAGACATTCCATGTTCAACTGGGGGCGCGCTACAGACAGGCACTGGAGGCGGCCAGAGACCGTGGTCGCCTGCCGGCTGACTGGCGACACGCCGAGATTGTTGTCTTCTGTAAACCGGGAAGGCCCCCGGAGCAGCATGCATCATATAGACCGATTTCGCTCCTGAATGTTGAAGCGAAAATACTGACGAAGGCCCTGGCCAACCGCCTCCTCCCGTATATTACGGACCTGGTTCACCCTGACATGGCCGGGTTTATGCCCCATAGGGCAACAAGGCACAACATCCGTTGCGCGCAGATGGTGATAGGGACGGCCCGAGCTGCCGAGATCCCGACAGCGCTTCTCCTGGCTGACATTGATAGAGCCTTCGATTCCGTAAGCTGGGTCTATCTTCGTGCGCTTCTGGCTCGCCTGAACTTTGGACCCCGCTTCCTCTCGTATCTGCACTTACTATACACGGACCTGACGGCGTCGGTGAGGATAGCGGGAGCGATTTCAGACCCCTTCCCCATAGGCCGAGGCACCCGACAGGGCTGCCCCCTATCGCCATACTTATTCGCCCTAGCCATGGAGCCGCTGGCGGCATGGGTGAGAATAGACGCGCAGTTGCGGGGACTTGAGTGGGTGCGGGGACCGTCCGATCGTATTGCACTATATGCGGACGATGTCCTTTTCTTCCTCACGGACATAAATAAATCTGGACCCAGAGTTCTTGAAATAATGCGGGTGTTTGGGGAGGTATCTGGCCTGCACCTGAATACACGTAAATCCACGCTGTGGGTGCTAGGAGAGCGCGGAGGACATGGACCTTGGGCGTCAACGCTGCAGGAGGCGGCGGGAGGCATCAAATACCTAGGCGTATTCCTAACGGACATTCCGGGGATTGCCTGGACCCGCAATGTGGTGCCGGTTTGGGACCGAGCTCGATCTGATATGAAGATATGGTCCAGGATGCCCCTGAATATATATGGCCGCTCTGCCATTTTTAAGATGGTGGCTCTCCCGCGCCTTCTATACCAGTTGCAAAATCATCCGTACCCGATTGCGCCGCTCTGGTTTAGACAAGTGAACTCTGCTCTGAGTCAGTTTCTCTGGGCTGGCGGGGCGGCCAGAGTGGCGCTCCGCACCTGTTTCCTCTCCACGTACTGTGGAGGTCTGGCGACTTCGGACATTCTATCCTATTACCAGGCGTCCCACCTTCTTGTACTAAATGACTGGTGGTATGGGGACCGGGGCTACCCGGCTTACGCCCTTGAAAGGTACCTGATGGACCCCGACACGCTACATACCATCCTTTACTCGGCAGGCAAACGGAAAAAACTCCCAATGGTTACTCAAGTGGTTTTCTGAGTGTGGCGTGGAACCCTACGCCGTATGGGATGGTGGAATGTCTTAACAAAGGAAACGCCATTGTGGCACAATGGCCGTCTACCGGAGCTAGCGGCTCTCCCGGGGTTCCGAGGCTGGGATGACATTGGCATCTCGACGTTGGGCCACGTTATGACAGGCAAGACCCTCAAATCGTTCCAGAGTCTGAAAGATGAATATGATATGCCACAGACCCAATTTTATAAATATTTACAGTTCCGCCATGCCTTGTCCCCCTCTTTAATAGGCTTAGACACGCTACCCGAATTTAGCCCCCTTGAGGCCAAGGTGATTATGGGGGAATTGGGTAATAAGAAAATCTCCACTATATACCAAACACTAGTCACGCACTGTTCTTCTTCACTAGATAAGCTACGTAAAGTGTGGGAGGAAGATATAGGTGCCTTGGAGGAGGAGGACTGGAGGGAGGCCTTAGAGGCTCCACGAGGGGCGGCTGTGGCAGTGCGATTGCGATTCATTCAGTTTAAATATTTGCATCGTGCATATTATACCAGAGAACGTTTATGGCGAGCTGGTCTGATTGCCTCCCCTGAGTGCCTGCGATGTGGTAGCACAGTGGGCACGTTTCTACATACAGTATGGTCGTGTGTGAGGCTGACACGGTTCTGGACAGGTGTGTGGGATTGCCTATCCGAGGTGCTGGGCTGGGACCTCCCCCGCTCCCCGAAGCTGGGCCTCCTTCACGTAATGGAACAGGTTGGTGGGAATATTTATAAACGCCATCTACTGCTTCTGGGCCTCACGGTGGCCAAAAGAGATGTAGCTCGAGCCTGGAAAGATCCCAGGGCTCCCTTACTAGAGGTGTGGAAGAGAGGATTGGACTTTACCATGGGACTGGAACGTCCGGTCTTTGAAGCCAGAGGCTGCCCTCGTAAACACTTTAAAATATGGAAGCGTTGGGCAGAATATAGAGGGCTCTGGCTGGAACCGCCAATGCAACGTGACTCTGACGTAGAACACTTGCGGGTTGATTCTGGGTGAAAAGGGCTATACACTGCTAGTGATTCCAAGAACTCTTACTTTGAATCGTATGAACACTGTGCCGGGGGGGGGGGGGGTGGTTCTGGGAGGGAAGGGCCAGGGAGAGTGTGGGGGGAGGGGAGTTGGTGGGGATCCTTTCATCCCAAAATGTTGATTGCAATGCTATTATGTGTTGATTGTCTTATTTGCTCACTGGACCCTTGATACATGGGGGACGGTGTCCTATTTGTAATGCTTTATCAACGAAATAAAATCTGTTCTGAAAAAAAAAAAAAAAGATTACATGAATGATATGGGGCACGCGGTCTATTTTGATGACCCCCTGTCTATGGGTAACATTTCCAGAAAAGTTTTTTAAAAGTCTAGTATGGCTCACCTGGAGGCAATCAGATTTGCTGGAGCAGCCTCACGACCTATGGTACTTCAAAACCAACTGCTGTTAAGTACCTTTGGCATTCAGCCTTATTTAACCGATATGTCAAACGGCTATGATAGACTAGTTCCGACTCGTTTCAGACTTAACATCTTCCATCGTTTGGTAATCTTTCCTTCAACCAACGACTGGTCTAAAATTCTGTGCCCCTGCCCGTGTGTCGAGGTTTCCCAGTAAACCACTTTGCATGCAGTAATATTCTGTAAATTCTACATTAAAACAGAAGGGAATGGATCGTTCCCATTTTAAAATTATGGGGTTTGAAGCAATGCCGCCCAGTTTTTAGTGCACTGCAGATTTTAGACATTGAATGTTTTACAAGAGAAATAGTCTAATTTTTAAAAAGTATAATCAGGAGTAGAAACAGTTTTTAATGTGTTAATGTTAAATGACAGGACTTAGCACCACTTACTCTTAGTTTTATATGTAACTATGACTGTCAAATGAATTATTTTAATACTCTTTCAAAATGTCTTATTTATTTCTGCAATACCATGTATTCTTTTATGATTTTTTTGTATTACAAAAATCGAATAAAGCTTGATTTTGAGTGAGTGACACATTTAACACCCATGTTGTGGGTACCCTTGGTCCCATTTACTAGGGACTTGTAATGGGGTTAAAGTCCTTGCCAATTGGAAGTTCCAATTTGCTTACATCGTTTTTAGGGAGAGAGCACTGACACTGGGGCCTGGGCACAGGCTTCAGTCCACTTTCAGTCATAACGATCAGCACTGGGGCAAAACGTGTGGGGGTGACCAAACGAAAAGGGCACCTTCCTAGTTATAGCAGCCTTTGTGTGGTTTCAAATAAAAACATACTCCAGAACAAAAACCAAAATGTAAACCAGAATATCAATGTTTAATAGCAGCAATGGGCTACACACATAGCCCAACAATAATAAATTAAATAACAGCCAACAACTATGGAGGCTATGATGACTGTCAGAAGGTAACACCAAATGGGCTATGAACACAGCCCAATATAACGAAATACCAGCACCAACCATAGGGATTATGCTGGCTGCCAATACGGGTTTATTTCTTCTTCAAAGAAATAACAGATACTTGGAAAATTATGTCTCATCAAATCCATGTACATATGTGTCTACATAAAACAGGTAATTTTCTGTATAAATCCTTATGCCTCTTTTGCAAAACAATGATCATTTTACTTTTACATTATATAAACATGTATTCATAAATTACAAAAACTTAAAAATTCAATGAAAAAAGCAAAGTTTAAAGCTTAGTTATAGTTAGGAAATCCTAAAGTTACGGTTACCACTAACAGTTATAACTAGTGCCCTGTCCGAAATGTCCTATGATTCGCACACCTACCTACACACTGTTAACATGCTAGCCACACTACATGAACTATAACTAGTGCTTTCTCCAGCCATACGCTTACATGATTTATAGTACATTAAATAATAGTATTTAGAACACTCATTAAACCTCCAATTACATCTTTTACATATATATATATCAGAGTGTAATTTTACCTAATGCGACTAAAGCCTGGTGAATATCCTTCATCACATTCCTGTAGAGCTCCTTTTGCCATTCATGTAAAAGCTTCCACTCGACTTCAGAGAAACAGGCTGTCACATCCTGGAAACACACTGGTGCCTGAGAAAGAACGCAAATTGCATATAAGATACAAAGTCACAGTGAAATATCCGATAGGAAGCAATATTCACAAGAACTTGTTTTTCGGCCTGGCCCTTTCCCTGGTTCATTCCCAAGTACCAGCTATAACTTACTAGTGTAGACAAGGACATGGGTAAACTGGAGCTTCACCTGGCATAAAACACGTCAGTGTGGCTATCTAGGCAGAGGACCTGGCTGCATGAAGGTAACACAGAGGCAAGCCATGATACCAATACACAACATGCCCAAAACGACTGCCTCTGCCTGCAACCTTTCAAGTACGCTCTAATTAATGCTCATGGAGTTACTAAACACTTATGATTGATGATTTGAAGTGCCCTTGGCCGCAAGTTGAAGTAGCACTTAGCGCAAACACCTTTTATCGCCGTTTTATGACAGCAGGTTTATGGAGGAAGTAATAAGTGACAAACACTCTTAGACCTTCTTATAACTGTTATGGTGGATGTGTTCTGCTTTTTTCCTGCTGCAGTTTTTTTCTGCTTATTGTAATTTGATGTTGCTGGGTTGTACTTTGTTGTGTTGTGTTCTATTTTTCGGAGTTATGTTCAGTTAGGTTTTCATTTTTGTTTTTTGTATGTTATTGTGCTTACTTTGGAAATGTCAACACACGTAGCTGCATTTCAGGCTAAAAGCAGCAGATACTTTTAAAGTCCCTGTGATAACCATTTACCGCTGTATAACGTAGTTAAAATAACGGTCCTCCGGCTTTAAGACACCAACAAGTCCAAAACTGTAGCAGAGATCACGCTTTAATTAGCAGTGCTCCCTTTTAGGTGGCCCATGTGCCTCATTTTGTGATATCCAGAGTATCCAGAGTATCTCTTTCATTTGGAGTACAATCCTCCATTTAAGTGGCCAGGAGAACCCAATGTAACTTGTAACACTGTAATTCAACTTATTTTAACACACCAGATTTACCAAATGTATTTATAACCCAACAGTTACAACACCAACTAAAATTAAGTAGACAGGGATGCTATGCCCTTCTATCGCAAAAACAAAACAAGCATTGGCATAGCCAATAGGTCTTGCCTTTGGGAACTTATAAGTGTTTAGCAAGAGATTACGGGCCCGATTCACAGAAGTAACTTAAGACAAAATCCTAAACTTACTACCATTTTGGTATTCACAGAAGGCACTTACTCATTTTGGGATTCACAGAAGGCACTTACTAATTTCTGTATTCACAGAAGTTAGGAGTCCTAACTTTAGGACTCCTAAATGCCTTCTGTGAATACCGAAAGTCTTAAAGTTAGGATTTTTCTCAGTTTAGGAGTAGTAAAGTTAGTACTCCTAATTTTAGGACTCCTAAATGCCTCTGTGAATACCGAAAGTCTTAACATTAGGATTTTTCTCAGTTTAGGAGTAGTAAAGTTAGGATTTTTCTCAGTTTAGGAGTAGTAAAGTTAGGACTCCTAACTTTACTACTCTTAAACTGAGAAAAATCCTAACTTCAAGACTTTCGGTATTCACAGAAGACATTTAGGAGTCCTAAAGTAAGGAGTCCTAACTTTACTACTCCTAAACTGAGAAAAATCCTAACTTTAAGACTTTCGGTATTCACAGAAGGCATTTAGGAGTCCTAACTTCTGTAAATACCGAAATAAGTAAGTGCCTTCTGCGAATACCAAAATGAGTAAGGGCCAGATTGATCAAACAAAAATCCGCTCGCAAAGGGCCAGATTCTGAGAATCTGGCCCTTTGCGAGCGGTATTTTTGCATTTGGGATGCATCATCCCAAATGCAAAAATCGCAATTCTAGAAATCGCTAAATTGCGATTATTTACATTTAAGGAATCTCAATTTGAGATTCCTTAAATGCAATGCATGAAAGTGTTTAAAATTGCGAATTCGCAAATAGGGCACGCAAATTACCATGAAGTACAACTTCGTGGTAATTTGCAAAAACTTTGAAAAATGCACTAAAGTGCACTTTTCAAAGTTCCATGTTGCGCACACACATGCCCTAAGGGCATGCGTTTGTGCAACATATGTGCACATATCAATTTATGGGGTGCAACAGGGTGTCCTTTGGACACCCCTGCACCCTTGAAATCGCAATCTCAATTTGCGAATCGCTAATTGCGATTCGGAAATTGAGATTGTCTTCCCATTCATTCCTATGGGCCTCTAGGCCCATGGGAATGAATGGGGAGGTATTCCTTAATTGCGACTCGCAATTTGCGAGTCGCAATTAGGGAATTCTAAGAAATCGCTATTTTTTAAGTGATTTCTTGATGCATTCCATTTTGCAATTCCTTAATAGCGAATCGGTATTTCTCGCTATTAAGGAATCGCAAATTGGTTTGTTGATGCATCTGGGGGTAAGTGCCTTCTGTGAATACCAAAATGGTAGTAAGTTTAGGATTTTGTCTTAAGTTAGTTCTGGGAATCGGGCCCATTGACTTTACCTATGTCTTTAAGCTGTTCTGTACAGAAGTTTGCAGCATGCTGAAAAGTTATAATAAAGAAGTGTCAGAAGCATTTTTGTTACCTTAGATATGACCAAAAATGCATAATGTACAACTAAACGACCATATGAAAAAAGTATTACAAATAATGTCTTGAGGTTTTTTTGTCCTTTCAATGCTGGCAACTTGCATCTGCCTGTCCCAATTGTCGCTTGTTGTGGGTTTTTTTTGTTATGGGGGGCATAAATAACAGGAGGGTGAAGGTTAGTCAGTCAGTCAGTGAGAGTGAGTGAGAGAGTCAGTCAGTGAGAGTGAGAGAGTCAGTCAGTGAGAGTGAGAGAGTTAGTCAGTCAGTGAGAGAGTGAGAGTCAGTCAGTGAGAGAGTGAGAGTCAGTCAGTGAGAGTGAGTCAGAGAGCGAGTCAGTCAGTGAGTGAAAGAGAGTGAGTCAGTGACATAGTCAGTCAGTGAGAGTGAGTTAGTTTTTAAGCGAGAGTCAATCTTTAAGCGAGAGTCAGTCTTTTAGCGAGAGTCAGTCTTTTAGCGAGAGTCAGGTAGTCAGTCAGAGAGTGTCAGTCAGTGAAAAGAGTCAGTCAGTCAGAGAGAGTCAGTCAGTGAGAGAGAGTCCGTCAGTGAGAGTCCGTCAGTGAGAGAGAGTCCGTCAGTGAGAGAGTCAGTCAGTGAGCGAGAGAGAGTCAGTCAGTGAGAGACAGAGAGTCAGTCAATGAGAGACAGAGAGTCAGTCAGGGAGAGAGAGTTAGTCACTGAGAGAGAGTCAGTGAGAGAGAGTCAGTGAGAGAGTCCATGAGTGAGTTCATGAGAGAGAGTCCGTGAGAGAGAGTCAGTGAGAGAGAGTGAGTTAGTCAGTTAGAATGTCAGTCAGTGAGAGAGAGTGAGTCAGTCAGTGAGAGTGAGTGAGTCAGTCAGTCATTGAGAGTGAGTCAGTCAGTCAGTGAGAGTGAGTCTGTGAGAGAGTGTCGGTGAGAGTCTGTGAGAGAGTGTCTGTGAGAGAGTGCCTGTGAGAGTGTCTGTGAGAGAGTCTGTGAGAGTGTGAGAGAGTGTCTGTGAGAGAGTGTCTGTGAGAGTGTGTCTGTGAGAGTGTGTCTGTGAGAGTCTGAGTCTGTGAGAGACTGTCTGTGGGAGAGTGTCTGAGAGTCTGTGAGAGAGTGTCTGTGAGAATCTGTGAGCGAGTGTCTGTGAGCGAGTGTCTGTGAAAGTGTGAGAGAGTGCCTGTGAGAGTGTGTCTGCGAGAGTGTGTCTGCGAGAGTGTGTCTGTGAGAGTCTGAGTCTGTGAGAGAGTGTCTGTGAGAGTGTCTGTGAGAGAGTGTGAGAGAGTGTCTGTGAGAGTGTGTCTGTGAGAGTGTGTCTGTGAGAGAGTGTCTGTGAGAGACTGTCTGTGGGAGAGTGTCTGAGAGTCTGTGAGAGAGTGTCTGTGAGAATCTGTGAGCGAGTGTCTGTGAGCGAGTGTCTGTGAAAGTGTGAGAGAGTGCCTGTGAGAGTGTGTCTGCGAGAGTGTGTCTGCGAGAGTGTGTCTGCGAGAGTCTGTGAGAGAGTGTCTGTGAGAGAGTGTCTGTGAGAGTCTGTGAGAGTGTGTCTGTGAGAGAGTCTGTGAGAGTGTCTGTGAGAGTGTCTGTGAGAGTGTCTGTGAGAGAGTGTCTGTGAGAGAGTGCCTGTGAGAGAGTCTGTGAGAGAGTGTCTGTGAGAGTCTGCGAGAGTGTGTCTGTGAGTGTCTGTGAGAGTCTGTGAGAGAGTGCCTGTGAGAGAGTGCCTGTGAGAGTGCCTGTGAGAGTGTGCCTGTGAGAGTGTCTGTGAGAGTCTGTGAGAGTGTCTAAGAGTCTGTGAGAGTGTCTAAGAGTCTATGAGAGTGTCTAAGAGTCTGTGAGTGTCTAAGAGTCTGTGAGAGTCTGAGAGAGTATTTGATTCTGTGAGAGTGTCTGTGAGTCTGTGAGAGAGTGTCTGAGCGAGTGTCTCTGAGCGAGTGTCTCTGAGCAAGTGTCTGTGAGCAAGTGTCTGTGAGCAAGTGTCTGTGAGCAAGTGTCTGTGAGCGAGTGTCTGTGAGCGAGTGTCTGTGAGCGAGTGTCTGTGAGCGAGTGTCTGTGAGCGAGTGTCTGTGAGCGAGTGTCTGTGAGCGAGTGTCTGTGAGCGAGTGTCTGTGAGCGAGTGTCTGTGAGCGAGTGTCTGTGAGCGAGTGTCTGTGAGCGAGTGTCTGTGAGCGTGTGAGAGAGTGCCTGTGAGAGTGTGTCTGCGAGAGTGTGTCTGAGAGAGTGTGTCTGCGAGAGTCTGTCTGTGAGAGTCTGTGAGAGAGTGTCTGTGAGAGTGTCTGTGAGAGTCTGTGAGAGTGTCTGTGAGTCTGTGAGAGAGTGCCTGTTAGAGAGTCTGTGAGAGAGTGTCTGTGAGAGCCTGTGAGAGTGTGTCTGTGAGAGTTTGTGAGAGAGTGTCTGTGAGAGTCTGAGAGAGTGTCTGAGAGTTTGTGAGAGAGTGTCTGTGAGAGTCTGAGAGAGTGTCTGTGAGAGTCAGAGAGTGTCTGAGAGTCTGTGAGAGAGTGTCTGTGAGAGAATGTCTGTGAGAGTCTGAGAGAGTATCTGATTCTGTGTGAGTGTCTGTGAGTCTGTGAGAGAGTGTCTGAGCGAGTGTCTCTGAGCGAGTGTCTCTGAGCAAGTGTCTGTGAGCAAGTGTCTGTGAGCAAGTGTCTGTGAGCAAGTGTCTGTGAGCAAGTGTCTGTGAGCAAGTGTCTGTGAGCAAGTGTCTGTGAGCAAGTGTCTGTGAGCGAGTGTCTGTGAGAGTGTGAGAGAGTGCCTGTGAGAGTGTGTCTGCGAGAGTGTGTCTGAGAGAGTGTGTCTGCGAGAGTCTGTCTGTGAGAGTCTGTGAGAGAGTGTCTGTGAGAGTGTCTGTGAGAGTCTGTGAGAGTGTCTGTGAGTCTGTGAGAGAGTGCCTGTTAGAGAGTCTGTGAGAGAGTGTCTGTGAGAGTCTGCGAGTGTGTCTGTGAGTGTCTGTGAGAGAGTGTCTGTGAGAGAGTGTCTGTGAGAGAGTGTCTGTGAGAGAGTGTCTGCGAAAGTCTGTGAGAGAGTGTCTGTGAGAGCCTGTGAGAGTGTGTCTGTGAGAGTGTGTCTGTGAGAGTTTGTGAGAGAGTGTCTGTGAGAGTCTGAGAGAGTGTCTGTGAGAGTCTGAGAGAGTGTCTGAGAGTTTGTGAGAGAGTGTCTGTGAGAGTCTGAGAGAGTGTCTGTGAGAGTCTGAGAGAGTGTCTGTGAGATTCGGGGTCTGTGAGTGTATGTGAGAGAGTGTCTGAGAGAGTCTGTGAGAGAGTGTCTGTGAGAGAATGTCTGTGAGAGTCTGAGAGAGTGTCTGTGAGATTCGGGGTCTGTGAGTGTATGTGAGAGAGTGTCTGAGAGAGTCTGTGAGAGTGTCTGTGAGAGTCTGAGAGTGTCTGTGAGACTCTGAGAGTGTCTGTGAGAGTCTGAGAGAGTGTCTGAGAGTCTGTGAGAGAGTGTCTGGGAGTCTGTGAGAGAGTGTCTGAGAGAGTCTGAGAGAGTGTCTGTGAGAGTCTGAGAGTGTCTGAGAGAGTGTCTGAGAGAGAGTGTCTGAGAGAGTGTCTGTGAGAGAGTGTCTGTGAGAGAGTGTCTGTGAGAGAGTGTCTGTGAGAGAGTGTCTGAGAAGGTCATTCAGTCCAGGTTTTATCTCTGCCTTAAAAGATTAGTGACCCTGCTGATCCCAGCATGCAATCAGGGCTACATGTACCAGAATGCAAAGTATAAATCTATACTGGATGAGCTATTCATGCGCTGGCCAGGAAAACTGGAGAGCTCTGCCAGCGGCACCCAGAAGAGATGTGCTCTCTCCCTACAGCTATAGGCGGATCGTGCTACGTGCTGGTATCTCCTCGCTGATGTTTAGATGGGGTGCACCTATCCATGCCCAAGGATGCGTGCTGGCAACATTTGCGCTTACCTCAGTGAGGCTACGGAAACAAATGTTAAAAGTCAACATGTGCTTGAGGGGTCTTACAGCTATACTGGCAGCCCAGTAGGTTAATGCACTTGCTGCATGATGATGGTCATAAAAATGTCACTGGTTCGGTTCAGTCCCATACTGGCAGTGTTATAAATATGTTAACTGCACTCGCAAGTGTCGAGTCCGCTCTCAGGCGATGGGTATTCTGAGGCTTTGTGGTAACATGTTTTTGTGCTGGGACTTTGATACCCTGACAGAAGGGTTAAAAGGAGCATATATTACTGCTCCCTCTCCAATTGCAACTTGACTAGTTGATAGTGTTGTTCATCATTTTCTCCTCACCTTGTAAGGGTGAACTTGGGAACACTATCAGCCACTCCTCTTTTATATGACCCCCCCTCCACTTGTCCATACAACTTAAAAACACTGAACCATAGTGTTTGTGGGGTGCCCGGGACAATTTTTGATCCCAATCCAACCCTGGGCCTTTGACGATTTTTAAGACTTTGAACGAATGGGCAGCATTTTTCTTTTGGAAAGGGGGCAGCCATTGGGAGGCAGTGTCAATTCAGGGGCCGTTTGAATTCATTCATGTGCTTCTTTTCGTGCTTGGCTAGTACTTCGGCTCTGAGCCACGCAGACCCTGGGCTCAGCTCTTCAGATGAATTGTGTGGTTTACGCACCTCTATTCAAACACTCAACCCCTCCAAGCACCTTGTATCAAAGGCACGTGTACTTATTAATACATGTGCATGTCATATGCATATCAAAAACAGTGGGAGAAACTAAGGATCTCAATACTACTGGCAACCACAAAGAATGGGAGGACAAACGAGAACAAACAACTTTACCCATCACGTACAGGAAGAGAGATGCTACACTATACCCTATACAAACGGTATAATACATCCGAGCAGTTATATATATGTGATTACACCAAATGTAATCTATTTTGGAGAAAGAAAGAGTGTGTGTGTGCGTGTGTGTGTGTGTGTAAGTGTAAGAAGGTGGGGGCCCTTAGTTCACTTCTTCATATTTCGTGGACATGTCGAAATTGGGTAACTTTTGGAATGAGGTCCCGTTAATTAAAACTCAGAAAATTGGGAGGAAAATAGATGGATGTCCAGAAATCTCTTATCTCAAGAATTGCAATGGACGGTATATGGACGCTTTGCATCCAAACGCTGGAAAAAGAACTTCGCGTTTTCTTTTAGACACCAAACAAGGGATACTGTCCCCGAGGACAAGGATACAGCGTCTCCCTTTGGCACTGGACCCAGAGATTGTGGGATCTTTCAGGGCACAAAAAGATAGCCTACGACGACTTACAGAGGAGCGCACAGAAACTCACCTAACTATGGACTCCAGCGCTAACATACTTGAATGGCAATAGGTGGCGTACATGCCCAAAGAAAGTTCGAGCACTGCTTTAAAATGACGGAAAAAGAGCGATACTTGCTGTAGGGCAAGATACTGGTGATGCGGCCTAAAAACAGATTCATTAGACATGGGACGGGACATCAAGGGGGCGGGGGTGAGTGTAAGAAGAGCGATTAACTGTTTACTTTCGTTTTCAAGGTGGGAATGCCCACCTCAGGATGTATAGTCACAAACGCTAATCAATACGATTCCAACTTCAAAATGATATGCCATGTCAGTCGTCATACCCATGCCTTTAAAACATGCTTTGTGCATGCAGGTAGGAATTTACACACCACCACTTCCAAAATTAAAATTCACCGGGCGCCTGTGATGTATTACTCTATCGGGAATGACTCGAAGCTTTCAGTGACAATGAGAAGCCCGATCCTGAGAGGAAGCACACAACCTGGCATAAAGAAAGAGAAGTTAAAAACACTCATTTACCCTTTTCAATGTGCGCGTTTTGCTAGTGCTATTTCATTAATTTTGACACTAGATGGCAGCACTGGCCAAATCAAGCTGTGTGCAATTGTAAATGCACGCTTTTAGTCGTGACTCCACAACTCTAAACAAGCATCGCGGCCTCGTGACCGCGAAAGTTAAAGTTGTGCATGTACAGTGTTTCCTTTACTGGAGCCAGCAGCGCAGGCAAGATAATTGCTAACAGATGGCGCTGTGCTGGCTCCCGCAAGGGAATCGCCATACATGCACGAGCACTGATAGGAAGCTGTGCAAAACATGCACGAGTTTCAAGTAAAGTGCTGAGCGATTCCAAGAGGTCCCTCTAAGCAGTGCCTACGCACTGCGTAGCGAGACCTAAACAGCAAAGAACTCTGGCGCTTATGAACTAGACACACCACTGGCTTAAAGTAATTATTCAGAGCCCGCCAATGGCACTTGTGTCAGAATCAAAATGTTTCAATATTTACTTATGAGGGGTATAGGTTTCAAATGACATCAAATGCTAAAATACTGATTTGTTTTCGGAAGTCTGAAGGATTAGCTAGGGTAATGTTAATCCTTAAAATGGCAAGTGCTCTATTAGAGGTGCACAACTGAGGCACGTAATCTGGTGGCCGGTGATCTATTAAGGTTTTGGGTAGGTTGTGACAAGACGAAACAGTATGACTGTTAACGCTGCACAATTTAGTTGAGGAGTCAATCTTTACTGAGGATATGTGAGAGTGTGCCTTAATGGAAAACATAACAAGTTAAACCAGTATATCGAGCAAGAATGAATCCATCAATGGTAAATGTAGCACATGATAACAATTACTTCACTGGTGTGTAACTCTAGAGGAACATGTTACTTACCTTCAGTAACGCATTATTTAGAAGAGACAATATCTAGCTGCAGATTCCTTACCTTTGAATTTCCCAGGCGTCAGGCTGATGGGGAAACTTTTGCGTGAGAAGTACCCATGCGCGCTGTCAGCTGGCTCCATTTGACTCTGTGTGAGGTCATTGGTGTAATTAGAGTGGGTTATGGCGTTGTGGTCACCTATATAGGTGCCACCCAGGCATGCAGACGTCAGTACTTTTCACTTTTGCATGCCAGAAGTGCAGAACCATGAAGTGACTGACTTGAATGTGTGTCACAACTAGGGCCCAGTAAAAGGGATCAACCTTAACCCTAATAAATGAGTCCGGGGGTTCACGCAGAGGAGGGGGTCGCTCAGAAGGGAAGGGGGTCGCTCAGAGGGGAAGGGGGTCGCGCAGAGGGGAAGGGGGTCGCGCAGAGGGGAAGGGGGTCGCGCAGAGGGGAAGGGGGTGGCGCAGAGGGGAAGGGGGTGGCGCAGAGGGGAAGGGGGTGGCGCAGAGGGGAAGGGGGCTGCGCAGAGGGGAAGGGGGTCGCGCAGAGGGGAAGGGGGTCGCGCAGAGGGGAAGGGGGTCACGCAAAGGGGAAGGGGGTTGCGCAGAGGGGGGGTCAATGGGATGGCAAGGGCGCAGGGGATGGCGTGGGGTATAGCGGGGAGGGTGGGCAAGGGTGGGGCGCGCACGGGTAAGAATGAAAAGGAGGATAATAGATAATGAGGCAGACAGAGGGTCAAACGACCTTTCTGTACAATATTTTACAAACCTTTGCCAACAGCAGGCGTATACTCCTGAGGCGGAAGCCGGGAGCACGCAGATTAGCGCGAATTGGCAAAATTGTTTTAAATACTTGTGTGATATTTTAAAACTTACTTCTCCTTCTGAGCACTCCCCCCACCCCTCCTCACCGATCTCCTCAGTACTGAGCAGCCGATATGAACGCTGCCACGGGGTGGAGATAGAACTGCCGCCATTGCGCCAAAAACCCGCAGGCCACGCCCACAAATGCGAGGCCACGCCCCCTGCACCGCTACTAAAGGCGCGCTGACGCCAGAAATCATTCAAGAGACATTCTACTCCTGAGGCGGAAGCCGGGAGCACGCAGATTAGCGCGAATTGGCAAAATTGTTTTTAAATACTTGTGTGATATTTCAAAACTTACTTCTCCTTCTGAGCCCCCCCCCCCCTCCTCACCGATCTCCTCAGTACCGAGCAGCCGATCTGAACGCTGCCACGGGGTGGAGATAGAACTGCCGCCATTGCGCCGAAAACCCGCAGGCCACGCCCACAAACGCGAGGCCACGCCCCCTGCACCGCTACTAAAGGCGCGCTGACGCCAGAAATCATTCAAGAGACATTCTACTCCTGAGGCGGAAGCCGGGAGCACGCAGATTAGCGCGAATTGGCAAAATTGTTTTAAATACTTGTGTGATATTTTAAAACTTACTTCTCCTTCTGAGCACTCCCCCCCCCCTCCTCACCGATCTCCTCAGTCCCGAGCAGCCGATCTGAACGCTGCCACGGGGTGGAGATAGAACTGCTGCCATTGCGCCGAAAACCCGCAGGCCACGCCCACAAATGCCAGGCCACGCCCCCCTGCACCGCAATAAAATGTGTCTCCCCAGGACGCTCAGCGGGCGCGCCGCCAGCGCACCAAAGGCAAGCCCGTCTGCGCCCGTCCGCGACCGACAGAGACCAAGGGCCACCCCCTCTGGTATCCCCTCTAGGACTCAATATAGCACCAGTGCCCTCCTCAAACTTAAACCTCCCAAGGAAGCCCACTGCCATCACCCCCACCATCCTCTGGCCCTTCCAACCTCCTGTCCTCATTGTAACACTAGTCTCAAGCTGCGCCGGCATACCCCGGAGCAACAAAGCTTCACCATACTACTTTTAAACTGCAGATCTCTGCCCAAACATAGCGCAGAAATCTTTCTACTAATTTACTAGAAAAAACCCGACGCTGTCCTATTAACCGAGACCTGGTTAACATCTGACTGCGACCCTGATGAAGTCCAAGCACTTCCCCCTGGCTATCAGATCGCCCGCAGAGACCGCACTCGACGAAAAGGAGGAGGGATTGCTGTCATACACAAATCCGCAATTCAGTGTCACTACACGCCGGATCCTATCCCGGATTGCGAAAGTATGTCCTTCTGCTTGAAATTCACTCCGAATGATAGCCTAACAGGAATACTCCTGTACCGCCCTCCAGGACCTCTGAACAACTTTCACCTGGCACTTCCCTCGCAAGCGGCGGTTTCCGCCATGTCCTCTTCCAACTTCACTATACTTGGGGACATTAACCTGCACTTTGACGACCAGTCTGACAACACTGCCAATGAGATAGTCTCAAGCCTAGCCGCCATCCAACTGGAGCAACTAATTAAAAACCCCACCCACAACAAAGGCCATCTGCTTGACCCTGTTTTTAGTAACTGTCCCAACCTCTCAGTAGGGTCCATCACTCAGCTCCCGTGGACAGACCACTTCCTCATCCCACTCACCTGGTCCACCCACAAACACACTCCTAATATCCCCCCATCACGCACAAAGAGGAACTGGTCAAAACTCCCTCTAGAGCAGTGGGACAACCAACTAATGGCCACGAAACCCTCATTTACCCAGGACCCCCTACTGGATAGTGGGATCTTTAATGAGTGGATCGAGGATTCCCTTGACACCGTTCTTCCCATCAGGAAAACAGTACAAAAAAGAGCCCAGGAAACTGCTCCTTGGTACTCAGAAGAACTGAGGGAACTTAAACGTCAGTGTAGAAGGATGGAAAGGAAATGGCGCCTTGAATACACCACCACTGACAAAACCAGATACAAGGAAGCCATACAGGCATACAAACTTGGGATCACTAAAGCCCAATCCACTTACTACTATGGAAAAATCATCTCCGCCAGATCTAAGCCCAAAGAAATCTACCAAATCGTCAAATCCCTCTCCAAAATTTCCCCCCCTTCAGTGCCAGTCGATAACCCTACCGGCCGATGCAATGATCTAGCCGACTTCTTCCACCAAAAAATCAACAAAATATACTCTTCCTTCACCACTTCCGCACCCGACCCAAACATCAATGAGCCTCAGCTCTCAACAGATACTACACCCTCGCGCCTAGTAACCATGAGCGACATCCCATCGTTAGTCTTGGAATCGCTTCAAACCCTTGCACTACAAATAAAATCTGGCTCTCCCTCTGATCCAGCGCCTCCCCTTACGATGACCATGGCTAGCCAAACAATTCTCCCCACCCTCTTAGAGCTACTGAACTGCTCCTTGGAAAAGGGAATCGTACCCCCATATGGAAAAAGGCCATGGTGAAAGCACTTTTAAAAAAGCCCAACCTTAACGTGAACGACTCCAACAACTATCGTCCCATCTCTCTGTTACCCTGGGCAAGTAAAATACTGGAAAAGCATGTTAATCTTCACCTAACAAAACACCTCGAAGAAAATCTCCTATTGGATGTCACCCAAACAGGATTCCGCCCAAAACATGGCACGGAAACAGCTCTCCTAGCCGTGGTAGAAGAATCGAGAAAGATCTTGGATAGAGGCGGGTCAGTGGCAGTGGTCCTCCTCGACCTTAGCGCCGCGTTCGACACGGTATGCCATAAAACTCTACTGCATCGATTACTCGATCTTGGAGTCTCTGGAAATGCTCTTGCATGGTTAAGATCCTTCCTGAGTGGAAGAACATTCCAGGTCTTCGATGGTGACTCCTGCTCCACCAGCAAACCTCTGAGCTGTGGGGTGCCACAGGGCTCTTCCCTGAGCCCCACGCGGTTTCATGTCTACATGAGACCGCTGGCTGGGATCGTTCGTCAATATGGTATCAAGATCATATCATATGCGGACGATACCCAGCTCGTGGTCTCCCTGGCACAGAAGAGCAGCGGACTCCCGCAAGTCAACATGGCATCCTGCATGGAAGAGATAAAAAGCTGGATGACGGCATCTTCTCTAAAACTGAATGGGATAAAACCGAGATCTTGCTTCTCGGCCCCCCCTCCCCAACCACCATTGCCCAGCTATGGCCCCCCAGCTTGGGCCCTCCCCCATCTCCAAAGGAAGACATCAAGAGCCTAGGAGTCTGGCTTGATAAATCCCTGACTCTTAACACTCAGGCAACCAAGACCTCAGCAATTTGCTTCGGATTAATCCGGATGCTGAAAAAAATCCTCCCTATTCTACCCCTCGAAGCCAAACAAATCGTCATTCAGGGCCTCATTCAATCTCGGCTTGATTTCAACAATGCCCTCTACTTAGGAGTACCAGAATATGTATTAGAAAAACTTCAACGGACCCAGAATTGTGCAGCCAGGACACTACTACAGATACCCCGCAGAGAATCAGTCAAGGCAGGGATTCGATCTCTCCACTGGCTCCCTGTTAGGGAAAAAATAAAATTCAAGGCCCTCTGTATCTCCCACCAAGCCTTCTACAGAGCTGGCCCCCAGATCAACCACCCCCTTCTCACCCCTTACCGCCCCGGCAAACAACTCCGCTCATCAAACGCCTGACTTGCCACAGTTCCCCGAATCAAAAGATCTGGGGCAGGAGGCAGGTCCTTCGAGCTCAACGCTTCCAAGCTCTGGAACTCCCTTCCCCCCTCTCTAAGATTAATCAGATCCTCTCTTCATTCCGCAAAGAACTAAAAACCTTCCTTTTCAGAAACTAAGCACCCCACCCCCCCCCTCAGAGTACTATGCCCTCTACTCAGCGCTTGGACGCCCTCGGGCAGCAGCCGCGCTATACAAATTATCTTTTCATTTCATTTCATTTCATACCATCTTAGTGGAGGGCCACCTGGCTGCCAAAACCTCCACACTTCAGGAGGAAGGTCAGAAACGCAACTGTCACCATCCAATCTCTATGCATGGAGGCGGAGAGTTGACAGGTTCGGTTGGAGGACCCTCCCCTGTTGCTGCAACAGAAGATCCTCTCGAAAGGGCAGCCTGATCGGAGGATCAATGCTCATTTTCAAAAGCTCTGGATAGCGGACTCTCCTCGTCCAGTCTGGACCCACAAGAATGACTTGGGCCGGGTCGCTCCTGATGTTCTTCAGAACCCTGGGCAGGAGTGGTATGGGCGGAAAGGCGTACGGCAGGCCTAAGCTCCACTCACATGGAAAAGTGCCGCCGAGCAATAGCTGCCTTGGAAACTCCAGTGTGCAGTATTGCTGACACTGCATGTTCTCTTCACTCATGAAAGATACCATATGCCACCTCCGACTAGAGACGCCATTCGTGATCTGCTAGGCATCGAAGGCTGAGTATGCCCTCCCTTGTGTTCAGAGAACCTGCCAGGTGTTGAACCACCAGGGTTATGCCCTGCTGTTCCAGCCATGTCCAGAGATGCAGGGCCTTTCGACAAAAGGTCCACGACCCCACCCCGCCCTGCTTGCTGCAGTACCACATGAAGGTGGTGGTGTCCGTGAACACCTGCACTAGCTCCCCCTTGACTGAGGTAGGAAATGCTTTCGATGCCCAAATCGCTCAGAGCTCCAACAGATTTATGTGGAGCTCCGACTCTGATAAAGACCAGTGTACCCTGATCTCCACCTCTTCGTGATGGCAGCCCCACCCCAGAAGTGACGTGACGCATCGGGGTTCTGGTTGGGGAGGGGAGAGGGGTCTGCTGTCGAACTAATCGCGGTTCATCAACCATCACTGCAGATCTCTCGCAGTTCCTTCCGAGATCTGGACCACGTCGGTGAGATTTCCTTGGTTGGAGAAGATGCAGTTGCCAGGCAACCGGATCAAGCACATAATCTGAATCCCGGAGACTGGGTGGTAGTGAAGAATCACACCCGAGAATCGTGCCTACCACCCAGGTGGGATGATCCGCGACAGGTCATACTAGTTACAACTACAGCAGTGAAATGTGCAGGGTTGCCCAACTGGATACATGCCTGTCATACTAAAAGGTGCCCAGCTCCTGAGGAAGAAAGACCACAACTGACACAAGCAATTGAGGCCGCTGAAGGTTGTACAGCTGAAGAATCTAGAGCAACAGATTCTGAAGAAGCTGACAAAGAACAACCGAGCACAAGTCAGGAAGATTGGATACCAGTGGTAGACATACTTGAAGTGACTGTTAAAACAAGAAGCAGAACCAGATTAGAAAGACCAGAAACTAGAGAGGACCAGACAGTGGTAGAAAAACATGCTCAGGAAAAGGTGAACAAAACTGATAGGGACCCTGAGCAGGATCAGACAGGGAAAGAAACCAATACTGAGGCAATCAATGAAACAAATGAGCTTGAGCAGGTACAGATAGGCATAGAAGAACATGTTGAGGCTGCAGAAGAACCAAGTGCAGTAAGTCATGAGCAGGGACCAGTTAGGAGAAGAACAAGTTCAGGAGGAAGGAGAAGAAAAAATCTAAATAAGACCTGAACAGGATCAGAAAGAGGAAGAAGAACGTGTTCAGGGAGATGAAACAACAATAACAAAACCTGAACAAGGACAGAGAGGGACACTGAAGATGAGGGAAATCAAATTGTGCCACAACTTAATGAAAATGAAAGAGTTCTTGAAATAGACGAGGAAGGTGAAAGTGCAGTGCAAGCCAAGAAGGTCAGAAAAGGTGATAACTGGCCAGGTGGTGTCAAAAGGTTAAAATATCACTTAAAGACAATAAGTGAGGAACCGGAACAAGTGAATGAAGTCACTAGTCAGTCTGGGCAGTTGGTTGAGAAAACTTGACGAAGAAGCCAAAGACTGAGAATCTTGAACAATAAGTTCAAAGGCCCTGAGTGGACCTATGTGATTCTTGAAGAACTCGAGAATCTAGATTTAAATGAAGAAAGTCACGAGGAAATAATTGCAGAACAGATTGATGAAGGAGAAGTGAGACCTCCTTGAAGTATCAAAATAAATAAAATTCATAAAGCAAAGTGAAGAAAAGAAGAGAAATCTTTTTAGACTAAAATGGCTGAAGATAGGGTTGCTGGAAGGCCAAAACGAAATTGTGTAAAAAAGTGCTGTAGAATCTGTATATGTAGCATACTATTAGTAATCATAGTTTGGCTATTTTTAACAATAGCAGTTCCTTACTAAATGATAGCAGATAAGAAAAATAACAAGGACACTAATAAAAAGTTAGCAAACTTAAAGAGAGATAGAGTAGAATTAGAGGCACCAGATGAGTTAGACCTGCATCATACTGTAACAAATAACGAGACTACTTATTCACAAAGTTATTATTTCAATATGTAGACACTATGGAGTTAGTTATGTTTGTATGAAATTACCAGCTTCAGTAGAAGTGGGTGTTACCAACCATCATTTACCGTTAACATATGGCATTTCATGTAGTATTTTAACCAGTTTATTTTATAGTACAGGAAAGTTACAGTATTATTATTCAAACTTAGATATGATCTTTTCAGAGATTCCTATTCGAAAGGATATGAATCCAGTGCTTAGTGATCAAACTGCACAGTTTATGGGTGAATTTTTCTTAACCATGAAGACAATAGATATAGCACACAAGCATAATTTAACATGCTCATTACATGAAGAAGAAAATATATTTTTGAATTTAGTGGAAGAGAGGAGACAGGACTTTCAAAGAAATGCTTCTGAAAATAAACCCCATATCCCACCATGGGCTGAGAAAGAGGGAATTTATACAGCTAGCAAGACTCATGGCGCGATGTCCCTAGATTTTGTAAAGAAAGGGAAGATCTGCCTCCATAGATTAAAGACTGACTTTAACAATGTATTTATTGGTTCCAGTGAGCGTGAACATAACTTTTTGATTCTTGGAGGTTAGGGACTAAAAGGGGGAACAGATCCAGTTTTTCCTTGTGTGCATTATGTGTGTGGGAATAAAGCTTATTTTAAGTTGCCTGCATGGTGGTACGGGAGTTGCTATTTTGGAATAGTATTCCCTAAAGTTTACCATGTAAAAAAGAATCACTGGAAGCAATGAAAACAATAATGAACTAATCCTTAGTAAAAGAGCTAGTTTTTCAGAGATAGTAAGGGATATATTTAGTTCATTGATACCTTCAGTGGGAGTCATTTTGAATTTATGTAAAATTTGTCAATTGTCCACAGTAGTTGATCGCCTAACGACTGATACTGCTGGGGGTTTCTTAATGATCAATACAGAAATGGTTGCAATTAGATCTATGGTTTTATAAAATCGACTTGCGCGTGATATATTATTAGCAAAAGAGGGCGGAGTCTGTAAAATGCTGAAAGCACAACATTGTTGCACTTATATACTAGACAAAAGTGTTGAAATTGAAGGATACATTAAAAATATTTTGAAACTTGAAGAAGAATTGAAACCACTGGAAGTTGGTAGTGTATGGAAGAAATTAACAAATAGTATTACCTCACTAGGGACTTGGATTGCTAATGTAGGAAAGAGTTTTATAGGCCACATAATACTACCAATAGTTGGTATAACAATAATAGTCTTAGCAATAATGATATGGTGCACATTTTGCAGAAATAGAAAAAGTTATGAAGTAAATGGGAAGGAAAAGAAAAGAAAGTATGAAGAAATACAGATAGAAGAAATGAAAGATGAATTATACAAGAAAATGAAAAAGTTAAAAGATAAGAATGAGGAAGGGAATGAAAAGACTAGAAAGGGAATTGAGATGTACTAAAGTTGGCATCTGGTTTGTGATGGGTAATTTTGCGGTGTGGAGTGCAAAAAAACGATGGATTTAGGCCCAGATCTCTGTACTGGGGTGAATGTATGACATTGCTTTGCATTCTGCCCATCAATTGTTGTTTTTGCATTTGTCACCCCGAGTGGGACGGGTATGCTCAGACGTGAGTCCCATGCTCTCCACACCACTGGAGTCAAGCTATCCAGGCTGATGAAGGCTGATAGCCAGAAACCGGTCCTTGGATGCTTGATTCCGGTCCAGGAAAGACATGGCTTGGCAGTTCGGGCTGGACTGTTCCCATGAGGCACAGGGTCAAGGCTGATTTGCATATGGCCATGTCTGACCCGGGGTGGTGTGGAGTGCAAAAAAACGATGGATTTAGGCCCAGATCTCTGTACTGGGGTGAATGCATGACATTGCTCTGCATTCTGTCCATCAATTGTTGTTTTTGCATTTGTCACCCCGAGTGGGATGGGTATGCTCAGACGTGAGTCCCGTGCTCTCCACACCACTGGAGTCAAGCTATCCAGGCTGATGAAGGCTCATAGCCAGAAACCGGTCCTTGGATGCTTGATTCCGGTCCAGGAAAGACATGGCTTGGCAGTTCGGGCTGGACTGTTCCCATGAGGCACAGGGTCAAGGCTGATTTGCATATGGCCATGTCTGACCTGGGGTGGTGTGGAGTGCAAAAAAACGATGGATTTAGGCCCAGATCTCTGTACTGGGGTGAATGTATGACATTGCTCTGCATTCTGTCCATTAATTGTTGTTTTTGCATTTTGCGATGGCACAAACATGCCACCAGAGAGGGGATTTATGGAGCAAGGACTCGTAGAAAAGAGACTTGCTTGAAGACAATTCTCTCATATAACTCATAACGCCGTACTAATTGTGTATTGTGTAATTAATATGCACTACATTTCATTTATAGAGAAGAGAAGCTTGCCTACGTGTCTTATTAACAAGTAACTAGAGTGAAATCTAAAATGGCTGCTAATGCGGGAAACTGTGCATGCGTCAACTGCATCTACGTAGTATGACCAGCTGTTGCTTGGAGGGAATTTTCTGCACCTGCGCATCTAAAAAAATGGCCGCTTGACGCTCACATGCTAAGCATCTCTTTGCTGAAACTAAACCAAGCTATTTACTAATTGCTAATGAGGGGAGAGCATTTATAAGTTAATGGGATTAGAGTAGAGATAGGTGATATACAGTGAAATCATTTTATTTTTAAATTAATATACTTCTTTTTGACTTTTTGATTAGTTCTTATTTCGGGCCTTTGAAAGAAACCAGTCTATATCTCATGTGACTTCTACACATGTGCAGTCTAAGTGAGCTAGAAGCAGCGCTGTATTCCTTGAATGCCATCCAAGAAGGAAACAGCAACATACCCTGGGAACCAGCACGATGTCCTGTGAAAGGAAGAAAATTTATACGAAATGTATACTTTGTGTTTGATAAGAATGTGAATACGGGTGGGAATAAAGATTTTGAATAAAAATTAAGGGGCGGGATCATTAGATAATGAACTAAAGAAAATATTTAAAATTCTAGCATGGTGTGATGATCATCCCCTTTGCTTGTCCATTCAGGGGTAGGAATTCTATGAAATAGAAACATTAATGGGTGGTACATGACATTAGAAAGGTATAATTGAAGTTAGTTAGTTAGAGCAGGAAGACCGTTATGCTGTCCGAGAGAGAGAGGCGTTGGGACGGTGATGCTACAGAGCTCGGGGTGCTGTCGGAGTGATGCACGAATGCCAGTGTCAGAGAGGGGTGCGACGTAGGCGTCGGATCTAGAAGCGGTCACCTTATCTTGTCCTGAAACCTGTCCTGAATCCTGAAGCCTTTATCTCCTGATTCTTTCCGGTGGGGGGACACTTACCAACTCCTTGGCCAAGGGGTCGGTTTTTACACCATCCCAGGTAAATATAATGTTCTGTAGGTTTAAATTTGTGCTGCTCTCCCCATCCTCTTCATTCTAAGTATCATCATTTCTTGCCAATTTGAATCTTTTCTTACATGAGAGACGGAGACTGTACTGTACTTTGAGTTTGGCTCACAATAATTTAATTTAGATAAACATTTAACATTTTCCCGAGTCTGTGGTCATCTCATTGTAGAGAAAAGTACGTTTTATTCATGTAATTTCACCATCAACTAGTTCAACTAATGGTCCATTGACCAGAGGAAAGAACGTTTTGATCAGTGAAAGATTAGTTAGAAATGACTGATAACTAATCTTAGAAAGGCAAATATAAAAATTGACCTCAGCGGATTTAACTGGCCTGTGTGTGTGAGTGTGTGTTTAAGGGCCCAAGGTGCGTATGGGATATTAGAGTATCTGAGGCTGGTTTACCGCTGGATCACTGTGCCCACTGGAACTTCAGGTTCCACTGCACAGCCTGCATATGCCACCTGGCATGCTTTACCAACAGAACACCGGAGGCTATGAGGCTCAAAAGACTCAGAATTATTTTCACCGAAATCCAAGATAGAGGCTGAAACATCGGAATTATAACCTGAATATCCTGGACTCACTGCTCAGGAGGATAAGCCCGAAACTGCACCGTGTCCAGACCAGCTACGATGAAAGGGAGCATCTGAGAAGGAGTCAGGTGTAACTTCAGCAATTTCATAGAGAACCCCAGCGAATGCAGGAGGTCCGCCATAGTCTGAAGGTGGGAGACAACAGCCTGGGGCGAGGATGCCCTCAACAGCCAGCCGTCGAGGTAGGGAAAGACTGACACCCCTAATATGCGCAAATAAGCTGCGACCACCGCCATCACCTTGGTGAATACCTATGGGGCACTGGTAAGCCAAAGTGGAGCACAGTAAACTGAAAACGCTCGGGACCTACCTTGGACCGCAAGTAATGCCTGTGGCCCGGCAAGATGGGGATGTGTAAAAATACGCATCCTGCAAGTCCAACGTTACTATCCAGTCTTCTAGGTCTAGGGCGGAAAAAACCTGAGCTAGAGTGAGCATCTTGAATATCTCCTTCTTGAGGAAGAGATTGACGGTCTGAAGATCTAAAATGGGCCGCAACCCTTTGTTCTTCTTTGGAATCAGAAAATAACAGGAATAACAACCACTGCCTATTTCTGAAACCTGGACCCTTTCTATAACTCCCTCTCCCAATAGAGTTGTAACTTCCTCCTGAAGTAATTTCAGATGATCCTCCGTCAGCCGTTCTTGATTTGGCAGAATGGTAGAAGGGAAAGAAAGGAAAGCCAGAGAATAGCCCTCCTGAATGATCTGCAAGACCCCCTTTTCTGATGTTATGGATCTCCAGTGGGGGAATTATGACAGATTATCCCGCCAACTGGAATTGTGTGGTCTTGCAGATTTAGACTAGGAGTGCTTGGTGGCTGCGGCTGCTGGGGGGCAGGGTGGCAGATGACTTCTGGCATCCATTCCTGGGTCGGAATGTACCACGTCCACGTCCCCGCATGGCTTTGGAAGTCTGCGTAGGATGGTGGCTTGGATAGGACTGGCACGGCTGGAAACCCCTTCTGTTGCTGCAAAAGGGGCAAAAAGTAGATTGGGCATAAGGAGTAGAGGAGAGGCCCAAGGATCTCTGGCTGTAGCTCGAGAGTCCTTGAACCTGACCAGGGACGAATCTGCATATTCCCCAAAAAGGCTCGTTTCATCAAAGGGCATGCCCAACACATTGGTCTGGACATCACCCTAGAAGCCAGTTTTCCTAAAACAAGCGTGGCTCCTTAAGGCCACCACTTTAAAATCGACCTGCCCAGCAAATCTGTCATATTTAAGCCACACCTTATAGTGAATTTTGCTGCACCTCTCCGGTCCTTGACGCCTGGAAGACCACAGTTCGGGCTCCTCTGGGACTTGTGGCACCACTTGCGCAACCATCTGCCATCACTTTCATACACCCACACGACTCACACTGCTACTACACCGGCTGACGGGGTGTGTAGAATGGCATTTAACTAGCAGTGTGGCAAAGTTCTCCCATGTTTTGGTGGAAAGCTGGCGTGTGTCAGATTAAACCCCAATAGGTGTGATAGTGGGAAGAGTTGTGATTGAAAAACAATATATTCATAATTGGGTAATGCAGAGACCGATAAAACTAAGATAGCTAAATTTCTTAAGGTATTTTATATAAAATATTGCCTGCAAAAGAAATGCTGGCCAAATAATATGCTCACTTTCACCAGCGAATAAGATGCTGGTCGAATAAGAAGCTAACTACAGTCTCATCTCCGTAAGGGAGCACAAATTAGCCTAACTGCCACTGTTCTGAGGTGCTTTAAAAGGCCGCACCTACGTCAACTTTCCCACTAATTCCTTGAGAGAACCCCAAAACAACAAAGGAAGTGGACTTCAAATCTTGAGCAGTTAAGACCACTGAGCTTTAAAATTCTTTCTAAGGGACACAATATTCTCCCCAACTCGTAGGCCAAATGGATTTGTTGTGCCGTGCAATATCATCTCAATTTCGGTTTTGAAAACTTAGCAGAAATTCAAAATTTGCGAACATTCGTAACGAGAATTTTCAATTCTATTAAGGACACGGAGGCGAGGATTATGCTTCTCAATTTTCTTTACTGAAAATTCTCAGCAGCCAATCAGAAAGTGAAAACAAAAATATATACTACAATACCCATAAACCCTAGAGGGTATCACATGGTAACCATAGAGTAGACCCCTATACAAGGAGTGCCAGAGAATAGTACATCCTCTTTCTTTGTGTAAAATAACAGGTAAGTCCAAAAATTAATAAACATAATAAACATAGTCCAATATCTGGAACCACAGGGAAGACGAAGCCATCCATCAGAAGGAAATCCACCGGCCAACAGGCAACCACAAAACGTGAAGGTATCTTCAATGAAACAGCATCCAACGTGAGGTCACGAAGAGTCTCCGCAAAGGTGAACGACACCTAACGTTACTTGAGGTCAGAACCTGAAATCGAAAGACAAAGCCGTAATACCAGATCCCCAAAAGAAATTACATCATAAGGGGAGGGTTGAAAAGAGCATATACATATACATCATAGTATAAACATTTCAAATCAGACATTACAGTACTGAATTATGGGTGGGATAATCCTTGCCTCCATGTCCTTGATAGAATTGAAAATTCTTGTCACGAATGTTCGCAAATTTTGAATTCTATGTCAGAACTTGAGGCTCCAATTATGCTTGTTTAAAGCTGATCCACCACAATAGATGCAACATTAATAATAGGTTTGTAATAAAATGTTTTAAATGTAGAGTCAGATGACCAATTAGCTGTTTTCATTATATCCGCTAAACTGACTCCCATAGAAAAAGCTTTGGATGCCATAGCACCACGAGCAGAATGAGCACCAAATCTAGAAACATCAATACCTGCTTCGCCCATGAGCCAACGCACCCATCTTGCTAGTGTAGCGAAAAGGCTTCTGCAAAGCAATCAACAATTGACCTGTCATATCTTGACGAAAACCTGCAGTACTCACCTCATAATCACAGATACATTGTACCACACACAGTTTTGGGTTGTCAGGATAAGTGACGGAAGAGGTGTTACATTTAGTGCGTCTTGAAATGCGAAAAGTAACACCCTCTGGAGAAAACTGACGACCCGCCAAATCAAGAGTGCGAATATCAGAAACGCGCTTACAGGAGACTAGGCAAAGCAGCATAGCAAGTTTGGCAGAAAGTTGCTTACGAGACAAAGATTGATTTACCGGCCAGGAATCCAAAAGATGTAAGACAAGGGAGACATCCCATAGCTCTGAATATTTAGAACAGGGAGGTTTAACCAATCGGATACCTCTAAGAAGTTTACATAACAATGGATGTTTCCCAATATGTTTGCCGTCAATGGGCACATGGCCCGCTGAGATGGCTGACCGGAAATTGTTAACAGTGCGGTAAGCAAGACCGGAGGCGGCCATAGACGCTTAGAAGTTCACTACCAAGGAGACATCTGCTGAAGAGGGATCCACTTCCCGTTGAGAGCACCAATCACACCAACGTTTCCATGCTGTAGTGGGTGTTGGCCGACCAAGCTTTGTTGATAAATCTGGCAGCGTCTCCCGAAAGGCCTGGGATGTTCCAGCGAACCCCGAAATTCACCACGCGACCAGCAAGAGTTGACCTGACGTTACCAATGGATGTGGAGATTGAAGAGGGTCTAACAACAGATTCCACCGCTGGGGAAGAAGGACTGGAACCGCACAAAACATCTCCAGAAGCACCGGGAACCATGCTTGAGCCCTCCAAAGAGGAGTGATCAGAATCAGTTCCACCTGATAACACTTGGTCCGGGCCAGGACCCTCGGAATAATCATGAACGGAGGGAACGCATAACAAAGAGCCGGAGCCGAAGGTCACACCTGCAGAAAAGCATCTGTGGCTAGAGCCTCCGGATCCGGACGCCAACTGAAGAATACTGGAATCTGTTTGTTGAGCCTGGAGGCAAACAGATCGATCTGGCAAAGACCCCACAACTTGGACAGCAGACGGAACACTCGAGGGTGAAGCCGCCAATTGATGAAGTCCCGGAGATGTCGGGAATGCCAATCGGCAACCTGGTTGCTGCACCCCGGAAGATACTCCGCCACTACAAACAATTGGTTCTGAAGCCAAAAATGCCAAAAATCCTTCGCAATCTCCGCTAGAAGTCGGTATTGGGTCCCGCCTAACTTGCTGACCTAACAAACCGCAGACATGTTGTCCATGCGGAGAAGGATGCAACAATTGTCCGACCGGGCGAGAGACACCGAATCGCAAAGGAAACCGCTAGAAGTTCCAGGCAATTGATGTGGAGAGACAGTTCCTGCGGAGACCAACGACCTCCCGTGGACACTTGACCGCACCTGGCTCCCCAACCCCACCGACTGGCATCGGATTCGATGACTACCTCCGGCGTATTGCCAAACAGGGCTCGGACGTTCCATGACTCCATATGTTCCAGCCACCACAGCATCTCCCACCTCGACCTCCTCTGAGAGAGGAATCTGATCGGAATACCTGAGACCTTCCTGGAGATGGTGTATCTTGAGCCGTTGAAGTGCTCTGTAATGAAGGGGACCCGGGAAGCTCGGTTGTTTAGAAGAAGCTAACAACCCGACGACCCGGGCTACAGACCTCAAGGACACAGTCTGCTTGTTCAAAATCAACCTCAACTCTCTCTTGATCGATCTGATCTTCTGAGGAGGCAAGAGGAGTTGACAAGAAAGGGAATCGACCAAAAACCCAGAAACTCCATAGTTTGAGAGGGAATCAACACAGATTTCTGAGGGTTGACCAGAAATCCCAAAGTCTGCAATAGGTCTATGGTCCAGGCAAGATGTTGTAACACCAGACGAGGACACTGACCCATGATGAGAATGTCGTCCAGATAAACGATGAGGCGAACGCCTCTGGTTCGGAGAAACTCGACTACAGGCCTCAGAAGCTTCGTGAAGCACTAAGGTGCTGATGAGAGGCCGAAAGGAAGGACTTTGTACTCGTACCACGTCCCCTGCCATTGGAACTGAAGAAAACGACGATGAGGTCCGTAAATGGGCACTGACAGATAAGCATCTTTCAGATCCAGGCGGACCATCCAGTCCCCTTCCTGAAGATCATGAAGAAGATGGATACTCTCCATCTTGAAGTGACGATATACAACCCATCCATTGAACTCCTTGAGATTTAAAACAAGCCTGGATCCATCCCCCTTCTTCTGGACCAGGAAGACGTTGCTGACAAAGCCCTGGGGATGACGAACCGTCTGCACTATGGCCCCTTTGAGTAGCAGAGACTCGATCTCGCTGGAAATGAAGACCTGATTCTGATGGGAAAAAACCATTGGATGCGGGGGGAAAGCCTGAGTTGGGGATGAAGGAATTCGATCTTGTAACCCTGAACCGATTCCAGGATCCACACATCTTGTGAGATCTCTTGCCATTTGTTGAGAAAAAACTGGAGTCGACCCCCCAATTGAACCTCTGAAAAGGGAATCAGGCTCACTTGAGGCAGCGGACTCGCGTTGACCTCCCTGGTTACCACCTTAGCGTCCCTTCTTGTTGTAGTTGCGGGATCCACGAGTGGGATTGAAGTTGGCGGAGGAATTAGAGTCTTGGAATGTTCCACGCTGGGAATTATATCCTCGCTGGGTGCCTTGTTGGTATCCGCGGCCGAACGACCGCCCCAGATGTCGTCCGGCCCTTCCAAAAACCGGACGAAACGCCCTTTTTAAGGAACCCTGCGCCTTATCAAGGCCACTGAAAGTGGTGACAAATTTTGTTAACTCTTTCAAAAAAGGTTGGCCAAATAAAAGACCTTGCGCTAAGGGGCCTGACTCTGAGGCGGATAACTCTGCTAATTTTGGGTCAAGCCTTAGTAAAATAGAGCGACGGCGCTCACTAGGGATGTATGACGTTACAACGCATGCTATTACAATGCATGCCTTTACGACGCAAGTTTTACAACGCAACTTTTAAAACGACTTGCATTGGGGGGCGCTGGATAGTGAATAGTTTAATTTACTATTCCAACTCCAGTCCCCGTGGATAGTAGGATAGTAGGGAAGGTGTTGGAAACTATTCCCTATCCTAGAGTGCCCCCCAGGGCAAGTCGTTGTAAAAGTTGCGTTGTAATGGTTGCGTCGTAAAGGTACTTCGTTGTAAAAGTTGCGTTGTAAAGGATGTTCCCCGCACACTGAGCCCATCCAATTAAGTCATCTGGATTGATGATTTGCCCTGTAGCCTTAGATTTGTAACCCAAATCCTAAATTTTTGTTAGGGGGCTGGTCAAATCGAGTAATTTGTCCTGGCAGGACCTCCATGCACGATCCAAACCTTTCTTAGGATCCTTAGTATATTTTTTTCAAATGGGTAAGCATGGAAGGATCCACTTCCGGGGTATCTGCCACCTTGTCTGCCAAATGCGGACGCGGACATTCAGATCGTAAACGTGCCCTGACATCTTTGTCAAAGGGTTGCCTCAAATGGGACTGCACATAATTAGCAACCTCGGCAGAGGAAGCCAAGAGGAAGAATTTGGATGAATTATTCCAGTGGGTTCAAATGTTAGTAAATTAGGATGAGAGGGAGCTTCTTAGCTGGTGGAGGAGAAACGTTGGAGTCAGACTTCCAGGTAGAGGTAAGGAAGAGGTATCACCATCATTCCAGCGAGGCGAGTCAGAACCTTTGTCCTTGCTCGTAGACACATCAGAATGGTCAGAGGACAAGGTCTGAGCGAGCTTGGCAAAGTCCGCAGAGTGGGGGTTCTTAGAAGCCTTGACGCCAGAAGAAGCACAGGACTTTGCGCCAGATACCCAGCCCTGCTGAACAGCATAATTGCATACATGGTGTTTTAAAGGCTCAATTGTCCTGACAATAGCCTTGTTAACGGAGTGTTAAACACCCACATCCAGAGCTTCAACAAGCTCAGTCTCCAAAGACCCAGAGAGTTCCTCCTCAAAGTAGTCTGCGTCATCATAAAAATAGTCAGACATGACAGGCACTGATAAGTGACAATTCAACCCACAGGAGGAAAAAAGGGAGACAATATGCACTGCCAGTGGCACAGAATAACGTAATTGTAAAGACAGTGACAAATCAGGGCGAGTGGCAAAACCCCAGGCAAGCCAAGCAACACAGGAATCTAGAATTCCAAGTGTGCAAAATAATAATAAAGCGTGGAGGTAGGGCTTGCCCAGCACTACCACTCTAGGCCGAGCCTATTCAAAATTATCCAGCCCAAAGCCCTTCAACATGACCTGGGCATCGCTGGGAGGTTGGGAAGGTCGTGGGTCTAGAGCAAACACAAGCGCTGCTCCTGCGCTCAAAATACCAGTAAGCATTATCGCAATTTGCCGGTGAACTAAGAAAATGGCTACCGCGCATGCATGACCGGCTGAAACCAATACCAAATCAAGGCCGGCACTGTGAGAGTGCGCGCGATCTCGCTCCCCGTCTCCCGCTCCACTGTACTGCCCGCAGGCACCAAGCGCCCGTGACCCGGGAGGCTGACCGCGCTCCCAACGGCACGTGGCGGCCGCAATCAGCGCTGAACAGAACAGAAAACTCACACGGCGGTGCCCACACAGAGACAGGGGCCGCCGTGTAAGAAACGCGATCGCGGAAATGGAAACGCTGACACGAAAGCAGAGGCTGAATATCGGAACACCAGCACAGCGTGCAATATAAGAAATGCAAAGCGTCAGAAGCGGGCAAACAGCAACACAGGCAGTGCGAACAGCGAGCAGAGCCACATACAGGTACAAATGAAATTTACATATCAGTGCACATACAGACTAATCAAAGTACAATATGAAAGCACTATCAATAATGAGGAAATGCACTTAACTGGCTGCGGAGCAGCAAAGAAAGAGGATGTACTATTCTCTTGCACTCCTTATATAGGGGTCTACTCTATGGTTACCATGTGATACCCTCTAGGGTTTATGGGTATTGTAGTATATATTTGTGTTTTCACTTTCTGATTGGCTGCTGAGAATTTTCAGTAAAGAAAATTGAGAAGCATAATCGGAGCCTCCGGTCCTGACATAGAATCAGTGCTTAATTTGAGCTGCTGGCACTTAATTGTCAACTCTGGGATGTATGACTGTCAGCCACATGGTGGCGCTGTTTACCTAATTCTGTGCTGAACACAACAGTTGTTTAATAATTCTATATACATTAAAAATGACTATTACCCAAAGCTATACAAATAGCTTGGTAGGCAGGTATTCATTATTTTTAATTTAGAAAAAGCTGCAGTGCTTTCCTGAAAGGGCCCTGGGACTTATTTCTTTACAAACTAAGTACCGGTCCTCCGCTTCCTTGTCACTGCACTACAAGGCTTCAGAAGAGCTGTTCTATAAGTACTGGTAACTAGGCAAAGTGCGTCTAAAAGCAACAGATCTCAGATTCCTCCTTTGACTGTACATCGAGTAACATGTTTGATATCATAGAGTATCTGGAGTTGTGTTGAGATGAAGTGTCCAGGGGTGTACAGGAAGCCTATTGATTGGTGCCGCTTTGAACTAATCTGTACCAAGCGAATGCATTGCTGTGACTCATCGGGAAAGTTATGCATTGATAAAAAAATAACGAGATAGAGCATGTAAAAAAATGCAGGTCGGTTGGTAAACACAGACGTCACCTCTGAAAGCACCCCCCCCCCCCCCGTAAAATTCCACCACTCTTCCATTATGTAGCAATTTGCTCACCCTCTCTGTGTCTTGTTTAGACATTTTCACTTGTTCCAACGGTATTTCCCAGGTATAAAATATGTATCAGGTAACGACTCAGCACTGGCCGCGAAACACGCTTCAGAAACAAGCCTCACTATTCCATCCCGGGGACTGAAACAACTGGAAGTGAATGGACGCCCATACCAAAACAAAACTACGCCTGCTCAGACACGAGATGCCGATCCATAGCGCATGCTCACATTGCACACTAGAACGGTTGTGTTTCCGGTTCACGGAAGAGATGGAGCGTAACGCGGAAAAGAAATCGCGTTAATCTTTTTCTTTATGCTAAACTTAGATGCATAGCTGCCGGTGTTGTGTAATATTTGGTATCCCCTGCTCTTCGGCAGACTCCCGAGGTCCTGCCTATAGGACAGCTCCCAGCAGCCCCGCCCATTCCAGGAGAGGAGAACCTCGAAATGCGCGCAGTACAGATGGGTGATTCTTACACAGGCATTGAATCCCTTCTAGGAGACAGGAGGGGAAATAATTAACGGTGCTGAAACTAGCTCACATTACATAACCGTTTCTGGGCCATTTCCTACCGCTGGCTAAGCATGTTCTTATTAGGTTTCCGGATGTAGAGTTCTTTTAGGAAGCACGATTAAAACGTGATTTACAGTAAAATCTTTATGGAAATGTTATTCAAATTTATTTGCGCTGATATGTATGTAGTGTATGAGCACATATTTGTGTTTGTGCGTCTGCGGAAAAAAAACATGTATGCCTTTGTACTACTTTCATCGGGAGCTTTGGAGGACACACATGTTTGAATATCTACTTACTTTAGTCCAAGCACCTGCCTTTGCTTGTTTCTGAAAATGTCTGAGTGTGCCTTTGTCTTTCATGGCACGTTTCTGTGTGTTTGCATGTGTGCGTGTTTGTGGGTGCATTTGTGAGGGCATGCATTATGTGGATTTGGATGTGCTTGGGCACCTGCATGCTTTTGTTTTGTTTTTGTGGGTGCATGTGTGTGTGTCCTTATCTTTCACTGCAGGTCTCTGTGTTCATGTTCATGTTTGTGTTTGCATCTGTGTGGGCATACAATGTGAGTGCGTGTGTGGTTGCATGTATGCCTCTTGTACAGACTCGATTGCTGCAATGTATCTTTCAAAGTTAAGATATAAGATACTAAATTATATTCTGAACTGCCCAGTTCTGGTAAATATGAGCAAATACAACAGTCTAAACACTGTGAGTCTTATTTAAAGTTTTAAAATGGATGGAGACAAGCAGGTTCCTGCTCTCCTTGAAAATGAGCTGTTCCACACAAAACCAAATAAGATGCATAGTAAATATTTCATATAGAAATGATTTAGATCATTTGTATGAAAACAGTCGAAATGGAGAGCTTTTTTTTAATCAAGTATGTTAGTGGCTCTAGATCATGGGTACTCACAAACTTTCTCTCGGGGGCCAAATTTACAGTGTGGTTTGTGGCCCAGGGCCGTACCGGTGGGGGCGGGGTCAGTGGGGGCGGAGGACGGGTCTAGAGCAAAAAAAACTGACCATGAGGTTGAACACAGGTCCCTGCAGTAGACGCCTTCGTCCACTGAGACACCAGACCTGACACACATGCACACACCCACCTCTCTCTCTCTCTCTCTCACCCTCACTCTGACTGTCTCCCTCTCTGTCTCACTCCCTCTCTCTCTCACCCTTGGTCACCCTCACTCTGTCTCCCTCCCTCTGTCTGTCTGTCTCCTTCCCTCCCTCCCTCCCTCCCTCCCTCTGTCTGTCTGTCTCCCTCCCTCCCTCTCCCTCCGCCTGTCTCCCTCTCCCTCCGCCTGTCTCCCTCTCCCTCCCTCTCTGTCTCCCTCTCACCCTCTGTCACTCTCTCACCCTCACTCTGACAGTCTCCTTCTCTCTCTCTCTCTCTCCCCCTCCCCCTCTCTCCCTCCCTCCCTCAGTCCCCCTCTGGTTGTCACCCTCTTTCAACCTCCCTCTGTCTCCCTCTCCCTCTGTCGCCTTCCGCCTGTCTCCCTCCGCCCGTCTCCCTCTGTCCGTCTCCCTCTGTCTGTTTCCCTCCCTCTCAGTCTGCCTCCCTCCCTCTCTCTCTGCCTCCCTCCCTCTGGCACCCTCTCCCTCCCTGTCTCCCTCCCTCCCTCTGTCTCATTCCCTCCATCTGTCTCCCTCCCTCTGTCACCCTCCTCCCTCTGTCTGTCTCCCTCCCCCTGTCTCCCTCCCTCTCTCTGTCTCCTCTGTCGCCCTCTGTCTGTCACCCTCTGTCTCCCTCCCTCTATTTCCCTCCCTCTGTCTCCCCCTCCCTCCGTCTATTTCCCTCCCTCCGTCTCCCCCTCCCTCCCTCTGTCTACCCCTCCCTCTGTCCCCCCTCCCTCCATCTGTCTCCTCCTCCCTCCGTCTGTCTCTCACTCTCTGTCTCCTTCTTTCTGTCTCCCTCCCTCTCTCTGCCTCTCTCTCCCTCCCTTCCTCCCCTCCCTCTCCCTTTGTCTCCCTCTCCCTCCCTCTCCCTCCCTCTGTCACCTCACCTGGCGTGTGTGTGTCAGCTGGGGCTGAGAAAGCTTCCCGTCCACATCCGAGTACTTCACAGGTCTTTAAAAGACCACTTACTTGTTAATGAGGCATTGTTGTATTTCACCTCCTTTTAGCGCCCCTGCATCTCCACTCTGACCTTCGCTGGAATCGCCTGGCCCCCATAGAGCGCTGCTGCAATCGGCATTGTTTGCGGACACAGGCCACTCTTTAAAATGTTTGTTTTAAAACACAGGTAGGATGTCTACAAGGTTCGCAGGCCACCACAGAAGGCTTGCTGGGCTGCTGGCGGCCCGTGGGCCGTACTATGAGTACCCTTGCTCTAGATGTGCTCACAGAGTTTCTTGTGAAATGATTGGCATTTAGCCATGAACTTGTAATGAGGGCCTTTCTGTTACCAAAGATTAACTTGTTTGCCCTGGTTTTCACTCTCTGACTTAAGTTTCTATGGGAAAGCCCTGCTCCTGTCGCACCTTCAGTGCCCCTCCACATGTGGGTCATAGAAGAGGTCCCCAGGCCAGCAAAGCCCAGCTATTTACAAGATGAGAGAGAAATGAGTGAGAGAACCCTTTCATGCTTCACAAAGCTTTCTCATGTTTCAGAATGGTGGGAGCAGGTGTGAACCTGAACTTCCTTGGACATGTGCAGAGTTAAGGAGTTGGGTGCTTTATGTGAAGCTAGATATTCAAAGGTAGTGCTGCCTGTTGCAATCCGATTTGGTGGGCTAATGCACCTGCAAAAGAAACCTGTGTATAATGAATTAGAATCAAGTTGGAACTACTAAACCTTGTATCGTGGTGTCTGCACTATGAGAAGGCATTGTCCAAGTCAATTATTTTGGCTTATAACTGAAAGTACCTCTATGCTTTCATCCATGCAGTCACTCATCTGCGCTCACATGAGAGAGGTCACTCTTTATCATACAGTCAAGCATCTGGCCTCACCTTACCAACCTATGAAAATCTCATGATCGGACAGTGCTCCATGGCTCATTCATCACAAGCCCAGAGGACTGACAAAAGAGGAAGATGCTTGTTGTGCGTGAGGCCTCACTTTGGGAGCAACCTGGTCCCTTTTTATGAGCAATCTGGTAAAGTGCCTTCAGTTCAGAAAACACATTAGAACATGCCTTTTCAGAGATGCATTCAATGTTCACCCTTTAAAACATAGTCAATATAAAAACCAGACAAAAATGTCCTCCAAGACCTTTTCCTAGGATGACCATTGACGTGTCTCCTAATGTGTACCATACCCTGGTGGTCCAATTCCTTTCATCATCATATAATTCTATTCCTTTCACCTTCTTTACTTCCATAGTGCTCTAAAGTAGTCATAGGGCAACATCTAAGAGCTTTGTAAAACTATTAAATGCATAAACAAATCACTCCACCTTAGTTGCGCTTCCATACCGAAATAAAACTATAAATGTCCTATTTGTCTTGCTTGCAGAGGGGCTCAGACTCAGTAATTCAGTAGGTTTTATTTTTTTGTTTTTTTTAAAGTTTCAAAAAACCTGTATTAATAAGTTATACGGTTACACAGCATCGTGCCTACAACCAATCTGTGGCCGGCAGCGCTATTATGCATCTGTCAAATCAAGCAGGTACCAATCACATCAGTCAGGGTGTTAACACAGCAAGCCGCCTACAACCACTTTGGGCCGGCCGCGTTGTAATAACAATCATACATAACAATCGTCTGTAACAGGCATTAGAACATGGCAGCAAATAAAATCAGTCATTTCCGTGGAACATCATAGACTAGGCTCATTCCCCTCACAGTTTACAGTTCACAGTGCTGCCCAATCCCAAATTGCAGGAAATGAAGCATATCCTCATGTAAAGCTACCATGATGAAAGGGCATGCAGAAAGGCAACCCGGGTCCCCCAGCTGCCCTACACCTGACACTGTCAGTGGGTCAGCGCCATGTAATCCATGTCCCCGGTAACCCGATCCCGTGGGTGGCGACAAATAATAGTGCATATTTATTAGTATACCGATTTGAGGCGCTAATGGTTCCCTCCCTGGGCCTCCTCCTGCAGATAGGATATCAATGGTGCCCATATATCTCTGGGTCTAGATGTAATAGGTAAGAGTTCAGCGTACAATGCAGATTGTTCCTGGCAGTATATCATATCATTAAGCTAATCTTTAAACTTAGGTGCTCTCCCTCTGCTCCATCTGCAGGCTACTCGTCTTTTAGCCATTAAGAGTGCCAGTGTCGTATAACGGCAATATGCTTGTGGGACATGCTTAACATAGCTCAATAATGCCACCAATGGTGTGGCTTCTATGCAGGCATTGGTCATATGATTCAACGCTGTAAAAACATGGCCCCAATAATCATGTATTGCCGGACAGTTCCAGGCCAGGTGTAAAAAATCGGCCTGTGGTGCCCGACACCTATCACATCTGTCAGTATCCCGAAGCCTACGCTTGTGCATGCTAACCGGAGTGTGGTATATTCTGTGGAGGTATTTGTAGTGTATGATCCTCAATCTGCTGCTTGCCGAGATTCGTTCAGTTTGCGAGCAGCAGTATTCCCATTGCTCCTCCGTTATGGTTTGCCCTAACTCCGCCTCCCATTTGGAGTGAGATGTTGTAACCCCGGCAGTGTGCTGAGTGCGCATTGTGCGATAAAGCAAAGATACCAGTCGCCTTGGCGAGGGCTGCAGGAGGAGTGTCTGTAGCGGCGGAAGAATCGGAGGCTCATCCGGAAATGCTACATGTAAGGATCTAACACCTTGCTGTAGGCGGATATATAAGAACATATCCATTGGAGTACCGTGTGCTCCTTGAAACATGGTTTCAGAATCACAGAATTTTCCATTATCATACAGATCCCCCCAGGTTTTAAGGGATATGCTGTCTCGTAGTTTATGAAAGAGCGCTTCTTGTAAAAGGGGCATGTCTGGATGATATACCAGTGGCAGAAGTGGTGAGTAAGGTATGTGGGTCTCGAAATGTCGTGCAATCCGCTGCCACGCCGTGATCGTGGCATTGACAGTGGTCCGAGTGCGTTCCTGGGTAGTCAGTGACATAAATATGGCGCCCTCTATCTGTATTGGGTGTGCTAGCCAATGTTCTGCAGACAGCTGCGGCATATATTTAGGTTGGTGGACCCAAAAGTATAAATAGTGTGCCTGAGCGCTGATGTCATATTGTTCAAAATCTGGTATATCAAATCCACTGGTAGAGTATGGTCTCGTCAATACAGCCCATTGTAGTCTAGCTTGCTTGCCCCCCACACCAATCTAATCATCTCAGATCTAAGCATCTTGAAAAAATGTCGTCCCGGAAAATATGGAATAATCAAGAAGAGATATAGCAGCTGGGGTAAGATCACCATCTTAATCAATGACGCCCTTCCTGCCAAAGACAGCGGGAGCCTAACCCAGCGATTTACCTTGACGGTTATGCGGGTGATAGCCACCCCATAGTTGAGCCTCATGAGTTCTTCCTTATTTCTGCTAATGTGAATCCCTAAATAACGGAGCTCATCCACACCACTCCAGAGGGTAGTCTAAAGGAAAGCGTACCACTGAATCAGTCAAAGGGAATGGGCACGACTTTCCCCAGTTGATCTTAACGCCAGACAGGTGCCCAAAAACACTGAATTCCCGTAAGAATGTATTGAGATTATGCTGCGGGTCTTTCACATATAAAGTGATGTCATCAGCATACATCGAGATCAATATTTGTCTCATGTTGCATTGCAGAGCCACAGCATTGTGATGTTGTCGCAAACGTGCTGCAAGAGGTTCCGTGGCCAAAGCGAAAAGCAGGGGGGATAGAGGACACCCCTGGCGCGTACCTCTAGTAATCGAAAATTTCAGAGACAACTGGTCGTTGATGAGCACTTTGGCTCCCGGCATATGATACAGGAGACGGATCCATGATAAAAATAGTGGCGGAAAACCCATTCGGCTCATTACCGCAACTATGTAGTGCCATTCGATGGAGTCAAAGGCTTTTGTGGCGTCTAAAAATATCGCCGCAAAGGGTAATTCAGGGGCAACATCATTCATTAACGTAAAGAGGGTTCTCAAATTATGAGAGGTGGCTCTTCCCGGGACAAACCCAGACTGATCCGGGAGGTTAAGATGTTCTAGTAGAAGACTCAGACGCTTGGCAATAAGTTTTGCCAAAATTTTGGCATCACAATTAATTAAAGAAAGCGGTCTGTATGATCTGCACTGGTGGGCCGGTTTATCCTGCTTTAACAAGGATATACTGAGGGCCTCTCTCATAGACGGGGGAAGAGAACCCACCTCCAATGACTCCTCACATACTTCACGAAGGATTGGGGCCATGACATCGATATAAGTTTTGTAAAATTCTACGGGGATTCCTTCCATTCCTGTGGCTGTTGAAAATTAGTACGTTTTGGTGAACATTATCTGCGCCATCTTGCCTCTTCCCCTGATGCCACACTTTTGTCGTGCGCGCCCGCCATTTTAAGATGCCCCGATCAGAACGAACCCTTTTGCATGCCGCTGGCCCCTGACATAGCCCTTCGCCTTCACTAAGCCTGCACGCTGGCCACCCCCTGCTTGCACCTGCCTTGAGTCATAAACCCCTCTTCGGCGCTGCTCTGCCCCAGGCCCTCATCCTGTTCCCAGCGCGACACCTCCCTGCTTTCCTTTCATGATCTCCGGCCCTTAGATGCAAACCCCCTTTTTCCCCGTGTGCCCGTTTTGTCTTCCCCGTTCCCAGGCCGACACCTAGCTCTGCCGATACCAATCCCTTGCCCCTCCCCATACAATAGAAAGCTTCCCTCCTCAAAGGACCCCCGAGATGATCAAAGCCCCCCCATCCCACGAGATCCGATCGAAACCCACACACTCCGTGAATCGGCGGAATATCCAGCTGCGCGATGATCATCACCTGTTGTGAACGGGGCGGGGACTTCCACTGTAACCTTGCGTGGGAACGGGCTGGGAAGGGGGGATTCTGAGGATGTCTTTCCGTACATCAAAGTATCGACGAGAATGTGTTACATGTAATAAAGAGATAAACTTGTATATAAGAGGCCAGGCCTCAGGAATACAGTTAGAGCACCTCAGAACGATACCTTCTGTCCGTTTCGTTGTGTTCTCCTCCGGAGAGAATAAAAAACCTTGTTTCCTGCTTTCCAGTCTCCAGCGCCTGCCTCTTCATTTGATTAAATAACTAGAGGGTCACAGAGGCAATACCGCCGGGCAAATATCGATTGTCCCCGACCCGACACAGGTTTTTACAATTGGCGTCCCAAGCGTGGGGCCCATCAGCGACTCGTGGATCCAGTGGGAGAGGTCCCGACGACAGAGTGAACGACTGCAACGATCGGGAGAGCTCTTGCCCAATAGACCCTCGTCTGGCAGCCGATCATCCGAACTTCACTAGTTCCGAACAGACCTCTCTCGAGTGATCTACGGTCCTGACTGGGAACCATCAGGAGTGCCGTGAGAAATACGAGAAAAAGAGGACGATCGGGCGCTGGATTCGGAAGACAAGAAACTGTCCACGTGGTCCGGGTAAGGTCGTGTAATCACGACAAGTTGCGAAATAATTGCTTGATTGTTTGATTGTTCAAAAATACTAGTATTGCTCTTTTTATTTTTTATTTTTATTTGGAGATTCACTGTCTGCAAACGGAGAAACAACAGGCTCTCTCTCTTTGCAAGCAGTGGAGGATAGGTAGGGTAGCAGCCGTGCTTGTTTTTTTCTCCCCCACTCAATAATTGCTTGAAACTGAACTGTTGTTCGCAAAAATATTGTTTCCTGGAGATTCCCTGTCTGCAAACAGGGAAGTGACCACCCTTTTTGCAGATAGTGAAAAGGGTAGGTAACGCAGATCTTTGCGGACCTACTCATTCTCCCCATTGTTATTTATTGGTCTTTTGGTTTTGATCCATGAGGTATTCACTGCCTGCAAACAACGTAGAATAGAAATATTCTGTCCAGTCTTTGCACCTAGTGATAAGATAGGCAGTGCTGACTTTTTAGTCCCTCGTTACGAGCCGTCATGTCTGTCTTCTCCCCACTGATAAATAGCCTGTTTAGCCCGGACCGGGTGTTAGAGGTGGACCATATAGCTCCACTAGAAGGCACCCCTAATAAGGACATGTTCATAAACTATGGGTTAGTCACCATAGCCTATAATAAATTGTGGCACAGGTATACCGAAGATAGCCAAGACAAACAGTGGCCACTGGCAGGATCCTTTGACCTTGATAAAATAGAAACGTTAGAAATAGCCCTTCGAAATAATAAGACAACTCCTATTATGCTCGACAGTCTCGGTATGTGGCGCAGAGAGGCTATGCAACGACAGAGAAAAGACGAGGACAAACAAAGTAGAGAAATATACCGACAGGACAACCCCAGGACACCGCTACCCACGACTTATCCCCCGACACTATGCAAAGGACGACCAGACTTAGGGTCAAACCAATGCGCTTTTTGTAGGTATGTCGGACACTGGAAAGCCCAATGCCCGACTCTACTGAGCGTGAGTAAAGGCAAAGGGCCGACAGGAACGACAGACCGGCAGTGCAAGAAAAAGCGCGAGACAAAGAAGAACCCGACTTACATAGACAGACCAGACAGAACCACCACGTTTGATTATGCCCGATGGCACAGATTTCGCCAGGAAAATCTCAGCGGCATGCTCAAGTTCTCCTAGGTCGGGAAATGTCAAGACGGGAACCCAGCCTCGTTTCAAATTCACAGACAGAAAGAGATAATTATGACCAATAACTGTTTTATATTCGTCTTGGGTCTTTGTATGTCGTACTTGTACTGTCCCCCGTCTGAGTTTGTGTGTATGTAATGTACAAATCTGCGTCATCCCTCTACACGTGTTTCCGTGTTACTCAACCTCTGTTAGCAGAAACTTAGCATAAAAGCAACCTGGAAAGAAAGAAATGGTAAAACAAAATCCGTAGACCATTAGTGAACTTGAACTTTTAATTTAACACAACAAACAAGGAATAATAACGGTAAAACTGTAGAATATGAAAGTCAAACAGAACATTCGCCCCCCCCCCATTCTGGAACCTTCCAAAGTAGGGCAGGGTTACGGCTACGCCCAACCAACGGCAACCCATATAAGGCGGGCCCCGCTGCCAACTCTTGGTCAGGAAATCTTAACGTATGGGGGAGCCGGAGGAGAGGCAGGAGCCAGCAGCCTGGGCTGTTGTAGGTAGTCCCGCCACATGTCCGGAGAAGAACGAGGCACCTCTTCCTTTTCTCTTCCGTCACAGCCGCAGCAGTCCTGGACGGCGGGATGTCCTGCATGTACCTCCACAACAATTTGTCCAAGTTGGGCTGGGAGGGAGAGGCGACGCGGACGAGCCTCTCCCACCTCCACCGATAGGAGGTTTCCCAGCCCCCGGCCCGACGCCGAACACCCCCAGTCAGGCGATGGTGCCAATACTTCCACAGCACCGAACACACCATGGTGGCACCCCAGTACTTGCGCAGCACCGAACGTGCAATGGTGGCCATACTCCCACAGCACCGAGCACAGGACTTGGGGAACGCCGGATGTGGAGAGACCTTCATGCGGGGCGATGAAAAGGAGCGGCATGGGGTGCACCGGGAGAAGGAGACGAAACGCACGAGTCTCCCTCGCGCCCCCCAGGTGAGGGCATCACAGCTGCACCCCAGCCGAACGTCCCGCTTTCACAAAACAGGGACCTCTTCCTTTCACTCCGAAGGGTCTCCCCCACTCTTGCAAACTCGACGAGAGTGGCCCCTGTAGGGCCTCAAAATGGCGTCTGGATCCGCTGGAAGGCGGGCCCCGGCCACTAGAGTAACTTTGACCAGCAATATAACTCGAACATTTGCCCTCTGGAGCACGAGCCCCCATCTCCGACAGCATCTCCGCAGCCTTGAAGATCCTACAAAGGTCCCCGGCGGAACCTTCGGCCTTTGCAGGCTTCCGGTAAGGGACGGCTGCCTTGATCGCCAGCGAAACAAACATGACATTGCCACACCTTCAGTTAGCATGAATTCTAGAACTGCCGAAAAGGACTCTGGTCCAAACTGCCAGTAATGGGAAACATTTCCCCCTGATGCTGCTTCCGGACTGAGCCGGCCCCGCCCAAAATGGCGCTGGTATCAATCGGAACTTACGAACACCTCGTGGTGTTCCTTCGCACTAATATAAACTTGACGTTCTGAGACTTTATATGATCCTTTGTACACTTGGCTAGAAAAGACAAGGAGAACTCACTCGACGAACAGTATGAAAAGATCCCCGTTACAAATGTTGATTACAAATGTACAATGTATTATATTTTTTATAACTGATGTAAACCTCATTTACGACGCTCACGTACGGTATGCATATAGGAAATCTGAGTACAACTATTATGATTATGCTTCTAAATTATGAAAATGAATGCCCCCGAACCCCCAGCCAATTAATAGATGTTTTAGTTTCTTACAAATGAATGAGTAAAACTTTCCGATGTTTTTATTGCTGCAAACGACACCCCCCACTGTACGCACTTTAGCCATTGCCACGACCGGCCAAATACGACCGCACCCTCATAATCCACATGCTGAAATGATTTTGCAAAATAAAATTTTTGAAACTATGAACGGGTATTGCATGCTTTATTTTTAAAATGTGGGATCGGTGGGAAAGTTCTTTTCTGTGCACCCTACTCTGCTCTCTCTTTAAGGTTAAAAGAAGATGGTTGCCCAGCCCTGGAGGACGGATCGGATCGACAACACGACACTCCGCCTTCAAAGTACGCGACTGACTCATGAACTCTCGCGTAGAGGAAGACCTTGACTTCCAAGGATGGGTAAAACGAACGGTGTAAATGAGGGAATGTAAAAGGAGGGTGAAATAAAATAATGTAAATGTTATAAAGTACAACGTTCCAAAGTATCAGGGAACGGAGCTGACCCAAGAACCGAAGAACCTTAGAACGCCACAGCGTTGAAAGAGGTTTAAGGATCCCGATAGTGAGATACATCCTTTGACTAGATACCTCGCACTAGGCACCTCTGGTTTCCTTTTTACGTTTCCCCGCACACGACCTATATGAACACACTACCCCCCCTCGACTCCAGAAACCATATCCCCGGGGACCCTGCCCCAAGGAGGAAAGACGAGTAAGAGGTAAGTAAAGGACTTATGAATCCATGTATTTGAATGCGCGCGAATGCTGTCTCCCCCACCCCCCTTTTTTTCCTCCCTCTGCAGGTTACATCAGAGATTACAGCCAAAGTGTGGCGAAGATCTGAAGCCTTGCCATGTCTAATACACGAAACGGACTAGCGCCGCAAGGTGGTGTCTAAGCACGCCTGCAAACTACTCACGTATCGAACAAACCCGAAAGAAATTAGCACAACCCGATAAAAAGTGACCACCCTTAAACCAGACTGGACGAATGAACCCACGTCACGTATGATGCGAAACTATGAGAGAATGTGTGTGTGACTGAGGCGTCGACCCAACTGGTCGAAGGACCAAGAATGCGAGAAGTGCGACAACATGGTACCTCCTTTCTTCTTTCCTTTTTCTCAAGGCATGTCCCCTCTACCCTGTTTAATGCTCAAACTGCATGATTACAAGATTCTAACCCAGACCCGTGAATGCCCTTTACTGTGTAATGCACTAAATAGCCTTTCTTGAATACACTGCCACCCTCTCTGTTGCACGTGTACTATTTAGCCTGCCGTTGCTCTCTCTCTCTCTCTCTCTCTCTCTCTCTCTCTCTCTCTCTCTCTCTCTCTCTCTCTCTCTCTCTCTCTCTCTCTCCCTCTATTTTTGCACCCCGAAATTGGCAAACTGCCACCCCTAGCACACCACCCAATTGGCTTCAAATACCGTCAGTATTTGCACAAAAACTTGTCTTTAATACAATCACCCTGAGGCCGCGTCGTTACCTCTCCTTTTCCGCTAGAAGTCAATGAACCCAGGTTGGGCCGTAAGGGAAAGGACAGGTAAGACGACAGAGGTTCCCTAATCTGACCCGAAATAAGGGAACTACATGTCAACGGCTCCTATGGTATAAAACAAGGACCTCAGAATACGCGACCCTCCCCTCCCCGAATTTTCGCAATACCCAAGCCGAAAAATGATCACCCCCGTTACCTCCCCTGTATCAGCCGCCCAAAAACTGGGATTATGAAACTACCCCCCATTTCCGGTTGTGAGAGATGGGTCGATTTATGCCCTTACCACAAGTTTCCTATGTCCCTGGTTGTTTCCCATAAAACCCCTGTCCTTCCTAATTAAGTAATCGGGCTGTAAAAGGTTACGTAGGATCCAGAATGACGTTTTACAAGGTTAACAGACTAGTCCAAGGTAAAGAAATCATCAAAATGAACCCCGTAGTAGTTGAAAAGCAGGATGCATCAATAGAAAGGAAATGTTTAGCCATGTTCGTCTCTCAGCAAAATACCTGTGTAGTAACTAATTGTAAAAGAAAGTCATAGTAAATCCAACAAACCCGTCACCGGTCATTCATATGCCAGTTGTGAACACTGATATAACGGGCATTTTCATTCTTTGCCTGGAGCTGGGAGAGAAATAGACTTTTTTGATTATCTTCATCTGCAAATTTTCTAAAGACTGTCTTTTCAAACTTGTTTAAGGGTACTGCTGTTGGAGGAGAGAAGGACCGGATGTGGGAGCACGAGGCCTGACTGCAGACTAAGGAACACCTGCGACATTAGCCAAGGCGAGACCACGACAGAAAAGAGCTGCAGGACGAGGCACTGTTTTCGACAGCATGAGAAGAAAGGGTCGACCTGATGCCCCTGCTCGACGTCCAGTGCCTATCGACAAGTCCCCGCTCTCTGAATTCTGTCACACACCCGCCTATTTGAAGTCTCTCGTTCCCCTAGTTTGTTCCTAATTTTGCCTTGCTCCATCCCCCTTTTCCTCTGACCTACCCTATGGACTGTTTTTGAACGCTCTTCTTCCATCGGAACTTTCTGACAATCACCTCAAAGGACACAGGGCGAAAAGGACCTTTCCGACCAGAAACGCGAGGAAAGGGTCGTGCCCTGCAACGCAGAACTTAGAACAGAGCTGGACTCGTAGCTCCACCGCCGGTGCTCAACAGCGCCAACGAAAGGCAGCAAAGAACATTTGACATCCCCAATCGCCGCTTCTGCTAGACCTCATTTCTCTCCCAGCCGCCATTGTATTGATCCATGCTCCAATCCGAATCTGAAATATGTAATAACCTGCCAGTTCACGTTATGATATGTACTTGCTGCTCGCTACAGAACTGTTTTTTGTATCACATTCCTATGACTTTCCTGCTGAACAAGTTTATCAAAGTTTACCAAATAGGCCCACCTCCTGAAAACTAGAGATTGTTAAAATGTATTGTTTACAACTTCTTTTATCTAGGGTTCCTACCATTTTCCTTCTCATGCCCACCACAATAGAACCGAGTAGAAAATGAACCAGCAAGATGTCTTGAATATGTTAAAGGGAGGACTGTTGAAAATTAGTACGTTTTGGTGAACATTATCTGCGCCATCTTGCCTCTTCCCCTGATGCCACACTTTTGTCGTGCGCGCCCGCCATTTTAAGATGCCCCGATCAGAACGAACCCTTTTGCATGCCGCTGGCCCCTGACATAGCCCTTCGCCTTCACTAAGCCTGCACGCTGGCCACCCCCTGCTTGCACCTGCCTTGAGTCATAAACCCCTCTTCGGCGCTGCTCTGCCCCAGGCCCTCATCCTGTTCCCAGCGCGACACCTCCCTGCTTTCCTTTCATGATCTCCGGCCCTTAGATGCAAACCCCCTTTTTCCCCGTGTGCCCGTTTTGTCTTCCCCGTTCCCAGGCCGACACCTAGCTCTGCCGATACCAATCCCTTGCCCCTCCCCATACAATAGAAAGCTTCCCTCCTCAAAGGACCCCCGAGATGATCAAAGCCCCCCCATCCCACGAGATCCGATCGAAACCCACACACTCCGTGAATCGGCGGAATATCCAGCTGCGCGATGATCATCACCTGTTGTGAACGGGGCGGGGACTTCCACTGTAACCTTGCGTGGGAACGGGCTGGGAAGGGGGGATTCTGAGGATGTCTTTCCGTACATCAAAGTATCGACGAGAATGTGTTACATGTAATAAAGAGATAAACTTGTATATAAGAGGCCAGGCCTCAGGAATACAGTTAGAGCACCTCAGAACGATACCTTCTGTCCGTTTCGTTGTGTTCTCCTCCGGAGAGAATAAAAAACCTTGTTTCCTGCTTTCCAGTCTCCAGCGCCTGCCTCTTCATTTGATTAAATAACTAGAGGGTCACAGAGGCAATACCGCCGGGCAAATATCGATTGTCCCCGACCCGACACAGGTTTTTACATGGCCTTCCCAGATTGCAACCCCATTATGGCCTCATGGACCTCATCCAATTCAAACGGTGCACACAGGAATTTACGATGCACATCGCTTAGCCAGCCAAGAGCCACATCCCCCAAAAAATCATCCAAATCCATATTCGGGGCACTCGAGGTAGTATACAGAGTTTCATAGTGACTTGTAAATTCTGCTAACATACTGGCTATATCGCAACAGCGCGTCCCGTCCGCTCTGTCCAATTCCACCACATAGTTGGAGTATTGTGTTTTACGGACGGTATCTGCTAGTGTTTTCCCAGGCCGTTCTCCCTCCCCGTACCGATGAGCCTGCCAGTGCTTTCCCCGAAAGTTGGACTTCCTCCGCGCTTCCTCAGTGTATTCTGTAAGTTTAGTCCTGAATTTTTCTTGCCTGGCCTGATCTGGTGCATGGTGCAGTGTATGTTCCAGTGACTTCAGTTCGCGCTCTATCTTATGAATCGTGTTAATGATGTCCCTAAGTACTCCAAAACCCTTGGAGATACTGAAACCCCTCAGTGTAACCTTGAAAGCCTCCCAAATGGTTACTACACTCTGTACAGATCCCTTGTTGCGTGTAAAGAAATCCAATATCTCCTCACGCAGTTCTTCCTGGAAGACTGCGTCCATCAGCATACGGGGATTCAATCGCCAAGCGGTGCGCGGTGGGCTGAATTCCGCAGAAGAGAGCGTTAACCTAACAGGAGCATGATCAGAGTACGTACGAGCCAAATGTTGTACCGCGCAGATGGCAAGTCCAAGCCCCCGAGAAACAAACCAGTAATCTAGTCTCACCCAGTTGGCCGCGTGTGCTGTAAAGTGCGTTCCTTCTCATACCAATGGGTGTATGTGCCTCCATGCGTCTAGTAGTTGATGCTCTGTGATGATATCTTTGAGTAGAGTACCCGCCTTAGTGTAATGTCGCGAGGCAGGGTGAGACCTATCCCAGGAAGGGGCATACGTGACGTTGAAATCCCCACCCCAAACAATGTGGTTTGACCCAATAGCTCTCACTGCCTCCCACAACTTGAAAAAGAATTCTGGATCATCGACATTAGGCCCATAACAACATACCAATGTAACCAATTCAACACCCAGGCGCCCCCATGCCATGCAATATCTACCCTGATCATCGCTGGATGATCCTACCAGGTGGAAAGGTACTTGCTTCTTAATCAATATAGCTGTGCCTCTAGCATAACTGGAATATGAGGAGAAAACACTTTGCATGGCCCATCTCGAGGCAAATGCATTAGCCCGTTGGGGTGAGAAATGAGTTTCTTGCAGCATAGCTATATGCGTGTTGTGTCTATCTAAATACGCCAACACTTGACGCTTCTTACGAGGATCCCCCAACCCCCTGACATTCCACGTGATAATGTTCAATTGTGACTTACCATCGTTAGCCATACAATTGTCAAATAGAAAGAATAGAAACATGTTGCGGCGTACCCCAACATTCCAATATAATTACGAGTCTCTGTAAGTCGCTGCGCACCCAATGCATATTCAGCCGTCATCTTTAATTCACAATATTTCAGCTCTACGCTGTGTGTACCTACCCTGATCAAAACAATTAAACCATAAACAGCCTTCCCCTTTCCTCCCCCCACCCACTGAAGCAACCCCAACCTGCCAGTATCACATTCCCACCCTACCCACCCCAACCTGTCACCCAACCAGAGACTAAGTACAGTCCCAAATCCAACTTCGTGGCAAAAAACTTTAGGGTAATTCCCTGTGGGGACCATATCTAGGTGGCCACACAACAACCCCTCACTTACAGAACACCCACAGCCGAGGCTGCAGTTCCTGCAAGTAGGAAGAGGGGGCCCAGCAATCAAATAGGAAGCACTTCGGGGAAAACAATCAAGAAGACCTTCAAGGTATGGACAGTGCCCCCCAACCACATGTAACATTACTCACAAATATTGCAATTGTCTCGACCATGTCAACAAATGTAGGAATGTTCATTGGTCTTCTCCATCCACCATCGCCCCTGGAGACCTCGGAGACTGAGGTTCTGAAAATCTGGATTCGTTTAATTATTCTGGACTCGAGAATTAAAACTTCGTCGAAACATGACGACTTTGGTATCAAAAGACCGAGAATGACGAGTACATCATGTACATATATTTTCAGCATATTCGAGTGACGATTTCCCTTCGAAATCGTCATTTACATTCTGAATCCTTGGCTCCCATTTATATGTTGCCCTTTACATAGGCCTTAATCCAGTTGAATTTGATTCCACAAGGACACATACTCCTTAATCGACTTTTCCCTGACCTCAGTACAAGCTGGAACCATTGCCCCAGGCCGAACTCGTTAGGTCAGTTCCCTCCCAGTGGCCGAGCAAGATAGCATCTAGGCTCAACAAACCATAAAACCATTTCAGCGCGCACACCTGCCATATCTCGCTCACATCTATCTCCACTCTTTTGCTTCACTTACTTTATGGTGGGGAGGTGCCCGTTTTTATTAGGGGTCCAGTGATATCTGATGAAATGTTGGGCCTTGCCAAATGATTTGTTGTAGGCAGCACGAAGGGAAATATGGACATGTCATCATGACTCTGCTTTCTCTTTGTCTTAAAAGTATGTTAACAATTTACTTTACAACCAAGAATGTTTTGCCCGAGGCCCAAAATTGTGTATAAGAAGAGAAGCCTGACTTTGTAAAAGTGTGCAGTCTCCTGAGAATATACCCGTATTGTACTTCTAGGACACTTGTTACCTTGGTTGCAGCCAATAAACTAATCTTTGACTTCACCTAGAAGACTCTGAGTTTCTGTAGGTCTGGATCAGGAAGAACCCGAGGTCTCTGGGTGTTGATTCCCTGGCACCGCTGGGTTACCGGTTCTGTGCCGGTTCTTAAAAACCCAGTACCCCAGTTGGCGCCCAACGTTTGGGGCGATTCCAGTGGTACCAGTCAGCCAGAAGATCGTGAGGAGCTTCGTGTGGAAATTCCGGAGGACGGCCAAACACCTCATCGACCCCTGCATGTCGACGTGGTCCGAAGGTCTTTGCTGCGAGGTTCCCCGCTTCCCGACGGCTACAAGGACTGCTGCCCTGGCTATCGCCCTGATTTGGACCCTTGAAGTTTTTGGTAGAGCGAAACACTGAGACGGGTCTTCTGGTGACGTCATCGATATTTCAGTTAAGTATAAGTGGAGCGTCTCCCAGTCCTTAGTTGGACTTACTTTTGGGTATCTTTGGATACAAAGTTTTGTGTTGGTACTTGCAAGCACCAAAACCGAAGGACTCGTGTATTCACGAGAAATATCGTAATCGATAATCCTTTGAAGTTTGGAACTAGACTAGAGAGCGAAGATGCCTAGTCTTAGACTTGGGAATTTGTTTTGTCTTGGTGGTAATAATAGGGACTCCCGATTGGAGGACTCATGTCCGGTTCCTCCAGTTGGAACTCCGACTTACGAGCTATATGTAAAACATGGGGTAGGCCCATCACCTACAACGAAATATGGATTAAATACACCAGGAAAGATGGTGTTTTAAAATGGCCCCAATATGGTAGCTTTGATTCTGAAATCTTAGACAACCTTGAAGTTAAACTCTTCAAAAAGAAAGCCCGGCCGGCGATGTTTGACTCTTTCCGCTTATGGCGTAAAGAAGCCAAACAAAAAGAAATTAAATTAGCTAAGAAAAATAAGAGAGAAGGGGGACTTTCAGTAATGCAAGCTGCTGTGCAGTTTAAAGATAATGAAGAAGAGCAGATGAATGAGCAGTTGCACAGGCAACGTAAAATGGCAATAGATAAGTGTTATCCAGTTTTGCCGTCTCTTCAGCAAGAGGCAGCAAAAGAGCATGAAAAAGACCCATTAATGTCGCATTTACTAAATTCACCACCCCCCTATGCGCAGAATGCTACAGCACCCCCGCAACCTTTAGTTGCACAAGCTGCGCCTCCTGCTCCTCCACAGCACCCACCAGCTGTTATTCAGCTGGCTCCTACTTCTTCGGTGCAGCCTTCTCCAGGCCCACTGACCACTTTTGTTTCACCTGTGTTTTCTACAATTTTGCCTACTGTACTTTTTACGTCTCCTAATGCTCCCTCTACGATTTTGCCTATTGCCCCCTCTATTTCCCCTGATACCTCTTCTGCTATCTCTACCCCCGCCTTATCTCACCCCGTTTTTCCATCTGTTTGTCCTTCAGTTTCACCTTCCATTCGGCAGAAAATGGCCAGCACTGTTACTAATCTTCTTTTACCTCTTTTCGGGTCGCCTGCTACGACCCCTAACATAGGAAGAAGACAGTTGCGAAGTCAACTGCCTGATTATCAAGAGAGAGATTCACTGAATAGTTTAGCTCAGAAATGGGTCATGGACACTGCAAAATATGATGTAGAGTCTGTCATGGAAGTCTTCCATCAATGGGAAACAGCGACACAGAGATATGTTTTCGAACAGATGTGTGTTTTTCTTGGCGAGGATTTAGAAGACAATGATCAGGAATGCATCCCACAAGAGATGTGTCGTGTACGGTTTAAGTTTGGAGAGGGTATGATTGTAGGTCCAGATGTGGAAAAAGCAGTTGAAATGTTATTATCATATCGGAGTAAGGGAAGCAGTTCTGGGTCACCATCTGAATCTAATACATCCAGTAGGAAAAAGGCGCGACAATACCCTATGAGAGAAGTTCCCCCACAATGGAGAAAGGGTGACACAACTGCTGTCCCACCTATTCTGCCACACTTTCAGCGTGTATGGGTACATGTCCCATGGAAGGGAGCTGAAGTTTTAGCACTCAAACAAACATTACCAGATCCGCGTAAAAATCCTGCAGGGTACTATAAAGAATTGTCACAAACTGCTGGGTCATGTATATTGAATCTAGCCGATATCGATATGTTATTTGGGAATGTTGTTCCACAGCCTGTATGGGGTAAAATTCGTCATGTAGATCATGACCAGGAATTAGGTGACACATGGGCTAATATTACTGCTGCAGATGCCCGACAAGTTGGTGGTGCCAAGCCTGAGCCTCTGATAGCAGAACTCCCTGGTAAAATAGTAGATTACATGAAAACGATAATGCCTGCAATACGCGTACATTGGGATAAGTTGTCTGCATGCAAGCAAAAGAAAGAAGAAACTGTTTCAGATTTCTTCACCAGATTTGAAGAAACATTCGTTGACCACAGCGGTCAAGATATGACCACAGAAGGTGGTCAGAGATTGTTTGTCGATAAATTCGTGCACAATCTGCTTCCAGAATTGTGTAAAAAATTAAAAGATTCAGAAAGTTCTTGGGCAGTCTCATCTTCGGCCCAGATATTGGCTACTGCACAATATTACGAAAATAGAAACAAAGATGAGAAAGATAAAGTAGAAAAGAAAACTAGAGAACTAAAAACGAAGGTTTTGCTACAGCAAGCCTATCCGCCACGTGGTGGTGGTAATCAAAATAATAATGGTCAGAATCACTACCAAAATACTTTTCAGCAGCCTCCACAGTATCAGAGAGACTGGCAAAGATTCGAGTATACTCAACCCCGTGTATCTGTAGGCCCCAACCAGTGTTTATATTGCAAACAAGAGGGTCATTACAAGTATAATTGTCCTATTCTATTGCAACGTGCAAATGGAGTTTCTGGTGTTAGAGGTCGTGGCAGCCAGCAAGCACCTAGAGGTAGAGGGCGTGGAAACGCTCCTCAGGACACACGTCCCCTTCCACCACAAAACTCTATGAACAGGTTTGATCAGCAAAATAACGTATCTAACAGGACGGCTCAATACTATGTTGATGATTATTACACAGAAAACGAGCAGTGGGAGAATAATGATTGCTAGGACAGCCATAGACAAAGAGAGGGAGTTGTTTCAGTTCCAGTAGATCAGAGTGGACCTTACGTTGAGGTGATTACATCAGGTGTGTCAGAACCTTTTCTGTTGGATACTGGTTCTACAAAGAGTTCTATTATGCACTCCAAACTCCCTGGCGCACCTTTGTCTGGCGAAATGAACGTTTCTGTAGGTTTTTCTGGCGCCCCAGTTAGAAATCCGATTTCTGACCCTTTATCTCTTTCTGTTGGTCCTTGTGAATTTGAAGCACCCCTTATTCTGACAACAGGTTGTGGCGAAAATTTGCTAGGATTAGATTTGCTAAAAAGATTGTATGCGACTTTGTACTGTTCTCCTTCAGGAGTGCAACTTACTTTAGGTAAGAAAGTGGTTTCTCCCATGTATTTGTCGAGAGATGCACTTCCAGCAGAATTGTCATTTCTCCCGGATATTCTTTGGGCCACTGGTCCTAATGATGTAGGTCTTTTAGAAATTCCACCATATGTTGTAACATTGAAGTCGAATGTCAAAATGCCACGAATTCCCCAATACAAAATATCTAATGAGGGTGAAAAAGCTTTGCTAGCGATTGTTTACGAATTGATTGAAAAGGATGTGATTGAAGAAACACGAGGCAACGTTTGCAATTTATTTATTTATTTAGTTAGCGATTTATAAAGCGCCTGGTGACCCGGAGGCATCCCCGCGCTAATAGTCCTGTTCTGCCTGTTTTAAAACGAACTGACCCTTCTCAGCCACCTGTGTACAGATTCGTGATTGATCTTCGAGAAGTAAATAAGATAGTTGTGCCACAATTCCCAGTTGTCCCCGACATTACCACATTATTAACTATGATTCCAGCTTCTGCTTCATGGTTTTCAGTGATTGACCTAAAGAATGCTTTCTTCAGCATCCCAATTGCTGAGGAGAGCAGGGACATTTTTTCCTTCAGTTTAGGAGGTCGAAGCTTCCGCTTTAAACGCGCTCCTCAAGGCTACTGTGAAAGCCCCTCAATATACAGTCAAGCTCTGAAAACTCAGCTTGACACGATTGTTTTGCCTAAAGGTGCCACTCTTGTACAGTATGTGGACGAGTTGCTCATTGCTGCAGACACTGAGAAAATTAGTAAAAAGGCCACATTGACATTGTTGCGTCATCTGTGTGATCTGCATCACAAGGTGTCACTTTCCAAGCTTCAATATTGCCGACAAGAAGTGACCTACTTAGGTCACCTCTTATCGAAGGAGGGAAGGAAACTGACACCAGAAAGAATTCAGGCAATAGCGAAATTGAGTGTGCCAAGAACACAGAGAGAAGTGCGTGCTTTCTTGGGCATTAGATCGTACTGTAGACAGTGGATTCCAAATTTTTCGTTATTTGCCAAACCCTTGGTGGCATTAACGTGTAAAAATACGCCCAATCCCATTCCTTGGTCTGAAGAGTGTCAGAAAAGTTTTCTCGAATTACGCACAGCATTATGTTCGGCCCCTGTGTTGGGTACCCCCAACTACAGTAAGCCTTTCACATTATATGTCCATGAGAAGGAGGGCTGTGCATTGTCTGTGTTGACTCAGTTATTCGGAGGTAGACAGCGGCCATGCGCCTATTTTTCGTCCACTTTGGATCCGGTAGCACAAGCATTGCCAAGTTGATTAAGGGCCACAGCAGCAGCAGCTGTTTTTATTCGACAGTCTGCTGGTCTAGTAATGAACAATACACTAATCGTGATGGTCCCGCATGCAGTAGACACATTATTAAATAGGACCAAGACACAGCACTTAACTAGTGCTCGACTGTCCAGTTACGAATTAACGCTGCTACCGAGCCATGTGCACATAAAAAGGTGCAGTACCCTAAATCTAGCCACATTGTTACCAATTGCAGAGGAATCAGATGCTTTAGAACAGCACGATTGTTTCCTCACAACAGAGGAAGAGACAAAAGGGAGAGTGGATTTATTTGACACTCCACTTGCTGAATGTGATGGTACGTTATGGGTGGATGGTTCATGCTTTAAGCTCCCAAATGGTAACGTAACTGCAGCATATGCTGTCACAACTTTGCACACAGTCGTTGAAACTGCACGAATACCACATGGTTCAGCTCAAGCCGCAGAATTAGTCGCACTTACGAGAGCATGTGTATTGTCCAAAGGAATGAGAGTGACCGTCTACACTGATAGTCAGTATGCTTTTGGCGTGGCTCACAGTTTTGGACGATTGTGGAGAGAACGTGGGTTCCTGACCTCGCATGGAGCTAAGATTCAGCATGGTCAGTTGGTGAATGAGCTTCTTGAATCACTGACCTTGCCCCTGCAAATGGCGATTGTGAAATGCAGTGCTCACAAGAAGGTGACTGATGATGTTGGTCGTGGAAATGCGTTTGCTGATGAGACCGCTAAAGAAACGGCAAAGAATGTGATGAGCCGAATGTATGTTGCAGGCCCTGAAAGATGGACTGGTGAGGTTGGAATATGTGAGGACACAATAGAAAGTGTGAAGTCCATCCAAGCTGAGGCCACAGAGAAAGAGTTGAGCACGTGGAGAGAGAGTACAGGGAGAATGGATACAAATGGTTGTTGGGTTGAATTGACAGAGCATCAGAGATGGTTGTTACCCGATGCATATGTGCCTGCAGTGGTTACAATGGCTCATGGAATGGCTCATATCAGCGTGAAAGGGATTTGCGAGTTGTTGGCCCCAGTGTGGAAGAATTCAGGGATTCCCAAGTGTGCAGAGAATGTTGTTAGGAATTGCATGGTATGTCTGAAACACAATCCTGTTAAGGGAACCCCAACTCCAGCTGGTCATTTTGCACCTCCTACGTATCCGTTCGAGGTTTTGCAGCTAGATTTCATACACATGGAGAGGTGCAACAACTTAAAATATGTGCTCGTGGTTGTTTTTGCTTTCTCAAGATGGGTAGAAGCCTATCCCCTAAAAGACAATACTGCCTTGTCCACAGCCAAAGCCCTTGTAAAAGAGTACTTCCCCAGGTTCGGAATGCCTAGAATGGTCTGGTCTGACAACGGAAGTGAATTTGTGGGTCGTGTGATGAAAAGAGTGTGTGAAGGGCTAGGCATTAGGCAGAAGTTCCACGCTGCAAATCACCCCCAATCAGCTGGATTAGTGGAATGTTACAATGGTACGCTAAAACTTAAATTGGCCAAGATCCAAGCGAGCACAGGTCTTAAATGCCTGACGCTCTACCCTTAGCACTCCTATCCACCAGAATGACTGTGCATTCGCGAGTGAAACTCAGCCCTTACGAAATTGTCTTTGGCCGGCCAGCCAACATATGGGGAGTGCCTAGGCCCACGAAGTTCAGCGAGCTGCAACACCCTATTTTGCTTGATTACTTGTATGAATTGACGGCTAAATTGCGTGTTTTGCATCAACAGGTCCACAACACCCTGCCTCCGGTCTCTGAGACTTCAGGTCACTCCATTGTCCCTGGATCCTGGATTCTCGTAAAGAACTTTCAGAGGACAAAGAACGACCAGCCCAGGTGGACCGGGCCGCACCTCGTCCTTCTTTCCACGAGGTCAGCAGTTCGAGTGGAGGGGAAGGCCAACTGGATCCACGGGGTCCATTGCAAGAGAATCCCTTCACCTCCGCCACATGACCAGTGGGTCCAGAAAGGTGTCACTGACTCAGAACTTACAACTGTGCCACGTGTCATACCTGTCAGCGATGACCGTGTAAAAGAAACTAACCCTGAATGTGAAAGCGAGAACAGTTTTCAAGAAACTGTGCCACCATCAGAACAATCGAACTCTTTTGAGCCTGAACTGCTGTTTCAGGACCAGACAGTACCAGAAAAAGACGCTACAATCTGAGACCGAGAAAAACAGACTAATAAAAGTGATTCCTTTTTATGATTTGAGACCAAGACCTATGGACAAGCGAAAATATCCTTTTTTTCCTCCCAAGTATTCTTTTTGAAAGTGCAGCTCTCCCATCTAGGTAACTTGCTTATTTTTTTGTTTTTCGAACCGCCATCCGGGTTCCGCTGCTAGGGCCGCGGTTGATTAAAGTCTTTTGGGTGCAGCTGACGACGTTAGGTCGGTAGTTCTGGTTGGTCCAAGGGAGTTGCCCTAGACTGACGGAAGCATCCTTTAGCAGAGGCAACCTACCACCGCGGGCAGCAACTTAGAGAGGATGGAGTTTCCTGATGTGGAGAGACCTGCCAAACAAATGAACTTTAAGCAGAGACTATGTAATACGATGACAAAGAAAAGTTTTATAATATTGTGTATTTTTATGCTATCCAGCGTTAGAATTCATTAATAACTCCTTCGTTCAGTTATTACACCAACACCAACTAGTAATGAACACAACCAACTGTTGGGTGTGTGGTCTCATGCCTCACACAACGGATAAAGGTATCCCCTATTTGGTCCTGCCATTTAGTCACAATGGTTCAGTATGGGCATATAGGACAATGTTCATATATGCACGAGAAATCCAACCCCTACGTTCTGTAAAAGACAACCTCAAGACTAGCGCCCTAGTCAAAGGTATAGTTGACATGATCAAGGAAGTAACTTCTTATGAAGATACTCCGGATGATGAGATACTTGCATATGTAGGTTGGAACGTGACCGGATATGGCACTACATTAAGTGAGAAACAGCAAGCCAAAAGATCGTCCCCTATCTGGATCGTACCCCATCAAGGTCACCTGTGTCTGCAAGGTATTGGCAAGAATCCCAGAGCTCAGCTAGGGAAGAGTATCTGTACAGAAACGTATGTTTTTTGGATCTCAGACTTCCCCTGCGTTTTTAGCCGCTAAGGGTACTTATTTCATCTGCCATGATAGAGCCTACACATGGTTGCCCCCTGACTTCTCGGGCTCATGTTTTGTTTCATTTCTGTTGCCTCCCACCTACACAGCAGCGGCGGATTACCACCGGACAAGGGTAGTTAGAGGTGTTTTGAGTGAAGAAGACACTGCAGGTCAAGAATTTGGGGACTTCGCAAAGGGTTTTCTGCCGTTCTGGGGGTCCATGGCTAACAGCAGAAACATAAGGCAATTAACAAGGGTAGTTGAATCCACCGTGACTGAAACTGCTGGTGCCCTTAGTAACTTGACTGCTGAGCTCCAGTCGGATCGACTTATGACCCTTCAGAACCGGGTCGCTTTGGATGTTATACTTGCAGACCGAGGTGGAGTATGTAAATTGATCCATTCTAGTTGTTGCATTTTCATCCCAGATAATGCTCCAACCGTGTACAGGGCCATCTCCAAACTACATAAGATTTCTGAATCCATTCATGTGGATAAAGGAGATTGGTCGTTAATGGGATGGTTCTGGGAACTGATATCTGCCTGGGGATGGAAAATTCTGATGGTCATTGGGATGCTCTTAGCCATTCTTTTCCTGTTCTGTCTGTGCATACAGTGTGCTCCTGCAATATGTGGCCTCTGTGTTACATCATCTGTAAGGAAGCCTGTGTCAAGAGATGAACTAAGTACTAGAATGATGTTACAGCAACATCTCAATGACCTTAGGAATATAGATCTGGACTCAGACTAACATGAGGATAGATTAATTGCCTATGTAAGGGCAAAAGGAGGGATTGAGGTTCTGAAAATCTGGATTCGTATAATTATTCTGGACTCGAGAATTAAAACTTCGTCGAAACATGACGACTTTGGTATCAAAAGACCGAGAATGACGAGTACATCATGTACATATATTTTCAGCATATTCGAGTGACGATTTCCCTTCGAAATCGTCATTTACATTCTGAATCCTTGGCTCCCATTTATATGTTGCCCTTTACATAGGCCTTAATCCAGTTGAATTTGATTCCACAAGGACACATACTCCTTAATCGACTTTTCCCTGACCTCAGTACAAGCTGGAACCATTGCCCCAGGCCGAACTCGTTAGGTCAGTTCCCTCCCAGTGGCCGAGCAAGATAGCATCTAGGCTCAACAAACCATAAACCATTTCAGCGCGCACACCTGCCATATCTCGCTCACATCTATCTCCACTCTTTTGCTTCACTTACTTTATGGTGGGGAGGTGCCCGTTTTTATTAGGGGTCCAGTGATATCTGATGAAATGTTGGGCCTTGCCAAATGATTTGTTGTAGGCAGCACGAAGGGAAATATGGACATGTCATCATGACTCTGCTTTCTCTTTGTCTTAAAAGTATGTTAACAATTTACTTTACAACCAAGAATGTTTTGCCCGAGGCCCAAAATTGTGTATAAGAAGAGAAGCCTGACTTTGTAAAAGTGTGCAGTCTCCTGAGAATATACCCGTATTGTACTTCTAGGACACTTGTTACCTTGGTTGCAGCCAATAAACTAATCTTTGACTTCACCTAGAAGACTCTGAGTTTCTGTAGGTCTGGATCAGGAAGAACCCGAGGTCTCTGGGTGTTGATTCCCTGGCACCGCTGGGTTACCGGTTCTGTGCCGGTTCTTAAAAACCCAGTACCTCAAGACTCCTCCCGTGCGTTATCAGTTCTGGTCGAGTGCCTTAGTTGCTTAAGGAAGTCATCTACTTGTTGTGGCTTTTTAAAGAACTTTTGACGGCCTTGGTGCGTGACCCTTAAACGTGCCGGATAGAGACGAGCATAGTCAATTTGCAATTTGCGCAATTTCACCTTAACAAAATACAAATAATAGTGGAGGGTCAAAAATGCGAATTTCAAAGAAAACGACTATGTGAGAGAACTAGTGGCAGTAGTCCACTAATCAGGGTACATCATTCGTGGTTTTTGAAAAATACCCATCAGTAGCTCTTCCTTGGCGCCCTTTTCATCATGTGGGTTCCTTCTAACCATGAAGGATGGTATTTTAGTATGGTCAATATTGACAGCATAAGGACCAGTGATGGTATGACTGGGTCGCAGGGGGCTACTGAAAAGCAGTGCGAGGGGGTGTGATAAAGTGCAAAAAGTGCAGGGTAGTGATATATAAAATTAGATAGCTTTGAGGAAAATTTATTTATTGCAGACCTCAGAGTTTCTAAGAATTAAAAAGAGCGAAATTGGTAGTTTCACCTAATAGCTACCAACAGGTTGGTCGACATGTTTCAGCAGAATTTCGGATCACAGAGGTATCCACTGCATTCCTCAGGACCTGTATCGCTACTGCTAGTGTTGTGCTGGAAGAATAAAAAAGAAAAATTTCACCTGGGTATTAGTGAAGAATCATTCTCCCAGCTGAGAAGTCCGGTGGAGAACAAACATAGTCGAGAACAAAGGAAAAACATACAATTAGTATACCTACGGTATCCAAAACACTTTCATGGTATACCATATCTATAAAGAGAATCTATAATGCAATCCTCTTAGTAGTACTTTTATTCCTACATATAACCACAATACCTTGATATGATATGTAGTAGGACTCTCACTTACCATATTGTGCAGGAGAGTACTGCCTCACCTCACCTGGCAGACAGCGCAGGTAATTGAAGCACCGCTCTAGTGTAAAAAGAAAGACATACAAAGACACGTCAGCGACAGCTGACTTCACACTTAATCACAGCTTTTTCTGGTGTTTTTGGCGGGTCAAAATAGGCCAATATGCCCTGGCTTGGGCTTCGGCAACAGTTAGTAATATGGCACTGGCAAGACCTGCGTTGGCAGGGAAGGGTGTATTTTGTCAGTTGTTCTTTAAAGAAGAACAATTATATTTGATCACAAATGGGAGCGTAAGCGGCATCTGTATTAAACCCAGATCACCGCCTTGTAGTAACACATGATTGTAGGGTGTCTCCCTGAGTAATCTGAATGAGCCACTGCGAGAATCACAGAAGAAATCCCCGCTTTTAGAAGTATGTCTCAGTCAATGTGTAGTCGCGTTTAGACTAACACGCGATTAATCAATAAGTAGACTGGATGAGTCACAGAGAAAATCTCAGCGTTTAGTGGCGTGTCTTAATTCGTGTCTACTCGCGTTTAGACTAACACGCGATTAATCAGTACCCCAGATCTTCAACACAAGCGGTTATGACAATTTTATATCCCACCGCGGTTGATTGACCACAGTATTTCCGCTTTGTGATGTCTGTTCGCGTTTAAACTAACACGCGATTAATCAGTGCCCCAAAACTTTAGTGCAAGCGGTTATGGCAATTATCTATTCCGCCGTGGTGGATTGACAAAAATATTACCGCTTTGGAAGGCTATACTGCGAGCGGGGAGGCAGCACAGCCTAATAGAAACACTCGCGCTCAGCGATCCCTGTTCTGTGCACATCCTGGGAGAGAGCGCGCATACAGTGGCAGCCTGCTTCTATGATCGCTGACAGAGGTGAGGCAGTACTCTCCTGCACAATATGGTAAGTGAGAGTCCTACTACATATCATATCAAGGTATTGTGGTTATATGTAGGAATAAAAGTACTACTAAGAGGATTGCATTATAGATTCTCTTTATAGATATGGTATACCATGAAAGTGTTTTGGATACCGTAGGTATACTAATTGTATGTTTTTCCTTTGTTCTCGACTATGTTTGTTCTCCACCGGACTTCTCAGCTGGGAGAATGATTCTTCACTAATACCCAGGTGAAATTTTTCTTTTTTATTCTTCCAACACAACACTAGCAGTAGCGATACAGGTCCTGAGGAATGCAGTGGATACCTCTGTGATCCGAAATTCTGCTGAAACATGTCGACCAACCTGTTGGTAGCTATTAGGTGAAACTACCAATTTCGCTCTTTTTAATTCTTAGAAACTCTGAGGTCTGCAATAAATAAATTTTCCTCAAAGCTATCTAATTTTATATATCACTACCCTGCACTTTTTGCACTTTATCACACCCCCTCGCACTGCTTTTCAGTAGCCCCCTGCGACCCAGTCATACCATCACTGGTCCTTATGCTGTCAATATTGACCATACTAAAATACCATCCTTCATGGTTAGAAGGAACCCACATGATGAAAAGGGCGCCAAGGAAGAGCTACTGATGGGTATTTTTCAAAAACCACGAATGATGTACCCTGATTAGTGGACTACTGCCACTAGTTCTCTCACATAGTCGTTTTCTTTGAAATTCGCATTTTTGACCCTCCACTATTATTTGTATTTTGTTCAGTTACCCCCGGGGAGTATAGTGCTGAGTGGTCATTAAAAATAATCCCTGAGACCCAAAACTACCCTTATTTAATTAATGCTTTTGTGCGGCTAGGGCCGCGGGTCTATTGCTTTTTCATCCCCCTTGTGAAAGCTTGATAGACAGGGACTATACGTACCTTCACTTCTTCTTTCTGTGTGTGTTATTTGTACGGTCATAAAATCAACATGGCAACTAACCTTGGCCTTTTCTTTGATGAAGCAGAGATTCAGTCCATTCTGGACGAGAATCCTAGTATTCTGGACAACATACCCATTCCTCCAGTGAGCACCGAGGAAGGTTGGGCAAAAATTCTTACTATTAAAAAGAGCCAATCACGGATTTGCGTCCATGGTTTGGTAATGGCTGAGTACCTACGCGGCAATTGCGCGCCTAGTGGACTAATTGTGACTAATGTTCCTAGACTTTTCCTGGACGACAAAGAATTCCTGAATAATTGGTACCTAATCGCGTGGAAGTGTACCCGCGATTGGTTGGTGCTTATAATAAAAACAGCAAAAAAGGCGGCCGATAAAATCTTGGTCGAGATTCAATTACTTGAGGGGCAGATTAGAACTACACTCTCGAGTAAAATCTTCACAAAAAATCTGGATGAAAATAATAAGGCCAACAAAGAATTCAGAGATTCGATCCTATTTAAGAAATTAGAAAAGTGCAAAAAAGACATTGAAAAATTTGCCACTGAGAAAATTTATCCCTACACAAGTGACACCTTTGTCCCTCCAGTTTACAATACCAAGGGTCACAAAGGAGGGTCAACTTACGGTACTTCCAGCTCTGGCGATGGGTCTAGTGATTCAGACTCGTCCAGCCTAGGTAGTAACACCAACAATAAGGGCAGAGGGAGAGGCAACCGAAGAAACTGGAGAGGACCTGGTCAGAACTATATCCAACCCCAGTTCCCACCATGGTGCCAACCTAACCCGTGGTCACAGGGAGCCCCTTTCCCACAACAGATGATGCCCTTCGGTCCCCAGCAATTCTTCCCTGACTTCAATTCCCAGTCTTTTTTAGGACAGGGCAGGGGGAGACAGAGGGGGAGGAGGAGAGGACAACAGCAGAACCAAGTGCAGTGGAACCTCGCACCTCAGATGATGGGCCTACGGAACGGGAAACAGATACCTCAGGATCAAACTACAGCGACAACATCAGGGACGACCTCGTGATAAACCTCAGTTCAAGAACACTTTCAGAGACGGAGCTGAAAATGCTCAACAGAGGTCTGGGTTTTGTGGCCACGAATATGGGCGACCCGTTCCAGACCCAAATTGAGATGGGGAAATTCTTTAGGAAAATCCGCCTACACTTCCTTTTCGCAAAAGACAACGAAGGTGGAAGAGATCAAGCACTGATGGACCAGAATACAGGTCTGAAAAGACCCTCCACCTTCAATCCACCAACTACCGGACTTCCAGCGAAGGTCATGGCTTTTGAAGAGGCGGTGGGTAGCGATATAAAGAATTTGCTGCAACAGAACAGCAAACCCTTCATCAATTTCCCTAAGAAAGAACAGGCAGCTCTAAAAAATCTAGCAGAGGATTCTTCGGTGGTGATCAAACCTGCCGATAAGGGCGGTGCTATAGTTGTCCTTGATACTACCACATACCGTGAGGAATGCATTCGACAACTCAACGATGTGAAATCATATCGGAAACTCGCTGAGGACCCCACAGAGAGATTGTCACTGGCCATCAAACAATATGTTGAAGAGGCACTCTCTGAGGGATGGATAACATCGAAGGAGGCATCATACCTGCAACTGGCACATCCTATTGTCCCTTACTTCTACGTGCTACCCAAAGTGCACAAACCTCAAAGGCCACCACCCGGACGCCCAATAATATCGGGCATTGGGTCTCTTCTCGAACCCCTCTCCACATTCGTAGACCATTTTTTGAGACCTATGGTCCACAATATGCCTACATATCTACAAGACACGAAGGATGTTTTGAAGATTTTACCAGACGTCGAGTTTGATGCCAACATGGATCTACTGGTATCCTTCGATGTAGAATCTCTCTACACGTCAATCCTCCAAAGAGAGACTCATGATGTGATTGAGACCTTACTAAGAGCGCGTGATTTAGACTCAATCACTCCGGTTTCTTTCATCATGACTTTGGCCAATCTAGCGATGACGGAAAATTACTTTCAATTTGAGGATTCCATGTATCTACAGGTCTCTGGGACCAGCATGGGCAGCGTTTTTGCCCCTAGCCTGGCGAATCTCTACGTCCATCGGTTCGAAGAAGAAATCATCCTCACCGATACGAATCCTTTTCTCGCCTCGCTACGCCTATGGAAACGTTACATCGATGACGTCCTCGTGGTCTGGCGTGGGACTGTGGATGAGCTACAAACCTTCCACGTTTGGCTGAACAGCAGAAATGCATTCCTCCGTTTTACAGTTGAACACAGCAAAACACATCTGGCTTTTCTGGACCTCAAGATCAATGTCACTCCGACTGGTCTTCAATCTGAACTCTATCGGAAACCCATGGCAAGGAACTCTCTGTTGAGCTATGATAGCTGTCATCCAAAAGCTCTGAGAGACAACCTGCCCTACGGGCAATTCCTGAGAATCCAGAGGAGTTGCTCTACTAAGGAGGGTTTCTTCCATCATGCCAAAATGTTGGAGAACAACTTGCTTGAGAAAAAGTATCCCAAGCACCTGATACGAAGATCGAAAAAGAGGGCGTTCAATAACAACCGTGAAAGCCTTCTGGAGCCTTCAGTTCCCAAAACACAAGAACCTCGGATCACCTGTGTCAACACGTTTGGCACTCGCTCCAATCAGATTCAGAGGATCATTAAGAAACATTGGGGTATCCTCAACACGGGTCATGACAATTTGCCTCCCCCGTTGTTTGCCTTCAAAAGGGGCAGAAATCTAAAGGACCAATTGGTCCACACCAGACCTAGATCAGTGACCCCGAGAGCAGTAGGTACACTTTGGGACATGCCAGCCGTGACAGGTCACCATCCCTGTGGGAATTGTGCTGCATGCCCGCAGACTGCCATATCTAGAACTATTGACATTGGGGGTGGGCGTCAGTGGGAACAAAGGCGCTTCACCAATTGCAATAGTCTAAATGTCATTTACCTGATAGTCTGCCCTTGTGAGTATAAATACGTGGGTATGACGACCAGAAAAGTTAAGACACGCATTTCCGAACACAAGAGTACCATCAGGTGTCGGAAACAGTCCACCAAAATGACCAACCATTTTCTGGAGGTGGGACATGGCCCAAATGATTTTCGTTGGACTGTGCTAGAACAACCACTGATACCTAATCACGTGACAGACATAAACAAGTTTTTGTTCAAGAAAGAACAAAAATGGGTGTACACCCTTAACTCAGACAAGGATGGGTTGAACGATGACATCCCGTGGATGTCACTCTGATAAATATTCCCCTAACACATGTGAGGGTAATCTCAAGACACACAAGCCCGATCAGGGGGCTTGGCATTAGTTCTGACCAGTCATAAGGCTACGTTTGCCCTCCCCAGGTGATGGTATCTACACATATTAACATCACTCTTAGATCACCCATAGATTAATTATATATCCTAACGGATAGATCCCATCCAATAGTGTAGTCCCACACGCTATTCATTATGATACCACATATCCCACTACATCGTAGTTGGGTACATCTACCTGCCGGCGAGGCTTGCTGGCGTTATTATATCAAATGTTCTCCTTGAAGTCGAATTAGACTGGAGCACCCTCTTTAATAAACGCCTGCGTATCTGATTACATATCCCACTACACCGCAGTTGTGTATATCAACCTGCCGGCGATGCATTGCTGGCTTTATTATAACAAATGATCTACTTGTAGTCTAATCAGACTGAAGTACACGCTTGAATAAATGCCTACGAATCTGATTATGTATCCATAACATAAGCGTAAGAGATCACACAACTTAATATGTGTGGAATCAGTTATTCCCTTCCTTGGACTACATGTCCCACAATCCTCTAGGGGCACGTGATGCAATGGGACACGCCCAGTTGAGGAAGTGAAATTGGTGCTGGTAGCTCCGCGCGTCACCTCCCCTTACAGCCAGAGGGACGCTGGAAGTACCGACGGACAGGTAAGAGATACGCTCTCCTTGCCTGTCTGTCAGCGATCATAGAAGCAGGCTGCCACTGTATGCGCGCTCTCTCCCAGGATGTGCACAGAACAGGGATCGCTGAGCGCGAGTGTTTCTATTAGGCTGTGCTGCCTCCCCGCTCGCAGTATAGCCTTCCAAAGCGGTAATATTTTTGTCAATCCACCACGGCGGAATAGATAATTGCCATAACCGCTTGCACTAAAGTTTTGGGGCACTGATTAATCGCGTGTTAGTTTAAACGCGAACAGACATCACAAAGCGGAAATACTGTGGTCAATCAACCGCGGTGGGATATAAAATTGTCATAACCGCTTGTGTTGAAGATCTGGGGTACTGATTAATCGCGTGTTAGTCTAAACGCGAGTAGACACGAATTAAGACACGCCACTAAACGCTGAGATTTTCTCTGTGACTCATCCAGTCTACTTATTGATTAATCGCGTGTTAGTCTAAACGCGACTACACATTGACTGAGACATACTTCTAAAAGCGGGGATTTCTTCTGTGATTCTCGCAGTGGCTCATTCAGATTACTCAGGGAGACACCCTACAATCATGTGTTACTACAAGGCGGTGATCTGGGTTTAATACAGATGCCGCTTACGCTCCCATTTGTGATCAAATATAATTGTTCTTCTTTAAAGAACAACTGACAAAATACACCCTTCCCTGCCAACGCAGGTCTTGCCAGTGCCATATTACTAACTGTTGCCGAAGCCCAAGCCAGGGCATATTGGCCTATTTTGACCCGCCAAAAACACCAGAAAAAGCTGTGATTAAGTGTGAAGTCAGCTGTCGCTGACGTGTCTTTGTATGTCTTTCTTTTTACACTAGAGCGGTGCTTCAATTACCTGCGCTGTCTGCCAGGTGAGGTGAGGCAGTACTCTCCTGCACAATATGGTAAGTGAGAGTCCTACTACATATCATATCAAGGTATTGTGGTTATATGTAGGAATAAAAGTACTACTAAGAGGATTGCATTATAGATTCTCTTTATAGATATGGTATACCATGAAAGTGTTTTGGATACCGTAGGTATACTAATTGTATGTTTTTCCTTTGTTCTCGACTATGTTTGTTCTCCACCGGACTTCTCAGCTGGGAGAATGATTCTTCACTAATACCCAGGTGAAATTTTTCTTTTTTATTCTTCCAACACAACACTAGCAGTAGCGATACAGGTCCTGAGGAATGCAGTGGATACCTCTGTGATCCGAAATTCTGCTGAAACATGTCGACCAACCTGTTGGTAGCTATTAGGTGAAACTACCAATTTCGCTCTTTTTAATTCTTAGAAACTCTGAGGTCTGCAATAAATAAATTTTCCTCAAAGCTATCTAATTTTATATATCACTACCCTGCACTTTTTGCACTTTATCACACCCCCTCGCACTGCTTTTCAGTAGCCCCCTGCGACCCAGTCATACCATCACTGGTCCTTATGCTGTCAATATTGACCATACTAAAATACCATCCTTCATGGTTAGAAGGAACCCACATGATGAAAAGGGCGCCAAGGAAGAGCTACTGATGGGTATTTTTCAAAAACCACGAATGATGTACCCTGATTAGTGGACTACTGCCACTAGTTCTCTCACATAGTCGTTTTCTTTGAAATTCGCATTTTTGACCCTCCACTATTATTTGTATTTTGTTCAGTTACCCCCGGGGAGTATAGTGCTGAGTGGTCATTAAAAATAATCCCTGAGACCCAAAACTACCCTTATTTAATTAATGCAATTTCACCTTAACCTCCAGGAACTTACGGCGCTCCTCCTGAACCATGGGCGTGAAATCAGGGTATATGGTGAAAGAGTTACCCTCAAATGATAACGATTGCTTGCTGCGCGCAGCTCTCAGGGCTACATCCCGATCTCTATAGTTTAACAGTCTAGCAATGATGGGCCTCGGGGCGGTTCCTGGTATAGGGCGGGGGGCTAGCGAACGATGCGCCCTTTCGACTATAAATTGATGAGAAAAAGCTTCTGTACCAATCGCTGCGAGCAATAACCTCTCAACATAGTCCTCCATTCTGCCCGTGTTGGTCGTCTCCGGAATACCTAAGATGCGAATGTTATTGCGTCTACTCCTCGCCTCCAAATCCTCGTTCTTAGCTGCAATTGTTCGCAACAGGTTATCCATCCTAGAGAGCTGCGAGGTATGTCTGGCCGTTGTATCGTCTGAGTCCGAGATACGCTGCTCTGCCTCCTTAATCCGATCCTCATGAACATCTAATTTGTGAACCATGGCATCCATGCGCGAGGACATCCTGTCCACTGTGTCCGCAATCGTGGCAAACCCCTGGCGAACTTCTCAAAGGATATCCTGTAAGTCTGCATGCGGTCCAGGTTACGTTTCAACTGTTCCACTGCCCCCTGCCTGGCTCTGCGTATCTTGCCCAGCGCAGGATGGCCTCTTGGCAGCTTCAAAGTTAATTTTCGCTTGTCTCGTGTCTGGTTTGCCCATGATCCCCATAGCACAGACAGGCCCTGGCACCGCAGGGCCGGGCCAGGCACGTGGGTCGTCAGATGCGATGGCGAATTGGCAGGACCCAGGGCCTTATCTCCAGAGTAGACAGGCAGTATGTCGAGGTAGCACCACTTTCGCGTACCTGCCTCCGCCCGTACTGCGGGTTGTGCAAACGTATCACGCCCAGTCCCTAGCCTATGTGGTGCACCAGCAATGTGCACAGGTGGCGTCCGCAGGGCCCAGCCGCTCGCAAGGCCTAATAGCAATGGTAGCTCACCCAGGCTCAGTCCAATCCAGCATTCAGCCCCTCCAGCTGGGCTCGCCGTCCACCACTCCTCTCCGCCGCGGCTGCGATCACCAGGGTACAGTCTGCGCGGTCAGGAGCGAAACGAGGAAGCCTCCGGTCCGTTATCAATTCAGGAAGCAATGCCTGCCCGCCTTACCCCCACCCAGCGGCACACGCGGCCCATCACCGCCCGATCAGTAAAGCCACTGAGGCCTACCACCATTCGCCCCCGGCAGTGCTGTGGAGCGACGCGCTCAATCAGGCCAAATGTCGTGGAGGGGGGGGCGAGAAATGGCAGAGGCAATGGGCTCAAGATTCCTCAGAAGCGCGATCGGCCCCTGCAGGTCCTGCGAGCAGGCACAAGGGGAGGGGGGTGGGGGGGGAAGGTCCGCCATCTCACCCCCGCAGTCCCGATGTATTCCGCGGCCTCCGTCGGCTGGCGAGATCTCCGAGTGGTGCCCACCACCGTTCGCGGCCCACAGCGTCACGTAGGCGCCGCTTCCGGCCTTCAGGCAGAGCCGCTTCCACAGGCCTCTCCTGGCAAACAGAGATCAGCGCTCCGCGGGCGCACACACCGGCCGATCAGGTTGAAAGTTGGCCAGTATGCGCCGGAGGGGTAGCACTCTCCAACATGTCGCGCAAAGTCCCCAAAAGTGCCTAATTTAAGGATAAATATAAGGATATATGTGCTGAGCGGTGAGAGCCTCACAGGAAGGCGACCATCCGCAAGTACGCCACCTAGCGCCCCCTATAAAATGTTAGTAATTCAGTAGTTTGCTTGATGGGCCAACAAGTGTGGAACTTGTTTGGTCCATCCACAATTCCTTGTTGCCAGCCTCGTTGGATAGAGTTGGAACTTCGAAACCACAGTCCTCCATTGATGGTGGTCATGTAATGACTGCTGGTGTCACTTACATAGGCGGGCCAGTGCGGGAACAAGGAAAATACAGGTATTTCTGATGGCCCTCCTCAAGCCCTATAACATGTGACACCAATGTGTGCTGCCTCAGCCTTCCCAGAAGGGACAAGTGACTTACAGTCACTGACACTTGTCATCATTCCTAATGAGTGCCACCATCCATCATAACATTCACTCATCAAATCAAGGCTGAGCCCAAGTTCTTGTCTGTGCAACACCTGGCAAATGTCATGACTGGTCTGTTGGTGTGGAGTGGATAGTAAGCAAGCAGGCACACAGGCACCTAATGATTGGCAGCACAGCAGAGCAGTACAAAATTAAATTCATCATTTTAAATTGGTGCTGATTTTACTACTGAACTAGTAGGCTGCATGGGTTGGGCCTCCTCATGCACAGTGACAGTGCTCGGACAGGAAGAACAGAGGCGTCCAGATGACCACCAGTCAGTCAGGATGTATTTTTTCTTTTTGCATTTCACAAGCCTGCCAAGTAGCACTATGACATATGATACTATCAGCCATTCCTGGCTTTTCATACCACAGCACTGTGGGCCTTGCAGTTTTCTTTTTTACACTTTTATTAAGGGATCATAATCCTAGCAGTCAAAGAGCTGCTGGCTAAAATGCTAGAATTGTCTGGCATTATTATACATGACTGTGAGGAGGACAGCAGCGGCAGAGTGGCTGACCGGAAGGGAACAGGCGAAGAGCCGGACCCGTCTACATGACCGGAAGTGATCCTCGGTCTGGTGTCTGCCAGAGTCCGAGAGGAGGAACCTTGGATGACGCCGGAAGGGGAGGAACAAAAGACCAGCACGGAAGAAGGCAGAGTCGCCCAGAGGAGAGCAGTGATTTCGACAAGAGGCATACGGCGAGACCAGGAGAGCACTCAGACGGAGACGGAGAGGAGGCGGACAGAGACGGAGAAGAACAAAGGAGACGGATCCAGGGGAGTGTCTTATACACGGCGTTCAATCCCGGTGGGCTGCAGGAAGGAGAAGATGCCCCGGGGTCCTACGCCACGGTCCTTGAGACGGACAGTGGCTTAAGGCGAGTACCACTCAGGGGCTCGTTTGGGTGGGGTTGGTGCGGAGGCATGGGGAGGTAGAAACGTTTGGTGAGGACCACAGTAGACATCCCTCACAACCATTTACCCCACTAAAGCACCATTTGGTGACAATCTTCACTTCATTCCCCCCCCACGACAATAGCCTTGGTGACGGGAGCACCACCACGACAAGTACAAAAGGTACCAATACTGACCCCTGTCTGTTTATTTCTTTTTTCCTTCCCACCCCATCAAGAGAGAGAGAGAAAGAGTGAAAGGAGCACTGAGAAAACCCTGATGACCTGGAACATATTTTGAGGGAGGAGTTATCCCTTGTAGCACCTCTGCATTGTTTATTTTCGTATTTTCCACTCGGACATTTGAGTTTTCCTCAGCTTCTTGCTCATACAAAGAAAAGCAAATAAAATACACGTATCATATATCACTTTGTCCTCATGGTCCTTTGCGACCCACAACCCTGATCCCCACAAAATTGGTTTCAGAAGTGGGATCTCTTCCCAAAGTGTCGAACCATGACACAGCCCGTGCCTCTCGAGAGTATGATTAATCAGCTTGCGGAAGGACAAAGACACCTGCAACTGGTGCTTGAGCAACAGGTCCAAACCGCATGAAAAGACAGAGAAGCCCTGCAGCGCATTGAGGAAACCAGCCGCCCTACTGACAACAAATCAGCAGGTGCAGGATACCGCAATCCTAAGACTCACAGACGCTATAGTGAGTACTAAAGTTCGCCCAAATGTTCCAGGGTCCGTTTTGCAAATGTTTCAAAAAGGGGAAGACCCCGACTACTTCTTTATAAATTTAGAAAGAGTAGCAACCACTGCCACCTGGCCCAAGAAAGGCTGAGTCAATACATCGGCCCTCTCTTATCAGGAGAACTCCAAGCAGCCTACCAGCCTGCCAACCCTGACGGTATCACTGCCTATGTGGACGTAAAGAAGGCGATACTTGAACGTTTGGGTTGCGACCAGGAGTTTTATAGAGCCAGGTTCAGAAAGGAGAAATGGACAACCGGGGACAACCCACGCGCCCTTTACTATAGGATTAAGGATCTAGGAAAACGCTGACTGACACCCCACATCTCCAGCAAGGAAGACGTCACAGAAAGGGTGTAGCTGGAGCAATTTCTGGAAGCCTTTTGAGAAGTTGGCCCGGCATATGCTGACCACTAGTTATAGTGGGCACCTTGCACCAGTCCAAACAACCCTTATTTATGATAGGTTTAAAGACAACCTTTATTGAAAGCTATCCAAGTGGTGGCTATGGAGAGCAGCCTTCAGGCTAAGTCTTGAAGGAGTGTAAAGCTGCTTTGTTTACCAGATTATAACCTCTTGAATGTCTAAATGAAAGGAGAACCACACAAGGAATATATAAAATATATGTATTTATTACTCAACACTCTCTAGTAATCTCTTTATGAGATTACAGAGCCAGGTACACACTTTAAACACAATAGAACTTCAGTAAATAGCACAATATACAATGGGCCTCAGGGAGAGACCAAACCATACATTAAAGTAATATAAGAACCACAACCTGACTAGACACAAGGCCTAGAGCCTGTAGAATCGCTGGGACCCCAAGGAACCACCCAAGGTAGTGACACAGGGGATCCACGGGAATGTGTGCAGTGTGAGAACACAGCCGCAACCTCCGTTAGCTTCTATGGAGAAAGTCGTGGTTGGAAATTTAAATTTAAAGGGCACTTAGGAGAGGACTTTGATCAAACCCTTTTAGACTTAAGGGGTCTAGGGCCAACACCCACGGGAGCATCAGAGTACTCGAGTTACCTCACCCAGGGATCGAAGATGTGAAGAATCTGAAAGCAGAGGGAACATAGTCTGCGTCACTTGCCAGTGACCAGGGGCACGATAGACGAATGTCCAACAATTTCAGGTGCGAAGAGGTGAAGCTTGACTCTGCAGCCACGAGGACCAAGAGGCGTCGATGACACCCAGGAGCTGGTTTCAAGCTGTTCCATGAAGAATGTCGGTGCTGCGGCGTGGGTGCTCGGATTGAACACAACAAGCCTTGGCAACAGCAACCCACGCAGGAAGAGAAAAGATGATTCGGTGTGGACCAGCAAGGACCAGGGGACTCCCCAAGCGATGGAGAGCCAGGGCAAGTCTGGAGCAACCAGGGAAGCCCAAGGAAAGTTAAAGTTGCCTTCTCAGGGACCCACAGGTCGACAAACCGGGGATCGCGAAGGTACCTCGAGAGAAAACACAAAGGGCCGGCTCACGGAACACTCGGGGAGTGTAGGCCGGCAATCTTCGGTGGAATTGCAGCTCGGGTCTGGGCTACAAGTAACCCAATGCACAGCCTCGAGGATCGTCAAGAAGCATATGCACTTGCAAATGTGCACAGTGTCCAGGGGTTCCGGTGGGAGCTTTGGAGATGCAAACCGGTCAGATGCGTCTTTGGTGCCTGCCACGCAGGGGAGTAACTCCTTTACTCAAAGGGAGATCCTTCAGTCATCTAGTGCCTTGTAGATCGTAGAAGTTCCAGGATTCAGTATCAGAGTTTCGTCCAGGTAAAATCTAAAGTCCTGTAGTCAGGGGTTCCTACTGTATACTCAAGGAAGGGATGGGACAAACTCTGAGGACCCACCTATGGGAGGGTTTGGGAAGAGGAGTGGCTACATCCATTTCCTTTATCCAGTTTCACGCCAGAGCAGGGGCAGGTAGCCCCTGCAACCAGTTTGAACTGGGCTATGCACAGGGACACCAAATGTGCCCCCAGTGCATACTTCAAAGCACTCTGGGAGTGTACCCACCCAGCCCCAATACACTAAAGCCTGTCTGGGAGGTGGTTACACCTCCCTGTGACAGGAAACCTATTTACTAGGCCTCCCCTGCCGGAGTTTCATTCAGCAGCAGGAGACCAAACTTGTGTCTGTGGCTGCAGCGTCCATTTTGTGATTCCAGGGTTCTGTTAAGCTGGTACCTGGTGTACCGGTGTGGCAATGTTTCTCCCTCTAGGAGGGTGGAATCATACCTCCGCCGCCAGTACTGGTGGGGAGGTATGATTCCAAGGTGTTTGACACCAAACACGACATGTTTCCTTGCAGCCATTCCAAAGTTAGCATTTACTGCGAGGTTACAATGCACTTAAGAGTATATGGTCTGGCTGCATCACAGAACAACCCCGGAGAATAGATTCCAAAGGCTGCAGAGGTGCCCTGCTCATGCTTGGGCACCCTCTCACACAAAACCCAGCACCCTGCCTTCAGGATTGATAAGGCCTGCCATAGGGGTGACTGATAGGTTTATATGTGCAGTGATATAAGGTAGATATAGGGAAAATATTGTAGGAGAGTAGGGTCTGCTTCCTTTGGTTACCCCCACTTTCTGCTGTGATTCACTGGTTTTTCGACTTTGGTATGGCTGTGGCCCTGCTAATCAGGACCACAGCCTAGCTGTTCTCTCTCTAAATTGATACCATGTACTTTAGGTACATACCAGATTGGTTACTGGGTCACCCTTGTGAGCCCGTGTATATGGTACCTTAGGTACCCAGGGCATAGGTGCACCTTGGGCCTACCAGGGGCTGCAGCATGTATTGTGCCACCCCTGGTTAGCCTTCCAAACCGACACCACAGGCCTGTACTTGCAGCCTGGGTAAGGTGGTGTAATCACCCCTTACTTAGATATAGTATACCTATCTCTCTCTCTCTCTCTCTATATATATATATATATATATATATATATATATATATATATATATATATATATAGACACATATTAACCTATAAGTCACTCCTATGGCAGGCCTTGACAATCCTGGAGGCAGAGTGCTTGGTTTTGTGTGAGAGGGTGCCCTAACATGAGCTGAGCCCCTCTGCAGCTTTCGGAACCATCTCCTTATAGCAGTTTCTATGATATAGCCATACCATATACTCTTAAGTGCATTATAATCCTCATGGTTAATGCTAACTTTGGTTTGGCTTTATCAAAACATGTCGTGTAAGGTGTCAAACACTTTGGAATACTACCCCCATGCCAGTCCTGGCGGCGGGGGTAGCATTCAACCCTTCTAGAGGGAGAAGACATGTAGTTACTGGTAAACCCGGTTAAAGTTAAACAGAGCCCAGCATCACAGAACGGATGCTACTGCCACAGACACGAGTCTGCCCTCCTGCTGCTGGACGAAACTCCGGCACGGGAGGCCTGGACAATAGGTTTCCTGTCCAGTGAGGTTCTGGCACCTCCCCAGACAGGCTTTAGTAAATTGGGGTAGGGTGGGTTGCATTCAGTGAATGCTTTTCAGACACTGCCTGGGGCACAGAAGGTGGTCCATGCATATCCCAGTTCAAACCGGTTGCTGGGGCACTCTGCCCCAGCTCTGGCGTGAAACTGGACAAAGGGAAAGGGGTGTAACCACCCCTTCCGCAGGTCCACCCATAGGAGGGACCTTAGAGTTAGTCCAACCCCTAAACTTACTATAAGTATAGAACCCCAGTCCCAAGGACTTTAGATTACCCTGGACGAAACTCTGCAATATATATCTTGGACCTTCGACATTCCATATCGACTGGAAGATGGAAGAAATCTCCCTTGTGGTCAAAGAGTGACCACCCTGTTCAAACAGGCACCAACTGCATCTTTGTCGGTCTGCATTTTCGAGGCTCCCGCCGGATCCTGAAGAGCCTGCGACACAGAATACAGACTTCAAGACATCTTTGATGCTGACCTGAGCTCCCAGCAAAGCTGACACTTGTAGCGGACACGAGAGACATGAGACCGGAACTCCTGGACATCCTGCATTTTGCAACCTGCACCTACTTCCCGAGGTATCCTGAATTTGTGCATTGGGGTGCTTGAAGCCCCAGCCTCAAGCACCTTTTGCACTGAAGCTCAGAGGCCCACACTTCAACAGTGTCTCGTGGGCCCGCTTTGTGCATTTCTGCTTGATGCATTTTTGTGATTCCTAGTCCTTTGGCTAGTGAGCCCCCAAGAAGACCAATCCTTGATTTACTTTGCTTTCCTGGTTGCTCCAGGCTTGCTATAACTCCTTTCCAAAGGAGGAGTCCCTCAGACCTTGCTTGTCTGAACCGAAGCCAATCTCGACATTCTGCGTGGATTGCGTTTGCCAAGGCTTGTTGAGTCCAATCCGGATTCCGACCCCGCAGTCAACTAGATCCTTTGTGGGACAGCTCGAATCCAGCTCCTGGTCTTCGTCGACGCCTCCTGGACCTCGTGGCTGAAGAGACAAACTTCACCTCTTGCACCTGAAATCACCCGACATTGACTGGCAGCTTTCCATCCCCATCCTGCTCACTGGCTAGTGACCCAGACTCTGTCCTTTCTGCTTTCAGGTTCTTCACATCTCTGATCCACCCTTGGATCCACTCGGACACTTCTCCTCTGGTCGTTAGCAGCATTTCTTCGCCGCTCTCCATTGGAATCGACGACGAAACCTGACACGAAAAGACACCTATGCACCCGGCTTCCGTGGGTGAGGTAACTCCACTACTCTGGTAGTCTCGTTGGTCTTGACTCTCGAAGTGTCTAACTCTAAAAGGTTTCCTTCGTAGTTCACCTACAAGTGCCCTTAACCTTTAAAATTGTAACTTGTTCGTTTCCCATAAAAAGTCAATGGTAATCTGCGGCTGTGTTTAGACACTGCACGTGTCTCCCGTGGGCCTCCTACATCCTAACCTGTGGTGGTTCTAGGCAGCCCCAGCGATTCCACAGGCCCTAGGTCTGCTTTCTATTTCTCATGTGGTTCTTATACCACTATTTTAGTACATGGTTTGTGAGTCCCCTAAGGTATAACGTATACTGTGCAACTTATCGTATGCTAATTAAGTTCCTTGCATTGTACTTTTACCTCTGACCTCATAAAGAGTCCAGAGGGGTTGTGTTTAGAATAAATACATATATATTTGATATATACCTTGTTTGGTGTGCTTTCATTTGGTACTCAAGAGATTATAAATGGTAAAACAACTTGCTTAACTCGCCTCTAAGTCTCAGCCTAACGGCTGCTCTCCACAGCTACCACTAGGTTAGCTTTCAGTAAGGTTGACTTTACAACCTACCATCAATAAGGGTCATTTGGACTGGTGCAAGGTGCCCACTAGAATAGTGGACATCATATAGCAGGCCAATTTCTCACACCTATATCTAAGTAAGAGGAGTATACACCCCCATAAACTGTTAAGGGTGTTCCTAGTGCCATAGGTCTTCCCACATAGTTCAGAGATGTACTGGCTCAGCACTGGTTCCAGAAAATCAGTGAATAGTAAAATTGCTGAAATTAAACCTTAACAGGAAAGAATGAGATCAGGGGTAAATTCAGTCTTCAGTGTTTATAATATGCATTAGCCAATGTTTGTTGATATTTGTCAAGAGATGCTATTGTGTCAGAGTTCTTATCTTAGCGCGTGGACATGAAGCGAGAGGTTCACGTGAAGGCTCACGCGGGAAAGTCTACTTAAGCAACCCTCACCAACGGCTCAGCGCTTCGTCTCTAGTTGCTGTCACGACGAGCGCTTCGCCTCAGCCCTTCAAAGCCGTTCGAGATTTGATTTGCCTGAAAACCCTTTCATCTCTTTTGCGAGAGAGTTTCCCGACTTCAGCAGCTCCTTCGCCCCTCAGCTAGCCCCTGTCATTTAGCCCGATTCTTAAATCGGGAAGATCTTACCTTTGAATTCTTCCATTGAGTGAAAGACTCGAGTTAATCTCCGAGAAGCTGTGAGTTTAGAAGGCGTCATCAGTAACTCGGCGAAAGGTGGTCAGGAACACGCATCCTTCAAAGAGAAAAGTCAAAAGAGAAAAAGGAAAGTAAGATTTCGTTTTTACTGGAACTGATGTAAATAGTTATTTCGAAAGACTATCTACAATAAGATATCAAAACACGCAGAGACTAAAAACCGGTTGACTTTTAAACAGCTTGTAAAACTAAACAAGCTTTGGCAAAAGCAATAAGTTAGTTAATGCTATGTTTAAGCTGTGTTATAAGAATATGTGCATACTTCTAAAAGAGATTAAAGGTCATTAGAGTTAAGAGATAATTCTGGATCGATTGTGATCAAACTCTGAGGTTAAAAGTTAATTTTTACAGCTTGTAACCAATTGAGTAGGTAGTTGTTGTTCTTTCTTCTTTTTAAATTACAGAACCCCTTTAGAACAGAAGATTACTGGATCTTCAGGTATGAGCATGTGCATGAGTTTTTCTAGTTAATTTGTTAAACCATTTAACATACTAATTTACAAGAGAAGTGTTAATGCAATATTTAATAATTTGAACTTTATTTAAAGGAGTCAGTAAAAGTTAATTAGCAGCATTTGACTCCAGATCCAGAAAAGTGCGAACAAGGGCCGTAAATTCTAATGGTCAGTATAACAGTTGAGAAATTATTAATTAGAGTGATTAAGTAGTTAATAGAAGCGGAATAATTGATCTGATGCATTGAACTTCAGGGTTACATGAATCCTGTATTGCGCAAAAGAAAGCAACGGCCTGGAGCACTTAAAAGAGAAAACAACAGCTGGAACCAGAGTTTGTTTTGTTGTTTCTTTCTCTCTCCACTTCCCCTTTCCCTTAGGGAGTTGTTAACATAGTCAGAGTTTCTATCCTGATTGCGTTGGTTGATCCTTGAGGGAGTTGGGAGTTTGCGGCAACAAGAGGAGACGACTGGAGTGACTCTCGTGACTACTCAACATAAACAGGCTGCAGAAGAAGACCTGTGGTGTCATTTTGGAAGGCTTCCCAGGGGTGGCATAATACATGCTTCAGCTCCTGATAGGCCTCTGGGGTACCTACTCCCTGGGTACCTAGTGTACCATATACTAGGGACTCATAAGGGTACCCCAGTATCCAATCTGGAGTGTACCTATAGTACATGGAATCATTTTAGAGAGGAAGCAGCTAGGCTGCGGTCCTAGATAGCAGCGCCCCAGCCAGACAAAAGTCGAAAAACAGTGAAACATCAGCAAAAAGTGAGGGTAACTATAAGAAGCAGATCCTACTCTCCTACAAGCCTTACCAGTGAACACCAGTTTGTGGGTTAAACAACATCTCAATCTGTCTTTCACAATGGCGGTGGAGTTGGCCTGCGCTTTTCACAGGTCCCTGGAGTTCAAGGCTGGTATACCATGAACCCCTTTCATTACCCCAAGAAGCGTATCCGACCCGATGTAAAACCCCAGACGGTCCCCCATACATCTCATAAACCTGTACCACTCCCTTCGGGGCCAAGCGGGCACTCACCCCATTGTTACCACTGCGCTGAGTAGGGGCACATAGCCAGACAGTATCCCCACCGGACCCCACCCACTGAACCCATGGAGGTAGGGTATTCCAGGGGGCAGATATTCATGACCGAGACAGGGCCCCACCAATACAGGAAGGATATCCTGGTAAACGGGAAGAAGCGACAAGCCCTGTTAGAAACTGGGTGTCACATGACTGTCATAGATCAAGCCCTAGTCACCCAACCACAAATTAGGGAGGCTGAGTTCATACACGTTACATGTGTCCATAGGGACACCATATCATACCCAGTGGCAGAGGTCTTATTGGAAGTAGCAAACGACCCACACATACGAAAGATAGGGGTTATTCCCTCCTTACCGGAGGCTGTCATTATTGGCTCTGACCACCCCAGGTTTGAACAATATCTAGAGGAGGCACAGGTACTAAACACCCATCGATCCTGATGTAGGCAAAGCAGCTGAAAGAACCCAAAGACAAAACATCAATCTAACCTTAAAACCAGAAACAAAAATAAAGATTTGCTCATGGAATGTACATGGCTTCAAAGAAATGTCCCAAGACCAAGAGACAATAGAATACCTGAGCAAATTTGAAATAATACTACTCCAAGAAACATGGAATGAAACCCAGAGACAAATATTGGGATATGAGGAACATCACACAATGGCAGAAAATTTTGCAAAATATGGACACCCAAGGGGTGGTCTGTCCATTTTTATCACGAATAATTTAGACTGGAAAACCAAACTGCTTGAATCAGGGGAGAACTAGTTACAAGTGATCAAAGTAGAGTCCAAAGTAAGCAAAAAAAGACACGGATGGAATTTACTAATTATAAATCTATATATCCACCCAGACAAGACCACAAAAGGGAAAAAAGCTCAAACTGTAATAAATTTGATAAAAACTTTACACAGAACTTACCAATCCCATGAGATATTTATCTCCGGTGACTTCAACTGTAACCTAATAAAAACCAACCGGACTAAGGACAAAGTTCAGAAAATTTGGAACGATCTGGAACCCCTAGGTTTAACAATTCTAAATGGAAACACGGAGGGAGACATACCCGCCAAGACCACTTTCACCAGTGGTAAAAGGAACTCCATCATTGATTTCACCCTAATAAGCAAGGAACTAAGAAAGAACATAGTGCACTTTGGAATACAAATCCGACCAGAGAGTGATCACTCCCCACAAGAGACAATAATGAGGAAAAACATCGAGGAGAAAACACAATTAGAATATCTGACTGCACTTCCGGAAATATATAAACTGAAGAAAATTAAAAGCAAGGACCCAGTAAAAAAGGAGATAATGAACGCAGTATTAGAATACGGAAAATCTATGATGGCCTTTGAGAATCAATCACCCATAACTAAATGGGAGAATTTGCACAAATTTGTGCTTGGAAAATTTGCGATAAACACATCAGTAACCCATGGCCAAAACGTAAATACTGAGCCATGGTATAACACTAACCTAAGAGACAGGAAAAGGGAAATTGCGAAAAAACTAAGGAAAAAGGCCGCAGAAAAAAGGTTAGGAAAAAAAGTAGACAACAACGACATACAAAAAATGAGGAAAGAATACAAAGAGGAGTGTAGAAAAGCCAAAAAATCCCACACAGAGGAAATCTGGGAAGAGCTGTTAAGGACAAGTAAATTACCAAATAGTGGAGAATTCTGGAATGTAATAAATAAACTTTCGAGAGGAGCAGGTGGTCAACTCAATATAGGAATAAGTGAAACAACATGGGCCACTTATATTGATAATCTGTATAACTTCCAGAGTTACCCAATCAACAGAGAAGCTTTCAAAAACCCAAAAAAGGGTATAGAACAAAAAGAATCAGTTCTTGGACAAAGAAAAAATGATCGGCAGGGCGTCACAGACAAAGATGAACAAATGCCGCTGACAACTACCAAACAGCTAACCGACCTAATAAAGAAAATGAAAGCGGAAGGAGCAGCAGGGCCGAATGGAATGCCAAACGCCTTATTCAAATACGACGCCGACTTCTGGGCAATATACCTAACACCATTATTTAATTACATTCATAAAGAAAAAAAGATTCCACTTTCCTGGCAAGGAAACATCTTCCATCCAATATACAAAAGTGGATGCAGAATGGAACCCGGGAACTATAGATTAATAGCTTTAATCGATGTGGAGGCAAAGCTTTTTTCATCTTGTATATTGTCTCTTCTACGAAAATGGGTAAAGGACAATAAAATAATACCCAAATTCCAAACCGGTTTCAGAGAAGGCATGGGCTGTTTAACCAATCTGTCTGCTCTGTCATTACTAATCGAAGGTGCAGTGAAAAGGAAGACCGGATTAATAGCCTGCTATATAGATCTGAAATCTGCCTTCGACCGAGTGCCCAGAAGACGCCTATGGAAAAAACTGGACCAGTGGGGTCTTCCAAAAACATTAATGGAAACATTAATGGCACTATATAGCGGAACATGGGCTAAAGTAAAACTGGGAGACGGAAGAAGAGTATCCGCAGAACAAAAAATAACTAACGCCCTTAAACAAGGCTGCGTGCTTTCACCAACCCTTTTTAACATATATCTGGCCGATTTGAAAGACCAACTCAAGAACGTGAACGGACACCCGCCTAAACTGGCAAATGAAAGCATTCAATTCCTCCAATACGCGGAGGATATTGCAATCTTAAGCCAAACACCAATAGGCCTACAAAGAACAATAGCCGAATTAACAGACTATTTTGAGAGAGAAGGCCTGGAACTAAACATCAAAAAAACAAAAGTGGTAAGATTGGCGGGCACCAGTAAAAGATCTTTTAAGTGGTTCACAAATGGCAGACAGATTGAAGAAGTTACGGCTTACAAATACCTAGGGGTCTCAATAAGCAAAAATATGTCCCTTTCAACTCAAAAAAGAACAATCGCTGCAAAAGCACAATCACTGAGCTTTGCGTACAAAGTTCTCCAAAAGAAACTGCAATGTCCATCTTACGACCATCTGTTAAAAGTAATGGCAGCCCAAGTTCTACCCTCTCTCGCATACGGACTGGAAATATGGCATGGGAAAGAAGCAGCCGTTTTAAATACCCTCCAGACAAAAATATATAAAGCCGTGTTTCACCTACATAAAGGTTCGGCCCCGGCCCAAATCAGGCTGGAATTTGGTTTACAAAATCAAATATACCAAAGACAAGCTGCCCTAACAAAATGGTGCTGGAAACTGAGAACGGCGGAAACAGGATCCTTAAACAATTTATGTTGGCAAGAAATTAAAAAACAATACGACCAACAGGAATCTAACTCATGGGGCAATGATCTGCGAGCATCCTTGAAAACCCTCAAAATGGAGGAGATCTGGAAGAATCCACCAGAAGAAGCTGCCTTTAAAAAGATTTGCAAGCTAAATGCAAAAGCCTTATCTCTGGTTGAAGATAAAAAGACTCTGGCCAAACGGCGACATGCATGGACCATTTTAAACTCGTATAAATGTTTAAAACCTCAACCCTATCTCGTGGCGCACTTCAGGCTATCCTTAAAAAGAAAATTTATGGCCCTCAGAATGGGTGACCATTTCTCTAAAGACTTGATTCCATCATGGAAGGACACACATCAGGGACCAAGATGTAGACTATGCGATTATCACAGTGAGACTCTGTGCCATCTCCTGTGTACATGTGTGCCCTTAAAAGAAAAGAGGAAAATTTTATTGAAACCTATTTTTAACATGCTACAGATTCGCACCTGCAGGCAAGCTGTGACCAGCTGGATGGGAGGAGACTCAAACATCCTATCATGCCGCGGGGTAAAATTTATGAATTTTGTAGAGTCTCAGCCTCAAAGAGTAGAAATAGACTACAGATAAGGCCTAAGACAAAGTGTGTAATTAATGAACGAGAAAATACATTTTAACTAAATGAATTTTTAACTTGCTGCTATTTTATATGGAATTTGTTTTTGTATATGCACGCTTTATGGTTATGACTAACCAAATAAAGTAAACTTTTGACTGACTGACTGAATATCTAGAGGAGACAAAAGGGAACACCACTGCTTGGTTACATGAGGCTCCTTACAGCAACAGTGACTTAGAGAACACAAGAGAAAAGAATAAAAAGAGCAGGAGAGAAAGACGGAGGGAAAAGGAGTACAGGCAGTCACATGCAACAAGCCATGTTTTTCCTCTCTCCCTTGCAGACCCGGGAGGGGTGGCCCCGATCACATTCCATACAGCCCAACAGGAAGACAACACCCTTATCCATGCATGGGAGCAGGTCAAGGAACAAGAGCCGGACCAGGTAGGACCCTATTTTTTGATAAAAAGGGGCTTGTTGTACAGAGTGGCGAAAAAAATGGGGGGGGGGGGCAACCACCAACCAGTTGATCGTTCCCCTTCTGTTACGAGAGCATGTCCTATAACTGGCACAGAACCAAACGGGGAGAGGACACTATGGCAAGGAAAATACCCTTAAATACCTGTTGGGTAGGTTTTATTGGCCAGGGGTATACAAGGACATGGCAAAACATTGTGCTGCCTGTGTGAGATGTTAGTACACAAACGGGTCGGTATGGATCTTGTGGGACCCCTACCACCCTCAGCTCGGGGACATAAGTACATCTTGGTTATCGTGGATTATGCGAGCAGGTACCCAGAGGCCTTCCCTTTATCTAGCATGACCTCTCCTGCTGTCACCCAAGCCATGATATCATTGTTTTCCAGGGTGGGCTTCCCATCAGAGATACTCACTGACCAAGGGACCCCCTTACTGTCCTGTCTTATGGCACAGGCCTGTGAGATACTGGGCGTTAAGTGAATCTGAACCTCGGTTTACCATCCCCAAACAGATGTCCTTGTGGAACGATATAATAAGACTATCAAACTCATGTTGCGCAAGGTCTTCTCAAAGACAGGAAGGGACTGGGACCAGAAGTTACCCCTGGTCCTCTTTGCCATAAGAACACACGAGCAGAGGTCCACAGGCTACTCCCCATTCGAGCTGTTGTTCGACAGGAAGCCCAGAACCCTACTGGAGATGGCGGCAAAACAATGGGAAGGGGAGGATGAGGAAGAACAACCCCTGACGCGATATGCAGCTGATTTGAAATCAGCAGTGACCCGAATATGGGGCATGGTACATGATAATATGGAAAAAGCACAGCAAACACAGAAGTCATACCATGATCGAAACAGCCAGTTGGGGGAATTTAAACCAGGGGAGAAAGTGCTCCTCCTACTCCCATCCACAGAAAACAAGCTATTGACAAAATGGCAGGGCCCTTACGTTATCAAGAAAAGGATAACCCCGGTCACCTGTAGCGTTCTGTTACCATTGAGGGCTGGGGGAAAACAAATATACAGAGTCAACCTCCTAAAATATTGGGAAGAGCCCGTCGTGCCCACTGGGACGGGAACACCGGCCCTTCTTGTGAGTACTGAAAAACACCTTGACTATTCCACAGCACATATCAAGGAAACTCAAACAGAACCGATTCCGAATGGGAACATTCTAAACCCAAAACAACAAGCCCAGCTGTCTACTTTATTAGACAGTTATCCCAATCTTTTTCTTCCACGCCCGGGTTAACTATCATGGTACAACATGATATCATATCCCTAGATCACATCATCATCAAACAGAAGCCATACCACATTCCAGCAGCGGGAAGAGAGGCGGTAGAAAAAGAGGTGGCCGCTATGCTACAGGCCTGCATTATAGAACCCTCTCAAAGCAATTGGTGCTCCCCAATTGTGATCGTACCAAAGCCAGACGGTAGTCTGTGCTTTTTTTATTGACTTTCGACAGGTAAACGGGATCACCAAGTTTGATTCCTATCCTATTCCCAGGATTGATGAATAGAACGGCTAGGAAACGCCAAGTGTATGTCAACCCTTGACCTAACCAAGGGGTATTGGCAAATACCCCTAACCTCACAGGTTAGAGAAAAGACAGCCTTTTCAACCCCCTCTGGTCTGTAACAGTTCTAAGTACTTTCCTTCATGCTACATGGGGCCCCAACGACAGTCCAACAGTTGATGGACCGCCTACTGAGACTCCATAAAGAGTACGCCGCGGCTTACTTAGACAACATAGTTATCTTCAGCCCGTCCTGGGGACACCATCTAAAGCACTTGGCCGCGGTAGTCTCAGCCATCAAAACCGCCGGCCTCACAAAAAAAAACAAAAAATCAATGTTGGGCACTGACTCCATCTAATACTTAGGGTACACCATACATGCAGGTTTGATTAAACCCCAGATGAGCAAAATAGACGCCATGAAGGCTTTTCCTGTTCCCACTACCAAAAGTAACATGCGCTCCATCCTGGGGTTCAGAGTGTATTATCGGAGGTTCATCCCTAACTTCTCCTCTCTGGCCAGCCCACTAACTGACCTCCTGACAAAGACTTACCCCTCCTGCATAACCACATGGGACACCAAACACGAACATAGCTTCCAGGCCATGAAAGAAACTATTTGCACAGCACCCGTATTACACTGTCCCAACTTCCACAAACAGTACATCCTCCAGACAGACACTTCTGGTCTTGGACTGGGTGCTGTGCTATATCAGCCTGACTTCAACGGGGATCTTAGGCCTCTTCCGTATATCAGCCTAAAACTATTTCCCCGAGAGGCACATTATTCCACCATAGAAAAAGAGTACCTAGTGGTGAAATGGGCTATTGAAGCACTACCTGGACCGGCTGCATAAGGGGTAGGACATCCGCCGACCCGCTTCCAATTGAACCGACACTACACCTCAGTGTCTACACCAGCCGGTACTGATGCCGTGCGTCTTTGACCCAAATTGGGTTGTTTGTTGATCTACAGGTACCACTTTTTAGGGTGCTGTATGGGTGGTTATTACCTTACTTCACATAGTCACTGACCACCACCAAAAAGTGTAGGTAGATCCTAGTTTGGTCCTGATGAATTGCCATCTACTTGATAAAAGGGCAAGAAACATGTTGACCAATATTACAAGCGTATAACCTCACAACCTTAGAGTGAAGATACGCGTTTTTCCTTCTAGTTTTAATTAGTGTGAGGGCCACAATTCAATAAAATTGTTTTGAGTGGACCACCATTTCCTATTTTAAATTACACATACTTACACACCATTATCACCTACACTGTTCTAGAGTCCTCACACGCACTGCACCCTACGGCATAAGGAATAAAGATGTCTGCCAGGAAGGCCCCGTCTCGGGTGCCAATCGGGTATAGCAGCGCCGATCTGATAAGGAGCAGACCTGGTGATGAAGCAAGACAGCTAGCTGGCTGCGTGTGTGAGGGTCTTTTTTCGAAAGGAGGAGACTCTCCTCCTGACCTCTCGCTCTACACCACCACGTGGAGCCACTGATCATACACAACTACCTGCTTTTGATTTTTTGATATTAGGAACTGCATACCATTATTGTAGAGATATATTAGCGGGCACGTATGCTGAACCTGAATAAATAAACTGCCCCCCTTCCCTTCTTTTTGATTAACTATTGAAGCAATGCAATATTACCTATTGGGGCTCACCTTTACTGTACTCCCGGACATTGCCCCTCTTACATTGCTTGTACGCAATAAAAGCGTATAGCATAGAAGCCCTTGGCTGTGCGAATTTTAATGTGGTAGGCGATCTTAACCTACATTTTGACTGTATATCTCAACCTGCTATTAAGAGCTGCCTTGCCGATCTAGAAGCTCTGCAGCTCTCACAAAGAGTGACGACCCCCACCCACTCAGGCGGGCACATATTGGACCCGTTCTTTACCACCTTAGAGGACATAACTATGTGCCCACCGGTCCAGTTGTTATGGACGGATCACATGTTGGTGAAGGCATCGATTTTGGTGACAGACCCTATTTTTGTGGCACAGAATAAAACCTCTGTTTCTCGCCAGTGGAGTAAATTAAAATTAGAAGACTTTTACTCTCTACTAGAAAAGACACCCTTACCTACCTCTTTGGATGTTGACTGTGGGTATGACTTATTCAGTAATTGGATTGGAACGGCCTTGGATTCTTTTATTCCTCTGGTTCGTTCCACGTGTCGTACCAAGACCCATAGCCCGTGGTACGATGAGACCTTGGTGTCTCTTAAAAGAGAGTGTAGGCAAGCAGAAAGGCAATGGAGAAAAGCCTATGATCCTGTGCGCAAAACCTGCTACCTCACTTTATCCAAGGCTTATCATAGAGCGGTCTGTCGGACGCGTGCCGCTTATTATGCGCAGGAGTTTCAGAACAGCCCTAACCCCTCTAAACTAATCTTCAAGGTCCTAAAAGACCTGACGACTAAGAGGGCTTCGGCAGCAGAAATTTGCACAGACCATCATTGCGAGAGTCTGGCTTCTTTCTTTGTCCAAAAGGTGCAAGCAATCTATCGTACCTTTCCAACCACCGTGCACCACTTGGACTCAGATGTCTGTCCAAAGGGAAATGCTATGACCCTGGATATGCTGGCCCCCCTCTTAGAGGAGGGTTTTGCTTTTTTGAGCCAAAAAATTAAATCTGGCTCTCCTGCAGACCCCCCCATACCGATTCAGTTTAAAAACATGCAGGCAACATGTCGCTTACCTTTGTTGGCCCTCACCAACAAGTCTTTGACCTCAGGGATGGTGCCCACCAAGTGGAAGGAAGCGGTAGTTACACCTATCTTAAAAAAGCCTACTCTAGATCCTAAAAAACCCGAGAATTATCGCCCCATCTCACTGCTGCCGTGGCCTGCTAAAGTTACCGAAGCCCACGTGAATAGGATCCTGGCCGATCATCTTGCCAAAGCTAACATCTTGGATCCCACGCAAAATGGATTTCGTACAGGCCACAGCACAGAGACTGCCTTGCTATACATGGTCGAACATCTGCGCTCTGTGCTGGATACCGGACGAACAGCGGCACTCCTGTTGTTAGATCTGAGTGCCGCCTTCGATACGGTATCCCACGAGACCTTGTTGCGGCAGTTAGAGGAGGCTGGGGTCAGGGGTTTGGCTCTAGGGTGGTTCCGCTCCTTCCTTTCCAACAGATCTTTTCAGGTTGCGATACCACCTGGTAAATCCACCTCTCACCCGCTCACTTTGGGAGTTCCACAGGGATCATCTCTGAGCCCCACTCTTTTTAACCTATATGTGAGTCCTCTGGCTGCGGTAGTCAAACGCTGGGGCCTGACAATGGTGTCCTATGCGGATGACACGCAGCTGGCGGTCACACTAAGTGAGGACTCAGCTGTGGACGCCCTTAACTTTTGTGAGGGGCTACGTGCGGTGGCCAATTGGATGAACCAAAATTGTCTCCAATTGAACACAAAGAAGACCGAGGTGATGGTGGTTGGGAAGCAACCTGGATGGTGGAACGAAAACTGGTGGCCCCCCGAATTAGGAATGATTCCATCTCCCGTTATGGAGTTAAAAAATCTCGGGGTCTGGTTGGACACCACACTGAGTTTTACCTGCCAAACTAAGAGGGTGGCTGCCTCCTGTTTTGGCATAATCAGGGGTTTCAGGCCGGTGCTTAAATTTTTCGATGCCCCTACTAGACAGCTCGTGGTTCAGGCCTCTGTGCTGTCTAGGATAGATTATGCCAGTGCCCTATTAGCAGGTACGAACAAGGCAGAACTCATGCGGCTGCAACGAGTGCAGAATGCCGCCGCAAGAGCGGTACTAGGGTTGCCCAAACGCTGCTCAGTGTCCAGAGCATTGCAATCGCTCCATTGGTTGCCTGTCGCTCGTCGGATCGAGTTTAAGGTGCTCTGCCTAGCTTTTAAAATTTTGAAAGGTACGGCTCCACCTATTCTGATGAACTTACTGACCCCATATGTTCCCTCTCGATCCTTGAGATCGATGGGTCAGAATTTGTCTGTTGTCCCACGCTTTCTGCTGAGCAGGATGGGTGGCCGCTCCTTTCGAGTAGTGGCGGCCAAATTGTGGAACTCTCTTCCCAGTGAAATTCGAGCTATTGAGGATCTATTTCTATTCAGACGCGCCATTAAAACCTTTCTTTTTAATTAATACTTCTTGATTCAGTTGCGCTCTGTGATGTTGTGTATACCTTTCCTTGCGCCAGGACGCCCCTTTGCTGGGGCAGCTGTGCGCGGTACAAAAACCAATAAAATAACATAACATAACATAAAGACACAAACCCCTGCATCCTTAGATGGTTTTTAGCTTTGCCACCTTTTTTGTTTCAGGCAATGCACATACCCCGAGCCCATCAAGTGAGTGCGAACTACCTATCCAGACACCCATCCGTTGAATGGCCCCAACGTCCAGTCTTGGGGAGGGAGATCGGTGAGGAGGACAGTGGCGGCAGCGAGGCTGACCGGATGGGAACAGATGAAGAGTCGGACCTGTTTACACGACCGGAAGTGAGCCGCGGTCTAGTGTCTGCCGGAGTCCGAGAGGAGGAACCTAGGATGATGCCGGAAGAGGAAGAACAAAAAGACCAGCTCAGAAGAAGGCAGAGTCGCCCGGAGGAGAGCAGCGAGTTCGACAAGAGGCAGATGGCGAGACCAGGAGAGGAGGCGGATGGAGACAGAGAGGAACGAAGGAGACAGATCCAGAGGAGTGTCTTATACACGGCGTTCAATCCCGGTGGGCTGCAGGAAGGAGAAGACGCCCCGGGGTTCTATGCCACAGTCCTGGAGACGGACCGTGGCTTAAGGCGAGTACCACTCAGGGGCTCGTTTGGGTGGGGTTGGTGGGGAGGCACAGGGAGGTAGAAACATTTGGTGAGAACCGCAGTAGACATCCCTCATGACTCTTTACCCCACTATAGCAGCATTTGGTGACAATCCTCACTTCCTTTCCCCCCACTATGATAGCCTTAGTGACAGGAGCACCACCACAACAAGTACAAAAGGCATGAATCTGACTATGGTCTGTTTGTTTCTTTTTTCCTTCTTGCCCCATCGAGAGAGAGAGAGAAAGAGCGAAAGGATCACTGAGAAAACCCTGACCCAACCCTGACGAACTGGAACATATTTTGAGGGAGAAGTTATCCCTTGCAGCACCTCTGCATTGTTTATTTTTGTATTTTCCACTCGGACATTTGAGTTTTCATCAGCTTCTTGCTCATATGAAGAAAAGCAAATAAAATACACGTATCATATATCACGTTGTCTACGTGGTCCTTTGCGTCCCGCAACCCTGATCCCCATGAAGGATTCAAAATCAATCTACCGGGCTATACTTACTAATAGCCCATAAACCAATATACGTTCTAATAATTCAGTCGGCAATGGAGAAGGTTCAATCGTTTATTCTTCAAATGCAAGCCCTGACAGGGGAGCCTCAGTCTACACGACCCTCGGAGGTGTGCAGAAGAGACTGGTTACATGTTCAAAGTACAAAGCATATATACATATCATGTGTTCAAGATGACACCCTACAAGGAAAAACACAACTTGTCAGTAAGCCAAGAGGCATACCCATATAAGGCACAATTGATTTGCTAGTAGCCTAGGCCTAAGCTATTCCGGGTGCCGGTCAGTAAGGTGCCTCCCTGTCTATCTGGAGCCCGGGGAGTACAGGAATGGGCTCTGCTAGAATGTGCACATCCCACAAGAGGGGCAGGTGTGACCTTGAATCTTCCTTGAGCTACCAGCTAGCAACTATCGTAAGCAGTTTTGGCTGACACAGTGATTTCGAGCAGAAAGCATAATCACGTGGTTTCTGGGAAACAGCGTTTGCACATAGAGAAACGAAACAAAATGGCTTCGGCTATACCAATAGGGCGACTAAGGGAAAAGTGAATCTTCGGCCTACATGTGGACATAATGTATTCTAAATACTGGATTATCATGATTACAAGGTTATATTGAATATATTAGGCCTATGATACTGTTACCAAAATTCAATCCCATCAGACGGCCCTTTTGGCCTACTATAGCCAATATAACTAAAATAATTCTACGAAAACCCCTTCATCAATCTGCATGAGGTCTGACACCTCCTTTTGAATCATCTGCTTCTTGGCCCTTTCTTGGCTAGAAAACTTCAAAGCAGATGTGATTCGTGCTGCACAGAATGAGCAGCAGGCCGGGCCACAGTGGAGACATAGACAACACATAAATATTACTCCAAAAGCTCCAGCTAGTATCATAAATATCTTCCAAGCCCAAGTAGCTAAGAGACCCCAGAACCAACTGCTAAGGGACCAGGTGCCATTGTCCACATGGGCCTCACTGGCTAACCGATGTAGCTTCTGTATGGCCAAATGAATAGTGGGGGCTGAATCCGGAATAAACACGCAGCAAGAGCTGCCGATCACGCGACAGGCTCCTCCCCTATCTGCGAGGATGACGTCAAGAACCATCCGGTTCCGAAGCGAAACAAGCCTCGTCGCAGCAAGCTCCACAGTGATGTTAGTTAAGATTCCAGTAGTGGTCTGGACCACATTCTCAACTATCCGGGACAACCGCCTTATACTGCGACTATTGAATATGGGTCCCCAGAAGGGAGTAAGTCCCTTCGCAAAGTCTTCGAATTGTTGTAAGGAAGTATCTGTTTGGTCAGTGCCATCAAGATCATAACTCCTAACATTTCGGCTCACTACTACCTCTTTCTGTATCAACTGATGAGTTCTGTGATAGTCGGGAGGGGCTATATATACAGGGGGATAAAGAAACAAAAGATAACAACTTCCTGCCCATCCCCGGGGAAGCCATGTGTAGGCATTCTCACCACAAACAAAATAAACATCTGGTGGGGTGATCATAGGTGGGGTACTGTATACTTGTAGAGTATAGGTGTAATTACATCTGCTCCTGCCTACCTTAACATGACCCCTTCCCTGTATGCAGAAGGGGGAGGTAGTATTTATGATAGGGATCGGCAAGGCCTTGTCATTTGTGACATTTCTTTCTTTAAAATGCTGAAAATACATAGTATCATTAAAAAGCTCAAAATCGTGCATCTCCTCCATTAGCCAAGTAACATTCTTATAGTCAGTATATAAATTCATACAGGCATTAGGATCCAAAGAACCCTTTCCTCCATTTCCAGCTGCATCAAATCCTTGATGTTCTTCTATATATTTTAAGATAGCTTCATAATCTTTTTCAGTATATATTTTTGGTTCAGCTACATAATGAGAATACATCAAGGATAACAATTGGAACCAAGCTTCACAACTGGCTAAATAAGACATCGGTAAAGAAATAAACAGTTTGTGCTGGTGCATGACCGAAGGGAGTAGTCCACACACCCAACAGTTCGTCTGATTTGTAGTAGAATGGGTCTGATGCAACATTTCTATAAAATCATTTTTCATATAAGTTTCTCTATGTCTAGCCTTATGAGGGGGCAAAGAGTAAAAGAGATGCTCTTCTGGGGCAATAGTAGGTCCCAATAACTTCTGTTCTGGGTGTTGAAATTCCAAATATACAAATACACTCATCATAATAATGGTTATGACAATGATAAAAACAACGAATGCCACCTTCACTCTGGTGGACCATCCGGAAAACAAATGCATATTATCCATATATCGTCGAGGGGCCAATGGTCTCTCATCCTCCATCGCAAATCGGTGAAAAGGAAACATGCTCCCTAAAAGTCAAGATATAACTCGGTCCCTCTCTATAAGTCCAAAAACTATCTATGTATCCACAAAGCACGCACACTACCAGAGGGGTTCTTCTCCCTGTGTCCTTTTTGGAGCCTCACAGGCAGACTCTTTGCTTTCTCTTCATGAACAAACAACAAACGATTTCCTTCGTCACGTAGAACGACCGCAGCCCCCAACTCAGTCTTTCTCGCTGAACAGAGCTATTTAGCACAATGTTCCAAGCTCTCAACGTGTTCAGTCCAGTGTCTCGCTCAGTACCCCAGCAAATCTATCCAATATTTCTGAACTCAAGTCTTTCCCTATCTCCTACCATGAGGATCTGGGGTACCGTGCTGTTTTCGGGGCCGCAGGTCGTAGTTGCAACGACCAGGTCGCTCTTGATCAGAAAACAACTCAGTTGCACGGGCATCAGATACATTCGAACCCTGTAATGTACCTTCAACACTGGTCTCCGTGGATGGGGTCACCACCTTGTTAACTGAGGGCACAACTTCACTTGGCTGCCCCCTTTCTCGGGCTTCTGAAAAAGGCACAAAGCTCTGAGGCGATTCTCCTTCTTGGCTTGGAATTCCTTCGCGGTTTTGCAAATCAAAGGGCAAAGGTAGAGGGAGTCGTTTCAGATGACTCGCATGGATCCAATTCTTCCGCCCATGCACCTTCACGACTGACCTGGTCACGAGAATGATCTGGTAGGGTTCAGACCATCTCGGCTCCAAACTCGATTTCCTTTGATAATTCCTCACCAGAACCCACTGTCCGGGTTCCAGTCGATGTCCGGGGGCCCTCTGGTAGCGACCGCAATGTCTTGGATACCTGTTGATGAATAGAACGCAGATCTTTAGTTAAAGCATACAAGTAATCTGTCCTCAAAGGATAATCAATGTCTCTAAAGGACCTAGGTCTAGGGACTCCCCACACATTAGCGGGTCGGCCGAAAATGACCTCATATGGAGATAACCCGGTTCTTGTATGTGGGGTCGTTCTCAAGGATAATAATGCCAAAGGGAGTGCATCAGGCCATTTTACTCCAGTGCTAGCGCAGATTTTGGCCATTTTCAGTTTTAATATACCATTGTATTTCTCGACTAACCCTGCTGATTGGGGGTGTCAGGCTGCATGAAACTTCTGACGAATTTGTAAACCATCACATACACTCTGAACTAGTGCAGAGTTGAAGTGTGTTCCATTGTCTGACCAGATAATTTGGGGCAAGCAGTCTCTGGGGAAATACTCTTTGAACAAGGCTTTAGCAGTTGCCACCGCAGTGGCTTCTTTGGTGGGGTAGGCTTCAACCCATTTACTAAACACACAAACCACCAACAGCACATATTTCAGATTGTTCACTCTCTCCATCTGGATGTAATCAATCTGAATAACTTCGAATGGCAGAGATGGTGGTGCAAAATTGCCACTAAGGACAGACTCTCTGCCTCCCGAGTTATAGCGTAAACACACTGGGCAATATTTGACCACATGTACGGCCGTTTTGGGAATATTTGGGTTGCTCCAGACGGGGTCTAATACCACACAAATACCTTTTGCTCCTATGTGTGCCGGGCCATGGGCCATGGTCACTACAGCATATACTAATGCATTAGGGAGTAACCAACGCTGTCTCTCAGTTCGATCAATCCAACATTCATTCTTGTCCAATTGTCCCACTTCCTGTTCCCACCTTTTTGCTTCATCTATGGTAGCTTCTTGTTGTAATTCTTTTACACTTTCAATAGTATTGTCGAACACAGATGTCTCCGCCACCCAACGGGCTGAGGCACTAGGAAACATGGGAATCATCTTGGTTTCTGCTGTTTCCTTTGCTACTGAATCAGCATATGCGTTTCCTTTCCCTGTGGAATTAACGACTTTCTTATGAGCACTACATTTGATGATGGCAACTTTATCTGGTAGGGTCAGGGCAAGTACCAATCGGTCAATCAAAGGACCATGTTGAATTTTCTGGCCAAGTGTGGTAAAGAAACCCCGCTCTCTCCACAGCCTTCCAAAACTATGGGCAACGTCAAAGGCGTACTGGCTGTCTGTGTAAATATTTACTCTCAAGCCTTTACTGATTTCACATGCTCGTAACAAAGCTATTAGTTCAGCTGCCTGGGCTGAGTGGTGTGAAATCCTAGCGGTTTCTATCACCGTTTTCAGGGTCGTAATAGCATATGCAGCTGTTGCAGTTCCATCTAGCAATTTAAAGCAGGAACCATCAACATACAACTCTCCTTGGGGTTCTGGTAAAGGGGTGTCAGTAAGATCTGCACGCCCTTTCGTTTCCTCTTCAGTTCTAAATATGCAATCATGGATATCATCTTTTTGATCATTGGAAGGGAGAGGCAACAGTGTTGCGGGATTCAATGTAGCACACCTTTTGATTGTAATGTGAGGTGCAAACAATGTTAATTCGTATCCTGTCAAACGAGCACTCGTAAGGTGCTGGGTCTTAGTTCTATTTAACAGAATATCCACAGCATGCGGCACCATTACTGTGAGATCTGTATTCAAAACTATACCTTCTGATTGTCGGATGGCCACTGCTACCGCCGTCGTGGCCCTCAGACAACTGGGAAGGGCTTGTGCAACCATGTCTAATACTGATGAAAAGAAAGCACAGGGTCTCTGTTTTCCGCCAAAACCCTGTGTTAACACTGAAAGGGAACAACCGTCCACCTCGTGCACATAAAGTGAAAAAGGCTTCCGGTAATCCGGGGTACCCAAGACAGGTGCAGAACACAAAGCAGATTTCAAAGAGTCAAAGGCTTCTTGACATTCATCCGCCCAGGGTAGGGGTTCATGCACGTCTTTGGTAGTCAAATACAACAAGGGTTTAGAGAGTAGTGAATAATTAGGAATCCATTGGCGACAGTAAGAAGTTATGCCAAGAAAAGCACGAACATCACGTTGAGTACGAGGTACAGACATGTTAGTAATTACAGATATTCGTTCTGGAGTTAGTCGTCTCCCCGCTTTCGACAGTAAGTGGCCAAGGTATGTCACTTCCTGTCGACAATACTGAAATTTGGAAAGGGAGACTTTATTTCCTTTATCAGCCAAATGATGTAACAATTTCACAGTCGCTTCTTTACATCCTTCTTCTGTATCGGAGGCCACCAGAATATCATCCACATATTGGATGATCACATTACCGGCAGGCAAAATTAATTCATCTAAGACTGCTTTCAGAGCCTGGCTATATATACTAGGGCTTTCTGTATAGCCCTGGGGTGCGCGCGTAAATCTAAAGCTTCGGCCTCCTAATGAAAATCCGAAGATATGTCTGTTATTAGGGTGTATTGGGATGCTAAAGAAAGCGTTCTTTAAATCTATTACAGAAAAATATTGTGCAGTAGGGGGAATCATGGTAAGAATTGCCGTAATATCTGGTACTACTGGATACTGAGGGATTACTATTTTATTGACTGCCCTAAGGTCAATTACAAAACGATATGCGGACTTATAATCAGGGGCAACATCATTTGGTGTCTTCTTCAAAATCGGCAAAATTGGGCTATTACAGACATTAGCAGCTGTTTCTTCCACTACCCCCTTGTCAATAAGGTCATGAATAATATGTAACAAGGCCTGTTCACCTTCTGGTGAAATTTTATACTGTGGAATGCGGGGCATCTGCGCATTCGGTTTCACCGTTATTGACACAGGGGGTATTCTTAACAGACCAACATCGGTGTCCCCTGTTGCCCATAACGTTTGAGGAATAGTAGAGAATTCAGGAGGCAAGGTCTCATTTTTAGCAAAATATTGGGTCATTTCTACAGATGGCTTCTGCATGGTTAGAAAAACACCATCAGGGGAACAATAAATACGGGCATGTAATCGTTTCAAGATATCCAATCCTAACAGGTTTTCACCACAATTAGAAGTGAGAAGGAAGGGTGTATGCATGGAAATGGGACCAATCGTAAAAGGCAAAGGTTTCGAAACGGGGCTCACTACCGGTATTCCAGAGAATCCTACTGATACATTATTGTGGCCAGACAGAGCTGCCCCTGGGACCAGTGTATGGGCGACTGAACTACTCATCGCCCCAGTATCCACTAGAAACTTCCCCGATGTACCCAACAGTTCTCCTTGTACATAAGGTCCCTCTTGGTCAACTGGTACTGTAATATGGCCCCCGCTCTGTCCTTGGCTGTCTCATGCGTAATCTCGTTCATCGTACCTATCCTCCTGGTAAGTCTCATTGTAGTATTGCCTATTCTGAGGGTCATCAAAATGATTCTTACGGAAACCCTCCTGCTGTGATTCCTCCCTTCTCATACTGTTTCGATCTATGTTTCCTCGACCTCGTCCTCGTCCTCTACTGGGTCCGTTCCTTTCTTGTAACAGAGGGCAATCCGCCATCCAATGTCCTTCTTCCCTACAATAGGAGCATTGATTTATTCCAATATTCGGAGGGCCCCCTCTACCTCTCCCTATCGTCTGGCCCCGTTGGAACGAACCTCGCACTCTCCGTCCTGAATTCCGCCCTCTACTGACTTGCTGCAGTAGTACTCTAGTTTTTAGATCCTTAGTCTTTTTCTCTGATCTTTCCTTACTCTCATTCTCACGATGTTCATAATATTGGGCCATACTAAGGATAACGGATGGCGCAGCCGTAGTCCACGTACTCTCAGCCGATTGGAGACGGGACATAACTTCCGGAAGAAAATTTGTGACAAACCTAGTTACAAATAGTCAAATTCCTCCCTCAGTAGAGAGGTCTTGGCCGCTGAAGTCAATAAAAACGTTCTCAAACCGAGTGAAGAAATCGGACACACTCTCGTCCTTTTTCTATTTACACGCGGTTAATTTATCCCAGTCTACTTTTCGCGGAGGGAGGAGGGTCTTCATGTATGTTACAATTTTATCCGGTACTGCCAATATTTCATCCCGGGGCTTTTCACCTGGCTTCCGTTCCTTATCCCAATTTTTTAGTTGATCCCATGTGCCTCCTAATTCGGGGGTATGGTCCGTATCATGTATCTGTCTCCAGATATCCACTGGAATCAGGAGACCAAAAAATACCTCTATATCAGCTATGGTCATGATGGCCGAATTGGCCGCTTCGGTCAGTTCCTTGTAATAAGCTGTAGGATTTTTACGAGGGTCAGGGAGCTGGGCTTTTAACGTAAGGACCTCGCTTCTTTTCCAAGGGGTGTAAACCCATTGTTCCTGAAGCCTAGCGTCTACGCGTGCTCTAGTGATAGTACCCCCATGGTCTCTTATTTCGGGAACTTCCGGGAAAAAGAGAGGATGCACCTCCCTCATGGAGTGCTGGTGTTGAGTTCCCCATTCCGCACTCTTTCAGTGCACCCGTTCTCGATAATTCAACAACGTTGTCACATTCTGATAGACTTCCTCAATCGTGAGATGGAATTTATGAGCATGATCTCTTATATCCCGCAATATTTGCGGCGGAAGCCCTTCCTCAAAATGTTGTTCCCATAAGGAAATCAGTCGAATTGCCATGCTTTCTAAAGCCAGTTGTTGTGCAACAGGCTCAAAATCTTTCATAGTACTCCAAATATCTTCTAAAGTATAAATAGGATTTCGCATCCACTGGGATGCCTGTACTATAATAGCCCTTCTCTCCTCCTGCTCCAGCAACGACCGAGTGAAAGCTCGCTGATCACTCAAGTCTGTAATCGGTCGCTTGGGCGTTGCACACGGACTAATTGTGGTCTGAGTCGGAGGGGAGAGGAACACAGGGTGCAAGGGAGAAGGGACAGCCGCGTCCGGCCGAAGGGATATTAGGGGTGAGGTAGTTAACCGAAGAGAAGGCGGGGAGACCTGGGTATCAAGTCCCGATCCACCAGCGGGGGCCGTGGCGACCACCCCAGTTGGTGGTTTGGCGGCCGGAACGGCCCTCGCCTGGTTAGCTCGCAACACAGGCACCGCTGGATACAAGCCTTGTGGGGCATAAGGGGGAGGTGGACGGGCATCTAGCAATTCCTCCAATTCATTTCCTGTCTCTCGTCTAGCCACATAGCTTTTATTCGTTTCTAATCGAAACTGTCTATCCATTCGTTCAATATTCTCTTCCACCTTTCCCTTATCATATGCCACTGCTTTCTGAGTAACTGTCTGCTCATTTTTCAGCCTACCCAACTTCTCCTCCCTGATTCGTCATCTTTTTGCCTCCTTTAACCATAGGTTCAAGGAATCAAACATTGACTGACGGCTTTTCTTCATAAATAATTTGTTCTGTATGTAATAATCTTCTGCTCATCAAAAGACCCCGTAAGAGGCCATTGTAAGCTCGCATTATCCTTTGTATACTTGTTCCAAAGGGTATTAAACAAAATCAGTTGTAAACCATGTTTGACATACATATCGTAGCTGGGGCTGCCTTCAGGAGGGGCCGGCTGTCTTTCTTCAAGCCGCGCACCTCGCCGACAGCAGCACCCAAAACATATTTTACTAAAACAGGACATTATACTTTTCTCGTTCTATTAACACAAAATCACACAATACACACCCATTCAGACGTGTCCTTTTTCATCAGTCACTCATTCATTTGTTATTCATTTATTACAATAAAGTGCTGTAAAACAGTGCAAGGCAAATATTTTTCAGAACCTATTCAATGCAAACGACGTCTTCAAATACGAACAGAGCCCGTCGACTCCTCTTCGGGGAACCGATTCACAAGAATTCCAGACCAACAAAATTTCACCAGAAAGGAACAATCGTCAGACTGTTCTGAGAACACCTGATAGGCGAACCACAAACTCTCTCACAGGCCATCCCATGGTCTTGTTCTGGTTGGGCCGGGCGTCTGGGCGCGTAGCTCCAGGACCCTAGCTTACCCAGTTGCTCCCAGGGCTTTCCCGGAGAGAATTCGGCTGAGCGAGCAACGCCGTACTCAGCTAGGGCATCAGATGTAGCCTCAATTATTCACCAAACAAGTCCGTAGGGTCTCTACCCGTGCAGCCCCTTCGCCACAACGGTAGATCCCCAGATTCCCTCGTGGTCTGGCTTCTCCGGCCACCTTCAAACAAAGACAGTTAACTGTTATTCCAAAAAGGGGAAACACTCCTTCTGAGTGATCCTCATCCGATTCAATCACAAATATCACTCACCTGGTGCACTCAGGTCGATTGCGAATTCTCCACTGCCGACTCTTACACAGACCGACACAGTCCGTGTTACTCTCGGGTTAGGCCCGTAGGACTCCGGCGTAGGGTCTTCAGCAGCTGGGAGGGATACTGGGCTCGAGAGTGGAACGGCTTGTTTTCATACCACAAACGGGTGTCTCAAATCAGGATCCTCTTTCTGTCCTCCCCCTCGGCCAGAACTCCTCCTTGTCCCGTCACCCCTGTTTACAGGAGGGGACGAACCTATCGCGGAGTCCCGGCGGAGTCGCCAACTGAAGGATACAAAATCAACCTACCGGGCTATACTTACTAATAGCCCATAAACCAATATACGTTCTAATAATTCAGTCGGCAATGGAGAAGGTTCAATCGTTTATTCTTCAAATGCAAGCCCTGACAGGGGAGCCTCAGTCTACACGACCCTCAGAGGTGTGCAGAGGAGACTGGTTACATGTTCAAAGTACAAAGCATATATACATATCATGTGTTCAAGATGACACCCTACAAGGAAAAACACAACTTGTCAGTAAGCCAAGAGGCATACCCATATAAGGCACAATTGATTTGCTAGTAGCCTAGGCCTAAGCTATTCCGGGGGCAGGTCAGTAAGGTGCCTCCCTGTCTATCTGGAGCCCGGGGAGTACAGGAACGGGCTCTGCTAGAATGTGCGCATCCCACAAGAGGGGCAGGTGTGACCTTGAATCTTCCTTGAGCTACCAGCTAGCAACTATCGTAAGCAGTTTTGGCTGACACAGTGGTTTCGAGCAGAAAGCATAATCACGTGGTTTCTGGGAAACAGCGTTTGCACATAGAGAAACGAAACAAAATGGCTTCGGCTATACCAATAGGGCGACTAAGGGAAAAGTGAACCGTCGGCCTACATGTGGCCATAATGTACTCTAAATACTGGATTATCATGATTACAAGGTTATATTGAATATATTAGGCCTATGATACTGTTACCAAAATTCAATCCCATCACCCACAATGACCTGGAGCCACTTGTCAGCTTTGTTTAAAAATAAACTCAAAGCGATCTAGATCAGTGGTTCTTAACCTGTAGTCCGAGGACCTCTGGGGGTCCGCTAGGCCAACTCAGGGGGCCCATGATTGTGTTACAAAATGAAATAATATTAAAATGAATACATTGAAAATAATAAAGTGTATACATAAAAGGAAGCAAAATTGAAATTGTAAAAGTTTATATTGATTGTGAATTAAACAAAATATTTTGATACTTGAGTATTTGTTTGGAATATGTTTGTTTTTGTAATTTAGTGCATTGTTTTGAGATTCAAATCATGAAAATTGCTTAGGCTGGGGGGACCCCTTCTCCGATAATGACTCAGTTGGGGTCACCGCATTCCAGTAATGATTCAGTGGGAGTCCACAGAAGTCAAAAGGTTATGAACCCCTTATCTACATAATTTTAAAACAGTTTGTTTCACTCATAAAACCAAAAGTAAATTCTGTTCACATATTTTGTGAGGGTTCACTCACATCATGCAGTAAAACAAGGATAGGCAATTTAAATCATTTTGGCCTTTGTGTATTGGTAACTATAATACTATGCTTCATAACGTAACAAAGGTACTATATGGACAGCAGCAGCTCAAACTTGCCTAAAGCTGGAAGGAACTGACATGATATCCCTTTATAGGTTGTGGTGGTGGTGGTGGTGGGGGGGGGGTTCTGTGTTTTGTTCCACTTAATAATTTTGAGAAATCGTTGTAGTGACCATTTTTTGTAATGTATGCAGGGGTTCTTATGCCATGGGACTGTCATGTTTTGTGTATTTGCTTCTTTGCAGGGCAGTTCTGCTTTGTGCGTCTATGTGCGTACAATTCTATTGTGTAGTGCAGAGCAGGTGTTCTGAAGTCAGCTGTGGATGGACAGTGTAATGGCAACCTTGCTGATTGTGTTCCAGTTTTTCAGGGAGATCTGTGCATGTGTACATGTGTTGCAGGTTATGCATACTTTATTGGACGGGCAGATGCATGTTTTGTGTGGTTGCACAGTGAAACTTATCTTGGAGATCCGCTTGTTGCATGCCCCACCCTGTTCTCTTCCATCATTCCATCTGTTTGCTTCCTCGCCGCACACTGGATCCTCTTCTGCTTGCCCCTCCACCCACTTGTTTTCATCTCTCCTCTTAAAAAAATATTTTTATTGCACATTTTCCATCAATACAAACACGCTGAACCCACCCTCCTCCCCTGTCCCATACTCTCAGAGTTAATCACTATACATGAAGAGCAAAATAAACCCCCATTCATATAACCAAAAATACAATCTTTTCTGTTTTGCCCCAACATAGAGTTAGGGCAGCAGATGTACCCCTAACTAAGTCATCTGTCCTTTATTTTTATTTATTTAAAAAGTTTTATATAGCGCTAGCTAGACCCGTGGGTATCAGAGCGCTTTACATACACAAAGGAAAAAAAATTGCATAAACATCGCAGGACATGAGGATGCATAAAGATATAGGCAAAGACATAATACTTATGTATCCAGTGAGGGGAGAAAGACGCAGGTGGTTGACACAGTCAGATAATCTTTATAAACAACAAAAGAGTGTAGTTTCTAACAAAAAGAGCGAGCATGAAGAATCTTTCTAGATTCTTTTAGAACGCCCTCACTCACCAACCTGGTTGGTGACATGCTTCATCATCGGGCCTCACCGGGAGAGGCTGAGTGCCTCCCTGGTGTGCTGCAACACCAGAATTACTGCAGAGCTAGATTTTGTGGTGACAAGTGATGTTGTGAGAAAGTGTTTTAAAAATGTCTGGATTGTGTGCAAGCAAAAGTTTATTAAATGGCCAATCAGACTCACTAAAAACAGAGTGTGGGAAAAAGGGCTGAATAAAGTGTTCAGCTATTTCCCATAGGACATGTTTCTGCCCTGGTAGTATAATTTACCAGGCATTCATCAGGACCAATAGGACTAAACTTCAGGGGTATGGGTGCTCTACGGCCCACCCTGACCTGAGGACATGAAATTGAAAAAGATCGTAAAGAAGTGCGATCAAAAAATGTGGTAGGTGGTTGCTCTTATTGTAGAGGAACCAGATTGCACCTATAGTTAAAAAGATAGACAATAACAAACATATAAAGAGAAAAACAAGACAAACAGGTAATTACTATCTTGCGTAGTTGTTTGTTACAGGGATATCATGCTCATGTGCTCTCAGAGGTGCACAATTGTTTGTAACAAAACTGACGTGCTCTTGTGTTCAAATAAAGTGCACAAGAAACTCAGGGTGATACAATAGCCTGAGAAATATTTTGACATGCACTTTAAACATATAGCCAGCTATATTCAAATGACCGGTATCTTATTAATAGCGCTATTGCACCTGCACGCCTACTAGGGCGTTTAACGGTATTTCGTGTTCGGTGGGGGTAATACTAATCAGAAGTTGTGAGCCATATTAGGAAGGTTGGAGATAGGTCTGAGGTTGCTGAGCTCGTTGGGGTCGGCCCCTGGTTTCTTGAGTATAGGTGTGATTTGTCCTAGCTGAAGGGAGACTGGGACACAACCTGATGTGAGAGAGGAGTTGATGATTTTTGTCCAGAAAGGGGTAATGATGTGGTTGAGTTTTTTTTACTATTATTTATGGAAGGGGGTCCATAGTGTGTGACGTAGGCTTTAAGATTGCAATTATATTGAAGACTTCCGATTTCCGACACGAGTTTGAAGTTCGACCAATTAGCATCATTTTTCAGTTGGAAGCAGGCCTGGTTGTCCGTGGTATGATTTCGATCTGTTTGTTCAAGTGTGGCTAAAGGGGGGCAAGTTGTGAGGGAGGGAGGATTTGAGGTTTGGATGAAGGATTGCTCCATTTTTGTGACTTTGTCTGTGAAGAAACTGGCGATTTCTTCGCATCGAACTTTGGTGGCTTTTATTTTTTCTGGGGGTGTGCCGTTTGTTTGACTTTTGACAATGTTGAAGAGTTCTCTAGGTCTATTCTTCACCTGGTTTAGTCGGCTGCTGAAGAAAGTGGCCTTTTCTCTAAAAATTTGTTTTTTGTATGCCAAAGACTCCACATTATTTTTCATGTGTGCGGAGGAGGCAAGGAACTGGGCAGAGCTGCACTGCCCTCGACTACCGAGACCTGGGCCTGAACCTGGACAGAGACACAGGGCGCCACGACCCAAGAAGCGCAGCCAAATCAGAAGGCGCACTGACAGACCTCCTAGAGCGCGCAGCCTCACATTCGACTCTCCGGACTTGGAACGAATAATGCAAGAACGTAGGGAAGTCCTCTGAACAGTCTCATCGCTGCAGGCCTCGCCACGGTCAGACGACATGAATGGGGCCCCACGACTATTCTCCTCTGCGGGAGAGGACGACAGCGACCGCACATCGTCCAAGGGTGACTCGGTTACCCTGCCACGGGTGACGCCTCAGACGGCAGATCTCATCAGTTAAAGGACAAGCAGACTCACTAGAAGATGTGGGGGCAGCTCGATCTCGGAGACCTTCAGAAACCCACCTCCTGTGTTGCTGGAGCCTTTGGAGTCTGTAAGCGCTGAGGATCAACAGATTGGTCTGTCGTGTCTGATGATGTTGTAGCCTAGAGGGGTGAGAATGTGTAGGATGGGGGTAGAATGGTCATTTAGCCAGGATTCTGTGAGGAATGCAATGTCTATTTCTCCCGCGAGTATAACTTCAGCAATATCTGTGGCATGTTGTACGGCTGACCTACAGTTGAGGAGCATGCACTATAGAGGACGGGGCGCCTCTGTGTTGGTGTGTGCTGTATGTATAGAAGTGTATTGAGCAGGGGGCCTGGCGACAGGACAGGTCTAGGGATTCTATTAGTGCCCACTAAAACTGGGATTGCAAATGCGGCAGAGTTCTGTCTAATTTCGAGGTAAGAGTCGTTGATATCCTCTGTAGGATCTTCTTTTTATATTTAACCCCACTTTTTGCTGATGATTCACTGTTTCTCGACTTTAGTCTGGCTGGGGCCCTGCTAACCAGTACCCCAGCCTAGCTGGTTCCTCTCTAAAATGATTCCATGTGCTATAGGTACACTCCAGATTGGATACTGAGGTAACCTACATGTCCCTTGTAAATGGTACACTAGGTATCCAGGGCATCGGTACCCCAGAGGCCTACCAGGGCTGAAGCATGTATTATGCCACCCCTGGTAAGCCTTCCAAAATGACACCACAGGTCTACTACTGCAGCCTGTGTAAGGTGGTGTAGGCACCCCTTACTAAGATATAGGTTCCCTATATCTACCTTATATCACTGCACATATAAACCTATCAGTCACCCCTATGGCAGGCCTTATCAATCCTGAAGGCAGGGTGCTGGGTTTTGTGTGAGAGGGTGCCCATGCATGAGCAGGGCCCGTCTGCAGCCTTCAGAATCCATTCTACGTGGGTTGTTCTGTGATGCAACCAGACCATATACTCTTAAGTGCATTATAACATCGCGGTAAATGCTAACTTTGGAATGGCTGAAAGGAAACATGTTGTGTTTGGTGTCAAACACCTTGGAATCATACCTCCCCACCAGTACTGGCAGCGTAGGTGTGATTCCACCCTCCTAGAGGGAGAAACATGGTCACACCGGTACACCCGGTACCAGCTTAACAGAACCCTGGCTTCACAAAATGGATACTGCAGCCACAGACACGAGTCTGGCCTCCTGCTGCTGGATGAACCTCCAGCAGGGGATACCTGGACAATAGGTTTCCTGTCACAGGGAGGTGTAACCACCTCCCAGACATGCTTTAGTGGATTGGGGCTGGGTGGGTGCACTCCAAGAGTGCTTTGAAGTATGCACTGGGGGCACATTTAAGTAAACCGGTCCCAACTTTCTCGAGCCTCACAGCACAAAATGGATGCTGCCAGCCACAAACACAAGTCTGCCCTCCTGCTGCTGAGCCAAGCTCGAGCAGGGGAAGGCAGCACAATAGGCATCCTGTCACAGGGAGGTGTTACCACCTCCCAGACAGGATTTAGTGTATTGGGGTTGGGTGGGTGCACTGTCACAGTGCCAGAAAGTCTGCATGATGGGCACATTTGGTGTCCCTGTGCATAGTCCAGCTCAGACCAGCTCTGGGAGCCATTTGCTCCTGATCTGGTGCAAAACTGGACAAAGGACATGGGAGTAGCCTTCCCCTGTCCAGACCCTCACCTAGGAGGGTCCCCTGAATCTGTCCAACCCTCTCCCGTGGGTATAAAATGGGTTACCTGGCTACAGGACATTAGATTTTACATGGACAAGATTCTGTGAAAAGAAACTACTACACTTCGACCGTCTGGACACGCTGGACTTTGCTATACCTCCCTTGGGCTCGACTTCATCTTCCCTTGCCATCCAAAGCCTTGTCAGTGTCTGTGATCCATGCAGGCTCCGTGCTGGACCCTGTGGACATCCAAGACATCAGAAGTATCTCCCTTTGGGGTGAAGGAGTCACTCTCATAACACATCTGACTGGTCTGTTTATCCTCAGCGCTTGCAGACTCCAAAGGCTCCAGCAACACAGGAGGTGGGTTTCTGAAGGTCTCCGAGATCGAGCTGCCCCCTCACCGAGTTTGAGGCAAGTATCCCTTGTGGGGACTGCATAACCCATTCCCCTGTGCACCTCATTCACTTGCAGCTGCATATGCTTGTTTTCATGCAACAATTCTGTTCATTGGGCCCTTTATAGCCCTGACTCCAGCGCATCTTCTCTACAAATGACTCCGGTATCTTCACACTCTGTGCCCTGCTAGCTGGTATCCTGTGAAACCTCCTGAGGTTCCCTCGTGACTCCTGTGCCTCTGGCCTGTGGGTCCACTTGAGGGTCAACACTGCTTTTTCTTGGGGAGGCATGGCCAGCAACATGGCCAAATAGGTTGTGCCCCTGCGGAGCTCCACCGAGCCCGTATAGATCCGCCGATACCGAACGTCCACAGCCCCAGATTTGGCTGTTTGGGACATGCCCGGAGTCCCGTACACCTTGGAGCACCATTTGGGGCTGGATTGAAGCTGGACAAGGGAGCAGATCGAGGCGATCCGGAGCGCGGCCCCGGCCGGGGGTGACTGCGACCAGCGCCGCAAGATGGCAGCGCCCTGAGTCGCGATGCGGAAGTAGACCCCGGAGAGACCGGTAGGCCAGGGGTCCAGCCGGCAGGAGGGCCGGAGGGTGTCGAGGCTTCTGGATCGACTTCCCTCCCTGCCGCCACCCCGCGTCCTCCCCTCAGGAGGTGCTGCGGAGGCCGACACGACGACAAACGGACCCCGCCTGCTCAAGGTGGGGAGGCGGACTGCCGAGCAGCTCAGAGAGGACCTCGGCCCGCGGCGGTGTTCGAGCAGGGGGGCCCGGCCGCTCAAACTCACCCCAATGGCGCAGGGCGCCTGAAAGCACCGAGGCAGCAGGAGAAAGTAGCTGCAGGTAGGACCCAGCGTTAAGATCCACGGGCACACGTCCCACTGTGCTGCTCACCCTGGTGGTGTGGGGCGCTCCACCAACCCAGCAGACCTTGGGGCACACGACAGGAGGTCCAGGGTGCCGTGGGACGATACGAGACTGAGCCAGCGGGGGCTGAGGGCTGCAATTACACTACTAGACCTGCGGGGCATCATTAGACCCCCCTACCTCCCTACTAAACACTGGCCTAAGGATTGACTGCAAGGGGCCACGATGCACAACAGGGCCTCATAGGGACCCCTGCGGTCCCCCTTCCCCCCACAAATCCCAGACGTTGAGCTTTGGCCAGACCTGGGGGCCGGCTGAACCACCATTGGGGACCCGCCACGACGATCAGGCACAGGGCCACCCACCTAGGAAGCGACGGACCGGGGAAGTGCGCACTGCTCCACAGCGGCGGACGATACCACCGAGGGCAGGGGCCGGGAGGTGAGACCACCTTACTACGACCAGAGACACACCGGGCCCTGACGGCGGTTGGGTGGGTGCACCATGGGGAAGAAGGAGGCGGCGGCTGGAACCCCAAGACAAGGTACCTTGGATCGCTATGCTATGGCCCCGCATGCCACGGACTCGGAGGTCCAGGGACAGCGCTCAGATTCGGAGCTCCTGATGAGTGCCATCCAGGCGTCGCAGGATGACATACAAGCGTCCAGGGCTGCCCTAGAGGTGAAGATTGGCAAAGTGGGATCAGAAGTTACCCTACTGCGACAGGATTTTCGTAACTTAACGGAGAGGGTAACCACCGCGGAGACGCGGCTGGGAGAAGCAGAGGATACACTCACCGCACTTAAAAGAGACATGGCAGACCTTCGGGCGTCCTACAAGCAACTCCAGTGGAAGGTAGATGACGCGGAAAATAGGGCACGCCGCAACAACCTGCGCTTCGTGGGATTTAGGGAAGGAATCGAAGGGAACAACATGGCGGCCTTCCTCCACGCGTGGCTACAAAAGACTCTCCCGATGGCACGCTTCTCCAACTGCTTTATCGTAGAGAGGGCGCACAGGGCCCTGCTGGCAAAACCCCCGGAAGGAGCGAGACCTCGACCTATTATTCCCCGATTCCTGAACTTTGCGGATCGAGAACTCATTTTAAGAGAAGCCCGGAAGATGGGTGAAATACGTTTTGAAAACGCGACGATTATGATCTTCCCGGACTACAGCCAAGAAGTCCAGAAGCAGAGGCACTCCTTTGATGCGGTGAAGGCAAAACTGAGGGACTTAAAACTACAAAATATGTTGCTCTTCCCTGCAAAACTGAAAGTCATTTACAAGGATAAGTCACATTTATTTACACACCCCGATGATGCGTGGCAGTGGCTGGAGGAGTGCCCCCCGTGGTGAGGAACGATGGAAGAAAGGAGGGAAGCGCCGGGGAGGCCGCGGCCCACGGAGGCCTCATGGGAACTACCGAAGCCACAGAGGTCGAGGGGCGCGAGGGGGCGCAGGAGGCTGACGGCGACCCCGTATCCAAAGTTAACTCAGACCAACCGCTTGCGGAGACACTCCGCTTCTCCGGAGGCCAGAGGGAATGCGGGCTCAAGATTTCGCTGCCTAGAATGGCTCAGACGGAGAGGAGGGAGTAGTCGGAAGCACTTCTGGGGATGAGGACATTGATACGCAGGCTATGCATCCGCTGGTGGCAGTGATCCATGAGATGGAACAGGATGCGGCCAGGGGTAACGGGACCTCGCAGGACGCTACCCAAGACTCTCACTCGTGATGATGGGGTGACATGGACACACAGTTTCTGGCTCGGCGGAGATGCACGCAAGTTGATACACCCCTTACGAACTTTCCTAATTCAAGTTGTTTGATGTACTTTGTCTTGCTACACTCCATCCAGGTGGAAGGGAGTTTTGTTTGCTTTCGGACTACTGTCCGGGAGATGGGGTGCTAGGGGATTTTCTGGGGTGGGCGATAGACCTTCTCTACCCGAGAGTCCCTGACGATGCTGGCAGCAGACAAGGGGCTGGCGGGAGGGGGAGGTGGGGCGGGGGGTGGCGAGGGGGGTCTGTGCAGTTCTAAGGTTGTGGGTTTTTGGGACATTCTGGCGGGCGGGACAAGGGTGGGGGGGATGTTGGGGGGAAGGGGATTGTTTGAGTTTGCCATGTTGAGGATGTGTACACACGACCCAGCGACCCTACTTACGGGACAATGGTCTCAATTGACCAATAATGCACGACACGACGGGGGATAGCCAGGAAGGAGGGAGCAGGGCATCAGGCGAGCTCCGGATACTCACCTGGAATGTTAATGGCCTGGGCTGTAAGGTCAAGCGAGGGTTAGTCAATACTTATGTGAAGAGATCTGGAGCTGAGGTTATATTATTGCAGGAGACGCATTTGCGAGGCACCAACTGCTCCTTCTTAGCAAGAGGACAGTATAAAGTGTTGGCACATGCCGGCTTTACGTCCGGTTCGAGAGGTGTTGCGATCTTAATCAAAAAGAACCCACCCATGCGTATAGCTCAGACCTGGGTGGACTCTCGGGGGCATACGTGGGGGTGCGGAGCCACTGGAATAGGAGGGAATATACATTCATATCAGCTTATGCCCCTCCCAAACTCCAGGCAGCTACACTTAGTGGCGTAGTTGACATACTTCTCAAAATGTCTGACACGATTCAAGTATTGGGAGGGTACTTCAATGACGTGATGGAGTTAGGGGCGGACAGGACAGGAGTTAGGGACAGGACCGCTAGCCCAACTCTGTTGCCCACCACGATGGAAACGGTAGGCTTGGTGGACGCGTGGCGGTGGCTACATCCGGACAGTAGGGAATATTCCTTCTTCTCAGGGGCGCATAAAGTATACTCCCGCCTTGACTATATATTTATGGCCAGACAGGCGCTGTGCAGCACTGATGTGGCAGAATACCGGGCGCGAGGCATCTCGGACCATTCGCCTTTACTACTCAAGGTAGGTAGATGGAGAACGGAACGACATAAGGTTCTGCGACTAACGGCATGGGACCTCCAAAATGCCGACATCCTGAGAGGCCTGCGGGCTGATCTGAAGGTCTGTGTCACTGAAAATGAAGGGTCGGTGGCATCCAGAGTGACGCTGTGGGAGGCGCTCAAAGTTGTAATGCGAGGCAGGGCACAGGCTCGGTTGGCAGAAGACAGGAGAAAAGTACAGGAAGCCCAGATCCTGGCTTTAGAGCGGGAGCACTTGACTACTAAAGACCCAGGAATGCTTGGACGATTGTTGGACGTACGGATCCAGTACAAACATCTGGTAACGGGTGAGGCGAAGGCTCAGGCTCTGGCGACCATGCACCGCCTGTATGATGTGGGCGACAAGTCTGGGCGGCTCCTGGCATGGCTGAGCAAGAAAGAGAGGGATGCCAGATGGGTCGAGACAGTGAGAGACGGCCAGGGAGGTTAGGCCAGAACGAATGACCAAATAGCCAACGCGTTTGCAGACTATTATGGGGCCTTTTATGACGCCAGGGCTCTGGGATCAAGGGAAACCGCCATGCAATATATGGCACATATCGATCTTCCGGTTCTGGGGGACACAGATCAACTGGATCCTAAGGCAGACATAACATTGGAGGAGGTTAGAGAGGCTATTACTAAACTTCGGGCGGGGAAGGCCTCTGGCCCTAATGGCTTCCCAGCGGAATTTTTCAAAAAAATGGCGGATCTCCTGACTCGTCATTTACTAGGCCTGTTCGAAGATGCCGAAGCGGAAGGGACTTTCCCGCTAGACCTCCGCCAGGCTACGATTATCCCAATCTTTAAAGAGGGGAAGCCGCACGTGAGTGCTCCTCGTACCGCCCCATTTCCCTCCTCAATGTGGAGGTGAAACTTTTTGCTACAATATTGGCCATCCGCCTTCGGCGGGTAATTCCAGGGCTGGTCCATCTAGACCAAACGGGATTTCTCCCTGAAAGAGCGACCCGATACAACCTGAGGAGGATGCATAACTGGCTCATGGAAGTGAGCAACAGAGAGAGCCCACATTGGTTCCTCTCCCTCGATGCCGAGAAGGCATTTGACGCGGTCCACTGGCCCTTTCTGGAGGGGGTGCTGGAACGTTTCGGTTTTGGCCCCAAGTTCAGGAAGAAGATTAGCCTGCTATACAGGGACCCCAGGGCGAGAGTTCAGGTCAATGGTACGCTGTCAGGAGACTTCCCCTGTATGCGGACGACGTCCTGCTATATATTACCACACCGGAGACTACTATACCAGCCCTCTTCTTAGAACTTGAACGGTATGGCTCGCACGTGGGCTACCAGATTAATTGGCATAAATCGATACTCTATGTTCCCCAAAGGCGGGATGAGGGGCCCACGTTGCCTGAGCGGCTGCAGATGACCGGGGAGGGATTTACTTACCTCGGGGTGTTCATAACGACCGATAGGGCGCTCTCCTTTGAGAGGAATATTTGACGGGTGATACGCAACTTTACTGAAGATGCTGCACGATGGAAGCTACTTCCCCTGACGCTCTTGGGCCGGGCGGCAATGTTTAAAATGATTACGCTTCCACGGTTCTTGTATGCCTTCCAAAACGAATATTTTCCTATGCCAGCTACAGTGTTTAAGGACATACAGGCAGAGCTCTGGACCTTTTTATGGCTGGGGAAGCAGCCCAGGGTGGCGCTCTCGACACTACAAATGCACCAGTATAATGGGGGTATCTCCCTACCCGACCTAGAGGCCTATTACTAGGCAGAGCACCCGGTCGCTATAAATGAATGTGTCGTAATTTGGCAGCACCTGAGTTAGCGTTTAGCTCAGCTACACAAGCTTTTACTGTTAACTTGACTAAACGTGCGGGGCCATTTTGTATTTGGTGGCTTCCATTTTGTATGAACATGCGGCCTCGTGGTCAGCGTGCCCTTTCGTCCTTCCTCCATGCCAATGAACTTTTACCCTGCCCAGCAACAGGCTATTTTTAGCAATGGTCAATCTCGCACATGCGTACACACGATCTTTGGACTAACGAGTGGTCACTTCTTAGGAATGTTCCCCAAACTGACCAGTGGTATCAAGCCCCTCCCACATGCTGGCTGTGTTCCAAAAATGCCCTTATATGAACCTAAAACTGTTCAAATGTATACCGCCTACCTTTTTATTACCGTTAAACTTGTATAAAAAAAGAGGTCGCGCACCGATGTTCGGTGTGATACTTCTTGCATTGCCGAAGGGTGCTGTAGGAATGTACCACCACCCCATGGGGTCCTAATAAACTTGTCTTTTGCATTTTCCAGTTTCCGTGCCAACTTCTATTCTATGGTGTTCGAGAGTTTTTGCAGAGTATGTAGGCCTGACGAAACCCGATTTCACAATTGGCGACCACGAAGGGACTCATCGGCGACTCGGATGCCCGAAGGAGAGGTCGCGACGAAGGATTGGAAACTCGCTATGGACGCGTACGCTGCCACTGAGTGACCAGAGTCTTGGCACCCACGGTGTTTTTTCCTTTCCTTCTGATCTGACCTTCCAGGTGGCGCCGGTCCTCGACTGAGATCCTGATCGTTTTGATTGTCGTGTAGTGCCCGTTTGGCTGATTCGATTACGGAACTTGTCAGTTGGAATCTGGATGCTTTTGAAAATATTTGGGAAGCTTATGATTGGTAAGGTAGTCTACTGACACTTACTGTGGCTTTTTGAATTTGTTTGAGTTAGCTAACGTTTGACCTATGATTTGAATTATATGTGGAGTGCACCTCACATAGGCAGGCATGTAGGGATATTTCTCTGACTTTGAATTTGTTTGAACGGCACACCGTGTGTAAAGAACATTTAAGTGCCATTTGTTGTAATATCGCGTTTTCGTGATATTTTGACGTGCCTGTTCTAAGCACACTTCGAGGAATGTGCTGCTTTGGAAATGGTACCAATTATCGATTAAATGAATCTCAGCCGGCTCCCCCAGAGGGAACTCCTAATCGTGAAATGTACATAAAATTTGGCCTTCCTCCCATTATGTATAGCACATTATGGCATAGGTATACCAAAACTGATCGTGAATTACAATGGCCACTACATGGGTCGTTTGATTTACGGAAAGTTCAGTACGTGGAACAATGTTTGTTTCAGCGCAGGTCTAGACAAGATATGTTTGATTGTGTGCGTATGTGGGAGAAAGCGGTGCGTGAACGAATGAAGCGTGAACAAGCCTTGGCGGACAAAGAGCAGCGAAAGGGTGCTCGTGATAAAGCTTTACAGCTGCAGGAGAAAGAATTGCAGGAACAAAAAGAGAAAGAGAGTCGAGAACGTAATTTACAGGTTAATGGTCAATTTCCTATTCGACGTCCTCTTTATCCTGTCCTTACTAATGAGTCAGATGATTTTTCATTGTTAGATCGTTGCCCGCCTCCGTATGTTCCGCCTACGGCTCCGGATGAGGAATCGGACGAGGATAATCAGGATAAACAGCGTACCAGGTTAACTACCGAGCGAATGACGGAATTGCGTTCGGTTGCTCGTAAACTTAACTCAAATTCTATTACTGTTTCAGAGATCGATGATCTTATGAGTAAGTGGTCTGAAAAGGAGCGATTGTATTTTTTAGATCATTTTGCAGACGAAATTGTTGACCGATTTAGGAAGCATTCATCCGAGTTGGAACCTAAAGATATATCAGTTGGTCGTGAGAATTTTCGTAAAGGTCTTTTTGCTCTTGCAGATGCGGATGAATTTTTCCGGCGTTTGATTCAGCTACGGGATGAGGCGACACGATTGCGAGCGGCGAAAAAGGCATCGGGTCCACCAGCATCTGGATCGATGGAAATTTCCAAAGAGTGCCCTATCTTTGGAACAGATAAGAGCGTTGCAGTTAATGTTATGCCTATGCGAGAAGCTGCGCCTTTGTATGTCCCTCCTAAAGGGGCAGGCACGGACGAAGATAAGACGTCTGTAGATGCGAAGGGTTATTTCATATATAATTGGGTTTATACGCCATAGAATAGAGCAGATGTTATGGCACTTAAGAATGCTTTGCCTGACCCCCGTAAAAATCCAGCAGCTTTCTATGAAGGAGTGGAAGGCGCTATTTCTTCGTGCATTATGACATTAGTTGATATTGATCTTTTTTTGGATTAATATTGCCTCCTGATATGTGGAGGGCGATTCGTAAGTTTGATGATCGAACGACTTTAGGTGCAGATTGGAAGGACATAGCTCGAGCTGATTTGGATAGGGAGCCTGCATGTAAGCCATGTCAATTGATTTTAGATCTTCCAGTGGCTATTTTGAATAAATTAAAAACGCTTGTTCCCCCTAAGAAAATTGATTGGACAGTGTTGGCGTCTTGTAAACAGAAGTCGGACGAATCGGTCTCTGATTTCTTTTCACGTTTTGAGGAAACATTCCATGATTACAGTGGTCAATTATTAACAGAGGACACGGGCAGGCATTTGTTCGTAGACAAGTATGTGGCTAATCTCCTACCGGAGATTGCAAAACGGTTAAAGGCTAGCGAAAGTTCATGGACCACTGCAACCCCCGCTTCTTTATTAACTATGGCTCAGTATTATGAACGACAGGAATTGGAGGCTACAGAAAGTAGTGATAAGAAAGCGAAGGACTTAAAGACGAAGGTGATGTTGGCTCAGGTTCATGCTACACAATCAAGAGGGAATGATAGGGGTAGACGAGGATCGTATGTTACGTCTCCCCCTCGTTCTGACATTTCTGAGGATCAGTGTGCATACTGTAAGCAGTTTGGACATTGGATTTCAGATTGTCCGGTACTTCGTGAACAGCGTAATCAGCGGGGTCGAGGAAGTGGAAGGTCGCGGAATAGTTATTCAGGACCAAGGGGTGGAGCGAATGATCGTGGTAGGTTTGAAGCAAGGGATCGTGGTCCAGCAGATCATAATGCTTTTGATCGACGGAATCAATATCAGATAGCTGAAGGAGAGAATACTGAGTCTCAGGATAATCGATATGCATAGGATTGCGTAGGATGGGGTGTGGAATGGGTTGAAGTACCAGTCGATCAAAGGGGTCCATATATATCAGCACATGTTTTGGGTTCTACTGATCAGTTTCTGGTTGATACGGGAGCTACTCGTAGCGCTCTGTCCAAACACTTGGTTCCAAGGGCTCCCCTGTCTGGCGAAACAATTACTGCAATAGGGTTCGATGGAACACCTTCTTTAAGCCCATTGTCTCAACCCCTTACATTTCACATTGATAAATTCACTGCCCCATGTCCGTTTCTATTATCTCCAAATACACCAGATAATATTATGGGACTTGATATCCTAAAGCATTTTTGTGCAACAATACGCTGTGCCCCTGAAGGGGTGCGGGTTATCTTGAATGAGAACTACCCAGAGGTTGAGAGATTGTGCCTCATGCAGGAGGCCGATGCGTTAGCTTCTCTTCCAAGCACTTTATGGGCCACTTCTGATACCGATGTGGGTCAAATGATTATTCCTCCTGTACGCATTACTGTAAAGGAGTGAGCGACTTTGCCTCGTGTCCCTCAGTACAAGATCTCCAGAGAAGGCGAAATAGCTTTGACACACATTGTGAATGATTTGATAGTGGCAGGGGTGGTGGAGGAAGTTCCCTATAATGTTTGCAACAGTCCAATTCTTCCGATCCTAAAGAAAGATACAGACACTAAGATCTATTGTTTCATTATTGATTTGAGGGAAATTAATAAGATAGTTGTACCCCAGTATCCGGTAGTGTCTGACATCACCACTTTACTCACTTTGGTTGCACCCACATCTACTACATTTACGGTAATCGATTTGAAAAATGCTTTCTTTTCGATCCCCATTTATCCTGACAGCCGATATTTGTTCGGTTTTACACTAAATAATAAATCTTATAGATTTTGTCGAGTTCCTCAAGGTTACACAGAAAGCCCTAGCATTTATAGCCAGGCTTTGAAAAGACAGCTTGATTCTTTTGATTTGCAGTCTGGGGTGGCTCTTATCCAATCTGTTGACGATATTTTGCTTGCGGCAGACACACTGGAGCAATGCGAGGAGAGTACACTCTCCCTACTTTCTTTCCTTGCTAAACACAATCACAAGGTTTCACGAAAGAAGTTGCAATATTGTAGACCAAAGGTGACCTACTTCGGTCATCTTTTGTCTAAGGAGGGACGTGCATTGACATCAGATCGAATTCAAGCAATTTTAGATACACCAGTCCCTTGCACTCAGAAGGATGTTCGTGCTTTCATAGGTTTGACGTCCTTTTGTAGGCAATGGATATTAGGATTTTCGTACATTATAAAACCTTTGTTAGGATTTTTGTCCAAAACTGCACCAATCCCCCTTGAATGGACGGACGAATGTCAGAATGCTTTTGAACAATTGAGACAAGTTCTTTGTTCTGCACCAGTGTTAGATATACCAGATTATACAAAGCTCTTTACATTGTATGTACATGAGAAGGATGGGTGCGCATTGTCAGTCTTAGTACAGTTACACGGAGACAAACAGAGGCCTTGCGCATACTTTTCAGCAGTACTCGATCCTGTGGCTCGAGGACTGCCTGGATGCTTTCGAGCAGTTGCAGCAACAGCAGTAGCTATACGGCAGAGTGAGGGAATAGTCTTGTCGCACAAATTGTTGATATTAGTTCCCCATGCGGTAGATGCTCTATTGAACCAAACGAAAACGCAGCATCTAACCAGTGCCCGTTTAACAGGATACGAGTTAACACTGTTGGCGCCACACATTACACTGAAGAGGTGCGCCACTCTGAACCCTGCGACTTTATTGCCATATCCTGTTCCTGAGACCCAGAAGGAAGAACAACATGATTGTGTTTTTCTGACTGACGAACAAACAAAGGGTCGTATCGATTTACAGGATACGCCACTTCCAGATGTAGATGGGGAACTGTGGGTTGATGGATCGTGTGTGAGGCTGCCAGATGGCACGGCTTCCGCAGCCTATGCGATCACGACGCTTAAAACAGTGGTAGAAACAGCATGAATACCGCAAAAATTGGCCCAAGCGGCTGAACTGATAGCCTTAACGAAAGCATGTGAGTTAAGTGCTGGTTTATGTGTGAATATCTATACTGATAGCCGTTACGCTTTTGGAGTAGTGCACGATTTTGGCCTACTCTGGAAGGAACGAGGGTTTCTGACCTCACATGGAACACACATCATGTATGGAGAGTTGGTACGTGACCTCCTGAATGCACTATTATGTCCAAAGAAGGTAGCGATAATCAAATGTAGTGCACACAAGAAGGTGACAGACAAAATAGGGCAAGGAAATGCTTTTGCAGACCGCATAGCGAGAGAGACTGCCATGTTACAAAACGCCTCTCCTATGTATGTGGTGAGATCACAAGCTGAGCGATGGCATGATGCTAGAGAAGAAATTTTAGATATACAGAAGTCAGCATCTGAAGCAGAACTCGCAACCTGGGCAACAGAGGGAGTACTGGATGATGAGGGTTGTTGGAGAAGCAAAGACATGGAGAAATGGAAATTGCCTGCTGCTTATTTGCAAGCAATGGTTCAAATGACACATGGGTTGGCACATGTTGGAGCTCTTGCGATTACTAAATTGCTTACACGAGTTTGGGAGCATCCTGAGATTGCCAGCACGGCTAAGAGAGTAGTGCAGACCTGTCTGATATGCCTACAGTACAATCCTGCTAAAGGGACCTATACTCCTAAAGGAAGGTTCGTTCCACCTACTGCACCATTCGAAGTACTGCAAATGGATTACATCCAGCTTGAGCGCTGTAATAACCTCAAATATGTCCTAGTGGTGGTGTGTGCCTTCAGTAAATGGATTGAGGCCTACCCCACGAAGGATAATACAGCATTGACAACAGCTAAGGTGTTACTCAAAGAGTACTTCCCGCGCTATGATGTTTGTAAATTTTTGTGGAATGATAATGGTCCTCATTTTGTTGGGAAAGTAGTGGAGCATGTCCTGAAAGGATTGGGAATTAAGCAAAAGTTCCACGCTGTATTCCATCCGCAGTCAGCAGGTCTAGTAGAGAGGTACAATGTGGAGTAGTGTGGCTCACTGGTTAGAGGCAGCAGGCCTGAGAGCAGAAGTCAGCCCGGGACCAGGGTTCAATTCCCGACGCGGCAGGGTCGTGGACCTTGGTCAGCGGACTTGATAATTCTCGCTTCGGTGCTTACTCTAATCAGGGGTTCCACTCGGCAACTCTGGGCATTAGCTTGCCTAATCTCCACAACGGCCCCACCAATTCCGGGGATGCCTGGCTCCACCTTGGGGACTCCCAGCAAGGGACCATCCCACAGGGAAAGCCAGGACGGGTTCCCCAGAGTTATACAGCGCCGGGACACCCCGTTGCTGGGGCAGCTGTGCGCTTTACAAGTATACTACATTTACATTTACATTTACAATGCGACTCTGAAGCTGAAGCTAGCAAAGATCGTGGCATCCACGTCCTTGAAATGGCCGGACGCTTTGCCTTTGGCATTGCTGTCTATTAGATCAGTGCCACATTCCCGATCTGGCCTCACACCCTATGAAGTGGTGTTCGGAAGGCCCATGAATATTTGGGGACTTCCAAAGCCTCGTTTGATACATGATGTGCCTTGTATAATGATGAACGATTATTTGGCACGATTAACAAATGATTTACTTTCTATTCATCAACAGGTTCGAGAAGGGCTCCCCGACAACTCTATTGGAGAAACTCATGATCTCCGTCCTGGCGATTATGTGATGGTTCGTGTCTCCGAGAGAACCAGCAGTTTGGAGCCGAGGTGGCGTGGCCCTGAACAAGTGCTGCTGGCAACGCGGACGGCTGTGCGCGTCACGAATAAGAAGCGGTGGATACATTCAACTCACTGCCGACGTGTCTCTCCGGATCTGGTGAACCCTACAGTGTTGTCTGACTATCGAGACATCTTGGACGCGGAGAGGAGCCCAGCTGTTACGCCTCACGAGTCGGAGGGAGCCTTCCCGGACCACACTGTTTCTGGTGGAGCGAAGTATAACCTACGGCCAAGGAAATAATATTTTTTATATTTTTCGAGACTGGTTAGTAACCGTTCCGAGGTTTGTGAAAACGGAAGCCGGGGATATCAAGGGGGGGGGGGGATCAGTTCTGGCCAGTATAGCGACACCCGTCTTGAATCTCGGAGAAGAAACCAGCGGCAGCCTCGGTTCTCAGCACTATATTTTTATTTTTTCGTTTGGTTTTTGAGACTTTGTTCTTTGTACTATGGCACCTATGACACTGAGAAATAGAAGAATTTTGGGTGCAATTCTTTTTGCTACAACTATAGTGGTAATAGCAGTAATAGCTTGGACTATAGAAAGACTGTTTCCTGCACGAGAATATTTACTGCCTACCACTCCATTTCCATCCGAACATTTCCATTTTACTTTGCCCTATCATGAAGAGAGACATAGACAGACTTACTTGAATAACAGTTTCATTCAAATTTTACACCATACCCACAATATGACAAATACCTCCAATTGTTGGGTGTGTGGAATGTTGCCTGGACATCAGAAGAGAGGAGGAACTCCTCTTATTCCTCTTCCTTTTTCTCACAATGGTTCGTGTAATGCTTGGTACACTCTTCTCTTTACCTTAAGATGGCCAACAAAAGGTGGACTACTTTTCCGATTGAACAAGGTCTGTTACAACGATAGAGATGGCTATCCACAGGCAGAAGGAACTAAATTCGAGTGGGAAGAATATCGACCGGACAATGTATCTACACCTCGTATTTTCACCAATCAGAGACTTATAAATATGTCTAGTTTACATGTGATTATGGTTATTGATACAAAAGCAGATCTTTGCATAAGAAACAAGGGAACAATTCCGGTAGGGAGGAGTGAATGCCATACTACTCTCACCATTTGATACACCAAATGGTATTACTTTTGTGGCCTCACGAAACACTTATTTTATTTGTGGTAATAAAGCATATCATTGCCTTCCTCTTGGATGGTTAGGAACATGCTATATATCGTTTGTACTACCCCCTGTGTTTATTGCCCCGCCTATGTACCATAATGATTTTGTATTGTATCACGATTTTATATTGAATAGGGTTAAGAGAACATTGGACCTTGATGATGTTGACCAAACTGACACCTCACTACAACAATATGTGGATTTTAATTTAGGTCTGTTTTCTTTTGTTGGTGCTGCTTTAAACAGCAGGAAAATAAGACGGCTAACACGTGTTGTGGAAGCTGTTGCTAATGAAACTGCCTCTGCTTTAGGGAACATAACTGAGGAACTCCAGATTATGAGAATTGTTACGCTTCAGAACCGAATGGTTCTGGACGTAGTATTAGCTGATCGTGGTGGTGCATGCCGCATTATCGGGAGTAGTTGTTGTGTTTATGTCCCCATTAATTCACCTTCTGTGTATGATGCCATTTCCAAATTGCACAAAATTGCTGCTGAAATTCACCCCGACAACGGTACTTGGACTTTCTCTGGTTGGTTTTGGACTTTGCTCAGTACATGGGGTTGGAAGCTGTTAACAGTTCTATGTGTGATTATTGGGATATTCTTCTTCTGTTGTTTATGTATCCAATGTGGCCCTACTTTATGCTCTGTATGTATTACAGCCTGTATCCCATCCAAACGAGCTATTGCTAAAAATGTGCAGATGAGTAATGTCGAAGTAATGAAAATAATGATGATTGACATTGATGATGAACATCCGGATTATTTCCATTATGAGGTAGCTTCAGCTAAACGCTAAAAGGGCCGTCTGTCGTAATTTGGCAGCACCTGAGTTAGCGTTTAGCTCAGCTACACGAGCTTTTACTGTTAACTTGACTAAACGTGCGGGGCCATTTTGTATTTGGTGGCTTCCATTTTGTATGAACTTTCGTCCTTCCTCCATGCCAATGAACCTTTACCCTGCCCAGCAACAGGCTATTTTTAGCAATGGTCAATCTCGCACATGCGTACACACGATCTTTGGACTAACGAGTGGTCACTTCTTAGGAATGTTCCCCAAACTGACCAGTGGTATCAAGCCCCTCCCACATGCTGGCTGTGTTCCAAAAATGCCCTTATATGTACCTAAAACTGTTCAAATGTATACCGCCTACCTTTTTATTACCGTTAAACTTGTATAAAAGAGGTCACGCACCGATGTTCGGTGTGATACTTCTTGCATTGCCGAAGGGTGCTGTAGGAATGTACCACCACCCCATGGGGTCCTAATAAACTTGTCTTTTGCATTTTCCAGTTTCCGTGCCAACTTCTATTCTATGGTGTTCGAGAGTTTTTGCAGAGTATGTAGGCCTGACGAAACCCGATACCACAAATGGGTGCATGCCGATGCCGCCCACCCCACTTTTGCACTAGAGAGGCATAACATGGAAGCACACACCTGCCTACATTATCTCTACGGGGGTAAGGGGAGGGCTAGATTGTTGACTGCTACGAGACTCTTGCTAGGGATATGGACGAGGGCGATGAAAGCGATAGGGTGGGAATGCATTGGCATGTCAACCCTGGGCGACGTGATGAAACAAGGGGTGCTGCAGTCGTTCCCCTCACTGCGCAAGGACTATGGACTACACCACACACAGTATTTTAAATACTTGCAACTGCGACATGTGTGGAGGGCAGAGGGGGCTTTGGCAGAGGCGCTTCTAGAATACGCTCCTCTGGAGGGGCGTCTCCTACAGGAAAGGGTTGCTGGTAAGGCAGTATCCCTTACATATAAAACAATAATGAATAACAGGCCGACAGACTGGGGAACCTGCGAACGACTTGGGAAAGAGAAGTAGGTGACATGGATGACTAAGACTGGGGTATGGTCCTCATGCATCCTAGGGAAGTGGCAGTCAAGTCCCGCCTCCGGTTGATACAATTCAATATCCTGCATAGAACCTACTATGATAGGGCGCGCCTACACAGGATTGGGAGAATAGCGGACCCAGGTTGTCTGAGATGTGGCACTGGCATAGGGGACTTTTACCATACTATCTGGTCCTGCCCAAATATCCAACTGTTCTGGGGGTCGGTCCTCACGGAGCTGGGGGAAGTGCTGGAGACCACCATACCATTGGACCCCAAACTTGCCCTGCTGGGAATGACAGCCGATGTAGATCTGGCCAGACCATTGCTGATCTTCCTGGTGCTAGCCCTAGTGGTGGCCAAGAGATATGTGGCAAGGAAATGGGGGCGCCAGACACACCACAACTAGAAGAATGGAGGAGGGGGATGAACCTCTATATGGCCGCAGAGAGAGTAACGTATAAGGCAAGGGGGTGCCCCAAGAAATTTGGCAGGGTATGGGGTAAGTGGAGGCGCTATCATGGTCTAGATGGAGGGATGTGAGGTACATGGGGGTATGAGCACCTACTCGACAGGGAGCAGATCCGGTTGAAGGGTCTGAGGCTGTCGTGCGAAGGGAACAGGGTGAGAGGAATACCTGCTCAATTGAATAGTACGAATTGTGTTTTTGATTTAAGGGAAGGAATGGTGGGTGGGGAGGTGGGCACATGGGTGTGCTGCTCGATATTGACATGCTGGATGTTTACTTTTATGATGAGAAAAGCTAATAAAAATGTTTTTTTATAAAACCACTGCTTTTCTTGGGCTCTCCGGGCTGCTCCAAGTCTGCCCAGGCTCCCCTTGCTGTGGTGTGTCTCCTGGTCCTTGCTGGGCTAAATCGATTCTAAACTTGCCCATCTTCTTTGGGTGCCGCTGCCAATGCTTGTTGGTGCTCCTGTCGGACACCGACCCCTCAGCATTCAACATCCTTCGTGGGACAGCTTGAATATCCGCTCCTGGTCATCCTAGATGTATTTTGGTCCCTGCAGCTGAAGAGTCAAGATCCCCGTCAACGCACCTGAGCACACGACATTGCTGGGCATTCGTCTACCGAGCCCCTGGTTACTCCAAAGTGACCTAGACTCTGTCCCCTCTGCTTTCAGGTACCTTTCTACAAGAATCCATGTTTGAATTGCACCAGACATTCTTCTTATTTCCAGCAGCCGCATTTCTTTGTAGATTTCTAGAGAGAATGACAAGGGTTTCCGACGCCACTTTGTACGTATGCACCGGCTCCTCTGGGATAGGGAACTCTGGTACAAAGGTATCCACGGGTGGGGTGGCGCTCCAACCTCTTAAGTTCCAATGGTTGTCTTCGTAATCTGCTGGGAAGGGTCCTTAAGCTTTAATTTTCCAACTGCAACTTCCTCATTGATTCGTACAGAGCACCCGGTTGTTCTCTTACTCGGCACCCATCCTCCGTGGGGTCTGTACTTACTCACCTTGGGTAGTTCCTTGGGGTCCCAGAAATTCTACACCTTCTAGACTAGGTCTAGTCCCGAGTCGTGGTTCTTATACCACTATTTTAGTATATGGTTTGGTCTCCCCCTGGAGCCCACTGTGTATTGTGGTACTTACGATTGATTCTTTGCAATGTATTATTTGAATTGTGTTATATCCTCGTGTAGAGGATAGTAGAGAGTGTTACATATAATAAATACTTATTTTTATAATAACTGTGTGGTTTCCCTTTCATTTAACCAATACTCTAAGGTTGCATTCTGGTAAAACAAGGAGCTTAACATTCCTTCAAGACTTAGCCTGAAGGCTGTTCTCCATAGCTACCACTAGGATAGCCTTCTATAAAGGTTATCTTTAACCTAATCACCATAGAGTTGTTTGCACTGGTGCAAGGAGCCCACTTTAATTAGTGGACAGCATATACCAGGCCAACTTCTCACAATCCCTATCCCTGTAATCTAACAATAACTAATCTGTGCCAGCCTATCTATCCCACCAACAGTTCACCTGAAACCACATAGCCCCCTACTGATCACATTTACCTGTTATTATTATAAAACAAAGTAACTGGAGTAAATGGATGCAAATTCTCTTGATAGCACATTACTAATAAAAAAACAACAATAACCACTGGACTAATGACTAACCGTTCCTGAGTAGTTTGCTATTCGTTGTAAAGCATTTTGAAGCCTCGTCAGGGGCAGTAAGCACTATATAAATCCAGTTACAATTAAATCACAGCTGTGGAGGATGTCTCATTCACTTTATTACAAAGAGCATTGAAGCCTATGTTTGGCACTTGTAATATGGCAGAGGGGATACCTGTCACAGTTTGTTAAAGTTTCACATCTGAGAAACCCTAAATAAGATCCTGTGTGCCTCAGGTAAGAGAATGCCTGCTATTAATTTAGCATATTAATAGTATACTCCTATTTGCAGGATTGTATTATGTTTATAATTTTCAGTAGTAAGGCACCACCTTCAATCATCCACTGTGCACATGTGAGCAGCGCACAATTTATAAAGGCATAAAAACAAGATGTGTTGGGGGTTTTAGAGATAAAGCTGAGAAATTAGGTTTCTGTTGAACTCAGATGGTGAAAAGAAGTGACATGCATTGGCAGTAGAATGGTAAATAAAAAGAATCAGGTAGGAAAGGATTGTCGTGTAGTTTCTATAAAACCAAAATATGGTCTGTGTGTTTAGACAACATATACTGCAGGATTGGTATCCAGACTGTTTCCAGACACCCCCACCGGGTATGTTAGCCTGGATTCCAGCTAGCTCACAGTGCCACCAGAAACCCCTCTTACCAAGGAGAGAATAGTTCTTGGCAACTATCGAACATGACAACCCTGATCCCTCAGGACCTGGGAAACAGTGTTCTACTTTTGGCTCAGTCACTCGTGCTCACTTCGTCTCAGAAAGATACACAGAATAAATGGTGTGGACGTTTCTCAAAAAGCATTTATTGAACAGTCATCATTCTAGTGTAAAATAGGTGTGCTGAAACAACCGTTAGACAGAAACAGATATAAATGATTAGAAGCACTAACAGAGTAAAAGGATGGTAGATTACTACCATTGTGCTAAAACCATGAATACCAGCAGGTATATAAAATAGATGACAGTAAAATTAATACTCCTAATATGCAGTCCTAACTAGGGGCCAGATGTAGGTAGCCAAATACCGGTCGGTAACGGCCGAATTCGGCCGTTACCGACCGGTATTTGGAGATCGGCATGTAGGTGACAGAAAATAGGCCGAATCGGTAAATTTCCCGATTCGGTAAAATTACCGATCGGTAAAATACAGATTCGGTAAAGTTACCGATCGGTAAAGTTACCGATCGGTAAAGTTACCGATCGGTAAAGTTACCGATCGGTAAAATACCGAATCGGTAATTAAGAATAGGTAAAATTGAAGTTTGAGATGTAGGGAGGCTCTGAAATACCGATTTTGGGCCAAAATCGGTATTTAAGAGTCGGTATTTACCATGGATTCAAATCAGGTGTAAACCAGGTACAGCCTATAAAAAAGGACCCAAAATGCAATTCTGTTTGCAAAATGGCGGCATTCTATGTAATTGCAAGACGGCTACGGCTACAGGAGGAAGGAGAGAGGGAATGGCTGAGACAGGAGCAGGTCTACAGGCAGAGGGTGACCCTGTTCATGCTCACAGAGGAAGAGATTTTGCAAAGGTACAGGTTGGCTCCAGACACCATCATGGAGCTCATCAGGGACCTCAAACCTCTGTTGGAGCACCCCACCCCAAGGGCACATGCAATACCAGCACATGTACAGGTGCTGTGCAGCATCCACCTGCTGGCATCAGGGAGCTACCAGAGCGTGGTTGCTGCGGTGGGAGGGGTGACCCAGAGCAGCCTCTCAAGGTTTTTTCACAGATTCCTTGACGCCATGTTGCACAGGATGGACCATTACATTTCTTTTCCATCCACCCATGCAGAACTGGTTCAAACCAAATCGGACTTCTACCAGATGGCAGGATTTCCCCATATCATCGGATGCATTGATGGCACACACATCCCCATTTGTCCCCCTGCTGCCACAGAATACATTTACCGCAATAGGAAATCAACCCACACCATCAACGTGCAGGTGATTTGCAATGCTAAGCACTACATCACAGACCTTGTAGCAAAATTCCCGGGAAGTACCCATGATTCATATATATTTCAGAACAGTGGCATCTATGAACGGCTGACTGCAGGGGAATTTGGTGAAGGCTACCTCCTAGGTAAGACACAGTGTGCAACACCTATTAGACCTATTGCAATTAGCAGTACATGTATGCATGTGAGTAAATTATTCCCTTTTCTTTCCAGGAGACAGTGCATATGCCCTTCGCTCATTCATACTAACCCCCTACCTCAACCCCTCAACACCCAGCCAAAGGAGATACAACCGGGCACACAAGCGCACACGCAATGTTGTTGAGAGAACATTTGGAATTTGGAAGAGCAGGTTTAGATGCCTGCACAAGAGTGGAGGTGCAAGGCAGTATACCCCCATCACATGCTGTAAGATCATTGCTGCCTGTGCCATGTTGCACAATCTGGCTGTTAAGAAGGGGACTGAGGTGGAGTTAACGGACTATGAGGATCACGACGACGACAATGCTGTGCCTGAAAGACATCCTGCAGGAGTGTCAACACCAAGTGATGGCAGATACAGACGTGAGGAGATTACACGCAACTATTTCTGAGTAAGTGAAGACACTGAGCTATAGTCAAAGCACAAGCTTCTGTTTATTTAGATTTCTTAAACAGATGGTAAAGAAAAAAAGAGCAACAGTAAGCATTTGACATCAATGCTCACAGTGAGCAAACACACTCAGACAGGTCTTGAACCCACCCACCATAGTTGCATATTGTCACTAGGCTTGTTTAAATGGCACAAATGTGCAAATGAAACTTTAACAACTAAAGAAACAAATGTCCACAGGCAGTAGGCCATAGTAAAAAATGTTCATTTTCGGCCACGCTTTGCACTGCCAGGTGTTTGTGGCTCAGCCTGTACACTGGGCGTTTGGCCTGTAGCCTCACCCTGTCGCCTGCTGCTCCTCCTTGGCTCAACACCATGTGGGCTAGCTGTGTCGTTAGAAGCCCCAAGTTTACGGACTATGGTTTGCAACTCAACGACGTCGTCCGTAAGGCTCGATGTTTTAATATCCAGCGATTTAACCCTCTTATTGGTTTTGGTAAGATCCGTCCGGATCAGATTCACGTCGATCGCCACCGTGTCCAACTTGTGAGCAAGAGTCTCCATCTGCTTCCCGAGGGAAGACCGGATACCATCAATGGCGGCCATCATGTCCTGTAGCGTCGGCTCCTCCTTCGGGGTCGATGAAACCTTCGCATTCTCCAGCGACCCACCGGTCCTGCCGGGCGACCCTTGAATCTGAGCATATCGGTCCATGACGTTGGTTTGCGTATAGCTGCACCGTCTGGTATTCTTCACCCTTTGCTTGTCTCCATCAGGCTTGCCCGCCATGTCGTGATACTGTCTAAAAGTTTCTTCCCCCCTGGACAATAGCGAGGGAAGGGGAGACACAGCAGACCAAGCAGTGAGGAAAGAACAAGTTCCACCCAGAGGGACCGCCAACCAGGGCGCCAGAGTGGAAGGGAGCCGAGAGGGCGAATGTCAATGAGGCGTCACAAGCCTGAGACCCCAGTGATAGTCAAAAACGAAAGTGAAACCGAACTGGACCGGGGCTCTGCACTGCAACAAGCCGTTGTTGTTCAATTATGCCCCGGGCACCATGTCAACTCGGGCGCCGGGCATCCAGAAGACGAAGGCCGCAAATGTCTCAGCGCCACAACTCCGGTCACCGGGGTCCAATCGGGACGGCGGCAACGGTTTCAGGATCACCGGTGGTTCATCCGCACCAAGACGTCAACTGCCAACAGGATAAATGACAGGATATATTCGGGAGGTTACGAGGGTCTCGGGAGCCCTTTGCTCACGCGGCCATCTTGGTTGCGCGCGAAGCTCCTCCGTTGATTTTTGATTTGATTGTGTGTTTGAGTGTCTATGAGGATTGTTGACTGACACCGGAGTAAGTAGCGACTGAGCGAGTGAGTAGCGACTGTGCTCTTTGTGTAAGAATGGCTTACCTCAGCAAGCTGTGTTGTGTGTTATAAGTGTGGCCCCCTTCTTGAAAATGTCTGGAATGAGCTCAATTTGGTTTGTTGTCGTCATATGTTCTGCAGATGCCATTGGAAGAATTATATTTTAAAATTCAAAGAATGAATAATATAACATATGTTAAGTAGCTGCACACTACTATTAAAAGTAAAGCAGTAACAAAGTAGAGATGTGTGAACATTCAATTATTATATTGCCACAATGGTAAAAAATTAGAATGAAAACTTGAAGCAGAATTGCCTAGCACTCCATATAAAAGAGAAAATGTTACCTCACAACAAATAAAGAGCTTTGAGACATTTGGGTATAGTAAGAGCTATATAATATTAAAACTAACTTTACCTAGAAAAAGGCACTCAAAAGGGAAAAGTAGGACTCGCAGAGAAAACAAATTTGTGTGTTTTATGTAACTAGGACTTAACAAAATTAAATATACATGCCCAATAAATTGTTAGTATTGTCTATCAGCTGTGCAAAATGTTACAGCACTATCCTTAGATGCATCATATTAAATATTAAAAGGCATTCACATTATAGGAGTGATTGGTTGCTGCTAAAATAAAAGTGTCCTTCTTTTACCACACTGCCAACGATAGATTTTGACTGGCTTGGAATGCCTGGTTTTTAACTAAGCCTCATTCCCAGTACCAGAAAGAGAGCTTTTAACAGCTGCTCAAGTTGTCTGTCCGAAGGAAGCTGTCTGTCAGAGCAGAGGTCATAAAACACAGCTGAATAAATAACACAGGCTTTACCCAGGCACAAGCTCTAAATAAATGCGGTGGGAAATAGGTTTTAAGTTAGTATAAAATGGCATGAAAGCACATTGAGTGCATTGGGTCAGTGACAGGTCAGCTATTCTGACAAGTCGGACAAATTAACTAGCTAAGCCTACTCTAGTTATACTATTTTCCGGTATAGTGTACCACCCCCCAATGTTGCAAATGTGTGGATCCCCAATTTTGCTTTCCTTTCAGCCCTCGAGCCATTCTTCTTCTCCTTTGGCTTGGTATCCCAGGGAGGACCCGCAGGAGTACTACAGACCCTTTAAGGCATGCTGGGCAGGCGAATCGAGTGAAGCAGGAACCACCTCCTTGTGAGAGGAACTGGCGGATCCAGGAAGAGAAAGCGATGCCAGGAGGCCAACGACCGGGTGAAGCACCCAGCCGCGCTCCAGGAGGAGAGTGGCTCATGCAGGTGCATGCTCGGTTTCGGGTCCGAGGGTGGTGGGTAGGAGAGAGGTTGGGGATGTCACAAGGAGCAGAGGCTCATGCTTGCTTCCTCACACTGCCTACCTAGGCCCCGGGTCCTCTTTGCTTCCTTACTGGTGATAGTCCTCTCCACACCCTTTCCGCCTGACGGGTGTATGTATTCCCTCACTCCCTGTCCTGTGTATATGGAAAGGAAGCGGCCATAGACCTGATACCCTGTTTTCTCTCTTTTTGTTAATTTGAGCAAACAACGTATCCTATCCTGGGCCAGTCTCCACAGCTGGATGTGTTCCACGCCTAAAGTCTGCAAACATCAAAAGGGCTTACTTCCCCTCCCCCATCCTCACGACTGAGGAACAGGAGTGTTTTTCTGTTTTTTCTTGTTGTGGCCAACCACTGTATACCTCAGACATAGTAAGAGAAGCCAATAAAGAAACCCTTACAATTGACCTTGTCTCACTGCATCTGTTTGCCCCGCAACATATGGTGGAGAATGGAGGCATACTAGTCCATTGATGAAGCTGAAAAGGACAACCTCAAACAGGATATGGTGGAGGGCCAGGGAAAATTGGAATGGGCCATTGAGCGACAAATGACCTAAGCCCAAGCAAACCGCAAGACTTTTAAAGGAGTGATTAAACTCAAGTAGACGCCATGCAATGAATGGCGGAGGACCAAACCCAGAATCCGCTTCAATGACAGCGTCCCCGATCAGGGTCTTCTATGCATTTGAATATATCCCTGCAGAAATATATTCCTGGAGAAGAACGGACGCATTCCTCCTGAATTTTGAACGGGTCGCTATGGTCTCGGGCTGGCCTGCAGGAAAATGGCCATTCTTCTTAGCCCCTCTTCTAATGGGAGAAGCACAAGCGGCCTATCAGGTCGCTAATGCAGGCAGAACCATGCCATACAATGAAATCAAGGCTATCATTTTGGATCACCTCGGCATGGATGGCGAGACCTACCGGGTCAAGTTCAGAAAAGAAAAAGGAGTACCGTGTGATAACACCAAGACTTTATTTTTCAATTTAAAATTGGCTGAAACCAGCCAAAGGACAAAGGAGGAAATTATGGATTTAATCTATCTGGAACAGTACCTAGAGGCTCTGCCCTACCCCACCTAGAGATGGCTTAGACAGCACTCCCGCCTCACCATGGAGCAGGCTGTCGAGATGGCTACTTCTTTTTCCCGGGCTCAATCCCGAACATCCCCCTGCGACCAAGAGAAGTTGAAAAACGCTCCAATACCCAAGAAGAGTCTTCGGCCACCACCTACGGAGACGCAAAAAAAAACAGATACACAAAACCAAGGTTCCCCCTATCGGGGCCCGCAGTGCTTCGACTGTGGCGAGTGGGGCCACATTGCCTGAGCCTGTCCCCGCAAAAAGACAGGAGAAGAACCTATGGACGTGAGCTGCGTTCCTCAACCTCTCCTGTACACCGAAGAAATGGGAGTGTGCTTTTATGTGAGTGCTTTTGTTAACAACACCCAAGTGACTGCCCTATTAGACTCAGGTTGTCATCAGTCAGTAGTTCAGACAGTTCTAGTAAAAGAGAAGCAGGTGCTCCCGGGGAGGAGGGTCTGGATGCGCTGCATACACGGGGATGTATAGGCCTACCCAGTAGCACACATACCCATATAAACACCAGACGGGCCACAGACCACAGAAACTGTAGGGATTTTCCCATCCCTAGCAGAGGACCTTGTCATAGGGACTGACAACCCTTGTTTTTTAACATTGGTTAGGAAAAACCTGACTGGGACTGAATCTCAAAGGGCTACCCCCCCTAGAGAGTCTAAGGCACTTATCATCCAAGAGCCCTGGCAAAGCGACCAAAACTTTCGGTTGGCCCAGGTTAACAACGCTTCCTTCCAACATGGATGGCAGGAGACTAGGAAGGGACAGGTATCAAATACCCCTCGGTATCCATATTATTTTTAGAAGAACAGGCTTTTATACAGCAAAGGAGGGTCAGGGGATCCCGCCCAGCTCCTCGTACCCAGGGTCTTCCAGGACCAAGTCATGTTTTTTGCCCACTCTCATTTACTGGCAAGGCATTCCGGGGCCCTTACAACCACCCAAAATATCCTCCGGCATTTTTTTGGCCCGGGCATTTACGCCCAGATAAAGAGGTACTGCAGAGAATGTCCCATCTGTCAACAGAAAAATCTGTACAGGCCAACACCAGTGCCATTACAGCCGGTACCTATCATAGGACAACCTTTCAAGAGGGTTGGTATGGATTTGATAGGTCCTCTCCCTAAGACCTCCAAGGGATATCAACTTGTACTGGTATTAGTTGACTATAGCATTGACTAGATTGACTAGATTCCCTGAAGCCTTTCCTTTGCGAACCCCGAATACAACCAATATAGCTGATAAGCTGGTCGAGTATTTCACCCGGGTGGGTTTCCCTCTGCAAATATTAAGCGACCAAGGCATGCCTTTCGTCTCTAAGCTCATATCCCAAGTCTGTAAAACACTCAATCTAACGCATATAAAGACCTTGGTATATCAACCCCAAACCGATGGGTTGGTGGAGCGGTATAATGTGACATTGACACTAACGCTAAAAAAAATGTTAACAGGCAAAGGGAGGAACTGGGATAAACTCCTTCCCTTCGCTTTATTCATCATATGAGGACAGGTTTAGAGCTGCTCCTCCGCTGAGTTGCTGTATGGTAGACAACCCCGGTCACTGCTTGAGATGATGAAAGAGGTGTGGGAAAATGGAGAAGACAACACCAGTGACCTCCTAGACTACGCAAAAAGCTTAAAAGACAGAATAGGGAAATTGAGGGACCTAGCCCACTGCAACCTAGAGAAAAACCAGAAGAAGCAGCAGGTTTTTTACAACAGGGGGAAGAAGTGGGGGTACTCATCCTTCAACCCTCCTCTATCCAGAAAATCAAACAAGAATGGAAGGGACCATATAAAATAACTGCCAAGTTAGGGCAGACCCCTTATAAGGTTCAACGCACTCCCCATAGACAGCAGACATATCACATCAATCTGCTTAAGAAATGGTTAGGTCCCATACCCAAGGTGAACCAACTGGTCCTAACCTCCCTAAAAGACCCCTGCACTCTAGAACATTTGGTGATAAATTAAAATCGAACCCACACAGAATGCTGTGGGCTGGTAGACACTCTCACCCCATTTTCCGTGCTGTGTTCTGACCTGCCAGGTAAAATCTCTCTGGTCGAGCACAAAATAGACACACCTCCCGGACATGTAGTGAAGCAAAAACCCTACTGAATACCAGCCACCCGGAGGGAAGCCATTGCCTCCGAAATCAACAAAATGTTGCAGATGGGTGTGGTAACACCGTCCCAGAGTAACTGGTAATCACCCATTGTCCTGGTCCCTCAACCGGATGGCTTGGTACGCTTCTGCCTAGATTTTAGGGCTGTCAATTCCAACTCAAAGTTTGATGCCTACCCCTTACCCAGAATTGATAAACTCATAGAAAGGCTCGGTGAGGCCGTTTACATCTCCGCCCTCGACTTGACAAAAGGGTATTGGCAGGTTCCCCTGAGAAAAGAAGACAGGGAGAAAATGGCTTTCTCCACCCCAGATGGGTTCTTTGAGTTCACTGTCTTACCTTTCAGTTTACATGGAGCGCCCGTGATGTTCCAACGGCTTATGAACTCCAAACCCCTAACCATCAGGCATATTCCTAAGCTTATCTGGACGACATCGCCATCTTCAGTCCCTCTTGGGAGACGCATCTTGTGCATTGTCAACAGATATTCCAGAAATTACTGAACGCAGGTCTCCATGTACATACCCAGAAATCCCGGATGGGATACCAAAAGGTGCGATACCTAGGATATCTCCTAGGGAACAGAGCCATAGAACCCCAAGAAGAAAAGATAAAGGCCATAATGAACACTCGTTTTCCCCAAACAAAGAGGGAGGTAAGGGCCTTCCTAGGTCTCTTGGGTTATTACATGAGGTTCGTACCTCAATATTTATTTATTTATTTATGTATTTATTAATAACATTTATAAAGCGCTAACAATGGCCCGTGGGCGTCTCGGCGCTGGAGTATCTGCAGTGATTAACCCAAGAGGGAAGAGCATGTTTACTGATTAAAAAGGCTGTATTTACTGATTAAAAAGCCAGGTCTTAAGTTGTTTACGGAAGGACCATAGCGAGGGGCTTGTTTTAATCGAGTGAGGCAGAGAATTCCAGATCTTGGGGGCTGACACCAGGAATCTTCTGTCACCCCATGCTACCGATTTGGTGCAGGGAATCACAAGGTCATTAAGACTGGAGGAGCGTAGGGTTCTGGAAGGACAGTAGGGGATGAGATTTTGGGCAAGGAAGGCTGGTCCCAGTTTATGCAAGGCCTTGTAGACTATACAGAGGGATTTAAATTTTATCCTATTTCTAATAGGTAGCCAATGTAAGTCTCTGATGGTATTCGAGGCAGAGTGATATTTGGGAAGTCTTCCCTGTAGCCTAGCGGCGGAGTTTTGAACAATTTGCATTTTGTTCAGAACTCCTTCTTGAGCATTCAAGAACAGGGCGTTGCAATAGTCAAGGGTGGATAATACCAGAGAGGAAACCAAGATTTTGCCAGCTGTATCGGGAAGGAAGGGAAGGATTTTCTTAATGAGTCTATGTTTAAAAAAGGCAGAGGAGGTGATCTGGTTGGCATGTGAAAGAAAAGTGAGGCGATCATCGAAAATGACTCCCAAATTTCTGACCTTGTCAACCGGCTCGGGAGGGGGGCCAAATGACAAAGGCCACCAACGCGGAGACCATTCCGGGATCAAATGTCCAAAAATTACTACTTCCGTCTTTTCGGAATTCAATTTTAGGCAATTGGAAGCCATCCAGGTCCCAATTGCCCGCATGCCCAAGTTGAGGTCATCTGCTCTTTTGTGGCCATCATTCTTGATGGCAAGGACCAACTGGGTGTCATCTGCATAGGACGTAAGGCTCATCCCATGGGCACGAATGATGTTGGCGAGGTCCGACACATAAATGTTGAAAAGTGGCGGACTTAGGGATGAGCCTTGCGGTACTCCACATGGCAGAGACAATGTAGGCGAATGGAAAGATCCCAAGGTAACCACCTGAGTCCGATCAGCCAGAAAAGAGGCCAGAAGTTTCTTCGCATTATGAAGAACACCCATGTTCTCGACACGGTCGATCAGGGTAGCATGATCGACCGTGTCGAAAGCTGCCGATAAATCAAGCAGTATTACAACTGCTGTCCCTCCGGTATCCCGGATGGTTCTAATATCATCCGCGGCTTTTATCAAAGCCGTCTCTGTCCCATGGCATTTGCGAAAGCCAAACTGGGATTCGTCCAGAAGATGATGTTCCTCTAAGAAAGCCGTGAGTTGTTGGTTCAGTGCTTTTTCGGCTATTTTTGCCAGAACAGGAAGGCTGGCAATAGGATGGTAGTTCTTTAACTCTTCCATTTCAAGGTGTGGCTTCTTTAGCAATGGTTTGATAAGGTTTTTTTTTTAAAGGGGCAGGATAAATGCCAGTACTGAACATGGAGTTACAAATCAGAGTGATGGTGGGAAGAACATCCTCAGTGACAGGTAGTAAAACTTTAACCGGACATGGATCCAAAGCGGAGCCCGATCTAATGGTGGATAGGATATGCGCAGTCTGGATACTGGAGATATCTGCAAACTGCAAATATTCTGATATACCTACCTCCTGAAGAAGGACGTACCAAAAAAACAGATCCTACAACCATCGGGGACAGTCTAGAAGGCCTTCCTACTTCTCGAAAGGGCCATCACCAGCAGCCCGGTCCTGGCTTCTCCGGACTTCAGCCGGCCCTTTCTGGTCCAGACCGACGCCTCAGACATTGGCATTGAAGCAGTACTCTCTCAAGAATCCCAAGATGGTCTGGAGTGTCCAATTCTCTTTATCAGTCAAAAGCTTTTTCCCAGGGAGACCAGTGATTGAGAAGGAGTGCCTGGCCATTAAATGGGCAGTGGAGAAGCTCTGTTACTATCTGGATGGGCGACCTTTCATCCTCTTCACTGGCCATTCCCCTCTCACCTGGATGAGCCACAACAAGGGCAACACTCCCAGGGTGTCACGCTGGTTTTTATCCCTTCTGCCCTTTTCCTTTGAGGTACAACATAGGAAGGGCTCCCTGAACGCCAATGCTGACTTCCTCTGCCGGATCCCTTTCCTCCCCGACCGGGATGACTCTGGGGCGTTTATGTGTCAGGGTCTGAAGCAGCATGCCCCCGACAGTACGGAGGAGGATGGCGGTATCCCTTTTAGCCCCATTCCTTTGCTTTCCTTTCAGCCCTCAAGCCGTTCTTCTTCTCTTTCGGCTTGGTATCCCAGGGAGGACCTGCAGGAGTTCTACGGACCCTTTAAGGCATGCTGGGTAGGCGAACCGAGCGAAGCAGGAACCACCCCTGGTGGATGGAGCTGGCGGATCCAGGAAGTGAAAGCAACGCCGAGGAGCCAGAAGGGAGTCCGACGCCGGCGTGGAGAGAAGAAGGCGGCATTCGAGAGAGTGAGGAGACTGGAACCCCCGCGCGATGAGCACCGAGGACCGGACCGGGAAACCTGAGGAGGAGGATCGTGCGGAAGAGCCAATGCGGCAGCCAGGAGGCCAATGACCCCGTGAAGCACCCAGCCGCGCTCCAGGAAGAGCATGGCTCACGCAGGTGCTTGCTCTGTTTCGGGGCCGAGGGCGGTGGTTATGAGAGAGGTCGGGGCTGTCACAAGGAGCAGAGGGTCATGCTTGCTTCCTCACACGACCTACCTAGGCCCCGGGTCCTCTTTGCTTCCTCACTGGTGATAGTCCTCTTCACACCCTTTCGGCCTGACAGGTGTATGTATTCCCTCACCCCCTGTCCTGTGTATATGGAAAGGAAGCAGCCATAGACCTGATACCCTGTTTTCTTTCTTTTTATTTATTTGAGCAAACGACGGATCCTATCCTGGGCCAGTGTCCACAGCGGGATGTGTTCGACGCCTAAAGTCTGCCGACAACAAAAGGGCTAACTTCCCCTCCCCCATCCTGATGACTAAGGAACAGGAGTGTTTTTCTGTTTGTTCTTGTTGTGGCCAACCACTGTATACCTCAGACATAGTAAGGGAAGCCAAAAAAGAAACCCTTACCATTGACCTTGTCTCACTGCATCTGTTTGCCCCACAACATGATGTAAAGAACCTTCAACAAGACACTATTGCAGTACATTCTTCCAACGTATTCAACCCATTATTAATGCTATCACATCTGAAGATCCAACGACATTCAGTTCTGTTTAGTAGGTTTGCAATGTCGCCACCCCTAGAAAGCTTTAAATCATTTCGATTACTTGCCAGCGCAAGTCAGAGGGTGTGTGATTATGTTCCACAAAATGGGATACCAGAGGTGCATGTTCAATTTTACACCTAATGCGATTCTTATGTTGCAAAAGGCGATCTTTTATGCGTTGCGTTGTTTGTCCCACATAAATAAAATTACTGGGACACCAAATGGCGTATACCACATTCTGAGAGTTACAATTAGTGGAGTCACATAAATCATATTTTATACTGCCATGTATGAACTGTTTTGTGTTGACCGTAGAGTCACACATGAGACAATTACCACAACGATAGTGGCCCACAATCTTATTGAGGCCCCACGGTGTAATCAAATCAGGCGGGTTCAAGATAGGTAGAGCCGCCCTGACCAAGTGATCGCCATGTTTTTTCCTCTTTTGAAGGAGAACTGGGGTATTTATTTTGTAATACCAGGGGAAACACCCATTACATCGATGTCAATACATCGCGACTTTTACATCGCAGGATCGTTGACAACGCATGCTTTTACTACGCATGCTACAACGGTGCGATGCCATTAACATCGCATGCAATTACAACGCATGTTAATGGCAGCTTTACAGGCCTCGTGCAAATGTGTATCACGCCAAAATAAGCTCCCTAACTTCCCAAGTGCCCCCATTTTTTATTCAGCTGCTTTTGACGTCACCGGCAAATACCAGCGCAACCGAAAATGGCTACAATCTAAAAGAAAGGCCCTGCTGGTTGGGAGAGACAACTTTTCCTTGTCAGCAGAGAATTGCAAACAAAAAGTGCAGATGCTGTGCAAAATGCAGACAAGTCCCCTAATTCAGCTTAAAATATTTCTAGTGTACTGACAGCTCAAAATCAATGGCAACTGCAAACAAGTTTGCTGCACTTTCTACCTCTTCTGTAAAGTCACCTTTGAAGGCTCACTGCTATCACCTTTTCTTCCAACTCTTTGTCCTCGACAACCAGCTTTACAGGCCTCGTGCAAACTGGCTACATAAATCTGAGATGCTGAGAACGTATGATGTGTGTGTGGTGGGTGGGTGAATGGATGGATGGATAAAAGTGTGGATGGGTGCAAGATGTTTGGGTGGCTGTATGGATGCAAGGATGGATGTATGGGTGGGTGTCTGGATGGATGGATGAGTGGATGGATGGCGGAGGGATGGATGGATGGCGGATGGATGGATGGATGGATGCTTAGAATAGTGTGCTGCCCGACTTGTATTTTGCTGTTTCCGTCATTGCATCCAAATATATGATACAAGTCACATCATAAATACAAGTCAGGACTATTGGCTTTGTCAGTGGTTGTTAGTTGCACAAGATAAATAAGCAGCAACTATGGCTTGTATATAATATTGAAAAAGCTTCCTTTAAAGCCCTGGTGACACCACGACAATGTTGCTGCTCCTGAGATTCAAAAAGAGAAGGGAAATCCAGAGAGAAAATGACTCTCTTTAAAGGATTTCCCTTTCCCTCCAAAGCTCACCTGGCATGCCGCCATGCCATAACTTCTCCAATAGTGAGAAGTGAGCAGTGGGAGCAGCGCACATCGATGTGCCTGCTGTCTCTGCAGTCTGGAAGAAAACGGACCGCCTGTGCCAGGGCACAAAACAGAGCCCGATAGAGACCGGTTTGGAGGACTCCTTTAAAAAACCTGCCGGTGCTCAGCACCGGTGAGACCCGGCCCACTTAAATCCCTGCCCCTTCATAAAGAACACTAGCGACCGTACGTAGTCTCCAGCTTTTTCCTAGCTCTTTTAACTTTTAATCCACCTTCGAGAGTCTCAGGCGTTTTAAAGTTGTCTCTCTCTGTACTTGCACCGACCACTAACAAGCCAGCCAAGCATCACGCATCAGGCGTGACTCTAACGCATTTCAGTGTGGTGTTCCGCATCACCGCACTGAAATGCATTGTCACGCATATGAAATGAATACCACTATTTCACTCTGCTTTACCAGCGCTGAGACTGGCTAGGCCCGGCTGCTAGAGCCCGTGCTGATGCCTGTGACACATGTACGCCGGCTCTGCTGCTCCCAGCAGAGGCACAGTAACAATGGTGGGGTGTGAGCTCATGTCCTGGTCCTGAAAGAAAGTGTCGGCACGCGATGCGCCAGTTTCCGGCAGACTTGAGGGCTGGTGGTTACAGTACCGCGCTACAGTGTAACAACACACTCGAAAAACGCGGCCGGGATAACTTTGATGTCACTTTCAGTGCCCAATGGCGAGACACTTTTATAATAAGGCGGTGCCGCGAGCGGGCAGCATTTAAAGTTTAGCTGCAGTGTGCACGCTGCTTGCACTAGCGCAGGGGTGTTACCATGGATCCCATAGCCGGGCCGGGCCCTCTCAGGCTCACCCTACCCGCATCATCGCCGGCTAACTCACATTCGCCGTCGAGACTCTGCTGCCTGGCAGCCTGTAGCAGAGGGAGCTGCTGGCTTGTATCTTAAACTCATCGCGCGGCGCGGATCTTCTCTGACTGAATCAATACTATGTAATATAGATTTGAGCCGGCCCGGCTCCGAGAGGTGAGCTTTGTCATTCATGTTCATGACGCTTTTATTTGAGCATGCAAGCCCTGCCCAGATTAACATTTGTTATCAATCAAGCCTCATGTGATTTTGGCGCCGCCTCACAGGCTTTCTTTATGTACTACTCAACACATGGAAGAAAAAAATGTAATCTAGATCATTATCCGAATGGGCACTGGCTGCAGCCCCCACGCTGATCTGGTGGTATCTAACCTTCCGTTGTAAAAGCTGGCAAGGCACCCCAGACAGCACTACTATGCACTAGTAGTGCAAACATTCCAGGCGAAAACGGGCCGTTTTTTTAACCTGGCTGCCTTACTAAGGCGGTCCCTGCTTTTAAAGTTGAGTGGTGTTGGCAGGATGTTTTTTATCCTTATGTTGTAATTACCAAAGGGCCTCCTGGTAGTCGGTGGAGCACTCCCTCCAGCCCTCAAACACAATTTCGGTCCCAGGCAGCCAGTGTGACTCAGAGACCAGATCATTGTCCACGGAGGCCAGTCCACTCTGCAGCAAAACCAGCAGAGCGGCTACTGTGACTGGCAGTGGAAGTTCTCTAAGAGTGCTAAACGATTGTTTAAGAAAACCTAGCACCCTAAATGAAGGCAATCTACAACACCCACGCAGCGCCAGCTTACATTTCAGATGGTTTACTCTATATTGCATTCCTGAAGAATATTTCCTTTCACCAACTGTTATGTTTCTGAAGATTTTAACAACAGTTAGACATGACGTGCTTAGGACAAATTCAGAGACATGTTGGGAGAGGAAGAATGACAGTGTACAAAGTGAGAAAATGCAGAAGACAGTATGAAGGATAAAATGTTATAGATTGAAGCACTCTGAAGACTGCTTCCCTTCACACACCTTAGTAATGTTTAAATCATAGTCTAACACTTTTAGAATTCCATCATTTTAAACTATAATTCACAACAAAATATGTATTAATTACTCATTCATCGGAGCTCGAGTTGTTAAAGTGCCCAGGCAGTAGTTGAACAAAAACGGCCTGCGGGGCTCTGATCACTGCCTTGGAGTTGACTTTCGGTTTCGTTTTTTGGTCTTTGGCCTTATTCTATCTCAAGACTGATCTGGTAGCCTGAGGTGCAGCCGGACCCCCGTGCATTCATCGTGTGCCAACGGCTGCGTGTTTATGGTAGCTGCGATATAACTGCTGAAATTCGCTTTTGGAGACTCCGGTGTGTGAATCGTGAGGAGCCATTTTTCCCAGGTCTCAAAGGCCCCTTGGGGGCACATTGCCCAATATGGTGGGCAGACCCGACAGCGAGAAACAAAAGACCAAGACCATTCACCGGGGGGGTACTATTCAAACAAATGTTATGGATCGTTATACCCAACCCAAAGGGTCCCCCGGTGGCGCGAGTAAGACTCTGGAAGAGGCAAGTGAAGGCCCTACCGTGTTGGCCGATTTAACTCTACAGGATGTCATCGGCGCCATTGCTGGTATGAAGACTTCCATTGGCCAGCAATATGAGGCTCTTGCCCTTAAGCTTGACACTGTGGCCATCGACGTCAACTTGATCAGAGCGGACTTATCAAAGACTAACGAGAAGGTCAAATCCCTAGATTTGAAGACCTCCAGCCTCACGACTGATGTGTCCGACCTACAGACGGAGGTTCGAAATTTACGATCCTCCAATGATCTCTTTGCTCGTCGGCTGGAGGATTTTGAAAGTCGGGCTAGACGCAATAATGTACGTATTATTGGGGTCCGTGAAAAATCGGATGAACCCGCTGCAGATCTCCTTGTGGAGGACCTCATCCTAAATCACCTCGCCCCCAGAGGCCTGAGTAAATTCTTTGCGGTGGAACATGCGCACAGAGTGCCGGGTGGGAAGCCGAAGCCGGGTGCCCCTCTGCGGCCGATCATCGCCAGAATTTTCAACTTTAGAGATAGAGACGCTATCCTGCAGGCATCGCGGGTAGGCGGCCCCATGAAGTTTGAGAACACTACAGTGAGCTTCTATCCGGACTTCACCCAGTTCGTTCAGAAGCAAAGGATGGGGTTTCAGGGGGTGAAGCGACGACTGAGGGACATGGATTTGAAATACGCGATGCTTTTCCCTACCCGGCTGCGTGTTGAATATGAGGATCGGATGTTTTTCTTTGACCGCCCTGAGAGAGTGAGTGACTGGCTTGATACATTGCCTACGCGGCGTGATCCAACGGATCATTCTGGTGGAGCTGAAGGCGGCCCGTCGGAGCAAGAATGAGATGTGGTTTCCGGTTTCCGAACATTGTGCATAACATACAGCTGTGGTTCGATGACCTTTATAATCGCGTGACTTATGGTGGGACACCCAGGGGTGGCGGGGGGGAATGGGACTCTTTCCTCCGGGTTTCTTTTTGTAGACTAGTTTAATGTTAGGGCGACAGGCACACTGCAAGTTGGGGTGGCTTTTGAGTCTAACGCAGGGGTGCAGGGTGGGGGGGTTGTAACAGGCTTCTGTTGGGGGGTGGGGGCGGTGTTTGGGTGTGTTTCATTTTTTCTCAAGGCAACGCATCGTTTTACTTCTGGGTCTGGGTGTTGTGTTCGCTATGGGGTGGGTTCTGCATTCACTTCGGGGATGAGGGTAGGGGGTTGAAACTACTGTTTTGGAATGTTAATGGGTTGGGGGATAGGATAAAACGTGGGGTAGTGATGCAACTGTTGAGACGCCTCTCCCCATATGTAGTGTTATTGCAAGAGACACACTTGATCGGAAACACTTGTTACACTATGAATCGGCGAGGATATCGTCTTGCTGCACATTCTGGGTTCACTACTGGTTCTAGGGGGGTGGGTATTCTAGTTAAGAACTATCTCCCCCTGGAGGTACACAACATAATTCTTGGCGACAGGGGGCGCTATGCTGCTCTCACTGGTAGGTGGGAGGGGAAGACTGTGTCACTGCTTTCTGTATATGTCCCACCTGGTCTACAGACCATGACTTTTGCTGATTTGGGGCGGGTAGTTCTGGGGCTTCCAGATGGCATCCTGGTGATGGGTGGAGATTTCAATTCTGTCGTCTCCAGTAGAGAAGATCGGTATCCCCCCAGGGACCTCACGAGATCGCCGTCTTGGCTGAGTGGCTTTCTGGAGACGCTGGGACTGGTAGACAGTTGGAGGTTGATGCATCCAGGACAGGCCCAATACACCTTCCATTCGGGTGCCCACGGTAGTCACTCCAGACTAGACTATGTCTTGATGCCTGCAGCACAGGCCTCGTCAGTTAGGGAGGTTAGACATCTGGCTCGAGGTATCTCGGATCACTCCCCACTGTGGCTCCTGATGGACGTGAAAATGGGAGCTGGGGGACGGGTGGCCCCGATTAATCCCTGGTATCTCCGTGACCCCAAAATCCGTGCTGAGTTGGTCAAGTCTCTGGATCAGTATTTTTCTGAGAACGAGGGGTCTGTGTTCTCATCTGTTTCACTGTGGGAGGCATTTAAGACGGTTATCTGTGGACAGGCACTATCGTTAATTGCTGGTGCCAAGAAAAGCAAAAATGAGGCGGTGGTCCGCCTCGAGACCGAAATAGCTGAGCTGGAAGGGGATTTGGAGCTGCGTATTATTCGTGATAGGGTTCATGCCCTCAGTCTCAAACAACTTGATTATAGGGCGTTGGTAACAGACGCCGCTAAAGTTATGAGTAGAGAGCAACAGGGACGGCTGTATGATGTGGGGGATAAGGCTGGGAAACTGATTGCATGGTTAGATAGAAAGGAGAGGGCGAGTCGTGTGGTTCCTGTGATTGAGAAAACTGATGGAGTGCGAGTAACTGACCCTGTTGAGATTGTTGAGAGTTTCGCTGAGCATTTTCGAAATGTGTATTCCCCAGTCTCCGATAGACCTGAGGCAGACTCCCATTTACTGTTGCGAGACATTGCGTTGCCTTGTCTGTCAGATTCGGATAGAGACTTGATGGACGCAGCACTTTCAGTGGACGAGGTGACACTCGCTATTCGTTCTGTCCGTTCGGGGAAAGCTATGGGCCCTAATGGTCTCCCCATTGAGCTTTACAAGCTGCGTCCTGACAAAATGGCGCCGTATCTTCGTGATATGTTTCTGGAATCGTGAGACATTGGCTCCCTTCCTCGTGATCAGCGTCTTGCCACCATTGTGGTGATTCATAAGGAAGGGAAGCCTCGGGATCGCTGTGCGTCCTATAGGCCCATTTTGCTTCTGAACGCGGAACCTTAGATCCTCGCAAAGTTGCTGGGAAACCGCTTGATAAAGGTAATCAGTGACTTGATTCATCCAGACCAATCTGGTTTCATTCCGCATCGCAATACAGCACTGAACTTGAGGCGTTTGCATGGCGTTCTCGCGAGAGCGGCGTCACTGCGCGAGCCGGCCATCTTGGCTTCTTTGGACGCTACGATGGCCTTTGATACTGTGGAATGGCCGTATCTTTGGGCTGTCCTTGCGAAGTTTGGTTTTGGTCCTGGTTTCATTGGCTGGGTGAAACTTTTGTCTGAGGTACCATTGGCGCAGATTGTTGTGAATGGTCGGGTTTCTAAGCCCTTTGTTCTTGGGAGGGGTACGCGGCAGGGATGTCCGTGGTCTCCGCTTCTTTTCGCCCTTGCCTTGGAACCTCTACCTGCCTGGTTGCAATGGGAGCCATCGATGAGGGGTATTCAGTGGACCCCGGAATTTGAGGATCGCATATCGCTCTATGCAGACGACATTTTGTTGTACCTCACGTCGCCTCGAAAATCGTTGATTGTATTATTTGACGTGCTAAACTCGTTCAGAAGGAACTCCGGCCTAGTGATTAATTGGACCAAGTCCTGCGTGTATGTGCTCTCGGGTGACATCCCTCCTTTACCGCGCGGGTGTCCCATCCAGGTAACGCAGATGGGATTCAAGTATAGGGGGGTCTTTATAACTTTAGACCCCGTGATTCGCTAAGAGCGTAATCTGCTTCCTCCGCTCCAACGGTTAAAATCTGACGTTGTGGGCTGGCGCAGGTTGCTGCTATCCCCCCTCGGGCGTGCAGCTCTTTTCAAAATGATGTGCTTACCGCGGTTTTTATACGCGCTACAGAACACGTTTGACGTAATTCCGGCGAGCTACTTTCGGGAGGTGGAGAGTTTGCAGAGGCGGCTGATATGGGATGGGCGATCGCGTATTGCCCTCGCCAAACTGACGCTTCCCTGGTATGACGGCGGTATCGCACTTCCGGATATCAGACGATATTATTGGGCCTCTCAGCTGGGAGCGATCAATCATGGAATGTATGGCCCAGCGTTAAATCCTGCCTTTGAGATGGACAAGTGGTTGCTACCGGGTGGGGATTATAACAGGGCGCTTTACTCTAAGTCTGCGGAGGGGAAACTTTCGGGACCTACTAAGATAGCGGTACGAGTGTGGCACTGTGCGAATGCGGCAATGGGATGGAGGGATCGACTGACCCGGGCGACTCCGCTCTATGCGTCTGAAAGATTGGGTAACCTGTGGAAGACGAAAGGATTCGAGAAGTGGGATATGATTGGTATTAGTAGGGTTTTAAGACTTTTGAGGCGTTGAAAGTAGAATATAAGCTGAGTGACAGGGAATTCTTTCACTATGCGCAGATTCACCACGCGATGAGCTCGGTTTCCCCTGAGGGTATTGACATCCCGGAATCATCCCCACTTGAAGATCGGGTGCTCGATGGCTATGTGCCCGACAGCACTATTTCTTTGATATATAAGAAATTGATCAACGATCGAGCGGACCTGCTTGCGCAGCTCAGGCACGTCTGGACCAGTGACGGTCTAGAGTTGGATGACGAGTACTGGCAATCGGCGATATCCTCACCTAAGGAGGTCGCGATCCCAGCCCGTCTTCGACTCGTCCAGCTTAAGATCCTCCATCGGGTTTATGTGACTGGCCCTCGCCTGATTTGTATGGGCTATTCTGTGGATGGGTTGTGTAAGCGTGGTTGTGGTTTAATTGGTACTTTCCTACATATAATTTGGGAGTGTCCGGAGGTGGTTGTATTTTGGAATCGAGTTCATGCTGTGATGGAGGAGGTCACGGGTGTCGCGCTGTTGCCTGAGGCCAGGCGTTGTCTGTTGAATGTATGGGAACCGAATGACTATAATGTGGCGCAGACACAGTGGGCGACCCTTGGGAATATGGTTGCCAAGAGAGGCATTACGCAGTTGTGGGGTTCCCAGAGGCCACCTGCGGTCTCGGTATGGAAGGAGAACATGGACTGGTGTATGTTTAGAGAGAAGACGGTGTATGTGGCGCGAGGCAGACCTAAGAAATGGGGGAAATCTGGGGTCAATGGAACTCCTACCGTGGAGATATATGCACACCTCCCCTTGCAGATATTCCAGATGCTCCTCTTTCCCCCTGACCCTGGCATTCCTAGTACTGTTTAGCCTTTATGTTTTTTTTTACTCTGACTTCTCCCCTGCCCCCCCCAGCACTAATGATTCTTTGTACCGTACTGTAATGCACTTTCCTTCCTCCTTGAACGTATCCTACTGTATTGCTTTTATTGCCTTGTCTGTTTGTTCTTCATTAATAATAAAAAGAGTTATAAAAAAAAAAAAATTACTCATTCATCTCATACTGCTAACAAGCATAAGTTACACCAACAGGACTGGCGTGTTTTAGGGTATGTTGGTTGTTGTGTTGTATATCTGGCTATAGTAATTGTTCTCTGGGGTGGGAGAGATGCAGGAGGGTTAGGGTTTTGAGGGTAGTTTCAATAACAAGCTGACCAATGCTATAAAATGTGCTTTTTCGGCTAGTGCGTGGTCTAGAATGATCAGATCAACTTCTGAGTAGCAGCAGTGCCTGCCTGTCCTTGGTTACTGAGAACTGCAGTCACGCAGTGTGTCTCAGATTAGCGTTGTTCCATTTCTGGTGCTTTCCAGCAGTTGTCAGATCTTCTTAGACTTTCTTGTTGCTCAAATGGGCGTAATTTCTGATATTTATATGTTTCTCTCATCCTCGTTGCTTGATTTTTGCTCCCGAGAAAATGTCACTCTTAGTCGTTGAAATGTCACTCATAATTGATCTCAAATTATGAAAATGTCACACATAACAATCTGAAACCTTGGCAGTTTTACTAATAATGTTCAAACTTCACACCTGAATATTGCTTGCTGCCCGTGTCCACAGCTGGGGAAAGATGTAACGTGAAGGAGAGACTATTTTTGGGCCAGATAGAGTGTGACAGGCAGCCATGCTCATCTGAGACTGCCCAGGCGGTGGTATGCACAAAGCTGGCAAATTCTTTGTGCATGAGCCATCGCGGTCTGGGGTGGCCGTAGGAGCAGCGGGCATCCCTGGCACAGGGATCAGTGGCGTGGAGCCGTGGTCACTGAAAACAAAAAACAAAGGCAGGACTCATGAGACCACATTTATTTACAGAAAACAAACCATCTGCACAATATATCAGCATTCCTTGTTCTGTTTTCGAAGCCAAATATTGAAACGTCCAGTGTGATTCTAAGAGGCACAGAGGTTTTTCCTAGACACATAAAAATACCTGCAGCTTGTATGGATCACTTACAAAACGAATGAAGCATTTGCAATACCAATAGGTTTTGCATTGGTATGCCTACAATGTTTTTATTGGAGCGGTGACTGACGGCTGGCAAGCATATGCCATTGACAGTAAAATATTAAATTAATAAAGATGACAAATTCTGTAATGCAACGGTGCACCAAAAATAAGTAATCTGTGACACTTCAAAAGTAAAGAAAACACTTCAACAGACCAATCATCTGACCGAAACACACAATATGAATATTATTAAGTATGTGTGTGTGTTTTTATTAAACTATGGGGTATATTACCAAGTAATAGCGATAATTATCGCTATTGCTTGGTTAGAGACAAAATTTTACCGCTGAGCTGCGGGGATTTTTATCGCAGATAAACCTTGGTATTACCAACGTTTATCGCAAATGCGATAAAAAACAGCAGCAATGCATGAATATCGCTGAAAAGTCAGCGATATTCATGCATTACCGAGCTAATGCTCTTAGACATGTTATCCACCTCCCATTGGATAACATGGCTAAGAACTGCTCTGGGCAGGTGTTAGCTTTTGGAGATATTCGCGCTTAGCGCGAATATCTCCAAAAGTTGGTAATAGGAGATAGCGATGTTAGCGACTGTTTCCAGTCGCTAACATCTTGGCACGCCCACTTTGCATATCATTAGTGATAAATATCACTGACATGCAAAGTGGGGCTCAAGATGGTCGCTATCTCCTACTAGCTGTCGCTAACTGGTGTTAGCGACAGCTAGGTAATAGGGAGATAATTTTATCTCCGCTTTCTTGGCTTTTAAAGCCTAAAAAGCGGAGATAAACCCCCTTGATAATATGCCCCTTTGTTCATTTAATTTGGAAAACATGAACATACATGAATATAAATATTTCTATCATTTGTTTCAAAAACATGAGGCTGGAAAGAAAATGTAACCTGTCTTTAGGCCAAACCTTCAAAATGGAAAAGTAGAAAGTGGCAGATGCTGCTTTAAGGACATCGATAGTATTAAGAATGTATGTGTCTCACTTCGACTGACCCAGAAGCTTGAGAGGCAAACAAACTACCATGAAATTCTCCTGTATTCAAGAGCAAAAAACGCGTTGTCCTGACGCGCGATTTAAAAAACTGCGATGTAATACACGACCAATAGGAATCGCCGAAGTAGTGATGCAACAACGTGCGATGTGAAAACTGCCGGGGAAAGACACTTTGCAATGTATTTGCCGTGTTGTAAAGGCGCGCGAAGAAAAGGTTTGTGTACTATATGTGGTAACACATGGTACACGTTCCAATGTTTAGGGGTCTGGGGTGTAAGTAATAACTCCCGATGGTTACACCAAGCCCTCTTTAATGAGCGGTTGATTCATTTCTTTGGATAACCACGGTGTTCTAGTTTTTTAGCGAGAATATCAGCCTCCCGAAAATAGTCTTCCAGAAATTGACGGTTCCTGTCTATACGCAGGAACTGCCCAAAAGGGAGGCCATCTTTTAAACCCTTTGGGTGGTGGCTAGTATACTCCAAAAGTGTATTTTGTACTTTTGGTTTGGTGTGGAGATTGGTTGCCAACTTCCCATCTTGGGGAACGATTGTTATATCTAAAAAGTCAGCACTCTCACTGCTGGCATGTGAGGTGCAATTAAGATCGGAAGAGCATGTGTTCAACCACTCTAAAAAATCATTCAGGGTTACAGTATCTCCAGTTCAAATAAAGAAAACATCATCTATGTAGCGCCACCAGTGGCGGACATTCTGGAAGTATGGATTAGTGGCCTAGTTGAAAATTATCTAAATACAAGACCGCAGCATTTGGGGCATAAGAAGCCCCAATTGATGTACCTTTATTTGCAATAAAAGACCCCATCCAACTCTAAATAGTTTTGAGAGAGGGAAATTGTCAATAACTCGATAATGAAGTCCGTGGGTACCGTTATCGGGCCTGGTTGAGTCTCCAATGCACACCTGATCACCTCTACACCTTCCAATTGAGGTATATTGGTGTATAAGTACTCAATGTCCAAACACACCAATAGTTCTTTTAATGGGCCAAATTGCATGTGTTCTAACTGGGAGATAATATCGCCACAATCGCGTACATAACTACTAGTCTGAAAAGCCAAATCCTTGATGAATACATCGATGTATTTGCATAACGGTTCTAGGACCGACCCACAGACTATGGGTCGGCCTGGAAGATTTGTAAGATTTTTATACACCTTTGGGAGAGTATAAACGACAGGGGTTCTGGGCGCCTTAATGTTTAAAAAGTCAAATTCCTTGTGGCTAAGGAAGGCAGATAACTTGGATGTTACTGCCAAAATAAGCTTCTGAATATCAAAAAGAGGGTTACATCACAATGTAGTCTAATAGTTAGCATTGGAAAGCTGCCTTTGAATTTCAGATTTGTATGTCTCAATATGATAATTTACTATTCCGCCGCTCTTGTCGGTGGGCTTTATAATAACCTCCCTGTTGTTTTTCAAAGTGCATAGAGCTTGTCGTTCAGGGAAAGAGCTATCATAGAGAATGTACTCAAGACCCTTGTCTAAAGCTGTGAAAGCCAACAGTTCGACTGGCATCTGGTGAGTTGGAGGGTTAAACATAGAAGGCGAACATAGAAGGTGGTCTCAAGCTTGACGGGTTGAAATTACCATTAGAGACTTTGTCCATGAAAAAGTACTTAAGACGCAATTTTCTAAAAAAAACTGCAAGAGGTAAATTTGGGTATCAAAGAGACAAGTCTTCTCTGTAGAAAAGGATTGTAGGCTGATGTAGAAGGGCCCTGTCCAGAGTTAAAATTATTATCAGAGTCCTCAGCCGAACTAGCAGAGGATTCCGAAAAGGCAATGGCATATTGTTGTCTGGGTTGGGAATAGAAATCGTCAAGGATTTATGGGTGCGCTTTAGTTTGATCAAATTGGCAATATCTTTTTGGATCTTATTAGTTTTCTTTGCTCGCTCAATCTTTTCAAACTCGGCAATAGATTTGTTAACTTTTATTTATTTATTTGAAGAGTTTTATATAGCACTGGCTAGACTCGGAGGTATCAGAGCGCTTTACATGAGAACAGATTGTACATAGTTACAGAGCGCTTTACATGAGAACAGATTGTACATAGTTACGTCAGTTACAATAGCATACAATAGAAACAGATACAAGACAATAGGAGCATGAGGATGGGTGGGGCAGAGGAATGAGACAAGGGTGTAGGGGAAAAAAAGAAAAACAGACAAAGTGAGGCAGAGCTGGAAGGGGGAAGAGGCAGCTACAGAAGCATTGAGGGAGGAGGTAGGGGAAGGAAAGGAGACACAGCAGAGAGATGAGGAAAAACAATGTCCAATGTCCGGCTGGGTAGGTGACAGCCAAGGGGGTAAAACCAAAGTCAATCTCCTCTATAGCTGACTAAACAGCTCCACCGGGCATCAGCCATGTTGCTCGGGCTCAGCAGTCAGGACAACATAAAAGGTTTTTTACCTATGGGGCATCGTCATAAATCCATCGGCCGCACCAGTCCCGGTGTTACTGGGAGGTGCCGGGAGGCACCGTCCGCCTCAAACCTCCATCTCTCCATGCTGCTTTCACATCAGGGGCCACTTTGCTTAGACGTTTTTCTAAATCAGCAATGATCTCAAGTTCTTTTTTGCTGTGCTCCAAAGCTGTATCTATGCCATGTACTAGCCAATGGCATGAGCAAGTTACCCCTATATGGCTAAAGCCCTTCCTGAACTTGGGGTCATTAGTAAAGATGACTGGGACATTGCGAACTTGCAAGCCCACAGGAATTGTGTCCTTTTTTAAATACTCTGTCATCATGAGAGCATGAAGTTTAGTACGTACATGTTTCTTCCTACATTGCTCAAGTTCATCAAGCAATGCTTGTGAAGTTGTGCGGCATTTTACAACGCAAGTGAAATGTTCCCGATTCATGCCCTTATTTAGGTACAATTCACATTGCCCTAATATAGGCATAGAAATCATAACCATATTTAGACATAGCCCATGCAGTCCAAATACAGGCATGGATACTTCCACTAGTTCCAAAAAGCCACAAAGATTTCTTGAAAAATCGGTTTAGAGCAGTCAGGGACATCCCCTTGCTTGAATATTGATTTGTCCAAGAACTCATGGAGTTTTCAAAGAACTGCCATTCCCTTGGGGTTCTTTGCTGACGTTATTATGGCCAATTTTACGTCAAACCAGGCACCTTCAAGGTATAAATATGCCTTCACTTGCTCTAGCAAACACACAGTGGTATGGAGCAGTTCGACTATCTACTTGCCCAACGCAGCTCGCTACAGCTAGTGCCGAAGGAAGCCGACCCTCCAGCTGACGCACTGATCGAGAAGCTGCCTTGCACTCGCTGAGAATCCAGCTCCAGTGTTTCCAAGCTCCCCTTGAGGGGTGTTGGGAAATCTAATCCGAGACAAAGAGATATCAGACCTCCTTCATTCTAAAACTAAGGTATGGAGCTGATTAAACCCTAAGAGAAATCTTGGATAGATTCTTGGCAAAGAATACTAAACCTATGCTACACCACACTTACTTCTTCCCTCGTATTAGACTTAGGTTAGGTACATTGGGGTAGGCGTATTTTAGAAGTACCAGTTGAGTACTTTTAGTCATTGTTATTTATGTATGTATTCTTATGGCTTAGAAACCAAACAATGCTTTTACAGTATTATTTTATAATACTCTTCTCGCTGTACGTGTTATACTTTGCAGCCTGTATTACGATTGTAGCAGTTAATTTCTTTTGTGTGAGAAAGAAGAGTGTTCAATAAATCCTTTTATTGAAAACGCCCGTCTCTCTATTTCTCTGCACCTCTGATGAAACGAAGCATGCACGATTGACTCAGTGAAATATCTATCTATTGTTTCCACAACTCTGAAGATACTTTTATTCTTGGGAAACAAAGTTGTCATGTTTATGCGGTTGTCAGAAACTAATCCCTTCTTGTTTATTCGAGAAAGTTTCTAGTGACCTCTGAGCTAGCTGGCACTCACAATTAAGTCTAATATATTCGATAGAGACCTAGTAGACATAAGTCCTACGTCAATTCTATTGGATATATTATTCCAATGTGCAGAGCCTATTGGGAATATAGGAACTACACTACAGAGCTTCAGTCACAACAGGTGCAGAAACTGATGGTCCCAGAAGTGATGGACAACATGCCCTGCAGGGGTGGACCGCCCCTGGATGTGTCTGACACAGAATCTGAGGATGATGGCCCGGGACCACCTGCCCAACAACTGAGGGATGCCAGCGTTGCAGCAGAGGGGAGAAGACGCAGGGACCAGATTGCAAACAACTATTTCTGAAAGGTATGTAAACACCAGCTAGTCAGTCAGCTGTACAAAAGACATGAGTAATTGTGAATGCCAATGGGTGTTTAATTTTCACACATCCATTTGTTTAGAAGAACATCATGTCCATCGGTAACCTTCGTATATCGACAGCAATGGAAAAATAAATGGGTTCTGTCACCAAAAGAAAAAAGCAAATGTAAATGTAAGTTGTTTGGGAAACAGTGAAATGTAATTTCCTGCCCCTGCGCATGGCCTGGCCAGAGGTGCCAATAGGCATCCCAAGGTTGCGGCTGCGCTTCTGCGCAACATAGGTACATCTGTGGCTGACATGCTGCTCCTGCTTGGTAACTCACAATCAGTGCCACCAAGTCCAACATCCTGAGTAACTGATTTGTCTGCAGTGTCTCAACTGCAGCTGTGATTTTCTCCAAACCACGCGACACACGCTGTAGTGGCCCATTTCCACTTGTAGGCCAAGTGTGCGCTGTCTCTGTCTATTGGTGGCATGAGCCAGCCTGTTGATAGTCCTGGTGATCTTGTCCATTTTTTGGCCCCTGCTGCGCTCAATGCGCCTCAGGTTCCCTCTGTCCGCTGCAAACTCCTTGGCCAGGTCTGCCACGGTGCTGGAGAGGTCATCCAGTTTTGCCTCTATTCTGGACTCGTTTTTGGGCAGTTTTTTTTGTCACCTTACAGAAGCCCTGGGTCATTCTCAGATTTCTTTGTTTTTGTATCTGGTTATGCAGGCGCAGTATCAGCAGCATTTCTCTGTCAAAGGGAGCTGACAGTGCCTGAGTGAATGACCCATCTGAGGAGATGACTTCAGACCGCCGCTGGGACCGTTAGGTTCTTGATGCATGACGCACATGGGTGGACTGAGGGCCTGGTGGTGTGATGTTGTGGTGTGCTGCAGAGGTGGCAGTTAGTGTTGGCACGGGAGTGGTTGCAGCTGCAGTGGAAGTGTTGTCAGTGGGCCAATCCCCACTCGTATCCCCAGCATGCTGCCCTTCCTCAACTTCCTCTGGCTCATGGCTACTGGATGTGTCTCCTTCGGTGTCCTCTGCTTCAAGTGGTGTGCCTATGTGACAAAAGAGATGACAGATGATAATCAAAGATGTGCTTTACTATATCAGTGTTATGTCTATGTTAATCAGTTCAAGTGATTCCCTAACTACACTTGTTTTGACACAGACTACATCTCCTATGATGCAACACTTTGGTTGTTTGTTGTTAATGCATGGATGTATGCTTGTGTTTGATTAGTATGCATGCACAGTACAGGTGTTAGTGGGTATGCACACGTCACATGCACAGTTTTCACTTACTAGGAGTTATGGATGTCTGGGATGTATCCAGGGTACCAAAGCCTGCTACAGCTGCCCTCTCCAGGGTGGCTTCCACCATTGCCTCTGCTGGTGTCAGGTCTGCTGATGTGGATGGTCCACCTTCTGTCTGTTTTGCAGCCGCAAGGTGCTATGCCACCCTCTCTTTTGCCCTGGAGCATACATCATACTATCTTTTCTTGATGTCATCGATGGTGCGGTGTGCTACCCCGAAGGCGTTGATCCTTCTCTGCATGCTGCACCAGATCTTCTTCTTTTCACTTTCAGCCAGCCGGTAGAACCCCTGGCCCCTGCACCCGCCACGACGACCGCTGCCACTACGACGCCAGCACTCTGCACGCTCTCAACTCTGGACGGAGCCACACCTGCTTCAAGGCCGCCCCGAAACGCACACACAGCCCCTTCACCTGCCGGAACTGCAGCTACACCAGCCTCAGAGCCAACAAACCACCCGCCAAGAAAGACCCCAACCACCTCCGATGCATACTACTGAACACCCGCTCCGCACGCAAGCATGCCGTCGAGCTCTGGGACCTGCTCGACACAACATCCCCAGATGTCGCCTTCCTGACAGAGACCTGGTTTAACGACTCCTCTGCACCCGACATTGCCATAGCCATCCCAGACGGCTATCACAGAGACCGCACCAACGGAGTCGGAGGAGGAATCGCCATCGTCCACAAGAACAGCATCAGGGTCTCGACTAGCACCGACGACGCGCTCAGCACCACCGAACACATGCATTTCCAGATCCACACAGACCCTAACTCCACCCTCAGAGGCACCCTCGTCTACCGCCCCCCCGGACCCCGCCCCCAGTTCAGCGACTCCATCACCGACTTGATTAGCACACACGCCCTGACCTCCACAGACTACATCCTACTCGTAGACCTGAACTTTCACCTTGAGAACAACAACGACAACTACTCCACAACCCTGATCGATAACCTCGCAAACCTCGGACTGAAGCAACTCGCCCACCCACTCCGCCGGTAACACGCTCGACCCCGTCTTCTCCTCAAGCCTGCATGTCTCCATCAGCCACACCACGAACTTCTCTGGACTGACCACCGCTGCATCCACTTCGCCTTCCAGAAACCCACCACATACCACCGCACCCAACAGATCCCCCGCCGCTGCTGGAGCAAAATCACCGAAGACCAACTACACGCAAACCTCGCTCTCAGCCCACCTACCGAACCCTCCAACACCAACGACACAGCCCACAGCCTCAGACGCTGGATCAAGGACTGCGCCAACATGAATGAAGAAACCCCCCCACAGAGATTCAAGCAATCGGGTCATGCGGTTCACCCCAGAACTCCGAACCTCCATGTAAGCCTGCCTGAAATTAGAGAAGAAATGGCACAGTGAACAAACTTCGGACAGCCACGCATCACACAAGGACGCCATCCGCAACCACCACCACCTCATCAGGGCGGCCAAGAGGACCGCCTTCAAAGACCGCCTTGACAACAACGCGCACAATAGCAAGGAACTCTTCAACATTGTGAAGTAACTATCCAACCCCAGCTCCAACACCAACGACATCCCGCCGTTGCAAGCCCTGTGCGACTCCCTCGCCACCTTCTTCCACCGCAAGATAGCAGACATCCACAAAAGCTTCAACACCCAGACAGCCCCAACAGACAGCAACGCAACAGACCCTCCGCACACCATCGACCACGACCCCCTGCTAGCCTGGGCCAGCGTGAGCATCGATGACACCATCAAGACCATGCGAACAATCCACTCTGGCTCTCCGTCAGACCCATTCCCGCACCACGTCTTCAACAGAGCAAGCAGCTCCATCGCACCCCACCTGCGCACCGTCATCAATCTCTACCTCGAGACCATGACCTTCCCAGAGATCTGGAAACACGCCGAGATCAACGCCCTCTCAAAAAACCTAAGGGAGACCCAAGAGACCTCAAGAACTTTCGTCCCATCTCTCTGCTCCCCTTCCCGGCCAAGGTCATCAAGAAAATCGTCAACAGACAGCTAACTAAGTACCTCGAAGAAAACGGAATCCTGGACCCTTCCCAGTCAGGGTTCCGCAGCAACCACAGCACCGAGACTTCCCTCATCGCCGCCACCGACGACATTAGGACCCTGCTGGACAACGGCGAGACTGCAGCACTCATCCTCCCAGACCTCTCTGCCACCTTTGACCCCGTCTGCCACTGCACACTTCGCGCACGCCTCCACGCCGCAGGGATCCGAGAAAAGGCTCTGGATTGGACCACCTCCTTCCTCTCCGGCAGAACCCAGAGCGTCCGCCTCCCCCATTCCGTTCCAAAGCCTCCGAGATCATCTGCGGTGTACCCCAGGGATCCTCCCTCAGCCTGACGCTGTTCAACATTTACATGGCCCTGCTCGCACACGTAGTCCGACAGCACGACCTCAACATAATCTCCTACGCCAATGACACTCAGCTGATCCTCTCCCTCACCAAGGACCCCATCACCTCCAAAGCCAACCTCCACAAAGGAATGAAGGCCGTCGCTGACTGGATGAAGACCAGCCGTCTGAAGCTGAACTCGGACAAGACGGAGGTCCTCATCCTCGGCTCCAACCCTTCAGCCTGGGACAACTCCTGGTGGCTGACGGCAGCCCCGACACCCACCGACCACGCACGCAACCTGGGAATCATCCTCGACTCAACGCTCTCAATGACCAAGCAAGTCAACGCCCTCTCCTCCTCCTGCTTCAACACCCTCCGCGTGCTCCGCAAGATCTACAGATGGATCCCGACAGATACAAGAAAGACAGTCACCCAGGCCCTCGTCAGCAGCAGACCCGACTACGGAAACGCCCTCTACGCGGGAGCCCCGACCAAGCTCATCAAACGACTACAACGCATCCAAATGCCTCGGCACGACTGATCCTTGACGTACCACGCCACGGCCACTTCACCGTCCACCTGAGAAACCTGCACTGGCTCCCCGTCAAGAGGATATCCTTCAAGCTCCTCACCCACGCACACTGGGCACTCCACAAGACCGGCCCAGCCTACATCAACAGACGGCTCTTCTTCTACATCCCCAACCGCCAGCTACGCTCCGCCGACCTCTCACTCGCCACCGTCCCGAGCATGCGCAGAACAACCACCGGAGGGAGATCCTTCTCCCACCTCGCCGCCAAGACATGGAACACCCTCCCACTGAACCTACGACAGACCCAAGACCTGCTGACCTTCAGGAGGATACTCAAGACCTGGCTGTTCGATTAGTAGCACCTCCTCCCCAGCACCTTGAGACCCTCGAGGGCATGTAGTGCGCTTTACAAATGATTGATTGATGTTTGGCCAAATAATTCCTTGTCATGATTACAGCATTCTTCTGTAATTATATTGAGTTCCTTTTCTGCAAACTTCAGCTTGTGGAGCCTCTGCTTGGTTCCCTTGCTGGTATCCTTGCTGGTCATCTTTGCTCTCTCAGCATTGTCTGACTATGCTGCTGCACCAGTACATGTGCATGTTTGTGATCAGGAGTTGATTTGGGCACCACTTCCTGTTTGGGGGGTCCTTCAACCCAACCAGGAAGTTTAACTTTTTTTAAATTCAATTGTAGCTGTTTGCGAGTGCTTTATTGCGATTTTCAGGCACACTTGCAAATTGCGCATGCAAAAATGGTGTTCATATGGGTATCGCTATTTGCGAGCTGATTGCGACTCGCTATTAGCGATTGTCCCAAATAGCGTTGCGAGTCAATAGTGACTCGTAATTTAGTTGGCAGAGGTGTTAGTAGGTAGCGAATAGCGACTCGCTAATAGCGACTCGCTATTTTTTGCTATTAACGAGTCTCTGTTTTTGGTGGTCATACATCTGGCCCTAGGTCTGCTACTGCAGCCTGTGTAAGATGCTGCATGTACCACTTACTTTAGATATAGGTTCACTATATCTAATTGTCACTACACTTAAAATGTATAAGTCACCCCTATAGCCGGCCTTAACACTCCTGAAGGTAGGGTGCTGGGTTTTATGTGAGAGGGTGCCCCTGCATGAGCAGATCCTCTCTGCAGCCTTCGGAGATCATTCTCCCGGGTTTTCTGTGACTCAGCTGGACATATAAGTAGAGGTGCATTATAACTTCGCGCTAAAAGCTATCTTGAAAACGGCTGCATAGAAACATATTGTGTTTGGTATCAAACACCTCGGAATCATATCTCAACACCAGTAACTGGTGTGGGAGGTATGATTCCACCCTTCAGAAGCAAGCTTCTTAGGGTCACTGGCCTCCTGCTGCTGAGCCAAGCTCGAGCAAAGGATGTCAGCACAATAGGCATCCTGTCATGAGGAGGTGTAACCACCTCCCAGACAGAGTTTATTGTACTGGGACTGGGTGGGTGTACTCTGAGTGTGCCAGAAAGTCTGCACCTGGGGCACATTTTGGTGTCCCTGTGCATAGTCCAGCTCAAACCAGTTCTGGGAGCCATTGGCTTCTGCTCAGGCATGAAACTGGACAAAGAACATGGGTGTAGCCACCCCTCTTTGCTGCCCCTCACCTAGGAGGGGCCCCTGAATCTGTCCAACCCTCTCCCATGGGTATAAAATGGGTTACTTGGCTACAGGACTTTACAGTTTATATGGAGAAGATTCTACAAGAAGAAACCACTGACCTTCGACCATCTAGACACGCTGAACTTCACTGTACTTTGACTGGGTTCGACTTAGTCCCCCTTTCCACCCAAAGCTTAGTTCATGCCTTTGCTCCATACAGGCACTGTGCAGGACCTGTGGTGCATTAAAGACAACCAAAGAATCTCCCTTGGAGTAAAGCAGTCACTCCCCTGCTACGCAGACACCTAAAGTGCAACTGACCGGTCTGCTGCTCCTGAGCTCCTGTGGACTCAGAAGATTTCAACAACACGAGAGGGAGGTTTCTGAGAGTCCCTGAGGTCAATCTGCTCTCTCGCCGAGTTTGAGGCCAGTATCCCTTGTGGGGGCTGCGTAACCGAACCCCTGTGCACCGTGTCCATTTGCAAGTGCATATGCTTGTTGGCAATTCTCGAGCTTGTGCATTGAACTCCGTGTAGTCCTGACCCTGAACAGTATTTTCACCACAGAACTCCAGTCTCCTCACACCGAGTGCTCCGTGGGCTGGTACTTTGAAATCTTGCTTGAGGACCCCTCGCGACTCCTGGTCATTCGGCCTCTGGGTCCTCCTGAGGATCATCTTGATTGTTCTTGGGCTTTCTTGGTTGCTCCAGACATGCCCTGACTCCCCATTGCTTGGTGAGTCTCCTGGACCTTTATGGTCCACACCGTAATCTGTATGATCTTCCTGCATGGGTTGCTGTTGCCAAGGCTTCTTGGTGCTCCCGCCGGTCACCGACCCCTCAGTACTCGACATCCTTCATGGGACAGCTCACTTCTGGCTCCTGGTCATCCTCAACATCTCCTGGTCCTCATGGCTGCAGAGTCAAGCATCCCTTGTTCGCACTTGAAGCACCCAGCATCAATGGGCATTCGTCTACTGAGCCCCTGGTCACTCTGAAGTGACCCACACTCTGTCCCCTCTGCTTTCAGGTTCCTTCCTTCCAGAATCCAGGCTTGGATTCCACCGGACACTTTTCACCTTCACGGCAGCAGTACTTCTTCACTTCCGTCCATAGAGAACGAGGGAGGTTTCCGACACCATTCCAGACCTATGCACCTGGCTCCCCTGGGATCGGTAACTCGGGTACTCCGGTATCCATGGGTGGGATGGCTCTCCAACCTCTTAAGTTCCAAAGGGTTTGCTCAAAGTCCTCCCAGAAGTATCCTTAAACTTTAACTTTGTAACCGCGACTTTCCCATAGAGTTGTACAGAGCACGTGGTCGTGTTTCCTCACTGCACCCGTCCTCAGTGGGTTCCCTGTTACATCACCTGGGGTGGTTCCTTCGGGTCCCAGCAATTCTATGTGCACTAGGCACTGTCTCTAGTCAAGTCGTAATTGTTATATCACTATTTTAGTATATGATTTGGTCTCCCCCTGGTGCTCAATGGGTATTGTGCTACTTACAACTGTTCTATTGATCTCGTATTGTGTGCTTTGTGTTCTAGCCTCATGAAGTGGATAGTAGAGAGTGTTATATTAATAAATACATATTTTTATGTAACTACTGTTTGGGTCTCCTTCATTTAATAATTCAGGAGGTGATATTCTGGTAAAACCAGCTGGTTTACATTCCTATAGATTAAGCCAGAAGGCTGCTCTCCGCTGCTCTCCACAGCTACCACTAGGATAGCTTTCTAAAGGTTATCTTTGACCTCATACATCATAAGGGTTGTGTGGACTGGTACAGGGTGCCCACTTTAATTAGTGGACAGCATAAACCAGGCCACCTTCTCACAGGGGGACAGTCGCAGCCACAACACGACCCGGATGAGGTGAACAGTTGTTATGGGATCCCATTCCTAGCCCTGGCGGTGAGTCAGTTCTGAGGGTTTGACATTTCCTTTCTTCCACCTTCAAGTTGGTTTATTAACTGTAGCAGGTCGTCCCACCCCCCCACAGCGGTTGACCAAGTGTTGGCTGCGAGAAATGTTCTGCTGTCAGAGGCATATCATTTTTCATCACTGTTTCCTCGGTCTTCTCAGAGTGTTCCAAGAGCTCTAGGCATAAATGGCTAGTTTAGACTCTGAGGCTGTCTCGAGGTACCAGCACCATACCCTGGTTATCTGAATTGTTCTACTTAACAGGGGGCCTATGGGTTTCTTTAAGTATCATGGTGCCATTGCTGGATGTGGTTTACACCGCCTGCCGTGGATAGCTGATCCTCTCAGAGGGTTTTATGCCAGTGCTGTTGGGCTTAGGGAAGCGGGAGCCCTTAGATGTTCATGTTACTTGAAAATAAGACTCCCCCCGCGTCTTTCAAGAAGGTAAACTTAAACATAATATTTGGCTGTAGCAGCCCCTTATTGGCCTACCTAGGGAAGCATGAGGGGTCCAGGAGTGACATTTTCTTTCTTTTCCTCTTTTGGGTCACCGCTAGAGCACTGGATTTCCCTGATCACATGCTGTGATCTTTTTCCCTAAGTTATTCCAGTGGGCGTCAGGAGGCCCCACCTCCCGTTGATTGATGCGGCGCCTGATCCCAGTCGTCTCACAGTGAAATTCAGAGCCGATGTTGCCTTCCTCCTTTGGCTACACATCACCCTTTATTGTTCACTGCCTACTGGAAGAGGCACGAGCACACCAGTTCCCAATATGAGTTGAGCCTTGTGTCCTTGTTAGATACTTTATGGTGTCTTAAAAGTATGGGATCTCACTACAATGGTTATCAGTTGGCTGTTCTGAGCACTTGTGGCCTAATCTTAAGCTGTGGCTGCCCAGGGGAGTTGCACTGTGTATCCCAGCAGGGATTGAAACCAAAACTGAGCTTATTGGCTGAGATCAAGGGTGGGGGGGATAGTGGCAATGTTGTAGTAAAAACGGTAAATGCGGAACTGGTATGTGGTTCTAAAAAGGAAGGCACAAGCTGCACCAACCTAAAGCCGGCCATATCCGCACCTACCAGTTGTGTGCCACAGCACTAGGGCCTTACCTCAGCTCATACTCCACCCTCCGCCCCAGAGCTCAGCAATCTCTGCCATCCTAGTTTCCTTCTTCCTTGGAGCGTCTCTGGACCTTGACTTGCGCCACTCGCCAGGAGGGATTTGCCACCTTCTCCTCTCACAGCCCTGTTGTCATGCAGGCTCAGTATCTCCAATGCATGCTCTGCTGACCTTCAAGGTAGACGCAGGCCTGTGAGCCATGTGGGAGGTCCGGGCAGTCCAGGCACAAACTCCCCTTCCTGGGAGCTGTTTGCAGCACAGTATGTGTCTCTGTCTGATATCGTGCATCTGTGTTGGAAGGAGCGACCAGTACCCCACCAGCTGGATCAGTGGGAATGTTTGGCAGTAACGCAGGGGGACAACAGCCCCAGAAAGCTAAGTGCTGTCGGGGTGAAGGTGTACCTGTTTGGCAGGTGTATTGATTCCTGGCACTAGCAACCATCAATTACTGTGGGAACTGGTGTACTCCCCCGGTGATGTGGAAGTCAAGAGCTGCAAGGGACTGGTGTCAGCTGAGCTGTAGTTTGGGGGCCACAGCTTCAGAGGCTTGTGTTGACTGGGAGCCCCTGGGTGGACCACCTGTGAGGCTCAGGTGTCTCTTGTGCTGCCACTTGCTTCTCGTGGCACCGTTCTCCTCAACCTCACCTCATCGGCCACAAACAACACAAGCTTCATGCTCAAACTGCGCCCTCTAAGCTGCTGCATCTGCTTCTGCTTCCTACATCCTACGTCAGACTCTGCACTGCTAACCATGAATTCTCGATTCTGTTGTGTAGTGTCAGTGGTGCAATATATATAATATAGGCCTATTTCAAAGTCCATCAGCACTCTTTTCTCATTCGTTTTTACTTTCTGTTTATGAGATTATCTGTCCTTACTATTTAGTCGACACATGAAGTCTCCCCACTGCTTGGAAGCACATATTTTTGGGGACTCGCAGTTATTTCTTCTCAACAGGCTTTGATCCAGCGCAAGGGAGAGAAAACACCCAAAAGAAGAAAAGGGGGATGAGACAGCTGGACAAACAGGGACACAGGGTCAAAACAGGAATAAACAAGCACCTGCAAGAGTGAGATAAAGAGACAGGGAGTAAGGTGGAAGCAAGACAAAGCACTGTGGAATTTGGCACACCATCATTTAATAATGCCAGCCACAGGCATCTGAGCAAAACTTTGGGCCCTGAGACTTATTCTTTTACAAATTAAGAACTGCCTATTGCTCTTCCTTCAGGAAATCTATTCATCGTTTGTTTCCCTTCATATTCCATATAGGTACCCCAATGTAGGCTCAGGTAACATCCTAACCTTTCACCTATATTCTCCCCTACATTACACACATAACAGATCTTGAGGACGGACCTTTTACCAAGATACAGCACTGCACACAGAACGCTTGATTTTCTAAGTAAAAGCCTCATACATTATGCATGAGGTTTCTTGGAAACTCAGCAGGACCACCAACTCCTGTACAATAACTATGTATAAGGTTCATCCCCTACGTCATCCTAAGTCCCACAATGGCACAGCAAGGTAGAACACCTGAGTACACCTTTGGGTATATAAACATCACATCTTGCTGAGATAGTCAGATGAGAACAAGGACTTCCCTGCTGACACACTGACGCGAGACGCTGAAGCTCCTGCATGCAGATACTCCAGCTCACAGTGGTCTCACATCCCTTGTGGGATGTCCAGCTCGAGATCAAGGCGGGGTCCCACAGTCTCTCACTTCAGGTAATGGGGTTGACTTTATACTAGAGGGATTCTTGGCTGCAGACCTGCATACATGCTAGGTGCACCTAGGTACATCTAGGGCCAGATGTAGGTAAAAAATATTTACCGATTCTTAATTACCGAATTTTACCGATTCGGTAAATAAGAATCGGTAAATAAGAAGGGGGGGTATGTAGGAACATCCAGATGTTCCAATTACCGATTCGGTAAGAATCGGTAAATAAGAATCGGTAAATATTGAATCGGTAATTACCGATCGGTATTTACCGATCGGTATGGCCAATGCATTCCTATGGGGCAAAAGTCCCATAGGAAAGCATTGGAAATACCGATCGGTAAATACCGATCGGTAAATACCGATCGGTATTTCCCGCGTCGGCCAGCAAACAAAAGTGAAACTCAACACAACAGCCAATCAGGTGCAACCACCCTCCCCCTTCCTGGCAGGAAGTGTGCACACAGGCAGCTGCAACTAATTAGAAGGTTCTGGAAAGGCAGTTGGAGCAGAGAGACTGGGAGCAGCAGCAGCAGCAGGCAGAGCTTGTGAATTGAGAACACTTTAAAATGGAAAGCAGCAGGGAAAGTGAGCAGGCAGAAAGGAAAAGGAAACTTAAGTTCAGTAGTACTGAATTACAGGTGCTTGTTGAGGAGGTGGTCAAGGTACACCACAGACTTTTTGGAAAACTGTCCCTCACTGTGGCAGAATCCACAAAAAGGAAAATATGGCTGGACATCCTAGATAAAGTGAATGCTGTGGGAGTGACCACCAGAGTGACAGAAGACTTAAAGAAGAGGTTCTATGACCTAAGGAGCCTCACAAAGAAAAAATTGGCTGATCGCCACAAACAGTCACAGAAAACAGGTGGAGGAAAGAACACTGCACCCCCACTCACCGAGCTTGAGGAGCTGGTAGCCACAACCCTGGAGTCTGAAAGTGTCCATGGACTGGGAGAAGTGGACAGCTCGGCTAAATCTGCAAAAACAAAAGGTAAGATGCATGCACAGCAATCCCCCTCCCACCCCCATCCATCCCTCACCCCTTGCAGCTCAGTTACCCCAGTCCCATGGTGTGTGTGCAAAACTGTAGCAATGCATCATGGTACATGTAGTCAGTCTTTGACAGAACATGTGACATAGCACTGTAACCAACAAGAAATTTAAATGTTTGCAGACAAAATGAAGGGCAGGCAGCATGTACCACTCGAAGGCGCACAGTCCAAGGAAGGGGTGCAGGTGCACGTGGGGAGGGGTCCAGTGTCTTCCAAGGCCTGGAGGGATCGATGGTCAGGATACAGAGGATGCAGGGCAAGGGCATCATGGCCTGTCAGAGACAAATGAGAAACATGAACATTAACATTCAGGACATTGGCAAGGGCATACAAGAGCTTGTGGAGGTGAACAAGTGCATGGCAACAGGCATACAGCAACTGTGCACTAAACTTGACTCTGAAATTGCTGCAAGGCGCAGGGACAAGCAGCGCGCACAGAGAGCAGAGAAATCCTTACACCGCCTGGCAACAGCCACATCCCTGCTATGCAGGCGTAGCATCAATAGCCAGGAAGTCCTGACTAATAATACCAACCAGTTAACAAGGGGCATAGCTGGAATGACTGGTGCGCTGGAGGCCCTACTCAATGCACAAAGTGCACGAAGTTCTGCTCTTGACGTGCCGGACAGTGAACCACTGAACCATGGTGGAGCAGGCTCATAGGATCCCGGGCGGAAAACCGAAAGTGGGAGCCCCGCCACGGCCTTTGATAGCAAGGATTTTTAATTTTCGGGACAGAGATGCTATCCTGCAGGCCTCTCGTGCGGGAGGTCCTCTCAAGTTTGAAAACTCCTCCATCAGCTTCTACTCGGACTTCACGCAGATGGTACAGAAACAGCGGCTCAGTTTTATGGGGGTCAAACAACGTCTTCGGGATATGGACATGAAATATGCCATGCTCTTTCCTGCCAAACTGAGGATTGAACATAACGAAAGAGTGTACTTTTTTGATAAGCCTGAAGTGGTGGCGGACTGGTTGGACACTCTGCCTTCCCGAAGGGATCCTGAGAGTCGGCCTGGCGGAGCAGAGGGAGGACTTGAAGAGCAAGAGTAGGCGTCACCGGGGTCTATGAAAGGACTTCTAATGTGATGATTCCGTATCCAATCTATTACTGTCAATACTCTTTTGCACCGGGGGTTGTGGGGATATCTTTGGGGTTTATTCCTCCTCAGCCTTACTTTTTGTAGTTTAGTTGGGTGTGAGGGTGACAGGCACACTTCAAGTTGGGGTGGCTTTCTAGTCGTGCGCAGGGGTGCAGGGTGGGGGGTGTAGAAATGGGTTGTTTGGGGGCCAGGGAATGGGGGTGTGGCTGTTTTGTTTGTTGTTTCTGCAAGGTGCTGTACTGTTGAACGACTTCATCGAGGCATTGGACTTAGCTCGTGGTTGGATCTTCTTTCTCTTTTATGATGGGGGTAGGGGATTGAGGTTGATCAGCTGGAATGTTAATGGGTTGGGGGACAAAATTAAGCGTGGGGTGGTACTACAGTTCCTGAAACGCCATTCTAGAAGAGGCTTTAATGGCCATAGGCATGGTAAAACAAGTAATGAGCCCTACGCACGACAAAGGCCACATCTTGGATTTGGTGTGGACGACGGACCCAGCACTAAGTCAGGTAGTTACTATGCCGTGTGCCTGGTCTGATCACTATCTAATTAGGGGCCAGAGGGTGGCCCATAAATGTGGAGGAAAACCCAGGGCGGCGTGGAAAATGGTGAGGAGGTGGAATAATATAAATGAGGAAGAGCTGGCTGGTAATTTACTAAATTCCACCTCATCAAACACAATCAATGATAACATAGAGGTTATTAGTTAGAAGTTATTTGACAAATTAAAGAAAGCCATTGACGTCATTGCGCCGGCTAAAAAGGTGAAATTGGTGGACAAAGGGGTGGGGGCTCCTTGGTTTGACGATACTTTGAGGATCAGGAAGCGGGCTCTACGGAAAGCGGAGAGAGCCTGGCGGAGGGATTATAACACGAATGCACAGAGTTTATATGTGCAGGAGCTCGCTCTTTATAAAAAGGCCATTCTGGCTCAAAAATCGGAATTTTTTGAGACCAGAATTGCGACAGCTCGAGATCCGCAGAAAGAAATTTTTAAGGTACTCACGGAACTGAGGAATAATAAAGAGCAGAGGCCTGAGTTCTCGCAGGAGGACTGCCAGAATTTCCAGGATTTCTTTACGAGCAAAATTGAAGACCTCTTGATAGAAATCTCTCACACCCCAATCCTCGATTGTCCATTACAAACTATGCCAGGTATCCCTGAGGTCCTCTATTCCCTGAACACATTGCCCTTGATTATGAAGGAGATGTTAGCTAGCTTAGTGGGGAGAGTGAAGTCAGGCTCCCAGGTGGATCCCTGCCATCCTAGAGTTTTTAAGCTTGCCATGTCAGGGATAGAGGAGGACGTCCTTGCTCTCCTAAACAGGTCATTGGAGACAGGACAGGTTCCGACTACTTTCAAAGAGGCCCGGTTGATCCCGCTGCTTAAGAAGCCCGGGGCGGATGTCAAAAATGTAAAGAACTTTAGGCCCATTTCCCAACTACCTTTCTTAGCTAAGGTGTTGGAGCAGCATGTTCTGACGCATCTCTCGAAACATCTGGAGACAAATGATCTGTTAGAGCGAAATCAGGCGGGCTCTCGAATACATCACAGCACGGAGCTGGTGATGTTGTCCATTTTGGATGAACTAAGATGCAGAGCAGATAAGAAGATCCCCGGTGCCCTGGTGCTCCTTGATCTCTCCGCCGCTTTTGACACGGTGTGTCATAGTCTACTGTTGAGGCGTCTGAGAGAACTGGGCATTGGGGGGACCGCACTAGGCTGGCTACCTTCATTCCTGCAGGAAAGATCGCAGAGGGTTCAGTTGTCAGACCTAGTATCTACAGCAGCGGCTATAACCTGTGGAGTTCCGCAAGGTTCTGCTCTCTCACCGCTCCTTTTTAACATCTATTTGCAGCCACTGATTTCAGCTCTTAATCAGATAGATTGTCAGATATACAACTATGCTGACAACACACAGATTATCATCCAAATTGAGGATTCGCCAGGAGCCCAAGCCAGGCTGCATGACGTCTTAAAGTATACAATCAACTGGATGTCCGCCAACTCCTTGAAGATTAATCCAGATAAAACCGAGGTGCTGCCTATCACCATCTCGGGCAACCCTTGGAACGATCGTTTCTGGCCCAAGGAGTTGGGCAGGACTCCAGTGCCGGCAGTCGTGGTGAAAAGTCTAGGCATCCACATTGATGGTAATTTGTCTATGAAGAAGCAAGTGTCTTCAGTGGTGGGCACATGTGTCGGCCTTCTTAGGCAACTTCGTAAAATCTCCCAACTGTTGTCTTTCCCTACTTTAAGGTGCGTGGTGTCTGCGATGATCCTAGGACGGTTGGATTATGGTAACGCCCTTTATGTCGGTCTTCCCCAGCAACAACTTTCAAGACTGCAAATAGTTATGAACGATGCAGCTAGACTGATTTTTAAGAAGCCCAGGAGTACGCATGCTTCGCCTCACCTGCTCCAATTACATTGGCTCCCTATTAGGCAGAGAGCAATGTTTAAAGGTCTGTGCATCTCACACAAGGCAGTATATGGCAATGCGCCTAGCTACATTAAAGCCTGACTGTCTCGTTACACTCCTGGGAGGACATTACGTTCATCTGAGGATACTCTTTTGGTCAGTCCTCGCTTCCGCCTGTCCACCTTGGGCGGACGTGCCTTTTCAACCATTCTTCCGGCAGTTTGGAATAAATTGCCATTGCACCTTCGGAAGGAGTCTAATCTATTGCCGTTTTGTCGGATGCTAAAAACTGTGCTTTTTCAAGAAGCATGGGGCGTGTTATAAGTTGGTTGCCTGTTTTGTAATGTCCGGTGTTTTACCCTGTACACGCGCTTAGAGACCTATAGGTGATAATGCGCTATATAAATTGAAATAAATAAATAAATAATCTAGGTCAAAGGGCCTGCCTGTATGAAAGGGCCTGCCTGTCTCTGTGACACGAAGGATTTGTGCCTCTGAGACAGAGTACCTATGTTAGGGCCTCAATATCGTTTATAACACCCACTCCAATCTATGGACAATCGTGAATAACCCATTAAAAGCAAACTACGTGACTAAAATAGGCATTTGCATATAATTGGCAGGTAGTTGCATGAGAGTGTTTTATGAGCTGAAAAAATAGCAGCTGTTAAAATATGTAAAATTACTATAGACTCTGTGGAGACAGGAAAAATCTATAGTGTCTTTAAAAATATATATATATATATACTCTTTAGAGTCAGTAGTTACTTATAAAAGTTTCTGTTTATAAAATAAAACTCTCATATGCTTTTCCTGAAGGCTATGCTTTCTTTAGAAAAAAAAAAAAGTCCATTTAGAGAGAAAGCTTCCAAGCACTCGGTGAAAGTTGAAACAATAAGAGAAAAAATGTGTTTCAGGACATGTTTTGCATAAATAGAGATACAAAAGTGCTGGCTGGCAGTCACAACATTCTCGTTGCTAGCTGCTGCAGTGAACAGACCTTTTTTTTAATACCTCGCATAATCGTTGGGGGAGCACTGAAAGAATAGTGCTGCCAGTCGCTGGTGCTGAGGCAGCCGGTGCTGTAATCCATACTTTGGTGCTGCTTAAAGGAAGCAAAAGGCACCCACGATTTGCAAGGAATGCTTTGGTTTGATGGGAATACGCTTGGGACACAACCAAGCATGGGACTTCAGCAGACCCAGCTGTTAACTGCCACTGGTGTTTTCCTTTGGAAGTGTCAGACAGATGATGATCACGGATTCTTCATTGCAAAAAACAGGCATTAGAGAACAGGTACGTTGCTGTCTTTTCAGACTGGTCTTTTAAATATTAGAAACCATGAGAAGCATAGTTCCTGTTCGAGGTATTCAAAAAGAAAAGACGGGCAGTCTGTATTTCAGAGTGCTATTTTGCAGAAAAGAAAAAATCTTTCTTTAACTGATGTAAAATGAAAAATAAAAGTGCTGCACAAGCATGGTTTTCAGATTGCCCTAAGCATTGAATTTTACAAAGGAAACTTTTGTTTCACTACTGTCAGTGTTGGGGCTTTTTTTAAAAAAAGGCACAGCTTCCCTACACTGTAGGATTTCACTACCTCTGGATGTTATCTGTACATAACGTAGGTCTGGCCTATGTATACTGAGTCCCTTGGTGACGTTCAGAAATCATTTCTGTGACAGGTATTTGTGTCAAAAAGCCAAACCACCCATACTTTCCTAACTGGGTCTGTCCTGTTGTGTTGTAAATAGCATCTAATGTTGCCCCTGCTGATGTGTGTCAACTATCCCACCCCCGTGCAATGGTGTTTGGTGATGTTTGGCAACGTTCCTACTGGTGTTTAAACAATCACATTTCTAGATGCATTTCAATTCTGTAGGAGTTGATAACCTTAAAGAAGGTAACAGGTATAAAGCGTTGCAATATGAATAAATCTCTAACATTTCATGATCTGAAAATGTAGCAATTATTCCTAAAACAGACAGCATATTATACACTGTATCAGTAACCCAATTTTCAGAAAAATGTACTGAAGGTAATGACATCACTGAATGCATGATAAAAATAAATGAAAATGAATGAAAGTTCAAAATACATTAATCAGAATTAAAAACTGGTTGATTAAGTACATCATTTAGAATATAAAGGTTTGTTCAGGTCGAATACATTTATAAGTCTCTTTTGCATTTGAATTGAAAATGGACGTGGCTTCAGTTTTATGTTGATCCTGTGTTGTAGAAAGTGTCCACTAAGAGTCATACTAAAAGCTAGCTCTAAGCAAAGCCAGAACAGAAAAAGATGAACCCAGAAATACTCCACAGTTATACTCATGGTGTAGCCAAGTCTGTATCTTTTGGGAAGGAAAAGGTTTAAAAGTCTGTACTTGAATGTTTGTTTGTTTTTGGGCTGGCTGTCGCTTCCTGTTCACGTGGAGCCATGGAAAAAGTATCACAGTTAATGAAATAGCCAGTAGCTGTAAGATCAATTGTTGAAATTGCATCGTATTTAGTTGAAGTTATTTCTGCTGTTTTTGTTGAAAAACGTTGAAATGTTGAAGTTAATAGTTGATGTCTTTTGCTGAAAAAACGTTCAGATGTTGAATTTATTATTTGATGTTTTTGTTGAAAAACTTTGAAGCTTTTATTATTTGATGCTTTTGTTGAAAAACTTTGAAGCATTTTTTATTTGATGTTTTTGTTGAAAAAACGTAGAAGCTTTTATTAATAGAGGCTTTTGTTGAAAAAACGTTGGTGTACACATTTGTTTTTGGCCAAATTGCAACTTGAGTGTTGTCTTGACTTTTATTTTGAATTTGAAAGGTTGGTTCAAGGAGAACTGGTTCCATTGTATTGTTGCATAGTCCCTCACTCCATGGATTTGATTTCTCAAACCTGATGAGCCTTTCAGTTTGAATTTCTTGAATAGTAGTGAGAGGGACGTCTACTATTGTGGAATTCACGAGGCCTACTGCTCAGTATTGGCCACATAGGTTTTGGTTGATTCCTTTATTTGAAATGAATCTGGTGCTTTTATCATGGCAGGATGCGGCAAAAGTACAGTTCTTGTTCCTTTCACTTTAAAGACTGGCACATGCATTTCTGTATGAGGGCCCAAATTCCTTTGTGTCCGCGATCTTTTTCTCTCTCTGCCCAGATCCACGACTTTTGGGATTCAGACAGGACTTGCAGTGATTACCTCGACTACCCAGTGGCGGCCGGTTTCACTTTGACAGAATCTTTGTTTGTTTGTTTGTTTCCTTTAGTTCCTGTAAAGCAGCCAAAGGATCCTAGATACAGAATGGTTTTCATCCGCCACTGTGCCTTCAGATGTATGATCAGGTTTTCACATTTGTAAATGGGGTTGGAGAACCACAGCCTTAGGGCCCAGTGGCGCAGGGTACGCCTAAGATCTCCTGGATTCACCTGCCTTGTCAAATACAGAGACACGGACTCGTCGTCTGGCGTAGAAGATGATATTTATTAGCTGCAGCTAGCACAGTGGTCTTAGAAGTTGTCAGTATAACGAGGTTCAAAAGAGACTGCCACTTAACTCCGTGGCGCACAGGTTTATATACGATACAATACAATGCAAAATGCAATCACATGAGAGCAGGAGACATAAACAAATGTTATAAACAATGCTTTAAGCCCAAAGTAACTCAAGTTTCCCGGTTGCGTTTGTTACTCGACCCCTTAAGTAAAACATCGAGTGAATCCACATAATTTGGTTTACAAGCAGAGAAAACACAGCGTTATGTGTTAGAAGAATAGTCGTGAAACAGGAGAATACGTGAGACATGTAGCGAAGGACAGCAGATAAGATAACCTGGAGGAAAGAATGGTGTGAGCCAACAAATCGTCCGGACGGGGATTAATCAGCTCAGACAGGAATTAGTGTACTCGGTCAGACCCTGACACTCGCAAGTTAACATGAGCGAAGAAGACACCTGACACGTAAATGCAGAAATGACAAAAACATCGCGTTCGCCGCGCTGCCTGAGTGAGGGCAACACAAAATGGAGGCGAATACAAAATGGAGGCTGAGCACGAACGAATTCGTAATTTTACAGAACCTCAGTCCCTCCTTTTGCCATTACTCAGGCAAAAACAACCAACTCATGCTAATCTGAGTCGGGATCAGCATTGATGTTCATAAAGTCTTCGAGCTGTTGCTGCACCATCATCCTAATATTCTCGTGGGACGCATAAGGTAGCCAACAGGCCACATACTGCAGGACCACACTGGACACACAGACAACAAGAGAATATGATGGCTAAAATTGCTCCCAGGAACGTCAAAATCTTCCATCCCCATGTTGACAATATTCTCCAAAACCATTCCATAAAAGACCAATCCCCTTCGTTCTGATGAATCGACTCGGAGATGGTATGCAATTTAGAAATGGCCTGATATACTGCCGGAGCGTCGTCTGGAATATAAATGCAGCAACTAGATCCGATCAATTTACAGACACCTCCTCGGTCTGCTAGGATCACATCTAACGCAATTCTTTTCTGCAACGTCATAAGACGATCAGCCTGAAGCTCTGCTGTGATGTTACCTATTGCGCCTGCGGTAACATTAATAGTGGTCTCGACCACATGAACCAATTGCCTGATGTGTCTGCTGTTAATCATCGCACCCCAAAAGGGGAGGAATCCCTTTAAGAAATCCCCTCCTTCTTGGGCTGCCGTGTCCTTGGTGTCAAATATACCTCTGCTATATCTGCTTCTGTGATGGTCTGACGGAGCCGAATATGTAGGGGGAAGAAGGAAAGCTACATAACAGGTTCCAGAAAAGTTGGAAGGGAGCCAAGTGTAAGCTCTGTCTTTACAGACAAAATATGTTCCTTGAGATGGAACCAATGGAGGGAAATCAGAAGACGAGAAAATGTAAGTGTGTAAACAACTCTGCTTATCGTCAGCTTTCTTACTATTTACTTGGAGACAAAGATTACCCTGATGGGGTACAGTCCATACAGGAGAGGACTCACCCCTTTTAGTGGGTGACAATCCATCCATCATAAGCTCTCTTCTCATCTAACGGAATTTTTCCCTTTTCTACAATTTTGGCCATTACCACTATACCTTTTATCAAAGAGCTGTGGCTAAAATCCAATCCGGTCCCGGAAGTTTTTACAGGGTTTCAAAGCTTGTTGTGGTATGCGGCCGAAAACATAGTCAGATAGGCCCAAGCTGAACCTTCATATGAGAAAGGGAGGACCAAGTAGGGCATTCCCTTCTGTGTATTATGTGGCATAAGACCGCACACCCAACAGTCAGTCATATTGATGGCCAACTGGTGTTGGTGCAACAACTGAATGAATGTATTATTCATGCATTAAATTCTCCTTATCTGTTCGTGAGGGGGTAAAGCATGCATTTTATGTGAAAAGACAGAAAGACAAGAAGGTAAAGAAGTTGTAGAGTTAACAGTATTTCTTGGGTGCAAAATATGGACAACCCAACCTATGCAAGCTAATAAAATGCATAAAAACATGACAATACACAAAGTTACGCCAAATCGACTACGCAATGATTTGCAATATTTCAATCTCATCTCTTGTTTCCGATTTTCCCTACCTATGGTTGTTGTACCATCCATCTTTATCTATAAAAAAATGTCGCTCACGGCAATCTTCTTCAATCACTCAGCTATGTACTTCTGTATATCCTGAGGCACTAGCCACTTACTAAAAGAACAAAAACCAGGTTACAGTCTGAGTCTCTTACTGTGACCCTGCGACGGAGACGGATGGCACATCTAACACTAAATATCACACACAAAACAAAAGGCAAGAGATCTGTTCATAAAAAAAGTCTCTGAGTATCAAAAGAGAAAAAGCGTTTGAAATGTTCAGTGTTTCTGGTCAGCTCTCGACCTTAGGTTGTAGCGAGTTTTGCTCGGCACTGTCTGGTCCTGAAACAATAGTTTTGGATCCGTAGTGTCTATTCGAAGGTGCGCAGGCACTGCGGCTTGAAGAATGTCGTCATCTGCTTTCTCGGATTGAGTTCCATAAATTTGAGCATCACTGAAGGGCACAAAACAAGGGACTGTATCAGTATCTGATTCTCTTATACCACTGCGAATCCACTGGTCAAAGGGTAATGGTAATGGCACTTTTTTTACAGTGCACACCACGCACCCAGTTTCACTTGCCGACCACTTTCACGGCCGTGCGGGTGACGAGCAAAACTTGCGTAGGCGTAGACCAACGAGGCTCCAAGTTCTTGGTCCGCTGGAAATTCTTAATACAGACCCTGTCACCGGGTAGAATGGTGTGACCTGGATCCGTAGAGGCCTCTGGCAAAGCATTTTGTACCTGTTGACGAATAACACTTAATTTAGTAGTCAAATCATGCAAATAATCAATTAACAGAGGATATACTTCTTGGGGCGAGGGACACCCCAAACATTTGCTGGGCGTCCAAATACCACTTCATATGGGCTGAGTCCCATACAAGAGTGTACAGTAGTTCTGGTTGACAAAAGAGCTAGGGGCAAAGCATCCGGCCAAGAAAGACCCGTACTGGCTTGAATCTTGGCTAATTTAAGTTTGAGTGTACCATTATAGCACTCAACCAAACCTGCTGACTGTGGGTGGTTTGCCGCATGAAATTTCTGTCTGATCCCAAGACCAGAACATACTTTCTGCATAATTTGACCCACAAATTCACTACCATTGTCACTCCAGACAATTTGCGGCAAACCAAATCTAGGGAAGAACTCTTTAAGTAACACCTTAGCAGTTGACAGAGCGGTGTTATCTTTCAAGGGGTAGGCCTCTATCCATCGGGAAAAGGCACACACCACCACCAAAACATACTTGAGGTTATTGCATCGATCCATGTGAATGTAGTCGATCTGTAACACTTCAAAAGGATATGACGGGGAGAAAAATGACCTGCCGGAGTTGGGGTACCCTTTCCTGTGTTATGCATTTAGAGAAACAATACAATGCTTAACCACATTCTCTGCCCATTTAGGAATTCCCTCATTCTGCCATACTGGAGCCAAGAGCTTACAAATGCCTTTCACACTGATGTGAGCTGGACCATGAGCCATAGTTACGACCGGCAATACAGAAGCGTCCGGTAGTAACTATCGCTGATGTTCTGACAATTCTGTCCAACAACCCGTCGAGTGTAACATTCCTGTACTTTCTTTCCATGTTCTTAATTCTGTCTCAGTGGCTTCTCCCTGAATCGTTTTCACACTTTCAATCGTGTCTTCACACATTCCAATTTCCCTAAGCCAATTTGCAGGACCTGCCACATACATTCGACTAGCTGTATCCCTAGCTGTAGTTCTTGCTACTTCGCCTGCAAACGCATTTCCACGACCCACATCATCTGTAACTTTCTTATTGAAGCAATTACAGCCACCATATTCTAACCGTCTATTCTCATTGATGGACGAGTGTGCGCAGCTATTGAAGCTGTGTGAACAGCCCCCCTTTGTGGCTTCAACAGCCACTGAATTCCCTTCAACGTGCACACCATCACGTTGATTACTCAGCGTGTTAATCGCGTGAGTTTTTGGTAGGTCGTTTTTCAACTCCACTACCTGTTCCCATACTTTTTGTGTTTAATTGTGCCACCTTGTTTCATTTTTAAACCCATTTTGTTCCCAATGGTGTAAATATTTATTATATCATTGCACACAGTAAAATGAATCACACACAGTGAGTGTGGAGAATTCTCGATCCGTGTCTAAAGGTGCAAGTATCAGGTGTTTTAAAGCTGTCAACCAAGCCGTGCTATTACCTAGAGGTAGTTTTTTGGTGCAAATTAGGACGGAACTTGCCATCCAGCATCTGATCTTTAACAAAGGCGGCAGGTGGGGCAGACCCATCAGTGTAAATTAAAATTCACTGATCTAGAGGCAAGATTTCATTTGGTAGATGGTGTTCTTTTTCATATTGCAGGAATGCCTGAGACAACAAGTGTTGATTTGTATTTTCTCCCGCATAATGTTATTCATTAATGCGGCACTATCTGAATGTTGGACAGCATGTGTCTTTGTGCAAGTGTTCAAGTGTCTGTAAATGAAAACTAGACTAAATGTATTATCAGGTTTTGATAAGTGATGCAAGGGATTGTTGATTTGTGGAGTGCATTTTCAAACAATCCCCTTGGATTCAAGTTGATCTAAGATCTAAGTGACCTGTGTTTTAGCTTCTTGCTTAATATGATATTGTCTTTGAGCATGTGGTGAAACTATTAACGTGATCACATGGTGGGTTGAGCCTTCATCCCATCCATCGTGACTTTTATACAATGCTGGAGCTTGGGCTACTGCCCACTCCTGTGCATATGTATATCTAAGGTGAACAGGGAACATGGTTGGAAAATTCAGGAAAAATATACGTTCTCCCTTTGGGCGCTCCTTGACAAATGCTGGCGGCTAATCCTATTCTGCTAACAGTATGTCAAAACCAGACTATAGGTTCTTCGCAAAGAGACATTTTAGTTTCCTGTATTCGTCCTCCTCCATGCGGAGTGTTATTTCATATAACTTGTGTGGGACGCTCACCCTTTTGTCTGGTGTTTCCACCGTGATGTAATCATTCAATTTTGCTGTCCAGAAATTCCTTCAGGTTCTGGTGAGCTATTGCTCTGTCTTAGTATTGTCTGAGCCCAATCCCCGTTCAGAAGTTGAGTCTTTAGGATTCTGTGCAAGTCTAACTTTGAGACCTGCAACTTTCTTCTTTTTATTTTTTTATTTTTAAAATTGAGGTGTGACTTGTCTTCTGTTTTAGAAGAGTCCTGAGCGTGCTTGTCCCTGGACTGCTTGCGCTCTTCTTTGTGTGCTGACTTTCCTTCTCTCCCTGTGTTGTTTATCGGGAGGAATGTGTATCAGTATCCTGATACCTGTCATGTTTCCAGTGCTTAATTTGTGCCGGGGCTTATGACTGTCTGCCACATGGTAGTGATGTCTGCCAATTTAGGTACGAGCACACTAACTTCTGTTCATTATTTAAATGTATATTTGCAATTAGTAGTATTTGCCTCCAAAGCCATTCTTATAGCTTTGGGGGCCTGTAATAGTATGAATTGTCACACTTTTAAGAGTGTGATGATTAGTAGTGTGTTGGTGTTGTCATTGGCAGTGCTGCCAGGGGCAATGGATGGTGCAAGCTCTAGTGTCCTCCTGTCAAGAGCCCCGGTACTATGTTTTTTTACAAATTAAGCACTGCAGGTTTCCTAATATTATCCCTATTCCAAAGGTTATACCTCTTTGCAGAGGGCTCCTGTTAAGGAGACCTACCTCGGGACTGAGACTCTTTTCTGAAAAATGTTTTTTTTAAATTATTTTCCCACTTTTTTTAGAAGAAGTAGGTGTCTGCTTAGAAGTGTCCTTCTCAGGACTGCCCATTAGCTGTGGTTCTTAAAAGCTTTTCCACCCAAACTGTCCCTTCCCAGTTCTGCACATGCAGTTTTAATTATTTTGGGAAGTTCTTGTGGTTGATCTATAAGACTGACCTCTCTTAGGTGTTGGCGGACCGCCACTGAAGCTGCTTCCCCTTTAATGTTAGCTAGTATTATTGTTGATACCTGGTCATAATTACCTCGTAATTTCATACATAAGCTCAGAGCTGGTTCAGCTCCATATTTGTTCTGTATCTGTCGTAAGACATCTGGAATTACTGCTAAGGAAGGAATACCATGAGTTCTGGTATATATGGCAGCAGAGACTGTACCCCAATTGGTGCAGTCCTCTAACTGTGGTGCTATCCCTATGGGCAAGCAGAGTGTTAGCATTATATGCTTTCAAATGGTGTGGTATTTAGAAATACTGCTTTTAACTGGGTGATTTTCTGAGCTACCCAGAAAGGAAACTGTTCACGTTTCGTGGGCAGTTTACCCATTACTGTGTGTAAGTTTTGTGGAGTGATTTTAGTAGCGGTGCTCTGTGTAGGAGCTGTATTATTTGTAGCTACAGTGGGCTGGACACCAAGTGTCCTCATGACGAGTTGTGTCATGGCTCTGTAAGAGTTTTATCAACTCTTTGTGTTGTAAGAGCAGTGCATCTTGTGGCATTTTATCAATGTCAGGATGTGGTGCGTAGCCGGTTAATGTCGGCCATGTAGCTCTTGGTCTACCTAGAGGACCGAGCCTTGTTTTATTTATTTGTTGTAGGGCGCCATTAAACCAGAAATTGTAGTCCTGGTTAGTGAGCGGAATCTTAATCTCCTCAAAAGGAGTGTAGACCGCTGGGACTTTTTCATGTATGAAAGAATGAAAAGTCTGAGTTGTTGCATTTACTGCTGGGAATGTAACCCAAGAATAGAAAACATCTGTTTGATAATCTTTGTGTGCCTCTATAATTATCACTGTACCTCCTCGGTCTGTTAAACCATGTCTGAGGGGTTTTTGTGTGAGTCTATGTCTGACTTTGGGTGCAAAATGTATTGCATTTGCTTCCTCTTCGTCGTTTGAGACCTGTGTCCCAATGACAGAAGCAGCTGCCTCAGCAGATATAGTGTTGTGAAAACAAAATGTCCTAAAAAAGGGTTTTCAGATAAGGTTTTAAAAGGGCACAATTGTTCGGGAACTTTTTCTTTCAAGCTTGATTAACCAACAGCCAATACATAGGAAGTTTGCCTACTCAGCTGTGGCGGAATTTTGTGCCAACCCACTCCAGACGTCTCTGGCGTTTTGTGAGTAGGGGTCTCTGAGAATAAGCATGACTGAAATACTCAGTTTCTACTGTTAAATAAGTGCCGCAATCACGGTTGGGTGCCATGTAGTGTAGTTCCTATTTCCCTTATAGGTTCTGCGCATTGGAATAACATGCACGATAGGCTTGGCATAGGACTGAGGTCTGTATGCTCCTATTATGTATATTAAACTTAATTACTGGGGCATGGCCTGCGACGTCAAGATGGCGGTCGCACTCTAAAAGTGCTCCTGGACCCCCTCTGTCATCCGCCCGGCATCCGCCGCTTCTTGCCTACCTCTGAGTCATCTGACAGCCGGCTGGGGACCACTGCATTGCCTGCTTCTTGCCGCTGCCCTTTGGAGCGGTCCCGGTGTTGCCTAGCTGCTCCTCCTGCTCTTTGCTCCCCGGGGCCAGGCGCATGCAAGATGGCGGCCCCCAGGTAGCGTGGGCCGCTACACAGACGGGCTCCAGCCCGGGACCCTGACAACACCCTGTGGCCCGGGCCTGCGAGGTCGGGCGCCCGGCTCCACTCCAGTGCCGTCGAGGTGCGGCGTAGCGGGAGGGCGCTGCCTGTGATCTCCGGTGCCGGAGCTGCGGCGGAAGGCTATCGGGGCGTGGGCCCTCCCGGGGGTGCCCGATCGGAGTGCCGTGCGGAGGAGGCGGCTGCTGGTTCGGCCCTGGGCCTGCGGCAGATGTTGTGCTGGTGGAAGCGACGACGGAACAGACCCAACCAACGCGATCAAGGTGAGGAGTACCGGGAGGGGGGGTTGTGTGGGCCGGCCCGCGCTATCGGCCTCAGGGACCCAGGCTTTTCTTGCCCTGCCGGGGAATCCTTGCACAGCGGCCTCCAGCCCGCGCGTGGTGCCCCGTCTTCCCTCCAGCGGTGGACAGTACTTTGCTACGGGGCCGGTTTGAGATGTTCTCCTACACCGGCCCTTCTTCCCTCTCTGACCCGGAGGGCTGCTGGGCCCCCCCACCGCATCTGTGAGGCCTAATACCCCAAAGGTGAAAGTAAACTGTTCCGGAGCCCTACTGACAGGAAGACGCTAGCGGCGGTGATCCTGACCTCTGTGGGGGGTGGCCCTTCCCCTGGAGGTGCCACGTCAGCCAGGGGCGCCCACGTGGAGGAGGAGGAGGCTGGAGCCTGTACCCTGTTCTGACCCTGCTAACTCAACATGCTGACTCACCCGGCGGATGGTCCTGCCCGGCGCTGTGTGGCGGCGGAGGCGGCCTGAGTCCCCTTCTTCATCGGGGTGGCTGTGATCGCCTGAACCCGTCCAGGTGGGATTGTGCCGCGAGGAGACCACCGGGGTGGACCGTAGGGAACTAAACCAACTGGAGCTGTGTGCCCGAGGGGGAGAGAGGTGGGCCCATCACCAAGCACGTGGCCGAGGCGCTCTGGCTCCCTTCGTGGACCTACCAGAGGCCTGCCACTAAGTGTTCCGGATCCTTGTCTTTGCCGCAGCGGACGACCCCAGCGCCGTGAGACTGACCATCGCTCCACGGGCGGCCCTCCCCACCCTGCTCTGACCTCTCCACCTATAAGGCTTGGGTATAAGTTGGACCGAGGCCCACGGAGGGATCCCTCCATCCTATCGGAGAACCTGGACTGCACCCATGGGCAAACCCTGCGCCCCCCCGGCCTCAGGCCCCACAACCCAAACGACAATGGAACAATTTACGAAACAAGATTGAGGGCCTGCCGGCGGGGCGGTGGCTGTTCCTGGCGCAGCCGGAGGAGACCTGGCAACCATCCTCCAAGCGATATCCGCATCCCAGACGTCGTTAGAAGGCAAGATTGGGGAGGTGCGGATAGACGTGGCCCTCATCTGCCAGTACCTCCGTAAGGCCACGAGCGCATCACGGAGGCGGAATCCCAGATCTCCACGGTAGAGGACGACGTCGCTACCCTCAAGTCTCAGATGGCCCGTCTCCAGTCACAGACTGTGGAGCTCCACCGTAGGGCAGAAGACGCTGAAAACAGAGCGCGCCGGAACAATCTACGCCTCCTGGGGTTTCCTGTAGGGGCGGAGAAGGAGAATACCGCCATCTTTATGGAGACCTGGATTTGTTCCTGGATGCCCAGGGAGAAGCTCTCCCCCTGGTTCGCAGTGGAGCGGGCGCACCGCTCCCTCACTCCTAAACCACCACCTGGAGCGCCGGCCCGCCCTATCATCCTTCGCGTTCTCAACTTCGCGACAGGGACGCCATCCTGGGGGCGGCCAGGGAGTTGGGGCCGCTGCATCACCAAGACTCTAAGATACTAGTGTTCCCGGACTACGCCAAAGAGGTCCAGTCTCAACGTCGCTCTTACGAAGAAGTTAAACAGAAACTCAGGGCGCTGGGTCTAAGGTATGGACTCCTGTTTCCGCCCGACTAAAAGTGATTTTCCAAAACAAGACGCTCTTTTTCGACTCCCCTCAAATGGCGTGGACCTGGCTAACGGAGGAGCGGCCCCTCCAGCAACTGGGGACCCGCTCCCCCTCCCAGAGAGCCCCGGAGCGGATGAACCACGCGGCGCTGAAGCCCAGGCGCCGCCGAACTGGATCCTGGAGGAGGGCCGGCCGCCGGGGTGGTGGCTCCCGCTCGCCCAAGGGACGGGCTCAAAGTCCCTCGCTCCAGTCCCAGGAGCGGTGCCCTGCTCCTCCGCCACTGGCCTCCTCTCTGATTGACCTGAGCAGCGCCCCCGGACCCAATGAGACTCTGCGACACGCCATATCGGACTCTGACTTGTCTGGGAGTCTGGATATCCAAGGCTCAGACGACGACGCTGCGCTATGACGGCCACCATCTTCAGTGCCTGTAGCTTGCCCCAAAGTGCTTCGCGACCGACCATGTCTCTGGGTGGACGCTCGAGCTCGCATGGAGCTCTCTAACCGGATACGTTGGGGACTTCTCAGTGTTACACTCCTGAGTTCATGTACCCTGGCTCGCAGATGCCTATTTGATAACATTCCCTTTACTTGGCAATTAGCATGTCATCCTGACACATGGAGGTGACTCTGCCATGTCCCAATCTTTTGGTTGCTAACCGTTTTAGTTTTGCTGGTTGCCTCCCTGCGAGGTTGTAGCTAGTTAAGGGCGACAGATGCTTCTTGTTTCAAAGTATAGGGTGGGGGGAGTTAGGGGGAATGGGTGGGGAGGGGGACCGTTGTCCCTCAAGAGTTTGTTGTTTTTGGCCGCCTACGGGCCGCCGTTGTTGCTCCTCATTGGTAAGCGCATCCTTTAGTCTTTCCTGGCACACGCATGCACTCCTGTCTCCACAGGACACACTCCGGTGCCCCGGGTTGGGCCGAGACCCACCCCCTGCCCAAGAGAGGAGTTTGTCCCTAAAGGTTTGGTTGTTGTTGGCCGCCTCTGGGCTGTCTCGTTCTGCTTATGTGTGTAGTCACGTGTCCCAATGTCCTCAACATTCGTCACATATGCCCCTACCTGGGCCCCAGAACCCCAGACACCATTGGATCTCTCCCCCAGCTGAGGGGAGACCCCTGAATCCCACCTACTTCATGCCAGATCCTGCCCCTCCACATGCCCTATATCTCTGACACACCACTCCGCATCCTCTCCTGGAATGTGAATGCCTCCTTGACCGTATCAAACGAACGGCTATGCTGTGCGCAGCCCGCCGCCACATGCCTGATGCCCTGCTCCTCCAGGCGACCCACCTCCTGGGTTCCCAATGTCAATTCCTAGCACGTTATGGGTTCGACCAAGTCTGGCACTCCGGCTTCGCCAGGGGCTCCAGGGGGGTGGCCGTTCTTCTGAGACGAGGGCTTCCCTTTACCATAACCCATGCCGTCACCAATACTCAAGGTACATATGTGGCTGTATCGGGCTTAGTTGAGGGCAACCCCCTGAACCGCCTTTCCGTCTATGTGCCTCCGGCACTCCTGTCCTCCACCCTTCAGCACCTCACACGAGTGGTCTCTTCCCTCCCCCAGGGCCTCACAGTTGTCGGGGGTGACTTTAATGCGGTCCTCGAGCCCTCCAGGGATGTGTCGGGCCCTCCCTCGGCGCAACAACGCGCCTCTACGAAATGTCTTGTGGGCTGGGCCTTGGCGCTGGAACTTTGTGATGTCTGGAGGGTGTGGAACCCCCAGAGAGAACAATATACCCATACGTCCGCTGCCCATCATAAAAACTCGCGGATAGATTTGATTCTGATGCCCGCTACTGACTGCCAGCTGGTGTCCGGAGTGGAGATTCTCGCTCGAGGGATCTCTGATCTCTCCCCTGTTGCCATCCACATTGGGTCCCCGTCCACTGGCCCTCGGACCGCTTGGCGCCTCAATGCGTGGTACCTGCAGGACCCCGACCTAGTAGACTCCCTTGGCCAGGAACTCCGACACTACTTCTTCGCCAATGTTGGGTCGGTCCCTTCACAGGGTACGCTCTGGGAGGTGGGTAAGGCGGTTCTTCGAGGAGTCGCCAGGGGACTCGTACATGCTAAGCGTGCGGCCCATTCAGCCCAGCTGGCTCAGCTGGAGTCCAAGGCCGTCCGCTTAGAGCGGGCTCAGCTGGAGGCTGACGCCGTGGACTCCTCCAGACAGCTGGCTCTGATCCGAGACGAGATTCGGCGACTCTCTCTAGAGGCGGGCCAAATGCTCTGGCGATCCTCGGTTGCCCGCATCTACGGCTGGGGCGACAAAAACGGGAAACTGCTCCACAATTTGATCTCCTATCCCAGAGCCCACCGTATTATCCCTGAGATCCGTACGGTTGATGGGACTTGCCAGGTGGCCTCTCAGGCCATTGCGCAAACCTTCGCTCACTACTTTGAAGCCCTCTATGCCGCACGCCCCCCCGGCGCCTCCCTCACGGACCTGATGACAGAATCCGGAATGTCTTTGCCCTGCCTCCCTAAGGAGACGGCGGACACCCTCGATGGTCCGCTCACCCCGGAGGAAATCCACGGGGCCATCACCCTGTTACACTCCGGCAAAACGCCTGGGCCGGATGGCTTCCCCCAAGAATACTACTCAACGTTCCGTGAGGATCTGGTGCCCCATCTGACGGAGCTCTTCCGACAGGTGGTGGAGGACGGGTCCTTCCCATTCGAGTCGGACCTGGCGACTATCATGGTCATCCCAAAGACATACCCACCCTCCCTAGACTGCTCCGACTTTAGGCCCATTTCCTGATTAATACTGAAATTAAGATATTCGCCATCGCCCAGAGACTCCGCCCTCTCCTGACAGACCTGTTCCACCCTGATCAATGCGGTACCCGACACTGCATCCGTGGTCTCCACCTTGCCTTGGCTCATCGCCATCGGCTCCCCCCCTACCAGGCCCTTCTCCTTCTCGATTTCGAGAAGGCCTTCCACACGGTGGACTGGGGGTACCTGGGAGACGTTTTGGAGAAGTTGGGCTTTGGCCTTCCCTTCCGCTGCCTGATCCGGGTCCTCTATAACAGCCCTAGAGCCCGGGTGCTCATTAACGGCAGACTCTCTGACCCGTTCCCAATCCGAAGGGGCACCCGCCAGGGCTGTCCTCTCTCCCCACTCCTATTCGCGTTAGTGATGGAGCCCCTGGCGGCGCTCATACGACAAGACCCCTTGATTCGAGGATGGTAATGGGATCAGAGCCATGTGGACAAAATCGCTTTATATGCGGATGACGTGCTGCTCTATTTGGTGGACCCGGAACGCTCTAGCCCCAGGTCCCTGAGAGCCCTTTGAGCCTTTGAGCGAGTCTCTGGTATCCGCCTCAACCCGACAAAGTCCACGTTGGTCCCCCTCCACTCCTCGCGGGCCTGCTTTGATTGGCAGGCGGTGATCTCCCTCCGGAAGCTTTCATTTAAGTACCTGGGTGTGTGGGTGACCATCCTGCCTGAACTGGAGTGGGCATCAACATTGCCCCCCTTGTCGCCCGGATGAAAACTGACCTTCGAAATTGGCAATTCCTTCCCCTCAACCCGCTGGGACAAAGCGCCCTTTTTAAAATGATGATCCTCCCCCGCTTCCTCTACATTCTGCAAAACACCTCGATCTCCCTCACAAGCAGTTGGTTCCGAGAATTGGATAGCGTGCTGATCCGATTCTTATGGGGCAGGGGACGCTCACGCCTGTCCCTCTCCCACTCCCGAATTCCCCCCTTCGATGGTGGTACGGGGGTCACCAATCTCCACACCTACTATCAGGCCACCAAACTCATTGTGATCCATGACTGGTTTGCGGGTGGGTGACCTGACCCCGCCTACCGGGTGGAACTCACTGTTCTTGAGTTCACACAACTGCAAGGCCTCCTTTATGGCTCCCCGGTGCCCCGGGACATGCCCTCCATCACCAGGTCAGTACTTATGGCTTGGCGTGTCGCACTCCGCTCAGTGCGCTGGGACCTGAAACTGACACGGCAAACGCCCCTTTGGTGTGGCACCTGGTTGGGCAAGACCGCTGCCCTGGAGGGGTTCTGTCATTGGGATCTGGTGGGAATAACCCTTCTAGGGGATGTGTGGGTGGGGGACCACATACGCTTCTTCTCTGACCTACAGCAGCGACACTCACTCCTACACTCCCAGTTTTACAAATACCTACAACTCCGCCATGCCCTCCACACTCACCTCCCCATACCCACTTCCCTTCCTGAGTTTAGTCCCCTGGAGGCCCAAGTCATGATGGGAGATCTGGGGAGGGGAGGGGTTTCCCGAATATACCGTGCCCTGATTAATAATTCCCCCACTTCCTTGGATGGCCTCAGGGAGCGATGGGAGGGTTGGGGGGCCCCTTGGATGATGCTGATTGGCGTGACGCCCTTATGGCGCCCAGAACCCTAACCACGTCCTTGAAATTACGCCTGGTCCAGCTCTACTTTCTCCACGCAGCCTATTTGACGCCGGCCCGTCTTTTTAGAGCAGGGGTGCGCTCTTCCCCGGCCTGTGCCCGATGCGCTGGCACCCCGGCCGACTTCTTCCATATGGTGTAGTTCTGCCCGGCCTTGAATTCCTTCTGGAGAGGGGTGGAGGGAGAGTTGACAGGTGCGTTGGGTTGGGTGGTCCCTCGTGACCCGAGACATCTGCTTTTAGGAGTGTTTTATGGTCTAGACGGCTCCCGAGCCGATAAGCGTCTCTTGTGAACGGCGCTAGCAGTAGCGAAACGGGACATTGCAGCCAAATGGTCTCAGGCGGAAGCACCAACCTTGGGGAAATGGAGGAGGGGGTAGATTGGTGTGGGACACAAGAAGAATCCGTTTTGAGGCTCGGGCTGTCCAGAGCTCTTTCATAAAGTGTGGGGAAAATGATTTGGTCTGCTACCACCATGATGACCTTGTTACATTACTGTGTTCGGTGGGTACAGATGACTTATTCTATCTATGCTGCTATGGTTTGTGGAGTCAGGGGAGGGGGACAGGGGTATTTTAGAGGGCAATGTTACTTGTTACGAATGAATTTCTTTGTGTTTAAAACCTTAATAAAAATTGATTATCAAAAAAAAAAACTTAATTACTGTGTACCAGCTAGCTCAGAGGCCACTAGAAACTTCTTGAAGACAAGAAGGGAATAGCTTCTGGCAACCACATAACATAAAACCCTGATCCCCCAGGATCGTGGAAACAAGATACTACTTTTCATTCACTCACTCATCTCAGAGAAGTACTTAGAAGAAATAGTCGGGTGTGTTTACAATAAACTTTATTTCACTGTTTTTATTCTACTGGTTATATGTGCTGCGACAACTGTTGGACAGTAGCAGAGAATTATGGCCAGCAGTGCAGTTAAATAAAAAGGCATTGTTCTACCATTTTGCAATAGTAATGAACACATACATGAAATACAGAATGCATTAAGATAAAGCCTATACCCCTATGATGCCTAACTAGATGTACCTAAGTGTACCTAGCAGGTGTGTAGGTCTTTAGAGAGCCAAGAATCCCCCTAGGATTTAGTCTAACCCCATTACCTTAGTGGGGCTTCATCCTGATCTTGAGCTGGACACCCACAGATGGGTGATGGACCTCTGCCAGCTGGAGCTGTGGCATGACGCAGGTTGCAGCGCCTCCGGCATGGAAGTCTCGGTCTCCTCTGCTTTGCTTGGGCAAAGGGAGGTATACTTATACTGGATAGGTGCCTTGGATTGACTCAAAGTTGGTCAGAGGAAGATGAGTTCTTGGAGAAATGGTCTGTTTCCAAGAATTTGTGTTCTTGGAGAAAGGGCCTGTTTCCAAGAATTTGCTGTGAGATAGGTTAGTCACTGTTGGACATGGAGATTACATATTTAGGATGGACCGTCTTCTGTGTCCAGAGCACACTGATCAGATAAGGGACAGCCTCTCTGTTGCTCGTTATTGTGAAGGGAGGGCTAATCTAGGTCAAAGGGCCTGCCTGTATGAAAGGGCCTGCCTGTCTCTGTGACACGAAGTATTTGTGCCTCTGAGACAGAGTACCTATGTTAGGGCCTCAATTTCGTTTATAACAGGCCTGTTGTGATCTATTTACCTTTATTGAATTATATTTTTCATGTCAATAAGATCCAAACAGATAGATGAACCACTGGTACTTCCAAATGGTCTGCTAAAACGGTAAGTGTATTGTTCTGTGAACAAACAAATGGTGCATATCCATTACCAGATACTCGTCGAGAAGAGTGAAGCAGCAACTGCTGCTACAGATGCAACATTAAAATTTAAGCAGTTTTTCATGTTTACCACGGTGCACTTGTTTGTTGGTTTTTAATACTAAACGATGGGAGGAAGGAGCTCGTATTTCCTGTGTGTTGGGGCTATACATGAATAAGTGCTAATGTCTTTAACATGAAGTTGAACGTTTACTTCTATAAATCAGGTCAAATGTGTAAGTACCTGAAATATGCCAATAGCTTTCCTCAAGGTGCTTGCTTCCCAATTGTAAGGTAAAGGTGGACGGTGGAACGATGAAAAAACCTGCACATCAGACCAGTGAAATATGTTAAAAGAAACGGCCAGTATGGGATATATAGCTAACTTAGACAGGCAAGTCTGGATGACAACTTACCCGAGGAGAAAAGGTTCTAAACTGCCCGTATATTCAAATTAGGATTTCCAAGTCCTGGCATGTCCCGCAGTCGTTAAGAAACGGCAACCTGGGAGGAGCTTGGCGGGCATCCGAGATGGCCGCGTGAGCACAGCGCTCCCCGGACCCCCGCCGCTCCCGGCATAATATCCTGTATGAATCCTGATTTTTCGCGAGGATTTATATAGAGGACGTTGGGCTGATCTACCTGGACCTTTCAGAAATTGATTTGGACACCGGGTGCCTGAGTTATGGTGAATTGAACTTTTGGGCTCCGCCCTTGAGGTGCGCCCAGGACTGGGTGAGGTTCGGTGGCCGTCTTGGAGTTGAACAACAACGGCAGGGGGATTTGACTGGTGGGTCCCCTTCTTAAGTTTCGGTTTCGATTCTGCCTCAGACTGGGACATTGGTGAGAGGGTCAGGCCAGAACTGGTGCCAGGACACACGTCGGCTGTCGGGCCTTTGGCTGGACTATTTTCCTCGTTGGCTGCCTCTATCCTAGTGATACCCCTCTGGCGGTCCTTTGGTCCCGGGGTCTCCATTTCTGGTGCCCGGTCCGTTGACCCTGCTGAATCTTCTTGTGACGCATCTTCAAAATGGCGGGCAGAGGGGACCTGGAGACGTGCAAGACGAAGACACCTCTGCGCGGGGGTCCGGTCCAATCTAATGTTATGGATCGTTATACCCACTCTAAGGGGTCCCCCGGAGCTGTCCTGCCCGGTCCCAGTGCGTCTGACCACGTAGTGGATGCGTCGACGGAGCCCTCCTTGCAGGACATCATGGGCGCCATTTCTGGCATGAGGGAGTCAATAGGCCAACAGTACGAAACCTTGGCCCACAAACTTGACACTGTGGCAATCGAGGTGAATCTGATTCGTGCCGATCTCTCCAAAACGAACGAAAAGGTGAAGTCATTGGATATCAAATCATCCAGCCTCACGACGGACGTCTCTGAGATACAGACGGAGATTGGCAATCTCCGTAGGGTGAACGATTTCATGACCCGGCGCTTGGAGGACTTTGAGAACAGGGCACGTCGCTGTAATGTTCGAGTGGTTGGTGTGCCGGAGAACCCAGAACCCCACTCGGTTGATCTCCTGGTTGAAGACCTGATCCGGAACCACCTATCTCCATCTGGCCTCAGTAAATTTTTCACAGTGGAGCGTGCACATCGTGTTCCGGGGGGCCAGGGTAAGCCAGGCGCCCCGCCGAGACCTATTGTTGCGAAGCTTTTCCACTATAGAGATCGGGACGCTATCCTGCAGGCTTCGCGGGTGAAGGGCCCGGTGGCCTTTGAGAATGCCACGGTGAATTTTTATCCGGACTTTTCCCAACAGGTCCAGAAGCAGCGGATGGGATTTCGTGGTGCCAAGAAGCGTCTTAGGGACATGGGGATGCGTTACTCTATGCTCTTTCCGACCAGGCTGCGGGTTGAGTATAATGACCGAACTTTCTTCTTTGATCGGCCGGATGCTGTGAATGACTGGCTGGACTCCCTGCCTAGCCGACCTCCTGAGACTGAGTCCGATGCCCACCCGGGCGGTGCTGAAGGTGGTGTAGAGAGCTGAACATTTCGTCTATACCTGGTGCCTTGTTTTGAATAACTTTTCCAGGGGTGTATGCCTATGTTCCTCTACTGCTTATGTGTTTGATGTATGTTCTTTTTCTCGTCATGGGTCTTGATCGGGGGGCGGGTGGGACGGAGCCTTTCCTCCTCCGGGGTCTTTGTGTAGAATAGGGGTTCTTGGGCGACAGGCACACTGCAGGTTGGGGTGGCTTTTTAGCTTTTTGCAGGGGTGCAGGGTGGGGGGTGTTTTCTTGTTATTTGGGGGGAGGGTGGTCGGGAAGTTTGTTGTTTGTGTGTTCTGTTTTCAAGGCGACTTTATCCTGTATTTGAAAATGTTTCTGGTGTCATGCTCATTGGTGGGGGGTTTTGGCTTTGTCGGGTGGGATGGGGGGTAGCGGGTTGAGATTTGTTTCGTGGAACGTTAACGGTCTGGGAGATCGTATCAAACGGAGTGTGGTGTTGAAATGTATACGACGTTTGTCTCCTGATATTGTTTTCCTGCAGGAGACTCATTTGGTAGGCAATGTTTGTCATGCAATGAATAGGTGGGGCTATCGCCTCGTGGCACATTCGGGGTTTACCTCGGGTTCTAGGGGTGTGGGTATCCTTGTTCGGGCTTCCCTCCCCCTAGCTATTGATGATGTGATTCAGGATGACCGGGGGCGGTATGCTGTCCTTGTGGGTCGCTATGAGGGTCGTGCCCTCTCCTTATTCACTGTTTATGTGCCCCCCGGCTTACAGACTTCTACCTTTTCAGATTTGGGCCGTGTCTTGTTGGACCTCCCTGATAGTACTCTCTTTCTGGCTGGTGATTTTAATTCGGTGTTCTCTGGTCTCCACGATCGCCACCCCCCTAGAGATACTCCTGCGGCCCACCAGTGGTTGGGTGGATTTTTGGATACCTTTGGCTTGGTGGATTGCTGGAGGCTTTTGCACCCCACTCAGCTTCAGTACACCTTTCATTCTGGGGCTCATGGGAGTCTGTCTAGGCTGGATTATTTCCTGATGCCTGCGGCTCAGTCGCCAGCGGTGCGTGAGATTGTACACCTACCCAGGGGTATTTCTGACCACTCTCCGCTCTGGCTTCGTTTTGAGGTTGGAGTGGAGGCAGTGGGCCGGGTGGCTCCCATCAATCCGTGGTACCTTACCTCCCCCGAGACCCGCAGCCTTTTGCTTAAATCTTTGGACGCGTATTTTCTGGATAACAAGGGGTCTGTTTCCTCAGCTGTGTCCCTATGGGAGGCCTTTAAGACGGTGATTCGTGGGCAGGCCCTCTCCCTTATTGTTGAAGCTAAGAGGGCGAGGAATAGAGAGGTGGTGGATCTTGAGGGAGAGATTTCTGCATTGGAGGATGCTTTGGAATCTGGTGTCACGTCTGCGAAACTCCATGCCCTGGGTCTGAAACAATTTGCCTATAAGTCCATGGTCACAGATGCTGCTAAAGTGATGTTTCGGGAGCAACAGGGACGTTTGTATGATGTGGGTGACAAAGCGGGTAAATTGCTGGCATGGCTGGATAAGAAGGAGAGGGCTAATCGTGTGGTACCCATGGTTCAGTCCTTGAGTGGTGAGAGTGTGACGGACCCGATTGGAATAGTTGACCGTTTTGCTGAGTACTTCCGTGTGGTGTATACCCCTGTGTCTGTGAGAGATGTGGCTGACTCTCGCCTTCTATTGCGTGATATAGCTCTGCCCAGTGTTTCCGATTTGGATCGTGTGGCGTTGGACTCCCCCTTTACTGTTGATGAGATAGCTACTGCCATCCGTTCACTCCGTTCGGGCAAAGCATTGGGCCCGAACGGGTTGCCAATTGAACTGTACAAATTGCGTCCCGACAGGGTGGCTCCGTATCTTCGCGCCATGTTTCTAGAGTCCCGGGAACGGGGTATTCTCCCTTATGATCAGCGACTGGCCACGATAGTTGTCATCCCCAAGGATGGTAAACCGCGAGATCTGTGTTCCTCCTACAGGCCCATATCCCTGCTAAATGTTGAACCCAAGGTATTGGCGAAACTCCTGGCGTCCCGCCTCCTGACGGTCATTAGTGGCTTGGTCCATCCAGATCAATCCGGATTTATCCCGCATCGCAACACGGCTCTGAACCTACGTCGTCTTCACGGCGCGATTGCGAGGGCGGGGCTTCTGACGGAGCCGGCCATTTTGGCATCGTTGGATGCCTCAATGGCTTTTGACACGGTGGAATGGCCTTATCTTTGGGCGGCTCTTGAGAAATTTGGTTTCGGGCCTGAGTTTATTGGTTGGATCAAGTTATTATATGCGGAACCTCTGGCACAAGTAGTGGTCAATGGTAGGGTTTCGGCTCCTTTCACCCTTGGTAGAGGTACCCGTCAGGGATGCCCCTTGTCTCCGTTGCTTTTTGCACTCGCCCTGGAACCATTGGCTGCTTGGCTTCGGTGGGAACCTTCGCTCAAGGGGATTCGCTGGTCTCCGGACTTTGAGGACCGCGTTTCACTTTACGCGGACGACATTCTTTTATATCTCACCTCCCCGCACAAATCTCTGTCTGTTTTATTTGACGTTCTTGCTTCCTTTGGTGCCAACTCAGGCCTCGTTATTAACTGGGCCAAGTCCTGCGTGTATGTTCTTTCGGGTGTTTTGCCCCCGTTGCCGAGCAGACTTCCTATCCAGGTGGTCCAGTCTGGTTTCAAATATTTAGGGATCTTTATTACGTTGGACTCCTCGCTCCGCTTTGAGCGTAATCTCCTCCCCCCGTTGCTTAGATTGCGACTGGATGTGGCCCGTTGGCGTAAGCTTCCTTTGTCTCCTCTGGGCAGGGCGGCCCTGTTTAAAATGATGTCCTTGCCGCGGTTCCTTTACGCGCTCCAGAACTCCTATGACGCAATCCCCAAGACCTATTTCCGAGAGATCGAGAGTCTTCAAAGGCAATTGATTTGGGACGGGCGTCCACGTATTGCCCTCGCGAAACTCACCATCCCTTGGTACGACGGGGGCATGGCGCTCCCCGATATCAAGCGATATTACTGGGCTTCCCAGTTGTCTGCTGTTAATCACGTGATGTTTTCACCGGGTCGGAATCCTGCGTTCGAGATGGATAGACTTCAACTGCCGGGTGGGGACTTTAATAGAGCGCTTTATTCTCGATCAGCCGGGCGCCATCTTGTGGGCCCATCCAGGATTGCAGTAACTGTATGGCGAGCCGCGAATGTGAGTTTGGGATGGGAGGATCGACTGACGCTGGCGACGCCGCTTTATGCCTCGGAACGTTTGGGCTGTCTCTGGTCTACCAAGGGTTTCGACCGCTGGGATATGATTGGGATTTGTAAGGTGGGTGATGTATGCTCGAAAGGTAGTGTGAAGTCGTTCCAGGCCCTCCAGGCGGAATATGGTTTGAATGGTAGGGAATTTTTTCGTTATCTGCAGGTCCGGCACGCCCTCGCCTCAGTTTTGACTCCTGATGAGGCCCTGCCCGAGTCTTCCCCCCTCGAAGATCGTGTCCTTGATGGGCTTCTGCCTGATAGCACTATTTCCCTGATCTATAAGAAGCTGATCAATAATCGGGCGGACTTATTGGCCCGACTTCGGGAGGCTTGGGTCAGCGATGGGTTGGAACTGGACGACGAAGATTGTCAATCGGCACTCTCTTCTCCCAAGGAGGTAGCCATTCCTGCCCGTCTCCGTTTGGTTCAACTTAAGATCCTTCATCGAGTGTATGTCACTGGTCCGCGTCTGGTGACGATGGGCTTTTCTTTGGATGGGTTATGTAAGCGTGGTTGTGGGTCGAGTGCTACCTTTTTACACATTCTTTGGGAGTGCCCGGTTGTGGCGGCTTACTGGACTGCTGTGCTTGCGGTGATGACTGACGTGACTGGTGTGGCCCTGCGGCCGGAGCCTCGACGATGTCTGTTGAATGTGTGGGAGCCCACTGACTACTCTGTGGCCCAGACCAGATGGGCTACCTTGGGTTACATGATTGCGAAACGGGATGTTGCGCAACTCTGGGGTGCCTCCAGGCCCCCTGAGGTCTCGAAATGGGAGGATAACATGGACTGGTCCATGTTTCGTGAGAAGACTGTTTATGTGGCCAGGGGCAGACCCAGGGCGTGGACGAAGATTTGGGGCCAGTGGAATGAATATCGTGGGGATATCTGTACCCCTCCCCTTGTAGGCACTGCTGAGGTTATCTTATCTCCCTAGGCGAGCGTTCCCGGAACCCTTTCATGCTGTTTTTTGCATTTTCGATTCTCCCCGCTGCTCCCCTTCCCCCCCGACCTTGTTGGAGCCTCAGGGCTCTGGGTATGTTCTCCTGTTCGTGGACCATCCCCTCCGTTCTTTGGGCTGACCTTAATTACCATGCATTCGCCTTTTTAGTGTTTGTTTTGCTTTTTGTATAAAATAAAAATTCAAAATGCTCTGTGACATGTGGGGAGTAATGCTTTGTGCTGGATTTGTACCTGACCACGGGTGTACATTTCTAATTCATGCCTTGTGCCTTATTATTAGCGGCCAGCCCGTGAGGTTGTAGGCCCATTCTTGTATTTTTCTATGCTTGCTCAAATAAAGGTTTTTGAAAAAAAAAAAAAAAAACGGCAACCTGAGGAGATAAGTTGGAATAATCTACTTATTAATGGACGGTCCAGATTTTCTATGGAAACGGGAGAACTCAAGGACGGCTAACGTTTGCTCTAACAAACCGCTTACCTTAAACATCTTGACTGATATCGTTCTCGGTGGGGTCTGTGATCGAATACAAGAATGCGACACGTGCGGCGGCAGCACCTCCGAAGTGTTTGCAAAGCGTACGTGAATCTTTAAATATATAGCCAGTTCCTCAAGAAACCTGCGCGAATGTAACCGGAAGTGATACATCTACGACCCGGAGCCTGAAAAATGGCATATCTTAGGCGATGCTGATCGAGAGTGGCGGCCATCTTATAATGGACATAGTTCCTTACTTTTTAGATTTAGAATAGAATTTGAAATATAGTTATGTGAAAAATGAAAATGTATTTTGCACATCGAATATGAAAAAACGGTCCTAGGAAAATTAAACGACGCAACCTCAAATTTAAAATCTATCACATCTAAGATCGATTCTAAGATACTAGCAGATCACTATATATATTTACAAATATCGTGATTCATTGAATTCAGCTAAAATGAAATTTGAAACAAAGCCTTGTTTCAAGTCCATCCAGTTATATAATTGCTGAGTAAGTGCACAGACTAGAAATGGGCAACAAAGCCTTGTTAGGCCACCTGTAATCTCCTATTCAACCATAATTGTATTTCAAGACTTGATCCCATGGTATTTCATTATTCATCCAGTTCAGATAAGTATTTAGGACAAAAATCCAATATACTTCTCTACATTTGCGTACACTAGTAGTATCAGTATCACAATACTTTATTCGGTTTTACAAAAAAGAAAACCATAAAAGCAATGAAAGAAAATATACAATGATCTTAAACACGAGTTAAAATGATGCATACAGGTATTAAAACAATCATGTTAAAAACTTTCATCTCTGTAATATGTGCAACTCTACAGGGGGATTTAACTAATACAGTAACCACAATACGGGGTACCCTTAGATCAGGAAGCCTTTTCTCAGTCTCAATGCAGCTTTTAGAAAACCGACCACAAATAAAGTGCTTTCTGGCATCCGCATTTGCAAAAAGCAAAGGGCCGGGCGAACCTGGGTAAAATTAATCTTTTTTAACAAAGGTTTTAAAAAGAACCTCCAGGGGTCATCATAGTAGTGACAGAAAAACATAAAATGCGTCAAATCCTGGGGAGATGAAGCATCGCAGCTACAGGGAGACAGCACCTGACCTCTATGGCTTACCCTGGAACGGCTAATAGAAGGTGGTAATAATTAAACCTAAACCTGATTAACAAAAAACGCTCATGTGGTGTGACAGGCCATGTAAGGTATGGTTCCAGCGAGGGAACGGTTTTAAGTAACATAAAATTACGTATGCTGGATTTTGCCAATTCTACCCCATCTCTATTAAATTTTTACCATAGGGAAAATGTCTTTTTAACATAAGCCACGTCCCCAACGGTGATCGTGTCAGGACTTAGAAAAAGGTCTGGACGCCCCAGCTCGTTAAAGCAGGTTTTAAAATATTTTAGCCAGGGGATATTAAGCATATTATCCAATGTCAGGGCCTCTTTAAGTAGATGGTGATTGAGAGTAAGATCTTTGTTTAGCCAGCACTTAAGCCAAAAGAGCAAAGTACGCATAGCTAAAGCGTCACCAATAAATGGGACCCCCGTTTCTTCATGGATGATACACTAGTACTCATGTTGCTTGAAGTGATGCAAATTTTCTCTAAGATTAGCCAACGTATGTCTTCAGCCGTGTGTTTTGCCTCCATATAATGTTTTACCAGAGGGGTTTTTGTCTTGCGTGTGCGGATGGCTGATCAATTTTCAGATAGTCTTGTTGACATCATCCGTGGAGTCTCTCCCACATACCCTTTGTTACTAGGGCATTGTTAGGTCCTGGAATCCTCTGGGATGTACAATGCTCAATGGAGTCCACCTCCTGATAATCCTACGGTCTGAGCGAATACACAGACTCAATAGAGTGATCAGGTGAGGGAAGGAAAGGAAGCGGTCAGCAGGGAGGGAGACCTGAAATGAGAAGCACACAAATATAAATATCACCTCTTATATCTTTAGAGAACAAACAAAGACACATAGGAATACTACTGCTATAACCCCTCTTTCCTATATACCTGTAAAGAAAAATAACTGTGTCCTGTTCTGAGGAAGTATATTCTGGATTAAGCCACTGTCTCTAAAGGATCTATAGGTAAAAGAATAATTATTATTCACGAGTGGACGTCTTTCCTATGACATGCAGTGTACTGAATTGTGCATTATATACCTAGAGTCTCTTAGTGGCAAGCAACAGGGGGAAGAGGAGCCGACCTTGATGAAGCTCAACACGCCCCTGTTATGAAAATAAGAAGTAGAAAGAGAATAGACACTCTCTGTGGCTTAATGTTTTCTCAAGTAAGGATACACATCAAAGTATAATAGAACCATCTGGGTAACAAGTCTTTTTCTTAATGTATTAATCCTCATACATTTCCAAGAACCAAAGAACAAGAGGATGATGCGAAAAGTTACTTCAGGAGCTTAAGAGAAGAACCTACGCGCAGACCCGCCGTAGTCTTTCTTCTATGTAGCTTTAGCGATACTCCATATAGCCTACAAACAAAGAAATTAGTTTATAACCCCGCAAGAGCGTGTGCTCGTCCAACGGGGTTACAATTGCCAGAAGAACACCACAGTTCAATAGAAACCAATAACAGGTACAAAGATTCCCCCGGTGATGATCAGCTCACCAGAGGCGCCGATAACAACCCCGCATGAGTCGGTCCATGACTCGTCCAACGGGGCCGTTTGCAAATGCAATCCGCTCCAGGAAGTAAGCGGAAACAACAACTACAGGGATTCCAGAAAAAAACAAAGATTTGGTGCTACGGCACCCCTACCAGTATCCTGCTCGAAGATCAGGGCCGGGATCGCGAATTAGCGGCACCCGTCTCAGGAGCCAGGAAGTGTTATGCGGGCAGCGACGGGCGTGATTACGTCAGAAACGTTGTGCGCACCGCCGCATCATGGGAGCTGTAGTTCACTGCCGCAGTGTGGCTTGTCTCTTCAGTGTTCTCGTGGCAATCCCCATATGATTCGCGACAGGCATATCAGTAAATAGACCACATTGGTTGTTCTACAGTTGGTTAAGATATTCATATTTAACTTAACCCCATTGAAGATGAATTGTCTTGCTTCAATGGCAAATTCACATGCCACACAAGAAAGACACCTATAATTTCCTGTAGGTGGATGAAGGCCCGTGATGCAGGATTGTACCAAATTTGGCATTTTTTTCGGCATGCGTGAGCGTACTATAAGATCCTTCAGGTTCTTATTTTTTCTGTAGGCATGTACCGGTTTCGGTAGAGCAGTATTTTTAGGTCTTGTTGCATTTAGAATATGCCAATTCGTATTAATTATGTGACTAATTTTTGCATTCATAGTTGAATGTCTAGTCACAAAAACTAATCTGGAATTGTTTTCTCTCGTGTTTAATTGACTCACTGAAAGGTGCAATTTCCTGATAAACAAATTTCATCTCATACAAGGCCATATATATATATTAGTCACTGTGGGCGCACAGGAGGCCCCCATGCTTACTCTTTTTGTTTGCTTGAACAGAGACCCATTGAATTCAAATGTATTCTTGGTTAATACTATGTAGAGACAATCAAGGACAAATGTTCTTGGGCAGTCAATATTGTATGTGTCCATGAACCATGTAACTGCCTCGATCGCTCCTGTCTGGGGAATATTAGAGTAAAGAGCCTCTATGTCCATAGTGACCATCAAATGCATATTAGCATTGAAATGCAGATTTTCTACAATATTTATCATATCTTTGGTATCCCGAACATGGGATGGGATCAATGATATAAAAGGTCTTAGAATGTTGTCCACATACTTGGATAGAGGCTCTGTGACTGAACCAATGGTTGTTACTATTGGTCTATAAGGAGGGTCCATGCTGTCTTTATGAATCTTAGGGATTCCATATATGGCTGCCATTTTAGGTTGTTGTATATTGAAAAATTGCCACCCTTTTTCACAAATAAAATTCTTTTTAAGGGCATCCATGGTCAGTTTTAAGATACAAGTTTGTACTCTCTTGGTAGGGTCTCTATGTATGGGCTGATAGTGTAGCTCATTATGCAGTAATTGTTCCATTTTTAAAATATACTGATCTTTATCTAAGACAACTATTCCACCGCATTTGTCGCAGCATTTGATTATCAAATCGTTATTTTGTTTAAGAGACTCGAGTGCTAGATGTTCATCTCGAGTGATGTTAAAATTGGGCTGAGGAATATATTTCGTAGCTGTTGTCAATTTATTGAAGTCAACATGTTCAAATATCGCTATCTCAGGTGCCACCTGTTCCTGCATGGGAAGAAAAGTGGACGGTGGCTTAAGGCCAGATCTGTTGTTTATTTGTTCTGAAGTATCATTTGCACCTTCAAAGAAATTTTGTAGTCTAATGTTTTTGAAAAAGACCATAAGGTCCTTGAACAATTCAAATGTATGGATTTTACTATGTGGTACAAATGATAGGTCTTTGGTCAATAGAGTCTCAGTAGAAAGATCTAACGGATTACTGCTTAGATTGAAAATGGAAATTTCTCTTAATCCCTCCAGTACTGTGCGTGTCTGGTTACCAGGTATTGGTCCTTGTTGGGGTAGGGATTGTGTGTTTGTTGGTAATTTGGAGGTGGAGTGTATTGCTGATTCTGGGGTTGGTGATAATTGCCCCTGTACCTTGGCTGGTATCTCGTCCTCCAACGTCCTTGTTTGTTCCCTTGCCTGGATAAAAAAGGATGTGTCCCTCTAGGGTTGGCTCCCCTGTTGTTACTTGGACCTGATTCCTGGTATTGGTTATGTCCTTCATTATTTGAATCGGATGTATCCAAAAAGGTGGTTACTTTTTTAGGGGGTCTATTAAAAGTAACTTGATCTGAAATGTCTCCAGTGGACTCCGGTTGATAGAAATTGTCCGATAGGTAGGGATAAACCTTTTCCTGGCTAAATAACTGTATTTATTTTTTATTTGTCTGTTTTCCTTTTCAGAAGATATTCATTATAGGAATGCATATCTTTTTCAACCACTTCTAGCTTTTTGAGTGCTTCCTCAACTGCTAGGCTACTTTTAAGTTTACTTTCTAATTCAGATATCTCTTGTAAAAGGGCTTGCACTAACTCTTTCGCGGTTTCTACAATAAGTATCATAAGGTCTCGAGAGCACCTGTTAGCTATTAGTGACCAACGTTCCAGGAATCTACGTATTTGAACGAATAAGCCTGGAATATTGCGTACTCTTAGACCTTGTGGGATGACGCCTGCTCTGAGGTACTGCAACATAAAGTGCCCATGTAATTCTATTCTTTTAGTTTTTTTCTTGAGAGCCAATAACTTGTGTATATCAGCATTACTCTGTGGACCAGTTGTAGCAAAATTGTCTAAAGAAGCTAACATCACTACAAGTTTGGATAGAAAACTCTACCATCAGTTTAGAGTAGGCTCATTACCAGTTAGGTCGTACACACACAAATGACGTGGACAACAAACAGAGTTTTGCCCTTGGTGTAATGGCCTAAAGGAATCTATTGGCCATATTTTTTTTGCCTGTCCAGCTTACATTGCTCCCTGCCGTAAATGGCTCAAACCCATTTGCAAAAGGATAAAGACAAGGGGGTGCATGGAAGCTCTTTGGACTTTGAGATCCAACACCTCCGAATGCTTGACCATAGGAGTGGCAAAATTTTTAGGGTGGGTATGAATTATTAGAGCTAGGCACCCATCAGTCACATAACTGGATGATATCTTTTTTTTTTTTCTATATGAATACATTTCTGTACGTCTTTAAAGTATATTTAATCAAGTTTTAATGTTTAATGTATTGATGACGTTATAACGAACATTGTGGAAATTTTATACTATTTTGTATTTTATGAATAATGTATGTATTGTTTAGGAAGTCTTTTATGGTTTTAAAAATCAAAATAAAGACGTTTGAACAGCTAAAGAAGCTACATCTCCTACTAGAGATGCAAAATCTTCATCTGAGAACCCAAACGTTAATAATTTGTCCATGCTGTGAACTCCTCAATGTGTGGGACCCCACAGATCTAACTGCAATGGAACAGCAGTGGGCGGCTCTGGGCTTCCTCTTACTGAAACGTGAAATAGCAATGCAATGGGGCTCACCATCTAAACCGTTTTTGATCAGGTGGGTTGCTGCTATGGATGTGTGTATGTTGTCCGAAAAAACGGTCTACAAGGTCAGGGGATGTCCTGGTGTTTGGGATAAGAAATGGAGACAATGGAATATTTATAGAGGTGAACTGTGTACTTACCCTTCAACTGACATGGCAATGGCTAGACCTGGTCCCCCCTCGTAATTGTGCCTGTGATACACTGCTGTAATGTACGTATTCTATGTCAAGATTGTAATTCATGACTATCTGCTAAACACTACCTCTGCTTTTGGTCAATTCAATTGATTTATTTATGATTTTGGAACTCCGAAGAGATCCACATAAAAGCATGACAGAGAAAATATACATTTTCATATAATCACAATAAAAAATACAGAAAGAAAAGAAAAAAACATTTTATAGACCACTAATATATTTCTAAAAAGCTTTTAAAAAAGTTAATTTTTTTATAACAAAACATTTCATTGGGTGGATTGTAAATGGCGTCTATGAATGCGGTGGCTGTCAAAATACTTAATTTTAGACAAATAGGTCTCAACCACTTACGCCGATGTAAAAGTAGAGCCGGACAGACAAAAAGCACATGAGACATATCCTGAGTTGAATTATTACAGAGATTACACATATCTGAAGAACCATACCATCTGGACAATAAGTTGTTCAAAGGGAGAAGATCCTGCCTCAATAAAAACCAAAAACGGCATACACCATGAGGGAGATTCCAAGTAACATAAGATTGTACTTTTCTTATTAGGCAGGAGTCGATGACAGGAGAAACACCTTTCTTTAAGATACGGGCTTCCCTATCCATCTTAAAACTTAATTTCCAGGAAGCCAGTTTCAGAGTGGACTTCAGCTGGTATGCAGATAGAGTAAAAAGTACTAATTCATCTAATTGTAAAAGATCAACTGCAATTCTAAAATTCTTTACAATTAGAGAGTGCTCTTTTAGAGTTCCTAGTAATTCTTTTTGAATAAGATGTCTTAGGGTACCAGGTTCTCCCTTTGCAAGGCTAAAATCTAATCGCACTGTCCCTGCGAGGCCCTGAACCCAACTACTACGCAGACCAAATTCCAGCCTAAGAGCGGCCACAGTACAGGTGGTGTTAACTGTGGATGAATACCGCAAAATTTTGCCTTCCGTAGTATTTTAAAAAAACATTTTCCTAGATCGACTAATTCAATACCATAGAGTAGGGAGGCTGGAATTTTTGCACAGAAGACCTTAGCAAAAAGGCAAAGTGTCTTCTACCTGTCGATCTATAAAGAGAGGATACACTTTTGCCTTGTGCCGTTGCCTTCTGGGTATTATTTGCTATATGGGCCCTATCACTTAGATTGTCAACTATTGTTTTTCCTAGGAAGACATAAGATTTTACCACTTCCAACTTTTGTCCACCCACAGACCAAGCGAAACTCCCATATTTCGACTTTTTCCTTCCCGTCAAGCACATTACTTTACTTTTTGACACATTTATCTTCAGGTGGGGGGCCACTGCATATTCATGTAATGGCTGTAAACAATTATTTAAACCTTTTGGAGTTAAATCCAGTATTAATATATCGTCTGCATACAACAGACAGAAAATCGGTTTACACCCCAATACTGGGGCGATACCTTCGCTCAAAGACAAGGCATAGGGGAGGTCAGATATGTATAGGGAAAATAATACAGGGGCCAATAAACAACCTTGTTTCAAACCATTAGCGGAGGAAATAGCTTGAGACAGGCCTCTTTCCCCTCCCAACAAAAATCTACACCAGGTATCAGAGTGGAGCGCCCGGACTAGCTCCAGGAGCATGGTCGGCATGCCAAGGTCCGATAGTTTCCTCCACAGCAAAGGACGGTCCACTTTATCAAATGCTGTGGAGAAGTCTATGAAAGCTGCATAGACTCTCCCTCCTCGGACCTTGATATGTTTTTCAGATATAACTTGCAATGCCGTTAAATAGTCCATGGTTCCATGCCTTTGCCTGAACCCAGTCTGTTCAAGGGGTACAATTTCACCCTTTACCACCCAATTATTAATTAGCTTCAGAAGGCATTTTGCGAAAACTTTGCCTATGGCGTCCAAAAGGGCAATTTGTCGGTAGTTCTGTGGAGCGTCACAATCTCCCTTCTTGAAAAGGGGGACTAATATGCTCCCCTTCCAAGAAGGGAGAACGGTTTTGTGTGAAAAGCAAAAACTAAACACTGGAAAAAGAATTTTGCTCCACATGACGCTATTTTGTTTTAAGACCGAAATGGGAAGCTCGTCCAGACCCATAGCCCCAGAGGAAGCAAGCCTTTAATAGCTAATTCGATGTCCTTTTCAGAAGGAGGACCATATGAAAAGCTATCCTTATTTGTTCTACTATAGTCAACCACCGTTCCGTTACTTGCATACAGGTTCTCGATGTAACCAACCCATATTTGCTCCTCAATGAGTATGGGGAGTGGTCTAGATCTTACTCCACATCCCTCCCCAATGAGCGACCAAAATGTTCTTGCTTGACCTTTGAAAGCAGCTTCCCGTAGTTTGAACCATAAGGTATCTTCCTTCTCTTTTTTCAATTTAACCTTCACCCTATTCCTCCTTCTTCTTAATAAAACAATTCTATGGTATCTTTCGGTGAATAAGTCAAATACTGTGCCCTTACTAATTTATTTATTTCAGTATTGAGTAGACGAAGGGAGAAGGGAGATACTTTGATATTTACTTTTTGATTCAATTTTTTTGCAATGGAAATAACCGCACTCCTAAAATCAGCAAAACATATTATTTCAGAACCTTTCCAGTTAACCAAATTGTGTACAGCAGCCTCTAAAATACTATCCAAGCCCCTAATTGCCCTAATATCCCAATAGCATCTCCCTGCTTTCTCTCCAAAGCTGACCAATTCACTGTTTAATGACCATGGGTCCGTGTTAAGCGGTTTTACATTTGCAGTGATTGTTAATACTTTATGATCGCTATATAATGTATTGGAGACCGTGAGATCTTTCAGGAGGGAGAAAGAGGTGCTTCCCACTATCATATAATCTAGAATGGACTCACTATTATTTGATTTATGGGTGAAGTTCGCCGGTGTATCTGAGGAAAGCCTTCCATTTACTATAATTCCATCAACTTCTGTCAGTTCCTCAAGAAGTAATTTCCCTCTCTTGTTTGTTTTGATATTACCTGGAAAAAGGGCTTGAGGAATCTGCAAAGATTCCTCTTTGTGTTTATTTCTAAACAACTCTAGGCTAAAGTTAGAAATTTTACAATTAAAATCCCCTAACAAAATGATATGGGGGCAAGGTTCTGTAACGGAGATTTTCTTTATAAAGGAAAAAACCTTCTTTAAAAGTGCATTATGAAAAGCCTCTGGGGGAATGTAAGCATTTATCAAAACGATTGGTTTACTAATTTCCACATTGTTAAAATGAAACAATGTTACTGCCTGGAAGAGATTGCTAGGATCAATATAATGAGCAAAATTCCATTTTATCTTATTAGACAGCAAACAAGCCACTCCACCCCTTGCATGGCCTCTCCTAGAGGGGGTAGCTCTGCCATCTAACGAAAAATAATCCTTTCCCGCAAATAATTTCTCCACACACCAAGTCTCTTGGAGGCAGATCACATTCGCTTCTAATGTGTACAAGAATTGTAATTTTTCTGGCTATTCTTTATTCCGGCAACATTCCATGATATTATTTTTAAGTTGTTGCTAGAAATGGGAATGTGGTTTGGGATTATTATTAGATTTTCTCGACAAGACGCCGGGCAACCAATTCCATTGAAAACTCTCTTCTGCAGCATTTCGTTGGGAGGGGAAAGTGGGGGGATTTATGTGTGTCACATGACGTACATTTTTTGAAATATAGATTTTTAGATCTTTAATTTCAACCGGACAATCTGTGCTACCCAAGACTGTCTGAGGTAGCAAGGACTTATTAACAAGACGTCCATTTCGAGGTTTCTCAAAAAATGGAATAACATCAATCCCCCTACTTTGTAGCCCTTCTGACCATAGAAGAATATGATTTACAATAAGTTTAGAGTAAAACCTCACCCTCTTCAAATTCCCTACCTTTGTTTTTAAAATAGTAACTACATCTATGTCATTAGTTTGAATACGTTTCAGACTTTCGATCTCCCAAAAATATTTGAGGAGCGAAGATCTATTTAAGATAAGATCCATATCAAACAGAGGGGAAAAATCAAAATGGAGAGTATCTACACTTTCCTTTTCAGGGACATCATTTAGCCTCTTGGGAGCCTTTTCTCCTCCAATCATGTTAGGGAACGACTTAGCTGGTGGGTTGAGGGCTGTTGTTACAAAACTAGCAGGTTTCATCTGCTCCACAGATGAAATAATATTGGAGGGCCCCTCTGTTATGATGTTATAGGCAACTGATGTAGGAGGTATAGGATTAAGGGGTGAATCATTATGAATCGGTAATAGATCAGCCTCCTGATTAATAGGATTCAAGATCTCTTGGTCTAATTTAACTTGCTGTATCACATCTTGGGAGGCATTAAGCTTAGAGTCTTGAGAAAGGTCTTTTCCAATAGAGGTGTCTAAATGTTCTATAAAATTAATTTTCCTCTGCCTCTTTTTTGCAAATCTACGAGTTGGTTTCCTCTTTTTTCCTCTGTTCTTTTTAAATTTCCCTGTTTTTTCCTTATTCCCCTCGTATGATAAGCCCAAAACACCCTCTTTCCCTTCAGTTATCTGGGGTTTAAAAATTGGGAATAGCTCCTTATCTGTTCTTTTTTCAGAGTCAGTCATGGGATCTATTTCTTGATGAAGCTCAATAACACAGTTAGCCACAGGTGCTTTTGATGGGGTTACGATGGTATTACCCAACCTTACTACAGTTTTCTTTCTATCAGTAAATATGTGGTTCTCATCATGTCCAATTAGAACTGAATCTTGGGGGGCATTCTCGAGCTTATTTTCTACCTTCTCATCTTTAATCACTTTCGACCCTACTGGAGTAGACTCGTTTTTTAAACTAGATTCCTTCCCCTGTTTACTGTTTAGTAGTACCTTAAGTATTTGAGTTACAGTTTCCAGCACACAATCAGAGCCACCAACAAATTTTTCCAGTAACAATAAAATAGTAGAAAGCAGATGTTCTAAAGCTGACAAGGAATCAGAAACTGGTTTATCATGCATAGAGGGTTTGTTAAGATGGATATCTGTGATGTTGAGATCAGGGCTCGTAGAAATGTTTGACTGTTATATGAAAAATTGATATTTGTTGGAGGGAGTACTACTATATAATTGGAGCCCTGTAGGGGCTATTATTGTTGGGGTGTTTGCTAAGTCAATAATCTTACTAGAGTCACAAGTAATATATCTTTTGCAGAGCTCTATATCTAAATCAGGAAGGGTAAAATCATTACTTCGAGCTTCCGCAGACTGAGATGGACCAAAGGTTTTTTTTAACGATTTACCGGGGGATGGTAATGGGTTGTGCACTATCAACTCCATTGTTTTAGAAATAGAGCCAGATAGTTCATGGGGGGGTCAGAGTATTATTTTTAGTTTTTTTCCCCGGGAATTTGCGATGAAAGCACCGAGGATTTCAGAGGGTCTAAGGGCCCACCTGCTCCGGAAAAGAGAAGGTCAGCGACCTCTACCTTGTTTGCCAAATCAATTGGAACAACATGATTGCTGTACTCCCTCATGGTAATTTGGCCCTCTACTTCTCCTCTTTCATTATAATCTTTAGACTTTGGCCCCTCTGTAGGGACCTTGTCCTTTCCCCTTTCCCATAAGCTGCATAATTGACATTTTCCTTTTAACAGCGTAACAGAGACGTCCTTATTTCGTAGGGGATTTGATTTAGTCTTGGAGCAAGTCCTGCACACCAGTAGTCGGCCTGACCTCAATTTTTTAGCAGTCATTATAAGTATCAGTTTATCAATACAGGGCAACGTAAACCAATATAATTCAAAAATTAGTTCTCCCCTAACTTATGCAAACAAAAAGGAATTATAATAGTCACAAACAAACACAACTAACCCCAAAAAACCAAAAGCAACATTTACCATAAATGAACCAGAAAAATATATTAATTACAAACAAAATTGAGCAGGTAAACTTCTAATGGCACTAAAGAGGTTGGCCCCAGCCCAGCCTTCTCCAGCCTCGGAGGAACTCAGAGGGCCCGCCCTTTGCCCGGGCTTAGCCCGGCGCATGCCTGCGCGCGTCCCGCGCAACGGCTACCTAGGACCTCTAAATAGGGTGGGTTACGACCTGTGGGCGGAGCAAACAGGGAGAGCGGACCAAGTGTTGCCTATTGGTCAGGCAGGGACTCCTGGGAGATAGAGTCCCTGCAACAACGCTCGCAGCCCTGATGCGGTGTTTGGTAAAGCCTCTGCAGTCCTTATCACCTCCAACCACGATAAGGTACTGAGCCCACAGTTCTGATTGACGAAGCGGCACCCGCGAAGCGGGTGCGGCGAGGAGCAGGTAGCAAAATCACAGGAAAAGTTCAGCACACAGCTTCCCTAGTCCAGGGTTCCACACGGCAAAGAGTCAGTTTAGGATAGTGTTCACACAAAAGAAGAGGGCAAATGGTTATACACCTTCGGGTGACCTGTGGGCGGAGCAAACAGGGAGAACGGACCAGGTGTTGCCTATTGGTCAGGCAGGGACTTCTCGGAGATGGAGTCCCTGCAACAACGCTCGCAGCCCTGATGCAGTGTTTGGTAAAGCCTCGGCAGTCCTTATCACCTCCAACTACGGTAAGGTACTGAGCCCGCACTTCTGATGGACGAAGCGGCACCCACGAAGTGGGTGCGGCGAGGAGCAGGTAGCAAAATCACAGGAAAAGTTCAGCACACAGCTTCCCCAGACCAGGGTTCCACACGGCAAAGAGTCAGTTTAGGATAGTGTCCACACAAAAGAAGAGGGCAAATGGTTATAAACCTTCGGGTGACCTGTGGGCGGAGCAAACAGGGAGAGCGGACCAGGTGTTGCCTATTGGTCAGGCAGGGACTCCTGGGAGATGGAGTCCCTGCAACAACGCTCGCAGCCCTGATGCGGTGTTTGGTAAAGCCTCTGCAGTCCTTATCACCTCCATCCAGGGTAAGGTACTGAGCCCGCAGTTCTGATGGACGAAGCGGCACCCGCGAAGCCGGTGCGGCGAGGAGCAGGTAGCAAAATCACAGGAAAAGTTCAGCACACAGCTTCCCCAGTCCAGGGTTCCACACGGCAAAGAGTCAGTTTAGGATAGTGTCCACACAAAAGAAGAGGGCAAATGGTTATACACCTTCGGGTGACCTGTGGGCGGAGCAAACAGGGAGAACGGACCAGGTGTTGCCTCTTGGTCAGGCAGGGACTCCTCGGAGATGGAGTCCCTGCAACAACGCTCGCAGCCCTGATGCGGTGTTTGGTAAAGCCTCTGCAGTCCTTATCACCTCCAACCACGGTAAGGTACTGAGCCCGCAGTTCTGATGGACGAAGCGGCACCCACGAAGTGGGTGCGGCGAGGAGCAGGTAGCAAAATCACAGGAAAAGTTCAGCACACAGCTTCCCCAGTCCAGGATTCCACACGGCAAAGAGTCAGTTTAGGATAGTGACCACAGAAAAGAAGAAGGCAAATGGTTATACACCTTCGGGTGACCTGTTGGTGGAGTAAACAGGGAGAGCGGACCAGGTGTTTCCTATTGGTCAGGCAGGGACTCCTGGGAGATGGAGTCCCTGCAACAACGCTCACAGCCCTGATGCGGTGTTTGGTAAAGCCTCTGCAGTCCTTATCACCTCCAACCACGGTAAGGTACTGAGCCCGCAGTTCTGATGGACGAAACGGCACCCGCAAAGCGGGTGCGGCGAGGAGCAGGTAGCAAAATCACAAGAAAAGTTCAGCACACAGCTTCTCCAGTCCAGAGTTCCACACAGCAAAGAGTCAGTTTAGGATAGTGTCCACACAAAAGAAGAGGGCAAATGGTTATACACCTTCAGGTGACCTGTGGGCTGAGCAAATAGGGAGAGCGGACCAGGTGTTGCCTATTGGTCAGGTAGGGACTCCTGGGAGATAGAGTCCCTGCAACAACGCTCGCAGCCCTGATGCGGTGTTTGGTAAAGCCTCAGCAGTCCATATCACCTCCAACCATGGTAAGGTACTGAGCCCGCAGTTCTGATGGACGAAGCGGCACCCACGAAGCGGGTGCGGCGAGGAGCAGGTAGCAAAATCACAGGAAAAGTTCAGCACACAGCTTCCCCAGTCCAGGGTTCCACACGGCAAAGAGTCAGTTTAGGATAGTGTCCACACAAAAGAAGAGGGCAAATGGTTATACACCTTCGGGTGACCTGTGGGCGGAGCAAACAGGGAGAACGGACCAGGTGTTGCCTATTGGTCAGGCAGGGACTTCTGGGAGATGGAGTCCCTGCAACAACGCTCACAGCCCTGATGCGGTGTTTGGTAAAGCCTCTGCAGTCCTTATCACCTCCAACCACGGTAAGGTACTGAGCCCGCAGTTCTGATGGACGAAACGGCACCCGCAAAGCGGGTGCGGCGAGGAGCAGGTAGCAAAATCACAGGAAAAGTTCAGCACACAGCTTCTCTAGTCCAGAGTTCCACACAGCAAAGAGTCAGTTTAGGATAGTGTCCACACAAAAGAAGAGGGCAAATGGTTATACACCTTCAGCTGACCTGTGGGCTGAGCAAACAGGGAGAGCGTACCAGGTGTTGCCTATTGGTCAGGTAGGGACTCCTGGGAGATAGAGTCCCTGCAACAACGCTCGCAGCCCTGATGCGGTGTTTGGTAAAGCCTCAGCAGTCCATATCACCTCCAACCATGGTAAGGTACTGAGCCCGCAGTTCTGATGGACGAAGCGGCACCCACGAAGCGGGTGCGGCGAGGAGCAGGTAGCAAAATCACAGGAAAAGTTCAGCACACAGCTTCCCCAGTCCAGGGTTCCACACGGCAAAGAGTCAGTTTAGGATAGTGTCCACACAAAAGAAGAGGGCAAATGGTTATACACCTTCGGGTGACCTGTGGACGGAGCAAACAGGGAGAACGGACCAGGTGTTGCCTATTGGTCAGGCAGGGACTTCTGGGAGATGGAGTCCCTGCAACAACGCTCACAGCCCTGATGCGGTGTTTGGTAAAGCCTCTGCAGTCCTTATCACCTCCAACCACGGTAAGGTACTGAGCCCGCAGTTCTGATGGACGAAGCGGCACCCACGAAGCGGATGTGGCAAGGAGCAGGGAGCAAAATCACAGGAAAAGTTCAGCACACAGCTTCCCCAGTCCAGGATTCCACATGGCAAAGAGTCAGTTTAGGATAGTGACCACACAAAAGAAGAAGGCAAATGGTTATACACCTTCGGGTGACCTGTGGACGGAGCAAACAGGGAGAGCGGACCAGGTGTTTCCTATTGGTCAGGCAGGGACTCCTGGGAGATGGATTCCCTGCAACAACGCTCGCAGCCCTGATGCGGTGTTTGGTAAAGCCTCTGCAGTCCTTATCACCTCCAACCACGGTAAGGTACTGAGCTCGCAGTTCTGATGGACGAAGCGGCACCCACGAAGCGGGCGCGGTGAGGAGCAGGTAGCAAAATCACAGGAAAAGTTCAGCACACAGCTTCCCCAGTCCAGGGTTCCACACGGCAAAGAGTCAGTTTAGGATAGTGTCCACACAAAAGAAGAAGGCAAATGGTTATACACCTTCGGGTGACCTGTGGGCAGAGCAAACAGGGAGAGCCGACCAGGTGTTGCCTATTGGTCAGGCAGGGACTCCTGGGAGATGGAGTCCCTGCAACAACGCTCGCAGCCCTGATGCGGTGTTTGGTAAAGCCTCTGCAGTCCTTATCACCTCCAACCACGGTAAGGTACTGAGCCCGCAGTTCTGATGGACGAAGCGGCACCCGCGAAGCGGCACCCGCGAAGCGGGTGCGGCGAGTAGCAGGTAGCAAAATCACAGGAAAAGTACAGCACACAGCTTCCCCAGTCCAGGGTTCCACACGGCAAAGAGTCAGTTTAGGATAGTGTCCACACAAAAGAAGAAGGCAAATTGTTATACACCTTTGGGTGTCCTGTGGGCGGAGCAAACAGGGAGAGCGGACCAGGTGTTGCCTATTGGTCAGGTAGGGACTCCTGGGAGATGGAGTCCCTGCAACAACGCTCACATACCTGATGCGGTATTTGGTAAAGCCTCTGCAGTCCTTATCACCTCCAACCACGGTAAGGTACTGAGCCCGCAGTTCTGATGGACGAAGCGGCACCCGCGAAGCGGGTGCGGCGAGGAGCAGGTAGCAAAATCACAGAAAAAGTTCAGCACACAGCTTCCCCAGTCCAGGGTTCCACACGGCAAAGAGTCAGTTTAGGATAGTGTCCACACAAAAGAAGAAGGCAAATGGTTATACACCTTCGGGTGACCTGTGGGTGGAGCAAACAGGGAGAGCGGACCAGGTGTTGCCTATTGGTCAGGCAGGGACTCCTGGGAGATGGAGTCCCTGCAACAACGCTCGCAGACCTGATGCGGTGTTTGGTAAAGCCTCTGCAGTCCTTATCACCTCCAACCATGGTAAGGTACTGAGCCCGCAGCTCTGATGGACGAAGCGGCACCCGCAAAGCAGGTGCGGCGAGGAGCAGGTAGCAAAATCACAGGAAAAGTTCAGCACACAGCTTCCCCAGTCCAGGGTTCCACACAGCAAAGAGTCAGTTTAGGATAGTGTCCACACAAAAGAAGAAGGCAAATGGTTATACACCTTCGGGTGACCTGTGGGGGGAGCAAACAGGGAGAGCAGACCAGGTGTTTCCTATTGGTCAGGCAGGGACTCCTGGGAGATGGAGTCCCTGCAACAACGCTCGCAGACCTGATGCGGTGTTTGGTAAAGCCTCTGCAGTCCTTATCACCTCCAACCACGGTAAGGTACTGAGCCCGCAGTTCTGATGAACGAAGCGGCACCCGCGAAGCAGGTGCGGCGAGGAGCAGGTAGCAAAATCCCAGGAAAAGTTCAGCACACAGCTTCCCCAGTCCCGGGTTCCACACAGCAAAGAGTCAGTTTAGGATAGTGTCCACACAAAAGAAGAAGGCAAATGGTTATACACCTTCGGGTGACCTGTGGGTGGAGCAAACAGGGAGAGCGGACCAGGTGTTGCCTATTGGTCAGGCAGTGACTCCTGGGAGATGGAGTCCCTGCAACAACGCTCGCAGACCTGATGCGGTATTTGGTAAAGCCTCTGCAGTCCTTATCACCTCCAACCACGGTAAGGTACTGAGCCCGCAGTTCTGATGGACGAAGCGGCACCCGCGAAGCGGGTGCGGCGAGGAGCAGGTAGCAAAATCACAGAAAAAGTTCAGCACACAGCTTCCCCAGTCCAGAGTTCCACACGGCAAAGAGTCAGTTTAGGATAGTGTCCACACAAAAGAAGAAGGCAAATGGTTATACACCTTCGGGTGACCTGTGGGTGGAGCAAACAGGGAGAGCGGACCAGGTGTTGCCTATTGGTCAGGCAGGGACTCCTGGGAGATGGAGTCCCTGCAACAACGCTTGCAGACCTGATGCGGTGTTTGGTAAAGCCTCTGCAGTCCTTATCACCTCCAACCACGGTAAGGTACTGAGCCCGCAGCTCTGATGGACGAAGCGGCACCCGCAAAGCAGGTGCGGCGAGGAGCAGGTAGCAAAATCACAGGAAAAGTTCAGCACACAGCTTCCCCAGTCCAGGGTTCCACACGGCAAAGAGTCAGTTTAGGATAGTGTCCACACAAAAGAAGAAGGCAAATGGTTATACACCTTCGGGTGACCTGTGGGGGGAGCAAACAGGGAGAGCAGACCAGGTGTTTCCTATTGGTCAGGCAGGGACTCCTGGGAGATGGAGTCCCTGCAACAACGCTCGCAGACCTGATGCGGTGTTTGGTAAAGCCTCTGCAGTCCTTATCACCTCCAACCACGGTAAGGTACTGAGCCCGCAGTTCTGATGGACGAAGCGGCACCCGCGAAGCAGGTGCGGCGAGGAGCAGGTAGCAAAATCCCAGGAAAAGTTCAGCACACAGCTTCCCCAGTCCCGGGTTCCACACAGCAAAGAGTCAGTTTAGGATAGTGTCCACACAAAAGAAGAAGGCAAATGGTTATACACCTTCGGGTGACCTGTGGGTGGAGCAAACAGGGAGAGCGGACCAGGTGTTGCCTATTGGTCAGGCAGTGACTCCTGGGAGATGGAGTCCCTGCAACAACGCTCGCAGACCTGATGCGGTGTTTGGTAAAGCCTCTGCAGTCCTTATCACCTCCAACCACGGTAAGGTACTGAGCCCGCAGTTCTGATGGACGAAGCGGCACCCGCGAAACGGGTGCGGCAAGGAGCAGGTAGCAAAATAACAGGAAAAGTTCAGCACACAGCTTCCCCAGTCCAGGGTTCCACACGGCAAAGAGTCAGTTTAGGATAGTGTCCACACAAAAGAAGAAGGCAAATGGTTATACACCTTCAGGTGACCTGTGGGCTGAGCAAACAGGGAGAGCGGACCAGGTGTTGCCTATTGGTCAGGCAGGGACTCCTGGGAGATGGAGTCCCTGCAACAACGCTCGCAGCCCTGATGCGGTGTTTGGTAAAGCCTCTGCAGTCCTTATCAACTCCAACCACAGTAAGGTACTGAGCCCGCAGTTCTGATAGACAAAGCGGCACCCACGAAGCGGGTGCGGTGAGGAGCAGGTAGCAAAATCACAGGAAAAGTTCAGCACACAGCTTCCCCAGTCCAGGGTTCCACACGGCAAAGAGTCAGTTTAGGATAGTGTCCACACAAAAGAAGAAGGCAAATGGTTATACACCTTCGGGTGACCTGTGGGCGGAGCAAACAGGGAGAGCGGAAAAGGTGTTGCCTATTGGTCAGGCAGGGACTCCTGGGAGATGGAGTCCCTGCAACAACGCTCGCAGCCCTGATGCGGTGTTTGGTAAAGCCTCTGCAGTCCTTATCACCTCCAACCACGGTAAGGTACTGAGCCCGCAGTTCTGATGGACGAAGCGGCACCCACAAAGCGGCACCCGCGAAGCGGGTGCGGCGAGGAGCAGGTAGCATAATCACAGGAAAAGTTCAGCACACAGCTTCCCCAGTCCAGGGTTCCACACGGCAAAGAGTCAGTTTAGGATGGTGTCCACACAAAAGAAGAAGGCAAATGGTTATACACCTTTGGGTGACCTGTGGGCGGAGCAAACAGGGAGAGCGGACCAGGTGTTGCCTATTGGTCCGGCAGGGACTCCTGGGAGATGGAGTCCCTGCAACAACGCTCGCAGCCCTGATGCGGTGATGGTAAAGCCTCTGCAGTCCTTATCACCTCCAACCACGGTAAGGTACTGAGCCCGCAGTTCTGATGGACGAAGCGGCACCCGCTTCGGAGCAGGTAGCAAAATCACAGGAAAAGTTCAGCACACAGCTTCCGCAGTCCAGGGTTCCACACGGCAAAGAGTCAGTTTAGGATAATGTCCACACAAAAGAAGAAGGCAAATGGTTATACACCTTCGGGTGACCTGTGGGTGGAGCAAACAGGGAGAGCGGACCAGGTGTTGCCTATTGGTCAGGCAGGGACTCCTGGGAGATGGAGTCCCTGCAACAACGCTCGCAGACCTGATGCGGTGTTTGGTAAAGCCTCTGCAGTCCTTATCACCTCCAACCACTGTAAGGTACTGAGCCCGCAGTTCTGATGGACGAAGCGGCACCCGCGAAGCAGGTGCGGCGAGGAGCAGGTAGCAAAATCACAGGAAAAGTTCAGCACACAGCTTCCCCAGTCCAGGGTTCCACACAGCAAAGAGTCAGTTTAGGATAGTGTCCACACAAAAGAAGAAGGCAAATGGTTATACACCTTCGGGTGACCTGTGGGTGGAGCAAACAGGGAGAGCGGACCAGGTGTTGCCTATTGGTCAGGCAGGGACTCCTGGGAGATGGAGTCCCGGCAACAACGCTCGCAGACCTGATGCGGTGTTTGGTAAAGCCTCTGCAGTCCTTATCACCTCCAACCACGGTAAGATACTGAGCCCGCAGTTCTGATGGACGAAGCGGCACCCGCGAAGCAGGTGCGGCGAGGAGCAGGTAGCAAAATCACAGGAAAAGTTCAGCACACAGCTTCCCCAGTCCAGGGTTCCACACAGCAAAGAATCAGTTTAGGATAGTGTCCACACAAAAGAAGAGGGCAAATGGTTATACACCTTCAGGTGACCTGTGGGCTGAGCAAACAGGGAGAGCGGACCAGGTGTTGCCTATTGGTCAGGCAGGGACTCCTGGGAGATGGAGTCCCTGCAACAACGCTCGCAGCCCTGATGCGGTGTTTGGTAAAGCCTCTGCAGTCCTTATCAACGCCAACCACGGTAAGGTACTGAGCCCGCAGTTCTGATGGACAAAGCGGCACCCATGAAGCGGGTGCGGTGAGGAGCAGGTAGCAAAATCACAGGAAAAGTTCAGCACACAGCTTCCCCAGTCCAGGGTTCCACACGGCAAAGAGTCAGTTTAGGATAGTGTCCACACAAAAGAAGAAGGCAAATGGTTATACACCTTCGGGTGACCTGTGGGCGGAGCAAACAGGGAGAGCGGACCAGGTGTTGCCTATTGGTCAGGCAGGGACTCCTGGGAGATGGAGTCCCTGCAACAACGCTCGCAGCCCTGATGCGGTGTTTGGTAAAGCCTCTGCAGTCCTTATCACCTCCAACCACGGTAAGGTACTGAGCCCGAAGTTCTGATGGACGAAGCGGCCCCCGCGAAGCAGGTGTGGCAAGGAGCAGGTAGCAAAATCACAGGAAAAGTTCAGCACACAGCTTCCCCAGTCCAGGGTTCCACACGGCAAAGAGTCAGTTTAGGATAGTGTCCACACAAAAGAAGAGGGCAAATGGTTATACACCTTCAGGTGACCTGTGGGCTGAGCAAACAGGGAGAGCGGACCAGGTGTTGCCTATTGGTCAGGCAGGGACTCCTGGGAGATGGAGTCCCTGCAACAACGCTTGCAGCCCTGATGCGGTGTTTGGTAAAGCCTCTGCAGTCCTTATCAACTCCAACCACAGTAAGGTACTGAGCCCGCAGTTCTGATGGGCAAAGCGGCACCCACGAAGCGGGTGCGGTGAGGAGCAGGTAGCAAAATCACAGGAAAAGTTCAGCACACAGCTTCCCCAGTCCAGGGTTCCACACGGCAAAGAGTCAGTTTAGGATAGTGTCCACACAAAAGAAGAAGGCAAATGGTTATACACCTTCGGGTGACCTGTGGGCGGAGCAAACAGGGAGAGCGGAAAAGGTGTTGCCTATTGGTCAGGCAGGGACTCCTGGGAGATGGAGTCCCTGCAACAACGCTCGCAGCCCTGATGCGGTGTTTGGTAAAGCCTCTGCAGTCCTTATCACCTCCAACCACGGTAAGGTACTGAGCCCGCAGTTCTGATGGACGAAGCGGCACCCACAACGCGGCACCCGCGAAGCGGGTGCGGCGAGGAGCAGGTAGCATAATCACAGGAAAAGTTCAGCATACAGCTTCCCCAGTCCAGGGTTCCACACGGCAAAGAGTCAGTTTAGGATGGTGTCCACACAAAAGAAGAAGGCAAATGGTTATACACCTTTGGGTGACCTGTGGGCGGAGCAAACAGGGAGAGCGGACCAGGTGTTGCCTATTGGTCCGGCAGGGACTCCTGGGAGATGGAGTCCCTGCAACAACGCTCGCAGCCCTGATGCGGTGATGGTAAAGCCTCTGCAGTCCTTATCACCTCCAACCACGGTAAGGTACTGAGCCCGCAGTTCTGATGGACGAAGCGGCACCCGCTTCGGAGCAGGTAGCAAAATCACAGGAAAAGTTCAGCACACAGCTTCCGCAGTCCAGGGTTCCACACGGCAAAGAGTCAGTTTAGGATAGTGTCCACACAAAAGAAGAAGGCAAATGGTTATACACCTTCGGGTGACCTGTGGGTGGAGCAAACAGGGAGAGCGGACCAGGTGTTGCCTATTGGTCAGGCAGGGACTCCTGGGAGATGGAGTCCCTGCAACAACGCTCGCAGACCTGATGCGGTGTTTGGTAAAGCCTCTGCAGTCCTTATCACCTCCAACCACTGTAAGGTACTGAGCCCGCAGTTCTGATGGACGAAGCGGCACCCGCCAAGCAGGTGCGGCGAGGAGCAGGTAGCAAAATCACAGGAAAAGTTCAGCACACAGCTACCCCAGTCCAGGGTTCCACACAGCAAAGAGTCAGTTTAGGATAGTGTCCACAGAAAAGAAGAAGGCAAATGGTTATACACCTTCGGGTGACCTGTGGGTGGAGCAAACAGGGAGAGCGGACCAGGTGTTGCCTATTGGTCAGGCAGGGACTCCTGGGAGATGGAGTCCCTGCAACAACGCTCGCAGCCCTGATGCGGTGTTTGGTAAAGCCTCTGCAGTCCTTATCAACTCCAACCACGGTAAGGTACTGAGCCCGCAGTTCTGATGGACAAAGCGGCACCCATGAAGCGGGTGCGGTGAGGAGCAGGTAGCAAAATCACAGGAAAAGTTCAGCACACAGCTTCCCCAGTCCAGGGTTCCACACGGCAAAGAGTCAGTTTAGGATAGTGTCCACACAAAAGAAGAAGGCAAATGGTTATACACCTTCGGGTGACCTGTGGGCGGAGCAAACAGGGAGAGCGGAAAAGGTGTTGCCTATTGGTCAGGCAGGGACTCTTGGGAGATGGAGTCCCTGCAACAACGCTCGCAGCCCTGATGCGGTGTTTGGTAAAGCCTCTGCAGTCCTTATCACCTCCAACCACGGTAAGGTACTGAGCCCGCAGTTCTGATGGACGAAGCGGCACCCACAAAGCGGCACCCGCGAAGCGGGTGCGGCGAGGAGCAGGTAGCATAATCACAGGAAAAGTTCAGCACACAGCTTCCCCAGTCCAGGGTTCCACACGGCAAAGAGTCAGTTTAGGATAGTGTCCACACAAAAGAAGAAGGCAAATGGTTATACACCTTTGGGTGACCTGTGGGCGGAGCAAACAGGGAGAGCGGACCAGGTGTTGCCTATTGGTCAGGCAGGGACTCCTGGGAGATGGAGTCCCTGCAACAACGCTCGCAGCCCTGATGCGGTGTTTGGTAAAGCCTCTGCAGTCCTTATCACCTCAAACCACGGTAAGGTACTGAGCCCGCAGTTCTGATGGACGAAGCGGCACCCACAAAGCGGCACCCGCGAAGCGGGTGCGGCGAGGAGCAGGTAGCATAATCACAGGAAAAGTTCAGCACACAGCTTCCCCAGTCCAGGGTTCCACACGGCAAAGAGTCAGTTTAGGATGGTGTCCACACAAAAGAAGAAGGCAAATGGTTATACACCTTTGGGTGACCTGTGGGCGGAGCAAACAGGGAGAGCGGACCAGGTGTTGCCTATTGGTCCGGCAGGGACTCCTGGGAGATGGAGTCCCTGCAACAACGCTCGCAGCCCTGATGCGGTGATGGTAAAGCCTCTGCAGTCCTTATCACCTCCAACCACGGTAAGGTACTGAGCCCGCAGTTCTGATGGACGAAGCGGCACCCGCTTCGGAGCAGGTAGCAAAATCACAGGAAAAGTTCAGCACACAGCTTCCGCAGTCCAGGGTTCCACACGGCAAAGAGTCAGTTTAGGATAGTGTCCACACAAAAGAAGAAGGCAAATGGTTATACACCTTCGGGTGACCTGTGGGTGGAGCAAACAGGGAGAGCGGACCAGGTGTTGCCTATTGGTCAGGCAGGGACTCCTGGGAGATGGAGTCCCTGCAACAACGCTCGCAGACCTGATGCGGTGTTTGGTAAAGCCTCTGCAGTCCTTATCACCTCCAACCACTGTAAGGTACTGAGCCCGCAGTTCTGATGGACGAAGCGGCACCCGCGAAGCAGGTGCGGCGAGGAGCAGGTAGCAAAATCACAGGAAAAGTTCCGCACACAGCTTCCCCAGTCCAGGGTTCCACACAGCAAAGAGTCAGTTTAGGATAGTGTCCACACAAAAGAAGAAGGCAAATGGTTATACACCTTCGGGTGACCTGTGGGTGGAGCAAACAGGGAGAGCGGACCAGGTGTTGCCTATTGGTCAGGCAGGGACTCCTGGGAGATGGAGTCCCAGCAACAACGCTCGCAGACCTGATGCGGTGTTTGGTAAAGCCTCTGCAGTCCTTATCACCTCCAACCACGGTAAGGTACTGAGCCCGCAGTTCTGATGGACGAAGCGGCACCCGCGAAGCAGGTGCGGCGAGGAGCAGGTAGCAAAATCACAGGAAAAGTTCAGCACACAGCTTCCCCAGTCCAGGGTTCCACACAGCAAAGAATCAGTTTAGGATAGTGTCCACACAAAAGAAGAGGGCAAATGGTTATACACCTTCAGGTGACCTGTGGGCTGAGCAAACAGGGAGAGCGGACCAGGTGTTGCCTATTGGTCAGGCAGGGACTCCTGGGAGATGGAGTCCCTGCAACAACGCTCGCAGCCCTGATGCGGTGTTTGGTAAAGCCTCTGCAGTCCTTATCAACGCCAACCACGGTAAGGTACTGAGCCCGCAGTTCTGATGGACAAAGCGGCACCCATGAAGCGGGTGCGGTGAGGAGCAGGTAGCAAAATCACAGGAAAAGTTCAGCACACAGCTTCCCCAGTCCAGGGTTCCACACGGCAAAGAGTCAGTTTAGGATAGTGTCCACACAAAAGAAGAAGGCAAATGGTTATACACCTTCGGGTGACCTGTGGGCGGAGCAAACAGGGAGAGCGGACCAGGTGTTGCCTATTGGTCAGGCAGGGACTCCTGGGAGATGGAGTCCCTGCAACAACGCTCGCAGCCCTGATGCGGTGTTTGGTAAAGCCTCTGCAGTCCTTATCACCTCCAACCACGGTAAGGTACTGAGCCCGAAGTTCTGATGGACGAAGCGGCCCCCGCGAAGCAGGTGTGGCAAGGAGCAGGTAGCAAAATCACAGGAAAAGTTCAGCACACAGCTTCCCCAGTCCAGGGTTCCACACGGCAAAGAGTCAGTTTAGGATAGTGTCCACACAAAAGAAGAGGGCAAATGGTTATACACCTTCAGGTGACCTGTGGGCTGAGCAAACAGGGAGAGCGGACCAGGTGTTGCCTATTGGTCAGGCAGGGACTCCTGGGAGATGGAGTCCCTGCAACAACGCTTGCAGCCCTGATGCGGTGTTTGGTAAAGCCTCTGCAGTCCTTATCAACTCCAACCACAGTAAGGTACTGAGCCCGCAGTTCTGATGGGCAAAGCGGCACCCACGAAGCGGGTGCGGTGAGGAGCAGGTAGCAAAATCACAGGAAAAGTTCAGCACACAGCTTCCCCAGTCCAGGGTTCCACACGGCAAAGAGTCAGTTTAGGATAGTGTCCACACAAAAGAAGAAGGCAAATGGTTATACACCTTCGGGTGACCTGTGGGCGGAGCAAACAGGGAGAGCGGAAAAGGTGTTGCCTATTGGTCAGGCAGGGACTCCTGGGAGATGGAGTCCCTGCAACAACGCTCGCAGCCCTGATGCGGTGTTTGGTAAAGCCTCTGCAGTCCTTATCACCTCCAACCATGGTAAGGTACTGAGCCCGCAGTTCTGATGGACGAAGCGGCACCCACAAAGCGGCACCCGCGAAGCGGGTGCGGCGAGGAGCAGGTAGCATAATCACAGGAAAAGTTCAGCACACAGCTTCCCCAGTCCAGGGTTCCACACGGCAAAGAGTCAGTTTAGGATGGTGTCCACACAAAAGAAGAAGGCAAATGGTTATACACCTTTGGGTGACCTGTGGGCGGAGCAAACAGGGAGAGCGGACCAGGTGTTGCCTATTGGTCCGGCAGGGACTCCTGGGAGATGGAGTCCCTGCAACAACGCTCGCAGCCCTGATGCGGTGATGGTAAAGCCTCTGCAGTCCTTATCACCTCCAACCACGGTAAGGTACTGAGCCCGCAGTTCTGATGGACGAAGCGGCACCCGCTTCGGAGCAGGTAGCAAAATCACAGGAAAAGTTCAGCACACAGCTTCCGCAGTCCAGGGTTCCACACGGCAAAGAGTCAGTTTAGGATAGTGTCCACACAAAAGAAGAAGGCAAATGGTTATACACCTTCGGGTGACCTGTGGGTGGAGCAAACAGGGAGAGCGGACCAGGTGTTGCCTATTGGTCAGGCAGGGACTCCTGGGAGATGGAGTCCCTGCAACAACGCTCGCAGACCTGATGCGGTGTTTGGTAAAGCCTCTGCAGTCCTTATCACCTCCAACCACTGTAAGGTACTGAGCCCGCAGTTCTGATGGACGAAGCGGCACCCGCCAAGCAGGTGCGGCGAGGAGCAGGTAGCAAAATCACAGGAAAAGTTCAGCACACAGCTTCCCCAGTCCAGGGTTCCACACAGCAAAGTGTCAGTTTAGGATAGTGTCCACAGAAAAGAAGAAGGCAAATGGTTATACACCTTCGGGTGACCTGTGGGTGGAGCAAACAGGGAGAGCGGACCAGGTGTTGCCTATTGGTCAGGCAGGGACTCCTGGGAGATGGAGTCCCTGCAACAACGCTCGCAGCCCTGATGCGGTGTTTGGTAAAGCCTCTGCAGTCCTTATCAACTCCAACCACGGTAAGGTACTGAGCCCGCAGTTCTGATGGACAAAGCGGCACCCATGAAGCGGGTGCGGTGAGGAGCAGGTAGCAAAATCACAGGAAAAGTTCAGCACACAGCTTCCCCAGTCCAGGGTTCCACACGGCAAAGAGTCAGTTTAGGATAGTGTCCACACAAAAGAAGAAGGCAAATGGTTATACACCTTCGGGTGACCTGTGGGCGGAGCAAACAGGGAGAGCGGAAAAGGTGTTGCCTATTGGTCAGGCAGGGACTCTTGGGAGATGGAGTCCCTGCAACAACGCTCGCAGCCCTGATGCGGTGTTTGGTAAAGCCTCTGCAGTCCTTATCACCTCCAACCACGCTAAGGTACTGAGCCCGCAGTTCTGATGGACGAAGCGGCACCCACAAAGCGGCACCCGCGAAGCGGGTGCGGCGAGGAGCAGGTAGCATAATCACAGGAAAAGTTCAGCACACAGCTTCCCCAGTCCAGGGTTCCACACGGCAAAGAGTCAGTTTAGGATAGTGTCCACACAAAAGAAGAAGGCAAATGGTTATACACCTTTGGGTGACCTGTGGGCGGAGCAAACAGGGAGAGCGGACCAGGTGTTGCCTATTGGTCAGGCAGGGACTCCTGGGAGATGGAGTCCCTGCAACAACGCTCGCAGACCTGATGCGGTGTTTGGTAAAGCCTCTGCAGTCCTTATCACCTCCAACCACGGTAAGGTACTGAGCCCGCAGTTCTGATGGACGAAGCGGCACCCGCGAAACGGGTGCGGCAAGGAGCAGGTAGCAAAATAACAGGAAAAGTTCAGCACACAGCTTCCCCAGTCCAGGGTTCCACACGGCAAAGAGTCAGTTTAGGATAGTGTCCACACAAAAGAAGAAGGCAAATGGTTATACACCTTCAGGTGACCTGTGGGCTGAGCAAACAGGGAGAGCGGACCAGGTGTTGCCTATTGGTCAGGCAGGGACTCCTGGGAGATGGAGTCCCTGCAACAACGCTCGCAGCCCTGATGCGGTGTTTGGTAAAGCCTCTGCAGTCCTTATCAACTCCAACCACAGTAAGGTACTGAGCCCGCAGTTCTGATGGACAAAGCGGCACCCACGAAGCGGGTGCGGTGAGGAGCAGGTAGCAAAATCACAGGAAAAGTTCAGCACACAGCTTCCCCAGTCCAGGGTTCCACACGGCAAAGAGTCAGTTTAGGATAGTGTCCACACAAAAGAAGAAGGCAAATGGTTATACACCTTTGGGTGACCTGTGGGCGGAGCAAACAGGGAGAGCGGACCAGGTGTTGCCTATTGGTCCGGCAGGGACTCCTGGGAGATGGAGTCCCTGCAACAACGCTCGCAGCCCTGATGCGGTGATGGTAAAGCCTCTGCAGTCCTTATCACCTCCAACCACGGTAAGGTACTGAGCCCGCAGTTCTGATGGACGAAGCGGCACCCGCTTCGGAGCAGGTAGCAAAATCACAGGAAAAGTTCAGCACACAGCTTCCGCAGTCCAGGGTTCCACACGGCAAAGAGTCAGTTTAGGATAGTGTCCACACAAAAGAAGAAGGCAAATGGTTATACACCTTCGGGTGACCTGTGGGTGGAGCAAACAGGGAGAGCGGACCAGGTGTTGCCTATTGGTCAGGCAGGGACTCCTGGGAGATGGAGTCCCTGCAACAACGCTCGCAGACCTGATGCGGTGTTTGGTAAAGCCTCTGCAGTCCTTATCACCTCCAACCACTGTAAGGTACTGAGCCCGCAGTTCTGATGGACGAAGCGGCACCCGCCAAGCAGGTGCGGCGAGGAGCAGGTAGCAAAATCACAGGAAAAGTTCAGCACACAGCTACCCCAGTCCAGAGTTCCACACAGCAAAGAGTCAGTTTAGGATAGTGTCCACAGAAAAGAAGAAGGCAAATGGTTATACACCTTCGGGTGACCTGTGGGTGGAGCAAACAGGGAGAGCGGACCAGGTGTTGCCTATTGGTCAGGCAGGGACTCCTGGGAGATGGAGTCCCTGCAACAACGCTCGCAGCCCTGATGCGGTGTTTGGTAAAGCCTCTGCAGTCCTTATCAACTCCAACCACGGTAAGGTACTGAGCCCGCAGTTCTGATGGACAAAGCGGCACCCATGAAGCGGGTGCGGTGAGGAGCAGGTAGCAAAATCACAGGAAAAGTTCAGCACACAGCTTCCCCAGTCCAGGGTTCCACACGGCAAAGAGTCAGTTTAGGATAGTGTCCACACAAAAGAAGAAGGCAAATGGTTATACACCTTCGGGTGACCTGACCTGTGGGCGGAGCAAACAGGGAGAGCGGAAAAGGTGTTGCCTATTGGTCAGGCAGGGACTCTTGGGAGATGGAGTCCCTGCAACAACGCTCGCAGCCCTGATGCGGTGTTTGGTAAAGCCTCTGCAGTCCTTATCACCTCCAACCACGGTAAGGTACTGAGCCCGCAGTTCTGATGGACGAAGCGGCACCCACAAAGCGGCACCCGCGAAGCGGGTGCGGCGAGGAGCAGGTAGCATAATCACAGGAAAAGTTCAGCACACAGCTTCCCCAGTCCAGGGTTCCACACGGCAAAGAGTCAGTTTAGGATAGTGTCCACACAAAAGAAGAAGGCAAATGGTTATACACCTTTGGGTGACCTGTGGGCGGAGCAAACAGGGAGAGCGGACCAGGTGTTGCCTATTGGTCAGGCAGGGACTCCTGGGAGATGGAGTCCCTGCAACAACGCTCGCAGCCCTGATGCGGTGTTTGGTAAAGCCTCTGCAGTCCTTATCACCTCAAACCACGGTAAGGTACTGAGCCCGCAGTTCTGATGGACGAAGCGGCACCCACAAAGCGGCACCCGCGAAGCGGGTGCGGCGAGGAGCAGGTAGCATAATCACAGGAAAAGTTCAGCACACAGCTTCCCCAGTCCAGGGTTCCACACGGCAAAGAGTCAGTTTAGGATGGTGTCCACACAAAAGAAGAAGGCAAATGGTTATACACCTTTGGGTGACCTGTGGGCGGAGCAAACAGGGAGAGCGGACCAGGTGTTGCCTATTGGTCCGGCAGGGACTCCTGGGAGATGGAGTCCCTGCAACAACGCTCGCAGCCCTGATGCGGTGATGGTAAAGCCTCTGCAGTCCTTATCACCTCCAACCACGGTAAGGTACTGAGCCCGCAGTTCTGATGGACGAAGCGGCACCCGCTTCGGAGCAGGTAGCAAAATCACAGGAAAAGTTCAGCACACAGCTTCCGCAGTCCAGGGTTCCACACGGCAAAGAGTCAGTTTAGGATAGTGTCCACACAAAAGAAGAAGGCAAATGGTTATACACCTTCGGGTGACCTGTGGGTGGAGCAAACAGGGAGAGCGGACCAGGTGTTGCCTATTGGTCAGGCAGGGACTCCTGGGAGATGGAGTCCCTGCAACAACGCTCGCAGACCTGATGCGGTGTTTGGTAAAGCCTCTGCAGTCCTTATCACCTCCAACCACTGTAAGGTACTGAGCCCGCAGTTCTGATGGACGAAGCGGCACCCGCGAAGCAGGTGCGGCGAGGAGCAGGTAGCAAAATCACAGGAAAAGTTCCGCACACAGCTTCCCCAGTCCAGGGTTCCACACAGCAAAGAGTCAGTTTAGGATAGTGTCCACACAAAAGAAGAAGGCAAATGGTTATACACCTTCGGGTGACCTGTGGGTGGAGCAAACAGGGAGAGCGGACCAGGTGTTGCCTATTGGTCAGGCAGGGACTCCTGGGAGATGGAGTCCCAGCAACAACGCTCGCAGACCTGATGCGGTGTTTGGTAAAGCCTCTGCAGTCCTTATCACCTCCAACCACGGTAAGGTACTGAGCCCGCAGTTCTGATGGACGAAGCGGCACCCGCGAAGCAGGTGCGGCGAGGAGCAGGTAGCAAAATCACAGGAAAAGTTCAGCACACAGCTTCCCCAGTCCAGGGTTCCACACAGCAAAGAATCAGTTTAGGATAGTGTCCACACAAAAGAAGAGGGCAAATGGTTATACACCTTCAGGTGACCTGTGGGCTGAGCAAACAGGGAGAGCGGACCAGGTGTTGCCTATTGGTCAGGCAGGGACTCCTGGGAGATGGAGTCCCTGCAACAACGCTCGCAGCCCTGATGCGGTGTTTGGTAAAGCCTCTGCAGTCCTTATCAACGCCAACCACGGTAAGGTACTGAGCCCGCAGTTCTGATGGACAAAGCGGCACCCATGAAGCGGGTGCGGTGAGGAGCAGGTAGCAAAATCACAGGAAAAGTTCAGCACACAGCTTCCCCAGTCCAGGGTTCCACACGGCAAAGAGTCAGTTTAGGATAGTGTCCACACAAAAGAAGAAGGCAAATGGTTATACACCTTCGGGTGACCTGTGGGCGGAGCAAACAGGGAGAGCGGACCAGGTGTTGCCTATTGGTCAGGCAGGGACTCCTGGGAGATGGAGTCCCTGCAACAACGCTCGCAGCCCTGATGCGGTGTTTGGTAAAGCCTCTGCAGTCCTTATCACCTCCAACCACGGTAAGGTACTGAGCCCGAAGTTCTGATGGACGAAGCGGCCCCCGCGAAGCAGGTGTGGCAAGGAGCAGGTAGCAAAATCACAGGAAAAGTTCAGCACACAGCTTCCCCAGTCCAGGGTTCCACACGGCAAAGAGTCAGTTTAGGATAGTGTCCACACAAAAGAAGAGGGCAAATGGTTATACACCTTCAGGTGACCTGTGGGCTGAGCAAACAGGGAGAGCGGACCAGGTGTTGCCTATTGGTCAGGCAGGGACTCCTGGGAGATGGAGTCCCTGCAACAACGCTTGCAGCCCTGATGCGGTGTTTGGTAAAGCCTCTGCAGTCCTTATCAACTCCAACCACAGTAAGGTACTGAGCCCGCAGTTCTGATGGGCAAAGCGGCACCCACGAAGCGGGTGCGGTGAGGAGCAGGTAGCAAAATCACAGGAAAAGTTCAGCACACAGCTTCCCCAGTCCAGGGTTCCACACGGCAAAGAGTCAGTTTAGGATAGTGTCCACACAAAAGAAGAAGGCAAATGGTTATACACCTTCGGGTGACCTGTGGGCGGAGCAAACAGGGAGAGCGGAAAAGGTGTTGCCTATTGGTCAGGCAGGGACTCCTGGGAGATGGAGTCCCTGCAACAACGCTCGCAGCCCTGATGCGGTGTTTGGTAAAGCCTCTGCAGTCCTTATCACCTCCAACCACGGTAAGGTACTGAGCCCGCAGTTCTGATGGACGAAGCGGCACCCACAAAGCGGCACCCGCGAAGCGGGTGCGGCGAGGAGCAGGTAGCATAATCACAGGAAAAGTTCAGCACACAGCTTCCCCAGTCCAGGGTTCCACACGGCAAAGAGTCAGTTTAGGATGGTGTCCACACAAAAGAAGAAGGCAAATGGTTATACACCTTTGGGTGACCTGTGGGCGGAGCAAACAGGGAGAGCGGACCAGGTGTTGCCTATTGGTCCGGCAGGGACTCCTGGGAGATGGAGTCCCTGCAACAACGCTCGCAGCCCTGATGCGGTGATGGTAAAGCCTCTGCAGTCCTTATCACCTCCAACCACGGTAAGGTACTGAGCCCGCAGTTCTGATGGACGAAGCGGCACCCGCTTCGGAGCAGGTAGCAAAATCACAGGAAAAGTTCAGCACACAGCTTCCGCAGTCCAGGGTTCCACACGGCAAAGAGTCAGTTTAGGATAGTGTCCACACAAAAGAAGAAGGCAAATGGTTATACACCTTCGGGTGACCTGTGGGTGGAGCAAACAGGGAGAGCGGACCAGGTGTTGCCTATTGGTCAGGCAGGGACTCCTGGGAGATGGAGTCCCTGCAACAACGCTCGCAGACCTGATGCGGTGTTTGGTAAAGCCTCTGCAGTCCTTATCACCTCCAACCACTGTAAGGTACTGAGCCCGCAGTTCTGATGGACGAAGCGGCACCCGCCAAGCAGGTGCGGCGAGGAGCAGGTAGCAAAATCACAGGAAAAGTTCAGCACACAGCTTCCCCAGTCCAGGGTTCCACACAGCAAAGAGTCAGTTTAGGATAGTGTCCACAGAAAAGAAGAAGGCAAATGGTTATACACCTTCGGGTGACCTGTGGGTGGAGCAAACAGGGAGAGCGGACCAGGTGTTGCCTATTGGTCAGGCAGGGACTCCTGGGAGATGGAGTCCCTGCAACAACGCTCGCAGCCCTGATGCGGTGTTTGGTAAAGCCTCTGCAGTCCTTATCAACTCCAACCACGGTAAGGTACTGAGCCCGCAGTTCTGATGGACAAAGCGGCACCCATGAAGCGGGTGCGGTGAGGAGCAGGTAGCAAAATCACAGGAAAAGTTCAGCACACAGCTTCCCCAGTCCAGGGTTCCACACGGCAAAGAGTCAGTTTAGGATAGTGTCCACACAAAAGAAGAAGGCAAATGGTTATACACCTTCGGGTGACCTGTGGGCGGAGCAAACAGGGAGAGCGGAAAAGGTGTTGCCTATTGGTCAGGCAGGGACTCTTGGGAGATGGAGTCCCTGCAACAACGCTCGCAGCCCTGATGCGGTGTTTGGTAAAGCCTCTGCAGTCCTTATCACCTCCAACCACGCTAAGGTACTGAGCCCGCAGTTCTGATGGACGAAGCGGCACCCACAAAGCGGCACCCGCGAAGCGGGTGCGGCGAGGAGCAGGTAGCATAATCACAGGAAAAGTTCAGCACACAGCTTCCCCAGTCCAGGGTTCCACACGGCAAAGAGTCAGTTTAGGATAGTGTCCACACAAAAGAAGAAGGCAAATGGTTATACACCTTTGGGTGACCTGTGGGCGGAGCAAACAGGGAGAGCGGACCAGGTGTTGCCTATTGGTCAGGCAGGGACTCCTGGGAGATGGAGTCCCTGCAACAACGCTCGCAGACCTGATGCGGTGTTTGGTAAAGCCTCTGCAGTCCTTATCACCTCCAACCACGGTAAGGTACTGAGCCCGCAGTTCTGATGGACGAAGCGGCACCCGCGAAACGGGTGCGGCAAGGAGCAGGTAGCAAAATAACAGGAAAAGTTCAGCACACAGCTTCCCCAGTCCAGGGTTCCACACGGCAAAGAGTCAGTTTAGGATAGTGTCCACACAAAAGAAGAAGGCAAATGGTTATACACCTTCAGGTGACCTGTGGGCTGAGCAAACAGGGAGAGCGGACCAGGTGTTGCCTATTGGTCAGGCAGGGACTCCTGGGAGATGGAGTCCCTGCAACAACGCTCGCAGCCCTGATGCGGTGTTTGGTAAAGCCTCTGCAGTCCTTATCAACTCCAACCACAGTAAGGTACTGAGCCCGCAGTTCTGATGGACAAAGCGGCACCCACGAAGCGGGTGCGGTGAGGAGCAGGTAGCAAAATCACAGGAAAAGTTCAGCACACAGCTTCCCCAGTCCAGGGTTCCACACGGCAAAGAGTCAGTTTAGGATAGTGTCCACACAAAAGAAGAAGGCAAATGGTTATACACCTTCGGGTGACCTGTGGGCGGAGCAAACAGGGAGAGCGGAAAAGGTGTTGCCTATTGGTCAGGCAGGGACTCCTGGGAGATGGAGTCCCTGCAACAACGCTCGCAGCCCTGATGCGGTGTTTGGTAAAGCCTCTGCAGTCCTTATCACCTCCAACCACGGTAAGGTACTGAGCCCGCAGTTCTGATGGACGAAGCGGCACCCGCGAAGCAGGTGCGGCGAGGAGCAGGTAGCAAAATCACAGGAAAAGTTCAGCACACAGCTTCCCCAGTCCAGGGTTCCACACAGCAAAGAATCAGTTTAGGATAGTGTCCACACAAAAGAAGAGGGCAAATGGTTATACACCTTCAGGTGACCTGTGGGCTGAGCAAACAGGGAGAGCGGACCAGGTGTTGCCTATTGGTCAGGCAGGGACTCCTGGGAGATGGAGTCCCTGCAACAACGCTCGCAGCCCTGATGCGGTGTTTGGTAAAGCCTCTGCAGTCCTTATCACCTCCAACCACGGTAAGGTACTGAGCCCGCAGTTCTGATGGACGAAGCGGCACCCACAAAGCGGCACCCGCGAAGCGGGTGCGGCGAGGAGCAGGTAGCATAATCACAGGAAAAGTTCAGCACACAGCTTCCCCAGTCCAGGGTTCCACACGGCAAAGAGTCAGTTTAGGATGGTGTCCACACAAAAGAAGAAGGCAAATGGTTATACACCTTTGGGTGACCTGTGGGCGGAGCAAACAGGGAGAGCGGACCAGGTGTTGCCTATTGGTCCGGCAGGGACTCCTGGGAGATGGAGTCCCTGCAACAACGCTCGCAGCCCTGATGCGGTGATGGTAAAGCCTCTGCAGTCCTTATCACCTCCAACCACGGTAAGGTACTGAGCCCGCAGTTCTGATGGACGAAGCGGCACCCGCTTCGGAGCAGGTAGCAAAATCACAGGAAAAGTTCAGCACACAGCTTCCGCAGTCCAGGGTTCCACACGGCAAAGAGTCAGTTTAGGATAGTGTCCACACAAAAGAAGAAGGCAAATGGTTATACACCTTCGGGTGACCTGTGGGTGGAGCAAACAGGGAGAGCGGACCAGGTGTTGCCTATTGGTCAGGCAGGGACTCCTGGGAGATGGAGTCCCTGCAACAACGCTCGCAGACCTGATGCGGTGTTTGGTAAAGCCTCTGCAGTCCTTATCACCTCCAACCACTGTAAGGTACTGAGCCCGCAGTTCTGATGGACGAAGCGGCACCCGCCAAGCAGGTGCGGCGAGGAGCAGGTAGCAAAATCACAGGAAAAGTTCAGCACACAGCTTCCCCAGTCCAGGGTTCCACACAGCAAAGAGTCAGTTTAGGATAGTGTCCACAGAAAAGAAGAAGGCAAATGGTTATACACCTTCGGGTGACCTGTGGGTGGAGCAAACAGGGAGAGCGGACCAGGTGTTGCCTATTGGTCAGGCAGGGACTCCTGGGAGATGGAGTCCCTGCAACAACGCTCGCAGCCCTGATGCGGTGTTTGGTAAAGCCTCTGCAGTCCTTATCAACTCCAACCACGGTAAGGTACTGAGCCCGCAGTTCTGATGGACAAAGCGGCACCCATGAAGCGGGTGCGGTGAGGAGCAGGTAGCAAAATCACAGGAAAAGTTCAGCACACAGCTTCCCCAGTCCAGGGTTCCACACGGCAAAGAGTCAGTTTAGGATAGTGTCCACACAAAAGAAGAAGGCAAATGGTTATACACCTTCGGGTGACCTGTGGGCGGAGCAAACAGGGAGAGCGGAAAAGGTGTTGCCTATTGGTCAGGCAGGGACTCTTGGGAGATGGAGTCCCTGCAACAACGCTCGCAGCCCTGATGCGGTGTTTGGTAAAGCCTCTGCAGTCCTTATCACCTCCAACCACGCTAAGGTACTGAGCCCGCAGTTCTGATGGACGAAGCGGCACCCACAAAGCGGCACCCGCGAAGCGGGTGCGGCGAGGAGCAGGTAGCATAATCACAGGAAAAGTTCAGCACACAGCTTCCCCAGTCCAGGGTTCCACACGGCAAAGAGTCAGTTTAGGATAGTGTCCACACAAAAGAAGAAGGCAAATGGTTATACACCTTTGGGTGACCTGTGGGCGGAGCAAACAGGGAGAGCGGACCAGGTGTTGCCTATTGGTCAGGCAGGGACTCCTGGGAGATGGAGTCCCTGCAACAAGGCTCGCAGACCTGATGCGGTGTTTGGTAAAGCCTCTGCAGTCCTTATCACCTCCAACCACGGTAAGGTACTGAGCCCGCAGTTCTGATGGACGAAGCGGCACCGGCGAAACGGGTGCGGCAAGGAGCAGGTAGCAAAATAACAGGAAAAGTTCAGCACACAGCTTCCCCAGTCCAGGGTTCCACACGGCAAAGAGTCAGTTTAGGATAGTGTCCACACAAAAGAAGAAGGCAAATGGTTATACACCTTCAGGTGACCTGTGGGCTGAGCAAACAGGGAGAGCGGACCAGGTGTTGCCTATTGGTCAGGCAGGGACTCCTGGGAGATGGAGTCCCTGCAACAACGCTCGCAGCCCTGATGCGGTGTTTGGTAAAGCCTCTGCAGTCCTTATCAACTCCAACCACAGTAAGGTACTGAGCCCGCAGTTCTGATGGACAAAGCGGCACCCACGAAGCGGGTGCGGTGAGGAGCAGGTAGCAAAATCACAGGAAAAGTTCAGCACACAGCTTCCCCAGTCCAGGGTTCCACACGGCAAAGAGTCAGTTTAGGATAGTGTCCACACAAAAGAAGAAGGCAAATGGTTATACACCTTTGGGTGACCTGTGGGCGGAGCAAACAGGGAGAGCGGACCAGGTGTTGCCTATTGGTCCGGCAGGGACTCCTGGGAGATGGAGTCCCTGCAACAACGCTCGCAGCCCTGATGCGGTGATGGTAAAGCCTCTGCAGTCCTTATCACCTCCAACCACGGTAAGGTACTGAGCCCGCAGTTCTGATGGACGAAGCGGCACCCGCTTCGGAGCAGGTAGCAAAATCACAGGAAAAGTTCAGCACACAGCTTCCGCAGTCCAGGGTTCCACACGGCAAAGAGTCAGTTTAGGATAGTGTCCACACAAAAGAAGAAGGCAAATGGTTATACACCTTCGGGTGACCTGTGGGTGGAGCAAACAGGGAGAGCGGACCAGGTGTTGCCTATTGGTCAGGCAGGGACTCCTGGGAGATGGAGTCCCTGCAACAACGCTCGCAGACCTGATGCGATGTTTGGTAAAGCCTCTGCAGTCCTTATCACCTCCAACCACTGTAAGGTACTGAGCCCGCAGTTCTGATGGACGAAGCGGCACCCGCCAAGCAGGTGCGGCGAGGAGCAGGTAGCAAAATCACAGGAAAAGTTCAGCACACAGCTACCCCAGTCCAGGGTTCCACACAGCAAAGAGTCAGTTTAGGATAGTGTCCACAGAAAAGAAGAAGGCAAATGGTTATACACCTTCGGGTGACCTGTGGGTGGAGCAAACAGGGAGAGCGGACCAGGTGTTGCCTATTGGTCAGGCAGGGACTCCTGGGAGATGGAGTCCCTGCAACAACGCTCGCAGCCCTGATGCGGTGTTTGGTAAAGCCTCTGCAGTCCTTATCAACTCCAACCACAGTAAGGTACTGAGCCCGCAGTTCTGATGGACAAAGCGGCACCCACGAAGCGGGTGCGGTGAGGAGCAGGTAGCAAAATCACAGGAAAAGTTCAGCACACAGCTTCCCCAGTCCAGGGTTCCACACGGCAAAGAGTCAGTTTAGGATAGTGTCCACACAAAAGAAGAAGGCAAATGGTTATACACCTTCGGGTGACCTGTGGGCGGAGCAAACAGGGAGAGCGGAAAAGGTGTTGCCTATTGGTCAGGCAGGGACTCCTGGGAGATGGAGTCCCTGCAACAACGCTCGCAGCCCTGATGCGGTGTTTGGTAAAGCCTCTGCAGTCCTTATCACCTCCAACCACGGTAAGGTACTGAGCCCGCAGTTCTGATGGACGAAGCGGCACCCGCGAAGCAGGTGCGGCGAGGAGCAGGTAGCAAAATCACAGGAAAAGTTCAGCACACAGCTTCCCCAGTCCAGGGTTCCACACAGCAAAGAATCAGTTTAGGATAGTGTCCACACAAAAGAAGAGGGCAAATGGTTATACACCTTCAGGTGACCTGTGGGCTGAGCAAACAGGGAGAGCGGACCAGGTGTTGCCTATTGGTCAGGCAGGGACTCCTGGGAGATGGAGTCCCTGCAACAACGCTCGCAGCCCTGATGCGGTGTTTGGTAAAGCCTCTGCAGTCCTTATCACCTCCAACCACGGTAAGGTACTGAGCCCGCAGTTCTGATGGACGAAGCGGCACCCACAAAGCGGCACCCGCGAAGCGGGTGCGGCGAGGAGCAGGTAGCATAATCACAGGAAAAGTTCAGCACACAGCTTCCCCAGTCCAGGGTTCCACACGGCAAAGAGTCAGTTTAGGATGGTGTCCACACAAAAGAAGAAGGCAAATGGTTATACACCTTTGGGTGACCTGTGGGCGGAGCAAACAGGGAGAGCGGACCAGGTGTTGCCTATTGGTCCGGCAGGGACTCCTGGGAGATGGAGTCCCTGCAACAACGCTCGCAGCCCTGATGCGGTGATGGTAAAGCCTCTGCAGTCCTTATCACCTCCAACCACGGTAAGGTACTGAGCCCGCAGTTCTGATGGACGAAGCGGCACCCGCTTCGGAGCAGGTAGCAAAATCACAGGAAAAGTTCAGCACACAGCTTCCGCAGTCCAGGGTTCCACACGGCAAAGAGTCAGTTTAGGATAGTGTCCACACAAAAGAAGAAGGCAAATGGTTATACACCTTCGGGTGACCTGTGGGTGGAGCAAACAGGGAGAGCGGACCAGGTGTTGCCTATTGGTCAGGCAGGGACTCCTGGGAGATGGAGTCCCTGCAACAACGCTCGCAGACCTGATGCGGTGTTTGGTAAAGCCTCTGCAGTCCTTATCACCTCCAACCACTGTAAGGTACTGAGCCCGCAGTTCTGATGGACGAAGCGGCACCCGCCAAGCAGGTGCGGCGAGGAGCAGGTAGCAAAATCACAGGAAAAGTTCAGCACACAGCTTCCCCAGTCCAGGGTTCCACACAGCAAAGAGTCAGTTTAGGATAGTGTCCACAGAAAAGAAGAAGGCAAATGGTTATACACCTTCGGGTGACCTGTGGGTGGAGCAAACAGGGAGAGCGGACCAGGTGTTGCCTATTGGTCAGGCAGGGACTCCTGGGAGATGGAGTCCCTGCAACAACGCTCGCAGCCCTGATGCGGTGTTTGGTAAAGCCTCTGCAGTCCTTATCAACTCCAACCACGGTAAGGTACTGAGCCCGCAGTTCTGATGGACAAAGCGGCACCCATGAAGCGGGTGCGGTGAGGAGCAGGTAGCAAAATCACAGGAAAAGTTCAGCACACAGCTTCCCCAGTCCAGGGTTCCACACGGCAAAGAGTCAGTTTAGGATAGTGTCCACACAAAAGAAGAAGGCAAATGGTTATACACCTTCGGGTGACCTGTGGGCGGAGCAAACAGGGAGAGCGGAAAAGGTGTTGCCTATTGGTCAGGCAGGGACTCTTGGGAGATGGAGTCCCTGCAACAACGCTCGCAGCCCTGATGCGGTGTTTGGTAAAGCCTCTGCAGTCCTTATCACCTCCAACCACGGTAAGGTACTGAGCCCGCAGTTCTGATGGACGAAGCGGCACACACAAAGCGGCACCCGCCAAGCGGGTGCGGCGAGGAGCAGGTAGCATAATCACAGGAAAAGTTCAGCACACAGCTTCCCCAGTCCAGGGTTCCACACGGCAAAGAGTCAGTTTAGGATAGTGTCCACACAAAAGAAGAAGGCAAATGGTTATACACCTTTGGGTGACCTGTGGGCGGAGCAAACAGGGAGAGCGGACCAGGTGTTGCCTATTGGTCAGGCAGGGACTCCTGGGAGATGGAGTCCCTGCAACAACGCTCGCAGACCTGATGCGGTGTTTGGTAAAGCCTCTGCAGTCCTTATCACCTCCAACCACGGTAAGGTACTGAGCCCGCAGTTCTGATGGACGAAGCGGCACCCACAAAGCGGCACCCGCGAAGCGGGTGCGGCGAGGAGCAGGTAGCATAATCACAGGAAAAGTTCAGCACACAGCTTCCCCAGTCCAGGGTTCCACACGGCAAAGAGTCAGTTTAGGATGGTGTCCACACAAAAGAAGAAGGCAAATGGTTATACACCTTTGGGTGACCTGTGGGCGGAGCAAACAGGGAGAGCGGACCAGGTGTTGCCTATTGGTCCGGCAGGGACTCCTGGGAGATGGAGTCCCTGCAACAACGCTCGCAGCCCTGATGCGGTGATGGTAAAGCCTCTGCAGTCCTTATCACCTCCAACCACGGTAAGGTACTGAGCCCGCAGTTCTGATGGACGAAGCGGCACCCGCTTCGGAGCAGGTAGCAAAATCACAGGAAAAGTTCAGCACACAGCTTCCGCAGTCCAGGGTTCCACACGGCAAAGAGTCAGTTTAGGATAGTGTCCACACAAAAGAAGAAGGCAAATGGTTATACACCTTCGGGTGACCTGTGGGTGGAGCAAACAGGGAGAGCGGACCAGGTGTTGCCTATTGGTCAGGCAGGGACTCCTGGGAGATGGAGTCCCTGCAACAACGCTCGCAGACCTGATGCGGTGTTTGGTAAAGCCTCTGCAGTCCTTATCACCTCCAACCACTGTAAGGTACTGAGCCCGCAGTTCTGATGGACGAAGCGGCACCCGCGAAGCAGGTGCGGCGAGGAGCAGGTAGCAAAATCACAGGAAAAGTTCAGCACACAGCTTCCCCAGTCCAGGGTTCCACACAGCAAAGAGTCAGTTTAGGATAGTGTCCACACAAAAGAAGAAGGCAAATGGTTATACACCTTCGGGTGACCTGTGGGTGGAGCAAACAGGGAGAGCGGACCAGGTGTTGCCTATTGGTCAGGCAGGGACTCCTGGGAGATGGAGTCCCGGCAACAACGCTCGCAGACCTGATGCGGTGTTTGGTAAAGCCTCTGCAGTCCTTATCACCTCCAAGCACGGTAAGGTACTGAGCCCGCAGTTCTGATGGACGAAGCGGCACCCGCGAAGCAGGTGCGGCGAGGAGCAGGTAGCAAAATCACAGGAAAAGTTCAGCACACAGCTTCCCCAGTCCAGGGTTCCACACAGCAAAGAATCAGTTTAGGATAGTGTCCACACAAAAGAAGAGGGCAAATGGTTATACACCTTCAGGTGACCTGTGGGCTGAGCAAACAGGGAGAGCGGACCAGGTGTTGCCTATTGGTCAGGCAGGGACTCCTGGGAGATGGAGTCCCTGCAACAACGCTCGCAGCCCTGATGCGGTGTTTGGTAAAGCCTCTGCAGTCCTTATCAACTCCAACCACGGTAAGGTACTGAGCCCGCAGTTCTGATGGACAAAGCGGCACCCATGAAGCGGGTGCGGTGAGGAGCAGGTAGCAAAATCACAGGAAAAGTTCAGCACACAGCTTCCCCAGTCCAGGGTTCCACACGGCAAAGAGTCAGTTTAGGATAGTGTCCACACAAAAGAAGAATGCAAATGGTTATACACCTTCGGGTGACCTGTGGGCGGAGCAAACAGGGAGAGCGGACCAGGTGTTGCCTATTGGTCAGGCAGGGACTCCTGGGAGATGGAGTCCCTGCAACAACGCTCGCAGCCCTGATGCGGTGTTTGGTAAAGCCTCTGCAGTCCTTATCACCTCCAACCACAGTAAGGTACTGAGCCCGAAGTTCTGATGGACGAAGCGGCCCCCGCGAAGCAGGTGTGGCAAGGAGCAGGTAGCAAAATCACAGGAAAAGTTCAGCACACAGCATCCCCAGTCCAGGGTTCCACACGGCAAAGAGTCAGTTTAGGATAGTGTCCACACAAAAGAAGAGGGCAAATGGTTATACACCTTCAGGTGACCTGTGGGCTGAGCAAACAGGGAGAGCGGACCAGGTGTTGCCTATTGGTCAGGCAGGGACTCCTGGGAGATGGAGTCCCTGCAACATCGCTCGCAGCCCTGATGCGGTGTTTGGTAAAGCCTCTGCAGTCCTTATCAACTCCAACCACGGTAAGGTACTGAGCCCGCAGTTCTGATGGACAAAGTGGCACCCACGAAGCGGGTGCGGTGAGGAGCAGGTAGCAAAATCACAGGAAAAGTTCAGCACACAGCTTCCCCAGTCCAGGGTTCCACACGGCAAAGAGTCAGTTTAGGATAGTGTCCACACAAAAGAAGAAGGCAAATGGTTATACACCTTCGGGTGACCTGTGGGCGGAGCAAACAGGGAGAGCGGACCAGGTGTTGCCTATTGGTCAGGCAGGGACTCCTGGGAGATGGAGTCCCTGCAACAACGCTCGCAGCCCTGATGCGGTGATGGTAAAGCCTCTGCAGTCCTTATCACCTCCAACCACGGTAAGGTACTGAGCCCGCAGTTCTGATGGACGAAGCGGCACCCGCGAAGTGGGTGCGGCGAGGAGCAGGTAGCAAAATCACAGGAAAAGTTCAGCACACAGCTTCCGCAGTCCAGGGTTCCACACGGCAAAGAGTCAGTTTAGGATAGTGTCCACACAAAAGAAGAAGGCAAATGGTTATACACCTTCGGGTGACCTGTGGGTGGAGCAAACAGGGAGAGCGGACCAGGTGTTGCCTATTGGTCAGGCAGGGACTCCTGGGAGATGGAGTCCCTGCAACAACGCTCGCAGCCCTGATGCGGTATTTGGTAAAGCCTCTGCAGTCCTTATCAACTCCAACCACGGTAAGGTACTGAGCCCGCAGTTCTGATGGACAAAGCGGCACCCACGAAGCGGGTGCGGTGAGGAGCAGGTAGCAAAATCACAGGAAAAGTTCAGCACACAGCTTCCCCAGTCCAGGGTTCCACACGGCAAAGAGTCAGTTTGGGATAGTGTCCACACAAAAGAAGAAGACAAATGGTTATACACCTTCGGGTGACCTGTGGGCGGAGCAAACAGGGAGAGCGGAACAGGTGTTGCCTATTGGTCAGGCAGGGACTCCTGGGAGATGGAGTCCCTGCAACAACGCTCGCAGCCCTGATGCGGTGTTTGGTAAAGCCTCTGCAGTCCTTATCACCTCCAACCACGGTAAGGTACTGAGCCCGCAGTTCTGATGGACGAAGCGGCACCCGCGAAGCAGGTGTGGCAAGGAGCAGGTAGCAAATCACAGGAAAAGTTCAGCGCACAGCTTCCCCAGTCCAGGGTTCCACACGGCAAAGAGTCAGTTTAGGATAGTGTCCACACAAAAGAAGAGGGCAAATGGTTATACACCTTCAGGTGACCTGTGGGCTGAGCAAACAGGGAGAGCGGACCAGGTGTTGCCTATTGGTCAGGTAGGGACTCCTGGGAGATGGAGTCCCTGCAACAACGCTCGCAGCCCTGATGCGGTGTTTGGTAAAGCCTCTGCAGTCCTTATCACCTCCAACCACGGTAAGGTACTGAGCCCGCAGTTCTGATGGACGAAGCGGCACCCACGAAGCGGGTGCGGCAAAGAGCAGGTAGAAAAATCACAGGAAAAGTTCAGCACACAGCTTCCCCAGTCCAGGGTTCCACACGGCAAAGAGTGAGTTTACGATAGTGTCCACACACAAGAAGAAGGCAAATGGTTATACACCTTCGGGTGACCTGTGGGCGGATCAAACAGGGAGAGCGGACCAGGTGTTGCCTATTGGTCAGGTAGGGACTCCTGGGAGATGGAGTCCCTGCAACAACGCTCGCAGCCCTGATGCGGTGTTTGGTAAAGCCTCTGCAGTCCTTATCACCTCCAACCACGGTAAGGTACTGAGCCCGCAGTTCTGATGGACAAAGCGGCACCCACGAAGCGGGTGCGGTGAGGAGCAGGTAGCAAAATCACAGGAAAAGTTCAGCACACAGCTTCCCCAGTCCAGGGTTCCACACGGCAAAGAGTCAGTTTGGGATAGTGTCCACACAAAAGAAGAAGACAAATGGTTATACACCTTCGGGTGACCTGTGGGCGGAGCAAACAGGGAGAGCGGAACAGGTGTTGCCTATTGGTCAGGCAGGGACTCCTGGGAGATGGAGTCCCTGCAACAACGCTCGCAGCCCTGATGCGGTGTTTGGTAAAGCCTCTGCAGTCCTTATCACCTCCAACCACGGTAAGGTACTGAGCCCGCAGTTCTGATGGACGAAGCGGCACCCGCGAAGCAGGTGTGGCAAGGAGCAGGTAGCAAAATCACAGGAAAAGTTCAGCACACAGCTTCCCCAGTCCAGGGTTCCACACGGCAAAGAGTCAGTTTAGGATAGTGTCCACACAAAAGAAGAGGGCAAATGGTTATACACCTTCAGGTGACCTGTGGGCTGAGCAAACAGGGAGAGCGGACCAGGTGTTGCCTATTGGTCAGGTAGGGACTTCTGGGAGATGGAGTCCCTGCAACAACGCTTGCAGCCCTGATGCGGTGTTTGGTAAAGCCTCTGCAGTCCTTATCACCTCCAACCACGGTAAGGTACTGAGCCCGCAGTTCTGATGGACGAAGCGGCACCCACGAAGCAGGTGCGGCGAGGAGCAGGTAGCAAAATCACAGGAAAAGTTCAGCACACAGCTTCCCCAGTCCAGGGTTCCACACGGCAAAGAGTCAGTTTAGGATAGTGTCCACACAAAAGAAGAAGGCAAATGGTTATACACCTTCGGGTGACCTGTGGGTGGAGCAAACAGGGAGAGCGGACCAGGTGTTGCCTCTTGGTCAGGCAGGGACTCCTGGGAGATGGAGTCCCTGCAACAACGCTCACAGCCCTGATGCTGTGATGGTAAAGCCTCGGCAGTCCTTATCACCTCCAACCACGGTAAGGTACTGAGCCCGCAGTTCTGATGGACGAAGCGGCACCCGCGAAGCGGGTGCGGCGAGGAGCAGGTAGCAAAATCACAGGAAAAGTTCAGCAAACAGCTTCCGCAGTCCAGGGTTCCACACGGCAAAGAGTCAGTTTAGGATAGTGTCCACACAAAAGTAGAAGGCAAATGGTTATACACCTTCGGGTGACCTGTGGGTGGAGCAAACAGGGAGAGCGGACCAGGTGTTGCCTATTGGTCAGGCAGGGACTCCTGGGAGATGGAGTCCCTGCAACAATGCTCGCAGACCTGATGCGGTGTTTGGTAAAGCCTCTGCAGTCCTTATCACCTCCAACCACTGTAAGGTACTGAGCCCGCAGTTCTGATGGACGAAGCGGCACCCGCGAAGCAGGTGCGGCGAGGAGCAGGTAGCAAAATCACAGGAAAAGTTCAGCACACAGCTTCCCCAGTCCAGGGTTCCACACAGCAAAGAGTCAGTTTAGGATAGTGTCCACACAAAAGAAGAAGGCAAATGGTTATACACCTTCGGGTGACCTGTGGGCGGAGCAAACAGGGAGAGCGGAACAGGTGTTGCCTATTGGTCAGGCAGGGACTCCTGGGACATGGAGTCCCTGCAACAACGCTTGCAGCCCTGATGCGGTGTTTGGGAAAGCCTCTGCAGTCCTTATCACCTCCAACCACGGTAAGGTACTGAGCCCGCAGTTCTGATGGACGAAGCGGCACCCACGAAGCGGGTGCGGCGAGGAGCAGGTAGCAAAATCACAGGAAAAGTTCAGCACACAGCTTCCCCAGTCCAGGGTTCCACACGGCAAAGAGTCAGTTTACGATAGTGTCCACACAAAAGAAGAAGGCAAATGGTTATACAACTTCGGGTGACCTGTGGGCGGAGCAAACAGGGAGAGCGGACCAAGTGTTGCCTATTGGTCAGGCAGGGACTCCTGGGAGATGGAGTCCCTGCAACAACGCTCGCAGCCCTGATGCCGTGTTTGGTAAAGCCTCTGCAGTCCTTATCAACTCCAACCACGGTAAGGTACTGAGCCCGCAGTTCTGATGGACAAAGCGGCACCCACGAAGCGGGTGCGGTGAGGAGCAGGTAGCAAAATCACAGGAAAAGTTCAGCACACAGTTTCCCCAGTCCAGGGTTCCACACGGCAAAGAGTCAGTTTAGGATAGTGTCCACACAAAAGAAGAAGGCAAATGGTTATACACCTTCGGGTGACCTGTGGGCGGAGCAAACAGCGAGAGCGGACCAGGTGTTGCCTATTGGTCAGGCAGGGACTCCTGGGAGATGGAGTCCCTGCAACAACGCTCGCAGCCCTGATGCGGTGTTTGGTAAAGCCTCTGCAGTCCTTATCACCTCCAACCACGGTAAGGTACTGAGCCCGCAGTTCTGATGAACGAAGCGGCACCCGCGAAACGGCACCCGCGAAGCGGCACCCGCGAAGCGGGTGCGGCGAGGAGCAGGTAGCAAAATCACGGGCAAAGTTCAGCACACAGCTTCCCCAGTCCAGGGTTCCACACGGCAAAGAGTCAGTTTGGGATAGTGTCCACACAAAAGAAGAAGACAAATGGTTATACACCTTCGGGTGACCTGTGGGCGGAGCAAACAGGGAGAGCGGAACAGGTGTTGCCTATTGGTCAGGCAGGGACTCCTGGGAGATGGAGTCCCTGCAACAACGCTCGCAGCCCTGATGCGGTGTTTGGAAAAGCCTCTGCAGTCCTTATCACCTCCAACCACGGTAAGGTACTGAGCCCGCAGTTCTGATGGACGAAGCGGCACCCGCGAAGCAGGTGTGGCAAGGAGCAGGTAGCAAAATCACAGGAAAAGTTCAGCACACAGCTTCCCCAGTCCAGGGTTCCACACGGCAAAGAGTCAGTTTAGGATAGTGTCCACACAAAAGAAGAGGGCAAATGGTTATACACCTTCAGGTGACCTGTGGGCTGAGCAAACAGGGAGAGCGGACCAGGTGTTGCCTATTGGTCAGGTAGGGACTCCTGGGAGATGGAGTCCCTGCAACAACGCTCGCAGCCCTGATGCGGTGTTTGGTAAAGCCTCTGCAGTCCTTATCACCTCCAACCACGGTAAGGTACTGAGCCCGCAGTTCTGATGGACGAAGCGGCACCCACGAAGCGGGTGCGGCGAGGAGCATGTAGCAAAATCACAGGAAAAGTTCAGCACACAGCTTCCCCAGTCCAGGGTTCCACACGGCAAAGAGTCAGTTTACGATAGTGTCCACACAAAAGAAGAAGGCAAATGGTTATACACCTTCGGGTGACCTGTGGGCGGAGCAAACAGGGAGAGCGGACCAGGTGTTGCCTATTGGTCAGGCAGGGACTCCTGGGAGATGGAGTCCCTGCAACAACGCTCACAGCCCTGATGCGGTGTCTGGTAAAGCCTCTGCAGTCCTTATCACCTCCAACCACGGTAAGGTACTGAGCCCGCAGTTCTGATGGACGAAGCGGCACCCGCGAAGCGGGTGCGGCGAGGAGCAGGTAGCAAAATCACAGGAAAAGTTCAGCACACAGCTTCCCCAGTTCAGGGTTCCACACGGCAAAGAGTCAGTTTAGGATAGTGTCCACACAAAAGAAGAAGGCAAATGGTTATACACCTTCGGGTGACCTGTGGGTGGAGCAAACAGGGAGAGCGGACCAGGTGTTGCCTATTGGTCAGGCAGGGACTCCTGGGAGATGGAGTCCCTGCAACAACGCTCACAGCCCTGATGCGGTGATGGTAAAGCCTCTGCAGTCCTTATCACCTCCAACCACGGTAAGGTACTGAGCCCGCAGTTCTGATGGACGAAGCGGCACCCGCGAAGCGGGTGCGGCGAGGAGCAGGTAGCAAAATCACAGGAAAAGTTCAGCACACAGCTTCCGCAGTCCAGGGTTCCACACGGCAAAGAGTCAGTTTAGGATAGTGTCCACACAAAAGAAGAAGGCAAATGGTTATACACCTTCGGGTGACCTGTGGGTGGAGCAAACAGGGAGAGCGGACCAGGTGTTGCCTATTGGTCAGGCAGGGACTCCTGGGAGATGGAGTCCCTGCAACAACGCTCGCAGACCTGATGCGGTGTTTAGTAAAGCCTCTGCAGTCCTTATCACCTCCAACCACTGTAAGGTACTGAGCCCGCAGTTCTGATGGACGAAGCGGCACCCGCGAAGCAGGTGCGGCGAGGAGCAGGTAGCAAAATCACAGGAAAAGTTCAGCACACAGATTCCCCAGTCCAGGGTTCCACACAGCAAAGAGTCAGTTTAGGATAGTGTCCACACAAACGAAGAAGGCAAATGGTTATACACCTTCGGGTGACCTGTGGGTGGAGCAAACAGGGAGAGCGGACCAGGTGTTGCCTATTGGTCAGGCAGGGACTCCTGGGAGATGGAGTCCCTGCAACAACGCTCGCAGATCTGATGCGGTGTTTGGTAAAGCCTCTGCAGTCCTTATCACCTCCAACCACGGTAAGGTACTGAGCCCGCAGTTCTGATGGACGAAGCGGCACCCGCGAAGCAGGTGCGGCGAGGAGCCGGTAGCAAAATCACAGGATAAGTTCAGCACACAGCTTCCCCAGTCCAGTGTTCCACACAGCAAAGAATCAGTTTAGGATAGTGTGGAAAAGTAAATTTTGCCATGTTCTGTGTCCCTACGTGTCATCCATCATATGTTATGTATGCATGATTAAATATGCATATGCATTCCCCATGTTCGATTCAAGATGCAATTATAGTTGTGTCCACCTCTAGTATGCCAGTTTCCAGTTCTCGTGAATACTACGAATACCAGGTCTATGTAAAGCTACGTTGCCACGTTTCTCAGTGTGCACGTTATTCCATTATAAAGTCCCCGTTTCTAGGCCTCAAAAGGGCCTGGACACCAGATTCAGCTCCTGTCTCCTGAAGCCTCGCTGAGGAGCGATACAGCCCCCACCTGTATCCTCGACCCTTCACTTACTTCCTGCCTCGCAGTGCCCGGCTCACCCTGGCTCTGCCTCTGAGTCTGCCAAGAATATGTTATGATTCCAGTTATCAGTTCAGTCCTCCTTCTCTGCATTCCTAAAGCTACTGAATCGCATCAATAGTTTCCGTCATTGTCTAGCCTTCACGTCTCCACGTTAGAGAAATACTGCATTTAATGGTCATTTAATATTCTTCATCACGCACTACATGTAGAATAATGCATGGTCCAGTCTTAGAATCAAGTTAGCCTTTCCCCTCCTGACTTCTAGTTTATATCAACATGTTCTCTAAACATCAGATACTAGATACTGCTTAGGTACATGTCGCCCTGACTCTCCAGACTTCAGTCTCTGCTCCTAGCACAGAGTTCATAGCCCCCAGCTTCTCCTAGTACCACGTCATTGCTAGTTTGCGCGCACCATCAGGTTAGAGGTCCCGGCTCCTCAGGTAGCCCCCTACACGGTTTCCGCCCCATTCATGACATATTCTGTTACGTTTGCATCACATGTCTATGTATACGCCCTGTTACACCTCTTTTCACCCTTATCTTTCGCGACTGCTACGCGCCACGCCTTTTGCTCCACCCACTGCTACGCCTATTGCAATGTAATGCTATGTGTTTGCGTTATGTATATATGCTCATGCACTGTTATTAAAAAGTTATTCCCTTGTCCCGATCCTGACCCCGGCAGCGCTGCTGGGCCTTGCCATCCTATTCCTGTATTTGCTGTATTAAACCTGCAAAAAACTCCTACTACCTCGAATCTTGACTCTTATTTATTGAGCTATCTGTTATTCATTTATTCATTCAAAAATAGGGTATTATTTATTTATTTACCACATAATGGCGCCCGAATAGGGACTTGCCCTTTCCCCACGCGTCGGTGAAGCCACGCCGACCCCCTGACCCTCTGCAGTCGTGACGGAACTCTTCTGCGCACCGGCAGATATTTCTGCTTCAAGTATCCCTCAGGCCCACGGAGGAGACGGAGGAGGCGGTCCAGCATCCAAACGAGACGGTGGAGGAACGCGGCGAGTCCCGACCAGAGCCCAAGCCGAGAGTCCAAGGTCCGAGGTATCCGGAGGCCCACCCGTAACAGAAGTCCGAAGTTCGTCCGTCCGACGTCGAGGCAGTCCAGTCCAGTCTGAGGCTTTCCGTTCTTGCTGCCCGGTGAGTACCGTTACTGGGGTAGTATCTAGACAGGGTCAATTTAATTGACTCTGGTCCGTGGGTTGGTGGTACACAGACCCACAAACGAAGTGTCCACTTCGGTGGATGCGGGTCCTGACGTGTCTCTTTATGAGACCGGTAAGTTTCGTACTGTTTCAGCAGTGCATCTAGTTCCTGTTCTAGTCAGTTCTGTTCTCGAGAAAATTCATGTATTCTGTGTTCCGTATTCCAGGTAGTATTCTGTTCGAACTGTTATTTTTAAATGTTCTTCATGTATTTTAATGTCGTGGTATGAATGGGGAATAAGTATCGTGTTCATTGTGTATTGTATTGTGTCTAGATTACAGTCCAGTCATGCCCTTGTTTTCTAAGTTACGTCAGTTAAAAACTAGAAAGGGTCTGCTGGAAGCAGCAGTTCCAGTTCCGCCTAGGGACAGTCCAGGTCATTTTATGTATCAGAAGCATGGCATAAGCGCCATACTGTATCTAGATTTATGGGTAGAGTATACCAAACAGTTAGAAGAAAAGTATAGATGGCCCGTATCGGGTACATGGGATGCCGAGTGCATCATGCGAGTAGAAGAGGCATTATGGAAAAAGAAAGCCAGACAGTCACAGAAAGATGCCATCGAGTTATGGCGCAAAGAAGCTCATAAAAGAACTGAAAAGGAAATCAGAAAGTCAGAATTAAGTAGAGAATCCTTAGAACGAGCACAAGAAAAAGAACTAATCGAGATAGGTGAACAAGTCAAAGCCGAACAGTCAGATAGACAGAGGCATGCCCTTATTAGGGGTATGTATCCTCTCCTTGCCGAGGGCTTGCCAAAAGCGACCCCAGAGGCATCCAGTAATTTCCCGCCACCATTAGTTCCGACCAAGCTACGTCACAAACAGACCGCAGCTGATATTTTTATTTCGTCCTATTTGGACGACACAGTCCCAGAATATGCAAATCCTGTTCGCGCTCCGCCAGTCCCTGTAAATCAGGCACTTCCCGCTCCTCCAGACACCGGAGTACCTGTTACGGTACCCCCGGTCCAGCCCACCATACAAGTCCAGCCTACATTTCCATTTTCCACTCTGCCAGGACGAAGAGCCTCAGTAGACGACTCTAGTTTAGGGGCCGCAGGGGGAGGTACTCCTCAAACCCCGCCGCCACACAAGCGTTTAACGACAGCCGAATTACATATACAAGCATCACAGCGTACGCCCAGACATCAGACTGTAGCAGAAATAAGAAAATCCCTTGCCGAATGCGGCTATGATCCAGTCCCAGGCGAGGATAATATGGTTTTATATTCATTCCGCGTAAGAAAGGTGGCCGAGTATCTAGTCACCTTACCGAATATGAAAGAAGATCTAGACAGAATATATCGTTTCATCCGTACAGGGGATGATCCAGAAAGTATTAGCGAGGCCATGTCTCAAAGGAAAGCTGAGACCCAGCTCATGATATTAAAGTTTCTGATCAATTGTCTAATAAGAGAACAAGATTACCCGTCTAAAGATCCGGCTGAAATGAAAACCCTGACAAGGTGGAGTGATAATATAGCCGAGGGTAAGCACAAGACCGTCGGTGCTATGGAGAGTATGTACAAGAAAATCCGTAAAGAAATAATAAAATTACACGAACAGCGTAAAGCAGCACAAGTAAGCGAGAAAGAAAGTAACTCTGATCCTGAAGAGTTAGACGACGAGAATCCTGACAGAATAGCGTATGTAGGACAACCTAGATTTCCAGATCGCCATTTACGTCTAGAACCCAAGTCTACGTTCCGTCATCCAGTACCAGACCAAGGTTCTCTAGAACAAGTATTTCAAGCTACCGATCACATTCTGAAATCACGAATCGGTTACAGTGAGTTAAGTACTATGCATGAACAAGAACTAGCCCGATCAGCAGTCCGATGGATTACTGATTCTACCACTTTTCCAGACGAAATAGTGGCACAAATGTTTCTAAAAATGCCCCCAGCCGAGCAGCGACTGGTGGGTATGTATATGATTCAGCACCTCATTACATTGTATGAGGGTCAGCACTCTGATCCAGGCCCGTTACATGATGTCCTGAACGAGTTACTCCAGTATAGATGGAAAGGTTTAGGTACCGACTTAATTAGTGTCATTCTAGAACAGCGTCACAAATATAGAACGTTTCTGAACCCGCATTTTGTTCATGTCTCACCCCCAGAAGGTAAACCATTTTACATGGAGAGACAGAATCCGTTACGAGAAGTCCACCCAGTTAGAGGAACGGGTGGCGAACTAGAACGAGTGTTTGTTTACACTCCGATTACAAAGATGGAACTCCTAGAGATGAAGAAATTAGTTCCCTGTCATGATAAAGATCCAGCAGGGTTCCATAGAGAATTAAAAGACATGCTCCGTATGGGAGAATACACGTATCCAGATATAATTAAAATGTTAAAGGTTCTGCTGCCCGCAGGGGTGTATGAAAAGCTCAAGGAAAAAGAATGGGAGGTGGGAGAGAAAAAGATCGATTGGGCAGTTCTAGAAGCTGAAGATAAGGCACGAGTACCAGGTACCGGTCTTGGAGCGAAATGTAAAGAATTACCAGAATTATTAATACAAGTTTTACCTAGATTATTGACAACTAGAAAAGAAGACTGGGATGCAATCTCAGCCTGTAAACAGAAACAAGACGAAGATATTAGTGATTTTTATTCCAGATTTGAGAAATGTTTTAGCATCAACAGTGGCCTCAAGACAAGTAGTGAGTCATACCCTCACCTTTTTGTTACTAAATTAGTCGAGAATTCAAGCCCACAAATTAAAAATCGAGTTTTGAAAGTCGAAAGTACCTGGCAAGCTAATACCCCGTCCCAGATGTTACAGATGCTCCAATACCACCAGAATAGGATCAGGGAAGAACAAGAACACGAGAGAAAACGTATGAAAGACACGAAAATGAAAGTACTAGTTGCACAATCTGTTCCTCAAGACAGTCAGAAGAGGGGTCCAAATCAAGCCAGTCATCCTGCAGCTCCCGTTAAAGGGAACTGCAATTATTGTAAACAGCCAGGTCATTTTATAAACGAGTGTGCAGTTCTGAAACACAACATAGCTACTGGTAAGACTAAAGAAAGACCACGTCCGCCTAGACAAGAACAAGTTTCACAGATTCCTCAGCCACAGAATGCGCCACAGACAGTTACAGCTCCGCAGCCTATTGCTGCAACACAGCACGTCACACAGCAGATGTACCAGTATGCATAGTCTGAGTATCCAGAGTACCAACAGTATTCATGAAACAGCCTAGAGAGGGAGATAGGCTTGCCTCTCATCGAGATACCTGTAGATCAAGAAGGTCCCTATGTTCACAGTCAAGTATTAGGGAAAGACAGAAAGTTTTTGATTGATACAGGGGCAAGTAGGACCACAATTAGTCACGCCGAAGTTCCAGGGGCTCCGCTCTCAGGCTCAAGAAATGTTTCCCTTGGATTTTCAGGAAAACCTATCGTAAATGAGATCTCAAAGCCAGTTACTCTAGAAGTAGGTCCATTGTCCCGCACTACTGATCTGTTACTTACTAAGTCATGTCCAGAAAACCTATTAGGCATTAAGACACTGAAAGAGTTAGGTGCAGTTATATGCTGTTCCCCAGAGGGAATACGATTGTTCCTACGTGACTTTAAGGGTCACTATGTATTACGAGATTTTGATTCAAGACTGTCTAATGTTCCACAGCATCTATGGGCGCAAGGTCCAACTGATGTTGGTTATATGCAAATCACACCCTATCGTGTGACTCTCAAGCCAGGTGTAGTGTTACCACGAATCAGACAGTACAGATTGCCACCTGAGGCTGTATTATTGACGAGCTCATGGCTCAAGGAGTGGTTGTAGAAACTGACTCCAATGTATGTAATTCTCCGATCATTCCAGTCATGAAACGTACTGATCCAAATGCACCCCCAGTATATCGATTAGTGATTGACCTACGAGAACTTAATAAATGTATTATTTCGCAGTACCCAGTTGTCCCAGATATCTCTTCCCTATTGACAGCCATTGATTCCAAAGCCACGTTCTTCACTGTCATAGACCTCAAGAACGCATTTTTCAGTGTCCCTATTCATCCAGACAGCCAGTTCCTTTTCGGATTTTGTTTAAATGGAAGGAGCTATATGTTCACACGCGCTCCTCAAGGTTTCACAGAAAGCCCTAGCATTTACAGTCAAGCACTTAAAAGACAACTAGACAACATTCACATGCCAACTGACACTGCCCTGCTCCAGTATGTCGATGATCTCCTGATCACAGCCCGTTCTGAACGTGCTTGCAAGCGAGCATCCCTTACAGTCTTGTATTTCCTAGCCGAGATGGGGCACAAGGTGTCCCCTTCTAAGCTTCAATTCTGTGTCCAGCAAGTGGTCTACTTAGGACACTTACTGTCCAAGAGGGGTAGGCAGTTGACACCAGACCGTATCCAGTTAATAGCGAGTCTTCCTCAGCCCAAGACCCAGAAGGAGGTACGTGCTTTTATCGGCCTTACTTCTTACTGCAGACAATGGATTCCTCAGTATGCATTTCTAGCCAAGCCACTGATACAGTTAACGACACAGGAGGCAGCCGTATCGACTGTCCTCCCTTGGACATCTGAACATACACTTAGTTTCAATGAGTTAAAGAAAGCCCTATGCCAAGCTCCAGTTCTAGCGACACCGAACTACAGTAAGCCTTTTACACTTTTCGTCACTGAACGCGAAGGTACAGCATTATCTGTTCTCACACAAGATCAAGCAGGACAATACAAGCCCTGTGCTTATTTTTCGAGCACATTAGATCCTGTAGCCCAGGCTCTGCCTGCGTGCCTCAAGTCAGTTGCAGCCGCAGCCCTAGCTATCAGACAAAGTGATTCCATAGTCTTAGGACATACCTTGACAGTACAAGTTCCACATTCCGTGGAAGTTCTTTTAAACCGAACACAAACTCAGCACTTGACAATTGCACGTTTAACAGGTTATGAATTGACACTGTTCCAGCCACACATAGAAATCAGACGCTGCAACATCCTGAACCCTGCTACACTGTTACCATCAGTTACTTCGAATTCTGCCACACATGACTGTGTGGAAGTAGTTAACATTACGACAAAGCCAAGACAAGATCTGACAGATACTCCGTTACCAGACCCCGACCTGACACTTTATGTGGATGGTTCATGTATGAGAACAAGTACAGGAGAACTAGTCGCCGCGTATGCAGTGACTACTGACACCGAAGTTATTGAAACACACCGTATTGACACCCTGTCCGCTCAAGCAGCAGAGCTAGTTGCTCTGACACAAGCCTGCATACACGCCAAGAACTTGAAAGTTAATGTTTACACAGATTCACGCTACGCATTTGGAGTTGTACACGACTTCGGAGTGCTCTGGCAGGAGAGAGGTTTCATGACTTCTCATGGAACCAAGATTCAGCATGGTCTCCTTATTCAAGCTCTGTTAGATGCCATACATTTACCGACATCTATCGCTATCATGAAGTGCAAAGCACATACGAAAGTTACTGACATTATTTCTCAAGGTAACGATTTAGCAGATCGCACAGCCAAGCTTACAGCACAGACTCTAGACATTCCAGTTAACATGACACACACTCCAGATCCGATTACATGCATGACAGTTAAGGACCCTACACAAGATGTCATAGATATCCAGTTACATGCTACTCCCGAAGAAATCAAGAAATGGTCCGAACAAGGAGGGGTCCAGACAGATCAAGGATGGTTAACGAAGGGTAGAGCCACATGGTTTCTCCCCGACTCTATGGTTCAAGTCATTATTAATACCGCACATAGTCCAGCACATTTAGGAGAAAAAGCTATGTTAGACAGTATCCAGAACATTTGGTTCAACAAGCATTTACGAGCTGCAGCCAAGCAGAAAGTCCGTACCTGTATGATATGTTGTCAGTTTAATCCAGGTAAAAGTGTCCCGGTGGAACAAGGTGGATTCCAGCCCCCTGACCACCCTTTTGAAGTCCTCCAGATGGATTATATTCAGATGGAGCGATGTCGAGGTTTCAAGTATGTCCTTGTAGTTGTATGCGCTTTGTCCAGGTGGACAGAAGCATATCCAGTCCCAGATTACACAGCCGCGACCACTGCCAAGCAGTTGGTTCGTGAGTTCTTCCCCCGTTATGGACTCCCTAGAGTCGTATATTCTGATAACGGTCAGCCATTCTCATCTGAACTCATGAAGCACGTTTCCCTGTTGTTGGGGTACCAGTGGAAGTTTCATTGTGTACGCCATCCTGAAGCAGCCGGTCTCGTAGAGAGACATAACCAGACTCTGAAAATCCGAATTGCAAAAGTGTGTAAAGAGAAAGGTGTGGACTGGCTAGTAGCTCTACCAGTTGCTTTATTTTATATGCGCATGGTCGCACATTCCAGATCAGGTCTGTCCCCGTATGAGGTCGTTTTCGGCCGCCCCCCTAACATGTGGGGTACTCCTAGACCCCGAAGTATTACCGATGTTTCAAGTAATATGCTGACAGATTACCTAGCTTCCTTGATGTCTGCCCTCAACTCTTGTCGTTCACAGGTTGCCGCCGCATTTCCAGACAATACCGAGGTGGCACCGCATGAAATCGTTCCAGGATCCATGGTGTTGGTGAGGAATTTTGACAGATCAAGTCCGCTGGAGCCCCGCTGGAAGGAGCCCCGACAGGTCCTCCTCACCACCCGTACAGCCGTGAAGTTGGAAGGTCGCAAAGGCTGGGTGCACCTTTCTCATATAAAAAAGTTTTATGGACTGAAACCCGTCTTAAAGAACATTTCCCAGGATTTGAAGGATTGCCAAAATATTGTTCTCAAGGACTGTCCCGCAAAAGACATTGCTACAAACCCTCCCCTGTTAGAGAAAACTCCGCAACAGGAGTATAAGTTAAAACTCCGGTCTAGTAAAATAAGTCAGTCAGTTTGATTGTCTAAGTCCTCCCCTAGGTGAAACGGTTAGACTGTTTCTGACATGTATAAAATAGACCCCCATAGTGAGAGAGTCAGTCAAAACTCAATCCGATGTATCGTTTTTCTAAGTTTCATATTATTTCTCAGCATTATGATTTCCTGCACCAGTTATGCATTTTACCTGTATCTTCCAGTTCCTCATGTAAATATGTCTTCTAATGCTACTGTAGAGCACATGTTTAGTGACCTACCTCCTCATGAACTCTCTTACCGCCTCGCTATGAAAAATAATTCTTTCATCCGCATGTTACATTACTCACATCAGACCAGCAATGCCACTAATTGTTGGGTGTGTGGTCGACTCCCCCCTTTCCAGATACCGAAGGGAGTTCTGCCACTTTTTCCTTATCCATTTTCACATAATGGTTCGTGTGGAGCATGGTCCACGTTAACGTCATCCTCAACAGATATGTCTTTTCTTAACAGTACATGTTTTCCAGACAAGCAAGGTCTTCCCCACAGAACCGGGTTAGATCTAGAAAATGAAGTGTATAATTTAGGTAACTATTCTTCGAATTTCATGGTCCTGAATGTTCAGTCTGATACTACTCCAGACTTACCTGCTATTTCAGTACTGCCAGTCAAAGGTGAATTATGTGTCCGAAATTATGGTTCCGTACATGTAGGACATAGTGATTGTACTACTATTGTCAAGTATAGTGACAGTGGGAAATCCATTTTCAAAGCTTCACGTCATTCTTATTTTATTTGTGGTCAAACTGCATATGTGCGTCTGCCCCTCGATTGGGAGGGAACCTGTTACATTGCCTTCCTACTGCCACCTGTTTTCCTAGCCCCACCTGATTATCATAGAAACACACATCTAGTACACATTAGACATAGAAGGGAGTCCCCAATTGTCGATTATACTGAAACTGCTCTAGAACAGTATACAGATTTCAACAGAGGTTTCTTTTTCTTTATAGGACCTATCCAGAATAGTAAGCTAATCCGTAGGTTAACCAGAACCCTCGAAGCTGTAGTAAATGAGACTGCCTCTGCTCTAGGTAATTTAACTGAAGAGCAATCTGCTATGAGATTTGTCGTTTTACAGAATCGTCTCGTCCTTGACGTCATACTGGCCGATAGGGGCGGGGCCTGTAGAGTCATCGGATCTAGTTGCTGCATTTTCATTCCAAATAACGCACCGTCTGTTTATTCAGCTATAACCAGACTCCATAAAATTGCCCATCTGTTACACCAAGATCCAGGCACCTGGACATGGTCCGGTTGGTTCTGGAATATAATTTCCGCCTGGGGATGGAAAGTCTTGTCCTTTCTAGGTATTGCAGTAGCGATCATATTCAGCTGCTGCCTCTGTATACAATGTGGCCCTGCGATTTGCGGCATTTGTGCTACCTCTTGTATTCCTAGTCCCAAGCCCCGTTCTAAATCCCGTTCCAGGATAATTCGAGACGAGCAAATGATACTGTATGAAATGATAGATGGTATCATGAATATTGATGTTTCCTGATGGAAACGTAGTGACAAGGAGGGAATGTGGAAAAGTAAATTTTGCCATGTTCTGTGTCCCTACGTGTCATCCATCATATGTTATGTATGCATGATTAAATATGCATATGCATTCCCCATGTTCGATTCAAGACGCAATTATAGTTGTGTCCACCTCTAGTATGCCAGTTTCCAGTTCTCGTGAATACTACGAATACCAGGTCTATGTAAAGCTACGTTGCCACGTTTCTCAGTGTGCACGTTATTCCATTATAAAGTCCCCGTTTCTAGGCCTCAAAAGGGCCTGGACACCAGATTCAGCTCCTGTCTCCTGAAGCCTCGCTGAGGAGCGATACAGCCCCCACCTGTATCCTCGACCCTTCACTTACTTCCTGCCTCGCAGTGCCCGGCTCACCCTGGCTCTGCCTCTGAGTCTGCCAAGAATATGTTATGATTCCAGTTATCAGTTCAGTCCTCCTTCTCTGCATTCCTAAAGCTACTGAATCGCATCAATAGTTTCCGTCATTGTCTAGCCTTCACGTCTCCACGTTAGAGAAATACTGCATTTAATGGTCATTTAATATTCTTCATCACGCACTACATGTAGAATAATGCATGGTCCAGTCTTAGAATCAAGTTAGCCTTTCCCCTCCTGACTTCTAGTTTATATCAACATGTTCTCTAAACATCAGATACTAGATACTGCTTAGGTACATGTCGCCCTGACTCTCCAGACTTCAGTCTCTGCTCCTAGCACAGAGTTCATAGCCCCCAGCTTCTCCTAGTACCACGTCATTGCTAGTTTGCGCGCACCATCAGGTTAGAGGTCCCGGCTCCTCAGGTAGCCCCCTCCACGGTTTCCGCCCCATTCATGACATATTCTGTTACGTTTGCATCACATGTCTATGTATACGCCCTGTTACACCTCTTTTCACCCTTATCTTTCGCGACTGCTACGCGCCACGCCTTTTGCTCCACCCACTGCTACGCCTATTGCAATGTAATGCTATGTGTTTGCGTTATGTATATATGCTCATGCACTGTTATTAAAAAGTTATTCCCTTGTCCCGATCCTGACCCCGGCAGCGCTGCTGGGCCTTGCCATCCTATTCCTGTATTTGCTGTATTAAACCTGCAAAAAACTCCTACTACCTCGAATCTTGACTCTTATTTATTGAGCTATCTGTTATTCATTTATTCATTCAAAAATAGGGTATTATTTATTTATTTACCACAATAGTGTCCACACAAAAGAAGAGGGCAAATGGTTATACACCTTCAGGTGACCTGTGGGCTGAGCAAACAGGGAGAGCGGACCAGGTGTTGCCTATTGGTCAGGCAGGGACTCCCGGGAGATGGAGTCCCTGCAACAACGCTCGCAGCCCTGATGCGGTGTTTGGTAAAGCCTCTGCAGTCCTTATCAACTCCAACCACGGTAAGGTACTGAGCCCGCAGTTCTGATGGACAAAGCGGCACCCACGAAGCGGGTGCGGCAAGGAGCAGGTAGCAAAATCACAGGAAAATTCAGCACACAGCTTCCCCAGTCCAGGGTTCCACACGGCAAAGAGTCAGTTTACGATAGTGTCCACACAAAAGAAGAAGGCAAATGGTTATACACCTTCGGGTGACCTGTGGGTGGAGCAAACAGGGAGAGCGGACCAGGTGTTGCCTATTGGTCAGGCAGGGACTCCTGGGAGATGGAGTCCCTGCAACAACGCTCACAGCCCTAATGCGGTGTCTGGTAAAGCCTCTGCAGTCCTTATCACCTCCAACCACGGTAAGGTACTGAGCCCGCAGTTCTGATGGACGAAGCGGCACCTGCGAAGCGGGTGCGGCGAGGAGCAGGTAGCAAAATCACAGGAAAAGTTCAGCACACAGCTTCCCCAGTCCAGGGTTCCACACGGCAAAGAGTCAGTTTAGGATAGTGTCCACACAAAAGAAGAAGGCAAATGGTTATACACCTTCGGGTGACCTGTGGGTGGAGCAAACAGGGAGAGCGGAACAGGTGTTGCCTATTGGTCAGGCAGGGACTCCTGGGAGATGGAGTCCCTGCAACAACGCTCGCAGACCTGATGCGGTGTTTGGTAAAGCCTCTGCAGTCCTTATCACCTCCAACCACGGTAAGGTACTGAGCCCGCAGTTCTGATGGACGAAGCGGCACCCGTGAAGCGGGTGCGGCGAGGAGCAGGTAGCAAAATCACAGGAAAAGTTCAGCACACAGCTTCCGCAGTCCAGGGTTCCACACGGCAAAGAGTCAGTTTAGGATAGTGTCCACACAAAAGAAGAAGGCAAATGGTTATACACCTTCGGGTGACCTGTGCGTGGAGCAAACAGGGAGAGCGGACCAGGTGTTGCCTATTGGTCAGGCAGGGACACCTGGGAGATGGAGTCCCTGCAACAACGCTCGCAGACCTGATGCGGTGTTTGGTAAAGCCTCTGCAGTCCTTATCACCTCCAACCACGGTAAGGTACTGAGCCCGCAGTTCTGATGGACGAAGCGGCACCCGCGAAGCAGGTGCGGCGAGGAGCAGGTAGCAAAATCACAGGAAAAGTTCAGCACACAGCTTCCCCAGTCCAGGGTTCCACACAGCAAAGAGTCAGTTTAGGATAGTGTCCACACAAAAGAAGAAGGCAAATGGTTATACACCTTCGGGTGACCTGTGGGTGGAGCAAACAGGGAGAGCGGACCAGGTGTTGCCTATTGGTCAGGAAGGGACTCCTGGGAGATGGAGTCCCTGCAACAACGCTCGCAGACCTGATGCGGTGTTTGGTAAAGCCTCTGCAGTCCTTATCACCTCCAACCACGGTAAGGTACTGAGCCCGCAGTTCTGATGGACGAAACGGCACCCGCAAAGCGGGTGCGGCGAGGAGCAGGTAGCAAAATCACAGGAAAAGTTCAGCACACAGCTTCTCCAGTCCAGAGTTCCACCCAGCAAAGAGTCAGTTTAGGATAGTGTCCACACAAAAGAAGAGGGCAAATGGTTATACACCTTCAGGTGACCTGTGGGCTGAGCAAACAGGGAGAGCGGACCAGGTGTTGCCTATTGGTCAGGTAGGGACTCCTGGGAGATAGAGTCCCTGCAACAACGCTCGCAGCCCTGATGCGGTGTTTGGTAAAGCCTCAGCAGTCCATATCACCTCCAACCATGGTAAGGTACTGAGCCCGCAGTTCTGATGGACGAAGCGGCACCCACGAAGCGGGTGCGGCGAGGAGCAGGTAGCAAAATCACAGGAAAAGTTCAGCACACAGCTTCCCCAGTCCAGGGTTCCACACGGCAAAGAGTCAGTTTAGGATAGTGTCCACACAAAAGAAGAGGGCAAATGGTTATACACCTTCGGGTGACCTGTGGGCGGAGCAAACAGGGAGAACGGACCAGGTGTTGCCTATTGGTCAGGCAGGGACTTCTGGGAGATGGAGTCCCTGCAACAACGCTCACAGCCCTGATGCGGTGTTTGGTAAAGCCTCTGCAGTCCTTATCACCTCCAACCACGGTAAGGTACTGAGCCCGCAGTTCTGATGGACGAAACGGCACCCGCAAAGCGGGTGCGGCGAGGAGCAGGTAGCAAAATCACAGGAAAAGTTCAGCACACAGCTTCTCCAGTCCAGAGTTCCACACAGCAAAGAGTCAGTTTAGGATAGTGTCCACACAAAAGAAGAGGGCAAATGGTTATACACCTTCAGGTGACCTGTGGGCTGAGCAAACAGGGAGAGCGGACCAGGTGTTGCCTATTGGTCAGGTAGGGACTCCTGGGAGATAGAGTCCCTGCAACAACGCTCGCAGCCCTGATGCGGTGTTTGGTAAAGCCTCAGCAGTCCATATCACCTCCAACCATGGTAAGGTACTGAGCCCGCAGTTCTGATGGACGAAGCGGCACCCACGAAGCGGGTGCGGCGAGGAGCAGGTAGCAAAATCACAGGAAAAGTTCAGCACACAGCTTCCCCAGTCCAGGGTTCCACACGGCAAAGAGTCAGTTTAGGATAGTGTCCACACAAAAGAAGAGGGCAAATGGTTATACACCTTCGGGTGACCTGTGGGCGGAGCAAACAGGGAGAACGGACCACGTGTTGCCTATTGGTCAGGCAGGGACTTCTGGGAGATGGAGTCCCTGCAACAACGCTCACAGCCCTGATGCGGTGTTTGGTAAAGCCTCTGCAGTCCTTATCACCTCCAACCACGGTAAGGTACTGAGCCCGCAGTTCTGATGGACGAAGCGGCACCCACGAAGCGGGTGTGGCAAGGAGCAGGGAGCAAAATCACAGGAAAAGTTCAGCACACAGCTTCCCCAGTCCAGGATTCCACATGGCAAAGAGTCAGTTTAGGATAGTGACCACACAAAAGAAGAAGGCAAATGGTTATACACCTTCGGGTGACCTGTGGACGGAGCAAACAGGGAGAGCGGACCAGGTGTTTCCTATTGGTCAGGCAGGGACTCCTGGGAGATGGATTCCCTGCAACAACGCTCGCAGCCCTGATGCGGTGTTTGGTAAAGCCTCTGCAGTCCTTATCACCTCCAACCACGGTAAGGTACTGAGCTCGCAGTTCTGATGGACGAAGCGGCACCCACGAAGCGGGCGCGGTGAGGAGCAGGTAGCAAAATCACAGGAAAAGTTCAGCACACAGCTTCCCCAGTCCAGGGTTCCACACGGCAAAGAGTCAGTTTAGGATAGTGTCCACACAAAAGAAGAAGGCAAATGGTTATACACCTTCGGGTGACCTGTGGGCAGAGCAAACAGGGAGAGCCGACCAGGTGTTGCCTATTGGTCAGGCAGGGACTCCTGGGAGATGGAGTCCCTGCAACAACGCTCGCAGCCCTGATGCGGTGTTTGGTAAAGCCTCTGCAGTCCTTATCACCTCCAACCACGGTAAGGTACTGAGCCCGCAGTTCTGATGGACGAAGCGGCACCCGCGAAGCGGGTGCGGCGAGGAGCAGGTAGCAAAATCACAGAAAAAGTTCAGCACACAGCTTCCCCAGTCCAGGGTTCCACACGGCAAAGAGTCAGTTTAGGATAGTGTCCACACAAAAGAAGAAGGCAAATGGTTATACACCTTCGGGTGACCTGTGGGTGGAGCAAACAGGGAGAGCGGACCAGGTGTTGCCTATTGGTCAGGCAGGGACTCCTGGGAGATGGAGTCCCTGCAACAACGCTCGCAGACCTGATGCGGTGTTTGATAAAGCCTCTGCAGTCCTTATCACCTCCAACCACGGTAAGGTACTGAGCTCGCAGTTCTGATGGACGAAGCGGCACCCACGAAGCGGGCGCGGTGAGGAGCAGGTAGCAAAATCACAGGAAAAGTTCAGCACACAGCTTCCCCAGTCCAGGGTTCCACACGGCAAAGAGTCAGTTTAGGATAGTGTCCACACAAAAGAAGAAGGCAAATGGTTATACACCTTCGGGTGACCTGTGGGCAGAGCAAACAGGGAGAGCCGACCAGGTGTTGCCTATTGGTCAGGCAGGGACTCCTGGGAGATGGAGTCCCTGCAACAACGCTCGCAGCCCTGATGCGGTGTTTGGTAAAGCCTCTGCAGTCCTTATCACCTCCAACCACGGTAAGGTACTGAGCCCGCAGTTCTGATGGACGAAGCGGCACCCGCGAAGCGGGTGCGGCGAGGAGCAGGTAGCAAAATCACAGAAAAAGTTCAGCACACAGCTTCCCCAGTCCAGGGTTCCACACGGCAAAGAGTCAGTTTAGGATAGTGTCCACACAAAAGAAGAAGGCAAATGGTTATACACCTTCGGGTGACCTGTGGGTGGAGCAAACAGGGAGAGCGGACCAGGTGTTGCCTATTGGTCAGGCAGGGACTCCTGGGAGATGGAGTCCCTGCAACAACGCTCGCAGACCTGATGCGGTGTTTGGTAAAGCCTCTGCAGTCCTTATCACCTCCAACCACGGTAAGGTACTGAGCCCGCAGCTCTGATGGACGAAGCGGCACCCGCAAAGCAGGTGCGGCGAGGAGCAGGTAGCAAAATCACAGGAAAAGTTCAGCACACAGCTTCCCCAGTCCAGGGTTCCACACGGCAAAGAGTCAGTTTAGGATAGTGTCCACACAAAAGAAGAAGGCAAATGGTTATACACCTTCGGGTGACCTGTGGGGGGAGCAAACAGGGAGAGCAGACCAGGTGTTTCCTATTGGTCAGGCAGGGACTCCTGGGAGATGGAGTCCCTGCAACAACGCTCGCAGACCTGATGCGGTGTTTGGTAAAGCCTCTGCAGTCCTTATCACCTCCAACCACGGTAAGGTACTGAGCCCGCAGTTCTGATGGACAAAGCGGCACCCGCGAAGCAGGTGCGGCGAGGAGCAGGTAGCAAAATCCCAGGAAAAGTTCAGCACACAGCTTCCCCAGTCCCGGGTTCCACACAGCAAAGAGTCAGTTTAGGATAGTGTCCACACAAAAGAAGAAGGCAAATGGTTATACACCTTCGGGTGACCTGTGGGTGGAGCAAACAGGGAGAGCGGACCAGGTGTTGCCTATTGGTCAGGCAGTGACTCCTGGGAGATGGAGTCCCTGCAACAACGCTCGCAGACCTGATGCGGTGTTTGGTAAAGCCTCTGCAGTCCTTATCACCTCCAACCACGGTAAGGTACTGAGCCCGCAGTTCTGATGGACGAAGCGGCACCCGCGAAGCAGGTGCGGCGAGGAGCAGGTAGCAAAATCACAGGAAAAGTTCAGCACACAGCTTCCCCAGTCCAGGGTTCCACACAGCAAAGAATCAGTTTAGGATAGTGTCCACACAAAAGAAGAGGGCAAATGGTTATACACCTTCAGGTGACCTGTGGGCTGAGCAAACAGGGAGAGCGGACCAGGTGTTGCCTATTGGTCAGGCAGGGACTCCTGGGAGATGGAGTCCCTGCAACAACGCTCGCAGCCCTGATGCGGTGTTTGGTAAAGCCTCTGCAGTCCTTATCAACGACAACCACGGTAAGGTACTGAGCCCGCAGTTCTGATGGACGAAACGGCACCCGCAAAGCGGGTGCGGCGAGGAGCAGGTAGCAAAATCACAGGAAAAGTTCAGCACACAGCTTCTCCAGTCCAGAGTTCCACCCAGCAAAGAGTCAGTTTAGGATAGTGTCCACACAAAAGAAGAGGGCAAATGGTTATACACCTTCAGGTGACCTGTGGGCTGAGCAAACAGGGAGAGCGGACCAGGTGTTGCCTATTGGTCAGGTAGGGACTCCTGGGAGATAGAGTCCCTGCAACAACGCTCGCAGCCCTGATGCGGTGTTTGGTAAAGCCTCAGCAGTCCATATCACCTCCAACCATGGTAAGGTACTGAGCCCGCAGTTCTGATGGACGAAGCGGCACCCACGAAGCGGGTGCGGCGAGGAGCAGGTAGCAAAATCACAGGAAAAGTTCAGCACACAGCTTCCCCAGTCCAGGGTTCCACACGGCAAAGAGTCAGTTTAGGATAGTGTCCACACAAAAGAAGAGGGCAAATGGTTATACACCTTCGGGTGACCTGTGGGCGGAGCAAACAGGGAGAACGGACCAGGTGTTGCCTATTGGTCAGGCAGGGACTTCTGGGAGATGGAGTCCCTGCAACAACGCTCACAGCCCTGATGCGGTGTTTGGTAAAGCCTCTGCAGTCCTTATCACCTCCAACCACGGTAAGGTACTGAGCCCGCAGTTCTGATGGACGAAACGGCACCCGCAAAGCGGGTGCGGCGAGGAGCAGGTAGCAAAATCACAGGAAAAGTTCAGCACACAGCTTCTCCAGTCCAGAGTTCCACACAGCAAAGAGTCAGTTTAGGATAGTGTCCACACAAAAGAAGAGGGCAAATGGTTATACACCTTCAGGTGACCTGTGGGCTGAGCAAACAGGGAGAGCGGACCAGGTGTTGCCTATTGGTCAGGTAGGGACTCCTGGGAGATAGAGTCCCTGCAACAACGCTCGCAGCCCTGATGCGGTGTTTGGTAAAGCCTCAGCAGTCCATATCACCTCCAACCATGGTAAGGTACTGAGCCCGCAGTTCTGATGGACGAAGCGGCACCCACGAAGCGGGTGCGGCGAGGAGCAGGTAGCAAAATCACAGGAAAAGTTCAGCACACAGCTTCCCCAGTCCAGGGTTCCACACGGCAAAGAGTCAGTTTAGGATAGTGTCCACACAAAAGAAGAGGGCAAATGGTTATACACCTTCGGGTGACCTGTGGGCGGAGCAAACAGGGAGAACGGACCACGTGTTGCCTATTGGTCAGGCAGGGACTTCTGGGAGATGGAGTCCCTGCAACAACGCTCACAGCCCTGATGCGGTGTTTGGTAAAGCCTCTGCAGTCCTTATCACCTCCAACCACGGTAAGGTACTGAGCCCGCAGTTCTGATGGACGAAGCGGCACCCACGAAGCGGGTGTGGCAAGGAGCAGGGAGCAAAATCACAGGAAAAGTTCAGCACACAGCTTCCCCAGTCCAGGATTCCACATGGCAAAGAGTCAGTTTAGGATAGTGACCACACAAAAGAAGAAGGCAAATGGTTATACACCTTCGGGTGACCTGTGGACGGAGCAAACAGGGAGAGCGGACCAGGTGTTTCCTATTGGTCAGGCAGGGACTCCTGGGAGATGGATTCCCTGCAACAACGCTCGCAGCCCTGATGCGGTGTTTGGTAAAGCCTCTGCAGTCCTTATCACCTCCAACCACGGTAAGGTACTGAGCTCGCAGTTCTGATGGACGAAGCGGCACCCACGAAGCGGGCGCGGTGAGGAGCAGGTAGCAAAATCACAGGAAAAGTTCAGCACACAGCTTCCCCAGTCCAGGGTTCCACACGGCAAAGAGTCAGTTTAGGATAGTGTCCACACAAAAGAAGAAGGCAAATGGTTATACACCTTCGGGTGACCTGTGGGCAGAGCAAACAGGGAGAGCCGACCAGGTGTTGCCTATTGGTCAGGCAGGGACTCCTGGGAGATGGAGTCCCTGCAACAACGCTCGCAGCCCTGATGCGGTGTTTGGTAAAGCCTCTGCAGTCCTTATCACCTCCAACCACGGTAAGGTACTGAGCCCGCAGTTCTGATGGACGAAGCGGCACCCGCGAAGCGGGTGCGGCGAGGAGCAGGTAGCAAAATCACAGAAAAAGTTCAGCACACAGCTTCCCCAGTCCAGGGTTCCACACGGCAAAGAGTCAGTTTAGGATAGTGTCCACACAAAAGAAGAAGGCAAATGGTTATACACCTTCGGGTGACCTGTGGGTGGAGCAAACAGGGAGAGCGGACCAGGTGTTGCCTATTGGTCAGGCAGGGACTCCTGGGAGATGGAGTCCCTGCAACAACGCTCGCAGACCTGATGCGGTGTTTGATAAAGCCTCTGCAGTCCTTATCACCTCCAACCACGGTAAGGTACTGAGCTCGCAGTTCTGATGGACGAAGCGGCACCCACGAAGCGGGCGCGGTGAGGAGCAGGTAGCAAAATCACAGGAAAAGTTCAGCACACAGCTTCCCCAGTCCAGGGTTCCACACGGCAAAGAGTCAGTTTAGGATAGTGTCCACACAAAAGAAGAAGGCAAATGGTTATACACCTTCGGGTGACCTGTGGGCAGAGCAAACAGGGAGAGCCGACCAGGTGTTGCCTATTGGTCAGGCAGGGACTCCTGGGAGATGGAGTCCCTGCAACAACGCTCGCAGCCCTGATGCGGTGTTTGGTAAAGCCTCTGCAGTCCTTATCACCTCCAACCACGGTAAGGTACTGAGCCCGCAGTTCTGATGGACGAAGCGGCACCCGCGAAGCGGGTGCGGCGAGGAGCAGGTAGCAAAATCACAGAAAAAGTTCAGCACACAGCTTCCCCAGTCCAGGGTTCCACACGGCAAAGAGTCAGTTTAGGATAGTGTCCACACAAAAGAAGAAGGCAAATGGTTATACACCTTCGGGTGACCTGTGGGTGGAGCAAACAGGGAGAGCGGACCAGGTGTTGCCTATTGGTCAGGCAGGGACTCCTGGGAGATGGAGTCCCTGCAACAACGCTCGCAGACCTGATGCGGTGTTTGGTAAAGCCTCTGCAGTCCTTATCACCTCCAACCACGGTAAGGTACTGAGCCCGCAGCTCTGATGGACGAAGCGGCACCCGCAAAGCAGGTGCGGCGAGGAGCAGGTAGCAAAATCACAGGAAAAGTTCAGCACACAGCTTCCCCAGTCCAGGGTTCCACACGGCAAAGAGTCAGTTTAGGATAGTGTCCACACAAAAGAAGAAGGCAAATGGTTATACACCTTCGGGTGACCTGTGGGGGGAGCAAACAGGGAGAGCAGACCAGGTGTTTCCTATTGGTCAGGCAGGGACTCCTGGGAGATGGAGTCCCTGCAACAACGCTCGCAGACCTGATGCGGTGTTTGGTAAAGCCTCTGCAGTCCTTATCACCTCCAACCACGGTAAGGTACTGAGCCCGCAGTTCTGATGGACAAAGCGGCACCCGCGAAGCAGGTGCGGCGAGGAGCAGGTAGCAAAATCCCAGGAAAAGTTCAGCACACAGCTTCCCCAGTCCCGGGTTCCACACAGCAAAGAGTCAGTTTAGGATAGTGTCCACACAAAAGAAGAAGGCAAATGGTTATACACCTTCGGGTGACCTGTGGGTGGAGCAAACAGGGAGAGCGGACCAGGTGTTGCCTATTGGTCAGGCAGTGACTCCTGGGAGATGGAGTCCCTGCAACAACGCTCGCAGACCTGATGCGGTGTTTGGTAAAGCCTCTGCAGTCCTTATCACCTCCAACCACGGTAAGGTACTGAGCCCGCAGTTCTGATGGACGAAGCGGCACCCGCGAAGCAGGTGCGGCGAGGAGCAGGTAGCAAAATCACAGGAAAAGTTCAGCACACAGCTTCCCCAGTCCAGGGTTCCACACAGCAAAGAATCAGTTTAGGATAGTGTCCACACAAAAGAAGAGGGCAAATGGTTATACACCTTCAGGTGACCTGTGGGCTGAGCAAACAGGGAGAGCGGACCAGGTGTTGCCTATTGGTCAGGCAGGGACTCCTGGGAGATGGAGTCCCTGCAACAACGCTCGCAGCCCTGATGCGGTGTTTGGTAAAGCCTCTGCAGTCCTTATCAACGACAACCACGGTAAGGTACTGAGCCCGCAGTTCTGATGGACAAAGCGGCACCCATGAAGCGGGTGCGGTGAGGAGCAGGTAGCAAAATCACAGGAAAAGTTCAGCACACAGCTTCCCCAGTCCAGGGTTCCACACGGCAAAGAGTCAGTTTAGGATAGTGTCCACACAAAAGAAGAAGGCAAATGGTTATACACCTTCGGGTGACCTGTGGGCGGAGCAAACAGGGAGAGCGGACCAGGTGTTGCCTATTGGTCAGGCAGGGACTCCTGGGAGATGGAGTCCCTGCAACAACGCTCGCAGCCCTGATGCGGTGTTTGGTAAAGCCTCTGCAGTCCTTATCACCTCCAACCACGGTAAGGTACTGAGCCCGAAGTTCTGATGGACGAAGCGGCCCCCGCGAAGCAGGTGTGGCAAGGAGCAGGTAGCAAAATCACAGGAAAAGTTCAGCACACAGCTTCCCCAGTCCAGGGTTCCACACGGCAAAGAGTCAGTTTAGGATAGTGTCCACACAAAAGAAGAGGGCAAATGGTTATACACCTTCAGGTGACCTGTGGGCTGAGCAAACAGGGAGAGCGGACCAGGTGTTGCCTATTGGTCAGGCAGGGACTCCTGGGAGATGGAGTCCCTGCAACAACGCTTGCAGCCCTGATGCGGTGTTTGGTAAAGCCTCTGCAGTCCTTATCAACTCCAACCACAGTAAGGTACTGAGCCCGCAGTTCTGATGGACAAAGCGGCACCCACGAAGCGGGTGCGGTGAGGAGCAGGTAGCAAAATCACAGGAAAAGTTCAGCACACAGCTTCCCCAGTCCAGGGTTCCACACGGCAAAGAGTCAGTTTAGGATAGTGTCCACACAAAAGAAGAAGGCAAATGGTTATACACCTTCGGGTGACCTGTGGGCGGAGCAAACAGGGAGAGCGGAAAAGGTGTTGCCTATTGGTCAGGCAGGGACTCCTGGGAGATGGAGTCCCTGCAACAACGCTCGCAGCCCTGATGCGGTGTTTGGTAAAGCCTCTGCAGTCCTTATCACCTCCAACCACGGTAAGGTACTGAGCCCGCAGTTCTGATGGACGAAGCGGCACCCACAAAGCGGCACCCGCGAAGCGGGTGCGGCGAGGAGCAGGTAGCATAATCACAGGAAAAGTTCAGCACACAGCTTCCCCAGTCCAGGGTTCCACACGGCAAAGAGTCAGTTTAGGATGGTGTCCACACAAAAGAAGAAGGCAAATGGTTATACACCTTTGGGTGACCTGTGGGCGGAGCAAACAGGGAGAGCGGACCAGGTGTTGCCTATTGGTCTGGCAGGGACTCCTGGGAGATGGAGTCCCTGCAACAACGCTCGCAGCCCTGATGCGGTGATGGTAAAGCCTCTGCAGTCCTTATCACCTCATACCACGATAAGGTACTGAGCCCGCAGTTCTGATGGACGAAGCGGCACCCGCTTCGGAGCAGGTAGCAAAATCACAGGAAAAGTTCAGCACACAGCTTCCGCAGTCCAGGGTTCCACACGGCAAAGAGTCAGTTTAGGATAGTGTCCACACAAAAGAAGAAGGCAAATGGTTATACACCTTCGGGTGACCTGTGGGTGGAGCAAACAGGGAGAGCGGACCAGGTGTTGCCTATTGGTCAGGCAGGGACTCCTGGGAGATGGAGTCCCTGCAACAACGCTCGCAGACCTGATGCGGTGTTTGGTAAAGCCTCTGCAGTCCTTATCACCTCCAACCACTGTAAGGTACTGAGCCCGCAGTTCTGATGGACGAAGCGGCACCCGCGAAGCAGGTGCGGCGAGGAGCAGGTAGCAAAATCACAGGAAAAGTTCAGCACACAGCTTCCCCAGTCCAGGGTTCCACACAGCAAAGAGTCAGTTTAGGATAGTGTCCACAGAAAAGAAGAAGGCAAATGGTTATACACCTTCGGGTGACCTGTGGGTGGAGCAAACAGGGAGAGCGGACCAGGTGTTGCCTATTGGTCAGGCAGGGACTCCTGGGAGATGGAGTCCCTGCAACAACGCTCGCAGCCCTGATGCGGTGTTTGGTAAAGCCTCTGCAGTCCTTATCAACTCCAACCACGGTAAGGTACTGAGCCCGCAGTTCTGATGGACAAAGCGGCACCCATGAAGCGGGTGCGGTGAGGAGCAGGTAGCAAAATCACAGGAAAAGTTCAGCACACAGCTTCCCCAGTCCAGGGTTCCACACGGCAAAGAGTCAGTTTAGGATAGTGTCCACACAAAAGAAGAAGGCAAATGGTTATACACCTTCGGGTGACCTGTGGGCGGAGCAAACAGGGAGAGCGGAAAAGGTGTTGCCTATTGGTCAGGCAGGGACTCTTGGGAGATGGAGTCCCTGCAACAACGCTCGCAGCCCTGATAAGGTGTTTGGTAAAGCCTCTGCAGTCCTTATCACCTCCAACCACGGTAAGGTACTGAGCCGCAGTTCTGATGGACGAAGCGGCACCCACAAAGCGGCACCCGCGAAGCGGGTGCGGCGAGGAGCAGGTAGCATAATCACAGGAAAAGTTCAGCACACAGCTTCCCCAGTCCAGGGTTCCACACGGCAAAGAGTCAGTTTAGGATAGTGTCCACACAAAAGAAGAAGGCAAATGGTTATACACCTTTGGGTGACCTGTGGGCGGAGCAAACAGGGAGAGCGGACCAGGTGTTGCCTATTGGTCAGGCAGGGACTCCTGGGAGATGGAGTCCCTGCAACAACGCTCGCAGACCTGATGCGGTGTTTGGTAAAGCCTCTGCAGTCCTTATCACCTCCAACCACGGTAAGGTACTGAGCCCGCAGTTCTGATGGACGAAGCGGCACCCACAAAGCGGCACCCGCGAAGCGGGTGCGGCGAGGAGCAGGTAGCATAATCACAGGAAAAGTTCAGCACACAGCTTCCCCAGTCCAGGGTTCCACACGGCAAAGAGTCAGTTTAGGATGGTGTCCACACAAAAGAAGAAGGCAAATGGTTATACACCTTTGGGTGACCTGTGGGCGGAGCAAACAGGGAGAGCGGACCAGGTGTTGCCTATTGGTCTGGCAGGGACTCCTGGGAGATGGAGTCCCTGCAACAACGCTCGCAGCCCTGATGCGGTGATGGTAAAGCCTCTGCAGTCCTTATCACCTCATACCACGGTAAGGTACTGAGCCCGCAGTTCTGATGGACGAAGCGGCACCCGCTTCGGAGCAGGTAGCAAAATCACAGGAAAAGTTCAGCACACAGCTTCCGCAGTCCAGGGTTCCACACGGCAAAGAGTCAGTTTAGGATAGTGTCCACACAAAAGAAGAAGGCAAATGGTTATACACCTTCGGGTGACCTGTGGGTGGAGCAAACAGGGAGAGCGGACCAGGTGTTGCCTATTGGTCAGGCAGGGACTCCTGGGAGATGGAGTCCCTGCAACAACGCTCGCAGACCTGATGCGGTGTTTGGTAAAGCCTCTGCAGTCCTTATCACCTCCAACCACTGTAAGGTACTGAGCCCGCAGTTCTGATGGACGAAGCGGCACCCGCGAAGCAGGTGCGGCGAGGAGCAGGTAGCAAAATCACAGGAAAAGTTCAGCACACAGCTTCCCCAGTCCAGGGTTCCACACAGCAAAGAGTCAGTTTAGGATAGTGTCCACACAAAAGAAGAAGGCAAATGGTTATACACCTTCGGGTGACCTGTGGGTGGAGCAAACAGGGAGAGCGGACCAGGTGTTGCCTATTGGTCAGGCAGGGACTCATGGGAGATGGAGTCCCGGCAACAACGCTCGCAGACCTGATGCGGTGTTTGGTAAAGCCTCTGCAGTCCTTATCACCTCCAACCACGGTAAGGTACTGAGCCCGCAGTTCTGATGGACGAAGCGGCACCCGCGAAGCAGGTGCGGCGAGGAGCAGGTAGCAAAATCACAGGAAAAGTTCAGCACACAGCTACCCCAGTCCAGGGTTCCACACAGCAAAGAATCAGTTTAGGATAGTGTCCACACAAAAGAAGAGGGCAAATGGTTATACACCTTCAGGTGACCTGTGGGCTGAGCAAACAGGGAGAGCGGACCAGGTGTTGCCTATTGGTCAGGCAGGGACTCCTGGGAGATGGAGTCCCTGCAACAACGCTCGCAGCCCTGATGCGGTGTTTGGTAAAGCCTCTGCAGTCCTTATCAACTCCAACCACGGTAAGGTACTGAGCCCGCAGTTCTGATGGACAAAGCGGCACCCATGAAGCGGGTGCGGTGAGGAGCAGGTAGCAAAATCACAGGAAAAGTTCAGCACACAGCTTCCCCAGTCCAGGGTTCCACACGGCAAAGAGTCAGTTTAGGATAGTGTCCACACAAAAGAAGAAGGCAAATGGTTATACACCTTCGGGTGACCTGTGGGCGGAGCAAACAGGGAGAGCGGACCAGGTGTTGCCTATTGGTCAGGCAGGGACTCCTGGGAGATGGAGTCCCTGCAACAACGCTCGCAGCCCTGATGCGGTGTTTGGTAAAGCCTCTGCAGTCCTTATCACCTCCAACCACAGTAAGGTACTGAGCCCGAAGTTCTGATGGACGAAGCGGCCCCCGCGAAGCAGGTGTGGCAAGGAGCAGGTAGCAAAATCACAGGAAAAGTTCAGCACACAGCTTCCCCAGTCCAGGGTTCCACACGGCAAAGAGTCAGTTTAGGATAGTGTCCACACAAAAGAAGAGGGCAAATGGTTATACACCTTCAGGTGACCTGTGGGCTGAGCAAACAGGGAGAGCGGACCAGGTGTTGCCTATTGGTCAGGCAGGGACTCCTGGGAGATGGAGTCCCTGCAACAACGCTCGCAGCCCTGATGCGGTGTTTGGTAAAGCCTCTGCAGTCCTTATCAACTCCAACCACAGTAAGGTACTGAGCCCGCAGTTCTGATGGACAAAGCGGCACCCACGAAGCGGGTCCGGTGAGGAGCAGGTAGCAAAATCACAGGAAAAGTTCAGCACACAGCTTCCCCAGTCCAGGGTTCCACACGGCAAAGAGTCAGTTTAGGATAGTGTCCACACAAAAGAAGAAGGCAAATGGTTATACACCTTCGGGTGACCTGTGGGCGGGCCAAACAGGGAGAGCGGAAAAGGTGTTGCCTATTGGTCAGGCAGGGACTCCTAGGAGATGGAGTCCCTGCAACAACGCTCGCAGCCCTGATGCGGTGTTTGGTAAAGCCTCTGCAGTCCTTATCACCTCCAACCACGGTAAGGTACTGAGCCCGCAGTTCTGATGGACGAAGCGGCACCCACAAAGCGGCACCCGCGAAGCGGGTGCGGCGAGGAGCAGGTAGCATAATCACAGGAAAAGTTCAGCACACAGCTTCCCCAGTCCAGGGTTCCACACGGCAAAGAGTCAGTTTAGGATGGTGTCCACACAAAAGAAGAAGGCAAATGGTTATACACCTTTGGGTGACCTGTGGGCGGAGCAAACAGGGAGAGCGGACCAGGTGTTGCCTATTGGTCCGGCAGGGACTCCTGGGAGATGGAGTCCCTGCAACAACGCTCGCAGCCCTGATGCGGTGATGGTAAAGCCTCTGCAGTCCTTATCACCTCCAACCACGGTAAGGTACTGAGCCCGCAGTTCTGATGGACGAAGCGGCACCCGCTTCGGAGCAGATAGCAAAATCACAGGAAAAGTTCAGCACACAGCTTCCGCAGTCCAGGGTTCCACACGGCAAAGAGTCAGTTTAGGATAGTGTCCACACAAAAGAAGAAGGCAAATGGTTATACACCTTCGGGTGACCTGTGGGTGGAGCAAACAGGGAGAGCGGACCAGGTGTTGCCTATTGGTCAGGCAGGGACTCCTGGGAGATGGAGTCCCTGCAACAACGCTCGCAGACCTGATGCGGTGTTTGGTAAAGCCTCTGCAGTCCTTATCACCTCCAACCACTGTAAGGTACTGAGCCCGCAGTTCTGATGGACGAAGCGGCACCCGCGAAGCAGGTGCGGCGAGGAGCAGGTAGCAAAATCACAGGAAAAGTTCAGCACACAGCTTCCCCAGTCCAGGGTTCCACACAGCAAAGAGTCAGTTTAGGATAGTGTCCACACAAAAGAAGAAGGCAAATGGTTATACACCTTCGGGTGACCTGTGGGTGGAGCAAACAGGGAGAGCGGACCAGGTGTTGCCTATTGGTCAGGCAGGGACTCCTGGGAGATGGAGTCCCGGCAACAACGCTCGCAGACCTGATGCGGTGTTTGGTAAAGCCTCTGCAGTCCTTATCACCTCCAACCACGGTAAGGTACTGAGCCCGCAGTTCTGATGGACGAAGCGGCACCCGCGAAGCAGGTGCGGCGAGGAGCAGGTAGCAAAATCACAGGAAAAGTTCAGCACACAGCTTCCCCAGTCCAGGGTTCCACACAGCAAAGAATCAGTTTAGGATAGTGTCCACACAAAAGAAGAGGGCAAATGGTTATACACCTTCAGGTGACCTGTGGGCTGAGCAAACAGGGAGAGCGGACCAGGTGTTGCCTATTGGTCAGGCAGGGACTCCTGGGAGATGGAGTCCCTGCAACAACGCTCGCAGCCCTGATGCGGTGTTTGGTAAAGCCTCTGCAGTCCTTATCAACGCCAACCACGGTAAGGTACTGAGCCCGCAGTTCTGATGGACAAAGCGGCACCCATGAAGCGGGTGCGGTGAGGAGCAGGTAGCAAAATCACAGGAAAAGTTCAGCACACAGCTTCCCCAGTCCAGGGTTCCACACGGCAAAGAGTCAGTTTAGGATAGTGTCCACACAAAAGAAGAAGGCAAATGGTTATACACCTTCGGGTGACCTGTGGGCGGAGCAAACAGGGAGAGCGGACCAGGTGTTGCCTATTGGTCAGGCAGGGACTCCTGGGAGATGGAGTCCCTGCAACAACGCTCGCAGCCCTGATGCGGTGTTTGGTAAAGCCTCTGCAGTCCTTATCACCTCCAACCACGGTAAGGTACTGAGCCCGCAGTTCTGATGGACGAAGCGGCACCCACAAAGCGGCACCCGCGAAGCGGGTGCGGCGAGGAGCAGGTAGCATAATCACAGGAAAAGTTCAGCACACAGCTTCCCCAGTCCAGGGTTCCACACGGCAAAGAGTCAGTTTAGGATGGTGTCCACACAAAAGAAGAAGGCAAATGGTTATACACCTTTGGGTGACCTGTGGGCGGAGCAAACAGGGAGAGCGGACCAGGTGTTGCCTATTGGTCCGGCAGGGACTCCTGGGAGATGGAGTCCCTGCAACAACGCTCGCAGCCCTGATGCGGTGATGGTAAAGCCTCTGCAGTCCTTATCACCTCCAACCACGGTAAGGTACTGAGCCCGCAGTTCTGATGGACGAAGCGGCACCCGCTTCGGAGCAGGTAGCAAAATCACAGGAAAAGTTCAGCACACAGCTTCCGCAGTCCAGGGTTCCACACGGCAAAGAGTCAGTTTAGGATAGTGTCCACACAAAAGAAGAAGGCAAATGGTTATACACCTTCGGGTGACCTGTGGGTGGAGCAAACAGGGAGAGCGGACCAGGTGTTGCCTATTGGTCAGGCAGGGACTCCTGGGAGATGGAGTCCCTGCAACAACGCTCACAGACCTGATGCGGTGTTTGGTAAAGCCTCTGCAGTCCTTATCACCTCCAACCACTGTAAGGTACTGAGCCCGCAGTTCTGATGGACGAAGCGGCACCCGCGAAGCAGGTGCGGCGAGGAGCAGGTAGCAAAATCACAGGAAAAGTTCAGCACACAGCTTCCCCAGTCCAGGGTTCCACACAGCAAAGAGTCAGTTTAGGATAGTGTCCACAGAAAAGAAGAAGGCAAATGGTTATACACCTTCGGGTGACCTGTGGGTGGAGCAAACAGGGAGAGCGGACCAGGTGTTGCCTATTGGTCAGGCAGGGACTCCTGGGAGATGGAGTCCCTGCAACAACGCTCGCAGCCCTGATGCGGTGTTTGGTAAAGCCTCTGCAGTCCTTATCAACTCCAACCACGGTAAGGTACTGAGACCGCAGTTCTGATGGACAAAGCGGCACCCATGAAGCGGGTGCGGTGAGGAGCAGGTAGCAAAATCACAGGAAAAGTTCAGCACACAGCTTCCCCAGTCCAGGGTTCCACACGGCAAAGAGTCAGTTTAGGATAGTGTCCACACAAAAGAAGAAGGCAAATGGTTATACACCTTCGGGTGACCTGTGGGCGGAGCAAACAGGGAGAGCGGAAAAGGTGTTGCCTATTGGTCAGGCAGGGACTCTTGGGAGATGGAGTCCCTGCAACAACGCTCGCAGCCCTGATGCGGTGTTTGGTAAAGCCTCTGCAGTCCTTATCACCTCCAACCACGGTAAGGTACTGAGCCGCAGATCTGATGGACGAAGCGGCACCCACAAAGCGGCACCCGCGAAGCGGGTGCGGCGAGGAGCAGGTAGCATAATCACAGGAAAAGTTCAGCACACAGCTTCCCCAGTCCAGGGTTCCACACGGCAAAGAGTCAGTTTAGGATAGTGTCCACACAAAAGAAGAAGGCAAATGGTTATACACCTTTGGGTGACCTGTGGGCGGAGCAAACAGGGAGAGCGGACCAGGTGTTGCCTATTGGTCAGGCAGGGACTCCTGGGAGATGGAGTCCCTGCAACAACGCTCGCAGACCTGATGCGGTGTTTGGTAAAGCCTCTGCAGTCCTTATCACCTCCAACCACGGTAAGGTACTGAGCCCGCAGTTCTGATGGACGAAGCGGCACCCACAAAGCGGCACCCGCGAAGCGGGTGCGGCGAGGAGCAGGTAGCATAATCACAGGAAAAGTTCAGCACACAGCTTCCCCAGTCCAGGGTTCCACACGGCAAAGAGTCAGTTTAGGATGGTGTCCACACAAAAGAAGAAGGCAAATGGTTATACACCTTTGGGTGACCTGTGGGCGGAGCAAACAAGGAGAGCGGACCAGGTGTTGCCTATTGGTCTGGCAGGGACTCCTGGGAGATGGAGTCCCTGCAACAACGCTCGCAGCCCTGATGCGGTGATGGTAAAGCCTCTGCAGTCCTTATCACCTCATACCACGGTAAGGTACTGAGCCCGCAGTTCTGATGGACGAAGTGGCACCCGCTTCGGAGCAGGTAGCAAAATCACAGGAAAAGTTCAGCACACAGCTTCCGCAGTCCAGGGTTCCACACGGCAAAGAGTCAGTTTAGGATAGTGTCCACACAAAAGAAGAAGGCAAATGGTTATACACCTTCGGGTGACCTGTGGGTGGAGCAAACAGGGAGAGCGGACCAGGTGTTGCCTATTGGTCAGGCAGGGACTCCTGGGAGATGGAGTCCCTGCAACAACGCTCGCAGACCTGATGCGGTGTTTGGTAAAGCCTCTGCAGTCCTTATCACCTCCAACCACTGTAAGGTACTGAGCCCGCAGTTCTGATGGACGAAGCGGCACCCGGGAAGCAGGTGCGGCGAGGAGCAGGTAGCAAAATCACAGGAAAAGTTCAGCACACAGCTTCCCCAGTCCAGGGTTCCACACAGCAAAGAGTCAGTTTAGGATAGTGTCCACACAAAAGAAGAAGGCAAATGGTTATACACCTTCGGGTGACCTGTGGGTGGAGCAAACAGGGAGAGCGGACCAGGTGTTGCCTATTGGTCAGGCAGGGACTCATGGGAGATGGAGTCCCGGCAACAACGCTCGCAGACCTGATGCGGTGTTTGGTAAAGCCTCTGCAGTCCTTATCACCTCCAACCACGGTAAGGTACTGAGCCCGCAGTTCTGATGGACGAAGCGGCACCCGCGAAGCAGGTGCGGCGAGGAGCAGGTAGCAAAATCACAGGAAAAGTTCAGCACACAACTACCCCAGTCCAGGGTTCCACACAGCAAAGAATCAGTTTAGGATAGTGTCCACACAAAAGAAGAGGGCAAATGGTTATACACCTTCAGGTGACCTGTGGGCTGAGCAAACAGGGAGAGCGGACAAGGTGTTGCCTATTGGTCAGGCAGGGACTCCTGGGAGATGGAGTCCCTGCAACAACGCTCGCAGCCCTGATGCGGTGTTTGGTAAAGCCTCTGCAGTCCTTATCAACTCCAACCACGGTAAGGTACTGAGCCCGCAGTTCTGATGGACAAAGCGGCACCCATGAAGCGGGTGCGGTGAGGAGCAGGTAGCAAAATCACAGGAAAAGTTCAGCACACAGCTTCCCCAGTCCAGGGTTCCACACGGCAAAGAGTCAGTTTAGGATAGTGTCCACACAAAAGAAGAAGGCAAATGGTTATACACCTTCGGGTGACCTGTGGGCGGAGCAAACAGGGAGAGCGGACCAGGTGTTGCCTATTGGTCAGGCAGGGACTCCTGGGAGATGGAGTCCCTGCAACAACGCTCGCAGCCCTGATGCGGTGTTTGGTAAAGCCTCTGCAGTCCTTATCACCTCCAACCACAGTAAGGTACTGAGCCCGAAGTTCTGATGGACGAAGCGGCCCCCGCGAAGCAGGTGTGGCAAGGAGCAGGTAGCAAAATCACAGGAAAAGTTCAGCACACAGCTTCCCCAGTCCAGGGTTCCACACGGCAAAGAGTCAGTTTAGGATAGTGTCCACACAAAAGAAGAGGGCAAATGGTTATACACCTTCAGGTGACCTGTGGGCTGAGCAAACAGGGAGAGCGGACCAGGTGTTGCCTATTGGTCAGGCAGGGACTCCTGGGAGATGGAGTCCCTGCAACAACGCTCGCAGCCCTGATGCGGTGTTTGGTAAAGCCTCTGCAGTCCTTATCAACTCCAACCACAGTAAGGTACTGAGCCCGCAGTTCTGATGGACAAAGCGGCACCCACGAAGCGGGTCCGGTGAGGAGCAGGTAGCAAAATCACAGGAAAAGTTCAGCACACAGCTTCCCCAGTCCAGGGTTCCACACGGCAAAGAGTCAGTTTAGGATAGTGTCCACACAAAAGAAGAAGGCAAATGGTTATACACCTTCGGGTGACCTGTGGGCGGGCCAAACAGGGAGAGCGGAAAAGGTGTTGCCTATTGGTCAGGCAGGGACTCCTAGGAGATGGAGTCCCTGCAACAACGCTCGCAGCCCTGATGCGGTGTTTGGTAAAGCCTCTGCAGTCCTTATCACCTCCAACCACGGTAAGGTACTGAGCCCGCAGTTCTGATGGACGAAGCGGCACCCACAAAGCGGCACCCGCGAAGCGGGTGCGGCGAGGAGCAGGTAGCATAATCACAGGAAAAGTTCAGCACACAGCTTCCCCAGTCCAGGGTTCCACACGGCAAAGAGTCAGTTTAGGATGGTGTCCACACAAAAGAAGAAGGCAAATGGTTATACACCTTTGGGTGACCTGTGGGCGGAGCAAACAGGGAGAGCGGACCAGGTGTTGCCTATTGGTCCGGCAGGGACTCCTGGGAGATGGAGTCCCTGCAACAACGCTCGCAGCCCTGATGCGGTGATGGTAAAGCCTCTGCAGTCCTTATCACCTCCAACCACGGTAAGGTACTGAGCCCGCAGTTCTGATGGACGAAGCGGCACCCGCTTCGGAGCAGATAGCAAAATCACAGGAAAAGTTCAGCACACAGCTTCCGCAGTCCAGGGTTCCACACGGCAAAGAGTCAGTTTAGGATAGTGTCCACACAAAAGAAGAAGGCAAATGGTTATACACCTTCGGGTGACCTGTGGGTGGAGCAAACAGGGAGAGCGGACCAGGTGTTGCCTATTGGTCAGGCAGGGACTCCTGGGAGATGGAGTCCCTGCAACAACGCTCGCAGACCTGATGCGGTGTTTGGTAAAGCCTCTGCAGTCCTTATCACCTCCAACCACTGTAAGGTACTGAGCCCGCAGTTCTGATGGACGAAGCGGCACCCGCGAAGCAGGTGCGGCGAGGAGCAGGTAGCAAAATCACAGGAAAAGTTCAGCACACAGCTTCCCCAGTCCAGGGTTCCACACAGCAAAGAGTCAGTTTAGGATAGTGTCCACACAAAAGAAGAAGGCAAATGGTTATACACCTTCGGGTGACCTGTGGGTGGAGCAAACAGGGAGAGCGGACCAGGTGTTGCCTATTGGTCAGGCAGGGACTCCTGGGAGATGGAGTCCCGGCAACAACGCTCGCAGACCTGATGCGGTGTTTGGTAAAGCCTCTGCAGTCCTTATCACCTCCAACCACGGTAAGGTACTGAGCCCGCAGTTCTGATGGACGAAGCGGCACCCGCGAAGCAGGTGCGGCGAGGAGCAGGTAGCAAAATCACAGGAAAAGTTCAGCACACAGCTTCCCCAGTCCAGGGTTCCACACAGCAAAGAATCAGTTTAGGATAGTGTCCACACAAAAGAAGAGGGCAAATGGTTATACACCTTCAGGTGACCTGTGGGCTGAGCAAACAGGGAGAGCGGACCAGGTGTTGCCTATTGGTCAGGCAGGGACTCCTGGGAGATGGAGTCCCTGCAACAACGCTCGCAGCCCTGATGCGGTGTTTGGTAAAGCCTCTGCAGTCCTTATCAACGCCAACCACGGTAAGGTACTGAGCCCGCAGTTCTGATGGACAAAGCGGCACCCATGAAGCGGGTGCGGTGAGGAGCAGGTAGCAAAATCACAGGAAAAGTTCAGCACACAGCTTCCCCAGTCCAGGGTTCCACACGGCAAAGAGTCAGTTTAGGATAGTGTCCACACAAAAGAAGAAGGCAAATGGTTATACACCTTCGGGTGACCTGTGGGCGGAGCAAACAGGGAGAGCGGACCAGGTGTTGCCTATTGGTCAGGCAGGGACTCCTGGGAGATGGAGTCCCTGCAACAACGCTCGCAGCCCTGATGCGGTGTTTGGTAAAGCCTCTGCAGTCCTTATCACCTCCAACCACGGTAAGGTACTGAGCCCGAAGTTCTGATGGACGAAGCGGCCCCCGCGAAGCAGGTGTGGCAAGGAGCAGGTAGCAAAATCACAGGAAAAGTTCAGCACACAGCTTCCCCAGTCCAGGGTTCCACACGGCAAAGAGTCAGTTTAGGATAGTGTCCACACAAAAGAAGAGGGCAAATGGTTATACACCTTCAGGTGACCTGTGGGCTGAGCAAACAGGGAGAGCGGACCAGGTGTTGCCTCTTGGTCAGGCAGGGACTCCTGGGAGATGGAGTCCCTGCAACAACGCTTGCAGCCCTGATGCGGTGTTTGGTAAAGCCTCTGCAGTCCTTATCAACTCCAACCACAGTAAGGTACTGAGCCCGCAGTTCTGATGGACAAAGCGGCACCCACGAAGCGGGTGCGGTGAGGAGCAGGTAGCAAAATCACAGGAAAAGTTCAGCACACAGCTTCCCCAGTCCAGGGTTCCACACGGCAAAGAGTCAGTTTAGGATAGTGTCCACACAAAAGAAGAAGGCAAATGGTTATACACCTTCCGGTGACCTGTGGGCGGAGCAAACAGGGAGAGCGGAAAAGGTGTTGCCTATTGGTCAGGCAGGGACTCCTGGGAGATGGAGTCCCTGCAACAACGCTCGCAGCCCTGATGCGGTGTTTGGTAAAGCCTCTGCAGTCCTTATCACCTCCAACCACGGTAAGGTACTGAGCCCGCAGTTCTGATGGACGAAGCGGCACCCACAAAGCGGCACCCGCGAAGCGGGTGCGGCGAGGAGCAGGTAGCATAATCACAGGAAAAGTTCAGCACACAGCTTCCCCAGTCCAGGGTTCCACACGGCAAAGAGTCAGTTTAGGATGGTGTCCACACAAAAGAAGAAGGCAAATGGTTATACACCTTTGGGTGACCTGTGGGCGGAGCAAACAGGGAGAGCGGACCAGGTGTTGCCTATTGGTCCGGCAGGGACTCCTGGGAGATGGAGTCCCTGCAACAACGCTCGCAGCCCTGATGCGGTGATGGTAAAGCCTCTGCAGTCCTTATCACCTCCAACCACGGTATGGTACTGAGCCCGCAGTTCTGATGGACGAAGCGGCACCCGCTTCGGAGCAGGTAGCAAAATCACAGGAAAAGTTCAGCACACAGCTTCCGCAGTCCAGGGTTCCACACGGCAAAGAGTCAGTTTAGGATAGTGTCCACACAAAAGAAGAAGGCAAATGGTTATACACCTTCGGGTGACCTGTGGGTGGAGCAAACAGGGAGAGCGGACCAGGTGTTGCCTATTGGTCAGGCAGGGACTCCTGGGAGATGGAGTCCCTGCAACAACGCTCACAGACCTGATGCGGTGTTTGGTAAAGCCTCTGCAGTCCTTATCACCTCCAACCACTGTAAGGTACTGAGCCCGCAGTTCTGATGGACGAAGCGGCACCCGCGAAGCAGGTGCGGCGAGGAGCAGGTAGCAAAATCACAGGAAAAGTTCAGCACACAGCTTCCCCAGTCCAGGGTTCCACACAGCAAAGAGTCAGTTTAGGATAGTGTCCACAGAAAAGAAGAAGGCAAATGGTTATACACCTTCGGGTGACCTGTGGGTGGAGCAAACAGGGAGAGCGGACCAGGTGTTGCCTATTGGTCAGGCAGGGACTCCTGGGAGATGGAGTCCCTGCAACAACGCTCGCAGCCCTGATGCGGTGTTTGGTAAAGCCTCTGCAGTCCTTATCAACTCCAACCACGGTAAGGTACTGAGACCGCAGTTCTGATGGACAAAGCGGCACCCATGAAGCGGGTGCGGTGAGGAGCAGGTAGCAAAATCACAGGAAAAGTTCAGCACACAGCTTCCCCAGTCCAGGGTTCCACACGGCAAAGAGTCAGTTTAGGATAGTGTCCACACAAAAGAAGAAGGCAAATGGTTATACACCTTCGGGTGACCTGTGGGCGGAGCAAACAGGGAGAGCGGAAAAGGTGTTGCCTATTGGTCAGGCAGGGACTCTTGGGAGATGGAGTCCCTGCAACAACGCTCGCAGCCCTGATGCGGTGTTTGGTAAAGCCTCTGCAGTCCTTATCACCTCCAACCACGGTAAGGTACTGAGCCGCAGATCTGATGGACGAAGCGGCACCCACAAAGCGGCACCCGCGAAGCGGGTGCGGCGAGGAGCAGGTAGCATAATCACAGGAAAAGTTCAGCACACAGCTTCCCCAGTCCAGGGTTCCACACGGCAAAGAGTCAGTTTAGGATAGTGTCCACACAAAAGAAGAAGGCAAATGGTTATACACCTTTGGGTGACCTGTGGGCGGAGCAAACAGGGAGAGCGGACCAGGTGTTGCCTATTGGTCAGGCAGGGACTCCTGGGAGATGGAGTCCCTGCAACAACGCTCGCAGACCTGATGCGGTGTTTGGTAAAGCCTCTGCAGTCCTTATCACCTCCAACCACGGTAAGGTACTGAGCCCGCAGTTCTGATGGACGAAGCGGCACCCACAAAGCGGCACCCGCGAAGCGGGTGCGGCGAGGAGCAGGTAGCATAATCACAGGAAAAGTTCAGCACACAGCTTCCCCAGTCCAGGGTTCCACACGGCAAAGAGTCAGTTTAGGATGGTGTCCACACAAAAGAAGAAGGCAAATGGTTATACACCTTTGGGTGACCTGTGGGCGGAGCAAACAAGGAGAGCGGACCAGGTGTTGCCTATTGGTCTGGCAGGGACTCCTGGGAGATGGAGTCCCTGCAACAACGCTCGCAGCCCTGATGCGGTGATGGTAAAGCCTCTGCAGTCCTTATCACCTCATACCACGGTAAGGTACTGAGCCCGCAGTTCTGATGGACGAAGTGGCACCCGCTTCGGAGCAGGTAGCAAAATCACAGGAAAAGTTCAGCACACAGCTTCCGCAGTCCAGGGTTCCACACGGCAAAGAGTCAGTTTAGGATAGTGTCCACACAAAAGAAGAAGGCAAATGGTTATACACCTTCGGGTGACCTGTGGGTGGAGCAAACAGGGAGAGCGGACCAGGTGTTGCCTATTGGTCAGGCAGGGACTCCTGGGAGATGGAGTCCCTGCAACAACGCTCGCAGACCTGATGCGGTGTTTGGTAAAGCCTCTGCAGTCCTTATCACCTCCAACCACTGTAAGGTACTGAGCCCGCAGTTCTGATGGACGAAGCGGCACCCGCGAAGCAGGTGCGGCGAGGAGCAGGTAGCAAAATCACAGGAAAAGTTCAGCACACAGCTTCCCCAGTCCAGGGTTCCACACAGCAAAGAGTCAGTTTAGGATAGTGTCCACACAAAAGAAGAAGGCAAATGGTTATACACCTTCGGGTGACCTGTGGGTGGAGCAAACAGGGAGAGCGGACCAGGTGTTGCCTATTGGTCAGGCAGGGACTCATGGGAGATGGAGTCCCGGCAACAACGCTCGCAGACCTGATGCGGTGTTTGGTAAAGCCTCTGCAGTCCTTATCACCTCCAACCACGGTAAGGTACTGAGCCCGCAGTTCTGATGGACGAAGCGGCACCCGCGAAGCAGGTGCGGCGAGGAGCAGGTAGCAAAATCACAGGAAAAGTTGAGCACACAACTACCCCAGTCCAGGGTTCCACACAGCAAAGAATCAGTTTAGGATAGTGTCCACACAAAAGAAGAGGGCAAATGGTTATACACCTTCAGGTGACCTGTGGGCTGAGCAAACAGGGAGAGCGGACAAGGTGTTGCCTATTGGTCAGGCAGGGACTCCTGGGAGATGGAGTCCCTGCAACAACGCTCGCAGCCCTGATGCGGTGTTTGGTAAAGCCTCTGCAGTCCTTATCAACTCCAACCACGGTAAGGTACTGAGCCCGCAGTTCTGATGGACAAAGCGGCACCCATGAAGCGGGTGCGGTGAGGAGCAGGTAGCAAAATCACAGGAAAAGTTCAGCACACAGCTTCCCCAGTCCAGGGTTCCACAAGGCAAAGAGTCAGTTTAGGATAGTGTCCACACAAAAGAAGAAGGCAAATGGTTATACACCTTCGGGTGACCTGTGGGCGGAGCAAACAGGGAGAGCGGACCAGGTGTTGCCTATTGGTCAGGCAGGGACTCCTGGGAGATGGAGTCCCTGCAACAACGCTCGCAGCCCTGATGCGGTGTTTGGTAAAGCCTCTGCAGTCCTTATCACCTCCAACCACAGTAAGGTACTGAGCCCGAAGTTCTGATGGACGAAGCGGCCCCCGCGAAGCAGGTGTGGCAAGGAGCAGGTAGCAAAATCACAGGAAAAGTTCAGCACACAGCTTCCCCAGTCCAGGGTTCCACACGGCAAAGAGTCAGTTTAGGATAGTGTCCACACAAAAGAAGAGGGCAAATGGTTATACACCTTCAGGTGACCTGTGGGCTGAGCAAACAGGGAGAGCGGACCAGGTGTTGCCTATTGGTCAGGCAGGGACTCCTGGGAGATGGAGTCCCTGCAACAACGCTCGCAGCCCTGATGCGGTGTTTGGTAAAGCCTCTGCAGTCCTTATCAACTCCAACCACGGTAAGGTACTGAGCCCGCAGTTCTGATGGACAAAGTGGCACCCACGAAGCGGGTGCGGTGAGGAGCAGGTAGCAAAATCACAGGAAAAGTTCAGCACACAGCTTCCCCAGTCCAGGGTTCCACACGGCAAAGAGTCAGTTTAGGATAGTGTCCACACAAAAGAAGAAGGCAAATGGTTATACACCTTCGGGTGACCTGTGGGCGGAGCAAACAGGGAGAGCGGACCAGGTGTTGCCTATTGGTCAGGCAGGGACTCCTGGGAGATGGAGTCCCTGCAACAACGCTCGCAGCCCTGATGCGGTGATGGTAAAGCCTCTGCAGTCCTTATCACCTCCAACCACGGTAAGGTACTGAGCCCGCAGTTCTGATGGACGAAGCGGCACCCGCGAAGTGGGTGCGGCGAGGAGCAGGTAGCAAAATCACAGGAAAAGTTCAGCACACAGCTTCCGCAGTCCAGGGTTCCACACGGCAAAGAGTCAGTTTAGGATAGTGTCCACACAAAAGAAGAAGGCAAATGGTTATACACCTTCGGGTGACCTGTGGGTGGAGCAAACAGGGAGAGCGGACCAGGTGTTGCCTATTCGTCAGGCAGGGACTCCTGGGAGATGGAGTCCCTGCAACAACGCTCGCAGCCCTGATGCGGTATTTGGTAAAGCCTCTGCAGTCCTTATCAACTCCAACCACGGTAAGGTACTGAGCCCGCAGTTCTGATGGACAAAGCGGCACCCACGAAGCGGGTGCGGTGAGGAGCAGGTAGCAAAATCACAGGAAAAGTTCAGCACACAGCTTCCCCAGTCCAGGGTTCCACACGGCAAAGAGTCAGTTTGGGATAGTGTCCACACAAAAGAAGAAGACAAATGGTTATACACCTTCGGGTGACCTGTGGGCGGAGCAAACAGGGAGAGCGGAACAGGTGTTGCCTATTGGTCAGGCAGGGACTCCTGGGAGATGGAGTCCCTGCAGCAACGCTCGCAGCCCTGATGCGGTGTTTGGTAAAGCCTCTGCAGTCCTTATCACCTCCAACCACGGTAAGGTACTGAGCCCGCAGTTCTGATGGACGAAGCGGCACCCGCGAAGCAGGTGTGGCAAGGAGCAGGTAGCAAAATCACAGGAAAAGTTCAGCGCACAGCTTCCCCAGTCCAGGGTTCCACACGGCAAAGAGTCAGTTTAGGATAGTGTCCACACAAAAGAAGAGGGCAAATGGTTATACACCTTCAGGTGACCTGTGGGCTGAGCAAACAGGGAGAGCGGACCAGGTGTTGCCTATTGGTCAGGTAGGGACTCCTGGGAGATGGAGTCCCTGCAACAACGCTCGCAGCCCTGATGCGGTGTTTGGTAAAGCCTCTGCAGTCCTTATCACCTCCAACCACGGTAAGGTACTGAGCCCGCAGTTCTGATGGACGAAGCGGCACCCACGAAGCGGGTGCGGCGAGGAGCAGGTAGCAAAATCACAGGAAAAGTTCAGCACACAGCTTCCCCAGTCCAGGGTTCCACACGGCAAAGAGTGAGTTTACGATAGTGTCCACACACAAGAAGAAGGCAAATGGTTATACACCTTCGGGTGACCTGTGGGCGGATCAAACAGGGAGAGCGGACCAGGTGTTGCCTATTGGTCAGGCAGGGACTCCTGGGAGATGGAGTCCCTGCAACAACGCTTGCAGCCCTGATGCGGTGTTTGGTAAAGCCTCTGCAGTCCTTATCAACTCCAACCACGGTAAGGTACTGAGCCCGCAGTTCTGATGGACAAAGCGGCACCCACGAAGCGGGTGCGGTGAGGAGCAGGTAGCAAAATCACAGGAAAAGTTCAGCACACAGCTTCCCCAGTCCAGGGTTCCACACGGCAAAGAGTCAGTTTGGGATAGTGTCCACACAAAAGAAGAAGACAAATGGTTATACACCTTCGGGTGACCTGTGGGCGGAGCAAACAGGGCGAGCGGAACAGGTGTTGCCTATTGGTCAGGCAGGGACTCCTGGGAGATGGAGTCCCTGCAACAACGCTCGCAGCCCTGATGCGGTGTTTGGTAAAGCCTCTGCAGTCCTTATCACCTCCAACCACAGTAAGGTACTGAGCCCGCAGTTCTGATGGACGAAGCGGCACCCGCGAAGCAGGTGTGGCAAGGAGCAGGTAGCAAAATCACAGGAAAAGTTCAGCACACAGCTTCCCCAGTCCAGGGTTCCACACGGCAAAGAGTCAGTTTAGGATAGTGTCCACACAAAAGAAGAGGGCAAATGGTTATACACCTTCAGGTGACCTGTGGGCTGAGCAAACAGGGAGAGCGGACCAGGTGTTGCCTATTGGTCAGGTAGGGACTTCTGGGAGATGGAGTCCCTGCAACAACGCTCGCAGCCCTGATGCGGTGTTTGGTAAAGCCTCTGCAGTCCTTATCACCTCCAACCACGGTAAGGTACTGAGCCCGCAGTTCTGATGGACGAAGCGGCACCCACGAAGCGGGTGCGGCGAGGAGCAGGTAGCAAAATCACAGGAAAAGTTCAGCACACAGCTTCCCCAGTCCAGGGTTCCACACGGCAAAGAGTCAGTTTACGATAGTGTCCACACAAAAGAAGAAGGCAAATGGTTATACAACTTCGGGTGACCTGTGGGCGGAGCAAACAGGGAGAGCGGACCAGGTGTTGCCTATTGGTCAGGCAGGGACTCCTGGGAGATGGAGTCCCTGCAACAACGCTCACAGCCCTGATGCGGTGTCTGGTAAAGCCTCTGCAGTCCTTTTCACCTCCAACCACGGTAAGGTACTGAGCCCGCAGTTCTGATGGACGAAGCGGCACCCGCGAAGCGGGTGCGGCGAGGAGCAGGTAGTAAAATCACAGGAAAAGTTCAGCACACAGCTTCCCCAGTCCAGGGTTCCACACGGCAAAGAGTCAGTTTAGGATAGTGTCCACACAAAAGAAGAAGGCAAATGGTTATACACCTTCGGGTGACCTGTGGGTGGAGCAAACAGGGAGAGCAGACCAGGTGTTGCCTCTTGGTCAGGCAGGGACTCCTGGGAGATGGAGTCCCTGCAACAACGCTCACAGCCCTGATGCTGTGATGGTAAAGCCGCGGCAGTCCTTATCACCTCCAACCACGGTAAGGTACTGAGCCCGCAGTTCTGATGGACGAAGCGGCACCCGCGAAGTGGGTGCGGCGAGGAGCAGGTAGCAAAATCACAGGAAAAGTTCAGCAAACAGCTTCCGCAGTCCAGGGTTCCACACGGCAAAGATCCAGTTTAGGATAGTGTCCACACAAAAGTAGAAGGCAAATGGTTATACACCTTCGGGTGACCTGTGGGTGGAGCAAACAGGGAGAGCGGACCAGGTGTTGCCTATTGGTCAGGCAGGGACTCCTGGGAGATGGAGTCCCTGCAACAATGCTCGCAGACCTGATGCGGTGTTTGGTAAAGCCTCTGCAGTCCTTATCACCTCCAACCACTGTAAGGTACTGAGCCCGCAGTTCTGATGGACGAAGCGGCACCCGCGAAGCAGGTGCGGCGAGGAGCAGGTAGCAAAATCACAGGAAAAGTTCAGCACACAGCTTCCCCAGTCCAAGGTTCCACACAGCAAAGAGTCAGTTTAGGATAGTGTCCACACAAAAGAAGAAGGCAAATGGTTATACACCTTCGGGTGACCTGTGGGCGGAGCAAACAGGGAGAGCGGAACAGGTGTTGCCTATTAGGTCAGGCAGGGACTCCTGGGAGATGGAGTCCCTGCAACAACGCTTGCAGCCCTGATGCGGTGTTTGGGAAAGCCTCTGCAGTCCTTATCACCTCCAACCACGGTAAGGTACTGAGCTCGCAGTTCTGATGGACGAAGCGGCACCCACGAAGCGGGTGCGGCGAGGAGCAGGTAGCAAAATCACAGGAAAAGTTCAGCACACAGCTTCCCCAGTCCAGGGTTCCACACGGCAAAGAGTCAGTTTACGATAGTGTCCACACAAAAGAAGAAGGCAAATGGTTATACAACTTCGGGTGACCTGTGGGCGGAGCAAACAGGGAGAGCGGACCAGGTGTTGCCTATTGGTCAGGCAGGGACTCCTGGGAGATGGAGTCCCTGCAACAAACGCTCGCAGCCCTGATGCGGTGTTTGGTAAAGCCTCTGCAGTCCTTATCAACTCCAACCACGGTATGGTACTGAGCCCGCAGTTCTGATGGACAAAGCGGCACCCACGAAGCGGGTGCGGTGAGGAGCAGGTAGCAAAATCACAGGAAAAGTTCAGCACACAGTTTCCCCAGTCCAGGGTTCCACACGGCAAAGAGTCAGTTTAGGATAGTGTCCACACAAAAGAAGAAGGCAAATGGTTATACACCTTCGGGTGACCTGTGGGCGGAGCAAACAGCGAGAGCGGACCAGGTGTTGCCTATTGGTCAGGCAGGGACTCCTGGGAGATGGAGTCCCTGCAACAACGCTCGCAGCCCTGATGCGGTGTTTGGTAAAGCCTCTGCAGTCCTTATCACCTCCAACCACTGTAAGGTACTGAGCCCGCAGTTCTGATGGACGAAGCGGCACCCGCGAAGCAGGTGCGGCGAGGAGCAGGTAGCAAAATCACAGGAAAAGTTCAGCACACAGATTCCCCAGTCCAGGGTTCCACACAGCAAAGAATCAGTTTAGGATAGTGTCCACACTAAAGAAGAGGGCAAATGTTTATACACCTTCAGGTGACCTGTGGGCTGAGCAAACAGGGAGAGCGGACCAGGTGTTGCCTATTGGTCAGGCAGGGACTCCCGGGAGATGGAGTCCCTGCAACAACGCTCGCAGCCCTGATGCGGTGTTTGGTAAAGCCTCTGCAGTCCTTATCAACTCCAACCACGGTAAGGTACTGAGCCCGCAGTTCTGATGGACAAAGCGGCACCCACGAAGCGGGTGCGGCAAGGAGCAGGTAGCAAAATCACAGGAAAAGTTCAGCACACAGCTTCCCCAGTCCAGGGTTCCACACGGCAAAGAGTCAGTTTACGATAGTGTCCACACAAAAGAAGAAGGCAAATGGTTATACACCTTCGGGTGACCTGTGGGTGGAGCAAACAGGGAGAGCGGACCAGGTGTTGCCTATTGGTCAGGCAGGGACTCCTGGGAGATGGAGTCCCTGCAACAACGCTCACAGCCCTAATGCGGTGTCTGGTAAAGCCTCTGCAGTCCTTATCACCTCCAACCACGGTAAGGTACTGAGCCCGCAGTTCTGATGGACGAAGCGGCACCCGCGAAGCGGGTGCGGCGAGGAGCAGGTAGCAAAATCACAGGAAAAGTTCAGCACACAGCTTCCCCAGTCCAGGGTTCCACACGGCAAAGAGTCAGTTTAGGATAGTGTCCACACAAAAGAAGAAGGCAAATGGTTATACACCTTCGGGTGACCTGTGGGTGGAGCAAACAGGGAGAGCGGAACAGGTGTTGCCTATTGGTCAGGCAGGGACTCCTGGGAGATGGAGTCCCTGCAACAACGCTCGCAGACCTGATGCGGTGTTTGGTAAAGCCTCTGCAGTCCTTATCACCTCCAACCACGGTAAGGTACTGAGCCCGCAGTTCTGATAGACGAAGCGGCACCCGTGAAGCGGGTGCGGCGAGGAGCAGGTAGCAAAATCACAGGAAAAGTTCAGCACACAGCTTCCGCAGTCCAGGGTTCCACACGGCAAAGAGTCAGTTTAGGATAGTGTCCACACAAAAGAAGAAGGCAAATGGTTATACACCTTCGGGTGACCTGTGCGTGGAGCAAACAGGGAGAGCGGACCAGGTGTTGCCTATTGGTCAGGCAGGGACACCTGGGAGATGGAGTCCCTGCAACAACGCTCGCAGACCTGATGCGGTGTTTGGTAAAGCCTCTGCAGTCCTTATCACCTCCAACCACGGTAAGGTACTGAGCCCGCAGTTCTGATGGACGAAGCGGCACCCGCGAAGCAGGTGCGGCGAGGAGCAGGTAGCAAAATCACTGGAAAAGTTCAGCACACAGCTTCCCCAGTCCAGGGTTCCACACAGCAAATAGTCAGTTTAGGATAGTGTCCACACAAAAGAAGAAGGCAAATGGTTATACACCTTCGGGTGACCTGTGGGTGGAGCAAACAGGGAGAGCGGGCCAGGTGTTGCCTATTGGTCAGGAAGGGACTCCTGGGAGATGGAGTCCCTGCAACAACGCTCGCAGACCTGATGCGGTGTTTGGTAAAGCCTCTGCAGTCCTTATCACCTCCAACCACGGTAAGGTACTGAGCCCGCAGTTCTGATGGACAAAGCGGCACCCGCGAAACGGGTGCGGCAAGGAGCAGGTAGCAAAATAACAGGAAAAGTTCAGCACACAGCTTCCCCAGTCCAGGGTTCCACACGGCAAAGAGTCAGTTTAGGATAGTGTCCACACAAAAGAAGAAGGCAAATGGTTATACACCTTCGGGTGACCTGTGGGCGGAGCAAACAGGGAGAGCGGAAAAGGTGTTGCCTATTGGTCAGGCAGGGACTCCTGGGAGATGGAGTCCCTGCAACAACGCTCGCAGCCCTGATGCGGTGTTTGGTAAAGCCTCTGCAGTCCTTATCACCTCCAACCACGGTAAGGTACTGAGCCCGCAGTTCTGATGGACGAAGCGGCACCCACAAAGCGGCACCCGCGAAGCGGGTGCGGCGAGGGGCAGGTAGCATAATCACAGGAAAAGTTCAGCACACAGCTTCCCCAGTCCAGGGTTCCACACGGCAAAGAGTCAGTTTAGGATAGTGTCCACACAAAAGAAGAAGGCAAATGGTTATACACCTTTGGGTGACCTGTGGGCGGAGCAAACAGGGAGAGCGGACCAGGTGTTGCCTATTGGTCAGGCAGGGACTCCTGGGAGATGGAGTCCCTGCAACAACGCTCGCAGACCTGATGCGGTGTTTGGTAAAGCCTCTGCAGTCCTTATCACCTCCAACCACGGTAAGGTACTGAGCCCGCAGTTCTGATGGACGAAGCGGCACCCACGAAGCAGGTGCGGCGAGGAGCAGGTAGCAAAATCACAGGAAAAGTTCAGCACACAGCTTCCCCAGTCCAGGGTTCCACACAGCAAAGAGTCAGTTTAGGATAGTGTCCACACAAAAGAAGAAGGCAAATGGTTATACACCTTCGGGTGACCTGTGGGTGCAGCAAACAGGGAGAGCGGACCAGGTGTTGCCTATTGGTCAGGCAGGGACTCCTGGGAGATGGAGTCCCTGCAACAACGCTCGCAGACCTGATGCGGTGTTTGGTAAAGCCTCTGCAGTCCTTCTCACCTCCAACCACGGTAAGGTACTGAGCCCGCAGTTCTGATGGACGAAGCGGCACCCGCGAAGCAGGTGCGGCGAGGAGCAGGTAGCAAAATCACAGGATAAGTTCAGAACACAGCTTCCCCAGTCCAGTGTTCCACACAGCAAAGAATCAGTTTAGGATAGTGTCCACACTAAAGAAGAGGGCAAATGTTTATACACCTTCAGGTGACCTGTGGGCTGAGCAAACAGGGAGAGCGGACCAGGTGTTGCCTATTGGTCAGGCAGGGACTCCCGGGAGATGGAGTCCCTGCAACAACGCTCGCAGCCCTGATGCGGTGTTTGGTAAAGCCTCTGCAGTCCTTATCAACTCCAACCACGGTAAGGTACTGAGCCCGCAGTTCTGATGGACAAAGCGGCACCCACGAAGCGGGTGCGGCAAGGAGCAGGTAGCAAAATCACAGGAAAAGTTCAGCACACAGCTTCCCCAGTCCAGGGTTCCACACGGCAAAGAGTCAGTTTACGATAGTGTCCACACAAAAGAAGAAGGCAAATGGTTATACACCTTCGGGTGACCTGTGGGTGGAGCAAACAGGGAGAGCGGACCAGGTGTTGCCTATTGGTCAGGCAGGGACTCCTGGGAGATGGAGTCCCTGCAACAACGCTCACAGCCCTAATGCGGTGTCTGGTAAAGCCTCTGCAGTCCTTATCACCTCCAACCACGGTAAGGTACTGAGCCCGCAGTTCTGATGGACGAAGCGGCACCCGCGAAGCGGGTGCGGCGAGGAGCAGGTAGCAAAATCACAGGAAAAGTTCAGCACACAGCTTCCCCAGTCCAGGGTTCCACACGGCAAAGAGTCAGTTTAGGATAGTGTCCACACAAAAGAAGAAGGCAAATGGTTATACACCTTCGGGTGACCTGTGGGTGGAGCAAACAGGGAGAGCGGAACAGGTGTTGCCTATTGGTCAGGCAGGGACTCCTGGGAGATGGAGTCCCTGCAACAACGCTCGCAGACCTGATGCGGTGTTTGGTAAAGCCTCTGCAGTCCTTATCACCTCCAACCACGGTAAGGTACTGAGCCCGCAGTTCTGATGGACGAAGCGGCACCCGTGAAGCGGGTGCGGCGAGGAGCAGGTAGCAAAATCACAGGAAAAGTTCAGCACACAGCTTCCGCAGTCCAGGGTTCCACACGGCAAAGAGTCAGTTTAGGATAGTGTCCACACAAAAGAAGAAGGCAAATGGTTATACACCTTCGGGTGACCTGTGCGTGGAGCAAACAGGGAGAGCGGACCAGGTGTTGCCTATTGGTCAGGCAGGGACACCTGGGAGATGGAGTCCCTGCAACAACGCTCGCAGACCTGATGCGGTGTTTGGTAAAGCCTCTGCAGTCCTTATCACCTCCAACCACGGTAAGGTACTGAGCCCGCAGTTCTGATGGACGAAACGGCACCCGCGAAGCAGGTGCGGCGAGGAGCAGGTAGCAAAATCACAGGAAAAGTTCAGCACACAGCTTCCCCAGTCCAGGGTTCCACACAGCAAAGAGTCAGTTTAGGATAGTGTCCACACAAAAGAAGAAGGCAAATGGTTATACACCTTCGGGTGACCTGTGGGTGGAGCAAACAGGGAGAGCGGGCCAGGTGTTGCCTATTGGTCAGGAAGGGACTCCTGGGAGATGGAGTCCCTGCAACAACGCTCGCAGACCTGATGCGGTGTTTGGTAAAGCCTCTGCAGTCCTTATCACCTCCAACCACGGTAAGGTACTAAGCCCGCAGTTCTGATGGACAAAGCGGCACCCGCGAAACGGGTGCGGCAAGGAGCAGGTAGCAAAATAACAGGAAAAGTTCAGCACACAGCTTCCCCAGTCCAGGGTTCCACACGGCAAAGAGTCAGTTTAGGATAGTGTCCACACAAAAGAAGAAGGCAAATGGTTATACACCTTCGGGTGACCTGTGGGTGGAGCAAACAGGGAGAGCGGGCCAGGTGTTGCCTATTGGTCAGGAAGGGACTCCTGGGAGATGGAGTCCCTGCAACAACGCTCGCAGACCTGATGCGGTGTTTGGTAAAGCCTCTGCAGTCCTTATCACCTCCAACCACGGTAAGGTACTAAGCCCGCAGTTCTGATGGACAAAGCGGCACCCGCGAAACGGGTGCGGCAAGGAGCAGGTAGCAAAATAACAGGAAAAGTTCAGCACACAGCTTCCCCAGTCCAGGGTTCCACACGGCAAAGAGTCAGTTTAGGATAGTGTCCACACAAAAGAAGAAGGCAAATGGTTATACACCTTCGGGTGACCTGTGGGCGGAGCAAACAGGGAGAGCGGAAAAGGTGTTGCCTATTGGTCAGGCAGGGACTCCTGGGAGATGGAGTCCCTGCAACAACGCTCGCAGCCCTGATGCGGTGTTTGGTAAAGCCTCTGCAGTCCTTATCACCTCCAACCACGGTAAGGTACTGAGCCCGCAGTTCTGATGGACGAAGCGGCACCCACAAAGCGGCACCCGCGAAGCGGGTGCGGTGAGGGGCAGGTAGCATAATCACAGGAAAAGTTCAGCACACAGCTTCCCCAGTCCAGGGTTCCACACGGCAAAGAGTCAGTTTAGGATAGTGTCCACACAAAAGAAGAAGGCAAATGGTTATACACCTTTGGGTGACCTGTGGGCGGAGCAAACAGGGAGAGCGGACCAGGTGTTGCCTATTGGTCAGGCAGGGACTCCTGGGAGATGGAGTCCCTGCAACAACGCTCGCAGACCTGATGCGGTGTTTGGTAAAGCCTCTGCAGTCCTTATCACCTCCAACCACGGTAAGGTACTGAGCCCGCAGTTCTGATGGACGAAGCGGCACCCGCGAAGCAGGTGCGGCGAGGAGCAGGTAGCAAAATCACAGGAAAAGTTCAGCACACAGCTTCCCCAGTCCAGGGTTCCACACAGCAAAGAATCAGTTTAGGATAGTGTCCACACAAAAGAAGAGGGCAAATGGTTATACACCTTCAGGTGACCTGTGGGCTGAGCAAACAGGGAGAGCGGACCAGGTGTTGCCTATTGGTCAGGCAGGGACTCCTGGGAGATGGAGTCCCTGCAACAACGCTCGCAGCCCTGATGCGGTGTGTGGTAAAGCCTCTGCAGTCCTTATCAACTCCAACCACGGTAAGGTACTGAGCCCGCAGTTCTGATGGACGAAGCGGCACCCACGAAGCGGGTGCGGTGAGGAGCAGGTAGCAAAATCACAGGAAAAGTTTAGCACACAGCTTCCCCAGTCCAGGGTTCCACACGGCAAAGAGTCAGTTTGGGATAGTGTCCACACAAAAGAAGAAGACAAATGGTTATACACCTTCGGGTGACCTGTGGGCGGAGCAAACAGGGAGAGCGGAACAGGTGTTGCCTATTGGTCAGGCAGGGACTCCTGGGAGATGGAGTCCCTGCAACAACGCTCGCAGCCCTGATGCGGTGTTTGGTAAAGCCTCTGCAGTCCTTATCACCTCCAACCACGGTAAGGTACTGAGCCCGCAGTTCTCATGGACGAAGCGGCACCCGCGAAGCAGGTGTGGCAAGGAGCAGGTAGCAAAATCACAGGAAAAGTTCAGCACACAGCTTCCCCAGTCCAGGGTTCCACACGGCAAAGAGTCAGTTTAGGATAGTGTCCACACAAAAGAAGATGGCAGATGGTTATACACCTTCAGGTGACCTGTGGGCTGAGCAAACAGGGAGAGCGGACCAGGTGTTGCCTATTGGTCAGGTAGGGACTCCTGGGAGATGGAGTCCCTGCAACAACGCTCGCAGACCTGATGCGGTGTTTGGTAAAGCCTCTGCAGTCCTTATCACCTCCAACCACGGTAAGGTACTGAGCCCGCAGTTCTGATGGACAAAGCGGCACCCCCAAAGCAGGTGCGGCGAGTAGCAGGTAGCAAAATCACAGGAAAAGGTCAGCACACAGCTTCCCCAGTCAGGGGTTCCACACGGCAAAGAGTCAGTTTAGGATAGTGACCACAGAAAAGAAGAAGGCAAATGGTTATACACCTTCGGGTGACCTGTGGGCGGAGCAAACAGGGAGAGCAGACCAGGTGTTTCCTATTGGTCAGGCAGGGACTCCTGGGAGATGGAGTCCCTGCAACAACGCTCGCAGCCCTGATGCGGTGTTTGGTAAAGCCTCTGCAGTCCTTATCACCTCCAACCACGGTAAGGTACTGAGCCCGCAGTTCTGATGGACAAAGCGGCACCTGTGAAGCGGGTGCGGCGAGGAGCAGGTAGCAAAATCACAGGAAAAGTTCAGCACACAGCTTCCGCAGTCCAGGGTTCCACACGGCAAAGAGTCAGTTTAGGATAGTGTCCACACAAAAGAAGAAGGCAAATGGTTATACACCTTCGGGTGACCTGTGGGTGGAGCAAACAGGGAGAGCGGACCAGGTGTTGCCTATTGGTCAGGCAGGGACTCCTGGGAGATGGAGTCCCTGCAACAACGCTCGCAGACCTGATGCGGTGTTTGGTAAAGCCTCTGCAGTCCTTATCACCTCCAACCACGGTAAGGTACTGAGCCCGCAGTTCTGATGGACGAAGCGGCACCCGCGAAACGGGTGCGGCAAGGAGCAGGTAGCAAAATCACAGGAAAAGTTCAGCACACAGCTTCCCCAGTCCAGGGTTCCACACGGCAAAGAGTCAGTTTAGGATAGTGTCCACACAAAAGAAGAGGGCAAATGGTTATACACCTTAAGGTGACCTGTGGGCTGAGCAAACAGGGAGAGCGGACCAGGTGTTGCCTATTGGTCAGGAAGGGACTCCTGGGAGATGGAGTCCCTGCAACAACGCTCGCAGACCTGATGCGGTGTTTGGTAAAGCCTCTGCAGTCCTTATCACCTCCAACCACGGTAAGGTACTGAGCCCGCAGTTCTGATGGACAAAGCGGCACCCGCGAAACGGGTGCGGCAAGGAGCAGGTAGCAAAATAACAGGAAAAGTTCAGCACACAGCTTCCCCAGTCCAGGGTTCCACACGGCAAAGAGTCAGTTTACGATAGTGTCCACACAAAAGAAGAAGGCAAATGGTTATACACCTTCGGGTGACCTGTGGGCGGAGCAAACAGGGAGAGCGGACCAGGTGTTGCCTATTGGTCAGGCAGGGACTCCTGGGAGATGGAGTCCCTGCAACAACGCTCGCAGCCCTGATGCGGTGTTTGGTAAAGCCTCTGCAGTCCTTATCAACTCCAACCACGGTATGGTACTGAGCCCGCAGTTCTGATGGACAAAGCGGCACCCACGAAGCGGGTGCGGTGAGGAGCAGGTAGCAAAATCACAGGAAAAGTTCAGCACACAGTTTCCCCAGTCCAGGGTTCCACACGGCAAAGAGTCAGTTTAGGATAGTGTCCACACAAAAGAAGAAGGCAAATGGTTATACACCTTCGGGTGACCTGTGGGCGGAGCAAACAGCGAGAGCGGACCAGGTGTTGCCTATTGGTCAGGCAGGGACTCCTGGGAGATGGAGTCCCTGCAACAACGCTCGCAGCCCTGATGCGGTGTTTGGTAAAGCCTCTGCAGTCCTTATCACCTCCAACCACGGTAAGGTACTGAGCCCGCAGTTCTGATGAACGAAGCGGCACCCGCGAAACGGCACCCGCGAAGCGGCACCCGCGAAGCGGGTGCGGCGAGGAGCAGGTAGCAAAATCACGGGCAAAGTTCAGCACACAGCTTCCCCAGTCCAGGGTTCCACACGGCAAAGAGTCAGTTTGGGATAGTGTCCACACAAAAGAAGAAGACAAATGGTTATACACCTTCGGGTGACCTGTGGGCGGAGCAAACAGGGAGAGCGGAACAGGTGTTGCCTATTGGTCAGGCAGGGACTCCTGGGAGATGGAGTCCCTGCAACAACGCTCGCAGCCCTGATGCGGTGTTTGGAAAAGCCTCTGCTGTCCTTATCACCTCCAACCACGGTAAGGTACTGAGCCCGCAGTTCTGATGGACGAAGCGGCACCCGCGAAGCAGGTGTGGCAAGGAGCAGGTAGCAAAATCACAGGAAAAGTTCAGCACACAGCTTCCCCAGTCCAGGGTTCCACACGGCAAAGAGTCAGTTTAGGATAGTGTCCACACAAAAGAAGAGGGCAAATGGTTATACACCTTCAGGTGACCTGTGGGCTGAGCAAACAGGAAGAGCGGACCAGGTGTTGCCTATTGGTCAGGTAGGGACTCCTGGGAGATGGAGTCCCTGCAACAACGCTCGCAGCCCTGATGCGGTGTTTGGTAAAGCCTCTGCAGTCCTTATCACCTCCAACCACGGTAAGGTACTGAGCCCGCAGTTCTGATGGACGAAGCGGCACCCACGAAGCGGGTGCGGCGAGGAGCAGGTAGCAAAATCACAGGAAAAGTTCAGCACACAGCTTCCCCAGTCCAGGGTTCCACACGGCAAAGAGTCAGTTTACGATAGTGTCCACACAAAAGAAGAAGGCAAATGGTTATACACCTTCGGGTGACCTGTGGGCGGAGCAAACAGGGAGAGCGGACCAGGTGTTGCCTATTGGTCAGGCAGGGACTCCTGGGAGATGGAGTCCCTGCAACAACGCTCACAGCCCTGATGCGATGTCTGGTAAAGCCTCTGCAGTCCTTATCACCTCCAACCACGGTAAGGTACTGAGCCCGCAGTTCTGATGGACGAAGCGGCACCCGCGGGTGCGGCGAGGAGCAGGTAGCAAAATCACAGGAAAAGTTCAGCACACAGCTTCCCCAGTTCAGGGTTCCACACGGCAAAGAGTCAGTTTAGGATAGTGTCCACACAAAAGAAGAAGGCAAATGGTTATACACCTTCGGTGACCTGTGGGTGGAGCAAACAGGGAGAGCGGACCAGGTGTTGCCTATTGGTCAGGCAGGGACTCCTGGGAGATGGAGTCCCTGCAACAACGCTCACAGCCCTGATGCGGTGATGGTAAAGCCTCTGCAGTCCTTATCACCTCCAACCACGGTAAGGTACTGAGCCCGCAGTTCTGATGGACGAAGCGGCACCCGCGAAGCGGGTGCGGCGAGGAGCAGGTAGCAAAATCACAGGAAAAGTTCAGCACACAGCTTCCGCAGTCCAGGGTTCCACACGGCAAAGAGTCAGTTTAGGATAGTGTCCACACAAAAGAAGAAGGCAAATGGTTATACACCTTCGGGTGACCTGTGGGTGGAGCAAACAGGGAGAGCGGACCAGGTGTTGCCTATTGGTCAGGCAGGGACTCCTGGGAGATGGAGTCCCTGCAACAACGCTCGCAGACCTGATGCGGTGTTTAGTAAAGCCTCTGCAGTCCTTATCACCTCCAACCACTGTAAGGTACTGAGCCCGCAGTTCTGATGGACGAAGCGGCACCCGCGAAGCAGGTGCGGCGAGGAGCAGGTAGCAAAATCACAGGAAAAGTTCAGCACACAGATTCCCCAGTCCAGGGTTCCACACAGCAAAGAGTCAGTTTAGGATAGTGTCCACACAAACGAAGAAGGCAAATGGTTATACACCTTCGGGTGACCTGTGGGTGGAGCAAACAGGGAGAGCGGACCAGGTGTTGCCTATTGGTCAGGCAGGGACTCCTGGGAGATGGAGTCCCTGCAACAACGCTCGCAGATCTGATGCGGTGTTTGGTAAAGCCTCTGCAGTCCTTATCACCTCCAACCACGGTAAGGTACTGAGCCCGCAGTTCTGATGGACGAAGCGGCACCCGCGAAGCAGGTGCGGCGAGGAGCAGGTAGCAAAATCACAGGATAAGTTCAGCACACAGCTTCCCCAGTCCAGTGTTCCACACAGCAAAGAATCAGTTTAGGATAGTGTCCACACTAAAGAAGAGGGCAAATGTTTATACACCTTCAGGTGACCTGTGGGCTGAGCAAACAGGGAGAGCGGACCAGGTGTTGCCTATTGGTCAGGCAGGGACTCCCGGGAGATGGAGTCCCTGCAACAACGCTCGCAGCCCTGATGCGGTGTTTGGTAAAGCCTCTGCAGTCCTTATCAACTCCAACCACGGTAAGGTACTGAGCCCGCAGTTCTGATGGACAAAGCGGCACCCACGAAGCGGGTGCGGCAAGGAGCAGGTAGCAAAATCACAGGAAAAGTTCAGCACACAGCTTCCCCAGTCCAGGGTTCCACACGGCAAAGAGTCAGTTTACGATAGTGTCCACACAAAAGAAGAAGGCAAATGGTTATACACCTTCGGGTGACCTGTGGGTGGAGCAAACAGGGAGAGCGGACCAGGTGTTGCCTATTGGTCAGGCAGGGACTCCTGGGAGATGGAGTCCCTGCAACAACGCTCACAGCCCTAATGCGGTGTCTGGTAAAGCCTCTGCAGTCCTTATCACCTCCAACCACGGTAAGGTACTGAGCCCGCAGTTCTGATGGACGAAGCGGCACCCGCGAAGCGGGTGCGGCGAGGAGCAGGTAGCAAAATCACAGGAAAAGTTCAGCACACAGCTTCCCCAGTCCAGGGTTCCACACGGCAAAGAGTCAGTTTAGGATAGTGTCCACACAAAAGAAGAAGGCAAATGGTTATACACCTTCGGGTGACCTGTGGGTGGAGCAAACAGGGAGAGCGGAACAGGTGTTGCCTATTGGTCAGGCAGGGACTCCTGGGAGATGGAGTCCCTGCAACAACGCTCGCAGACCTGATGCGGTGTTTGGTAAAGCCTCTGCAGTCCTTATCACCTCCAACCACGGTAAGGTACTGAGCCCGCAGTTCTGATGGACGAAGCGGCACCCGTGAAGCGGGTGCGGCGAGGAGCAGGTAGCAAAATCACAGGAAAAGTTCAGCACACAGCTTCCGCAGTCCAGGGTTCCACACGGCAAAGAGTCAGTTTAGGATAGTGTCCACACAAAAGAAGAAGGCAAATGGTTATACACCTTCGGGTGACCTGTGCGTGGAGCAAACAGGGAGAGCGGACCAGGTGTTGCCTATTGGTCAGGCAGGGACACCTGGGAGATGGAGTCCCTGCAACAACGCTCGCAGACCTGATGCGGTGTTTGGTAAAGCCTCTGCAGTCCTTATCACCTCCAACCACGGTAAGGTACTGAGCCCGCAGTTCTGATGGACGAAGCGGCACCCGCGAAGCAGGTGCGGCGAGGAGCAGGTAGCAAAATCACAGGAAAAGTTCAGCACACAGCTTCCCCAGTCCAGGGTTCCACACAGCAAAGAGTCAGTTTAGGATAGTGTCCACACAAAAGAAGAAGGCAAATGGTTATACACCTTCGGGTGACCTGTGGGTGGAGCAAACAGGGAGAGCGGGCCAGGTGTTGCCTATTGGTCAGGAAGGGACTCCTGGGAGATGGAGTCCCTGCAACAACGCTCGCAGACCTGATGCGGTGTTTGGTAAAGCCTCTGCAGTCCTTATCACCTCCAACCACGGTAAGGTACTGAGCCCGCAGTTCTGATGGACAAAGCGGCACCCGCGAAACGGGTGCGGCAAGGAGCAGGTAGCAAAATAACAGGAAAAGTTCAGCACACAGCTTCCCCAGTCCAGGGTTCCACACGGCAAAGAGTCAGTTTAGGATAGTGTCCACACAAAAGAAGAAGGCAAATGGTTATACACCTTCGGGTGACCTGTGGGCGGAGCAAACAGGGAGAGCGGAAAAGGTGTTGCCTATTGGTCAGGCAGGGACTCCTGGGAGATGGAGTCCCTGCAACAACGCTCGCAGCCCTGATGCGGTGTTTGGTAAAGCCTCTGCAGTCCTTATCACCTCCAACCACGGTAAGGTACTGAGCCCGCAGTTCTGATGGACGAAGCGGCACCCACAAAGCGGCACCCGCGAAGCGGGTGCGGCGAGGGGCAGGTAGCATAATCACAGGAAAAGTTCAGCACACAGCTTCCCCAGTCCAGGGTTCCACACGGCAAAGAGTCAGTTTAGGATAGTGTCCACACAAAAGAAGAAGGCAAATGGTTATACACCTTTGGGTGACCTGTGGGCGGAGCAAACAGGGAGAGCGGACCAGGTGTTGCCTATTGGTCAGGCAGGGACTCCTGGGAGATGGAGTCCCTGCAACAACGCTCGCAGACCTGATGCGGTGTTTGGTAAAGCCTCTGCAGTCCTTATCACCTCCAACCACGGTAAGGTACTGAGCCCGCAGTTCTGATGGACGAAGCGGCACCCGCGAAGCAGGTGCGGCGAGGAGCAGGTAGCAAAATCACAGGAAAAGTTCAGCACACAGCTTCCCCAGTCCAGGGTTCCACACAGCAAAGAGTCAGTTTAGGATAGTGTCCACACAAAAGAAGAAGGCAAATGGTTATACACCTTCGGGTGACCTGTGGGTGCAGCAAACAGGGAGAGCGGACCAGGTGTTGCCTATTGGTCAGGCAGGGACTCCTGGGAGATGGAGTCCCTGCAACAACGCTCGCAGACCTGATGCGGTGTTTGGTAAAGCCTCTGCAGTCCTTCTCACCTCCAACCACGGTAAGGTACTGAGCCCGCAGTTCTGATGGACGAAGCGGCACCCGCGAAGCAGGTGCGGCGAGGAGCAGGTAGCAAAATCACAGGAAAAGTTCAGCACACAGCTTCCCCAGTCCAGGGTTCCACACAGCAAAGAATCAGTTTAGGATAGTGTCCACACAAAAGAAGAGGGCAAATGGTTATACACCTTCAGGTGACCTGTGGGCTGAGCAAACAGGGAGAGCGGACCAGGTGTTGCCTATTGGTCAGGCAGGGACTCCTGGGAGATGGAGTCCCTGCAACAACGCTCGCAGCCCTGATGCGGTGTGTGGTAAAGCCTCTGCAGTCCTTATCAACTCCAACCACGGTAAGGTACTGAGCCCGCAGTTCTGATGGACGAAGCGGCACCCACGAAGCGGGTGCGGTGAGGAGCAGGTAGCAAAATCACAGGAAAAGTTTAGCACACAGCTTCCCCAGTCCAGGGTTCCACACGGCAAAGAGTCAGTTTGGGATAGTGTCCACACAAAAGAAGAAGACAAATGGTTATACACCTTCGGGTGACCTGTGGGCGGAGCAAACAGGGAGAGCGGAACAGGTGTTGCCTATTGGTCAGGCAGGGACTCCTGGGAGATGGAGTCCCTGCAACAACGCTTGCAGCCCTGATGCGGTGTTTGGTAAAGCCTCTGCAGTCCTTATCACCTCCAACCACGGTAAGGTACTGAGCCCGCAGTTCTCATGGACGAAGCGGCACCCGCGAAGCAGGTGTGGCAAGGAGCAGGTAGCAAAATCACAGGAAAAGTTCAGCACACAGCTTCCCCAGTCCAGGGTTCCACACGGCAAAGAGTCAGTTTAGGATAGTGTCCACACAAAAGAAGATGGCAGATGGTTATACACCTTCAGGTGACCTGTGGGCTGAGCAAACAGGGAGAGCGGACCAGGTGTTGCCTATTGGTCAGGTAGGGACTCCTGGGAGATGGAGTCCCTGCAACAACGCTCGCAGACCTGATGCGGTGTTTGGTAAAGCCTCTGCAGTCCTTATCACCTCCAACCACGGTAAGGTACTGAGCCCGCAGTTCTGATGGACAAAGCGGCACCCCCAAAGCAGGTGCGGCGAGTAGCAGGTAGCAAAATCACAGGAAAAGTTCAGCACACAGCTTCCCCAGTCAGGGGTTCCACACGGCAAAGAGTCAGTTCAGGATAGTGACCACAGAAAAGAAGAAGGCAAATGGTTATACACCTTCGGGTGACCTGTGGGCGGAGCAAACAGGGAGAGCAGACCAGGTGTTTCCTATTGGTCAGGCAGGGACTCCTGGGAGATGGAGTCCCTGCAACAACGCTCGCAGCCCTGATGCGGTGTTTGGTAAAGCCTCTGCAGTCCTTATCACCTCCAACCACGGTAAGGTACTGAGCCCGCAGTTCTGATGGACAAAGCAGCACCTGTGAAGCGGGTGCGGCGAGGAGCAGGTAGCAAAATCACAGGAAAAGTTCAGCACACAGCTTCCGCAGTCCAGGGTTCCACACGGCAAAGAGTCAGTTTAGGATAGTGTCCACACAAAAGAAGAAGGCAAATGGTTATACACCTTCGGGTGACCTGTGGGTGGAGCAAACAGGGAGAGCGGACCAGGTGTTGCCTATTGGTCAGGCAGGGACTCCTGGGAGATGGAGTCCCTGCAACAACGCTCGCAGACCTGATGCGGTGTTTGGTAAAGCCTCTGCAGTCCTTATCACCTCCAACCACGGTAAGGTACTGAGCCCGCAGTTCTGATGGACGAAGCGGCACCCGCGAAACGGGTGCGGCAAGGAGCAGGTAGCAAAATCACAGGAAAAGTTCAGCACACAGCTTCCCCAGTCCAGGGTTCCACACGGCAAAGAGTCAGTTTAGGATAGTGTCCACACAAAAGAAGAGGGCAAATGGTTATACACCTTAAGGTGACCTGTGGGCTGAGCAAACAGGGAGAGCGGACCAGGTGTTGCCTATTGGTCAGGAAGGGACTCCTGGGAGATGGAGTCCCTGCAACAACGCTCGCAGACCTGATGCGGTGTTTGGTAAAGCCTCTGCAGTCCTTATCACCTCCAACCACGGTAAGGTACTGAGCCCGCAGTTCTGATGGACAAAGCGGCACCCGCGAAACGGGTGCGGCAAGGAGCAGGTAGCAAAATAACAGGAAAAGTTCAGCACACAGCTTCCCCAGTCCAGGGTTCCACACGGCAAAGAGTCAGTTTAGGATAGTGTCCACACAAAAGAAGAAGGCAAATGGTTATACACCTTCGGGTGACCTGTGGGCGGAGCAAACAGGGAGAGCGGAAAAGGTGTTGCCTATTGGTCAGGCAGGGACTCCTGGGAGATGGAGTCCCTGCAACAACGCTCGCAGCCCTGATGCGGTGTTTGGTAAAGCCTCTGCAGTCCTTATCACCTCCAACCACGGTAAGGTACTGAGCCCGCAGTTCTGATGGACGAAGCGGCACCCACAAAGCGGCACCCGCGAAGCGGGTGCGGCGAGGGGCAGGTAGCATAATCACAGGAAAAGTTCAGCACACAGCTTCCCCAGTCCAGGGTTCCACACGGCAAAGAGTCAGTTTAGGATAGTGTCCACACAAAAGAAGAAGGCAAATGGTTATACACCTTTGGGTGACCTGTGGGCGGAGCAAACAGGGAGAGCGGACCAGGTGTTGCCTATTGGTCAGGCAGGGACTCCTGGGAGATGGAGTCCCTGCAACAACGCTCGCAGACCTGATGCGGTGTTTGGTAAAGCCTCTGCAGTCCTTATCACCTCCAACCACGGTAAGGTACTGAGCCCGCAGTTCTGATGGACGAAGCGGCACCCGCGAAGCAGGTGCGGCGAGGAGCAGGTAGCAAAATCACAGGAAAAGTTCAGCACACAGCTTCCCCAGTCCAGGGTTCCACACAGCAAAGAGTCAGTTTAGGATAGTGTCCACACAAAAGAAGAAGGCAAATGGTTATACACCTTCGGGTGACCTGTGGGTGCAGCAAACAGGGAGAGCGGACCAGGTGTTGCCTATTGGTCAGGCAGGGACTCCTGGGAGATGGAGTCCCTGCAACAACGCTCGCAGACCTGATGCGGTGTTTGGTAAAGCCTCTGCAGTCCTTCTCACCTCCAACCACGGTAAGGTACTGAGCCCGCAGTTCTGATGGACGAAGCGGCACCCGCGAAGCAGGTGCGGCGAGGAGCAGGTAGCAAAATCACAGGAAAAGTTCAGCACACAGCTTCCCCAGTCCAGGGTTCCACACAGCAAAGAATCAGTTTAGGATAGTGTCCACACAAAAGAAGAGGGCAAATGGTTATACACCTTCAGGTGACCTGTGGGCTGAGCAAACAGGGAGAGCGGACCAGGTGTTGCCTATTGGTCAGGCAGGGACTCCTGGGAGATGGAGTCCCTGCAACAACGCTCGCAGCCCTGATGCGGTGTGTGGTAAAGCCTCTGCAGTCCTTATCAACTCCAACCACGGTAAGGTACTGAGCCCGCAGTTCTGATGGACGAAGCGGCACCCACGAAGCGGGTGCGGTGAGGAGCAGGTAGCAAAATCACAGGAAAAGTTTAGCACACAGCTTCCCCAGTCCAGGGTTCCACACGGCAAAGAGTCAGTTTGGGATAGTGTCCACACAAAAGAAGAAGACAAATGGTTATACACCTTCGGGTGACCTGTGGGCGGAGCAAACAGGGAGAGCGGAACAGGTGTTGCCTATTGGTCAGGCAGGGACTCCTGGGAGATGGAGTCCCTGCAACAACGCTCGCAGCCCTGATGCGGTGTTTGGTAAAGCCTCTGCAGTCCTTATCACCTCCAACCACGGTAAGGTACTGAGCCCGCAGTTCTCATGGACGAAGCGGCACCCGCGAAGCAGGTGTGGCAAGGAGCAGGTAGCAAAATCACAGGAAAAGTTCAGCACACAGCTTCCCCAGTCCAGGGTTCCACACGGCAAAGAGTCAGTTTAGGATAGTGTCCACACAAAAGAAGATGGCAGATGGTTATACACCTTCAGGTGACCTGTGGGCTGAGCAAACAGGGAGAGCGGACCAGGTGTTGCCTATTGGTCAGGTAGGGACTCCTGGGAGATGGAGTCCCTGCAACAACGCTCGCAGACCTGATGCGGTGTTTGGTAAAGCCTCTGCAGTCCTTATCACCTCCAACCACGGTAAGGTACTGAGCCCGCAGTTCTGATGGACAAAGCGGCACCCCCAAAGCAGGTGCGGCGAGTAGCAGGTAGCAAAATCACAGGAAAAGTTCAGCACACAGCTTCCCCAGTCAGGGGTTCCACACGGCAAAGAGTCAGTTTAGGATAGTGACCACAGAAAAGAAGAAGGCAAATGGTTATACACCTTCGGGTGACCTGTGGGCGGAGCAAACAGGGAGAGCAGACCAGGTGTTTCCTATTGGTCAGGCAGGGACTCCTGGGAGATGGAGTCCCTGCAACAACGCTCGCAGCCCTGATGCGGTGTTTGGTAAAGCCTCTGCAGTCCTTATCACCTCCAACCACGGTAAGGTACTGAGCCCGCAGTTCTGATGGACAAAGCGGCACCTGTGAAGCGGGTGCGGCGAGGAGCAGGTAGCAAAATCACAGGAAAAGTTCAGCACACAGCTTCCCCAGTCCAGGGTTCCACACGGCAAAGAGTCAGTTTAGGATAGTGTCCACACAAAAGAAGAGGGCAAATGGTTATACACCTTAAGGTGACCTGTGGGCTGAGCAAACAGGGAGAGCGGACCAGGTGTTGCCTATTGGTCAGGCAGGGACTCCTGGGAGATGGAGTCCCTGCAACAACGCTTGCAGCCCTGATGCGGTGTTTGGTAAAGCCTCTGCAGTCCTTATCAACTCCAACCACGGTAAGGTACTGAGCCCGCAGTTCTGATGGACAAAGCGGCACCCACGAAGCGGGTGCGGTGAGGAGCAGGTAGCAAAATCACAGGAAAAGTTCAGCACACAGCTTCCCCAGTCCAGGGTTCCACACGGCAAAGAGTCAGTTTAGGATAGTGTCCACACAAAAGAAGAAGGCAAATGGTTATACACCTTCGGGTGACCTGTGGGCGGAGCAAACAGGGAGAGCGGAAAAGGTGTTGCCTATTGGTCAGGCAGGGACTCCTGGGAGATGGAGTCCCTGCAACAACGCTCGCAGCCCTGATGCGGTGTTTGGTAAAGCCTCTGCCGTCCTTATCACCTCCAACCACGGTAAGGTACTGAGCCCGCAGTTCTGATGGACGAAGCGGCACCCACAAAGCGGCACCCACAAAGCGGCACCCGCGAAGCGGGTGTGGCGAGGAGCAGGTAGCATAATCACAGGAAAAGTTCAGCACACAGCTTCCCCAGTCCAGGGTTCCACACGGCAAAGAGTCAGTTTAGGATAGTGTCCACACAAAAGAAGAAGGCAAATGGTTATACACCTTTGGGTGACCTGTGGGCGGAGCAAACAGGGAGAGCGGAAAAGGTGTTGCCTATTGGTCAGGCAGGGACTCCTGGGAGATGGAGTCCCTGCAACAACGCTCACAGCCCTGATGCGGTGATGGTAAAGCCTCTGCAGTCCTTAGGTAAGGTACTGAGCCCGCAGTTCTGATGGACGAAGCGGCACCCGCGAAGCGGGTGCGGCGAGGAGCAGGTAGCAAAATCACAGGAAAAGTTCAGCACACAGCTTCCGCAGTCCAGGGTTCCACACGGCAAAGAGTCACTTTAGGATAGTGTCCACACAAAAGAAGAAGGCAAATGGTTATACACCTTCGGGTGACCTGTGGGTGGAGCAAACAGGGAGAGCGGACCAGGTGTTGCCTATTGGTCAGGCAGGGACTCCTGGGAGATGGAGTCCCTGCAACAACGCTCGCAGACCTGATGCGGTGTTTGGTAAAGCCTCTGCAGTCCTTATCACCTCCAACCACGGTAAGGTACTGAGCCCGCAGTTCTGATGGACGAAGCGGCACCCGCGAAGCAGGTGCGGCGAGGAGCAGGTAGCAAAATCACAGGAAAAGTTCAGCACACAGCTTCCCCAGTCCAGGGTTCCACACAGCAAAGAATCAGTTTAGGATAGTGTCCACACAAAAGAAGAGGGCAAATGGTTATACACCTTCAGGTGACCTGTGGGCTGAGCAAACAGGGAGAGCGGACCAGGTGTTGCCTATTGGTCAGGCAGGGACTCCTGGGAGATGGAGTCCCTGCAACAACGCTCGCAGCCCTGATGCGGTGTGTGGTAAAGCCTCTGCTGTCCTTATCAACTCCAACCACGGTAAGGTACTGAGCCCGCAGTTCTGATGGACGAAGCGGCACCCACGAAGCGGGTGCGGTGAGGAGCAGGTAGCAAAATCACAGGAAAAGTTCAGCACACAGCTTCCCTAGTCCAGGGTTCCACACGGCAAAGAGTCAGTTTAGGATAGTGTCCACACAAAAGAAGAAGGCAAATGGTTATACACCTTCGGGTGACCTGTGGGTGGAGCAAACAGGGAGAGCGGACCAGGTGTTGCCTATTGGTCAGGCAGGGACTCCTGGGAGACGGAGTCCCTGCAACAACGCTCGCAGACCTGATGCGGTGTTTGGTAAAGCCTCTACAGTCCTTATCACCTCCAACCACGGTAAGGTACTGAGCCCGCAGTTCTGATGGACGAAGCGGCACCCGCGAAACGGGTGCGGCAAGGAGCAGGTAGCAAAATCACAGGAAAAGTTTAGCACACAGCTTCCCCAGTCCAGGGTTCCACACGGCAAAGAGTCAGTTTAGGATAGTGTCCACACAAAAGAAGAGTGCAAATGGTTATACACCTTAAGGTGACCTGTGGGCTGAGCAAACAGGGAGAGCGGACCAGGTGTTGCCTATTGGTCAGGCAGGGACTCCTGGGAGATGGAGTCCCTGCAACAACGCTTGCAGCCCTGATGCGGTGTTTGGTAAAGCCTCTGCAGTCCTTATCAACTCCAACCACGGTAAGGTACTGAGCCCGCAGTTCTGATGGACGAAGCGGCACCCGCGAAGCGGGTGCGGCGAGGAGCAGGTAGCAAAATCACAGGAAAAGTTCAGCACACAGCTTCCGCAGTCCAGGGTTCCACACGGCAAAGAGTCAGTTTAGGATAGTGTCCACACAAAAGAAGAAGGCAAATGGTTATACACCTTCGGGTGACCTGTGGGCGGAGCAAACAGGGAGAGCGGACCAGGTGTTGCCTATTGGTCAGGCAGGGACTCCTGGGAGATGGAGTCCCTGCAACAACGCTCGCAGCCCTGATGCGGTGTTTGGTAAAGCCTCTGCAGTCCTTATCACCTCCAACCACGGTAAGGTACTGAGCCCGCAGTTCTGATGGACGAAGCGGCACCCACAAAGCGGCACCCGCAAAGCGGGTGCGGCGAGGAGCAGGTAGCATAATCACAGGAAAAGTTCAGCACACAGCTTCCCCAGTCCAGGGTTCCACACGGCAAAGAGTCAGTTTAGGATAGTGTCCACACAAAAGAAGAAGGCAAATGGTTATACACCTTTGGGTGACCTGTGGGCGAAGCAAACAGGGAGAGCGGACCAGGTGTTGCCTATTGGTCAGGCAGGGACTCCTGGGAGATGGAGTCCCTGCAACAACGCGCACAGCCCTGATGTGGTGATGGTAAAGCCTCTGCAGTCCTTATCACCTCCAACCACGGTAAGGTACTGAGCCTGCAGTTCTGATGGACGAAGCGGCACCCGCGAAGCGGGTGCGGCGAGGAGCAGGTAGCAAAATCACAGGAAAAGTTCAGCACACAGCTTCCGCAGTCCAGGGTTCCACACGGCAAAGAGTCAGTTTAGGATAGTGTCCACACAAAAGAAGAAGGCAAATGGTTATACACCTTCGGGTGACCTGTGGGTGGAGCAAACAGGGAGAGCGGACCAGGTGTTGCCTATTGGTCAGGCAGGGACTCCTGGGAGACGGAGTCCCTGCAACAACGCTCGCAGACCTGATGCGGTGTTTGGTAAAGCCTCTACAGTCCTTATCACCTCCAACCACGGTAAGGTACTGAGCCCGCAGTTCTGATGGACGAAGCGGCACCCGCGAAACGGGTGCGGCAAGGAGCAGGTAGCAAAATCACAGGAAAAGTTTAGCACACAGCTTCCCCAGTCCAGGGTTCCACACGGCAAAGAGTCAGTTTAGGATAGTGTCCACACAAAAGAAGAGGGCAAATGGTTATACACCTTAAGGTGACCTGTGGGCTGAGCAAACAGGGAGAGCGGACCAGGTGTTGCCTATTGGTCAGACAGGGACTCCTGGGAGATGGAGTCCCTGCAACAACGCTTGCAGCCCTGATGCGGTGTTTGGTAAAGCCTCTGCAGTCCTTATCAACTCCAACCACGGTAAGGTACTGAGCCCGCAGTTCTGATGGACGAAGCGGCACCCACAAAGCGGCACCCGCGAAGCGGGTGCGGCGAGGAGCAGGTAGCATAATCACAGGAAAAGTTCAGCACACAGCTTCCCCAGTCCAGGGTTCCACACGGCAAAGAGTCAGTTTAGGATAGTGTCCACACAAAAGAAGAAGGCAAATGGTTATACACCTTCGGGTGACCTGTGGGCGGAGCAAACAGGGAGAGCGGACCAGGTGTTGCCTATTGGTCAGGCAGGGACTCCTGGGAGATGGAGTCCCTGCAACAACGCTCGCAGCCCTGATGCGGTGTTTGGTAAAGCCTCTGCAGTCCTTATCACCTCCAACCACGGTAAGGTACTGAGCCCGCAGTTCTGATGGACGAAGCGGCACCCACAAAGCGGCACCCGCGAAGCGGGTGCGGCGAGGAGCAGGTAGCATAATCACAGGAAAAGTTCAGCACACAGCTTCCCCAGTCCAGGGTTCCACACGGCAAAGAGTCAGTTTAGGATAGTGTCCACACAAAAGAAGAAGGCAAATGGTTATACACCTTTGGGTGACCTGTGGGCGAAGCAAACAGGGAGAGCGGACCAGGTGTTGCCTATTGGTCAGGCAGGGACTCCTGGGAGATGGAGTCCCTGCAACAAGGCTCACAGCCCTGATGTGGTGATGGTAAAGCCTCTGCAGTCCTTATCACCTCCAACCACGGTAAGGTACTGAGCCTGCAGTTCTGATGGACGAAGCGGCACCCGCGAAGCGGGTGCGGCGAGGAGCAGGTAGCAAAATCACAGGAAAAGTTCAGCACACAGCTTCCGCAGTCCAGGGTTCCACACGGCAAAGAGTCAGTTTAGGATAGTGTCCACACAAAAGAAGAAGGCAAATGGTTATACACCTTCGGGTGACCTGTGGGTGGAGCAAACAGGGAGAGCAGACCAGGTGTTGCCTATTGGTCAGGCAGGGACTCCTGGGGGATGGAGTCCCTGCAACAACGCTCGCAGACCTGATGCGGTGTTTTGTAAAGCCTCTGCAGTCCTTATCACCTCCAACCACGGTAAGGTACTGAGCCCGCAGTTCTGAGTGACGAAGCGGCACCCGCGAAGCAGGTGCGGCGAGGAGCAGGTAGCAAAATCACAGGAAAAGTTCAGCACACAGCTTCCCCAGTCCAGGGTTCCACACAGCAAAGAATCAGTTTAGGATAGTGTCCACACAAAAGAAGAGGGCAAATGGTTATACACCTTCAGGTGACCTGTGGGCTGAGCAAACAGGGAGAGCGGACCAGGTGTTGCCTATTGGTCAGGCAGGGACTCCTGGGAGATGGAGTCCCTGCAACAACGCTCGCAGCCCTGATGCGGTGTGTGGTAAAGCCTCTACTGTCCTTATTAACTCCAACAACGGTAAGGTACTGAGCCCGCAGTTCTGATGGACGAAGCGGCACCCACGAAGCGGGTGCGGTGAGGAGCAGGTAGCAAAATCACAGGAAAAGTTCAGCACACAGCTTCCCTAGTCCAGGGTTCCACACGGCAAAGAGTCAGTTTAGGATAGTGTCCACACAAAAGAAGAAGGCAAATGGTTATACACCTTCGGGTGACCTGTGGGCGGAGCAAACAGGGAGAGCGGACCAGGTGTTGCCTATTGGTCAGGCAGGGACTCCTGGGAGATGGAGTCCCTGCAACAACGCTCGCAGCCCTGATGCGGTGTTTGGTAAAGCCTCTGCAGTCCTTATCACCTCCAACCACGGTAAGGTACTGAGCCCGCAGTTCTCATGGACGAAGCGGCACCCGCGAAGCAGGTGTGGCAAGGAGCAGGTAGCAAAATCACAGGAAAGGTTCAGCACACAGCTTCCCCAGTCCAGGGTTCCACACGGCAAAGAGTCAGTTTAGGATAGTGTCCACACAAAAGAAGAAGGCAAATGGTTATACACCTTTGGGTGACCTGTTGGCGGAGCAAACAGGGAGAGCGGAAAAGGTGTTGCCTATTGGTCAGGCAGGGACTCCTGGGAGATGGAGTCCCTGCAACAACGCTCACAGCCCTGATGCGGTGATGGTAAAGCCTCTGCAGTCCTTATCACCTCCAACCACGGTAAGGTACTGAGCCCGCAGTTCTGATGGACGAAGCGGCACCCGCGAAGCGGGTGCGGCGAGGAGCAGGTAGCAAAATCACAGGAAAAGTTCAGCACACAGCTTCCGCAGTCCAGGGTTCCACACGGCAAAGAGTCAGTTTAGGATAGTGTCCACACAAAAGAAGAAGGCAAATGGTTATACACCTTCGGGTGACCTGTGGGTGGAGCAAACAGGGAGAGCGGACCAGGTGTTGCCTATTGGTCAGGCAGGGACTCCTGGGAGATGGAGTCCCTGCAACAACGCTCGCAGACCTGATGCGGTGTTTGGTAAAGCCTCTGCAGTCCTTATCACCTCCAACCACGGTAAGGTACTGAGCCCGCAGTTCTGATGGACGAAGCGGCACCCGCGAAGCAGGTGCGGCGAGGAGCAGGTAGCAAAATCACAGGAAAAGTTCAGCACACAGCTTCCCCAGTCCAGGGTTCCACACGGCAAAGAGTCAGTTTAGGATAGTGTCCACACAAAAGAAGAAGGCAAATGGTTATACACCTTCGGGTGACCTGTGGGCGGAGCAAACAGGGAGAGCGGAAAAGGTGTTGCCTATTGGTCAGGCAGGGACTCCTGGGAGATGGAGTCCCTGCAACAACGCTCGCAGCCCTGATGCGGTGTTTGGTAAAGCCTCTGCAGTCCTTATCACCTCCAACCACGGTAAGGTACTGAGCCCGCAGTTCTGATGGACGAAGCGGCACCCACAAAGCGGCACCCGCAAAGCGGGTGCGGCGAGGAGCAGGTAGCATAATCACAGGAAAAGTTCAGCACACAGCTTCCCCAGTCCAGGGTTCCACACGGCAAAGAGTCAGTTTAGGATAGTGTCCACACAAAAGAAGAAGGCAAATGGTTATACACCTTTGGGTGACCTGTGGGCGGAGCAAACAGGGAGAGCGGACCAGGTGTTGCCTATTGGTCAGGCAGGGACTCCTGGGAGATGGAGTCCCTGCAACAACGCTCACAGCCCTGATGCGGTGATGGTAAAGCCTCTGCAGTCCTTATCACCTCCAACCACGGTAAGGTACTGAGCCCGCAGTTCTGATGGACGAAGCGGCACCCGCGAAGCGGGTGCGGCGAGGAGCAGGTAGCAAAATCACAGGAAAAGTTCAGCACACAGCTTCCGCAGTCCAGGGTTCCACACGGCAAAGAGTCAGTTTAGGATAGTGTCCACACAAAAGAAGAAGGCAAATGGTTATACACCTTCGGGTGACCTGTGGGTGGAGCAAACAGGGAGAGCGGACCAGGTGTTGCCTATTGGTCAGGCAAGGACTCCTGGGAGATGGAGTCCCTGCAACAACGCTCGCAGACCTGATGCGGTGTTTGGTAAAGCCTCTGCAGTCCTTATCACCTCCAACCACGGTAAGGTACTGAGCCCGCAGTTCTGATGGACGAAGCGGCACCCGCGAAGCAGGTGCGGCGAGGAGCAGGTAGCAAAATCACAGGAAAAGTTCAGCACACAGCTTCCCCAGTCCAGGGTTCCACACGGCAAAGAGTCAGTTTACGATAGTGTCCACACAAAAGAAGAAGGCAAATGGTTATACACCTTCGGGTGACCTGTGGGTGGAGCAAACAGGGAGAGCGGACCAGGTGTTGCCTATTGGTCAGGCAGGGACTCCTGGGAGATGGAGTCCCTGCAACAACGCTCACAGCCCTGATGTGGTGATGGTAAAGCCTCTGCAGTCCTTATCACCTCCAACCACGGTAAGGTACTGAGCCCGCAGTTCTGATGGACGAAGCGGCACCCGCGAAGCAGGTGCGGCGAGGAGCAGGTAGCAAAATCACAGGAAAAGTTCAGCACACAGCTTCCCCAGTCCAGGGTTCCACACGGCAAAGAGTCAGTTTACGATAGTGTCCACACAAAAGAAGAAGGCAAATGGTTATACACCTTCGGGTGACCTGTGGGTGGAGCAAACAGGGAGAGCGGACCAGGTGTTGCCTATTGGTCAGGCAGGGACTCCTGGGAGATGGAGTCCCTGCAACAACGCTCACAGCCCTGATGTGGTGATGGTAAAGCCTCTGCAGTCCTTATCACCTCCAACCACGGTAAGGTACTGAGCCCGCAGTTCTGATGGACGAAGTGGCACCCGCGAAGCGGGTGCGGCGAGGAGCAGGTAGCAAAATCACAGGAAAAGTTCAGCACACAGCTTCCGCAGTCCAGGGTTCCACACGGCAAAGAGTCAGTTTACGATAGTGTCCACACAAAAGAAGAAGGCAAATGGTTATACACCTTCGGGTGACCTGTGGGTGGAGCAAACAGGGAGAGCGGACCAGGTGTTGCCTATTGGTCAGGCAGAAACTCCTGGGAGATGGAGTCCCTGCAACAACGCTCACAGCCCTGATGTGGTGATGGTAAAGCCTCTGCAGTCCTTATCACCTCCAACCACGGTAAGGTACTGAGCCCGCAGTTCTGATGGACGAAGCGGCACCCGCGCAGCGGGTGCGGCGAGGAGCAGGTAGCAAAATCACAGGAAAAGTTCAGCACACAGCTTCCGCAGTCCAGGGTTCCACACGGCAAAGAGTCAGTTTAGGATAGTGTCCACACAAAAGAAGAAGGCAAATGGTTATACACCTTCGGGTGACCTGTGGGTGGAGCAAACAGGGAGAGCGGACCAGGTGTTGCCTATTGGTCAGGCAGGGACTCCTGGGAGATGGAGTCCCTGCAACAACGCTCGCAGACCTGATGCGGTGTTTGGTAAAGCCTCTGCAGTCCTTATCACCTCCAACCACGGTAAGGTACTGAGCCCGCAGTTCTGATGGACGAAGCGGCACCCGCGAAGCAGGTGCGGCGAGGAGCAGGTAGCAAAATCAAAGGAAAAGTTCAGCACACAGCTTCCCCAGTCCAGGGTTCCACACAGCAAAGAATCAGTTTAGGATAGTGTCCACACAAAAGAAGAGGGCAAATGGTTATACACCTTCAGGTGACCTGTGGGCTGAGCAAACAGGGAGAGCGGACCAGGAGTTGCCTATTGGTCAGGCAGGGACTCCTGGGAGATGGAGTCCCTGCAACAACGCTCACAGCCCTGATGCGGTGATGGTAAAGCCTCTGCAGTCCTTATCACCTCCAACCACGGTAAGGTACTGAGCCCGCAGTTCTGATGGACGAAGCGGCACCCGCGAAGCGGCACCCGCGAAGCGGGTGCGGCGAGGAGCAGGTAGCAAAATCACAGGAAAAGTTCAGCACACAGCTTCCGCAGTCCAGGGTTCCACACGGCAAAGAGTCAGTTTAGGATAGTGTCCACACAAAAGAAGAAGGCAAATGGTTATACACCATCGGGTGACCTGTGGGTGGAGCAAACAGGGAGAGCGGACCAGGTGTTGCCTATTGGTCAGGCAGGGACTCCTGGGAGATGGAGTCCCTGCAACAACGCTCACAGACCTGATGCGGTGTTTGGTAAAGCCTCTGCAGTCCTTATCACCTTCAACCACGGTAAGGTACTGAGCCCACAGTTCTGATGGACGAAGCGGCACCCGCGAAGCAGGTGCGGCGAGGAGCAGGTAGCAAAATCACAGGAAAAGTTCAGCACACAGCTTCCCCAGTCCAGGGTTCCACACAGCAAAGAATCAGTTTAGGATAGTGTCCACACAAAAGAAGAGGGCAAATGGTTATACACCTTCAGGTGACCTGTGGGCTGAGCAGACAGGGAGAGCGGACCAGGTGTTGCCTATTGGTCAGGCAGGGACTCCTGGGAGATGGAGTCCCTGCAACAACGCTCGCAGCCCTGATGCGGTGTGTGGTAAAGCCTCTGCTGTCCTTATCAACTCCAACCACGGTAAGGTACTGAGCCCGCAGTTCTGATGGACGAAGCGGCACCCACGAAGCGGGTGCGGTGAGGAGCAGGTAGCAAAATCACAGGAAAAGTTCAGCACACAGCTTCCCTAGTCCAGGGTTCCACACGGCAAAGAGTCAGTTTAGGATAGTGTCCACACAAAAGAAGAGGGCAAATGGTTATACACCTTCAGGTGACCTGTGGGCGGAGCAAACAGGGAGAGCGGACCAGGTGTTGCCTATTGGTCAGGCAGGGACTCCTGGGAGATGGAGTCCCTGCAACGCTCGCAGCCCTGATGCGGTGTTTGGTAAAGCCTCTGCAGTCCTTATCACCTCCAACCACGGTAAGGTACTGAGCCCGCAGTACTGATGGACGAAGCGGCACCCGCGAAGCAGGTGCGGCGAGGAGCAGGTAGCAAAATCACAGGAAAAGTTCAGCACACAGCTTCCCCAGTCCAGGGTTCCACACAGCAAAGAATCAGTTTAGGATAGTGTCCACACAAAAGAAGAGGGCAAATGGTTATACACCTTCAGGTGACCTGTGGGCTGAGCAAACAGGGAGAGCGGACCAGGTGTTGCCTATTGGTCAGGCAGGGACTCCTGGGAGATGGAGTCCCTGCAACAACGCTCACAGCCCTGATGCGGTGATGGTAAAGCCTCTGCAGTCCTTATCACCTCCAACCACGGTAAGGTACTGAGCCCGCAGTTCTGATGGACGAAGCGGCACCCACAAAGCGGCACCCGCGAAGCGGGTGCGGCGAGGAGCAGGTAGCATAATCACAGGAAAAGTTCAGCACACAGCTTCCCCAGTCCAGGGTTCCACACGGCAAATAGTCAGTTTAGGATAGTGTCCACACAAAAGAAGAAGGCAAATGGTTATACACCTTTGGGTGACCTGTGGGCGGAGCAAACAGGGAGAGCGGACCAGGTGTTGCCTATTGGTCAGGCAGGGACTCCTGGGAGATGGAGTCCCTGCAACAACGCTCACAGCCCTGATGCGGTGATGGTAAAGCCTCTGCAGTCCTTATCACCTCCAACCACGGTAAGGTACTGAGCCCGCAGTTTTGATGGACGAAGCGGCACCCGCGAAGCGGGTGCGGCGAGGAGCAGGTAGCAAAATCACAGGAAAAGTTCAGCACACAGCTTCCGCAGTCCAGGGTTCCACACGGCAAAGAGTCAGTTTAGGATAGTGTCCACACAAAAGAAGAAGGCAAATGGTTATACACCTTCGGGTTACCTGTGGGTGGAGCAAACAGGGAGAGCGGACCAGGTGTTGCCCATTGCTCAGGCAGGGACTTCTGGGTGATGGAGTCCCTGCAACAACGCTCGCAGACCTGATGCGGTGTTTGGTAAAGCCTCTGCAGTCCTTATCACCTCCAACCACGGTAAGGTACTGAGCCCGCAGTTCTGATGGACGAAGCGGCACCCGCGAAGCTGGTGCGGCGAGGAGCAGGTAGCAAAATCACAGGAAAAGTTCAGCACACAGCTTCCCCAGTCCAGGGTTCCACACAGCAAAGAATCAGTTTAGGATAGTGTCCACACAAAAGAAGAGGGCAAATGGTTATACACCTTCAGGTGACCTGTGGGCTGAGCAAACAGGGAGAGCGGACCAGGTGTTGCCTATTGGTCAGGCAGGGACTCCTGGGAGATGGAGTCCCTGCAACAACGCTCGCAGCCCTGATGCGGTGTGTGGTAAAGCCTCTGCTGTCCTTATCAACTCCAACCACGGTAAGGTACTGAGCCCGCAGTTCTGATGGACGAAGCGGCACCCACGAAGCGGGTGCGGTGAGGAGCAGGTAGCAAAATCACAGGAAAAGTTCAGCACACAGCTTCCCCAGTCCAGGGTTCCACACGGCAAAGAGTCAGTTTAGGATAGTGTCCACACAAAAGAAGAAGGCAAATGGTTATACACCTTCGGGTGACGTGTGGGCGGAGCAAACAGGGAGAGCGGACCAGGTGTTGCCTATTGGTCAGGCAGGGACTCCTGGGAGATGGAGTCCCTGCAACAACGCTCGCAGCCCTGATGCGGTGTTTGGTAAAGCCTCTGCAGTCCTTATCACCTCCAACCACGGTAAGGTACTGAGCCCGCAGTTCTCATGGACGAAGCGGCACCCGCGAAGCAGGTGTGGCAAGGAGCAGGTAGCAAAATCACAGGAAAAGTTCAGCACACAGCTTCCCCAGTCCAGGGTTCCACACGGCAAAGAGTCAGTTTAGGATAGTGTCCACACAAAAGAAGAGGGCAAATGGTTATACACCTTCAGGTGACCTGTGGGCTGAGCAAACAGGGAGAGCGGACCAGGTGTTTCCTATTGGTCAGGTAGGGACTCCTGGGAGATGAAGTCCCTTCAACAACGCTCGCAGCTCTGATGCGGTGTTTGGTAAAGCCTCTGCAGTCCTTATCACCTCCAACCACGGTAAGGTACTGAGCCAGCAGTTCTGATGGATGAAGCGGCACCCACGAAGCGGGTGCGGCGAGGAGCAGGTAGCAAAATCACAGGAAAAGTTCAGCACACAGCTTCCCCAGTCCAGGGTTCCACACGGCAAAGAGTCAATTTACGATAGTGTCCACACAAAAGAAGAAGGCAAATGGTTATACACCTTCGGGTGACCTGTGGGCGGAGCAAACAGGGAGAGCGGACCAGGTGTTGCCTATTGGTCAGGCAGGGACTCCTGGGAGATGGAGTCCCTGCAACAACGCTCACAGCCCTGATGCGGTGTCTGGTAAAGCCTCTGCAGTCCTTATCACCTCCAACCACGGTAAGGTACTGAGCCCGCAGTTCTGATGGACAAAGCGGCTCCCGCGAAGCAGGTGCGGCGAGGAGCAGGTAGCAAAATCACAGAAAAAGTTCAGCACTCAGCTTCCCCAGTCCAGGGTTCGACACGGCAAAGAGTCAGTTTAGGATAGTGTCCACACAAAAGAGGAGGGCAATTGGTTATACACCTTCGGGTGACCTGTGGGCGGAGCAAACAGGGAGAGCGGACCAGGTGTTGCCTATTGGTCAGGGAGGGTCTCCTGGGAGATGGAGTCCCTGCAACAACGCTCGCAGCCCTGATGCGGTGTTTGGTAAAGCCTCTGCAGTCCTTATCACCTCCAACCACGGTAAGGTACTGAGCCCGCAGTTCTGATGGACGAAGCGGCACCCGCGAAACGGGTGCGGCAAGGAGCAGGTAGCAAAATCACAGGAAAAGTTCAGCACACAGCTTCCCCAGTCCAGGGTTCCACACGGCAAAGAGTCAGTTTAGGATAGTGTCCACACAAAAGAAGAAGGCAAATGGTTATACACCTTTGGGTGACCTGTGGGCGGAGCAAACAGGGAGAGCGGACCAGGTGTTGCCTATTGGTCAGGCAGGGACTCCTGGGAGATGGAGTCCCTGCAACATTGCTCACAGCCCTGATGCGGTGATGGTAAAGCCTCTGCAGTCCTTATCACCTCCAACCACGGTAAGGTACTGAGCCCGCAGTTCTGATGGACGAAGCGGCACCCGCGAAGCAGGTGCGGCGAGGAGCAGGTAGCAAAATCACAGGAAAAGTTCAGCACACAGCTTCCCCAGTCCAGGGTTCCACACGGCAAAGAGTCAGTTTGGGATAGTGTCCACACAAAAGAAGAAGACAAATAGTTATACACCTTCGGGTGACCTGTGGGCGGAGCAAACAGGGAGAGCGGAACAGGTGTTGCCTATTGGTCAGGCAGGGACTCCTGGGAGATGGAGTCCCTGCAACAACGCTCGCAGCCCTGATGCGGTGTTTGGTAAAGCCTCTGCAGTCCTTATCACCTCCAACCACGGTAAGGTACTGAGCCCGCAGTTCTCATGGACGAAGCGGCACCCGCGAAGCAGGTGTGGCAAGGAGCAGGTAGCAAAATCACAGGAAAAGTTCAGCACACAGCTTCCCCAGTCCAGGGTTCCACACGGCAAAGAGTCAGTTTAGGATAGTGTCCACACAAAAGAAGAGGGCAAATTTTTATACACCTTCAGGTGACCTGTGGGCTGAGCAAACAGGGAGAGCGGACCAGGTGTTGCCTATTGGTCAGGTAGGGACTCCTGGGAGATGGAGTCCCTGCAACAACGCTCGCAGACCTGATGCGGTGTTTGGTAAAGCCTCTGCAGTCCTTATCACCTCCAACCACGGTAAGGTACTGAGCCCGCAGTTCTGATGGACAAAGCGGCACCCCCAAAGCAGGTGCGGCGAGGAGCAGGTAGCAAAATCACAGGAAAAGTTCAGCACACAGCTTCCCCAGTCAGGGGTTCCACACGGCTAAGAGTCAGTTTAGGATAGTGACCACAGAAAAGAAGAAGGCAAATGGTTATACACCTTCGGGTGACCTGTGGGCGGAGCAAACAGGGAGAGCAGACCAGGTGTTTCCTATTGGTCAGGCAGGGACTCCTGGGAGATGGAGTCCCTGCAACAACGCTCGCAGCCCTGATGCGGTGTTTGGTAAAGCCTCTGCAGTCCTTATCACCTCCAACCACGGTAAGGTACTGAGCCCGCAGTTCTGATGGACAAAGCGGCACCTGTGAAGCGGGTGCGGCGAGGAGCAGGTAGCAAAATCACAGGAAAAGTTCAGCACACAGCTTCCGCAGTCCAGGGTTCCACACGGCAAAGAGTCAGTTTAGGATAGTGTCCACACAAAAGAAGAAGGCAAATGGTTATACACCTTCGGGTGACCTGTGGGTGGAGCAAACAGGGAGAGCGGACCAGGTGTTGCCTATTGGTCAGGCAGGGACTCCTGAGAGATGGAGTCCCTGCAACAACGCTCGCAGACCTGATGCGGTGTTTGGTAAAGCCTCTGCAGTCCTTATCACCTCCAACCACGGTAAGGTACTGAGCCCGCAGTTCTGATGGACGAAGCGGCACCCGCGAAACGGGTGCGGCAAGGAGCAGGTAGCAAAATCACAGGAAAAGTTCAGCACACAGCTTCCCCAGTCCAGGGTTCCACACGGCAAAGAGTCAGTTTAGGATAGTGTCCACACAAAAGAAGAGGGCAAATGGTTATACACCTTAAGGTGACCTGTGGGCTGAGCAAACAGGGAGAGCGGACCAGGTGTTGCCTATTGGTCAGGCAGGGACTCCTGGGAGATGGAGTCCCTGCAACAACGCTTGCAGCCCTGATGCGGTGTTTGGTAAAGCCTCTGCAGTCCTTATCAACTCCAACCACGGTAAGGTACTGAGCCCGCAGTTCTGATGGACAAAGCGGCACCCACGAAGCGGGTGCGGTGAGGAGCAGGTAGCAAAATCACAGGAAAAGTTCAACACACAGCTTCCCCAGTCCAGGGTTCCACACGGCAAAGAGTCAGTTTAGGATAGTGTCCACACAAAAGAAGAAGGCAAATGGTTATACACCTTCGGGTGACCTGTGGGCGGAGCAAACAGGGAGAGCGGAAAAGGTGTTGCCTATTGGTCAGGCAGGGACTCCTGGGAGATGGAGTCCCTGCAACAATGCTCGCAGCCCTGATGCGGTGTTTGGTAAAGCCTCTGCAGTCCTTATCACCTCCAACCACGGTAAGGTACTGAGCCCGCAGTTCTGATGGACGAAGCGGCACCCACAAAGCGGCACCCGCGAAGCGGGTGTGGCGAGGAGCAGGTAGCATAATCACAGGAAAAGTTCAGCACACAGCTTCCCCAGTCCAGGGTTCCACACGGCAAAGAGTCAGTTTAGGATAGTGTCCACACAAAAGAAGAAGGCAAATGGTTATACACCTTTGGGTGACCTGTGGGCGGAGCAAACAGGGAGAGCGGAAAAGGGGTTGCCTATTGGTCAGGCAGGGACTCCTGGGAGATGGAGTCCCTGCAACAACGCTCACAGCCCTGATGCGGTGATGGTAAAGCCTCTGCAGTCCTTATCACCTCCAACCACGGTAAGGTACTGAGCCCGCAGTTCTGATGGACGAAGCGGCACCCGCGAAATGGGTGCGGCGAGGAGCAGGTAGCAAAATCACAGGAAAAGTTCAGCACACAGCTTCCGCAGTCCAGGGTTCCACACGGCAAAGAGTCAGTTTAGGATAGTGTCCACACAAAAGAAGAAGGCAAATGGTTATACACCTTCGGGTGACCTGTGGGTGGAGCAAACAGGGAGAGCGGACCAGGTGTTGCCTATTGGTCAGGCAGGGACTCCTGGGAGATGGAGTCCCTGCAACAACGCTCGCAGACCTGATGCGGTGTTTGGTAAAGCCTCTGCAGTCCTTATCACCTCCAACCACGGTAAGGTACTGAGCCCGCAGTTCTGATGGACGAAGCGGCACCCGCGAAGCAGGTGCGGCGAGGAGCAGGTAGCAAAATCACAGGAAAAGTTCAGCACACAGCTTCCCCAGTCCAGGGTTCCACACAGCAAAGAATCAGTTTAGGATAGTGTCCACACAAAAGAAGAGGGCAAATGGTTATACACCTTCAGGTGACCTGTGGGCTGAGCAAACAGGGAGAGCGGACCAGGTGTTGCCTATTGGTCAGGCAGGGACTCCTGGGAGATGGAGTCCCTGCAACAACGCTCGCAGCCCTGATGCGGTGTGTGGTAAAGCCTCTGCTGTCCTTATCACCTCCAACCACGGTAAGGTACTGAGCCCGCAGTTCTGATGGACAAAGCGGCACCCCCAAAGCAGGTGCGGCGAGGAGCAGGTAGCAAAATCACAGGAAAAGTTCAGCACACAGCTTCCCCAGTCCAGGGTTCCACACAGCAAAGAATCAGTTTAGGATAGTGTCCACACAAAAGAAGAGGGCAAATGGTTATACACCTTCAGGTGACCTGTGGGCTGAGCAAACAGGGAGAGCGGACAAGGTGTTGCCTATTGGTCAGGTAGGGACTCCTGGGAGATGGAGTCCCTGCAACAACGCTCGCAGACCTGATGCGGTGTTTGGTAAAGCCTCTGCAGTCCTTATCACCTCCAACCACGGTAAGGTACTGAGCCCGCAGTTCTGATGGACGAAGCGGCACCCGCGAAGCAGGTGCGGCGAGGAGCAGGTAGCAAAATCACAGGAAAAGTTCAGCACACAGCTTCCCCAGTCCAGGGTTCCACACGGCAAAGAGTCAGTTTAGGATAGTGTCCACACAAAAGAAGAAGGCAAATGGTTATACACCTTCGGGTGACCTGTGGGCGGAGCAAACAGGGAGAGCGGAAAAGGTGTTGCCTATTGGTCAGGCAGGGACTCCTGGGAGATGGAGTCCCTGCAACAACGCTCGCAGCCCTGATGCGGTGTTTGGTAAAGCCTCTGCAGTCCTTATCACCTCCAACCACGGTAAGGTACTGAGCCCGCAGTTCTGATGGACGAAGCGGCACCCACAAAGCGGCACCCGCAAAGCGGGTGCGGCGAGGAGCAGGTAGCATAATCACAGGAAAAGTTCAGCACACAGCTTCCCCAGTCCAGGGTTCCACACGGCAAAGAGTCAGTTTAGGATAGTGTCCACACAAAAGAAGAAGGCAAATGGTTATACACCTTTGGGTGACCTGTGGGCGGAGCAAACAGGGAGAGCGGACCAGGTGTTGCCTATTGGTCAGGCAGGGACTCCTGGGAGATGGAGTCCCTGCAACAACGCTCACAGCCCTGATGCGGTGATGGTAAAGCCTCTGCAGTCCTTATCACCTCCAACCACGGTAAGGTACTGAGCCCGCAGTTCTGATGGACGAAGCGGCACCCGCGAAGCGGGTGCGGCGAGGAGCAGGTAGCAAAATCACAGGAAAAGTTCAGCACACAGCTTCCGCAGTCCAGGGTTCCACACGGCAAAGAGTCAGTTTAGGATAGTGTCCACACAAAAGAAGAAGGCAAATGGTTATACACCATCGGGTGACCTGTGGGTGGAGCAAACAGGGAGAGCGGACCAGGTGTTGCCTATTGGTCAGGCAGGGACTCCTGGGAGATGGAGTCCCTGCAACAACGCTCGCAGACCTGATGCGGTGTTTGGTAAAGCCTCTGCAGTCCTTATCACCTCCAACCACGGTAAGGTACTGAGCCCGCAGTTCTGATGGACAAAGCGGCACCTGTGAAGCGGGTGCGGCGAGGAGCAGGTAGCAAAATCACAGGAAAAGTTCAGCACACAGCTTCCGCAGTCCAGGGTTCCACACGGCAAAGAGTCAGTTTAGGATAGTGTCCACACAAAAGAAGAAGGCAAATGGTTATACACCTTCGGGTGACCTGTGGGTGGAGCAAACAGGGAGAGCGGACCAGGTGTTGCCTATTGGTCAGGCAGGGACTCCTGGGAGATGGAGTCCCTGCAACAACGCTCGCAGACCTGATGCGGTGTTTGGTAAAGCCTCTGCAGTCCTTATCACCTCCAACCACGGTAAGGTACTGAGCCCGCAGTTCTGATGGACGAAGCGGCACCCGCGAAACGGGTGCGGCAAGGAGCAGGTAGCAAAATCACAGGAAAAGTTCAGCACACAGCTTCCCCAGTCCAGGGTTCCACACGGCAAAGAGTCAGTTTAGGATAGTGTCCACACAAAAGAAGAGGGCAAATGGTTATACACCTTAAGGTGACCTGTGGGCTGAGCAAACAGGGAGAGCGGACCAGGTGTTGCCTATTGGTCAGGCAGGGACTCCTGGGAGATGGAGTCCCTGCAACAACGCTTGCAGCCCTGATGCGGTGTTTGGTAAAGCCTCTGCAGTCCTTATCAACTCCAACCACGGTAAGGTACTGAGCCCGCAGTTCTGATGGACAAAGCGGCACCCACGAAGCGGGTGCGGTGAGGAGCAGGTAGCAAAATCACAGGAAAAGTTCAGCACACAGCTTCCCCAGTCCAGGGTTCCACACGGCAAAGAGTCAGTTTAGGATAGTGTCCACACAAAAGAAGAAGGCAAATGGTTATACACCTTCGGGTGACCTGTGGGCGGAGCAAACAGGGAGAGCGGAAAAGGTGTTGCCTATTGGTCAGGCAGGGACTCCTGGGAGATGGAGTCCCTGCAACAACGCTCGCAGCCCTGATGCGGTGTTTGGTAAAGCCTCTGCAGTCCTTATCACCTCCAACCACGGTAAGGTACTGAGCCCGCAGTTCTGATGGACGAAGCGGCACCCACAAAGCGGCACCCACAAAGCGGCACCCGCGAAGCGGGTGTGGCGAGGAGCAGGTAGCATAATCACAGGAAAAGTTCAGCACACAGCTTCCCCAGTCCAGGGTTCCACACGGCAAAGAGTCAGTTTAGGATAGTGTCCACACAAAAGAAGAAGGCAAATGGTTATACACCTTTGGGTGACCTGTGGGCGGAGCAAACAGGGAGAGCGGAAAAGGTGTTGCCTATTGGTCAGGCAGGGACTCCTGGGAGATGGAGTCCCTGCAACAACGCTCACAGCCCTGATGCGGTGATGGTAAAGCCTCTGCAGTCCTTAGGTAAGGTACTGAGCCCGCAGTTCTGATGGACGAAGCGGCACCCGCGAAGCGGGTGCGGCGAGGAGCAGGTAGCAAAATCACAGGAAAAGTTCAGCACACAGCTTCCGCAGTCCAGGGTTCCACACGGCAAAGAGTCACTTTAGGATAGTGTCCACACAAAAGAAGAAGGCAAATGGTTATACACCTTCGGGTGACCTGTGGGTGGAGCAAACAGGGAGAGCGGACCAGGTGTTGCCTATTGGTCAGGCAGGGACTCCTGGGAGATGGAGTCCCTGCAACAACGCTCGCAGACCTGATGCGGCGTTTGGTAAAGCCTCTGCAGTCCTTATCACCTCCAACCACGGTAAGGTACTGAGCCCGCAGTTCTGATGGACGAAGCGGCACCCGCGAAGCAGGTGCGGCGAGGAGCAGGTAGCAAAATCACAGGAAAAGTTCAGCACACAGCTTCCCCAGTCCAGGGTTCCACACGGCAAAGAGTCAGTTTAGGATAGTGTCCACACAAAAGAAGAAGGCAAATGGTTATACACCTTCGGGTGACCTGTGGGCGGAGCAAAGAGGGAGAGCGGAAAAGGTGTTGCCTATTGGTCAGGCAGGGACTCCTGGGAGATGGAGTCCCTGCAACAACGCTCGCAGCCCTGATGCGGTGTTTGGTAAAGCCTCTGCAGTCCTTATCCCCTCCAACCACGGTAAGGTACTGAGCCCGCAGTTCTGATGGACGAAGCGGCATCCACAAAGCGGCACCCGCAAAGCGGGTGCGGCGAGGAGCTGGTAGCATAATCACAGGAAAAGTTCAGCACACAGCTTCCCCAGTCCAGGGTTCCACACGGCAAAGAGTCAGTTTAGGATAGTGTCCACACAAAAGAAGAAGGCAAATGGTTATACACCTTTGGGTGACCTGTGGGCGGAGCAAACAGGGAGAGCGGACCAGGTGTTGCCTATTGGTCAGGCAGGGACTCCTGGGAGATGGAGTCCCTGCAACAACGCTCACAGCCCTGATGCGGTGATGGTAAAGCCTCTGCAGTCCTTATCACCTCCAACCACGGTAAGGTACTGAGCCCGCAGTTCTGATGGATGAAGCGGCACCCGCGAAGCAGGTGCGGCGAGGAGCAGGTAGGAAAAACACACGAAAAGTTCAGCACACAGCTTCCCCAGTCCAGGGTTCCACACAGCAAAGAATCAGTTTAGGATAGTGTCCACACAAAAGAAGAGGGCAAATGGTTATACACCTTCAGGTGACCTGTGGGCTGAGCAAACAGGGAGAGCGGACCAGGTGTTGCCTATTGGTCAGGCAGGGACTCCTGGGAGATGGAGTCCCTGCAACAACGCTCGCAGCCCGGATGCGGTGTGTGGTAAAGCCTCTGCTGTCCTTATCAACTCCAACCACGGTAAGGTACTGAGCCCGCAGTTCTGATGGACGAAGCGGCACCCACGAAGCGGGTGCGGTGAGGAGCAGGTAGCAAAATCACAGGAAAAGTTCAGCACACAGCTTCCCTAGTCCAGGGTTCCACACGGCAAAGAGTCAGTTTAGGATAGTGTCCACACAAAAGAAGAAGGCAAATGGTTATACACCTTCGGGTGACCTGTGGGTGGAGCAAACAGGGAGAGCGGACCAGGTGTTGCCTATTGGTCAGGCAGGGACTCCTGGGAGACGGAGTCCCTGCAACAACGCTCGCAGACCTGATGCGGTGTTTGGTAAAGGCTCTACAGTCCTTATCACCTCCAACCACGGTAAGGTACTGAGCCCGCAGTTCTGATGGACGAAGCGGCACCCGCGAAACGGGTGCGGCAAGGAGCAGGTAGCAAAATCACAGGAAAAGTTTAGCACACAGCTTCCCCAGTCCAGGGTTCCACACGGCAAAGAGTCAGTTTAGGATAGTGTCCACACAAAAGAAGAGGACAAATGGTTATACACCTTAAGGTGACCTGTGGGCTGAGCAAACAGGGAGAGCGGACCAGGTGTTGCCTATTGGTCAGGCAGGGACTCCTGGGAGATGGAGTCCCTGCAACAACGCTTGCAGCCCTGATGCGGTGTTTGGTAAAGCCTCTGCAGTCCTTATCAACTCCAACCACGGTAAGGTACTGAGCCCGCAGTTCTGATGGACGAAGCGGCACCCGCGAAGCGGGTGCGGCGAGGAGCAGGTAGCAAAATCACAGGAAAAGTTCAGCACACAGCTTCCGCAGTCCAGGGTTCCACACGGCAAAGAGTCAGTTTAGGATAGTGTCCACACAAAAGAAGAAGGCAAATGGTTATACACCTTCGGGTGACCTGTGGGCGGAGCAAACAGGGAGAGCGGACCAGGTGTTGCCTATTGGTCAGGCAGGGACTCCTGGGAGATGGAGTCCCTGCAACAATGCTCGCAGCCCTGATGCGGTGTTTGGTAAAGCCTCTGCAGTCCTTATCACCTCCAACCACGGTAAGGTACTGAGCCCGCAGTTCTGATGGACGAAGCGGCACCCACAAAGCGGCACCCGCAAAGCGGGTGCGGCGAGGAGCAGGTAGCATAATCACAGGAAAAGTTCAGCACACAGCTTCCCCAGTCCAGGGTTCCACACGGCAAAGAGTCAGTTTAGGATAGTGTCCACACAAAAGAAGAAGGCAAATGGTTATACACCTTTGGGTGACCTGTGGGCGAAGCAAACAGGGAGAGCGGACCAGGTGTTGCCTATTGGTCAGGCAGGGACTCCTGGGAGATGGAGTCCCTGCAACAACGCTCACAGCCCTGATGTGGTGATGGTAAAGCCTCTGCAGTCCTTATCACCTCCAACCACGGTAAGGTACTGAGCCTGCAGTTCTGATGGACGAAGCGGCACCCGCGAAGCGGGTGCGGCGAGGAGCAGGTAGCAAAATCACAGGAAAAGTTCAGCACACAGCTTCCGCAGTCCAGGGTTCCACACGGCAAAGAGTCAGTTTAGGATAGTGTCCACACAAAAGAAGAAGGCAAATGGTTATACACTTTCGGGTGACCTGTGGGTGGAGCAAACAGGGAGAGCGGACCAGGTGTTGCCTATTGGTCAGGCAGGGACTCCTGGGAGATGGAGTCCCTGCAACAACGCTTGCAGCCCTGATGCGGTGTTTGGTAAAGCCTCTGCAGTCCTTATCAACTCCAACCACGGTAAGGTACTGAGCCCGCAGTTCTGATGGACGAAGCGGCACCCGCGAAGCGGGTGCGGCGAGGAGCAGGTAGCAAAATCACAGGAAAAGTTCAGCACACAGCTTCCGCAGTCCAGGGTTCCACACGGCAAAGAGTCAGTTTAGGATAGTGTCCACACAAAAGAAGAAGGCAAATGGTTATACACCTTCGGGTGACCTGTGGGCGGAGCAAACAGGGAGAGCGGACCAGGTGTTGCCTATTGGTCAGGCAGGGACTCCTGGGAGATGGAGTCCCTGCAACAACACTCGCAGCCCTGATGCGGTGTTTGGTAAAGCCTCTGCAGTCCTTATCACCTCCAACCACGGTAAGGTACTGAGCCCGCAGTTCTGATGGACGAAGCGGCACCCACAAAGCGGCACCCGCGAAGCGGGTGCGGCGAGGAGCAGGTAGCATAATCACAGGAAAAGTTCAGCACACAGCTTCCCCAGTCCAGGGTTCCACACGGCAAAGAGTCAGTTTAGGATAGTGTCCACACAAAAGAAGAAGGCAAATGGTTATACACCTTTGGGTGACCTGTGGGCGAAGCAAACAGGGAGAGCGGACCAGGTGTTGCCTATTGGTCAGGCAGGGACTCCTGGGAGATGGAGTCCCTGCAACAACGCTCACAGCCCTGATGTGGTGATGGTAAAGCCTCTGCAGTCCTTATCACCTCCAACCACGGTAAGGTACTGAGCCCGCAGTTCTCATGGACGAAGCGGCACCCGCGAAGCAGGTGTGGCAAGGAGCAGGTAGCAAAATCACAGGAAAGGTTCAGCACACAGCTTCCCCAGTCCAGGGTTCCACACGGCAAAGAGTCAGTTTAGGATAGTGTCCACACAAAAGAAGAAGGCAAATGGTTATACACCTTTGGGTGACCTGTGGGCGGAGCAAACAGGGAGAGCGGAAAAGGTGTTGCCTATTGGTCAGGAAGGGACTCCTGGGAGATGGAGTCCCTGCAACAACGCTCACAGCCCTGATGCGGTGATGGTAAAGCCTCTGCAGTCCTTATCACCTCCAACCACGGTAAGGTACTGAGCCCGCAGTTCTGATGGACGAAGCGGCACCCGCGAAGCGGGTGCGGCGAGGAGCAGGTAGCAAAATCACAGGAAAAGTTCAGCACACAGCTTCCGCAGTCCAGGGTTCCACACGGCAAAGAGTCAGTTTAGGATAGTGTCCACACAAAAGAAGAAGGCAAATGGTTATACACCGTCGGGTGACCTGTGGGTGGAGCAAACAGGGAGAGCGGACCAGGTGTTGCCTATTGGTCAGGCAGGGACTCCTGGGAGATGGAGTCCCTGCAACAACGCTCGCAGACCTGATGCGGTGTTTGGTAAAGCCTCTGCAGTCCTTATCACCTCCAACCACGGTAAGGTACTGAGCCCGCAGTTCTGATGGACGAAGCGGCACCCGCGAAGCAGGTGCGGCGAGGAGCAGGTAGCAAAATCACAGGAAAAGTTCAGCACACAGCTTCCCCAGTCCAGGGTTCCACACGGCAAAGAGTCAGTTTAGGATAGTGTCCACACAAAAGAAGAAGGCAAATGGTTATACACCTTCGGGTGACCTGTGGGCGGAGCAAACAGGGAGAGCGGAAAAGGTGTTGCCTATTGGTCAGGCAGGGACTCCTGGGAGATGGAGTCCCTGCAACAACGCTCGCAGCCCTGATGCGGTGTTTGGTAAAGCCTCTGCAGTCCTTATCACCTCCAACCACGGTAAGGTACTGAGCCCGCAGTTCTGATGGACGAAGCGGCACCCACAAAGCGGCACCCGCAAAGCGGGTGCGGCGAGGAGCAGGTAGCATAATCACAGGAAAAGTTCAGCACACAGCTTCCCCAGTCCAGGGTTCCACACGGCAAAGAGTCAGTTTAGGATAGTGTCCACACAAAAGAAGAAGGCAAATGGTTATACACCTTTGGGTGACCTGTGGGCGGAGCAAACAGGGAGAGCGGACCAGGTGTTGCCTATTGGTCAGGCAGGGACTCCTGGGAGATGGAGTCCCTGCAACAACGCTCACAGCCCTGATGCGGTGATGGTAAAGCCTCTGCAGTCCTTATCACCTCCAACCACGGTAAGGTACTGAGCCCGCAGTTCTGATGGACGAAGCGGCACCCGCGAAGCGGGTGCGGCGAGGAGCAGGTAGCAAAATCACAGGAAAAGTTCAGCACACAGCTTCCGCAGTCCAGGGTTCCACACGGCAAAGAGTCAGTTTAGGATAGTGTCCACACAAAAGAAGAAGGCAAATGGTTATACACCTTCGGGTGACCTGTGGGTGGAGCAAACAGGGAGAGCGGACCAGGTGTTGCCTATTGGTCAGGCAAGGACTCCTGGGAGATGGAGTCCCTGCAACAACGCTCGCAGACCTGATGCGGTGTTTGGTAAAGCCTCTGCAGTCCTTATCACCTCCAACCACGGTAAGGTACTGAGCCCGCAGTTCTGATGGACGAAGCGGCACCCGCGAAGCAGGTGCGGCGAGGAGCAGGTAGCAAAATCACAGGAAAAGTTCAGCACACAGGTTCCCCAGTCCAGGGTTCCACACGGCAAAGAGTCAGTTTACGATAGTGTCCACACAAAAGAAGAAGGCAAATGGTTATACACCTTCGGGTGACCTGTGGGTGGAGCAAACAGGGAGAGCGGACCAGGTGTTGCCTATTGGTCAGGCAGGGACTCCTGGGAGATGGAGTCCCTGCAACAACGCTCACAGCCCTGATGTGGTGATGGTAAAGCCTCTGCAGTCCTTATCACCTCCAACCACGGTAAGGTACTGAGCCTGCAGTTCTGATGGACGAAGCGGCACCCGCGAAGCGGGTGCGGCGAGGAGCAGGTAGCAAAATCACAGGAAAAGTTCAGCACACAGCTTCCGCAGTCCAGGGTTCCACACGGCAAAGAGTCAGTTTAGGATAGTGTCCACACAAAAGAAGAAGGCAAATGGTTATACACTTTCGGGTGACCTGTGGGTGGAGCAAACAGGGAGAGCGGACCAGGTGTTGCCTATTGGTCAGGCAGGGACTCCTGGGAGATGGAGTCCCTGCAACAACGCTTGCAGCCCTGATGCGGTGTTTGGTAAAGCCTCTGCAGTCCTTATCAACTCCAACCACGGTAAGGTACTGAGCCCGCAGTTCTGATGGACGAAGCGGCACCCGCGAAGCGGGTGCGGCGAGGAGCAGGTAGCAAAATCACAGGAAAAGTTCAGCACACAGCTTCCGCAGTCCAGGGTTCCACACGGCAAAGAGTCAGTTTAGGATAGTGTCCACACAAAAGAAGAAGGCAAATGGTTATACACCTTCGGGTGACCTGTGGGCGGAGCAAACAGGGAGAGCGGACCAGGTGTTGCCTATTGGTCAGGCAGGGACTCCTGGGAGATGGAGTCCCTGCAACAACACTCGCAGCCCTGATGCGGTGTTTGGTAAAGCCTCTGCAGTCCTTATCACCTCCAACCACGGTAAGGTACTGAGCCCGCAGTTCTGATGGACGAAGCGGCACCCACAAAGCGGCACCCGCGAAGCGGGTGCGGCGAGGAGCAGGTAGCATAATCACAGGAAAAGTTCAGCACACAGCTTCCCCAGTCCAGGGTTCCACACGGCAAAGAGTCAGTTTAGGATAGTGTCCACACAAAAGAAGAAGGCAAATGGTTATACACCTTTGGGTGACCTGTGGGCGAAGCAAACAGGGAGAGCGGACCAGGTGTTGCCTATTGGTCAGGCAGGGACTCCTGGGAGATGGAGTCCCTGCAACAACGCTCACAGCCCTGATGTGGTGATGGTAAAGCCTCTGCAGTCCTTATCACCTCCAACCACGGTAAGGTACTGAGCCCGCAGTTCTGATGGACGAAGTGGGTGAGGAGCAGGTAGCAAAATCACAGGAAAAGTTCAGCACACAGCTTCCGCAGTCCAGGGTTCCACACGGCAAAGAGTCAGTTTACGATAGTGTCCACACAAAAGAAGAAGGCAAATGGTTATACACCTTCGGGTGACCTGTGGGTGGAGCAAACAGGGAGAGCGGACCAGGTGTTGCCTATTGGTCAGGCAGGGACTCCTGGGAGATGGAGTCCCTGCAACAACGCTCACAGCCCTGATGTGGTGATGGTAAAGCCTCTGCAGTCCTTATCACCTCCAACCACGGTAAGGTACTGAGCCCGCAGTTCTGATGGACGAAGCGGCACCCGCGAAGCGGGTGCGGCGAGGAGCAGGTAGCAAAATCACAGGAAAAGTTCAGCACACAGCTTCCGCAGTCCAGGGTTCCACACGGCAAAGAGTCAGTTTAGGATAGTGTCCACACAAAAGAAGAAGGCAAATGGTTATACACCTTCGGGTGACCTGTGGGTGGAGCAAACAGGGAGAGCGGACCAGGTGTTGCCTATTGGTCAGGCAGGGACTCCTGGGAGATGGAGTCCCTGCAACAACGCTCGCAGACCTGATGCGGTGTTTGGTAAAGCCTCTGCAGTCCTTATCACCTCCAACCACGGTAAGGTACTGAGCCCGCAGTTCTGATGGACGAAGCGGCACCCGCGAAGCAGGTGCGGCGAGGAGCAGGTAGCAAAATCACAGGAAAAGTTCAGCACACAGCTTCCCCAGTCCAGGGTTCCACACAGCAAAGAATCAGTTTAGGATAGTGTCCACACAAAAGAAGAGGGCAAATGGTTATACACCTTCAGGTGACCTGTGGGCTGAGCAAACAGGGAGAGCGGACCAGGTGTTGCCTATTGGTCAGGCAGGGACTCCTGGGAGATGGAGTCCCTGCAACAACGCTCACAGCCCTGATGCGGTGATGGTAAAGCCTCTGCAGTCCTTATCACCTGCAACCACGGTAAGGTACTGAGCCCGCAGTTCTGATGGACGAAGCGGCACCCGCGAAGCGGGTGCGGCGAGGAGCAGGTAGCAAAATCACAGGAAAAGTTCAGCACACAGCTTCCGCAGTCCAGGGTTCCACACGGCAAAGAGTCAGTTTAGGATAGTGTCCACACAAAAGAAGAAGGCAAATGGTTATACACCATCGGGTGACCTGTGGGTGGAGCAAACAGGGAGAGCGGACCAGGTGTTGCCTATTGGTCAGGCAGGGACTCCTGGGAGATGGAGTCCCTGCAACAACGCTCACAGACCTGATGCGGTGTTTGGTAAAGCCTCTGCAGTCCTTATCACCTCCAACCACGGTAAGGTACTGAGCCCACAGTTCTGATGGACGAAGCGGCACCCGCGAAGCAGGTGCGGCGAGGAGCAGGTAGCAAAATCACAGGAAAAGTTCAGCACACAGCTTCCCCAGTCCAGGGTTCCACACAGCAAAGAATCAGTTTAGGATAGTGTCCACACAAAAGAAGAGGGCAAATGGTTATACACCTTCAGGTGACCTGTGGGCTGAGCAGACAGGGAGAGCGGACCAGGTGTTGCCTATTGGTCAGGCAGGGACTCCTGGGAGATGGAGTCCCTGCAACAACGCTCGCAGCCCTGATGCGGTGTGTGGTAAAGCCTCTGCTGTCCTTATCAACTCCAACCACGGTAAGGTACTGAGCCCGCAGTTCTGATGGACGAAGCGGCACCCACGAAGCGGGTGCGGTGAGGAGCAGGTAGCAAAATCACAGGAAAAGTTCAGCACACAGCTTCCCTAGTCCAGGGTTCCACAAGGCAAAGAGTCAGTTTAGGATAGTGTCCACACAAAAGAAGAGGGCAAATGGTTATACACCTTCAGGTGACCTGTGGGCGGAGCAAACAGGGAGAGCGGACCAGGTGTTGCCTATTGGTCAGGCATGGACTCCTGGGAGATGGAGTCCCTGCAACGCTCGCAGCCCTGATGCGGTGTTTGGTAAAGCCTCTGCAGTCCTTATCACCTCCAACCACGGTAAGGTACTGAGCCCGCAGTTCTGATGGACGAAGCGGCACCCGCGAAGCAGGTGCGGCGAGGAGCAGGTAGCAAAATCACAGGAAAAGTTCAGCACACAGCTTCCCCAGTCCAGGGTTCCACACAGCAAAGAATCAGTTTAGGATAGTGTCCACACAAAAGAAGAGGGCAAATGGTTATACACCTTCAGGTGACCTGTGGGCTGAGCAAACAGGGAGAGCGGACCAGGTGTTGCCTATTGGTCAGGCAGGGACTCCTGGGAGATGGAGTCCCTGCAACAACGCTCACAGCCCTGATGCGGTGATGGTAAAGCCTCTGCAGTCCTTATCACCTCCAACCACGGTAAGGTACTGAGCCCGCAGTTCTGATGGACGAAGCGGCACCCACAAAGCGGCACCCGCGAAGCGGGTGCGGCGAGGAGCAGGTAGCATAATCACAGGAAAAGTTCAGCACACAGCTTCCCCAGTCCAGGGTTCCACACGGCAAATAGTCAGTTTAGGATAGTGTCCACACAAAAGAAGAAGGCAAATGGTTATACACCTTCGGGTTACCTGTGGGTGGAGCAAACAGGGAGAGCGGACCAGGTGTTGCCCATTGCTCAGGCAGGGACTTCTGGGTGATGGAGTCCCTGCAACAACGCTCGCAGACCTGATGCGGTGTTTGGTAAAGCCTCTGCAGTCCTTATCACCTCCAACCACGGTAAGGTACTGAGCCCGCAGTTCTGATGGACGAAGCGGCACCCGCGAAGCCGGTGCGGCGAGGAGCAGGTAGCAAAATCACAGGAAAAGTTCAGCACACAGCTTCCCCAGTCCAGGGTTCCACAGAGCAAAGAATCAGTTTAGGATAGTGTCCACACAAAAGAAGAGGGCAAATGGTTATACACCTTCAGGTGACCTGTGGGCTGAGCAAACAGGGAGAGCGGACCAGGTGTTGCCTATTGGTCAGGCAGGGACTCCTGGGAGATGGAGTCCCTGCAACAACGCTCGCAGCCCTGATGCGGTGTGTGGTAAAGCCTCTGCTGTCCTTATCAACTCCAACCACGGTAAGGTACTGAGCCCGCAGTTCTGATGGACGAAGCGGCACCCACGAAGCGGGTGCGGTGAGGAGCAGGTAGCAAAATCACAGGAAAAGTTCAGCACACAGCTTCCCCAGTCCAGGGTTCCACACGGCAAAGAGTCAGTTTAGGATAGTGTCCACACAAAAGAAGAAGGCAAATGGTTATACACCTTCGGGTGACGTGTGGGCGGAGCAAACAGGGAGAGCGGACCAGGTGTTGCCTATTGGTCAGGCAGGGACTCCTGGGAGATGGAGTCCCTGCAACAACGCTCGCAGCCCTGATGCGGTGTTTGGTAAAGCCTCTGCAGTCCTTATCACCTCCAACCACGGTAAGGTACTGAGCCCGCAGTTCTGATGGACGAAGCGGCACCCGCGAAGCGGCACCCGCGAAGCGGCACCCGCGAAGCGGGTGCGGCGAGGAGCAGGTAGCAAAATCACAGGGAAAGTTCAGCACACAGCTTCCCCAGTCCAGGGTTCCACACGGCAAAGAGTCAGTTTGGGATAGTGTCCACACAAAAGAAGAAGACAAATGGTTATACACCTTCGGGTGACCTGTGGGCGGAGCAAACAGGGAGAGCGGAACAGGTGTTGCCTATTGGTCAGGCAGGGACTCCTGGGAGATGGAGTCCCTGCAACAACGCTCGCAGCCCTGATGCGGTGTTTGGTAAAGCCTCTGCAGTCCTTATCACCTCCAACCACGGTAAGGTACTGAGCCCGCAGTTCTCATGGACGAAGCGGCACCCGCGAAGCAGGTGTGGCAAGGAGCAGGTAGCAAAATCACAGGAAAAGTTCAGCACACAGCTTCCCCAGTCCAGGGTTCCACACGGCAAAGAGTCAGTTTAGGATAGTGTCCACACAAAAGAAGAGGGCAAATGGTTATACACCTTCAGGTGACCTGTGGGCTGAGCAAACAGGGAGAGCGGACCAGGTGTTTCCTATTGGTCAGGTAGGGACTCCTGGGAGATGAAGTCCCTGCAACAACGCTCGCAGCTCTGATGCGGTGTTTGGTAAAGCCTCTGCAGTCCTTATCACCTCCAACCACGGTAAGGTACTGAGCCAGCAGTTCTGATGGATGAAGCGGCACCCACGAAGCGGGTGCGGCGAGGAGCAGGTAGCAAAATCACAGGAAAAGTTCAGCACACAGCTTCCCCAGTCCAGGGTTCCACACGGCAAAGAGTCAGTTTACGATAGTGTCCACACAAAAGAAGAAGGCAAATGGTTATACACCTTCGGGTGACCTGTGGGCGGAGCAAACAGGGAGAGCGGACCAGGTGTTGCCTATTGGTCAGGCAGGGACTCCTGGGAGATGGAGTCCCTGCAACAACGCTCACAGCCCTGATGCGGTGTCTGGTAAAGCCTCTGCAGTCCTTATCACCTCCAACCACGGTAAGGTACTGAGCCCGCAGTTCTGATGGACAAAGCGGCTCCCGCGAAGCAGGTGCGGCGAGGAGCAGGTAGCAAAATCACAGAAAAAGTTCAGCACTCAGCTTCCCCAGTCCAGGGTTCGACACGGCAAAGAGTCAGTTTAGGATAGTGTCCACACAAAAGAGGAGGGCAATTGGTTATACACCTTCGGGTGACCTGTGGGCGGAGCAAACAGGGAGAGCGGACCAGGTGTTGCCTATTGGTCAGGGAGGGTCTCCTGGGAGATGGAGTCCCTGCAACAACGCTCGCAGCCCTGATGCGGTGTTTGGTAAAGCCTCTGCAGTCCTTATCACCTCCAACCACGGTAAGGTACTGAGCCCGCAGTTCTGATGGACGAAGCGGCACCCGCGAAACGGGTGCGGCAAGGAGCAGGTAGCAAAATCACAGGAAAAGTTCAGCACACAGCTTCCCCAGTCCAGGGTTCCACACGGCAAAGAGTCAGTTTAGGATAGTGTCCACACAAAAGAAGAAGGCAAATGGTTATACACCTTTGGGTGACCTGTGGGCGGAGCAAACAGGGAGAGCGGACCAGGTGTTGCCTATTGGTCAGGCAGGGACTCCTGGGAGATGGAGTCCCTGCAACATTGCTCACAGCCCTGATGCGGTGATGGTAAAGCCTCTGCAGTCCTTATCACCTCCAACCACGGTAAGGTACTGAGCCCGCAGTTCTGATGGACGAAGCGGCACCCGCGAAGCAGGTGCGGCGAGGAGCAGGTAGCAAAATCACAGGAAAAGTTCAGCACACAGCTTCCCCAGTCCAGGGTTCCACACGGCAAAGAGTCAGTTTGGGATAGTGTCCACACAAAAGAAGAAGACAAATAGTTATACACCTTCGGGTGACCTGTGGGCGGAGCAAACAGGGAGAGCGGAACAGGTGTTGCCTATTGGTCAGGCAGGGACTCCTGGGAGATGGAGTCCCTGCAACAACGCTCGCAGCCCTGATGCGGTGTTTGGTAAAGCCTCTGCAGTCCTTATCACCTCCAACCACGGTAAGGTACTGAGCCCGCAGTTCTCATGGACGAAGCGGCACCCGCGAAGCAGGTGTGGCAAGGAGCAGGTAGCAAAATCACAGGAAAAGTTCAGCACACAGCTTCCCCAGTCCAGGGTTCCACACGGCAAAGAGTCAGTTTAGGATAGTGTCCACACAAAAGAAGAGGGCAAATGGTTATACACCTTCAGGTGACCTGTGGGCTGAGCAAACAGGGAGAGCGGACCAGGTGTTGCCTATTGGTCAGGTAGGGACTCCTGGGAGATGGAGTCCCTGCAACAACGCTTGCAGCCCTGATGCGGTGTTTGGTAAAGCCTCTGCAGTCCTTATCAACTCCAACCACGGTAAGGTACTGAGCCCGCAGTTCTGATGGACAAAGCGGCACCCCCAAAGCAGGTGCGGCGAGGAGCAGGTAGCAAAATCACAGGAAAAGTTCAGCACACAGCTTCCAAGTCCAGGGTTCCACACGGCAAAGAGTCAGTTTAGGATAGTGTCCACACAAAAGAAGAAGGCAAATGGTTATATACCTTCGGGTGACCTGTGGGCGGAGCAAACAGGGAGAGCGGAAAAGGTGTTGCCTATTGGTCAGGCAGGGACTCCTGGGAGATGGAGTCCCTGCAACAACGCTCGCAGCCCTGATGCGGTGTTTGGTAAAGCCTCTGCAGTCCTTATCACCTCCAACCACGGTAAGGTACTGAGCCCGCAGTTCTGATGGACGAAGCGGCACCCACAAAGCGGCACCCGCGAAGCGGGTGCGGCGAGGAGCAGGTAGCATAATCACAGGAAAAGTTCAGCACACAGCTTCCCCAGTCCAGGGTTCCACACGGCAAAGAGTCAGTTTAGGATAGTGTCCACACAAAAGAAGAAGGCAAATGGTTATACACCTTTGGGTGACCTGTGGGCGGAGCAAACAGGGAGAGCGGAAAAGGTGTTGCCTATTGGTCAGGCAGGGACTCCTGGGAGATGGAGTCCCTGCAACAACGCTCACAGCCCTGATGCGGTGATGGTAAAGCCTCTGCAGTCCTTATCACCTCCAACCACGGTAAGGTACTGAGCCCGCAGTTCTGATGGACGAAGCGGCACCCGCGAAATGGGTGCGGCGAGGAGCAGGTAGCAAAATCACAGGAAAAGTTCAGCACACAGCTTCCGCAGTCCAGGGTTCCACACGGCAAAGAGTCAGTTTAGGATAGTGTCCACACAAAAGAAGAAGGCAAATGGTTATACACCTTCGGGTGACCTGTGGGTGGAGCAAACAGGGAGAGCGGACCAGGTGTTGCCTATTGGTCAGGCAGGGACTCCTGGGAGATGGAGTCCCTGCAACAACGCTCGCAGACCTGATGCGGTGTTTGGTAAAGCCTCTGCAGTCCTTATCACCTCCAACCACGGTAAGGTACTGAGCCCGCAGTTCTGATGGACGAAGCGGCACCCGCGAAGCAGGTGCGGCGAGGAGCAGGTAGCAAAATCACAGGAAAAGTTCAGCACACAGCTTCCCCAGTCCAGGGTTCCACACAGCAAAGAATCAGTTTAGGATAGTGTCCACACAAAAGAAGAGGGCAAATGGTTATACACCTTCAGGTGACCTGTGGGCTGAGCAAACAGGGAGAGCGGACCAGGTGTTGCCTATTGGTCAGGCAGGGACTCCTGGGAGATGGAGTCCCTGCAACAACGCTCGCAGCCCTGATGCGGTGTGTGGTAAAGCCTCTGCTGTCCTTATCACCTCCAACCACGGTAAGGTACTGAGCCCGCAGTTCTGATGGACAAAGCGGCACCCCCAAAGCAGGTGCGGCGAGGAGCAGGTAGCAAAATCACAGGAAAAGTTCAGCACACAGCTTCCCCAGTCCAGGGTTCCACACAGCAAAGAATCAGTTTAGGATAGTGTCCACACAAAAGAAGAGGGCAAATGGTTATACACCTTCAGGTGACCTGTGGGCTGAGCAAACAGGGAGAGCGGACCAGGTGTTGCCTATTGGTCAGGTAGGGACTCCTGGGAGATGGAGTCCCTGCAACAACGCTCGCAGACCTGATGCGGTGTTTGGTAAAGCCTCTGCAGTCCTTATCACCTCCAACCACGGTAAGGTACTGAGCCCGCAGTTCTGATGGACGAAGCGGCACCCGCGAAGCAGGTGCGGCGAGGAGCAGGTAGCAAAATCACAGGAAAAGTTCAGCACACAGCTTCCCCAGTCCAGGGTTCCACACGGCAAAGAGTCAGTTTAGGATAGTGTCCACACAAAAGAAGAAGGCAAATGGTTATACACCTTCGGGTGACCTGTGGGCGGAGCAAACAGGGAGAGCGGAAAAGGTGTTGCCTATTGGTCAGGCAGGGACTCCTGGGAGATGGAGTCCCTGCAACAACGCTCGCAGCCCTGATGCGGTGTTTGGTAAAGCCTCTGCAGTCCTTATCGGTTGTATGACTAAACAACTACTTCCTGAACCACGACTTCCTAAACAACGAAAGTTTAACAACGACCTATTCCTAAGCACTACTAATTTTATAATGACTTCCTGAACTACGAAAATCCTTTTACTTGCCAATTACTATTTTTTGAGACTGTTTTCTATTAAATCATCAAGTTAATTCTGTGTCTTTCTTCGTGCTCAATACGATCATGAAAAAGTGAAAGGCTGTGATTTTCTTTTTAGTCTCATAAGTAACGAGCACAAAGACATTAATCTGAGCACCTCTGCACAAGCGCAAACAATTAAAGTAGACTTGTTAGGCTGAAATAAATCAAACATGCTTTTTTGAAAAATAAAATAGGTGAACATTGTTTAAATCATTTTAAGTAAGATTTTTTTTTTTTAAATTAAAAACGAACTTCATAAACCATTATCCATAAAATATGTACATCGTGTTGCAAGAAGTAAAAGTGTTTAAACATCAAATTAAATAAACATGTATAAACACCCTTTTTAAAAACAAAATGACCTAGCTTTGAATGTCAAAGAATTCAAGAAACGCTTTTCTAAATTCGTTCATCCTAGCAGAAGAAAACCAGACTACATCCCAATACTGTTTTTAAAACGTCAGCCAGGGTGCAGAGGAAACGTTAAGGCTGACATTAGAAGATTATTAATATTATTATTATTATGATTATTAGCATTACAAGATGCAAATGTCAACATTAATTTCCAAAACTACTGCGGGCAACAAAGACTGATTTTTGATTGGGCGGAAATGAGTGACGAATCACTCGAACGAAGCCCAATCGCAGTGAGCATGTGGGGAAGGAAACAAGTCCTCTGCTGGCTCTGGCTGCGGGTCAACATAAGAGTGAGCTGGTTGCCGCAGTCCTACAGTGAGGAGACCGAGGGGCGAATCATTGGGGGCCCAGCACGGAGGGCAAAGCAGCATGCTGTGTAAGTGGCCAATTCCAGCCTGCCACGACGTGCAACTCGTGGTTCCGACCTTCGTTGTTCAGCCCTTCGTTGTTAACTCTTCGTTGTTCAGATAAGTCGTAGTTCCGACATCGTGGTTAAGATTGTTTCCCATGCTACATGTGTGTTGCGTGTGGGTTTGCCATTTGCTCCATTTATATTGCTGATGTTAAGTAAAGGATTTATTCAATTTAGCTTATCTTAGTGGTGCGTTGAGGTATAGGAGTACTATGGGGCAGATTTATGTTAACTGGCGCATCCCCAGGGATGCGCCAGTTAACATGCGCCACAGTGCGCCACAGCTCCGCCACCTATGGTGCGCCGCATTTATGATGCGGCGCACCATGGGGCAAAAACGGCACAGATGCGTGACGCATCTGTGCCGTAAAGGTGACGCATTGCTGGAGTTGCGTCGCAAGCGCGACGCAGCTCCAGCAAGGCTCGGGGGTGCCCCATCTCCACAATGCTGCGTCAAGACCTACGCCTGCTTCAAGCAGGCGCAGGCTTTTGACGCAGCATTGGCCTGAAAGTGACTGAGTGAAATCTTATAGATTTCACTCAGCCACTTTTGCGATGCGCACCTGCCCCGGAACGCCCACCCTGCGCCGGAACGCCCACAAGCGGCGCAGGGCTTTACAACGTGACGCATCTGCCTAGATGCGTCACGTTGTAAATCGTTCGTAGGGATGCGCCACGTTTACGCCGCCTTGCGTGACGCAACAGCGGCGTAAACGTGGCGCAAGTGCCTCATAAATCTGCCCCTTAATTCTTTTATAAATGCTAGTCCTGAACCTCTTTTGTGCTCAAAATATTTGAGGTGTTCAATTATATTTATGATTCCTTGTAATGAGTTTTGAGATGCTTTATTCTATTTATGTTTACTTGTGATGTACTGAACCACTTAGATGCTCAATTTTTTTGAGGTGTTTATTTCCTTTTGTATTTTCTGGTGATGTGTTTTTGAGGTATTTGATTTTGTTAATGCGTTCTTGTGCGGAGCCATTTTCATGCTCACTTTTCATTGAGGTGCTCAATTATATTTATTCTGGTGATTAGTTGTGTGGATATTAATTCTGTTATGCTTGTTGGAGCCATTCATTTTCTCAATATCTATTGAGGTGCTCCATTCTGGTTATGCTTATTGGTGATGGGCCTTAGAGGGCTCAGTGTTTATGATGAGCCATAGGGGTGCTCAGTTTTATTTTGTATTGCTACTGAGACATTTATTTACTCGACTTATGTTGAGGTGCTTAGTGTTATCTATGCTTACCTCTATTTTGTTAGAAGTGTTCATATTACATTTTCATGCTCAGTGTTTATGAGGAACCGTAGATGTGCTCAGTTATATTTATGCTTACATGTTGTGAACCACTTAGGTGCTCTACTTTGCTAGAGGTGTTCTATTCATATTGAGATTTTCAGTTCTATTTATTTTTACTGGTGATGAGTCTAGGGCTCAATTCTGTTGGCGCTTATGTATGCTGAACCACTTCGGTGCTCTATACTGTTAGAGGTGTTCAGAGTTTATTTATGATTGACAGTACTGAACCTTTATTGCTCAATTTTCATTGAGGTGTTCTGTTCCAATTGTCTGCGGAAGAATGGTTTTCCTCCCATTTTCATTCTAATGTTGATTTTGTCAAGTGGTGTACCATAACCACTTTTAGTCATTCTTGTATTATTTTGTTAACTCATGGTGTTGGTACAACTTTAGTACCCTCACCTCTTCTCTCCACCATTGTGAAGAGGGTGTTTGTTTTTGTGCGTTTTATGTTGTTCCTTTATTCTACTTTTCTGCTCTGTTTTATCTTCTTCAACTTTTCGTTTAAAGGGGGAAGGTATGTTGTATCTTGCTTCTCCATGCTCTTCTCTCTTTATTATCCTTTCTTAGTCTCTTGTACTCTGCTGCTCAGCCTGTCTCTATGATGTCATCCTTAGTTCTATCAGTGTATGTTTAAGTGTACTTTCAGTTACCATGGAGGCTGAGCAGCAGGGCAGCTGCTCCCGGTGGGGCCTTTACTGAAGCTTTTATTGGAACTTACCATCTATATTATAAGCTGTACCTGTCCACCTTGTAATTTCATTTAATCAATAAATCTACCCGGGGGCGCTAGGTGGCGCCGGACCGAGATGGCTGCTCCTGAGTAGAGCTCCCGCCCAGCTGAGCCCTATATTATCCTGCAATACTATCCTGACCTGAGCTGGCGAATTTCTTACCTCATGCCCTGAACCGCCTTGGTGAGAGGAACGCAGCGGTGCCTTCATCTCCTGTGAGGCCCGACCTGGAACGGAGCAATTCGCCCTGACACCCGCGCCGACTCCTGCCACTGAACCGTGGTACTTTCTCGCCTGGGGTGCCTGCTGGGAAAGGCCGAGGATCTGGGGCCTGGCGGAGCTTCCCGCGCCCCCCTGGGACAGTGACGATCGGCGGGCCCGGCTCCCCAGCAGCTGCAGACATTGTCGCTGTCTCCGTGGGCCGAGGTGAGAGGACCCCTGCCGGTACCCTCCTTACGGCCGGAGCCCTCCCTGGCACGGCCGGTCCTCTACGCGTCCCTGCATTTGCGGCCTGCTTCCTGCCGCTGGGTCTCACTGTAAGGTAACGGCCTGGGCTCGCCGCTGCTGAAAGACTGCCTCCCCTGCTTGGCCCCCGCCACCCTGTGCGATCCGCCGTCCTGCAGCCCAACACCTGCGGAACTCAATGCTATGTCCGTATGCGGAGGTGAGAGGCCCCCTGTCAGTGCCCTCCTGATGCCTGGAATCCCGCCTGGGCCTGGCCGCCCCCCGACGCGACCCTGACTGTGTGGCCTTCCTTCTCCCTCTGGGCAACATCAGCCCAAGACTACTGTGACCTATAAACAGCCTCCCCTGCTAGGCCCCAACTACCCTGGACACATCGCCTTCATAAGCTCCGCATCGCCGCCACCTCCGGGGCCCCGAACATTAACCACCACAAGGCCGCGTTGACCAAGGCTGACCCGGTCCCCCCCACGTGGCATATTGCCCGGAGTGGCTGCGTGCTCAAGACTGCCCTTGCATTCCCAGTCTGCCACCCAACGCACATAACCCTCCGCATCAGGCCGAGGCTACCCAGGGTGAGGGGTCCCTTCCCCCTTTGAGCCCCTCCCCCTTTCCCCCTTTGAGCGCCCCCCCTTTTTTTTTTTGCCGCACGAGCTGCCACCCGGGGGACAATCTACACCGCCCACGTGGATATATTGTGATAAGCCCATAACAACTCCGCACTGCACCAGGGACAATTGAGTGGCGCGATCCTGCATGTGCGGCCTTTCTCCTCCAGCTGGGCCCCACTGAGAAATATCGGCCCAGGCCCACTGCGGCCTAGAAACTGCCTCCCCTGCTTGGCCCCCCACCACCCTGTGCGCACCGTCTTCCTGAAGCTCCGCGCCGCCGCTGCCTCCGGGGCCCTGACTGCTGACAACCGTGTGGCCGCAAGGACCAAGGCAGTCCCGGACCCCCCCCACGTGGCATATCGCCCGGAGTGGATGCATGTTCAGGATCGACCGCGCACTACTAGACTGCCATCCAACGCACTTAGCCCTCTGCACCGGGCCGCCGCTTCCCAGGACAAGCGGTCCCTGACCCCATTGTCCCTTGTTGCCGCGCGGGCTGCCAGTCTGGGGACACACTGCGTCGACTGCACGGACGTATCGTAGTGGACCCATAACGACTCCGCGCTGCTCCGGGGGACAAATTGAGACGACGTGTGGCGCGGATTGGTGGCCACGGGGTCTTATCACATCCATCCCTCCAAACCGCATCTCCTTCATTGAGATACTGCAGCCCCGCTGCGCGCCTCCGCCTGCGTGATCACCGCTCTTTCGGGGTCTGTGTCCCTGGTGCCGCCGACTATATCTAACACAAGGCGGTCAAAAGCTCTGCACAGTGGCCCTCTCCTCCTCGCCAAGTGTTGGTGGTGCGCTATCCGCTCCCACGGATCTGTCTGGATCTCTCCGGAACCAGCGCTAAAACACACGAGTCCCCTTGGGCGAGGACCCACCGCGCCGCCTTAAGGGGCATCAGAACAGTCGGATACCCGCCACACGCAGTGTTCACTCCCCGCGTCCTGCACCAGCCTGGCGACCTCACAATCTACGCCTCTGAAGGTTCCCAGACGCGAAATGGACACCAAGCAGTCCAAGATCCCATTTGAGGCCAGGAGGACCCCTAAATCAACGCCGGAGGTCACAGATGGCCCCACCACGAGCGCCCCTCCGGAGGAGGACTGGAAGGCTTTACTCCACGGCATGCAACAGAGCCTCACGTCCATAGACGCCAAAATTGACACTATCAATCTGCGGATGGACTCTGTGGTCACCAAGCTGGACCAACATGACACCCGCCTCAAGGACGCCGAAAGCCGGATTTCCGAATTAGAAGATGGCGCCTCCTCTACTGACCGTCATGTCACGCAGATGGACAGGCTGCTCAAAATTATTGAGGACAAGAACGAAGACATAGAAGCGCAGTCTCGCCGCTACAATGTCCGCATCCTTGGTCTGGCGGAATCCACCAACACTGGCAAAATGGAGGACTTCATAGAGAATCTGGTGGTCGAACTGTTCGGGAAAGAATCTTTTTCCGTCCACTTCATCGTGGAGAGAGCTCATAGATCCCTGACTGCCCGACCGCCACCTGGGGCATAGCCGCGACCCATCATTGCACGCTTCCTAAACTACAGGGACCGGGAAGCCGTGCTCAGACGGGTGCGGGAGATGGGCACGGTCGGATACTGCAACACCACACTATCGTTCTTCCCTGATTTCACCCCAGCGGTGCAGGATGCCAGGCGCACATTTGCAGGGGTAAAGAAGAAACTACAGGCCCAGGAAATTCCGTACGCAATGCTTTACCCCACGAAGTTGAAAATCTCTCACCAAGGCAAATCTTACATCTTCACTACCCGCAGCAAGCTGAGGACTACCTTAAGCAACATAGGAAAGACATTGCCAAGGAAGACGCCGCGAGACGCCGCTTCAGATATCCCAGTCACCAATGTCGCAACCAGAATGACCGGCCGCCCTCAGCGGTTTGCTGTGACGTGGCATCTATGCGGCTACTGTGGGGTCGACTTGCACCATGGCTCCTGTAAGGTACTTTTTACTTCATGCCTGACTCATTGGGTCTATAATGCACTGTTGGCTCGGCACCCACCCCCTGTCCCACGTCGGTCTACCTAGCAGTGAGCTGGGTGTCCTGTGGGTGCAAATGGGAAGGTGGAGGGCAGGTCGGCGCCCCTTGTGACTTATTCCCCCTATGGGCGAGCCCCTCAATTCCCCTCACCCTTGTGGAGGGTGGGATGTGTTTGCATGTATTTGGTTGTTTTTTGTAGGGTGAGAACTGCATTCCCGGCGGGTTGGGGTTGCCGGTGTGGGAGGGGGGTCGTTCAAATTCATACTTGTCACTGCTATGACGCCAGGAATTACTATTTTGGTTCCTTGTGGGTGGTTTTTTTTTTTACCCGGCTTGTTGAGGTTGCCGGTGTGGGAGTGTGGTCACTCCGACTCACCACTGTGAATGTTGAAGCATCAGTAGCGCCTATGTGGGTTTGGATTGCCAGGGTGGGAATTGGGATTTCTTGTTGCACTTATGACAATGTTTGCTATGTGAACTTTGATGCAATATTTACATGCCGTACCTTTCTTTACCTCTGGGAATGGGTGACGTAACAGACACACAATCGTCTGGATGTATGACGTTAGAACGCATACATTGACAACGCGTACCTTTACAACGCGTTCGTAACAACGAAAGTTGTTACCACGCATTGCGCTGGGGGGCGCAAAATTGATTAATTTAATTTACTATTCCAACACCAGTCCCCGTGGATAGTAGGGAAGGTGTTGGGATAGTAAATTAAATCATTTACTATCCTTGAGCGCCCCCCAGCGCAATGCGTGGTAACAACTTTCGTTGTTACGCCCGCGTTGTAAAGGTATTCCGTGGTAATGCTTGCGTTCTAAACGCTGCATACCCAATCGGCTCAACAATTTCAGCTGGTCTCATGGAATGTGCGCGGGCTGAATAACCCGAGGAAAAAACGGCAGATCCTGGGTTACCTGGACAGACAGGGAGTGTCCATTGCCATGCTCCAAGAAACGCACTTAATGCCAGGTGGCTCCCCTTTATTCGCATCTCGCTGGGCCTCATGTAGAGTATTCTCATCCTATTCGAATTACTCTAAGGGAGTGACAATCCTGGTCAGGCGGGGGGTGCGCTTTGCGCCAGTAGGGACTGATGCTGACACGAGCGGCAGATACTGCATGGTGTGGGGCAGACTCATCTCACACACAGTTCTATTTGCGTGTTACTATGGCCCCAATACTGACGACCCGGCCACACTTCTCACAATGTGGGGTAAAATTCAATCATTGGGTATAGCTCACGTTATACTAGGAGGTGACTTTAACACTGCACTTCGGCCCAGACTAGACAGATCTCACCCGCAGGCGTTACACTATACACATACTCAGCGCACTTTATTGTATATCGTAGAGGAACACCATTTGATTGACTCATGGAGGCACGTACACCCCTCTCTCAAGCAAGGCACACATTATTCTGCAGTACACTCCACCTGGACACGTCTTGACTATGTGTTTCTATCAGTAGGCCTCACTCCTTGGTTGGCTAAAGCTGTGCACTTTGCCCGTACATTCTCAGACCACTCACCAGTACTCCTGACATTGCGCATACCCCTTGATGTATCTCCCTATCTTAGCTGGCGTATCAATCCTGCACACCTTACTGACTCAGCTTTTAAGGCGGAACTAGAACACGACATAAAAGATTTCTTCGAACGTAACATATCGTCAGTGTCCAGCCTCACAACAGTTTGGGAAGCCTTTAAAGTCACCATGAGAGGATGGTGTATAGCTAAGGGGGGCGGGGTCCTCAAATCCTTACGGGGCGAATTGCGCAAGCTGGAATCCGAGCTGCGTCACTTGGAGCGTGACATAGACCATACCACACGGGGACACGGAGTCAAGGCCCAACTTATGGAGAAGCTGAACGAATATGCTGAGGTTGCGGATAAGGAATGTAAGTTCCTAGGGAAACCATACACTGTGCGTAGGTACGGGGAGGGTGATAGACCCGGTAGGGCACTGGCGTCCGCAGTTAGATCCCCTCGATATCATAATTACGTTGCCACCCTACTAGACGAACATAATGTTCCACAGCGGGACCTCCCAGAACAGCTCCGCATTCTTACTGACCACTATATTACACTCTACACCTCCCACAGAACCACGCCAATCAATTTACACACTTATCTTGACGACACTGCAATTGCGTGGCTTGGACCTGCCCAGCAGAAATTCCTCCATCACGAACTCAAATTGGACGAAATAACTGATGCGATTATGTCCATGAAATCAGGCAAATCGCCGGGATCGGATGGGTTGCCGATTGATTTTTATAAAGCCTATATCCATCTTCTGGCCCCAATATTGAAACAAGTATATTATTCGCCACTGGAGGAGGGCACCCTACCGACCACTATGCGCGAAGCCCTTATAACATCCCTACTAAAACCGGGAAAGCCACCGGAGCAATGCGACTCGTACAGACCCCTATCCCTGCTGAATGCTAACATTAAAATATTGGCGAAGGTACTAGCAACGCGCCTCAATCTTCCTATGGAACGACTGGTCTTACCGGATCAGGCTGGGTTTGTCCCAAACCGCGCGACTTCCCATAACCTGCGCACTCTTCAGGCTGTACTGCAAGACATAGATCCCAGATGTGAGGCGGCCGCTATTTTCCTCGATGCCACGAAGGCGTTCGATTCATTAGAATGGGACTACCTTCTGGCACTATTGGAGCGTATGGGACTACCCTTCAGCTTTCTTGATTGGATCCGGCTGCTATATCACCAGCCCCGGGCGTCGGTGTTGCTGAACGGCTCCCGCTCGGCCCCCTTTGAGATTCGTAGGGGTACCCGGCAGGGATGTCCGCTATCCCCAGTTCTATTTGCGATTGCTATTGAACCTTTAGCGGCCAAGCTCCGACAACATCACAACCACCGCTCCCTTATATATCCAGAAAGGCAGTTGCTTATTGCATTATATGCCAATGACATGACTCTCTACGTACACAAGCCCCAGGATAATCTGAACCCACTCTTGCGTGAGATCACCAGATTTGGGGGTATTGCGGGGATACAAATAAACTGGTCAAAATCAGCCCTGTTCCCCCTGACTGATAGGACACCACAGTTTCCTCTAGACTATCCCTTGATATGGGAGTCGGATGAGATAAAGTACCTAGGCATCAGAGTGACAAGGAACCGTGAGGCTCTCATCAGGGCAAATTACGGTACAGTTCTGGACAAACTGACTGACAACATCACTAAGTGGATTCATCTCCCGTTATCAATGGCGGGTCGTATCTCCCTGATTAAGATGGTGGTGCTCCCCAAGATGCTGTATCTTTTTACTAATATCCCGTATAGCCTGGGTTCACACTTTCTCCGTGACCTTAACTCCCAATTGTCAAGGCTCATCTGGGGTGGTAAGCAGGCTAGGATTGGATTGCGGACGCTTATGCTACCCTATCACCAGGGAGGTTTCGAAGTCCCCAACTTTCAGCGCTATTACGAATGTGCCCAAGGCCACTTCGCTGCTTACTGGTTTCACCCTCCTCCCTTCATGGCACATCTTGCCGTGGAAGATGGTTATATGAGGCCCGAACAACCATCGGGCTATCTTTATTCTGAAGCCCGGATAACGGATCGAGATCCCACCACAGTTGACTGCACGGTGCGTGCCTAGAGGCGCCTAGCTGAGGCTATGGAGGCAACGTTCTTATATTCACCATGCTGGACCATGGCACACGACCCAAGATTGAGTGTAACCCGTGAGGAAATCGGTCGTAAAATGCTTACGAGACTAGCGATTCATACATGGGGCGATCTATACCTCCAGGGCCGCTTCCGCACATCGGCTCAATTCTTTGGGGACAGTACCCCCTCCGTTATGGACACATTTCTTTATACGCGCCTAAGGCAGAGTGTCAAAGCGGTCACTCCCAACTTACCGGATGAGCCGGATACGGTGGCGCCCCTACACACTCTGCTTCAGGCAGACACTCCGAGACACGTAGTTTCCATGCTTTAAAAACATATGCAAGCTGCTCCATCGCCCCCATCCCTTAGAGCGCGACGCGACTGGGACGGTGACTTCGATGTCCCATTGACGGATGACCAATGGGAGGAAAGCTGCTCTCATACCAATGCAGTGACGGGTAATACACGTCTCAGGTTGGTCCATTATTAATTTTTACATCGACTCTATTATACCCCGGCCAAACTGTATCGCTTCCGTCTTCGCGACAATCACCGCTGTCTTCGTTGTAAGAGCGAGGGAGCGGACTACCTGCACTTAGCATGGTCATGCCAGGCTGTAGCGACATACTGGGATGAGGTGTTTGCGGCCATGTCGGACATGATTGGTACAGTCGTTGCACCTTGTCCAAAGATGGCTCTGCTGGGTCTCGCGAGCCCAGCGGTGAAGTCTCACCGGAGATTTCTAGCGCTGGGTCTATTACTGGCAAAGCGTCACGTGGCGTGTAGATGGGGGAGGGGCCGTGCACCCAAATTCAAGATCTGGCTGACAACAATGACCACATGGCAAGACCAACTGCATAACTATGCTGAGCTCTTGCCGCACAAATCACAACCCAAGGACCTTTGGGGTCCCCTCACCACATTCCTTCTTCGGATACAAGATGCGGCTTGGTCTGAAGGGGAAAGCAATGGGGATACAAGCCAGGGAGGTCCTTTTGCAACGCCCCGTTCTGAACTCAATTCCCAAACAGCGCCGTCTAGTTGATCCACTTCACTACAGGTGCCTTATTCTCCTCTCGAGACGAAATACACGGCGGGGCCTGGCGGGATTCTTATAGGACACTGCCACTACCCGTTGCACACCCATGAGACACGAACACACACAATACACCAGCTACACTAGTCGGGATGGCGGCGACCTAGCCGCTCTCCCCGTTCTCAGGTTGCGGATACCCTACTCCAGGGTAACACACATGACATGACATCAAGGGAAAAAGTTCTTTATTGAGTTCACTGATCTGATCAAAAGTTATACCCCCCATGATATTTGGATTGGTCTATCGGGTGCGGAGTAATTTCATTTCCAGCAGTGGTGAATTAATGTTGCTGTCGGTACCACACTGAAGCTCTGCACCGAAGGGTCCTTTACCCCACATACTAAGTATGGTGGACACACCATGGGCGGGAACAGTTTGCACTCGATTTGAAGGTTTGGTTTGATTGAAAAAGAAACCTCAAGCATTCACTGTTTGGATATGCCTTGTTAACTTAGTTGTTAAACAATGCACTCTTACGCAGCTCTCGTTAGTCTATATCGCGGCCGGCCCATATGGGTTGTAGGCGGCATGCTGTGTTAGCTAAATGTTCCTTTGTAGCGAGTAAATTACACTCATGACATTGCTTGATGTTGCTGCCGGCCTGTTTTTTTCAGGTTGTAGGCGAGATGCTGTGTACTCCTTATCTGTCATCAATAAAGGTTTTGGAAAAAAAAAATCAATAAATCTACCCCTTGGACACATCAATTAAGGAGATATTTTCTTTATTGTATTTTACATATATAATAATGATTGTTTATTAAAACAGAATTTTTCAAACACATATTCAATGAAGAAAAATCACTTATTCAAAACAAAATCACAGTGAGTTGGTTGCAGTGCATTCAATATTTAAAAACATATCGAAAAGAATTGATGTGATCAAATTGAAATCGCGAGTATTTATTCCAAAAAGTAAATAGGAACAATAAAAAGAGAAAGGTAAGAAGGAATAGAGTAGAATGAACTATTAACAGCCGGGAGTTTTGGAATTTATTTATTTATTTATTTATTTTATGCGATTTTTAGAGCGCGCAAATACCCGCGAGGGTGTCTCGGCGCTAGTGCTGCTGAACTCACTCATGAGGTAGAGACGGATTAAGATGAAAATAGCCAGGTTTTCACATTCTTTCTGAAATGTAGTAACGTAGGGGCAGTTTTAAGGTGGAGTGGTAGTGTATTCCACAGTTTAGCAGTTCCTATGGTAAAACATCTGTCTCCCCAGTTGGTCCTCCTAGTCCGTGGAACCATCAGTAGGTGTGCTGAAGATGATCTTAAAGTTCTAGCATACTCCAGGGGACGGAGAGCTGTTTTTAAAAACTGTGGGCCAGGACAATTGATAGCTTTATAGGCTATACATAGAGCCTTGAATTTGATCCCACTCCGTATGGGGAGCCAATGTAGCTCTCTGATGTAGGAGGAAGTGGGGGTGAATTTGGGAATGGCCAAAAGGACTCTGGCTGCGGCATTTTGTACCGTCTGTAGTTTGTGAAGGACCTTTTCTTGGGCATTTAACAGGAGGGCGTTACAATAATCTGTTCTCGAAAACACCAAGGAGCTAATTAGGGTTTTGCCCGCAGACGGCGGTAGATAGGGTAATAATTTTTTAATCCTTTTTAAGATGTAAAAGGATGAGGATACCACTGCGTTGGCGTGTTGAGAAAAAGTCAGTTTGGTATCAAAGATTACTCCCAGATTGTGAACCTTGACTACTGGTTGAGGGGGGTTCCCCAATTGGGGAGGCCACCACTGCAGGGACCAGCTGGGTTGCAAGTTCCCGAATGTCATCACCTCCGTCTTATCGGAGTTTAACTTAAGACAGTTTGATGACATCCAGGAACTTATTGCCTTCATTCCCTCCTGAAAGTTGGCAGCAACTAGAGTGCCATCGTTATGTACAGATAACACTAACTGAGTGTCATCCGCATAAGTTGTAAGGGCAATTCCATAAGATTTTATTACCCTCGCCAAGTCCGATACATAGATGTTGAAAAGCATCGGACTTAGCGAGGAGCCCTGCGGCACTCCGCAAGGGAGAGAGGAGGTCTGGGAGGTGTAGTTGCCCATCTTAACTGTCTGAGGACGGTTGGCCAGGAATGAGGCAAGAAGATCTTTAGCTTTGCCTCTTATTCCTAAAGCCGAGACACGGTCGATCAAGGTGACATGATCGACCGTGTCAAAGGCGGCAGAGAGATCCAAAAGTATAAGAACTGCGGAACCTCCCTTGTCCATCGTAGCTCCTTTTTCGTCTGCTGCCTTAAGTAATGCTGTCTCCGTTCCGTGGCCTTGTCGAAAACCGAACTGGGTATCGTCAAGGAGATTGTTATCATTAATGAATTTCGAGAGTTGAGTGTTCATTGTTCTCTCGAAAATCTTGGCTGGGAAGGGGAGACAAGCAATAGGCCTGTAGCTGGCCGGGAGGAGAGGGTCAAGAGTTGGCTTTTTTAAGAGGGGCTTAATTAAAGCCTTCTTCCAGACAGAAGGGTAAATGCCTGATGAAAACATTGCATTGCAAATTGTTGATAGGGCCGGAGAAATTGCTTCCGGGATGCGGTTAAGGATTGCGGGAGGGCAAGGGTCGAGAGGGGATCCTGATTTAGTACGGGCCACAAGCTGTTGAATTTGCTGCTGCGTGGTTGATTTGAAACATGAAAAACTCGGAGAGTTATTATTGATGGGAGGTGCCATAGGAGTTGGGGAACTGATGGAATGGCAAAAGGTCAAAAAGATCGAACTAATCTTATCCTCGAAAAATTTGGCCAGGGAGTCAGAAAGAGCTTGTGATCCTTCTAGGCGCGGAGCAGGGGGGGTTAGATAGATGAGTAACTACCTGAAATAACTGCCCTACCAAATTTTTTGCCTGGTTGATTTGGGAAGTGTAGTAAAGCCTTTTTTCTGATATTATGAGTTTTTTGAAAGTAAAAAGAGCATTTTTATAGGTCAGTTTGTCGGCAGGGCTGTAATGTCGACGCCACTGCCTTTCCAGGTTCCTGCAGTACTGTCTTTGAATTCGCAATGGCTCTGTGAACCACTGTGCTGAAGGAGATTTCCTACTCCGATGAAAGGTTTTAATAGGGGCTAATTTGTTACAGGCCTTATTGAGATTACTTAGGTAGTTTAAGGATGCTGAGATAGGGTCCTGATCGTCGGGGATGTAGCTATCTTGCATCATTTCCGCTAAAAGATCCAGGTTAATATGTTTCCAGTCTCTGTAGGAAACTGGAACCGAAGATGTGGGAGAAGGATTAAAGGAAGTGGTTTCAATAGAAAAACAGATGGCTGTGTGATCCGTCCAAGTCAAGGGGATTACCTGAGTAACAACAATATGTGGATAGTTGGTAAACAGGCCATCTAGAGTGTGGCCCGCTTGATGAGTAGGTTCTTTTACCAGTTGCAACAGGCCGACAGCCGCTAGATCGGTCGTTAGCTGTAATGTGTCCGGGTCATTAAGGGATTCTAAGTGAAAATTAAAATCTCCTAGTAAGGTAAAGTGTGGAGATCCTACTGAGATTTCTATCATATTGCCTATATTGGCAAGGAACTTGGCACGCGAGCCGGGCGGGCGGTAAATTAGCATACCCTTAAATGATGCTTTGGCCGAAAGGCCTATAGTAAAAAGAAAGGCCTCATACTCCGCGCAATTGGCTTGCGTCGTGGTGAGTTTAAGCTGATCGCTATGAATTATTGCTATGCCTCCACCCTTCTTTATGGGTCTGTCCAGTCTACAGACACTGTAGTTGATTGGAGTGGCGGCTGTAAAATCAGGTCCAGATGATTCATCCCCCCAAGTTTCTGTAATAAAGAGCAGATCTAGCTTATGTGAGTCGATCAAGTCGGCTACTTCCAATTTATGTTTGGGAAGGGATCTAGCGTTTATTAGTGCTGCTACCACTTGTTTTGTAGCAGTTTTGATGGAAGGTGGATGAACATTTGTACAAGTTGGGCATTTGTGCGGGCCTAAGGTAGAGTTGGTATATCTGAGATGTGGCGGAGCATGGGGAGTTTTCCCTACCTGTCTGAGTTTGAGTAGATCAGCGGATGTGTAGACGAGTCTCACTGTCTCGACCTGCGGGGATGGAGGTACAGCAGCAGGGGGGGTGGCCCTAGGCCCGTCCTCGGCGCGGACGAGCGCAGACGAGCGCAGACGAGCTTGCCTTATGCGTGCCGTCGGCGCGCAATCGTCGCGCCCGCTGCGCTCGTCCGCTGCGCTTCCTGTTGCTGCACATGATATATCTTGCAGCAGATGGCGCGGGAGGGAAGGCGTGGTCAGCGCGGGTGGGCGTGAGCGCGAGCCTGAATGGCGGCGTTGCCCTGGCAACACTAGTCTTCAGCTGGCTTCAGTGGGCTGGGCGAGTGTGACCAAATGACAACAGTAGCCTGGTAAGTGCTTTAAAATCAAGTCAAATTACACAGTAAAAACGAAATACAGCTCCCGGCTATTTTGCCTCAGGAGTGGGTGCAGTCAAACGCGCGCTCGTATTCAGCGCTCGTTTAAGTAATGAAGGGGGCGTGGTCAGCGCGGGTGGGCGTGAGCGCGAGCCTGAATGGCGGCGTTGCCCTGGCAACACTAGTCTTCAGCTGGCTTCAGTGGGCTGGGCGAGTGTGACCAAATGACAACAGTAGCCTGGTAAGTGCTTTAAAATCAAGTCAAATTACACAGTAAAAACGAAATACAGCTCCCTGGCTATTTTGACTCAGGAGTGGGTGCAGTCAAACGCGCGCTCGTATTCAGCGCTCGTTTAAGTAATGAAAGGGGCGTGGTTAGCGCGGGTGGGCGTGAGCGCGAGCCTGAATGGCGGCGTTGCCCTGGCAACACTAGTCTTCAGCTGGCTTCAGTGGGCTGGGCGAGTGTGACCAAATGACAACAGTAGCCTGGTAAGTGCTTTAAAATCAAGTCAAATTACACAGTAAAAACGAAATACAGCTCCCGGCTATTTTGCCTCAGGAGTGGGTGCAGTCAAACGCGCGCTCGTATTCAGCGCTCGTTTAAGTAATGAAGGGGGCGTGGTCAGCCCGGGTGGGCGTGAGCGCGAGCCTGAATGGCGGCGTTGCCCTGGCAACACTAGTCTTCAGCTGGCTTCAGTGGGCTGGGCGAGTGTGACCAAATGACAACAGTAGCCTGGTAAGTGCTTTAAAATCAAGTCAAATTACACAGTAAAAACGAAATACAGCTCCCGGCTATTTTGCCTAATGAGTGGGTACAGTCAAACGCGCGCTCGTATTCAGCGCTCGTTTAAGTAATGAAGGGGGCGTGGTCAGCGCGGGTGGGCGTGAGCGCGAGCCTGAATGGCGGCGTTGCCCTGGCAACACTAGTCTTCAGCTGGCTTCAGTGGGCTGGGCGAGTGTGACCAAATGACAACAGTAGCCTGGTAAGTGCTTTAAAATCAAGTCAAATTACACAGTAAAAACGAAATACAGCTCCCGGCTATTTTGCCTCAGGAGTGGGTGCAGTCAAACGCGGAATAAAGTTCACACGGGCTCACAGCTGCCAAGGTTTCAGATTGCTATGTGTGACACTCTCAGTTCACACGGGCTCACGGCTGCCAAGGTTTCAGATTGCTGAGTAGAGGTCTGGGGCAGCGTCCTGAGAGCAGTGAGCTACAGGCTCTGGCAGAGCAGGAACGCTGTAATTAAATATAACGTACTGTTGACTCGAAAGTTGGATGTCACCTGACCACAATTAAACGAAAAACCGGATGGGACTGACTCGTACGTATAGTTCAACTTACATGAGGCAATAGTAAATAACATGTAATGATCAATGAGATGTGGCTCATGCTCAGAACTAAGCGGCGCTGCTGAGTGCAGCCTGGGAGAGTGCAGATGTAACAGGGTCTCAGTCAGGCTGCAGTGAGTGACGCTCTAAATTAAATATATAACAGGCACTGCCACGTCCGGCTGTATTCATTATATTTACCACCCGCTGACTGCAAAACTATGTGTTACAGCCAGTGGAGGTTAGAGCAAACAGAGGCAGGGCTCGGCTGAACCGCCAGGCACAGGCACAAAACGAAAACAATGTTATTGTTGTTGCCGCCTATTTGACATACCAGTGATGGAAGGCGCACACTGCCTACTTAAATGCACAGCTCCTTGGTGTGAGGCACCTTGCAGGAATCCAATCAATGATTCCACGCAAGACTTCGTCTGACCAGGCGGTCAGGCCTATGTCCACGTGGGAATGACTGAGAAGGCTGATAGGCACCAGCGCGGATATCAGCTCAGCTGCTGTAATTTAACCAACATTAACGGGCACCAGCTGAGGGTTACAAAATCAGGCTGACTCCAAGGAAACATTTGATCGCAACAATACTATAAATTCACACACCTGTCAGCACGGCCGCAACGAGTTCTGTAGCACGCTAAGGCAGTCAGATCCTATTGTAATAATCACTGGCTGATGAGAGAGGCTGTCTCGTGACGAGCCACACTCTCTCAGATTACCCCGCCCCTTCTGCTAAATTACTTTTTGTTCCTCCGGACGTGACGGCACTCTACCGCCGCACATCCGGATTTAATCCCGGCCCCCTGGTGACACGGTCGGTGATTGACACAATTGCAGTACTATCGGACTGAGGGCAGCCTGGCCCCCCTGCAGTGTGTAATGATTCATGATGAGCCGCGCTGGCGCCGCACCATTTGCCGCATTCTTGTTTCCAGGGCAATAGGCAGCTCCTGGCAAAGTGCAGAGAGAGATACATGGTAGTGCTCAGAACTGAGAGCAGTCTCTGGTTAACTGTTTAGGAACTCGGAAGCAGGCGCACCTCTCTCGGAGCAATAGAGAGAGCCCGGGCACAGTGACAGGCGCCGCTGGTGGCTCGCCTGGCAGCAGGTGGCATAATGCGTGACAATGCATTTCAGTGTGGTGATGCGGATCACCGCACTGAAATGCGTGAGTGTCACACCTGTTGCATGACGCTTGGCAGGACTGCAGTCCGTAGAACAGGAATAAAGGTAAAAAACGCGGGTGGTTGCAGTGGCAACACTCCGCTTATTACAATAGCGATGTTAGGGAGAGCACGGAATCCACGTGACCGGTTCACGTCGGAAGAAAGTTTAAAATCTAGAGAAACTGGAAACAGCTCTAGAATTCCGGAGTGGGCGTACTCACACGCTGCTGGTGACATATGGACCAAGTAAGGTAAGCATAGCAGAGGATTAGAGTTAGGTTATACTGCCTAAAAGAAATGGAGAGACGATACTTGCCCGTAATGCACTCCTACAAAGTTAATGTGAGGGTCTAAGCCTGGGGTAATGTTTAATGGCCCATAGGGAGGATGTACGGGAGAGCCACAGAATATGAGCCTCTAAGTGAAAGAGAAAACTCGGGCCGTAGTTTTAGTTAAGCGACTTACGAGGACAACAGATTAGAAAGCCACGTAATATATATTCGTCAACAGGAGTGAGAAGTCATGGGGGCAGCGCAGCAGCGCGGTGATTGCCACATTATAGAGATGTGAAAGGATGAAGGGGAGGGTACAGCCATTAGATATAGGCATAGATTCATCAAGCGAAATAGCGATCGCAATAGCTGCGAATCAGCGTTTGCGATTGCGATTTCCGCTCCCGCAATTCATCAACTACAAATTCAGTAAATTGCGAATTTGCAAAACAAAAAAATCACAATTCCATTTGTCAACCCAAAATGCAATTCCTTAACAGCGATTACCCACATGTTCTGCAAAAAATATTGCGAAATCGCAAATATATTGCGAATTTGCAAATATATTGCGAATTCGCAAATCAAATCACAAATCAAATTCAGCAAAAATCGAAATTTGCAACAAATGAGTCTCAATTTAAGGAGAGGCAAAACCAGGTGGTAACCATGAAGTCCAATTGCGAAAAAAAATAAAAATTGCAAACAACACACTTAAGGACACTCAATAGGAGCATGAGGAAAGTTACAATGCCAGGTCTCTACATCGTGGCAAGGCGGCCAAGGCTCCAGGTTGCAGCCCAGAACCGACGCAGGATCCAGGAGCGCATCTTCCGGCTGCGGATTACACTCCTGGGCCAGACTGAAGAGGAGATCTACTCCAAATACAGGCTCAATGGGGCTATGATAAAGAAGCTCATCAGAGACCTTGACCCCCTGATGCAGCACCCAACACGGAGGACCAATGCCGTGCCCACCCATGTCCAGGTCCTGTGCTGCCTGCACCTCCTGGCCTCCGGCAGCTTCCAGGGGATAGTCGCAGTTGCAGGGGGCATATCACAGAGTACCCTGTCACGCTGCCTACAGAGTTTCCTGGACGCCATGCTGAGCCGGATCCATTACTACATCACCTTCCCAACAACCCAACAGGACTTAACACAAATTAAACTGGACTTCTATCACACCGCCCATTTCCCCCATGTAATTGGCTGCATTGACTGCACCCACATTCACATCTGTCCACCTGCTGAGACCGAATACAGGTACAGGAACTGCAAGTCATACCACTCCCTCAACATCCAGATGGTCTGCAATACGAAGACCATCATTACAGACATTGTGGCAAAATACCCAGGGAGCACGCATGATTTGTATATCTTCCGGCACAGCGGCATACACACCCACTTGGCCAGGGGTGACTTTGGCGAAGGACATTTCCTAGATAAGTACACATGCCCACATACAGTATGTCAGGACCATGTGTAGGAGAGTAGGGTCTGCTTCCTATGGTCACCCCCACTTTTTGCTTTGCTTTACTGGTTTTTCGACTTTAGTGTGGCTGTGGGCCTGTTGATCAGACCCACAGCCCAGCTGTTCTCTCTCTAAATTCATACCATGTACTTTAGGTACATATCCAATTGGGAATTGGGTCACCTTTGTGAGCCCCTGTATAGTGTACCTTAGGTACCCAGGGCATAGGTGCATCCAAGGCATACCAGGGGCTGCAGCATGTATTATGCTACCCCTGGCTGGCCCTCCACATTGACACAACTGGCTGATCACTCAGCTGGGGCAAGGTCGTTTTTTTGTTTTGCTTAGGTATAGGTATAGTATCCCTATACCTACCATTACATATGGACACATATATACCTATAAGTCACTCCTACGGCAGGCCTTAACAATCCTGAAGGCAGAGTGCTTGGTTTTATGTGAGATGAGGCTCTAGCATGAGCTGAGCCTGTCTGCAGCTTTCGGAACCATGTCCTTATAGCTGTTCTATGATATAGCCATACCATATACTCTTACGTGCATTATAATCCTCGCGGTTAATGTTAACTTTGGTTTGGCTTTATCAAAACATGTCGTGTAAGGTGTCATACGCTTTGGAATACTACCCCCTCAAGATGGCGGGTTGAAGCCGCCGAGTGAAGGAGCTTGTATGGAGTCGCTCTACATCGTACTGCGGGAGAGCTTTTAAGGAAAAAGAAAAAAGACCGAGAGCTCTTTATAGAGACTATATGACATTTTTTTCCATTTTTTTTCCATACGCCGATGAATACAAACAGCCTGTCAAACATATCAACATATCGAAGTCTATCGAGCTGCTACCGAACTGTCAGCGCAGCCTATGTGTAGCGCTTACCTTACTTGCCGAATTGAGGTCACCACTGTCTGAGCCGCGGTCAGCCCGATGCTACAGCTCATTCACCGCTTGCGCAGAGGGGTGGTGCCGGCTTGGAGGCTTTGGAGTGCCGGCTCTCTCCGAGTGTTTGGCTCAGCGTGCTACAGGGCGGGCCTTGGATTAACGCTCACACAGCTGTCTGTACTCGCCGAAAATCAGACGGCGTCTCCTCGCTCGCTGCCCACACATCTAGGAAACTTCGCTGCTGCCGGTGCCGGTGCCGTGCCGATGACTTCACGATTGGCGATTCGATCTACTAGAGCCGGCAAGACAGGAAGACCAGCGAAACCAGATGAACCAGGTATGCCTGCGGGGGGGTCCGCTGCAAAAGTCAAAACTGCTACGGGGGTTAAGGCAGGAGCTCCGACCCCTGTTCCAATAGGCGAAAAGAGCTTAACAGAAGCTGTGAGAGGAAAACAAACGCCCTATGAGAGGATACTAAATGACAATATTAACAAGGCCACGGAATTGTCTCAAATGGGGGATATGAATTTACAGACTCCACAGAACTTTTCCTCCCCAAGAGATTTGGCAGAGATAGGTATTAAAAAAATAAATGCATGTATTATAGATAAAAATACCTACAATTTAGACAACTCGGACACTAGCCCAGCTGGTACTACAGTAAAGGATAAAGGGAAAAACCCTCATCAAAGCGAGAGTATTGACAAATCCGATAAATCAAACACTCATACTAACAAAGAGTCCATTTTGGTAGTTATTTATGTAATTATTTTATTATTATTATTTATTTATGTAATGTTTAAAGCGCTACAATTAGTTGATGGAGTAATAGCTATGGAGAGAGATGAAATAACTACCTCCTTTGTCAATGATACTGCTGACTTCGCTGATGGAGGCGCTCTTAATACTGCTAACATTGCTAAATCTCAGATGCCAAGCCTAAACTTGGAAAAATGAGGTTTTGGCTGACAGTCCAACCGGAAAGAATGATATACTATTAAGTGATGAAAATGATATGGCGGAACCAAGCCTCAATTTCGAACATGAATACGAAGAAATTTCTGAAGAGGAAGAGCAAGATAAGGAAACAACTCCCAATAGAAATAATGCTGGGCCAGGTTCAATCACAAGAAGAACAAAATTAAAAGCTAAAACTAAACTAAAGCCTACGACTCGCAAACTATTGACTAAAGACACGGTCTCAAATAAAAAGGGACGTAAGGCCATTGTAGATGATAGTCCACTGAGGAAATGGATCGAAGCTAAGGGTGGTGTGAAGGGCATGGCCCTGAGGCTATCCGGAGCAAGTTTTGACGACTTACATGTATATGACAAAACTGATGTAACAATCCCACCAACTTTAATAAGAAGGGATAGCCAAACCAACCAAGAAAATATAACTTCCATACAACTTACTGCTCCAACCGCTTCGATAATCCCTTTAGCTGATAATTCAACTAAGGAGTTGGATGTAAGAGAGTCTGTTGATATACCTATTGCTCTAGTAGACGCTAGTATAAGACCAATATTGACTGAAACCGATGCCTACCCACTGGAGGTTTTTAAATGTAGTTTCTCGCTGGTCACCAATGCCTTGACCCCAGTACTAGAAACCAGTCAAAGATTTAACCAAACGCAAAGCTCAACACCTGAGCTAGGGAAAGAGACTCATAACCAACCCGACAATATTTCTATGGGTTTAATTATGCAAACTCTTATGGCACAGAGGCAAGAAAGCCTTCAACAACACTTACAACTGAGGGAGGACAACACAAAAATACAGGCCTTTATGAGCGAAGTGTGCCAGAAACTTGGTGGGGTCACACAAGAGATGGAAGACTTGAAACAACGAGTGGTGGAAGTAGAAGAAGGTACCTCAAGATCAGAGGAGACCACGAGAATTCACTCAGCTCGCATCTCTCAGCTAGAGACCAAGGTCGAAGATTTGGAGAACAGGGTACGCAGACATAATCTAAGACTCTTTGGGGTCCCTGAGGGCGCCGAAGAAGGAGATCCTCGATCTTTTGTAGTGAAACTTTTTCAAAAAGCTTTCTGTGATCTTTCTGATTGGGACTGGGATTCCCAGCTCCAACGGGTACATAGACTGCCCTTATTCCAAAGGAATCAAAAGAACAAATTTCCTCGACCCTTTCTGATTTACTTTGGGAATTTCTTATTAAGACAAGCGGTAGCTCTCAAAGCTAAAGCCAATAATCCAATCACCATAGACAACATTACTTTTTTTGTACGCTCTGATTTGTGTAAGGCCACAATGGACCGGCGATGGGAACTCTGCAAACTAATAGACTCTTTCAAAGCTATTGGCTGCACTGTGTATTTACAGGAACCAGCTCGTCTTAAAGTTATCAGGAACGGCCAGCCATCATTTTTCACGGACCAAGAGGAAGCGACTAAGCATTTGGAGAAACTTACGAGAGAGGAAGCTTAAAACTATGAAAAATACTTAACTAGAACTACTAGAATCTACAAGATATACATTTGCTGCACGCTTATTTGAAACTTAAAAACTAATGGTGATGCATCTAGATATATATATATATTTTTTCTCCTTCTTTTCTTCTCTATCTATTACTTTCGCTCTTCCTTTTCTTTGAGCACGGTTGAAAAAGAGCAGACTCCATGCTCACAACTTCACTATGCTGCCCTTCCAGCGGCAGCAAGAGATAGAGAGGGGCTCCCTGGGGGTCATTCAGACCGGGGGGTGTTTGGGTGGGTTTGAGTTTTTTGGGTGGGAAGGGGGTATAAAAGGGGGAGAAAATAATTATTGCAAGGGGGAAAAGGGGGTAAAATGCATAAAAAACTGCAACAACTTTAGTGTATCTATTTTTCGAGGGAGATTGAACAATATTAATATAAGCTATGTTTTTTCTTAGATGTTTGGTTTGGAACGTTGCCGGTCTTAATAATAAATGTAAAAGAAATTTAGTACAAGAAGAAATGAACTTATATAAACCACATATGATATTTATTACAGAAACATATATTCGATATCATGATCGCAAACTATTATCACAAATGGGCTACGATCTTGTTGCCTGTTCTACCATGGGCGCACCAATTCGAGGAGTTGCTATCTTGAAACAAAAATGGCTAAAGATGAATGTTATTAAAACAGTTGGCGACGACAAAGGCAGGTGGGCAATTGCTCAACTAGAATTTAACAAAAAACGCTATGTATTTTGCATTATCTACGGACCAAATGTTGATATTCCCAAACTGTATGAAAAATTGACTATCGAGCTACTTGATTGGGAAGGGGAATTGCTCATAATGGGGGACTTTAATTGTGTTATGAATTATGCTATAGATTCTTCAAGTAAAGGAACTAGAAATAGAATGGCTAAAGTGAGATTTGCTATAGAGGAATTAGCCAGGGTGCACAATTTGAAAGATGTTTGGCGCACTAAATACCCTGCCATCCCCGGTTTTACATTTTACTCATCCCCACATCAAACTCTTTCTAGAATCGACATGGTATGGACATCAGCTAACATTCAAAAAAATTGTGAAATAGAGATCTGCCCTAAAGGCACCTCAGATCACAATCCTATATTGTTTGAATTTAAAATCTTGGACTTTAAACAAACTACCCGGCAATTCACATTTCCCAGATATCTACTTACTGACCCTAAATTCATCTTTGGTATTAAGAATCATATACAGGAATATATATCACTAAACATCAACTCTACTGCTATTAACTATGTATGGGATGCATGCAAATGTAGTATTAGGGGCTACGCACAACAATACATCTTTCGGGATAATGCTGAAAAGCGAGGGGAAGTAAAATCTGCCACCTCTAATATTGTAACAACTGAACAACAACTTTCTGATGCTATTATTCAAGGTAAAACGAACATCAGAGATTTAAATTTAATATTAGTCTCATTAAGAGCGACATTAAAGAAGACTCTTAGGGAGAAATATAGCTGTAAAATGCACAAATATAAGCTCTCACAATACGAAGGGGGAGATAGGATTGGAAAAATTCTAGCTTACAAAGTAGCTGACAAGAAGGCTAAAACTAGTATAAAAACAATAAAAGGATTAGATTCTAAAAATTACAATGAACCAGAGCAGATCTTGGAACAATTTGCCAAATATTATTGCCATCTTTATACCCCAGAGAACACACCTACTCTAGAAGCAATAGAACTATATTTAGAAACACACAAACTCAAAATAATGGACCAAGAAATAGCTAATCAGCTCAATACTAAAATTTCTACTGAAGAAATAAGCAAGGCTATACAATCACTTCCCCTAGGCAAGGCTGCAGGAGAAGATTGCTTACCAATGGAGATATATAAGATCTGTGAGCAAGAGCTACTCCCTCTATTCCAACAAGTGATAGACTCTATTGGCGAATCGGGAAGTGCTCCTATTTCATGGCGAACTGCTAAAATAATCTTCTTTTTAAAAAAAAACAAAGTACCGGAAGAACAGGGATCATATAGACCAATTTCACTAATCAATACGGACGCAAACATTTTTGCCAAAATACTTGCCAACCGCCTCTCCCCTATAATGCCCGATCTGGTCAATTGCCAACAACACGGATTTGTGGTGGGGAGGGATACCACCGCCCACATTAACACCGCGGTAACTGCTTTTGATGTAGCGTCGACTAATTCTACCCCACTCGGAATGGTCATGTTAGACGCAGAAAAAGCGTTTGACCGAGTGGGGTGGGAATATTTGTGGGCCGCATTAAAATCAACTGGCATACAGGGACAATATCTGGGATGGATTCAATCTTTATATGAGACACCCACAGCCATAGTTAGCTATCTCGGAAATAACTCGGATACCTTTTTAATAAAGAGGGGCACCAGACAGGGGTGCCCTCTTTCACCACTGCTATTCGCTCTAGCCCTAGAACCCTTCCTAAATGCACTAACAGCTCAGGAGCATATTACCCCAATAGAGCACGAAGGCAAGGGCTTAAAAATCACCGCCTTTGCCGATGACATCGCCATATACACTACCGACTTGGTACAAGCTATGCCTAACATAATTAAGGAAGCTAGTGATTTTGGCGATGTCTCAGGCTATCGGCTCAATGTCAACAAAACCCAAGTGATAGCAAACTATCAACCTCTACACCCAATAATAGGGCTATGCTCTAACGCTATCTATTAAGGGGTAAAACTTACCTCCAATATAGACAAAATCATTCCAACTAACTATGATCCTCTACTCAAAGATATTACTTCTACACTTAAAAATTGGCATAAAATTCCACTTAGCCTGATTGGACGCATTAACACAATCAAAATGAAGATAATACCTAAAATACTTTACCTTTTTAGATCCATCCCGCTACAACTAAATAAATCGTACATCAAGAAAATAGAAAGCATTTTTAGCAGCTACATCTGGGGATACAAAAAAGCCCGTAGGTCAATGAAAGCACTTAAACTACCAATCGAAAAAGGGGGACTAAACTTCCCAGATCTTACAATTTACTTTTTTGCCACCTTTATCCAACGCATACGTAGCCTCTTGTCTCAAGAAACTTCTCTATTTTACCATCAATTCATGCTAGGGCCACAAAGTAATCAGTTCCTATTCCGGGTACACGACCCAAATTACTACAAGAGAGTGAAATTTAAGACCGCTAGAGCAATTAAAAGAATTTGGGAACAAATTATGGTCACTGATAAAATATCTTTTTTCAATGCCGAACTGCCAATATGGGGGAACCCAGGGATGCCAAACATTTTCTCTGACGATGCCTGTGCCCAATGGATAGATCAGGGAATCAACACCCTAGGAGATCTTTACAGTCCGGAAGGTTTCCTCAGTTTTCATACACTAGAATTACTCTATAAAATTAAAGATACCACTTATTTCAAATACATGCAGATACAAGACTTTTTGGTAAATAAAATGAAAATCGAAACAGTTGAGCGATCAGATATTCTCCAATGTATTTACTCGAACTATACCAAATCTCTCATTAGTAAAAGTTACACTCTTCTAAACAAAGGACAAGTGGGTGACTGCGAGAAAATGGCGGACAAATAGGTTGGGCATTAAGATCAACTCTAACCAGATTGCGGGTTCACTCAAACAACTAAATCGGGTGGTGCATTCTTCAAATTTAAAGTTACAACTCTATAGGACTATCACTCAAATATATTACACACCGCAAAGAATTTCTAGCTGGAGTCTTGGCAACATTTCTAACGAACGGACCAAATGTTTAAAATGCGATAAGGAAGCTGACGGCATAGAACATATGCTTTATCAATGCCCAAAACTTTCGACTTTTTGGCTGGGAATAACTGAAGTTCTCAACAAAAAACATATAATATCACCCGCTCTATCTGCCCACTTAGTTCTGTTAGATATACAAGGTACTAGAAACAACTTTCATGATTTACTAACAATAATATTTGCTTGTGCCAGACTGGTCATTGCACGAACTTGGATATCAATAGAACCCCCAAGTGTTATGGAATGGTGGTATCTAATGCATGAAATACATACCATGGAGCTCTCATTGGCTAAACTAAGAGGCCCAAAGCACTGAAAGGAAGGGAAAAAATATGGGGAACATTTATGGATTAAACCGCGGATTATATTGTGTGACCGGCAAATTAGTTTGTCTTTTAGTATTTCTTTGTGTTATGATTCATAGCTTTGTGAATATCTATCTTGCAATCTCCTGTCTTCTCTTTTTCTTTTTCTTTAAACACAAAGATTTAAATTGTATAGATAATCATAGATAACCATATATATATGTGTAACTAATGTGATTTCAATATCGTGTTTATTTCTCCTCTTGCAATAAATAAAAACAATTAAAAAAAAAAATGGAATACTACCCCCTCGCCAGTTCTGACGATGGGGGTAGCATTCCACCCTTCTAGAGGGAGAAGACATGTTGTTCCTGTTAATCACGGTTAAAGTTAACCAGAGCCTCAGCATCACAAAATGGATGCAGCCCCAGCTCTGGCGCAAAACTGGACAAAGGGAAAGGGGTGTAATCACCCCTTCCTTGGTCCCACCCATAGGAGGGACCTAGCAGGTAATCCAGCCCCTTTAATTCATATAAAGCTAGGAGCTGAGACTAGAGACTTTAGATTATCCTGAACTGAAACTTGAAACAGACCTTTGAACCTTCAACATTCTACTGCAACTAGAAGATTGAAGAATATCCGTTGTGGTCATGGTGTAACCACTCTGTGCAAACAGGCACCATCAGTGACTTGCCGGTTTGCTTTGTCGACGCTCCCACCGGAGCCCAAGCACAGAGACAGATAGGAACTGGACTTCCAGACTTCTCTGACCCGACCCACATCTGCAGCAGAGCTGAGACCTGTGGAGGCGACGAGAGACATGGGACCGGACATCTTGAAAAACCTGCTTATTGCTAATTGTGCAGCTTCTTAGGCACCCTTGAAGTTGTGAATTGGGGATTGAGAAGCCCCAGCCCCGAGCCACATTTGCACCGACGCACAGCCCTCCACACTCCACGAGTGTTGTGTGGGGCCTGCTGTTGCTTTTGAGCTCGACGCACCTTTACGGTCACTTGGCAGTTAGCTAGTGGCCTCTGTGAAGGCGAACCTTTGAATCTACACTTCTGGCCTGGTTGCTCCAGGCTTGCTCCTGCTTCCCTGAAAAAGAGAAGCCCCCAGACCTTGCTGGTATGACTCAAAGCGAATATTTGATTCCTGTGTGGGTTGCATTTGCCAAGGCTCGTTGGGTCCAATCCGGGTCCCGACACTGCAGACATCTAGATCCATCGTGGGACAGCTGGATTCCAGCACCTGGTCATCGTCGACAACTCCTGGACCTCGTGGCTGTAGAGACAAGGTTCACGACATCACCTGATTGCTTCACAACATCGCCTGGTTCCTTCCTGGTTCCTTCCTGGTCACTGGCTAGTGACCCAGACTCTGGCCCCTCTGCTTTCAGGTACTCTTCATCCTCGATCCACCCTTGGATCCAACCAGACACTTCTCTCCTGGTCGCCTGCGGCATCTTTTTACAGGTCTCCATAGGATTCAGCGACGAAACCTGACACAACTTGACACCTATGCATCCGGCTCCTGTGGGTGAGGTAACACGAGTACTCCGGTGCTCCTGTGGGTATTGACTATCCAAGTGTCCTAGTTTTCAGTAGCTTTCTCCTAGTCCATCCGGAAGTGTCCTAAATCAACTAGTTTCTGACTCTTACGTTCCCATTGTATCCCTATGGTAGCTCACGTGAGTGTTAAGACACTGCACACGCTTCCCGTGGGCCTCCTGCTTCCTAATCTTTGGTAGTTCAGTGTAGCCCCAGCAATTCCCTAGGCCTACTCCCTGTTTGTGACGTGGTTCTTATACCACTATTTTAGTATAAGGGTTTCAACGCCCCTAGGGCTCAATTGAATTTTGTGCAACTTATTGTATGATAATTAAGTATCTTGTTATGTGCTTTGGCCTCTGACCTCATAAAGAGTTCAGAGGGGTTGTGTTAGTAATATATACATATATATTTTATATATAACCTGTGTGGTGTCCTTTCATTTGGTATTCAAGGGGTTACATATGGTAAAACAGCTGGCTTCACATGCTCTCTGAAGTTTTAGCCTAAGACTGCTTTGTCCGTGCTACCACTAGGATAGCTGGTCTATAAGGTTGACTTTACAACCATCACCATAAGGGTTGTTCGGACTGATACAGGGTGCCCACTAGAACAGTGGACATCACATATCAGGCCAACTTCTCACATTGGTGTGCAGCAGTTGGGATAAGAGCTTGCTGTTGTTTTACCAATTGTGATCTTAAGATATCATTTGAAAGATCACATTAGGTACCTATAGGTACATATAACAAGTCTTATAATACTTGAGTTCTACTGAACTTAGTTGTTGTAGAGCAAAGGGCTTAGCACACCCTGACTACAACTTCTAGAGTGGTGCTAGTAGGAAACACTTAGTGTAGGTAGGTACACACACCACACCTCACTAGATCATGTCTACCTCAGGAGAGCCTAGTGTGACTCTCCCTGTGGGAAGTGACCCTGCCAGGGCAGCTTCAGGATATGATACCCTAACCTTCTATGATTTAAGGCACTTGTGCACATCAAGAAAGTTAAAACAGGGTTCCAACCCTACCCTCAAGCACCTGATAGAACTCATGGAAGAATATGATTTTCAGAAAGCCTTTAACCCAGGCCCCTCAGGTAATGCAGATGAGGGACTGCCCTCAGCAGAAGATGCCCAAGACCCTACTCTGATAGATGAGGATGAGGTGGAGGAGGAAGACTCTGGGGAGGATGCAGAAAGCCAGGTCCTAGTTAGAAGACTTAGCCAGGCTAACCTAGGCCTACATGTAGCTGAAGATGGGATAGCCCCATACAGGCCCCTAAGTGGAGTTAACCAGAGGTATAGGAGGGAAAGATCCCACTCTAGGGAATCTCTCCACTCTAATGCTTCAACTGGCTTTAATGTCTCTGCTCAGGGGAGTATGACTTCTCCTCAGAAGAGAGAACATCAGGCCAGAATGAGAGAAGTCAAACTGAGGATTGAGAGGCAAGAACTTGCCCTAGCCAAAGAGAGACTTGCTCTTACAAGAGAGCAAAAGTTAAGTGGGTTAGAACCCACTGGTGGCACTGGTGGCAGCAATATCCCTAAGGATAAAGACAGGGCCTATGATAATAGAAACCTGAGTAAGATTGTTCCTCCCTACAAAGTTGGGGATGACATCCACAAATGGATAACTGCTTTGGAGAGGGCTTGCAAAGTACAGCAGGTACCCCAAAGTCAGTGGGCAGCAATCTTGTGGCTCTCGTTTTCAGAAAAAGGAAGAGACAAGCTCTTCACAGTTAGTGATGATGATGCTAACAATTACATTGTCCTGAAGAGTGCTCTGATTGATGGGTTTGGCCTAACCACTGAACAATACAGGTTGTTGTTCAGAGATACCCAGAAGACACAGACTCAGGACTGGATTGATTTTGTTGATTGTGCCACTAAGGCTCTGGAAGGCTGGTTGCTGGGAAGTAAAGTTAAGGACTATACTGGATTGTATAATTTGATCATGAGATAACAAATACTTAACAATTGTCAGAACCAGTTATTGCACCAACACCTGATTGACTCTGATCTGACCTCTCCCCGAGAATTGGGAAAGAAGGCAGACACATGGGTCAGAACCAGGTTTAGGCAGAAAAACCAGCCCCCAGGTGGTGATCAGAAGAAGACAGACCAAAAAGGTGGGGATCAGAAACCAAAAGACCAGAAGTCTTCAACAGGCCCCCAAAAAGTTTCTAATGAGGGGGGGTCGGTCCCAAAACTCTAAGAAGAAGAAGAAGAAAGATGGCCAAAAGAAACCTTGGTGTAACTTTTATAAATCTGCCTCTCACTGGTTCAGTGAGTGCACCAAGAAGGACACAGCTCCTACCACTGTTGCCCCTAAGGCATCTGCACCCCCTAGTTCAGCTAGCAGTGGTAGTTCTCAACCCAAGGCTTTAATAGGGTTAACCCTGGGTACTGAGATGGATTCTGGCCTAGTCAGGATACCAACTTAGGCTGTTCTTGTCTGTGATGTGGACACAGCTATGTCCTCTACTGTGAGTCCCAGTACTCTGGGCAAGTACAGGCAAACACCTTTGATCAATGATAAAGTGGCTCAAGCCTACAGGGACACATGTGCCAGTGTCACCATGGTGACGCCTAGCTTTGTGGACCCTGGACAGATTGTACTGGGTGATAATTACCTGGTGACCAATGCTAGCAATGTCACTACTACCCATAGTGTGGCAGTTGTTAACTTCTCCTGGGGAGGGGTAACTGGCCTCAAAAGAGTTGTGGTAAGTGCAGACCTTCCTGTAGAATGTTTGTTGGGCAATGATCTGGAATCTTCAGTCTGGTCTGAAGTGAAGTACAGGAATCATGCAGAGATGTCAGGCATATCAGCTCATGTCCTTGCTGTGACCAGGTCACAGGCCAAAAAGTGCCAAACTGAACAGGCCTTGGATCCTGAAACTATGGACCAAGTGCCACCCAAGAGAAAGAGCAGAAGGGTTAAGGCAGTGCCTTCCCCCTTGCCTCCAAGTGAAGATCAGCCTTCTCAGAAAGCTGATAGTGAGACCCCTGAAGGAACTGTCCTTGAAGAACTTGAGCCTGAACAGGTTGAGTTTCTTGGGACAGGTGGACCTTCAAGGGCAGACTTGGGGCAGGCGCAGTTAGACTGCCCCTCAATTGAACTCCTCAGACAGCAAGCTGCTGCTGAGGCTGCTGGGAATGCTATAGGTACCCATAAAGTTTACTGGGATGAAGGACTCCTTTATTCAGAGGCTAGAGACCCTAAGCCTGGTGCTTGTGCTTCCAGGAGGTGGGTCATACCTCTGGCATTCAGGGGCTTCCTTCTTACCTTAGCCCATGATATTCCCTTAGCAGGACATCTGGGCCAGAACAAGACTTGGGACAGGCTTGTCCCTCACTTTCACTGGCCCCATATGTCAGAAGATACCAAGGAGTTTTGCCACTCCTGTGTGACCTGCCAAGCCAGTGGCAAATCAGGTGGCACAACAAAGGCCCCCCTTATACCAGTACCTGTGGTGGGGGTTCCATTTGAAAGAGTAGGGATTGACATTGTTGGACCAATGGATCCCCAAACAGCCTTTGGGCACATATTTATTCTGGTGATATTGGATCATGCCAGCAGATACCCAGAAGCAATTCCCCTAAGGACCACAACAGCCCCTGTTGTGGCAAGAGCCCTCTTGGGAGTTTTCTCAAGGGTGGGCTTTCCGAAGGAGGTTGTCTCAGATAGAGATGCAAACTTCATGTCTGGGTACCTGACTGCAATGTGGAAGGAGTGTGGTGTAAATTACAAATTCACTACACCCTACCATCCACAGTGCAACGGTCTGGTTGAAAGATTTAACAAGACCTTAAAGGGCATGATTAAGGGTTTACCTGAAAAGCTTAGGCGAAGATGGGACATCCTTCTGCCCTGCCTTCTGTTTGCTTACAGAGAGGTCCCACAAAAGGGGGTTGGCTACAGCCCTTTTGAACTTTTGTTTGGGCATCCTGTAAGGGGACCCCTATGTCTGGTGAAGGAAGGATGGGAGTTACCTCTCAAAAAGTCTAAAGAAGACATAGTGGACTATGTACTTGGTCTTCGCTCCAGGATGGCCGAGTACATGAAGAAGGCTTCTAAAAACCTTGAGGCTAGCCAGGAACTTCAAAAAGTCTGACATGACCAAAAGGCTGTGCTGACTGTGTACCAGCCAGGACAGAAAGTGTGGGTGCTGGAGCCAGTGGCCCCAGCAGCACTCCAAGATAACTGGTCTGGTCCCCACACAATTGTTGAGCAAAAGGGAGAGGTCATCTACCTGGTTGATCTTGGAATTCCCAGGAGCCCCCACAGGGTGCTCCATGTCAACAGACTCAAAGCACATGTTGACAGGGCAGACATGGGCTTGCTCATGGCTACAGATGAGGGGCAGGAGGAAGAGAGTGACCCTCTCCCAGACCTGTTGACTCAGAACCCTGATGATGGTTCAGTTGATGGTGTGACCTTAGCTGGCAGCCTCACTGGCCAGCAGCAACAGGACTGCAGACAAGTTCTCCAGTCCTTCAGACATATGTTTTCCTTGACACCTAGTCAGACAAACTGGTGCACCTATGAGGTGGACACTGGTGACAGTCTGCCTGTGAAGAGTAAATTCTACAGGCAACCTGACCACGCCAGGGACTGCATAAAGACAGAGGTACAAAAGATGTTGGAGCTGGGAGTTATTGAGCCCTCAAAGAGCCCCATGGCCAGTCCAGAAGTCCTTGTGCCAAAGCCTCACACCCAAGATGGTAAGAGAGAGATGAGGTTTTGTGTGGACTGCAGAGGTCTCAATGCTGTCACTAGGACAGATGCCCACCCAATCCCCAGGGCAGATGAGCTCATAGACAGTGTGGCTTCTGCCAAGTTTTTGAGCACATTTGACCTGACAGCAGGCTACTGGCAAATCAGACTAGCTGATGATGCAAAAGCCAAAACAGCATTCTCAACCCCAGGAGGTCATTACCAATTTGTGGTGATGCCCTTTGGCTTGAAGAATGCACCTGCCACTTTCCAAAGGTTGGTGAACCAAGTTCTCTCTGGGTTGGATGACTTTTGGGCAGCTTATCTTGATGATATTGCTGTCTTCAGCTCCACCTGGGAGAATCACCTGATCCACCTGAAGAAAGTTTTGAAGGCCCTGCAGAAGGCAGGCCTAACTATCAAGGCTACTAAGTGCCAGATAGGGCAGGGTAAGGTTGTGTACCTGGGCCACCTTGTAGGTGGGGGTCAGGTTCAACCACTGGAGAGCAAGATCCAGACCATCAAGGACTGGATTCCTCCAACCACCCAGACACAGGTCAGAGCTTTCTTGGGCCTGTCTGGTTATTACAGAAAGTTTGTTAAGAATTATGGGTCCATTGTGATCCCCCTTAATGACTTGACCTTAAAGAAAATGCCAAAGAAAGTTCAGTGGACAGTAAGCTGTCAGAAGGCATTTGATGACCTAAAGCAGACCATGTGCTCTGCACCTATTCTACAAAGTCCAGATTACTCCAAAGAATTCATTGTCCAAACAGATGCTTCTGAGTTGGGTGTGGGAGCTGTTCTTTCACAATTGAATAAAGATGGTCAAGACCAACCCATTGCTTTTATTAGCAGAAGGCTGACCCCTAGAGAGAAACGTTGGTCAGCTATTGAGAGGGAGGCCTTTGCTGTGGTTTGGGCCCTGAAGAAGCTGAGGCCATACTTGTTTGGTACTCACTTCAAGATTCAGACAGACCATAAGCCCCTCTTGTGGCTAAATCAGATGAAGGGTGAAAATCCCAAACTGCTTAGGTGGTCCATTTCCCTACAGGGGATGGACTTTACAGTGGAACATAGACCTGGTACTGACCATGCCAATGCAGATGGACTCTCCAGATATTTCCACTTAGAACACGAAGACTCAACTGGTCAAGGTTAGTTTAATGTCCCTACGTTGGGGGGGGGGTTGTGTAGGAGAGTAGGGTCAGCTTCCTATGGTCACCCCCACTTTTTGCTTTGCTTTACTGGTTTTTCGACTTTAGTGTAGCTGTGGGCCTGCTGATCAGACCCACAGTCCAGCTGTTCTCTCTCTAAATTCATACCATGTACTTTAGGTACATATCCAATTGGGAATTGGGTCACCTTTGTGAGCCCCTGTATAGTGTACCTTAGGTACCCAGGGCATAGGTGCATCCAAGGCCTACCAGGGGCTGCAGCATGTACTATGCCACCCCTGCCTGGCCATCCACATTGACACAACTGGCTGATCACTCAGCTGGGGCAAGGTCGTTTAATCACCCCTTGCTTAAGTATAGTATCCCTATACCTACCATTACATATAGACACATATATACTTATAAGTCACTCCTATGGCAGGCCTTAACAATCCTGAAGGCAGAGTGCTTGGTTTTATATGAGATTAGGCTCTAGCATGAGCTGAGCCTGTCTGCAGCTTTCGGAACCATGTCCTTATAGCTGTTCTATGATATAGCCATACGATATACACTTAAGTGCATTATAATCCTCGCGGTTAATGCTAACTTTGGTTTGGCTTTATCAAAACATGTCGTGTAAGGTGTCATATGCATTGGAATACTACCCCCTCGCCAGTTCTGGCGACGGGGGTAGCATTCCACCCTTCTTGAGGGAGAAGACATGTTGTTCCTGTTAATCCCGGTTAAAGTTAACCAGAGCCTCAGCATCACAAAATGGATGCTGCTGCCACAGACACAAGTGTTACCTCCTGCTGCTGGGGGCCCTTCCAGCGAGGGAGTCTTGGACAATAGGTTTCCTGTCTTAGGAGGTGCTTGCACCACCCCAGACAGGCCATAGTGTATTGGGGCAGGGAGGGCTGAATGAAATGAGACACTGCCTGGGGCACACAAGGTGCTCCATGCATAGCCCGGTTCAAACCAGGTGCTGGGGCACTCCAGCCCCAGCTCTGGCATGAAACTGGACAAAGGGAAAGGGGTGTAACCACCCCCTTCCATGGTCCCACCCATAGGAGGGACCTAGCAGGTAATCCAGCCCCTTTAATTCGTATAAAGCTAGGAGCTGAGTCTAGAGACTTTAGATTATCCTGAACTGAAACTTGAAATGGAACTCTGGACCTTCGACATTTTACTGCAACTAGAAGACTGAAGAATCTCCCTTGTGGTCAAGGAGTGACCACCCTGTGCAAACAGGCACCAACAGCGACTTGCCGGTTTGCTTTGTCAATGCTCCCGCCGGAGCCCGAGCACAGAGCAAGATAGGAACTGGACTTCCAGACTTCTCTGACCCCGACCCACATCTGCAGCAGAGCTGAGACCCATGGAGGCGACGAGAGACGTTGGACCGGACATCTTGAAAAACCTGCTTATTGGTAATTGCGCAGCTTCTGAGGCACCCTCGAAGTTATGCATTGGAGATTGAGAAGCCCCAGCCCCAAGCCACATTTGCACCAACGCACAGCCCTCCACACTCCACGAGTACTGGGTGGGGCCTGCTGTTGCTTTTGAGCTTGACGTGCCTTTCCAGTCACTTGCCCATTGACTAGTGGGCTCTGTGAAGGCAAACCTTTGAATCTACACGGCTGGCATGGTTGCTCCAGGCTTGCTCCTGCTTCACTGAAAAAGAGAAGCTCCCCAGACCTTACTGGGAAGCTTCCTGAGAACTGCGCAAGCCAGGAGCTGCGGCTCCCGGTCCGCGCACACTTCGGGAGCTGTCAGCGACGGTCCCCCGGAGCCCCAGAGGCTGAAATTGGCAGCATCCTGCAGCGGAATCTGTAGCACGTTATTTGAAGGTGCTTACCTGACTCTTCGCCCGCGGGAGCGTCCTTGGCCCGGCCTCGGGAAGCTCTTGAGGCCGCGAGCTAAGATGGCGGTTGCTGATCGGCCTTCAGCTTCCCTTCACCAGCTCTCACGCTTGAGGTGAGGCAACCACCAGGGCGATCATCAATGAGCGCTGCCTGCTCTCCTACGAGGTGCACACCCGACAGCGCTGCCTAAAGGCCCACCTGCCTGACTTTAAGATGGCGGCGCTTTAAGGACATAGGCGCCAATGACTTCCTACTATCCTGCGATCTATTGCAGCCGTATAACGTTTGAAGGGCCCCTGAAATAGCAGCAGACACCCAAATCTGAGGCAGACATCATGCGCTCCATACACCTTTCTGACGCATGCTGGATCGAGTACCGAGCTGTGCCCCTGATAGTGGCGAGCTTTTTTATACTTCAGCCTGACCCCAAAATGGAGGCGATGTGTATATGACGAAAATCATCTCTCGAGTCTAAGCGTGCTGTTTAATGTGAGTTGAGAGCGTGTTCAATTTTGGATATTGCAGCCTGGCAATCTGTTAAGCCTGGCAATCTGTTAAGATCTTTTTAGAGTGGGACCGCTCAAAGTATCTGTTTCCTCATCGCAGTTCAATATCTGACTTTAAAATGGCAGACATGCGAGGAAAATGAAAATCGAGTAACTCTACTGGGGGCGCTGTTCATTACCTGTTAGCTGCGTGATAATTTTTAACCTCAAGAGGGTGCCTGAGAAGGAACGGACCCACTTTTAGAAGGATTCAAAGCTGATCCATGGAAACTTACTAGCAGCATTTTCCGGGGGCTCTACTACTCATTTCCCCGGTTGGACTCCCGCAACTGTAATTCGCTTAGCCCTGTTCATTTGCCCTGCCCTCTTCTTCCTCCTGATTTATGGTGATCCTCCATCTACCCGTGTACGCCTGTGTGGCCCATCCGTCCGCTACTCCTCCCCGCTCTGCTCTTTTCCACTTTCCTGCTAATGACCTCTGCCCTCACCTGTCCTGGCCCCCACCCTGTTTATCTACGATTTTCCCTCATCAATTGAGATCTAGCTATTTTGTTCTGATGCCCGATGGAGCTACCTAGTTTAGCTATAGGGGAGACAGGTCAGGGATTTCCCTCCTTGGACGTCACCTACCCAGTCGGTCTTTAGTCAGACTTCCTTGCATCTCTCCTGTCGTCTCTTCCCACATCCTCCCTCCATTTATGTCTCTCCTTCCCTCCTCTCTCTAAGTATTGAGACTGAACTATTTTGTCTGATGCCCGATGGAGCTACATGGCTTAGCTATAGGGGAGATGGACCGTGGATTCCCTCCTTGGTCGTCACCTACCCAGTCGGTCTTTAGACAGACTTCCTCTTGTCCACCCCAGTTTGGACCCAGCCATATGCAAATCAGTTTTGACCCAGTTCCTTGTGGGAACAGTCCAGCCCGAAGTTCCAAGCCAAGTCCTCCCTGGACCGGAAAAGTCTCCCTCTAGACCTATATTTCTTTTAACTGATTTAGCACAAATTCAACAAGTGGGCTTGCTAGCAATTAACAACAACATACTGTAACAATTTACTAAATATATATATTTTTTATTTCATTTCTTTTATCAAAATTGTTTTCATCATATTTTTCTTTTTTTCAATTGGGACAATTCTGGGTAACACCCTTCATCAGCACGGCTAGCTTGAATCGAGTGGTAAAGTGAACAAGGGACCCACATCATCATTTACGTCCACGTAAATGATGGATTTAGCTCAGATCCTTGTGGCTGGGGGTGAATGATTGTATTGTCCAGCATTCCGTCCATCAATTGTTTCTTTTGCATATGGCGCCCTCAGTGGGAAGGGTATGCCCAGACGTTAGTCCCGCGCTCACTACACCACTGGATTCAAGCGAGCCTGGCTAAAGAAGGGTGATGCTCTGAAACCAGTCCCAGGATGCTTGTTTCTGGTCCAGGGAGGACCTGGCTTGGCAGTTCAGGCTGGACTGTTCCCACAAGGAACAGGATCAAGACTGATTTGCATATGGCTGGGTCCAAACTGGAGTGGTGTGGTGAGCAAATACATGATGGATTTATCCCATATCCTTGTGACTGGGGGTGAAGGATTCCATTGTCCAGCATTCTGTCCATCAATTGTTTCTTTTGCATATGTCACCCTTAATGGGAAGGGTATGCCCAGAAGTGGGTCCCCTGCTCACTAAACCACTGAATTCAAGCTAGCCTGGCTGAAGAATGGTGATGCCCTGAAACCAGTCCTAGGATGTTTTTTTCCGGTCCAGGGAGGACCTGCCTTGGCAGTTTCGGCTGGACTGTTCCCACAAGGAACAGGATCAAGACTGATTTGCATATGGCTGGGTCCAAATAGGGCTGGTGTGGTGAGCAAAACAATTATGGATTTAACACAGATCCTTGTGACTGGGGTGAATGATTGCATTGTCCAGCATTCTGTCCATCAATTGTTTCTTTTTCTTATGTCACCCTAAGTGGGAAGGGTATGCTCAGATGTGGGTCCCATGCTCACTACACCAGTGGATTCAAGCTAGCCTGGTTGATGAAGGGGGTTGCCCAGAATCCGGTCCCAGGATGCTCGTTTCCGGTTCAGGGAAGACATGGCTTGGCAGTTCGGGCTGGACTGTTCCCATGAGGCACAAGGTCAAGACTGATTTGCATATAGCTGTGTTTGAACTAAGGTGGTGAAGTGAGCCAAAGAATGATGATGGATTCAACCTAGATCTGTGACTGGAGGTGAGTGTCTGAAAAGTTTAAGTTCTCGGTGCATCATCTCTTTATGTTGGCTTTGTTCGGTGTAAGTTAGCAGGGTATGCCCAGGCGTGGGTCCCTTGCTCACTTTGCCACTGGATTCAAGCTAGCCTGGCTGATGAAGGGTGTTACTGAGAAACCGGTCCCAGGGTGCTCTTTCCGGTGCAGGGAAGACATGGCTTGGCAGTTCGGGCTGGACTGTTCCCATGAGGCACAGAGTCAAGACTGATTTGCATATAGCTGTGTCTTAACTGAGGTGGCGAAGTGAGCTAAAGAATGATGATGGATTCAACCCAGATCTGTGACTGGGGGTGAGTGTCTGAAAAGTGTCAGTGCTCCATCCATCATCTCTTTGTGTTTGCAGATTTCCAGGATCAGCACATGACTCCTACGTATTGCGTAACAGCATCATACCACAGCTGATGGCAAATCTGCATCCGGAGCGTGTGTTTCTTGTTGGTGAGTATGCAGAGTCAAGTAGTGTACTGTATGTGTGACATGCTGTCCTCAGCTACTGTTTATATTACAAAATTGGTCTGTGTATCTCACACCTAGGTGACCTTGAGTATCCCAACTGGCCTTGGTTGCTGAGGGCATTGAGGAATCCCAGGACCCCGGGTGAAGTCAGCTACAATGATGCACATGGGAAGACACGTTGTGTGGTGAAGCGTACTTAGGGCTTCTGAAGCCTAGATTTCGGTGTCTGGACAAGAGCGGAGGTGCACTACTCTACACTCCCCAAAAGGTGTGTCAGATCGTAGTTGCATGCTGCATGCTCTATAACCTGGCCTCGTGCAAAGAGATCCTCCTGCTCTAGGACAATGATGTGCAGCAGATGCCCCCCTGCAAACCCACACATGTCCAGTGAAGACCATAGTGGAGAGGAGGATGATGTCATATTGTGTCAACAGCTCATCAACAACTACATCCCTTGAGTGTGAGTGACATTGTACAACAGTGACATTGTCTGTTGTCTTCGATGGTAGTGACAAGGCCTAGAAGAGCTTTTTGACTGCTGGCTGTTGTTGGCTCTGTGCTAATGGCTGATGTGTGTGGCACAGGGTAGTTATGACCAGCTACGCAATGTCCATGTTGATATTGTTGCTCATTGTAATGTGTGCTGTTTTGTGTACCTTGATGACTAGTGGTGTATTCTAGCTGTGATGCCATCAACTGACCAGTAAATGTCATTCTCTTGTGTCTTTCTAGGTTCCTTTACCCTCTCAATGCCTTGTCACAATCAGAGCTTGTGGTACATTGGAATATGAGTAGACATTGTACACACTGTGATAAACATGGAGCTAACACAAAGACATAGGTGTGTAAAGAGTGTTTATTTACATTGAGTTTTTGTGACAGAAAAGTGATTATTTACAAAATGGTGCTAAGTGAATTTGAGTTGTCAGTGATGGTAAATGAGACAATAGAGTGGTTACCACATTGATGTAGTCACACAGTCAAACTGAAACTTGCCTTGAACATGGTTAGTCAACAAAGTCAATGTCATGGAGAACAGAGGTGCCATCATCGCTGGCTTTGCAACTAGCATTTGGATGGTGCATTACCACGTGATCTTCCCCTGATGTTTCTCGGAGGGCCCCTTGTGCTTTTGGCAGGGGTTCCACCTCTGCGGGCTCAGCCATGTCTGAGTCATTTTGTTGCAGCTCACCCCTCTCTGTGGGCGAGCTGCAACAAAATTGCCTCATGTTTCATCTGAGCAAGAACTAGCCATTGTAATGTTATGCTTACCTTTTTCATATCATGTACTTTACTTTGTTTTTCCAATTAACCATGCATGTTTTGTGTTCATAGGGGCCTTCGTGCTCTGACACCATGGTACTTACACATAGCATTCAGTACTGTGCATGATTGGGCCATGAATTTTTTCAACATGTCACTTGGTGAGTCAAGGTTTGATTTCAGTGACCGATACGTACGCTTAGCTGTCTGCACACTGGATGTGACTTTTGGATCAATTCCAAGCTGGAGGACTTGTGAGGGCTGCTGTGGTCATATGGCTCCACGCTTTTTGCGAAAGATGGCAGGGTGCATGCACTGTCTACCTGCCTGTTCTGTGACACAGTAGAGGGAAATTGCTGCCACATGGTTGTGAGTGGGAGGGGTGTACCTTCCTTCTGGGCTGTGGGACAAGGGTACCTTGTGTGAGTTGTAGTGCTGGCTTCCTACCCACAAACACCCCTTCCTGTTAAGATGGCTACCTGCCTGTTAGGTGAAGGTGAGCAATGGAATGGCTGCCACATGGTTGTGGGTGTGGGGAGTGCTCCATCCTGCTGAGCTGTGGGACAAGTGTGCCAGGTGGGCAGGGATGTAGAATTCCTATAGCCCGACGCCCAGAACATATTGTTTGGGGTCAAGGCCAACACGTTTTAATGTGCCTTTTGTCCTTGGGACAAGCAGGCCCAATCCCCTGAAGCACAGACCCTTTGGCTGCCAGTTTGCAGTACCACATTAAGGATCAAGGAAGGGCACTGCCTGCAGTTAAGTTAATATTCGTGTGCATATGTTAATACTGTTCAAATTTGTTTTCATGGTTCATTAATTGAGAGACTTTATTATTAGGTTGAGCGCTCTCAGTAAATGTAAGTTCTGACTGCACTACCGACAGTGGTTCCAGTATAAAAATGTGGACACACGGTTTCAAAGTTTAGCAATATGAGGCTCTGCATAATGCTCCCCAATGCTCTCTTATTAGATGCAAATATTTGCAGAAGCTTGAAAGCAAGATTAATGATTCTTTGCTTTCAATATAAAATGTCCCTAAAAAAATTAAAGTAGGAAAACATTTGTTGTGCTAAACTACTGTAAAATTTCAGGTACCATTTCTTTGCATCATTTAGTAAAATGTGTTGAGGCATGCTAGTATTTCCCCAAAATATTCATATTAGAAAATCAGTGTAACCAGTTTCGATAAGATTTTGGGAAACATAAGAATAAACAAGCACTGGCAAAGCCAGTAGGTCTGAAATGGTGGTCAGATTTTTAGCTTTGGCAATGCGTGACTTGTTATGGCATGGTTTTTGTAAAGCCTTATTGATGTGAGAGCTACCGGACCCTCACCATTATAACAAACATTGGCAAAAGCAAGAATTGTTTTTGGTCTAAAAAAAGCACACACTGCCACGTTAGTTACTGGCACTGAACAAAACTACTTTGTGTGCCGATATGCTCCTTATGAAAGAGCACAATGCTGTCACTCACGTGAAGCCAGCCGATACAGAGAGAGAATTTTAATAAACACTAAAGGTCATGGTTAACACCAGATCAAATTATCAAAGAAAGTCTCAAAAGTGTACCCTTGGTTTATGTCCTTGCATTAAGGGCAGCTATATGGCTTTCGTGAATTCACAAGAATTTTCAGCAGTAGGGCAAAAAAATAGTACTCCTAGAAAATATTTGTGAACTGCATTTTAGCAAGATCAAATATGCATGTGTAGATTTGCTCATGCGAGTGTTTGCAAGTTTATTTTCCCTCCAACCACTTTTTTCCCAACTCTGAAGAAGGTTTACGTCTGCCATTGTCAGGAGTAAATTTTCAACATTTCTCAGTATTGGAAAAGATTAGAGAAGAGTTGTTTAAAACCCTTAAAACATGCAAGTTAGAAGGTTTGCACAGACTCAAAAGGACATTCCAACCCTGGAACTATTTTTTACCACTACCTTCAGTCCCAGTATGTAGATCTGCGGAAACGTCGCACATAAAGGGATTACTAGTATTCAAACGCTACTATGGTATGAGCCCTGGCATAATCAGAGAGGCTATATAAGAGCTCTTTTATAATGAGATTGCTGCCATAATTTTTGCCGCACAACATGGCATGGACAAGTAGATATTTTAATAAATTCCACACCCCTGAGGTGGGTGTTGTAGTGCTGGCTTCCCACCCACAAACACCCCTCCCTGTTAAGATGGCTACCTACCGTTGAGTTTGAAGAGAGCAAAGCAATAGCTGCCACATGGTTGTCGGTGTGGGGAGTGCTCCATCCTGCTGAGCTGTGGGACAAGGGGACCTGGTGGGAGTTGTAGTGCTGGCTTCCCACCCACAAACACCCCTCCCTGTTAAGATGGCTATCTCCCTGTGAAGTGGAGCAGAGAAAGTGAATAGGTTACACATGGCTCTTGGATGGGGGATTGTTCCATCCTGCTCAGGGGTGAGACAAGGGAGCATGAGAAGGCTACCTACCTGTGAGATTTGAAGAGAGCAATGCTATGGCTGCCACATGTTTGTGGGGGGAATGTTCCATACTGCTCTGCTGTGGGACAGGAGGACCTGGTGGAAGTTGTAGTGCTGGCTTCCCACCTACAAACACCCCTCCCTGTTAAGATGGCTACCTACCTGTTAGGTGAAGGTAAGCAATGTAATATCTGTCACATGGTTGTGGGTGTGGGGAGTGCTCCATCCTGCTGAGCTGTGGGACAAGGAGTCTGGTGGGAGTTGAAGTGCTGGCTTCTCACCCACAAACACCCCTACCTGTTAAGATGGCAACCTACATGTAAGTTTGAAGAGAGCAATGCAATAGCTGCCACATGGTATGGTGTGGGTGTGGGGAGTGCTCCATCCTGCTGAGCTGTTCAACAAGGGGGCCTGGTGGGAGCTGTATTGCTGGCTTCCCCCCACAACCCCCCTCTCTGTTAAGATGGCTACCTACCTGTGAGTTTGAAAAGAGAAATGCAATAGCTGCCACATGGTTGTGGGTGTGGGGAGTGCTACATCCTGCTGAGCTGTGGGACAAGGGGGCCTGGTGGGAGTTGTAGTGCTGGCTGCTTATACACATGCCCCCCAGGTATGTTGCTAGCTACCTTTGGGGTGAATCAGAGGGAGTAAATGTTAGATCTGTGAGACATGTGTTTGGAAGAGTGTGTTGCACAGAAGTAAATTTGGGCCTAGGAAGTGTAACTTTGTAGTTGTGCAAGACAGTACATAGCAGTGTAATAGGAGACATGTTTTGTAACTTACCAGCCTCCACTCCCCTGGCTATTCTTGTGAGACTCTCTGGATGTAGTATGGCAAGCACATTCTCCTCCCATTCGGTGAATGTTAGTGGTGGAATGGGAGGGCCACTGCCAGTCCTCCAAGCCAGCTCATGGTTCTTGTTGGCACGCTCTTTCACCCTTGTATTGAGGTCATGCCACCTCTTCCTGAAATCACGCAGGGTGCGCTGGGTGGTCCCTACTGCATTAACTATGTTGACTAACCTTGCCCACATTTGCTTTTTTGTGGCTACTGGTGTCTGTTGGACCATGCTTCCAAACAAATGTGGTTCTACTCTGATTACATCATCTACCATCACTGACAACTCATTGTCAGTGAATTTGGGCATCTTCTTCGGTGACATGGTGTGTGACGTCCAAATGTGGGAAAAGTGCAGTTTTGACAGTGGTGGTGGTGGTAATGTGTGTGGTTGTGAGGGTGTGATGTGTGCTGATTTGCCTCTCCTTTGTGCTGTGGGGTTGGTACCTTTAGTTGTGGAGTCGTGCAAAGGATTCTGGTCAGGGAAAGGGCTGGTTTTGTGTTCAGCTATGTGGGTGGGTCAAAATGGAGTATTCATGTCAGCTGTGTTGTGTGGGTTGACCTGGTATTTGTATTTTTTACTTGCCATGGGGATGTGTCATTGGGGTTTGTTAGGTGTTGTTTGAGGCTGAGCCAGATTAATGGTCACATTTGGTAGCTTTGTTGTGTGGTTGCTTTCGAAGGCCATTACTCTTCTGGAGCGACCGTGACGGTCTGAATACAACAGCTTTTCTGCCGGCTCTCCTATTCATCAATTGTTGGGATCGCGGTGGTTGGAAACAACTCATCGTTCCGCTGTCACCGCAATCGTATTCTAATTTCAAGAGCGGTCAATCCACTGGTTCATGCAGCGTTTTTGGGTCTTTCTGCAGAAAATCCGCCTGCCGCGGACGGATTTTCACCTGCTCCGGATGGTCCCGACAGAGTTTCGTGGGATATGTCCACCGCAGTCCAATTTTTCTGGCGTTCATCCTGTTTTCCCGCGGTACATGCAGACGGTTACTTTCTTCTACCACAGCGGTCGGAATGGTTTTCCGTCCGCCATCCTAATCGACCCCTTGGTTAGCACCTTCTGGATTTCCATTGGAGTTTTCAAAAAGAGCAGTGTATTGTCTGCAAATAAAAGGCAGGGGATTTGTTTACCTGATAATTTGGCGGTCACCTCCACAATCATAAAGGTAATTGATGAGCCCATTCATATACAGGGTAAATAAAGTAATCTCTAATACGCATCCGTGCTATACATCCCTCGAAACAGGAATATTCTTAGTTAGGCTGCCATCAGAGTTCCACCTGACTTTGGAATAGTTGTCATGATGTAAATGGACCAGGAGATTGAGAATCCCACCTGGAAGACCTAGCCCCTTAAGGGCAGCCCAAAAGCTAGTGCGATCTCTAGAATCAAATGCCCTTTTGAGATCGACAAACACAACATACAGGTGGCCCTTTTTGATGGTAACTTCCTTCCAGATGACCAAAACCAAAACACCTGGTCTAAGATACTCGTAGAGTTCTGAAACCAGCCTGCAGATGGGAGGTATATCAAATTCCTCTATCTAGCTCTGTAGTTGTATTAATATAATTCTGCTGAATATTTTCTGTGATACATCTATAAGACTGATTGGCCTGTAGTTTGAGGGTCTCACTTTTCTCCTTTTTTAAATATGGGTATTATTTCAGCACCCTTCCACGATGCGGGGATGTTCTCACCCTGTGTGATAGCTGTGAAAATTGTATGAAGCAAAGGCCCCCAAATATTCAGCTCAGATCGATACAGGTCATCTGGTAATCCATCTAGCCCTGGTGCCTTTCCAGACTGCAATGAAATAATTGCATTCACAGTTTCCTCAAAAGAAAAATGTATTTCAGCCTCTACTGGATGCTCTATATTGCAGTCACTATCTGTCCGTGCTACCTTACTCTCCATCTCCGGAACCTTTCCTGAGTATACGTTTTGGAAATACTCTTCCCAGACTTAAGGTTGTAAGTGAGAGTCAGTTTCACTGACTGGCTGTTTTATCCCTTTTGCAAGTAAGTGCCAAAATAACTGGGAGTCCTTCAATCTCGGCACCCCCACTAATGTACACTAATTTTCTGCCTCCCAGGCCTTTTTTGCCTCGTCCTGTACTCTTTTGTAAATTCTCCTTGTATTGATTATATCATTCCTTATACCTTTTTTTTAAATGCCAAGGATAAATTGGTTCTGACATACCCAGAGTCCTCTTTATACCATGGGGCAACATTATGGATTACTACATTTGGGCTACACTTTTTACTAAAATAGGGATTAATGCGGTGTGTTAGGTGTTGGAAAGTAGGCATAATACTGTTGACATTTAAATCTGGATTACCCAAAACATTTAAGGTGTGTGCCACCTCTTCACAGTTGGTCGGTAAAAGCTTTTCATCAGCAATAGCCTGAGGCCACCTTATCCTACTATTGTTGTTAGTTGTGGTGACAGGAGCTGTCACTAGATTTGTCTGGAACTGCTGAATGTTATTACCAGAAAGCTTCAGGAGCAATACATTATGATCATTTTCCTCTCTGTTTAAGACAGTCATATATTTAATATCTGCCCAGAGGTCAATATCTACCATTATAAAATCAATCCTGCTCCTGGCACGTCCCCTTTTGAATGTAAATTTTGCTTCAGCATCACAGGGAATCTGCCCATCACAAGCGCAAACCCCACAAGCAAGGGTAAATGACAGAACTTGCTGTCTAACCTTAGTACTCCTTTTTATGGCCTGTATCTGAAGCCTTTTTAAACCTATAGTTTGTTCTTCCTCCTGAACTAGTTCCTGCACATAATCAACAGGTTGATAGGTCGTGTTAAGATTACCTGCTACAATAAGATGATATTCCTTACCTGAGTTGTCAAGGAAGTTAGTGAGCATTGAGATAGTATCAGAATCCTTATGGAGCCTAGTATACTGATTATATAGATGTATTATCCTAATGTGAAAATCCCCTTTCAAGATTATAAGGTCTAATCCAAGGATCGCCCATGATCCTATATTTAGCTGCTTGATTTTACATCCCAGGGTTATCTTAATACAAATTAGCAGACCTCTGGCGGGTCTACCTGCTGTTGAGGGTCTAGCACCTGAGATCCACAGGGACACATCTGGTCAAAGTCCCAAGGATCAAAAAAGCATGCATGAGAGCGATATCATTCAGCTACCTGGCAGCAAAAAGCTGGAAAGCTTTACCCTTGTCCCTCGGGGAGGAGCCATCAGAGAGTGGCTTCCGCAGACAACTAAAAACATGGCTCTTCACACAATAGACAGCAATTAGCTATTCTAGGCAAAGTACTGATTACTAGAGTTGTCAGTTACAATTAAAATAGCTCAGGACACACCAGTAGGTATAACCAAGGGCTCTATAAGTTCATAAATAAATAGCTTCAGTACTAAATGTGGTGTATCCCACCCTATAGTACTGTTCAGTAGCCCATGTTTCTTGGAGCAGACATTTGTGACTACTATCCACTAGACTGCCCACTCCGGGTTATTTAATTTAGATTTTATTCCTGCAACATTCCATGGGATTATGTTTAATTGCTGGGGCTCATCAAACTTATCTTCAATTTGGAGTCTTGCTATTAAATGTTCTACTTCACGACCTTGGGAACCTATTTGCTGGCCGTTGGAAGTAACCAAGCTTCGAGTCTCTAGTTCTCTCTGATTGTTTTCTGTAGTGTCCCTCCCCAGTTGACTAGGTAAAGCCATGTCATGGGATAACGTTCTTTTAACATTGCCCACCTTTAGTCAATCAGGGATATCCAGCTCCTAAAGAGCTTGGTATCTTTTGGTGGTTGCAAGGGAGAATTTTTCCTTACGTGCATAAGGATAATGGGCCATGCAAATGTCTATTGTCCTGACAGGATCCTTGTGCTTAAGATGTCTATAAAAGAACCCCAAAGGCATGGTGCCAATCCCTTGGTCTGAGCCCCGCCCAGCATGGTCCCTCCTGCCTCTGATCAGTTTCCCTACTAGGACAGGAAACCTGCAGTTGATCACCCTGCAGTCTCACCGGGTAGACTTGTATAAGGGACTGTTAGATTTGTGGGTCTCTAGTTGGCACAGGTAGGTACTTGTGACAAATAGGGACTCTCTCCTCTAGTCAGGACAAGGGGTTTACACTCCTAAAATAACCCCTGCTCACCCTCTAGGCTGCGTGGCGCGAGCAGTCAAGGCTTACTTAAGAGGCGTTGTAAGTTAAGCAGTTGTGACCACATACAGTAACCCAGTGACAACACTACAAATGGACACCACACAGGTTTTATATAAAAAATAAGTAGACGTTATATAGATTTACCACAATGACAAAAATACACACTATGATTACTTTAAGATGGTAGATTTAACCTTAGTTCAGTTCAGTTCTTAGATGCGACACTCTGCGTCAATGTACCTTAGGTTGCGCTTCCACGACAAGCAATGTCGCAGCGATGGGAAATGCGGCAAAGTTCAGGTGCAATGAAATAAAGACGTGAAGATCTTCCAGATGCGGCACGCTTCTCGGGGATGCGAGAAGTTCTCGGTCTGATGCATGGACTACAGCGGCGACATCTACGATGTGACGGCAGCAGCTGTAGCGGCGACGCTCTTTCTCCCACGATGCGTGAAGCTTCCGCTCGATGCGACAACTACAGCGGCGACATCCAAGATGCGACGGCAAGCAGCTCCAACGGCGGCGCGCTTCTCGGGGACACGCAGTTCCTCAGAAGGCCCAAAACAGCAGCAGGCACTTCCACAAGAACTCTGGGGAGCTGGGGGGTGAAGTCTGTTGTCCCTGAGACTTCATCAGGAGGCAAGCTTTTTTCCAAGGCTACACAAAGTTCCTTTCTCCTTCCTTTGGCAGTAAGGCAACCACTGCAGGCCAATCCCCCAAGCAGCACTTCAGCTTGGGAATAGTCTCTCCTCCGTTTCTTCAGGTTCCTCTCCTCAGTAAAGGTTTCTTCTTGTAGTCCAAAAGTGATCTAATTTCTTGGGAGCAGGGTCCCAATATTCATACCCCCAAATCCTTTGTTCTCTGAGGGGAGAGGGGCCTTTGCCCTGTCTCAACCAGTTCTGAAGCACTCTGTTTACCAGACCTCTCCTTTCCTTTCACAGTGCAGAGCAGAAACATCAGACACCCCACAGGAGGTGGAGCCAGCATTGTGGAAGGCAAGTACAGTCCTGGAGCACTTTGTTGACTGGACTCCTGATAGAGGGGCCTTTTTATCGACCTTGGTAGGATGAAGGTCTGATATGAGCCCTACTTGACAAAATCTGAAAATAGGCTAAAATGACCAATTTTCACTATATAAAATCAGCAAATGAAATCCCACGGATCCCCTGAATCCCGGGTTTGTAGGCCCAAGCCAAAGGCCAAAGGCCACCGCCTTATGTTAACAAAATCCACTGGGCCTAAATAGTTTTAAACGTGCATTTCTGATGTGCTGAACACAGCGAGGCAATTGAGCAAACCTGGAAAGTACAGTAGCCTTTCACAAGCCCCATTGCAAGACACCCCACGCGCACACGTACACAGACCCAGCCAGTAAAAGTTGGCACATCTTGGACTCTTGCAGAAATGTTGTTTTGAAAGATAGCTTGCATGAGATAAATGTCACAGCACCTCAGCACCTGTCATAAGTTCCGCTCTCACATATATTTTTAGAAATGTACGTAACAAAATGTTCTTTTGTCAGAAATGTACAAAATGTTCTCTTTTAAAATATACGTAACAAAATGTTCCTTAAAGATGTCCTTCCGGTGTCCTAGAACACATGTGGTCAAACCACCTGCATCAGAAAGTGCATCAGAAAAGGCGTCAGAACAGTGTTAGTTCCGCATTTTCAGGTATATCAGACCCAACCGTCAAATCTGAAGCCAGAGTTCTGCTAATGCGACTTTTGCATGCAAGCTCTCCGGCTAGTCGATTGTCTGACTTGGGATGTCAATTCCTCTCTCTCTCAGGTGGTGGACTTCCTAAGCCAGATAATACTTTTGTCTTTTTAAATGTCTGTCCATGCTCTGTATTTTCCATTCACACCCAATTCCTTGCATTCTTAGGTTCCCTTAAGCTATTAGGGCCTGCTGGGATAGTCTCCATAGCTAAGGTGCTTCTAGGCACTAGACTTTATAGAGTGTTCTGCTTTCCCTAACTAATTTCAATTGTGCCTTTTTAAAAGATCCCAGTCCTTTTGCACCTTGGATCTCTTTGGAATGTTAAACTTGCATGGGTAATAAATGCATTTTCTGATGTACTTAAGACTTAACGAATAAAATGCCACTTCAAATGTGATCTTTGTTATCTCATATCATTGTTCCTTGTTCCTCAGTGAAGTGCTGCGTCGATGACCTGTGACCACGGCTCATGACCACAGCAGGGTGGTTTGTGACTCGTGACCACACCCTAGAGGGCTTCCGTTCTCCCCTCATCACTCCTTTTCTTCTTTCAGTGTGCAGGGCAGAGACATCAGCCGCTCCCCAGGGGGTGGAGCCAACATTGTGGAAGGCAGGCACAGCCCTATTCAGAGATCAGGTGCACTTCTCTCTCCCATCTAGATGCTAATCTCTCTATTCACCACTGGGTGACTCAGCCTGTCTCCTGGAAATCCCCAGCCCTGTCACTCACAGAAACCAGACATAGGAATACACAACCTAGCAGAGGCAGGTTTGAATGGTTAGACAAGCAAATACCTACTTTCTAAAAGTGGTATTTGCAAACACAGAATATTAATATAAACTTTACTAAAAGATGTATTTTATTATTCTGAGTTCAGGCATACTAAACTCGATTTTTACCATGTTCTCTGAGCCGGTTAGGATTATAAAGTGTAACAATTCTAATAGCCGATTCTGGCCTATGGAGAACAGGAAAACGAAAATGGATGTAATTCACCATTAGGACATGCCACACACATCAGGGCTTGTCCTACCTTATACTTACAATGCACCCTGCCCTTGGGCCTACTATAGAAGTGACATATATTAAGAAAAGGGAAGGTTTAGGGACTGGCAAGTGGGTGCACTTGCCCAGTCAGCATGACAGTACCAGGCTGCACGCAGGCTCTGCAATGGCAGACCGTAGACACATTTAACAAGGCTGCTTCTGTGGGTGGCACAACCAGTGCTGCAGGCCCACTAGCCGCATTTGGATTACACGCTCTGGTACACTCAGTGCACTAGACTAGGGTCTGACAAGTAAACCAACCTAGCCAAACATGGAATCACTAATCCATACATCAATTTACAATAGGGAGCACTTGCACTGTGGCACTGAATAGCAGTGGCACAGTGCCCAAAGCGTCTAACACCAGCAAAAACACATGAGGCAACAGCAAAAATGGAAGGGAGACCCACGCCAATGGTGCCAGGTCTAACACGTGTCCCCTCCAGCTGAAAAGTGGGACGAACTACCCTAACTTCTGGAAGTTCTCTTCACTAAGGCGGAAAAATCTGGACAGACCATCAGCGTTGGCGTGTTCTGTACCAGGGCGGTGTTCCACCGTAAAGTCCATACCCTGTAGGGAAATGGACCACCTCAACAGCTTTGGATTTTCACCCCTCATCTGCATCAACCACCTGAGGGGTCTGTGGTCTGTCTGAACCCGGAAGTGAGTCCCAAACAGGTATGGTCTCAGCTTCTTCAGTGCCCAGACCACAGCAAATGCCTCATGCTCAATAGCACTCCACCTCTGTTCCTGTTGAAGTAACCTTCTACTGATAAAGGCTACAGGTTGATCTAGGCCCTCCTCATTCATCTGTGACAGAACAGGCCCCACACCATGCTCTGAAGCGTCTGTCTGGACAATGAACTCTCTTGAGAAGTTGGGTGCCAGGAGACGTGCGCCGTGCAACTGGCAGCTTTCAGGGCCTCAAAGGCTTTCTGACAGGTGTCAGTCCAAATCACTTTCTTGGGCTGCTTCCTGGAAGTCAGCTCTGTCAAGGGGGCAACAATGTTGCCATTCCCCTAGACAAACCTCCTGTAGTACCCTGTGAGACCTAGGAAGGCTCTCACCTCTGTCTAGGTTTTGGGTGGCTCCCAAGCCAGGATGGTTTCAATCTTGGGTTGTAGGGGCGCCACCTGGCCGCTCCCAACTTGGTGTCCCAAGTACACCACAGAACCCTGCCCGATCTGGACCTTTCTTGCCTTGATGGTGAGGCCTGCTTTCCGCAGCGCCATCAACACTTCCCAGAGGTGGCGCAGATGTTCCTCCCAACTGACACTGAACACTGCGATGTCATCCAGTTAGGCGGCCCTGAATTCCTCCAGTCCAACCAACACCTGGTTGACTAACCTCTGAAAGGTGGCAGGGGCATTCTTCATCCCAAAGGGCATAACACTGAACTGGAAATGCCCATCTGGTGTGGAAAATGATGACCTCTCCTTTGCCCCATCAGTCAAGGTGATCTGCCAGTACCCAGACATTAAATCAAATGACCTGAGGTACCGTGTAGTCCCTAACCAATCAATGAGCTCATCAGCTCTGGGATGGGGTGGGCATCAGTCTTCGTGACTGAATTGAGTCCTCTGTAGTCCACACATAACCGGAGAGTGGGTGTGGCACCCGGCGCTGCAGCCTTCGGGACCAAGACCACTGGGCTGGCCAAGAACTGCTTGAGGACTCAATCACCCCAAGTGCAAGCATCTTTGAGACCTCCTCTTTAATGCAAGCCCTTACCCTGTCAGTTACCCTGTAAGACTTGTGCTTCACAGATAAGCTGTCTCCTGTGTCCACATCATGGATGCACCAAACTGTGACGCCAGGAACCAGGGGAAACAGATCAGAAAACTGCCCCTGCAACTGGCGGCAGTCATTCTGTTGCTCAGGGGTCAGGGTGGAAGAGAGGTTAACACCATCCACTGACCCATCTTGCTCTGAGGCTGACAAGAGGTCAGGAAGAGGCGCAGTCTCCTCCTCATCCCAGCATCTGTTGCCAAGAGCATGCCCACTTCAGACCTCTGTAAGTAGGGCTTAAGGCGGTTGACATGTAGGACCCTCAAGGGGTTCCTAGGAGATCGCAAGTCCACCAAGTAGGTAACTGGAATCTTGCGCTCCACAACCTCAAAAGGTCCGGTCCACTTATCTTGGAGTGCACAGGGCTCCACTGGGGCCAACACCCACACTTTCTGTCCAGGTTGAAGCTCTACCAGAGTGGCATTCTGGTCATACCAGCGCCTCAGTTCCTCCTGGCTGGCCTCCAGATTCGCCTGAGGGAGTTCACTGAAGCGCCTGGTCTGGTTCCTGAAGGCCAGCATGTAGCTATATACATCCTGGGGACGTTTCCTGGGAGATTGCTCCCAGCCTTCTTTAACCAGACTCAGAGGTCCTCTGACCGGGTGTCCATAGAGAAGCTCAAAGGGACTGAACCCTAGAGATTTCTGTGGCACCTCCCGGTATGCAAACAGTAGGTATGGAAAGAGGACATCCCACTTAAGCCTCATGGGTTCCTCAAGACCCATTATCATGCCCTTCATGGTTCGGTTGAACCTTTCAACCAACCCATTTCCTTGGGGATGGTAAGGAGTGGTAAACTTGTAAGTTACACCACACTCCTGCCACAGGGACTTCATATACTTGGAAATGAAGTTGGTCTCCTGGTCAGACACAAAACCACTCGGGAGAAAATTCCCATCCGTGCTCGTCCCACCACGGGTGCCGTCACTGTCCTCAGAAGTATGGCTTCCGGGTACCGGGTGGCATGGTCCACCAAGACCAGGATGAACCTGTTGCCCATGGCTGTCTTGGGGTCCAGTGGCCCCACAATGTCAATCCCCACCCGCTCAAAGGGGGTACTGACCACAGAGAATGACTGGAGAGGATCCTTGTGCTTCCTCCCACTCTCTCCACTTGCCTGGCAAGTCTGACAAGTCCTGCAATGAGTATCCGAACTCTTGCGCATTTGGGGCCAATGAAAGTGGGTGACAAGCCTCTCAAAGGTCTTGTCCTGCCCCAAATGTCCTGCTAATGGCACATCATGAGCCAGCCACAGTAGGAAGGCTCTGAACTTCTGGGGTACCACCAGCACATGGGCTGACCCAGGTTCAGCAACCTTAGGCTCACTATACAGAAGACCATTCTCCCAGTAGATCCATGTGATCCTGATTGATCACCTGCTGCCTGGCTTAGAGCCTGTTGCTGCAAGCCCTCAAGAGAAGGGCATTCTTTCTGCTCCTTGCAGAATTCTTCCCTGGAGGGACCTCCTTCTTGCTGCCAATGCGTCAGCTCAGGCAGGTCTCCCAGTTCAGCTATCTGCTCTCCGGTAGGCTCCAGGGCATCCCCCTTAGGATCTACCTCCTCTTTGGCCTTGGGAACTTCGGGGGAGGGTTTCCCGGCCCCCCACCACTTCTCTCTTCAGGAGGTTCCTGGGCCTCCCTCTCAGGCTCCAGGTCCTCTTAAGAACCCCTACTGCCTGACATTGACGGGATGGTCACGCACGCCCAGTCAGGCAGTCCAACCATCTTCAAGTGAGTTGTTTTCTCCACCTTTTCCCAAGGGGAGCTCTCCAAATAATTTCCCAACAAACAGTCAAAAGGCATGGCGGGCCTCACAGCTACCTGAAGAGTACCAGAGACCCCCCCACTCAAAGGGACTCCGAGCCATTGGACAATGACTAACTGTGTTGTCGGCGTTAACAACTCGACAAAATGCATGAGGGACAATCTGCTCTTGAGACACCAGGTGACACCTGACAGCTGTCACACTGGCTCCTGTGTCTCTATGAGCTTGCACCTTTTGGCCATTGACGGTCACTCGCTGCCCATATTTCTTAGTGCTCCTGGGTAGCTAAGCTTCTGAGACCGTCTAATAGTCTTCTAAAGAGACAAGGGTCAGCTGTGCGGGACCCCACCCACCTAGGACATCCATCTCCTCCCCCAAGGCTACACTAGCCATCTGCCGGGGTGGAGCACCAGTGGGTGCTTGTTTACCAAACAGGCAGCAGCTGGTATCATTCGCCTTATGACCCAGGTCACCACACTTGTAACATTTCAGGGGCCCCTGGGGAACAGGCCTACCTGTTGGGGCCCCTTGCTTTCTCTCAGGGGGAGGCTGGGAACCTTTCACGGGGTTCCCTTGGGGACTACTTTGGGGCCCTTTGCGGAACTCCTTCTGTTTACCCTTGTCCCCCCACTCTTCTGCTGGGGACCCTGCCCACCTTTGGCTGAGTCTCCCATGTGACCCTTGTGGACCCTGGTACTGACTCAGTGGTCCGCCTCCTCAGCTAGCTTCCTAGGGTTAGTCGGCTTGCTATCTATCAGATGCTGGCGCAGCTCTGGAAAACAATTATCAGACAAGTGCTCCCATGCAATCAAATCAAAGAGACCTTGAAAATCATTAACCTTGCTGCCCTTTACCCAACCATCCAATGCTCTGCAAAATAAAGTGACATATTCAACCCAAGTACTGTTTTCTAACTTCTTGCATTTCCTGAACCTCTGGCTATAGAGCTCAGGTGTCAAACCATATATAGACATCAATGCATCTTTCATGTGGCTGTATGAATTGTGGACATCAGAAGGCAGGTCTAACAATGTATCCCTCCCCTCACTAAGGAACCTTCCCCACAACCCCGCTCTCCAATCTCTCTCTCAGGGACCCGGTGGGAAGACATGGCTACCTCATAGGCTCTGAACCATTGACCAATATCATCACTTTTGTAAAACTCTTTTACCACATCCTTGGGAATATACACTCTACTTTCTGTATGTACTGCTGGCACGTTGCTTTCAGAGGGAGTAATTTCTAAACTTTTAGCTCTTAATTCCAACTCCCTCAAAACTTTTTCATGCTGAAACTGCATTTTCTTTACCTCAAGATCTAATCTCCTATTTTCTATTTCTAGCTGCATATTCACCTTGAACTTGGTTATCTCCAATTCATGCCTCCTTGATCTCTCTCTGTCCTCCAATTCTTCTTGGGACAGACTTTTGTTAGAGCCAATGCTACATGCAGGGTAAGGTGCTTTCCTTCCTCCTAGGCCCACTGGCCCTTCTTGTTGCATGATTGCCAAGTCATCCTCCTCAATCTCAGGAGTTTTCCTTGCTTTTTCCTAGGCCCTCAGCGCTTTGTAGAATTCCTCCTTCACTCTGAACCCAGAGGTAGAAACATTGAATTTCTTGCAAAAGTACTTCAGCTGCGTTATTTTGTAGCTTTCTAGCTTCTCTTCTTCCCATTCAAGATCAAGAGAGACTATGGGTTCTGCTCTCTCTACTGAGTTAGGCATCTTTAAAAAATAGGCAATCCAAAAAATAGGAATCTACCAAAAACTATGCGGTATCGTTATGGTCTGCACTCACTGAGTAGTGTTCACCAGTCACTGTACATGAGTCACAAATGCAAATTCGAAATCCCTTCCGCTTGACTTCCAATGTTAGATTTGGGGGTCTCTAGTTGGCACAGGTAGGTACTTGTGACAAATAGGGACCCTCTCCTCTAGTCAGGACAAGGGGTTTACACTCCTAAAATAACCCCTGCTCACCCTCTAGGCTGCATGGCGCGAGCAGTCAAGGCTTACTTCAGTGGCGTTGTAAGTTACGCAGTTGAGACCACATACATTAACCCAGTGACAACACTACAAAAGGACACCACACAGGTTTTATATCCAAAATAAGTAGAAGTTATATAGAGTTACCACAAGACCATAAACGACAAAAATACACACTATGATTACTTTAAGATGGTAGATTTAAGCTTAGTTCAGTTCAGTTCTTAGATGCGACACTCTGCGTCAATGTACCTTAGGTTGCGATGCGCTTCCACGACAAGCAATGTTGCAGCGATTGGAAATGCGGCAAAGTTTAGTTACAAAGAAATGAAGATCTTACAGATGCGGCACGCTTCTCGGGGATGCGAGAAGTTCTCGGTGTGATGCGTGGACTACAGCGGCGACATCTACGGTGCGACGGCAGCAGCTCCAGCGGCGACACTCTTTCTCCCACGATGTGTGAAGCTTCCGCTCGATGCGACAACTACAGCAGCTACATCCAAGATGCGACGGCAGCAGCTCTGTCGGCGGCGCGCTTCTCGGGATGCAAGGTGCTCTTGGTCGATGCGGTGCAATGCGACAGTTCCAGCGGCGACACCCTCCTTCGGAGTTGCGACAGCAGGCACAGCGACAGCGACATGCTCCGACCTCATTGCGAGATTATTCTCCTGATGCGGTGCATTGCGACAGCTCCAGCGGCGACACCCTCCTTCTTCGGAGTTGCGACAGCAGCAGCAACGACGGCGACACGCTTCCTCTTCGTTGCGGCATGCTTCTTTCCGATGCTGTGCAGTGCGACAGTTCCAGCGACGACACCCTCCTTTCACCGGAGTGGCGACGGCAGGCACAGCGACGGCGACACGTTTCTTCTCGTTGAGTCGCGCTTCCAGCTCCTTGCGACACACAGTTCCTAAGAAGGCCCAAAACAGCAGCAAGCACTTCCACAAGAACTCTGGGGAGCTTGGGGGTGAAGTCTGTTGTCCCCGAGACTTCAGCAGGAGGCAAGCTCTTTTCCAAACCCTTGGAGATCATTCACAAGTTGAAAGCAAAGTACACAAAGTTCCTTTCTCCTTCCTTTGGCAGTAAGGCAACCACTGCAGGCCAATCCCCCAAGCAGCACTTTAGCTTGGGGATAGTCTTTCCTCAGTTTCTTCAGGTACCTCTCCTCAGTAACGGTTTCTTCTTATAGTCCAAAAGTGATCTAATTTCTTGGGAGCAGGGTCACAATATTTTTACGCCAAATCCTTTGTTCTCTGAGGGGAGAGGGGCCTTTGCCCAGTCCAAACTAAGTCTGGAGTAATCTGTTTACCAGACCTCTCCTTTCCTTTCACAGTGCAGAGGAGGTGGAGCCAGCAATGTGGAAGGCAAGTACAGCCCAGAAGCACTTTGTTGACAGGAGCCCTTCTCTTCTTTCAGTGTGCAGGGCAGAGACATCAGCCGCTCCCCAGGGGGTGGAGCCAGCATTGTGGAAGGCAGGCACAGCCCTATTCAGAGTTCAGGTGCACTCCTCTCTCCCATCTAGATGCAGATCTCTCTATTCACCACTGGGTGACTCAGCTTGTCTCCTGGAATTCCCCAGCCCTGTCCCTCACAGAAACCAGACATAGGAATACGCAACCTAGCAGAGGCAGGTTTGAATGGTTAGACAAGCAAATACCTACTTTCTAAAAGTGGTATTTGCAAACACAGAATATTAAAATAAACTTTACTAAAATATGTATTTTATTATTCTGAGTTCAGGCATACTAAACTTGATTTTCTACTATGTTCTCTGGCCTATGGAGAACAGGCAGCCTTGCAATAGCGAAAACGAAAATGACTGTAATTCACTATTAGGACATGCCACACACATCAGGGCTTGTCCTACCTTATACTTACAATGCGCCCTGCCCTTGAGCCTACTATAGGGGTGACTGATATGAAGAAAAGGGACGGTTTAGGGACTGGCAAGTGGGTGCACTTTCCCAGTCAGCTTGACAGTACAAGACTGCATGCAGGCTCTGTAATGGTAGACCTTAGACACATTTTACAAGGCTGCTTCTGTGAGTGGCACAACAAGTGCTGCAGGCCCACTAGCAGCATTTGGATTATACACCCTGGCACACTCAGTGCCCTAGACTAGGGTCTGACAAGTAAACCAACCTAGCCAAACATGGAATCACAATTCCATATATCAATTTAAAATAGGGAGCACTTACAATGTGGCACACAATAGCAGTGGCACAATGCCCTAAAGATCTAACACCAGCAAAAACACATGAGGCAACAGAAGAAATGGAAGGGAGACCCACGCCAGTGATGCCCGGTCTAACAGGGACCAATCCAACTCACTCTTTTTACAAAGAGAATGTCACCATAGCTAGTATTTGTATAATCAGAATTACATAATATACAAAATATAATATTATTTATTTTTAAAAATATGCAAAAAATATAAAAAGTTATACCACGAGAACATTGTTAAAAAATGTATGCTATTAAAAATGTAATCTAATTGTATACTGCATATTTACAATGTAAATACATATTCTATAACTGTTACCAAAAGAACTATGGGTGTCATTACGATGGCGGAAGGCCCGTCATCGCCAGCCGTGCAGTGGTGGGCCCTCTGATATTGGACAGCAATCCCCCCCTGCCAAATTAGGATGGCGAGGGGAATCGGACCATGACCGTGGTGGGCGCAAAGATCGTTTGCCACTGATCCGCCACAAGCAATCGTTCCGATTGCCTGGCGGAGTGTTCAGCACCTGTAAAATGGTGGCGATGCCTAGCAGGCACCATCTGTCAAATTACAATGCTGGTCACAGCCAGCCTTTCTGAAAGGCTGGCGGGTATTGGTTTTGGGGGCACATTTGGTTTTGTGGTGCCTGCCACATAGTGCAGGGAAACGCACTACATGCATTTTTAACATTACGGCGGGGCTGAAGCCAGCAGTACCCACGACAATGGTAAAGATGCAACCGCAACGGTGGTGGTCATATCGTGATTCTACATGTGGGACCACCGCCATGCAGGGGAGCGGTCCCAAGCACCACAACTATGGCGGGCGGACTCAAGTCCGCCCGCCATCATAATGAACCCCCTATGTTATAAAAAAAAGTATAAAAACCAGTGAACAGCTACATCTTGTAAGAAATGTACATATTTACCAAGTTCTACATTAAAAAAAAGTAAACTTGGTTCATGCTGACTATACTTACAAATGTTATGTTTATGTTGAAATATGTACTAAGTATGTAATGTATCCAAAAATAGCACATGTATTATTATTTCTCTTTACGACAGTATTACTTTTTTTAAACTCACAGCTAAGATACTATTACCATTTAAACATAGATGTGTATCATTAACATTACTACAAATTAAAGAACTATTATTTTACTATTCCCACTCTAAACTATATCAGCTTATGAAAACAGCAGGACACTAAACATATATAATTTACTATTCCCACTCCAAACTGTACCAACTAAGGGTGGGTGCTTGACACTAAACATATATAATTTTCTATTCCCACTCCAAACTACATTTGGGGGCCCATTAGGATGGCGGGTGGATCACCCCCGCAGGGCCGGCAGTAGTCTCCGCTGGCCCGGCGGGGGCAATCTGCCCGCCATCCACACTTCAAAGACCCCCACCATATTAGGATGGCTGGGGGGTCAGCAGCGGATGAAAAGACCGCCTGACGCTTTTCTGCCGGTTGACTCGTCGACCGGCGGAAAACATGGTTCATATGGTGGCGGTGTCTGCAAGACACCACCATCCATATTACGATGACTGCAAATATCAGCCTTTCCATGGTGGCATGTGGTCTGTGCCTTTGGGGGCCTGTAGCGGGCCCCCATAAAGTTGGGGGGTAGGGAGTACACATGGGGGGTACCTAAGGTACCCCCTGCATTTGCATGCACAAGGTGGCAGGCACTGCGTGGTGCCAGTCATGTTGTGCATGCAAATGCACGATGTGCATTCCCAGCATTGTGGCGGGTGGTGCTTTGAGCAACGCCCACCACAATGCTGGGAATAGGGGTTGCCAGCTCCACAGTGGCATCCTAATTTCAGGTGCGGGACCGCCACACCCCTTGTGGATGGTCCCGCATTCCGTTACGTGGCGGGCGGACTTTGTCTGCCCACCATCATAATGGAGCCCTAAGTCCGGGAAGATGTTCCATACTAAACATATTTAATTTACTATTCCCACTCCAAACTTGAAAAAGTCAGGGAAGGTGTTGGATAGTAAACATACATAATTTACTATTAACACTCCAGACTAGAAAAAATCATGGACGGTGCTTGACAGTAAGCCTATATAATTTATTCCCACTCTAAACAACATTAACTCAGGGAAGGTGCTAGGCACAAAACATATAAAATGTACTCTTCTCACTCCAAACAACATTAACTCAGGGAAAGTGCTAGACACTAAACATATAATTTACTAGTCCCACTGCAAACTTTATTCACTCAAGGTGGGTGATAGACACTAAACATATAAATTACCATTCCGACTCCATGGTACATGACGTCAAATAAGGTGCTGAACACTAAACAAATATACAGTTTACTATTCCCACTCCAAACTGCATTAATTCAGTGAAGGTGCTGGACAATAAACATATATAATTTACTATTCCCGCTCCAACATACATTAACTCAGGGAAGGTGCTGGACATTAAACATGTATAAATTACTATTCCCACTCCAAACTACATTAAGGGTCTGATTCCGATCTCGTAAGGAAGGCCTCCAAACGGGATTTGTAAAGAGCAAATCCAATTCGGAGCCTATCTTTCCATCCGATTCGTCCCCCATTCTGAATGACCAAGTATGATGCGAGTATCCCGTTCGCACCGTGCAAATTGTTTACAAACCCGAACCTGTCCGTCCGACACAGATGTAGCTGAATCGTGCAGTGCAATTGAGCTGTTTTCCCAACTGAGAGAGTACGATGAACGAATCGGAGAGCTGTATCGACTCGGTCTCATTGAGACTAAAGGTCTGTCGGATACGGACTTCAGGGGACCATAGCAGCCCCCCCTTCACCTGGAGTCCTCTGATTCGGACATGGGGGTGTGCATGGGTCCCCACGATCCAAGCAGGCACAGTGTTGCGGGCAACATGTGGTGCCCACCACAGGATGTACGCTTTTCTCCCCACCCCATTTTTGCTATGGGAGCCTGTGTACGCATCAGCACACAAGCTCCGATAGAGTGCTATGGGAGTTCGATCGATCAGAATCCGTAACAATGCAGTTGCATCATACTCTCCTGATCAAACTGCACATTTATGAGTCATTTGGAAAGCATTCCCAATCTGAGTCATTTACAATGCTATCCCAACGAGATCGGAATCGGGCCCTAAGTCAGGAAAGGTGCTGGACACCAAACATATATAAATTACTATTCCCACTCCAAACTACATTAAGTCAGGGAAGGTGCTGGACACTAAACAAATATAAATTACTATTCTCACTCCAATCTACATTAAGTCATGGAAGGTACTGGACACTAAACAAAATAAAAATTACTATTTCCACTCCAAACTACATTAACTCAGGGAAGGTGCTGCCCACTAACAATATATAATTTACTATTCCCACTCCAAACTACATTAAGTCAAGGACGGTGCTGGACACTAGACATATATAATTAACTATTCACACTCCAAACTACATTAAACCAGGGAAGGTTCTGGACACTAAATATATGTAATTAACTATTCCCACTCCAAAATACATTAACCCAGGGAAGGTGCTGGACACTAAACATTTATAAATTACTATTCCCACTCCAAACTGCATTAAGTCAGGGAAGGTGCTGTACACTAAACATATATAAATTACTAGCCCCACTACAAACTACATTAACTAAGGAAGGTGCTGGGCAATAAACATGTATACATTTATATTCCCACACCAAACTATATTGAATGAATAAAAGTACTCATAAATATAATTTTTAAATAGAATATTGCCATTAAAAATACATTAAAACATAATAATTCATACACATTATACCTAGATGGAAATACTCCCATTTATAATACATTTTTCCCCAAAATATTTTATTTGTAAATATTTTTATATCATAATCCAACTTTCATTTGAATTTTTTTAACTAGCCTCAAAATTATTCAACTTTATTTTCGTTTAATTCAAACATAGCTCAACAAAATTATTTATACATTTTACTAAATATCAAAACATTATTTAAATTATATTGTATTTTTTTATAATTTTAATTCTACAAACCCCCCGATCATCACCTATAACCCCATCACACTCCTAAAATCCAATTTAATTTAATTTTTTTAAATTAAAACACTCACCACTCTCATCACTTATAACCACAACATCCCACTCCTAATAAAAATATATTTAAAAAAAATTACAAATATATATAAATATATTTTTAAAACACTCCCCACCCTTATCCCCTATAAACCCAACATCTGACTCCTAAAACACAATTTTAAAATTACATTAATATTTTTTTTATTAAATATTTTTACTTTTTTTCAAACTCTCCCCACCCTTATCCCCTCTAAACCCAACATCCCATTCCTAAAACACAATTTTAAATTTCAGTAACATTTTAGACTTTTTTTTGTTTAAAAAAATATATAAAAAACACTCCCCACCCTTATCCCTTATAAACGCAACATCCCGTCTCCTTAAACAGAATTTTAAATATTATTAATATTCAAAAAAATAAATAAATATATTTTTTTAAACACTCCCCACCCTTATCCCCTATAAACCCAAAATCCTGCTCCTAAAGCAAAATTTAAAAATATATCAACATTTTTAGAAATTGTTAAAACATTTTAATAATATTTTTAAAACACCCCCACCCTTATCCCCTATAAATCCAACATCCCGCTGCTAAAACATGTTTTATATAAAACATATACAATTTATTAAAAATTATTAATACATTTAAAATTATATACTATATTAAAAAATTCACATTTCCAAAATCAATATTTTTTAATGACGATATTTCAATAATTGATATTTTTAACAATGATGTTTTATACTATGCAACAAATCGATATTCTTGACATCGATATTATATACAAGGGAATTTTTGACTTTCGACATTTAAAACTCAATATTTTTCCAGAACGAAATTTAAAACTCAATATTTTATCTACTTACGACTCACTATACAAACACACTCCTGGGATTTTGGACCCCATCTCCATCCTCACACTCGACATCCTCTTCTTCACTGAGTCCTGGCTCAACCCCACTTCCATGCCCAACAGCGCCACTACAATTCCTGAAGATGACAAGATCAACTACTGTGACAGTATCAAGAACCCTGGAGAAGGGAACGCCATCATACACAAGAAATCCATCCAATGATCCACTACAAATGATGACATCACCCCAGCAACAAAACACTTTAACTTCTGACTGAAAACAGATATCAGAACCTCCATCAGGGGGATCATTGCCTACCGTCACACTGGACCAAGTCCAGCCTTCTGCAACTTCATTGCTAACTTCATCACCCCCTCTCTCCATAGACTCCAGCATCTACATTTTCCACAGCGACCTCAACTTCCATCTTGATGATCACAGTGACATCAACACTGCCAATCTCCCCTACAGCATGAACAACATCAGACTCACCTAACTAATCCATAACCCCACATACACCGCAGGCCACATGCTAGACCCCATCTTCACCTCCAACGACTGCATCAGGTACAGCCACATCATCGAACTCATCTGGACCGACCACTCCATTGTTCACTTCAACATAACCAGCTCATGGACCTCCGTCCCCATCCCTGCACCATAGCTGGAGCAAAGTCTCAAAGGACTCATGAATCAATGCCCTCAACGGGAAACAGCCATCACATTGCATGCGAAACAATGCATGCGATTACAACGCAGTTGTGACAACGACCGCGCTGTTACATCGCAGTACCATTATGTAGTGTAGTTCTTATATTCCCAATAGGCTCTGCGCATTGGAATAACATATACTATAGTTTAGACGTAGGACTGGAGTCGACTAGGTCTCTATCGTATATATTAAACTAAATTGTGAGTGCCAGCTAGCTCAGAGGTCACTAGAAACTTTCTCGAATAACAAGAAGGGATTAGTTTCTGACAACCACATAAACATGACAACTTTGTTTCCCAAGAATAAGAAATCAATCTCTAGAGTTGCGGAAACAATAGATAGCTATTTTACTCCGTCAATCGTGCATGCTTCGTTTCACCAGACGTGCTGAGAAAATAGAGACGGGCGTTTTCAATAAAAGTATTTATTGAACACTCTTCTTTCTCAAGCATAAGAAATGTACTGCTACAATCATAATACTTGTCATAAAGTACAATGCATATAATACGAACAGTATTATAAAGTAGTACCGTAAAAGCATGATATGGTTTCTAAGCCATAAGAGTGCATAAAATGTAAAAAATACATACAGTAATAAATAATGACTTAAAGTACTTAACTGGTGCTTCTAAAATGCGCCTACCCCGGTGTACCTAACCTAAGTCTAGTACAAGGGAAGAAGTAAGTGAGGAGTAGCCTAAGTTTAGTAGTTCTCTGCCAGGAATCTATTCAAAGAATTCTCTAAGAGGTCTGATCAGCTCCGTACCTTGGTGTTAGAATGAAGGAGGTCTTGTATCTCTCTCTCTCAGGACTTGATTTCCCAGATACCCGCAAGGGTAGCCCAGAAACACTGGAGCTGGATTTCTCGGCAGGAGAAAAGATAGACTCTCTCAGTGCGTCAGCTGGAGGGTCGGCTTCTTTCGGCACTTGCTGATGCAGGGCGTCGGGCAAGTAGATAGTCAATCTGCTCCAAACCACCGTGTCTTTGTCTGGGCAAACCTAGGCATATTTATACTTTGAAGGTGCCGAGTTTGATGCATGATTGGACTTAATAACGTCACTCAAAGGATAGATTCTTTGAAAACTCCAGGATTTCTTGGAGAACTCAATATTCAAGCAGGGGGAAGTCCCTAGCTGCTGAAGGCGGGTTTTCCTAAGAAATCATTGTTGATTGTCGGAACTTAGTGGAAGTAGCCATGCTGTATTTGGGCTGCAAGGCTTAGGCCAAATATGGTAGTGATTTCTATGCCTATATAAGGATATGATAAAGTATACCTATATAAGGGCATGAATCGGGAAAATTTACACTAGGGTCCTAGATTAATTTACAACAATTACAACGCAAGTCGTTACAACGAATTGCTCTAGGGGGTGCTCTAAACTAAGGAATAGTATAGTATACTATTCCAACACCTTCCCTACTGTTGCACACACTGGAGTTGGAATAATAAATTATACTATTCCTAAGTCCAGCGTGCCCCCCAGAGCAAGCCGCTGTAATGACTTGCATTGTAATGGTACAATGCTGTCATTGTAACACCTGCGCTGTGATCGCATGCGCTGTAAATGCATGCGTTGTAAACGCCTATATTCCCCTCAACACCACCCACCCCATCATCTCTACCAACCTAGACCAGAACATCAGAAATTTCAACAATTGAATCACCAACTGCACTGACAGCATCACTCCCATCGGCAACAGCATCCGCAGAAGGTCCAACAAGCAGGCTAGCTGGTACATTGAAGACCGTAGAACCACTAAAGGACACTGTATACAACTGAAAAGGAGATGGCGCACCCGAAAATGACACGACCGACAAGACCACCTTTAAGACAGCCCTCAACCACTACCACAGACATAGAGAGAATAAATAAAAGGCCCTAGCCTCATTCATTGAATCAAGCTCCAATATTAGCAAAGAATTCTTCCACATCATCAAAGAATTCTGCAACCCCCTCAACTGCAGCAAATAAGATTAACACCTCACAGAAACTCTGCGACCCCCTTGCAAATGTCTTCCACAACAAGATCGCTTTTAGAGATTGGGTTTCTGCTTGGCAGAGGTATGCACCCTGTCTAAGCAGGAACCACCCTGTCATAGACTGGCATAGAGCAGTCAGGCTTAACTCAGGAGCAATAAACTTCAAACAGTAACAGAGTGAAAAAACCACAAAAAGACTCCACACGAGTTTTGAAAAATAGACGTTAATGTTAGAAAGCCAATAAATAGAATTTGTGAAATGAATTTTTAAAGAATAAACTGTGAAATAGTGCTCTCACAATAGCGGTGAAGCACCGATTCTGCTCCTGCCGCAGAAGATGTGTTGGTGCTGAAGTAAGCACCTTAGGCCCACTTCCAGTGGTCAAGGTGTAGTAGCAGGATAGTTGGAAGTCTTTTAAGTCCCTGAGATTTCAGATCAATTGGCAAGCCCTTGGAGTCACTCTGGGTTCTGAGGACAAGACAGGCAGGTCGAGTCTGTCTCACCAAGGAAGAGAAGTCAGCAGGCAGCAAGTCAGCAGAGCAAGGCAGCAAGAAAGCACTTCTTCCAGCACAGCCGTTGAGCAGACTGGCGGTCCTTCAGCAGCACTGCAGTCCTTCTTCTTGGCAGGGTATTCTCAGGTCCAGAAGTGGTAGGGTCTGAAGTGCAGTTCTTATACCCAGTGGTGCCTTTGAAGTGAAGGATACTTCAAAGAAGGGCTTTGAAGTGCACAGAGGTCCTCTCTTCCTGCCCTGACTCGACTCACTACAGGGGCGCATGCAGCCCTTTGTGTGTGGACAGGACACAGCCTATTTAGGTGTAAGTGTAAGGCTGTGCCCAGCTCCTCCTTCTCATCTTGCCAGGATGAGCCATCAAAGCCCAGCATTTCACACCTTAGCTCCCTTAGTGTGTTGGTGCCTAGAGGCATACACAAGCCCAGCTGTCACCCACGCGGACTGATCTAAGACAGGCTGCAGGCACACAGGGCTAGGAGCAGGAAATTGACAACTTTCTAAAAGTTGCATTTTCAAAATTGTAATGATAACTTTGACTCTCCCATTAAGATTTACATGACCATTCCATAGAGATTAAACATGAACGATTTAGGGCCAGATGTACGACCATGACAATTTGCGAGTCGCAATTTGCGATTGCGAAATGCTATGTACAACAGAATCTGAGACACTGTTTTCAATTCCCAATGGGTCGCATATTGCATGCCTCATGAATATTCATGGGACAGTTGCAATTTGTGACCCTATTGGGAATGGCTGGCCCTCCCAGGGATGGTGGCCTGCTGGGCTTAGCAGACCTCCATGTCTCAGAATGCTTTTAAATAAAGCAGTTATTTTTTTTTAAATGGAGCCCATTTTCCTTAAAGGAAAACAGGATGCATTTAAAAAAAAAGAAACATTTCCGTTTAATTTTTTAAGGGCAGGAAGTGGTCCCTGGGACCACTGCCTGCCCCTAAAAAATATATTCCCCTGCATTTGCAAAGGCAAAGTAGTCCCCTGGGGACCCCTTCCCATTTGCTAGTGCATTTCCACCCTTTTGAAGAGGGCGGTAAATTGATAGTGTTTTGCAACTCCAATTGCGGATGCAAAACATTTATACAATTGGTAGAGAGTCGCTATTAGGAAGGGACGCCCTTGAAATGCACCTTTCAAATAGCAAGTCGCAATTCCCATTTAGTGAGTCACAAATAAACTGCGACTGGCTAAATAGGAATTGTACATGGTCCTATCCGTTTTTGCATGTGCAAAAGGGTTGCTGACCCGTTTGCCCATGCAATTTAGGGTCGTACATCTGGCCCCAACTCCCTCTCAATTAGAAATTACAGCATTAGTAAATGTAATAAGGAATCTCCAATGTTATCCTATGAGAAGAGCAGGCCTCACATCTGTGAAAAACAAATCTGGAAGTTTCTCACTACAGGGCATGTCTTACCATTTAAGTACATAGCACCCTGCCCAATGGGCTACCTAGGACCTACATTAGGTGTAACATTTATATATTAAAAGGTGAGTTAAAGGCTTGGCATGAGGTGTAAAATGCCACGTCGACATGGCAGTGTAACCTGCTCACATAGGCTTTGCAGTAGAAGGCCTTAGACATGTTGAAAGTGCTACTTGAGTGGGGGGCACAATCAGTGCTATGAGCCCACTAGTTGCATTTACTTTACAGGACCTGGGCACATGTAGTACACTATACTAGGGACTTTTATGTAAATTAAATATGCCAGGGGTGGAAAAGTCAATCAAACCCTGTTAAGGGGTGTCAGCACAAGCCCTTTAGCACTGGTTAACAGTGGTAAAGTGCATAGAGTGCGAAGGCCAGCAAAAAAAAAAATCAGCAAAATTGGAAAGAAGCAGGCAAAAGGTGAGATGGAAGATCACCCTAAGGCTGACTGGTCTAACAATCACCCAACTTCAAATCCAAGTGCAAGGCCACTGACTTCTTCAAGCAACACAACGATCCTGCTACCACCATGGACATCCGACTAGCCAAATGGAGCGAGTTCATCCCACATGTCATCACCTCCATCATGAACTCAGTCGACAACCAACCCATGCCCTCACCACATCTTCAACCTAGGTGAAGCCAGAAACAGCCAGTTACACACCATGTTGTTCAACATCTCAATTTCCACAGCCACCTTCCATGAGGACTGAAAACATGCAAAAGTCAAGGCCCTACTAAAGAAACCATTGACAGACCTCTGTGACCTCAACAACTACCAACCAATATCCCAGCTCTCGTTTCTGGCCAAAGTTTCAGAAAAAGCCATCAACCAACAACTCACCTCACACCTTGAACAGAACCTCCTACTCAACTCTTCCTAATCCTTGTTCCGCAGCAGCCACAGTACTGAGATATAGATCGTCTACCAAAGACATTCGAGCCCTACTCGACTGAAGAGAGACTGTGGCTCTGATTCTCCGAGACCTCTCAGCAGCCATTGAATTGGTCTCCCACCACACACTCATCACAAGGCTACACAACATAGGTATCCAAGCAGCGATTCTCAAATGGATCGCCTCTTTCCTCACCAGAATAATGCAAAAGGTCCTCCTGCCCCCTCTGACTCCGAACCCAGGGGAATCATCTATGGAGTACTCCAAGGATCCTTGCTCAACCCCACCCTCTTTAACACTTGTATGACAACTCTGGCCAGCCTCGTCAAAACCCACAGATGCAACACCATATCCTACACCAACAACACAGAACTCATCCTCTACCCCTCTGAAGACACCAGCAGGACCAACTTCCACAACTGCATGACAGATGTCACCAACTGGATGAAGGACAACTGCATGAAGCTCAGCAAGGAAAAGACAGAGGTACTGATCTTCGGAAACAAAAGCTCTCCATGGAACACATCCTGGTTGCCCTCAGAACCTGAATCTACTCCTACCCCCACTGACCACCCTAGGAACCTAGGCAGCATTCTGAACAACAAGCTAAACATGAGGACTCGGGTCAACTCCATCTCCTCCTCCTGCTTCTTCATGCTCTGTATGCTTCATAAGATATTCAATCGGTTACCCCAAAGCTCAAGATACACTTACACCCAGGCCCTAATCTCCAGCCAACTGGACTACGCAATGCTCTCCATGCAGGGATCTCAGTTCAACTCCTCTGATGAATACAGACCATACAGAATGCCCCAGATCTCCCTAGGTGAGCCCACATCACCCCCTACCTCAGGGAACTCTACTGACTCACCGTGCAGAAAACATGCCAGTTCGATTTCCTTTCCCATGCATGCAAGGCCCTACACAACTGCAGACTCGCCTATTTGAACCACCACCTGAACTTCAACCAGCCCACCAGACACCTCCACTCTGCTTCCCTTTCTCTAACCCTCACCCTGCATACGACATAGCAAATACAGAGACCGCTCCTTCTCCTACCTAGCAGCGAAGACATTGAATAAACAACTCTGCCATCTCTGGAACTCCCCATCTCTTCCAGAGTTCCGGATGTCCCTAAAGACCTGACTATTCAGCTAATCAAGTGGACCTTGCCAGCAAGTGGATACAATTGACAAGAAGCGCTCTAAAAATCTACTGATCAATTGATTGAGTGACCTTTATAGGAGCAAGGCTTCTACACAAAAAGCAGTTTGCAAAAACTTCGGGACGAGTGCTTCCAGACAATGCGATGGGACATGCGATAATTGTAAATTTAACTTTCGGACTGAGTTGACAGATCCTACTCTTCCAGCTGCCCCGGCAACTATTATCTGGAAAGGGGACTGTATACGGGCAGCACTAATCAACTCCTGCTCCCTTGCTAAGCATGCCCCAGACATATTCGAGCTCCTCTCAGATGAGCAGTTAGATCTATTATTTGTAACACAGACATGGCTTAACGAGTTTTCTGGCCCGGCGGTTGCGTTAGCCATCCCTAGTGGTTACAAAATAGCAAGGGCAGACCGAAAAGTGGGTAGGGGTGGAGGGATAGCGGTGGTGTTTAGGGACTTGTGAATTTTTTCCCACGAGGAAACACTAGGCATTTGCGACAGGGAGGCACTTGATTTTATGGCATGACATGGAGGCCAATATTATGCAATCTCCTTTATTGCTTAGCACACAGCAGCAACAATGAAAGGATCTAGAACTTGAATAAACATTCTAATAAGGTATATAGTCCATGTGCACGTGTGGTCTCCCTTCTTTGTTGCTGCTGCTCACAAGATAAGTACTCTTACTTTGACTCTGCATGGTGTGTGCTTGTGTGTATTTTTGTATATGTTTTATATTTGACTGCGGGAGGTTAGTGATCAGGTGCTTGTTCCCCCCCTCCCATCCTCTAAGCAGCAATGTATTTTCTTTTTTTGTGTCTTTTCCATCTACTTATTGCCCATGTTTACGCTCTGCGCTGCTCCCTCTGCCGTCGGGTGAGGTGCTGCCTTTCCTGTTCCCCCATCCCCCTTGTTGGCGGGTTTTGCACGCCTTAGTATCAGCGGTTTTACGCTCCCTGATCCCACACAGGCTCCTTCGCTGTGTTTACACAGGCTCCTTCGCTGTGTTTTTTCTTTTGAGGCTCAATACCGCCGTGCCATATTTCCCCTGGAGATGGACGGAGTCTTTCTCACCTCCGCCTGCCCATCCCCCTTGCGCTTTCCCTCGGCTCCTTCAGGCCGAGGGAGAGCCCTTCTCGGACGGGACCGGCGTCTTTTAAAAACGCTGGTTCCGTGCTGAGTGCGTTCCTCCCGTCTCCGTGGTGACCCTGGGGCCTTTACCAGAGATCGGAGGGCCGCGCTGGGTTGCCATGGGGACGGAAGTCAGCAAAAGTCTCCGACTTCAAAATGGAGCCTTTATTTAGCGTCCCACCTTCCTTAACGGCCTTACCTTGATCTCTTCTTACTCCCTGCCAGTCCAATTTGTAGGGAGTACGTCGCACGCCACCTCTCTCACTTCGAGTGCGATAAAACATACTTATAAAAAAAAAAGACAGAAGGAAAGATCCACCAAGTTAAGGGGCACGAAAATGAAAGAGGGACAATCAACTTCCTATGGTAACAATAGAAAAGGACTTTCACATACTAAAGGAAAGCTCCTTAGCACCTGACTCTGTTACCATAACTACCCAGCATCCATTTTGTTGCCAACATTCCTGTTTTTGTCAGTTACTATTAATTTCTCACTTCCCTCTTCCAGACCTAATTTTTACTATGGCTTCTGATCCTTCTACCTCCACTATGGAAGATAAATTGGAGGGACTTATCAATAAGGCCCTAGATAGGGTAACGGGGTCTCTTGACGACACCATCAACACAAAATTTCAAACCTTTTCTAAATCAGGCTGGCCACCCATGAAACCTCAAGGGGAACCTACCAAGGCCATGACAAGCCAAAGGAAAAGACAGGCCATTATAAATCAACCTGAGGGTGCCAAAAAGTCCAGGAACTCCAACCCTTTTTATTTGAACACACGCTCTGCCGGGGACAATCTTGGTGCCTCGGGCACACGAGATGGGCAGTCCATAGGCCCGGACCTTCCTATTCCCATCAATAGCGACGATGGGATAGAGGACGAGATTGACCTCTCTTGCTCCTCGGATTTTAATTCTAATGAAGAGGAAGGCGAAATAAGAGATCCTTTAGGTGAGGCATCAGGGGCCTCAGGGTCTAGAATGGGAATTCTTGACCCCTTCGGGGAACACATGTTTGACCCACTCTTCATCAAACACCCCCTTTCACCAGAATGGACCCCATCTCAACACATTGGAGATTACCTCTCCTTTTGGCTCCGCAAAGAAATGCCAAAGGAGGTCAGAGCCCGCCTCAGGTCCGAATGTCCCCACCCCTCCCTTCCCAATAAAATAGCTATGACCCCTGAATTGGACAGCAAGGTAGTGGCATTTATTGCCAAGACCGGGAAGGACCCAAGGAGGGGACTCGATAAGGGCCTCAAGTCCTGTCAGGACAGGCTTTTGGACATCACGGGTCCACTGACCAAAATGTTCGAATTGGCGGAAGGGGCATACATCACTGATACTCCCATTGACCCTAAAGAACTGCGCCAGTGGGCACAAAGTGCGATCTGCCTTCTAGGCAACGCAAACACTGCGCTTTCCAATGAAAGGCGTAAGAGCGTGCTCTTAAAGATCGACCCCAAACTGACTAAGCTAGCTACCAATGAAGGGGGTGCATCCTCACAGGGCATTCTCTTCGGAGAGGAATTTATCACAGAAATGGCCAAATATGTGGGAGTTTTTAACTCCATTCAGAAATAACAGAAGAATATTAAGATTGTGTTTAACAATAGAGTTTTTTCCTGCAAGGCCCTTTGCAGGACGAGGGGGAAGATCCTCTCAATCCGGATTTGGTTTTCAGTCATCCTTCTTTCCCCAAAGACAAAGGTTCCGAGGAAGGGGATTCAGAGGCGAAAGGAAATCAAGAGCCTTTTCAACAGGTAAGAGCACTGAAAGACCTTTCAGATACCCCTATAAAGGTGGGTGGGAGATTAGCCCTTTTCTCTGGGAACTGGACCATGGTGAGTCAGGACCCTTGGGTACTAGACACCATCAAGGGTTACTAAATAGAATTCGTAGACTTACCTTTTCAGGAGAGATTCCCACAAGAAATCAGTCAGCTTCTCCCAAAAGGATTCCACTTTAGTGTCCCAGGAGGTAAGAGACCTATTTGCCAAAGGTGCAATCCGGGAAAGAGAAGAAATTGGCTTTCGTCAGCAATGTCTTTTTGGTAGAGAAGAAAGACAAAAAGATGGGGCCCGTCATAAATCTAAAAGACCTGAACCAGTGGTGGTTTACCCCCATTTCAAAATGGAGGGAATCCGCCTTCTCAGAGACGTATTGAGAAAGGGGGACTGGGTTACTTGTCTAGATCTCAAAGACGCTTATTTGACCATTTCGATCTGGCCCTCTCACCAAAAATGTCTCCAATTCTTTTGGGAGGGCAAGCTATGGAAGTTTTGCAGCCTCCCCTTCAAGCTTTCATCGGCCCCTTGGTGTTTCACCAAAGTTCTTCGCCCAATAGCAGGGTGGCTGAGGAACAAGGGGGTGAGGTTAATCCTCTATCTCGACGACATCTTGATAATGGCCCAATCCAGGGAGGTCACTTCACAACACACTACCCTTGCAATAAATCTCTTGAAACACCTAGGTTTTGTTATAAACACAAAGAAGTCCTCTACGACTCCAGCCCAGAGCACTCAATTCTTAGGTTTTTCAATAGATACAGTCCAAGCGGAATTGAAACTACCAGGGGACAAAGTCAGGAAACTCAGAAAGGAGTTAAGGAAAATGCTAAAGATTTGCTCTTTTCCTATAAAGACTTTGGCGAGGATACTGGGTCTGCTGTCCTCAACTATCCAAGCGATATATCCGGGTCCCCTGTACTATCGGGCGCTTCAGAGGCGACTTTGGACCCCACAGGAGAAGGATCTACATATCAACTGCCTAGAACTACTGTCAGGATTTTTTGCTATCCAGAGCTTTACCAAGGATTTGATTAAATGTTCGGTCATGCTTCGCATGGACAACGTATCCGCTGTGAGATACGTGAACAAAATGGGGGGCCCTCATTCAAAGGGCCTCTCGGACCTAGCCAAGAACTTTTGGGCGTACTGCCTCAACAAGGGCATCTCGGTTGTTGCCGAACATATTCCAGGTTTGAACAATGGGGTGGCAGACTGGTTCTCCAGGAATTTTATAGATTCGAGCAACTGGAGGCTAGACAGGGAAATTTTTCTTGCGATCCAATCTCTTTGGGGTCCCTTTGGAATAGACCTCTTTGCGGACTGTCTCAATACACAGCTGCCCAAGTTTTTCAGCTGGAGGGCGGACCCTCTGGCCTTGGGGATAGATGCCTTCTTTCAGAACTGAATTGGTCTGAGACCTTATGCATTCCCACCTTTTGCCATGCTTCCACACCTCCTTGTTCAAGTTCGGAGGAACAGGGAATCCGTAGTGGTAATAACTCCCCTCTGGAGATCTCAGGCGTGTTTCCCCATCCTGTTGGAAATGAGTGTGGATTTTCCAATTCTCATCCCTACTTTCGGAGAATTGCTGACAGGACCGCACGGGGAGTGTCACCCTCTCGTTCTTCAGGGCATCCTGTGTCTGATGGCCTGGAAGATTTCAGGAGACAGTGAGAGCTCCCAGGACTTTTGGAGGGCGCTTTCAGACTCATGTCAGAATCATGGGCCCCTGGTACAAGAAAATCCTATAGATTGGCTTGGCATAAATGGGTTTGCTGGTGCCTTTGATGGGGTTACGATCCCATTTCAGCTGATGTAGTTCAGGTTCTTAATTTTTTTACTGAAATCTTCGCTTCGGGCCTAGCTTATCGAGCCGTTAACGTATATAGATCGGCGATTGCAGCAGGACACTGCTTGATAGATGGTACCTCGGTAGGCCAAAACATACTCACCAAAAAACTTTTGAGGAGTATGCGTGTTGTGAACGCTCCTCTGCCAAAATACTCTGCTCTTTGGGACGTGAGAGATGTCCTCAGACTGGTTAACTGGTTACCTCTTGGGGCGAGAACTCTTCCCTCTCTTTGAAGAAACTGTCCTATTAACTGACTGTTTTACTGTGCCTTGTCTCCTTCAGACGTGCTTCAGATGTTAAAGCCTTAGATGTCTCTAGTAGAGCTTTTCAACCTGAGGGAGTTTGCTTTTTCATTTAAAGACGGATTAAAACTATGTCAACCTCTATTTTCTACCCCTTTTTCCCTCAGAATGAAATCTTGTGTGTGGTGAAGTGCCTGTTGGAATATGAGAGAAGGACTTTAGGTCTAAGGGGTTCTGTAGATCAATTGATTATATTCCACAGGTATCCTCATAGAGCGGTTTCTTCCCCCACCTTAGCTAGATGGGTTAAAGATGTCATGAAAGAAGATGGGATCGATGTTTCAATTTTTGGCGCTCATTCTCTTAGAGGAGCTTCAGCTTCAAAAGCTTTTATTTTGGGTGGTGGCCTCCAGGATATCCTTAGGGCTGCAGATTAGTCTAATGAATGTATTTTCAAAAGATGTTACTTTAAACCAGTATCAGATGTTATTGATAATGTTTTGAACACACTTTGAACTTGCATAATATTGGCCTCCATGTCATGCCATAAAATGTAGATTTTTCACAGCCTGCTGGGCAGAAAATCTGGATTTTATTAAAGACACGGAGGCTAAGATTATCCCACTTCTTTTGCTCCCTCCCTGGAAATGTGTTTCTTATCCTTTTGTTCTTCTTCTCTTTTTTTTGCAGATTAGTTGCTTCAAAAGATGGCTGTGATGGCTTCAAAGTTCTCTAAAGTGTTGAGATGACTTCAAGGTTCTCTAAAGTTTTTTCTAAGTTATCTTGTTCACTGCACAAAGAAGGGAAACCACGCGTGCACATGGACTATATACCTTATTGGAATGTTTATTCAAGTTCAAGATCCTTTCATTGTTGCTGATGTGAGCTAAGCAATAAAGGAGATTGCATAATCTTAGCCTCCGTGTCTTTAATAAAATACAGATTTTCTGCCCAGCAGGCTGTGAAAAATCAAAATTTGCCTTTACTATGTCGCCACATTTTACGCTAGGCGGTACACTGGTGTATTGGCCCCCCGGCCCCACCGGAGCTTTTCAGAAAGGATCAGTTCTCCCTCACATAATGGGGGGCACACTATAGACTTGGTCTGTTCTACTTTTCCTTCATCCATCAGGGAAGTCTCTTGGTTAGATCACTTTCTGATCCAGTTCCCCTGGACCATCGCAAAGCCTCTCTTCTCTAAGGGACTTTCTCAAGGTAGACCGTCACAGAGAATAGACACCACTGTTTTTTGTAGGACTCTGCTTAACACACGTCCTACTGCTGCTATTAACCTGAAGGGAGTGCTAGAGAGCCTTTCTAACTAGATTTCCCAGGCGATCCAATCTATAACCACGCACCTCTCTAATAGACGAGTAAGAAATGCACCCTCAAAACCTTGGTACTCCAGCAAACTTGAAGAACTTAAAAAGGGCAGTAAAAACTTGAACACAGCTGGAGATCGGAATAGTGCCTCCTGGCTAAACCAACTTTAAGAAGGGCTCAGAGAGACTATTATGCAGCCATCAGGGAGGCGAAAAGCAGCTTTTATGCAGAGCGCATTGCTAGGTCCAACAATAACTGTAAGGAAATTTTCGCCATCGTCCAGAGTTTCTTAACACCTTGCGCTGAGCGTATTGCTCTCCCTGCTTCGGCGGAATGGTGTGAGAAGCTGTTGTGCTTCTTTATAGATAAAATACAGTCAATTCAGGATAGCCTAGGGACTAGCTCCCTTGAGCAGGCAGGGTCCCACATCCTGAACATTTTAGTTCCCACTCTGTCAGTTCCCCCGCTGATGGAATTCTCTCCCATTGCCTTGCTGGACTTACTGTCTGTCCTTAAATCACTCAAGTCGGGCTCTCCAACAGACCCGTGCTTGGCTGGGTTACTAGTGGGGGCTGCGGAGGTGGTTAATCTGGAGGTAAATTTCATTGTTAATCTGTCTCTCCAGACTGCCACTGTTCCATTGTCATGGAAGAAGGCTAAATTGTTACCGCTTCTGAAAAACCCCTCCTTAGATCCTACTATACTCGCTAGCTATCACTCTATCTCCCTTCTTCTAGCTGTAGCAAAGGTGTGCGAGAAAGCTGTCTTTAGACGGCTTGCCACCTTTGTTAAGTCATCCGGGGCACTTCATCCTCCCCAATATGGATTCAGGGCGACTTACAGCACAGAGACTGCTCTTGTAAAAATGTTGGAGGCAATAAGGGAGTGCCTGGACGCAGGTGGCAGAACGGCTCTGATTTTATTAGACCTCTCTGCCGCCTTTGATACGGTGCCCCACCAACAACTACTTGCCCGTCTTACAAACATTGGTGTGTCTGGACACGCCTGGGATTGGCTCAAATTCTTCTTAGAGGATCGCACCCAGCAGGTTTGGCTGCCACCATTTTCGTCGCCCCCATAAGGGAGTCCACGGGAGTTTCGCAGGGCTCTACTCTGAGTTCTCTGCTTTTTAATATGTATATCACGCCCCAGATCTATCTTGCAAAGGAGCTGCGAGCCAAGATCATAGCCTATGCGGACGATACCCAGCTTCTCTTTACTTGAAGAAAAAATGACTTGTCCCCGGAAACAGCTCATAACTGTCTTTCTAACGTTTTCAAATGGCTTGCACTAGCATAGCTGAAGAGCAATGAGAACAAGTCGGAGGTCCTTTTGTATGCATCTTTCCCCCATCTTTCAGGGAGACTCTGTGGCCCTCAGAGTATCCTCTGCCCACCTCAGTGGGTAACCCCGCTAAGAACTTGGGGGTCTGGTTTGGTGAGGACCTTAGGTTCTGCGTGCAGATTGAGAGGCTTGCTGGGGTATGCTTAGGCACACTTAAATCGCTCAGAAAGTTTCTTCCCTTGTTACCCAGGCCAGCCAAGGAAATGGTGGCTCGTGCTCTTATCTTGTCACGCATTGATTATGCCAATGCTCTGTACATTGGCATACCTGGCTACCTGCTAAAAAAACTGCAAACAATACAGCATGAGGCAGCCAGGCTTCTGCTGGGAATTCCAGGAAGATCAAGCGTGAAACAGCATCTGCGGGACCTCCGCTGGCTCCCTGTGGCCCATCAAGTTTAGTTTAAAGCCATTACTCTGGCTCACAGAGCCCTGTATGGATTAGGGCTGGCTTATGTTAGGAGGCGTTTTGCCTTCTATGTCCCTCGCAGAACTCTGCATTCTGCCGTGCAGCGACTGGCAGTGGTCCCTTGCTTCTGCAGGACTCGCTTGGGCAGTAGCTCCCTTTCTGTCAAAGCAGCGGAAGCCTGGAACTCCCTCCCCGTGGAGCTTCGGAATACTGCTCAAGAAGCAATTAAAGACCCTACTTTTTAATAAGCCCATTTAATCTCAGAACCTCCGCTTCTACACTAACCGGCCGCGCCGGGATACTCTTGAGTATCTGTGCGAGCTAGAAATGTATTATAACATAATGCACTACTAAGGCCTAATACAGCATGACTACTGCAGATGCCACGGTTTTTAGCGTACTTAAGTTTTGTCACAAGGGCCCATGATGAATCAGTATTCTTCAACTTTACATAATTTCAAATATTGTCTCATGATGAAACAATGGGCCATGCAGAAGTAATGTCCATCGTAAACACTGTAGTAAGAAAAGTAATGGGGCAAAAGTGTACTGAGTTTTTGAAAAGTAAAAATATACTTGGAATCTCAGAAGGACTGCCATTTCGGCATAATAACTATGTATAAGGGTCATTCCTTCCATCATCCTAAGTCTGACATGACACAGCAAGGTAGAAGCCTTCAGGGTACCACTTTGGGTATATAAACCCCATATCTTGGTGAGGTGGTCAGAGGAGAAAAGGACTTCCATGCTGACACACTGACGCGAGACACTGAGGCTCCTGTATGCAGACACTCCAGCTCGCAGTGGTTTGATATCTCTTGCGGGGTGTCCATCCTGAGACCAAGATGGGCTCCCACACTCTCTCACTTCAGGTAATGGAGCTGACTTCATCCTATATGGATTCTTGGCTTTACATCTGCATACATGCTAGGTACATCTAGTTGGGGTTGCATTGTCAGAGTACGCATTTATTACATGCATGTATTTTATATATTTGCCTGTTTTCAATTCATTGTTTTAGCATGATGGCAGAAATATACCATCCTTTTACTCTGTTAGTGCTTCCAATCATTTATATCTGTTTTTGTCTAATGTTTGTTTCAGCACACCTATTTTACACTAGAATGATGCTGGTTCAATAAATGCTTATTGAAAAACTTCCCCACTGTTCATTCTGTGTATCTCTCTGAGACAAAGTGAGCACGAGTGACTGAGCAAAAAGTATTGCACTGTTTCCACAATCCGTAGGGATCAGGATTGTCATGTTCAATAGTTGCCAAGAATTATTCTCTCTTTGGTATGAAGGGTTTCTAGTGGCACTGTGAGCTAGCTGGGATACAGGCTAACATACCCAGTGGGGGTGTAAAGAATCAGTACGGACACCAGTCCTACAGTGTATGTTGTCTTAACATGCCAATCCTGTATAAGTTTATAGGAACTACATGACAGTGAGGCTGCGGTTGTGTACAGTGGCCATTCTAAACTCAAGGCTGGGGATTCCCTGCAGCTCTTTGGATCAATGCCTGCAAATGGGGGTATACTACTTTCCTTGAGCGCTCTGAAGTCTGGATGCCTACCTCCATTCGTGGCATTGAACTGCTGCGTGCCCTTTTCTATATTCACCCTTCCTTGAATTGCGCTGCTTTTTTCAGGATGGGGTGCAGTGACCCCATGCAACAACTCCTTTCCTATGACACTTCTAAAACACCTTGATGCAGAGAAGATGATGTGCTCCGGGATGATCCCTTCTGGATAGTGTCACGGCCATAATGGCAGAGTTGCAAGCAGGTTTTAAGTCAATTGATATATGCTTGACATGTTAACTGCTCCTCTGGAAGGTATGCATGGCCAACTGGAGCAGCATGAGACCCGTATCGGTGCCACGAGCAGCGATTGTTTGTTCTCAAGGCCTGCCATCACCAAGCAACTTGAAAGAGCCGAATGACTCCTCAAAACAGTTGCCAGTAAAGCTGAAGATTTGGAGGTACACTCGCACCGGAATAATATTCGTTTTGTTGTTTGTCGATTTAGATACTGTATATACGGCCACAATTCACACTGCCCATGTTTAGGCATAGAAATCCTACCCTTATTTAGGCATTATCCGTGCTAACCAAATACAGGCATGACCACCTACATCCGTCCATCACCATTACAATGAGTTCATGGAAACCCAGACTCTTAAGCCTTTAGGACTTCCCCTTTCTTGGATTATTGAAATCTTCAAGAACTTATTTATTATGCATGAACATCTATTCCTTAGGGGTTTCATTCATGACGTTCCTCTGCCCGACCTTTACATCAATACTGGCATTCCTAAACACCTTCAAGGTACAAAATACACCTTCACTTGCCATGGAAAATCACAGTTTGGCTGCCTACTTGCACGACGCGGCTCCCCACATCAAGTTCAGAAGGAAATCAAGTCCCCGCCTGACGAACAGACCAGACGCTGTCATCCTCCTCGCAGAGAATCCAGCTCCAGTGTTTCTGACTCCCCTTGCGAGGTGTTAAAGATTGAGACCCGGAAAGAGATTCCAACCTCTCTCATTCCAAGGTATGGAGCAGACTAGTACCTAGAGGGACTCTTAGCAACTCTGGCAAAACTAAACTATAGCTAGCTATACTTTAGAAACAGCACCTACTTCTTACATCATACTACACTTAGGTTAGGTACACTAGGGTAGAAGTAACTAGAAGCATCAGATGAGTATTCACATTTTAGCCTGTGTTATTTATGTATGTATTTTTATGAATATATGTCATAGCTACAAACCATGCTATTGCAGTATTATCTAATCTTACTGCTAACGCTGTACCTATTATACTTCGCATTCTGTCTTACAATTGTAGCAGTTCATATCTCTTGCACGAGAAATAAAACTGTTCAATAAACCCTTTTTTATTGAAATGCCCGTCTACATATTTCTGTGTAAACTCTGTAGAAACGAAGCATGCACGGTTGACTGAGTGAAACTGTTATCTATTGTTTCCACTATTCTGAGACTTTTCTGATTCTAAGGGAAACAAAGTTGTCATGTTTATTCGGTTGTCAGAAACGAATCCCTTCTTGTTGATTCGAGAATTTTCTAGTGACCTCTGAGTTAGCTGGCACACACAAGTAATTAAGTTTAATGTACTTGATAGAGAAATACTGACCTTAGTCCTATGTCAAATCCATAGTGTATACTATTCCAATCCGCAGAGCCTATCAGGGATAAAGGAACTACACTACATGGGGCCCAACGGTTTGGTTAGGCACTAATTTAACGCTAGATACTGAAGTAACTCAGTTGTGCTTTTCTCAGAGACCCCCTACTCATAATACTCCATAAGACGTCTGGAGTGGGTAGGGATAATATCTGCCATAGCTGAGTAGGATGAAAATCATATGTATTAGCTGTTTGGTTTGTTCAACGTTAAAGGATACAGTGTTCCAAAATATTGTGCACCTTATATTTGTTCCCTTGAAACTTGCTCTGCAACTTTCATTACACAATGACCAAAGACGGCATTACCAACGAGGCTGTATCCGACAATGTCGCAGTAGCTTTTTATTATACAGGTTTTAATGAAACTGATGAAAATGCGATAATCATCGCTCCAAATTAAAGGAGAGCCATCACTCTAAAACTTATAAAACATGGCCTAACACCAAGAGGTGGTAGAGCAGTTTTTGTGATAGAGGCACATGAATCTCACCAGCATAGGTAGTCTACGCATGGATAGTATTCCCAGAATCAAATCCAGTAACTAAAACGTTTCACTTCTACAAAGAAGATGGACCACCTGAGGAATATATTCCTTTCAAGGATATTGAAATTCCACTCACATACCAGGAACATGATCTCTGGTTTAAAGGCGCCCTAAAACATTCAAATTCCATTACAAGGCTCGGTCCACTAGGTAGACCAGGAGCAATATGGCTGATTTCAGCCGGCTATACACCTCATCCTGACATCGAAGAAATGTCAAATGAAGAATAACTTACTCAACTCAAAGAGTTATTCAAAATATATAGGCAATTGGTTCAATATGTCATGCAAACTTTCACAGTCCAACCAACAATAGCCATTCAGAGACAAACCTCTCACCAGGGGAATGCGCTATAAATCACTCCACAGATGTTACACGCAGTCATGGGTAAAATGCCCACAAAACGTGAACAAATTCCATTTTGGATAGCTCAAAAAAATTCTCAAATCGAAGCAGTATTTCCTAATACTAGCCCTTAAGAGAAACATAGAATTCTAACAATCTGGTTACCAATGGGGATAACACCACACCTGGAAGACTGCACCACTTGGGGCACAGTCTTTGCTGCCATCTACACATGGTGTTCCGTCTATGGTGGTAAAACCTGATCTCCTGAAACAAATTCAAAATGAATACGGGGCAGATCCTGCTCTGAATTTAGGTATGAAGTTACTGAAAAATTTCTACCAGGTCTCAACAATAATATTATCTAATATTTAAGGAGAATCAGCATCAGTGGCAATCCACCAGAAATTAAGGGAACTAGCCAGAATAATTGAAAAATCCTATGAAGAATTAGGCAGACAGTTTGAGTGCGAAACCGGTTAAACCACAACTGTCTGGCGGTCCTGAGAAGGACTCTATTAAAAACAATCCTACCTCAAAAGAAGTGGGAAAATAGCAAACAACATTCAAAAGAGAAATGTCCTCAATCCTGTGGTAGGTCTCCTCAAAAGGAGCCCTCTGAAGGAGGTATAACCTCAGGAATAGGGATAATTTGAAAAAACCTGATAGGTATCAAAATACTGATACACGTTCCTCTCGTACCTTTCAGATATCGTCACAGACATCCGAAAGAATAGGACGGTTAGATCAAAAAGAAGAACATGTGAAGTCCAAAGACGATCAACACGTTCAGAAAAACAAACCAAAACCTCATTTCTCCAAAAAGAAGGTAGTAGGTCTGAAAATCAGACATGCCGAGGATTCTGAGAACACATCTCAAGAACGGAGAATGGGCTCAGACAATGCTAGACAGTGCAGCAGAAGTAACAATAGCTCGCTAGAACCTGAAGGAAGTTCTGGAGACAGTGGACTTGAATGAGTACATACAAGTAGAGACTGTAGACACCAGGGTTAGTTCTCCACAAAAGTTATATGGAGTAACACTCCGGTGGAGGGACACATACCAAGAAAAATGAAAGCACTCTTTAGGGAGAGTTATACTTCTAGCAGAACAGGACTGGCCACCGGAATTTGTCAGGGAGTGCCCACATGGCAAAGACATCATTTTGCCAGCCTTCTCCAACCATGTTCAAGTACATTTACAATATTACAATATACTTATGCCAGGAAATGGGCAGTTGCCCATGCCCCAGCATTATACAAAAATCATGTAGGATGGGATGAAGACTCGCCTCATCATAAGATCCAGTTAAAAAATCAACCAACTGCACAAAGGCAGTATCCAATTAAGCAAGAAGCTAAAAAACAGGTCAGGGAGATCTTAGATCAACATGAATACCAAGGGGTGATTGAAACATGCACCTCATCAATGAACAATCCTTTGTCTCCTGTATCCAAACCAGACAATGCATATCGTCTAGTTTTGGATTACAGACACGTAAACTCTTGTTGTAAAACATTTTCAGTGCAAAATGCACACAGTACAGCATTAATGAGTAATATTGTGCGTAAAAATAATAATAATAAGTGACGAATTGTGGATTTTACTAGCTGTCAATGGAAGGGTAATTTTAAAATATTAAATTGTAACTGTCTTTTATGATTGAAAAAATCGAAATAAAGACTTTTGAATTGAATTGAGTAATATTGTGCGTAAAAAATATAAAACCACGTTAGATATCTCAAATGGTTTATTTTTTCAAAACATAGCACCTGAAAGGTATTTGACAGCTTTCTCAATAATGGGGACCCTGCATCAATTCTGTCATCTCCCTCAGGAATTCAAGAATATTCTGGGGTTGTTCTCAGCAAGGGTAACAGAGTTACTACAAATTTATGATGACGAGGCATTGTCATATGTTGATGACATCTATCTGACGGATGATGACCTGGATAGGCACTTGAACAGGGTGAATACCATTATACTGGGCTTCGCCTCTGAGGGCTATAAATACAATTAAAAAAAATCGAGAATTGCCCATCTCAACGTCCTTTTCCTAGGATATAAACTATCACGTGAAGGCAAAAGCCTGGCAGCCAACTTTTTAGTAAAGTGTGCACTGCTCCAATCTCCAAAAACGATGAAAAACTTACATTCTAAACTGCGCAGATAGGGTTAAACCTCTCTACGAATTAATCAAACCTGATTTTAAAATTACACATTGGACACAGGAACACACAGATATCCAGCGTTCAATTCAAGCTGACATGTTAGCAACAAAACACTTACAAACACGCGTAAACGTACGCAACTTAGTGATCCGAATCATTCCGGGTCAATGCGGATTCACCTACTTAACTTTTAACAAAGGTAAAAAAGTACCAATTGCATACAAATCACATTTGTATACACAAGCAGAAATGAAATTTACATCAACAGAAAGAATTCTGACTTCAGTTCAAACTGCTGTAGCAAAAGAAAGAGTCCTAGCACAGGGGAATCACATTATGGTTGTAACCCCTGTACCAGCCTTAGAGGCCGTTACAAAAGCGAGCATTCTGAATGCAAAAGCTTTACATCCAAGATGGATACAATGGTTAATTCACTTGCTGCAACAGATGTTGAATATGTTTTTGATCCCTATTTAAAAACACAAGCCTTTCTACAATATGAACACAAATGTCCTATGCCTACTGAGATTCTCCCTCTTGACCAGTACGAATTTATAATTTATACTGATGGATCTGCACAATCCGCTACGGGGGGGTAAGCAAGCTTATAGTGCAGCATGCGCGATCGTTATATTTAGACCAATGGTTACAAAAACGCAATCTCTAGGAAATTGTACAGCTACACGAGCTGAACTACAAGCATTCAAAATGGTACTTGAAAATACGGACCGCAAATTCCCCACACTCATAGTGTGCGATTCTTTTTACTGTGTTCAATCTTACAATGAATATTTACAGAATTGGCTTCAAAACGGTTTCAAAGATGCAAAAGGTGGCACAATCAAGCACAAAATGCTTTGGAAACAAGGAGTTCAGTTGCGAAACGGACTACAAAACACTCATGTGATACACACGCTGAGTCATCAACGTGATGGCGTTCACAAAGGGAATTCATTGGCCGATGGAGCCGCGAAGTGGGCTGAGCAATTGGCTTCCGTAGCTGCAATCACTCATTCAAAAACAAAAATAGACAGTGAAATAATACTGGCTGTCAATGCTTTGAGCAAAGGCAGCGGTGCAGAGTTACCAAAAAGGTTTCCACTCAAATACTCATATATAATTGATGCGAACAATGTTCCGTTTGCTCGAATCCCTGGAGTGGGGGATAGGGTAAAACCAAACGTAGAACATAGATTAGGACTAATCCTAGCAGCACATGAAGGGATCGCTTCTGCTCATGCAGGGGTTTCTGCCACAGTATCATTATTAAAACAGAGATACTGGTGGCCAGGTATTAGGAAACAGACCAGAAATTATGTTTTGGACTGTGAAATGTGCCAGAAGATGAAGGTCTCTACTGTGAAACGTCCTACGCAGACGCCCCTGTTAATCTCAGATAAACCATTAGCGTGTGTTTACCTGAACCACTGCGTTCCCTTACAAAGGGATGGTAACTATAAATATATCATGGTCGCAGTGGATTCGTGTTCAAGGTTCTTTTGTATGTTGTGGCCTCAGCGCTCGACTGACGCTCCAACTGTATAAAAGATTTGCAAGTCTTTATCCGCACAGACGCAATTGGCACACTACACTCTAACCAGGGTCCTGTGTTTAGCTCTCGAGCTTACAAAGAAGCCATGGCCAGTTTGGGCGTAGGATTGCGGTATTCTTCTCCATTTCATCCTGAGGGAAATTCTGTTGTGGGAAGAAAAAAACAGGACATAAAGCAGTCTATAACAGCTAGGGTATTAGGTTCGGGTGATGGGTGGGTCAAACATCTTTCTGGGGTCCAACGCTCATTAAACAATTTGCCAAGAAGTTCTCTAAGGGGTGTCACTCCGTATGAGGTCCTATTTGGGACTAGAATGTTGATACCGGACCTTGACATGAAAGGCACATTGGTGGAAAAGAAGACATTTGATATCAAAGGTCGTTTGGCTGTTTTACAGGACTTAAATGAACTAAGATCGAAACAAAGCAACATGTTCCTGAAGCCAACCACCACTGGGGAAAAACCAACCATCCCAGGAAGGCCTGTCTGGATCCCAAAGCTTGGTGATCTAGTCAGAGAAAAGATTGCGGACCATAAGGAATTTGGGCCTTCTTACAGACAACTAGTACCTGTCCTAGCAATCCACGGATCAAGAACAGTACTTTTGCAGCCCCTTGCTGGTAAAATGGAAAAAAGATTTGTGTCCATTGAACTGATCAAACCACACTATGTGGCCGATACTAAGCAGTAGGCCAAGAGGACTCTGACAATGTAGCAGATGCACTCCTCTAGCTAAAATTCCAAGAGGTTCAAACTGAGAGACTCATAACCTTTGAAGATTCTATAGTGAGAAAAGAAGGACTACGCAATAAAGCTATGGAACTCGTCTCTCTTGATACCCAAATAACAGTTTGTCCTGATACACCTGTCTACAACGAAGTAACACGTGATCAACTGGTTCTAGCGATTTCAACTAACCCTGATGCAATTCCAACCATTGAGGATCCCAGCGAACCTGAAACAACGCCAACACAAAGAACTTTCAAAGAACAAGCATCAGACTTTTTTCATCTACTGAAAAAGACTTATCTGGTTTCACCATGGATTGAACTATGGATTGCTTTGGGAATATTTTTCTTTCTACTTTGGTTAGCTCTGGTTATAACTCTGGGTATGCTGATAAATGGAACATATATTCAAATGGACACAGCAAGTAAAAGAGTGAACTTACTTCTCCAGCCACCCAAATCATCCCATCGTGAAGCAAGAGACTTGTCAGCAGTGAACATCACAGCAGTTCCTATACCAGATGGTATAGTTTGGGACAAAACCGAATATGATATTTTGGCCGTCGGAGCTCTTGAACATTCTACACTTATTTAAAATTTCATTAAGTGACTTTATTACTTCTAGTACCTTTTCTGATGATTGGGGGCTTCGAGTATATTAATAACATGATGTCTGATCTAGAAATGTCTGCAGTATTCACAAATCATGAATATTTAGAGGGTTCATCAGATTATGAACAAATGATTTGTTATAACCACTATGGTCATCATTTCTTGCATAGAACTGCATCGCCTAGAAATGTATTTATGTATACCCAATGGGAACATTGTCCTACTCCTCCAGAGGGTAGCTCAAAAACTTTTCCCAAGACATTTCCATATTTTTTCACGGTTTAACTTGTCATATCCAGAAACGTTTTTCTTTAAAAATGTGAACAAGACAGGAATGAAAAATATGTTAACCAATACAAAACAGATTTATTCTGCAGCCTTTATTGCCCAACTGTCTACACAGTGTTTTGACTTTTGGAAAGACAACAAAGAGAAAAAATCGGTCTGGGATACAAAAGATTGGCAAGTGTAGGGGATAGAAGCTTTGTTTAGAGCCTGTATCATCCCTGAGCAAAGTATGTTTTTGAATGACAATGGCCTACAAACATCTTGCCTTGGGTTATCCAAGATCAAAGACATGAACACTCTGTCCATACCTGCACCTGCAAGTAATAACAGTACACAGGGGGTGGTCGATGTACATACTATTTTGCATCACAACAGATCAGATCCAGATTGGAAAAAATAGTTGCTCTGGCCAGGGCTGGACTGGGAACCAAAACCGGCCCTGGCAAAGTGCTCGGCTGGCCCCCCCGCCCCCCGGGCGGGAGGGGGGCGAGCGCTTTGCCAGGGCCGCTTTTCAGCCGATTTTGTTACAGGGCCGATTTTGCAGCTATGCTGCAAAAACGGCTCTGCAACAAAAACGGCCCCCAGGGCCCAAAACCGGCCCCCACCCTTGCGGCCGACCGGGGGATTGCCCGGTGCCCAAAACGGCCAGTCCTTGCCTGGCTCTGGCCCACAGACACAAACAACTGTCAAGATTGATTCTTGAACAAAACCCAGGGTTTCACTATCAATAGGCCAGACCCATGCAATGTTCAAAGACAGCATCCAGGGGTAGTAACAACATACAGTGTAGGGAAACTTTGCCTTGATTGGCTTTAGAAAGCTACACTAAAGGATGTGAAACAACACTTATCTTTAATCCAAGAAGGCGCAGAGCGTAGGCAATTCTTGCTAGGACCAAGAAAAATGCGTCAGAAACATTTCATATGTGCCGGTATCTACTCTGCTTATAATGAAATATGGAAGGTTACCCAAGCAGAAACTGCAGAAAGAATACGAGAAATTGATTGTATTAATGTAGAGAAATCTCTCGCTGTAGTAGACAATGGGTTAACGACTCTGTCGTCCAGGATATATTCATTGGACAGCATTGTATGCTCTGCCATAGATATTATGGAACAAGACTTGGTAATGCTGCAACATGGTCAGTCTCAGCTATGTTCTATCATGCTATTAGGCTGGACGCTACAAAACCTGCATGCAGGCTATGTGCCTTGCCGTTTAATCAACACTACGTCACTGTTTTCAGAATTCAATCTCACTGATAAACAGATCATACTGGCACAAAGGGGAGCAGACTATACAGTGCTGAGCATTGAAATACTGGAAAAATTACCATTCACGGTGGCAGAGAAAACAGCTCCTGAGAGTATCATACCTGGTACAATGACTCGGCCTGTTACAACTTTCCATTTATTTTCAATATTGCCTAAAACATACACCAGCAGGCAAATGTGAAAGGTTGGGTAAAGAAAACAATAAGACATCCTGGGATTTACCTTACACACACAGATATTGGAGTGGGGGCGTGAAGTGTTTCTTAGCGGTACAAACTGTGAAAACACACTAAGCGGTTCTCTCCTATATCAGGGTATTAATTTACACGGGGCCTGCGATGGTTCAACTACAAACTTATCCTGCCACCTGCAAGGTTCACCGGCTGCAGTGATTATTCCAATTTTTGGCCAACTTTCGAATGGAAGTTACATTATGTTGAATGATCACAGCTGCTGTGGCATGTTGCCAGGTATTCCGTGTCTAGTAAGGGTTGCACCCAGGGCCACTTGCTGTATGCAAGTCTTGTTCCCTCAGATCAAGACAGTCAGTGAGTCACCTTTATGGCCTTCACTGAACATCTCTTCTATACGAATTGATACTCTAAGCAGAATGAAAGCCATTCTTTTACAGCAAACAGTGCCTCTGACCTCGGCCAAATAAACCTATGATCTACAAGTCGCAAGGACTTCAGCCGAGATACAAGCTCTTTTGAATACAAACTGCCCTATACATTTCTCAGAAATGTTGGAACATATCTCATACATGTCTGATATGAGCGGTATTGTACATGTATTTAAGAACGTGTGTTCAGGACTGTTAGCACCTTTTCAAGCAGTCCTGGGAATACTTCCCAAGTTCGTGTTTGGCGGACTGCCACTACTTCTAGCACTTGTTGCAGGGATCTTATTTTTGCTCCTACTGCTGCGATATGGCAAGCCAAAACACCAGCGTTACTCCAAGCACCATAGAGAGAGCTCTATTGGAGATGAAGAGTCATGAGCGCATCGTCCACATTTTAGGCTTACCTCATCTACGAGAATTAAATACCACATGGTTTCTATCATTCAGACCAATCTAGCAAGATTGCATCTTACCTGTTCTATGTTGCCTTGTTTTCGGTGAAGAATGCGTGCTAGACATCTGTCTAACACTCCCATCAGTCATGCCTATGGATATTGATACTCTGCTGGACCCGGTAACGGCCCATGCTGTGTGTTGTTCCCAGCGGTTACCAATCCTGATGACGGTATTGATTGAGATCTCACAGACGCAAATTGCTGCTGTTGAGGTACGAGAGGAATCAACAGGCACGCAGGTAACATCCGATACAAACATTGCTGATGCAACCAATGCTGAAGGCGATGCGTCTCATCTATGTGCGGTTAGTCTTCTTAACGAGATAATCCAACTTTCACCTACAACAGTAGATGACTTTTTGTCTACAGGATTAGAAGATTTAATGTTTTCTCCATCCCCATACACTGATTTTTGATTCAGCACACAGTGTACCGGGAAGACGTTGAATTTGGCCTTCATTTTTCCAAACAAAGACTAAACTTGGAACTTTTTTCTATGATTATTTTTTTTCTTCAAATTTGTATTTTTAATTTTTGGCAAAGTAATCTGCTTAAAGTAGAACTATTCATAGAGAACATAATTCTTTGAAACACTTTCAGTGACAATATGTCACCTTGTCTATATCAATTGTTTTATGTAACGTGACATGTAATGGTTTCGACCTTTTTTCTTCTGTATTTACGAGCCATTTCATAATGTATATATATGTATGTTAATTCGCTTAGCATTCAATGCCAACTTATGCTGTGAATGAAACATTGCTTTAATATGTACAGCACCATTGCATTTTCTTGCATAGCAACAGTTTTCATGCATTTTTTACAATGTATTTTAAGACATGTTTTTAGAAATTCATGTGTAGCTATATTTTAGATATGTTTAGCATGTTTAGAATTTAGTAATGTCGTTCATATGAAAGTGGAGTGGGTGTTGTGTGTCGATTTAGATACCGTACATAGGTTTCCCGATTTATGCCCCTATACGGCCACAATTTGCATTGCCCATATTTAGGTATAGAAATCCTACCCTTATTTAGGCATTGTCTATGCTAACCAAATACAGGCATGGCCACCTACATCCGTCCATCAACATCACAACAAGTTCTTGGAAAACCAGACTCTTAAGCCTTTAGGACTTTCCCTTGCTTGGATTATTGATTTCTCCAAGAACTCATTTAATATGCATGAACATCTATTCCTTAGGGGTTTATTCATGGCGTTCCTCTGCCCGACTTTTACGTCAATACTGGCATTCCTAAACACATTCAAGGTATAAATATACCTTCACTTGCCATGGTAAATCATGGTATACTTTAGAAACCACACCTACTTCCACACTTAGGTTAGGTACACTAGGGTAGAAGTAACTAGAAGCATCAGATGAGTATTCACATTTTAACCTGTGTTATTTATGTATGTATTTTTATGAATATATGTCATAGCTAAAACCATGCTATTGCAGTATTATCTAATCTTACTGCTAACGCTGTGCGTATTATACTTTGCATTCTGTCTTACGATAGTAGCAGTTCATATCTTTTGCACGAGAAATAAGACTGTTCAATAAACCCTTTTTTATTGAAACGTCAGTCTACATATTTCTGTGTAAACTCTGTAGAAAAGAAGCATGCACGATTGACTGAGTGAAACTGTTATCTATTGTTGCCACGATTCTGAGACTGTTTTGAATCTAAGGGAAACAAAGTTGTCATGTTTATGCGGTTGTCAGAAACGAATACCTTCTTGTTTATTCAAGAAGTTTCTAATAACTGCTGAGTTAGCTGACACACTCAAGTAATTAAGTTTAATGTACTCGAAAGAGACATACTGACCTCAGTCCTATGTCAAACCTATAGTGTATATTATTCCAATCTGCCGAGCCTATCAGGGACATAGGAACTACACTACAGCTTAGACAACATGGCAGAAACCACCAACACTGGCCCTATGAGCATTTATGTTGAGCGTCTACTTGAGGATCTTTTTGGCAGGGAGGCACTCTCATAGACATTTGCAGTAGAGCGGGCCCACAGGTCACTGGCTCCCCAACCGGCACCTGGCACACCCCCTTGTTTGATAATCACCAAGCTCCTCAATTGCCATGACCAAGATTCTGCTCTTCACGTCTCCCGTGACAAGGGGACTGTCCAATATCAGGGCAGGACTCTTGCTTTCTTTCTGGACTTTACCCCTCTGGTAAGGTAAGCATGCCACAAATATATTGACATTAAGCGCACAGTCTAGAACTCCTTTGAGTGTTGCCTCCCCCCAGGACTACTCCAATTATTTGGAATTATTGCTTGTTGTTTGGGATATGATGAGATTCATAGGATATTGGTTGTTTGTTTTCTTTTGTGGGGGGGGAAATGGGTTCTTGGTTTACTATGTGCTTTGCTGGTATTTTGTACAAGGTATTGATTATACAATTAGCTATGCATCTTTATTTTCTACACATACATACATGCTCATACACATACTCATGGTTTAGATGACGCCACCATTTAGGGGGACAAAGGCACTAACTTTAAAATGTATGACTTGGAATGTAAGAGGGCTATCCAATCCACAGGGGGGTGGCAGGTCCTGTCCTACCTTGCCTAACACGCTGTTCTGGTGGCATTCCTGCATGAGACCCACTCTGCCTGAACTTTTCCAAACCATTAACATCATGCTAGGGGGACATCTGTTTCTTTGCAAACAGCAGTACCTTCTCCAGAGGGGTGTGTATCCTGGTTCACAAAGCAGTCCCGTTGGTGAACCAGAAGGACATTATCTATTAGTCACCAGCAACATTAAGGCCGAATCCCTCCTTCTGGTCAACATTTATGCACCAAATGTAGACTCGCCAGACTTTCCGGAACATATATACACATATCTCCCTACTATCTGCAGACACTATAATAATGAAGTTTTTAACCTATCACTCAATCCATCTTTAGACTTCACTGGCACAGGACAAGTGACTAAGCTGCACTCCCTCTTGCAGAACTTCCTCCTCGCAGATGTTTGGCCCCCTCAGCAAACACTTGCTAGGGGATACTCTTTTCACTCGGCTCCTCACAGGTCCTGGTTGCGTATTGACCACGGTACCTTTCCCACACACCCCATCAGACCATTCCATGGTACTCCTGACCCTTTACCTACCCAATATTGTATGGTCACGCACACCTGGCACTTCCCTGTAAATGCACTACTGGACGAGGTATTTTGAGGCGAGGTTAGGGACGCCATAGTAGAGTATTTCCAACTTAATGCGTGGACTGTATTACACCATGCCACACTCTAGGAGGCTCTTAAAGGTTATATTACGTGGATATGTATAGCCAAACATTGTGGGGTGTTCCGCTCCATACGCAAAGAACTGGAGACATTGAAAAACCATTGAAGGATCTCGATACACATGCCTTGAATGATGACCCCCCATTGCTAAATTGGTGGGCGACACTCCTCTCAGACTTTTAGGACCTAGGGGCTCATGAGATGAACTAGCTTGGCAAATATGCACGTCCCCGGGTGTATTGGGAGGGTGATAGTCCTGGACAAACACTGGCTAGATTACTTCACCCCATACCAATCCTCCTTTATTACACACCTCTGACTGGATGATGGCACCTCAGTCATGTACAGCGAGGACATCTTCACCCCTTTTCTTACCTATTATACTCACTTATATACTGCTCGCAGCTTCCTGCTGACGATACACTTTGATTATCTTGCTGATGTGGCTTTAGTCTGGCTGGATGGGGGGGCAACAGCATTTCCTATCCTCACCTATTACCAGTGATGAAATCCCACAGGCCATTGAGGACCTGAGTGGCACCTGGGCCCCGATCACAGATAGATTTACAGGTATATTTCACAAAACTTTCAAATCCTTAATGATTCCCCATTTATCGGAAGTCAATGTGGCGTCCTTGGAGGCCAGATCTCTCCCCCTCACAATGGGCCAGATGTATGTAGCCCAATACCGGTCAGTAACGGCCGAAATTACCGAATTTCGGCCATTACCGACCGGTATTAGGCATTTGAGATGTAGGGGCCAAATTTAAGGATTCGGTAATTTACAGAATCATTAATTTAAGGAATCGGTAAATTACAGAATCCTTAAAATACGGATTTGGTAAATTACCGAATCCGTAATGTAGGGAGCACTCAAGTAAATGCATTTCTGAGTTATATGGCAAATATTGAAAACCTTTGAAAAGGCAACTTTGTGACATGTGCACACATGCACGATTCAGGGGTGTAACAGGGTGTCAATGTGACACCCTGCCACACTTGAATATGCACCCCCTATTACCGATTCAGTATTTACCGAATCGGTAATAGTGAATGGCATCCCATTCATTCCTATGGGCCTCCAGGCCCATAGGAATGAATGGGAATTACCGAATCGGTAAATACAGAATCGGTATTTACCGAATTTTACCGGTTTAGTCAAATTTACCGAATCAATACCTACAAACCATTTACCGATTCTGAAATACCGAATCGGTAAAATTCGGTATTTTAGAAACAGTAAATTTGGATTACCTACATATGGCCCAATGTGTGAATCGGTGATCACCCTTTTACTTAAGCCATGGCAAGCCTCTCCATCACTGCGAATCCTACAAACCCTTGTCTCTGTTAAATCATGATTATAGAGTTTGGGCTGAAGTCCTTGCCATTCACCTTCCCCTACTTATGGATAAGATAATCTCCCCACTATAGTCTAGTTCTGTCCTGAATCAATCCACTTTGGTTAATCTTCGCCCTGTTTTTGTGATCCATAATAAAAAACTCCCAATCTTCTCACCGCAGCCATGCAGTTAGACACAGAAAAAGTATTAGATTCACTGGAATGGTCTTATTGTATGTAACATTATGGTAGCTGGAGTTTCCAATGAGCTTTTAAGTTCTTATCTGGCTCTTGCATGTTAGCCCTGCAGGCCCGGCTCAGGGTGAATGCCGTTTTAACCTTGTAGCAGTTTTTTCGTGGGCTGTAACTCTGCTGCTTTTTAAAACACCCTGGATTTTTTACTTTTGGGCTTCCCATCGCTTTGGGAGTCGCGTTGCGGGACTGCGAGGAGCAGCAGCCCGAGCGCAAGATCATTGGCTGCACCTGGGACTCTTCCCGCCCACTCCTGACTGCGTTTAGCTGCACCCACTTCTGCGTTCCGCGGGACGTGCGCGGGCGCGCGCGCCGGGCGAAGCCCGGACCAAGTGCGGGCCCGTTTTAGCCCGTTCAAGCCCGAGAGAGACCGGACCGGGCCCACCCTCTGTCATCTGCTCCCGGTAACTGGTGCTCGTCTTGGTATAATAGTAATCCCGCCTATAGATTTTGATAATGTTATGTCTGCACGTGAGAGCAGAAGTAAAGCTACAAGTGCAGGGACGTTATTAACTGGTACCCTGGATAATTTTATAATGAGAGCTAATTTGGTAATTGATCAAGGAATAATTTTAATAGAAAGACGTGTGTCACAAGATTTGGCGCTGGCTAAAAGATCCTCCATGGGCCATTTTGCGACAGCCCGTACACCTGACCATACCTCAAAAGCTAATCCTACCGAAGCCCAAGCACTCATATATTGCCCTCCTACCCCCATGAACAATCATACATTCTGCCTATGAATAACTTACAAATATCTGAAACACTAGTGGCTGTTTTAACTCCAACGAGTGTTAATTCACCTGAGATATTGAACACTAGAAAATTACGGGAGAGACGTGAGGGCGCAATTCCAAAGAGAAAGAGGGCGTACACGACAAACATTGGAGGTAGGAAATCTAAGGTAGCTAAAGGTACGGGTAAGAGCGATATTTCCTCCAAGCCAAAGGGGGATAGCGGCGGAACACCCCGACTAGGCACGCCCCTCAGCCTCCGGTCACATTAAACCAAGATTTAACTTCCGGAGGTGATGTTAACATCGTGGGCAGAATCGAGGTGGAAGACGATCCCTTATTAAAAAAACTGGGGGCCTTGTTAAAATCCTCCCTTGAACCTTTAGAATCCAGACTTTTACGTATCGAGAAACAGCTCTCTCAGTTGGAACGGACTACTAGGGGCATGTTAGATGTCACAAATGCAAAGATGCCATGTTTGAGTACTGCCCAGTTAAACATGGTACCTGAAGAACAAGTAATTTATAAACCTCCTCCCCTGGTCCAGCAACCTAATTCAAATACTCCTATTGTACCAAAGATAATACCCCCTGTAGAACCTGCTAAATCCACCCTGCATTCTACGGGAGGAATTATAACATCTAAATCCCATCACAGAGAGTCTCGAGGGGCCTTACCGGGAGGGAAACTCCAGGAGGGCTGTAGTTTTAATTTACCACCAGATACTAGCCCATACCTGGTTGTACTGACCGGAGTCCCAGAATTAGATTATTATTCCATTCATGAATCTTATATGTCTCTGAAAAACAAAGTGACACACTGGCTTAATACAAATCGATCTTTACCTCCATATATCACGAGTGAAATAGTGATGGTACGGAGAATTGCATGGGTAAGAAACAGCCCAAAAATAATCCCAGGGGATTGTGTGCTGGTAAATTTCAGGGATCCCCGTACGGTGGATTACATTTGCACCTGGAGAAACCAAAACACAAGATCATCTATAGAACCCCGACCACTCTCGTATTTTTATCCATCAACTAACTTACCTGACCCTGGTGGCGACTGGACACGGGCCACGAAATACGCTTGTGACAGAAGGGAAAATAGAGGGTATGCATTATCAATTGACTGGAGAGACATACCCACTCAAAATAGGTTCAGTAGTTTAGATTTGGTGGACTGACTACATTTGATCAGAGAACATAAAACAAACAAGGAAGTGGGGCGAGGACACCAAAATCTCCCAAATGGCAACAATATAAGAGAGAAATGTGATCCAACGGTTATTACTCAGGAGGGTACTCAAAATACATATGTAATAATGGATGAAGGGGGTCCGAGGTGAGTTCCTAACATCGACAAGAATACGGCAGGCACCCCCTGTAACTCTCCCCCCTAGTCGTCGATGAAGAACAAGTCACGACAAACCAACAACAGGACTTAGAAGTCTTCCTGGATCACATACCTTGTGATAATAATGTAGTCTCCTTTAAGAGGGACAAAGCCTTAAGTAAGTTTACAGATAAGGGCGATGTTCTAACTTTTCTTTCCTGGAATGTAGCGCGTCTATCCAGTAAGCTAAATGATCCAATGTTCATGCCCTTCATAAATAAATATTAGATTATTTGTTTTCAGGAGTGTTGGGAGCGGGAAGCAAATTCATATAAATGGATTTCGAACCTTCCACACACCCGCTAAGCATACAATGAGGGGCAGAAACTCAGGGGGACTTTGCACCTATATATCAAATACTGCAAACATCATGGTCAAAACACATAATATGGGGTCAAATTATTATCAGTCTTTGATACTTAATGTGGGAGGAAATCAAAGTATTAATTTGATAAATTTTTATAATAATATTCTAAAGACAGAACTAATAAATGTTCTAAATGATCTCTCACGATGCATGCAAAATATATGTGATGACTGCTTGAAGGGGAACTGTGTGCTTTGGGCGGGAGATTTCGATTGTTATTTGTGCACAAATAGTCACTCAGGCGTGTGTGGGCTGGAAAACCTAGAAGGTGACCCTTGCACTCACTTTGCACACACTATTACAGGGAATCTTTTAAACACCTTACTTTTTCAATTAGACGTGGGATTTGCTAATGAACTATGTCACCCACAAGTGGTTTTTAGACCTACTTTTAATGGCAGGGGATGTAATTCACTGATTGATTTTATTCTGGTATCAAATAGTCATCTTTGTAATGTCCTTAAATTTGAAACAGGTGATATCGCATTAAGTGATCATTTTCCTATTAGCCTGTCCTTAAACTTCACCTCTAAAAATGATGTTATAGACAATCTATATAGCTATAGGTTTACCCTAGCTAAATTAAATGGTTATCCCATAAAATGGAATAGAGTGGAGCCCATTGCCTTCCTTGAAGGCTTAGTAAAAAATAACTATAAAGACTATGGGCCCGATGTAGGTGGCAAATACCGGTCGGAAACGGCCGAATTCGGCCGTTTCCGACCGGTATTTGGCATCTTGAGATGTAGGGGGCCAGATTTTACAGATTCTGTAAATTTACAGAATCTGTAAAATACCGAATCGGTATTTTTACCGATTCGGTACCTTCCAGATGTAGGTGGGACTCTTCTGAGTCCCAAAGGCCCTACAAATTCGGTATTTTACCACCCAATCCAATTGGGTGTTAAAATACCGAATTCAGGTGTGCATGCACATGTGTGCATGCACACCTAGGGCCAGATGTAGGTAGGGTTTTACCGGTCGGTAACGGCCGAATTCGGCCGTTACCGACCGGTATTTGGCATTTGATATGTAGGGGCAGGTAAACAGGGAAAATCGGTAATTTTACCGATTCGGTAAATATACCGGTCGGTAAATTTACCGACCGGTATATTTACCGAATCGGTAAAATTGATATGTAGGTGGGACTCTTCTGAGTCCCACAAGGCCTACAAAATCGGTATTTTACCATCAAATTGTATTTGATGTTAAAATACCGATTCAGGTGTGCATGCACATGTGTGCATGCACACCTGTGCCATATGACAGGCAGACCTGCCCTTAGGGCAGGTATGCCTGCCATATGGCCCCCGAACCTTTTGTGGGGGTGCTAGAGGGTGTCAAAGTGACACCCCCTGCACCCTTGTCAAAATCGGTATTTACCGAATCGGTAAATACCGACCGGTAATGCCCCATTCATTCCTATGGGCTTCAAAGCCCATAGGAATGAATGGAGCATTACCGGTCGGTATTTACCGAATCGGTAAATACCGATTCTTAACGATTCGGTAAATGGAACATCTGGATGTTCCTACATACCCCCACTTCTTATTTACCGATTCTTAATTACCGAATCGGTAAAATTCGGTAATTAAGAATCGGTAAATAAGTTTTACCTACATCTGGCCCCTAGCCATGTGACAGACAGACATGCCCTTAGGGAATGTCTGTGTGCCACATGGCGCACATGCCTATTTTTGGGGTGCCAGAGGGTGTCAAAGTGACACCCCCTGCACCCTTGCCAAATTCGTTATTTACCGATTCTGTAATTACAGAATCGGTATTGTCCATTGATTCCTATGGGCTTCAAGGCCCATAGGAATCAATGGGCAATACCGATTTGGTATTTACAGATTCGGTAAATACCGAATCTTAAGGATTCGGTATTTACAGAATCTGTAATATCTACATCTCCCCCCTTCATATTTACCGACTCTTAAATACCGAATCGGTAAAATTCGGTATTTAAGAGTCGGTAAATATGAATTACCTACATCTGGCCCCTTATGATCTGCTTAGCAGAAAATAATGACTGCGCCTCAGTCATTACGGCATTTCATGGTATCTCAGAAGAAATAAACAAAGCCCTTTCAGGAACTCTGAAGAAGAGCTCAGGCAAAAAGGTTAAGGGTTTATTCTACTCAGAGTGTAGGGAAGCACATGCAGTCTTGAAGCAAACACTCAAAAGAGAACCGAAAAACCCGCTTGAAATAAGAAAGGCTAGAGCCACTTATTACGCAGCTATAAAAAAACGGAAGAAGGTATTGAAGCAGGAAGCATGGCGAGTTCTACACCAAGCCTGTATCCTGAAAGACAACACTGGGTTTTGGAAGGCGGTGAATGCACCTTTCTTCGTAGACAGGAACACAGATACTATAGAGATGGCCATTGATGAAGGTTCCTGGGTAACCCACTTTACTGAATTATATAAAAGAGATGATTTAGTAGGGAGAGGCCACGTAGAAATAGTTGCGACGCCTGAAAAGAATTTAGAGGGATCATTCCCATTAGACATCTATTTTACATTATCCGAAGTTGAAACAGTCATTACAGAAAGTGCGGCAGTTAAAGCCCCTGGGCCAGAACGGGTCCCCGTAGACATTTATAAGACAAACATGGATTTATGGGCACCCCTTCTGACCAATGTTTTAAACAGTTGCAACAAAAAAGGGTTTTTGCATTCATGACAAGAGGCAATCGTGGTCACCATCTTTAAGAAAGGTGACTGAAACTATCCCAAATGTTACAGGCCAATCTCGTTACTGGACTCTCTGATGAAAGTGGCAGGGGGAGTCATATTAAACAGACTGCAGATATGGGCAGAAGACACAGGAGCCCTCTCAAAGTTTCAGTATGGTTTTACAGCAGGATTGGGCACTGTGGAACAAGGGTTGAACCTGGCAATAATTATAGGCAAGCTCGTGGAAGCAAAAAAGGCAAAACATTTCTAACTTTTGTCGATTTAAGTTCTGCGTTTGATTGCCTGAGCCACGAAATATTGTGGGATACCTTGTTACAATTAGGCATCGAACCTAACATGCAGAACTTTATTAAAGAACTTTACCGGGGGGCGGGCGCAAAAGTACGCTTTGGAAATGAGGGCCAATGCACTTCAAAATTTCCCATAAAAAAAGAAGTACGTCAAGGCTGCATATTAGCACCTGTTTTATTTAATCTTTATATAAATAGCGTGGCAACCCATTTAATGAATGAAAATTAGGACTTCCCTCAAATTGGTTGTAGTCCTGCCCCCATTTTACTCTACGCCGACGACGCGGTAATTATGGCCAGGACCCAGATAGGTCTACAGAGAGCTCTTACAGCCTGATTCATCAAGCTGATTTGCGCTCGCAAAGGGCCAGATTCTGAGAATCTGGCCCTTTGCGAGTGCGATTTTTGCATTTGGTATTCATCATCCCAAATGCAAAAATCACTATTAGCGAAATCGCATATTTGCGAGGAATTGGATTTGAGGAATCTCTAATAGAGATTCCTCAAATGCAATTCATCAACCAAATAGAAATAGCGAAATCGCAATATTTGGTCTCAATTTACCACCAGGTCTGACTGGGTGATAAATTGCGTAACTAGTGTAAAAAGCACTTTAGTGCATTTTTTTCTTTTGCATGTTACACACACACATGTCCTTTGGACATGTGTGTGCGCAACACCTGTTCAAATGTGCATTTTAGGGGTGCTACAGGGTGTCCTTTGGACACCCCTGGCACCCTTAAAATCGCTATCTGATTTGCGAGTAGCAAATTGCTACTCGCAAATAAGGGATACTCCCCATTCATTCCTATGGACCTTTTGGCCCATAGGAATGAATGGGGGGTTATTTCCTTTTTTTGCGAGTAGCAAATTGATACTCGCAAATAGAGAACATGTAGGAATCGCTATTTATTTAGCAATTCCTACATGAATACCGTTTTGCGTGTCCTCAATAGCGAGTCGCTATGATTCGCTATTAGGGCCACGCAAAACGGCCCGTTGATGAATCAGGCTGTTTGTTCCTTCTCAGACTACATGGGTGACAGAGGGTTAAAAATCAACATTGGAAAAACTTTTAGTATGTGCTGCACGAAAAAGAGAAACGTCCAGTGCAATATTTCCCTAGCAAAGTCAAAGATAGAACCAACTAACACTTTTTCCTATCTGGGGATTAGTTTCGATAGGAATCGGACTTGCTCGGTAGCTGCTAACACGAGGAAATTAGCGTTTTCCCGTGCAATCGGGGCAGTACAACATTTTGCAAATAAACTGGGGGATAGACCTGTACACATTTTGGTGGATATCTACAAATCAAAATGTGTCTCTACTGTAATATATGGCGCAGGAATATGGGGGATTGCAGATACCCGTGACATTCAGTTATGTGAAAATGCTTTCCTCAGATATCTGTTAGCTGTCCCTAAGTCAACCTCCACGTATGTTTGCCACAAGGAACTCGGCCTGGACTATGTCACAGACCTTATTAAATTGAGTCCTGTTCTGCTGTGGCATAAGCTATGGACCTCGGACGAAACTGAACTAAACAGGAATATAATTCAGGATTGCCTTAAGCTTCAGGGGGCCCTAGAAATTGATTGGTTTATATATGTTAAGGGTTTTCTTAAAGAGATTGGACACCCTGAATTTTTTGACTCTCCGACCCTGCTAGCAACAATTTCAAATAAAAAACTGAAAGATATTTGCCTCGTTCAGCTAGAGAACAAACGGTGGCTGCTAGAGGGTAAAAAGGTCTCTGTGATGGAGAATCAAATGATCTTACAGAGACAGGGTATCCAGAAATATTTAATACATACCCAGAGTTGTTATACACGGATGTTACTGACACGCTTCAGGGGGGGGGGGAACTTCTTTAGGCTAATTACATTCCCCGAACTTAACACCTGGTCGAAAAATTTGATACTCTGCCCCTGTGATGACATATCACAGCAGTCACTGATACATTGTACTCTGTTTTGTAAATTTTACACATTGCCAAGGAACACATATTTAATACTTTTATTGAAGCAATGGGGTCTGAGACAATGTAGACCGGCATTATTGAAACTGCAAATGTTAGAAGATGAGATGTCCATGTACTTAGTTGCCATGTTTTTAAAAAGCATAATCAGATGTAGATCAACAATGAATTGAAATCTTATTATGACTGCTTCTCGGTATTTCTCAGTTTTAAATGAATTTTATTAATGTCCACTTTGTGTATTTACTTGTGCTTTTGTGATTTTTTTAATTGAAATCGGATAAAGCTACTTTTTGACTTTGACTTTGTCCTACCAAATGATGCTCTTTTGCGGTACCAGACAGTGGTACCTCCTGTCATCCCTACTGTTCATCATTGCCATGGATGCCCTTTTGCATAATTTTCAGGAGCCCCATATATTGTGTGAGCTATGGTTTCACCGCAGCCCTCTTTTAGTTTCTTTATATGCAGACGTGTGATGATATTCGAAAGAGACCCCCAACACCAATCTCCCTCCCTTCTTCATGAAATTGTGCACTTTGGGGCCTTCTCCAGACTCGTAGTTGTAGTAACGAAGTCCGTAGCCGAGATGTCGTTTTAAGTTGATTTATTGACACCAGTTACCTCTAGATAAGTAGTAGAGCTACAGCCCCACCAGGAGCAGCCTGCCTGCTGTTCAGCCCATACTCCAACTGACACACTCAAGCATCCAGGCACCCAAACATTCCATTCAAGACTCTCACACCAACATTCCATGCATCACATTCACACTGGCTGAGCAGCTAGGGAGTAAGTGCCCAGATACAAGCAACACAGATATTACAGTAGTCAAATGGAATAATTCTGACATATTTCTATTGACTGACTCTACGGCATCCTTAACTCTTGAATTCCCTTTGCGTTAGTGCGCAGACCACCCCAGATGTCTTTGAAATGAATTGAATGAATGAAATGAATAAAATTAATGAAATTAATGAAATGAAATTAAATGAAATGAAATGAAAAGAACATTTGTATAGCGCGGTAGCTACCCTGAGGCGTCCTAGCGCTGCGGACAAACGCGTATGGAAGAGCGGAGGGGGCCTAGTCTGAATTGTTAAACAGCTGGGTTTTTAGCTTTTTTCGGAAGGACAGAAGATTGTGCTCCGAACGCAGGTGGGGAGGGAGGGAGTTCCAGACTTTGGCCGCATTGTGGTGGGGAGGTTGTCCATCTTTATTAATGACCTCTGATTAGAAGATTATCAACTCAAATTGATCATTGGATTCAACTTCCCCTATTGATTGCTTGTAGAATTGCTATCATTAAAATGGTGGTGCCCCCCCCATTATTGTATCTCTTTCTTAACATTCCCATAGTTTTTTTACACACTCCACAGCATGCTCATTAGACTTGTCTGGGCCACTAAGCAACCAAGAATCAGCTGGCAAGCATTTACTATGCCGTATCTGCGTGGGGGGGTTTGGTGTCCCCGGATTTTATCTTTACTATTTAGTTGCACAGGCACATTTTGCATATTATTATACCATCCTGATGCTCGACTGCAATACTTGAAATTGGAAGGGACTCAGGCTCGCCTATACCCACTCTCCACTATTATACCACAATGTCTACCTAGGACTCCCTCAGAAATACAGACACTCCCAAACACGTACTGGGCCTGGGTTAAGCTAAAATGATAGCTGGGCACCAACCTCCTTTACTCCCTGCACATACCGCTCTTCAACAACCCTTGGCTTCCAGTAACCACGAGACACTGACCAAACAAACCCTAGCTGTGTGTAAACTTTGCAATCTGGGTGACTTGTTAATTATGCACAGCTGTGCTCCGTAGCCCCCTATCAAAAGCACATGATGTGTCCCACATGAACAGATTCATCTTACATGAACTACATAACACCATTTGCACCATGCTTCCCTCATCCCTTGTGGAGCCGGCTGACTTCCGCCACTCACCTTTCTACCACATTGTATTCTGCACTTTCTTTTATTGTTTCTGTGACTGTTTTTCTCCCCTGGTTACTTCTGTGCCCTTTTGCCTCCGTTTCCCTTTGCTGTCCCCTCCTCCCGCTCTCCCACCGCTGCATCCCCTGTGGCCCTGCCCCCCTGCTCGCCCATTCATCCTTCCCCCTCCCAGCTGCTCCTCCCTCCCACCTCCCCTTCTTATGGCGGCCGCTGCATGGCAGTGAGAGCGACCTTTGACCCTGCTTCCAGGCAGGACGCTCGCCACAACGCGCAGCTGAACCTGACTGTGCCCGTGCCCCTAGACCAGCTGCCGCTGCATGTTCGAGGATGTAAGTTTGCTCTGTAATTTCACTGCATATTGTATTTTTGGTACTCTGTGTCTTCTGTGACCATTTCTACCACATTGTATTCTGCACTCTGTTTTACTGTTTCTGTGACCGTTTTTCTCCCCTGGTTACTTCTGTGCCTTTTGCCTCCGTTTCCCTTTGCCGTCCCTTCCTCCTGCTCTTCCACCGCTGCGTTCCCTGTGGCCCCACCCCCCGCTCGCCCATTTGTTCTTCCCCAACCTCCTTCCCACCTCCCCTTCTTATGGCAGCCGCTGTGTGGCCACGTAGCGCGGCCACGCAGCAGACGCGTGCAGCGGATGTGCCTATGGCATGCCCCTTTGCGCCTGTCCGCGCCTGGACCGTGCCCAGCACCAGAACGCCTGGCTCCCACAAACGCCACAACGCCCAAGTCCGCTACGATGCCAGCTCCCTCCACGCACTCAACTCCGGACGAGAACACACCTGCTACAGGCCACCCCGAAGCGCACCCAAGGACCCTTCACCTGCTTCACCAGCATCTAGCCCGCCAACCCACCTACAGAGAATCCAACCACCTCAGATGCATCCTTCTCAACACCCGCTCTGCCCGCAAACACGCTGTTGAACTCTGGGACCTCCTCGACTCAACTTCCCCAGACGTCGCCTTCCTGATGGAGACCTGGTTGAACTCAGACAGCTCGTGACAACAACCACCCACGCCACCGGCCACATGCTTGACACCATCTTCTCCGCAAGCCCCCACGTCTCCTTCAACCACACCACCGAACCCCACTGGACTGACCATCACTGCATCCATTTCACCTTCAGGAAGCCCACCACGGACCACCGCACCCAACAGATACCTCGTCCCTGCTGGGGCAAAGTGACCAAGACCAGCTAACCACCACCTCTCACCCAGAGCCCACCCGCTGACCCCACCGACCCCAACACCGACACCGTCGCCCGCAACCTCAGACAGTCGATCGACGACTGCACCAACACCCTTGCCCCGCTCAAGACACCCTCCAACAGCCACACCAGCAAGAAAGCCACCTCCAGGCCTCCAAACAAACATGCCGAAAACTGGAGAAGAACTGGCTCCGCGAACGAACACCGGACAGGTACGCAGCCCACAAGAACACCACCCACAGACACCATCACCTCATCAGCTCTGCCAAGAGGGCCTCATTCAAAGACCGCCTAGATAACAACGCACACAACAGCAAAGAGCTCTTCAAGATTGTGAAGAAACTCTCCAACCCTGGCTCCAACACCAACAACATCCCACATTTGCAAGACCTGTGCAACTCGCTGGCCACTTTCTTCCACCGCAAGATCGCTGACATCCACAACAGATTCAATGCTACAACCGCCCGATAACCACTGAGACCTCCGTCCCCATGACCACCACCCCCACCAACCTCCTGCTTTCCTGGACCTGCATCAACAACGAGGACACCAGCAAGATCATGAACACCATCCACTCCGGATCACCGTTAGACCCATGCCCACACCACATCTTCCACAAAGCCACCACAACCATCGCACCCCATCTCCGGAAAGTAATCAACATCTCCTTTGAGACAGCAACCTTCCCGGAAAGCTGGAAGCACGCCCAGATTAACGCCTAACTCAAGAAACCCAAGGCAGACCCCAAGGACCTCAAGAACTTCCGGCCCATCTCCCTGCTCCCGTTCCCGGCGAAGGTCTTCGAGAAAGCCGTCAACAAACAACTGACCCGCTACCTCGAGGAGAACAACATCCTGGACCCATCCCAGTCCGGATTCCGCAGCAACCATAGCACCAAAACCGCCATCATCGCTGCCACCTACGACATTAGGACCCTGCTAGACAACTGAGAAACAGCAGCCCTCATCCTCCTGGACCATGTCAGCCGCCTTCGACATGGTCTGCCACGGCACACTACGAACATGCCTACACGTCACCGGGATCCAAGAGAAGGCCCTAGACTGGACCACATCCTTCCTCACCGGCAGAACACAGAGCATCTGCCTCTCCCCCTTCTGGTCCAATGCCACTGAGGTCATCTGCGGCATACCCAAGGGCTCATCTCTCAGCTCGACGCTGTTCAACATCTACATGGCACCCCTCGCCCACGCCGCCCAACAGCACGACCTCAACATCACCTCCTACGCCGATGACACCCAGCTGATCCTCTCCCTCACCAAAAACCCTCACTCTGCCAAGAGCAACCTCCACGAAGGAATGAAGGCTGTCGCCAAATGGATGAGGAACAGCCTCTGAAGCTGAACTCGGACAAGACGGAGGTCCTCATCCTCGGATCCACCCCTTCAGCCTGGGACGACTCATGGTGGCCGACCATACTGGGAACAGCCCCAACACCCACCGACCACACACGCAACCTAGGGGTCATCCTCTCTTCCTCCCTCTCCATGACTTAGCTACCCTGTCCTTCAAAGTCGACCAACCTTCCTGCAATACACCTATCCCCATAGTTGCATCTTTGGCTCCCTACTTACTTCATCCCATAATCGTGCCCATCGTAACTAGTGCCATCTAATTCCTCTCTGTATGTGTTGATATGCTCCTGATCGAACATTCTACATTTTGTATTGATGATACATGTGCTGATGATAATTGTTTTGCATTCTTGTCTACCCTGTATATTTCTTCTCTTCCCTCTCTTCCTGTTGGTATCCATTGTTGTAAAACTCTATAAATAAAGTATTTTTTTTTTATATAAATAAAGTATTAAACAAAAGCTTTTAGATATTTGTTGCAAAAAAGTACTAGAATCAGTTAAATACAAGGCATTGTTTAGAAAAAGGCGCAGTAGCACAGAATGTGTAGAAACATGCAGAACAATTCCAGCTTTACTTTTATATAATTACCTAAGGAGTGAAAAAAATAAACATCTTGCCATAAAAATTAAATTTCTGCCTTTCTCTATACAGCTATAAAAATAGAGCAGAAGAAAGAAAAGCCATGTTTTTGTTCTTAACACAGCTGCTTTAATTATGGTCCATGACCTGACCTGCCTTTGTCCTTGCCTGCTGGCTATGGCATCATGAATTGTGATGTTAGAACTTAACTGTAAAGAGTTATTGCAGTTGAGTTCTAACATCATCTCTTTAAAATAGGTGCCTGGGTGTGTTACAAGTTGTCCATTATATATGGGATAAAGTAACCCCTGCTATCCGTTATAAGGATATTGCAAACCACAGAGAAGTTCCACGATCATAAAGAGGAACAAGGCTGAAGGCCGCATTCTTTATAAGGCTATGACACTCCAAAGTAATTTTCAATATACTTATCATGTATGCCTGGGGGTACTTTATCCATCATAATACATATTCACACACCATCACTTTTACCACAAACCACTTATATGCTTGGTACTTAGCTTTTTCATATGAAAAAGAGTACATGTGTGCAAAAATAGGATCTCTATTGCAACACAATACAAACGTTGTAGATATCTGTTGCAAAAAAAGATGATAGAATCAGTTTAATATGTCTTTTTTTTAAAGGTACAGTAGCTTGGAATGTGTAGAAACATGCAGCGAGATTTTAACGTTTCTATAATTACTTAAGGAGTGAAAAAAATAAGCATGTTGCCATACATATCTCTTTCCTGCCACTTACTGTACAGCTAGAAAAACAGAGCAGAAGATTCTTTACACTGCTGTTTTAATTATGCTCCGTGACCTGACCTGCTTTTCCTCCTTGCTCTAGCAGCTGGCATTACAATGAGAGAATTCAACTGTAATAAGTTATTACAGTTCAGTTCTGATATCATATTTTTAAAATTAGGGCTTCCGGATTTATGGTATTTATTTTGTGACATTTCCAAATGTATTTATCCATATTTCTTTTTGGCTAATGTTATCTGTATTTATCCATATTTATTTGGGGCTTTGTGAATAATTGAAGTTGAAACTAGTATTTTTCCACATTTATGTAACCGATAAATGTACATTCATGCTTGAACATCGCATAGGTTCCAGTGATAGGAACTAGAACATCATAAATCAATGCACTTATAAAAAAAATGAACATTTTTGTATCAAGGTTGTGCATATCGACTGCTGTTTAAGCCTATTTACTGAAAGTGCATTCTTTTTTTAACTCCTTACCTGTCAATTAGTACAGCTATTGGCCTGACAGTCATAAATGGCAGCATTTAGAATTAAAAAAAAAGCAAATTTAAATTTGTATTCACATTTAAAAATAAATACAGGCAGGAAAATTAATGGTTTTCTGTTGGTACTTATCTGTTAAAAATCAGTAAATACAGAAAACAGGGAGCCTTATTTATATAATATGTGACCAGGGAGGGGCATGGCCATGAGCCAAGATAGCAGAAACACTCTTGTGAGGCTGCACAACTTCACCCCTTTATGCGCCACAAATCCTGATTCAGCCCGACCATCTACTGCGAAAACCTATATCGTGCATCTCTTGGCACTGATTCCTGCTGCCACAACTCTTCACTGAGCTGCCTGCAATAATTGTGGACCTTGAGGTGAAGCCTGCACGTAGGCTACACCTGCTTGGAGGTGGACTTGTGGAGGTTGCATCTACGGTGCTGCCTGCCTTACAGAGGCAGATAGAAGTGACAGGGGGCTCGGCTGCCTCGGGCTGCCCCTCCCCCACTGACCTGTACGCACACCAAAAAACGGCGGCTTCTGTTGACATCGCCATTTGTGTAGACAAGGCGGAGACATGCCGCTGCCCAGATTGGTCCGGCCTTGGGGAGATGACTACAGTACTGAGTGAGGTCACTAGCAGAGGCGAACGGTAAGACGCGGTGGTCGTCGATGAGGGGTGAGCTGCAGACCACGACTCTGTCATATTCCTGAATCATGCCTGCGGCCCAATGGGGTCATACACATGAAAATGTACACATGGGGCCTGTACATTCCGGGAAGGAGTAAACCACAACCTGCCTGGACTGGCACTGCTAAAAGAAACAAAGATGTTGGTACCACTGATATTTTGTCTGCACACTCTTCCCCACGGGGGAGGCTCTGACTATAAACGGGTGTGCCCTGTTGGACAAGGGACAACCTGTGCCTGGCTTTGCCTTCACCATGGCGTCTCTCCTGCAGACTCAATTGCGATGCTGTACTTGCGGACCCTAAGCACTGCCACTGACACTTAGTGTGCTTGGGCACGTGGACTCAGACCTGACCTATTGGTGCTGTGATGCTGCTCTATTATATGCTCCCCCTTGGGCTCATAAGAGGGCCTACTCTCTTGGTAGCCTGACAACAGGTGGATGGATTTGGAGACCGATCTGGACATAGTCCTTGCCGTCATCAACAACGACTGGTTGGACATCCCCCCTTAGAGTCAGTATCTCTCTCTCATTCTCTAAAGAATTAGCAATGTGCCTAGATGACCCAATGCAAAACCGCCTCCGCAGACAGCTTCACTTCGTGGTTTGCCTGCTTTGCTGCACCAGTCTGGGGTTGGAGTGACAGACTAACCAAGTTGCTTCCTGCGATGATGTGCCTTGCTTCACTTGGGTGATGTTGTGCTATGGATCTGGTGCCATACTGGTGGATGGGGTGGTGACAGATTTCTGGCTATTGGCAAGATTGCAAGGTAACCTGTGAGGATATGGGGCTGACAACTGGCTGACTGACTGACGGGGAGCCACGTACCCTGAACACAACCCGGATTGATGCTGGACCCTCTGATGCCTAAAGCCCAGCAATTAGTCACAGGTTGATTACTCTGGAACACCCAGCCTGCACCGGTGTGACCCATGTTGGACCTGGAGCAGCAATCCGGAGAGCGCCAGAGAGGCGAGTTAACTCACCCAGATATGTTACTGAGTGCCAAACTTGACACTGTTCTACAAGCTGTGGAAAAAATTGGAAAAACCCTTGGCCAGACCCACAAATCGCTCAAAAGCAAAATCGACAAAGAGACTGCCAACTTCACTCTCATGCATGCAGATCACTACAAACTTGCTGACACAGTCCACATTACTGAAATCATACTAGCTAAACCTCAGCCAGAAAGCCGCAAAAACACAGTTCTGCTACATTCTCTGGTGGATCAAGTGCACACCCTGGAACACAGAGTGGAAGATGCCTAAGGTTGCTCACATAGGAAAAACATATGAGTGGTAGGTCTACATGAGGGGTGCCAGGATTTGGTGGCGTATGCTGAGATTGTATCCGCGTACTGATTCCTGACGATACACTATCATCGTTCTTCACAATTTTTCGTGTATTTCTATAGGTTCTGAATCGATCCCCCTATTCCTGACCCTATTCTGGTTAAACTACCTAGCTAGTTAACTAACAGTCAGCCCATGAGGCAAGAAATCCCCCATGATGCAGATACCGTTATCTGACGCAGTCACACTACGGCACAGGAACGTGTTATCTGATTAGGTCATAACGCTTGAGATCTAATTAGACAAGCGACATTCCTCCAGCCCCTGATAAGGCATACGACGTTCTCATAACAAATCAAACCTATGACAACCTGGATAATCCGTGCGGCCATTGTTTTGATTTCACAGAGAACTTTAGTAAAGAATGTGCTAACGAGCAAGTCGTATGACATCTTTATTGACGTACCTATGTCCATCCTTACGTCAATCCCGGCACCTTTAAGGTATAAATATTGCCGACCTTGCCCTATGCAAACACACGTGTGGTGACAAGACGGAGCAGCCATACTTGCCGAAGCCGAGAGCAGAAGCAGACCCCGCAGGCAGCAGCCCCGCCTTCCTGACGCGCTGAGAGACGCGCTGCTATCTCAAGCCGAGAGACCCAGCACCGGCGCTTCCGGGTAGCCCTCGCAGGCAGCCTGGAATATCGAGAGCAGAGAAAGAGATACCATTCCTCATTCATCCTAAATTCCAGGTACAGAACTGAATAACCCCTCCTAGAGAATTCTTTAGTTATTCACTTGGCAAAAACAAACTTAACTTAAACTGTAACTTTCTATTCCCGCCCACGCATTAGACTTAGGTCAGGTACACGGGGTAGGCGTATTTAGAAACACCAGTTGAGTACGTTTAGTCAAATGTATATGTGTATGTAAATATATTTTAATCATTTTAAAACATCATATGGCTCAGAAACCATATCAATGTTTTTACAGTATTATTTTATACTATTGCTTTTAATGTATGCACTTTACTTAACTATAAGTATTGCAATAATATCGATCCATTTCTCTTGTACGAGAAAAGAGACTGATCAATAAATAACACCTTTTATTGAACACGCCCGTCTCTTCCTTTTCTCTACATTCTGATGAGACTAAGAATGCACGTACTGACTGAGTAAAATAATTGCCTTGTGCTCACACGACTCTCGAGATTGACTCTTGATTAGGGGAGAGCAAAGTTGTCATGTTCTATGGTTGTCAGAAACTAAATCCCTTCTTGTCTAATCAGGGGAGTTAATCCTTCCTTGAACATTCGAGAAAGTTTCTAGCGAACTCTGAGCTTAGCTGGCAAACCCAAAAATTAAGTCTAGTATCGACAGTAGTAGACCTAGTTAACGTCTGGCCTAGGCCTTTACTGCTGTAGGTACTATTCCAATGCGCAGAGCCTATTGGGAAAATAGGAGCTACACTACATGGCGCCCAACGTGTTTGGAAAGGGCGATAAAACTAACGTAAGACATTTAGAGTAACTCAGTCGTGCTTTCTCACTCAGACCCCTTTTCCCAAATACTCCAAAGACGTCTGGAGTGGGTGAAAGGTTATTATATCCTCTAAAACCTCGCAGGAGGGAACTCCTATGTATGGTTCTTGGTCTAGTCAACGTTGAAGGATAAAACAGTTCCAAAATATTGTGCATCTAATCTCTGTTTCCATAAAGAAACCTGATCTGCAAATAAACATAATACCATCCTGTCAGCAAAATGGACAGCGATGAAGAACAAGAGGTTACTAGATTAGCTACTGAAATAGCAGATGCTGATGCTACCATGCAAACAGCAGACCCGGATATAATACTCATCCAGGTCGCCAAAAGGAGATCTATAACCTTAAAACTTATAGAAAATGGACTGACACCTAGAGGTGGCACAGTCATATTCGTAATCGAGGCACACGAATATCGGCAGACAGAGGTATACTATACATGGATACATTTTCCAGCAGCTAATACTATAACAAAGTACTTCCACTATTACAAAGTAGAGGAACCTCCTAATGAGTACACTCCTTTTGAGGAGGTGGAAGTACCACTCAAATTCCAAGAGCATTTGCTCTTATTTGATGGCGCCCTAATACATAACAATCACATTACAAGGCTCGGTCCTTTAGGAAGACCAGGAGCAACGTGGCCGGTCCTAGCCGGATACACACCACATCCAGACATCGAAAGAATGTCTGCAGCAGAGCTGTTAATACAGCTGAAACAACTACTAAAAATTCACAGACAATTAGTTCAGTATGTAATGCGGACTTCAACAATTCAGCCAGCGATTAAACTTCCACAGCTGACCCCTCACCAGGGGAACACAAATAAAATTACACCACAGAACATCCAATCCTGCCTAGGTAAAGTCCCAGCAAAACGGGAACAAATACCATTCTGGTTGGCACAGAAAATTACCCAAATAGAGGCGGTGTTTCCTGACACCACCCCATTAGAAAAACACAGGATTCTGACTATATGTCTCCCAATGGGAATCGCACCACACATTGAGGACTGTGACACTTGGGGTACAGTCTTTGCTTCCATCTACACAAAACGCACGGTGTTCCATCCATTTCGGTAATACCAGATGTGCTAAAACAAATTCAAGATGAATACGGTCCAGAACCTGCTTTAACTCTTGGTATGAAATTACTGAAAGACTTCAAGCAGGTCTCGGCTATATTACTAGCCAACATAAAGGGTGAAGCAGCAAACGTGGCGATCCGCCAGAGGTTAAAAGAGACAGATATAGCAGACCAACCAGCTGAAATTGCCAGAATCATAGAAAAATCCTATGAAGAACTAGGCAGAGATAGTCTAGGTGGAATACCAGTAAAACCGCAACTGACTACAAGTCCAGAAAAAATGTTTTTTAATAATAATAATAATTCACCAAAAAAGAACTGGGATGGGAACAAACAATCCAATCCTAAAGAAAAGAAATTCCAGTCCAGAGGAAGGTCTCCTAGGCGAAGAGAGAAATCTCCAAACCCGAGACAAAGGTCACCCCAGAGTGAACCCTCTGGGAATAGATATAACCTTAGAAATAGGGATAATATTAAAAAACCTGATAGATATCAAGACATTGATACACGTCCCTCTCAATCTTTTCAGAATTCCTCGCAGAAATCGGAAAGAAGAGGACGATCAGAAGAGCACGCCAAGTCCAAAGACAAGGAACCTGCTCAACTGAAAAAGAAATCACAATTTCCAAAAAAGAAGGTAGCCAGTATCAAGGTAGTTAACAATGCCGAGAATACTGAGGACACAACTGAAAAACGGAGAGTGGGCTCAGACAATGCTAGACAGCGCAGCAGAGGTGAGCATAGCTCGCAAAGTCCTTATGAATCATCTGGAGACAGTGGACACGAATGAATACCTTCAAGTGGAAACTGCAGATACCAGAGTTAGCAAGCCCCACAAAATATACGAGATAACATTACGTATAGAGGGAGATAAGACTAGGAAAATTAGGGGACTATTTTGGGATAACCTCTCCAAAGGCTATGACATCCTTCTAGCTGAAAAAGACTGGCCACCAGAGTTTGTCAGGGAGTGCCCTCATGGCGAAGAAGTAATTATGCCTGCCTTCTCGAATCAAATACCGATTCATAAAAAATACACACTTGCTAGAAAGTGGGCAGTGGCCTTAGCACCTGCTTTATACAAAAATCATGTAGGATGGGATGAGGATTCTCCTCCTCACAAAATCCAGTTAAAATCACAACCTACTGCACAAAGGCAGTACCCAGTTAAGCAAGAAGCTAAAAAACAAGTAAATGAAATACTAGATCAGCTAGAATACCAGGGGGTGATTGAAACTTGCACCTTACAAATGAACAATCCTTTGTTTCCGGTCTCCAAACCAGACAATTCATACCGTCTAGTTTTGGATTACCGACACCTTAACACATGTTGCAAAACTTTTGCAGTGCAAAATTCGCACAGTGCTGCACTAATGAATAACATAGTGCGCAAAAAATACAAAACTACCTTGGACATCTCCAACGGGTTCTTTTGTCAAAACATAGCACCAGAGAGCAGATATTTAACAGCTTTCTCAGTAAATGGCACTCAAAAACAATTCTGTCGGTTAGCCCAGGGGTACAAGAATAGCCCGGGGGTATTCTCAGCGAGAGTAACAGAATTACTACAACAATATGATGATGAAGCATTATCTTATGTCGATGACATTTACTTAACAGATGATGACTTGGAGACTCACTTGAAAAGAGTGAACACCATAATACTTGGTTTCGCTGCAGAGGGTTACAAATTCAACTTCAAAAAATCCAGAATTGCCCATCTGAAAATCCAGTATGGAGGATATGAATTATCAAGTATTGCCTGGTTGACAGTCTTTTAAGAACTAGAAGAATTAAAAAATCTAAAATATGAAAAGACGTATCCTCTGCCAATCGACATTCTGCCTCTACGACATTACGCCTGTGTAATCTATACAGACGGACATGCTCAACCCTCCGTTTGGGGAGAACATGCATACAATCCCACATGTGAGATCACAAAAGAAGTGTGGCGCGGAGGTAAACTAAGACCTCTATTAACAAAATCACACTCAGTAGAAACTAATTCAGAACTACAAACTGAAATAATAGCTTTGAAAATGGCGCTAGATAATGCGGATCGCGAATTCCCGACACTTATAGTGTCAGATTCATATTTCTGCGTCAAAGCATATAACAAGGATTTGCAGACATGGATCCAGAACGGTTACAAAGATGACACAGGTGCACCAATAAAGCAGAGACTTCTCTGGGAACAAGTAGCTCTTTTGAAGAAAGAACTACCAAAGACTCACGTGACTCACTCACTGAGTCATCAACGTGATGGCGTTCACGTTGTAGGGAATTCATTGGCTGAGACAGCCGCAGCGGCAGCCACTAATTCGGCTCCCGTAGATCGGAAAAAGCGTACATTAAAATACATTGACGGTGAAACATTGCTGGCGGTGAAAACGTCATCAAAAGGCGACTGCTCAGCGTTACCGATCAACTATCCACTCAATTATACATACATAATCGATGCAAACTCCGTCCCTTTTGCTCGAATCCCTGGAGTGGGGGATAGAGTGATTCCAAACATGGACAGGAGACACTTGTTAATCGCAGACGCACACATGGGCGAGGGTCACAGACACCTTAAATTAAAAGATTCTCTGGAAGATTTACAATCACGGTACTGGTGGCCAGGCATGAGCCTCCATCTTACCATCTTTGTAAAAAACTGCCCAAACTGCAACAGAGATCGCAGTGGGGAGAGAAGCAGTTTAATACCTCGTCGTATCAAGGCAGATAATATTACCAGCAAAAAGAATGGCTTGCGATTAACATATACAGGCTAGTTCCCACTTATAATGTAGATCCACAGCACTCGGCTGACGTCCGGACTATTATACAAGATTTGCGAGTCTAAATGGCATATACGCTAAGAGCATGCTACGTTCGACCATTTTTTTTTTCTTTTTCTCAGGCAATCCAGCCTGGGGGAGGGAAAGAATGGCCAAATGAGCACAGCCCAGCGGGAATCTTCTCACTTCCTTCCTGAGGGTATGGGATGGTGTAAAGAAAAAACCAAGACAGAAAGCAATCTATAATAGAAAGGATATTAGGTTCGGGAGCTGGGTGGGTCAAACATCTAATAAGTGTCCAACGTAGTCTAAATAACTTGCCAAGAAATTCTCTGAAGGGATTCAGTCCGTACGAATTATTATTCGGAACTAGGATGTTGATCTCTGACCTTGATAGTCAGACTTCAGTGGTAATAGAAAAAAGCTTTGATGTCAAAGACCGTTTGGCTATTTTGCAGGACTTAAACAAAACAAGAAAAGACCTGAGCAACATACAGTTGAAACAACAGCCAACAACCACTGAAGAATCACCACCTGTCCCAGCAAGACCTGTCTGGATTCCAAAAGTCGGGGATCTAGTCAGGGAGAAGATCGCGGTAAAGAAGGAATTTGGGCCTTCTTACAGAAAAGCAGTTCCTGTCTTGTCTGTCAACGGGACAAGATCAGTTGTACTACCGCCACTTGCTGGAAAAAAGGAGAACCGAGTTGTATCCATCGACCTGGTAAAACCACAACATGTGGCCGATAACAAACAGTAGGCCAAGTGGACTCCCAATAAGTAGCAGAACACCAAGGTTTGCTACCAGTACAGAGGTCCTAACAAAGAGGCTCATCACATTCGAAACGCCTACAGAAGAACAACAAGGACTATGCAACAATGCAATAGAACTTAGACCTCTGAAAACCCAAATAAAGACATTTAGCAGAGACACACCAATCTATACTGAAGTACCAAGTGAAAATGCAAGAAACAAAAATCCTGAACCAATTGGAACAATTGACAGAACTGCATCCGGTTACTTCATCAACTTCGATGATTCCTCTGAAGGTTTCAGCGAACAAAAGACACAGCCATCATCAAAATCCTTTAAAGAAAAAGCGAAGGAACTTTTGAAACAACTAAAAGAAACATATCTGATTTCTCCATGGATTGAATTTTGGGTGGGTTTTGGTGCATTTATCCTCATACTTTGGCTCATCATGGTATTTACTTTGGGACGCTTCATTGAGGGAAAATATGCTAAAATGGACACAGCAAGTCAGAACATCAACTTGGTCCTCAAACCACACACATCTTCACACGTCGAGAAAAGAGAACTTTCTTCAGAACTTTCTTCAGCCAACTTCACAGCAATTCCAATACCTGGTGGGGTAGCCTGGGACAACACTGACTATGAAATTTATGGTCCGGTCGAGATCCTGAAATATCCACACCAAATTAAGATCTCTTTGAGTGACTTTGCAAAACCAAACTCATTTGCTGATGATTGGGACTTTGAAAGTATAAACAATATGATGTCTGACTTAGTAATGTCTGCTAAATTTACAAAACATGATTATTTGCAAGGTTCTACAAATTATGATAGTATGTATTGCTATAACCACTATGGTAACCATTTCTTGCATAAATCTGCACAACCTAGAAATGTTTTAAATTATAATCAATGGGAACATTGTGCTACACCTCCAAAAGGGAGCTCTAGAACCGTTTATGACAAATATTCATACTTTCAAGGTTTTAACACTAGTAATGCTGAAACATTTTATTATAAATTGTCAAACAAGACAGGGACCAAAACCATGATAACCAACACAAAATTGATTTATTCTGATTCATTCTTTGAAAAAATGAATACTTTTGGATTCGATTATTGGGACAAAAATGTTGATTTGAAAAGTGTTTGGGGTACAAAAGAATGGCAAGTACAAGGTATAGAAGCTTTGTTTAGAGCCTGCATGATCCCAGAACAAATGATATTTTTAAATGACACTGTTCAACAAACCACCTGTCTTGGCTTAGCCAAAATCAAAGATTTAAATAACCCGTCTATTCCAAAGCCAACAATGTTTAGCAATAACTCTGATACAGATGAAGAAATAGACATAAACCATATACTTAACCAAAACAGAACACATCCTGATTGGAAACAATGGTTGATCTGGCCCACAGATACAAATAACTGTCAAGATAGATTCCTGAATAAAACACAGGGTTTCAAAATGACCAGGCCAGACCCTAGATATCCCCAAAGACATCACCCAGGGATAATAACAACCTACAGTGTGGGCAAATTATGCCTTCAATGGCTACAGTCTTCCACACTGCCTGAAATAAAGCAACACCTAACTTTACTTACTGATGGTGCTGACTTGCGTGATTTCATAATGGGACCACGCAAACAGCGTCAAAAGCGTTTCATAGCAGCCTCTGTATATGCAGCATACAATGAGGCCTGGAAGGTTACTCAAATTGAAACAGCAGAGAGAATACGTGAAATTGATCGTATTAATTTGGAAAAATCACTTTCTGTAGTGGACAATGGGTTAATGACTCTGTCCTCCAGAATTTTTTCATTGGACAGCATTGTGTCTTCAGCAATCGATATATTATCGCAAGACTTACTGTTATTACAACATGGTCAGTCACAATTGCGTTCTATTGTACAGCTTGGCTGGACGTTACAAAATCTGCGTTCTGGCTATGTGCCTTGGCGTTTAATCAACACAACGTCACTATTCCAAATCTTTAACCTTACTGATAGACAAATCGGTATGGCGCAGAAGGGTGCTGATTATACAATCTTGAGCATTGAAAAACTAGAAAGATTACCGTTGACAATGTCAGAACGACCTGTCAGTGAATGGATAATCCATGGAATCATAAATATTCCAATCTCAACCTTCAGGTTTCAATACTGCCAAAAATATATACAGGCTGGCATGTACGAGAAATTGGGAAAGGGGTACCTTAAAACAACTTGGAACCTGCCCTATTCACATGCATGTGTCAGTAACAAAGGACAGAAAGTGTTTCTTAGTGGCAACAATTGTGCTATGTCACTAAGCGGCACGCTTCTGTGTAACGGTATTAGTTTGCACGGAGCCTGTGAAGGGAATTCATACAACCTTTCATGTCACCAGCAAGGCGCACCTGCAACTGAAATAGAACCATTCTTTCAAAGACTCTATAATGGGAGTTACATTCTTATTGTAGACCGCAGATGTTGTAGTCTTATGCCCGGGACTCCTTATCTCGTCACTACGACGGCGAAGGTCAAGTGCTGTGGACGTTCTTTGTTCCCCAGCTCCTTTCCAGACAGGGAGGCAAGGGCATGGCCCGGTTTGAAAATTACTTCTATTCGAATAGACACTTTAAGCAGAATGAAAACAGTGCTTCTTCAGACGCCTACAAGGCTCACGTCATCTAAAGAAACGTATGATCTACAAGTCGCAAGGACGACTGCAGAGATACATACATTATTATCAACTAATTCCCCCGTACATTTCGCGGAAATCCTGAGCGAAATCTTAAATATTTCTGATACCACTGGGGTCTCAAAGGTATTTAAGACAGTATTTTCGATGGCATTAACACCATTCAAAGCCATACTGGGTATTTTTCCAGATTTCGTCCATTCGATTTTTGGCGGACTTCCCTTGATCCTGGGACTAATTGCAGGAATCCTATTCCTAGTCCTTATTTTTCGTTATGGCAACCCATGTCACAGAACAAACTCTCACGACAATGGAAGATACGATCCTAGCCATTGGATACTGCGACCGGATATCAAAAATCCTGGGACTCTCCCGGCTTAGAGACCTAAACATGACTTGGTTTCTATCATTTCGACCAATGTGGCAAAGGTGTGTTTTACCTGTACTAAGGTGTCTGCTATGCGGAGAAGAATGCGTGTTAGACACCTGTCTGACGCTACAATCGGATGCGCCGGTGGATGCAGATACACTGCTGGTTCCTACCAAGGTTCACGCTTTGTGCTGCCCTCAAAGGCTGCCAATTCTGATGACGGCATTCCTGGAATCTTCACCACTGCGATTGAAGAGTAGTGAAGTTCAAGATGAAAGCAACATCGAACAGGTACGACCTTCTGTCAGCAATGCAAATCAGAATGTCAATGCAGACAATCATGCGCATGAATGCATGGTTACCCCTATTTCCGACTTAGTGGAACTTTCCCATGAAGCTGTTGACAGTTTTTTCGAAAGCCTGAATGATATGATGTTCTCTCCGGAACAGAAATAGAGACTTTTGAGTAAACTCGCACACGGCGTTCCCTGAATTCGGCCTTCAACTTTTAGAAAATAAAGTCACATGAACAATTACAATCCAGTTCACGGACAGCAACTTTTTTCAGCAAGCCCTTAAAATATTTTTCTATATATTTTTGCCCCGGGACACTGATCTTCTGCTTAAAGTAAGAAACTATTCCTAGAGAACTAAGATTTCTATTTTTTTTAGATACTTTATAGACTTTATATAGACTTTAGCTGCCCGCTGGTATGTTCACAATATATTTTATGTGATGAAATGGTTTCGACTTTTTTTCTGTATAGCCATATTAAGAGCCATTTCATGTGTATTTCTCATATACCAACAAGCAATAATGCTTAACGATGCGTGTTTACTTTTGCATTTAATTCATAGCTTAAGTGCATACAATATATATGACTGCAATTTTACAGTATATTTGAAAATTTCAAAATGCATTTATGTATTTTGGGGTGGTAAGGTATACACTATACTCTATAGTATGTTGTACTAGGTTATACTATGCATAGATTAGTAGATATGACCATAGTTAGCGTGGAGTGGGTGTCGTGTATTTCTATAGGTTCTGAATCGATCCCCCTATTCCTGACCCTATTCTGGTTAAACTACCTAGCTAGTTAACTAACAGTCAGCCCATGAGGCAAGAAATCCCCATGATGCAGATACCGTTATCTGACGCAGTCACACTACGGCACAGGAACGTGTTATCTGATTAGGTCATAACGCTTGAGATCTAATTAGACAAGCGACATTCCTCCAGCCCCTGATAAGGCATACGACGTTCTCATAACAAATCAAACCTATGACAACCTGGATAATCCGTGCGGCCATTGTTTTGATTTGACAGAGAACTTTAGTAAAGAATGTGCTAACGAGCAAGTCGTATGACATCTTTATTGACGTACCTATGTCCATCCTTACGTCAATCCCGGCACCTTTAAGGTATAAATATTGCCGACCTTGCCCTATGCAAACACACGCGTGGTGACAAGACGGAGCAGCCATACTTGCCGAAGCCGAGAGCAGAAGCAGACCCCGCAGGCAGCAGCCCCGCCTTCCTGACGCGCTGAGAGACGCGCTGCTATCTCAAGCCGAGAGACCCAGCACCGGCGCTTCCGGGTAGCCCTCGCAGGCAGCCTGGAATATCGAGAGCAGAGAAAGAGATACCATTCCTCATTCATCCTAAATTCCAGGTACAGAACTGAATAACCCCTCCTAGAGAATTCTTTAGTTATTCACTTGGCAAAAACAAACTTAACTTAAACTGTAACTTTCTATTCCCGCCCACGCATTAGACTTAGGTCAGGTACACGGGGTAGGCGTATTTAGAAACACCAGTTGAGTACGTTTAGTCAAATGTATATGTGTATGTAAATATATTTTAATCATTTTAAAACATCATATGGCTCAGAAACCATATCAATGTTTTTACAGTATTATTTTATACTATTGCTTTTAATGTATGCACTTTACTTAACTATAAGTATTGCAATAATATCGATCCATTTCTCTTGTACGAGAAAAGAGACTGATCAATAAATAACACCTTTTATTGAACACGCCCGTCTCTTCCTTTTCTCTACATTCTGATGAGACTAAGAATGCACGTACTGACTGAGTAAAATAATTGCCTTGTGCTCACACGACTCTCGAGATTGACTCTTGATTAGGGGAGAGCAAAGTTGTCATGTTCTATGGTTGTCAGAAACTAAATCCCTTCTTGTCTAATCAGGGGAGTTAATCCTTCCTTGAACATTCGAGAAAGTTTCTAGCGAACTCTGAGCTTAGCTGGCAAACCCAAAAATTAAGTCTAGTATCGACAGTAGTAGACCTAGTTAACGTCTGGCCTAGGCCTTTACTGCTGTAGGTACTATTCCAATGCGCAGAGCCTATTGGGAAAATAGGAGCTACACTACAAATTGAGCGTGCTCACCGTGTACTGACATGCAGGCCACCACCATGCGCTACTCCCAGGCTATTTCTGTTCCATCTAATAAACTACAGGGACCGAGACACCATCTTACATGAGACATACAATTAAGGAAATCAAAGTGAACAATACCTTAGTCATGCTCTTCCCAGATTGTACTGTGTTGATGCAAAAACAAAGGATCTCCTTTCAAGCAGTCAAGCGTCGCCTTCGAGAGATGGACATATGTTATTCGCTTCTTTTTCCTGACTGACTCCAAGTAGTAGTTAAAGGGAGTGCTCATTAGTTTGACTCCCTGCAAGATACCTGGGACTTGATGGAAGCCACTGGCCACACAAAATTGTGCCCCTCAGCCCTCGAGACAAAGGAAATACGTAACCATACAAGGGGCCATAGTTGAGGCTGTGGCAGGCAGACAAATCACCCTCCTCCTCTGCCCAGAGTCATACAGAACCTGGAACAAGTAATATCGAATCGCGTTTCATCAAAAAGCGGAAGGTGCACTCATTGAAATATGACACTAATTCTTCTCAATCCAAAGAGTTAAATTCTTTATTTCGGTAATTTTACCAAGACATTCATACAGCCAACGCGTTTTGTTCCATGTGGGAACTTCGTCAGGGCTGAAACAATCACACAATGAAACAGACATATTACAAACTACAATTGACCACAATGTCCACAACACATAAATATTACATACCAAACAGATGGGATTTAAAAAAACCACACAGTATGACCCAATTAATATACAAATTACAAAGAATTGATTAATATCGAATCGCGGCAGGCTTTGCATATAGTGGTTGCGATACGTGAACAAACTCTAAGCTCAGATTCAGATGCCAGTTCCATAAAATCCTTGAGGGACGACAACTCTTCCAACACTTGGCTGGCCAGGGCAGAATCGCTATAGTGTCACACACACCTGATGACATTATATGAACTATTAACATCAGTTAGTTTTAATGTACCACTAGCCTCCCAGTTCAGTGTGGTTCCATTGTAGTGGCTCGCAACTGTGCTTACTGAGCACTCTCGTACCAGGGCGGACGAGAACACCATCACAATAATGAAACAGGTGATGTATCGCACAATTACAATCTAGACTTATAACACAATACATAATAAATCTGCTAACTCAAAGTTATAGCAAAGGACACACAATTGATGAATAGAATGCAGAACAAATCAAAACATTCAAACCCAGTTAAGAGAGCTGGGTTAAATCCATCATTCTTTTGCTCACCATGCCACCCCAGTTTGGACCTCGCCATGTGCAAATCAGTCTTGACTCTGTGCCTCATGGGAACAGTCGAGACCGAACTGCCATGCCAGGTCCACCCTGGACCAGAAACAAGTATCCTAGGACCGGTTTTGGGGTTTCACACCTCATCAGCCAGGATATCTTGAATCCAGTGGCACAGTGAGCCTGGGACCCATGTCTGGGCATACCTGGCGCAATTAGGGCGAGGAAGAAAAAGACACACAATTGATGAGCAGAATGCAGAACAAAACAAATCAGAACATTCACTCCCAGTCAAGAGATCTGGGTTAAATCCATCATTCTTTTGCTCATCATATCACCCCAGTTTAGACCTGACCATATGCAAATCAGTCTTGACCCTGTGCCTCATGGTAAGAGTCCAGCCCAAACTGCCAAACCAGGTCCTCCGTGGACCAGAAACCAGCATCCTAGGTCCAGTTTTGGGGTTTCACCCCTCATCAGTCAGGATAACTTGAATCCAGTGGCACAGTGAGCCTGGGACCCACGTCTGGGCATACCCGGCACACTTAGGGTAAGGAAGAACATTCTAGTCTTATTTGTGCTGGTGAAATGTAGGAGGGGAGATGGAAAACTATTCTATAGATCTTTGTGAGTGCTGTGTTAAGTGTCGCTCTCTTGTGCCCTTTCAGAGCCTCCCTCCCAAATATTAGAGTTGGGAGTACCTTCACATGAGCTACCTGGAGGATCGATGCAAGTGTGGGGTCTTCAAGTTTTATGTATGCAGATTTGCGAGTGAATGATAGTGCAATCCCTTTCTTTTTTATTTCAGGCATTTGGGTCACGTATCTGCCAGTATCACTTAAAAGAACTGCTAGATACTTGTGGCAGTTGGTTGCTTCTAGTCTCTCCGGATCAAGAAACCAGGTTGGCTTTTGTGTTCTGGCAACTCGAACCACAGGAATCTTAGTTTTCTTTTTGTTAATCTTTTATTCTTTTGGTTGCATCCAGAAGGTGCTGCAAACCCATCTTTGTTTTGCTAATGAGGGCCAGGTCGTTTGCATATCGTAGGTTTGAAGGGCAAAGGCAATCCTATTTGGGCGGGTGAGAATTTACCGAGTTAAAGCCCAGAGATAAATCAGATAAAAATAAGAAGAATATAGTGGGTGCAAGAACATAACCTTGCTTGAGGGCTTGCGTGGTGGGTATATGCTGTGACAGGCATGATTCATCACCAATTTTGGTATTGACCCATGTGTCATGGTGCAGTAACTGTAGAGCCCTAAGAAAGGTATCTGGAATCTTGAGGAGGGCAAGCTTCTGTCAAAGCTTACCCCTATCAACCCTGTTGAAGGCAGATTTATAATCTATGAAACCCATTTATATGGGGCAGATGTTAAATTCAGCCTGGTCAGTCGGAAAGATGAGTGCAATATGTTTACTGTTGTCACAGTGTGCCTTAGGAATCTAGTTTGGTTTGGGGGTATGATTTTATTTGTCTCTGCCCATGATTGTAAAGAGTCCAGCAGCACACCTGTGAAGTACTTTGCTTCATTAATGAATAGAGCTATCATACAATAGTTTCTGAGAGACTTTTTGTCACCCCCTTTGAGCATTGGAGGAAGTATTGAGCCTCTCATGAAGGGGGTTGCAGTTCTTTCTAATATGGATAAAAAAAATGGGGCTACTTGAATAACCCAGAATGCTGGGTCGTCCTTGTATAGTGCTGGTGGATTACCGCATGGGCCTGGAGCCCCATCCCTGCGTCCCTTAGTGATTTGTTTTTAGATTAAGGACTCAGAGATAAGGCACCAAGAGATAGCCTGGTTGTGGCTCACTGTTGAGACTTCCAGGACACTATTGGCTACAGAGCATTTCTCCTGCTTGGGGGGTTGATCTGATGGTGATTAAATATTGCAATGTTCATGTAAGAAGTGGTACCACACTGGCTCTGAGATGTTGTAAGTAGCCAACTTAGGGAGAGAGCCCTCTGCACCATTTATGGTGCGCCAACACTTCACAGAATTATTTGTTCTGATGTCGTACAATACTCCAGAAGAAATTATTTGGTTTCCACATTTTACCACCTTTAGATGTCTTCGCTCCTCCGTCAAGTTGTTTATTATTTTGGGGTCCATTGGTGATCGTTGAGACTCTTCCACATCCGATTGATCCTTTTTGTGGCAGTCCTTATTGGATGATTGGAACCTGCTCCTTGTGAGAAAAGCGTCTTTGCTTTACCTGGTGCCGATTTTGCAAACCGGCCTGCCAGTTTTTTGGTAAACGTTGACCAGCTCAGAAGTGGATCTCTCTCTCTCTCTTATGGATGGTAGCTAGTTGCAGTTTGGCTTCTGTGACCAGAGTTGAGAGGCAGTTGATAGAACACAAGATACATTTCAGGTTAATTGGGTGGCTTTCAAACCCTTGGTCAGCTGCAGCATTATATTTGTCTAACCTGATGTTGAGGGTGAGCTCTTGTGGGCGATGATCACTGTCCATTTTTTAGTTAAAGCTGAATGAGGTGATTTGGTTCAGCAAATGAAGGCTGACAAACGTGTAGTCGATCAGGGAGGCTCGTGTGTTGGCCAGATATAAGAGACAAGGTGGCTTGTCGGGGTGAAATTGGCAGGTCAGGGCTCTTACTTCAAGGTGTTTCAAGTTTCCTTGGAGGACCAGTCTTCTTGGGTCATTTCTATGCCACCCAGGATAGTCCTGAGGTGGTATGGCCCAGTCACCTTCTTGTAACTGCATTATCTCCTTAACGGGGAGATCGGTCATAAGCCACATGTTAAAGTCTCCTGCGGTTATTGCACCTTGCTGAGGTTTTCTGATCTGAGATTTAAAACCATGGTGGTCAGTGTCTTGGTAATGGCTGTCGTTGTACCTGCATTAGGGTGCATATAAATGTTTACCAGAGATAAGTTGTTTTGCTGGCTATTATCAGTTGTAAGTGAAATGCCTACTACTTTAAGCCCTGGGGCAATGCTCTCCCAATGGTCTGGTCTCACTTGCTCCTGGTTCTCCTTGTTTGGGTCCTTCTGAGCCTTGTCATTTTGTTCCTGGTCCTCTAGGACATCCTGGTCCAATTTACTTACTCTTCCTGTGTGTGATGGTTTTCCACCTTTCTTATTGATGGGGAACCCTGAACTTAGAACCTTCACTGGGGATAAGATGAGTGGTCTTTGGGAAGATTACTTTTAAAAAAATATATATTTTTATTAACATTTTGCAACATTTTTACCCCCCTCCCCGCGCCAGACAATGGCTATCATTTCTCGTTTACAGATGGTACATAATGCATTAATTTCATTTCTTACAAAATATGATATAAAATAACAGAATAAGAAGAAAAAAAAAAAAAAAAGGAATCCTGATTGGACATACCAACTAAGACATTAGGCATTTGAGAAGAAAGGAAAGAAACATTATCCATAACATTAACATTAAATATAACAGTCCATAGACCCAAGACTCCGACCACTCAACAAGGAAAGAGAAAGGGACCGATATGCACTTCTTCAGGGCCTGCTACCTTACATTACCCCCTTATACATTTAACATCCTATCTTTCCAATCAGCAATCGGCTTCCACAGCTGTAGCCCAAATGCTCTCCTTTTTTTCCCCTTTCTCGCGTAGATAGCCTTCTCAAGGTTATGCATGTGCAATAGCCTAGCCAGCCACTGCTGGAATGGAGGAGCCAGTTTGTCTTTCCATGCAGCCGCTATGCAAAGACGTAGCATGGCCATTGCCACAAATATGAAGCCTCCTGCAGCATGTTGTTGTGCATTACAATCCTCTAGGCCTAATATTATTACATCTGGTGTCAATTTCACTTTAAAGGCCAGAGATTTATCACAGAACATTTCAATACTGTTTATAAGTGGTGAAAGGATAGGGCACCCTGCGAACATATGAATTATGTCCGCCTCCGAACTATCACATCTCGGGCACCTTACCCCCTGTGTTCCTCCCCACTGAGCAATCCTTGCTGGGGTGTAGTAAAGTTTATACAGAGTTTTGTAGTGTTGTGCTTGTAGTGACGCCGAACCTAAAGTCTCATGCCCTAGGATTAGTGATTTTGAAAATGTCCCCTCTGGTATTCCTAATGCCTCCATCCATTTAGTCTCGTGTTTCACTAGATCATCCCCTCTATGTTCTATCAATTCTGCATACAGCCGTTTAATTGTGCATGACCGCTCTGCTTCGATCATCTGTAATATTGGGTTCCACTTAAATCCCGCCTGGCCACCACGTTTATTACCTAGAAAGCTTCTTACTTGTAAATACTTGAAGAAAGTCCTATTGCTGACCCCGAATTCCTGTTGGAGCTCCGTGAATTGACGTACCCCTGATTCCCCCATTAAGTCTCCCATATTTCTAATACCTTGTCCAACCCATTCTTTAAAAATTGCATCAGAAAAAATATCCGAAGGTAATGTTAAATCCCCCGCTAGTCTTGTATGTCCATGAAGTCTCCCCAAACCGAAGCTTTTCTTAAATGCCTTCCAGATTTTATCGGCAGCTTCTAGTGTCTTAAACCTAGTTCACTTAAAGTAACTTGGCTCAGAGTATCTTAAGAAAGCATTGTTGGTTTCATCCCCCAAAATTAAACCATACACTTCTAAAGACCCTGTGTGTGGTTCCCCCTCTCCTTCCATCCCTCCCAGCAAGCAGGTCATTTGCTGCAAGGCCGCAGCCCAATAATACATCCTAAGGTCTGGTAGAGTCCACCCGCCCTTGTCGTGTGGTAATGACATACATTTCAGTGCCCTTCTAGTCTTCCCTTGTGCCCACACAAAACGATTTATCATATTTTCTAATTTCTTAAACCAGATCAAACTAAAGAACAGCGGTATTGTTCTAAACAGATATAGCATTTTGGGCAACAGGTTCATTTTCACATAGTTAACCCTTCCAACAAGTGTCATGTGCAAGTTATGTACCCTATCCAGGTCTTTCTTCGTTTTTGTAATAATAGGGTTGATATTGATTTCCACCAATTTTCCTAGATCTGAGGTAATAGTAATACCTAAATATTTCCCCTCATTAACCACCCTTGTGTCTGTGCAGCCTGTTTGTATATTTTTGATAATTTGCGTCTTACTTTTGTTTAAAGCATATCCTGCTATTCGCCCAAACTGCTCCGCCTCTGATTCGATTTCCCTTATCGCCTCTATTGGGTTGGGTGTAATAACCGCTATATCGTCTGCGTATGCTAGAACCTTTATATCTCCCCTCCTAGTCATCAGTGGTTCAATTTGTGCGTTTTGTTCTAATTTGTGTATCAATGGATCTATATACATTGCGAACAACAATGGCGAACAGGGACACCCCTGTCTAGTGCCCCTGGTGATGTTGAAGGGTTTCGTACGACCTGTGTTTATCCTGACACACGCTGTTGGGTTTGTATAAAGAGCTTGTATTACCTTAATAAATGTTTTGCCCACTCCCCCTCTTCTCAAAACAGCCCATAAGTACTCCCATGCCACCCTGTCAAATGCCTTCTCAGCGTCGAGTAACAAGGTGGCCATCGGGTTCCCTTCACCTTCCTGAATATCAAACAGTGTGATCATTTTCCTTACATGTGTTGTGGTGTCTCTATGGGGTATAAACCCGTGTTGATTGACACTCACCAATTGGGTGATTACCCTGGCGAATCTAACTGCCTGTATTTTTGAGAATATTTTTGTGTCAGCGTTGATTAGTGTAATGGGTCGATATGAACCAGGTTCTGTCGGGTCCTTCCCTTTTTTTAGTAAAATTACTATGTCTGCTCCCGCCCAGCTACCTGGAATCGCCTGCCCTTGCTGTACTCCTTTGAAGGTGCTTGCTATTTCTTTGAATATTGAAGATAAGAATACTTTATAAAATTCTCCTGGTATCTGGTCGGGTCCAGCTGCTTTCCCGTTTGGTAACCCCAATATAGCATCGTTTATCTCCTCATCACTTATATCCTTATCTAGATACTCTCTGTCCTCTTCGCTAAGTGCTTTACCCGGGATATTCTCTAAATAACGCTCAATGTCCTCCCTGTCTCGATCTAACTCCTCCTTATATAACATGCTATAGTAAACCCTGAATACCTCCGCTATTCCCTTATCATCAGTAATTATCTGGCCTGATCCATCTTTAATTTCCTTAATTTCGCCTTTAGCTACTCTTTGTCTTGACCGTGCAGCTAACGTACGTCCTACTCTTTCACTAAATTCGTAACTCCTTTCTCTCTGCACATCGTACAGTCTGGCGGCTTTGATCGCCACCTCTTCCAGGGCCGCTGCCCTGGCTACTGCTACTTCTAATAGTCGTTCAGTGAATCCCTGCTGGTCTATGGTAGCTAACTCGAGGCGCGTTTCTGCCAGAATCAGGGCGTTGTTCAGACGGTCTCTCTCTGTTTTTTCCCTCCTCTGTTTAGCAATAGAATAGCTAAGCGTCTCCCCTCTGACACAGGCCTTAAATGCGTCCCAGGCATTCCCGGTGTTGGTACTACCACTATTAATGTCCCAGAAATGTTTAATCCATTCATGCATATATGTAATATACTCATCATCCTTCAACAAGCCCCTTTCGAACGTCCATGACCCTGCCACCTTCTTGAACCCTTCTCCTTCTATTGTTAATTTTAAAGGGTTATGGTCTGATAGTATACGCGGTAACCTCTCAATTGCTGCATTGCTTAGTAGTACCCGGGAGATAAAAAAAGGACAACAAAGAAAAAGAAAGTACTTTTTAAAGAAGGAATCCCTCCAGGCTCCACCCAATCCCCTCTAGGAACTCCCTGCACTCCTTACGCTCAACACAACATAACAGTGTTCCCCACAAAAGCTAAATCCTGCTAAGCCTATACAAAGTATTATAGCCCTTCGCCTCTTTAGATTCTCTTTAGCCATATTCAATCCATATTCAATCCGTCTCAGTTACAGCCGTAAGCCCCCCTTTTTTTATTTTTTTTTTGATTTGTCTATTTTCTTCTTTTCTCCTTTAACTCAGTCAGGAAGCTCTGTGCTTTAACTTCCGAGAAAAACATTCTCGTGTGGCCATCTAGTACTACTTTCAGCCTTGCGGGGAACAGAAGATATGCCTCACATCCTGCTTTCTGGAATGGATCTATCATTTGTCGCAATCTCCATCTCCTCTCCACCGTGGCGTGACAAAAATCCGGCCGGGTGAAGAAAGAGTTTCCTTTAAAAGCCCGACGATCTTGTGGCCTAGCATTGTCCATTATTTCTTGTCTTGCCAGAAAATTCCCTATGTATACCAACATAGCTCTTGGTTTCTCACTCTGAGGGGCACCATAAGACTTCTTGATTGTCAACGGGAATCTATGCGCCCGTTGTACCTCTACGTCCCAGTTCCAAGTAGTGATCTCTGGAAATGATTCTCTTAATAGCGTAACCACATAGGCCCTGGGGTTCTGCTCCTCTACCCCCTCCGGAATCCCTAGAAACCTTATGTTGTTCCTCCTCTGCCTATTTTCCGCATCCTCTGCCTTCCATTGTAAGTCCTCATTGAATTTTTCCTGCGCCGTCTTAAACTCTTTCCACTGTGAGACCTCGTCCTCCAACTGGCCTGTTCTCTCCTCCACTTCTGTCATTCTACCAGCCATCTCTGCATACAACTTGTTTACTTTACACAATGATCCCTCAATTTTCTTACTTGTCCGTTTTGCTCTCTTAGCTTCAGCCCTCACCTCTCCCTGCATTTGCCTAAGAGTGGCATAAAGCATCTCCATGGTGGGGCCCTGACCTTGAGATTAAGGTTGAGATTGAGAGCCTGAGGGACCATTATGCCAAGACCTAGCTCCTCCTTCATCTTGATACATCCTCGAGGTTGCCGAGTAATCCCACGCCAGTTTACTAGGCCTCCCGGTGGGTCTGGGACTAAGCCTACTTTGCATTTTCCTAGTGTTCTGTTGCTTCCTTCTTACAACTGTTTGTTTCTGAACACTGTCGTCAGTAGAGGATCGGGTCTGACCAGTCCCGGACTCGGTATCTGTCTCGGATCCCTGTTCTGAGGTAGACAACTCCGTCTCTTCTATACTTGCATCTAGATCAGTTGTTTCAGAATCAAGCAGACCCCCCTTATTTTTATGCATGTCCGTTACCTTGTCTGTTTCATCAATCTCCTCATTCAGTGAAAAGAAAATATCATCTCCTGAGATCCCTGGTAGTAGCCTTGGAATTGAGTCCAGTAAGCCCCCTGTCGGTGCCGATGCCTTACCCCCTCCTTCAAGTCTTTGGTTATTTGGAAGCGTCTTGCCCTGCTCTCCTTTGTCCAAGTTTGAACCACTTGCAATGACGTAGACATTCTCCCCCGTTATGATTTCCGTAGCACCGTCTACACCTTCCCTCTGATCATCTACTTTCTCATCCAGGGGCATTACACAAGGGCGATCATCGTGTGGATTGACTGCAGCTGCCAAGGTTTGACTGAGGGTGACCCCTGGGGTAGTAACGAGATTATTGTTCCGGGATTCACTATTAGTGGGGGTTTTCTCTCCTAGTGGGCCTGTTCCTGAACCGCTGTTGCTGATGCTTAAAGTAATATTCTGGTTATTAAGCCCAATCATGCTGCTCTCAGGTTCCTTCGCCCCAGTTGTGACACCTGAGTTCTTGCCCTGTGTTAACAGCGGACTCTCCAACACCTTTGCCGGGTTTCCCCCCTCCAGACCTGCTCCTCCACACTTCTCACTTGCCTCCACATTGACAACAATATCGGGCGTGTCCTTACCGGGCTCGATTCCGGACTGGATACCAGGCACCTTTAACAGAGTTCCTGGGCCTGGCTCTGTAACGCCCTCCAACCTTTGCTCGCCCGCGCAAGTCCCGGCTTCCCTCGGAGTTTGCAGTAGCCCGACTTGTTCTGACTCTGCCGTATCCTTCACCGCCTCCCCGAGAACTGGATCTCGTGGCGGTGGCGTCCTATTGCCCTCCGCATCAGCTTGGATTGGGGTCCTGTTTCTATCCGTTGATGCATCCCTGCCGAAAGATTCAGCCAAGGTAGGCTGCCTTAGATCCCCTCTTCCTGCTCTGGGTGTAGACTCCTTCGCTGCGGTTTCTTTTGCCGCTGTCTCCACTCTGAGCGCTTTCTTCTCAGCGCGTCCTGCATTGGCTGCTGCTGTCATCGCCCGGCGCTCTGCTCTCTGCTCGGCTTTGATTTCGGCCTCTCGTTCCTATTCTTTCCGTCTCAGCTCCCTCTTCTTAGCGGCTGAGTCCATCTCGGCGTCTGTGTCTAAATTCTTAGTTCTGGCAGTCTGCTTTCTCGTCGTGATCTGTGAGGGCATTCTCTGTTCACGCTCTCAAATAGCGGTTTCCTAGTATCCTCTGCCACGACCTCCGACCTCAGATATAGGGAGATGAACTTTAGCAACCGTACCACCAAGGCCACTCGATTGTGTATTCTCCGCTCCAACTGTAGTAAGGCTACAGTAGTGGCTCCGAACTTCCCTATCTTAATCAGCATCTATGTAAGGTTCAAAAACTCTCCTTCTGCATCTGCATATCCCACATCCCTTCGAGGGAGGGGAGAGAGAGACCAGCCTCTCACTCAGCGGATCGGTCCGCGGCCATCTTGCCTCTCCCCCTTTTGGGAAGATTACAATGTAGTACTTTATTCAACACTGACATTCCGTCAGTCTATGTGCACCAAAAATAATGTTAACACCATGAGAGGGTAACGAGGTCCTGAAGCATGGTCGTCTAGTGTAAGGCCTTCTTCCTCAAGTCGTATTCCTCCAATACTTCAGCCAGGGCAGGCATCCTAAAAAGGCAAAATAGAAATAACAACACCGTCACTGTCCTGACTGTATTTTACTACTCTATAATGTGCTCTCCGTCACCATCATTCCTGGATCACCGATAAGTAGTGAATGAGAGGAATGAACAACTGAAGGACAAGGAAAGTGAGGTTCTGTGAGGGGGTTGCAACGCAGGAACTACAAGGCCCTATTTGTGCCAGAGACCCTTGAAGCCCTTCCCCGCCAACCTCTTCCACCCGTCCCTCCAACACACTTGCCTGGGGCTACGGTCCTCCAGGACCATAGCATCAGGCATCGCGGCGTCCTGTTCCCTCGGGGGACGTCCGATACTGGCACAGTGTTTGTTGGGGAAATCTCCCTCTTCGGTGCTGGTCCATCACCTTCTGCCTTCCCACCGGTCTCCTCCATCCTCCCGTCTTTTTCCTAGAACCCTTCAACTCCTCCAGTGTTATCTCCTTCACGCCACTTCTCCTCATCTTCCTTGTAATCAGCTGAACGCCCACACCTGCTCTCCCAACCGCCTTTTCTCCACCGCCTCCTCCTTCCATGACGTCAATCCTCCTGCATCCGGTTTCTCTAGACTGCTCACCTCCCTGTCGTGTAGTGTCCACCCAGGCACCATCTTGCATTCTTCCGCTGCTCCAGTCTCGCCACAGTCCATACTACATTGCCTCTCTTCTTGGGATGGACGATCAAGCCATTCTGATGTAGGGAATCTGGAGAGGTAGTCAACTATTCTTTGCAATTTTCCTGGCATGTGTAGAGTCTGAAAGGAAAAGGGCTGTAAGGCTAAGAACCATCATAAGATTTTAGCATTGGTGTCCTTATTGGTGGCTAGCCAAGTCAATGGAGTATGATCCGTCACTAGAAAGAAGGTACGTCCTAGCAAGTAATATTGTAACGACTCCATAGCCCACTTATGGTGAGGCATTCTTTTTCCATAGTAGCATACCTTGTTTTTCTGGGAAACAGCTTTCGGCTCAAGAACAACACTAGTCTAAGTAGACCCTGAGAATCCGGTTGGGATAGTACCGCTCCAATTCCTCTATCAGAGGCATCGGATTGTAACACAAACGACTTTCTGTAGTCCGGACAAGTCAGCACTGGGGCATGACACAGTAAAGTCTTGAATGCATCAAAACTCTTCTCTTGTGGACGACCCCAATCTATCTTGGCTCTAGAAGGTTTGTGCCTTAGTAAATCAATAAGAGTGCTGGCCACCTCCAACAATTGAGGGATACATCTCCCATAATACCCCACCAATCCCAAAAAAGCTTGTACTTCTTTTCTAGTGGTAGGTCTGGGAATGTTTTGGATCACCTCTAACTTGTTAATTTGTGGTTTAAGGGTTCCCTCACTTATAGTATATCCTAAATAGTTTATCTGATGTGTGCCTAGGGTGGTTTTCTTTGGGTTCATGGTAAATCCTGCAGTGTCAACGTGTCAAAAAGGTTTTTAGGTTGTTCCAAGTGGGTCTCCCAGTCCGGGCTATACACCACAATATCATTGAAATAGGCAACTGCATATTTTTGGTGTGCCCTTAGTAGGATGTCCTTAAGTCTTTGAAAAGTAGCTAGGCTCCATGGAGCCCAAATGACATGACCTTGAAATGGTACAACGCAGAAGGTGTTGAAAAGGCTGTCTTCTCCTGTGCTGACCTTGTTAGCGGAATCTGCCAATAACCTTTGGTTAGGTCAATCCTGGACATGACCTGAGCCTCTCCTAATCTCTCTATCAGTTCGTCCACTCATGGCATAGGGTAATTATCAAATTTGGAGTGGGCGTTCACTTGCCGGAAGTCTATGCAAAACCGGAGACTTGGGTACTAACACAATTGGCGAGCGCCAATTACTCTTGGAGGGCTCATTTATACCTGCCTGGAGCATCTTCTCTATTTCTAGTTCTACTGCCTCTCATCTGACCTCTGGAATTCGATAGGGTTTCACATTAACCACTTTTCCTGGGTGAGTGAAAATATCGTGAGCTACCAAGGAAGTCCGACCAGGACTGCCTGAACTGAGGCCTGGGTAGTGTTCCGGCAACTGCTCCAACTGTTGTTGTTGTTTTAGAGAGAGCTTAGATCCCATCAGTGGTTGTTCCCCCTTTTTGCTATCCCCTAGACCCTTGGGTATGTCCAATGTTTTATGAATAGTTACGTGATTTACCGTTTGGGCTACATCCTGGCTCTGGGGTGGAGTGTTGGGCTCTTCCCATTTCTTAAGAAGATTGATGTGTTAAGTTTGCCTGATTTTATTAGTGTGAGGGTCTGCGACCGATAAGAAACAGGAGTCACTTTTTGAGTCATCGTATATGGCCCTTGCCTTGTGGCCAACAACTTCTTGTCAGAGGAGGGGAGAAGTATTAAAACCTTGTCCCCAACAGCCAATTCTCTCAAGTGACTAGTACAGTCATACTGCTCTTTCTGTCTAGCTTGAGATTTGGTAATAACAAATTGAGAGAGAGGGAAAAGGACACTCTTGGTCCCTCTGTTAAATCTTGTAAAACAACAAAAGAGTGTCGTAAGAGAAGTGTGTAAGCACTAGACACAGAGAAGAAATCTCCCTGAAGAAGTCACAGTGGAAATCAGCGTTTTTTTTTTAGGAAGCCCTCACTCACCACCCTGGGTGGTGACATGCTTCATCATCGGCCCACCAGGAGAAGCCGAATGCCTCCCTGGTGTGTTACAACGCCAGATTACTGCGGAGCAGGTTCTTTGTGGCAAAAGTGTCAAAAAGAAATGTGAATTAAAAATGTCAGAAACTGTACCATACAGAAATTTTTTTATTCAATGGTCAGTTTGACATAAGTAAAATATGTGTGGGAAACCTACCAGTCAATGACTCGGTTGTTTCCACTTAAAGTGGGGTCAACATGTTTCTGCCCGTCTATGTGTCATTTACTGGGCTTTCATCAGGACCGTCAGGTGGTGTACCTCGGTGGTATGGGCGCGCTAAGGCCCACCCTTACCAGAGGACGTGAAAGTTAAAAACAAGTGTGTAAAATAAAGTGCAAAAACCAAACAAAAGTGATGGGAAACCTTCAATTTGAGGTCCCTGTACTGTTTGTAATGCACAAGATCCACACCCCATGGGTCTCGGGAGGGGGGGGAAAGCGACAATGGCACACCGCCCGCAATGCCTGCCACCCGTTTTGCACCTAGCGTCTCCTGCTACCGGACCCCGTGGATCAAAGCTTGAGATTTGTCCATGTTCTGGTGGACATTGTCCCATAGGGTGGCTAGCGTCTCCTTTAGTGTCTGCATGTACCCCAGGAGTGATTTCCCTTCATCTTCCTCTTCTGTCCATTGCTCGGTGGCTATCTCCAGTAGAGTGTGGGGTTTCCTTCTGAACAAGAGCTCAAAAGGACAGAATCCCATGAATTTTTGTTCATGTGTTTGAATGGCAAACAGTACCAGAGGCTGTTTCCTGTCCCAATCGTTCCCTGTCTCAACTGTCAGTTTCTATAAGATGGTTTTGATAGTTTTATTGTACCTTTCCACCAGACCATCCGTCTGGGGGTAATACACGGCTCTCCAAATTTGGTGGACTCCTAAAAGCTTACATATCTCCTTCATAAGCTTAGCCATGAAAGGAGTTCCCTGGTCAGTTAGGAGTTCCAACGGAAAACTCACTCTAGAGAACAAAGACACCATTGCCTGGGCTACTGCTACTGTGGTCATACTAATGAGAGGTATAGCCTCGGGGTATCGGGTAGCATAATCTACTGAAACCAATATGTATTGATGTCCCCGGGCTGACAGAGGCAATGGTCCTACAAGATCCATCCCTACGCATTGAAACGGAACATCAATAATCGGTAGGGGTACCTTTTTATCTTTTGAGGGGTTGACCAACTGACATTCAGGACAAGCGGCACAGAACTTGGCAGTTTCTCAATACACCCCTGGCCAATAGAACCTTTCTAAAAGTTACTTCAATGTTAGTTCCTGACCATAGTGACCCCTTCCCGCTTGGTTGTGGGCTAACTGTAATGCTTGTTCCCTGAATGCCATCAGTACTTCACTTTCTCTATATAACAGTCCCTTTTTAATGAAAAAATAGGGTTCGAGCTCCTCTGGCTTAACTTCCTGAACTTGATTCCAGTCATTCATAAGGGTACTGTCATCTTTCTGTGCCGTGCGAAAGCTCCGGGCTGGAGTATTTCCATTTTCTGGGGAAGAGAGCAGACATGAGGCAATGGACTGAGAAGCATACATGTATCTCTCTTTTTCTCGTCTCTTCTCATTTCTGGATTTCTTTTCCCTGTCTTTTGGGCTAGTTAGTCTCTCACTGGAAAAGGGTGCCTCTTGTAGCCATTCCACCTCAGACCCTGGTTTAGATAACTCTGTCAGGTACTCATGAAAATGGGGTAAATCGGTACCTATGAGAATGTTTTCTGGGAACGCAGGGACTACCCCTACCTTTCTTACTTGAGGATATCCGTCTATTTCCAAAAACACTTCTGCTAAGGGATATGACCTAATATCTCTGTGAACACATGAGACTAGAACTGTCTCTCCTTCACATACAGCATTTAACGGAACCAGTTCCTGGGCTACAACTGTATGGTGATAACCTGTATCCAGTAGAGCCTCAATGGGTCAACCGTTGAGCCTGATGGCCTTCTTGTACCTCTGTCTAGGAACTCTGGTTACTAACACTCTCCCTTGGGACCAACCCACCTCCATTGGTTCCAAACCATCAGCGTTTAAAGGACAATTGCGTGATATGTGTCCCCATTCTGCAAACCTAAAACACTGGGGTCCCATTTGAGCTGGTTCGGCAATCTTTGGGAACGGCTTAGGGGCAGGTCTAGTAGTCGAAAAAGGTTGTTTTCCCCTCCTCCTGCTGAGGTTTTCGGGTAGGTTTGGGAAAAATAATAGGAGCTCTCCCTGTTGGGGCTTTGAAGTCGGGTGATCTATGATATGCACAGGCTAATTCAATGGTGGATTGAGTAGTTAGTCCGGGATGCTGTTTTAACCATGATCTTTTGTTGCTAGGTAATGCCTCTAGATATTGCTCCAAAAATATTTGTTTGGTGACTTCTTCCATTGAGGATGAATGAGAATGAAGCCACCGGTTTCCCAAATCTCGAACCCGATAGAACAGAGCTTGGGGATTATTTCCAGTGACCCATTTTTCTTTCCGAAAACGGGTTCTATAGTACTCATGATCACATCCCAGTCTTTCTAAAATGGCTTTCTTGATGTCTTGATAGGGAGTTACTCTTGCCGGATTGGCAGCTTTGTAGGCCGCTTGTAGCTTCCCTGATAATAATGGGGCTATATACTGACCCCATCTCTTAGGAGGCCATGTAGCGGTGGTAGCACCCCTTTCAAAGTTTGTAAAGAAGAAGTCCGGATCTTCGCCTTCTTGAAACTTTTGTAGTACACTGCCTGGGATATTGGGATGCACTCTAGCATTAGAAATGGCATCTGTGAGGCGCAAAATAGCAGTATATTGCAATTTCTGATTTTTAGTCAAGAGAACCGCTTGCTCCTTCATTGCAGCGTGGAAGGATTCCCTTTCTTTTTGAGCATTCTGATTCTGTTGCTCCAAAACGAATTGTAAATGTCTCTGTCCTTCCGCTAACTGGGTTATCATATCCTGCACTGTTACAGGTTGAGTCATCTTGTTCCAGATGATTGTATCTCACTTCTGGCACCACTGTGATGGTTTTCCTCCTTTCCTATTGATGGGAAACCCTGAACTTAGAGCCTTCACTGAGGATAAGACGTGTGGTCTAAGGGAAGTTTACAATGTAGTACTTTATTCAACACTGACAGTCTGACAGTCAATGTGCACCACAAATAATGATAACACCATGAGAGGGTAACGAGGTCCTGAAGCAGGGTCATCTATTGTAAGGCCTTCTTCCTCAAGTCGTATTTCTCCAATACTTCAACCAGGGCCAGCGTCCCCAAAAGGCAAAACAGAGATAACAACACCGTCACTGTCCTGACTGTATTTTACTATTCTATAATCTGCTCCCCGTCACCATCATTCCTGGATCACCGATAAGTAGTGAATGAGAGGAAAGAACAACTGAAGGACAAGGAAAGTGAGGCTCTGTGAGGGGGTTGCAATGCAGAAACTACAAGTGCCCTCTTTGTGCCAGAGACCCTTGAAGCCCTTCCCCACCAACCTCCTCCACCCGTCCCTCCAAGACACTTGCCTCGGGCTACGTCCTCCAGGACCGTAGCGTCGGGTATCACGGCGTCCTGTTCCCTCGGGGGACGTCTGGATACTGGCACAGTGTTTGTTGGGGAACTCTTCCTCTTCTGTGCTGGTCCGTCGCCTTCTGCTCTCATGCCGGTCTCCTCCGTCCTCCGGTCTTCTTCCTCAAACACTCCAACTCCTCCGGTGTATTCTCCTTCACGCCGCTTCTCTTCCTCTCCATTGTAATCAGCTGAACGCCCACACCTGCTCTCCCAACTGTCCTTTCTCCACGCCTCCTCCTTCTGCGATGTCATTCCTCCTGGGTCCGGTGTCGCTAGACTGCTCACCTCCCTGTTGTGTGGTGTCCACCGGGGCACCATCTTGCATTCCTCGGCTGCTTCGGTCTCGCCACAGTCCATACTACACTGTGTCTCGCTGTTTGGGTCCTCCTGAACTTCAGCACCCTGGTCCTGCTACCTCCAGGTCCTAACCTTTGTGTTCCACTTGGTACTCTGGACCCCAGCCCTATGGCCATGGTCCCCCTGACACTCCTATGCCTGTTCCTGGTCTTATTGTTGCTGATCCTTCTAATCCTTCTTGCTATGGCCTTGGCTCTCCTGGCTCTGATCCTCTTAGTATTCCTGGTCATGACCCTCTCATCTTCCTTGCTTATTTTTCCCCCCAATCTTATTGGCCTCGATCTTGTCTTCCTGGATCTGGTCTTGATCCACTTGGCCCCGGTCTTCCTGCTGCTTGTTCTTGTGCTGTTACACAAACTCATCATGGTCCTCCTTTAACGGGTCTCCTTTAACGGGTCCTCCTGAGCCTGGCCATCCTATTGCTTACCTTTCTGACCATCTAGCTCCTAGCTCCATGGCCTGGACCTCCAAGCAGTGATCATCCTGGTACTGATGTCCCCGTTCCTCCTAATCTTCTTTTTCCTCCTCACTCTGGTCCTTCTGTTCCTGATCCCTTGTGCCCTGATCTTCCTGTTCACCTTAGTCCTTTGTTTCTCCATCCTCTTAGAACTTTTCCTTTTGACTCTGGCTGCCTGTGTCCCTGTTCTTAGCTACCTGGCACTCCTGGTCAAGGTAATTGTAGGAGAGTAGGATCTGCTTACCATGGTTACCCCCACTTTTTGCTGTATTTCACTGGTTTATCGACTTTAGTCTGGCTGTGGCCCTGCTAATCAGGACCACAGCTTAGCTGTTCTCTCTCTAAATTGATCACCTGTACATTAGGTACACTCCAGATTGGTTACTGGGTTATCCTTGTGAGTCCCTAGTATATGGTACCTTAGGCCAGAGGCCTACCAGGGGCTGAAGCATGTATTATGCCACCCCAGGGAAGCCGTCCAAAATGGCACTACAGGTCTGCACTTGAAGCCTGGGTAAGGGGGGTATAAGCACTCCTTACTTAGATATAGTATTCATATATCTACCTTTTAAAACAGACACACATAAACCTATTAGTCACTCCTATGGCAGGCCTTGACAATCCTGAAGGCAGAGTGCTTGGATTTGTGTGAGAGGGTGCCCTAGCATGAGCTGAGCCCCTCTGCAGCTTTCGGAATACCTTCCTTATATCTGTTCTGTAATATAGCCATACCATATACTCTTAAGTGCATTATAATCCTCCCGGTTAATGCTAACTTTGGAATGGCTTTATCAAAACATGTCGTGTTTGGTGTCAAGCACTTTGGAATACTACCCCCCCCCCCATACCCCGCCAGTTCTGGCAGCAGGGGTAGCATGCCACCCTTCTAGAGGGAGAAAACATGTACACACTTACTTTCCCGGTAATAGTTTAAAAGAGCCCCAGCATCACAAAATGGATGCTGCTGCCACAGACACGAGTCTGACCTCCTGCTGCTGGACGAAACTTTGGCAGGGGAAGCCTGGACAATAGGTTTTGTGTCCAGGTCCAGCACCTCCCCAGACAGGCTTAAGTGTATTGGGACAGGGTGGGTTGCATTCAGTGACTGCTTTTCAGATAGTGCTTGGGGCGCACAAGGTGTCCCTGTGCATTTCCCAGTTCAAACTGGCTGCTGGGGCACTCAGCCCCAGCTCTGGTGCGAAACTGGACAAAGGGGAAGGGGTGTAACTACCCCCTCCCCAGGTCCTCCTATAGGTGGGATCCTAGAGTTAGTCCAACCCCTAAACTTGTATAAGTATAGGAACCCAGTCCCTAGGACTGTAGATTACCCTGGATGAAATTCTGATACAGAAATCTTGGACTTTCGACATTCCATATCGACTGGAAGATGGAAGAAATCTCCCTTGGCGTCAAGGAGTGACTCCCCTGTTCAAACAGGCACCAAAGTAGCATCTTGCTGGTCTGCATTTTCAAGGCTCCCGCTGGAGCCCGAAGAATCTGTGACACAGGACATGAACTTTCAGATATCTCTGAGGCTGACACGAGTCCCCAGCGAAGCTGAGACCTGTAGTTATCACGAGATACATCGGACCGGAACTCCTGGACATCCTGCACATTTGCTAGTGCATCAACTTTCTGAGATTTCCCAAAGTTGTGCATTGGGCTACTTGCAGTCCAAGCCCTGAGCATCTTTTGCTTCGAAGATTGTGGGCCTACACTCCATGAGTGTTCCGTGGGCCCGCTTTCAGCATTTCAGCTCAAGGCTCCTTAGTGATCCCTAGTTCGTCGACTAGTGGGTCCCCACAAAGGACAATCCTTTGTTTCTTGGGCTTACCTGGTTGCTCCATATGAGCCCTGACTCCCTTCCAAAGGGTGAGTCCCTCAGACCTTGCTGGTTTGCTCCCAAGCCAATCTTGTCATCTTGCGTGGGTTGCTGTTGCCAAGGCTTGTTGGGTCTAATCCATATACCGATGCTGCAGCACTCGAAGTCCTTCGTGGGACAGCAAAAATCCAGCTCCTGGTCATCATCAACGCCTCCTGGTCCTCGTGGCTGAAGAGTCAAGCTTCACCTGCATCACTTGAAAGCACCCGACATTGGCTGGAATCTATCCTCGCCATCCTGGTCACTGGCTAGTGAACCAGACTCTGACCCCTCTGCTTTCAGGTTCTTCAGATCTCTGATCCACCCTTTGATCCATCCGGACACATTTATCCTGGTAACCTGCAGCACTTCTTTGCAGCTTGCCATTGGAAACAACGACGAAACCCGACACGAAAAGACACCTATTCACCCGGCTTCTCTGGGTGAGTTAACACGAGTACTTCGGTGCTCCGGTGGACTCTCGAACTGTCCAGTACTGAAGGGGTTTTACTGTAGTCCACTCCTAAGTGTCCTTAAACTCTAAACTTGTAACTTTAATTTCCTTCATAGAAGTTAATGGTGATTCGCGGCTGTGTTTATACACTGCACGCGTCCCCCGTCCCGTGGGTCTCCTGCGTCCCTACCTTGGGTGGTTCCTGGTTGCCCCAGCAGTTCTACAGGCCCTAGGCCTTGTCTCTAAGCTTAGAGCAGTACTTATACCACTTTCTTAGTATATGGTTTGTGAGGCCCCTAAGGCAAAACGTATACTGTGCTATTTACTGTGTGCTATTTAAGTTCCTGTATTGTACTTTTACTTCTAGCCTCATAAAGAGACTAGAGGGATGTGTTTTAGAATAAATACATATATTTTATATATACTAGGTGTGGTTCTCCTTTCATTTGATTATTCAATGGATGATAGACTGGTAATACATGCTGCTTTACATTCCTTCAAGACTTAGCCGGAATTCTGCTCTCCACAGCTACCACTAGGATAGCTTTCTATAAAGTTGTCCTAAACCTACCCTCAATAAGGGTGTTTTTGACTGGTGAAAGGTACCCACTATAATAGTGGACATCATGGATCACTGACATAATATCGTCGTCACAAATATCGAGATACACAAATATCGAGTGAAAAATATCGAGTGACAAAATATCGACTCCCTATCTACAAACAGGTAAGTACCAAAATATCGACTCCAAAATATCGACTTACAAAAATATAGACTGTCAAAATATCGATTTTTTTAAATGTCTTAAAATTAAGTTAAAACTAATATAGTAATAAATATATTTAATATAAACTTAGAAATAATTATTTTAATAATTTAATTTTAATAAATAATTTCTATAATTAAAAAAATGATATCACCAGAAATATTACATATATATAAACATATTATTAAATAAACATATATAACATTTTTAGCGTAGCATAGAAAATGGTTAAAATTTATTGTAACAACTATAGTGAGTTTAACATTAGCAAAAGTGTTGAATAGCGTAGAGGTAAAATTTACTATTCCCACTCCAGTGGGTGCAACAGTAGGGAAAGCGCTGGATAGCATAGGGGTTAAAATTACTATTCCCACTCCAGGGATGTATGACGTTACAACGCATACTTTTACAACACCTACCATTCCATCAAAACTTTTACAACACAAAAACTTTTACAACTCATATATTTACAACGCAAGATTTTACAACGCATATACCTTTACAACGCATACCATTACAACGTAAGTATTGGTAAGTATATAATTTTTTTTATATAAATTAATTTAAAATATTATAATATAATTTAATTTTATTTATTTTTATTTAATTAATGTAATTTAAATGTAATTTTACTTTATTTTTACAAAGTACCCCTGTACCCCAAAAACCCTAAACTGACCCTGAACCCTAAAAATACCCCTTTACCCAAAAACTGAAAACTGACCCTGAACCCTAAAAATACCCCTTTACCCAAAAACTGAAAACTGACCCTGAACCCTAAAACTACCCCTTTACCCCAAAAACTGAAAACTAACCCTGAACCCTAAAAATACCCCTTTACCCAAAAACTGAAAACTGACCCTGAACCCTAAAAATACCCCTTTACCCAAAAACTGAAAACTGACCCTGAACCCTAAAAATACCCCTTTACCCCAGAAACTGAAAACTGACCCTGAACCCTAAAAATACCCCTTAACCCAAAAACTGAAAACTGACCCTGAACCCTAAAAATACCCCTTTAACCAAAAACTGAAAACTGACCCTGAACCCTAAAAATACCCCTTTACCCCAAAAACTGAAAACTGACCCTGAACCCTAAAAATACCCCTTTACCCAAAAACTGAAAACTGACCCTGAACCCTAAAAATACCCCTTTACCCCAGAAACTGAAAACTGACCCTGAACCCTAAAAATACCCCTTTACCCAAAAACTGAAAACTGACCATGAACTCTAAAATTACCCCTTTACCCAAAAACTGAAAACTGACCCTGAACCCTAAAAATACCCCTTTACCCAAAAACTGAAAACTGACCCTGAACCCTAAAAATACCCCTTTACCCAAAAACCCAAACATATAACATTTTAAAAATAATTATATACTTAGCAATACTTACGTTGTAATGGTATGCGTTGTAAAGGTATCTGCGTTGTAAAAACATGCTTTGTAAATGTATGCGTTGTAAAAGTTTTTGCGTTGTAAAAGTTTCGTTGTAATGGTAGTGCATAGTAAAAGTTGCGTTGTAAACATTGCATACCCACTCCAGTGGGTGCAACAGTAGGGAAAGTGTTGTATAGCGTAGGGGTTAAAATTACTATTCCAGCTTCAGAGAGTGCAATAATAGGGAAAGTAAATACTTCACAAATAGATATAAATAACATAAATAGTAATACCAATTACAAATAAATAAAATATTTTACTTGTGTATAAAAAATATTAAATATTTATTTATAAATACAAAATAAAATTATTTAATTTTAAAAATTGCCTACTCATACTAATTAATTACCTATTAACAATAAATTAATTTACAATTTAAAAATTAATAAATTAATTTTAATTACCAATTATATTTTAATTAATCACCTATTAAAAATTAATTAACAATTAATTCAAAATAAATACCAATAATTTAAATGACATATTTAATTAATGAGAATTAAATTATTTCCCACCCTATTCCCCTATAAACCCACAACCCGCTACAGAAAATAAATGAATGAAATTAACATATTTATCAATTAATCAATTAAAATTATTTACCAATCATATTTTTATTAATTACCAATTATTATTTAATTAACAATGTATTCCAAATAATTAAGAATAAATAAATTAACATATTTAATTAATTATAATTAAATTACTTCCCACCCTATTCCCCTATAAACCCACAACCCGCTACAGAAAATAATTTAATAAAATTAACATATTTATCAATTAATCAATTATAATTAATTACCAATTATATTTTAATTAATTACCAATTAATACATAATTAACAATTAATTATAAATAAATATCAATAAATAATTAATTTTTTTAAATTAATTATAATTAAATTACTTCCCACCCTATTCCCCTATAAACCCACAACCCGCTACAGAAAATAAATTACTAAAATTACAATATTTATAAATTAATCAATTATAATTAATTACCAATTATATTTTAATTAATTACCAATTAATAATTAATTAACAATTAATTCTAAATAAATATCAATAAATAAATTAACATATTTAATTAATTATAATTAAATTACTTCCCACCCTATTTCCCTATAAACCCACAACCCGCTACAGAAAATAAATTACTAAAATTAAAATATTTATCAATTAATCAATTATAATTAATTACCAATTATATTTTAATTAATTACCAATTAATAAATAATTAACAATTAATTCTAAATAAATATCAATAAATAAATTAACATATTTAATTAATTATAATTAAATTACTTCCCACCCTATTCCCCTATAAACCCACAACCCGCTACAGACTTATATTACACAAAAAATAAAAATTATTATTAACTTACCTTAAATTCGATATTTTTGTTGGCTATATTATGTCTAGTCGATATTATGTCCATTCTATATTTTTGAATCGATATTATGTCCATTCTATTCGATATTAATTTTCTCTAGTCGATATTTTTGTTGTCTATAGTATGTCTAGTCGATATTATGTCCATTCTATATTTTTTACTCGATATTCTGTCCAGTCGAAATAAAAGACTCGATATTATGAGTGCACACCGGACAGGATATGCCAGGCCAACTTCTCATAGTGATGCTACCCTTGTTTTTCATAGTCCTTCTTGAGATTCTGTGCTGATTGTTCCTGATTCTCCTGAGTTCTTCTGGACCTGCCACAACCTTGATCCGAAAGGAGCGCTTTAATTCATCAAAATTCCCAAGTTAATTACTCTTTATGTAGCTCAATTCACAAACAGACTTCATTTTGAATTGAACAGAGGAACTGAAAGATCACACATACTAATGAAGGGACAGACGGATGCGGCCAAGAGGGGTATCCGGTTAGAAACTAACTGCGAATAATAATGTTTTAAGCCCTGATGATGTCCCTAATGCAGAGGTCTTCAAACTTTTTTAGGCCAAGCCCCCCCCCCCCCCCGGCAATATTTTTTAGGATTCGGGCCCCCATCACTAAAATATCTGAAAGTTGGGATGTAATATCTTTGACAACCAGGTTAACCCTGTGGTTTTAGTTGACAACTAATTTTCACAACAGCAAAACATTTGCAGGGTTTTTTAAAGTTAAGATTTGTGAGCTGTAAATCTGGCCCACAACCACTGAACTCAGGCAACTCATGATGGGAAACTTTCTTTTTGGGGAAAACCGCCAAAAGGTCAGTGCATGAATAAATACCATGGGCCCTGGTGGAGGCTACAAAAATGGCCTCCTTGACTAGAGCTGGGATAGGAGTACTCAGCTACTCTCAGGGTTTAATGGTCTGAATCTACATTAAGGCTGTGCAGGCAGCTTCTTGACAGCCCTCTCACTAATGAACAGGTAGGGGTGCAAAACTGCTACAAATGACTTGAAAACGCCTTGTTATTATGGAAAATACCATGACAAATGTAATTTTACCTCGGGCTCTGAAAATGCCTGCATCATAGCAGATTTGCAGAGTCCAAACTGCTGTTAGCTAAAATGCCATGACTTCAGAGATAAGACTCTCAACTGAGACCTCTTGACACCAAAGTGCAAAAACACTGGGTCATAAGAATTTGCACAGCACAGTTATTTATGCCCTGTGTAAGACCTCATAGCACTCTATTTTTTTCAGCTTATTTTTATTTAATGGTTCCTTTTTGTCTGGTTATCAGGGTGTCCTCTGCCTTTTAGAAAGATGCTCGGTAAATAAAGCATCACCTTGACCTTGTGAAGGTCGACATAGGTGACCTCAGAAGTTTACTTTTTTATGCAACCCATAATTTGTGGAATCAAAGTGACTCAGTGGCTGCAATCTGAAAGGACCAGGGCAGGGTTAAGTTACTGGATATTTCTTTGAGTCACTAATATTCCTTTCCCTTCTGGTGGTGTTTAAACCCACCCACGTTTTGTGAACCTTTCCCTGTTTCAAATGCGTGAACAGTCCGGGGAGCTGTCACATGTTCTACATGTGTTTGTTTATGTGTAAAAGAATGTCTGCTCGTCTGACACTGTGAACGCCTGTTGAGTAAGAATGTTTGTACGAGTGTCCTGCTGTGAGGCAAAACTCAATTTATGTTTGGCACTGGTGAATAAACAAAAGTAGAGCGAGGATGGGGGAATACTGAAATTATCCTGCAGAAAAATGTTTACACATCCTACAAGTAGGTTCAAATGTCTAGACACAGTGTCATGAACCGATGTAAAAGGCACCAGCAAGGAGGCCAATAAAGGCAGGAAATGGCAGAGAATTGCACTTCCATACAAAACTAAACTTAAAAACACATACTGCTTTGCAGGGGGAGCAGTGCTTTTTCCCTGCCCTTCGCCAGCAAGAAAGGCGAAGGGCAGGCAAAAAGCACTGCTCCCCCTGCAAAGCAGTATATGTTTTTAAGTTTAATTTTGTATGGAAGTGCAATTCGCTGCCATTTCCTGCCTTTATGCTGCTGTGTCTCAGATTAGAGGAAAGGCAGAGTTGACTCTTCCACTTAGTAATTTTTTCACCCTGACTGCTGCCTCTTATCAGTCCTGTTTTTATGGCCACGATTCTCAAGAACACACTGCAGTAAACGTGTTTCAGACTTCGGAATGAGTGATGTAAAAGGATATCTTTCCGTGGATCTCGCGTCCCCCCAGAGATGTTTTCACGCCCCCCCCCCCCCCCCCGGGGGGCACGCCCCACAATTTGAAGACCTCTGCCTTAATGGATGAAACGTGTCGGCTGACATTGATTATTATGGTGTGATCCAGAGTTATGAAGTGAACATTGTGAAATAAAATGCATTAATTGGACACATATAAAACTGCCTGCGGACTTTTTGTGAATTGAGCTACATAAAGAGTAATTAACTTGGGAATTTTGATGAATAAATCACTCCTTTCAGATCAAGGTTATATTGGGTTTAAAAATTGGTCCAGTGGCGGTGGGATCACTGAGAGTGGAGTGCGTCCTGAATGATTGGAAATACAGTTACCAGAATTATACACTTGTGTGCCCGATTCTTGCCGGCACCACTGGACACTGTGTTTGAGTATTCTCCTGAACTGCTATCTTAGTCTTGGTTTGCTTGTCCTGATCATCCTGGTCCTTCTTGTCCTATTTTTATTATAAACACTGCCTTTAGGCCATCACGGTTCTTTCCCATTCCCACAATCCTGGCCCATCTGGCACTGTTTCTTTATGGTCCTCTTGATCCTAGTCACCTTGTCCTGGTTTACCTCACTGTCAACCTCTTATCTCTGGTATTGAGGGCCTTGGCTCATCATGCTACTCATGTTCTGGCAGTCTTAGGGCGCCATCAGGATGGCGGCGGATCGCCGCTGCCGGACCGGCGGTAGTCACCCGCCCGCCATCCTTGCAGCAAAGACCCCCGCCATATTACTATGGCTGGGGGGGTCTGCGGCAGACGGAAAGACCGTCCGCCGCTTTTCCGCCCGGTCGACAAGTCGACCGGGCGGAAAAGGGTTCAATATGGTGGCGGTGTCTGTTAGACACCGCCAGCCATATTACAATGTAGGCGGAAACATGCCTTTCCATGGTGGCATTGCCGCCACAGAAAGGCATGCAGAGTTTGCTTGCGGGGGCGCGTTGCGGGCCAACAGGGATTCTGGGGGTTGTACCCCCCTGCATTTCAATGTACAACGTGGCAGACACAGCGCAGTGCCTGTCACATTGTACATTGAAAGGCACAACCTGCCTTTGTGGCATTGCGGAGAACGGTGCTGATAGCACCGCCCGCCGCAATGTTACAAATGCGCCATGCGCCCGCCAGTGTGGCAGGTGCATCCTAATTGGGAGTGTGGTACCGCCACACCCGCAGCGTGCGTTACCGTTTACCAGGGGTGTGGTGGGCGGACAAAGTCATACTAATGACCCCCTTAGTCTTTGCCCTCCATGTTTGAGTTTTCCTTGTTTTCCTGGATATGTCCCTTGTCTATTTAGTCCTATTGGTACTGCAGCCATTGATACAGGTCCTCTTGATCCAGGTTCTTCTTGTTTGGGTCCTCCTGAGCCCGGTCATTTTGGCCCTGATCCTCCTGCCCACCACTGTCCATTCCACTTGGTCTTCAAGATGTTGAATGGCCTACTTACCTTAGATCCTTCTCACCCCGGTTCTGTTACTTGTAATTACTGATGTCCCACGTGGTAATCCGAGCCCTGATCCCCTAGGTCCTGATCTTTATGACCCTCTTGGCCCTGTGTCCAGTTCTCCCGGTCAAGATCCTTTAAGTTAACCCAGTCCTCTTTCTTTGTCCCCCTCAGGCTTCCTAATCCATGTCCTGCTTGTACTCCTCTTCAATCTGGTCCTGATCCTCCTGGCCTTCACCTTCCTTCTCCTTGCCAGGATGGCTCTGTACTAACTTGTCCTGTCACAGATCATCCTAATCTTTCCTAGTTCTGATGTTCCTTGATGTCTAATTGTCCAATATATGCTAGTTTAAGAACTTTCTGGCCCTCTACTTCTAGTCCTTGTATGACTGGTGTCATACTCATGTACTCCTACCCTTAGTTGTTTGGATCCTGGATCGCATTTTACACAGGCTCCCGGGCCCAAACCTTTTCATCCTCCTCATCCTAATTTTCATGCATCAGTTCTCCTGGTCCTGCTCCCCTGGTTTATTTACTTCCCTCTTTTACCTGTACCCATTCCTTCTGATACTGGTCAACTTAGTCCATGTAGTCCTGGTCTTAGTTCTGGTACTCCTCTGTCTTGCCCTCATGTACAGGACCAGACTGGCCATAGTGGGCACCAGGCATTTCCTTGGTGGCCCAGAGTAGTGGGGGCCGGTTTGTGCCCAGTGCTGCAATATCAGCCCCCTGTAAGTAAAGCAGGAGCGGTGCTTCTCGCTAGCACATCCGCTCCCAGGGCTGGTCAAGCAACAATCTGCCTGGGATAATTGCTGTTCCCATTCGAGCCCAGCTCATGTATCAGGTCCTCTGGTGCTAGTTCAACTGGCCTTGGCTTTCCTAGCCCTCCCAGTCCCTGGTCCTCCTGCCCTATCTTACTAGTCCTCCAGGTTTGCCTATTCTACCTTGTCCAGCTGACCATGGACCCCTCTGCCATGGGCCTCATAGTAATAGTCCTATTGTGTCTGGTCTTCTTCATCCCTCTGGCACTGGTCCTCTTAGTTCCTATGTTGTGGGTCACCCTAGTTCATGTAGTTCTTGTCATCCTGATTTAGAATCTACGAGTCTGACCCTCCAGGACCTTCTGATCCAGGTCCCTCTAGACCTAGAGACTTCCTTGTACTTTATAACACCCTGGTCATTCTAATGTAGGTGCTACATGTCGTGGAAGTCCTATTAGTTCTGGTTGTGGTCTTCTTGGTCCTGGTCCTTTTTGCTTTTGGCCCCTTGGTTCACCTTGATCTGATATCTGTGGCCTAGGCCCTCCTGTCTCTGGTCCTTCTCTCCATAGGTTTCCTAGTACTGGTCCTCTTTTGTCTGTCTACTTGGGTCTGCTACTCCTGACTGTGGATGCCCTTGTCACTCTGGTCCTGGTCCATCCACACATGCCATTACAGCCATCCTTGTAGTTATGGCCCAGGATATTCTTTTCCTTCCACCTCTGGCCCTTATGTTCCTTTGGGCCCTTGTCCGTTGGGTTATATCCCCCTGTTCCACACCCTCCTAATCCTTCTAACCCTGTCCCCAATTAACCTGGTCCTCATAGATTAGTGCTCCCTGGGCCTAGTTTTTCTTGTACTTGTGGCTCGGGCCCTCCCAGCCCTCCTAGTGGTTCACCTCTTGGCACTTATTCTCCTTCTTTTCATCCTCCTCCTGCTACTGCTTCTTTTCCAGGCACCCATCTACAATGTCTTTAGTCAAGTACACCCTCCTAGTCTGTCACACAGATTTGTTTTCTTGCTTCCAGATTTCTTTTGCTGAGGTAGCACTGTCCAATTCAGAAATGAGGGTCCAGTAGAGACAGTACCTTGCACTGTTGAATATGTTAAACATCAAAACTAACTTTGCCAAGATGCATTGTGCAGGTGACTTAAATGTCAGTGTGGCCAAGAAGGAGAGGAAACTGCTCCTGTGAACAACCCAGATGCTTTCCTTACCTGCTTCCTGCTTTTACTTTCTCTATCTACAGAAGCTACATTACAATGTCTCACTCATTCTACCTCCTACAAGTTCCCCAAATTGCTGTGCCCTCAAGGAAAAATGACCTACTGTATGTGTCCCTCCCTCTGGGGCCCAGATACCACCCCTCTGTCTGCATTCCCAGTTTGCTGCATCTTGTTGACTACTGCCGTGTTGCTAGAACATTACCATTGTCTGGAGCCTTTTTTTCTTTATGGCCACCTAAAGAAAGACATCCTTCACCTTATTTGTTGGGCTGCTGGTCAAATTTTACATCATCTTCACTATTTAGTGTATGGTCAGCTAAACAGCTGAGATAAGGTACTATTTTGTCAGCATTCAGTAAATAGCAGATATTTCATACTATTTGACGAGCGGCTGGGTAAATAAATACTTCTTTAATAGATACAATGAGATCTAATGTACCAAATAATCATTGGAAACATTCTGTCTATGAATGTGACATTGTTTTCATTCGCACATACACTTTAGGGGTTTAATTTTGCATTATAAACATGTAAACATTTTAAATGTTTGTTTTGATTGAAAACTGTTTATGTATCACATGTTGTTACGTCTGCCAGCTCTAATACTAATGTGTGTCCTTTTATGGTGTTCAAAGTTATGCTTTACTGTGTTTTGGTTTGAGAAGGGAAACATCCATTACCGTGCAGTCTTTACTATGCATAAAACTAACAATGCATATGCCATTACAACGCATGTTACTACCAAGCATATACCTTTAGTACGAATACCTTTATCATGCATTATTGGTATATGCTTTTACCACAAATCTCTTTACCACACATTTTTTGTATATGCATTATTGGGTAAGTATATAGGTAAGAATATGTAAGGTGCATGGTTTAAAATGCTTGCCACCATCTACAACTACTTCCCCAACCCACTGACCTCAACAACCTCTGCCCATTCTCAGACACCCGCCACTCGATCAAAGCTTGGACTCCACTCATCACACAGACCACCACAGCCATCATGTTCTCCATCCTCTCCAGAGCACCCATGGATACCTGCCCCCACCATCTCTTCAATCTCAGAACCAAATAAATCAATGCAGAAATCAATAACTCACCAACATCCTCAAAGTTTCCATCCCCACTGTGGGGTTTTCCAAAAGATGGAAACATGCCGTGGTCAGATCCCTCCTGAATAAACCCTCTGCAAACCCCAGCAAACTCACAAATTACTGCCCAATCTCACTGCTTCTATTCCCTGACAAAGTTCCCCGGGAAGGCCATCAACCACCAGCTCACCAAACACCTAGAAATAACAACCTGCTCGATACCTCCCAGCCCGGCTTCCGCTCTAACCACAGCACCGAGATCCCTCTGATAGCCACCATCGACAGAGGTGAGACAGCAGCCCTGATCCTCTTTGACCTTTCAGCGGCATTCAACACCATATCCCATCACAGCCTCATCAACAGACTCAACCTGCTTTGGTGCCCAGGGGGATGCCCTCAAATGGAGTGCAACCTTTCTCACAGTATGAACTCAGAGAATCAGCTTACCACCCTTCATCTCAAAGCCCAATAGCATCATCTGCAGCACACCCCAAGGATTTTCTCTCAGCCACACCCTGTTCAACTCCTACATGATACCCTTTGCTGACATCTTCAGGACTCAATGACTCAACATCATATCCTATGCATCTGACACCCAACTCATCCTCTTGGTCAGCAAAGACCCCGCCACCACCAGAACAAACTCTCCAACACCATGACCACTGTCACCAACTGATTGAGGACCAACTGCCTGAAGCTCAACATAGACAAGTGCTGATCTTAGGGAAGAACACCTAACCATGGGACATCACCTGATGGCCCCATGAGTTCAGACTCATATCCACACCAACAGACTACGCATGTAACCTCTGCATCATCTTTGACAGAAAACTCACTGTGTAGTGCCAAATCAATGCAGGTGGCTCCTCCTGCTTCCACACCCTCCGCATGCTCCAAAGAATCTTCAGATTGATCCCCGTCAACACCAGAAAGACCCAGGCCATTATCGCCAGCTGGCTAGACTATTTTTATTTTTTATTTTATTTATTGTAAAGGTTTTATATAGTGCTGGCTAGACCCAGAGGTATCAGAGTGCTTTACCTGAGTATCAGACCATAGTTGCAGGTTACATTGTTACAAAGGTTACACAGTTATTAGAGCTTGGCAAACATAGTTACATGTAAGGTTGAGACTTAAAAAACGACATATACGTAAGGGAAAAAGCAGACAAGGGGAGAGATTCAGGGGAGGGGATAGGAGCAGGGGAAGTAGACAGAGAAAGGAGGAGGGGAGGGTGAGAGACACAGCATGGAAAGAAGAGGGGGAGGGTGACAGGGACACTAACCGGTAGACGAGTCAAAGCTGCGTCCAGCGTCCAGTAAGCTGTGATCCCAGGGGAAGTTGTATCATTTCTTCATCTCTGTTGCGAGAGGATCCCTAAACGCAGTGGACTCTCTCAGAGGGGTCTCTAAGACTTCAAGGCCTACATACTGGATCCTTCCACAAAAAGGGGAGAGGGAGTGCTTTGGCAAGGGGTGCCATACCATACCTCTACTGTGGGTGGCTCCCTTGGCGCTGTGGACTCTCTCAGCAGGTTTGTTGAGACTCCAGAGTATAAATATTGGATCTTTCCCCAACAGGGGGAGAAGGAGTGCTTAGTTAAAGGGCATAAACGGACAGGGGACTAGGTGGTGTAGCAGGCAAGGGGAGAGATGCAGGTGAGAGAGGATAGGAGTAAAGGAAGTAGACAAAGAAAGACAGAGTACTAAATGAGAACGGACAGCATCAGTTAGGGGGACAGACTGTTTTCTCTCTGTGGCCATGAATTTGCCCCATCTCTAAGGTAAAAACCTAGCACAGGCCATTCCAGAAGCTTTGCCATCCAGGAAATGAAGCACACAGTTTATAATTTGAATTATTTTTCACAATTCACAGACATTTATAGTATGCTGCACATCAGCATTCCAGATGTTATCATATTAAGTTCTGTAGAGGATGATGTTCAGAACTAACAGTGTTTAACCCATTGATTATCCAGGGGAGATAGTTCAGAATCATCAGGCTGCGGGAGAAGATCATGAAACCAATGAAGGCCAACTTGTGGACCGCAGGGTTCTCTGTAGAGGACACATGTTGGAGCAGGCATAGGTTCTCCAGAACGTTCAAAATGAGGATAAAGTGGCACAAGACACGGTAGGTGATGGTGTGCGCATTGCCTCCCGTTTCTGACGCCAGCGCATCTGTGATTGTTATTCCCTAGTATCCAGGGGGGGAGGAGTGCTGGAGGGTCTGGTGAGCCTTACGATGATTAGTAGTTCGGGCGGGCAGCCGCGGTCTCCCCCGTGCTCCAGCACCCAATGTCGATCTTTCTTCTCCGAGCCCCGCAGTCTGCAACACATCGGCACAGGGCTCAGCTGCAAAGCTAAAGGTGCACTGTCTGCTCGGTACCTCGCTGCGGCCTCAAAACATTGCCGGGAAAGTGACGCCGAACATGAAGTGGCCCGGAAGGGGTCCGCAAGTGATGGGTGCCATTTTGAGGGTTCACCACTGGCTGCTCCTTCCCTCGGTGTTCGAACAAGCATGGGATCTCCGCAGCACAGGGTGAGCCCCGCCGCTCCCTACAGTCCGGCCCAATTCGGAGAATTGGGCCTTGGCCCCGGTACCAGGAGTGCGCTCAGAAACAGAAACATGAACCATGTTCTATGCAGGCCTCACCACCCAACTCCCCAAGAGTCACTAGACCATACAGAACACAGCAGCCCATCTCATCCTTAACCTCCCCAAATGCCAGTTCAAGGTCCTGACACACGCCTTCAAGACCAGGGACCAGCATATGGCAACTACTCCCTGAACTTCCACCAACCCTCCAGATACCTGCACTCCACATCCCTGGCCCTCGAACACACCTCTTGCATTCACCGAAGCCACAACAGAAAATGTTCCTTCTCTTACTTCACAGTCAAGGCCTAGATCGACCTACCCCTCCAACTACGACTATCACCCTCCCTGGCAGAATTTAGAAGGGAATTCATGGCTTGACTTTTTGACTGGGACCAGTGAAACCTCAGAGTCCTCAGGGGTGAAGAGCAGCGCTTAATAAAAATGTTGATTGATTGCTTGCTTGTTTTTTATAAATGTTATATTTATTTACCGAATATTAATTCTGTAAAATATAGTAAAATTCACAAAAAAGTTTTAGGGACAGGATGTAAGTGATATAGGGGTATTGGGTTGGGAAGTGTATTACTACGCATGTATTAATTTCGAATGCCTGAGTATTAATGTTGCAACAACAAAGTGTTGAATATTTAATATTATCATTATTTCTTAAAATATGCATAAGGCATGCAACACAACCCTTTAGGGATGGGATGCAAGGGATATAGGGGTATTTGGTGGGGAAGTGTATTAATATTAGGATACTCATTGTAATAACTTAGTACCAATGTTTACACATTAAAAATGATTTAATTAATAATTTTATTATTGAATTAAACTATTTATAATGCCTGCAACACAAACTATTAGGGACGGGATGCAAGGGCAATAGGGGTATTGGGTACGGGAGAGTATTTATAATCGGGTATTAATTTTAACACCTGATAATTGATGTTTAAACATTAAAATATAGGATATTTAATAATAGTATTAGTTGATAAAATATGTATTTTTCCTTCAACACAAACCTTTAGGGTTAGGATGCAAGAGATATAGGGGTAGTGGGTGAGGAGTGTATTAATACTCAGTTATCAATTTTAATACCTGAGTATTAATGGTAACCGTTAACATATAGGCTATTTAATAATAGTATTATTTATTTGCAATATTTTAAGAATGCAACACAAACCTTTGGGAACAGAATGCATGGGATATAGGGGTTGGGAAGTGTATTAATTGCAATACCTGAGTATTAATGTTTAAACATAAACATATAGGATATTTAATAATAACATTATTTATTTAAAATATTTTAAGACTGCAAAGCACAACCTCTAGGGATGGTATGCAAGAGATACATGCGTATTGAATGGAGGACTGTATTAGTACTCCGGTAGTCATTTTGATAACTGCGTATGACTGTTTAAACATTATTATACTACACATTTGTTATCATACCTAATTATAGTATGAGTAGAATTAACTTGTAAAATATGTTAACTGTTTTATAAAAATAAAACAATATCTACAAAATATTTTACAATTATGAAAAACGTTTTAATAATTTTATTGTCAACTAATAGGGCACCTAAAAAAGTATTCCAACTCGTACCATTCTTTGTGTATCTTGACCCAACAATGCCTATTACCCACTGTTTTTATATTTTTCATACAGCGTTTTTTCACCCCGATATTATGCATTACCTTGTACATACTTGCTGATTTCCCACAACAATGATCCCTTGCCCCACCTTCCTCCACATCGCCCTCCCCAATTGTCTCCTTTATACTCTGCCCCAGCCCCAGCCCCCCTCCCCATCTGATAGAGGCAGCCAGACCACCCAGGGTCTGTGTAATGATGACTAATGGCAAGATGCTGCCAGTCCCCTCTTCTCACCCGCACCACACACACACACACAAAAAAGCAAACCAATACCTGGTCATTGTAAAGTCTAGATACCCGACTGTCATACCAAACCTTCAAAACAAAGAAGAGCAAATCTCCCATGCAAGTAGTGATAAACAGACTTTTGATAGCCTAGGATTGTCGGGTAGTAGAGCAGGCTACTTATTTGGGAGTTATTATCACCGCAAAAGTGGAACTTTTAGTTGAGATACATTTTCCCCTATTATTTAAAAAGCTAAGAAGGATTTTACAAGATGGGGTAACTCACACCTCTCTATAATGGGAAGATGCAATCTTGTGAAAATGATTTTCCTTTCGAAGCTACTGTATATGTTTCTTACAATTCTGATGGACTTTGGAAATGCTTGGTTTAAAGTGATTTGAAATGATGGTAGCCAGGATTATTTGGGCATTTGGGAAAATCAGGAGGGCAAATAGGTTTTTGAGATTACCCAGGGGAAGGGGGATAGGTGCTGCCTAAATTTAAATTATATAATCTATGGACAGCTTTTCAATATTTTCACCCTTTCTTTGATAATAAGGTAGGACAAGAGGGGACTGAGGGATATGTTTAATCAATATTTGAGTTACTGATTGGGATGGCTGCTAAGGGGTGCCTGCTGAAAATCTTTGAGTCCACTGATTATAAAAAGGCACATTTGCAGATTTTGATGGCAGCATTACGAAACTGGCCTGGAATTCGGCAAAAATTGAGAGTAGGTAGGTACTTCTGGTACACTCCAGTGCACCGGAATAGTCAACTACCCGAAATATTCCATGACAGTTGCTAATCTAAATGGAAATGAGTTGGCCTAGGAAGGATGGGAGATTTGCTCTCTGGGAACCACATAGCATCATTTGAAGAGATTAGGGTTAGATTTAATATTGGGACCCAGGATTTTTTTAAATATATACAACTTAGGGATTTCCTCTTAGGAAAGGTTGTGGGGTTTCGGGGCTTTTCCAGGGTACCCCTGATGGAGATTTGTGCAAGGAGAACCAGTTACTCAATATCACAAACATATGGGTATCTTATGGAAGGGGTCCCAGATGATCTGGAAAAACATATTCCAAAATGGAGGGGGATCAGATATGGATAACTCCTGCTTTTTGGAATCTTTAGAGATGGGAGGGTACATTTTGTGCTCATCCCATCTACAAACCCAACATTATTAAATGATTTTCAATTGATATATTCCACCCGCCAAAATATTCAAATGGGGTGGGGTGGCTGGGAGATGCTGTCCTAGTTGTCAGAAATGAAGTACAGACTTGGTCCATATGTTTTGTTTATGCTCCCACCTAAATATATTGTGCTCAGAAATTGCACTATTCATAGGGGAAATCCTTAAGGTGAATATCTACCTGTCACTGCAGCGTATGTTGCTATTTGTTGATGAAACAACTACAAGGGCGGGGCGGTCAAGTTTATAGAGATAACAGTTATCAGGCTGTGTGTAGCCTCTGCCTGGCTTGATCCCTTACCCCTGACATTTCAGCAATGGAAGGGGCGCTTGTTATATATTTACAACTTAGAAATAGCACTTCATGAAGAAGGGGGAATCAAAAAGGAGGAGAATCTGGGGGCCTCTCTTGTACTGGGTATCCGCATATCATTAGAAGCTGTCTGCTTGATTGGGAATGGAAAGAAAGAAAGACAGGGCGCCCAGACAAGTTAAGTGTCCAATTTTACATAAAGTATTTTATGGCTAGGTTGTTTGAAATATACTTCTTTGTGATGATTATAGAGTGAATTTCTATTTTAATTCAACTTCCGGATGTATTACTGTTTATTGTATTTATGTAACCTTGCTGCTAAATATTTGGTAAAGCATTGCGTGAGGGGGGATTGATAAAAGCCTAATTAATTATTTCTTTTTTTTAAAAAGGATGACAATATGGAGGAGACGTTAAATAAATGGGAGCTCCAGCTAAAGCTTCAATGAAAAGCCAGATATGACTGAAAGGCAGTCTATTTTATCCAGGGTAAGTGCCATGAAATTGGCTGGGTTTCAGAAGTTATCAAAAAAGGAGCTCAGCAAGTCTTGCTTGGAAAACTATATAGATGTCACTAGGGTACCAAAAGGACTCTGTGTTTCACAATAGCCACCTATGATAATCATATCTGAAGTTACTCCAGGAATGGTCAATTCACATGCCAGAGTTAAGTAATTCGATGTTTGAACTGTTATTTGTAATTATGATGCAATTAATTTGAAAGCATTTTGCCTGGAAGTGTTGAAATTAAGGGAGAATGTAAGATTTATCAGGATCAAATGGGTATTGACAAGTTCATTTAAGACATGGATTTAAGATTGAGCAAATTTGAGACAAAAATGAAATAGAAAAAAAGAAAATGTATTTGGCGCATACCTGACTATGCAAAGGGGCGTACCTCAACCTTTGCCAAAATATATGATGCTAAATGCATGGACTTAAGGATAGTAGAGACTTAGGCCCTGCTTACAATAGCGGGCGGTGCTCCGACCGGTGCATTATGATGTGACCGCCAGGCTGGTGGTCGTAAAGTGCTCCTTTTCATGGCAGCTTGTGCTGTTGCCCAGGAAAAGGGCAGCAGCACAAGCCGCAGTCAAAAGGAGCACTTCCTGCATGCCCATGGACTGTGAGCCATGCATCATGTAGTGCATGGCACATGGTGCATGTATGTGAGTGGGGGCTCTACATGTGTCCCCAGGGCCTCTTTGCAGTAGCCCACAAGGTATGGAGACCTGTTTGGGGCCTCCAAAATCTCTATCTAAAAGCCTGTACATGGTAGTGTTCCCGCCATGAACAGGATGTCGGAAAGCGATATCGTAGTCCCGACCGTAGTGCCTGGCTCGGCATCACCTCCATTTGGGACAAAAATTTCGACGACGCCCGTTGGGATCACTGATTCTGTAAGAAGCAGTGGGCTGTACTCTGCCCACTTTGGGTCCGACCTCCTGCATTGAAAAGCAGTGGTCGGACTGAAAGGCTGTCTGCGGTCAGACTGCCACCAATGGCCTGTCTGTGAACGGTACGATTGTCATCATAATCAGACCCATAGAGGCAACATAAGTGATTTATGACCAAGTTTAACTCAGAGGTAAGCTCTGACTCAGATGAACAGCAAGGCAAATCAACCTCAAGAGATGGGCTTCTACAGAAGGTAACCTTTTTTGGACAAATCCCCAACCCCAGCCACTGCTCAATGTGCAGCTGTCACATCCCACTTCACAACAGTAAAGGACTGTTTTTCGGTGCCTCCTACAAGTTATCATGCACTCTCCCTACCCTCCATTCACCTATCTCACACCAACAGCACTCAAAACCCTACTTTCTCACCCTCAAATGGCCTCTTCATGAGCCACACAACACTACGCACTATTATACATGCTACTCAACACCTGATCACTCACCAAACACACCATAGAGGTATGGGACTTGCTGCATGACCTCGTCCCGGACCTCCTATTCCTCACAGAAACCTGGCTAAATCCCGTATTAGCTCCATCATCTCCTTGCATTTACTGTGTTCGCCCTAAGATGACAGAGTATGCCCAGACGTGGGTCCCTTCTCACTTTGAACTGGATTCAAGCTTGCCTGACTGATGAGGGGTGTTACCCTGAAACCGGTCCCAGGGTGCTTGTTTCTGGTTGAGGGAAGACCTGGCTCAGCAGTTTGGGCTGGACTGTTCTCATGAGGGACAGGCTCAAGACTGATTTGTACACAACTGGGTCAGAACTGGGGTGGCGAAGTGAGCTAAAGAATGATGATGGATTTAATTCAGATCTGTGACGGGGTAAGTGTCTGACAAATGTCAGTGCTCCATTCATCATCTACTTGTGTTTGCTTTGTTCGCCCTAAGTTGTGAGAAGTTGGCCTGATAGGTGATGTTTCCAATTCTGGAACCACCTGTTATCAGACCAAACAATCCCTTATGGTGTCTGGTTGTAAGTCAACCTTATTAGACAAGCTATACTAGGGGTAGCATGGACTAAGCAGCCTTAAAGGCTTAACTCAAGAGGTCGTGTTAAGCGAGATGTTTTACCACATACAATCCTGTAATATCAAATGAAAGGACACCACACAAGTATATATTATAAAAATATATGTATTTATTACTCACAATAATCCCCAGTACTCTTTATGAATAAAGGGGCACAAGCGTTAAATCAAAAGCACAGTATAACATACAAAGTTGCACAAATATGGATGAGGGCGAGGGGCCACTCAGACCATATACTAAACAAGTGGTATAAGAGATACCAATCGAACAGTGGTTAGGCCTAGGGCCTAGGGAATCACTGGGAGCAGTCGGGACAAGCAATGCTGAAGTTGGGAAAAGCCCGCGGGATTCGGGTGCAGTGCTGAAAGCGCACGCATGCACCAATGTTAGTCAATGGTGCGTAAAAGTTACACAAATAGAAGTTAAGGACACTTCCGCTGAACCTAGAGGGACAAAACTTAAGACACAGACCCTAGAGGTGTGTACCAGTGTGGGAACACCGGCGTTGCAATGTTACCTCACCCACAGGAAGCGGGTGCACAGGGTCGAAGTAGTGTCGGGTTTCGTCACGCTGATTCTTGGTGCTTGGAGCTGAAGAGGCTGCAGGCGCTGTGAAGGCGAAGTGTCCGGTGGGATCCAAGAGTGGATCGAAGTCGAAAAGTACCTGAGGGCAGAGGGGACAGAGTCTGGGTCACTCAGCAGTGACCAGGGTGGAACCAGGACGGAACCAGGCAATGTCGGGCGCAATCAGGTGGTTGTTGAGTACCTTCTCTCCGCTGTCACATGGGCTCTGGGGCATCTACGAAGTCCAGGAGCAGGTCACGATCTGTCCCACGCAGGCTCTCGCCGTCGGCGCTGTCGGCTTCAAGATTGGAGCAAACAACACTTGGCAAAAGCAATCCACGCGGAACCAGAAGATTGCTTCTCACTCGGACCAGGAGGGTCAGAGTGGGGGCTCCTTTTCAGGGGAGCTGGTGCAAATCTGGAGCAACCAGAATCGCAAGTCGTGTTTCAAGTTTTGTCGGCACAGGGGCCACAAACCGGCTGGCAAGTGACCGGGCCAACGCATTGAGCCAAAAGAAGCAGAAGGGCCCCACGCAGCACTCGTTGAGTGTGGAGGGCTGAACTTCGGTGCAAGAGTGGCTCAGGGTTGGGGCTTCTCAAACCCCGGTGTACAGCTTCGAGGGTCACTCGTGGGCTGCACGGTCAGCGTCACGTGGTCTTTTCAAGATGGCGTGCCCCACGCTTCCGGTCGCCTCCACGGGTCTCAGCTCTGCAGGGACTGTGGATCGGGCTGTTAGAAGGCAGGCAAGCTTGATCTCGTCGATCTCTGCCACTCGAGTTCCGGCGGGAACTGCAACAAAGCAGACGTCGAGGGCTGGATGGTGCCTTTTTGCACAGGGTGGTCACTCCTTGACCACAAGGGAGATTCTTCAGTCTTCTACGTTGAGTAGGATGTCGAAGGGTCCAGAGTTTCGTTTCTTATGTTTCATCAGGATAATCTGAAGTGCTTTGGCACTGCTCCCAGTCTTATACTGATTTTGGGGGCTGGATTACCTGCTAGGTCCCCTCCTATGGGTGGGACCCAGGAAGTGGGTGGATACACCCCCTTCCTTTGATCCAGGCCACCCTGGCACGAGGGCTGGAGTGCCCCAGAACCGGTTTGGCCGGATTATGCAAGGGGCAGCCTTGTGCTCCCCATGCAGTGTCTGGTTTCTTTCAAACCTCCCTGCTACAATCCACTATCTCCTGTCTGGGGGGGTGTAACACCTCCCTGCGACAGGAAACCCTTTGTCCAGGCCCCTTTGGCTGAGTTTCGGACAGCTTCAGGGGGTCAGACTCGTGTCTGTGGCAGAGGCATCCATTTTGTGGATCCAAGGTCCTTTTAGAAATTAACCGCATTTAAGTAAAGTAACATGTCTTACCCCTCTAGAGGGGTGGAATGCTATCCCCGTCGCCAGAACTGGCGAGGGGATAGTATTCCAAATCGTATGACACCTTACACGACATGTTTTGATAAAGCCAAACCAGAGTTGCTATATAACCGCGAGGATTATAATGCACTTAAGATTATATGGTATGGCATTATCCTGAAACAGCTTAGGGAGTTGTTCTCGACAGCTGCAGACAGGCTCAGCTCATGCTAGAGCTCCATCTCACATTAAACCACGCACTCTGCCTCCAGGATTGATGAGGCCTTCCATAGGAGTGGCTCACAGGTTTATATGTGTCCAGATATAGGTTTAGATATAGGTATACTATATCTAAGTAAGGGGTGATTACACCACCTTACCCCAGCTGAGTGATCAGCCAGTGGTGTCAATTTATGAACCAGCCAGGGGTGGCAAAAGATATGCTGCAGCCCCTGGTAGGCCTTGGTGGCTCCTATGCCCTGGGCACCTATAGTGCATTATACAGGGGCTAACAAGGAGTCCATTTCCAATTGTGGTATGTGCCTATAGCACATGTATCAGTAATTTAGTGAGAGAACAGCAGGCTGGGGGTCTGATCAGCAGGCCCACAGCCTCAGTAGTCGAAAACCAGTGAAGCAAAAAGCAAACATTTGGGGTGACCATAGGATAGCAGACCCTACTCTCCTACACCCCCCCCCCAAACGCAGGGACATTAAACTAACCTTGACCAGATAAGTCTTCATGTTCTAAGTGGAAGTACCTGGAGAGACCATCTGCATTACCATGGTCAGTCCCTGGGCGATGCTCCACTGTAAAGTCCATCCCCTGTAGGGAAATGGACCACCTGAGCAGTTTGGGATTTTCACCCTTCATCTGATTGAGCCACAAGAGGGGCTTATGGTCTGTCTGAACTAGGAAGTGAGTTCCAAACAAGTAGGACCTCAACTTCTTCAGGGCCCAAACCACAGCAAAGGCCTCCCTCTCAATGGCTGACCAACGTTTCTCCCTGGGGGTCAGCCTTCTGCTAATAAAAGCAATGGGCTGGTCTTGACCATCTTGATTAAGTTGTGAAAGCACAGCTCCCACCCCCAACTCAGAAGCATCTGTCTGTACAATGAACTGTTTGGAGTAGTCAGGACTCTTCAGGATAGGTGCAGAGCACATGGCCTTCTTCAGGTCATCAAATGCCTTCTGACAGCTAACTGTCCACTGAACCTTTTTTGGCATCTTCTTGGATGTCAAGTCATTTAATGGTGTCACAATGGACCCATAGTTTTTCACAAACTTTCTGTAATACCCAGTCAGGCCCAAGAAGGCTCTGACTTGTGTCTGGGTAACTGGAGGAGCCCAGTCCTGTATGGTCTGGATTTTGCTCTCCAGTGGTTGAACCTGACCCCCACCTACGAGGTGGCCCAGGTACACAACCTTACTCTGCCCTATCTGGCACTTAGTAGCCTTGATAGTCAGGCCTGCCTTTTGCAGGGCCTCCAAAACCTTCTTCAGGTGGATCAGGTGATCCTCCCAGGTGGAGCTAAAGACAGCAATATCATCTAGATATGCTGCACAAAAGTCATCCAACCCAGCAAGGACTTGATTCACCAACCTTTGGAAGGTGGCAGGTGCATTCTTCAAACCAAAGGGCATCACCACAAACTGATAATGTCCACTGGGGGTAGAGAATGCTGTCTTGGCTTTTGACTCCTCAGCTAGTCTGATTTGCCAGTAGCCAGCTGTCAAATCAAATGTGCTCAGAAACTTGGCAGAAGCCAATCTGTCAATGAGCTCATCTGCTCTTGGAATGGGATGTGCATCTGTCATAGTGACAGCATTGAGACCTCTGTAGTCCACACAAAACCTCATTTCTCTCTTTCCATCTTGGGTATGAGGTTTTGGCACAAGGACTACTGGGCTGGCCCATGGGCTCTCTGATGGCTCAATCACTCCAAGCTCCAACATCTTTTGCACCTCAGCCTTGATGCAATCCCTGACATGATCAGGTTGCCTGTAGATCTATCTTATTCTTGACAGGCAGACTGTCACCAGTGTCCACCTCATGGGTGCACCAGTTAGTCTGGCTGGGTGTGAGTGAAAACAAATGTCTGTGGGCTTGCAGAACTTGTCTACAGTCCATAGTCCATCTGTTGCTGGTCAGTGAGGCTGCCTGCCAAGGCTACTCCATCAACTGAACCATCATTAAGGTTCTGAGAAAGCAGGTCTGGGAGAGGGTCACTCTCTTCCTCCTGTTCCCCATCTGTGGCCATGAGCAAGCTCATGTCCTCCCTGCCCACAAATGCTTTCAAACGATTCACATGGAGCACCCTGTGGGGGCTCCTAGGGGTTCCAAAGTCAACCAAGTAGGTGACTTCTCCCTTTTTCTCAATGATAGGGTAGGGTTCAGTCCATTTGTCCTGGAGTGCCGCTGGGGCCACTGGCTCCAACACCCACACCTTCTGCCCTGGCTGGAACTCAACCAGAACAGCCTTTTGGTCATGCCAAGCTTTCTGTAATTCTTGGCTGGCCTCCAGGTTTTTGGATGCTCTCTCCATATACTCAGCCATCCTGGAGCGGAGACCAAGTACATAGTCCACTACATCTAGTTTAGGCTTTTTGAGAGGTAACTCCCATCCTTCCTTCACCAAACATAGTGGACCCCTCACAGGGTGGCCAAACAAAAGTTCAAAAGGGCTGTAGCCAACCCCCTTCTGTGGGACCTCTCTGTAAGAAAAGAGCAAGCAGGGTAAAAGAATGTCCCATTTCTGCCTAAGCTTCTCTGGTAATCCTTTTATCATTCCCTTGAGGGTCTTGTTGAATCTCTCCACAAGCCCATTGCACTGTAGGTGATAGGGTGTGGTAAACTTGTAGTTTACTCCACACTCCTTCCACATTGCTTTTAAATAGCTAGACATGAAGTTAGTACCTCTGTCTGACAATACCTCCTTTGGAAAGCCCACTCTTGAGAAAACTGCAATGAGGGCTTTTGCCACCACAGGTGCTGTGGTGGTCTTCATGGGAATAGCTTCTGGATACCTGGTGGCATGATCCACTACCACCAGTATAAATCTGTTCCCAGATGCTGTTTGAGGATCCATGGGACCCACAATATCTATTCCAACTCTTTCAAAGGGTACCCCCATCACAGGTAGTGGTATGAGGGGGGCCTTTGTTGTGCCACCTGACTTACCACTGGCTTGGCAAGTGACACAGGAGCGACAAAACTCCTTGAAATTTTCTGACATATGAGGCCAGTGAAAGTGTGAAACAAGCCTGTCCCACGTCTTGTTCTGGCCTAAGTGTCCTGCAAGGGGAATATCATGGGCCAAGGTAAGAAGGAAACACCTAAACTTCAAAGGTATGACCAACCTCCTGGTTGTACCAGGCTTGGGGTCTCTAGCCTCTGAATAAAGGAGTCCATCTTCCCAATACACACTATGGGTACCTTGGGCATTCCCTGCAGCCTCATCAGCAGCTTGCTGTCTGAGGGGTTCAAGTGAAGGGCAATCTAATTGAGCCTGCCCCAGGTCTGCCCTTGAGGGTCCCCCTGTCCCCAGAAACTCAACCTGATCAGGCTCAAGTTCCTCAGAGACAGTCTCCTCTTGGACTGCAGAATCAGTTTCCTCTGAAACCTGATCCTCAACCTGGGGCAAGGTGGAAGGCTCAGCCTTTCCTCTCTTGCTCCTTCTCTTGGGTTGTGGTTGGTCTATTGTTCCAAGATCCACCACTGGTTCAGGAAGGTACTTCTTAGCCTGAGTCCTTGTCACTGCAAGGACATGTGCTGAAATCCCTAGCATTTCTGCATGAGTCCTGTACTCCACTTCTGACCAAACTGAGCTTTCAAGATCATTGCCTAACAGACAGTCTACGGGGAGGTCTGCACTCACAACAACTTTCTTTAGGCCATCTACCCCTCCCCAGGAGAAGTTCACAACTGCCACACTATGGGAAGTAGTGGAGTTGCTTGCATTGGTCACTAGGTAACTTTCACCTAATACAATCTGTCCAGGGTCCACAAAGTCAGGTGTCACCATCGTGACACTGGCACATGTGTCCCTGTAGGCCTGAGCCAGTTTCTAATTGATTAAAGGAGTCTGCCTATATTTGCCCAGGTTACTGGGACTCACTGTAGTGGACAAAGCTAGGTCCACATCATATAGGAGAACTACCTGGGTAGGGATTCTGACTAGGCCAGATCCTACCTCAGTACCCAGGGTTAACCCTACTACACCCTTTGGCTGTGTTCCACCACTGTTAACTGTACTAGGGGGTGCAGGTGCTTTAGGAGCTGCAGTGGTGGGGACTGGATTTGTCTTGGTGCATTCACTGCCCCAGTGTGAAACTGATTTGCAGGTATTACACAAAGGCTTCTTTGGGCCATTATTCTTCTTTTTCTTGTTTCCATTTTGGGAACCACCCTCCTTATTACTAGTTTGGGGGCCTGAAGACTTCTGGTCCTTTTCTTTATCTTTCTGATTTCCACCCTTCTGGTCTGTTTTCTTCTGGTCACCACCTTGGTTCTGGGGTTTCTGCTTAATCCTTGTTCTGACCCATTTGTCTGCCTTCTTTCCCAATTCTTGGGGAGAGGTCAGATCAGAGTCAATAAGGTATTGATGCAACAGCTGGTTTGTACAGTTATTAAGGATCTGTTCTCTCATGATAAGATTGTACAATCCTGTATAGTCTGAAACTTTACTTCCATGCAACCAACCCTCCAGAGCCTTAGTGGCACTATCAACAAAATCAGTCCAGTCTTGAGTCTGTGCTTTTTGGGTGTCTCTGAACAACAACCTGTATTGCCCAGTGGTTAGGCCGAACCCTTCAATAAGAGCACTCTTCAAGACAGAGTAGTTTTTGGCATCCTCAGGTCTAACTGTGAGGAGCCTGTCCCTTCCTTTCTCTGAAAAGGAGTACCATAAAATTGCAGCCCACTGATCCTGAGGAACCTGCTGTACCATGCAGGCTCTATCAAGAGCAGTCATCCATTTGTGGATGTCATCCCCTTCCTTGTAAGGGGCCACAATTTTTGTCAGGTTTCTATTATCATAGCTCCTGTCTTTTTCTCTAGGAATATTGCTGCCACCAGTGGCATCTAAGCCACACAATTTCTGTTCTCTTGCCAAGGCAAGTCTAGCTTGAGCCAGGGCTACCTCCTCCCTCTCTATTTGGAGTTTGCCAGCTCTCATCCTGGACTTATGCTCTATCTTTTGAGAGGCAGTCATACCTCTCTGGGATTCCCTTGAGGCACTAGAAATATGAGAGTCCCCTGAGGGAGATCTCACTCTTCTGTTGCCTGGGAGAATGCTCTGGTGGGATCTGGGGAGGTGCTGGCCCTCTCCATTCCCAAGTAGGTTTAAGTTAGCCTGGTTAAGCCTGGCAACTACAACCTGGTTAACCCCTAGTTCCTGATCTTCAGGTTCTTCTAAGTCTGAACCGTCCTCCTCCTCTTCCTCCTCTTCTTCTTCCTCCTCTGGAGTGGTATCAGTTACAGGGGGGTTCACTCCATCTCCTGACTCTAAGGGAACTGCATTCACCTTTTCTAAGTCATCCTGTTCTAGAATGGCTATCAGGGAAGGACTGGTGGGACTTTTGCCCCTTTTTAACCCTCTTGAGATGCACAAGGCAACCAAGTCTTTGTGGGTTAGCTTGTCATAGCTGGAAGTTGCCTGGGTAAGGTCAACTGTCACAGGAGCAGACCCTGAGGCTTTTCCTGTGTCAGACATGACTCTAGTGTGGTGTAAGTGATGCACCTACCTACACTAAGTGTTTTCCTACTGTACCTTGCTAGTGAGTTGTAGTCAGGGTGTGCTAATCCCTTTACTCTACAACTACTAAGTTCAGTAGAACTTAATATGCTAAGCTTTTGATTTATATGTACCTAAGGTACTTGATGTGATCTTTCAATTTGATAAAAAGATTGCAATGGTAAAACAAACAGCAAGCTCAAATCCGCACCGCTGCTCACCAATGTGAGAAGTTGGCCTGATAGGTGATGTTTCCAATTCTGGAACCACCTGTTATCAGACCAAACAATCCCTTATGGTGTCTGGTTGTAAGTCAACCTTATTAGACAAGCTATCCTAGGGGTAGCATGGACTAAGAAGCCTTAAAGGCTTAACTCAAGAGGTCGTGTTAAGGGAGATGTTTTACCACATACAATCCTGTAATATCAAATGAAAGGACACCACACAAGTATATATTATAAAAATATATGTATTTATTACTCACAATAATCCCCAGTACTCTTTATGAATAAAGGGGCACAAGCGTTAAATCAAAAGCACAGTATAACATACAAAGTTGCAAAAATATGGATGAGGGCGAGGGGCCACTCAGACCATATACTAAACAAGTGGTATAAGAGATACCAATCGAACAGTGGTTAGGCCTAGGGCCTAGGGAATCGCTGGGAGCAGTCGGGACAAGCAATGCTGAAGTCGGGAAAAGCCCGCGGGATTCGGGTGCAGTGCTGAAAGCGCACGCATGCACCAATGTTAGTCAATGGTGCGTAAAAGTTACACAAATAGAAGTTAAGGACACTTCCGCTGAACCTAGAGGGACAAAACTTAAGACACAGACCCTAGAGGTGTGTACCAGTGTGGGAACACCGGCGTTGCAATGTTACCTCACCCACAGGAAGCGGGTGCACAGGGTCGAAGTAGTGTCAGGTTTCATCACGCTGATTCTTGGTGCTTGGAGCTGAAGAGGCTGCAGGCGCTGTGAAGGAGAAGTGTCCGGTGGGATCCAAGAGTGGATCGAAGTCGAAAAGTACCTGAAAGCAGAGGGGATAGAGTCTGGGTCACTCAGCAGTGACCAGGGTGGAACCAGGACTGAACCAGGCAATGTCGGGCGCAATCAGGTGGTTGTCGAGGAGCTTCTCTCCACTGTCACGTGGGCTCTGGGGCATCTACGAAGTCCAGGAGCAGGTCACAATCTGTCCCACGCAGGCTCTCGCCGTCGGCGCTGTTGGCTTCAAGATTGGAGCAAACAACACTTGGCAAAAGCAATCCACGCGGAACCGGAAGATTGCTTCTCACTCGGACCAGGAGGGTCAGAGTGGGGGCTCCTTTTCAGGGGAGCTGGTGCAAATCTGGAGCAACCAGAATTGCAAGTCGTTTTTCAAGTTTCGTTGGCACAGGGGCCACAAGCCGGCTGGCAAGTGACCAGGCCAACGCGTTGAGCCAAAAGAAGCAGAAGGGCCCCACGCAGCACTTGTCGAGTGTGGAGGGCTGAAATTCGGTGCAAGAGTGGCTCAGGGTTGGGGCTTCTCAAACCCCGGTGTACAGCTTCGAGGGTCACTCGTGGGCTGCACAGTCAGCGTCTCGTGGTCTTTTCAAGATGGCGTGCCCCACGCTTCTGGTCGTCTCCACGGGTCTCAGCTCTGCAGGGACTGTGGATCGGGCTGTTAGAAGGCAGGCAAGCTTGATCTCGTCGATCTCTGTTGCTCGAGTTCTGGCGGGAACTGCAACAAAGCAGACGTCGAGGGCTGGATGGTGCCTGTTTGCACAGGGTGGTCACTCCTTGACCACAAGGGAGATTCTTTAGTCTTCTACGTTGAGTAGGATGTTGAAGGGTCCAGAGTTTCGTTTCTTATGTTTCATCAGGATAATCTGAAGTGCTTTGGCACTGCTCCCAGTCTTATACTAATTTTGGGGGCTGGATTACCTGCTAGGTCCCCTCCTATGGGTGGGACCCAGGAAGTGGGTGGATACACCCCCTTCCTTTGATCCAGGCCACCCTGGCACGAGGGCTGGAGTGCCCCAGAACCGGTTTGGCCGGATTATGCAAGGGGCAGCCTTGTGCTCCCCATGCAGTGTCTGGTTTCTTTCAAACCTCCCTGCTACAATCCACTATCTCCTGTCTGGGGGGTGTAATACCTCCCTGCGACAGGAAACCCTTTGTCCAGGCCCCTTCGGCTGAGTTTCGGTCAGCTTCAGGGGGTCAGACTCGTGTCTGTGGCAGAGGCATCCATTTTGTGGATCCAAGGTCCTTTTAGAAATTAACCGCATTTAAGTAAAGTAACATGTCTTACCCCTCTAGAGGGGTGGGATGCTATCCCCGTCGCCAGAACTGGCGAGGGGATAGTATTCCAAATCGTATGACACCTTACACGACATGTTTTGATAAAGCCAAACCAGAGTTGCTATATAACCGCGAGGATTATAATGCACTTAAGATTATATGGTATGGCATTATCCTTAAACAGCTTAGGGAGTTGTTCCCGACAGCTGCAGACAGGCTCAGCTCATGCTAGAGCTCCATCTCACATTAAACCACGCACTCTGCCTCCAGGATTGATGAGGACTTCCATAGGAGTGGCTCACAGGTTTATATGTGTCCAAATATAGGTTTAGATATAGGTATACTATATCTAAGTAAGGGGTGATTACACCACCTTACCCCAGCTGAGTGATCAGCCAGTGGTGTCAATTTAAGAACCAGCCAGGGGTGGCAAAAGATATGCTGCAGCCCCTGGTAGGACTTGGTGGCCCCTATGCCCTGGGCACCTATAGTGCATTATACAGGGGCTGACAAGGAGTCCATTTCCAATTGTGGTATGTGCCTATAGCACATGTATCAGTAATTTAGTGAGAGAACAGCAGGCTGGGGGTCTGATCAGCAGGCCCACAGCCTCAGTAGTCGAAAACCAGTGAAGCAAAAAGCAAAAATTTGGGGTGACCATAGGATAGCAGACCCTACTCTCCTACACCAGAGTTAAGTAATTCGATGTTTGAACTGTTATTTGTAATTATGATGCAATTAATTTGAAAGCATTTTGCCTGGAAGTGTTGAAATTAAGGGAGAATGTAAGATGTATCAGGATCAAATGGGTATTGACAAGTTCATTTAAGACATGGATTTAAGATTGAGCAAATTTGAGACAAAAATGAAATAGAAAAAAAGAAAATGTATTTGGCGCATACCTGACTCTGCAAAGGGGCGTACCTCAACCTTTGCCAAAATATATGATGCTAAATGCATGGACTTAAGGATAGTAGAGACTTAGGCCCTGCTTACAATAGCGGGCGGTGCTCCGACCGGTGCATTATGATGTGACCGCCAGGCTGGTGGTCGTAAAGTGCTCCTTTTCATGGCAGCTTGTGCTGTTGCCCAGGAAAAGGGCAGCAGCACAAGCCGCAGTCAAAAGGAGCACTTCCTGCATGCCCATGGACTGTGAGCCATGCATCATGTAGTGCATGGCACATGGTGCATGTATGTGAGTGGGGGCTCTACATGTGTCCCCAGGGCCTCTTTGCAGTAGCCCACAAGGTATGGAGACCTGTTTGGGGCCTCCAAAATCTCTATCTAAAAGCCTGTACATGGTAGTGTTCCCGCCATGAACAGGATGTCGGAAAGCGGTATCGTAGTCCCGACCGTAGTGCCTGGCTCGGCATCGCCTCCATTTGGGACTAAAATTTCGACGACGCCCGTTGGGATCACTGATTCTGTAAGAAGCAGTGGGCTGTACTCTGCCCACTTTGGGTCCGACCTCCTGCATTGAAATGCAGTGGTCGGACTGAAAGGCTGTCTGCCGTCAGACTGCCACCAATGGCCTGTCTGTGAACGGTCCGATTGTCATCATAATCAGACCCATAGAGGCAACATAAGTGATTTATGACCAAGTTTAACTCAGAGGTAAGCTCTGACTCAGATGAACAGCAAGGCAAATCAACCTCAAGAGATGGGCTTCTACAGAAGGTAACCTTTTTTGGACAAATCCCCAACCCCAGCCACTGCTCAATGTGCAGCTGTCACATCCCACTTCACAACAGTAAAGGACTGTTTTTCGGTGCCTCCTACAAGTTATCATGCACTCTCCCTACCCTCCATTCACCTATCTCACACCAACAGCACTCAAAACCCTACTTTCTCACCCTCAAATGGCCTCTTTATGAGCCACACAACACTACGCACTATTATACATGCTACTCAACACCTTATCACTCACCAAACACACCATAGAGGTCTGGGACTTGCTGCATGACCTCGTCCCGGACCTCCTATTCCTCACAGAAACCTGGCTAAATCCCGTATTAGCTCCATCATCTCCTTGCATTTACTGTGTTCGCCCTAAGATGACAGAGTATTCCCAGACGTGGGTCCCTTCTCACTTTGAACTGGATTCAAGCTTGCCTGGCTGATGAGGGGTGTTACCCTGAAACCTGTCCCAGGGTGCTGTTTCTGGTCGAGGGAAGACCTGGCTCAGCAGTTTGGGCTGGACTGTTCCCATGAGGGACAGGCTCAAGACTGATTTGTACACAACTGGGTCAGAACTGGGGTGGCGAAGTGAGCTAAAGAATGATGATGGATTTAATTCAGATCTGTGACGGGGTAAGTGTCTGACAAATGTCAGTGCTCCATTCATCATCTACTTGTGTTTGCTTTGTTCGCCCTAAGTTGGCTGGGTATGCCCAGACATGGGGCCCTTGCTCACTTTGCTACTGGATTCAAGCTAGCCTGACTGATGAGCGGTGTTATCCCAAAACTGGTCCCAAGATGGTTGTTTGTGTGCCGGGGAAGACCTGGCTTGGAAGTTCAGGCTGGACTGTTCCCATGAGGGACAGGGTCAAGACTGATTTGCATACGGCTGGGTCTGAACTGATGTGGGGAATGAGCTAAAGAACGATGATGCATTCAACCCAGATATATGAATGGGGGTGAGTGTCTGAAAAGTTTCAGTGCTCGGCCCATCATCTCCTGTGTTTTCTTAGCTCCCAACATCACCACAGCCATTGGCACTAGCTTCATAATTACTAGGCAGGACCATTAGCATAAGCACAAGGCAGAGTCACCATCATTTTCAAGGAAACAGTCAGCTGTACCACCTGTACCAGCTAAATTGGTACACCTCGCGATCAAACTGTTCATATGACAGGCAAATTCATTCTTAGTGGAATCTTTGTCTACATACTGTCTCAAAGGCAAGCCTGTCTGCACCCGTCCATGCACTGCCCATACCCAATGCTAGGAACCTGGGTTCCTACACCCACCCACTGTTACCTTGCCCGTCCCGCTGTCCCAATCCTGGGCATTACGCAATGTGCTTCTGTTGCACCCCTGCGTTCTACCAGGATAATGCACTAACATCCCCACCACCATCATAGACTTTGTTGTACCCTTTATCCTTAAATTTAACACCTTCATCCTCCTCAGGAACCTGAACTTCTACCTGGGGAACCACGCCAACCCAAACTCAATGGGTTTACCCGAAAACTTTGGAAAAGTCTGCCTCACCAAAAGAGTGACTGGATCCACATACTGCCCAAAACACCTTGTGAACCCGATAATTACCTCCTTTGACAATATGTCAGTCAACAAACCAGCACCAATCACTGGTACACACCATGCAATCAATAGATTCACGATTTCAGTTCTGCAACATCACAGACCAACCTCCACCAATCCTGGTTGCAGGTACTTGAACAACATGCCTGAGGAGGTCTGAACCACTGCTCATTCCGCCAATCAGCCATAAAATACCAGCAGCTTGCCAGTATCCATCAACAATTTTAACAACTGGATCATTGCTGACACGCTTGCTCTCCTCAAACTAAACAAAGTGAAACATTCCAGGAATCAAACCAGCTGGTACATGAAGGAACTCAGGATGACAAAGCACCCGTGCATACAATTAAAGCACAGATGGAAAATGAGCCAAGAGTTTGCAGATAAAAACATCTTCAAATCCACTGAGGCGCTACCACAAACAGATCCAGAACACCAAGCACACCACACTTGTAGAGTGCATCAAAAACTGCACCAACAGCAGTAAAGACATCTTCACCATTGTGAAAGACTTCACCTCCCCAGTGGCCACTTCCACCACTATCATCCCCTCACAGGACCTCTTCAACAAATTCTCAGAATTCTTCTGCAGCAGAATAACCTCCCTGTACTGCAACTTTCACTCTCAGCCAGACACTGCACATCTCACAATTAACTATCTGCCTTGAACAAAGATACAACACTAATCTCATGGCACCCCATCACCCTGAGCGAGACGGCCATCTCAATGATACCTATCCACTCCATTAGACCCCTTCCCACCACGTCTTCACCAGAGGACTTCAACCCATCAACAAACTACTCACACCTATTCACAATGCCTGCAACTCTTCAGTGTACTTCCAGTACACATGGAAACATGACACAATTCTACCACTACTCAAAGAACCCTCTGCGGACCCATCTACCCTCACCAACTACAGAGCAACCTCACTGCTCTCATACCCAGCCAAAATGCCAAAGAAACTCATCAACAGACATCTTACAGACCATCTCAACAACCACCATGTCCTTGACGCCATTCTGCCTCACTTCAGACCCAATCATGATCTACAGCAAGAACTCCTCATCATTGGACATCTCCCATGGCAGACTGAAGTATGACCCTCACCTGTACAAAGAACCTCAGAATCTGCATCCACAGCAGACTGGACATGATCACACAAGTCAATGCCAATGCTGCATCGTGCTTCCATACCCTGAAAATGTTGAGGAAAATCTTCAAGTGACTCCTGAACAACACCCCCAAAACCATCACACACACCCTCATCACCAGCAAGCTGGACTTTGCAAACACCCTCTCTGCTGGACCCAGAAGACTACAAGAGGATGTGGCCTCATGGCTAGAGCAGTCGACCTCTGAGCTGGGGAACCGGGTTTGAGTCTCGACAGGGACACTCAACATCCTGTGATTATAGGCAAATCACTTAATCACCCAGTGCCCAACAAAAATGAATTTGTCCATCAGTAACGCAATTGGTGTTCATGTAAAGCCCTCTGATAACTTTCAGTCAAGTTTGTGCTATGTAAAACTCAGGAAAAAAACTGGGCAGCCAGAATCAGTCTTAACCTCCCTTGCAACGCTCATATCGCACCACAAATCAAGGAGTCCCACTAGTTCCTGATACACAAGCATGCTCAATTCAAACTCCTCACTTACACTTTCAAAGCACTACACAACATTGGCCCTGCATACCTTAACAGTCACATCTTCATCCACAAACATTCTAGACACCTAAGACTGGGAAATCTCCTACTTGCACACATTCCACGCAGATGCAGAACCAGGCCTGTGGGTTGGAACTCACTTACCATTGCATATCGGAGCCTCTTACTCTCTCCTTGAGTTCTGCAATAAGCTGAAGACCTGGCTGTTTGAATAGACCACTTTCCGTAGCTGAAGCTAATATCTAATTCTGTACAGTTTCTAGATACCCTTCCGGGTGAAAGTGAGCTCTACAAATACTCATAACATGACATAAAATGGGAAGAAAAGCATTCTAACAAGGGCATTACATTATTCTTCAGGGTGAGGGCAATTTACCTGTGGTAAACTTATCCTCCCATAATGTAACAAACACTGAAACATCAGTATAGGAATTAGGTTTGCTATATTGTTTGTTTTGTTTTTGAACTGAGAGGTTGAATATTCAACTGCTAGGATAGATTTGCTTTTTTATATAAAAAAATTGAATTTAAAAAATCACATAAGCTGTCTAAAAAGAGTGAGGTAAATGAACATGGGGCCCAACCTGGCCTTTATTTGTGTATATGTAATGCTGAGGAAGTTGGACTATTAAATACCATGAAGAATGAAAATACGTGGAAGAGGACAAAACAAGAGATGCTATTGGATGTGAGTTTAACCTTTGACAGAAGCAGTGAACGTGGTTTTCAAGGTAAACCTAAATGCAGCCCTAACCTGACCAATGGTAATATTGATGTTTTTAAGAGCTGGTAGCAAAAGACATAATGCACCTGAGAAAGGCTACCGGAAATAGAACTGTAGTCAATCTGAATTGATTTAAAAAAGCAAGCTAATGGAAAATTAGAGAGTGAGTCCAGAATAGCGATTAAACACTTCACATAAGGATACTAGTGTTGTGTTATGTGAAATTGAGGCATACAGAGAGGAGGCCTATAGACAAGTACATCATTATGATTGCTATGTTTCTATATATATATATAAGATTATAAATTGATGTTTTCCAAATATTATGATCGCTTGGGGGACTTGAAAGCTGACAGCTGGATAGATTTTGTTGAATATGGATTTCTAAAAGCTGATAAAACTACTCTTCTTTGCTTCTATCTGCTTACTAAAACAACATAAATATGTTACCAAACCTCTGGGGAGGCCCATTGTCTCATCTAAGGTGAGGTTATTGCGGAATATGGCAAGTTATGTTAATTGTTTCATCTTGCCAATTGTGAGGAATCTACACTGTTACTGTCGGGACAGCTCAGATTTCCTTAAAAAGACTATAGTTATACATTAAGAGGCAATTTTTGTATTAAAGATGCATTGAATATATATTGCAGACAGAAATGAGTTGGAAGACTGTGGTCGCTTTTTCAAAAGGAAGACCATTATATTTGTATGATTATACCACAATACTGATTGAAATGTTTGATTTTGGTCTCAGCCCGATATATTTATGTTTGAAAAACATAATTTTAGGCAAATTGTATCCTTTAACTGATGGGAGAAGCAGGTCTTGTCAACAGAAAATAAAGGGTATACAAATTATGAACTTTGTATCCTCTACATTGATGATTTGTTTTTGTTTTGGGATAGGGACAAACAGTGGAAGCCTGTATACAACGATTTTGGGATAATGATTTGAGTTTTGACTTACCACCTTATTAGTGATAAAGCAATTGATTTCCTTGATATTCACGTTAATTTGAAATGCAACAAATTGTACACAAGATTATTTTTCCAAGTTGGTAGCATGCCATCATTTTTCACATGCTGTGAGCTACCATCTTAATTTTTTGAAAATGGAGTACTCCTCATGAGGAGTTAGTTAGAGCAAAAATAAATCACACTTTCTCCGTAGCAGAAAAAGGAGCCATGCATTGTTGAGCCTTTTATTCAAAAGGGTTAACCTGGAAGAATACTAAAAAAAAGCAAAGGATAAGATACCATCGAAGAACAGGGACATGTTACTGTCAAAGCCTTCCACAAGAAATAAAAACATTGACAATTTGATCAGATTTGTTACAACAACAATTCTAAGTCTAGAGAAGTCAGCAGGATATTACTAAGTGTTGCGTCTTTCTATTGAGTGACCTCGTCATTGGTAGTGAGTTATGAGACCGGGTTCCTATACATCTAAATCGTTGAAGGACATCCTGGTACATAGTGATGAAAGGTCCATAACACCAACTAGTTGGATGAGGGAAACGCCTTTACAATGCACCTCCACACTTATTAATGCAGCCATTCACAGATCAAGTTAGAGATATAGACAGATTTACACATCCAGTCATACACCCATACAACTACAGACCCAGTAAATTAGTTATTCACACACCTACTCACATACCTACTCAGTCACCCATATATCCAGTAACACAGCCACTATCTCACCCATACAATTACTCACAAAGCCTCTCACTTAGTTATACATATAGTACTACATTACTCACTCACCTACACAGTAACTGAGGGACCCACATTGTTTTTCATATAACCTCTTTCATACTCACTTACTCACCCATACAACAACTCAAACACCCATTCGCTCATACGTAAAGCCACTCATATACCCACCCACTCACTCACCCATACACCCATTGATGCACCGAGACAGCCACTCTTGTACCCTGTCACTCAACCCTACAGATACTTATGTATAGGCTCAAAACCCCATTCAGCCACTCATGCAGCCTCTCATTCACCAGTTACAACCACTAATACAACAACTCAGTCAACTAAACTGATACTCGCATAGCCATTCACTCATACACACACTGATACACCCACTCGCTCACCTATACAAAAAATCATAAACCCACTATCTCATGTATACAGTCTCTTATATACCCAGTCACTCTTCTCTATACCACTTACACACCCACCCACTTACCCATTCAGTCACTTCTGCAGCAAGTTACCTTAGTGTATATATAGTTAGCACTCAGTAACTTTTAGAAAACACTCACAATCACTGGATGATGTCATCAGGGATGTAATTTCAGATGTCATCAGTGATGTCATGCGTGATGTCACTGACCATGTCATGAGTGATGTAATATGTGAGGTCATAAGCAGTACATTGCAATGGGGCGCTAGTTATAGTTAGCTCAGCTAATATAACTTCTCTGGTTTTGTATGAGTGAAATGTCAGCCTAACTATTGCGTCCCTGTAACCTTTGTTTTTTTCAGGGAATTTCTAAGGTTTTTTAAATGCTAATTCCTAACTATAACGTCTGTGTAACCTTTGGTTTTACAGTGAATTTCTAACATATTTTAAATGTATTTCATAACCATAACTTCCCTGTTTATTTTCTATAATTAGATATTGAACTTTACATCTGCATGGTTCACCACCTTTTGTTGTATTTGTCATCTATTTATTTGAAAAATGCATTAATCATCTTATTTCAATTTTTTTTATTTTCACGATGATGTTGTGATTGGCAAGGACACATTGCAAATACTGCATGTTTTTTGGGGTCAAAATTGTTTTTATTGTTTCAGGAACCAAAATACAAAACAGTGAGTTAGATGGTATCATACTTATCCAGTCCCTTAGTACATAGCTAAATAAAAAAATCTTCATCCATATTGTACGAAATCAGCTAGTTCTAGAAGTGTGTCAAAAGTTTACTGCTGATGTTGCTAAACAGAAAAATATACCCTCTTATCCCTCCCTTACCCCTCCCTCCCTACCTCTCATCTACCTCTAGTAACTGTGGTAAGGTGAGTCTCCAATTTTGATACCTTGGGTACTGGAGCAGCCGTGCCCCCATAGCGCACCTCTTGACACCCCTCTCCCCCAGACAGTCACCTCCTTCTGTAGAACTAGAACAGTACATACAATGTTTTAACCTATGATCTTCGGATTGTTTAAGATGTGTCTCCTGAAAAGCCACCACATCATGCCTCTGTTCCAGCACGTTTTTCCACATTTTCTGCCTTTTCCCAGGCAAATTCAGACCTCTCACATTCCAAATAAGGGTTGTGATTAGCATTTTCTACAATCAAATGTGTACATCTTCTGCCTGCTCAGCCATTGCCACTATCTGTCTTGGCTCTCCCTGCTCTGATTACCGGATAACCACCCTCCACGCCTCCCCCACCCACCTTGGACATCCTTGTAAGAAGCTGTGTATGCCCCCCATATCAAACAAAAGCAACAAACAACATTTTCACAATATAAACAGTTAGGATATAAACATTTCTTCCTAAACTTACCATTCCTTCAGGTTTGTGTCCACTCTTGAGCGTGTAAGTCACTATCCGTTAGGGCAACCTAGCTTATTTTCGCTTAATAGTCTTCTGGAGTACACCAAGCCCTTTTGAGAGCTCTCTCCAGAGAGGTCCATTGCTTTTGCAGATGCGACGGCAGAACCCCAGTCCCCCGTGCAGGGTTTCCTTGCCTGTGACTATTTAGCTAGAGTCCTTACATAATCATTCTTTGGCCACTTTCCCCTTTTCAAAACCACTTAGGGATCTCTTATGCTTTCCTCCGGGCCTTTGCTCCCATCTCTTCCCTTCCCTGTAGGAGCTGCCACATAGTCCCCTTTACCAAGTTTCTTCTGTGTTCTGGATCAACCTTGAGTAAGCCATTGCCTTTGTGGTCATTGATCCCGTGATGCCTCCCCTGAGCCTTCCTGCCCTCCCATAGGTGGTCTCTTTCCCTTGATGTAAGGCCTAAAATCTGTAACATGGTATGCTTTATTGAGCCACTCGAATGCCAGACCGAAAGGATAGGTCCATTGATACCTTATACGGTCATGTGGTAGTTTATCTGTCACTGGCCCTGTAGGTGCCTTGCCAGAGTCGCAGGTGCTATATCTTGAAAAATGGAGGATGAGGCCCCCTGGAATGTCACTTCATCAGATCTGCGCACTGCCTGAATAATCGCATCCTTGATCTTGAAGGTGTTGAGCTTGGCTACCACATCCCTGGGATGTTTCTTCTCCCCCACGGCATTGGGCACATCCTATGGACTCTGTTGAGATTGATTTTGAGTTGCGTGGCTTCTAACACGTTGGCATAGAGGCCCACCTCGAAGGCCTCCAGATCCGGTCCCTCCACCCCCTCCACAGATTCCTTATGCGTATGTTGTGTCATCGAGACCTGCTCTCCAGATCTTCACATTTAAGTACGGATTGCTCTAGTTGGGTTGTGATCCTCGCTGCTGCCTCTTCCACCTGGATTGTGCGTTGCTCCAAATCTTGAAGCTTGTTTTTCAGATCTAGAGTCCTCCCCCCACTGAGTATACATGCTGTTGCAGTGTTACCAAGCATGTGTTGACGTATGCGCAAGGGATTTGAGAGAGGAGGACATGTCTGCTTTCAGGTTCTCTCGCAGTTTACGCTTGAACTCCTTCAGGGATGTGAGGAGGTCTTCCTTTGCAATGTGTCATTGCGCAGTCAGCGTGGGAGATAGATCTCCCTTCACGGTCTTCCACTGGGGTAAAATAATTGGAGACCATGTTGCCCTGGCTTTTCTTTGGTGGCATAGGCGCAGTCTGGGGACAGGCACCTTGGTGTCACTCCCGTGCAGATATGTCCTCCACCAGCAGGCTTCTCCTAGGTCTCCCCCCGGCCTGCCAATACCTTCACCCTCTTGAGCGCTGCACGAGGGGTGCTTGAAGGGTCAACAAGATAGAAGGAGTGCCGATATTTTTCCAATAATGTCTCAGGTTCAAATATTGATTACCAAAGTTCTTTATTTCTAGCAGATTTCCAACAAAATTAGCAACGAAAGTTCCAAAATGTAATCAATGATTCAACATCAATCCGAACTGGCTGTATTGATCGGATTGATGTTGAATCATTGATTACATTTTGGAACTTTCATTGCTAATTTTGTTGGAAATCTGCTCGAAATAAAGAAATTTGGTAATCAATATTTGAACCTGAGACATTACTGGAACAATATCGGCACTCCTTTTATCTTGTTGACTATTTGGATCATTTGGAGCCGTGACGTAGACTCCAGGAAGTCGAGTGCCAGGATCTTTAATTATTTTTGGACATTAATATTTGGATAGCTCTCTCTGTGCTTTTCTTTTCACCTTTGCCGTCCTGTCTGGTTGTGCTTGAAGGGTCTTTACTGTTCTTCTCTGCTCATCTCCACTCTTTTGCCGTTAACCCTCTGTGACGAGTATCAGCCTGCCCTCTGCACTCAGTCCATTCCTTGGATGTTTACCGGCTATGATGTGGGCCACTCACAGGTTTCCGGATCTAAATTGTATGTTGGGCCTTCAAACCTATTCTGGGGATGCAATATTCTGTTAGTGTGTGGCACACTGAAAGTCAGGCAGAGAGGTCATCTGTTCTTCCCCCCTTTATCAGGTCTTGGGGATTCCTTTACAATGCCTTGATGGAGCAAGGAATTGCACGTGAAGCGACTTGCTTGTATTCATGAACCTCGAATAACGTTAAACCATTAATCAACATGTTTGCTTATTAATATTACATTACACAATTCTAAATGGGTGTCCGAGAGAAGCTTGTTTATGTGTTTTACTAACTGTAATACGCTTTCATCTAAAATGGCTGCTGCTACGCAAGGGTTTCTGCTGCGCATGCGTCTGTCACATTCACGTGACATGACATATTCTTTGGTTTGGAGGGAATCTGTCGCTTCTGCGCACTAGTATTAATATGAAGCTTGCACTGCTGCTTTTGCTAAGCTGTTCGTTCTGCCTAATCCTACGCTATAGTTAAAAATAAAGTAATGGGTATAGAGTAGAGATACACGGTATACAGTGTATTAATTTATTCTGTGTTCTAAAACTGTTTCTTTCTATTCTTTTATGAAACGATAAATTTGGGCCTGGAAGACATTATTACTCCATTTTGAAAGTCCTTCTGCGCATGACAAGCTCCAGACAGAAGCTGAAAACATTTGTCATTGAATGAGAGCCAAAGACAGTCACAGCCAAGATGCGCCTGGGAAGCTGACCCCTAACCTGCCACAGGAAGGTAAACTGTGCCCAATGTATTACAATGTATTTAATAATAAATTCTCCATTGTTAGGTGGAATAAAGATGTCTTGTGAAAATATATTGATGGGCGGGAACGTTAAAATTAATATTCAACATTGAGGTATCAAAATTTGGTGTGGTGTGATGACCTCTCCTAATTCTTTATCCAATCAAAATTCGGGATTCTTACACTTGCAACATTGGGGGGTGGTAGACTGACCTGGAAAACAGTATAACTAGAGTAGGCTTAGTTAGTTAATTTGTCCGACTTGTCCGAATAGCTGACCTGTCACTGTGTAGTGTAGTTCCTATATTCCCAATAGGCTGCGCATTGGAATAACATAAACGATAGTTTAGACGTAGGACTTAGGTCGACTAGATCTCTATTGAATATGTTAGACTTAATTATGAATGCCAGCGAGCTCAGAGGTCACTAGAAACGTTCTCGAATTCACAAGAAGGGATTAGTTTCTGACAACCGCATAAACATGACAACTTTGCTCCCTCAAGAATAAGGAGTATACCTCCAGAGTCGCGGAAACAATAGATAGCTATTTTACTCAGTCAATCGTGCATGCTTAGTTTCACCAGAAGTGCAGAGAAACAGAGAGATGGGCGTTTTCAATAAAATAGGTTATTTATTGAACAGTCTTCTTTCTCATGCAAGAGAAGTATTGCTACAATCGCAATACTTGTCATAAAGTAAAGTGCGTACAGTAAAAGGAGTATTATAAAATAATACTGTAAAAGCATGGTATTGTTTCTAAGCCATACGGTGTTTAAAATGGATAAAATATATACAATGATAAAATCATGACTAAACATACTCAACTGGTGCATCTAAGATACGCCTACCCCGGTACCTAACCTAAGCCTAGTACATGGGAAGGAGTAAGTGAGATGTAGTTTGAGTTAAGATAGTTTCTGCCTATAATCTAAATCAAGAATTCTCTAAGGGTCTAATCAGCTCCTTACCTTGGTTATAGAATGAAGGAGGTCTTGTATCTCTCTCTCAGGACTCGATCTCCCAGCAACCCGCAAGGGTGACAGGGAAACACTGGAACTGGATTTCTCTGCAGGAGAAAAGACAGCGTCTCTCTCAGTGCATCAGCGGGAGGGTCGGCTTCCTTCAACAATTACTACAGCAGGGCGTGGGGCAAGTAGATAGTCGATCTGCTCCAAACCACCGTGTGTTTTGCTAGGGCAGATGCTGGTATATTTATACCTGGAAGGTGCCGAGTTTGACGTAAGATTGGACATAAGACGTCACTAAGAACTCGCAGTTCTTTCAGGACTCCGGGAGTTCTAGGACAAATCAATACAGAAGCAGGGGGAATTCCCGGGCTGCTGGAGGCTTGGTTTGTTTAAGAACTTGTTGTGCTTTCTAGGAGTCTATGGGAGTAGCCTTGCCATATTTGGACTGCATTGGCTATGTCTTAACCCCTTCGATGCTCATGACGGAACGGTTCCGTCATGAGCATCGGTCGAGCTGTGCTTATGACGGAACCGTTCTGTCATGACCACGCCCGTTTTCATTAGGGCTCAGCACCGGGGGGGAATCGGGGCCGCACGGAAGAGGTTAATATGGGTATGATTCTTATGCCTATATAAGGATATGATTTGATATAACCACATAAGGGCATAAATCGGGAATATTTAACTAGAGTCCTAGATTCGTCTACAACAACTGACCCAACGCACTTAATAGGTGACCAAGGACAGAGGGCTGCAAAGCACCCTGTCAGAAGATTCGCTGACCCAATCAGGGTCCGGGAGGCTGAGGTGCTGGCGAAGCACTTTGTCGGTGAAATCGATAACCCAATCGGGGTTTCTGGGTGTTAGCTGCAGAGAGGGAGTAGCGCAGGCGTTGCAACTGAACTGCGGGTGCCGGTCTTAACCTTTGGTGGTCCTGTCTTGATCCAAATCTGGTTTTCCCTGTCCTGATCCTAATCTGCACCTTCTGGCCTACTGGCAACTGCAACTTCTTGGGGTTCTCCTGTCTTTCAACTGACCCGTGGCCAGGGTTGGTCTTCACACCAATCTAGGTAAATATAAATCTGTGTGGGTTTGTCATTGTATTTTGTTCCTTCTCTTTACCCTCCTTAAAGTGAAATTTTGATTATATATATATATATATATATATATGTTCCCTTTTCTTACCCACCCTATGGTTAGAATATTTAGCAAATCGTTTTTGATTAATGTGTTCCCTTTCTTACCCTCCCTTTAAATAACTGTTCAAATCGTTTGATTATATAGCATGTTCCCTTTTTCTTACCTTCCCTTATTGCTAAATGATCACAATCAGTTTAATACATCTTTTGCATAGTTACATTCTGGTTCTGATTTTCATTATTGAGAGTCTTGTGGTGTTTAATCTTTGGATCATGACCATTTAAGAAATTTAGATAAAGAGTTTTAAACCTTCCAGAGTCTGTGGTTATTAAATGAGTGCAAATGTTATTGTATATCTATCTATCTTCAAACTAACTCCCTGATCTAAAGGGTTACAGGTATCAAAGACAAGGATTGGTAAGTCAATGGTATAGTACCTAGTAGGTAAAATAGACTGGTATTAGAGCAAAGGTTACATGACAAAATTATTGAGTTATTGATTTATGGGCCCAGGTGAGTATGGTAAAATTATAGTCGGGTGACCTGCGCGCTCTATCAGTATATTCTTTTGGTAGCAGTATGATGGTTAGGGTTTAGTTAAAGATAGGTAGTTAGTTAGTTGGTTATGATTTTACTATTGATCGATCAAATGTGATATTATTGAAATGTCATTGGTTCTGTTGATACTGTATTGATTTTATGTATTAACCAAAATTGTTCGTACCTGTTATATGTTTTGTATGGAACCCCCGGGGGCAGAATAACGGGTGGTAAATGGAAGCCACACTGCAGTGAGGACTCTTACCTAGAGGAAATTAGTGCATGGTTAAGTAAAACTGGAAGCACTATTTAGGGTTTTCTGTATAAATGCGTGAATAAATGACAGTAAAGAGTTCGCTGGCAAAACTTCTTGTGTGATATCACCTAGAAAGGGTCACACGGAAGGAGTAACAGGTTCTTCTGAGCTTGATTGATAACAAAGGGGTTCGCTGGTAAAACTTTGGCCTTAGTATATCCCGGAGTGGATAAGTCTAAAGGAGTAGCATATTCTCTAATGCTTGTGTGAAGGGTAGACGGAAGGGATCTACTTGTAGTATATGAAGAGTAAGCAGAAGAGATTTACTCGTAGTCAGTGAAATTTATCTTTCCTTTGAATTAGTCACCCAGGTACAGTGGCGAATGTTTTTACGTTGTTGAATAATAAAACCTGCACTTTGAAGAGCAAAAAAAAAAAGAAAAGGTTTTCGTATTACCTTGCAAAGAACGGAATCGGTCGCGGTCCTGCACTGATGTCACTCAGAGCCACGCTGGCATTGTTTGAGACAGCGGGTGTGTAGCTGCGGTAGTAATTGTAAAGGAGGGGTGAGCCCAGGAGCGTGGGAACTCATCTCTCGAGAAAAGACGCGCAATCATTGGCTATTGTTATTTGAAACAACATTGTTGATTGGTTAAAGAAAAAATAAGAAACGCACTGGTATTGGAAGCACTTTAGGTAAACAATTGAGTGTAACTGGAAAATTTCAAAATCCGGTAAAAATATATGTGGCATATAGGTCCACTTGACAGAAACAGACCTGATAGGATATACTTAGGTTTTGCTAAAGAACAGATGATAAGAGGCAGACCTTATACTATGTACGGAGGTTAAAGAAAAATGTCGTTTGTTAAAAGAGTTAAGAATTTCTTTAAAAAGGATAAACCAATTAAAACTAGAGAAGGAATTATTATTCCACCACCAAATACGCCCGCATCATATATGATGTTTGACAGGGGCTACCACACTTGTGTATGCTTAGAGAATTGGGTGGAATACACTAAAGATGATGGAGTTTTGGCAGTCCCCCAATATGGCACTTTCAATGGAAGAATTTTATTTAATTTAAGGACACGAATGAATGACTTAAATCCCAGACCTAGACTAACGCAATATGAGGCACGGGAAGAATGGGAGATTGAGGCTTTTGAGCGGGACAGACCCAGAAGTGACAAAGGGTTGAGTAAAGTCTACCCTAAGTTTCCACAAGAAACTAGAGATAAACAAATGAAACAATGGCGACAGAACATGATAGTGGAAGGACTATATCATGTGTTAACTTTAGAAGAACCTACTGGAAGTAAAAGGACTGAGAAAACAAAACATTTCATGACTAGTGGCGAGTCAGATGATGAATATTTGGAGGATTTATTAATTAAAAATCCAACACCTTATAATGAGGAACCGAGAACAGTAAATCCAAATGCACCATTTATGAAACCACCTCTGATCCTGCTCGTGGTACATGAGACTTCAATAGAAAAGGTATTACAATATAGAGAAAGAGAAGCATTAAATAAATAGAGAAGTGAATTAATTCAGAACATTTCCCAATTAAATACAAGTCCCGAAGTCCTGACAATACCGGTAACTATTGGCCCAGTTGTTCCTTTGTATGGAGACAAACAAGCTAGTCCTAAAACTCCTGTTTCGACTACATCGGTAGTACAGCCAAGAAAAGAACCTTTGATAGTCGATCAGGCAAGTGAATGTGAATCAGTAATCTCCTTAATGGATTTAGCAATAAGAGAACCAGAAAGTAGTTTGATTAGGAAAACCACTCCTGTAAATTCGAGAGAAGTACAAATGGAGACATCTTCAGGTACAAGAAGTGCCACTGTAGTAACCCCAGAAGAAATAGAGAGATGGACACGAGAAATAGAGAAACCAAAGTCACAGCTAAAGCCATTGGAAATATATAAATTAAGAGTTGAATTGGAGGAAATGATGGCTGGAAATGTGGGATTGGACAGATTAAATACATTTAGTGAAGATGACTTGTTATTTATATGTAAAAGTATTACTAGAAATACAAAGGTGTTTCATTAAAAATTAATGGACACAGCAGCTAGTATGGGAATTGACATTGGCAAATCTAAAGTATTACAGAAACCATATTGAGTTGAATTTTCTGACAAAGATCTAGAAAACATGAATATGTCAGGGAGAAAGGCGCAAATCAAGGAGCTGATGACTTTATTGCAAAAATGGGGTGAATTAGAAAAATGGAAAATTAGATGGGCAAAGAAAAAAGAAGAGGTTCGATCTAAACAAATTGCTTCTGAAAATATATTAAAGGAAACAGAAAAGGTGGAAAGGTTGTGTCCCATGAGAGAAGTGCCAGGTGGAGGTTAAGTACATGTCCCATGTTCCCAACAGGATATTTTGTCATTTACAAATGATTTCCCAAAACTTCGTGAAAAACCTGTAGAATGGTACAGACAAGTTGAAAGGTTTGGGAAAATTTCAAAATGCCTTCTGAAAGATTTAGATGGGTTGTTTGACATTGTCTTGCCAGTGGATCTGTTGACAGAATGTAAAATTGCTGTCGACTGGCCTAGTGATGAATACCCTAGAGACCCAAAGACAGGGGCACCTTCCGATGAGGTGATGAAAAAATATAACCAGGTAATACTATACCTCAAAGGAAAGGTGCCTGCAAAGGAAACTGATTGGATTAGGAAAGATAGAACAACTCTGAATAAAAGTGAATCTGTGCATGCATATTATGAATGACTGTTACAAGTTTTTAGACAGTTTAGCAGCTTAGGCAACATTGATATGAAAGATATGACACATTTCATCTATCGAATTGTGTCAGGATTAAGGCCAGAAATCTCTCAATGGATTAAAGACCACAAAATTTGTTGGCAGGCTAAACAAATCGACAAAATCCTTAAATATGCAAAATATTGTGAGGACGAACTTGACCATAAACTATCAGAGTTAAAGGAAAAGGTAATGTGGGCACAAGTAAAGTTAACAGAGCAACAGGAACAACAGTTAAGCCAAGCAAACAATAACCAGATGCGAGGAGAGGGAAATGGGGGTAGGTCCAGAGGAAAGTTTAATAGGGAAGAAGCAAAGAAGAAGTTTCCCTGTCACGGGTGCAGTAAGTTGGGGCACTGGAGAAATGAGTGTAAGGATGTACAAAATGGTAATGTCTCCACTAACAATTTAAATGCACAGACGCAGAATGAGGTGCCATGGACACAGAAGCAGCAGGTAACACAATCCCAGTTGCCCCTTGCTCCTATGCCAGATCCTGGGAAAAAAGCAAGCTATAGTCCAGAAACAGTTAATTGGGAGGGAAGTGATAGAAGAAACACAACAACATCACAATTTCTTTTAAGTGATACGTTTCTAAATGAAGACTTATACTGACGGTGCCTGAGAGGGGAGGACGAGGAGTGCGTACTTGGCGCATCCTTACCGGTAGATCAGTCAGGTCCATACATTGAAGGAACGGTTGAAGGAAATGATGTCACCTTTCTATTAGACACTGGTGCTACCCGTTCTACTGTGAGAACAGCAGACGTTCCAAACCTACCCTCTCGGGAGAAGCGATCCAAGTTGTGGGCGTTTCTAATAAACAAATTAGTACCCCAGTTACAGAACCGATGGAAGTTAAAATAGGTAATTTCAAAGAAATGCACAGATTTGTCGAATGCGATTTTAGCCCAGTAAATCTTTTAGGCAGGGATTTGTTGTGTGAAATAAATTGCACAATTATTTGCTCGCCAAGTTGTGAAGAATTTCAAACACCAGATGAAGATGGCGTTTATAAATTAATGCTGGCTAAACAAGAGACTGAAAATAAAAAGTTGACGTTAGAAGACCTACCAAGTGAATTAAAACATACTGTGAATCCTATTGTGTGGGACTTCACAGGAAAAGATGTAGGATTAATGGCAAATGTAGACCCAATAAAAGTGACAGTAAAAGAAGGTGCAGTTTACCCAAATTATCGGCAGTACAAAATGAGGGCAGAAATAAAAGCAGGAGTTGCAGCAGAAATAAAGCACTTGGTTGAAACTGCCATTTTACAAGAAATAATGAGTAGTCCATGTTATTCGCCCATTATTGGCATTAAGAAACCGAGCGGTAAATTCAATGTCGTGCAAGACCTCCGAAAAAATTAATAAAATTGTTGTCCCATGCTGTCCAGTTGTGCCCAACCCTGCGGTGATTCTGTATCAGATACCGTGGAAAGCTGGATGGTTCACTGTAATCGACCTTTGTCATGCGTTCTTTTCAATTCCATTACATCCAGATAGCAAATTTCTTTTTTCTTTTGAATTTGACAGTCATGTTTATGTCTGGAATCGTGTCCCTCAGGGGTACACAGAGAGCCCCTCGATCTTTAATCAGATTTTGAAAAAGTGCCTTGAGCCCTTGGTGTTACCTGGACACTCAGTGCTGGTTCAGTATATAGATGACCTACTGGTGGCATCTAAATCTCGAAATTACTGTGTTGTTGATACCATTGCTTTACTAAATCACCTAGGTGAAGGAGGGCATAAGTTGTCACCTGAAAAGCTGCAGTTTTGCAACACATCAGTGAAATACTTAGGGCACCAGATAATCAATCAAAGCATTTATATAGCGCACTACTCACCCGGAGAGTCTCAAGGCGCTAGGGGAGGGGGGGTCCACTACTGCTCGAACAGCCAGGTCTTGAGCTGCTTCCTGAAGGCAAAGTGGTCCTGGGTCAGGCGGAGGTGGGTCGGGAGGGAGTTCCAAGTCTTGGCGGCCAGGTAGGAGAAGGACCTTCCTCCTGTGGTGGCTCTTCGGATGCGGGGGACGGAGGCGAGGGCGTGGCCGATCGATCGAAGCTGACGTGTGGGAGCGTAGAAGTTGAGGCAGCTGTTGAGGTATCCTGGGCCTTGGTTGTGTAGGGCTTTGTGTGCGTGGGTGAGGAGACGGAAGGTGATTCTCTTGTTGACCGGGAGCCAGTGCAGATCTCTCAGGTGTCCGGAGATGTGGCTGCGTCGGGGGATGTCCAAGATGAGTCGTGCTGAGGCGTTCTGAATCCGCTGGAGTCTCTTCTGGAGTTTGGCGGTGGTTCCGGCGTAGAGGGAGTTGCCGTAGTCCAGACAGCTGGTGACGAGGGCCTAGGTGACCGTCTTCATGGTCTCGGTGGGGATCCACCGGAAGATCTTACGTAGCATGCGCAGGATGTTGAAGCACGATGAGGAGACAGCGTTGACTTGTCTGGTCATGGAGAGGGAGGAGTCTAGGATGAAGCCCAGGTTGCGTGCGTGGTCTGTTGGTTTGGGTGCGCTGCCCAGGGCGGGGGGCCACCAGGAGTCGTCCCAGGCGGAGGGTGAAGATCCCAGGATGAGGACTTCCGTCTTGTACGAATTCAGTTTCAGGCGGCTGTTCATCATCCACTTGGCTACGTCTGTCATCCCTTCGTGTAGGTTGGCTCTGGCGGTGGCGGGGTCGTTGGTGAGGGAGAGGATCAGCTGGGTGTCATCGGCGTAGGAGATGATGTTGAGGTTGTGTTGGCGTGCGATGGCTGAGAGGGGGCTCATGTAGACGTTGAAGAGGGTTGGGCTGAGCGAGGAGCCTTGAGGAACGCCGCAGGTGACTTCGGTGGCTTCTGATCTGAACGGGGGAGGCGGACTCTCTGTGTCCTTCCGGCGATAGAGAGAGGTGTTAGGAGAGTTACTTCAGAAAGAATCAGAATAATTAATAACATGAATCTACCGCAAACTCAAAAAGAAATCAGAATGTTTCTTGGAGTTGTTGGATAGTGCAGACAGTGGATTGTGGGTTTTGCAGTTCTAGCAAAACCATTGATACAAATGACAAAGAAGAGAGCAAAAGACCCAGTAGAATGGGATGATGAAAGTATGACTTCATTTTTGAAATTACGAGAATGCCTGTGTAAAGCTCCAGCATTAGGGATGCCTGATTATTCAAAAGAATTTGCACTTTTCTGTGATACACAAGACAATTGTGCACTTTCAGTTTTGACCCAAGTCCATGGTTTAATGAGACGTCCTGTGGCATATTTCTCTTCCACACTGGATCCAGTGGCATGTGCATTGCAAGGATGTCTAAAAGCAGTGGCTGCAACTTGCATGAGTCTTGAGCAAAGTGAGTCCATCATTATGGGACATCGTGTAACTATATATGTTCCACATGCAGTTGTGATACTGCTGACAAGAACCAAAACTCAGCATTTAACTCCCAGTCGGCTGACTAGGTATGAGCGAATTGTTATAGGTGCAGGAAATGTAACCATTGCTAGGTGTAATATTCTGAACCCATCAACACTGTTACCTGATTCACACTTTGCAGAAGTAAAAGGAGAAGTCGAGCATGATTGTATCGACTTAACAGAGTACAGTACTAAACCATGTCCAGACATAAGAGAAGAGCCATTAATTGATTTTGAATATGAGCTATTTGTAGATGGCTCATGTATGAGACATGAGGAAGGAGGTCTGAGTGTACCTTGTGGGGTCCAGTTGAAGCATCCCACTTACCTGGAGTCAAGTCTGCGCAAGTAGCCGAATTGGTGGCATTGACAAAAGCTTGCAAATTTGGGAAAAATTGGAGAGTAACCATTTATGGTTACGGGGTTGTTCATGACTTTGGCCAACTTTGGATGCAAAGGGAGTTTCTGACTTCTTCAGGTACTCCAATTAAAAATGGTCAATATGTCAAAGATTTACTTGAAGCAATCCAACTGCCAAAAGAAGTGGCTGTGGTCAAGTGTGCTGCTCACCAATCTGGAAATGACAAAGTGACAGCTGGTAATCGATATGCTGACCAACTAGCCCAACATTGTGCCAAATTTAAAATATCTGTAAATAAGAAAATTGAAGCAGGAGGAAACAGCTGCCAGTTTATGTTGCTTGATTGTGTGGATACATGGGAGGAAGTGCAGAATGGAGCAGAATGAAAAGAAAAGGAAGAATGGAGAAAGATAGGTTGTCAGAGAAGGGCTGAAGATGGTGTCATTGTGTACCTTGATGGAAGACTGTATGCTTGCTCCCATGGCTAGGATGTGTCATGGAGATTCTCATTTGGGGCGGGATGCCATGATAAGATTGTTCAGGCAGTCATGGTTCAATGCGAAGTTCAGGAACATAGCAGAGCACTTTGCCATAGATGTTTAATTTGCCAGCAAATGAATCTTGGAAAGAAAACTGTAGTGTTGCCAGGGAAAATTGGAAAGGCAGAAGGTCCCTTTATACGATTGCAAATTGATTTTATTCAGTTACCCCCTTGTCGAGGACTAAAATACATTCTTGTCATTGTCTGCCTGTTTTCAAAATGGGTGGATGCATACCCCACACGCAGGAATGATAGCATCACTGTAGCCAAACTTCTACTCAGAGAGCTAATACCACATTTTGGTTTTCCAGTAACGATAGAATCAGACCGAGGCTGCCATTTTAATAATGAAATAATTGGTCTAATCTGTGAAGCATTCCAAATTAAGCAAAAGCTGCACTGTGAATACCATCCAGAGGCTTCTGGAGTGGTAGAACAACTGAATGGCAGAATCAAGTCAAGATTGGGAAAGATGCATGAGTCTACCTGATTAGAATGGCCTGATGTTTTACCTCTTGTTCTGATGGGGCTCAGAAGTATTCCAGACCGGAACACAGGCTTGAGTCCACATGAGATATTGATGGGAGAGCAATGAGACAAGCATGGGTGCCAGGACTTAAGCTGATAAGTATATCTGATTATTTAGTTCTGGAGTACTGCAAAGAACTGGTTGACCAAGTGCGTTCTATCTCTCACCAGGTTGGGGAAGACGCTGTCACCAGACAAGCAACTCCAGCACATGACCTGAACCCAGGTGACTGGGTAGTGTTAAAGAAACACACTCGAAAATCTTGTCTTGCACCAAGGTGGGGAAAACCACGTCAATTAATTTTAGTAACCACTACAGCTGTAAAGTGTGCAGGAGTTCCACACTGGATTCATACTAGTCACACGAAAAGAGTGACAGGACCTGAGGAAGACGGAGCTGAAGGTTGTGCAGTTGTTGGGTCTCAAAACATCGATCCTGAAGTAGCTGAAGAGGAACAACCGAGCACCAGTCAGAATGAATGGATTCCAGTGGTTGACATACTTGCAGAATATGTGAGACCAGAAGCCAAGTTTATTTAAACAGTCAGAGTGAGAGTGAGGACGAGACAGGAATAGAAGAAGGTACTCAGATCATAGAAATACAAGTCAAAAGTGATTCTGAGGAGGACCAAATAGGGAAAGAACAGGATACTCAGAAAATCGACACCCCACCTAGAACTCCAGAATCCAAAAAGGGACAGGCAGGTACTAGGGCGAGAGCTCAGGCAGAAGAAAGCCAAGAGATCAAAGAACCCGGGCAGGACCAGACAGGAGTAGAAAATTGTGTTCAGGAAGAAGAAGGTGAATCAAACCAAAGTCAAATTCAGAAAGCACCTGAACAAGGCCAGATTAGTAACCAGGCAGAAGAAACAGAGATAAGACCGGTCCTAGTCAGATAGAGAGGGATACAGAAGACAGCATTGAAATAGATGTGCCACAACTAAATGAAAATAAGAGAGCATTGGAAGAAGGACAAAGCACAGTGCCAGCTAAAAGACTCAGAAAAGGAGACAAATGGCCTAGGTTTGTCAAAAGACTGAAACTACGTTTAAAGACAATAAATGAGGAACCAGAACATGTGAATGAAATAACAAGTCAAGCTTATCAACCTGTAATACAACCAAGAAGAAGAAGTCCACGATTGAAAAGACTGAATAATAAATACAAAGGCCCTAAAGAGACCTATATTGTGTTGGAAGATTTTGAAAACCTGGAAATAAGCGATGAAAGTGATGATGAATTGATTGCCGATCAGACTGACGAAGAAGTGAGACCAACTTGAAAACTTCCCAGGGTAAAAAGACTGTGTAAAATGTACAAAGAGGGGTTAAATCTTCCTAGTCAGAAATGGCTGATCGTACTGTTTACACATTTTTTACACACTGCCTCTTAGATAAGCCTGTCTGCTCGTGCCAAGCAACCAAGGGGGTGAGCAGGGGTTATTTTAGGAGTGTACCCCCTTACCCTGACTAGACGCAAGGGTCCCTATTTGTCACAGGTACCTACCAATGCCAACTAGAGACCCTTAAATCTAACACAGCCTTACGTGACATCACCACTCAGTTGGAGAGTATGCGAATATATTCGGAACAGACTGGATATGCAGTTCATTTTTTTTGGCTAAGAGTGGAGATGTATGCGCGGTAGTGGGTGATCCTTAAAAACATTAAAGGGATGGAAAGTGTGAATTGGAGTTGGTCTCTCTTTGGCAGCTGGGGTTGGATTTAAAAAAAAAGTGATTTATCTGATCATGATATTGGTGCTCTGCTGTGCCCTTATTCAATGTCTTCCCTTCTGTTGCTCCTATTGTACCACTATTCTCACCCCTGAAAAGAAGATATCAATTCATAACACCAATGCTTCCATAATTATATTAATGACATTTCTTATTACTGTTTGTAGTTTTGTTTCCTCTTTCAGTTGTTAGAAAATGGTTTAGCCCATGCTAAAGGGAGGGTCTGTTAGAATAGAAATTGTTTATGCTTATGCAGTGCTCTATGTAAGTTAGCATTCGCTGGGCAATTTTCTGTTTGGAGGCCATTTAAGGCTGTTCGAAACTGATCTAGTTCAATTCCAAGAAATGCTCCCAGGTGAGTTTCTTCCCTTCTGTTTTGTTTTAGAATAGGCATACAGTTCATGTTATCAAATAGCGTCCTCACTAGATAGAGGCCCTCTCCCCCTTGTCTGGTGGCAGGCTCCGGATGGAACAACCTTGGAGTATGATACTTTGTGTAAGATATGAGCTCTGAAACCGTTCTTTCTGTATTTCGCTGTTTAACTGCACTTGCCTGGGAAATTCCACTGTGGGCGTGTTTTTGCCCAGTTATGAAACGTACATAATGTATCTTTATGCTTGTCGATTTCAGTTCTCTGTGCAGCACTCCTAGTGACTGGGCAGATGGGGCTCCGCTCTGAGTGTATATGAATAAACAGTTATTAGTTTGTATTCTCTACTGTCTGTCCGAATCTTCATTTAGTACAGAAGGCTGAGAGGTGGTCATCAGGGACGCGGGTGGCCCTAAACGGGTCTAAATGTGGCTCATTTATATTTCTGACTGCTGGTGCAGAAGTCATGCGCCAATGCACATACCCTTGTGCCAGAGTGCAACGGGTGAGCATTTTATGAAGCACACTTTGTGCACTGGAAGAGGTCTCTCCCAGTCCAAAAACTGTGCTTTAAGCTTTGTCTCACTTTTTATGTGTACTGTAAAATTCAGCACAGAAGCAAAGTTGGAAAAACAAGAAAAAGTGAAACTATTTCTCCTTATTATGCCTGCTTTGAGGAAGCATACATTTTTTGGGGAAATTCCTGCCTACAAATGTTTGTCGATAGGGATATATGCATTAAACTCCAAGGCTAGTTGCTTAGGAACGTCCATGCACCATTCATGGAATGTATCCTTGGTGCAAACTAATGTTCAATCTATTTCATATTTGGTCATGTGACATGCCTTCCTGGAAAAACATTAGGGTCATGTGTCTAATTATGTCACTGCCTGTGATGTCATCAAAGTCAAATGGTATTTGATGTCACTTCCCCTATCCCAGTCATTCTGGAGAATCAACGCTCATGACCCCATCCTCCACAAACTGGAGGATGCTATGTTCCTGTCCAATTCTAAATCAGACCCTAAAACTCTTAATGAATGAATGAATGGATGAACAGGCATTTATAAAGCACACAGCTACTCAGCAGAGTGTTCCAGCGCTGTCAGGTAGCTCTACGCTATCACCCAAAACACACTGAGTTATAGAATAGATATATTTTTAGTTTCTTCCTCAAGAAGGAAACTTCCACCGTGGCTCTTAGGGCCATAGGCAGCTGTATCCAAGATTAGATTCCCAAAAACATGAAGGATCTGCCTCCAGTTCTGACCCGGAAGATCCTAGGTATGGTAGCCAGATTGTTAAATGAAGACCTCAAAGTTTTAGAGGGGGTGTAATGGAGTATACTCTTTCTGATGTAACTGGCACGATTGCCCCATAGGGCAATATGTGTTAGGACCAGAGCATTGAATTTGATCCTCTTTCTCACTGGTAACCAGTGCAGAGCTCTGAGATACGGGGACATATGAGTCCTGGGGTTAAAATGAAGGATTAATCTTGCTGCTGCATTTTGAACAACCTGCAGGCATGGTTCAAATCAAACTAAAGTACATTCCCGTAGTCCAGCCTTGAAGTAATTAAGGCCTAGACCACTGTTTTCCTAGTGGCAGTAGACAGCAGAGGAATAAATATCCTCAAAGTTTGTAATAGACCGAAACAGGTGCCTACTACCACTTGGATTTGATGTTTCATAGATAAAGCATTCTCAATATGGATGCCCAGATTTTGTCCTGTGTTTTCAGAAGAGGTTGGTGGAAGCATGTCATGGGGCCATGGGGATCTCCCGTCCTCAGAAGGTGTAGTACCAAGAAAAATAATCTATGATTTATCGGGATTATAATTAACACCTTAGAGAGGCAGATTCTGATCAACTCCACCTCGAAGTCAGCACCTTTTTCACAAGTGAAGAAAAGCTGGGTGCGATCCACATACGATATTATTTTGGCCCCACAAGATTTGGCCAAAACTGCCAATGGGGTTAAGTACACATTAAATAGTATAGGGCTCAAAGCTGAGCCCTGGGGGACACCTACATTCAGCTTCGAAATAATGGCAGTATAGGGAGCGGTCCAAACTTCCTTGCTTATATCCTCCAAAGCAGAGGTTAGCCACTTTAGGGCAGTACCACTGCCAAACTACAGAAAAGACTTCAACGCATACAGAACGCCTCCGCACGACTCGTCCTGGACATCCCCCGCCACAACCACATCTCCGCCCACCTGAGAGACCTGCACTGGCTCCCCGTCAGCAAGAGGATCATGTTCAGACTCCTCACCCATGCACACAAAGCTCTCCACGACCTGGGCCCCAAATACCTCAACAACCGCCTCACTTTCTACACGCCCACCCGCCAGCTGCAATCGACCAGCCTCGCCCTCGCCACCGTACCACGCATCCGCAGAGCCACCACCGGAGGATGATCCTTCTCCTACCTGGCGGCCAAGACATGGAACTCCCTCCCCATCGACCTACATCTGACCCAGGACCATCTCTCCTTCAGGAAGCAACTCAAGACCTGGCTTTTTGAGGAGTAACGGACCCCCCCCCCCCCCAGCGCCTTGAGACCCTTCCGGGTGAGTAGCGCGCTTTACAAATTGTTCTGATTGATTGATTGATTGATTGATTGATTGATATTATGAAGCCACTTCAGTAGTCAGGAGGGACCATATCGAAGGCTGCCGAGAGATCCAACAGAAAAAAGGCAGCCCTTCCCCCAATCCAACTTCTCCTATTGTGCTCGGTGACCTCTAGCAGCGCTATTTCTGTGTCCCAGCTGGTTCTAAAACCGAATTGACTGACAGGTAGCCTGAGATAACTGATTTCAAATGTTTTTCCAACACAGTAGAGAAGACGTGCAGTAGGATATCGGTCTTTAGTTGGCTAGGACTTTATGATCTGGATATATTTTTAAGTAATGGGATAATTTTGGTATTTTTCCATGCAGGAGGCTTGAGTCCAGAGGCCAGTGAGGCATTAAAAACCTTATTGTCCACTGAATTAATGGCCGGAGCCACCTTAGCCAGAATCTCGGATGGGCAGGGATCAGCAGGGGATCCCGACTATATTCCCCTGATGGTAGACAAAGACTCATCTAAAGGCATCTGAGGTATTTACAAAAGCATGGGGATTCTACCTTTGGTCAATTTCGGATCAGGTGATGTCATGTTGTGGCCATCACCTTGGGACACCATATGAAAAGACCTTTGTATAGCCACAATGTTATCATGAATAAACTCTGCCAATTGATTGGTCCATTCCACTGATGGTTGATGATCTCTAATAGTGGACTCAGTATTAAAAACATTTTAAAACCTTTTTAAACTTGCCTTTGCTTTGTTTTCTGATTCCTCTATTTTATTCCTCCAAAAAGGGTTTTTTCTATACCTTAAATTTTATATAGTGGGCCCTCAAAGCCAGTTTATTATGTTTGTCCTCCAAACTGTAGTTTTTGCACCACATCCTTCCCAGACACTTACACGCTTTTGTACTAGTTTTTAGTGTCTCATTAAACCAAAGGGCAGAAATCTGATTTCCTTCTATCTGGACGACCATTTGCCTTGACTTATAGAATTTCTGCCTACTCTGCCACTCCACATCAACCTCGATTTGTTTCTGCTTCTACCGTCTCCATCCACCCAGGTCTTCTTCTCTTTGTTCCTCCTCTGCCTACTTTTTTCTCTTCACATTTGGTTTACTTTCTTACAATTTTTTTTGTTTATTCATTGTCTCACCCCTACCTATCTCATGCCAATTATTATTCTTCAACCTAACCTACATCCTGATTCCCAGCCCAACTATGTCCACCTTCCTCAACTCCAATACACTCTTTCTCACTAATTGCTCAACACTAAAACACTCACTTTCTATCAGCTGTCACAGCTTCCACTCTTTACTATTTTCATCTCCTTCTCAAGAAGAATCTTATGTACTCTTTATCTCCACTTTGGGCCTCTCTGGCATAAAACATATATAAACTGTCCAACATTTTGTATGTTTGCTTCATTTCTTTTACAGCTACAGTACATTGGTGAAAGTATTCTATACTTTCTGTAAACCAAAATGATTAAAGTAGAACTGCAGTAGGAGAAATGACTTCTTGTCAGTACCTCTAAATGTCCAAACTCAGCAAGAGCAGTAGATCTTTTTTAAAGATATTGATATATTTAGCAAAATCGTTCTCTACCTAATGTAGACGTCACACATTGTGTGAAAATGTCCTGAAAAGCAAGCAATACCTTGCTGAGATACACTCCTCCAGTCAGCACAAAATACACAATTTAAGCCAAGCAAAGCAAGGATGAACTTTCCTCTTAGTCATGAAGAGCTGTTTCAAGGCCATGCTTTAGCTTGGCTAGTACTCCTTGTGCAACCTACATGGATCAAGCTGTTGTTTTCCTTTAATCCAAGCTTATCTTAATTCTGAGAGAGCAGGTCATGTTTGAGGTTGTCCTCTGAATGACTAAAAGTTATCAAGATGCCACCTGATTGATACTCATTATCCCACTTGATAGCCGAGAGTGCCCATGCATGGTCACAAAGCTCTCATGTCTTGGGATGCCTCTGGACAAAGATGGTGCTGTACTGGATTTTTGCATGGGATACTTGGCTTGGTATGAATGCTGGGATTATATTTAATCTTTACTATCCACACTTTCACTTTTGTTTCTTTTTCTGTTGGGTGGCAGGCTTTGAGAAATATGGGTTGGAGGGTCACAGGCCAATCACAAGCTACTAGGTTCCAATGGCAATAGTCATTTGCTTCGCTTCTTGTGCCCTGGGGCCCCTGTACCATGGATCCCCAGTCTCGGAACCAAGTACGGCTAAAGTACGGCTATTAGCACATGATTCAGAATAGCGAGGCAGAACAAGCCAGTGTTTTCTCAGAGAGGTCCCTTATGCTCCCCCTATTTCGATATTCATTCCTTACACCATGACAGAGGTTCTCACCCAATCTTTTATAAGTGCTACTTGTACCATACACTACTATATCTTTTTCAAGTCATTGGCAATTTTGTAATCTGTGACAGAAGGTGTCTAGAGCCCTGTAAAGTTGACATGTATTTGCTCATTGAGGTTTTGTGGGCAACCGATTCAGAACTCAGCAACACAAAAAGCAGCAGTTAAATAATCACTGTCCAGTCAGTGCTTTTACTTTTACAAAGGAAAAGTATTTTATTACCATCATAATGAAACACTTCACACAAAATTACAAAGATATATTGACTGGCAGGTCTCTCCCTCTCTCCCTCTTCACTCTGCTGCTCCAGCCTGGCGTGGCCTGAAGTGAAATGCGGCACTGGTTGCTGCCTTTGTCCTCTTTTATGTGCCACCCAAGACAAATAGCAAGAGGCTTGCCTGCAAGTGGTCTAATCTCAAGTGATTTGTCATTCAAGCTGCCTGGTAGGATAAGGCAGCTCGTTAGTTCCCACCTATGTCTTGGAAACATGGGAAGACAAAAACACTTAGAGGAACACAAGAGGGACTGTGCTGAGGGCTCTTCCCAGTATCTGTAATTTTTAGTGTCTTTTTGGGAATGATTTTGTATATCTGCAAGCTTCCCTTAGCTGCCCCTATACCAATGCAAGTTGCCCGATACTGCTCCAAATGCTGCAAACTTCCACATGTTCCTCACTTCTGCAAACTTCCCTTGGCTGTCCCTACACCACTGCAACCTACCCGACACTGCTCTCAATGACTCACGCTTCCACACGTTCCTCAATTCTACAAGCTTCCCTCAGATGTCCCTACATCACTGCAGCTACACAACACTGCTCCCAATGCAACAAGCTTCCACATGTTCCAATTTCGGCTTGATTTAACCCTACACGAATTCAGAAATTAAGCTATAATAGAACCACCCAGGATAATGTGCTGCATGGCTAAACACTTATAAGGTCCAAAGGCGAGATCTATTGGCTCTGCCAAATATTTGTTTCCTTTTAATTCTTTTCTTAATTTTCATATGTTTTAAAGGGATGTATGACATTACAACGCATGCTTTTACAGCGCATGCTTTTACAACGCTGTTTTTACAATGCATACCATTACAACGCATAGTGCTTTTAGGCGCTGGATAGTGAATTGTTTAATTTACTATTCCAACTCCAGTCCCCGTGGATAGTAGGGAAGGTGTTGGATAGTACATTAAACACATTCCCTATCCTAGAGCGCCCCCCAGCGCAATTCGTTGCAATGGTCTGCGTTGTAAAAGTTGCGTCGTAAAGTAAATGTATGTATACTTGTATGTATACTTGTAAAGCGCACTATCACCTTTCAGGCATCCTGGCGCTGTATACCGCTGTGGAACCCTTCCTGGCTTTCCCTGTGAGATGCCCCCTACTGGGCACCCCCAAGGTGAAGCCATCCTAGCGCTTTCAGCGCCGTTGTGGAGATTAAGCAAGCTATTGCCCAGAGTTGCAGAGTGGGACCCATGATTAGAGTAGGCACCGAGGCGAGAATTATCGAGTCCGTGGACATTGAGCCCAAGATCCTGCCGCGTCGGGAATTGAACCCTGGTCCCGGGCCAGACCTCTGCCTCAGGGTCTGCCGCTCTAATCGGTGAGCCACACTTCTCCACTGCGTGGTAAAAGTTGCGTTGTAAAGGATGTTTCCCGTTTTAAAGTGTATCTGGCAGCCTGTGAGCTGCTGTGTGGTTGTGTTTGCCTTCCTGAGCAATTGTGTGCAGTTCTCTCTAGAAGGTCAGTGAGCTCCAAATGCCATGTGACAAGTGAAGAAGTGTGCTATTTTTCACTCTCCTGCCCTATTGGTGGAAAACGAAGGGAAATGATTGTGGCAACACTCTTCATTCCTTCATTGAACACAAGGGAACACATGGCAAGGTTATCAGGGGAACAACAGCACACAGGATCCCAGGGAGAAGGATAACACTTCTGTATGTGATAGGAATTTTTTTGATTGAGAATTACTGTTATCCTTGGACCCAGTAGGCCAATTCTCATAAGATATTCGGTTTCTGGCTTATGGTGGCATGCTCCATCCACCGGGAATGCTTACTGGGGGTGTCCTGGCTCTGAAACTTTGGGAAACTGCTCTTCTGCCCACAACTCCGTGCTCTGGGATACCCCATGCCCGGGCACTTCTAGACAGAATTAATCAGCAAAGGTGCAAGGACGACGCAACTGCTTGATATATCTGCCCCACAATGTTTTTCTGAAGTGCAAACTTTATCTACAAAGCCTTAAATAGTCAAACACTTACTACCTTCACTCTTAGTTTTAAGAAGAAGGCTGAGCTTTACAGATCCAGTCGAAGATTCCTTCTAAAACCTGAAACATTCTCTCTCAGAATAACAATAATATTTGTGTATCAATAATGTGCCTTTCTTTAAAAATGTTAAGCTATTTTTAAAAAACCTTCTTGTTTGCAACTACACTTGGATGATTAATCTGGTGACTACTACGAACCATTTCAATTAAACTCTCTTGCAGCAACTCCTGTTTGGGCTCTGTTTCTGTATTTCTTCTTTCCCTTCTAAAACTATTTCCTTTCCTCGCTCTAATTTTGTTCAATATATAAGATGCAATCCATATCTATTAACATGCTACATCACCATCCTATCTGCTTTACCTTCAATCCTTTTAGACATTCCTTACACATATTTAGCCCTCATTTATGTCCATATTATGGGCAATGTTAACCTATTCTTGTTTTTGTTGTCTTATGCTTTGCATGGATGATTTGCTATCTTTGCACCAGCTAGTCAGAAACACAGCAAAAATGCTCACGGTTTGACCACTGAGCGCCTTGAAAAACTGCGGCACTCTAAGAAAAATTGTAACTAAATATGATTATAGGATGCTGATGCTCCTTCTATCAATATAAATGCCGTTTTTTTACTGTCAGTTTTCTGCTATTCAACCTGTAAGTGGCGCTCATGAGGACCCTGCAGAACATAACAGTGCGCTCTTCTATAACTCTCTTCTCTATCCCCATTTTACACCACCTTTCATATGCTTCATGGTCCTTGTGGTTCCCTCTGTCTCCATACATTGCCTTGATTGGGTCCTGGTGGTGAAGCTTTGTTGTATACCTTGTTTCCTGGATCCTATGGTTATTCTGACCATCTCATAAATGCCTTCTGGACTTTTCCCTCTCCTGTCTCCATTCCACATTTCAATATAGGCTTTTCCGTTTCCCTTCTGATTCTCCTGGATGTCCTCTTTCCATGTCCCTGTTCAGCCTTCTTTTTGGGGATGATTCCTGATTTCAAGCACCTGGATTATTCCTTGCACATGGCTCTCTCCTGGCACCTGTGCTTCTCCTCTGATCTTCCAACTATTTCAACTATGTGATCTCAGTGTGCAGTGTCTCGCAACAGTCCTTACTGCTCAGGCTCCTTGTGCTCCAAAGTGCTCCTGTTCCACTGCTTCCAGACTTGCTCTTTCTTTCTGTGCACTTTGGTTTCCCATATTTAATGTTTCCCATGTTCCTGCTTTCAACTTAGTCTTATCTGTTTTCAGTTCCTTGTAATTTCTCCCAGTGGTTGCCATTGTTCTAGTTCAGCCTGCAGACTTGATGACCTATCCTTGTTGTTTCTAGACTTCTCACTTTGCCTTCTGGTGCTCCCTGTCTTTTCTGCATAATTCCATCATGCCCTTGCTAGTATTCAGATTTCTAAATCTTGTTTCTAGCATTCATAGTTCCTTGTGCTTATGTGTAGACAAGTCCTGCTCCTGATTTCAGACTTAATTCCTGCATTTCCCTGAGCCCAGATCTGTTCTGTGTATTTCCTGCTCTATTCCTTTTATTCATTTATTGGGTATATCATTAAGAACTAATTTATTATGCATGAACATCTATTCCTTAGGTGTTCATTCATGACGTTCATATGCCCAACTTTAAGTCAAAGCTGACATTCCTAAACACCTTCAAGGTATAAATATACATTCACTTGCTATGGCAAAGCACGGTGTGGTTCGGTGCAGTTCGACTACCTACTAGCACAACGCAGCTCGCTACAGCAAGTGCTGAAGGAAGCCAACTCTCCAGCTGACACACTGACCAGAAGCTGTCATCCTTCTGCCGGGAAATCCAGCTCCAGTGCTTCCCACTCCCCTTGCGGGATGTTGGGATAAAGAGTCCCGAGAATGAGATACCAACCTCTCTCATTCTAAGGTATGGAGCTGATTAGAACCTAGAGAAACCTTTGACAATTCTTGGCAAACCTAAACCTATGCTAAACGACAAACACCTACTTCTTCCCTCGTACTAGACCTAGGTTAGATACACTGAGGTAGACGTATTTTAGAAGCACCGGTTGAGTATTTTAGCCTTTTTTATATATGTATTCATTTTTACATGTAATAGCAACAGACAATGCTATTACAGTATTATTTTATATTACTGTTTACGCTGTACGATTGAAGCAGTTCAACTCTCTTGCATGAGAAAGAAGACTGTTCAATAAAACCCATTTATTGAAACGCCCGTCTCTCTATTCCTGTGCAAAACTCTGTAGAAACGAAATATGCACAATTGACTGAGTGAAATGGTTATCCATCGTTTCCCCAACTGTGAAGATACGTTTCAATTCTTGGGGAAACAAAGTTGTCATTATATGCGGTTGTCAGAAACTAATCCCTTCTTGTTTATTTTAGAAAGTTTCTAGTGACCTCTGAGAAAGCTGGCAAACACAATTAAGTTTAGTATACTCGATAGAGACACACAGACCTCAGTCCTATGTCGAATCTATAGTGTATATTATTCCAATGCACAGAGCCTATTGGGAATATAGGAACTACACTAGATGGCGCCCAACGGTTTGGTAAGGCACTAATTTAATGCTAGATACTGGAGTAACTCAGTCGTGCTTTTCTCAGAGACCCCTTTTTCCGTAATACTCCAATAGATATCTGGGGTGGGTAAAAGGATAATATACGCCATAGCTGAGTAGGAAGAAGAGATCCTATGTATTAGCTTTTTGGTTTGTTCAACGTTGAAAGATACAGTGTCCCAAAATATTGTGCACCTTATCTTTGTTTCCTTGAAACTTCCTCTGCAAATTTCATTAAACAATGTCGAATAATAGTACAACACCCAAACCGGTGGAGCTGCGGCTGATCCAGCCGATGCAGCTTTTAACTTCACAGGTTTCCAAGAAACCAACGAGGATGCTATATCCATTCCTTTAAATTTAAGGAAAGCCATCACTATAAAACTTATAAAACATGGTCTAACATCAAGAGGTGGTAGGGCATTTTTTGTGATAGAGGCATGTGAATATCACCAGACAGATGTGTTCTATTTATGGATAGTCTTCACTGAAGCAAATCCAATAACACATGTGTTTCGCTTCTACAAAGAAGATGGTCCACCGGAGGAATATATTCCATTCGAGGATATTGAAATTCCTCTCACATACCAGGAGCATGAGCTCTTGTTTAAAGTCACCCTAAAACATTTAAATCACATTACCAGGCTCGGTCCACTAGGTAGACCAGGAGCAAGATGGCCGGTCTTAGCCAGCTATACACCACATCCTGGCATTAATGAAATGTCAGATGTAAACTTACTAGCTCAACTCAAAGAGTTAATCAAAATTTATAGACAATTGGTTCAATATGTCATGCGGACTCTCACAGTCCAACCTGCAATAGTTATTCCGCAACATACCCCTCACCAGGAGAATACACTAAAAATTACACCACAGACTCTACACTCAGTCATTGGTAAGTTACCTGCAAAACGGGACCAAATTCCATTCTGGATAGCTCTAAAAATTACTCAGATCTTAGCAGTATTTCCTGATACTAGCCCTCATGAAAAACACAGAACTTTAACAATCTGTTTACCAATGGGGATCACACCACATCTGGAGGACTGCACCACTTGGGGTACAGTCTTTGCTGCAATCTACACTAAAACACATGGTGTTCCGTCTATGGCGGTAATACCTGACGTCCTGAAACAGATTCAAAATGAATACGGGGCAGAGTCTGCTTTAAATTTGGATATGAAACTGCTGAAAGATTTCAAACAGGTCTCAGCAAGAATATTATCTAATATTAAAGGTGAAGCAGCATCAGTGGCGATCCGCCCAAAAATTAAGGGAATTTGATATAACTGAGCAACCACAAGAATTAGCCAGAATAAATGAAAAATCCTAAGAAGAATTGGGCAGAGACAGTCTGGGTGGGAAACCAGCGAAACCCCAACTGTCTGAAAGTCCTGAAAAGGTCTTTACTAAAAAACACTCCTACTCCTTCTAAAAATAAGTGGGAAAATAGCAAACAAACTTCTAAAGAGAAGCGTTCTCATTCCAGAGGTAGGTCTCCGCAAAAGGAGCCATCTGAAATGAGGTATAACCTCAGGAATAGGGATAATTTGAGAAAACCTGATAGATATCAAGATACACATTCCTCTCATATCTTTCAGACTTCGTCACAGAAATCCGAAAGAAGATGACGGTCAGAAAAAAGGAAGAATGTGTGAAGTCCAAAGACGATCAACACGTTCAGAAAAACAAGAAACCTCAATGCACCAAAAAGAAGGTAGCAGGTCTAAAAATCAGACATGCCGAGGATCTTGAGGACACCACTTAAGAACGGAGAATGGGTTCAGACAATGTTGGATAGTGCAGCAGAAATCACAATAGCTCCACAGAACCTAAAGGATCTTCTGGAGACATTGGACTTGAATGAATTCATCTAATTTAAAACTGCAGATGCCAGGGTTAGTTCTCCACATAGGTTTTATGAAATAACACTCCAGATGGAGGGAGACATAACAAGAAAAGTGAGAGCACTCTTTTGGGAGCGGTTTTCTAAGAGTTATGAGATTCTTCTAGCAGAACAAGACTGGCCGCCAGAATTTGTCAGGGAGTGCCCACATGGCGAAGACATCATTATGCCCGCCTTCTCTAATCATATTCCAATTCATTTAAAATATACATATGCCAAGAAATGGGCAGTTGCCCAGGCTCCTGTATAATACAAAAATCATGTACGATGGGATGAGGATTCCCCTCACCATAAAATCCAGTTAAAAAATCAACAAACTGCACAAAGGCAGTACCCAGTTAAGCAAGAAGCTGAAAAACAGGTCAGGGAGATCTTAGATCAACTTGAATGCCAGGGGGTGATTGAAACTTGCACCTCATCAATGAACAATCTTTTGTTTCCTGTCTCCAAACCAGACAATACATATTGTCTAGTATTGGATTACAGACATCTAAATTCTTGTTGCAAAACATTTGCAGTGCAAAATGCACACAGTACGGCATTAATGAATAACATTGTGCGTAAAAAATATAAAATCACATTAGATATTTCAATGGGTTGTTCTGTCAAAACATTGCGCCAGAAAGTAGGTATATGACCGCTTTCTCAATAATGGGGACACAGGGTCACTTCTGTTGTCTCCCTCAGGGATTCAAGAATAGTCCTGGGTTATTCTCAGCAAGGGTAACAGAGTTACTACAAACGTATGATGACAAAGCATTGTCATATGTGGATGACATCTATCTGACAGACGATGACTTGGATAGGCACTTGAACAGGGTGAACACCATTATACTGGGCTTCGCCTCTGAAGGGTACAAATTCTATTTTAAGAAATCAAGAATTGCCCATCTCAACGTCCTTTTCCTAGGATATGAGTTATCAAGTAAAGGCAAAAGCTTAGCAGCCAACTTTATAGAAAAGTGTGCGCTGCTCCAACCTCCAAAAATGCTGAACAACTTAGAGTAGATTCTAGGTTTCCTGCACTTCGGAAGTACATACATTCTAAATTACGCAGAAAGGATTAAACCTCTCTACGAATTAATCAAACCTGATTTTAAAGCAGTAAATTGGACACAAAAACACACTGAAATTTTACGTTCATTGCAAACAGACATGTTGGCAACTAAACATTTGCAAACACGTGTAAACGTATGCAATTTAGTGATCCGAATAATTCCAGGACAATGCGGATTCACATACTTAACTTTTAACGAAGGTGAAAAAGTACCAATAACTTACAAATCACACTTGTACACACAAGCAGAAATAAAATTCACTTTTAAAGAAAAAATTCTGACAGCTGTTCAAACTGCTGTAGTAAAAGAGAGAGCCCTTGCACAGGGAAAACGCATTATGGTTGTAACATCTGTACCTGCTTTAGAGGCAGTAACGAAAGCGAGCATTCCTAATGCTAAGGCTTTACATCCAAGATGATTACAATGGGTTATTTCTCTTGCTGCAACTGATGTTGAATACGTTCTTGATCCTTATTTGAAAACACAAGCATTCCTACAATACGAACAAGAATGTCCTTTGCCTACTGAAATTCTGCCTCTAGACCAGTATGAATGTATAAATTATACTGTCGGATCAGCTCAACCCGCTACGGAGGGGTAAACAAGCCTATAGTGCGGCGTGCGCGATCGTTAAAGGTCGTTGGCGAGATTGCAAATTTAGACCAATGGTCACTAAAACTCAATCTTTAGGAGGTTGTACAGTTCAGCGAGCTGCACTACAAGCATTCAAGATGGCACTTGAGAATACGGACTGCGAAATCCCCACACTCATAGTGTGCAATTCTTTCTATTGTGTCCAATATTACAATGAATACTTGCAAAACTGGCTTCAAAACGGTTACAAAGATGCAAAAGGTGGCACAATCAAGCATAAAATGCTTTGGGAACAAGTAGTTTAATTACGAGAAGGACTACAAAACACTCTTGTGATACATACGCTGATTCATCAACGTGATGGTATTCACGTTGAAGGGAATTCATTGGCTGATGAAGCCGCAAAGGCAGCTGTGCAAACGGCTTCCGTAGCTGCAATCACTCATTCAAAAACAAGAATAAACAGCAAACTAATGCTGGCTGACAATGCTTCAAGCAGATACAGTGGTAAAACATTACCTAAAGGGTTGCCACTCAAATACTCGTATATAACTGATGTGAATAATATTCCTTTTGCTTGAATCCCTGGAGTGGGGGATAGAGTAATTCCAAACATGGAAAATAGATTAGGACTAATCTTAGCAGCAGATGAAGGGCTCTCCTCTGCACATGTAGGTGTTTCCGCCACAGTATCATTATTAAAACAGAGATACTGGGGGCCGCGCATGCGGAAACAAACCAGAAACTACGTTTTGAAATGTGAAATATGCCAAAAGATGAAAGTATTTACTGTGAAAGGTCCTGCGCAGACCCCCAGTTAATTTCAAATAAACCATTAGCTTGCCTTTACCTGGACCACTGCGGTCCCTTACAAAGGAATGGTAACTATAAATATATCATGGTCACAGTGGATTCTTGTTCAAGGTTTATTTGGATGTGGCCTTAGCGCTCGGCTGACGCTCAAACTGTTATAAAAGATTTGCGAGTCTTTATCGGCACATACGCAGTCGGTACACTACATTCTGACCAGGGTCCTGCATTTAGCTCTCAAGCTTACAAGGAGGCCATGGCCAATTTGGGCGTTGCATTGCAGTACTCTAGTCCATTCCATCCTGAGGGACACGGATCAAGAACAGTATTACTGCTGCCCCTTGCTGGTAAAAAGGAGAATAGGTTTGTGTCTATTAAACCACACTATGTGGCCGATAATAAGCAGCAGGCCAAGTGGACTCCACCAATGTAGCAGACGCACTACTCTAGCTACAAGCCAAGAGGTTCAAACTGAGAGACTCATCAGCTTTGAGGAATCTGCAGTGCGGAATGAAGGTCTATGCTATAAAGCTATGGAACTTGTACCTCTTGAGACCCAAATACCAGTTCATTAAGAAACACCTGTCTAAAATGAAGTAGCATCTGTCTACACAAACGTAACAAGTGATCCTGTGGTTCCAGTGATTTCAACGAATCCTGATGCAATCCCAACAATTGACAGAACTGCCTCCCGGCTATTTCATTAACTTTGATACATTTTCTGAGGATCCCAGCGAACCTGAAACAACACCTACGAAAAGAACTTTGAAAGAACAAGCAACATACCGTTTTCATCACCTGGAAAAGATTTATCTGGTTTCACCATGGTTTGAACTTTGGATTTGTTGGGTGTATTTTGTCTTCTACTTTGGTTGACTCTGGTAATAACTCTGGGAATGCTGATAAATGGAAGATATGTCAAAATGAACACAGGAAGTAAGAATGTCAACTTACTCCTCAAGCCACACAAATCATCCCATCGTGAACAAAGAGACTTGTCATCAGTGAATATCACAGCCATTCCTATACCTGGTGGTATAGCTTGGTACAAAATGGATTATGACATTTTCGGCCCATCGGAGCTGTTGAAGATTCCACTCTTATTCATGATTTCATTAAGTGACTTTGTTTTATCTAGTACCTTTTCTGATGTTTGGGACTTCGAGACTGTTAAAAATATGATGTCAGACCTAGAAATGTCTGCAGTATTTACAAATCATAAATATTTAGAAGGTTCATCAGACTATGAACAAATGTATTGTCATATTCATTAAGGTCATCATTTATTGCACAAATCTGCAAATCCTAGAAATGTATTAATGTATAACCAATGGGAACATTGTCCTACACCACCAAAGGATAGATCAAAAACATTTGCAATGGCATTTCCTTACTTTTCAGGGTTCAATGCCTCCAATGCTGAAAGATTTTACTTTAAAAATGGACACAACGCAGGAATGAAAAGTATGTTGACAAATATCAAACAGATTTATTTTGCAGCCTTTTATGCCCAACTGCCTAAACTAGGTTTCGACTTTTGGAAAGACAACATTGAGACAAAAACTGTCTGGGGTACAAAAGATTGGCAGCTGCAGGGGACAGAAGCTATGTTTAGAGCCTGTATCATCCCTGAGCAAATTATGTTTTTGAATGACACTGTCCAATAAACGTCTTGCCTTGGTTTAGCCAAGATCAAAGACCTGAACAATCCATCCATACCTACACCTGATAGTAATAACACTTCAGAGGGGGAGGTTGACATACATACTATTTTGCATCACAACAGAACAGATCCAGATTGGAAAAAATGGTTGATCTGGCCCACAGACACAAACAACTGTCAAGATAGATTCCTGAATATAACACAGGGTTTCACGTTCAATAGACCAGACCCACGATATGTTCAAAGACAGCATCCTGGAATAGTAACAACATACAGTGTAGGGAAGCTCTGCCTTGATTGTCTACATAGATCTACACTCAAGGATGTAAAGCAACACTTATCTTTACTTAAAGATGGCGCTGATCTTAGGGAATTCTTGCTAGAACCAAGAAAACTGCGTCATAAACATTTTATATATGCCGGTATCTATGCTGCTTATAATGAAGCATGGAAGATTACGCAAGCAGAGACTGCAGAAAGAATATAAGAAATTGATTGTATTATTTAGAGAAAACTCTCTCTGTGGTTGACAATGGGTTAACAACTCTGTCGTCCAGGATATATTCATTGGACAGCATAGTGTCCTCTGCCATAGACATCATGGAACAGGACTTTGTCATGTTGCAACATGGTCAGTCGCAATTACGTTCTATCATGCTATTAGGCTGGACGTTGCAAAAACTTCGTTCAGGCTATGTGCCTTGGCGTTTAATCAATACCACGTCACTATTTTCAGAATTCATTTTCACTGATAAACATATCAAACTGGCACAAAGGGGAGCAGACTATAAGGTGCTGAGCATTGAAAAACCGGAAAGATTGCCATTTACGGTAGCTGAGAAACCAGCTACTGAATGGATAATACATGGAGCAATCACTCTGCCAGTTACAATTTTCCATTTTCAGTATTGCCTAAAACATATACCAGCAGGCACATATGAAAGAATGGGTAAAGAATACATCAAGACATCCTGGGAATTACCGTATACACACATGGATGTTGGAGTGGGGGTCCTGAAGTGTTTCTTAGTGGTAAACACTGTGAAAACGCACTGAGCGGTTCTCTCCTTTGTCAGGGTATAAACTTACATGGGGCCTGTGATGGTTCCTCTAATAATTTATCCTGCCACCTGCAAGGTTCATCAGCTGCAGTGATTGATCCAACTTTTGGACAACTTTAAAATGGAAGTTACCTCATGTTGAACAATCACAGCTGCTGTGCATGTTGCCAGGTATACCATATCTAGTAACTGTGTCAGCCAGGGTCACTTGCTGTAAGTAAGCATTGTTTCCTAAAACCAAGACAGACAGGGAGTCACCTTTATGGCGTTCATTGAACATATCTTCTATACAAATTGATACTTTAAGCAGAATGGAAGCCATTCTTTTGCAAACATTTGTGCCACTGACCTCAGCCAAAGAAACCTATGATCTACAAGTCGCAAGGACTTCTGCCGAGATACATGCCCTCTTAACTACAAAGTGCCCTATACATTTCTCAGAAATGTTAAGTCATATCTTAAACATGTCTGAAACGATCGGTATTGTACATGTATTTAAGACCGTATTTTCTGGACTGTTAGCACCTTTTCAAGCAGTCCCCAAAATATTTCCAAACTTCGTACACTCTGTGTTTGGCGGATTGCCCCTCCTTTTGGGACTCGTTGCAGGGATACTATTTTTGCTTCTTCTGCTACGATATGGCAAGCCAAGTCACCAGCGCCACTCCAAGAACCAAAGAGAGAGCTCTATTGGAGATGAAGTGTCGTGAGCTCATCGTATAAATTTTGGGATTAACTCGTCTACGAGAAATAAATACCACATGGTTTCTGTCATTCAGATCAATTTGGCAAGATTGCATCTTACCTGTTCTACGCTACCTGCTATGCGGAGAAGAATGCGTGTTAGACACATGTCTCACACTCCCATCAGTCATGCCATCGGATGTTGATACTTTGCTTGAACCGGTAATGCCCCATGCTCTGTGTTGTCCCCAGCGGCTACCAATTCTGATGACGGCATTCATTGAGATCTCACAGACGCAAATTGCAACTGCTGAGGTATGAGAGAAAACAGGCGCGCAGGTACCATCCAGTCCGAACATTGCTAATACGACCAATGCTGACGGCAATGCTTCACATCTATGTGCGGTTATTCTTCTAAACGTGGTAATCCAACTTTCGTCTACAATGGTAGATGACTTATTGTCAACAGACATAGAAGATTTCATGTTTTCTCCAAGCCCTAACACTGACTTTTGATTTTGACCTTAATTTTCCAAAACAAAGTTCGATCTTTTGATTATTTTTTTTTTCCAAATTTTAATTTTTTTAGTTTTTGGCACAAGTAATCTGCTCATAGTAGAACTATTTATAAAGAACAAGGGGGCATATTGCTAATACGACCAATGCTGACGGCAATGCTTCACATCTATGTGCGGTTAATCTTCTAAACGTGGTAATCCAACTTTTGTCTACAATGGTAGATGACTTATTGTCAACAGACATAGAAGATTTCATGTTTTCTCCAAGCCCTAACACTGACTTTTGATTTTGACCTTAATTTTCCAAAACAAAGTTCGATCTTTTGATTATTTTTTTTTTCCAAATTTTAATTTTTTTAGTTTTTGGCACAAGTAATCTGCTCATAGTAGAACTATTTATAAAGAACAAGGGGGCATATTACCAACGTTAAGCGATATTTATCGCTAACGATGCTTAGCAACGAATTTTTTAACGCTAAGCATCGTCAGAAATTATCGCAGATAAACCTTGCTATTATCAAGGTTTATCGCAAATGCGATAAAAAACGGCCACAATGCATGAATATCGCTGAAAAGTCCGCGATATTCATGCATTACCGAGCTAATGCTCTTAGCCATGTTATCCACCTCCCATTGGATAACATGGCTAAGAACTGCTCAGGGCAGGTGTTAGTTTTTGGAGATATTCGCACTTAGCGCGAATATCTCCAAAAGTTGGTAATAGGAGATAGCGATGTTAGCGACTGTTTCCAGTCGCTAACATCTTGGCACGCCCACTTTGCATGTCATTAGTGATAAATATCACTGACATGCAAAGTGGGGCCCAAGATGGTCGCTATCTCCTACTAGCTGTCGCTAACTGGTGTTAGCGACAGCTAGGTAATAGGGAGATAATTTTATCTCCGCTTTCTTGGCTTTTAAAGCCAAAAAAGCGGAGATAAACCCCCTTGATAATATGCCCCAAGATTTCTTTGAGTACTCCCAGAGACATTATATGACCTTGTCCACATACAAACAGTTTTATGTAATCTGACATGAAATGGTTTTGGCACTCTTCCTTCTGTATTTATGAGCCATTTCATAAATGAATATTTTCATGATTCATTTTGTTAGCATTCAAATGTCAAAGAATATGCTTCGAATGAAGCATTGCTTTAAATGCGTACAGCACCAATGCTTCTTTTATGTGTACAACCAGTACCAATGCATTTTTATGTATTTCGTGTGGGTTTTAACACTTCATGTGTAGATATGTTTTAGATATTAGAATCATGTTTAGAATTTAGTAAAGTCGTACATAAGAAATTGGAGTGGGTGTTGTGTTTGATTTTAGATTCCGAATGAATTTCCCGATTCATGCCCTTATATAGGTATAATTCGCATTACCCTTATATAGGCATAGATATCCAGTCCTTATTTAGGCATAGCCCATGCTGCCCAAATACAGGCATGGCTACTTCCATCTGTTCATCTACGTCACAACGATTTCTTGGAAAACCAGACTCTTAAGCCGTTAGGGACTTCCCCTTGCTTGAATATTGATTTCTCCAAGAACTCATTTATTATGCATGAACATCTATTCCTTAGGAGTTAGTTCATGACGTTCGTATGCCCGACTTTACGTCAAAGCTGCATTCCTAAGCACCTTCAAGGTATAAATATACCTTCACTTGCTATGGCAAAGCACAGTCTGTCTCGTGCAGTTCAACTACCTACTTGCACAACGCAGTTCGCTACAGCAAGTGCCGAAGGAAGCCAACACTCCAGCTGACGCACTGACCAGAAGCTGTCATCCTCCTGCCGAGAAATCCAGCTCCAGTGCTTCCGACTCCCCTTGCGGGATGTTGGGAAATCGAGACCCGAGTTACAGATACCAACCTTTCCCATTCTAAGGTATGGAGTTGATTAGAACCTAGAGAAACCTTTGGCAATTCTTGGCAAAACCAAACCTATGCTAAAAGAAAAACACCTACTTCTTCCCTAACACTAGACCTAGGTTAGGTACACTGGGTAGGTTTATTTTAGAAGCACCAGTTGAGTATTTTAGCCTGTGTTGTTTATGTATGTATTTTTACATGTCATAGCAACTGACAATGCTATTGCAATCTTATTGTATATTACTGTTTACGCTGTATGCATTATACTTCTCATTCTGTCTAACGATTTTACAGTTCACCTCTCTTGCATGAGAAAGAAGACTGTTCAATAAAACCCTTTTATTGAAACGCCCATCTCCGTATTTCTGTGCAAAACGATGTAGAAATGAAGCATGCATGATTGCCTGGGTGAAATGGTTATCTATTGTTTCTACGACTCTGAAGATACGTTTCGATTCTTGGGGAAACAAAGCTGTCATGTTTATGCGGTTGTCAGAAACTAATTTCTTCTTGTTTATTCGAGAAAGTTTCTAGTGACCTCTGAGCTAGCTGGCAAACACAATTAAGTTTAGTATACTCAATAGAGACATATAGACCTCAGTCCTATGTCAAATCTATAGTGTATATTATTCCAATGCGCAGAGCCTATTGGGAATATAGGAACTACACTACAGTAGTTCCATTGTCTTCCTATATTTTCTTTTGTGGGCTTTCACAGTTTGCATTTCCTGATCACTATGTGTTGCAACCTGCTTCAGTCCTGAGCTTCTATCCTTTCAGTTCTTCTTGGCATTAGGTCTGGCTTGACGGCATAGCTGTCACCTGACCGTATGTGATCAACAGGAAAAAGCTTCCTGAAGCACTACTGAGAGAGGGGCTTTGGCTCTGGTTTTGAATGTAGATTTTGATTGGACAGACTTTGTGTGATACCACTGAATAGAGTTATTCGACTGCCTTTTTTTGCTTTGTGGGAAAGCTTATGCTCATCACAGCAGGACTATGTTAATTATGATGAAAAGCACTTGGTCATGGCTACAGGCCTGATTTGGTTTGTATGAAAAGTTACAATAATGTAGTAAGCCTGGAATGTGTAAAGCATATTTTAAAGTCAACAGACCTATAAGGGTGAGTTGTCCTTACACTGTGTTAAATATTCTAGACAGGTATTTTGGTTACATGGAACCTCACAGATAGCCATAGTAGTCACGGTTTTGGTGTTGGTACTTACAGCCTTTGATAGACCCTTTGTGTAGAAGATTTGCACTTTGAAAATCCTTGCTCTGACCATTTTAGGAAGGGCTTTATGACTGTTTGACAATAGTTGCTTTGTAGGAAATCTTATCAAGAATACAGTTGGCCTAAGCAGGTTATGGTGACAAGCTCATGATAAACACTGTAAGCCTGAATGTTTATTTGGAAAATGTATGTCAGGTGCCATAGTTCAGATATGTTATGAGAAAGGAAGTAAGGCTACCGTGGAAAGCTTTTGTTAAGGCCAGTAGACCTTTAAGGGTGGACTAATATTAAACTGTTAAGGCATTTAGTTAAATGGAATTTCACACATTACCGTAGTAGGCAAGGGATTAAGCATGAGCGCAAAATCCGCTCCGATCGCGGATTTTGCGGATTTTCGGTAAATCCGCGATCCGCGAACTCTCGCGGATTTACCGAGAATCCGCAATCCGCGATCGGAGCGGATTTTGCGGTCAAAAGTTCAAGCCTGCATAATTTACGATGGCGCCGGCAAGCTGCCAGCGCCATCCTCAAATGGTTACTTAATTAGCTTCGACAGGAAGCTCTAACAGATAAGATAAAGCAGGGGCTCGAGCGCCTGCTTTATTTTATCAGTTGGAGCTTCCTGTTGAAGCTAATTAAGTAACTTTTGCAGGATGGCGCTGGCAGCTTGCCGGCGCCATCGTAAATTATTTACATGGTGTCTGAAGGGCAGGGTTCATTCTGGCACGACGGTCCTGGCACAAAAAATAAACCTCAACAGGAAACACTTGCAGATATCAATAACGCATGTGCCCTAGTTGCAGCTTAAATTCAGTGACTCATTCATCAGCCAAAAAATAATCGTGAGCGTTGTGGAGGCTGGGCAGGTGTGCCTTGTTCCCAAATATACCATCGAAAATCCGCTGTGATGCTGGTCTCTGACCTTTTATACACACAAGAGGCATGTGCGCTCGCATGGAAGCCCCGTCCGTTTGGCCCCGCCCACACACTCGAGGTGTGCACCGTCTTCCCGCTATTTACCCACTATGATGGACATTTCACTCAAGGGACCCCTGCGCACTTCGGCGCGATTGCATAGTAACACACACTTGGTCGCTGGAACTAGTTGAAGCGCAAATGCAGTGACTCATTCATCAGCCCAAAAAAAATCGTGAGCGTTGGGAGGCTGGGCAGATGTGCCTTCTTCCCAAATATACCATCGAAAATCCGCTGTGATGCTGGCCAGAGGCATTTGCATCTTTGACTTTCACGAGCGCAATCCCCGTGCTGTTCCTGTGACCAGGGGCTTCTGTCTCTTAATCTGCTGCTCTGATCGGTCTCTGACCTTTTGTATACACAAGAGGCATGTGCGCTCGCATGGAAGCCCCGTCCGTTTGGCCCCGCCCACACACTCGAGGAAGCCCCGCCCCCAAATCCGCCGATCCGCAAAATCCGCGGATTTTGCGGATCCACGATCCGTGAATCCGCAAATTCGTGAATCGTGGATCCGCAAAATCCGCCCATGCTTACAAGGGATTTTGTGTTGGTTACCCTCTGTGACAAATACTTGGAGCTGATGAATGTATTTAAGAGTGGATTTTCATTACACTGTTTTAACATTAAACATTTTGTTAAACAGAATCTCGCAGGATACTGTAGTAAGGAAGGATTTTGGTTTTGTTTACTTCCTTTGACAACACAGGGCGATAGAAGAAATGAACTGTGATTATATTTTTAGACCCTCTTGGGAGGGCTGTGAAGGTGCAATTGCCTACCAGTCCCTTGAAAAAACAAAATAAAAACTCTCTCTCTTTCACTGAAAAACGCAAAGGGTAAAGTGATATTTTAGTTAGGTATGGTAATAAGATATTAGCATATGTTAAAAAAAATACTGAAAAAAACAAAGGTTATAGTGGTGTTATACCGAAAGTTGAAATGAGATAAGAACTCACATTTAAAAACTGAAACCCCCCTGAAATGTGCTACTTATATATAGTTTAGTAAATTAACTATAACTTGTGTCCACACCATTGTAGGAGAGTAGGGTCTGCTATCCTATGGTCACCCCAATTTTTGCTTTTTGCTTCACTGGTTTTCGACTTAATGTGGCTGTGGGCCTGCTAATCAGACCCACAGCCTGCTGTTCTCTCTCTAAATTCACAGACATGTACTATAGGTGCATCACCAATTTGGTACTGGACACCTTGTCAGCCCCTGTACCATGCACTATAGGTGCTCAGGGCATAGGTGCATCCAAGGCCTACCAGGGGCTGCAGCATATCTTTTGCCACCCCTGGCTGGTACTTAAATTGACACAACTGGCTGTTCACACAGCTGGGGCAAGGTGGTGTAATCACCCCTTGCTTAGATATAGTATACCTATATCTAAACCTATATCTGGACACATATATACCTATAAGTCACTCCTATGGCAGGCCTTTACAATCCTGGAGGCAGAGTGCTTAGTTTTATGTGAGATGGTGCTCTAGCATGAGCTGAGCCTGTCTGCAGTGTTCGAAACCATTTCCTTACTGCTGTTCCAGTGATACTGCCATACCATATACTCTTAAGTGCATTATAATCCTCGCGGTTAATGCTAACTTTGGTTTGGCTTTATCAAAACATGTCGTGTTTGGTGTCATACACTTTGGAATACTACCCCCTCGCCAGTTCTGGTGACGGGGTAGCATTCCACCCTTCTAGAGGGAGAAGACATGTTACTTTACTGAAAACGCGGTTAATCCTAACCAGAGCCCCAGCATCACAAAATGGATGCTGCTGCCACAGACACGAGTCTGGCCTCCTGCTGCTGACCGAAACTTGGCAGAGGACGCGTGGACAAAGGGTTTCCTGTCACAGGGAGGTGTCACACCACCCCACACAGGAGATAGTGAATTGTAGCATGGACGGTTGAAAAAAACTAGACACTGCCTGGGGCGCACAAGGTGTCCCGGGGCAGATTCCAGTCAAACCGGTTCTGGGGCCATCCCGCCCCAGTCCTGGCAGCAAACTGGACAAAGAAAAAGGGGTGTAACCACCCCCTTCCTGGGTCCCACCCATAGGAGGGACCTAGCAGGTAATCCAGCCCCCAGATTTGGAATATAGGTGGGAGCAGTGCCAATGCACATCAGATTATCCTGACTGAAACATATGAAATGAAACTCTGGACCCTTCGACATCCTACTTGATGTAGAAGACTGAAGAATCTCCCTTGTGGTCAAGGAGTGACCACCCTGTGCAAACAGGCACCATCCAGCTCCTTGACGTTTGCTTTGTTGCAGTTCCCGCCGGAACTCGAGTGACAGAGATCAACAAGACTCAGCGTGCCTGCCTTCTAACAGCCCGATCCACAGTCTATGCAGAGCTGAGACCCGTGGAGGCGACCTGAAGCATGGGAGCGGCCATCTTGGAGGAACTACGAAGCGCCGACCGTGCAGCATCCGAGGATCCCTCGAAGCTGTGCATTAGAGTTTGAGAAGCTCCAGCCCCGAGCAGCTTTTGCACCGAAGCTCACCCCTCCACACTTGACGAGTGCTGCGTGGGGCCCTTTTGCATTTTTCTGCTTGACGCGTTGGTCCTGTTGCTTGCCTGTTGGCTAGTGGCCCCAGTACCGACGAACCTTTGAATTTGCTCAGCTAGTCTGGTTTCTCCAGACTGGCCCTCGCTCCCCTGAAAAGGAGCACCCGATCTGACCTGTCTGGTCCGGTCAAGAAGCGATCTTTGAATCCTGCGTGGGTTGCCTTTGCCAAGGCTTGTTGACTCCGATCCGGAAGCCGACACCGCCGACAGCGAGAGCCTTTGTGGGACAACTCGTGATTCACTCCAGGACATCCTCGGTGCCCCAGAGTCCACGTGGCAGTGGAGACAAGCTTCACAACATCAACCTGATTGCGCCCGACATCGCCTGGTTCCTTCCTGGTCACTGGCTAGTGACCCAGACTTTGTCCCCTCTGCTTTCAGGTTCTCTACATCTTCCATCCACCCTTGGATCACACCGGACACTTCTCTTCTGGACGCCTGCAGCATCTTCATCTTCAGGCACCATAGAACTGCGTGACGAAACCCGACACATCTTTGCACCTGTGCACCTGCTTCCTGTGGGTGAGGTAACTCTTGAACGCCGGTGCTCCTGTAGTGGTTTACACCTCTAGTGTCTAAGTCTAAAGTTTTGTCCTTCTAGTCCAGTCGGAAGACTCTTAAAACTGTAACTCGATAACTTTTACGCACCATTGACTTTGCATTGGTGCATGCGTGTGCTTTCTGCACTGCACCTGAATCCCGCGGGCTACTCCCGTCCTAACTGCTGTTAGTCCAATGTAGTCCCAGCGATTCCCAAGGCCCAAGGCCTTAACCCTGATCGATTAGTGGTTGTTATACCACTTTATTGATATATGGTTTGAGTGGCCACCGGCCTCATCCATAACTGTGAAACTTTGATATGTTATATGGTGCTATTGTTTAAACGCTTGTGCTTCATTGCTCATAAAGAGTAGTGGGGATTATTCTGAGAATAAATACATATTTTCTATAATATATAACTTGTGTGGTGTCCTTTCATTTGATATTACAGGATTGCATATGGTAAAACAGCTGGCTTCACATGTCCTCTTGAGTTAAGCCTTTAGGCTGCTTAGTCCATGCTGCTACTAGGATAGCTTGCCTTTAAGGTTGACTTACAACCACCACCATAAGGGATTGTTTGGACTGATACAGGGTGCCCACAGAACTGTGGACATCATACATCAGGCCAACTTCTCACATTGGAAGCAGCGGTACGGATTTGAGCTTGCTGTTGTTTTACCTTTGCAATCTTTTATCAAATTGAAAGATCACATTAAGTACCATAGGTACATATAAACAAAGCTTAGCATATTTAAGTTCTACTGAACTTAGTAGTTGTAGGTGAAGGGCTTAGCACGCACACCCTGACTACAACTCACTAGCAAGGTACAGTAGGAAAACACTTAGTGTAGGTAAGTGCATCACTTACACCTCACTAGAGTCATGTCTAGCACAGGTAAAGCTCTAAGCTCTCTACCTGTGGTGGTTGACCCTCCACAGGCAACCTCAGACTATGACAAATTCAGCCATAGAGACCTGAGTGCCTTGTGCACTGCCAGGAAGCTGAAAAAGGGTCACAACCCTACCATTCCAATCCTGATAGCCATCCTGGAGAAGGATGATCTTGAGAAAGGCAGAATAGTCCCCTCAGGGTCAGGAGAAGGAGTGCATCCCCCAGATAATGAGAAGAGGAGGAGGAGGACCCAGAGTCAGCTGATGATGTAGACAATCATCAAGGGGATAACCAGGTACCAGTGATGAGGTTTAGCCAAGCCAACTTGGTCCCTACATGGGAATGGAGAAGGGAACCACTTCTCCAGACCCAATAGCAGAATTCTCCCAGGCAATAGAAGAGAGAGAACTCCTTCCAGGGATTCTCACACTTCTAGTGCCTCAAGAGAATCTCAGAGGGGAATGACTTCTCCACAGAGAAAAGAGCATAAGGCCAGGATGAGAGCTGTTAATCTTCAAATAGAGAGGGAAGAATTAGCCCTGGCCCAAGCTAGACTTGCTTTGGCAAGAGAACAGAAGTAAAGTGGTGAAATTCCCACTGGTGGCAGCAATATCCCTAAGGATAAAGACAGGTCCTATGAACATAGAAACCTGAGTAAGATTGTGCCCCCCTACAGAGATGGGGATGATATCCACAAATGGATAACTGCTCTAGAGAGGGCTTGCATGGTACAGCAGGTCCCTCAAGATCAGTGGGCAGCAATCTTGTGGCTCTCCTTTTCTGAGAAAGGGAGAGATAAGCTCCTCACTGTTAGACCTGAGGATGCTAAAAACTACTCTGTCTTGAAGAGTGCTCTTATTGAAGGGTTTGGCCTAACCACTGAGCAATACAGGTTGTTGTTCAGAGACACCCAAAAAGCACAGACTGAAGACTGGACTGATTTTGTTGATTGTGCCACTAAGGCTCTGGAGGGTTGGTTGCAGGGAAGTAAAGTCTCAGACTATACAGGATTGTACAATCTTATAATGAGAGAGCAGATCCTTAATAACTGTCAGAACCAGCAATTGCATCAACACCGTATTGACTCAGATCTGACCTCTCCCCAAGAATTGGGAAAGAAGGCAGACAAATGGGTCAGAACAAGGGTTAAGCAGAAACCCCAGAACCAAGGAGGTGATCAGAAGAAAGCAGACCAGAAGGGTGGAGATAAGAAAGAAAAAGACCAGAAGTCTCCTACAGGCCCCCAAAATAGTAATAAGGAGGGTGGTTCCCAAAATGGTAACAAGAAAAAGAAGAATGATGGCCCAAAGAAACCTTGGTGCAACTTTTGCAAGTCCACTTCTCATTGGGGAAGTGAATGCACTAAGAGAAATCCAGTTCCTACCACTGCAGCCCCTAAGGCACCTGCACCCCCTAGTACAGTTAGCAGTGGTAGTGCACAACCCAAGGCTATAGTGGGGTTAACCCTGGGTACTGAGATGGAGTCTGGCTTAGTCAGAATCCCTACTCAGGCAGTTCTGATCTGTGAGGGGGACATAGCAATGTCCTCTACTACAAGTCCTAATACTTTGGGCAAGTACGGGCAGACGCCTTTAATTAATGAGGAACTGGCTCAGGCCTACAGGGACACTTGTGCCAGTGTCACTATGGTGACACCTAACTTTGTGGACCCTGAACAGATGATACTAGGTGAGAACTACCTAGTGCCAATGCTAGCAATGCCACTATTACACATAGTGTGGCTGTTGTTAATTTCTCCTGGGGAGGGGTAACTGGCCTCAAGAAAGTTGTTGTTAGTGCAGACCTCCCAGTTGACTGTTTGTTGGGCAATGATCTGGAGGAATCCTTATGGTCAGAAGTGGAGTACAGGACTCATGCAGAAATGCTAGGGATTTCAGCACATGTCCTTGCTGTAACCAGGTCCCAGGCCAAGTAGTGCCTACCTGAACCTGTGGTCGATCTTGAAACAATAGACCAACCACAACCAAGAGAAGGAGCAAGAGGGGCAAGGCAGTGCCTTCCCACTTGCCCCAGGTTGAGGATCAGACCTCACAGGAGGGTGATTCTGTGATCCAAGAGGAGACTGTCCCTGAAGAGCTTGTACCTGATCAGGTTGAGTTTCTGGGGACAGGGGGACCCTCAAGGGCAGACCTGGGGAAGGCTCAGTTGACTTGCCATTCACTTGAACCCCCTCAGACACCAAGCTGCTGCTGAGGCTGCAGCGAATGCTCAAGGTACCCATAATGTATATTGGGATGATGGGCTCCTTTATTCAGATGCTAGAGACCCCAAGCCTGGTGCTACCAGGAGGTTGGTTATACCTCTGCAATTTAGGGGCTTCCTTCTAACCTTGGCCCATGATATTCCCCTTGCAGGACACTTAGGCCAGAACAAGACCCGGGACAGGCTTGTCCCTCACTTTCACTGGCCTCATATGTCAGAAGATGCCAGGGAGTTTTGTCGCTCCTGTGTCACCTGCCAAGCCAGTGGCAAATCAGGTGACACCACAAAGGCCCCCCTTATACCTCTACCTGTGGTGGGGGTGCCCTTTGAGAGAGTTGGGATTGACATTGTTGGACCAATGGATCCCCAAACAGCATCTGGGCACAGAATTATCCTGGTGGTAGTGGATCATGCCACCAGGTACCCAGAGGCAATTCCGCTGAGGACCACAACAGCTCCTGTTGTGGCAAGGGCCCTACTTGGAGTTTTCTCCAGAGTGGGCTTTCCAAAGGAGGTACTTTCAGACAAAGGTACTAACTATGTCTGGATATTTAAAGGCAATGTGGAAGGAGTGGGGAGTGAACTATAAGTTCACCACACCCTATCACCCACAGTGCAATGGGCAGACCCTAAAGGGAATGATAAAAGGGTTACCAGAAAAGCTTAGGCGAAGATGGGACATCCTTTTACCCTGCTTACTCTTTGCTTACAGAGAGGTCCCACAGAAGGGGGTTGGCTACAGCCCTTTTGAACGTTTGTTTGGCCACCCTGTGAGTGGTCCATTGTGTCTTGTGAGGTACCTCTCAAAAAGCCTAAACTTGATATTGTGGACTATGTACTTGGTCTCCGCTCCAGGATGGCTGAGTACATGGAGAAAGCATCCAAAAACCTGGAGGCCAGCCAAGAATTACAGAAAGCTTGGCATGACCAAAAGGCTGTTCTGACTGAGTACCAGCCAGGGCAGAAGGTGTGGGTGTTGGAGCCAGTGGCCCCAGCAGCCCTCCAAGACAAATGCTCTGGACCCCACACCATAATTGAAAAGAAGTGAGAGGTCACCTACTTGGTTGACCTTGACACCCCTAGGAGCCCCCACAGGGTGCTCCATGTGAACAGATTGAAAGCATATGTGTGCAGGGAAGACATGGGTTTACCCATGGCTACAGATGGGGAACAGGAGGAAGAGAGTGACCCTCTCCCAGACCTGCTTTCCCAAAACCCTGATAATGGCTCAGTGGATGGAGTAGCCTTGGCAGGCAGCCTCACTGACCAACAACAGATGGACTGCAGACAGGTGTTGCAAGCCCATAGACACATGTTTTCTCTTACACCCAGTCAAACTAACTGGTGCACTCATGTGGTGGACACTGGTGACAGTCTGCCTGTCAAGAATAAAATCTACAGGCAACCTGACCATGTCAGGGATTGTATAAAGGCTGAGGTGCAGAAAATGTTAGAACTTGGAGTGATTGAGCCATCAGAGAGCCCCTGGGCCAGCCCAGTAGTCCTTGTGCCAAAACCTCATACCAAAGATGGAAAGAGAGAAATGAGATGTTGTGTGGACTATAGAGGTCTCAATGCTGTCACTAGGACAGATGCTCATCCCATTCCAAGGGCAGATGAGCTCATTGATAAATTGGCTTCTGCCAAATATCTGAGCACATTTGACTTGACCGCTGGCTATTGGCAAATCAGGTTAGCTGAGGAGTCTAAGGCCAAGACAGCATTCTCTACCCCCAGTGGACATTATCAGTTTGTGGTGATGCCCTTTGGTTTGAAGAATGCACCTGCCACCTTCCAAAGGTTGGTGAATCAAGTCCTTTCTGGGTTGGACGACTTTTGCGCAGCATATCTAGATGATATTGTTGTCTTTAGCTCTACCTGGGAGGATCACCTGAACCACCTGAAGAAGGTTCTGGAGGCCCTGCAAAAGGCAGGCCTGACTATCAAGGCTACCAAGTGCCAGATAGGGCAGAGCAAGGTTGTGTACTTGGGCCACCTAGTAGGTGGGGGTCAAGTTCAACCATTGGAGAGCAAGATCCAGGCCATACAGGACTGGGCTCCTCCAACTACCCAGACACAAGTCAGAGCCTTCTTGGGCCTGACTGGGTATTACAGGAAATTTGTAAAGAACTATGGGTCCATTGTGACACCATTGAATGATCTGACATCCAAGAAGATGCCCAAAAAGGTTCAGTGGACAGTTAGCTGTCAAAGGGCATTTGATGACCTGAAGAAGGCCATGTGCTCTGCACCAATCCTTAAGAGTTCTGACTACTCCAAACAGTTCATTGTTCAAACAGATGCTTCTGAGTTGGGGGTGGGAGCTGTGCTTTCACAACTTAATGTAGATGGGCAAGACCAGCCCATTGCTTTTATTAGCAGAAGGCTGACCCCCAGAGAGAAACGTTGGTCAGCCATTGAAAGGGAGGCCTTTGCTGTGGTTTGGGCCCTGAAGAAGCTGAGGCCATACTTTTTTGGTACTCACTTCCTAATTCAGACAGACCATAAGCCCCTCTCGTGGCTTAATCAGATGAAGGGTGAAAACTCCAAACTACTCAGGTGGTCCATTTCCCTACAGGGGATGGACTTTACAGTGGAGCACCGCCCAGGGACTGACCATGGTAATGCAGATGGTCTCTCCAGGTACTTCCACTTAGAACATGAAGACTTATCTGGTCAAGGTTACGTTTGATGTCCCTGCGTTTGGTGGGGGGGGGTTGTGTAGGAGAGTAGGGTCTGCTATCCTATGGTCACCCCAATTTTTGCTTTTTGCTTCACTGGTTTTCGACTTAATGTGGCTGTGGGCCTGCTAATCATACCCACAGCCTGCTGTTCTCTCTCTAAATTCACAGACATGTACTATAGGTACATCTCCAATTTGGTACTGGACACCTTGTCAGCCCCTGTACCATGCACTATAGGTGCTCAGGGCATAGGTGCATCCAAGGCCTACCAGGGGCTGCAGCATATCTTTTGCCACCCCTGGCTGGTACTTAAATCGACACAACTGGCTGTTCACACAGCTGGGGCAAGGTGGTGTAATCACCCCTTGCTTAGATATAGTATACCTATATCTAAACCTATATCTGGACACATATATACCTATAAGTCACTCCTATGGCAGGCCTTTACAATCCTGGAGGCAGAGTGCTTGGTTTTATGTGAGATGGTGCTCTAGCATGAGCTGAGCCTGTCTGCAGTGTTCGGAACCATTTCCTTACTGCCGTTCCAGTGATACTGCCATACCATATACTCTTAAGTGCATTATAATCCTCGCGGTTAATACTAACTTTGGTTTGGCTTTATCAAAACATGTCGTGTTTGGTGTCATACACTTTGGAATACTACCCCCTCGCCAGTTCTGGCGACGGGGGTAGCATTCCACCCTTCTAGAGGGAGAAGACATGTTACTTTACTGAAAACGCGGTTAATCCTAACCAGAGCCCCAGCATCACAAAATGGATGCTGCTGCCACAGACACGAGTCTGGCCTCCTGCTGCTGAACGAAACTTGGCAGAGGTCACGTGGACAAAGGGTTTCCTGTCACAGGGAGGTGTCACACCACCCCAGACGAGAGATACTGGATTGTAGCAGGGAGGAATGAAAGAAACTAGACACTGCCTAGGGCGCACAAGGTGCCCCTGGGCAGATTCCAGTCAAACCGGTTCTGGGGCCATCCTGCCCCAGTCCTGGCGGCAAACTGGACAAAGGAAAAGGGGTGTAACCACCCCTTCCTGAGTCCCACCCATAGGAGGGACCTAGCAGGAAATCCAGCCCCCAGATTTGAAATATAGGTGGGAGCAGTGCCAATGCACATCAGATTATCCTGACTGAAACTTATGAAACGAAACTCTGGACCCTTTGACATCCAACTCGACGTAGATGACTGAAGAATCTCCCTTGTGGTCAAGGAGTGACCACCCTGTGCAAACAGGCACCATCCAGCACCTCAACATTTGCTTTGTTGCAGTTCCCGCTGGAACTCGAGCAACAGAGATCGACAAGACCCAGCGTGCCTGCCTTCTAACAGCCCGATCCACAGTCTATGCAGAGCTGAGACCCGTGGAGTTGACCTGAAGCGTGGGAGCGGCCATCTTGGAGGAACTACGAAGTGCCAACTGTGCAGCATCCGAGGCTCCTTCGAAGCTGTGCATTGGAGTTTGAGAAGCTAGAGCCCCGAGCAGCTTTTGCACCGAAGCTCACCCCTCCACACTTGACGAGTGCTGCGTGGGGCCCTTTTGCATTTTTCTGCTCGACGCGTTGGTCCGGTTGCTTGCCCATTGGGTAGTTTCCCCAGTACCGACGAACCTTTGAATTTGCTCTGCTAGTCTGGTTGCTCCAGACTGGCCCTCGCTCCCCTGAAAAGGAGCACCCGATCTGACCATCTGGTCTGGTCAAGAAGCGATCTTTGAATCCTGTGTGGGTCGCCTTTGCCAAGGCTTGTTGATTCTGATCCGGAAGCCCACACCGCCGACAGTGAGAGCCTTTGTGGTACAGCTCGTGTTCACTCCAGGACATCCTCGGTGCCCCAGAGTCCACATGGCAGTGGAGACAAGCTTCACAACATCAACCTGATTGCCCCCAACATCGCCTGGTTCCTTCCTGGTCCCTGGCTAGTGGCCCAGACTTTGTCCCCTCTGCTTTCAGGTTCTCTACATCTTCGATCCACCCTTGGATCACACCGGACACTTCTCTTCTGGACGCCTGCAGCATCTTCATCTTCAGGCACCATAGAACTGCGTGACGAAACCCGACACATCTTTGCACCTGTGCACCCTCTTCCTGTGGGTGAGGTAACTCTTGAACGCTGGTGCTCCTGTAGTGGTTTACACCTCTAGTGTCTAAGTCTAAAGTTTTGTCCTTCTAGTCCAGTCGGAAGACTCTTAAAACTGTAACTCGATAACTGTTACGCACCATTGACTTTGCATTGGTGCATGCGTGTGCTTTCGGCACTGCACCCGAATCCCACGGGCTACTCCCGTCCTAACTGCTGTTAGTCCAGTGTAGTCCCAGCGATTCCCAAGGCCCTAGGCCTTACCCCTGATCGATTAGTGATTGTTATACCACTTTATTGATATATGGTTTGAGTGGCCACCGGCCTCATCCATAACTGTGCAACTTTGATAAGTTATATTGTGCTATTGTTTAAACGCTTGTGCTTCATTGCTCATAAAGAGTAGTGGGTATTATTCTGAGAATAAATACATATATTTTTATAATATGTAACTTGTGTGGTGTCCTTTCATTTGATATTACAGGATTGCATATGCTAAAACAGCTGGCTTCACATGTCCTCTTGAGTTAAGCCTTTAGGCTACTTAGTTCATGCTACCACTGGGATAGCTTGTCTTTAAGGTTGACTTACATCCACCACCATAAGGGGTTGTTTGGACTGATACAGGGTGCCCACAGAACTGTGGACATCATACATCAGGCCAACTTCTCACAACCATGAACTGCTTGTGACCTCAAATATCACATCACAATATTATATTGAATCATTGGTGACATCATTCAGGACATCTCTAGTGACACCATTATTCATGATTTATTATGAGTCCTGTGATGACAGCCACAATATTTTCTTCAGTATTACCACCACCCAAAAGGATAATACAGTGCTGTGGTACCACTATAAGTACCACAGTACTGAAATGACAGATGGGAGAAAAAGCTCAGTCAGCCAGTCACAATGATCTAGTATTTTAATGTTTTGTTAACAGGGGACAAACCATACAGATATACCTAACTTCTGAGAGTTACCCCATTAATGTCCAATGTGAACCACTATTTAAACACCTGAATGGATTTTTCCAAATCATAAAAAGCACTCTTTCAGAGTACAGTTCTAACTTTTTGACTTATTGTATCTCATTTCTGTTCAGTCAATTTCTCTGTATTGGAGATCAAAGTTAACTATGGAAATTAACATGGGAAATCACAGTTATTGGAAATCCCTTTTTCTTGGCCTCTCATTGGTGGATTGGCATGAAGCTTTCCATTATGGAACCAACGTGGATGGACACATTTTTGGGAATGTTTCATGCATATTTATCAAACTGCACCAAAGATATTGAAGAAAGAAAAAAGGGTCTTCCTTTAGAAACTCAGGTCTAACTATAACTACACAGAGCCCTTCGGTCAACGCTTTTTGAATTCCATTCACATTCTTCTTCACTTAATGACAGCATACTAAATGGAGTAACCCATATTTCTGCCAATGAATCTATTGGTCTGATTATTGGTCTATGATTAATGATATTTTGCTTGATCACATGTATATCTGCCTGCAAATGAGAATGTTTCAGTGTCCGGGCTGATATCCAATCCCTTAGTTTTTTTTTTATAGTTTTGTGTTACCAACCCCCAGGTCCCTAGTTATCCTTTATGCAGCTATTCACAGATTGTATTTCCTCTCCAGCCCTTTTGCACTCATTTTTTTTATATCCTGGACGACTTCAATGTCTGGGCAGAGAACGAGGTGGCAACAAACACTATGGAGCTACTGGGGTCATTAGAAGCCTTAGGCCTACAGCAACTTGTCTCAGGGTCAACACATGTTTGGAGGCATCCTGGAACTTATTTTTGCCCTGAATGGTCTGCATTTTCCAGGAGGTATTCAGCCTAAGAGTGGGCATAGTTGTCGAAGTACCGCTACATGAAATTCTGCGAAGTTGAACAAAAACTCAGTGAAATCCACTCCGCAACTCTGTTAAGTCTCATGCCAATTAATTAAACAGAAACCTCATATACCTGTGCTAATATAGTCACCTCACAAAAGTGAAAATGAACATACAGCAAGCAGTGGGAGAGGTGATGATTTTGGGGTCCTCCCTAACCTAGGGAGAGAACCAAGCAGATGCCTTGAACACAAAGAGGACATTATGCTGAACAATTTAGTGGTGGTCCCATCCTCCTAAGACCACCCCGAGCACAGTCAGTTGTGGGCAAAAATACAATCCCAACCAAAGGCCCTGCAAAGCATTATAGGATGAGATTCTAGAGTGCAGTGAATATTATAGTATCCAATATCAAAACATTCCTTAAAAGGGAAGGCTCTCCGGCTCAGCTGAGAGCTAATACTATTATATTCACTATACTCTAGATTATCGCCCCGTAATGCTTTGATGGGCCTTTGGTTGGCATTGTATTTTTGCCCATAACTTTGCTCGAAGTAGCCCTAGGAGGATGGGACCACCAAAATCGTTGAGCATGATATGCTCTTTGTGTTCAAGGCATCTGTTTGGTCCTCCCTCTAGGTTAGGAGGGCCCAAAATCATCACTCTGTCTTTGCCTGATATTTTGCAAAGTTCACGTTTGTGATTTGATTATATGCTTTTTAGCATATAAAGGTAAAATGATTTCATCATAGGGTTGTGGGTGCAGTAGCTTACTCCATAGTTGTAGCATGAATTCCGTGTTCATAAAACTCCTCTCATCTCATCCCAATTAATAAAACAGAAAATCTCACATATCTTTAGAAAGACAACAAATAACTATATTTACATGCTAAAATGCATATAGTCATCTCACAAAAGGGAAAATGAAAATATAGCAAATAGTACTTTTAGTTAAACAACAAATAATTCTATCTTTACATGCTAAAATGCACATAGTCATCTCACGAAAGTGAAAATGAAAATAAATCAAGCAGTGAGAGAGGTGATGATTTGCGGTCCTCCTTAACCTAGGGAGTGAACCAAGCAGATCCCTTGAACACCAAGAGCACATCATGCTGAACAATTCAGTGGTGGTCCCATCCTCCTAGGACTAATCCAAGCACAGTCAGTTATGGGCAAAAATACAATCGCAACCAAAGGCCCTGCAAAGCAGTATGGGATGAGATTCTAGAGTGCAGCGAATATTATAGTATCCAATATCAAACATTCCTCAAGAAGCAGGCTCTCCCGGCTCAGCTGAGAGCTAATACTATAATACTCACTGCACTCTAGAATTTTGTCCCATAATGCTTTGCTGGGCCTTTGGTTGGCATTGTATTTTTGCCCATAACTTTGCTTTAGATGGTCCTAGGAGGATGGGACCACCACTGAATCGTAAGCATGATATGCTCTTCGTGTTGAAGGCATCTGCTAGGTCCTCCCCCTAGGTTAGGGGTGACCCCAAAATCATCACCTCTCTCATTGCCTAATATATATCAAAGTTCTCTTTTGTGAATTGGTTATATGCTTTTTAGCATGTAAAGGTTAAGTTGTATTAGCAAAGAGTTGTGGGTGCAGTAACTAACTCCGCTACGTGGCGGAGTCTGAATTTTTGCATGTATTCCGTGTTTTCAATGTAATGCGTAAGTAACAAATCTCTGCAACTTCCGCTAGCGGAGCGGAGTTCATTGCCCACAGTTAATTCAGTCCCTAGGTCGGACAGACCATGCATTGGTGTATTTTTACATAGATAGTTGGGCAATATACTTCTAGGACCAGATGCAATAATGTAAGTGCCTCAGATAGCCTGCTCCAAGCTAACACATCTAACCGGTATTAATGCCTTTAACTCATCGATACACCTGGATGCCAAACTCTTTCAGTCAATGATAATTAGAATACATGGGCTTACTGGTGCTTTAAATAAGGTACCGCTATGAGTTACTGGTGTCTTAAATAAGCTACAGCCCTTGAAAAATTCAAGTAACTGCAAAAGTTCCTCTGTGCCGTGGTATTCAAACAAACACATTGAAACAAGGCAAATTGGCTTGTAAAAAAACATTAGAGAGAAAGTGGCATGGGAATTACCTAGTGGAGGACAAGGAATGGCTAAAGTTAGCATTGAATGTCTATAAAAACAGTGCTTGCAGTGCAAAAGAATAAAAGTCATCCTGGAGGCTTCAAATAGCACAGTTGTATACAAGCTGTCAAATCCTGTTTGTACCAACGTACACAAGCTATCTAAACCAAATTGTGTCAAGTAAGCAATCATGCCTTCTCAGTCTTTATTTGACATTTTGGCAGATATTTTTGATTCTTATTAATTCATGCCGTTATTTCGGCTCTAAAGTTGTCTTGACCCTTGTTTACTATGCCACCAAATAACAGCAGTTTGCAGTCTAAGACACCATCTGCACTCCCCAACAATCTAGTATCATTTGGGACGATGTCCAAGGATTGCTTTAGTGTGGTGGCCATGTTAATTTATTTGGGCTCTCTATTACACCTGCCACCACCTAGAGCATGGAAGACACTGGCTGAATATTTGCCCCCCATACTCTCCTATCTGTTTACAATATGTCCTTGGAGGAGGGCCAGGTTCCTCATGCATGAAAAGTGGCATTAGTACTCTCACTGATAAAAAATAAAACATTGGCAGATTAGTTAGTTTTCATCTCCCAGCTGCCTTTTCCCATTACAATTCTAGAAATGTTCATCAGCAAGGTGATTGGAAATTCACTTTTGCCTTGATGAGGTAGAAACTGACTTTAGGCCCCTACATGGTACAGATTCAGCACTGGAGTCAGCTTTGGATGATCTGAGGATAGCAGTGGATGGTGGTCAAACTGCAACCCGTAGTATTATTTGATCTGTCTGCCATTTTTGACACTGTAAATCACTAAATCCTGGCATCCAGATTATTTAAGAATGGGTTTAGTGCACAAGCACTTGACTGGATCCGACTGAAATTAGTAAATAGACCACAGGCCATAAAAATGCTTCCTTTTTGCTGTCCCTTCAAAAGAGTGGAACATGGGATGCTGCAGGGTTCAGCTCTGAGTGCAAACCTGTATAATGTCTATCATTGCCCTCTCAATGCCTCATTAGATGTCAAAGTATTACCTTTATTAATTATGCTGAAGAGACAAAGCTGAAAGTAGCATTGGATAATTTGCAGCCAGATATGTTAGACGAGTTCTACAACTGTTGCAGAGATTTCTCTGTCTGGTTGAATAACAACTCCGTAACATTCAACGGAGACAAAATGGATATTCTCTGTTGTACTACAGAGAATCCATCATTTGGTTTGCCAACCAAGTTCTGGACGTGGACGGATAGTTCTAGGCTAGAAGTGTACTTATGGTGTGCATTCTAGGTGTCCACCTTGAACATGATCTCTCCCTTGAGGTTCATATCAACCAAACCTCTGCTACATGCTTTGCCTTATTTTGTACGCTCCACATTTTTTTGCCTTATCTTCCTCCCCCTACAAGAGCACATTCGGTTCAAAGCACAGTCTTTAGTAGAATTAAATCTTGTAACACTTTTTATTTGAGATCTGTAGTTATCTATTCAAGAGATGGCAACACATCAAAATTAATGCCTCCAAACAGGCCCTGAATTTGCCCAGACATTCATCTTTATCTCGAGCCCCTGCAGAGCTAAATTAGCTTCCCGTGACTTAGGGAGTCTTATGTAAGTCACTTTGCATCACATACAGGGCAGTACACAAGAATGGTCCTCTTTTCTTGCAAAGAAAGTGTGATAACAAAGGACGCTTGAAGTCGTAGTGGTAAGATTTCTTGTAAATATCAAGTTCCCACAGACGGCCATAGTGTGCATGCAAGCACTTCTCAGACCAGTCACCAACTGTCCCCAGCAACTCTCACCAACGAGCTAACTGTCACCCAGGAAAAAGGGCTCTCGCGCCAACGGGCAGCGTGAGACAACATACAATACAATGACCTTGCGCGAGGGGAACGTGAGGAGAAAACACTATATATATATCTCTTTTTCTTAAAAGTGGAAAGTGGAAGAAGGGAAGCGAAATAGAGTGAGAGTAAGAGAAAGAAAGAGATAGAGAGAAAAAGGAGGAGAAATTATCTGTACCTTGTAGGTAAACTGACAACTCTGGAACTCCTCCTGGGGGAAGCAAGAGGGTTATTGACAACATCAAAATCACGGTATCTAGGAACAAAAAAGTGTGACAGGGCCACATCTGAACTTACACTAGGCCTCTCACCAACCTTGTCATTGACGTTTACGATTTTGTTCATGTTCCACCAATTACACTTATTCACACGTACAGCACTGCCACATATTTTATCAATGGAAACAGGTTCGCTGAATTTATATTCACCCTTTTCTCTCCACAACCCCATTGGTTTGGGGATGATCGAGTGAGCTTTTAAGGTGGATGATGGAGGATTCTTTTCAGAGTTCTTCAACATCAGCTGAGACTAACTGTACCCCGTTGTCTGAGATGACAGTCTTGGGAAAGCTCTCCCTCATGAAGATCTCTTTCATAAACTCAGGAATCTTTTTTGAGTCAGCTTTGGGTACAAACTTGACTTTAGGCCATTTTGAGTAGTAGTCAATAAAAACTATGGCAAACCGAGGGTGATGTGGTAGAGTGTGGAATGGACCCAGAACATCAATACCCAACTTTTCACAGGGATTCTCAGGAAGAGATATAGGAGTGCAAGGAGGATTAGATGTGCATAGTCTTATCACTATCCGCACAAATGGTACACTCTAAGACCAAAGCATTAATGTCTCTGTCCATTTGGGGCCACCAGAAGTATTCACGGACTCTACGTTTGGTAAGTGTAGCACCCAGGTGTCCTTCATGGGCCTTGGTTAACAGTGTTTTCCTAATACTGAACGGGGGAACTATTTTATCTAGTCAGAAAACAAGACCATCTTCCAGCGATAACTCATCACAGACTTTTACAAATGGTTGGATATCAACATTAACATTTTGCTTTAGGCCACCCATTAACAATGTATTGTTTTACATCTTTCAATATTTCATCTGAATCCATGGCAGCATACCAGCTGCTTTCCCCAACTGAACACACATTTAGTAGTTCTACCCTTGCAACTATGCAGTCTTCATGCTCATCATCGTCAATATGCTTCTCGCAAGCCACTGACTTGTTGGGAGTAGGTGGTAAACGTGAAAGTGCATCAGCTCGAACGTTCTTTCCTCCAGAGATGTGTACCACATGGAAGTTAAATTGGAGCAGTTTAAATGCAAGACAGGCTATTTGTGGCCTGGGTTTGTGATGGTTGGTGTTCCCCAAAATGGCAACTAATGGCTTGTGGTCTGTTTGTAGAGTAAACTTCCTGCCCCATAGGTAGCACTTGAACTTTTCAATAGCCCACCAACAAGCAAGAAGGTCCTTTTCTATGACCGAATAGTGTGATTCAGGGTCCTTCAGCACTCTAGATGCAAAACCAATAGTGTGCTCCTGATTACCTACATCCTGGGCAGAACAGCACCCAGACCATAACAGCTGGCATCTACAATCAAAGTGCAACGTAACTAGGGATCAAATGGTTTTAAAGCTTTGACCGCGCTGAGTAGATTTTTGAGCCATTCAAATGCATGCTTACATTCTTCATCCCACACAAACTCAGTCTGATGTTTGAGCAAATTTGATTTGGGGCATATTCTGGTGGCATAATCGGGTACACACCGTGAATAAAACTCAGTCAGACCCAGCAGTGATTTTACGCCTGTTTTGTCCTTTGGGGCAGTGGCATCCACTATGGCTTGGACAAGACTGGGTTTAGGCGTGACACCGGCACTAGGGATGGTGTGACCCAGGTATTCTACAGAGTCTTTAGAGAACACATATTTGTCATGTTTGAGCATGACCCCATGCTCTTGAAATGTGGAAAGTACCTGTCCCAGAGTTTCATTATGTTCTGTCTGGTCTGCTGCGTAAATGAGGACACCGTCCTGGAAAATTGCCACGTTTTTGATGCCTTTGAGGAGATTGACCATGAGCCGCTGAAAAACTGAAGATGCCGAGGCCGGCTCAAATGGCATACGACAGAATTGAAACATTACTAAGGGAGAATTAAACACTGTGAGATGACGAGATTCCTTGTCCAGTTCAACCTGGTGATATGCCAACACCATGTCGAGTTTAAAAAATATTTTGGCTCCTGCTACCATTCCCAGAATTTCAGAGATGTTGGGTAGAGGGTGCGAGTCAACCCAAATTACTTTGTTCAGACTGCGCAAGTCAATGCAAATCCTCAACTCATTGTTTTTTTTTCGTGCTACGACCAATGGAGATGACCAATCTGATGATTTCGACAGGCTCAATTACTCCTCTCTTAACCAGTGACACAAGCTCTTTTTCCAAATCTTACCTTATGTTAAATGGTACACTTCTCAGTTTATGTCTTATGGGAATAGTGTCTTCTTTGACCTTTATTCTATGTTTTAAACCTTTTATTTTTCCTAATTCTCAAGAGAAGACTTTGGGATATTTGTTATGGGGTTTTTCCAATTGAGTAGAATCGTGAATGGCCAAGACCTGTTCCTTTGCACCTGGGTATAACATCATGTCAAACAACTCTTGGATATTCAACCCATGTATGGCCACATATATTTTACCATGAATGTGCCTGTTTTTGAACCCCATGACGACTTCAAAGTATCCATGAAGGTCGATTTTATGTCCTTCGTAGGACACAGGGGCACGATTTGGGGGAAATAACGGCCTGTCTCCCTAATTTGCTTTAAAAAGTGACTCTGTAATCTTGGTGATACGGGCACCTGAATCCACAAGAAGGCGTCTCTTCTTTTCTCCAACAGTTATGTCAACATAGGGCTCAACACAGTCATTGGGATCACCTGTTCTGATATCGCTGTCCTTTACTACCAGAATCATGTCTTTTAATTCTTCCAGGGGATCATCATTTCACTGTCACTTTTGTCTTTGACGCACCCTATCCGCACATTTTCTCTTTTGTGACTCTGGCATACTTTGTCAAAATGTCCCACTTTACCACAAGACCGACACACTACGTTTTTAGCTGAACATGGTCTACGATTTTTTGTATGAACAGAATTACCACACCTAAAACAAATGTCAGTAGTTCTGATAAAACTGCTCTGTGGGGTACCTTTTTTTGTTCTTGTAATTTGTAAGACGTACTGGAATGACAACTTCTGTAGTCTTGCTCTCAAGTTCCTTCACTGAAGCGTGGGAAGTTTCGAAACTCTTAGCAATGTGAATGGGCTCTTCAAAAGAGGGGTTTTCTAATGACAATAGCTTTTGTCTAATGGTTCCGTCAGAGCATTGGCTTATAAACTGATCGTGAACCAACTGCTCACTGAAATTTTTGAATTCGCAATCAGCAAAATTTTCCTTGGAGCTGTGATGTATGTGTCCACATCTTTATCATTCTTTTGTACACGTTTGAAGAATTTATTTCTTAACACGACTACGCTAGGACATCGTGGGGCAGATTTACAATAACTGGCGCATCCCCAGGGATGCGCCAGTTATTGTGCGCCGCAGCTCCGCCACCCATGGTGCGCCGCATTTACAATGCGGCGCACCATGGGGCAAAACGGCACAGATGCGTGACGCATCTGCGCCGTAAAGGCGGCGCATTGCTGGAATTGCGTCGCAAGCACGACGCAGCTCTAGCAATGCTCTTGGGGGCCCTATCTGTCCAATGCTGCGTCAAGCCTTACGCCTGCTTCAAGCAGGGTTTTGACGCAGCATTGGCCTAAAAGTGCCTGCGTGAAATCTTGTAGATTTTACGCAGGCACTTTTGCGAGGCGCACCTGCCCCGGAATGCCCACCCTGCGCCGGAACGCCCACATGTGGCGCAGGGTTTTACAACGTGACGCATCTGCCTAGATGCGTCACATTATAAATGGGTCGCAGGGATGCGCCACGTTTACGCTGCTGTTGCGTGACGCAACTGCGGCGTAAACGTGGCGCAAGTCCGACATAAATCTGCCCCATATCTTTTAGCTAATTTCCTAATGGTGCTCTGATATTCGTCTGGTTCTTCACCCTCTATAGCTTCTGATTCAGGCAAATGCTTTAGGGTAGCCTTCCCTTCAAATCCTAAAGAGTGTAAGAGTAAAAGATGTTTTCTTTCTGGTCTGAACCTATGAACCCCAATTTTCACTAAAAAGGTCTCAAATGCATTGAGCCATTGTCGCCATTTTACAGGTGGTTCTCCAGGTGAGTCTAAAAATGGAGGTGGAGGCTGGACTGCCTGCATGGTGAAGATGAAGAATATTTGAAAAAAATGAGACTAGGAAGACTAATGAAAATGATTTAAGGAAGATTTTTGAAAGCATCACAAGCAACAATAAAAGAATGAATATGAATCTTCGAATAACACCAGGAACTGGGTACACCATGTGTGAATTAGTGAATGGCTAGGTGTGCCTGTCACTGGGTATGTCAGTGCACGCTTATCATTGTAAGGAGAACAAACAAGGGTGTGCGTGTCACCGAAAAGACGGAAAGTAATGCTCACGTTTTTAACTGACCTGGTGTGCGTGTCTGTGTGTAAGCCAGTGCACGCTTATTTTTTTATCAGAAAAGTCAGAGGTGTGCGTGTCACCGAGCTGGTATGCGTGCACAGCGCAGAGTGAAGCAAGACAAATAATTGGAAGAAGTACCTTTAATATCCTTGTGTCAGATAACTTTTTTTAGAATGCAGCCATGATGTTAACAGAGAAAGAACGGGTCGCTGCTGAAGCTCACTCGCGAAGGCTGAAGAAGCTGACAGGCATGTAGAAGAGGCGGGGCTCTGACAGGACTCGTTGTCAACCTTGAACGTGCATCCCCCAGCAGTGGGCGGAAGAGTGCGGTCCTAGCAGAGCAAATGAGTCATGCCCCTCCGCTCTCCTACCAGCTTGAGCCGTGTCAGTTGTGGGCGGAGCACTAGGACACATTTTCCTGGAGAATTCCTTCCTGACGTTGAGCATAGCCTCTCCTTCAAATTCCGTTTTGCTTCCAGCTTTACTCAAGAGCGTAGTTATTCATGGAGGCTTTCAACTGAATACATGATATTTCTTTTAAATATGATTTAGCGCTCCTCCTGTGGTGATTCCCCTCGCTTCCAAAACGATCTGCGTGGGTGTTGTGTGGGAACTTAATCATGTAGCTTGTCGCCACAAAGAATGTGATAACGAAGGACGCTTGTAGTCGTAGAGGTAAGATTCATTGTAAATATCAAGTTCCCACAGATGGCCGCAGTGTGCGTGCAAGCACTTCTCAGGCCAGTCGCCAACTGTCCTCAGCAACTGTCACCAATGAGCCAACTGTCGCCCAGGGAAAATGGCTTGTGCACCAACTGGTAGCACGAGACAGCATACAATACAATACCCTCGCACGAGGGGCGCGCAAGGAGAAAACACTACAGAAAGTTTAAGCCCTACTCGCCACCAGAGTGTTGCATTCCTCTAAGGCTAACCTTTTCTGTATTTTTTTCCAGGTTTTTTTATATAGCACAAACTCTTCCCGAAGGTATTGGAGCGCTTTACATGAGCACCAGTTAGTTACATTGCACAATGACACATTCATTTTTTGGTAGGTACTGGGAGATTATCCCCCAGATTATTTATGCTCATGTTTTGCGAGTCCTTAATAGCAATTTTTAAGGAATCGCTATTAAAGAGTCGCAAAACGGGATTCATGTAGAAATCGCAATATTTTTGGCGATTTCTACTGCTTCCTTATTTGTGATTCGCTAATTGCTAATCGCAAATAAGGAATGGCTTTCCCATTCATTCCTATGGGCCTAAAGGCCCATAGGAATGAATGGGGAGTCATTCCTTATTTGCAATTAGCGATTTGCAAATAAAGAAGCGATTTCAAGGGTACCAGGGTGTCCAAAGGACACCCTGTAGCACCCCTGAAATGCTAATGTACACTGGTGTTGCGCACACACATGTCCAAAGAACATGTGTGTGTATAACATACAACTTAAAAAAATTCACTAAATTGCATTTTTCTAGGTTTTCGCTATTTACCACGTAGTTAGACTTTGCGGTAAATAGCGGCCCCAGATTGCGAATTTGCAATTTTAAAATGGTTCATGAATTTCATTTAAGGAATCTCAAATTGAGATTCCTTAAATGCAATTATTCGCAATTTAGCGATTTCTAAAAGTGCGATTTTTGCATTTGGGATGATGAATCCCAAATGCAAAAATAGCGCTCGCAAAGGGCCAGGGGGCATATTACCAAGCAATAGCGACAATTATCGCTATTGCTTGGTTAGAGACAAAAATTTACCGCTGAGCTGCGGCGAATTTTATCGCAAATAAACCTTGGTATTACCAAGGTTTATCGCAAATGCGATAAAAATCGTCCGCAATGCATGAATATCGCTGAAAAGTCAGCGATATTCATGCATTATCAAGCTAATGCTCTTAGCCATGCTATCCACTTCCCATTGGATAACATGGCTAAGAACTGCTCAGGGCAGGTGTCAGCTTTTGGAGATATTCGCGCTTAGCGCGAATATCTCCATAAGTTGGTAATAGGAGATAGCGATGTTAGCGACTGTTTCCAGTCGCTAACATCTTGGCACGCCCACTTTGCATGTCATTAGTGATAAATATCACTGACATGCAAAGTGGGGCCCAAGATGGTCTCTATCTCCTACTAGCTGTCGCTAACTGGTGTTAGCGACAGCTAGGTAATAGGGAGATAATTTTATCTCCGCTTTTTTGGCTTTTAAAGCCAAAAAAGCGGAGATAAACCCCCTTAATAATATGCCCCCAGATTCTCAGAATCAGGCCCTTTGCGAGCCGATTTTGCTTTCATGAATCTGGCTGTAAGTGATTTGCCTAGAATCATGGGATTTGAAGTCGACACCAAGGCTCAAACCTTGGTTTCCCAGCTCCAAAGTCGGCAGTCTAGCTTTGAGACCACATAATCTCCGCATATTCCTAAATTCCACAAACTAAGGTCCGGTAGCTGGGCCTTCCCAGTTAGAGCAGCACAACTCAGGAACAGTTTGCTGCCATATTTAAGAGTGTGCCAGGACTTGTTATCATATACGAGGTACGTTATACGAGCAGAGATTCTGCCACAATAAGAATCAATACATATCTTACTTAGTCCTCACAGTGTTAGGACTACAATTCATGATTCACAACACTGATCGAAACATCGATGTTCTTAACAAGCGTTGTTGCCCAACTAGACCCTTATAAAGAAAATAAATTATAGGTCATGCTTGGGCTTCTCACTGTTAATACAATGCTATACAATGAATTTTTGGTCTATGTGTTATATTTGTTATGTATCGTTTGTATTGTTGATGCATGTATAAAGATCACAACCGTCACTTTTTGTCACCTTAGTAAAAAACTACTTTTGTTTGTTGTGTATATTGAGTATGTATCATATTCTGTATTACTTAATCTGTAAAATATATGATTGTTCCAATATATTAATTAACGCTATTCCATGCAGTTGTGTGTTTCCTGGTTTAAACAATCAGTGTTGTGAATCATTGAATCATTAATTGTCGTCCCACCACTGTGAGAACTAAGTAAGATATGTATTGATTCTTATGGTGGCAGAACCACTGCTTGTATATCGTACCTATCCCCAGGTTCTGCACTTGACAGGGTTTCCCCATTGTGATCAATCAGGACATGTTGCCATTCATGAAAGCATTCAAAACCTGCTCCGTCATAATTCATGTCATGATTTGGTCTTCTTCGATTGGTTCTCTACTAGGCCAGTACCAGAATACCTTTGAGGTGTCTATGCGATTTACAAAAGTAATTTAAATGTTATTCCATTCAATTGCTTTCCTACTAGGCCTCTTGCTTGCACACATTTCACCTGCACATTTAATCTGTAGTCTACTGCATCCTTGTTTTACCATTCCAAGGTGGGCAACTCGTTGCTTCTAAATGAAGCAACAATACACTATGTACAATACTATTGCCGGGGCGACTGCCAGCTGCTGTTTTTGCAAGCATATGTCCGCCAATTTTAGGTGGTGCCATGCTTTCTTTTTTTCAACTTTTCTTCTTTTAATGTATCGCTTGTTGAGTTTGCGTGGCTGTTTTTTCCAGATGGATAACTGGGTGAATTCAGGAATGATTCAGGGGATGGATGGTTGGAAGTAATTGCTCGGATGAGTTCCATAGTGCATGTATGATGACATTTTGAGTGCCTAATCTCCTCAGTGACTAAAGAGGCACTTTCAGTTTTAAGACAGATCTATAGCCATTGTCAATGCTTGTGTTTTATGCTGTTTCTCTTATAACCTCCTTTAATGGCATATAATAAATATAAATAACTCCTATATCATCCGATCCTCATCACACAGCCCTCCTTGCCTGATCTGCATTTCTCTGTTAACAGCTGAACACATTTATATGTACTTCTCAGAAGACCGAGGTTGTCAGTTCACTGGGTAATAAAGTATCCAAGGGCTTTTCGGAATAATGAAGCAATTTTTCATTATTTTAAATGTGACTCGTACATATTAATTAGGGATGTCGTGTAGACTTAACTGTAGTTCACTGCTGGGTAAGTGCATGAGCCCAGCAATACTTCCCTGCTCCTTTTAATGGACCTTAATGCGTTCCCAACTTAAAATAACTGTTGCTATTTCAAATTGAGGAACAAAACTGACATCATGGCAGAAAAAGACTTCAATCTCCATATAATTGGCTTTTTTTGCAGTACTTAAGTGTTTGACCTTGCTCTATTAAAGTGGGTAAAGTACAACTCAACAGCTGTGAACTATTACACCAACAATTCCATAGCAATTTAAATGTTCATTATACTCTGTAAAAAGAGTCAATCAATTGGACAGTGTCTTTGACATTTTGTTTCCAAATGTTATGATCAATGAATATTTTTCAGACAGGAAAAGCTAAACTGTCTAGAGAGTAGAAAAATAAATGCGAGGTCACGGTACCGGTTTTGTAGCACTCCTATTTGAGTTTTCATTTTATTAGTCTATTTTACTTTTATTATTATTTTTGGTTGCCTTTTTCTAGAACACTGCCAAGGCGTCTGAACTCTTCACAGTCACGAATTAATACGCAAGTTACACAGAATCCCATGGAAAAGAGGCAATCATGTTTAAGTATTAGCCATCACACCAGTTAGGCAATTTAATTGAGTCAGATTGCTATTAATTTTTCAATTTGCATATATCTGCGCTGCGATGGGTTTGCCAGGTGACACAAAATACTTTTAACTGCAAAATTAAATAAAGCAATTTAATTATCAAGACTACTGTCTCCTCCCAATATATGGTGATACATGGCACAGATCAGTGCCGTACTCCCATTCAATAATGAAAACACGCTTACAAGAAAGTCAAACATCACTATTTTCAAGGCCCGCACCATGAGCATCTCAGACAGTATTTTCTAAAATACTGCTTTGTCCCTGCTTGAACCCAGTGACAGAAACGGTGTGCTATATTACATGCAAAATGTCCTTCTATCAAACTTCCACTGGCACTCCACAAAGCAAGTTGAGGGAACACGGTTCGCCTCACAGGCGAGTTAAATGTACATTTCACATGCCTGCAGGTGAATGATAAGGGGGTCCTTGGGACGCGTATGCCCCTCTCCCAAATAGTCTTGAATGAATGAATGAAGTGAGATTTCTATAGCGCAACTTAGCCCAAGGGCATCAAGGCGCTAACCATAAACAGATAACATAGAGTCTCAGGGCACCGAATTCAGGGTCTATAGATAAGCGTCAGTGAAGAGCCAGGTTTTAAGTTCTTTGCGGAAAAGCGCCAAGGAGGGTTGTCCTGACAGCTGTGAGGGAAGGGAGTTCCAAAGTTTGGGCACCAGAGTGGAGAATGCTCTACCTCCCCATCTAGCTTTTACGATCCTGGGAACTAGGAGAAGATTTTTAGAGGCAGAGCGAAGAGCTATACTGGGGGTATATGGCTGAAGGAGAGACCTAATGCCTTCAGATCCAGAGTCATGGACGGCCCTATGAGCAAGGCAAAGAAGTTTAAAGGAGATCCTGGACTGAACGGGGTGCCAGTGGAGGTTTTTCCTGGCTAGGGATACCGAGGAGAGCCTTGGGAGATTAAGAGCCATCCTAGCAGGAATATTGCGGCAGGCTGACGCCGGCTGCGGGGAGCTCAGGTCTGTTTGTGGATTCCCCCATCTCAGCGCGGCGCAATGACGGTAACTAATCGGTGAGCGGATGCGTGAAACTTTCCTTATGGCTTTAGCGGCTTTTTCTTAATGCTTTTCCCCGGTTGGAGATGTTTCAGGATGAGATCCTCGACGAAAAGGTCCGGGGTATCCCCTTCCGATCGCTCCGGAACCCCAAGGATGCGAATGTTATTCCGGCGTGCCCGACTTTCATACTTGTCGAGCTTCTGATCGAAGTGGGTATGGGCCACCTTGAGATCAGACACCACCTTCTGAAGTTCCGACACATCCTCGATGAGGCTCCCCGTCTTTATTTCAAGGTCCTTGACCTTCTCAGAAGTTTTGTTGAGGTCGGCTCGGACAAGACCCACCTCGATAGTGACCGTGTCCAACTTTGTGTCTATTGTCCCCAAAGAGGATTGAACCCCCCTGATGGCCGCCATCAGTTCCTTCATGGTCGGATCGTCTCCGGCCGGGTCCCCCTCTGGGCCTCCAGAAGGGGAACGCTTCGCATCCGACGGGGATCCCTTTGAGACTGCATATTTGTCGATCCGATTCGATTGGACTTGACGGTGCGATTTCTGAGCCTTCGGGAGGTTCTTGTCCGGGTCCCGCGCCGCCATCTCAACCGCAAACGCAGGAGAAACCCACCACTCCTCAGTCGAGCGAAGAAGGGTCTTGCAGCGATTGTCTGTAGGGTAGTGCAGAGAGGGCAAGGAAGCTTCGATCGCCACCCGGGCACAGCAAACAAGGGACCGACCGGCCACTTCCGGTCTCAGCAGCCGATGTTGTCGCACTTCACCCGCGACGGTGGCACACCCGGGGTCCCGGTCTTCGTGGTCGTAGGCCCCAATTCTTCCGACGACGATACTCAGACGCCAGAGCAGGCAATCGAGTCCAAATTTCACCTAGCGACTCAGGTGACGTCCCCCACAAGATAGTGGGGACGGGGTACAGGATAGTATGCCGGATGGGCGGTCAGGATGTGGCGGCCGGCGGAGCCGATGCTCAAGCGGCCATCTTGGTCGCTGGTGCGGCTCCTCCTCCGAGGAGACCCATTTAGAGATGGTAGAATGTAAGTTAGCGTTTGGTAAACGTGGGTGGGTTCAAAATATCCTCTGTTCAGACCAGAGTGGTAGCACAAGAGGGGTGGCAATAGTTATTAGATCAAATGCTGGGATCCTTCCGGGAGAAGGCTGGTGGCCTCATTAACATTAGGTCATACCCCCTTTACTTGTGCAGTCTACTACGGGCCCAATCAAGACGCCCTGGGGTCTCTTATGAAGTTAAATGCTAGCCTGGCTGAGAACATTGTACCTGTCATATTAGGTGGCGATTTAAATCTGATTTTTGATGAAAAACTGGACCGTACATCTAGGGTTAGATTTACACCCCCCCAAAGATCCCGAACGGAGCTTAAGAACATCATGAAAGATCTCAACCTTATAGATATCTGGAGGGCTAAAAATGGTGCGAAAAGAGATTATTCCTTTTATAGTCGAAGGTATGGACACCATTACAGAATCGACTTTTTTCTTTTAGATCAATCGCTCTTCTTGGTGGTAGAACATATATCATACATCCCAGCTATATTGTCTGATCACTCAACAGTTGAGCTCGTAATCCACCTTAAACAGAAGGAACAGCAGAAGAGGTGGATGCTAGATAGAGCCTTGCTACTTCAACAGGGGGTGAGATTAGATTTAGTGACACAAACAGAAGAGTTCTTTAGGCATAATAATGGCTCAACGAGTCAACAGGTGATTTGGGAGACATTCAGAGCCTTTATCAGAGGCTCTTTGAGTACCTTGATGATAAGAAGAAACAAACAGAGAAAAGAAGGAAGAGCGTCTCCTGAGGCTCAAATTGAAAGAACAGGAACTTCAGAGGGCTTCAGCTGACCAGTCAGATACTAAACTCCGCTTACAAAGAGAGTTGGACGGTCTACGGGCACAGTATCAAGCAGGTCTAGACAAGGTCTTAAAAGATAGATGGGATGCCAGTAAGCTCCAAAAATTTTCATATGGAGAGAAATGCGGTCGCCTTCTTGCATGGAGATCCCGAGCAGATACAAACTGAAATCAGATCAATAGTTTATCTCTCTCTGGTTCAGGTGAAATTACCTATGATGACGATCTAATCAGGGAAGAGGCCACATCTTTCATGCAAAATGTATATAAAGTTAACACCTGTCACTCCACACAAAATATAGAAAGCTGGTTAAGAAAAGTACAGCTCCCGATCCTGTCTGAAGACGATAGAACTTCTCTTACCTCTGACATCCGAGAATGCGAGGTGAGAACTCAGATTATGAAAATGGTTAAAGGGAAAGCCGCCGGTCCAGATGGGCTTCCTGTGGAGCTGTACAGGATAGTTCTAGATCAGATAATATCTGGTTTAACGTTATTGTTCAACAAAATTCTCCAGTATGGGGTGCGGGCCCCAAATTCATGGTCAGAGGCCACTGTTACTTTAATATTGAACCCAAACAAAGACCCATTGAAAATTGAGTCCTACAGACCGATTTTCATATTAAATTCAGATTATAAGGTATTCGCGGGGGTGTTGGCGGCGAGACTGGGTAGAGTAGTAAAAACCATTATCCATTGTTATCAGAGGGGTTTTATCAACTTAATGAGCTAACATTTCAAGTCATTGCTGTAATTGATGTCGCTATCGATAGAAAGCTCCCTCTGACCCTGGTAGCGGTTGATGCCGCTAAGGCATTTGACCAAGTAGATTGGTCATATCTGTGGAAAGCACAGGCGGGTTTTGAATTCCCAAATAATTTTATAACAGCCATAAAGTCTCTTTACTGCTCTCCATGTGTACAAATGTTGGTCAATGGGTCTCTCACAGACTGGATACCCATTGCCCGTGGTACTAGACAGGGCTGCCCTTTGTCCCCCCTTTTGTTTAATTTATACATAGAGCCTTTTGTTTGTCTGCTTAGGTCTGACCCATTAATCAAGCCCTTTAAGATCTCCAATTTGGAATTAAAATGTGCACTGTACGCTGATGACATTTATGTTTATGTTTAGAGATTTGTAGAGCGCATGGCTGCCCGTGAGCGTCCCAGCGCTGAAGATAGAATACAGATGCTAAGAGCTGGGAATAAATTAAGGGAACAGCCAGATCTTCAGGAGTTTACGAAACATGAGGAGATTAGGCTGAGCCCGGATGTCTAATGGCAGTGCGTTCCACAATTTTGAAGCGTTGTAGGAAAAAAGACGGCCACCGGATCGTGCCCTCTTAATCCTAGGTATTGAGGTCAAATGGAGGTGAGTAGACCGGAGAGATCGATTGGTTTTTATAAGGGAGGACAAAGTCCTTTAGGATGGAAGGGGCCTTGCCATGCAGGATTTTATGGGCAGTGCAAAGGGCCTTAAACTGCACCCTTTCAATTATGGGCAGCCAATGGAGTGACCTAAGTGCTGGTTTGGCTGAGCAACGGTTGTTGGTGCTCGTCAGAAGCCGGGCATCGGTGTTTTGTACAACCTGAAGCTTTGCTGTCACTTTATTAGGGGCACCGAGATATAGGGCATTGCCGTAATCCAATCGCGACAACACAAGGCCCTGAATGAGAAGCTTTTTGGATTGAGTAGGAAGTAAAGGTAAGATTTTTCACGCCATGCGTAGTAGACCATAGCATGTTCCGGCAGTTTTTCTGGCCTGGGTATTAAGTGTAAGACCTTCATCCTACCAAAACCCCAGGCTTTTGATGTCAGACTTTGGAGTTGGGGGTGGACCCATGTTCACCTCAAACCCAGCTGAAGCACTGCCAAGATTAATAGAAACAGCGGAAGCTTTTGGAGAGATCTCAGGGTATACTATTAATAAAGACAAAACTGAGATTATGGAATGGAACCAAGAAGCAGGGACAGTGGGAACAAAGACTAGAATGAGATACCTGTGGGTACACTTGGCCAAAAAGATTGAGGATATATAAAAAATCAATCTAGATAAAGTCTCAAAGGAGGTCTGTGCCCTTCTCCAGCGATGGTCATCTCTCCCTTTAAACATCTTTGGGAGAGTAAATTTAATTAAGATGATCATCCTCCCTAAAATAACGTTTCTATTCAACTCTATTCCTCTATCTTTTTACACACCAGGAATTAATAAATTACAAGGGAAATTAGGATCCTTTATTTGGAATTCAAAATCTCCAAGAATCTCCTGGAAAAAGCTTAGTAGAAGTTTAAAACCAGGAGGGCTAGTCTTTCCAGATCTATTTGTATATTGTCACGCATTTCATTTAAAAAACTTTAGACTATTGGCTGATAAAATTGATCTATCCTCCCTAGGCATACCTTTTAAAGCATTATTGTAAGACGTTCCACAGGAACAAGATTTCTTCCTCTTTAAATTCGGGGATCCGAATTTTTTTTTAAAAGTCAGACTCAAGGTCCTGGGGGCAGCACTAAGAAACTGGGTATACATCAGGAAAAAGCTGGACATCCCATACTTTGCAGTACAGGCCCCGATTTGGGATTCTCCTGGGACACCAGTTTGTCTTAATGATCAACTGTCTCAGCCTCTGAGGTTGGCAGGGTTAGAATATTGGGAGGATCTTCAGGAAGGCACACAGCTTTTAAGTTGGGAGGTTCTCTTTAATCTGATGGGGGGAACACTTACTAGATTCAAATATTACCAGCTGTTTGGATGGTGGTCGACTAGATCTTGGAATTCCAACGACCATAACCCAAAGTTTGATTTAGTATCTAGAAGGGGCAGGTGGAAAAACCAAATCTCACACTGGTATTCAGCTATATTAGATGTGGAGAGTGTTATGGAATCAGAGCTCCAAAAACTCTGGGATAATGTTTTAAACCTGAACAGAGGAAACATTAAAGATCTATGGACTGACTCGTTTACCATTCTGCAGGCGGTGGTTAAGCCTGCCACCTTAAAAAGGAATCATCTCTACACTATGTATAGGGCCTGCATAACCCAAAAAAAACGAACTAAATTTTCTAACTTAGATTACCATTGACCGAGATGCAAACATCCTTCTGCAGATGATACCCATATGTTCGCCGGTTGCCCAGAGATAAAACACTACTGGGTTAAGACCCAGGACTTCTTGGTAGATGTCCTTCAAGTATCCTTGGAAATCACCACAAGAACAATTTTTTCTGGATTAGGTTCAGATTATGATGTAAATGAACCATCCACGAGATTCATGTTCTATGTTATGCTTCTTGCAAGGCGTGAGATATGTAGAGCCTGGAAGGATCCAATCCCCCCTACTTTTTCCACTTGTTTAAAGCATATTATTTTTACAAGTAGATCTGACATGACATATGACCCTACAAGCCTTGTAAAAATCTGGGCACCCCTTGTGGCTTGGCAAGACAGGTGAATGGTATTCCCATGATTTATCTGGAGCCCTGTCGGTTCCCTTACCTTCATAGTAACACGTGGTTCAACTACGGTGTGAAATGGAGTGGATTGGGAAAGCAGTGGCTACTTGAGGGAGCAGGCCTAAAACTCTGTTATTGGTCGATAACATCAGGGTTGAATCAGGATGACCAATCACTGAGATATAGCCAGTTTCCCATCAAGACTTCCAATAATGGTATATGAGGAAAAATAAAAATAAAAAAAAGAGCCATCCTAGCCGCGGCGTTCTGCACCATCTGAAGATGATGAACTGCGCTCTTGTTTATGTCACCATACAGGGCGTTACAATAGTCCAGTCTTGAAGAGACAAGGGCAACTGCAGCTTGCTTCCGGGCGACAGGAGAGAGATAGGATGAAATCTTTCTGAGGATCCTGATGATGCCACAGCAAGTGGACACCGTCCTACTGACTTGAAGGTCAAAGGACAGAGAAGTATCAAACAGGACCCGAGATTTCTAGCCGAGTGGGAGGGACGCGGCAGTCCCCAAGAGAGGCCAGCCACCAGTCATTAGACCAGATTTCCTGGTCACCCCCAAAGATCAGGACCTCAGTCTTTTCTCCATTAAGTTTTAAAAAGTTCTGGATCATCCATTTAGATACTGCCTCCATACAGGATCTAAAGTTAAGAGCCGAGTCGGTTACCGACTGTGTGAGGGAGACCATGATTTGGGTGTCGTCGGCATATGACAGCACTTCGAACCCAAAGGATCTCACCACCCTAGCAAGTGGGGTCACATATATGTTAAAAAGTAAGGGACTTAAAGAAGATCCCTGTGGGACCCCACATTGTACTGGCTTGAAGGGAGACAGAAAGTCACCCAGCTTAACTCTTTGCTCTCTTTGATGGAGAAAGGAGGCCTATAGACAAGGATAGAATCAAAAAGTAATAAATATGCGCACTGTTATTTTAAAGCTAAGGTATTTCAATTCCTTAATCAAACAGTAATAATCATCCTATTTAGTACGCATCGGGATTTCAAGAAGTCGTATAACAGATCCACGTGAGAATCCAGTTGTACCCTGAAGGGTTCCTTGAAAAGTATGTCCAGATCCCAGATTCAAAGTCTATATAAATCAGCCACTGGCATTGTATTCAAGGGAATAAAGAAATGTTTGAAATGACTGATTACCTTATAAAGAGCGGAAATCATAAGTTATATGAGCCTCACTACTTAGTATCTTTACGAATTACCTATTGTAAAGGTAGTTGTCACGCCTTACGAGGAAAAGCCGCGTCTATGTTCAGACAACAAACTTATTTGGACACAGGCACAGTGTTTTCCTATATTAAGAACACAGAAGCTCTGACAAACTATTGAGTAGGGACATATTTTGGTAGTGGGATGTTTTTGTGTCCTTGAGAGGCACCAATACTGGGAATCTGTTATTTGTTAAAATATAGACTTTGGTTTTCTATAGGATTGATGTGCTGCTGTATATGCCACCACTGCCTTTTTGTTTTGTTTGTATAAAAACATTTTCACTAGCAATTAAGAGACACCAATTGAATCAGAGGTGCAACTAGAGCCAAATTTTGGGGGGCGAGGGGACTAATACAAATTTCGGGGTGGGGGCTAATTCTGCCAGCAATAGGCAGAGTGGAGCTGTAGAGGCTCTAAGATGGGATGAAAAAAACAACAAAGCCTTGTTAACAAGTTTTTAGTCTTTTAAATACCAGTGAAGTACTCGGGTGCAGCTGCAATAATGATCTGTGTGTGTGCCCGGGAAGCTGTCTCATCCCGGCTGACACAAACGACGAGGGGAGGGGGCCTGAAGCCCTTTGAACCCAATGGACGCTGCACGCCTGAATTGAATCATGTAGCGACAACACAGGTTAAATAAGTATACAAAGATTGCCACACTTATGTTTGCAAGTTCATCAAGACCACTGATGGATCAGGATTTTGAGAAAATAAAAACCTGCTCGAATTGAACCCTCAGTAACATACATTAACAGTGTGCTGTGAAAAATATTATAAATGAACGCTAAAATAAGGGGAAATGCTTTTGCGCATGCGTGTACTAATGCATGGAACTAGGCCGCATACGCTTTTAGTTAAAGAAAAATATAACAACTTATGCTGCTTTTGTGCATGTTAAATATAATCGCTGGGGAAATAACATGGGTAATGCATGGGTAAGTGCAATGCTGGGATGATGTGCGATGAAATTACATTTCATGAAGTTAATAAATGTTTGTGCTTGTTTTCTGTAGAACAGCTAGCATGGGCCTACTCTTCTGCATGACAGTCTGGGGTTAATATTTGGTAGAGAAATTCAAAATGGGGAAGAGGAGTTGGCCTAACGGCTAAGGCGTTTGACCTCAGACCTGGGGAACTGGGTTTGTGTCTCGGTAACAACGCTGAACATCCTGTGATTCATGGGCACATCACATAATCTCCCCGTGCCTAACAAAAATGAATGTGTGTCCTCATGTAATGTAACTGGTGCTATGTAAAGCGATCTGATACCCGATTTGGTTGCAGGTCAAGTTTGCACTATATAAAACTCTGCAAAAACTCTGCAAAAAAAAAAATTACCAAAAGAGGGTTTCAACTGAAAAGAGAGAACGCAAAGGCATGAACATGACCTTCATAGTGTACTGTGTGACTGGCAAGCTACAGAAAAGAAATTTTTTTATTAGTCGAAGCGTACAACTTCCTTCTCAAGATGGCAGAGGCAAACAATGGAAGTGCAGAAACTTGCAACATGTAGTGTGCTTTAGGAAATGTGTACTATGATTGTGTTCAAAATTGTTTCCTGAGAAGAATCTGTCATAATGCTGAATGTTTAAGACAAAAGGATATTGAATAAAATGGTCACGATAAGAGTGGTGTGACAGAACACCCCCATTATTAGCGATGATAAACTGAGTTTGTTCTCACTTTGAAACAAATATGGGTTGGACATTTAGGTTTTAGGGTATAATTGAGGTGCCCAGTGGGTGGGGTGTTGGTTAGCTAGCAGAAAATCATTCATGTCGTTGGTTTGCTGTTTCCAGATAGAGGCTTGCCTGTTTCCTGATTCCTGACTTAATCTTTGCCACTCAACTCTCCTCGAGGCGCTTTACTGCCCTTTTGGCCAGAGGGTAGATTTCCTTGATTCTTACTTGGGTTCATATAGATGATTATTATGAATTTGCATATTAATTTGCAAATGTAATTTGTCTCTGAATCTGTTCTCTCTTCGCCTATCCACTCCTTTAATGCATTGTTTATTTGATGTGAGTTTGATTCTGTACATTGCTAATACTTTTTCTCCGTGATTATCCATGATTTGCATTGTATGACGGTACTTAATGAGCATTCATTTCACATTATTTTCGATAAATATTATAAATGAACTACTGAGTCTGTTAATATTTAGTAGTAAAATACAAGTACATTATTGCTATCAACTTCTCAACATCAAAAAAGGTTTGTCGCCACATTTATTTACAAATGGAAAGGAGAAATGCAGGTTCTATTGTGTATTTGGTAAGTTAGGTATAAACTATAATCACACTGAATCCCAGTGTGAAGGGATCAGTTGGGTAGTGTAAATGGGCCTTTGTTTGTGAAACAATTATCAATCCCTGATCGCTGGTTCAGTTTTGGTAGCAGAGGATGATTAATTATTGAGTAGTTTGACAATAGTAATTGATTATTGAGTGTTGATTATTAAAATGAAAAGTTAGAGTCTTTGTTTTATGTTGTTTGGAAGTACGGGTACTACATAATCCCGGGATGATGATATTTTAGCCTATGTGACAGAGGACTAGTGTGGAAAGGTATCACTAAGCATGGGCGTAAAATCCGCTCCGCTCGCGGATTTTTCGGATTTTCGGCAAATCCGCAATCCGCGAACGCTCGCGAATTTGTCGAAAATCCGTGAATCCGCTCGTGGCGGATTTTTTGCTTGGTTGCGGCGCGCGGCGTGGTGCACGGCGTTCACTTTCCGTCATTTTAGCGTTTGCCGAGTTGTTTTTCTTTGCGAGTGACGCGCCATTTTAGATCTTGCTGCGTGTTCCCGCGGGAGTTTGTCGCCCGCGAATACGTACTCGCGGCTTGCCACCTTGCACAGCACACCTCGCGAGAGTTCGCAATTGCGAACATGTAGTTGCGGCGGAAAGGAACAATCTCGCACTTGCGAAATAGAGATTTTGCAATTTCGCACAAGAAAATCACCAGCAAACAGGATAAACCTTCAGAAAATTATGATTTTTATCAGAATCACTCCTCAGGTTGACATTTGCATGGCCTTTTTTTTTGCAAGGAGTCCATTTTGGGGGGGGGGGGAGGAAGGAAGTGCCCCACAGTCTCCAACTTCCTGTTCCTGTCCAGCAGGCTCCTCCCAGTGCTTTGTCCATCTCCTGGTCACTTTCATTTGGATCTGGAGCTGGAAGGATTACTTTTTGTGGGTGCTGCTGGATATTTGGATTTGAGGCCTTTTTGACTGTCTTTGGATCACTTTTGGATTAGAAATCAACTTTCACAAGTAAGTTTGTTTGGGGCATTACAGTTGCTGCAAGTACAATTTTGGAACTTTTTCAGAAAATTAAATAAATTATATTGTGGGTAGCCACAGTATCCAGTAGGACCAGGGTTGGTTATGGGTGCATGATACAACTGTTTTGTTGAATTTAAACACCATTGAGGCCATGGATGGGCTGGGATTGTGCAGATTTTATTGTTTTTTGTCTTTTTTTTGGGCCTGCTGGTGTGGCCCTTTGCCCAGGGGTGGTGAGTGTTGCATGGGCCTAGTCTTTCTGTGGGGTGTCTTCTTGAATTTAAACATAATTGAGGCCATGGATGGGCTGGGATTGTGCTTATTTTATTGTTTTTTGTCGTTTTTGGGGGGCTGCTGGTGTGGCCTTTTGCTTGCCCAGGGGTGGTGGTGGTGCATGGACTGAGTGTGCCTGTGGTGTTGTCTCACTCTCTTTGATGTAAACATCATGGATGGCATTGGATTGTGGTGATTTCTGGCTGTTTTTCTGTTTTTTGGGGGTGTACTGTTGATGTGGTCTGGCCATGTGGGTGGTGGTGGTGGCCATCTTGAGTGCTGGCTGGTACAGGCAACATGTGCTTGGGGTGTAAGGGGGCCATTTTGAGGAGAGGCAGTGTCTGAGGCCTGCACTTATTTTGCCTACTTTTCATCCCTTATGCCCAGGGGTAGTGAGTGTTGCATGGGCCTAGTGTTTCTGAGGGGTGTCTTCTTGAATTTAAACACCATTGAGGCCATGGATGGGCTGGGATTGTGCAGATTTTATTGTTTTTTGTCGTTTTTTTGGGCCTGCTGGTGTGGCCCTTTGCCCAGGGGTGGTGAGTGTTGCATGGGCCTAGTCTTTCTGTGGGGTGTCTTCTTGAATTTAAACACCATTGAGGCCATGGATGGGCTGGGATTGTGCAGATTTTATTGTTTTTTGTCGTTTTTTTGGGCCTGCTGGTGTGGCCCTTTGCCCAGGGGTGGTGAGTGTTGCATGGGCCTAGTCTTTCTGTGGGGTGTCTTCTTGAATTTAAACATAATTGAGGCCATGGATGGGCTGGGATTGTGCTTATTTTATTGTTTTTTGTCGTTTTTGGGGGGCTGCTGGTGTGGCCTTTTGCTTGCCCAGGGGTGGTGGTGGTGCATGGACTGAGTGTGCCTGTGGTGTTGTCTCACTCTCTTTGATGTAAACATCATGGATGGCATTGGATTGTGGTGATTTCTGGCTGTTTTTCTGTTTTTTGGGGGTGTACTGTTGATGTGGACTGGCCATGTGGGTGGTGGTGGTGGCCATCTTGAGTGCTGGCTGGTACAGGCAACATGTGCTTGGGGTGTAAGGGGGCCATTTTGAGGAGAGGCAGTGTCTGAGGCCTGCACTTATTTTGCCTACTTTTCATCCCTTATGCCCAGGGGTAGTGAGTGTTGCATGGGCCTAGTGTTTCTGAGGGGTGTCTTCTTGAATTTAAACACCATTGAGGCCATGGATGGGCTGGGATTGTGCAGATTTTATTGTTTTTTGTCGTTTTTTTGGGCCTGCTGGTGTGGCCCTTTGCCCAGGGGTGGTGAGTGTTGCATGGGCCTAGTCTTTCTGTGGGGTGTCTTCTTGAATTTAAACACCATTGAGGCCATGGATGGGCTGGGATTGTGCAGATTTTATTGTTTTTTGTCGTTTTTTTGGGCCTGCTGGTGTGGCCCTTTGCCCAGGGGTGGTGAGTGTTGCATGGGCCTAGTCTTTCTGTGGGGTGTCTTCTTGAATTTAAACACCATTGAGGCCATGGATGGGCTGGGATTGTGCAGATTTTATTGTTTTTTGTCGTTTTTTTGGGCCTGCTGGTGTGGCCCTTTGCCCAGGGGTGGTGAGTGTTGCATGGGCCTAGTCTTTCTGTGGGGTGTCTTCTTGAATTTAAACACCATTGAGGCCATGGATGGGCTGGGATTGTGCAGATTTTATTGTTTTTTGTCGTTTTTTTGGGCCTGCTGGTGTGGCCCTTTGCCCAGGGGTGGTGAGTGTTGCATGGGCCTAGTCTTTCTGTGGGGTGTCTTCTTGAATTTAAACATAATTGAGGCCATGGATGGGCTGGGATTGTGCTTATTTTATTGTTTTTTGTCGTTTTTGGGGGGCTGCTGGTGTGGCCTTTTGCTTGCCCAGGGGTGGTGGTGGTGCATGGACTGAGTGTGCCTGTGGTGTTGTCTCACTCTCTTTGATGTAAACATCATGGATGGTATTGGATTGTGGTGATTTCTGGCTGTTTTTCTGTTTTTTGGGGGTGTACTGTTGATGTGGACTGGCCATGTGGGTGGTGGTGGTGGCCATCTTGAGTGCTGGCTGGTACAGGCAACATGTGCTTGGGGTGTAAGGGGGCCATTTTGAGGAGAGGCAGTGTCTGAGGCCTGCACTTATTTTGCCTACTTTTCATCCCTTATGCCCAGGGGTAGTGAGTGTTGCATGGGCCTAGTGTTTCTGAGGGGTGTCTTCTTGAATTTAAACACCATTGAGGCCATGGATGGGCTGGGATTGTGCAGATTTTATTGTTTTTTGTCGTTTTTTTGGGCCTGCTGGTGTGGCCCTTTGCCCAGGGGTGGTGAGTGTTGCATGGGCCTAGTCTTTCTGTGGGGTGTCTTCTTGAATTTAAACACCATTGAGGCCATGGATGGGCTGGGATTGTGCAGATTTTATTGTTTTTTGTCGTTTTTTTGGGCCTGCTGGTGTGGCCCTTTGCCCAGGGGTGGTGAGTGTTGCATGGGCCTAGTCTTTCTGTGGGGTGTCTTCTTGAATTTAAACATCATTGAGGCCATGGATGGGCTGGGATTGTGCAGATTTTATTGTTTTTTGTCGTTTTTTTGGGCCTGCTGGTGTGGCCCTTTGCCCAGGGGTGGTGAGTGTTGCATGGGCCTAGTCTTTCTGTGGGGTGTCTTCTTGAATTTAAACACCATTGAGGCCATGGATGGGCTGGGATTGTGCAGATTTTATTGTTTTTTGTCGTTTTTTTGGGCCTGCTGGTGTGGCCCTTTGCCCAGGGGTGGTGAGTGTTGCATGGGCCTAGTCTTTCTGTGGGGTGTCTTCTTGAATTTAAACATAATTGAGGCCATGGATGGGCTGGGATTGTGCTTATTTTATTGTTTTTTGTCGTTTTTGGGGGGCTGCTGGTGTGGCCTTTTGCTTGCCCAGGGGTGGTGGTGGTGCATGGACTGAGTGTGCCTGTGGTGTTGTCTCACTCTCTTTGATGTAAACATCATGGATGGCATTGGATTGTGGTGATTTCTGGCTGTTTTTCTGTTTTTTGGGGGTGTACTGTTGATGTGGACTGGCCATGTGGGTGGTGGTGGTGGCCATCTTGAGTGCTGGCTGGTACAGGCAACATGTGCTTGGGGTGTAAGGGGGCCATTTTGAGGAGAGGCAGTGTCTGAGGCCTGCACTTATTTTGCCTACTTTTCATCCCTTATGCCCAGGGGTAGTGAGTGTTGCATGGGCCTAGTGTTTCTGAGGGGTGTCTTCTTGAATTTAAACACCATTGAGGCCATGGATGGGCTGGGATTGTGCAGATTTTATTGTTTTTTGTCCTTTTTTTGGGCCTGCTGGTGTGGCCCTTTGCCCAGGGGTGGTGAGTGTTGCATGGGCCTAGTCTTTCTGTGGGGTGTCTTCTTGAATTTAAACACCATTGAGGCCATGGATGGGCTGGGATTGTGCAGATTTTATTGTTTTTTGTCGTTTTTTTGGGCCTGCTGGTGTGGCCCTTTGCCCAGGGGTGGTGAGTGTTGCATGGGCCTAGTCTTTCTGTGGGGTGTCTTCTTGAATTTAAACACCATTGAGGCCATGGATGGGCTGGGATTGTGCAGATTTTATTGTTTTTTGTCGTTTTTTTGGGCCTGCTGGTGTGGCCCTTTGCCCAGGGGTGGTGAGTGTTGCATGGGCCTAGTCTTTCTGTGGGGTGTCTTCTTGAATTTAAACACCATTGAGGCCATGGATGGGCTGGGATTGTGCAGATTTTATTGTTTTTTGTCGTTTTTTTGGGCCTGCTGGTGTGGCCCTTTGCCCAGGGGTGGTGAGTGTTGCATGGGCCTAGTCTTTCTGTGGGGTGTCTTCTTGAATTTAAACACCATTGAGGCCATGGATGGGCTGGGATTGTGCAGATTTTATTGTTTTTTGTCGTTTTTTTGGGCCTGCTGGTGTGGCCCTTTGCCCAGGGGTGGTGAGTGTTGCATGGGCCTAGTCTTTCTGTGGGGTGTCTTCTTGAATTTAAACATAATTGAGGCCATGGATGGGCTGGGATTGTGCTTATTTTATTGTTTTTTGTCGTTTTTGGGGGGCTGCTGGTGTGGCCTTTTGCTTGCCCAGGGGTGGTGGTGGTGCATGGACTGAGTGTGCCTGTGGTGTTGTCTCACTCTCTTTGATGTAAACATCATGGATGGCATTGGATTGTGGTGATTTCTGGCTGTTTTTCTGTTTTTTGAGGGTGTACTGTTGATGTGGACTGGCCATGTGGGTGGTGGTGGTGGCCATCTTGAGTGCTGGCTGGTACAGGCAACATGTGCTTGGGGTGTAAGGGGGCCATTTTGAGGAGAGGCAGTGTCTGAGGCCTGCACTTATTTTGCCTACTTTTCATCCCTTATGCCCAGGGGTAGTGAGTGTTGCATACTTGCATGTCCCTAGTCTTTCTGTGGGGTGTCTTCAATGTAAACATCATGGATGGCATGGGATTGTGCTCATTTTTCTGTGTTTTGTCGATTTTTTGGGGTGTATAACTGAACTGATGTTCCTCTGTCTTCCATTGCTTTTAGGTGCACAAGAAGACTCAATAGAACCACCAGTGCCAGGAAGAAGTCCTGCAGCGGTGTGTGCAGCATAACGTCACGCGACGTCACGTCTGGACACAGAACCCTCTGCAACTCGTGCAACTGCTGCCTGCTGACCTGCTCTGAAGAAGATGGCCCCAAAAAAAGTAACCCGTAGCTCCTCTAGCAAGAAAGGTGCCAGTAAGGAGCAGAAGAAGCAAGTTACCAAGGACACTGGTGTGCCGCCCGCCCCTTTTTTTGTGAGTAAAAAAAAAAGTATGCCTGCAGCAGCTGCAGCGGGATCTGCTGGGGACCAAGCTGGCAGCAGCACCCCCGCTCCATTGGGCTCAGTGCCACCACCACCACCACGCCAACTTAAGTCCAAGCCCTTGAGTGCTGCAGAGGCAGCCAGTATACTTCTTCAATCACCATCGACCAGTGATGTTGGCTCATCGCAAGAAAGCAGCAGCAATGTCCCTCAATCAACACAGGTTGTTGTAGCTCATCTGACGAGTGTTGAACAACCACAGCGGCAACAACAATCACATGTGCAAGTACAAGCCCAAGTACATGTGGAAGGAGAGGCAGCGCAAGGAGATGCGCATGCAGAGGTGCATGGAGGGTCACAACAAGTGCCCACAATAGTTGTTCCTCCCGAAGTAGGGGCACATCAGGAAATCGACAATCAAGGCGAGGTATCATTTGAGGAAGCCACTCCTCCTGATGATCCTTCATTGTCTTCCACAACCCTAGCAAGGAAGAGATCAAGGGTGGTGTCTACATCCTCTTCAAGCACACCTCCTTCTGATGATACGGATCAAACTTGGGAACCAGCACCACAGCCGTCTGAGAGTGAGGCACACCATGATCCAACAAAGGTACTTAAGCGTAAAAGGAAGCTCGTCCAAAGTCTCAGACTTATGGAGTGTGATGAGGCTCAACAAGAAGTGGCGGATACTGCTGCTGATGAAGACTCTGCCAACGACGACCCAGTCATCATAAAGGTCACTGCAGCCCCAGCGGGCATGCAGCAAACAGACATTTTGACCCTAGCCCGAAGAGCTGCTGCGCGTGATGATGATGATGATGATGTTGTCGATGAGGAGGCAGTGGAAACACCACAATCATTGGAGTTAAGTAGTACACCAACTCGTCCCGCTTCCATATTTCTTTCTGGCAAGAAGAGACCTGCGTCAACCTCGACCTTAATTAGTGGCGGTGAAAGTGGAAAACGTACAAAAGTTGGCCAATCCAGATCCTCCACTTCATCTGGCATTAGCTTCATGACCACCACCACCACCAGTATCGCCGCCTCCTCCAGGTCCCACAGACACTTCAAGTCCCCAGTTTGGGACTTCTTTACTGTTTGTCCCAAAAATCCAAGGTTTGCCATTTGTACCCTTTGTAAGCTTGCAGTTAGTCGTGGTAAGCCAGGTAGCAACTATGGTACCGGCGGCCAGAGTGGTCATCTTGACAGAAAGCACGGTGTCCAATGGTTTGCGCACCTAGCTGCGATCAAGAAAGGCCAAAATCAAGGAAACGTTGATGTTTCATCTGATGTTGACGAGCAGGAAGAAGACGTGTCAAACACTTCCCTTACACCCAGTACCCCTCTCAGCAGCACACCCAATGTGAGGCACACTAAGAGTGTTGGAGCGAGTGAGACACCAACGCACAAAAGTTCACCAGCGAGCAAAATTGGGTCAACGAAGTCATTATCAGCCCGTAAATGCTTGGTCCAGGCCAACATTAGAACAATGCTTACTTCAGACGTGCCATATGAACGCAACCACCCACTGACGCGTCTGTATAACACTAAGCTGGCTAAAATGCTAGCTGTGGACCTTCTACCTTTTTCTTTTGTAGAAGCGGTAGGTTTTCTTGAATTAGTTGCAACGCTCTGCCCTAAATGGAAGGTTCCGAGCCGGTTCTATTTTGCCAGAGTTGCGGTTCCAGCACTACATGAAGATGTGCTGCAGGCGATTGGGGCAGCTTTGCAGAAGAGTGCTGTTCACACAATACATCTGACAACAGACATGTGGACCAGTGGCCCAGGCGATGATTACATGTGCATCACTGCACACTGGGTCTCTTTTTCAGGTGTTATAGCAAAGCTAAACGCAGGTGTTGACCCGGACCAAGTTTTCAAAGCTGCTCGGAAACATGCAACACTAGCCATGTTTGCCTTGGAGAAAAGTCACACAGCAGAAAACCTTTTGGAAGAGTTTGACAAAAAGGTGTTGTCAATGCTATCCCCCCTAAAACCCAAGATTGGTTATGTTTCCACGGATAATGGCGCCAATGTAGTTAAGGCCATGTCACAGGGTCACCATGTTAGAGTGCCGTGTTTGGCGCACTGTATCAACCTGGTAGTTCAAAAATTCTTGAGTGATAAAGAGAGTCCAGCGTTCGAGGTAATGGCCACCTGCCGCAAAATGTGCAACCATTTCAGCCATTCTTTTAAGGCCCGGAAGCATCTGCGGAGACTGCTACTTCAACGTGGAATGCCAGTGAAAGCACTCATCCAGGAGGTGGCAACACGTTGGAACTCAACCTTCTACATGCTTGAGCGTCTGCATGAGCAGTATACGGTACTCGATCACTATTTCTTGACAGAGGCTACATCTCAGAAGGAGGACCTGCGGATGAGTAAGGCGCAATGGGCCATAGTTAAAAGCCTGACAGACATGCTTCGTCCTTTTGAGTTCTTCACGCGTGCAGTCAGCCAGGAGGACTGTAATTTGGGAAAAGCTATCCCATTGTTGTGCATACTGGAGCACCAACTGATGGCGGTTTCTTCTGAGTTTGAAAAAGATGAAAAAAAAAAAAACCATTTCATTTTGTCTGAGAAATTATTACATCGCCTACGTGGTGATGAACGTCTTAAAAACATCAACTCAGATCAGCATTACATTTGTGCTACTATTCTGGATCCACGCTACAAAAAGGCGCTGGCAGACAACGCATTCTTTCCTTTCGCTGATGCAGATGTTCAAAAGTACAAACATTGGTTAGCCTGGTCAGCCAAGAGGTTTGAAAAAGAACGGCAGGTTATTGAAGGAGAAGCCAGTACATCAGCATCAGCATCAGCAGGCCATCCGCAGTCACAAGAATCCACTTCTGCACCTGTGGCTGGGGCACAAGTGACCTCTCAGCCGTTAAAGACACCGGCAACTGGATCATCTGCACCACACACAATGACAACACTAACAGTGGCTGGGGAGGAGGATTGGCTAAGTTTGATGGGGTATGGTTCTCTAAAAAATGTCACAGGCACAGCAAAAAGTAAGCAAAGTGGAGGAACAGTTGATGACCTTGAGTCGATGGTGCAGGACTATCTGAATGACTCAACAGTGGTCTTTCTTAATGAGGAGCCATTGCAGTATTGGCATGGCAAAAAACAATTGTGGCCACAGCTCTACAACCTGGCTATAAACTATTTGTCTTGCCCACTCGCAAGTGTGTCTTCTGAACGTGTTTTCAGTGCTGCTGGTGGCATTGTAACTGCCAAACGGAGCCGCCTATCGCCCAAAAATGTGGAGCGGCTGACAATGATCAAGATGAATCAGCACCTCATACCACCAGATTACAAAGTGCGAGAAAGCACGCCACATGAAGACGATGAGGACAGCAACGTAGATGAGGGGATTTTTTCTCTGTTCGGTGCCACTGACCTCATCCAGCCTGAATTCGCAGAGTATGATGACGAAATCTTGTTCTTATTCCCTGACACCGAGCCCTGAAAATGAGACAATCAATCAAGAACTTTCTTTTTCGTCCTTATTCACTTTTATTCCTGTGTGCTTTGTGTCTCTCTTTCTTTGTTTTGCACAGTTAATTTAATTCAAACTTTAATCACCTAATCCCAAAAACAAGACCATCATCAGAACTGTCTTCACTTGTTTGCTTATTGATTTGAAGGTGCCGCAGTCTACATTCCTCAGGTTCACAAGTTCTGAAGAACATGCTCCTCTATCCTCCTCCTCCAGACTGCGATTTCCCTCCAAGCAGAGTGCTGGATTACGCACAATGAAGAAAGACTCAGCACTTGTGGGGGTGTTGTACTTCTTTGCGGGTGAGTTGACGGTTTTGGGCCCATTGCTGTGAAGCTCTAATAATGGACAAAAGTGTTTTGGACCAAATATGAGGTGGAAATTTCTTGCCGTTTTTGCTGACTTGCTTGCCTTTGAGGTGCTCTTTGGCGGGGTTCCGGGGGTTTGTGTGTAATTTTTGGTGTCTGTCGAAGCACTGCTGCGACAGTCTAATCTTGATTGCATTTGCTTTTCAGGAAATCCGTGGTGGAAAACAGGAGTTATGATGATTGATGATGACCTAGCTGCACAGCGCGTTACTTTGGACCGAAGGCCGAGAGATATTGTAAGTATGAGATTTAGCTTTTTCGCTGTTTGGGGGTGTTGTCGGGTGTTTTTTTGCGGGTGGGTTGGCGCCGGCGGGTCTTGCCTGGGGCATTCCTGGGAAGGTCTAATACCGGATACAAGTGTTTTGGACAAAATCCATAAGGAACAGCCTTTTTTTTGCCATTTCTTCAGACATCTTGCTCAATGTAGCCTTTTGGGGGGCTTCCTGCTGTTCGTGGGTGGGTTGCGGCCGGGGTCTCTGTCGAAGCACTGCTGCGACAGTCTAATCTTGATTGCATTTGCTTTTCAGGAAATCCGTGGTGGAAAACAGGAGTTATGATGATTGATGATGATGACGACCTAGCTGCACAGCGCGTTACTTTGGACCGAAGGCCGAGAGATATTGTAAGTATGAGATTTAGCTTTTTCGCTGTTTGGGGGTGTTGTCGGGTGTTTTTTTGCGGGTGGGTTGGCGCCGGCGGGTCTTGCCTGGGGCATTCCTGGGAAGGTCTAATACCGGATACAAGTGTTTTGGACAAAATCCATAAGGAACAGCCTTTTTTTTGCCATTTCTTCAGACATCTTGCTCAATGTAGCGTTTTGGGGGGCTTCCTGCTGTTCGTGGGTGGGTTGCGGCCGGGGTCTCTGTCGAAGCACTGCTGCGACAGTCTAATCTTGATTGCATTTGCTTTTCAGGAAATCCGTGGTGGAAAACAGGAGTTATGATGATTGATGATGATGATGACGACCTAGCTGCACAGCGCCGCGTTTGGACCGAAGGCCGAGAGACATTGTAAGTATGAGATTTCGCTTTTTCGCTGTTTGGTGGTGTTGTGTCGGGTGTTTTTTTGCGGGTGGGTTGGCGGGTCTTGCCTGGGGCATTCCTGGGAAGGTCTAATACCGGCTAGAAGTTAGTTGGACAAAATCCATAAGGAAACACCAGTTTTGGCACTTTTTGTAAGTTAGGGTTCGTTAGGGTTAGCCCTAGCAGCAGGATTGCATGTGTTTAGGGGGGTTCTATTGCAACGCGGTTCTGTTGTTGTAGAGCACTGTTGGAGCGATGCTGGCTATGGATACTTTTGCTTGCAGGCAAGTGGTTTGAATACAATCCACGGTCTGTATTTGGGTCTACTGTTACTTTCAAAGTACGTTTTGTAACCATTTTTCTGCTAGGCATCGTTTTTGGAGATATGATTGGGTTCTTCTACATTTTTGCGACTGGCTTTAGTAAGGGTCTTGGTGGGAGCATTGCTGGGAAGGTCAAATTTTGTTCTAAAACACAGTAGTACACCCACCTTGAGGGGAAAGATCCGCTATAATATTTTGGCCATACTTATTGATCCTTAAAAAGGTGACTCAGACAGAGCACGCAATTTCAAAAATATTGTACTGTCTATTAGGGAAATCAAAGTGTGACTTTTTGAACCACACAGCGTACATACCTTTTATTTATTTATCAGTGGTATTGTAATAGCACTTCCTGTTTTCCGTTCAATAATTACAGGCCGGGTTTCAGTCAACATCCGCCAGGCAGGCAGTGGACAGGGTGTCTCTTCTGTCAGTGGTCACCACCACATTGATGGACGAAGCGTCAGCTGGAATGGAGGAGTGCCGCCAATAAGAGGAATTGTTTGCTGCATGCAACTTACTTACCAATTTCAACAGGACAACTCCAACAACATACGCAATACAGATACAGTATCCATTGTTGTCTTTTATTCTATGAGTGTGACTGCATGTGCTTACCTTTACTTTGTAACCAAAGATTGTCTGTAAACTCTGTATCTTCAATTATTGTTTGTCCATGCTCTGCTTTTTTTTTCTTCTCTCAACAAAACCTACCCAAAAAGAAACCCCCATTCCCATCCATTTTACAAACCCTAACCCTCTTCCCCCGGGCTGTGTTGTTTTGCTTGATGTCTGACTAAAATGACATCAATAATTCCACACACTTGCTGGGGAGGATAAGGTGATAGCAGCAACAGGCTGGTGAAGGAATACGAGGATATCTTCTAGACTTACTCAGCTTCAGTACTATATCTTCTAGTAGTAGTAGCCAATGTCAAATAAATTCAACGCAAGTACTAGTTATACTTGCAATACTTTACCATTTGTTAGGCTACATTATGGCACTGTTCTAGTGTACTGTCACCTGCTATTTTCTCGATCGTACCGTAACCGTTGTAATGCTACAGTAAGGAGTACAAACAAGGTTTCGTTTTCTTTTTTTCCATAGGCATGCAACTGCCACTGTGTCACACCACTAGTAACACCGCAATGAGGAAATGTCACCCGCCCAGGAATGACAACGTTAATCCCCATTTCACCTGGAGCCAGCCCTGGGCCTAGCCCTAATTTCTAACACAAATTACAGGTAAGATAAGCGTTTGGTGGGAGGTAGTATAATGGAGTATTATTTCGGAGTAGACAAGAGTTTGACGGTTGTACTACTAAAGTCCTACGACTGTTCAGGAAAACAAAGTTACTGTTACACCCCCGCCCCCCACCCACCAGACTGAAAAGCAGTAAAAAACAGGTATGGTCAGATAAAGTAGTTGAAAAATATATTTATTTATCCCTAACAAAATAATCTCCCTCACCCACCCTAACCCCAACGATTGTCTCTGAAACGTCCCAAAACGATCCCAACTCCCAAATCCCACCCCCCAAAAGTCTATAAAAAAAGGGCAAGGGACACTCCACTACTGGAGGGTGCTGGTGCTGGTGCATGATGCGGCATGGGCATCATACTCCTTGCGGAGGGTGGCAAGCTCGGAGCGGAGGCCCTTAACCAAGGTCTTATACCTCAGGACCTCCTGCTCCAGGTTGGACATGCGGACTCGTAGGCGGTGTTGGCGTTCCTTGCAGCTCCTGTGGGGGGCAGCTGGTGTTTCGGGTGCTTGGCGGTGGCGGTCGGCTTTCTTAGCCCGGCTCGGTCCCGCTGGTTTAGTCACGGAGGAGGATGCAGTGGTCACAGTCGAAGATGTTGCCCCGCTCGACTGCGTGTCCTCCTCCTCCTCCAGGGCCACCAGCCGCCGATACTCGGCGACTGTGGCCTCCAGCCTCCGTTGCCGGGCCAATCTAGCCTGCTCCCTCCTTGTTGTTGATTTGGAAGGAGCAACTATATGAAGAAAGAAAGACATAGTCTGTAACCAATGCTCCTTATTAATAACACAAAGTGATTGAGCCGAAAGTTGGGTCACAGAGTACAAGTAGCAAATTGAAAGCACAGTACATAACTATTGAGGACAGTATCTATGTAACCCTCCCACTTCTGCATCCTTGCTCTAACAGTAGTGGTAGTTTAATGAACTAATTCTACGACCACTATGGACTTCCATTACAGTCGACTATGACAGTACACCAGTCTTATTCTTCTTCTTCTCTCTTGTTTAGGGAAATGGGTACGTTATCTTATGCAAGCCGGCAGAATGACATGGACACAGCACAGTGAAGTTGCACCCGAGAAAAAAAGTTGCACACCATGATGATGGAGACAGACTTGCGTTACTGTACCGGTCCAGTACATGCAGGTGGTGAAGCTATTACTTTTCTATTACGGGTGGCACTGAGAATACTCTGTTACAAGGGCTACTGCTTAATTAATTTACCTTTCACCCTACAGTGCAAATGAGTACTAGAAAAGGAAACTGAAGAAGCTAACTAATTTGATTATCTATCACTTCACATGGGACGTATTTAATGACAGATGAGATGACTTTAGGTGCTTTGCTTAATATTGAGTGAACACAGTGATACACCCACACATGAATGACGTACTACAAGTAAACTAAAGTTATTAAGAGAGGTACGGAGTGTCCACCGTAATAACCAGATATATGCTGTGAATGCAAACGCAATACAAAGTACTGCTACTATTCATGGTAGTATTGGACACATTTACAATTTCTTTTCCTTGCCTTCCCTGCACTGGGACGGACGTGCGGGTGCGGTGGTACATGCTCTTCAAGGTAACACTTACTTCACCTGGCGACCATCTACTCTCTCTAGATACACATTTGCTATGTAAGAGTCAGAGAATACCATGCTCCAGGCATCCATTCATTCAAAGTATACGCACACATACAGTTTCTGTTTCACCCACCCAGGCTGCTGTCCTTCCACCCATCCTTGCTTCATCATTGACCCAGCCATGCACCATACCATATTCTTTCCTTCCCAGCCACCTCTGGGTCCAAGCAAACACATATCGTTCTTCTTTGCCAGCCATCATACAAGTTCGCGTCCCACTTACTTACACCCTTCTTTCGCTTTTCGTTCATCCCATCCATCACGTTCGTCTAAGAACTTATTGGGATTCTTCTCACCAAAAACTTCACAGCTAAGTCGAAGTACATTTCGAGGAGGCTACTACCTGGTTGATTTGTAATTGTAATACACCCGTGCAGAAAGCACACTATGCAGTCTTCAATCTCAATAAGTAAGGAATATATAGCTTACCTGTTTCCGCCACCACCGTTTGATCCCCCACAGGAACGGCCACCAGCTCTTCTACCGCCGCATCCTCCCCAGAGGCCTCCGAGTCCAAGTCCAACACATCAGCCACCTCCGCGCTGGCCCCGTCACCAGATGTTACACCTACAAAGTACATTTAAGAAAGTTAGAATACACCACTCACTACTATATAATATTTGGTCTAGGAGAAATGTTAAAAAAACAGAATACAATGTAATAATTTGTGACTGTCTACTCCATAGTAAAAATGTCCCATTTTCCAGGGAAGGCTGTTGTCTTGCTGCACTTTTATGCACAACTGATGAATGCTTGCTTTTGATTTTTAACACGCACCACTTTTTCTCCTAACAGACAGAAGCTTGACTCCTGAGTCCTAAGAACACGACCAGGATCAAGTTCAAAGTAGGTGAGAGTTCGGCTCGACCACAAGAAATGTGTCCAATTAATCGTCAGCACTAACCACTTTTCCGTTTACAGTTAAATAGTTTTATGACAAAGTAGATTTCAATAAATGTGTTTACTTTTAATAAAGCTTTTACACTTAAATAGACTCTGTGGTTTTTGTTCCTCTAGACTAGAGTGGATGAGCTAAAGGTTTTGGAATTTTTGCAAGCATGAGTGCCTCTGACACTTCTTGACTGTGCTGTGACTCCGTACTACTCTCTTGTCCTGCGTACGATAATCTAGAGATCATTGGGGATCTATAATCGGTGACTTCGGGAGCTGAATGACTCTGCCACACTATCTAGTCAGTAAGGAGACAGTGCATAGAGGTATTGCTGAATATAATGGGAGTCCAATGGAATTGCCAAATGTCCAATCTTAGTTAGCTACACAGACAGACTAATAAGAATAGTCTAGTAATACCACAGGGAGTCATATTCGAGGCAGGATAAGAATTTATATCCAGTCTACAAGAAGATCAAAGACGATTTAGAAAAAATCGAATGAGGAACGCTAGGAAAAAATAGGTACTGTTTAGTAAAATGTAAACTTACTGGGGCCAGCAAAGGAGCCCTCGCCTGCCCGATCCTGGCCTGCATCCTCAGCACCCTCCTCCTGTGTCCTCTTGCCCTTGGGGGGAGCTGATGTACAACATGAAAGAAAGAAAAACCATAAAACATGGATGAGATTTTTCAACCAAATCAAACATTTCAAAAGAACAATAACAACATATTTTGGAAAAATAGCAAATAGATAGACAACTATTCCACGGGATCTATCTCATGTGGTATACTACGTTATTCGTATTGCCTGATTTGCGGAACGTTGACTTAGAAAGTTCCTATGTAACTCAATAAACAGACTACTAAAGAGGTTTGCCTAGGCCTGGCACTGCAGGCAGTAGTGCACAACACGTGACAGACAAAGTCCATCCTGCTTGCAGATCAGTGAATACTCAAACTATCAATCCACCCGCCACCACCGCCACTATTTCTTCTGATAGCCATGTGACTGTCTAAAGGAAGGACACTGGACTTCAGTCTGTTGGGGCTGATTTATAAGTCCCTTGCGGAAGTTGCGGCTGATTTTCCTCCATTGTTGCGTGCCTTTTCTGACGCAGCGGCAGAACAAAAGACTCGCCATGGTGTTGGTGCGGCGTATATATTAAAAAAAAAAACACATATGGGCATATGGGCGATGCATCACGTTGTAAAGCCCTGCGCCATCAGGGGGCGTTCCGGCGCAAGGGAGGGCGTACCTGCGCAGGAACGAATCCTAAAAGTGGCTGAGGGAAATCTACAAGATGTCAATCAGTCATTTTTATGACAATGATGCATGACTCAAACCCTGCGCGCTTGAAGCCGACGTACGGCTTGATGCAGCATTGGGGAGATAGGGTACCCCAGAGCATTGCTGGAGCTGCGCCATCGTTGGCACGCAACTCCAGCAATGCGCTGCCTTTACGGCACAGATGCGTAAGGCTTCTGTGACGTTTTGGGCCAATGGGTGGTGGTGGCATGGCACACAATTACTGCCGCATCCCTGCTACTTTGCAGGGATGCGCCGGTAATTGAAAATATGACCCTTACTGTCTAGCATTACGCAGTTCTTTTCTTTACAGTACACTGATACATAATTTCTCAGGCCAATGAAATGCTTCTGAACACAACATACAAAACAAAGAAGCATAGTAGCAAGCAAGGCTACTGAGAAGGAGAGCAGTGCACCTGAAAATGAAATGCATAGAAGATTTTGAAATATAATTTACCTCAATGTAATCGGCAGCATTATTGCTCTTGGTAAAGAACAAAGATTTGCAAATAACAGAGCAGGATAAAACAGAGTAGTAAATGTACTACTACTACTACTCACCAAGCCCGGGGACCTCTACGCCGAGCGCGTCCAGCAAGTCCCGCTCCCGGTCCATGACATCGGTCCAGCGGTGGGTGGCCTGGTTATATGTGCGCCGGACCCCAGAGATCTTGTACATGGCCCGGCACACCTTCTCCCACCGCTGGCGGCGCTCCCGGATGCCATAGCCGGTCGCGATCTTGCCGCCTCCCAGGATCGTCTTGGGGAGGCGGCGCTGGACATGGAAGATCAGTGCCGCCACTTCCTCCGCGCTAAAGATCTCCCTCGGGACCACTTGCTCCCCCCTTAAACGCCCGCACGGGAGCCGGGCACGGGGTGCGGGACCCTTCCCCTTCTCAGGGTGCTTCCCGGCTCCCTTTACCATGGTCTGGGCAGAAATAAACTTAAATGATAAAGAAGAAATAGAATAGTGAAGAAGAAAATAAAAGAGTTTAAAAAAGTAGTTTAAAAGTAACTAAAAGCTGCAGAAAACACAAAAATATAGAGCTAGAAAAATAGAGGGTTAGATAATAAGTAAAATTAGATCAAAAAAACTTCAAACAAGCAAAGGATGGCAGAGATTGAGAGAGGATAGAGAAAGCATGCCCAGAACCATAGCAATGAATGAGAAACAAGATGGCCGCGCCCGTTCACGACCGCGTGGGTAAGTTCGCGCGAGATTTTCCTTGCGAGTACGCGCGAACTTGTACTCGCGAGCAGCACACTTTGGGAGATTACACATAGCGGGCGGAAACGGAATTACGTCACGCCAACAAGATGGCCGCGCCCGTGTACGACCGATAGGGTAACTTGGCAAACGAATAGCTAGAAGCGCCTCGCGAACACGCGCAAGATCACGCGAACATACACGTCGCAACAAAAACAATTTTGTATTCGCACGTATTCGCGGCTTCCGAAATCGATCTCGCACGGATTCGCGCCCCAAATAACGCGCGAAATTGCAAAAAAAACGATTTTAGCTAAAATGAAAGCAATGAGCAGGTGCAAAAGTTCAAACTTAACATTAGTAACATTCAAGGTAGTGCTTCCTGATGGGCCCCTCCAGAGTTTGCAACAATTCTATGACCCTGCTATGACCCAAACAGCAGGCTCATAGAATAGCACCATAAAGGTCCTGTAAAAAAAAAATTTCACTGCAACAAAAAGCAAATTACAGATAAGGAAGGAAGCAGGTGCCAGCCAGACTGGAACTTTCAAAATTACTGACACATTAATGAAACACAAATTAATTGATGGCAGTTGAAGAAGGGCAGGTGTGCTAGCTTTTTTCAACCACCATAATCTACAGTAATAAATAAACCTAATAGGTGCCTGTGAGGATGTACTAGAGGGTGGCATGGGTGTCCCAGAGGGTGGCAGTGGTGAAACAGAGGGTGCTGTGAACCTGTGATGATAAACCAGACGTAGAAACAACATAGTCGCGGCCGTTGCAAGCCGAAAAGTAAGTTCGCAATTGCGAACTTGTCCCAAAATCGGCGCGAACACGCGCCAACACAAAAAACGGAAAAATCCGCAAGTCCGCTAGAGTTCGCGGATCTTCGCGGATTGCGAATCCGTAAATACGCAAGTTCGCGGATTGCCAATCCGCAAAATCCGCCCATGCTTAGGTATCACACTTCAGACGTCTGTTGTCATAACATCGAACAGTGAATGGCTGTTGATGTTATTTTAGGGACTATTCGATCGAAAGAAGATTGCATGTAATTTGCTTCTGCTTCGGATGATGCATTTTGTTGACAATGGTTTTGCTTTGCCACGAGATCACCCTGATTGTGACCGTCTTTTCAAGATTCAGCCTGTCATTGATCATTTTGTTGATCGATTTCCTGAGATCTTTGCTCCTGGGAAAGAAATTTCAGCCGATGAGTCTTTGGTGTTGTTCAAGGGCCGCTTGGTATTTAGGCAATACATTCCTAGTAAGAGAGCACGCTATGGAATTAAGCTTTATATGCTGTGTGACAGTCAGACTAGATATGTCTCTAATTTCAGGGTGTACACCGGTAAGGAATCCAGGAATAACCCCCCTGGTTGTCCGTCGACTTTTGGAGTGACTGAGAAAATTGTGTGGGAACTTGGTCGAGGATTTTTTAACAAAGGCCATCATTTATATGTAGATAACTTCTACACTGGTGTGAGGTTGTTCAGGGAAATGGCCAAAGTGGACACTGTTGCTTGTGGCACAATCCGCTCTAACCGTAAAGGTTTCCCAAAATAACTTGTTTGTCAAAAGCTTGCTCGGGGACAGTGCAGTGCATTGCGTTGTGAGGAGCTTCTAGCTGTGATGTTTTCAGACAGGAGAGATGTCTACATGTTGACTTCCATACATGATGAAAGCACTGAACCGGTGACTGTTTGGGGTCAGGTTGCAGAAGCGCGCAAACCTGTGTGCATTTTAGACTATAATGGGCACATGGGTGGTGTTGACAGAGTAGATCAGAGGTTGGAACCGTATGCTGCTCTTCGTAAGGCTTACATTTGGTACAAGAAGTTGGCTATCCATCTTTTCCACTTGGCAACCTTTAATGCTTTTGTTGTATTCCAGCAATCTTGTCCTCAGTTAAAGATAACTTTTGTAAAGTTTCAGGAGTCTGTAATAGGCAGCCTTGTTTTAGTGGAACAGGCAAATGTTTCTAGTGTTGGAGTGGTGGAGGATGTTGCCAGATTGAAAGATCGCCACTTTCCTGATCAAATTCCTCCTACAACCTCAAAAGACTTTCCCAGTCGGAGATGTAGAGTCTGTTGGCGAAGAGGTTTGCGGAAGGAGGTTCGTATGTACTGCCCGACTGTCCTTCTAACCCTGGGCTCTGTGTACCTGCTTGTTTTAGAATGTACCACACGCAAAAGAATTTTTGGGAGCATCCATGAGTGGTAAAGTGAACTGGCTGGTCTCTATTCTTTAAAACTTATTGTTCAGCTTCAAAGTTGGAATTTGTGTAGTGTATTCAGATTTAGTTGTTGTGTTAGTAGATTTGAATCCATTTGCAATTTGTTTTTGTTTTTTATTTGTATTGAAAAAAAACTAAATTATGATGTTGGTTTGCGTGTAGTGTCCATTGTCTGACGGTGTGCATGGTTTGGCGCTTGGCTGGTGGTGTCTGTGGACTGATGCTTGGCTGGCGGTGTCTGTGGGCTGGTGCTTGGCTGGCGGTGTGCGTGGTCTGGTGCTTGGTTGGTGGTGTGCGTGGTCTTGCGCTTGCCTGGTGGTGTGTCGAGATTGGTGCTTGGCTGGTGGTCTGCCTGGGCTGGTGCTTGGCTGGCGGTGTGTATGGAGTGGTGCTGTCCTGGCGGAGTGTGTGGACTGGTGCTTGGCTGGTGGTGTGTATGGTCTGGTGTTTGGTTGACGGTGAGCGTGGTCTTGCGCTTGCCTGGTGGTGTGTTTGGATTGGTGCTTGGCTGGTGGTGTGCCTGGACTGGTGCTTGGCTGGCGGTGTCTATGGACTGGTGCTTTCCTGACGGTGTGTGTGTGGACTGGTGCTTGGCTGGCGGTGTGCGTGGTCTGGTGCTTGACTGGCGGTGTGTGGGAAGTGACTTAATGCTGGTTACTACACACAGTGCTAGCTGAGCGCCACTCCATGCAATCCATGAGTTTGTGTAGTTGCTGTGTCAGGAATGTGGATGTGTGAAAGTGATGGGCCCTTGATTGGCGTTGTCTGCTGGTGGAAGTGTAGTAATGTGATGGGTCCGCGGCTGGCGGTGTGAATGTTTTAAATGTGTCACATGTATGAAAGGTGTATGAATGGCCTGTAAAGAGGTTGGTGCCTTGTCGTGGCTTTACAGCTCACGAGCTGTGAGTCAATGGTTCAGTTTCTCGTCCTTTCCATTATTAACAGTGTATTTCATTTTTTGTGAAATCACTCGCTAATACAATGGTATATACTGAATCATCACTCACCCTCGTGCCAAATCCAACCAGTATGTGTGTGTGTTTGAGAACTTGATGTCTGAGTAGTTTTTTTTGTTTTTTTTTTAAGCAGGACGCACCTTGTCACTTTTTTTGTAAATGTTGTGATGTGTTGCTTTTGTGCCGGGTGGCGTGAATGGTCTTCTGTGTGTCAGGTATGAAAGGTGTGTGAATGGCCTGTAAAGCGGTTGGTGCCTTGAAGTGGCTTTACAGCTCACAAGGGGGACCTCCCCGCAACACAAGACAAGGGAGGGGGATTCTCCTTGTGTTTGCATGGTTATCCGACCTGCCTGTGGTGGGAGGGGGAAGAGAAGGCCTGGGAGGTTCCCTAAGAGTTGACTGCCTTCTTATGGAAGGTTTGAGGGGACGGAGGCACAGGCCTGAGTTATTCTACTTGGCATGGATTTGGCTGAGGGCTGTAACAAGGTACCACAAGACATTGATTCTGAGTCACCGACAAGAGAGACAGTGACACACAGTCAGGCATCGGGGATACTGGGCAACGGGAGGCATCTTGGGATCACTGACACTAGCTGCTTTCTGTTGGGGTGGCAAGCGCTCTGCAATGTTGGGGGTGGTGGGCAGTGTTAAGTCCACCATGCATGGATGAATAGGGGTGTTGAAAGGGGAAATGTTCTTATAGAGTTGGTGGTTCTTTATTGGTTTTGATGCATTGTTGAGTCACACTGAGGAGAGTTGCCATTTAGCCTGCTCTAAGGGAATGTGGAGACTGAGGGTAGGAATGACTGGACCCTCAGAGGCCCTGGTCCAGAGTATCCTGTATCTAGAATGGCTAAATGGACTAACTTAAAGATATTGTCTTGGAATGTGAGTGGGCTTGAGGACAAAATTAGGAGGGGAGTAGAAATGCAGTATCTTAAGCAACAGTATCTGGATATAGTTCTAGGAGACACACATGATGGGTAACAACTACCGAGCCCTTGATTGGTGGCATTTCAAAATTGTGATACATGCAGGCTATACATTAGACTCAAGAGGGGTGGGAGTGTTACTGAAACAGACGACCCCTTTCATGATCCAACATGTTCGGACAGACTCGCATGGCAGGTATGTAGCAGACTGGACGATAGGAGGGTCAGCCAATTCATTTATGTTCAATATATGTGCTGCTACACCTACAGTCTTCCACACTCTCCTGCTTGGGTGCCCTAGTACTAGAGCTGCCAAACAGAATGTTCCTCATAGGGGAGACTTTAACCGCATGCGCGCTAGCGGTTTTCCCGCTGCGCGCTGCGTTTTAAAAAAAGCCGCGTTACATGACGAGCTCAGCTCGTCATCAGTGTGCGAGCGTCGTCGCTCATGACGAGCTGAGCTCGTCATGAGCGCAGAAGTGGTGAACTTAGTAGTCAGCAAATAACTGGACCAATAAACCTCACATTCCACAGGACTGGCCCAAACCCCACTGGAAGAATTTCTAACCAACCTGGAAATGGTGAATGTATGGAGAACACATAACCTAGGGGGACTCACTACATCTTTTTTTATTTGAGTGCACATGGGAGCCTCTCCCGCATGGACTACATTTTTACTTACCACTACCAGGTGCATCATTTCTCAGATGTCTGACACTTAGCGAAGGGAGTCTCAGACCACTCCCCAAAATGAGCAATACTCACTTTGTGCCTTGACAACTCTGGGATAACCCGCCCAATAAACCCCTGGTTCCTAAAGCAACACATTGTAAGAGACGGTCTCAGTAACAGCACAGACCAAGAGAACCTACACTCTGTAGAGTTGGCACAAACTCTCTGGGAGGCATAAAAACCATTGTCAGAGGCCAGGCATTATCCTTTATCAAAGGTTAAAAATAAGACAAGAGGGCCATGCTAGATAAACTCGAAGAGGACATACTGTCACATGAGTGTAACCTTGTGACAGACAATAGGTGGGAAGTGTCACACATGGGAACAAAGGGACTATAAGGACAAAGCTACGAGGCCACTTGAGTGCTACACTATGCCACAAGATATCAACTGTATGATATAGAGAAAAAAACAGGCAAGTCCACAGCATGGCATGATAAGAGAGAACAATCCCAAAGATGGGTCTTAGATATCAAGACTGAGGAAGAGGACCTAATTAGGCACAGAAACCGTATTGTGGAAGCATTCACAAACTACTATGCTCACATATACTTCCCAGCAGTAACTAGGAAGGCTGATGACACCCGGGCTTTCATACAGGACATATGCCTGCTGAGATCGGCAGAGGCAGATGGGGAATTCTTAGAGGGGAATATTTCAGAAACGGAACTGAGGGTGCTTCCCTTCAAGAATGCCATAGACCACAATGGAGACCCAATTGAGTTGTAGATAAATGCTTGCAACCAAGCTATGACCCCCCACCTATTAAAGATGTACATGGTGAGTAAATAGGAGTGTCGCTGCCACAATACAAGAGTCTAGCCACCATACTGGTCATGCTTAAAGAGGAAAAGCCACCTGAAAATTAAGCCTCTTACAGGCCAATCTTGCTCCTCAACGCTGATGTCCAAATTTCAACCAAAGTGATAGCCACCCGCCTTAATACAGTAATCCAATCTCTGATTGATCCGGACCAATTAGGATGTATGTTCCATCCAAGTACCATGCTAAACCTCAGGTGCCTTCATGGGGTGTTGGGACAACGGACTAACATACAAGAGCAGGCCCTGGTGATGTCCTTGGATGCCAAAATGGCATTTTGATACAGGAAAACGGGACAATATCTCTGAGGTTCTGAAAAGGTTAGTATGCTGCCCCTTACTTCATACAGTGGGTCCACCTCCTCTAAACGGGACCAATGATGAAGGTTAAGGTAAATATGGCGGGTACTCACAAATGCTCCAACTCCAGGGTGGTGTCATGATTGCCCGCTAGATTGTCTAGATTGAACCTAGAATTCAACTCCTTTTGGGCACTAGTGTTAATGTATGCCAGAAAGAAGGTTGCTCAAAGGGGTTTATATAATCCCGGTGACCCGTTCATTCCCAAGTAAAACCCACCCCTATCCCATGCAACCAGCACTACCGTAATGTGGCATGATTATTAGTGTAACCATGTATGTGGTGTTAAGATTCTTTTATGTTTCTGGTTCGATGCATTTTGGAACTATGATTACTGTACATTGCATGTTTGAATATGCAGAGCATTATGGCCAAAAGTAATTGTGCAGCGTTCATTGTACATTCACGATGCACAATTCGGATCTGAGAAGCATTGTGGACAAGAGCATTTCTGCAAAAAGAAGTAAGCTTACTGAATTCAAGTCGCATGCTTTGCGGTCAGTATGGCTTGAGTTGGACAAAAGGAATGGACCTGAGCAGCGCCACTTAACGCTGTGCGTACGTCAGCGTGGTGGCCATTTTAGGTGTGGCACGGCTATTTAAAGCCACACCCAATTCTGAAAGGTGCTTAGCCTTCCTGTGTGTCATTCATAGTGATTCGGTATCCAAGGAAGCTTACCTGAAATTCACTCGGCGTTCATTTCCATCTCCTGATTTCCGGAACAGAGCATCATCCAGCTGGGCATCAAAACCTGTGGAAAAACATGGAAAACAAAAGCTAAGTGTAATTTCTGATTTCACAGCGCCCATTGCAAGAAAGCGATAACGTTAACAACTGAAGTTTAGAAAATTACAACTAATTGTTGCAACCTTTTTAAGACTACTATTACTTTTTTTTAAAGAATTGCACAAGAATTTATTTCTGACTATCAAGGACAATTTTTTTTTCTTATCTTTGTATTTATTCCAATTCTAGTGGATGACTTTGGTATTACATTCTAACATCTGGTAGATTTATGCAGCAGTAGAAACCAATGCAGTAATTATTATTGTAATGGTGTTGAATTATTAATAGTGTAAGGAATCATTGTATGTACTGGTACAAACTTGTTGGTCTCTTATTTCATAATATTAACAAGTTGATGAGCCTAGTGAAGTGAACTACGCCCAAATCAAACTACTGACAGAACCCCAACCATTACAAAAATCTACAAGGACACTACCTACCACATCTTTAGATCGCAAGTAGGAACAACAAGTAGTTAAAGAAGGGCATGTACTTGTGTAAAGGGAGTTATCACTAGTGAAACAGTGTTAAAAGATACTGACAACATATTCTTGTTGCCTCGCAGGTTGACAACAAAGAATTCCAGCATCCAGTACTGGGAAGTTGGTCCATAACGTCTCTGCGAAACACTACCTTGCGGACTTAAGGTAAGAACGCATTTTTTTATCTGACAAGGGGAACCAGAAAGTGTTGGCCCCTGTCCCCACTGATTTTTGCCTTGGCGGCTAGATCAGTCAAGATCCGCTGGTCAAAGGATTTCAATGGGGAGTACAGTGGAAAGACAACATTTTGTTATAAGCGGACAATGTGCTGCTCTACATGACTGACCCACAGTTAAAGTTGGCCTGTTTAATGGAAGTTATCACAAATTTCAGAAAATACTTGGGCAACATGATAAACTGGCACACTTCAGTTGTGTATATATTTAAGGGTTGGTTTCCGCGACTCCCCAAGGGATGTATGTTGACAGAGGCATGGACTGGCTTCCTTACTTGGGACTACATATTAGACCAGACACTTAACTTTTCTTTAAAAGCAACCCAGCCCGCTGCTAGATAGGAAGAACAAGAGGGCTTTGCTGCTCTCACTACTAAGATAAAATGTTGTCCCTGCCACACTTTTTATATGCTCTACAGAACACCCCATACTAGCTCCCTAAATCTTATTTCAAATCAACTAAAAGGGATGTCCAGTCATTGTTATGGGAGTGGGCCAAGCACAGATAGCGCTTACTCATTCTTATGAGAGGATGGTACGATGAGGGTATTGGGCTGTTGGATATTCAAAAATATTATTGGGTGGCACAATTAAGCACGATCAATAACTGGGCTTTCCTGTGAAGAATTATCCTTACCAAACCAAGACAGTAGTACATATCTGGAAAAGTCACTACCTACCTGGGTTGGAAAAACTCGATTACACAGGCAACTTTGCTCTGGGATGTTGAGATCCTGGGTACAGTGAGGAAACATCCTGTGTTCAGCAAAAAAGGACTTCATTGGAATCTCCACAGTAGAAGACATATGGACCTAGGACAATGTCACCCCCACCCTAATAACAAAGAGAATACCACCTAGCATCTGAAGAAATGTACAGATATATACAACTCCAACATGCACTGCAGTGGTGCAGCCAAAGAGGGCTGATCTGGCAGAATCCTCCCTGCTGTAGGATAGATTAGTGGGAGAACACATGCCCCAGAAAGCTACTTCATCTACGTATAAAAACATATTAAACCACCCGATGCCCTGCAACATCTCAGGGAACAGTGGGATTGAGTAGTCTAGATGATAAGTAGTGGGAGTGATCCAGCGAAAGGCCAGGATAAACATTTCACAATCAACAGTTTCTCAAAATAGGCCCATATACACACTCAAGTTTCCTAACTGTTTCGCTGGGGGTCAAGTTTTATTTCACTTTGATCTGAATTAGTCAATGTCTAACTAACCTTCGCAGATCAACACTCTTCCTTTGGTCAATGGACCATAAAGTCGATTAGTTGATAGTGATATTATCGAATTAATTATTCCGTCTTATAACTTTCCAATAAATAATCACAGACTCCAAGTAAGAGTCAAGAGATCTTATCTAATAATTCATTTAAAATGAACGCTCATTAGTACAGATTCACAGTGCAAACTCCATCAACTTTCGTCTGAGAGAATTTTTTTTATCAAATAACATTTAAATACACAAATACATTCAGCAATCTTAACACATTAGGCGTGATAGATGAAGAGACACAAGAAACAGCAACTCAGCCTTTGCAAAGGGTATGCAAATTCAAGACTGAAATATAATAATATAATTACAGATTGGTAAACCGGGAAAACCCAACCTCTGGCCAAAAGATTGGTGGAGGTCACCTGATAAAGAAGTCAGGAGACAAAGACTATAGGACAGGTGCAGGATAGGCTTATACTTACTACACTTCTGTAGAACCCAACGCACTGGAGCACATCCCTCTCTTACACTCTCTCCCTCCTCGATATTCTTCCACAAATCTTCAATCTAATCAGGCTGTCTTTCAGTATTGAATCTTCCCAATCTGTTCTTCTCCAGCAGCAGCTCTCACCCACTCGTCTCAACCACACCTCATAACCTTAAGTCACTCAAGTTATACTCTTTAATTTTGCATGTTCCACCCTCAAAAGTTGCAAGTATTCGTGAATCATGGACTGTGATTGGGCAAGGGCAGGGGAGTTGTCATCACCTCATGCTGTCATTCTTGATTTCGTAACTAATTCTTTGTCTAGCAAACCCTTCCTATTTAATTGATTCACATTTCAGAAAAACTTTCACACATAAACCAGATTAGATACAAATGTTACATAATTCTACAATGGAGAAACGTTCCCAGGCATCTGTGATTGGTTCTTGGCAGCCTGTCACCAGGTCACTTATTTATTATTTATTTTTGAAGCTTGTAAAGCGCACGGCTACCCCCAACGGGGGTGTCCCGGCGCAACGGACGAAGAGCAACATGAGAGTTCAGGCGCGGCTAGAGGTTGGAAAACAGCCAGGTTTTCAATTTGCTTCGAAACAGTGTTTCAGATGTAACAGCCGTAGGCCCAGTAGAAGGCTGTTCCATAGTTTTGCGGTCACCACAGCAAAACTCTACCCCCGTTCTAGAACGGTGAAAACGAGGGGAACAGAGGAGGCGAAGATGATTAGATCTGAGAGCTTGGGTCGACTGAACGGGCTTTAGCCTATTTCTCAGATAGGCCGGGCCAAGGACATTAAGGGCCCTGAAGGCCAAGACCAGCGCTTTGAATTGAATGCGATAGGTAACTGGCAGCCAGTGTAATTTCAACAAGTATGGGGTGATAGAATGGCGATAAGGGATGTTTCATATCAGCCTAGCTGTGGCATTCTGCACAATCTGCAGCCGCCTGATCAGATAAGTTGGAGCTCCCACATACATGCTTTTGGAATAATCTAGATGAGAGGTGAGTAAAGCATGTATGATGATCCTGCGAGAGTCCAGGGTAAGAAAAGGTAGAATTTTCCTAATCATGCGGAGTTTATCGAAGCAAGCTGCGGTGACTTTATTAATTTGAGTTTTACAAGACAGGTCGTTGTCAAATTGAAAGCCCAAATTACGAGCTGATTTGACTAGTACCGGAGGGGGGTTTAGCTCCGATGGCCACCACAATAGAGAAGGAAGTGGAGAGCTTTGATTGAAGAATAAGACCTCGGTCTTATCCGTATTGAGTTTGAGGGTGTTAGAAGTCATCCAAGAGGAGATGTTAATAAGGCAGCATCTAAAGTTGGCCAGGCTGCCGTCAGAGTGATCTCGAAAGGAAAACACAAGCTGAGTATCATCAGCATAAGAGATCACTCTGACCCCCCAGGATTCAACCACTTCCGCCAGAGGAGTGAGATAAATATTAAAGAAAAGAGGGCTAAGTGCTGAGCCCTGCGGAACACCGCAGAGAAGAGGTTTTTCTTCGGAGATAAAAGGCTGGAGGAAGACCTGCTGTGATCTACCCACCAGAAAAGATCTGAGCCAGGCCAGAGGAGTACCCCGTATACCAAGATTGCACAATCTATCCAATAGAATGTCATGGGAAATGGTATCAAAAGCAGCGGACAGGTAGAGGAGGACCAGCATGGCCTCCTCGCCCGCATCCACGCATTCCCAAATGGCCTCAGACACCTCAAGTAGTGTGGTCTCCATGCTAAAGCCTGGTATAAAATTGGACTGAGAGTCATGAATGAGTTGTTTAGATTCAAGATAGTCAGCTAGTTGCTCCTGCACCACTTTCTCAAGGATTTTCGCTGGCATAGGGAGGAGCGAAATGGGCCGATAATTGCTGACAATGAAGGGTCAGCGTCAACCTTCTTCAGGATTAGAATCAGCATGGCCTGCTTCCATGAGGTGGGGAACTGACCTGAGAGTTCGGATGCATTCCAGATTGAAAGAAGCAGGCTAATCACAAGGGGGGCAAGACTGCTCAGCACCTGTGCCAGAGCAGGGTCAAGAGGAGACCCTGATTTGCACCGCTGCAATATTATCAGAGCAGATTCTATAGATAGACTTTTAAATGAGACAAACGCCTCCTCTTGAGAGGCTTTAGGGTCAAGCGAAGGGAATACACAATCCTGATTGAATGTAGACGAAATATTAATGATTTTATCATGAAATAGATTTGAAAGACCGTCACAGAGATTTTGACAGGGGTAGATCGGACAGGCCAAGGCTGGAGGATTAGAAAATTCCTTAATAACATTAAACAGAGTTTTGATGAATTTTCAGCAGCATTGATTTTCTCAGCAAAACAATTCCTCATAGTGGCACGCTTAAGTTTGTGGAAGTTCTTTAGGGCGGTTCTATAGATTGCCTTAGCGACAGAATCGTACGTCAGTCACCAACAGCGTTCCAATTTTTTTATATTTGCTCCTTTCCTCACGTAACGCCACAGAGAACCAAGGCGCTGACAGCTTTGATCTTGAGGAAGCTAGCGGTAGCATCGGGGCAATAAGGTCAATAGAGGAGGAAAGACAGGTGTTAAAATTGGATACGTCTGTGTTCAGATCATTAGAGGGCTGCCCTATCAGTTTAGTAAAGATGGGTTCCAGGGCATTGCAAGTAACCTTGTGCCACTTTCTACCCTGGTCCCTGACTTTTGATGGAATGTCAGATGGCTTGAACACAGTCAGCCTAAACGGGATCAAGTAATGATCAGACCAGGTAAGGGGTAAAGAAGGAAGAGTAGTTAGACCAGGATGATTAGAGAATAGAAAATCGAGAGTGTGGCCAGCTAAATTTGTAGAGCCCTGTACCTGCTGAGTCAGGTTCAGGCCAAGCATAGAATCCAGAAGATTTCTAGCCCGTGTGCATGCCGCAACATCTACATGAAGATTGAAGTCTCCAACGACAATGAAATGGGGATGATTCAGTGAAAGGTCCGCAATCGTAGCAAGGAGAGCAGAGAGCAAGGAAGGTGAAGCACCAGGGGGGGTTATATACCAAGACGCCTGCTAAAATGAGGGAGGAGACATCCGAGATAGTAAAATACATCGCTTCAATGGGGCCAAGATTGGCGATTTTCCTGGTTGTAATCTTCAAATGGGATCGTAAAATAACGGCGATCCCTCCACCCTCCTTTGTACCCGCGCGATTTATTTCAACAAAACTATAGCCTGGGGGGGTAGCCAGGTTGATGTCAGGATTGGAAGAATCTTCGAATCATGTCTCTGTCAGAAACAGGAGATCCCAAGCGTGGGTTGAGAGAGAGGGCCAGATATCACCGGCATGGCGAGGAAGAGATCTGCAGTTAAGCAGGCCAGCCTTGATGGCCACTGGGGGACTAGGCAGCATGGAATTCCTTAGCTGCACGATGGAACATTTTCTAGAGGGTTTTAAAGTGAATGGGCAATGAGTACAACTAAAATGCAGCATTACAAGCCCCAAAGGACTGCACCGTGATGGAGGGGTGCAGACACCATTTCTCAGCATCAATAGCTGAGACCTGGTCCAGCAAAGCCTGGTAGTCGGGGGGCAACCAGCAGCATGGCTGGTGCTGGTTGCGAGCCAGGCACGGACGGGCGCAGACGGGCTTGCCTTTGGCGCGCGAGCCCGCTGCGCGTAGTGAAAGGCATGGCCCTAAATACACTAGAGTGTTGACCCCTGACTCCACACTCCCGACCGGAAGTGCTGCCCGGTCGCCCTCGCTACCCTCCACAACAATCGGGCCAAGCCCGTGGTGGACCGGGGTAGGGGCAGAGAAGTGAAGGTACGGGGTAAGAAAATTAAATAAAGAAACAAAGAGGCAGCAACACACAATTGTAGGTAACAGTGCAGAGCAGATTAAAAGTTTAAAAACGGAGGCAGTAAACTTTAGCAGCTAGTGCGACAGACTTCAGAGTAGCGAGCGTCCGCTGCGCATCATGAAAGGCATGGCCCTAAATACACTAGAGCACTGACCCCTGACTCCACCCTCCCTACCGGAAGTGCTACTTGGTCGCCCTCGCTACCCTCCACAACAATCGGGCCAAGCCCATGGTGGACCGGGGTAGGGGCAGAGAAGTGAAGGTACGGGGTAAGAAAATTAAATAAAAGAAACAAAGAGGCATGCACACACAATTGTAGGCAACAGTGCAGAGCAGATTAAAAGTTTAAAAACTGAGGCAGTAAAGTTTAGCAGCTAGCACGACAGACCTCAGAGTAGTGCGCGTCCGCACTTCAAAACTTTAGTGCGCAGACTCAACTTGTGTTACATCTCAACCACCATCTTTTTCTTGGCTAAGCACATCAGGTCCAAACTCACACTATTGATAAAGGAATCATAAACAGATGTTAATTTCTCAAATATGTTTTCACTGTTCACCACCCACTTCTACTCTATCCCATGTTATTTTCTTCTTTGTTAAGCAAAAGCATTAGCAGCGATAATTCTTTTCAAATCCAGGCAAGCAAATGCCAGGCACTCAGTACCTCAAGACCTACCGTTAGTGGCTCCTTGCGCATGGCTGAGAGTTTCCCTGTTACATGGGTTAATCACATGGGAATTTGCACAGTACTGGTTCGCACATGCGCAAGATGATTTTCGGTTTCAAGCGGGATTTCAGTTACGTAGCAAATTGTTCTTTGATTTTTAAGCAAGCAGAAATCCTTTTTCCCCATGAATGAATGTCGTGTTTATGTTAATTTTCTTTTATCTTCTATTACTATTTGTTAGTACTGGTTGATTCAAGCAAGTTTCTTTTCCTCAACTCCTTGCTCCATCAATCCTCCCTCTGATGGCATTTTAGAGCCATCATAAAATACCCATCATTACCGATTTCCAAATTTAACATTAAATCTTAGGGGCATATTAGCAAGGAATAGCGATATTTATCGCAAAACGCGCTTAGCGCATCTTCTTTTATTACTGCCTATCGCTGGATATGTTAGTTAGCTATTAGCAAAGTTTTTCTCCATTGTGCTAAAATATCCAGCGATAGCGGTGAAATGCGTGAATATCGTGGGAAATCCAGCGATATTCAGCATTAACACCAATGGGGACTTAACCTGACAATCCACCTCCCATTGGATAAACAAGTAAGTCATGTTTTTAGCAGGCGTTGGATTATAGCGATAATCGCTCTTAGCGCAATTTTTTTATCGCTTTGCTTGCCTTGCTAATAGGCGATAGCTGTGTTAGCGACTGCTTTCAGTCGCTAACAGTTTGGGTACGCCCACTTTGCATGTCATTAGTGAGAAATATCGCTGAAATACAAAGCAGGCCCCAAACCGGTCGCTATCGCCTGAAAGTTGTCGCTAACTGCTGTTAGCGACAGGTTGCTGATAGGGCGATAAAAATATTGCCACTTTAGCGGCAAAACGTGCCGCTAAAGTGGCGATATGGCCCTTGCTAATATGCCCCATAGTGTCTACGTTAGTTTTTACACATTCTTTATTTTTCTCTTTTATGTTAATTTCTTTCATTTTACCATACAAATAGTCTCTCATTTGCTCAAACTCTATCTCCTCCCATTTTATCTTCCTTCCCATTCTTTTGTTCTTCATTTCAATCATTGACCTTGTTCTCATTTTTCCCTTGCAACATTTATAGTTTATTACTATCTTTAATATTACTAATGCTATTGAAATCATAGGTATTAATATTTTTCCTAATAAACTACTTCCAAAAGTGGAAAACCAGTTACCTAATTTAGAAAGACTTTTACTAAATGTTTCCCATACACCGTCAACCTCCAGTTGGGTCAAATCATTATGAATCTTTGTAATATTCTTGATGTATCCCTCAAAACTTTTACTTTTATACGGGATATATGTACAGCAGTGTTGAACTTTTAACATGCCACAGGCTCCATCCTGTTTTGCTAAAAGTATATCAAGGGCAAGTCTATTTTGTAAAACCATGGATCTGATCACAACCATTTAAGTATTGATCATTAAGAATCCTCCAGCAGTATCTGTTGATAAACGGTCAACTACAGTTGACAATAAATGTATTTTATGAGAATTTATTGTGACTCAAACTGACGGTATCAATGCACCAAATATATCACCTACTATTTCTGCAAAACTTGTTCTTCTATTTCTTGTTAGTCCTTTACTTATGTAATTCATTTAATTGTTCTTAGTAATTTTATATACCTTTGGAAAGACAATGGCAATGTAACAACTACCATACCATTGTGCAGGTAACCTATAAGGAATTTTTACTGCACACATGCTAAATTCCGGAAAATACAGGATCAGTTACTCCTTTTAGGCTCCATCCCCCCATTATTAGGAAGGTATGTTCATATTCACTAGTACCAATGAATATACTACTACATTCAGTTTTTAATCTATGAAGACAGAATTTTACCAATTTTGACAAGTCCAGGGACATTGCAGCATGAGCCTCGCCTTTCTTACATTCCCTTCTAAAGCAGCCCATGGAGGTATATGAGTCTTCTGTTCATCCGCTTTCATTTGGAAATCCTGCCTTCGATCTTCTACTAAATTTAAACAATCTTTTTCTTCATCATGCAAAAGGCATGTTAGATTATTTCTGTGTGCATATGTTATGGCTATTGGGTTTGTTGTTAAAAAGAGTTCTCCCATGAACTCTGCATTTCTAGCACTAAATACTAGATTCATATTTCTTCTAATAAGATTTCTGTGAAGACTAAATATATATTGCTATATTAGTATTGCAGCTTACCAGTAACGTAAAACAAACTAGTTACAACTCTACAAGACAGACCACAAGTTAATGGAAGGTGGTGATAGGTTACACCCTCCTAGACAGAAGTAGGTAGTTTCATGCAAACATAACAGTCACTCACATCCATGATCTCCACATAATGATAAATGAGTTTAGTGAATACATTTAGTGACAAATCACTATTTGATTTATCATGATAATACATGCTTGTATCCACTTGTGTTAATTATGTAGTACTAGTGCTCTTAGTAACCACACTTAGGGGTCCATTATGATGACGGGCGGACTTAGTCCGCCCGCCATCACATCGGGACCCGGGACCGCCCGCCTTAAGGGCGGGGGTCCCGATCAGGGCATTAGGATGCGCCCGCCACACAGGCGGGCGCATCCTGTATGGGTGCAATTGCGGCGGGCGGAGCAGAAATCTCCGCCCTCTGCCATGTGTAAAGTGCACGTTTTGCTTTTTAAAGTGCAACATGACAGGCACCGCGCGGTGCCTGCCATGTTGCACCTTGAAATGCGGGGGGGTACCATAGGTACCCCCATGTGCAACCCCCCAAGCCACGGACTCCCAGGGGTCCTGCAACGGGCCCCCGCAGGGAGTCTCCGCATACCTTTCCGTGGCGGCATTGCCGCCACGGAAATACATTGGTGAAAGCCCATTGTAATATGGCGGGCGGTGTCTAACAGACACCGCCACCATGTTACAGGTTTCCCGCCCCGGCCGCTAGGCGACCGGGGCGGAAAACAGGCGGGCGGTGTTTCGCACCGCCACGGTCCCCTCCGCCATCCTAATATGGCGGAGGGGAATTGTGCTGATGATGTCGGGCGGATTTCTTCCGCCAGGCTGGCGGTAGCCACCGCCAGCCTGGCGGAGGAAATCTGCCCGACATCATAATGGACCCCTTACTCTCTCACTTACATTTGTGTTATTCTGATTGTCGGTTATCATTAGAACAGGTATCACAAGTGTAAATAACAACCATATCAAAATTAATATTATAATACTACATAGACAACATTTAACGCATCGCCATTTTAAGTTAGATTTTGGATGTTCAGTCACTTTTACTTCTGTCATTTTCAATTTCTAAAGTTAATTTTTAATTTCGTTTTCTTCTAAAAATAAAATATGTCAAATCTTTGTGTGATCTCACACTTCAAAAGCTTTCTGCTTTAGTTAGCCTTTCTTTTAGGGTCCTTGTTTCAATATCTTCTCTATAGAATCCACCTTTATTGCAAAACAGAAAGGAAAAGTCAGAGCATAATATCAAGAACAGCGTTAAAATTATCACCGCTTTAGCGGCAGCAACTGCCACTAAAGCAGCGATAATGGGCTTGATAATATGCCCTTGGGTATTCCCATAGAAGCCCAGGTTCTGATGTGAACCTGGGCTTCTATGGGAATTCACAGGGGCATATTATCAAGCCCATTATCGCTGCTTTATCGGCAGTTTCCTGCCCCTAAATTGGCGATAATTTTATCGCTGTTCTTGATAATATGCCCCGTCTTTCCTTAAGGTGGTCTCAATTCCCTCTCATCAGAGCCTTCAAAAGTGTCATTTTTTGATTCTTCATTTAGATCTAGATTTTCTAAATCCTCAAGGATGATGTATGTCCACTCTGGATCCTTATACTTTATATTTGGAACCTTCACTCTTGTTGATGACCTTAATGACCTTTTCCTTGTTTGTTCTTGTTCAGCCTGATTTGACACCTCATCTACATGTTCTAGTCCTTTCCCTGGATTTCTTCTAAGAATGTATCTCAGTCTTTTCACTCCACTTGTCCAGCAATCTTCCTTTATAACTCTCTTTCTCAGTACTGCCCTTTCACATTCTTCGCCTATATTAAGTGCCCTTTTATTTTCTCTTTCCTTTTGTTGGTTTTGTTCTGAATTCCTTACTTTTTCTTCTACTATTGTTTGTTTTTGTTCTTGACTTTCTACTCTTCTCTTTTCTTCTTCTGACTGCATTCGATCTAAATTTTCTTCAGCTGATTCTTTCCCTTTGGCTAACTGAGCTGGATTTGAACTTTCAGCAATAGACTTTTCTTCTTTTAACCGAATTTGATCTGAGTTTTCTGCAATGAATTCTTCTTCTATTTCTGACTGCGCAGAATCTGGGATTTCTGCAACGGATTCTTCTGGATTTTGCTCATTTCAGTCTGGTCTTTCAGGTTCAAGCTCTCTTCTGGTCTTTACATCAGTCTCATTAACTGGTGTCCACTCTACTTGACTTGTACTTGGTTGTTCGTCATCAATGCTTTCTTCACAGTTTGGTTCTCTGATTTCATTGACTTCAGTACTCTCAGCTTCTAGTTCTTTTCTTTGTCCTACCAATTGCTGCTCTGGTTGATCAGGTGGACTTGGGACTCTTTGAGTATGACTGCGTGGATCCAATTCGGAACTCCAGCACACTTCACCGCTGTTGTTGTGACCAATATGACTTGATAAGGTCCTTTCTACCTGGGTTCTAGGCACAACTTCCTCATATGCTTCTTTATCACAACCCAGTCTCCAGGACACAAATCATGAGCTTGATTTGGCTGTGCTGCGTTTGGATCTTTTCCAACCTGGTGAGACATAATAATAATAATAATCCACATTTGTAAAGCGCACAATCACCCGTAAGGGTCTCTAGGCGCTGGGGGCCGTCGGGAAGATTAAGCGAGCTATTGCCCAGAGTCACATGGTGCTGGGCTAACCTGCCGCCGGAGCCGGGGATCGAACCCTGATCCCCAGATTCCAGCGTCAGTCGCCCTGGCCGCGGCGCCACACCTCTCCCGAATGTACAGAATGTACGAGATGAGCCAGCCCTTTGCAATAGTCCAATATTAATTTATCAGTATATTCATCAATTTGTTTCCAGGTATAAATGCTTGTCTCATTGCTCTTCCCTTGAGGATTTCGTGTGGACTTAATCTTGCTCTTCGATCAGAAATGCTTCTAAGGCTCATCAATATAATAGGCAAAGCATTAGGCCATTTCCGTGAAGTGGATGCACACACTTTTCCTAACCTGGGTTTTATTGTGCCATTTAGCTGCTCGACTACTCCAGAAGCTTCTGGTCGGTAGATACAATGTAACTTCTGTTCAAATTTGAAATCTTCATAAATTAGCTTAATCATCTCATTATTAAAATAAGGTCCTTTATCTGATTCCAAAGTGACTTGAAATCCAAATCTTGGGGAGAGGAGTTGGCCTAATGGCTAGGGCGCTCGACTTCGGACCTGGCGAACTGGGTTTGAGTCTCGGTAATGACGCTAAACATCCTGTGATTCTGGGCAAATCACTTAATCTCCCCGTGCCTAACAAAAATGAATGTGTGTCCTCTTGTAACGTAACTGGCGCTATGTAAAGCGCTCTGATATCTGACTCGGGTCAAGTTTGTGCTATATAAAAAAAAAAATCTTGGTATAACCTCTCTTAACATTAATTTAGCAACTTCGAGGCTGTTGTTCCTTTGCGTGGGATAGGCTTCTACCCATCGAGAAAACAGACAAACAATGTCAAGGACATACTTCAAACCATTGCTCGATGGCAACTTGATGAAGTCTAGTTGCAATCTTGTGAATGTTCCCTCTGCTTTTCCAATCTTTCCCCAACTAACCACTGTTTTCCTTCCCGGGTTTTGCAGTTGGCAGGTCAAACATCTCTGGCAGAGGTTTTCTGGAACCATCCTGAATTTAGGAATAAAACACATCTGTCTGGAATGTCTGATCATGGCATCCCTCCCGACATGTGCAATTCCATGATATACCCTAGTCATTTGTGATAACAAGCAATCCGGCATTATCGGTCTACCATCTGGACACACCCACACTTCATCATCGGCCTTTCTTGTGCAACCTGTTTTAATCCAGCGTTCCTTTTCCTTCATGTCTGCTTCATCCTGTGTTTCAAAAGCAGAGAAAAACATTTGTTGGCAATTGATAACTTCTTTATCCATCCCTGTGTTCAAAGACATAGTATTTCTTGCACAAAATCGTGCCACTTGTTCTGCGTACCCAATGACACATAATCATTTCCTGACTTATGTGGGGCACATTTGACCAGTGCAATTTCTTTTGGCATTTGTAATGCTTCCAATAGTTCTTTAACATCTTTTCCATTTCTTATGGGAGATCCTGAAGAAGTCGGAAATCCCCTTTGTAACCGCAATTGGCCAAAATCATGTACAACCCCGAAACCATATTGACTGTCTGTAAATATGGTTACTCTCAATTTTTTCCCAAATTTGCAAGCCCTCGTCAATGCAAACAATTCAGCTATTTGGGCAGACTTGACTACTCTTAGACTGGAAGCTTCCATGATACCTGACACAGTACATATAGCATAGCCAGACATCAGTTCTCCATTCTCCCTTCTCAAACATGACCCATCAACACATAGTACAAAGGCTGACTCTTCCAGTGGAATATCAAAGAGATCGAGCCTAGGCTTTGTACACATTTCTGTCACATCCAAACAATCATGATCAACTTTCTCTTTCACTTCCTCACAATAGAAATTGGACAACAAGGTTGCTGGATTCACCATGGTACATCTTGTCACACTTACATTTTCAGCACCCAAGATCAATCTTTCATACTTAGTCAGCCGACTAGGGGTCAACTGTTGAGTATGAGTCCCTGTTAAAAGGATCTCAACTGAATGCGGCACATACACTTCGACGGGATGTTCCATCTCAATCGATTCACTCTGCTCCAGTCTCACACAAGTAGCAGCTACTGCTTTTAAACAACCAGGCAATGCTGCAGCCATTGGATCAAGAGTAGCAGAAAAGTATGCTACGGGAGGTCGAGACAATCCATGTCTCTGAGTTTGCAATGAAAGTGCACACCCTTCTCTTTCACAACAAAACAGTGCAAATTCTTTTGTATAGTCTGGCATTCCTAAGGCTAGGGCCTGACATAAACAACTTTTCAGTTTAATGAATGCTTCCTCACTTTTGTCTCCCCACTCAATCGGGTCTGTCATCTCTTTTCATGTCAAATTTATTAAAGGTTTTGCCAGCAGTGAAAATACACTTATCCATTGACAGTATCCAACCACTACCAAAAAAATGTCCACTTCCTTTTAGTTTTCATTTTTTTTCTTTCTGGTGTCACCTTTCTGACCCCTTTCTCTATCTTATTACCAAGATACTGAACTTCTTGTTTGCAAAATTGTAATTTCTCTGGGGACACCTTGTGTCCTCCTTCTGCCAAATGGTTCAGTAAAGCCTTTGTGTCAGTGACACAAGCTTATCTTGTCTTTGATGCCACCAATAGGTCATCAATGTACTGAACTAAGACTGAGTTTCCCAGCATTACCAATGTCTCTAACCATTTTTTCAAAATCTGATTGAATATTGTTGGAATTTCTTTGTACCCTTGAGTAACTCGGCACCATGCCAAAACACAGTCTCCAAACTGGAAAGCAAAAAGATAGTGGCTAGCTGGATGTAGTGGAATTGAAAAGAACGCTGGGCACAAATCAATTACAGTATACCAATGAGCATCCCATGGTATCTGATAAAGAATCACTGCTGGGTTTGGTATTACAGGACAACAGAGTACTACTATTTTGTTGATTTTCCTCAATACTTGCACTATTTTATATTTTCCACTAGGCTTCTTAAGTCCCATGATATGCGAATTACAAGGACTGCCCAAGATTTCTTTTAAAATTCAGTGCTCAATCATTTGGTCAATTACTAGGGCAACTTCATCTTTCACTTCAGGGTTCATTCTATATTTTGTTGTATTTGGGTATATTGCACCTTCCTTTACCATAACTTTGATGGGGTCTACCTTTGCCATTAAATCAATTTATTGTTCTGTAAAATCGCAAACATCTGACCTCACTGTATCTCTTAATTCATCAGGCAAATCACTTTCAGTAAGAAGTGACAACATCTCATCCAAAGCATATGCTACTGAATCATCTGGATAATTTCTGATCTTAGTCCATAGACAAATCTATATAAGAAATGTCCCATATTTTTATCACCAATGTTCCCAAGTCCACTATACTGTTTAAACACCTGCAGTAACCTTTCGTAATATGCATGCACTGACTCCTTAGGTTCTTGAGTTATTCTGTCTATTTTAACCCAATCAGTTTCTTCAGGGGGAATTTTACCTATCAGGGAAGTAATCACTTGATTATATTTGTTCATTACCTCCTCTGAGGGTGCACCTGTTCTTGCATCTCTAGGATATTCTTCGGTGGGCCAATCAACTGTAATGTTACATTATGTCCATAAACGCTTTGGTACCACTATATAAATCAAACCATCCAAATCCTTCAACAAAACCTTTAAGCCCTTAACACATTTTTCCACCTGCTTTTATCATTCAATGGGTTTTTCTCTCAACCTAGGGAAATCATTTGTAAAAGATAAAATATCCTGTCTGCTCCACAGAACTTTAACATATCCACCACCTGGAACTTCTCTCATTGGACACATCCTTTCAACCTTTTCCACTTCTCTCAATGGGAACATAGACAACTCTTTTGCAACTGCCTCTTCTCTTTTCTTAGTCCATCTACTTCTTCATCGATCTACATCTCCCCATTTCTTCAAAAGGTGTATCAGTTCCTTTATTTGCAATCTCCTTCCTGACGCACTCAAGCTTTCGAAGTCCTTTTCAGTAAATTCCGCTCTATTGTGTATTTGTAGCACCTTTGACTTTTCTATATCTATTCCAAATTCTAATGTTAGTTTTGCTATTTTCTCATGCAAATTCTTTGTCCTCCAAGTATTACTCTTACAAAGAAAGAGCAACTCTTCATCTTCATATGAACCTAATCTATCAAGACTGATTGTACCAATTATCATTTCCTCTAATTCCACCCTTAACTTGCTTACATCTATAGTTTTTGGTTTCTTCTTTTCTAATCCTTTTGCCCTTTCCTCTAGATCTTCAGGAGAAAATCCAGCAGAACTTCCTGCCACTGGAATGACAGTTGATAAATTCCTCCTTGCATCTATGGGTAAAAAATGTTTTGGGTTTCAGTCACAGTCTCGATATTTGGGAGATCCATTAATGAAACATTCGACTCACACTCAATAACTTGATCATCTACCATGACTATCACTTTTTTAGCAGTATTCTGTGAAGCTGCCACGTTATGGGATTTTGGTGTTCCTCATTTATCACCATACAATGGAATAACAGGACTAATTGTTAATGGTACTGTCAGTGCTTCCGCATTTAAGCTTAACTGATTTATTTTCTGAATTATCTCTTCTTTGGTTTTGTTCAATGCATCTCTTTCTTTTTCCTGTGATGCTCGAATGATTGTTGAATTTTATAGAGCCCGTGGAACCAATGGAGTTCCCATCATGGGAGTGGTATCTCCAGCACTTTCCTGATAAGGCGGGGGTCTCTTTATCAAAATGTCTTCTAATAACTAATTATTAGATTCATTAAACCCTATCCCTGTCAGACCTATGTGTTTCGTTTTCTCTTTACATTTGCTCCCTTCTGGACCATCAGCCAACAATACTGGATACAAACCCTCTGTTACTACAGCCCTTCTCCATCTTTTCATTTCATCTCCTCTCGTGTCATATGGATATCTTGGTAAAAATCCTCTTTTGATTCTCACACCTCCTCTGTATTTCTCACACCCAAATGACTCAACTTCCCATTCTTCCAAAGCCTCATACTGTGTTAACCTAGGATTTGTTTCTAATGTATTCATCATGTTTCTTAAATTGTGAAGAATTCATTAAATGTACCCTGTTCAAGGAAAGCTAAGACACCATCATCTCTTGTACACTCCACCCAATTTTCCAACCATACACACGTATGATATCTCCTTTCCATCATCATAGAGAAGCTGGTGTATTAGGAGGTGGCATAAGAATTCCCTCACTAGTTATTTTGCGCTTGTCCTTCTTCAAGAAATTCTTAATCTTAATGATCAACTTAATTTTCTTGTTCTCCTATTTAATTCACTCGACAAATTCCCAAAACTCTTCTGTGTTTTCACTAAGCCTATTATTTAACACTCGTCCAATGCCTGTGCAACTCACAAACCAATCAGAGCTTACTACGTATTTTCTTCTCCACCCAATACCAGCACGCTACCAATCTATTGACCAATCAGACCTTCCAGCACACTCACTTGTCTGACCAATGCCAGCGTGGCTCTTGTGACGTCAGTATTACTCCTTCTACTGACCCTTCCTTTACAATCTGCAATTTTCTCCCACCCACTGCTTCAACCAATACTAGCGCAGCTCTCTGTGACGTCAGTTTTACTCCTGCTTCTGACCCTCCCTTTACAAGGTAATACAACAATGTCTTTTCCATCTTTCATTATAAAATTCTTGTTGGTAACAACTTAAAAACAGCGTGTTGGACTTTGGCCCTTAGGGCAGGTTCACCCCGAGACTTTTTGCTTGAAATGGTGACCTGGAGATGGTGATTTTTGGATTCTGCGCACTTTCACTGTGTCCCAGTGGAAAGTGCGTGCGCACTCTGAGTGCATGTGCTGAGCTAGGCCTGCCCACCCATAGGAATGCATGGGGAATGTATGTGTCCCTGGTAGTTCCTGATGCGTGGGGTGTAGAGGCTTGAGTCTGGTATGTGTGAACTCGTGTGAGTGAATGCTGCGAGATGGTGTATGCAGCATGTATGTGTCTAGTAGCGAAGCGCCATTTCTAGACATGGCTGTACGTGTGCTGTGAGGGTGCTGGCGTGTGATTGGCTGGAGCTGGCTGGCATGCCAGGCCCCAGGAAGTCTGGATGGGTCTGCCCGGTGGTGAGTGGGAGATCTGCATGAGTAATGTGTGGGAGGAGTGTACCTGTGTCCTGGATGGGCTGGGTTTTCCCCACACAATGCTGGCTCCGCCCCCCTGTGGAGAGTCTAATGACCCAAGCCCTGCCAGTGAATAGAGAGGGTGGTTGAGGTAAACAGAGTACTCAAGAACCAGCTGCGACTGGTTCCGCCCCCACTCTGCACCCTTGAACAAAGGAATACACTGTATAAAAATGGGGCTGTGTCCCCACAGATGTTGTTCTCTTCCAGGATCCTGAGGGGGCTGCTGCTGCTGCTGCTGGGCCAGAGGACCGCCACTTGGGCTGTCTCCCTGCCTGGAGACCCAGTGTGCTGGCTCTGGGCCCAGCCTTGCCCCTTGCCTGCCTACAAGGACTTTTTCTGGGTCCTTTCCTGATTTATAGCGCTAGGAGCGCTTGGCTTTTCCCTCTAGCGCTTGAGAGCGCTTTGTTTCGTCCTAGCGCTGGGAGCGCTGTGGTTTGTGCCCACTAGCGCTTGAGAGCGCTTTATATTGACCCCGAGGCGCTTGGGAGCGCTTTCGTAAGGCAGGTGCCCACCCTGCATTTTTGCTGCTCTAGCGGCTGCCCACGCCGCATATTTGCATGATTTATTTCCGGTTTTATTGATCTACGAGGGAGCCCACTCCTCGGATCATCTGGGAAGCCGCCTGCCTGCCTAGAAGCGAGCCGCCGCGCTGCCCGCGGCGACCCGGAAGTGGTGAGGCGGCCGACCAATCACAGTGCGGCCCCGGAGAGGCCGACCGGAAGTCCCGCCCCGCTGCCGCGACCCGGAAGTCAGGCAGGCCGGGGGCAAGACGAGAAGCAGCCTGCCGAGGAGAGCCCCGGGACCAGCGGGAGAGACCCGCCGTCGCTGGAGAGCCCAGCGCGAACCCGGTGAGTGCAGGTGCCTGCAGAGGAGGGGGGGGAGCGTCGGGACACATTGCCGGTGTCCGCCCCGCCCCCTCTCTGTAGCGCGACCTCGCGCCTGTAGTCAGTAAGAGCCAGAGAGGCTCTGGGGGCATTTTCTATTGGCGAGCCTTGCGAGGCTCGATTGCCAGCCCCGCGTCCCGAGCCTAAGAGAGGCTCCAACGAGAGAGAGCACCTCAGCGCTCCTGTTGAGTCACGAGGGGCCCCGGGGGCACCAGTTGAGTTAGAGCCCAGCGAGGCTCTTGGCAAACTTCATCCCTTTGGGTCCCCAGAGAGGGGGACCCCACAGCCCAGCGAGGCTGCACCTTTTTGTTGCTGGAGCCCTGAGAGGCTCAGCAGCCCCCCCTTACTGGTCAGAGAGCCTAAGAGAGGCTCACCAGTGCCACAGGGGTGGTTCTTGAGCCCAGAGAGGCTCCAACTTTGCCCTAACTTTCCCTGAACCAGTTGCCCAGCACTTTGTGGGCAACTGCTCCGTTTAGGCCCTGACATTGGGACACATGGACAGTCACAGGTGGTGACTCGTGAGATTGGTGCAATTATTATTGTTTTTACACCTCTGAATGTATTGTTAATGCATCATGTGTTTTCCTCCTTACACCTCTGAATGAATGTTATGCATTGCATCATGTGTTATGTTCTTACACCCCTACAGGTATTGTAATACATAGGTGGTTGTTTTCTCCCTAGTACAGGTGGTGCTAGTGAGGTCCTGGTTACCAGTGATTACAGGTTGTGTGCTATTTTGTGCTATATTCTATGTACCAAGTGCTATTTCTGAAAGTGCTACTTCTGATTCCTGACAGTGGTCCAGGTGGCCCTGTCTTGTACATATCCCTTGTAAATTCTGCCCGTGCCTCTGGCACGTTGTAAAGTGTGTGTTTTATCTAATGTGTTTTGGTGTAATACAAAGGCTATTTTTATATAACCTTGTGTGGAGTTTCCTTTGTGGTGGGCCTTTGGTTGTTGTTGCTGGGGTGCGTGCGCAAATACTTAGCCTACATCGCCTCCAAGTTTAGCCTTGCTGCTCGCGCCACGTTACCTAGAGGGTGAGTAGGGGTTATCTTGGCGTGTAACTCCCTTGCCCTGACTTGGGTGTGGTGGTCTCTGACTGACTTTGGCGAAAGCCCTGGCCAGCCGGGGATCCCATTTCCAACATTGGCGGCAAGCGGTGGGATAAGGATTTGTGTTTGCGTTGTACCACAGTAGCGGCTGGCCGCACTTCAAAGCTCTGCATTTTAGATGACCACATTTTAGGGGATTGTTTTTGAAATTCCATTGTTTCTTCTCCTGAAGAGTGTCATTTGATTGTGTTCAGTACATTTGTCCCCCGCCCTGCTTCCAGAGTTTGGTACCTGTGTCGCTTTTGGTCAGGTTGAGAAGTCAGGGGTGGTAGAAAGTGCCTTACCGATCCGAGGGGAGGGTGTGTGTGGATGAATGGTGTGTTTTCCTGGACGCATGAGTATGAGTTCTCTTTGATAAGGAGATTGTTGAAGTTTTGGAATTGTGTCCTCTTACTTCAGATTGCTCAGTCCCCTGTGTTGCACGTGTCTGTGAGCATCTTGCCAAGATGGAGTCTGCTTTTAATGTCTGGGGTCTGTTTTTGCATGAACTGAGAGAGTTTTGCGAAGAGAGAGACATTGCAGTGAATGAGTCAGACACCCAGTCCCAACTTAGGGGTAACCTAATCCAATGGCAGAAGGATGACTGGGAGCGTGAGCACAGCGAGGAGAGGGCCCGGGTCTCACACCATGAGGGTGGTGGGTCAGAGGGGAGCCCTGAAGAGTCTGAGGAGGAGGAAGAAGATGATAGCACAGGGACGCCAGCAGAGAGTGAGGACCCCATAGATAGGGAGTCCCTTGCTGGGTCCAGTTTAGGAGGCAGCGCCTCATCCCTTTCCCTGTCCCCAGAGGAGCTGGAAGATAGGAGGAGAGAAAGGGAGCACCAGCTGGCTTTAGAGAGGCTCAGGTTGGAGCATGCCCAGGCTATGGCACAGCTGGGCATTAGAAAGCAACAGCTGGAGGTTAAGAAGCAACAGCTAGAGACCGAGAGGGTCTTAGCGCAGGAAAGGATAGAGGAGGCTGAGAGGGCCTCCACCAGAGGCGAAGTAGCTCTGGAGGGTAGACTATCCCCTGCGCGCAGTGTTGAGTTTCTGGATCCCCCAGGGAGGGTTGGGTCCAGTGGTGGCAGCTATTTAAATCTCAGTCTAGAAAGTCCCAGTTCCCAGAGTATGGTTCCTGTTTCCCCAGAGGAGGAGAATAGGTTGAGGTTTAGGAACCTTAGGAAACCGTCTCATCAGTCTTGGGAAGACTTTGAGGATGACTGTTGTAGAGCCCTGTGTGATTGGGTACGGGAGCCCACGAAATGTGATTGGGACCTATTGCTCGATATGTTTCTCAGAGAGCAGTTGCTCAGTTGTTGTTCACCAGGGTTGCGCCAACACCTGTTAGGGTGTGGATTGTCTGAACCATGTGAGCTGGAATAGGAAGCAGACCGCTGGGAAGGGACCAGAGGTTCTGTAGAGTCATTGGTGAGTGACTCCAAAAGTAGTGGGTCAGGGATCTTCCAGCCCAGCGTGGTGGAAGAGGCTCAGTGTAGCCCAGCGAGGTCCCAGTATAGTGAGAAGGGTGGAGGGGCTGACTGCCTGGCTCAGTGGAGCAGGAGTCAGTGGGTGGCTGAGAGCCCCCAGAGGCCCGAAGCCCTGTCTCAGAACCTGGGTGGTTTCTTGAGGGAACACCAGGTTGGGGACCTAGGCTGTCCTGTTAACCCAGTTGAGGAGGATCTCCTAGTGAGTAGAGGACCTGGAGTGTCTGTAAACAGAGCTCCTGTGGTTCTAGAGTCTGGCAGTACCGCTCCGGTAGGGAGGGTACAGGAGTCCAGAGTGAGGAGTGATTGGGGGAGTTCCCCAGTGGCTGGACCAGTGGGTCAGGGACTACCCAGTTGGGCTAGGTTCCCGTGTAGTGACCATGGTGACACCACTTCTGGTCTGGGGGATCTTCGCGCACTGTCAGGTGGACAGGGAGCGGGAGATCTGCGCCAGACAGACAGTCACACGACACATGGGCCATGTGTCAGCCTCAGGGGGATTGTGTGTGAGTCCCCAGAAGTCCTGGAGTGCCAGGCAATTGTTCCACCGAAGGTTTTAGACCAGAGGTTGGAGGGCCAGGTTCAGGATCAGCCTGACCTGAAGGGTAGGACGACTGTAACCAGTGTCCTGACCGGTTCTTCTTCCAGAGGAACTTCTCCAGGTGGGAGAGGGCAGACCTCTGGAAGGGGGTGCAGAGGGTGGGAGAGCCCACCTCTGACCCCGGTGCAACCTGAGTGGATAAGTCCTGGGTTGGAATGGCGTTCTAGGTGTACCCCTCGCCGGAGGAGGAGGAACCCTAGGAGAAAAGGGAGGGGGAGGAGAGCCTTCCCCGAGACTCCTGGTCCGCCTGAGGTTGTAGGCCCTAGGCTGGAGTACCAGTGGCAGTCTAGTCCTGTCTTGCAGACAGGAAGAGTGGAAAATGGCTCCTATGTGCCAGGGGTTACTACCCCCCGCTCTGCGAATTGGCATGGACCAGTGGCACCTGGGTGGCCCAGGGCCTGGTCCTGGCCGCGGACAACTTGGGAGTACCAGTGGGGTAGCCCAGTTGGTCCAGACAGTGTGTTTAGAAGGAATCCCCTGGGTTCACCATGGCGTAGAACAGGAGGGTGTCCCTGCAGTTGTGGGCCCGCGTCCGTGTTCTATCGCCCCAAGCAGGGAAGTCCATCACGGTGGTGATTGGTCTCCCCTGCGTTTTGGCTGGAAGGGGGTTATGTTGGACTTTGGCCCTTAGGGCAGGTTCACCCCGAGACTTTTTGCTTGAAATGGTGACCTGGAGATGGTGATTTTTGGATTCTGCGCACTTTCACTGTGTCCCAGTGGAAAGTGCGTGCGCACTCTGAGTGCATGTGCTGAGCTAGGCCTGCCCACCCATAGGAATGCATGGGGAATGTATGTGTCCCTGGTAGTTCCTGATGCGTGGGGTGTAGAGGCTTGAGTCTGGTATGTGTGAACTCGTGTGAGTGAATGCTGCGAGATGGTGTATGCAGCATGTATGTGTCTAGTAGCGAAGCGCCATTTCTAGACATGGCTGTACGTGTGCTGTGAGGGTGCTGGCGTGTGATTGGCTGGAGCTGGCTGGCATGCCAGGCTCCAGGAAGTCTGGATGGGTCTGCCCGGTGGTGAGTGGGAGATCTGCATGAGTAATGTGTGGGAGGAGTGTACCTGTGTCCTGGATGGGCTGGGTTTTCCCCACACAATGCTGGCTCCGCCCCCCTGTGGAGAGTCTAATGACCCAAGCCCTGCCAGTGAATAGAGAGGGTGGTTGAGGTAAACAGAGTACTCAAGAACCAGCTGCGACTGGTTCCGCCCCCACTCTGCACCCTTGAACAAAGGAATACACTGTATAAAAATGGGGCTGTGTCCCCACAGATGTTGTTCTCTTCCAGGATCCTGAGGGGGCTGCTGCTGCTGCTGCTGGGCCAGAGGACCGCCACTTGGGCTGTCTCCCTGCCTGGAGACCCAGTGTGCTGGCTCTGGGCCCAGCCTTGCCCCTTGCCTGCCTACAAGGACTTTTTCTGGGTCCTTTCCTGATTTATAGCGCTAGGAGCGCTTGGCTTTTCCCTCTAGCGCTTGAGAGCGCTTTGTTTCGTCCTAGCGCTGGGAGCGCTGTGGTTTGTGCCCACTAGCGCTTGAGAGCGCTTTATATTGACCCCGAGGCGCTTGGGAGCGCTTTCGTAAGGCAGGTGCCCACCCTGCATTTTTGCTGCTCTAGCGGCTGCCCACGCCGCATATTTGCATGATTTATTTCCGGTTTTATTGATCTACGAGGGAGCCCACTCCTCGGATCATCTGGGAAGCCGCCTGCCTGCCTAGAAGCGAGCCGCCGCGCTGCCCGCGGCGACCCGGAAGTGGTGAGGCGGCCGACCAATCACAGTGCGGCCCCGGAGAGGCCGACCGGAAGTCCCGCCCCGCTGCCGCGACCCGGAAGTCAGGCAGGCCGGGGGCAAGACGAGAAGCAGCCTGCCGAGGAGAGCCCCGGGACCAGCGGGAGAGACCCGCCGTCGCTGGAGAGCCCAGCGCGAACCCGGTGAGTGCAGGTGCCTGCAGAGGAGGGGGGGGAGCGTCGGGACACATTGCCGGTGTCCGCCCCGCCCCCTCTCTGTAGCGCGACCTCGCGCCTGTAGTCAGTAAGAGCCAGAGAGGCTCTGGGGGCATTTTCTATTGGCGAGCCTTGCGAGGCTCGATTGCCAGCCCCGCGTCCCGAGCCTAAGAGAGGCTCCAACGAGAGAGAGCACCTCAGCGCTCCTGTTGAGTCACGAGGGGCCCCGGGGGCACCAGTTGAGTTAGAGCCCAGCGAGGCTCTTGGCAAACTTCATCCCTTTGGGTCCCCAGAGAGGGGGACCCCACAGCCCAGCGAGGCTGCACCTTTTTGTTGCTGGAGCCCTGAGAGGCTCAGCAGCCCCCCCTTACTGGTCAGAGAGCCTAAGAGAGGCTCACCAGTGCCACAGGGGTGGTTCTTGAGCCCAGAGAGGCTCCAACTTTGCCCTAACTTTCCCTGAACCAGTTGCCCAGCACTTTGTGGGCAACTGCTCCGTTTAGGCCCTGACATTGGGACACATGGACAGTCACAGGTGGTGACTCGTGAGATTGGTGCAATTATTATTGTTTTTACACCTCTGAATGTATTGTTAATGCATCATGTGTTTTCCTCCTTACACCTCTGAATGAATGTTATGCATTGCATCATGTGTTATGTTCTTACACCCCTACAGGTATTGTAATACATAGGTGGTTGTTTTCTCCCTAGTACAGGTGGTGCTAGTGAGGTCCTGGTTACCAGTGATTACAGGTTGTGTGCTATTTTGTGCTATATTCTATGTACCAAGTGCTATTTCTGAAAGTGCTACTTCTGATTCCTGACAGTGGTCCAGGTGGCCCTGTCTTGTACATATCCCTTGTAAATTCTGCCCGTGCCTCTGGCACGTTGTAAAGTGTGTGTTTTATCTAATGTGTTTTGGTGTAATACAAAGGCTATTTTTATATAACCTTGTGTGGAGTTTCCTTTGTGGTGGGCCTTTGGTTGTTGTTGCTGGGGTGCGTGCGCAAATACTTAGCCTACATCGCCTCCAAGTTTAGCCTTGCTGCTCGCGCCACGTTACCTAGAGGGTGAGTAGGGGTTATCTTGGCGTGTAACTCCCTTGCCCTGACTTGGGTGTGGTGGTCTCTGACTGACTTTGGCGAAAGCCCTGGCCAGCCGGGGATCCCATTTCCAACATTGGCGGCAAGCGGTGGGATAAGGATTTGTGTTTGCGTTGTACCACAGTAGCGGCTGGCCGCACTTCAAAGCTCTGCATTTTAGATGACCACATTTTAGGGGATTGTTTTTGAAATTCCATTGTTTCTTCTCCTGAAGAGTGTCATTTGATTGTGTTCAGTACATTTGTCCCCCGCCCTGCTTCCAGAGTTTGGTACCTGTGTCGCTTTTGGTCAGGTTGAGAAGTCAGGGGTGGTAGAAAGTGCCTTACCGATCCGAGGGGAGGGTGTGTGTGGATGAATGGTGTGTTTTCCTGGACGCATGAGTATGAGTTCTCTTTGATAAGGAGATTGTTGAAGTTTTGGAATTGTGTCCTCTTACTTCAGATTGTTCAGTCCCCTGTGTTGCACGTGTCTGTGAGCATCTTGCCAAGATGGAGTCTGCTTTTAATGTCTGGGGTCTGTTTTTGCATGAACTGAGAGAGTTTTGCGAAGAGAGAGACATTGCAGTGAATGAGTCAGACACCCAGTCCCAACTTAGGGGTAACCTAATCCAATGGCAGAAGGATGACTGGGAGCGTGAGCACAGCGAGGAGAGGGCCCGGGTCTCACACCATGAGGGTGGTGGGTCAGAGGGGAGCCCTGAAGAGTCTGAGGAGGAGGAAGAAGATGATAGCACAGGGACGCCAGCAGAGAGTGAGGACCCCATAGATAGGGAGTCCCTTGCTGGGTCCAGTTTAGGAGGCAGCGCCTCATCCCTTTCCCTGTCCCCAGAGGAGCTGGAAGATAGGAGGAGAGAAAGGGAGCACCAGCTGGCTTTAGAGAGGCTCAGGTTGGAGCATGCCCAGGCTATGGCACAGCTGGGCATTAGAAAGCAACAGCTGGAGGTTAAGAAGCAACAGCTAGAGACCGAGAGGGTCTTAGCGCAGGAAAGGATAGAGGAGGCTGAGAGGGCCTCCACCAGAGGCGAAGTAGCTCTGGAGGGTAGACTATCCCCTGCGCGCAGTGTTGAGTTTCTGGATCCCCCAGGGAGGGTTGGGTCCAGTGGTGGCAGCTATTTAAATCTCAGTCTAGAAAGTCCCAGTTCCCAGAGTATGGTTCCTGTTTCCCCAGAGGAGGAGAATAGGTTGAGGTTTAGGAACCTTAGGAAACCGTCTCATCAGTCTTGGGAAGACTTTGAGGATGACTGTTGTAGAGCCCTGTGTGATTGGGTACGGGAGCCCACGAAATGTGATTGGGACCTATTGCTCGATATGTTTCTCAGAGAGCAGTTGCTCAGTTGTTGTTCACCAGGGTTGCGCCAACACCTGTTAGGGTGTGGATTGTCTGAACCATGTGAGCTGGAAGAGGAAGCAGACCGCTGGGAAGGGACCAGAGGTTCTGTAGAGTCATTGGTGAGTGACTCCAAAAGTAGTGGGTCAGGGATCTTCCAGCCCAGCGTGGTGGAAGAGGCTCAGTGTAGCCCAGCGAGGTCCCAGTATAGTGAGAAGGGTGGAGGGGCTGACTGCCTGGCTCAGTGGAGCAGGAGTCAGTGGGTGGCTGAGAGCCCCCAGAGGCCCGAAGCCCTGTCTCAGAACCTGGGTGGTTTCTTGAGGGAACACCAGGTTGGGGACCTAGGCTGTCCTGTTAACCCAGTTGAGGAGGATCTCCTAGTGAGTAGAGGACCTGGAGTGTCTGTAAACAGAGCTCCTGTGGTTCTAGAGTCTGGCAGTACCGCTCCGGTAGGGAGGGTACAGGAGTCCAGAGTGAGGAGTGATTGGGGGAGTTCCCCAGTGGCTGGACCAGTGGGTCAGGGACTACCCAGTTGGGCTAGGTTCCCGTGTAGTGACCATGGTGACACCACTTCTGGTCTGGGGGATCTTCGCGCACTGTCAGGTGGACAGGGAGCGGGAGATCTGCGCCAGACAGACAGTCACACGACACATGGGCCATGTGTCAGCCTCAGGGGGATTGTGTGTGAGTCCCCAGAAGTCCTGGAGTGCCAGGCAATTGTTCCACCGAAGGTTTTAGACCAGAGGTTGGAGGGCCAGGTTCAGGATCAGCCTGACCTGAAGGGTAGGACGACTGTAACCAGTGTCCTGACCGGTTCTTCTTCCAGAGGAACTTCTCCAGGTGGGAGAGGGCAGACCTCTGGAAGGGGGTGCAGAGGGTGGGAGAGCCCACCTCTGACCCCGGTGCAACCTGAGTGGATAAGTCCTGGGTTGGAATGGCGTTCTAGGTGTACCCCTCGCCGGAGGAGGAGGAACCCTAGGAGAAAAGGGAGGGGGAGGAGAGCCTTCCCCGAGACTCCTGGTCCGCCTGAGGTTGTAGGCCCTAGGCTGGAGTACCAGTGGCAGTCTAGTCCTGTCTTGCAGACAGGAAGAGTGGAAAATGGCTCCTATGTGCCAGGGGTTACTACCCCCCGCTCTGCGAATTGGCATGGACCAGTGGCACCTGGGTGGCCCAGGGCCTGGTCCTGGCCGCGGACAACTTGGGAGTACCAGTGGGGTAGCCCAGTTGGTCCAGACAGTGTGTTTAGAAGGAATCCCCTGGGTTCACCATGGCGTAGAACAGGAGGGTGTCCCTGCAGTTGTGGGCCCGCGTCCGTGTTCTATCGCCCCAAGCAGGGAAGTCCATCACGGTGGTGATTGGTCTCCCCTGCGTTTTGGCTGGAAGGGGGTTATGTTGGACTTTGGCCCTTAGGGCAGGTTCACCCCGAGACTTTTTGCTTGAAATGGTGACCTGGAGATGGTGATTTTTGGATTCTGCGCACTTTCACTGTGTCCCAGTGGAAAGTGCGTGCGCACTCTGAGTGCATGTGCTGAGCTAGGCCTGCCCACCCATAGGAATGCATGGGGAATGTATGTGTCCCTGGTAGTTCCTGATGCGTGGGGTGTAGAGGCTTGAGTCTGGTATGTGTGAACTCGTGTGAGTGAATGCTGCGAGATGGTGTATGCAGCATGTATGTGTCTAGTAGCGAAGCGCCATTTCTAGACATGGCTGTACGTGTGCTGTGAGGGTGCTGGCGTGTGATTGGCTGGAGCTGGCTGGCATGCCAGGCTCCAGGAAGTCTGGATGGGTCTGCCCGGTGGTGAGTGGGAGATCTGCATGAGTAATGTGTGGGAGGAGTGTACCTGTGTCCTGGATGGGCTGGGTTTTCCCCACACAATGCTGGCTCCGCCCCCCTGTGGAGAGTCTAATGACCCAAGCCCTGCCAGTGAATAGAGAGGGTGGTTGAGGTAAACAGAGTACTCAAGAACCAGCTGCGACTGGTTCCGCCCCCACTCTGCACCCTTGAACAAAGGAATACACTGTATAAAAATGGGGCTGTGTCCCCACAGATGTTGTTCTCTTCCAGGATCCTGAGGGGGCTGCTGCTGCTGCTGCTGGGCCAGAGGACCGCCACTTGGGCTGTCTCCCTGCCTGGAGACCCAGTGTGCTGGCTCTGGGCCCAGCCTTGCCCCTTGCCTGCCTACAAGGACTTTTTCTGGGTCCTTTCCTGATTTATAGCGCTAGGAGCGCTTGGCTTTTCCCTCTAGCGCTTGAGAGCGCTTTGTTTCGTCCTAGCGCTGGGAGCGCTGTGGTTTGTGCCCACTAGCGCTTGAGAGCGCTTTATATTGACCCCGAGGCGCTTGGGAGCGCTTTCGTAAGGCAGGTGCCCACCCTGCATTTTTGCTGCTCTAGCGGCTGCCCACGCCGCATATTTGCATGATTTATTTCCGGTTTTATTGATCTACGAGGGAGCCCACTCCTCGGATCATCTGGGAAGCCGCCTGCCTGCCTAGAAGCGAGCCGCCGCGCTGCCCGCGGCGACCCGGAAGTGGTGAGGCGGCCGACCAATCACAGTGCGGCCCCGGAGAGGCCGACCGGAAGTCCCGCCCCGCTGCCGCGACCCGGAAGTCAGGCAGGCCGGGGGCAAGACGAGAAGCAGCCTGCCGAGGAGAGCCCCGGGACCAGCGGGAGAGACCCGCCGTCGCTGGAGAGCCCAGCGCGAACCCGGTGAGTGCAGGTGCCTGCAGAGGAGGGGGGGGAGCGTCGGGACACATTGCCGGTGTCCGCCCCGCCCCCTCTCTGTAGCGCGACCTCGCGCCTGTAGTCAGTAAGAGCCAGAGAGGCTCTGGGGGCATTTTCTATTGGCGAGCCTTGCGAGGCTCGATTGCCAGCCCCGCGTCCCGAGCCTAAGAGAGGCTCCAACGAGAGAGAGCACCTCAGCGCTCCTGTTGAGTCACGAGGGGCCCCGGGGGCACCAGTTGAGTTAGAGCCCAGCGAGGCTCTTGGCAAACTTCATCCCTTTGGGTCCCCAGAGAGGGGGACCCCACAGCCCAGCGAGGCTGCACCTTTTTGTTGCTGGAGCCCTGAGAGGCTCAGCAGCCCCCCCTTACTGGTCAGAGAGCCTAAGAGAGGCTCACCAGTGCCACAGGGGTGGTTCTTGAGCCCAGAGAGGCTCCAACTTTGCCCTAACTTTCCCTGAACCAGTTGCCCAGCACTTTGTGGGCAACTGCTCCGTTTAGGCCCTGACATTGGGACACATGGACAGTCACAGGTGGTGACTCGTGAGATTGGTGCAATTATTATTGTTTTTACACCTCTGAATGTATTGTTAATGCATCATGTGTTTTCCTCCTTACACCTCTGAATGAATGTTATGCATTGCATCATGTGTTATGTTCTTACACCCCTACAGGTATTGTAATACATAGGTGGTTGTTTTCTCCCTAGTACAGGTGGTGCTAGTGAGGTCCTGGTTACCAGTGATTACAGGTTGTGTGCTATTTTGTGCTATATTCTATGTACCAAGTGCTATTTCTGAAAGTGCTACTTCTGATTCCTGACAGTGGTCCAGGTGGCCCTGTCTTGTACATATCCCTTGTAAATTCTGCCCGTGCCTCTGGCACGTTGTAAAGTGTGTGTTTTATCTAATGTGTTTTGGTGTAATACAAAGGCTATTTTTATATAACCTTGTGTGGAGTTTCCTTTGTGGTGGGCCTTTGGTTGTTGTTGCTGGGGTGCGTGCGCAAATACTTAGCCTACATCGCCTCCAAGTTTAGCCTTGCTGCTCGCGCCACGTTACCTAGAGGGTGAGTAGGGGTTATCTTGGCGTGTAACTCCCTTGCCCTGACTTGGGTGTGGTGGTCTCTGACTGACTTTGGCGAAAGCCCTGGCCAGCCGGGGATCCCATTTCCAACACAGCGCTACTCTGTCTGCTCCTCTAAACCAAAGATAGTTTCTCCACGCGATATTAGAGAAAGATACCTTTCTGTCACTGCAAGTAAAAAACACTGTTTACCCTTCTATTGAGCTCGGGGAGGACCAGCTACTCCTCTAGGGATACTCCTCCTTTGGGTAAGGCCAAAGTTTCACAGGCGGGCCCTCTGCTGTCATTCACACTCTACTTTTATACAATATAGTCCCTAATATAATACTGCTAGCCCTCTGTAGCTTCTCAATATTACGACAACAGATGAGTAACCTTCTGCAGTGTGATTTCCATTTACCACACTCTTCTAAATTCCGTTCCCGGGATTGCCAGGTATCTCTGTATCTGTGCTTCCAGACAACATAAAACAAAACACTATCTCTTTGTTTTAAACATATATTCAATTAGTCAGAACAATAGTCAATAATCAATGATCAATAATCACCAAACTAATCGATAATACTCATCACACTACTACCAGAAAAACTGATCCAGCGAAAGGCCAGGGTAAACATTTCACAATCAACAATTTATCAAAATGGGACCATATACACTCTCAAGTTTCCTGACTGTTTCACTGAGGGTCAAGTTACATTTCACTTTGATCTGAATTAGTCAATGTCTAACTAACCTTCACAGGTCAACACTCTTTGTTTGATCAATGGACCATTAGTCGAGTAGTTGATGGTAATATTAATGAATTCATAAATCTGTCCTATAGCTTTTCAATAAAATAATTCCAGACTCCAAGTAAAATTCAATAGAATTTGTCTAATAAAGAGACAAAGACTATGGGACAGGTGCAGGATAGGATTATACTTACTACACTTCTCTAGAACCTAATGCACCAGAGCACATCCCTCTCTTACACTCTCTCCCTCCTCACTATTCTTCCGCAAATCTTCAATCTAATCAGGCTGTCTTTCAGTATTGAATCTTCCCAATCTGTTCTTCTCCAGCAGCAGCTTTTGCCCACTCCTCACTCAGCATTGTCGTCTCAACCACACCTCAAAACCTTAAGTCACTCAAGTTATACTCTTAAATTCTGCATGTTCCACCCTCAAAAGTTGCAAGTATTCCTGAATCGTGGACTGCAATTGGGCAAGGGCAGGGGAGTTGTCATCACCTCATGCTGTCATTCTTGATTTGTTCACTAATTCTTTGTCTAGCAAACCCTTCCCATTTAATTTATTCATATTTCAGAAAAACGTCCGTTCACACATTCATGAAACAGATTAGATACAAATTGTAAATAATTCTACAGTTGAGAAATTTTCACAGGCACCTGCCTTGGCTCTTGGCAGCCTGTCAATGATTTGGTCACGAGGTCATTTCAAAACTTCAGTGCGCAGACTCAACTTGTGTTACGTCTCAACCGCCATCTTTTCTTTTCGTCTTAGCACATCAGGCCCAAATGTACACTATTGATAAAGGAATCATGAACAGACGTTAATTTCTCAAATATGTAATTATCACTGTTCACTACCCACTTCTAACCTATTCCTTGTTATTCTCTTCTTTGTTAAACAAAAGCATTAGCACGAGAGTTTCCCTCTCTCATCGGTTAATCACATGGTTATTTGCGCAGTACTGGTTCGCACACGCACAAGACTATTTTCGGTTTCAAGCGGGATTTCAGTTACGTAGCGAATTATTCTTTGTTATTTAAGCAAGCAGAAAGCCTTTTTCCCCATGTATGAATGTCATTTGTATATTAATTTTCTTTTATCTTCTATTTCTATTTGTTAGTACTTGTTAACGAGGGGTTGATTCAAGCAAGTATCTTTTCCTTGAATCCTTGATCCATCAGGAGGAAGCCCTTGCAGTTACCAAGGAGGTGGCCATATGATCAGGCATCCAACTGGTCCAGTTAAGGGATCTACATCGCTCCTACTACACCTGAACGCAACGGAAAGTATGGGGATGGCAGAAGATGCTCAATGTTTCTGCACCTGTATGCAAAATGGGCTCCTTCTTTCACAATCTGTGGGAATGTCCAGTGTTACTTGGATGTGAATTTACCTTGGAAAAATTATAAGACAAGAGGTGTTTGGCAAAACAGGAACCAGTTGGTTTAATTAAACGCAAAGGCCAGGAGAGCATCAACAGAGTTATGTCTTCAGACAGTCTCAATGTACAGATGTTTAGGCTGGAAATATATGCGGTTCATGAGGTACAATACAACTATTTCACATTCTTAGAAAGTATGCAGATCTGGGCCTGGTCATAAACCCAAAATACAACCATCTGATGAGGGGATACATGCGACTCTCGACATCAGGGAGAGCTAGTGTGGGCCAGTGTGTATGTGGCCAGATGTATGGCATGGGGAGCACGTGATCACTGCATGTGGTTTGCATGCTGTGTCCCGACTGGCTGAGTACTCCTAACTACATGTGGCATCTGACTTAGTGGTATTTTGGGAACGTGCACCTTTGATCAAACGTGTTTTATTGAGGACAATCTCCTTGGACCTGTTTGTGGTGTAACTGCCTATCTGTGGTATCAATAAGGGTATTCCTTGTTTGCGCGTTTGTCTTCAGGCTAAGTGTAACCACACCTGTGACCCATCAATCGGTAGGCTTAGGGTTGGGTTGCAGGGCCTGCTTGAGCATGTATAACTGACTCAGGGTTGATGGGGAGGTCATCTAGGGTAAATTTGACTGCAATGAAATGAGGGGCATATTACCAACAATTAGCGATATTTATCGCTAACGATGCTTAGCAACAAATGTTTTAACGCTAAGCATCGCCGGAAATTATCGCAAAGATAACTTGCTATTAGCAAGGTTTATCTCAGAAGTGATAAAAATCCTCGCACTAACTGCCAAATGAGAGATTATCGCTGGAAAACCAACGATAATCTCTCGAAGTTTGGCGTTAGCTTGATGATAGGGGCTCACAAACTTAGCCTTCCATAGGATATCATGGCTAAGTCAGAAAAATACCAGGTGTAAAAAAAGCAATGCTAACCGCGGTTAGCGCTGCTTTTTTCATCACTAACAGGGTTAGCGAAATCCTTGATATTAGGAGAAATGTCGCTCAACAACATTTCTCCTATTATTTTTCTCTGGAACGCCCCCTTTGCATCTCATTAGAGATGCAAGGGGAAGCGTAGAGAAAAAGGGTGCTAACATGCGAATTTGCGTGTTAGCACCCTGTCGCTGATAGGGAGATAATTTTATCTCCGCTTTCTTGGCTTTTAAAGCCAAAAAAGCAGAGATAAATCCCTTGATAATATGCCCCTAAGTTCGATATGATGTGTACATATAACATGGCGGTCATTGTTATAACTTTTTTAGACATTCTCATTAGTATGCTTACATTTGTCATAGTGTACATCAACATTATTTTTACTGGTATTGACATTGTTATGCGTGCACAGATTATGGCGTAAATTGTCATTGCATTTACTGGAAGTCATGTTGTGATGTGTGCATATATCATGGTGTACACTGACATCGCATTCACTGATATTAACACCAGCAATACAAGAATTCTGATCTGCAGTGATGGAATGCTTGGAGGAGAAAAGAAAAGAGGGCATAACAGTCTCAGCAAAGCAACGTATTCTGGGAAGAGACAGGGGCAGGGAGGCCGCAGCGCACATGGATGGCATTGCGATTGACACTTGTAAAGAGAAATATGGCGAAAGCATGAGGTGCTGGACAGGCCCCGGACCTAGGACATGGAAGCATTACATAGACTGATGCATGTTAACCAAAAAGGTAGTGTACGAGGGAAGAGGTTGATCTCAAAAGTGGGAGAAAATGTGAAAAGACTGAAACTTCTATAGGGGCCTGATGCATGGAGACTTGGTACCATTGAGTGAAGAAGCCAGACCTCTGACTGAGAATCAGAAAGAAACAAACAATGAACAAGGGAATAAAGATTAGATCGGGGAGGTGGAGAAAAGGGCTTGGAAATGTTCTGAGATGTTCCACAGTGCTAAATTTACAGACTATGAATGTATGTCTAAATTCAATAAAAATATATGTTAAAAGAAAAAAGTTACTGATGTAGTAAGATGTACCTGAGGAGAGAGAGTCCCAAAACGGAGGCTCGGTAGAGAGAAAAATGAGGGCTCTTCAGAGTAAGGACTATCCCAACTCCCAACAAATCACCTGCAAAAGTAACTGAGTACAACCAAAAAGAGTTTGAAAGTCATGTAGAACAAGTGTGATATAAAACAGATTTTCAATATTTGCTTTAATTTGAGGTATTTATAAAGTACAAACTTAGTCCTTGCAGAGCGCTGTTCTTAGCTAAAAGACTTAATGCCCATATCTAAGGGTAGAGAGACATTCAGGTGCATTTACAATGAGCATTCTGGGCAATAAATGCCTACTACTACAGAATAAACACAGCAACACATTGGATGAGGAAATTGGGAGAATTCATACTGTCTAGGATGTTTGCGAAGAGAAAGGGATGTGTAGGTTCTTAGCGTTGCTTCCTGGGCCCACTGAAGATCCACTCATACGGTCAGAAAGAGACACACAGGTGAAAAGACAATGGAGCAAGACAGATGCACACAGGCTCTGCAGAAGAAACATGCTATCTTATCTGGTGTCTGCACTGATGCTTGATGTGAGCACAGAATGCATTATATGACAGTACAAAATTCAATTTGAATGTATATGACAGTATTCGAACAATAGACAACATTTACCAGCAGAACATGACTCTCAAGCAGTCAGGAGGCATAGTGGCCTTTTGGACATCTGGATACAACTTCCCTCATGGCCAACAGCATCTTTGCTAGGGCAATCAACATACAACGTTGCTGCAACTGGGATCGTTCTACATGGCTTTAGATTTGTTTTTTTGCGAAAGATTTGTTGCTTTCTTGCATTGTTTTGAAGGACATTGGAAGCACAAAGATGTATTTCTGGACATTGTGTAGTTGATTGAAACAAACTATGTGCATGTTAATATGAACTCTTGTGAGACTGTTGCATTTTACTAGAAGGCTTCATGTGAAGAACAGGAAGGACTATCATGCCCGGACTATGTGCTAATGTTATGTTTAAGTGTTTGAGTTGTAGTGCATTTACACAATTTGCTAAATAATGACAAACAGAATATATAACATTAATTAACTCACAGAGCCAACAATCAAGTATTCTATTCACAGGGAAAAGTGTTAAGATAACATATATGTGGGTATTCATTATTTGTATGTTTAGTTTCAGGAATTACAGATTCCACATCAAAGAACAGAAAGTTGGATACTCAGAGATATTGCTAATGGATATCCATGCACTATCACAGTTGTGTAAGACATTTTCATGGTAAATTAGTAAAGATCTATCTGCAAGGATTTGGAGTCGGGGACCTGCTTAACGTTTCTGCCGTTACTCAGCCACTGTACAGTTCAACATAGAAAAAAGTACCACCAGAGACAGCAAGCAGGGAAAAAAGGTAACTGAGAAGTCCAAGACAGGCACTCACTTTCAAAAACGTTATCATTTTCAAAGAAAGGCACAACACTGGCTTGGTTGTATGAATCTTGGATAGATCTTCCCAGAGGTTCCAGGAGTGGATCTTGCTGTAACGATCCCGGAGCTGAACAGAAATCTTGTGAAGGCCCCAGGATGCTGCTGGACACATAGCGGTGAGACTTTACCAGAACCGAGGATTAACACACAGACAACTATGAGGACAAACAAAGAAAGGCACAAATGAAGAAAATGAGGTAACTGGAAGGGGCACACAGCAACAAACAGTGAGGTATGTCAAAATGGGTGCAAACTATTGCGAGGATCCGAAAAGCCATTGCAACAATACAACTTGTTGGCAGGTACTGGGATACTGTCTCAGGAAGCTTAAATAGCTATCTACCAGTCCTGACCTGGAAATGACTTAAACCCAGGAAGTGAGAGTGCATCCACAGAAGTTAGTGGTCCAGTGACCCCACCCAGCCAAGCTTCCACATGTCCATTCTTCAGCGCTTCCAAACCCCGCCTTATCTGTCCCATGATTTCTGACACTCTTTGCCTTAGATATTCAAAACTGCCTGCGACATCACTGACCAGTAAGAATGACGAGTCATAATGGTGGAGTCCAGTGTTCTCTCTTTTTCCATTTCCCTTTCCCGATTTCTACTGCTGTCCCTCATATTCCAGTGTATGTGGTCATTTGTTGAGGCAGTGGTAGACAGGAGAGGGTTTCTCCCGTTCTGCAGTGCAAGGTTAGTGCATCCTGTCAGCTTTCTGGGGCCGCTGTCAATACAGATGTGAGGCCTTTCAGGATGGAGTTGGGTGACATGATTATATTTTCATGCCTGACGATGAGTTAGACTGCCAAATAGTACCACCTTAACAACACAATTAGAAGATAACGTTTAACCTGAAATACAGCTTTGTTGCTTTCCAGTTCGAAAATACTCATGTACTGGGTGGTGGTCTATAAATAGGATGCTGGGATAAAGGGCTTCATTTTTCTCATATAGTGAAGTGTAAATGAGCGTATATGTTTCGCTTCTAATGCCTGCATGACATGCAGAATGCCTGGGCATAGTAAACTGGCATCATAGTGAGTATAGCACCAAGCACTGACCAGGTGCTATTGATTCCTTACTCGGCTACGGATAATGTTCAAAGCTGTCTTTGTTACAGACAGAGCAGTCAACAAGCAAGGGTCTCATTTTTGTATCAAAGCTTTCGGATATATCATGCTGGGCATCACCTTCACTTCTCTCATGCTGGATTGGTGGTTGTCCCAAAGTGTAGATAAGACAGCAGGTGGCCATTCTCAGTGCAGGCAGACATTTTCTAGAATGAGTCGCCAACCAATCTCAGATTACTAAAGCACCATTTGTCAATTTACATGAACGTTAACAACTTATCTATTCCAGCTCACTAACACATTGCGAAAATTCTGGATTTTGCAATGTTACATATTAGTCTTGTTAAGCAGGGCTTGGAGGACACCTCTGGTGAAAGAATAGATAGCACGAGCCATTACCATAGCATAAGTTACATATGTCGTGAAAAAACGAGTGAAATTCGACATGGATAAATACAAATAACACCTAAAACCAGTACCGCACCAGACAACAAAAATATACAGTTTCATTTCGAAACTAGATTAATGTGGGATTTTACAGGAACCCGTTCAGTTGTTGCTAAAAAAGGCACAGGTCTGCACCTGTATCCAGCAGAACTCGTTTCCAAATTATCAACAGGATTTTCCGACTGAGTTGCGATCAATAGTAATATTGTGCAGCAGAATGTAACGTGTTGTCTTTTACCGTTACCTTTAGGGCATCCGCGTATACTATGCGCAGTTGCACTAAAACAGTACGACCCACAATCTGAAGCACCAAAGGTAGCGAGGATACTGCTCAATGCAACACAGCTATGCGCTGTGAATGTGAGCACGCCGACGGTATCTTTTCATCCTGCATTCAGGAGCGCCAATGCAAAGCGTTAGAGAGCGCGAGCAAATGTTTATCTATGACGTATGGCACTGCTGCAAACCAGCCTGGACAGCTTATTTGGTTCTTTTTTTGTAAGAAAAAAATGCTTTTCATAACATGATTTATGATGTGAGCAAAAGTAATTATGTTTTTCAAGGTAATATCTCCCAAAAGTCAGCTCTTGGGAGGGAAAAACAGACAAATTAAAGAATTTGAAGTCCAATGTAGTTGTTATAAAATACATTTTCCCTGTCTTTTTTGGTTGCGACTGGTCATAGAAACTGAGCAAAACTATTCAAGGTGCGTCTGTGATTCAGTTGAAAAGCGTCTCACAATCTGGATCAAATTTGATGCTATCGACGTCACCGGTCCCAAATGAGAATCCTGTTCCAATGCAACTTAGTGGACCAGGAAACTAGAATAGATTACTTCCAGAGAACCCAAATCAGAAATACCTTTCTACTTTGCTGTCACATTTTATGCATCTAATATTTGTGCAGAAGGTCAAACCGGAGAGAGCCCTGGGCTTAGATGCTATTCCCAGGGACGTATCACTCTTTGATCACGTCCTGCATGAAATGGTCAGCTGTCGGACATAATTATAATCAATGAAGAAGTTAGGGAGGATTGAGTAACAGCCTTGCTTTTTTTCTATGTGTTAGGAAATAAGATCTCCTTAAGCCGATTCAGAAACTGCATTTGAAACCATCGAGTCTACATTCCCAGATCTTTCCCTCAGTATCAATTATTGATGATATTGTGGTCCTCTGCAGTAGCTGCCAAAGAAAACTCCAAGCACATCAGTTAGAACAACGATGTTAGTCAACTAAATATGTAGACTTAAAAACACAACAAAAACGTCACTTTATAGAATTATTTCTGATTATGCGTATTATTGCCAGCCAGAAAAAAATGACTTTGCCTTTGGGATTCCCCATAGTCTGATTGACCAGTTTTATGCAAATCTGTGAAGCATTCTGCCCTTCAATTCCTCTTCTGACAGTGGAAAATCCTGGTTGGACCAGGAGTATAACAAAAGCCCCTGCAGCGCAGGTGGACCCCTGCCCCACAGGACCCCCTTTCTGCCTAAAGTCTGAATATTCGTAATATAAGAGAATCTCAGAGATCCCTCAACACATCCTGTCATTTTGTGTTCCACCAGCGGGTGGGACACCTGTTGTATTGTTGTTTTATTACAGGGTGGAAAGTTTGTTGTTCCCAAGGCTGGTTCTATTTGCAATGTTGGGAACACTTAGAGTATTCATAAACATTACAATGTATTTTCACACCTAAAGTGTACATGTAAATGTAGTTGCACAATGTGTTGCAGTAAGTGTCCATTTACAAAGTAAAGGTGACTTAACAAAATAGATATATTTTCACGGGATGCAGGGGGTGGGAGTGGGAAGGATTTCCCCATATGTTTTATGTGGGGAAATAGCAGGGACAATGACATTTGCAACTATATTTTTGTCCAACTTTAAACCTCTGAACTAGAATTAAGTCGATGGAAAATCTGCAGGGGCAGGGTTAGCGTAACCGGGTACATGCCTGGAAATTTCATAGATTTCCATGTGTATACCTTGGGACATTTATGAGTTCTGAAAATTGAACTGTGCTTGTAACAATACAAAATAATTAGGGAGTCACCCTTTATGGCGAAAAGGGAATGGGTTTATAGTCAACAAAAAAAATAAAAGATTTTCCCTTTTCCTGGTTGTGGATGATAGATCGGATTGCAATATACAGCCCTTCTATCACTGTGTTTAATCGGCAGCTGGGGGGTATGATCAGGTTTAAAGCGCACCACACAGTAACAAATTTACAGGGGAACTAATCAGTATGGATCATGTTCTTTTCTTACTTAAACATGCATAGTTATAACAAAATTCAGGAATATATGAGTGGTAAGACAAGAGGTAATGCTCAAATAACAGAGGTTAGGTTGATTTAAGCCAGTATATTTATTTATCCCAAAATTGATATTATACATTTTATTAACATTTCATAAAAACAAAATATCATCCATTTTATACAAAGGCATAGTCATAAAACATGTTCTATTAAAAATAATAATAATTAAAAGAAAAAGCACAATAAACTGTCGACGCAGCGTTTCGGTGAACAAGTTGAACACCTTCTTCAGGACAATGCTTTCTATGGTTAAAAAACAATTTTGTATTTTATAAGGCAGGGTTTTGTATATCTTCTCTGCTGTTGAAGTTATTTCTCAAGCTGCTGGTTATTCATTACCAAATGTTAGCTTTGATTAGATAAACTTAGTCCTAGTTTTTTTTTTTAAATCTTTTTATTGATTTTCAAAACAAGTAAGTACAACCATCAGAAATGGTAATACAACAGATACCAGTACATTCCCGCATCCGTCCTCCCAACATGCATTATAACCATTAGACATCACTATAGTCTGTACATTATACCCGGCAACAGTGATTCAGTGTACAAATGACACCTAGTAAACCTGAGATAAGTGGGGCTAGTGACCGACAGGTTCACGGAGATTCCGAGTTGGTCACATTCTGCAAATAGTTCGTTAGATAAGTCCAATAGTCCGTCGGTCTAGACTTTGCTGGAAGCTCTTCTTCATAAGTCAGCAATTGAGTCTTGCAATGCGCTAGGTCCTTGAGCCATTGTTTCGTGTTTGGAACTCTAGTGCCTCCCCAACATTGTGATATTTGCCTTTTGGCTAACAGCAGGGCGATTGCACAATATTTACGTTTCCCTGCTTTTACCCCTTGTAGCAGGCCTAGGAGACACAATTGTATAGTGCAGTCAAACTCCATTCCCACCATTCTCCTGAGAATTACAATCACTCGCCCCCAGTAGTCTTGTATTTTCGGGCATGACCAGGCTAGGTGAATGAAGTCTGCATCCTGCTCCCCACATCTTTTACATTTGGCATCTTCCCGCAGCCCAAACTTGTGTAGACGTGATGGGGTGTGGTATGATTGATGTAGGTACTTTAGGTGTAGTATGCGTAAATTGCCATTAGGAGTGAGTAGCTTAATTAGGGTGCAGGTGGTGTACCATTCTTTTTCAGTTAGGGGGTCTGATAGGCATTCATTCCAGCGTGCCCATGCTTTAGTGGATGTGAATGGGATCTCGCTTTGGACCAGTTTGTATAATCGTGCAACTAGGTGTGTTGAGTTTGAGGAGGTGATGACGCACTGCAGCGCGTCCAAGCAGGCGGGTTCAGTCGGATAGTTTGGGTATAGATCCCGAATTGCTCTTTGTAACCTGTAATATGTGAAGCGAAACAGGGCAGTTTGGTTACTGATATACGATAAATCGTCTATGGTCCTGAATACGCCATCATGATAGAGATCTCCTAACGTGTCAATACCGGCCTGTTTTAGAAGACCCATTCCTACTTGTTCATTAGTGACAGATATTTGGGGGTGGTGGTGTAACGGCATCGCTGGTGCGTAGAGGGGTGTTTTGTGTGTTAGGCGGCCTATAGAGCCCCAGGCGGCTACCGTCGTGTCCACTGTGTTAATATCCGCTGCGTGTAACGGTGGACGCTTATGCGTGAGCATCGCAGTAAGCGGGATTGGAAAGGCGTCCCCTTCCTCCACCGCCGTGTGTGTTAGATAGGGAACCGTGTGATACCAGTACGCGATATACTGTGCCTGGGCACATAGGTAGTACAGGTAAAAGTCAGGAACACAGAAGCCACCTTTTTCATAGGGCAAGGTTAGAATTCGCAAATCTATGCATGCCTGCCTACCCGCCCAGATGAGTCTTAGAACCATCGTGGTTATATTTTTGAACACCGCTTTCGGGGGCGTGATTGGTATATTGTTAAACAGGTATAGGAGCTTGGGGAGGATATTCATTTTGACTATGGCAATACGGTCGGCTAGTGATAGCGGCAGTTGTATCCATCGGTCCACTTGACCTTTCAGTTTGTCCAGAACTCTGCCGTAGTTTACGCGGATGACTTCTTCAGGGTCTCTGCTGTACCAGATCCCTAAATAGCGGACCGGATCTGTCTGCCAATCCAATGGGAAATCTATGGAATGCCGGGCTGTGGTGTCTGTAAGAGGGATTATTACTGACTTGTCCCAGTTAATCTGCAAACCTGAGTGTCTGCCAAATTTGATATACTCACGTAGAATTGGGTTCATATTTTGTTCAGGGTCCCTAATGTATAACAGCATGTCATCCGCATACATAGAAATATGCAGAGGTCGACCTGGGAAATGTAGAGCTGAGTGGTTATATGATTGTCTGATGATGCAGGCTAGTGGTTCCAGCGCGAGTGCGAATAATAATAGGGACAGAGGGCAACCTTGTCTTGTGCCTCGGCCAATTTGGAAGGGGCTGGAAATATAACCGTTTACTCGGACCCTGGCTACTGGGTCGGTATACAGGAGCTTCACCCATGTTATAAACCGTGGTGGAAAGCCCATTCGCTGGAGAATTGTAAGTAGGTATGACCATTCAATTGAATCGAATGCTTTGGCAGCATCAAGCATGACCGCTACCGCTTTAGTGTCAGGAGTTAAATAGTGTGAAAGTGCGAACAGTGTTCTCATATTGTGGGAAGTTGCTCTAGTGGGTATGAACCCAGCTTGGTCTGGCAATATCAAATTAGTCATCAAGGGCTGTAATCTGACTGCCAGTAATTTGGCCAATATCTTCGAGTCTACGTTTAGCAACGAAAGGGGCCTGTAGGAATCACAGCAGTTAGGGTCCTTGTTGGGTTTTAACAGCGTTATTAGTACCGCTTCTCGTAGGGATGGTGGAAGTGTGGCCTGATCAAATGCATTTCCATACATGGCAACTAGGTGTGGTGCTAAGGTGTCTGCGTATGTTTTATAAAATTCACAGGTAAAGCCGTCTGGGCCGGGTGCTTTGCCATTAGGCAAGGAGCGAATAACGTCTTTTACCTCTTCTACTGTAATCGGCAGTGCAAGGTATTCCCGCTGTCTGTCCGATAACCAGGCGATGGCTGTATCGTTTAGATAGTCCAATGTTTCTTCCTGGGGTGGAGTGGGTTTGGACGTGTACAGTGTGCTATAATTATCTACAAAACTTCGTAGTATGTCTTCGGGTTGTGTCAGGGGGATGCCTGCGGTGCCTTTGATCTGTGTGATGGTCTGAGGTGTTCTTCCCTCACAAATTTTCGATGCAAGTATTCTTCCAGGCCTCCCTCCCTCTCCATACTGTTTGGCCAGAGGACGTTTAGTAACATATTTCAGTTCATCAGTGGCATATGTTTGATGTTCTGTGAATGCTTTCCGCAATTCCCCCAATACAGTAGCATTCTGTGTCCTATCATATTCCATTTCGAGCGTTCTTATCTTAGCCTCACATTTCTGTATTTGGTCTCTAATGTCTCGCAGGATTCCCACTTTGGTGCTAATACAGACCCCTCTCATTGTCACTTTAAATGCTTCCCAAAGTGTGCCCGGGTCTTCGACTGATGCCACGTTGAATTGGAAGTATTCCGTGACTGCAGTCGCTATTTTATCCGCATATAGGGGGTCTAGAAGTGCTTTGGCATTAAAACGCCAGCTGAATGGCGGGGTGTGTAGTGTGGGATTCGAACCTGCAACCTGATCGGATTGTGGTCCGATATAGTCCTGGGGAGTGTAGAGACGTTGTCCGTCCACAGCAGTGCACCGTCAGTCCCCAACCAGTAGTCTATTCTGGACCAGCTTCCGTACATAGCATTAATGTGGGTGGCAGCAGTCACATCTGGATTCCTGGCTCTCCAGATATCGTGTAGTGGGAAAGTGGTCATCATGTCATGTATCTTACTTCTAGCTTGTTTGTGTGGTTCTGAGGTGGTACCCGAACGGTCTAGTGTGTCATTCAGTGCAACATTCAGATCCCCACCCCAGATGATAGTCGTGTTAGTGAATTCCACCATTCTATTCCACAGCTCTTGGAAAAATTCGGGGGAGTCTACATTAGGACCGTAAACATTCACCAGTGTGAGGAGTTGGCCACGTATTAGCCCGGATATAATTACATATCTACCGTTCGGGTCCGAGATGGATCTGTCAATTCTATAGTTAACACCTTTCCTGACCAGTGTCATCACTCCTCTGGAATAGGAAGAGTATGTGGACGAGTGGCACGACTCAGCCCACCTGGACCCAATCTTTCTGGACATAGTCGGAGCTATATGTGTTTCTTGCAATAACGCAATGTCTATGTGGTGTCTATCCAGACTCGCAAATATTTGTCTAGTTTTCTTTGGGTTAACAATTCCCCGCACGTTCCATGTCAACAGGTTCAACTCATTACTTCTAGCCATAATACATCATTGAAATGACACATAACCATATATGTTTCGGCTGAAAGTCATTAAGTGCAGTACATGTTACCAGACAGTGAAGGCTATTGATGTCACATTTTTTGAACTTGCTACGGGTATCAGCAATGCGTCTCAAATACACTGGCATCTTCGGCTTAACTAAACCCCAACTGGTCCCACACCCACCCACATCAGCAACCCAATTTTGCTGAAGCCATATCCCCTGAGTAACTTCTTCGATAACCATAACTTTTTGGGGGATCTCCCATGGGGAGGTCCGCCGGGGGTGCACTTACGCCATCCTACTAAAAGGATGGGGTCAGATCATAATTTATAAATGCAGAGTTTAGGTTGAAAGTGTAACACGGTATTATCAACAGGTGGAGAGGTAGCTGCTTGTATCATACTGATGACATAGTTTTCAACATCAAGTGTATGAGGAGAGTCACAGTCTATGTCCACTCAACAGCATCCTACATGTTGCATCAAGACAATAAAGCCGTTATCTCACATCAGGAAGGTCGTGAGTCTGGTGACATAGCCTGGGTTGTTTAGATCATCGCATTGTGATGAGGTGTTACACAGGTGTCAGCCAGCATAACATTGTCTATTCCTTTGCGGTCTCCGAATGTGTAGAATTCTGCAAGCTAGCCGGATCTGGCCTGGGGGGGGGGGCATGTCGTAAGGCAGCTAGTGACAAATATATTACATATCAAAGTTTTAGTGCAGCAGTTCGTCACCTTACCTTACTCCGTTTCTGGTGAGTTCTTACTGTGGTTCACCTTATTGCCCCTGTACGCCACCTTTTTAATGAAGTCCAATGCCGCCTTTGGGGTTGTCAGGAAAACCGGTTTGTCCTCCCATGTGACTTTAAGGCGCGCTGGATATAGCATGGCATATGGAATTTGGAGTTCTCGCAGTTTGGTCTTGGCGGTGTTGAATTCCTTTCTTGCCTGTTGGACTGCATAGGTGTGATCCGGGTAAAAGTCCAATTTGTTACCTTGATGGGTGATGGAGCCTTTTTCCCTCGCAAGTCGTAGGATGGTGTCCCTGTCTCTGTAGTTTAGTACCCGGGCAATTATGGGCCGAGGAGTTGCCCCCGTCGGTGGTTTCGGCGCCAACGACCTGTGCGCCCTTTCGACGATGAACACAGAGGACATAGAACTCTCGCCAAAGATATCTTTGCATAACTGTTCGATGTAAGGCTCCATGCGTCCCGTGTTGGTCGTCTCGGGAAGGCCCGCGATGCGTATGTTGTTTCGACGCGAGCGGGCCTCCAACTCCTCCGCCTATGCTTTGATCACCTCCAGGACTTTCTCCATGCCCGTGCATTTCGCGGTGGTGTCATGAGTGTCATCTTCGACCGTGGATATACGTTTCTCCGCGTCATCCAGTCTTACCCCATGTTGCTCCATTTTTGCATGCATTCTGTCCATGCGGCCCGTTAGATTGTCAAGTTTACCGTTAATATCTTGGAGGTTGGTTTTAATGGCCTTGAGGATGTCTACCATGTTGTTTTCTTCCGAATGACCATTCGCTGCGTCTTCGTCCACCGTCTCAGTGTGGCCCTTTGGTGCCTTGCGTGCCTCGAAGGTGAGTCTGGATTGCTGTCTGTCGGGTTTGCCCATGGCTTGTTGAGGTTGGGGGTGCCCCCCCCTGGGGTAGTGGTGTCGTTGGAATTAGGTACCGCCTGTGGCACTGCTCGTCGCTAGTGGACCCACGTGGTGCAGAGAGTTGTCAAGCTTCACCTGCGCAGATCAGTCTGCTTACGGTATGCTGGGCGGTATAGTCCAATGGCGTGTTGTCGCTTTTGGATGTTACAGGGTGGATGACTAGGCTACAACCCCCGTGTGACTATGTGAGCGCAGGGTTCATCACGTCTATGATATCATTTTATGCTCCTTCGTGCGTGGATGTGGCCACAGGGGTGGTTGTTCCGTGCTGGTTTACTCCCTTTCCCTTGGGTCGCTATGGCCGAGGTGAGCACCCAAACGATCAGTGTATGGAGTGCCGAGGCGCGATGGCGGTGTCGCGGTGAGCTTGCCGTGTATGCAGGGTTGAGTGCTCGGTGTCCTGGTGTGTTTGCAGATGGAGGCTGTAGTCCGGTCGTGGAGGCGGCCGGATTGTGTTAGTAGCGCCGTCCCCTGCCGAACAGAGCTCACGGTGAACTTCTCCCAAGGATGTCGAGGGGGGATGGGCGGTGGCGCGATGTCAGCGGCGCTGTTAGCCTGTGGACGCGGCGGTGATGGGAGAATGCCTCAAGCCCTGGATCATAGGAGCGCAAGTCGGACAGTGCTACAGGCACATTGAATTGGTGACAAGGCGCAATCTCACTGTCCGCCGCCAATACATTTCCGAGTGGTTGGCGCCGCCATCTTGTGAGTATATTCATCCGTACATTGCCACTGCCCAGTCAATGTCACAGGGTGCGTGTGTTCATCTGAGTAGGATGCACCCCCACACGCCACTAGTAATGTACAAAAACAAGCGCTGTACCTGCATTTGCGGGAGTTTGACTGCCCGGTGGGGGCTCTCGGCGATCTCCGTTAATGCTTCATCTTTGCCGCCATTTTGTGCGTTAGGTCTCCGTTTAATATGTCCCCTCGCAGAAATGATGTGGCACTGACCTGGAGTCTGGTTGCGCGTTGAAGAAGGTCATCAATCCGACCCGCGCTAGTCTCCCGATATCTGTCACGGTCTGTGTCGTTGGTCTATCTGTCACGGTCTGTGTCGTTGGTCGTGCAGGGGGGTCCTGTATTCAGTGCTGGTGCAGTGGTTAAATCCTGAAGTGGCGAGCGGGCGCCATGACAGCGCTGGACACCCTCCTCCTGTCGGCAGTGTTATTGTCCAGAAGAGAGCTTATCCAGCTCATGCGATGCATATCGAGTGTTCCCACGACGGTTACACATAACATCATGCGCTTCAGAGTTTTAGACATGCAGCGTAAACAACCTTAAAGCGCTGCTACATGATCCTCCCGGCGGAGCTGCTCGGTCAGGCAGCCATTCCGCTGTGCGCCCCCTAGCGCCTCCAACTTAGTCCTAGTTGGTATTTTTTCTTTTTTCTTTTTTGAGTTGAACAGAAAATTCCCCTTCTGTGTTGTTTATTAAGATATTTATCTGTTCTGTTTTGGACTCTAGTACGTTATGCTAGGGGTCTTTAACAGGTTGGGTGTGGTTTAAGCATCAGGTAACTTTTGATTGTTAACTGTGAGCAACCTTCTTCTTTTCTGGTTGATCAGCTTCTTGATCTCCCTGCTTTTATATTTTCAGGGATTTTGTAAATTTTCTCGAAGCTACTTCCACACTGTCCTGTGTCTGGGCTGCAACTGAGCATAACGTACTAGAGTCCAAAACATAACAGATAAATATCTTAATAAACAATTAACCTAACCTCTATTATTTGAGCATTACCTCTTGTCTTACCACTCATATATTCCTGAATTTTGTTATAACTATGCATGTTTAAGTAAGAAAGGAACATGATCCATACTGATTAGTTCCCCTGTAAATTTGTTACTGTGTGGTGCGCTTTAAACCTGATCATACCCCCCAGCTGCCTATTAAACGCAGTGATAGAAGGGCTGTATATTGCAATCCGATCTATCCACAACCAGGAAAAGGGAAAATCTTTTATTTTTTTGTTCTGAAAATTGAATACATTTATGAACATTTTAGTTCTTTTATACTTACAAATATGATTCTGAATGGACCCTAAGAATGTACATTTTGATTTCAAACTAATGCAATATGTTAACAAAGGAAATGCATATTAACAAATATTCAGATGGCTGTGCAACACTCTGACATGTGTCATTCAATGACAATATGTAGACACATCACTTGGAAGGGTTCTTTACTCAACCCATGCTGAGTGTGTGATTTCCGTTGTTTTCTATAGTGAACATTATTATAAAAGGCCTCCTTTTGTGAATGAGACAGAATATTTTCGAACCCTCTAGTGATGCTGCTGATTTTCTATTGATTTTCTGCACATTTTGGTCTTGGTCTTGCTGCTCGAATATGATTTTACCTTGAAAAAACAAGGACAGGAGACGTTTAACAAAACAGGAACAGCTGGTTTAATGAAACACTTCGGCCGGGAGAACAGATACAGAGTTAGGGTCTGAGGACCGTCTCAAAGTACAATCGTTTTAAACGCCTTTATATACATTCCTTGGAGCATTATAAAACAATTCATAGATCCTGTTTATGGACAAGAATGTGAGCCTAGTCATGGAGTCATAAATGAATCCCACTTGATGACAAATGCAGGTGGGTCTCAACCTTGCATGGACACAATGAGGTCCAGTGGGTAGCATGTCCAGATTTCCTTCATGGGGAAGGCGTGATCACTGCATGTGCTGTGTATGCTGTGTCCTGATTGGCTGAGTGTTCCTAACTTCATGTGGCATCTTACTTCATGATGTTTTGGGAACTCGTTCCCCTGAGGCCATGTGCGTTTTAGTGGAGCCGATCTCCTGGGCCATTGTGGTGTCGCTGCCTATCTGCATCTGTACGCCTACTCTTGGTTTTTCCTATTTTGACATTTGTTCTGCTGTTTACGTGCCATCCCAACTGTGATCTGTCAATCAGTTGTCTCAGGCCTTGGTCGCAAGGCGTGCCTGACCATGTATTTTTGATTTTAGGTGATGTAGAGGTCATCTCGGGTGATTTCAACAACAGTGATTCAATTTCATTTTTATGCACACATGTATCGTTGAATACATTGAGAGCAATATTAACATTCCCCCCTAGTTGAATTTTCAACTACATCATTTACCTCACAATTCATGACAGTCACATTATTAGGGGCTTGTCATGTTTCAGCTTTTACTATTACTACTTCCATAGTTACTTGCATTCTACCCAATTTGAGGATTTTGTTTTTACAGCAGGCGATTGCTTTAGTTTGCACAGTGAAGAAGGGTATGGACCCTCCCTCATTGACTTGTGTGTCAGACAACAGACTGATTTCTTCTGGAACGTCATTGTACTGCACCCAGCCAAAATAATCAGCAGTTCTTTTCTCAAGAACCTAATGCAACAGAGTTGTTTTCCTCTGTAGGGAATGTTGGTACAACTCTGACAGATCTCATCCAGGAATGGCCAGGGTAGGGGTGTGTATGGTGACTAGGGAGCACAGGCACCATCATCCAGGGATGAGGTGCATGCAGGCAAACTTGCTGCACTGCCAGTAGGCATCCATGGTTGTATGACGGAACCACATATGCGATTACATTGTGTGCTTTAACAACATGGTCTTTACCACGACTGCATCTTTACCATGCATGCCTTTACAAAGAATTTCGTTGTAAAGGCATGATTGGTAAAGGCATATGAGTGGTGAAGATTACACCCAGCCCCCTGCCCTGAGCCCGAACACCCAGCTCTGAAAACAACCCTTCCCCACAGACCTAAAAACACCCAGCTCCCTACCCTCAGCCCTGAAACTGACCACCAGCGGTAAAAATGACCCCAATCTCAGTCCTAAAAATACCCAAGGCCCCTGCCCTGAGCCTTGAGACTTCCCCACCCCAAACACTACCCCAACCCCAGCCCTAAGAACACCCCAGCCCCCTGCCCTGAGCCCTAAAACCAACCCCCAGCCCTAAAAACTACCCAACCTCCCGCTCTGAGCCCTGAAACCTGGCCCCTAGCCAAAAAACTGCCCAACCCCAGCTCTACTCACCAAGCCATGGCCAGATCCTTCTTGTTCCTTCTTTCTCCCTGCCTATCCACTCTGAATCTACAGTGCTAACTGCGTTTACCATGCATATGGGTGGCAAAGGTATAGCCGTGATAAAAGCAAGCATGGTAATGCTTCCGTGGTAAAAGAACCTGTGGTTCCATCTGCATTGTAAATGTTGTTTTCGAGTATCCGTCAGCATGGAGATACCCATTGCATGTCCGGTATGTGCAGTATTGCACCACATTTCTCATTTGTGCTGATTGGATTGCTCCTTTGCCTCTGAAACACAAGGAATACAGTGTAAAGTTCCATACAATTAAGGGTTGCCTTTTCCCTTCCAACCATGTGTACTTATCTATCTCAGTATTCCCTGACATGGGTTATCTATGCTGGTGTTTAACCTCCCCCTACAATTCTCATTTCCCTTTCTATCATATCATTGAGGTGGATGGCCCTACAATGGAACTCCATGTCCAGAGTCCATTTATTATTAAAGAATACTGCCCCAGAAATGCTAAGGGCCACCCTGGGACCAAAGATGAAGACAGAAACAGATGTGAATGTGCATTAGCGTGATGGTTTTCCTACTTCCAGAAAAAAATTTCTGGAAATTCTCAGGGCAAAACAGTTTCCGCCCCTATGGTGTCCTGCCTGCGCATCCTGTCCAGCTCAGTTTAAAAATCGTTAGGCTTCATGAGAAGGTACAATGAGGTGGGTTTGGTTTTATACTGGGTGATGTTTACCACTACTCTATGGGGTTCTACTCTGTTGGGTAGTATATTATCCCTAATCTTACATAGGTACAGGTGGAGAAGCAATTTTTCATGTTATGGGGCTATCTCTTGGGGCAAGTAAAGACTGACTGCGTCTACTGCATATGTTATGTTATGTTATGTTAATGAATATTTGTAAAAGCGCACTGTCACCATGAGTTTCCTGGCGCTGGTAGGAACACTGAAACTGAACAGAGGGAATTTAATGGGGGTGTGAAAACAACAGAGTTTTTAGGGGCTTCCTAAATGATATAAGAGAATGTGAGGATTTGAGTGAGAGCGGGAGAGAATTCCATAATTTGGGGGCCAGATGGGAAAAACTGCGGCCACCCAATTTAGTGAGTTTGAACCGGGGAGTGACTAAGAGCTGGAGATGAGTAGACCTCAGAGTTCAGGAAGGGCAGTAGGGAGTAACCAGGGACTTCAAGAAAGCGGGAGAGGGACCAGTCAGAGCTTTGAAAACCAGACAGCCAACCTTAAAGGCAATTCGTTCATTGACTGGAAGCCAGTGTAATTGATATAGTAAAGGTTTGGCCGACTGCCATCTGGGGATTTTAAACGCCAGTCTGGCAGCCTGGTTTTGAATAATCTGTAGCCTCGACAGCAGGGATTTAGAGAGACCGAGGTACAACGAATTAGAAAAATCCAGACGGGACAGCACCAATGCTATTAAAACTTGTAATAGAGCTACAGGGGTCAGTAGGTGAGCGGCTTTCCGAATCCTGTGCAGTTGGAACATACAGGAAGATGTTACGGCGCTCACCTGAGCCTTGAGAGTGAGCTCAGAGTCAATTATGACACCGAGACTCTTTACACAGCTAGCTGGGGAAGGGGATGAACCAAGCTCAGATGGCCAAAATTGCGGGCCCCAATGGGAAGCGCTTCTCCCAGGAAGGAGAAGCTCCGTTTTCCCAGGGTTGAGATTTAGCTGATTTTGGTTCATCCACTGCTGGATGTGTAACATGACCGCCTTAAAATTGGTGATGGGGGGGCGTGGCTTGACCGGCGATGTGAGCTGTCGCACTGCTGCGGAGCTCTCGCCGCCGTTGGCCCTTTTATCTGCTATTAGTGCGGATTTTGTGGGTGCCCTTTCCCGCTACACACTTCCCCGGAGCCCCTGACAAGCTGGGCGACACCTCCGTGTGTGGTGCCTTCGTGAAACGCCTTGTGGGAGGCAGAAACGGGCGGATGGCTTGAACCCGGCGGGGCCTGCCTGACCGTCCGCCATCTTGCGACCCCTGAAGAGTGGCCTACAGCGGGGTCCGACAGACGCTGGGAGCACCGGCGGCCGCCCATTGCGGGAGAATACTGAGCCCTTACCTGGAGCCGCGGCGGTGAGGAAGCGGGAACAGGCTGCAGCCCCTGAGTGTATACCGCGACCGGCGAGCTCGGCTCCCCGCGTCCCGGGGCGGAGCTGCGCGGCGGCGGACACTGCTGACCGGCCTCAGCGGCGACCAGAGGTACTCCGGACATCACCTCCCCTGCGTGCTGTGGTGGAGAAGCGGCGCTGAGGCGGGGAGCGGTGGAAAGGACCCGAGCAGAGCTTTGGCGCGAGGGGTGCCCCCGGGGCGCCTTGGAGAGCAGACGTCGCCCTGCATGGAGGTGCAATAACGGTGAGGCGACCCAACGACTCCTCTCTGTGGGGGGGTGAAGAATCGGGGGATACTGCGGATAACACGGTCCTGTGCTGGCCCCCCCTGGGAGATTGCTGTCTCCTCTGACCGCTGCCGGCAGGGGCTGAGTGCGAGCAGTGCATGCTGGAGGCAGGCCTACATGGAGGGGCCGAGATAAGGCGGCAAATGAACGGCACCTCTCTGTGGGTGAGTGGAAAATCGGGGACTGCGGCGGGGGACGCTATCCTGTGCTGCCCCTCCCCTGGGAGATTGCAGACTCCTCTGTCCGCTGCCAACAGGGACGGATTGCGAACAGTACGTGGGTTCCCCCTGGTGTGTGGGCTCTGTTTCCTGGCCTGACCGACCTCTGGGACCTGAAGCACTCCCCAGGGCTGGACGGCTACAGCGGAGGGACTGCTCCGCGTCGGCGCGTTTGGCTACGAGATACTGCTAACTGGTGATCCCTGGTCTACCTACTCTGCTGCGGGGGGTGTGCTGGGGGCTAACTACTGCTGGGGGTGAAGGTGCCGAGCCCAGAACCCTCGGGTGCGGTGAGATTTCGCGCCTGTGCTCCCTCCCCCCCCTTCTGGCCTTGCTTACACGATCTACCTCGGGCAGGAGCCCTCGCACGGCCTGGGCGGCATTCTTTAAACCGCACGGAAGATGACGAGCACAAACAGGGGCAGCAAGGCGGAACCGGCGCCAACCCCCAAGGGTAACCCGGTGACGGCCCTGTGGGACAAAGCGGGTGCGCCAGTGGCCAGTGGAGGCTCGCCTGCTGAACTAGTGGATTCACCTCCGGTCACACAGGCGTTCATGGCTGCCTTCATGACTGACCTTAAGACCGAGATCGGTTCCCTGCGGACAGAGGTCCACTCATGCGTTACGGAACTCAGGAGAGAGGTCACGGAACTGGGGGACCGCGTGGACAGTCTGGAGCGGACCGCAGACGCACGCACTGAGGACCAGGAACATCTATGGCAGCGCCTGACGACCCTAGAGGAACAAAATATCGAACTCCAAATCAAGCAGGAGGACTTGGAGAATCGGGGTCGACGAAACAACCTTCGCATCCGCGGCGTGCCACTCGGTGAAGAAGGGGAAGACGTGATGGACTATGTGGCACAACTCCTCCACGAGGTGCGAGGCGACGAAGATGTATCGCCTCCTACACTGGACCGGGCTCACCGAGTGGCGGCCCCTGCGGGGAGGTCGGGTCTTCTCCCGGACATCCTCACGCGGGTGCATTTCTTTGTGGAGAAGGAGGAGATCTGGAAGCGCGCTCGAGACAAGCCGGATTTACAATACAAGGGCCATAAGATTCAAATCTACCAAGATCCAGCGCCTAATACTCTGAAGCGACGCCGCGCTTTTCGTCCGGTGACGGAGAAGTTGCGGTCCATGAACATCTCGTACCAATGGGGCCACCCCTTTGCGCTTGTCTTTCAGTGGGAAGGGAAGCGCAAGTCCTTGCGATCCTACAACGAGGCGGCGCGGCTCCTCAACATAGCGGGCTCTCCTCCGGGAAGTCCCTCTAGACACCCTCCACGAAAGAGAACACCGCTTGCCCCGGACTGGACCACGGTGCCGAGGAGGCAGCGCGCGTCACCTGTTGACGCACCATCATCCAGCCAAGCCAGACAGGACGTCTTCGCCCACATTAAAGCGTTGGAGGAGGCGGAGATTGACCATCCGAAGCGCTCCCCTGCGGAGCGGCCCTCTACGCCGTGAGATGGACACCACGCATGTGGCGTGCTACGTGAGGTACTGTTCCCTTGCACCCCTTCGACGAGCGGGGGATAGACGTGTGGCGGGGAGGGGTTGTTTGGACTCCTGATCCCCTTGTGCTGGGCCTGGGAGGGTGGGGGCTCCATACCTCCTAGTGTTTCCGGCCAGTCATGTCCCACCCGAACTGTCTCCTGGGGAGTGACATCCCGATGGACATTCGAACCCGTGGGTGTAGGGTGCCCTACTCTGGAGACAGTGTATTCTGGCCCTGTTGGCCACACCTTAACGGCCTATGCCGTCAGCCTTACAGGCTGCTGAATGTTTGGTTTCTTCACTTGGCTTTCTTTCTTCTCTTCTTTCTCTCTTTTCTTGCTTTTTCTGTCTGCTGTAGGGGGCTGGGTGGTGGGGGTGGGCGGGGTTGGGAGGGGGGGACCCACTGGGCGGGGCATTTGGTTGGTGGGTGCTCTGCTGCGCGTAGCTATGCATGCCTACTCCAGAGATCCCTGCAATGGCGAGTGATGTGACCAGACCCCTTAAGATCATATCACTTAATGTTAAGGGCCTTAACTCACCTAATAAGCACCAACAGCTCTGGCACTATTTCCTGCGGCACGACCCAGACATCATTTTTATGCAGGAGACCCACCTTCTTCAGGCTGATACAAAGCGTACGGCGCACCCTAGATACCCCCTCCAATATTGGGCGGCTGCGGACACGAAAACGGCAGGGGTGGCAATTTTGTGCAAAGCTGGCATCAGGCGGGGTACTGGCAAGCTCTTCCGGAGTGGTGATGGCCGTTTCCTCAGGGTCCCGATCGAGGTGGGTTCTCACCGTCTTACACTGTGTAATGTGTATGCGCCCAACCTGGCACAGGATCGCTTCCTTCGGGATCTACTGCGCGACCAGATCCCCCGGGGTGGGCCCTCGGTTGTTCTCGGGGGCGACTTTAACCTGGTGTGGTGCCCTACGATGGACCGGAGTGCGGGCTCCTTTCATGGAGCGGGGGCGATGTCCTCGGCACTTCGCAAGCAGATAGGCGACCTGGGCCTATTCGACGCGTGGCGCTATTTCTCCCCCGAAAAGCAGCAATATTCTTTTTACTCTAGTGCTCACCGCTCTTACTCCCGCATTGATCATGTGTTCATATCTCACGATTTGCTTCGCGATGTGGTGGATGCTGCGATGTCAGACATATCCATCTCGGACCATGCGCATGTGGAGTTGCTCCTTAGGGATCCTCGGAGTGGCCCTCCTAGGGAACGGAAATGGCGCCTGCCCCCGCACTTCCTCAGGGATGCGACGTCGGTTGAAGACATCCGCGCGGCCATTACCTCCTACTTTGAGTTCAATGACCTGCCGGAAACGCCATTCCCAGTGGTGTGGGATGCCTTTAAGGCTACAATCCGGGGCCATATCACTTCCCTTGAGATTGCGAGGACTCGGGAGAAGAGGGCGGTGGAGGAAGGCTTGGTAGAGGACCTACAGGCGGCGGAGGCGCAGATTCAGGAGGAGTCCACGCTAAAGACGCGTAGACGCCTGGCTAATCTGCGGGGTCAGCTGCGCCTGCTACGGGCGAACAGAGCGGAGAGTTCTCTCTTGGCTTTGAAGCGCTTGCACTTCGACGGAGGGGATAAGGTGGGGAAACTTTTGGCGAGACGACTGAGGGTCAAGGCGGCCAGATCTCATATAGCGAACGTGATACTTCCGGACGGGTCTCGAGCATCGGCGGCGGAAGCTAAACTAGAGGCGTTTCAGGACTATTACGCCTCCTGCCCAATCGGAGGAGGTTCTGGAGCACTATGGCGGGACGCGCTTACATCCCGATGCGGCGGAGCGGTTGGAAGAGCCAATCTTGCTTGATGAGGTGACCGAGGCCATCAGAGATCTGAATTTGGGGAAGACGCCGGGCCCCGACGGTTTGCCGCTCTCCTTCTACCGCCTTTTCCAGGGACAACTGAGTCCCTATCTTCTCAGACTCTTTGCCTTCTTCGATACTGGCCAGGGTCCTTCCCCGGACATGGGGATGGCGGAAATAGCCCTGGTTCCTAAACCTGGGAAAGATCCAGCGCTCTGCTCGTCGTATTGCCCGATTGCGCTGCTCAATACTGATTTTAAAATATATACGAAGGTCCTGGCTAAAAAGGCTCGATCCCCACATGCCGGACCTTGTTGACCCTGATCAAGTGGGCTTCATCCGGGGCCGCCAAGGGGCCGATAATGTGCGGAGGATAGCGCACCTGGTGGGGAAAGTGCACCACTGGCACATTCCGGAATGCCTCCTGTCACTGGACGCTGAGAAAGCGTTTGATCGCGTGGACTGGGTGTTCCTCCAGGTGGTCCTCTGTAAGATGGGGCTCGGTCCAAAGATGATTGCCAGGATCATGGCGCCTTATGTTGCGCTGCGGGCGCGGGTCAGGGTGAATGGGAGGTTGACGGAACCGTTTGCCATTGAAAGAGGGACGAGGCAGGGCTGCCCCCTCTCGCCACTGCTGTTCGTCCTGGCGATCGAGCCTCTAGCGGACTTGATCAGACAAAACCCGGACATTTGCGGCGTTACGATGGGTGGGCAAGTCCATAAGGTAGCATTATATGCAGACGACCTCATCCTCACTCTCACGGAGCCCAGACAGTCCTTGCCGGCGCTCCATGCAGTGCTCTGCTCCTTCGAAGGCGCCTCCGGCTTAAAAATTAATCACGAAAAGTCGTGGGTGCTCAACCTTACGATCCCCCGAACCGATATTCCTTTCCTAGAGCGGTTGTGCCCCTATCGATGGACGGATCAACATATCCGGTACCTCGGTCTCTCCCTGACTCCCTCCCTAGAGGGTTGGTCGGCACTCAATTGGGCAGAATGTCGCAAATCTGTACACGATGATCTGCAGCGGTGGAAACCTCTCATCCCCTCGTGGCTGGGTAGGTTGAATGCGATCAAAATGTCTATCTTACCCAAAATACTCTACCTATTTCAATGCCTTCCTACACCTATCCCTCTCCCGAAGATTAGGGCCTTGCAAAAGGACTGTACTACATTCATCTGGGGGGGCAAGAGACCCCGCTTTTCACAGGCACTCCTTTTGGCACCGCGCGATCTTGGAGGACTGGGATGCCCGAATCTGGTGGACTACTACTGGGCCGCTCACTTGCGGTTTGTGATTGAGTGGGGCATTAGGCGGAGTGAGAAGGGATGGCTGCATCTAGATCGGGCGGTCACAGGTCGCACCATCTGGAACTTGGCCTGGATCCATAGGGCGGGACGATCCCCTAGTGCTTATTTGGCGGCCCCCACGAAGACGGTTCTGAACGTGTGGGACGCGGTGGCGGAACGGAGAGGCCTGACGACTTTCCCCTCGCCACACACCCCCATCGAGGACAACCCGTGGTTCCCGCCGGCCAACCGCACTACCGCCTTTCGCAGGTGGACACAGGAGGACTGTAAAGTCCTGACGGATCTTTTTGATGGAGGCTCCTTTAAGTCTTTTGCCCATTGTCGGGACGAGTTCCATCTTCCCCCGGAGGCAGAACTGCAGTATCTCCAACTGCGTCATTGGGCCTTATCGGATGCGATATACCCGGGGGCCACCCAGGCCTTCACCTCGTTTGAACGGCTGGCTCGCTCCGGCGCGGGAACGACGGGCCTCATCTCTAAGATCTATCGAATTCTGCAACATCCGCACACTCCCTCTGCACACCCGTATCAGCGGCAATGGCACGAGATGCTGGGCACTGATATCGATCAGGCCCAATGGGCCCGCCTCTGGAGGGATGTCCCCAAGATATACCGTAGCATACCACAACAAGAAAATGCGTATAAGGTAATGACACAATGGTACTACACGCCGCAGCGTCTGCATAGGATGTTTCCCTCTGTGCCGCCCAGTTGCTGGAGGTGCCATCATGTGCCTGGAGACTTCCTACACATCTGGTGGACTTGCCCCGTGATCGCTATCTTTTGGAAAGAGGTGCTGAGCCACATTCGGAGGGTGTTGGGATTTCCTCTGCCTGATGCTGCTAGTACAATATTGCTGGGAATTAAACTTGTTGAATTGCTGGCCCTGACCCGCAGTGACTGGACCATAGCGATGCAAATGTTGGGTGCCGCCAGACAACTTATTGCCCTGTATTGGAAGAAGGTGGAGGCTCCCCCCTAGCTGTATGGTTTGGCAGACTATGGCAGGTCATCGCTATGGAGCTGCTCTCGGCTAGGCTGCAGTCCCGCACGACCCGATTTGATAAGGTGTGGCGGCCCCTGGTGACTTATCTTTGCAGGAGCGAACATGCTAGGAATATGCCCCCGGCGCTGCGAGCATTGCATCTAGTGGAGGACGCAGTGGTCCCCTTTACTCCTCGCAACCTGTGACACTGGAGTGGACCTCCTGACGGGTGCTCCGCTGGCTGAGCCCTCCCACCCGGGCTCTTGCGTATCCGCTGCCTGGCTGTCCCCCCCGGCTCCCTCTTCTCTTCCTCTCTGCTCCCTCTAGTGTCTGTCTCTACTCTTTTTTCTGCCTTCTGACAGGCTCCCGGTTGAGTGTTGGGCCACTATGGTCCGTTGTTTGTTCCTGTTTGAATTGTTGGTGCTAGCCCACTTCTCGGGGTGGTGTTAAATGCGGGGTATTGCTGGGGCATAGTAGACTGGGCTTACTGATTTCCCCTTTGAGTGATATATTGAGGTTCTGGACTGACCCTGGTGGGCACGACGGCGGAAAATAACTACACATACAAGCTCACGCAGTGTCTGCGCAACAAGTTATATAACGCAGCCGGCCCCAAGTGGGTTGTAGGCTTATCGCTGTGTCAATGTGAACCCTTTCTTCTGTGTGTCTCTGTACGAGACTTAATAAAAATAGATGTTGAACTAAAATTGGTGATGGCGTCAGGAGAAGAAAGGGGAAAAATAATTTGTAAATCATCCGCATAATTAAATACGGTGACATCCCAGCTACCAAGGGAGTGGATAAGAGGCTGATTGTACAAATTAAAAAGGAGAGGGGAGAGGGAAGAACCCTGAGGAACCCCGCAAGGAGAGGGTGCACTGGTGGCGCTAAAGGGGCCCGGACTGACTGCTTGAGATCTGCCCTCCAGGAAAGATTTGACCCAGGACAAAGCAGGCCCACGGACTCCGGCGGACTCGACACGGTGGAGTAAGATGTTATGGTCCACCGTGTCGAATGCCGCCGACAAATCCAGTAGGACCAGTGCCTGGGGGTGGCCACTGTCAGCATTACATCTGAGGTTGTCCAGCACGGCAAGGAACACAGCCTCGGTGGAATGGGCTGGTCTAAAGCCGGCTTGGTTCGGTTCAAAGAAGTTAGACTCCTCGATGAATTGCGAGAGGCAGGTGGTCACGTGTGCCTCCAAGATTTTAGACAGGTAGGGCAGGAGAGAGATGGGCCGATAGTTAGCGAGGACAGCTGGGTCTGCGCAGGTTTTTTTAGCAAAGGCACCAGTACAGCCTCCTTAAAGGATTTAGGAACTGTGCCGGAGATGAGGGAAGTGTTAAGTAAAGGTAAGATGCAATGCGGGAGAGTGTGACAGATGTCGCGAACCACAGAGGGGGGCAGCAGTCCTTGGGGGAACCCGATTTCACCCGAATGGCTAGCTTAGCTAAGGAAGCAGGGTCAAGAATAGGAAAACAGGCCAAAGTGGAGGTGTGGATGGACGGGGCTGCGGCTACTACTGAAGGAAAGGAGTGAGGAATAGAGTTTTTAATTGCCAGGATCTTATCAATGAAGAAGGTGTTTAAGGCGCTACAAGACTCAGCAGAGGGGGGCAGGGTCGAAAGTGTCCTGGTGTCTGATGTTAGTTCACTAAGGACCTTGAATATCTCTTTGGATTGGTTGGAAGCTGTAGATATTCTGTCTGAAAAATAGGCAGCCTTGGTTGTAATAATGGCTTTTTTGTATGCCCTCCGTGCGAGCACATACACTTCCCTGTCAGAGTTGAGATAATTACGCCTCCATCTACGCTCCAATTGGCGCAGCTCAAGGTGTTGTGACTTTAGCGTTGGGTTGAACCATTTATGAGATCTACTGTGGCGTGAGCGGGGGAAGCAAGATAGGGGAGCGAACTTGTCACTAGTGGTGGTAAGCCAATAGGCAAGTTTGGCGTCCAAGGCATTAACGCCTGAATTATTGCTAGGAGGGGGCTGAGTCTCTGCAAGAAAGGAGAGAAAAGCAGAGGAATCAAGTGCGTTCCACTTCCGAGCCATCCCACCCTCCCGCACTGGTGGCTTGACCAGACCCTCTACAGAGATGGACGAGTCGATCAAGAAGTGGTCGGACCAGACGCAAGGGGAGATATTCAGCCCAGTGAGCGATACCCCCTGCGTCCAGATGTGGTCAAGGATGTGGCCACCAGTGTGGGTGGGAGTGTCGACATGCTGGATCAAGTTTAGACTAGAAAGTGCCTGGAACAGTTCAGTAGCGTGGGGACCTGCGCCTTGTTGACAAGGTGTTGTGACTTTAGCGTTGGGTTGAACCATTTATGAGATCTACTGTGGCGTGAGCGGGGGAAGCAAGATAGGGGAGCGAACTTGTCACTAGCGGTGGTAAGCCAATAGGCAAGTTTGGTGTCCAAGGCATTAACGCCTGAATTATTGCTAGGAGGGGGCTGAGTCTCTGCAAGAAAGGAGAGAAAAGCAGAGGAATCAAGTGCGTTCCACTTCCGAGCCATCCCACCCTCCCGCACTGGTGGCTTGACCAGACCCTCTACAGAGATGGACGAGTCGATCAAGAAGTGGTCGGACCAGACGCAAGGGGAGATATTCAGCCCAGTGAGCGATACCCCCTGCGTCCAGATGTGGTCAAGGATGTGGCCACCAGTGTGGGTGGGAGTGTCGACATGCTGGATCAAGTTTAGACTAGAAAGTGCCTCGAACAGTTCAGTAGCGTGGGGACCTGCGTCAACATGGTTAAACCAATAATTAAAATCGCCCAACATGGCGAGACGAGCAGAGGAGGTCATCAGGGCGGCGAGCTGTTCACTGAGGGCAGCAGGGAACAGGGGCATGGAGATAGGAGGACGATATAGGACAATAAGAGTCAGAGCGCCCGCTTCCGTAGCCAAGCTGATGACTAAATTGTCAACCTCAGAAAGACATAGAGAAGAAGACGCGATGAATGTCAAATCCTTCCGTATAATTGCCGCTACCCCCCCTCCACGGCGGGCTGCAGGCCGGTTGGCATTCAGCATATAGTAGTTAGGGGGCAGAGCGGCCAAGATATCAGGAAGGGAAAAATCTGAAAGCCAAGTCTCCGTGAGCAGTAAGACATCAGGATTTTCAGCTGTCAACAGGAGAAAAATATCGGCGTGGTGTTGGGGAAGTGAGCGAGTATTAAGATAGAGTATACGAATAGAGGTTTCAGGCGGAGTAGAGGCCACCAAGGGTTTATAGATAAGTCTGGGGGAAGGTATATCCGCCGAGATACCCAGAGTAACAAGGCGGTCCCAGATTGTAGACTGGAGGGCGCAAGGGGGTGCTGCAGGCCCCGAAGTGTGATGGAAGAGTAAGTAATAGGAAGGGCAGCGCCTCGGGGCCCTGGGCCCGTCTGGCCGCGGACGGGCGCAGACGGGCTGGACTTTGGCGCGACTTCGGCACGCTGACGGCGTGCCCGCTGCGCCCGTCCGCTGCGCTCCCTGTAAGGGGGCGCCATTTTATAGGGCAGATGGTGTGAGGCTCCGAGCGCTAGACCGCTCGCCTAGTGAGCCTCCTCACCCAAGATGGCGGCCAACTGTGAGCCCCGGCAGGACTTTAATCTCCTGCAGGGCCGAGTGGTGAAGAAGGGGAGTGAGTGCAGCGCAGAAAACGCCCAGCGCACAACCCCAGAGGTACCTGCACAACAAAAAGTAATATTAGCAGCATAAACAGTAAAATTTCATTAAAATGCGCGAAGTGCGCAAATTGCCTCTAGCAGAGAGCGTAATTCCCATAGACACGCTCTGGTCAATTTCGAGCGTCCTAACAGTTGGAGGACCGAGATATTATGGCTTTTATAGGGCAGATGGTGTGAGGCTCCGAGCGCTAGACCGCTCGCCTAGTGAGCCTCCTCACCCAAGATGGCGGCCAACTGTGAGCCCCGGCAGGACTTTAATCTCCTGCAGGGCCGAGTGGTGAAGAAGGGGAGTGAGTGCAGCGCAGAAAACGCCCAGCGCGCAACCCCAGAGGTACCTGCACAACAAAAAGTAATATTAGCAGCATAAACAGTAAAATTTCATTAAAATGCGCGAAGTGCGCGAATTGCCTCTAGCAGATAGCGTAATTCCCATAGACACGCTCTGGTCAATTTCGAGCGTCCTAACAGTGAACAGATGTTACATGAACTTGCTGATGTCTGGGCACCTACCATCATGTGCTGATACTATGTGCTCGTTAAGAGTGCACTGTGTAGTGCACGTGCCATAATAGTGTTGGGTTCAGTGTAATTATGAGTGTCATGGGAGAGGACCCCACCCAAGTGCTGTGCAAATGTCGGAGTGGACTCCATTTGACCAGGCAGATTTTTGGCAACGTATGGATATGGCCACACCCACAGAAAACCAAGGGTATACAATTGTACAGTACTACATACCTTATTGAACATTGTAGGTCTTGGGGATGGATCCAGCAAAGATGTCTGTAGTCCTCCAGTGATTAGGGGGGTTTCTGTACTTTGGAAAGGTTTTATAGAATTTGGTGGAAAAGTTTGTGATAAAAGTTTAACGTCTTTGACTTGCACACTTGGGTCTTGTTAGGATTATGGAAGTGGTTATTGAAAAAATGGTGGGCCACTGTAAGGGTGGTGCACTTTGGTGGCTCGATTGCCGACCTGTTGGATAAGAGCCGTTGTTTGTTGGTTAAGTTCAGAAAACATTTTCATCCTTCAGTATCATCATAAATCATTCTTAAGGACTCCTGTGCCTTTCTTTGTTAGGAGTGTGTTTTTACATTCATACATCTTATTTTCAGTGGGGCACTGGAAGGTGGCCCCCAATAGGGGTGTCTACTTTTTTTAAGCAATGGGTGTTCATTTATTGGTCGCCTTTATTGTTACGGGTCATCCGTTCTCTCCCCTTGCCATTAAAGAAACAGATATATTTTGCTAAGGGGTGGTTTTCATGAACCTGTGGACAGTCTTTGGTTTTTAATTAACATTATGTGGGAATTGGTAGACTTCTAATATCCTACCTTCCCTAGCCCCTTCGATGCTCATGCGGGAATGGTTCCATCATGAGCATTGGTTCCCCTGTGCTCATGACGGAACCATTCGGTCATAAGGACAGGGGCAGGAAATCCATCTGCTGCAGACAGCAGAGGGATTTCATTTCCTTCTCTATCCCAAAGCCTCGGGAGCTGGGGAAGAGCTACCCCAGCTCCCCAGGCCCCCTCCCTGGTTTCTCTGCCATGACGATCAGCGCACACGTCGCGCTGTCGTCATTGCACAGAAATCAAAACTTAAATGATCCTTGGGGGCAGATGGGGCAGTAGCCCCCAATCTGCCCCCCGGGGGCAAAATACCCACTAAACGCTAGGGATTTTTTTGGGCAAATTTTAATTAAGTTGGGGGCATTGGCATGCCCATTTTGGGAAGCCCCCACCCTAATTAAAATTTGAACAAAATACTCCCTGCGTCTAGTGGACTTTCTTCCCCCCTGGGGGGCAGATGGGAACATTAGACCCCAATCTGCCCTGCCCGGGGTTGGGGCAAAAACCCCACTAGTCACCCGGGACTTTTTTTGGGCAAATCTGAATTAGGATGGGGGCTGCCCAAAATGGGCATGCCATGCCCCCACCCCCTCCCTGCAAAAATTACAGCCTTTCTGCCCTCCCCGGGGGGCAGACGGGGCAGTAGCCCCCAATCTGCCCCCCTGGGTGGGGGGGGCAAAAAGCCCACTAGATGGCAGGGATTTTTTGGGGTACATTTTAATTAGGGTGGGGCATTGCCATGCCCATTTTGGGTAGCCCCCACCCTAATTAAAATGTGCCCAAAAAACTCCCTGGCATCTAGTGGACTTTCTACCCTGGGCATCAGCCCCCAATCTGCCCTGCTGGGGGACCAAAAAGCCCACTAGATGCCAGGGATTTATATTGGGCAAATTTGAATTAGGGTGGGGGCTGCCCAAAATGGGTGTGCCCATGCCTCACCCCCTCCCTGCAAAAGTTACAGCCTTTGTTCCCCCCTGGGGGGCAGATGTGGCAATAGCCGCCAATCTTCTCCCCCTGGCAGGGGCTGCCCAGAATGGTTATACCAATGTCCCCACCCCCAGGACTGCAGAAATCCGACTAGACACAGAGTTGTTTTAAGCAATATGCCTACCTGTGGATTGTGGGCGCTAGCACAGCCGGCACATATGGAAACCTAGCGAACCTGTACATTTTTGAAAAGTAGACACCCAGGGGTATACGGGATGGGGTGACTTTACTGGCTCTCACCAGGTTCTGTTACCTAGATTCCCTTGCAAACCTAAAAATGTGTCCAAAAAAACATGTTTTCCTCACATGTCTGTGGTGGAAAGTTCTGGGATCTGCGTAGCTCCACAAAATTCCACCCACCCTGTGTTCCCCAAAGTCTTCAGAGAAAAATGGTACCTCACTTGCGTGGGTAGGCCTAGTGCCCGTGATAGGCAAGGGCCCAAAACCTATTGAGGTGGCATCAAAATTACCTATCACAACTCAACCTGGTTTCGCAAGGGGGGTACCATGAGTTTTTGGCCCCGGGATTGACGGCCATCTAGGGAAACCTACCAAACCCACACATGTCTTAAAACTAGACACCCGGGGGAGTCCAGAGAGGTATGGCTTGCATGGGTCCCCCAAAGTTTTCCTACCCACAATCCCTTGCAAACCTAAAATTTAGCTGAAAATGTAACTTTTTTTCTCAAAGTTCTGTGTGGGAAAGTTCTGGAATCTAAGAGGATCCACGAATTTTCTCACATCCAGCATTCCCCCCGGTCTCTCTATAAAAATTATACCTCACCCGTGTGGGTGGGTCAAGTACCTACGGCAGGCAAGGGTCGAAAACCTATTGAGGCGACATCAAAATGACCTATCACAAAACAACTTCATTTTGCAAGGGGGGTCCCATAAGTTTTTGTCCCCGGGCTCGGCTGCCAGCTTAGGAAACCTACCAAACCCACACTTTTATGAAAACTAGACACTTGGGGGAGTCCAGCAAGGTATGACTTGTGAGGGTCCCCCAACATTTTCCTACCCAGAATCAATTGCAAACCTCAAATGTAACTGAAAAAAACCCCTTTTTCTCAAATGTATGTGTGGGAAAGTTCTGGTATCTGCGTGGATCCAAAAATTTCCTCCCACGCAGCATTCTCCCAGGTCTCCCGATAAAAATGGTACCTCACTTGTGTAGGTAGGCAAAGTGGATGAAACAGGAAATGGCCCAAATCGTATTGTGGAGACTTCAAAATTACCTATAACAAAACTACCAGGTTTTGGGGGGGCACCAAGTTTATTGGCCCCGGGCTTGACACCATCTAGGGAAAACTACCAAACCCACATGTTTTTTTTTAAACTAGACACCCTGGGGAGTCCAAAGAGGTATGGCTTGCATGGAGCCCCTAAATTTTCCCTACCGAGAATCCCCTGTAAACCTCAAATTTAGCTGAAAAAAACATATACTCCACATATTTTTGTGTGGAATCACTGTGCTGGCACAAATGACCTACCACCCAGCGTTCCCCTTGTTCTCCAGAGTAAAATGATACTTCACTTGTGTGGGTGTCCAAAGTAGAACTGGCTAAAAACATATTTTTTAGAGGTCTTCAAACTTTTGGAAGGCGAGACCCCTGTCAACATTTTCTGGAGTAAGTACCCCCTCCTGGCTACTGGCATTACGAGGACTTAATTATGCATCAGGTTTGACTAAATTGTGTGGTAAGAAAATGTAAATATTGCTTTGTGATGCCGCATATTTTGGAATAGTATTGCTTCATTATTTTGACTTTTTTTTTTGGGGGGGGGCGTGGCTAAGGCGCCGATGGCGGAGGTCGCCTGAGCGCTCGGCTCCGCGATCGAGCCGCATTAATCCTGCTTCAACGGCTCCAGGGGCTCCCCGACCCTACATCGGGGGTCAGAGCAGGGGCGCTACGCGGAGAACCGCGACCGGAGAGCTGCGGTGACGCGAGAGGTGCAGGATCGGAGCCTGACCGAGCGGTCGCGGAGCGAGCGGCGCCGATTCCATCATGGCGCCCGCTCTGGCCCGAAGGTCTTAGAGTGCCCGGCAGCCCTCGTGGGTCGCGGATCCGGAGGATTCCTGCTCTCCGCCCCCTGTTCCTGGTGGGGCACAACGGGAGCCGGCCGCCTGAATTTCCGGTGGCCCCGAGCGCACTGAGGACATTACCGACTGCGGTGGCCGACCGGCGGGTCCCCCCGGGGCACTGCGGGACGGTGGAGCTGGGAAAACCTTCCTGCGCCTCCGCCGGGCCTGAGATGGCTCCGATTCCGCTGCCTGTTACTCCGTGCCCGTTGAAGACCTAAAGACCGGGCCTGGCCTGAAGAGTGGTGAGAGAGAGCGTGGTGGGCTCGAGCTGGTCACCAGGAGTGCGTGCACCGGCAGGGCTGGGAAAGGAGGCCTGCGCTCTAAGATGGTGGCGGAGGCGGCTTAAGGCGGAGGTGGAAACTAGCGGCGAAGGGAGTCCAGTGCGGAGCCCGTCTCCCCTCCACGTCTGCATATTACCTCGACGAGGGAGAGGTCCTGACCCTTGCAAGGCTGGAACTGGCGGAGATATTTATACATACGGACACAGAGAGCCCTGAACCACGTGACCATAGAGGAGGCTTCCTTCTTGGCGTTACTTGAGGTCGATTGCTGATGAGCCCCTTGCCCTGACTGATGGGACCCGACCAGGATGCCCACTGATTGCTTGACCTGAGCCAGGGAACGGCTGTGTTGCTCCTGGCCGCGCGTAGGGCGCTAGCTGGGGATTCGCGCCGGGGCTGATCCAGGGTCGTGAACCGGCAGGGAGCCATCGGCGTGCTGGGCGACGCCACTTCTTGAGATACCAGTCTGTCTCGAGGCTGGTGCTTGGGACCGTCATGGGTAAACCGAGGGGCGCTAAGGGGAATGCGCAGGCCACCTCAGACACGGAACTACCGGACAAGGGTGACCAGCTGGACCCGGAGATGCCAATTGACCCGAGTCTTCAGCGGCAATTGAACAAGATCTTGGCAGCCATAACAGACACGAGGTCGGCACTCCAGCAAGACATTGCCCAGGTGGTGACGGGCTTGGGCTTACTCAGGGCTGACCATGGCAAGCTCTCGGACAGGGTCAAGGAAGTAGAGGACTCGGTTAGAACCCTAGAACCGGCGCAAAAGACATTGGCAGTCGTCATGATGGATGCACTGACAAGAATCGATGCTCTGGAGAGGGGGGCGGAGGAGGCAGAGGGGCGCAACAGAAGGAACAACATCCGCGTGGTGGGCCTGCCGGAAAAAGTTGAAGATGGCGACATGGTGTCCTATTTAGAAAACTGGCTCAAGACGGAAGTGGCGCCCGGGGGGCTTTCCTCCTTCTACACTCTGGAGCGGGCGCACAGAGTTCCGTCCAGACCGCCTCAACAGGGACGCCCACCGCGCCCAGTGGTGGCGAGTTTGTTACATTTCCGCGATAGGGACCTGCTCCTCAATAACGCCAGGAAAAATGGGCCGTACCAGGTGGACAACAGCAAGGTGAATATTTTCCCGGACTACACCTATGAGACTCAGTGCCAGTGGACCTCCTTCTTGGCTATTAAACGCGAACTGCGCAACGAGGGTCTTCAGTATTCATTGCTCTTCCCGGCGAGGCTCTGCATCATCCTTGATGGCAAGACCAAATTCTTTGACACCCCTGATGAGGCGTGTAGCTGGCTGGAACTCTATAGGGCTGGCAAGGATGGACCTGGTTCTTCTTTCCAAGCTACTTCAGAGGTTGGACTGCAACGGATATCTAAGAGGGTCCGCAACCGTCGAGGTGGTTTTGGCCGTCCTTCAACTGTGGTAACCACGGCGGAACAGCATGGAGTGCTCGAGATGTTATCCAGCATATCGGGTTCCCAGGGAGAACCACTGACCGTGGAACCGGAGCATGGAGGTGGCGGAGAACGCTCAGACACGGAGGACTCTCAGGCTGATAGTGTGACCCTCCCTGAGGTCACCCCAAATACAGCGGAAGAACTGCTCGATGGCCGAGGGTGAGCCTGGGTGAGTCGTTCCTGGCGGAGCTGGGAGGGCTGTGCTGTATAGAGTTACACAACCCCTGCTGAGACTGTTGAATAACTGGTTGTAACATGGGTTGGGGATAAGCCCAGGACTTGTACCTATATCTTATGGCTCGATCGCCACTAGGTGGCCTGAGTGCGAGAGGGCCCTCCTATCGGTGCTCGGCCCCTCCTTTGCCCCTAAGGCATACCTGCGGTGGCTACCGTCAGGTTAGTTTTCTAGTTTTTGAACACGCTTTGGATGGGAACTGAGGGGCAATCTCTGGGTCCTGTGAGGGGGGGAAGTCATGGTTAGGGGTTCAATTGTTCTGGTTGCAGGGGAGGGACGCCATCGGTGCAGAGCGAATATTGTATCTTATCCTGTTCGAGGGAGTTGGGGGGGGACACACGGGAGCACAATGGGACAATGGCTGAACTATCCAACTTGAAATGCATTACTTGGAATGTACGCGGGCTGCACACTATGTCCAGACGTCACAAAGTGCATGCTTACCTGAAGCGTAGGGGTGTTCAGATTGCGCTGTTACAGGAAACGCACCTCACGAAGGTGGAGGGTTTAGCCCTACAGCGTAGATGGAGGGGACAGATCTATAACACCACATATTCGGCTTATGCTAGGGGGGGCGCTGATTTGGGTGGGAGCCGGGGTTCCCCTGCAGGTGACGAAACACATGATTGACCCTGAGGGGAGGTTTGTCGCTATTGCGGGTAAATTAGGGGGGAGAGAGCTGAACCTTTGTAGTGTCTATGCGCCCAATGTGGAACAACTGGCCTTCTTCACGTCGCTCTCGGGATCGCTGGCCCACTACATGACGGGGCCGCTTCTGATTGGGGGCGACTTCAATTCGGTGGTGGATGTAGATCTCGATAGATCTCATCCTCCCCTGGTGACTTCGCCACATACCGAGTAACTAAGGGTAGGTTGGACTGGCAGACTAAATGGGGACTGACAGACATATGGCGAGCCCAACACCCACACACCCGGGACTACTCTCATTTCTCTGGACTGCACAAGCTACATGTGCGGCTGGATGCTCTGTTGGGGTCGGTAGACTTGGTGTCCGCGGCTGTGAGGTGCGAGTACTTAACTAGGACTATCTCCGACCACAACCCTCTGCTGGCCGACCTTAGGTGGCTCCCGGGCGCCCCATGCGTCCCAACGTGGAGGTTACAGCCCGAGCTGTTAGAGGATCAGGTATTTCGGACTGAACTGGAGGACAGGATTGCTACCTACTTCGAAAATGAGGGTTCGTCGGCGGCCAGGGCCACCGAATGGGATGCCTTCTAGGTGGTTGTAAGAGGCTACTGCATAGCTAAGAAAGTGGGGATACGCCGAGTCCTATTAGAGGACCTAGACAAAGCAGTCCGGACTCTTCGAGAGCTGGAGCTAAGACGCCCCGGCAGGCCGGAACTCCGAGAGCGAGTGGCGGCCGCGAGAGAGGCGGTAGCAGTGGAGGTTGAAAGGCTGCGCAGTTTTGATTACAAGGCCTTCCTCACTAGATCACTAGCGGAGGGTGATAAATCGGGGGCGCTCTTGGCCTGGCTGTCTAACCCTACGAGGCGTACCTCTCCCACGGTGGCCATGCGCGACGCAGCGGGAGTGGAGGTCTACACCCAGCCGGAGATACTGGACTGCCTCACGAACTACTATGAGGTATTGTACCAGAGTAGGGCGGACGGGGATGCTGACCCCATTGGCACCTTCCTGCAAGATTTGCCTATCCCTACCCTGGAGCCTGAACACGCCAAGGCGTTGGGGAGAGAGGTGGAGCTGGGGGAAATCCGCAGCACCATCAAGCGGATGGCACGCAACAAAACCCCGGGTCTCGATGGACTCCCGGTTGAGTTTTATGCCACCTACATGGACCTCCTAGCCCCGCGCTTGCTGCTGATCTACAAAGAGGCAACGCACCTGGGATACCTCCCGGGATCGATGCGGGAAGCCCTAGTGGTACCCCTGCTCAAACCAGGTAGGGAGGCTAGTGATCCGGCGTCCTATAGGCCGCTGTCGATGCTCACGGTGGATTATAAGATACTGAGCAGCATCCTGGCGTCGAGATTGTTGGGGCACATGGGCTCCTTGGTACACAAAGACCAAGCGGGGTTTATCCCCAAGCGTAACACCACCATGAACATCCGCCGTCTGCTTCGCCTGCTTGAGGATAGCCATGAAGAGGCTTCCCAGCCCATGATTCTATCGATAGACCTGGAGAAGGCTTTTGATAGCCTAGAATGGGACTACCTCCATAGAGTGCTTGGTGCGTTTGGATTGGGGGAAGGTTTCTTGCGCTGGACCGCGGTGCTTTATGCCTCGGCGGTGGCGAGAGTGAAATCGGGCCCGTTGATCTCCCGGCAATACTCGGTAGAGCGCGGCACGAGACAGGGTTGTTCACTGTCTCCTCTGTTGTTCGCACTGGCAGTGGAGCCCCCGGCGCTATTGCTTCGCACCGATGCCCACTACAGAGGGCTGCGCACCATGGTGGGGCGGCAGTTCATTTCCCTCTATGCGGATGACCTGCTTTTATTTCTGGAAGATGCTGGGGAGGCACTGGCTGCTGCCGATGCAGTACTCACGTCTTTTGGTGCGTTGTCGGGCCTAAGGGTGAACTGGTCGAAAACTTGCTTGTTCCCGCTTCGTAACGGAGAACCCCGGCCTAACACAGCTAGGGTGATCCGATGGGCGGCCAACTGCTTTAAATACTTGGGAGTCCATATTTACCACTCCCCCGCCGATGTCCTAGAGGGAAACATATCTCGTTGCGTCCGGGCATTGAAGGGCAGCATGTCATTCTGGGCTACTCTGCCGCTGTCGGTAGCGGGGCAAATAGCGCTGCTCAAGATGGTGGCGCTTCCCCGTCTCCTTTATTATTTCAGAACGTTACCGATATGGATTCCACCAGCTGAATTCAGGCACTTGAAATCACTCATGGTTACATTCCTTTGGGGATCGGGCCGCCGCAGGGTGGCGCTTCAGACCCTTATGAGACCAAAAGCGGAGGGAGGCTGGCGGTCCCAGATTTTGAGACGTACTACCTAGCTGCCCAACTACAGATTTACACTCAGGAGGTGGCGAGGGAATTCCGAGGACCGGAGGAGGAGAGAGGCTTGGGTGTTCCCCGGCACGTTCTTTCTTATATCGCGCTACGGCAGAAGATAGCAGTGAGGGACCTCACGCAGGAGGAACGCACTATTAGAATGTGCTGGAATCGTGCTCAGCGCAAGCTGGGAATAGGCCACCCATACGCCCCGAGATCCCACTGAAAATGCTTACTGCGCTCCCCCATGGCGGCGATTGGTCCCAATTGCGTACCTGGGAGGAGGCGGGTATTCGGTCATGGGGGACCTGTATGAGGATGGGGTACTCCTACCCTTCCAGACACTATTGGATCGCTTCGACATCTCCAGAGGGGACTTCCTACTTCACGCGGCGGTCACGAGAGTGCTGCAAACACATTGGCGGACCGGCCTTGAGGAACCACCATTCTCCTTGACATGCCAATACGTGATGATGGCAGCCGTAACGGTTAAAGCCGTAACGTGCTTATACACTAGGATGACCCAGGAGCAGATTACTCCACTGGAGGCGCTTAAGGTCAAATGGGAGACGGACATAGGGAGACACATCCCGGAGACCACATGGGCTCAGCTGATGCGCCGGGCCTGGAAGAGCACGCGCAACGCTAGGTTCCAATTGGTCCACTTTTACATTCTGCACCGTGCCTATCTCACTCCGGAGAAAATACGGAAGTACTTTGCCTCTGACACTGCGGCTTGCCCGCGGTGTCGGACAGTCGGAGCGGACCTGGCCCACATGTTATGGTCTTGCTCTGCCTTGTCCTCTTATTGGACGATGGTTGGGGACACCCTTAAAGAAGTAACGGGGTGAACCCTCCAGTTTGACATTGCGGTGACGCTTCTGCACTGGTTCCCGCATACCCCCAAGACGCGGGTAACCAGCAAGTTTATAGACATGGGACTTATCCTGGCGAAACGGGAAATAACGCGGCGCTGGAAGGCACGAGTTGGTCCGACGGGCACTAAATGGCGCACTGAACTACTCAAATGGGCGGAGGGGGAGAGCACCCTGCGTTACCAACTGGTGAGGCGGCAGCAAAATGAAAAAGCGCTGGACTCTGCGCAGGCATGGGAAACATTGGTACAAGCCCTGCAAGATCACAATTCCCCTAGCGACACGGACAGTGACGCAGCTGAACTTCCTGAGTCCCTGTAATGCGATAGACTTTCAATATATTCCTACATACTCCAGTTAGTTTCCTCCTACACGCTCACAGTTGAACTGCTACTGCACTGATGGCGGGGGGAGGGGGGGGTTGATGTGCGGGCAACACATACTGATTATACCACGAACATTTGATCCTATGTCTATGCTGTCCTGCCTTCGACTTGTTGGGTGGGCTTTGCTACATTAGGGGAGGGGGGCCGTTTTGTTGGGTTGTTACATCTCAGGTTTTCCTTATTTACAACAAAAGTAAAAGCAGGACTGAACCACAGGGCGAAGACTATCCGCATCGGGCTTTTGTTGGGCCAGCATGTATATGTTGTATTTAATTTGCCGACCGACCTCCGGGTTGTGGGCTAAATGGCCGTGTATCAGTTCCGCAATAAAAATACTTTAAAAAAAATATATATATTTTGACATTTTTTACACACAGTAACACTGAGGAAAGATTTCACCTCGTCATTACCAGTTTATAACCAAAATACCGCAATAAACAACAGAAAGATGTCTAGTCAACCTTTGTGAAGGGCCTTCACTCCACAGGAATACATGTTGCCACATTAAAAGCTCACCTGGCCCTAGCCAGGAGCAGCAAGGGTCCTTTAAAACCCTGGCGGTCTTGTGCAGAGTTAAGCAGTTTACCCACGCCTCTTTCCTTCCACCCACTCCCTTCCATTCCTTTCTCCTCTCCCAACCACGGATCCCTTTCTCATTTTGCAGGCCATTTTCTTTCACCCCTGTTTGCAACTTCTGATCTCTCACTAATCAACCTCTCACTTCATGTTTAATCACCATTCTTTCTTTATACTGCCCTCATCTCCAGCAGTCTCTTGCATTTATCTCATGGCCTCTCTGGGCCCGTCACCTCTCTCGCCCCTCAGCACTTCTCATTCACATCAAGTTTCTCCCTTCAAATTTCTGTCCATTTGTATCTTACAGTGCTCCAATCCCCCATTCATCTTTCACATCTCCCCTTTGTTCTTTCACACCTTCTTGAAGCAATGTCCATCTCCCCTGTTACCTCAGCACCCATCCCAGTACTCCCTCTCTTCCCCTATCGCTGCTGTCCCTCACCCATGTCGCATCAAATTCTCTTTTTACGTCACAGATCATCTCTCAGCCATCTTCTCTCACATTTTAACAGTAACCCTCCTCTCTGCCCTCACCTTTCGCTCACACTCACCTCTACTCTTGCGTTTCTGCACATCCTTTGGCACTTCACATTTATCCTCATTCCTGACCTCTTAAATTGAATTCTCTTATTCCCTTGCTGTCCTCTATCATCCTGTCTCCTCTCACCCTCTCATCTCTCCTCACCAAGCATAAGGGTTGGTTTATAATATAAACCAACCTGTATGCTCCTCTCGGCCTGTGCCACTCTTCTTATTGTTCCTTAATTCAGGAAGGCAGGAAGTATCGGTCTCGCTGTTTTGGTGCAGGCCGCACAGTTTTGGAACTTGCATCCTCCTTTGCTTCATTCCACCAACAATCTATTATCCCTTAGGGAGCTATAAAAACCTTTCTCTACACCCTGTAAGTTACCCCATTTGGCTGGTTCTCCTTCCCCTTCTGTGTGTTTCTCATTTGCCATTTTAGGCAGCAGATGGTTATTAGCCCAAGGACACCTTTTGTTAACTGTAGCACACTACAAATAGAAATAATAATAGGCAAAAGTGTGACTGGGAAAGTGCGACCTCCTTTCTATCACTTCACGACCACCCTGGGGGACGCGCCACACAGTTTGAAGACCCCTGGTGTAGAGCCATTACAAAGATGGTCGCCCCTCGATTATTTAAAAAAACACTGGCGAAATTTCTCTTAAAATAGGAATTGTGTAAGTGCCCCACAACCCGTGGGTCACACTGCAGCCAATTTGTGCACCCAATATATAATCCCGATTTGTGCCTCAAGTGTTTTGTACTGGGGACACAATTTTCTTAAAGACATATATAAGTTTTAGAAGAATGTGCTAAAAATGCACTGTGTTGTCCTATTTTTTTCTACACTTCTTGGAAGAGACCCTTTTTTCCCCATTAATCACCTTGAGAATGTCAGGCTTGCTCACTAGGTTGACTTGCAGCAATTTGTAGCTAGTATCAAAACCACCTGGGCTGTTTTGGGTTTCCTGTCCATCACTGAGTACATTAGATCATACTGATGGATTAAGTTACATTTAATAAAGGTAATCGTTTTTAAACATGAACATTTATGAAGCCCATCATGCCTTCATGATTACGTCATTAGTTTAACAAGTAGAAAAGTCAATTTGACGGGCCCACATGACTAAATAAGCAGAATAGTTTTAGTATACGGTTGTAATATTGTCTAATAAATCTGGTTAGTACTCGCCCTCGGCTGAATGACTTAAAAATGCTCTCAAACGTGATGGCAGCCAAGTAAAGTGATTTGCCCAAAATCACACAATCTAATGAAGCAAGGAAGCTGAGATTTTTATCCCAACTTCCCAACTCAAAGATTGCACACATCAGCCATTGTGTGGATATCCCCCTCTTTAATATTAAACACCATAGACAAAGCTATGGGTGTATATTTTTGCGAGTAACTTTGCAGTGTTGTCAGTAAATTGCATGTTCCATCAATATGACGTAAACAAATCTTTCCTAAGAAAAGAACAAAGTTAAGGGTAATGGCAAACAAAAAGAACGATTTGGGAAGTGTCAACACCTCACTGAAAGCAACTATATACATTAGCATAACAAGGATGTTTAAGAGATCCCAGGGAGCTCTGACAAGCATTCACAGGGACAAGCAAAGCACCACCTGGCTGTATAAAAACTACCTCGGTTGCAGACAAACACGAAGTCAAGTCAAGTCAAGTCATAAAATTTGTATAGCGCACTACATACCCAGAGGGTTTCAAGGCGCTTAGGAAGGGGAGGAGGATTATTTGTCAAATATCCACGTTTTAAGCTGCTTTCTGAACGCTAGGTGGTTCTGGGTGAGGCGCAGGTAAGCGGGGAGTGAGTTCCATGTTTTAGCGGCCAGGTATGAAAAGGATCTGCCTCCCATGGTGGTCTTGTTGATGCGAGGTACAGTGGCGAGGGCTTGGCTGGAAGACCGTAGTTGGCGGGGGGGGGTGTAGAAGGACAGTCGAGAGTTGAGGCAATCTGGTCCGATGTCGTAGAGTGATTTGTGTGCGTGGGTAAGCAGTCGGAAAGTGATCCTCTTATTGACGGGTAGCCAGTGGAGGTCTTTAAGGTGGCCAGAAATGTGTTCGTTGCGTGGGATGTCTAATATGAGCCTGGCTGATGCGTTTTGGATTCGTTGGAGTTTCTTCTGGAGTTTTGCGGTGGTGCCCGCGTAGAGGGTGTTTCCGTAGTCCAGTCTGCTCGTGACCAGAGCGTGGGTGACTGTTTTCCTTGTTTCGGAGGGGATCCAGCGAAATGTTTTTCTGAGCATGCGAAGAATGTTGAAGCAGGAAGAGGATACGGCGCTGACTTGTCTGTTCATCGAAAGTGAGGAATCCAGGATGACGCCTAAGTTCCGTGCGTGGTCTGTCGGGATGGGTGCTTTTCCGAGGGCTTCCGGCCACCAGGAGTCGTCCCATGCAGAGGGGGAAGTACCTAAGATGAGGACTTCTGTTTTGTCTGAGTTCAGTTTCAGACGGCTTAGCTTCATCCATTCGGCAACTTCTTTCATTCCTTCGTGTAGGTTAGTTTTGGCGGTGCTGGGGTCATTGGTGAGAGAAAGGATTAGTTGAGTGTCGTCCGCGTAGGAGATGATGTTGAGGTTGTGTTGGCGTGCGATGGTCGCGAGGGGGCTCATGTATACGTTGAAGAGGGTGGGACTGAGTGAGGATCCTTGAGGTACGCCGCAGATGACTTCAGAGGCCTCGGACTTGAATGGAGGAAGGCGGACTCTCTGGGTTCTTCCGGTGAGGAACGAGGTGATCCATTCAAGTGCTTTTCCTTGGATTCCGATGTTATTGAGGCGTTGTAGAAGGGTGCTGTGGCAGACTGTGTCGAATGCTGCAGAGAGGTCGAGGAGGATGAGGGCGACTGTGTCTCCATTGTCCAGTAGAGTTCGAATGTCGTCTGTTGCTGCGATGAGGGCGGTCTCAGTGCTATGTTTTGCTCGGAAGCCAGATTGTGAGGGGTCGAGGGATTTGTTGGCTTCAAGGAAAGCGGCGAGCTGGTTGTTGACGGCTTTCTCGATGACTTTGGCCGGGAATGGAAGAAGCGAGATGGGGCGGTAATTTTTGAGTTCGGTGGGGTCCGCTGTTGGTTTTTTCAGAAGGGCGGTGAGTTCAGCGTGTTTCCAGTCTTCTGGGAAGGTGGCGGAGTTGAAGGAGCAGTTGATGACGTCTCGGAGGTGCGGTGCGATGACGGAGTCTGCTTTGTTGAAGATGTGGTGAGGGCATGGGTCTGTGGGGGATCCTGAGTGGATGGAATTCATCAGGCGGGTGGTGTCCTCAGTGGAGATTGGGTTCCAAGCGTTAAGGGTGTTCACGGGGGGAAGATGGTCAGCAGATGGTAGGGTGGGCTGGTTTCCGGGTTGGTTGTCAAAGCTGTTGTGGATGTCTGCAATCTTGTTGTGGAAAAAAGAGGCTAGGGAGTCGCAGAGGGTTTGAGAGGGTGTGATGTCGTTGGAGTTGGCTGAGGGATTGGAAAATTCCTTGACGATGTTGAAAAGTTCCTTGCTGTTGTGGGCGTTGTTGTCAAGTCGATCCTTGAATGCTGTTTTCTTGGCTTTTCGGATCAGTTGGTGGTGAGAGCGGGTGGCGCTTTTGAAGGCGTCCTTGGTGCTGATGGTTGTGTCTTTTTTCCAGGCCTTTTCAAGGGATCGGCAGAGTTTCTTGGACTTCTTGAGATCATCGTTGAACCATGAGGCTTTCTTGCTGCCAGGTTTGCTTTGACGTTTTTTCAGTGGAGCTAAGGTGTCGGCGGTGTTGGATAACCATAGGGTGAGGTTGGCGGCGGCTTCGTTGGCGTTGGAAGAGGGGGCTGGGGAGTTTCGAAGGAGCGATGCGGAGATTTGGTCCGTGGTGATTTTGTTCCAGTTTCTTTGCAGGGTAGGTTGGGAGTGGTTGATGGGTTTCGGCTTGTTGTAGATGAAGTGAACGCAGCTGTGGTCGGTCCAGAGGAGATCCGTGGTGTGGCTGAAGGAGACATGGTTGCTGGATGTGAAGATGGGGTCGAGTGTGTGACCTGCGATGTGGGTGGGGGAAGTGACTAGTTGTTTAAGTCCGAGGTTGGCGAGGTTGTCCAAGAGGGTGGTGGTGTTGCGGTCGTTGGTCTTTTCAAGGTGAAAGTTGAGGTCTCCCAGAAGGATGTAGTCTTTGGAGGGGAGCGCGTGTGGGGTGATGAAGTCCGTGATGTCTTCACTGAATTTTGCGCGGGGTCCTGGTGGTCTGTAGAGGAGAGTGCCTCTGAGTGTTGTTTTGGGATCGATGTGGATCTGGAAGTGAAGGTGTTCGGAGTTAGCGAGATTGACGTCAGAGCTGGTTGAGATGCGGATAGATTTCTTATGGACGATAGCGATTCCTCCTCCTGTGTGGCTGGTACGGTCTTTGCGGGTGATCTTATAGTCTTCAGGAATGGCAATTGTGATGTCTGGTGCGGAGGAAGCATTCATCCATGTTTCCGTGAGGAAGGCGATGTCCGGAGAAATGGTGTCTAGTAGATTCCATAGGTCAATGGCATGCCTGTGGATCGATCTGGTGTTGAGAAGGATGCATTGAAGTTGGTTGGGGTCGGGAATCTGAGGTGTGGTCGTAGCAGAGATGTTGTCGGTGCCGCTGAATTTGCAGGAGTAGCAGGAGAAAGGGCCATGGGTGTGTCCAGGAGCGGCTTGGACGCAGTTGGGGGCGCGACCGGGGTCGAGGGCTAGGAGGGTGGCGGCATCGTAGGTAATGCGGGAGGGCAGGGCAGCGCGTGGGGCAGGGGGTCTGGCGCTGGGCGCGGTCCAGGCGCGGACGGGCGTAGACGGGCTTACCTTTGGCGCACCTTCGGCGCGGATTGGGCGCGGACGCTGCGCGTAGACGCTGCGCGCGGAAACTCCTATCATATATGGATGGTGGAGGGGGAGGGGCGAGGGCGTCTCAGCTGGGAGGCGGGGCGGGCACACGAGGACAACAACACACAAAATGGAGGGGTCAGCACGGCAGGAGCGCCTGGGGGAAAACTTGAATGCAGCAGTGAGCAAACGCTAGCAATAATGAAAAGCTGATAAGCAGAGCGCTATACCCAAGCAGACAGCAGTCAACAAAAATGAGGTCAGTTTCGGTGAAAAATGCGCTGCAAACGATAACACAGACGGCAACAGAGTAGCGCTGGCAGATAAAAATATGTTAATGAGTGAGAAGACAGATCGGCAAATAAAGCGCACAGCAGTTAAATACAAGCAGTTTTCCAAGCCGTTTTCAAAGCGCTGCAAAACGATACAAGGGCCAGAGGGGAGCGACCACTCAGCACAGAAGCGGAGAGCGAGTCACGGCGCTACCAGGTATGGGAGCGCTGTTTCTACTTTGTGGGAGGGCGTCTCAGCTGGGAGGCGGGGCGGGCACACGAGGACAACAACACACAAAATGGAGGGGTCAGCACGGCAGGAGCGCCTGGGGGAAAACTTGAATGCAGCAGTGAGCAAACGCTAGCAATAATGAAAAGCTGATAAGCAGAGCGCTATACCCAAGCAGACAGCAGTCAACAAAAATGAGGTCAGTTTCGGTGAAAAATGCGCTGCAAACGATAACACAGACGGCAACAGAGTAGCGCTGGCAGATAAAAATATGTTAATGAGTGAGAAGACAGATCGGCAAATAAAGCGCACAGCAGTTAAATACAAGCAGTTTTCCAAGCCGTTTTCAAAGCGCTGCAAAACGATACCAGGGCCAGAGGGGAGCGACCACTCAGCACAGAAGCGGAGAGCGAGTCACGAAGGCACACTTTCTGCATTTTAACTCACGGAGCAAGTAACAGTAATAAACTACCCGTGCGGGGCAGAGAGGTGTTTGGCACTTACTGCAAAGGAACAGAACTGCAGGCCGTCAGAAATCTCTGCCACTGGTTTCAAGGGCCTGGTTTCCATGTGGCCACTCACTGCCTGTTGCCTCGAACTTCTGCTGGACTTTCGGCCTGATTTCTATGGTCTTTGACTTGGAGACTTGGGGCCTCGATTTAACCTATGCTATTCTCATGTATTTGACCCCTGTATTGATGCAGAAAGGAAGACACCACCTGCATTTGGTAGGAGCGGACCTTCGAGCATGAAGAAAACTGCTCTTCAGCAGAAAGGAAACAATATCTGTTGAGCTGAAAACATTTTGGAAAATGCAGAATTAAGCACAGCCTGCAAGTTTGTGTGCAATCTACAGGCCTCCATCATTACGTCATTCCCAATTTAATGAAACGTCATTCCAAATTTAATGAAATGTGCTCTGAAAAGAAACCCCTCTCAACTACCAAACCGCTAAAAAAAAAAGCAGCTTGATTCAAAGCTGAGAGTACAATAGTAAACAGCAACAATGTATACACTGGGTGCTTCATGGAACACGACCTCAGCAGCCTTGAGACACTTGACTTTTTATTTTCTGCAAAATCCTTCAGAGTTACCAGGAATGTGCGACCCCCTTTCTCTCACTCCAGGACCCCCCTGGGGTCGCGCCCCACAGTTTGAAGACCCCTGCACTAAATCCCTATGTTTTGGGTTCTTCCTAGTCACAGGCCTTAGGCCCACCCACAAAAGTGAGGTATCATTTTACTCGGGAGAAAAAGGGGAACGCTGGGTGGTGAGACATTTGTGCCGGCACGGTGAACCCACGCAAAAATGTATGGAAAAAATAGATTTTTTTCAGCTCTATTTGAGGTTTGCAGGGGATTCTGGGTAGGAAAATGTTAGGGGACCCACGCAAGCCATACCTAAGCATGGGCGTAAAATCCGCTCCGCTCGCGGATTTTTCGGATTTTCGGCAAATTCGCAATCCGCGAACTCTCGCGAATTTGTCGAAAATCCGTGAATCCGCTCGCGGCGGATTTTTCGCTTGGTTGCGGCGCGCGGCGTTGTGCACGGCGTTCACTTTCCGTCATTAAGCGTTTGCAGAGTTGTTTTTCTCGATCATATTTTGCGAGTGCTGCACCATTTTGGATCTTGCTGCGTGACAGAAGCTCTCCCTGGTGAGGGGAACTGGGGCTGCGAGCTGCTGAAGAGCTAGGACAATTCGCGATCTGAGGCGCATTGATTTTAGCCTTTTCTGCAAGATATTTGGAGCGTTTTTAAACGTTTTATAAAACCGCCGTATTTTAACTTTGGGGGCTGTTATATTAAGGGGAATTGAGAAGACAGGCACTCTGACACTCCTTACACCTTCTCTTCCTCTTCTTTCAGCCCAGCCGCTTTTAATTAACATCACTCGGCGGTGGGCGCCATCTTGAGTGAGGAAGGTGAGGGCAGCGCTCTAGTCGGGCCGTCCTCCCGCCCTCCCATTGTATTTAGGTGTGCCCTTCTCAGCGCTCCCTGCCTTACAGAAGCTCTCCCTGGTGAGGGGAACTGGGGCTGCGAGCCGCTGAAGAGCTAGGACAATTCGCGATCTGAGGCGCATTGATTTTAGCCTTTTCTGCAAGATATTTGGAGCGTTTTTAAACGTTTTATAAAACCGCCGTATTTTAACTTTGGGGGCTGTTATATTAAGGGGAATTGAGAAGACAGGCACTCTGACACTCCTTACACCTTCTCTTCCTCTTCTTTCAGCCCAGCCGCTTTTAATTAACATCACTCGGCGGTGGGCGCCATCTTGAGTGAGGAAGGTGAGGGCAGCGCTCTAGTCGGGCCGTCCTCCCACCCTCCCTCCTTCCTATATCATGTGTCATCCTCCCAGACGGCGCAGCGGGCGCGCCGGTTGCGCGCCGAAGCCGCGCCTAAGCCAAGCCCGTCTGCGCCCGTCCGCGCCAGGATCGCGCCGGGCGCGGCTCACGCTGCCCTAAACCTCCCTGTTCCTAGATATGACTCCAATGCGCTGCTTTCCATGCGCCCGAAAATAGCAAGCCTCACTTGTAAAGTTCACCCCCCCACAGACCTCTTCTGGGGCCCTTTTTCCTGCCGCTCATGCGGTTGGTCATCTCTGGGACCCGCACGCCCTACTCCTTCCATTCTTTCCCCTCCCCGTCATAAGTCGGTCTCCTTTAACTGCGGTCTTATTAATGCCAGATCTTTAGCTTGTCATGGACAAGACATCCATGACCTTATTCTGTCTAACGATCTTGACGCCTTATTCATCACTGAATCCTGGCTACACGATTTTTCTAACCCCGACCTGGCAACTGCCCTCCCTCTTGATTTTACCATCCTCAGGCGGGACAGGCCCAGCGGTCGAGGAGGCGGGCTGGCTATCATTATTAAGAAACTCTTCAGGTGCCACACATTCGATCTGGCCTCCCTTAAGGACTGTGAGAGCATGGGCTTCGTGATCCACATCAACCCCTCCTCCTCCCTATCAGGAGGACTTGTCTATCGTCCCCCTGGGAATGCCACATCATTCCTGGACTCCCTCGACGAGACTTTGGGATCACTCATGACCCACTATCCCACTTTCACCCTTCTCGGGGATTTTAATCTTCATTTGGAATCCTGCACAGACCCTTTCACCTTCAACTTCCTACATTCACTTGAGATCTTCGGCCTTTCCCAATTGGTCTCCCGCCCTACCCACCAGGCTGGACATACACTTGACGGCATCTGCACAAACCTGGCTTCCCTAGATGTCTTTTCCCCATTACCGCAAATATGGACAGACCACTGTTTCATTCCCTTCTCCATCATGACCAAACCCTCTTCGTCATTGCACATCAAACACTTTCCCACCCCCTTTCCCATCAATTGGAAGAAAGTAGCCGAGCGCATCAAGCTGAACCCGCAGCCCTCTGTCCCCCCCCCTCCTATCGAGGGAGAGGCATCACAAGATTCTATAAACTTTCATTTGTGGATGGATGGAGTGGTTTCCGCCAACTCCAATCCCACCATCCAAAAATTAGGTCAAGGCAAAAGGAAGCCCAATGCTCCCTGGTACACCCAGGCCCTCACTGATTGTCACCTAAAGTGTAGGGTCCTGGAAAGAGAGTGGAGGAGGACTTATGATCCCTCATCCAGATCCATATACATTCTTCAGAGGAAACAATACCTTTCTAACATAAAAAAGCAAAAAAGGTATTCTTCACTTCAGCCATAGACGCAGCCAAACAGAAACAACAAACCATCTTTGACATAGTAAAGTCCTTTACCCACCCAAAGGCACTGGCACTTGAAATTCCCCCATCACAAACCCTCTGCGACCAAATAGCAGATTTCTTCATTGATAAAATTAAGAACATTCATAAGGATTTCCCCCCTCCACCTACCCTCATACAAGACACTGACACAACTATTCCCTCTTTGAATAACTTTACTACAGTCTCTTTGGCACAAACACAAAAGGCCATTTTGACCTGTAGATCAGGAGCCCCCACGGATTCCTGTCCCCCGATTATCTTACAGCACCTCATCGAGGTTGTTACCCCATCAATCAATGCCATTATTAATGAATCCCTTAATTCTGGCACTGTCCCTGCTGAATGGAAGAAGGCCATAGTTAAGCCCCTCATGAAGAAACCAAATAAATCCCCAACTGATTTATCCAACATGCGCCCAATCTCCCTTCTCCCAGCACTTGGCAAAATCACCGAGCAGTTAGTCCACGAGGAACTAACAATTTTTGTGGAAAACAAACGCATTCTGCATCCACAGCAATCCGGCTTTCGCCCGGGCCACTCTACAGAAACTGCACTCATCGAATTGTCGGATACCATTAAGTTCTTGCAGGATGAGGGCAGACAAGCTGTGCTCATCCTGCTCGACTTAACCGCGGCCTTCGACACCATCTCTCATGCCATTCTCATTAACAGAATGCGTGAGATTGGTGTCGCGGGTCCCGCTCTGGCCTGGATAATTTCATTCTTATCCAATCGATCGCAAACTGTCTCCTTAGGCCCCTTTCTTTCTGGCGAAAGACCCACCACCTCAGGTGTGCCCCAGGGATCAATACTGAGCCCTCTCTTCTTTAATATATATATGGCTCCCCTTCTTACGTTGATTGAATCCCATGGGATCCTCGTGACTTCTTACGCTGACGACACTCAGCTTGTCGTCACTATTGACAAAAGACACCCTGACGCTGCCCTTAGATTTCAAAATTGCCTCTCCCAAGTTTTTTCCTGGCTCAACCTGAATCATCTTAAATGTAACAGTGCCAAAACTGAAATAATACCCCTAGGCAAAGGCATCCTCTTCTCCCCTAAAGACTGGTGGCCTCATAACTCCGAAGCACCCCCGAGTGCGGTCACCTCAGCCCGCAATCTTGGAGTCCAATTTGACTCGTCCCTTAGCTTCGACGAGCATGTGCACATTACTGCGGGGCGCTGTTTTAGCCTGATCAGGCAGCTAAAGAAATTTTTTGACTTTCTGCCCATCTCAGCCAGGAAATCAGTAGCGGTGGCTCTTATTCTCTCCCGGCTGGATTATTGTAATGGCCTCCTAGCAGGCATAAAGAAATCTTCCCTTAAGAAATTGCAAAGTGTTCAACACGCAGCGGCCAGGCTTGTTCTGAAACTCCCCCGCAGGTCCTCGGCCTCTGCAGCCCTTAACACTCTTCATTGGCTGCCCCTCCATAAGAGAATTCTTTTTAAGCTTCTTGTCACGGTGTTCAAATCTACTAGGAATACCGGCCCATCTTACCTGACCAAGCGCTTTCTGCGCTACATTCCAACTCGTTGCCTGAGGTCCTCAGGAGCTAATTTAATTACTGTACCCAGAATTAAACTAAAAACTAAAGGTGGAAAAACTTTTGCTTTTTTGGCTGCCAAGGCATGGAATTGTCTCCCCCCCAACCTTAGGCATGCCCCCTCAGAAAGCCTTTTTAGGAAACTCCTGAAGACCTGGATCTTCTCTCAGTCTGACTCATCGGTCCTCGCAGCTATCTGATCCTTACTCTCCATTGCTAGTTCTCTGTGGGCTCAGCGCCAAGATGCTCCTTCCGGAGCGATAGTCGCGCTATACAAATTTTAATAAATATCAAATATCAAATATCCCGCGGGAGTTTGGCACCCGCGAATACGTTATCGCGGCTTGCCACCTTGCACAGCACACCTCGCGAGGGTTCGCAATTGCGAACACGTAGTTGCGGCGGAAAGGAACAATCTCGCACTCGCGAAATAGAGATTTTGCAATTCTGCACAAGAAATCCACCAGCAAACAGGATAAACCTTCAGAAAATGATGATTTTTATCAGAATCACTCCTCAGGTTGACATTTGCATGGCCTTTTTTTTTGCAAGGAGTCCATTTTTGGGGGGGGGGGGGAGGGAAGGAAGTGCCCCACAGTCTCCAACTTCCTGTTCCTGTCCAGCAGGCTCCTCCCAGTGCTTTGTCCATCTCCTGGTCACTTTCATTTGGATCTGGAGCTGGAAGGATTACTTTTTGTGGGTGCTGCTGGATATTTGGATTTGAGGCCTTTTTGACTTTCTTTGGATCACTTTTGGATTAGAAATCAACTTTCACAAGTAAGTTTGTTTGGGGCATTACAGTTGCTGCAACTACAATTTTGGAACTTTTTCAGAACATTAAATAAATTATATTGTGGGTAGCCACAGTATCCAGTAGGACCAGGGTTGGTTATGGGTGCATGATACAACTGTTTTGTTGAATTTAAACACCATTGAGGCCATGGATGGGCTGGGATTGTGCTGATTTTTGTTGTTTTTGTCGTTTTTTGGGGGCTGCTGGTGGGGCCCTTTGCCCAGGGGTGGTGAGTGTTGCATGGGCCTAGTCTTTCTGTGAGGTGTCTTCGTGAATTTAAACATCATTGAGGCCATGGATGGGCTGGGATTGTGCTTATTTTATTGTTTTTTGTCGTTTTTTTGGGGCTGCTGGTGTGGCCTTTTGCCCAGGGGTGGTGGTGCATGGACTCAGTGTGCCTGTGGTGTGGTCTCACTCTCTTTAATGTAAACATCATGGATGGCATTGGATTGTGGTGATTTTTGGCTGTTTTTCATTTTTTTGGGGGTATACTGTTGATGTGGACTGGCCCTGTGGGTGGTGGTGGTGGCCATCTTGAGTGCTGGCTGGTACAGGCAACATGTGCTTGGGGTGCAAGGGGCCATTTTGAAGAGAGGCAGTGTCTGAGGCCTGCACTTATTTTGCCTACTTTTCATCCATTATGCCCAGGGGTAGTGAGTGTTGCATGGGCCTAGTCTTCCTGAGGGGTGTCTTCTTGAATGTAAACACCATTGAGGCCATGGATGGGCTGGGATTGTGCTGATTTTATTGTTTTTTTGTCGTTTTTTGGGGCTGCTGGTGGGGCCCTTTGCCCAGGAGTGGTGAGTGTTGCATGGGCCTAGTCTTTCTGTGGGATGTCCTCTTGAATTTAAACACCATTGAGGCCATGGATGGGCTGGGATTGTGCTGTTTTTTGTGGTTTTTGTTGTTTTTTTGGGGCTGCTGGTGTGGCCTTTTGCCCAGGGGTAGTGGTGCATGGACTGAGTGTGCCTGTAGTGTGGTCTCACTCTCTTTAATGTAAACATCCTGGATGGCATTGGATTGTGGTGATTTGTGGGTGTTTTTCTGTTTTTTTGGGGTGTACTGTTGATGTGGACTGGCTTGGGGTGTAAGGGGCCATTTTGAAGAGAGGCAGTGTCTGAGGCCTGCACTTATTTTGCCTACTTTTCATCCATTATGCCCAGGGGTAGTGAGTGTTGCATGGGCCTAGTCTTTCTGTGGGGTGTCTTCTTGAATTTAAACACCTTTGAGGCCATGGATGGGCTGGGATTGTGCTGATTTTATTGTTTTTTGTCGTTTTTTTGGGGCTGCTGGTGGGGCCCTTTGCCCAGGGGTGGTGAGTGTTGCATGGGCCTAGTCTTTCTGTGGGGTGTACTCTTGAATTTAAACACCATTGAGGCCATGGATGGGCTGGGATTGTGCTGTTTTTTGTGGTTTTTGTCGTTTTTTTGGGGCTGCTGGTCTGGCCTTTTGCCCAGGGGTAGTGGTGCATGGACTGAGTGTGCCTGTAGTGTGGTCTCACTCTCTTTAATGTAAACATCCTGGATGGCATTGGATTGTGGTGATTTGTGGGTGTTTTTCTGTTTTTTTGGGGTGTACTGTTGATGTGGACTGGCTTGGGGTGTAAGGGGCCATTTTGAAGAGAGGCAGTGTCTGAGGCCTGCACTTATTTTGCCTACTTTTCATCCATTATGCCCAGGGGTAGTGAGTGTTGCATGGGCCTAGTCTTCCTGAGGGGTGTCTTCTTGAATTTAAACACCATTGAGGCCATGGATGGGCTGGGATTGTGCTGTTTTTTGTGTTTTTTGTCTTTTTTTGGGGGCTGCTGGTGTGGCCTTTTGCCCAGGGGTAGTGGTGCATGGACTGAGTGTGCCTGTGGGGTCTCACTCTCTTTAATGTAAACATCCTGGATGGCATTGGATTGTGGTGATTTTTGGGTGTTTTTCTGTTTTTTTGGGGTGTACTGTTGATGTGGACTGGCCATGTGGGTGGTGGTGGTGGCCATCTTGAGTGCTGGCTGGTACAGGCAACATGTGCTTGGGGTGCAAGGGGCCATTTTGAAGAGAGGCAGTGTCTGAGGCCTGCACTTATTTAGCCTACTTTTCATCCATTATCCCCAGGGGTAGTGACTCAGTGTTGCATGGGCCTAGTCTTTCTGTGTGGTGTCTTGAATGTAAACATCATGGATGGCATGGGATTGTGCTTATTTTTCTGTGTTTTTCCATTGTTTGGGGTGTATAACTGAACTGATGTTCCTCTGTCTTCCATTGCTTTTAGGTGCACAAGACTCTAGAGAACCACCAGTGCCAGGAAGAAGTCCTGCAGCGGTGTGTGTGTGCAGCATAACGTCACGCGACGTCACATCTGGACACAGACAACTCTGCAACTGCTGCCTGCTGTTCTGAAGAAGATGGCCCCAAAAAAAGTTACCCGTAGCTCCTCTAGCAAGAAAGTTGCCAGTAAGGAGCCGAAGAAGCAAGTTACCAAGGAGACTGGTGTGCCGGCCGCCCCTTTTTTTGGGAGTAAAAAAAAAAGTATGCCTGCAGCAGCAGCTGGATCTGCTGGGGACCAAGCTGGGAGCAGCACCCCCGCTCCATTGGGCTCAGTGCCACCACCACCACCACGCCAACTTAAGTCCAAGCCCTTCAGTGCTGCAGAGGCACTTAGTCTAGTTGTTCAATCACCATCGACCAGTGATGTTGGCTCATCGCAAGAAAGTAGCAGCAATGTCCCTCAATCAACACAGGTTGTTGTAACTCATCTGACGAGTGTTGAACAACCACAGCCGCAACAAAAACCACATGCGCAAGTACAAGCCCAAGTACATGTGGAAGGAGAGGCAGCGCAAGGAGATGCGCAAGCAGAGGTGCATGGAGGGTCACAAGTGCCCACAATAGTTGTTCCTCCCGAAGTAGGGGCACATCAGAAAATCGACAATCAAGGCGAGGCATCATTTGAGGAAGACACTCCTCCTGATGATCATTCATTGTCTTCCACACCCCTAGCAAGGGAGAGATCAAGGGTGGTGTCTACATCTTCTTCAAGCACACCTCCTTCTGATGATACGGATCAAAATTGGGAACCAGCACCACTGCCGTCTGAGAGTGAGGCACATGATCTGACAAAGGTAGTTAAGCGTAAAAGGAAGCTCGTCCAAAGTCTCAGAGTTATGGAGTGTGATGATGAGGCTCAACAAGAAGTGGCGGATACTGCTGCTGATGAAGACTCTGACAACGACGACCCAGTCATCATAAAGGTCACTGCAGCCCCAGCGGGCATGCAGCAAACAGACATTTTGACCCTAGCCCGAAAAGCTGCTGAGCGTGATGATGATGATGTTGTCGACGAGGAGGCAGTGGAAACACCACAATCATTGGAGTTAAGTACACCAATTCGTACCGCTTCCATATTTCTTTCTCACAAGAAGGGATCTCCATCCACCTCGACCTTAATTAGTGGCGGTGAAAGTGCACAACGTACAAAAGTTGGGCAATCCATATCCTCCACTTCATCTGGCATTAGCAGCATGACCACCACCACCAGTATCGCCGCCTCCTCCAGGCCCCACAGACACTTCAAGTCCCCAGTTTGGGACTTCTTTACTGTTTGCCCAAAAAGGGAAAAGTTCGCCATTTGTACCCTTTGTAAGCTTGCAGTTAGTCGTGGTAAGTCAGGTACCAACTATGGTACCGGAGGCCAGAGAGGTCATCTTGAGAGACAGCACACTGTCCAATGGTTTGCGCACCTAGATGCGATCAAGGAAGCCCGAATTGGAAGTCAAGAAAACGTTGATGTTGCATCTGATGATGACGAGGAGGAAGAAGACGTGTCAAACACTTCACTTACACCCAGTACCCCTGTCAGCAGCACACCCCGTGTGAGGCACACTAAGAGTGTTGGAGCGAGTGAGACACCAACGCGCAAAAGTTCACCAGCGGGCATAAATGGGTCAACGAAGTCATTATCATCCCGTAAATGCTTGTTCCAGGGCAACATTAGAACCATGTTTTCTTCATACGCGCCATATGAACGCAACCACCCACTGACGCGTCTGTATAACACTAAGCTGGCTAAAATGCTAGCTGTGGACCTTCTCCCTTTTTCTTTTGTAGAAGCGGTAGGTTTTCTAGAATTAGTGGCAACGCTCTGCCCTAAATGGAAGGTTCCTAGCCGGTTCTATTTTGCCAGAGTTGCGGTTCCAGCACTACATGAAGATGTGCTGGAGGCGATTGGGGCAGCTTTGCAGAAGAGTGCTGTTCACACAATACATCTGACAACAGACATGTGGACCAGTGGCGCAGGCGCTGATTACATGTGCATCACTGCACACTGGGTCTCTTTTTCAGGTGTTAAAGCAAAGCTAAACGCAGGTGTTGACCCGGACCAAGTTTTTAAAGCTGCTCGGAAACATGCAACACTAGCCATGTTTGGCTTGCAGAAAAGTCACACAGCACAAAACATTTTGGACGAGTTTAACAAAAAGGTCTTCACTGGCTGTCCCCAAAAAAACGCCAGATTGGTTATGTTTCCACGGATAATGGCGCCAATGTAGTTAAGGCCATGGCGCTGGGTGGCTATTTCAGAGTGTCGTGTTTGGCGCACTGTATCAACCTGGTAGTTCAAAAATTCTTGAGTGATAAAGACAGTCCAGCGTTCGAGGTAATAGCCACCTGCCGCAAAATGTGCAACCATTTCAGCCATTCTTTTAAGGCCCGGAAGCATCTGAGGAGCCTGCTACTTGAACGTCGAATGCCAGTGAAAGCACTCATCCAGGAGGTGGCAACACGTTGGAACTCAACCTTCTACATGCTTGAGCGTCTGTATGAGCAGTATACGGTACTCGATCACTATTTCTTAAAAGAGGGTACAGCTCAGAAGGACCTGCGGATGGGTGCGGCGCAATGGGACATAGTTAAAAGCCTGACAGACATGCTTCGTCCTTTTGAGTTCTTCACGCGTGCAGTCAGCCAGGAGGACTGTAATTTGGGAAAAGCTATCCCATTGTTGTGCATGCTGGAGCACCAACTGAAGGCGGTGTCTTCTGAGTTAGAAAAAGATGAAAAAAAAAGACCCTTTTCTTTTGTCGGAGAAATTATTAGAGCGCCTACGTGGTGATGAACGTCTTAAAAAGATCAACTCAGAACAGCATTACATTTGTGCTACTATTCTGGATCCACGCTACAAAAAGGCGCTGGCAGGCCAAGCATTCTTTCCTTTTGCTGATGAAGATGTTAAAAAGTACAAACGTTGGCTAGCCTGGTCAGCCAAGAGGTTTGAAAAAGAACAGCAGGATATTGAAGGAGAAGGCAGTACATCAGCATCAGCAGGCCATCCCCCGTCAAAACAATCCACTTCTGCACCTGTGGCTGTGGCACAAGTGACCTCTCAGCCGTTAAAGACACCGGCAACCGGATCATCTGCACCACACACAAGAGTAACAGTGGCTGCTGAAGAGGATTGGCTAAGTTTGCTTGGGTATGGTTCTCGAAAAAAGGTCACAGGCACAGCAAAAAGTAAGCAAAGTGGAGGAACCGTTGAGGACTTTGAGTCGATGGTGTAGGACTATCTGAATGACTCAACAGAGGTCTTTCTTAATGATGAGCCATTGCAGTATTGGCATGGGAAAAAACAATTGTGGCCACAGCTCTCCAACCTGGCTATAAACTATTTGTCTTGCCCACTCGCAAGTGTGTCTTCTGAACGTGTTTTCAGTGCTGCTGGTGGCATTGTAACTCCCAAACGGAGCCGCCTCTCGCCCAAAAATGTGGAGTGGCTAACAATGATCAAGATGAATCAGCACCTCATACCACCAGATTACAAAGTACGAGAAAGCACGCCGCATGAAGACGAGGAGGACGGCAACGTAGATGAGGGGATTTGTTCTCTGTTCGGTGACGCTGACCTCATCCTGCCTGAATTCGCCGAGTATGATGACGAAATCTTCTTCTTATTCCCTGACACCGAGCCCTGAAAATGAGACAATGAATCAATAACTTTTTTTTTGTCCTTATTCACTTTTATTCCTGTGTGTCTTTTTTGTTTTTGTTTTGCACAGTTAATTTAATTCAAACTTTAATCACCTAATCCCAAAAACAAGCCCATCAGCAGAACTGTCTTCACTTGTTTGCTTATTGATTTGAAGGTGCCGCAGTCTACATTCCTCAGGTTCACAAGTTCAGAAGAACATGCTCCTCTATCCTCCTCCTCCTATTTCCCTCAAAGCAGAGGGCTGGATTACGCCCAATGAAGAAAGACTCAGCACTTGTGGGGGTGTTCTACTTCTTTGCGGGTGAGTTGACGGCTCTGGGCCCATTGCTGTGAAGCTCTAATAACGGATAAAAGTGTTTTGGACCAAATATGAGGCCGAAATTTCTTGCCGTTTTTGCTGACTTGCTTGCCTTTGAGGTGCTCTTTGGCGGGGTTCCGGGTGTTTGTGGGTGAGTTTTGGGGTCTGGGAGCACTGCTGCGACAGTCTAATGTTGATTGCATTTGCTTTTCAGGAAATCCATGGTGGAAAACAGGAGTTATGATGATGACCTAGCTGCACAGCGCGTTTGGACCGAAGGCCAAGAGATATTGTAAGTATGAGATTTTGCTTTTTGGCTGTTTGGGGGTGTTGTCGCGTGCTTTTTTGCGGGTGGGTTGGCGGGTCTCTTGGGGCATTCCTGTGAAGGTCTAATACCGGATAGAAGTGTTTAGGACAAAATCCATAAGGAAAAGCCTTTTTTTTGCTATTTCTTCTGACATCTTGCTCAATGTAGCGTTTTGGGGATCTTCCTGGTGTTTGTGGGTGGGTTGCGGGGTCTCTGTCGAAGCACTGCTGCGACAGTCTAATCTTGATCGCATTTGCTTTTCAGGAAACCCGTGGTGGAAAACAGGAGTTATGATGATGACCTAGCTGCACAGCGCGTTTGGACCAAAGGTCGAGAGATATTGTAAGTATGAGATTTTGCTTTTTGGCTGTTTGGGGGTGTTGTCGCATGCTTTTTTGCGGGTGGGTTGGCGGGTCTCTTGGGGCATTCCTGTGAAGGTCTAATACCGGATAGAAGTGTTTAGGACAAAATCCATAAGGAAAAACCTTTTGGCACTTTTTGTAACTTAGGGTTCGTTAGGGTTAGCCCTAGCAGCAGGATTGCATGTGTTTCGGGGTGTTCTATTGCAACTCAGTTCTGGGGTGTTAGAGCACTCTTGGAGCGATGCTGGCTATGGATACTTTTGCTTGCTTGCAAGTGGTTTGAATACAATCCACGGTGGGTAAGGGTGTATTTGGGCCTAATTTTACTTTCAAAGTACGTTTTGTCACCATTTTTCTGCTAGGCCTCGTTTTTTGAGATCTGATTGGGGGTCTTCTACATTTTTGCGACTGGCTTTAGTAAGGGTCTTGGTGGGAGCATTGCTGGGAAGGTCACATTTTGTTCTAAAACACAGTTTACAGTACACCTAGCTTGAGGGGAAAGATCCGCTAAATTATTTTGGCCATACTTATTTATCCTTAAAAAGGTGACTCAGACAGAGTACGCAATTTCAAAAATATTGTACTGTCTATTAGGGAAATCAAAGTGTGACTTTTTGCACCACACAGCGTACATACCTTATATTTATTTATCAGTGGTATTGTAATAGCACTTCCTGTTTTCCGTTCAATAATTACAGGCCGGGTTTCAGTCAACATCCGCCAGGCAGGCAGTGGACAGGGTGTCTTCTGTCAGTGGTCACCAACATTGATGGACGAAGCGTCAGCTGGAATGGAGGAGTGCCGCTAATAAGAGGAATTGTTTGCTGCATGCAACTTACTTACCAAATTCAACAGGACAACTCCAATAACATACAGAATACAGATACAGTATCCATTGTTTTCTTCTATGAGTGTGACTGCATGTGGTTAGCTTTAGTTTGTACCCAAAGATTTCTTTATCTTCAATTATTGTTTGTCCATGCTGTGCTTTTCTTTTCTTCTCTCAACAAAACCTACCCAAAAAGAAACCCCCATTCCCATCCATTTTCCAAACCCTAACCCTCTTCCCCCGGGCTGTGTGGTATTGCTTGATGTCTGACTAAATGACATCAATAATTCCACACACTTGCTGGGGAGGATAAGGTCATAGCAACAGGCTGGTGAAGGAATACGAGGATATATTCTAGACTTACTCAGCTTCAGTACTATTTCTTGTAGTAGTAGGAGCCAATGTCAAATAAATTCAACGCAAGTACTAGTTATACTTGCAATACTTTACCATTTGTTAGGCTACATTGGGGCACTGTTCTAGTGTACTGTCACCTGCTATATTCTCGATCGTACCGTAACCGTTGTAATGCTACAGTAAGGACAAACCAGGTTTCGTTTTCTTTTTTTCCATAGGCATGCAACTGCCACTGTGTCACACCACTAGTACCACCGCAATGAGGAAATTTCATCCGCCCAGGATTGCCAACCTTAATCCCCATTTCACGTGGAGCCAGCCCTGGGCCTAGCCCTAATTTCTAACACAAATTACAGGTAAGATAAGCGTTTGGTGGGAGGTAGTATAATGGAGTATTAGGACTAGACGAGAGATTGACGGTAGTACTACTAAAGTCCTAGGACTCTTCAGGAAAACAAACTTACTGTTACACCCCCACCCACCAGACTGAAAAGCAGTAAAAAACAGGTATGGTCAGATAAAGTTTAAAAAAGTATATTTATGTAGCCCTAACAAAATAATCTCCCTCAAGACCCTCCCTAACCCCAACGATTGTCTTTGAAAAGTCCCAAAAAGAACCCAACTCCCAAATCCCACCCCCCAAAAGTCTCTAAAAAAAGGGCAAGGGGCACTCCACTACTGGAGGGTGCTGGTGAATTTTGCGGCCAGGGCAACATACTCCTTGCGGAGGGTGGCAAGGTCGAAGCGGAGGCCCTCCACCAAGTTCTTGTACCTAAGGACCTCCTGCTCCAGGTAGGACATTCTGACTCCTAGGCGGCGCTGGCGTGCCTTGCAGCTCCTGTGGGGGGCAGCTGGTCTTTTTGCTGCTTGGCGGTGGCGGTTGGCTTTGTTAGCCCGACTCCGTACCGCTGGAGCACTGCGCTGGCTGTCAGCCCGTGGGGTCACGGAGGAGGATGCAGCTGTCCCAGTCGAGGATGTTGTGGTTGCACCGGTTGACTGCGTGTCCTCCTCCTCCTCCAGGGCCACCAGCCGCCGATATTCGGCTATAGTGGCATCCAGCCTCCGTTGCCGGGCCATTCGAGCCTGCTCCCTCCGTGATGTCGATTTGGAAGGAGCAACTATATGAAGAAAGAAAGACATAGTCTGTAACCAATGCTCCTTAACATTAATAACACAAAGTGATTGAGCCGAAAGTTGTGTCACAGTACAAGTAGCAAATTGAAAGCACAGTACATAACTATTGAGGACAGTATCTATCTAACCTCCCACTTCTGCATCCTTGCTCTAACATTAGTGGTAGTTTAATGAACAAATTCTATGACCACTATGGACTTCCATTACAGTCGACTATGACAGTACACCAGTCTTATTCTTCTTCTTCTCTCTTGTTTAGGAAAATTGGTACGTTATCTTATGCAAGCCGGCAGAATGCCAGCGCAGTGAACTTGCACCCGAGAAAAACAGACGCACACCATGATGAGTGAGACAGACTTGCGTTACTGTACCGGTCCAGTACATGCAGGTGGTGAAGCTATTACTTTTCTATTACGGGTGGCACTGAGAACACTCTGTTACAAGGGCTACTGCTTAATTAATTTACCTTTCACCCTACAGTGCAAATGAGTACTAGAAAAGGAAAATGAAGAAGCTAAATAATTAGATTATCTATCACTTCACATGGGATGTATTTGATGACATATGGGATGACTTTAGGTGCTTTGCTTATTATTGAGTGAACAGTGATACACCCACACATGAATGACGTACTACTACTAAACTAAAGTTATTAAGAGAGGTACGGAGTGTCCACCGTAATAACCGGATATATGCTGTGCTTGCAGTTGCAATACAAACTACTGCTACTATTCATGGTAGTATTGGACAAATTTACAATTTCTTTTCCTTGCCTTCCCTACACTGGAACGGACGTGCGGGTGCGGTGTTACATGCTCTTCAAGGTAACACTTAGTTCATCCAGCGACCATCTACTCTCTCTAGATACACATGTGCTATCTAAGAGTCAGATAATACCATGCTCCAGGCATCCATCCATTCAAAGTATATGCACACATACAGTTTCTGTTTCACCCACCCAGGCTGTTGTCCTTCCACCCATCCCTGCTTCATCATTGACCCAGCCATGCACCATACCATATTCTTTCCTTCCCAGCCACCTCGGGGGCCAAGCAAACACATATCATTCTTCTTTGCCAGCCATCATAAAATTTGTCGTCCTTCCACACTTACTTACACCCTTCTTTTGCTTTTCGTTCATCCTATCCATCAAGTTCATCTAAGATCTTATTGGGATTCTTCTCACCAAACACTTCACAGCTAAGTCGAAGTACATTTCGAGGAGGCTACTACCTGGTTGATTTGTAATACACCCGTGCAGAAAGCACACTATGCAGTCTTCAATCTCAATAAGTAAGGAATATATAGCTTACCTCTTCCCGCCACCACCGTGCGAACCCTCACAGGAACGTCCGCCGGCACTTCCACCGCATCCTCCCCAGAGTCCTCGCCCAACACCACCACCTTCGCCCTGGCCCCGCCACCAGATGTTACACCTTCAAAGTACATTTAAGAATGTTAGAAATACACCACTCACTACTATATAATATTTGGTCTAGGAGGAATAAAGAAATTTAAAAAAAACGACATACAATGTAATAATTTGTAACTGTATACTCTACAGTAAAAATGTCCCTTTTTCCAGGGAAGGCTGTTGTCTTGCTGCACTTTTTGGCACAACTGATGAATGCTTGCTTCTTATTTTTAACACACAACACTTTTTCTCCTAACAGAAGCTTGACTTCTAAGAACACGATCAGGGTCAAGCTCAAGTTCAAACCAGGTGAGAGCTCAGCTCGACCACAAGAAATGTGTCCAATTAATCGTTAGCACTAAGCACTTTTCCATTTGCAGTTAAACGTTTACTTTTATGACAAAGTTGATTTTAATAAATGTGTTTAGTTTTAATAAAGCTTTAAACTTAAATAGACTCTGTGGTTTTTGGTCCTCCAGACTAGAGTGGATGAGCTAAAGGTTTTGGAATTTTTGCAAGCATGAGTGCCTCTGACACTTCTTGACTGTGACTCCGTTCTCTTGTCCTGCGTAGGATAATCTAATGATCATTGTGGATCAATCATCGGTGACTTAGGGAGCTAAATGACTCTGCCACACTATCTAGTCAGTAAGGAGATTGGGGGTTCTTCAAAGTCTGATATCACTGAGGTATGCGGAAAGAAAGTCTACCTGCGCCTATTATAATTGATAAACAATGCACTATTTAGTGTTCATAGTTCGGTTTGTGCAGATTTGTCCCTGCAACAGTAGTAGAATGGATTGTCCTCCTATCCAAACCAAAAGTAAAGTAGTATCTTATTCTTTCTTGGTGGTCATTCACCTTTTTATTGTTGGCAATTGTCAAAGCATAAACATTTAGAAGACTTGAAAAGACATTATGGACAATCCCAGAGGACTGCACTCAGTGCATAGAGCTATTGCTGACTAGAATGGGAGTCCAATGGAATTGCCAAATGTGCAATCTTAGTTAGCTACACACACAGACTAATAAGAATAATCTAGTAATACCACAGGGAGTCATAGTGGAGGCAGGATAAGAATTTAGATCCAGTCTACAAGAAGATCAAAGACGATTTTGAAAACATCGAATGAGGAACGCTAGGAAAAAATAGGTACTCTTTATTAAAATTAAAACTTACTGGGGTCAGCAAAGGAGCCCTCGCCTGCCCGATCCTGGCCTGCATCCTCCTGAACAGCACCCTCCTCCTCCTCCTCCTGTGTCCTCTTGCCCTTGGGGGGAGCTGATGTACAACATGAAAGAAAGAAAGACCAGAAAACATGGATGAGATTTGTCAACCAAATCAAACATTTCAAAAGAACAATAACAAAATATTTTGGAGAAATAGCAAATAGATAGACAACTATTCCACGGGATATATTGACCTATCTCATGTGGTATACTACGTTATTCGTATTGCCTGATTTGCGGACCGTTGACTTTCAAAGTTCCTATGTAACTCAATAAACAGACTACTAAAAAGGTTTGCCTAGGCCTGGCAGGCAGCAGTCCGCAGCACGCGAAGTGACAGACAAAGTCCATCCTGCTTGCAGATCAGTGAATACTCAAACTATCAATCCACCGACCACTACCACTATTTCTTCTTATAGCCATGTGTCTAAAGGAAGGACTGGACTTCAGTCTGTTGGGGCTGATTTAGAAGTCCCTTGCGGCTCATTTTCCTCCATTGTTGCGTGACTTTTGTGACGCAGCGGCAGAACAAAAGAGTCGCCATGGTGCGGCGTATATATAAAAAAAAAACGCATATGGGAGATGCATCACGTTGTAAAGCCCTGCGCCATCAGGGGGCGTTCCGGCGCAAGGGAGGGCGTTCCTGCGCAGGAACGAATCCTAAAAGTGGCTGAGGGAAATCTACAAGATGTCAATCAGTCACTTTTAGGACAATGATGCGTGACTCAAACCCTGCGCCTGCTTGAAGCCGACATACAGCTTGATGCAGCATTGGGGAGATAGGGCACCCCAGAGCATTGCTGGAGCTGCGCCATCGTTGGCACGCAACTCCAGCAATGCGCCGCCTTTACAGCACAGATGCGTAAGACTTCTGTGACGTTTTGGGCCAATGGGTGGTGGTGGCATGGCGCACAATTACTGCCGCATCCCTGCTACTTTGCAGGGATGCGCCGGTAATTGAAAATATGACCCTTAGTGTCTAGCATTACGCAGTTCTTTACACTACACTCATACATAAGTTCTCAGGCCAATGAAATGAACACAAAATACAAAACAAATAAGCATAGCAGCAAGCAAGGCTACTGAGAAGGAGAGCAGTGCACCTGAAATGCATAGAAGATTTTGAAATATAATTTACCTACAATGTAATCGGCAGCATTATTGCTCTTGGTAAAGAACAAAGATTTGCAAATAACAGAGCCGGATAAAACAGATTAGTGATGAAATAGCTAGAAATAGCTACTACTACTCACCAAGCCCGGGGACCTCTACGCCGAGCGCGTCCAGCAAGTCCTGTTCCCGGTCCATGACATCCGTCCAGCGGTGGGTGGCCTGGTTATAGGTGCGCCGGACCCCAGAGAGCTTAAACATGGCCCGGCACACCTTCTCCCACCGCTTCCGGCGCTCCCGGATGCCATAGCCGGTTGCGATCTTGCCGCCTCCCAGGATCGTCTTGGGGAGGCGGCACTGGACGTGGAAGATGAGTGCGGCCACCTCCTCCGCGCTAAAGATCTCCCGTGGCATCACTTGCTCCCCCCTCAAACGCCCGCACGGGAGCCGGGCACGGGGTGCGGGACCCTTCCCCTTCTCAGGGTGCTTCCCGGCTCCCTATACCATGGTCTGGGCAGAAATGAGTTAAATAATAAAGAAGAAATAGAATAGGGAAGAATAAAAGAAAAGAGTTTAAAAAAGTAGTTTAAAATTAACAAAAAGTAGCAGAAAACACAAAAATATAGAGCTAGAAAAATAGAGGGATAGATAATAAGTAAAATAGATCAAATAAACTTCAAACAAGCAAAGAATGGCAGAGATTCAGAGAGGATACAGAAAGCATGCCCAGAACCATAGCAATGAATGAGAAACAAGATGGCCGCTCCCATTCACGACCGCGTGGGTAAGTTCGCGCGAGATTTTCCTCGCGATCACGCGCGAAATTGTACTAGCGAGCAGCACACTTTGCGAGATTACACATAGCGGCCGGAAACGGAATTACGTCACGCAAACAAGATGGCCGCGCCCGTGTACGACCGCTAGGGTAACTTCGCAAACGTATAGCTACAAGCGCCTTGCGAACACGCAAAAAATCACGCGAACATACACGCCGCAAAAAAAAAAATGTGTATTCGCACGCATTCGCGGCTTCCGAAATCGATCTCGCACGGATTTGCGCCCCGCAAATCGCGCGAAATTGCAGAAAAACGATTTTTGCTAAACTGAAAGCAATCAGCAGGTGCAAAAGTTCAAACTTAACATTAGTAACCATTCACTCTAGTGCTTCCTGAGGGGCCCCTCCAGAGTTCAGTTGCCTATTTGCAACTATTCCATGACCCTGCTATGACCCAAACAGCAGGCTCATAGAATAGCTACAAGTAGACCATAAAGGTCCAGTGAAAAAAAATTGCACTGCAACAGAAAGCAAATTACAGATAAGGAAGGAAGCAGGTGCCAGCCAGACTGGAAGTTTCAAAATTACTGACACATTAATCACCCCCAAAACAATTCATGGCAGTTGAAGAAGGGCAGGTGTGCTTGCTTTCACTGCAACAGAAAGCAAATTACAGATAAGGAAGGAAGCAGGTGCCAGCCAGACTGGAAGTTTCAAAATCACTGACACATTAATCAACCCCAAATTAATTCATGGCAGTTGAAGCAGGGCAGGTGTGCTTGCTTTTTTTCACCCCCATAATCTACAGTGATAAACAAACCTAATGGGTGGCAGTGAGGATGTACTAGAGGGTGGCATGGGTGTACCAGAGGGTGGCAGTGGTGAAACAGAGGGTGCTGTGAACCTGTGATGATAAACCAGACGTAGAAACAACATAGTCGCGGCCGTTGCGAGCCGAAAAGTAAGTTCGCAATTGCGAAATGGTCCACAAATCCTCGCGAACGCTCGCCAACACAAAAAACGTAAAAATCCGCAAATCCGCGAGAGTTCGCGGATTTTGCGTATTGGGAATCCGTAAATTCGCAAATTTGCATACGCGAGATCCGCTAGATCCGCCCATGCTTAGCCATACCTCGCTGGACTCCCCCAGGTGTCGAGTTTTCAGAAATGTGTGCTTTTGGTAGGTTTCCCTTGATGGCCGCCGTGCCCGGAGTAAAAACTCATGGGACACCCCTTGCAAAACCAGGTTGTTTTGTGATAGGTAATTTTGATGTTGCCTCAATAGGTTTTGGGGCCTTGCCTGTCGCGGGTACTTGACCCACCCACGTGAGTGAGGTATCATTTTTGTCAGGAGACATGGGGGAACGCTGGGTGGGAAGAAATTTGTGGATCCACTTAGATTACAGAACTTCCCACACAGAAATTCACCTCACCATACCTCGCTGGGCTCTGCAAACTTTCATTAAACAATGTCGAATAACGGCGACAATGACGCAACCGGTGGAGCTGCTGTAAATGCAAACCAACCAGATTTAGACATTACAGGGTTTAATGAAGACGACGATGATGCTATAATCATCCCGGAAAACTTAAGCAAAACCATAGCTATAAAGCTTATAGAAATTTGGCCTATCACCGAGAGGTGGTAGGGTAATATTTGTCATAGAGGCACATGAATATCGGCAGACAGAGGTATTCTATTCATGGATTATCTTTCCACAAGCATATCCAACAACACATGTGTTCCACTTCTATAAGATAGAGGAACATCCAGCGGAATACGTTCCTTTCAAGGACATTGAAATTCCACTAACTTACCAAGAGCATCAGCTCTGGTTTAAAGGTGCCCTACATCAGCTATACACCACAACCTGCCACTGAAAAAATGACAGGTCCAGAACTGTTAGCTCAGCTAAAACAAATAATAAAAGACATAGACAATTGGTACAATATGTCATGCGGACTCTTACAGTCCAACCTGCTATAAGAATTTCACAGCACACCCCTCGTCAGGGGAACACAAACAAAATCACACCACAGACTATACAATCAGTCATTGGTAAATTACCTGCAAAAAGGAACAAATTCCAGTCTGGTTAGCTAAAAAATTACTCAAATAGAGGCAGTATTTCCCGATAGTACACCTCATGAGAAACGCAGGATTCTAACAATCTGTTTACCAATGGGGATAGCACCACATAGTGTTCCGTCTATGGCGGTAATACCAGACATCCTGAAACAGATTCAAAATGAATACTGACCAGAACCTGCCTTGAATCTTGGTATGAAATTACTAAAGGATTCCAAACAGGTCTCGGCTATATTATTAGCTAACATTAAAGGTGAAGCAGCGTCCGTGGCAATCCGACAAAAATTAAAAGAACTTGATGTAACTGAGCAACCATATGAACTTGCCATGAAATAGAAAAATCCTATGAAGAACTAGGTAGAGACAGTTTGGGAGGGAAACCAGTAAAACCCGAACTAACAGAAAATCCTGAAAAAGTTTTTATCAAAAACAATTTACCTACTCCTGAAAAGAAGTGGGAAAATACTAGACAGTCACTTCCTAAAGGGACGCGTTCCCAATCAATAGGTAGGTCTCCCCAAAGGGAGCCCTCTGAAAAGAGATATAACCTCAGAAATAGGGATCATTTGAGAAAACCTGATGGGTATCAAGATACTGATACACGTTCCTCTCATACCTTTCAGACTTCCTCACAGAAATCCGAAAGAAGAGGACGATCAGAACACAAAGAAGAGCACGTGAAGTCCAAAGACGATCAGTACGTTCCAAAAAATAAGAAACAACAATTCACCAAGAAAAAAGTAGTAGGTCTAAAAATGCAGAGGATCTTGAGGACACAACTCAAGAACGGGGAGTGGGCCCAGACAATGCTGGACAGCGCAGCAGAAGTTACCATAGTTCGCAGGATCCTGAAGGTTCATCTAGAGACAGTGGACTTGAATGAATGCATTCAAGTTGAAACTGCTGACACCAGGGTTAGTGTACCCCATAAGTTATATGAAGTAACGCTCCGGATAGAGGGGGACATAACTAGGAAAATAAAAGCACTCTTTTGGGAGAAGTTCTCTAAGGTTTATGACATTCTCCTAGCGAAAAAGATTGGCCACCTCAATTTATCAGGGAGTGCCCAAATGGCGAAGACATCATCATGCCAGCCTTCTTGAATCATATTCCAATTCATAAAAAATACACCTATGCCAGAAAATGGGCTGTAGCCCAGGCTCCAGTATTTATAAAAGTCATGTGGGATGGAATGAGGATTCTCCTCACCATAAAATCCAGTTGAAAAATCAACCTACTGCTCAGAGGCAGTATCCAGTTAAGTAGGAAGCTATACAAAAAGTCAGGGAGATCTTAGATCAATTTGAATACCAAGGGGTGATTGAAACATGCACCTCATCCATGAACAATCCTTTGTTTCCTGTCTCCAATCCAGACAATACGTACCATCTAGTTTTGGACTACAGACACTTAAACTCTTGTTGCAAAACTTTTGCAGTACACAATGCACACAGTGCAGCACTGATGAATAACATTGTGTGCAAAAAACATAAAACTACATTAGATATTTCAAACTGTTTCTTTTGTCAAAACATTGCACCTGAAAGCAGGTATTTGACCGCTTATTCAATCATGGGGACACAGCGTAATTTTTGCCGTCTCCCTCAAGGATTCAAGAATAGTCCAGGGTTATTTACAGCCAGAGTAACAGAGTTACTACAAACGTATGATGATGAGGCATTATCTTATGTCGATGACATCTATCTTACAGACGATGACTTGGATGTGCACTTGAAAAGAGTGAGCACCATAGTACTTGGGTTTGCTTCTGAAGGATACAAATTCAAATTTAGGAAATCACGAATTGCCCACCTCAACGTCCTATTCTTAGGATACAAACTTTCAAGTGAAGGCAAAAGCCTAGCAGCCAACTTTTTAGAAAAGTGTGCGCTGCTTCAACCTCCAAAAATGCTGAAAAACTTACAGTCAATTCTAGATTTCCTGAATTTCCGAAGAACTTACATTCTAAACTACACAGAAAGGGTTAAACCTCTCTACGAATTGATAAAACCTGATTTCAAACAAACTAATTGGACTGAATTTCAATTTCAATTTCAAAAAGCTTTATTCGAATTGTAAAAACAAGTTCATAAAAGCATACAATTAAAAATTCACATTTAAAATTTTTACAATTCCAAAATTAATTAAAATGCCACATTATCATTTCATCATTAAAATCCAAGAATTAAAAACAAGAAGTTTCATGCTTTGTTATCATGACCATATAAAATGATTTAGATTGAGCCAGTAAAAGCCCACAAAATAAAACATATTCGGGCACCATTTTAGGCCTGCATCGTGTTTCTGTACCTGATAACAGCTCTCAATAGGGAGGATACAACAAAGATAGTACGTTCATTATCTAATGATCTTAGTTTGTCGTAAGCCCCTCTACATGACCTCAAACCACAGAATACAAGTAGAGGTTTCAAGATTTTTTGCCTCGGAGCACTATAAAAGGCACAAAAGAAGGTGCAGTGAATATTAGATTGGTAGGAGACGTTGTCACAAGGGCAAAGTCGCTTTTCTTTACACCAATCATTACATTGTGGGAAGGTTATTAACCTATAAAAGGTTTCCAGCCTAAAACGAGTCAAAAGCATACGAGAGAAGGGGGGTTGTTCTATCAGGAGGTACAACTGAACGCCCTTGTTAGGAGTGACCAAATCGTGAGCCATGACCGTCTTCTTATACCTCTCTTCCCGCCATCTTTTGCTTTCCAAATGTGCCAGTAGGTGTTTTTTGAGAGCAGATCTTGAGATGTTTACCATGCTTTCTGGGTTAGTAAAAAATTTGGAGAGACTGGTTTCTTCCAGCAAGGCTTTAACATATGAGAGCCATTTAATATTAGTGGCTCCGTCGATTGCTAGGCAGTCCATTAAGATCTTTCTATTCAGAGGGGTCTCTTGGTTTACCCATACAATGTGCCATAGCAATACTGGTGGTAGCTTGATAATATCAGTGACATATGGCATGGCTACTTCCATGTGTATCACATATGTTGCCGTGCTCTTGGGGGTTGCCAGTAAATAGCGTAAGAAACTATTCTCAATGCGTTGGATGGTTTCCACCTGCTCAATCCCCCAGAGCCCAGCCCCATATGTCCCTGTAGAAATGCATTTAGCCTTAAAAATCTGGAGTAGTTCTTTGACTGGCCTCCCACCTAATCTCTTAGCAAAGTTCACCAGAGCTCCGGTGGCTTTTGTGAAAGCTAGAGCCCGAGCAGCCACAGCAGGTTGCCAAGAACCCTTCCTCTCAAAGTGGACTCCAAGGTAACAGAATCTATCAGTGAGTTCGACCGTTCTGCCATCCAAGGTTATTGGACAGGGTAATCTTCGGGTCCTAGGTCCACACGGCATGGTATAAGTTTTAGAAACATTCATGTGTAGGCCCTTACTTTTCATATAGTCTGAGAATTTGGACATCGCCTTTTGTAGGCCTACCCTCGTCTGGGACATGATCGCCGCGTCATCCGCGTAAAGCAGAATATGGATGTGAGTTCAGTTTGCTGCTGGATAGTCATAATAAACCTCGCTCAAAATTGTGCCAACCGTGTTAATATAGTGCGTAAAGAGCAGGGGAGCAAGAATGCACCCCTGTCTAACTCCTCTATGGATTTTAAACATATCGGAACACTCGCCCTTTCTACCAAATCTCACACAGGCACCAGCCCCATGGTACAGTTCCTTGATGAAAGTAAGTATTTGGTTGTCCAGGCCGATGTCCGCTAATGTCTGCTAAAGCGTTCCATGGTCGACGCAATCAAATGCGGAACTAAGATCCACATAAGTAACGAACAGGTTTCTCCTTTTCGCATGGATGTACTTGGCTGTAATTATAGCCAGGTTAAGTCCCTGCTCGATAGTCCCTTTACCTGTCCTGAACCCATATTGCAGGTCGGACACGATTTCGTTTTCCTCCAGCCACTCCTGCATGCGGTTAAGAATGATCCTGCCTGCGATCTTCATTAAGCCATCAAGTAATGAAATTGGCCGATAGCATGCAGGATCATTCCTATCACACTTTTTATAAATCGGGACTACTATGGCTTCCGCCCAGGTAGGGATAAACCCAATGTTATTTGCGGAATTAAGCACGCGGGTCAAAAGAGGTGCCCAAAGATCTGGAACGCTTTTGAAAACGTCCACAGGAACACAGTCCGGCCCTGGGGCCTTCCCTGCCGGGCTTTCTCTGATTGCCTTACTCACTTCATCCAAGTGAAATTGAATGCCCAATGGGAAGGAGGTACTATCTGTATCTGTCGAGAGTGCCCCACGATTATCGGGAGACAGTCTAGAGGGTTCAGCTCCATTGTAGAGGCCTTCAAAGTGTTTGACCCAGCTTTGAGTTGTAATAGCTTGGTCTATTTGGGGACCCTGGTGATCTTGGAGAAACGGAGCGTTAACAGCCTTCCAGAAGGCAATATTGTCATTCCGGTCGGCTGCTGCGCGAAGATCAGACCACGCCTGCATTTTTAATTGGACTCAAAAACACACATAAATTTTGCGTTCAGTGCAAAGAGACTTGTTAGCAACAAAACATTTACAAACTCACGACAATGTACGCAACCTTGTAATCCGAATCATCCCAGGGAGATGCGGATTCACATACCTAACCTTTAATGAAGGTGAAAAGGTACCAATAGCATACAAATCACACTTGTACACACAAGCTGAAATGAAATTCACTTCTACAGAAAAAAATCTGACAGCGGTTCAAACTGCAGTAGCAAAAGAGAGAACACTAGCCCAGGGTAAGCGCATAATGGTCATTACGCCTGTACCTGCCTTAGAGGCAGTGACAAAAGCAAGTATTCCAAATGCAAAAGCTTTACATCCGAGATGGATACAATGGGTTAACTCTCTTGCTACAACAGACGTTGAATACGTTTTTGACCCCTACTTAAAAATACAATAATTTCTACAATATAAACAAGAATGTCCTCTGCCCATTGAGATTCTGCCTCTAGAACATTACGGATGTATAATCTATACAGACGGATCATCACAGCCTTCAATTGGTGGCAAACAAGCTAATAGTGCTGTGTGCGTGATTGTTAAAGGTCGCTGGCGCGATGGTAAATTCAGAACTATGGTCACAAAAAGTCAGTCCATAGAAGATTGCACAGCTCAGCAAGCTGAACTCCAGGCTTTCAAGATGGTGCTTGAGAATACCGATCGCGAATGCCCCACACTCATAGTGTGCAATTCTTATTACTGCGTCCAGTCCTACAATGAATACTTGCAGAATTGGGTACAAAACGGTTTCAAAGACGCAAAAGGTGGCACAATCAAGCATAACTTGCTTTGGTAACAAGTATTTCTATTACAGAAAGAACTACAAAAGACTCATGTGATACATACACTGAGTCATCAGCGTGATGGCGTTCACGCTGCAGGGAATTCATTGGCTGATGAAGTCGCGAAGGAAGCTGTGAAAACGGCTTCCGTAGCTGCAATCACTCATTCAAAAACTAAAATAGACAGCGAAATAATGCAAGCTGTCACTGCCTCAGTAAAAGGCAGTGGTAAAACACTTCCAAGAGGCTTTCCACTCAAGTACTCATATATAACTAATGCAAATAATGTTCTTTTTGCTCAAATCCCTGGAGTGGGGGATAGAGTAATTCCAAACATGGAACACAGATTAGGACTAATTTTAGCGGCCCATGAAGGGCTTGCTTCTGCACACGCAGGTGTTTCCGCCACAGTGTCATTATTAAAGCAGAGATACTGGTCGCTGCGCATCAGGAAACAAATGTGAAACTATGTTTTGGAATGTGAAATCTGCCAGAAAATGAAAGTTTCAACAGTGAAACGCCCGGCACAGACGCCTCTTCTAATTTCGGATAAACCATTAGCGTGCGTTTACCTGGACCACTGTGGTCCCATACAGAGGGATGGCAACTATAAATATATCATAGTGGCAGTGGTTTCCTGCTCAAGATTCATTTGGATGTGGCCTCAGCGCTCGGCTGACGCCCGAACTGTTATAAAAGATTTGCGAATCTTTAACGGCACATATGCAATCGGCACGCTACATTCTGGCGAGGGTCCTGCGTTTAGCTCCAAAGCTTACAAAGAGGCCATGGCCAGCTTGGCCGTTGCATTGCGGTACTCAAGTCCATTCCATCCTGAGGGAATCGGTAGTGGAAAGAAAAAACCGAGACCTAAAGCAATCCATAACAGCTAGGGTATTAGGTTTGGGTGACAGGTAGGTCAACCATCTAAGTGTCCAACGTAGTCTTAACAATAAGCCAAGAAATTCTCTGGGTGGAAACACTCCATATGAAATACTTTTTGGTACTAGAATACTTAACCAGGACCTTGATCGTCACACTTCAATGGTAGAACAAAAACCCTTTGATATCAAAGAGCGTTTGGCTGTTTTGCAGGACTTAAATGAAACACGAAGAAGTCTGAGCAACACAACACAGAAGCCAATGACCAGTGAAGAAAAACCACCTGTCCCAGCAAGACCTGTATGGATTCCAAAGATTGGGGATCTAGTCAGAGAAAAGAATGCGGTGAAGAAGGAATTTGGGCCTTCTTACAGAAAACCTGTACCTGTTTTAGCAATCCACGGAACAAGATCAGTGTTCCTGCCGCCCCTTGCTGGAAGAAAGGAGAACCGAGTTGTGTCCATCGACCTGTTCAAACTATACCATGTGGCCGATAATAAGTAGTAGGCCCAGTGGACTCCAAATATGTAGCAGAAAACCAAATCTTGCTACTATACAAGAGGTTCAAACTGAAAGACTCATCTGGTTTGAAGAATCTACATTGGGAAAAGAAGGACTATGCAACAAAGCCATGAAACTTATGCCTCTTGAAACCCAAATAACAGTTCATCAAGACACCCCTGTCTGCAATGATGTAGCATCTGACTATACCAATATGTCAAGGGAACAAGCAGTTCCAGCGATTTCAAATAATCCGGATGCCATACGAACAATTGACAGAACTGCCTCTGGCTATTTCATCAACTTTGATAACTTTTCTGAGGATCCCAGTGAGCCCGAAATAACGCCAGCAAATAAAACATTCAAGGAACAAGTAATTGACCTTTGTCACCAGCTTGCAAATACATATCTGGTTTTACCATGGGCTGAATTTTGGATTGTGTAAGGTGTACTTTTTCTCCTACTATGGCTGATTCTCGTTTTAAGTTTGGGAAAGCTGATAGATGGAAAATACAGTAAAATGGACACAGCAGGTAAGAACATCAACTTGCTCCTGAAGCCACACAAATCATCTCATCGTGAACAAAGAGACCTGTCATCAGTGAACATCACAGCCGTTCCCCTACCTGGTGGTATAGCATGGGAAAGAACTGATTATGACATTTATGGTCCTGTTGAGCTGTTGAAGATTCCACACCAATTTAAGGTTTCCTTGAGTGATTTTGTTTAACCCAGCATATTTTATGATGATTGGGACTTTGAGACTGTTAATAACATGATGGCAGACATAGAGATTTTAGCAAAATTTGGAAAACATGAATACTTAGACTATAAACAATGTATTGTTTTAATCATTTTGGTCATCATTATTATCACAAATCAGCAAATCCTAGAAATGTTTTAACTTATAATCAATGGGAACATTATCCAACGCCATGAAAGGGTAGCACTAGAATATTTTATAAAAAATGTCCATACTTTTCAGGTTTTAACACCACAAATGCAGAAACATTTTACTTTAGAAATGTTAATAAGACAGGCATTAAAAGTATGTTGACTAATACTAAGCAAATTTATTCCGCTGCCTTTTATGCTCAGTTGTTCACATTGGGGTTTGACTTTTGGAAAGACAACATTGAGACAAAAACTGTCTGGGGCACAAAAGACTGGCAGGTGCACTGTTAGGACCATTATTTAGAGCCTGCATCATCCCAGAACAAATACTGTTCTTAAATGAAACTGTTCAACAGACATCTTGTCTTGGCCTGGCTAAGATAAAGGATTTAAACAAACCGTCCATACCAAAGCCCACATCTGATAGTAATACCACTACAGATGAGGAGGTAGACGTAAACTACATTTTAAAACATAACAGAACTAATCCTGATTGGAAAAAATGGTTAATCTGGCCCACAGACTTGAATAACTGTCAAGATAGATTCCTGAACAAGACACAAGTGTTTACAGTAAGCAGCCCAGATCCAAGATATGTCCAGAGAACACATCCAGGGATTAAAACAACTTACAGTGTAGGAAAACTGTGCCTTGAGTGGCTACAAAACTCCACACTCCCAGAAATAAAATAACACTTAACTTTACTTCTGGGGGCATGGTTGTGAGGAACATGGCGGCAGGTTAGCGGCCGCGGCACTCCGAGCTCCATGTCCCGAGCCCCAGCAGAGAGTGTTTGGTAGATATGGCTGAAACGGTTGTGGTCAACGATTTATTGTAGAATTCGCTCGTTGAGTTTGCTGAGCCTCGCTAAATGTCGAAATCTCTCTCCCCTTTCACGCCGAATCCTACCGCTTTTCTAACTCATCCTGCGGCACGCCCGGTCTGATGTGTTACGCTTCTGGGGGCGTGGCACAGGCTGATCCGGCAGCTCTTCGTACCAGGGACCCGGTAGCTTCACAGAGTGAGACGCCGGGAGGCGTGTGGTTGTGGCTTCGAGCCGCCCTGGAGCTCCGCCGTGGAAGGCGCCTGCGGAGTCTCCGGAGAGACTCTCATGTTGGAGAATTTATTGCTGTCGCTCATAGCAGCGACATAGTGCCATCGGCGGAGGCTGCTGTGGTGATAACAGGGGCAGAAGAGGCGGCAGATGTAACGACGGTGATTGCAGCATCTACAACCCCAGGGGAGACTTTTGGTGTAACCGCTACTGCGCTGGAAAACGAGGTGAAGGGGAGTGAGGAAGGGGGGCAATCAGTGGGATTTCAAGTTCAAGCAACAGTTTTGACCCCCTTTGCCGCAGCAATCTCTACACCTAAAGGAGCACAGTGCAAGGGAGTCAGTAGAGTCAGTAGAGCAAAATATAATCACAAAAAGAAGGGGGGGAAGGGTCAATCAGCAACTCAGTCCACAAAGCCTTTCTGTGAGCAGGAACAGGAGCAGGGGGGTTTCGTGCAGCGTGCTTCTACAACACCAGGGGGCCAAGCATTTACTAAACCATCCTTATATCTAATAACTGAGGTTAAGGCCAAGCGCTCATACAGGGGGAGTAGGGCAACTAAACCAGCACCTATTCCTAGTTCTAAGATTACGCCCTCGTTACGCTCTTTTTTTAAAGTAGTTCCCCAGGTGTTGGACTTAGTCCAAGATAGTCTTCCACCTGTATGTGACTTCTCCCCCTCTATCTTGGGTAATTTTGGCCCTTTCAGCACTCCGAAGCAGTTACGCTCTCTAGAAGCTTTTAGCTTTGTACCCCCGCTAGTCGCCGGGCCAACTCCTCAATTTCTTCCTGTGGTAGACTTATTGGCTTCTGAACCAGCTATCCTTCTATCTTTAAATATGGAGGGGGCCTAGTTATCCCCCCAGGTCTTGGAGGAGAGTGTAGCATCATGCCATAATGAACAAGACAACCATATTATGTCTCCTTCAGTATTGACTGAGCGAGGAGCCCATAATGGAGAAGTTGAGGAGGTCAGCTGTACTCCCCTTAGCAGAAGTAAACAGGGTCCTTCTAATCTATTAGCGGTTGATTCTTCTCTATCCTCAATTTCTAGTAAGAACACAGAAGGAGACCAGGCAGGTCACAAGGGGGAGATTTCTGTGGAGCACCTAAACTCAGACTGCTCGCTGCAACCAACTCTCGATGTGCTCCCGACCACAGAAGATATGCCAATAGCCAGCGGCCACACTGTACCAATCTCGGATCCTTCCCCCAGCATTTCAATGGCTTCCCTACAGTTCATGTTTTCAACCTTGTCAGCTGACATTAAGAGAGGTTTTGAAGAGTCCGCATCAATCCAGAGAGAGATCAGAAATTACTGTGAGTTACTTGATAGTAAGATTGATGGTCTCACCGCAAGAACGGAGGCTCTGGAAGAGACAGTGGGCGGGTTATCTTTGCATCTAGAAGACAATAAGGACGACATATCAAAACTCAAGAGAGAGGACCTGTCACTAGCGGAGAGGATGGAAACATTGGAGAATATTGCTAGGCGCTGTAACATCAGAATCCTGAATGTGCCAGAGGGAAGTGAGGGTTCGGATGTTAAAGGCTTTATTATCCCGCTCTTAAAACAGTCCCTCAACCTTGACATGCCGGAAGAAGAGCTCCTTAAGGATATCCAAAGGATTCATAAAGACCCCTTTAGGCGGAACCCCCAAAGAACTAAGCCTAGAAAGATTTTGGTGAATGTTCACACTTATACTTTAAAAGAGCAGATCCTCAATCTAGCGCTAAGGCAAAAATCTTTAGCAGGCAAAGGGTTCACCTTCCAAATACGATCAGATCTAAGAAGGATCACCCTGGAAAAACAGTGGGAACTGGGGAGGAGGATGGAGGCATTCCGAAATCTGGGCGCAACTGTTCAAATGGGCTTTCCTGCAGCTCTAAAGATCATGTTTAATAACAAGATGTTTAAGGTTCATTCTGTTCAGGTGGCAGATGAGCTGTTGTCTTTCGGGGGGAAAAAGTGGGCCTCTGGTTAAATTAAGAGTAATCTTATCTCGTACTAATAACATCAGGTCCGGTAATACTGGCTGCTTCTCTTTGCGGCATTCCTCCAATCTTTCCTTAGCGCCTCAGCTTTAGGGGTTATTGTCAATATTAGGTTCTCAACATCTTATCTCTCTAGTATGAATGCTTATGTTAGGTTGAAAGTGGAGCTAAGGAAAAAAAATATTGGGCAATAGGAACAATCAATTTAGAGCCCTTGTCCATATAAATAGTGGAAAACAAAGCTATTTAATTATAGCAGCAGTCTGTGGATAAAAAGGGAAAAAGGGAAGAAAAAAAAATATGGGGGAATAATTGGAAAAGAAGGAAAAAAAATAAAACAAGGAAAAGTGAAAATAAACAAATAAATAAAAAAAAAACACATCACTCTGCAGGGGCTTGGGTAGGGGAGGGGGTGCCATCTGCCGGACTTGCTCTGGTTAGATAGCACAAGGGTTCCTCAGGGGAGGAGGGGTAGGTTGGGGAACTGGGGGGGTTAGGGGGTGGGCAATAAACATAACATTTCCTCATTTACGCTTAGGTTTTTGGCTATTCTTTTCTTATCTTAAAATATGGGTAGTGAATCTAAAAATGGCAGGAGTGCGTGTTGACTCTTGTTTCATTAAATCCAGTGGATTTACAGCTATGATAGGGTCTTTGAGCCATGAGTAATCTCAGGAGTCTCTCCTGGAATGTTAATGGCCTGCGCACCAAGCCAAGAGCGAATAAGATCATGCAATACTTGCGCGATATAGATGCGCAGGTCATTATACTCCAGGAAACACACCTAATTGAGGCTGAGATGCTTGAAGTGGTTAAGGAAAATAGGTGGATTGACATCTCAGTACAGTTTTCTAAAACCTTGAATACAAGGGGGGTGACTATTCTCTTTAAAAAAACCCTAAATGTAAGATTCATCTCACAGAATGTTGATTCCGGTGGGAGATGGGCTATTACGTCTATAGATATAGGTGGAGTTTGTTTGACTCTTGCAGGCTACTACGGCCTAACCGGGATGATTCTTCAGCTCTTGAATTATTATTTTCTCACCTTTTAAATTTTTCAGAGCCTATTATTATAGCAGGGGACTTTAACATCGTGTTGGATCCCTTGCTCGATAAATCCCCAAGTAGTAGGCAGCAAACTTTATCAAAAACTAGAGCTTTTCTTCTCAACTGCATGAGCCAATACGGTCTCACGGACATTTGGAGGGTAAGAGCAGGGTTGGAACCTGGATTTTCATTTAGAAATTCCAAATATCGACATCAATCCAGAATCGATTTTTTTTTAATTAGCCGTAACTTTGTCGATTCAGTGAAAAACGTAAGATACCTGCCCTCGCATCTGTCTGACCATTCCTCAGTATCATTGACTTTGTATGGAATAACTACATCACCTCCTAGATCTTGGTCATTTGATTGTTCTCTCCTTTCATCTTCAGATGATATCTTATCTTTTAAAACTGAAACCCGAGAGTTCATGCAAGCAAACATTGGCTCAGCGGACCATTGTACAGTATGGGATGCATATAAAGCCTTTCTTCGAGGGGTAATTAAAAATAAGGTTGTGTTCCGAAAGAAGCAATACATTCAAGAAACAGTATCCATCGAAACCGACTTTCTTGGAGTACAAGCCGAAATAGAAGCCATTCATAGCGCCCCTAACCAGGACCCTGCCTTACTACAGAATAACCTGCTTGCCCTGAAAGAGAAAATGGCCACGGTTTTGAATCAACGTATCCTCCAAAGATGGGAGAGTAGCAAATTATCCCATTTTGAATATGGGGAGGGAGCCGGTAAATTATTGGCCTGGAAGACCAAAACTGACCCGGCACGTAACATCATAGCCTCGGTAATTACGAGCAATGGCACCCTCTCTTCGGACACAGAAATCAGAACAGCTTTTAAGGATTTCTTTAAAAAAATATACCAGGAGGACAGGAACATCACCTTAGATAATGTAGTCAGATGGTTAGATGATGTCTTCCTTCCATCATTATCTTCAGAACAAAGTGCTTTTTTGGATGGGGAGATTACCGAGGAAGAAGTTACATTAGCAATCCAGGAAAGCAAGAGCAACAAGGCAGCAGGCCCAGATGGCCTGCCAGCTGAAATTTACAAAAACCTGGTGGCTGAAATATCGCCCTTCCTTGTTATACTCTTTAACCACATACTACAGGAGGGGGCCTTACCACCTACATCATGGAATGGTGCGTCTATCACGCTTATTTTGAAACCTGGCAAACCTGCTAACAACTGTGGTTCGTACACACCCATATCAATCCTGAATACGGACTATAAAATCTTCGCATCTCTTTTAGCAAACAGGCTGGGCCAGGTGGCCCCTGATATCTTACATCTTAATCAGAAGGGTTTTGTGAGGGGTCATCAATTGCACAAACTCACGTACGATCTTATAGGCGCCATAGACATAGCGATTAAGGACTCCATGCCTTTGTCTATCCTCACGTTGGACGCCACCAAGGAGTTCGACAGGGTTAATTGGACTTTCCTGTCGGGGGCCTTGACAAAATTCAACGTAGAGCTGTGAAATTGCTGTATAATTGTCCATCAGCCTCCGTGCTGGTAAATGGGGCTTTGTCTGAACCCTTTGCAGTAACTAGAGGTACACGGCAGGGCTGCCCTCTATCCCCTCTCCTATTTGATCTCTATATAGAGCCCTTCGCGCAGAGATTAAGAGAGGATAATACCATCAAACCCTTCATATACGGAGAGTGGGAAAAGAGGGTGGCCCTTTATGCGGACGATGTCATGATAATGACCTCTGATATCAGTACCGCATTCCCTGCAGCAATTAAATTAGCCCTGGAATTCGGGGAAGTGTCAGGTTATGAGGTAAATGCCTCAAAGACTGAGGTTATGACTTGGAACGACGATGCGAGTGGCTTTAATCAACATTTCAGTGAAAGTCTGCGTTATTTAGGGCTGAATATCGTTAAGGACATCAGTCAGATTGCCCCCTTGAATTTTGCAGTAATTGCAAAAGAGTGTCGTAAGCTAATGAGATCTTGGCAACACCTCCCCCTGTCCTTGTTGGGAAGAGCGAATATCGTAAAGATGTCAATCCTACCAAAGGTTTCTTTTCTATTTAACACAATCCCACTTTTTATTACCCTTCTTTGCTGGCTAAGTTACAGGGAGAAATCTCTTCCTTTCTTTGGAAAAACAAAAATCCTAGGATAGCCTGGAAAAAGATCAGGCGCCGCAGGGAGAATGGTGGACTGGCGGGCCCCGACATTCAGATATATGCGTGGGCGTTTCAGCTCTCGCACTCACGCATGCTTCTTAAAACACCAATAGAAGCGGGAATAGGCAACATGTTCTCGGCTCTCCTACGTTGTGAAGGAGTCGGTCTATCAGGTTACCTCTTCAAGTTTGGAGATTCCAAATTTTTAAAAAGGTAAAATTGAAGGTGCTTTATGGCCTGGCGAGAACTTGGGCAAAGATTAGATCTACAATTAATTTGGGATATTATTCTAGTAGATCTCCAATTTGGGATCTACCCCTGGCTCCAAGCTGGGCGTGTGATGCACTAGCACTCCCATTAAGAGAGGCTGGAATATCTACCTGGGGAGATTTGTTTGGTGAAGGGACCTTGCTTCCTTGGGAATATCTAGTAAACAAGGCGGGGCCCAACATGTCGAGATTTAAATACCTACAAATATCGACTTGGGCTCAAGCAGTTACCACCCAATCTGCACGTCGAACAAATTTGCCACTAGGAGGAGGCTGTGAACTTGAAACTCTTCTAGCAGATAAAACACCAGCAAAGAAAGAGATCTCTGTGTGGTCCAATTTAATATTAGAGGAGATCGATGGCAACTTCCGTCTCCCAGAGTTACTGTGGGGAGAATCAATGCCAGGCGTGAATGTGAAAGATCTCTGGCCAATCTCTTGTAGGGTTCTCTGGGATTTAGTTAAACCAGCTTGACTGCGTTGAAATCATCTTTTTACTCTACATAGGGCATATTACTCCCCACATAGGTGGTCAAAGTTTTCTCTGGGAGGCCCTGTGTCTTGTGCAAGGTGTGGTTTAAAAGAGGCCCCTGATACTCATATGTTCTTTGACTGCCCCCAGCAGGCGATCTTTTGGGACTCAATTAGCAGTATACTTTCATCTTCTTTGGGCTCAAATGTAGTGATTAATCTCTGTATGGTTATTTTGGGAGTTGTGGATCAGACTCGCAGTCCAGCAAAGAACTTATTATTTTACTCCATTCTGGCGGCTCGAAGAGAAATCTGTAAACATTGGAAGGATGCTTCCCCCCCCACGTTCCACGACTGGTGTAACTCAATTTTACAGATCTCGAAATTAGACCTCGCCAGGGCTGGGAAGAGAGATAGAAGAGCTTTTTGGCATCTGTTGGACTGGGCACATTGAACCTGTTTTTTTTTTTTGTTTTCCCCAGGTCCGATGATTACACAGCCATGGTTTAATCACTTTGCTATGCCCAACTATCTGCCGGCATCAGCTATGATAGCAACTGGCTTAATGGTGTCATCTGCCATTTGTGCAACATAGTTGGTTTGTCGGGTATGAGCCAGTTGTTGCTGATGGGAATTGTTACCACCATCCGCTTGTCTTCCCTGCCAGTTTCGACTGAGGCAGCACCACTGTACTCTATGTGCCCCACTACATTCTTTTGATATTACCAGCTAGCTAGAAACCATGAACGTGGATGAGGATAAACAAAAAAAACAAAAAAAAAAAACACTTAACTTTACTTAAAGAAGGCATTGATTTGAGAGACTTCTTACTAGGACCTCGCAAACCACTTCAAAAATGTTTCATCTACGCTGCTTATAATGAAGCATGGAAAGTCAGGCAATTGGAAACTGCAGAACGAATACGAGAAATTGATCGTATTAATTGAGAGAAAGCACTCTCTGTACTTGACAACGGGTTAACAACTCTGTCATCCAGAATTTATTCTGTGGACAGCATTGTATCCTCTGCCATAGACATAATGGAACAGGATTTGCTAATGTTACAACATGGCCAGTCTCAATTGCGTTCTAGAATACTGCTAGGCTGGACGTTGCAAAACCTTCGTTCAGGCTATGTGCCTTGGCGTCTAATCAACACCATGTCATTGTTTACTGGATTCAATCTTACAGATAAACAAATCTCTTTGGCACAAAGGAGAGCAGACTACACGGTGCTGAGCATAGAAAAACTGGAAAGATTACCATTAACCGTTTCTGAGAAGCCAGCCGTTGAATGGATAATACATGGCACCATCACGATACCTATGATGGTTTTCGAATTTCAGCATTGCTTAAAACATATACCAGCAGGCCTGTATGAAAGGTTGGGTAAAGAGTACATAAAGTCGACCTGGGACTTAAAATACACACACAAATGTTGGAGTGGGGGAAAGGAGGTGTTTCTTAGTGGTAAAAACTGCAAAACCACATTGAGCGGAACTCTTCTATGTCAAGGCATTAATTTGCATGGAGCCTGCGATGGTTCTTTAAACAACTTATCATGCCACCTGCAGGGTTCCCCGGCAGCCGTGATAGATACAATTTTTAGGCAGCTTTCCAATGGAAGCTACATAATGCTGAATGATCACGGCTGTTGTGGAATGATGACAGGAATAGCTTATCTCGTTAGTGTGTCAGCCAGGGTCACTTGTTGTATGCAAGTATTGTTTCATAAAAGCAAGACAGACGGGGAGTCGCCGCTATGGCCTTCACTGAACATCTCTTCTATACTAATTGATACTTTAAGCAGAATGAAAGCCATTCTTTTACAAAAAACTGTGCCACTGACCTCGTCCAGAGAGACGTATGATCTGCAAGTTGCAAGGACTTCTGCAGAGATACATGCCCTATTATCAACAAACTGCCCAATACATTTCGCAGAAATGTTAGGTCGTATCTTAAACATGTCTGATACCAGTGGTATAGTACATGTATTTAAGACAATTTTTTCGGGACTGTTAGCACCGTTTGAAGCAGTCATGGGCATTTTTCCTAACTTCGTGCACTCTGTGTTCGGTGGCCTGCCTATCATCTTGGGACTCGTAGCAGGAATACTAATTTTGTTCCTTTTGCTCCGATATGGCAAGTCCAGTCACCAGCGATACCCAGATTACCATGGAAAATGCTCTTCTGGCGATGCAGTATCGTGACCGAATAACGCAGATTCTTGGCTTGGCTCGTTTGAGAGACCTGAATATCACGTGGTTCCTATCGTTCAGACCAATCTGGCAAGATTGCATCTTACCTGTTGTACGATGCTTGCTTTGAGGAGGGGAATGCGTGTTAGATATCTGTCTGACACTTCCATCAGCGCTGCCAACGGATGTTGACGCTTTGCTTGGTTCGGAAACGGCTCATGCTTTGTGTTGCCCCCAACAGCTACCAATCCTGATGACAGCATTCATTGAGGTCTCACCAGCAATTCCAGCTGAGGGTGAGATACGTGGACCAATAGACACACAGGTACCATCTACTGCGAACATTGGTAATGTGACTGACGCTGACGGCGATGCTTCTCATCTGTGTACAATTGATCTACTTAATGAAGTGGTTTAGCTTTCATCTACTGCGGTAGATGATTTCTTTGCCAGCCTTGATGACTTATTGTTTTCACCTGACACCGAGAATAACTTTTAAAATTAGCACACTACGTTATATGAACTCTGATTCGACCTTCATTTTTTCTAAACAAGACTTCTAACTTTGGAACTCTATTTTTCCACAATTTTATTTGACTTTTTTTCAAAACTGAACTTTGGCACAAAGTAATCTGCTTAAAGTAGTACTATTCTTAGAGAACAAAAATTCCTTGAATACTTCCTAGAAACAACATTGGCCTTATCTACAAACTAAAACAGTTGATATATTCTGCTATGGGATGGTCTCGAAATTATTTTTTTTTCTGTACCTATGAGCCATTTCATAAATGTAATTTTCGTGATTCATTCAGTTAGCATTGTCGATGTCACACTATATGCTTACAATGAAGTCATTGCTTTTAAATGCGTACTATACAAATGCTCATTTTATGTGTGCGACCATTTTTAAAATGCAACTTTTGTATTTTGGGGTGGAATTGTAAAACACATGCTTTAGATATGTTTTAGTGCTTATAATTTAGTAATGTCAAACATAATAAAGTGGAGTGGTGTTGTATAGGATTTTAGGACCCTAGTGTAATTTTCCTGATTCATGCCCTTATATAGGTATAAATCACCCTATCCTTATATAGGCATAGAAATCATAACCATATTTAGACATAGCTCATGCAGTCCAAATACAGCATGGCTACTTTCACTAGTTCCGAAAATCCACAACGATTTCTTGGAAAAATCGCCTTCAGCAGTCTGGGACTTCCCCTTGCTCGAATATTGATTTGTCCAAGAACTCATGGAGTTTTCAAAGAACTGAGACTCTTTTATGACGTTATTATGCCCAACCTTACGTCAAACTCGGCACCTTCAAGGTATAAATATGCCCACACTTGCCATAACAATCACACAGTGGTTTGGAGCAGTTCGACTATCTACTTGCCCGACGCAGCTCGCTACAGCAAGTGCCGAAGGAAGCCGACCCTCCAGCAGACGCACTGAGAAAGACGCTGCCTTTTCACTCACCGAGAAATTCAGCTCCAGTGTTTCCAAGCTCCCCTTGCGGGGTGTTGGGAAATCGAGTCCTGAGACAGCGAGATACCAGACCTCCTTCATTCTAAACCAAGGTATGGAGCTAATCAGACCCTAAGAGATATCTTGGATAGATTCTTGGCAAAAGACTACTAGATTTATGCTACACCTCACTTACTACTTCCCTCGTACTAGACTTAGGTTAGGTGCACCAGGGTAGGTGTATTTTAGAAGCACCAGTTGAGTACTTTTAGTCTTTATTTATTCATATATGTATTCTATGTATTTTATGGCTTAGAAACCATACCATGCTTTTACAGTATTATTTCATAATGCTCTTTTTACTGTACGCATTATACTTTGCAGCCAGTATTATGATTGTAGCAGTTAATTTCTTCTGCATGAGAAAGAAGACTGTTCAATAAATACCTTTTATTGAAAACATCCGTCTATCTAGTTCTCTGCACCTCTGGTGAAACGAAGCATGCACGATTGACTGAGTAAAATATCTATCTATTGTTTCCATGACTCTGAAGATCAGTTTCATCTTGGGGAAACAAAGTTGTCATGTTTATGCGGTTGTCAAAACACTAATCCCTTCTTGCTTATTCGAGAAAGTTTCTAGTGCCTCTGAGCTAGCTGGCACTCCCAATTAAGTTTATTATATTCGATAGAGACCTAGTAGGCACCAGTCCTACGTCAAATCTATAGGATATATTATTCCAATGCGCAGAGCCTATTGGGAATATAGGAACTACACTACAGTAATGGTAAAGGACTCAGATGCTCTAGGTTTCCTAAGAAGAGGCTAAAGGCACTAGCATTGGCAAAGCTACCATATGAAAGGGACGAGTCCCAGAAGCTAAAAGTAACTGTAAAGACCTATCACTTGATCCCGCAAGTGAAAGAAGGTGAATACTCCTATTTGGATTCGGTAAGGAACCTGCGGCATAGATGTATTTTTGTAAGGTTCCATCTAAATCTAATTCCCCGAAAGCTGGGTTTTCCTCAAAATAAGTATGCTTATATTGATCTGACAACCTGCCCTTGTGACAAACTATCAGCTCAGTCTGATCTTCACCTCTTCTTTTTTTGCCATTCTTATAAGGATCAGAGACTAGATATAATAAACCTCTTTTAATACGCCATGATTTTAAGCAGTGCCGCAATGCCATGTTCTATCTGAAGAAGCTCTATGATACCTTTGTATGTTTCTTTGTAGGCTCATTTTTATGGGCTTGTAAGAGCAGGAGATATTGTTTAGAACTGGAGACTTATTTTTCTGCTACCTCGAATATAGGATGATGGGCTCTGTCATATTAATTATTTACTGATGGGGTAACTGGGAATACGCAGTGTAGCATATAGTCATTTCAGTATATTTATTGTATAAATAACAGCCATTGGATTGCGAACTTGCACAGATCATTTTTATATTCTACTGCTGTGGGGTTGAATTTGTGTTGCACTGAGAAGAATGTCACAGTTTTTATTATCTTTTTTAAAATGTATACTTTGATGATCTATGTTTTAAATTAGATCGATTAAAGTTATGAAATGAAATGAATGAATGACTAATTGTTCTGGTGAGCATCCCTGCAGAATCAGCACTGTACAGTGTTTTTTGCGATCGGTCGGAGTCTTATGGATGTGCGAAGGACATTATGGAATCTTCATCATCCCCAATGTTCGAGAAACCTGGATCCTGACACTGGAACATTGCTTAGTTTTGGAATTAAGAAGGGGCATCCATTGGCCTTTAGGCTGTTGCCTGCAGTTGGAACCACATGCCATGAGGGAATTTTGGTCACGATCTGGACGCCCAAGAATGTTGTCCTTTCGATCTAGTAATCGAGACCCATCCCAAATGAACTTGGGAGAGGGGACATGGGTGCTTGCTTTTATGCACTGAATGGGGAGTCTCCCTGCCTCCTCGTCATAATGCCCTCTCTGATGCATGGCCAGCCAACCCCACCCTGTGGGATGAGCAGCAGAGTGGGGCTTACGCTTCTACAGGCACCCATATGGCAGACTCTAGTACGGATTCTTAATCAACAGGACGTACAGCAGCCCTGGGTTTCCCAAACGCAAGTAAAGACTTGGAATGCCTAATCTTGTCTTACAATTCTTTATTTTGAAATGTGTTTTGAGGTGTACATGAAGTGTATGTTCTGCATTGAGGGTTTGAACTTACTGCGCAGGTGGGTTTTGTGTTTCTGTAAAGGCATTTCCTCCCCAGACAGTTACCCCTCCCTGCTGCGATCCTTGCTCGGGTCCCTGTCTGTTCTTGCTGTTGCCACATATTTGACCAACCACCTCGATCTCTGCTCATAATATGCTTCTAAGAGCCATTGGCTGACTGTGCGGCCCAGTCTGTGGCAGTAATAACATTCTCTGAGGTCCGGCTGCTGCCAACCTCCCTGACCTCTGCTTTTATAACTGGGTTGAAACCCTCTATGGTTTTACAGTGGAGCCTCCTTCAAGGCTGATGCCATTTATAATTTAATGGACAACACGGCCCCCTTGAGGACAGTCTTTTTCAATTCGTATTAGGCCAACTTGGCGGTGTCTCTCTGGGCTTACTCCTGTTTTTCCCTGCCCTTTTCCTGTTTCTTTCTGTAATGCTTTAATATTTGAGTCTGTATTTCCCACCGGGTTTTGTGTCTAACCCTAATACGCAATCCAATCCACTTTTTATTTTGGTAAGTAGCCCCTTTTGAAGATGGTATAGAAGAATGCCACCTGGGGGGCCATATCTGCCCATTCCTGTTCTGTTTCTTCTCCCCATTGTTCCCTCATTCTGTCTAGAAAGTCCGTTATGGTCTCCCCAGGCTTCATACTTTCTGCCATCAATCCTTCCACAACTGGGCGATCAGGGAATATTTTCCTCAGGGCCATCCATATTAGGTGCCTGTACAAATTGAATGCAGCCAGTCATGCTCAGTGTTTTTCTTTGTGACTGATAGGAGGCGGGGTAGAGTGAACACAGTGTTAGTCTACTGTCTGATGAAAATGCTTAGCAGACTTTTGACATTGTCTATTGCTAGGTTCATCACCATGGTGTTCTTTTCAAAAAGTGAGATTTATTTCCCTGCCCATCCATCAATGTTAGCAGTTTGGTTATGAGCCCTTCCTATCCATCTGGGCCCATTGCACACAGATGGTCCCTGGCGTGCCATGCAGCAAACGCAGGCTCATTTCGGCATGGGACAGAGACGCTGGTTTCTCTCTAAAGTAGCACTCCCATTTTCTTATGCAATCCTGAATTTGGGGAAAGTTTCACTTGGGATCTCCTCCTCTGTGTCAAATACAGTCCTCTGAAATGGCCATGTCCTCTGATTTGAAGAATCCTTCTTTCAGCCAGGGTTTATCATACTGGTCCTCCCATTCATTCAAGGGGGCTAACAGGTGGCAAAATGGTTGAGCATAAGTCTCACCTTCCCTTGTAGTCAGTTTGTCTATACTGCACGTTTGGGGGGAGCAGCAGGCATCTTTATAAAGGTGTGATTTTGCTTTTCCTGAATCATAATTCAGTCTGTACCAGGCTACCTTTATCCCTTATAACCTGGTCGGCCCCTCTCCTACACTGATGATCTGGTGAAGCTCAGGCCCCAGGCAGAAGCCCCCTTATAGGTCTTTCTCTGACAAGTGGCGGCTGGTAAAATTTAAAAGTGGTAGGCATAAAGGTTGTGCTGCAAATGAGTGAAAGAAGTGAGCCCAAACATGAAAATGGGTCACAAGGTCGACCCCCCCCAATACATTTTTTTAAAAGGACTGGGTAAATGGTGTCTTTGCACACGCATGTCCAAGCTGAAACTTTTATATTTTAATTTAATCGCTGACAACTGCCCCCATTCGGCCAGGACATGCAAGTTGATGCAACATAGAAGGAAAACCTGTCAGTGGCTACTGGCTAGGGGAGGCAATGATTGTAATAGCAAACTGTGCTGAGCAATAGCAGTGAATGAAAGCATGAGAGGATCAGAAACATACTCTCTCCATGGCATTCTTTTTCTTTTTAAATGGAAATAATTTGTTTCAATAATGGCATTTTCTGAGCCCAGCTGAAAATATATAATTGTAAATCTCTTTGTGACATACAAGAGGGTGCCACAGTAATTGGTGTACATTGGATTTAGACACTCGCAGGGCATTGGAAAAGCTCCAGGGATGTCGCAAAATTAACCATGTCAGCCAGCCACATTCTACACATATAGCAATCACACACAGTCTGATTAGTCTTATGAGTCACAGAAATCTTGCTACGTATGACATGTATGCACTGTAGGCTTAAAAGTGGGGCACACAGACATTATAAATGAAACTATCACAAATAAGATGGAGGTAGTCCTGGGTCAGCACTAAGTGCATACTATTGCACAGGCGGTCAGCCAGCAGCATTCAAATTATTTCAAGAGCAGATCATTTAATAAATAACTTGTGCTTTGTGAGAGTCATATTTTTGATTATCTTGACAAATATGTGACCACATCATTTTACCTTAATGTTTTTTCTATACACCATGGGCTGGCATCTCTGACTCTTGAGCCTGCCTTCCGCTTTCAGCCTGCAAGCAAGGGGGAACTTCCGAATTTAAAAGGAACAAGTCTCATCTCCAATGTCATGCACAATGCCTTAGAGAGGCTGCACAGGGAGAAGGAAGAGCAGAAGGGAGAGAAATAGCCAATCACTGTATGGCAGATTAAGATAGTCAAGCAGTGAATGGCCATTTTTCTGACCACTAGATTAGAGGCCTATGGTGTGCCCTGAGCCAGGATTGGCCTAGGCAGGCTAACATAGCACTCATTAGGAGTCCGGGAGTCTGCAACTGTAATGCCCCTTGCTCACTAATTGCACAGATGGGGAGAGGCATATAATGTGCATGAAGGGTTGGTCAGTGAAAGGCAGCCGTGCAACCAGACAGGCGCAACAGGGAGTGTTGAACCAATTAAACCTGTTTAAATCTTTAATCTTAGCCAGGCCAAGACAAGATGTCTGTTGTACAGTCTCATTTAAGAACAGCATGTGTTCTGGGATGATGCAGGCTCTGATCAATGCTTCTAAACCTTATACCTGCCAGTCTTTTGTTCCCCAAACAGTTTTTGTCTCAATGTTGTCTTTCCAAAAGTTAAAGCCTAATGTGGACAATTGAGCATAAAAGGCCGCAGAATAAATCTGTTTAGTATTTGTCAACATACTTTTCACACCTTATTAACATTTTTAAAGTAAAATGTTTCTGGATTTGTGGTATTAAAACGAGAAACGTATGGAAATTTTTCATAAAATGTTTTAGAGCTACCCTTTGGTGGGTGGCGTTGGACAATGTTCCCATTGATTATAAGTTAAAACATTTCTAGGTTTTACGGATTTGTGCAAATAATGATGACCAAAATGATTAACAATACATTTTCTCATAATTTGATGAACCTTCTAAGTATTCATGTTTTGCAAATTTTGCTGACATTTCTAAGTCTGCCATCATGTTATTAACAGTCTCAAAGTCCCAATCATCAGAAAATGTACTAGGTGAAACAAAGTCACTCAAGGAAACCTTAAATTGGTGTGGAATCTTCAGCAGCTCGACAGGGCCATAAATGTCGTAATCAGTTCTATCCCATGCTATTCCAGCAGGTAGAGGAACGGCTGTGACTGTGGCCCCTGACCCTGCTTGTAGGCCAGGTCACACCCCCTACTCCGGTGCAGCACCACCTGTCTGCCCTGGCCGCACTGCTGCCGCTTCTGCTTGGGTTCTAGACTTCTGTGCCCCAAGACCGTTGTGCCGATTTGGTTTGCCTTTCAGTTTGGGATTTTTTGTGTATTTGTAATTTGTGCCTCCATTGCTGTTTTTTCTCCCACTGTAGCCCGGTACAGTCTCCCCCCCACCCCCCCATTTTTGTTTCTGTGCCCGCTCTCTTCCTGCTGCTTACCCTGCGGCTACGCCCCCTCACTGCCCAGCTCCCACCTCCCAGCTGCTCCTCCCTCCCTTCTGCCTTAAAAGCCGGTCGCTGCCCGACAGAGGAGGTGGCCCCTGACCCTGCTTGCAGGCCAGATCGCACCCCCTACTGCCGAGCCGCACCACCTGTGTGCGCTCGCCCCGCTACTGCCACTTCTGCATGGGTTCCAGACACATCCTGGGCGAGGTGCTAGGTCTCCTCCCCAAGGGGTTGTATGATGGACCAACTACCACTGGAACAACTACAGTCTAAACAACTACTCCTTAACCACTACTTAGTCTAAACCACTACAGTTTTAACAACAACTATCTTTTACAACTACTATGCCTTTACCTCGCTTGCCTTTATTCCATTAATGTATCTATTTTACTGGTAAGTATAAACGTGTGTGTGTGTATATGTATATATGTTTATTGTCCTTGGTCTACTTTCTACAAAGGGGTCTTTCTCTTCATATATATATATATATATATTCACTGAAAAAACCATTGGTTATAGACCATATATAGTTAGGAATTAGCATTTACAAAACCTTGAAAATTCACTGAAAAAACCATAGGTTATAGACCATATATCGTTAGGAATTAGCATTTAAAAAACCTTATTTTACTCACACAAAACCATTGAAATTCCATATATAGTTAGTTGCACTAACTATATATCGCGCACCCGCAATCCACTGCTGATGATGTCACATATTACATCATTCATGACATGGTCAGTGACATCACTGATGACATCACTGATGACATCTCAAATGACATCACTGATGACATCACTGATGACAACATCCAGTGACTGTATGTTTCTGTAAAGTTAAAATGTGTCTTACATATTGAAGAATGAGTGGAAGTATAAGTGTCTGGACAAAGGATTTAGTAGGTGCATGACTGAATGTATGAGTGAGTGATTAAATATGTCTCACTGAGTGCATGGGTTAGTGACTAAAGTGTCTTAATTTGTGCATCATTATGTCTGTTGTTCTGTAAACTGCTGCATGTGTTGATCAGTAGCTATATGATTAACTATATGGGTTACTGATTGATTGTCCAAGTATTTGTATGGGAGACTGAGTGTGTGTGTGGCTGGCTGGGAGGTGTGTGACTCTGTGCAGATCAATGTGTACTTGTATCAATGATTGTATAACAAGGTCAGTATGTGTTAGTATATGTTTGAAAATGTAAGGTGCTCTATGTTTAACTGTATAGACAAGAAAATGGAAGTGTCATTGATTCTTTACAGGACTGACTAGGTGTGTGAGTAACTCCATGGATGAGTGGCAGACTGTGAGTGTCTGTATAGGTGTATGAGTGCATATGATAGTGTTGTAAAGATGAGTGATTGTATGTATGAATGATTGTATGGGTGAATGAGTGAAGGTGTGTGTAGACGTAGGAATCAGTGAGTGCGTATGTAGTAACTAATATTGGTGTGTCAATGGTTTCAAAAATTATATTCTGTATTTAACACTGGGTGAAACAGAGGTTATATTAAAATGTGAGGAGATGCATTGTATTGTCACATGAATGATATCATCAGTGATGTGGTCATTGATGTCAAATGAGATGTCATCAGTGATGTCATCAGTGATGTCATTTGAGATGTCATCAGTGATGTCATCAGTGATGTCACTGACCATGTCATGAATGATGTAATATGTGACATCATCAGCAGTGGATTGCGGGTGCGCGATATATAGTTAGTGCAACTAACTATATATGGAATTTCAATGGTTTTGTGTGAGTAAAATAAGGTTTTTTAAATGCTAATTCCTAACGATATATGGTCTATAACCTATGGTTTTTTCAGTGAATTTTCAAGGTTTTGTAAATGCTAATTCCTAACTATATATGGTCTATAACCTATGGTTTTTTCAGTGAATTTTCAAGGTTTTGTAAATGCTAATTCCTAACTATATATGGTCTATAACCTATGGTTTTTTCTGTGAATTTCATTGGTTTTTTAACAGCTAATATCTGTAGCTGTAAAATGTATTCTTCTTTAAATCCCAAAATATATTTTATATGTTTATGAATAATTTTTTTTTTTAATATTTTTTTTTCTTCGTTCCCGCTTCGCGAATCGGGAAGCTTCCCGTTAGCTGACCTTGATGCCGCGAAATAGACCGCGAGCCGGTAAACGTTTCTTTACCGCAAGTGCCGCGTTAGAAAACAACATCGTGACGCCTCCCGTCCGCATGACGTTTCACGTTGTCGCGTGATACGTCATATGACGTGCAACGTTAGCGAACTGGTACGCGAAGCGAGTCGCAAAGCGCAGGTTTCTGGAAGCAAACCGGGAGGCCCTGCAAAGCGCTTAACGTAAACACAGCAAGTCATGTGACTTGGTAATAACACTTTTCATTGGTTCATTTCACTTTTGGTTTCCTAATGATGTAAGACTAGGTCATATAATCTAAAATGAACACTTTTGATTGGTTGAGAACTCTTGTTTTTCCCAAATGATGAAAATCCCTCCTTCTTTCCTCACTCTGACTTTCATCATTGTGAGAGAAAGACCCTTTGTGATCACTGAGCAATGGCTTCTTTAGTAGCTTCAGCTGGTGCTTCCCCACCACCTCCACCACCTCCAAGGAAGAGTGGACCACCTGCTCAAGTTATACTTCAACAAGAAGAGGAAGAAGAGGAACAGAACGACGAGCACGAAGAGAGGCAGTTTTTGCCTGAGCAGCCCAGGACGTCTCACCGGAAAGAAAACTTCATTTGGCAATTTTTTAAAATTCCCAAAGGTCAGAAAAAAGTAAATGCAAGATACGTAACTTGCCTTATATGTCAAGATAGACTGTCCAGAGGAACCGAGAAAAAATACAGTTTCGGAAACTACACAATGCATCGCCATATGACTAGGTGGCATCCTAACAACTACAGTGCTGCACAGTTTCGGAACGACCTAGATAATCTCCCTATTATGGCCAGAAGATCTGTTGTACCGGAAGTAACGGGACCAGAGGGCAGGGAGATGGTGCCAAATATACAAATGAGATTTGGTGAAGTAAAACACATCTGCGTATATTGCGATGGATTCATTTGCTACGGAGAAAGAAGCATCACTCTGATCAACAGAGCTATTGACTATCATATGCAAGTTTGTACAAAACGCCCAAAATAATAAATACTTCTTTTTTTGTTTTGTTGCTCCTGTTGAGCCCTTTACAATGAATCGTTTTCATTGCCCCCTCCAAGAAAAACCCAAAAAAATATAAAACTGTTCAGAAAAATTCAAAAAAAGTAAAAAAATGTTCCGAAAAATAATAAAAAAAATATAAAACAACAAAAACAATAAAAAAAAAAGTTCTTTTCAGAACTACCTCCCCGTTATTAAAAAATTGGTACAATATTTGGAACTGTGCCAACCTCTATTTCTCTTAGTTCGCTTCCCAGTTCGCTCGCCGGTACGCGAACCGGATGCGAACCAAAAACAGTAAGTATAAGGGAAGGAAACACACACTTATGTTAAAAGAAAGACAGCTATAGGGGAGTAAACTAGAGATACTATTACCCGTAATCCACTGCTGATGATGTCACATATTACATCATTCATGACATGCTCAGTGACATCATCAGCAGAGGATTGCGGGTTTTTTGGCAACGTGCCTTATCCACGGTTTAATAACGCTGCCTTTTGCTTTATATAAGTTTTCAAATTGTATGAAATATATACCAATAGGTCGTTATGAACCTTTAGGTAGTGCTTTTCTTCATGAGGTCTGGTCGCTTCCATACACATACAGATGTTTCAAAGATGATCAAGAAGTTTATCTGAATGGAGAGGAATGCACTGAGACGCCAGATCATTCACTAATGTGTAGGCACATACAGTTACACGGTTCATGCAACAAACACCGACCAAATATGGCTTACGTGTTGCAAGGCACGCCAGTTCCTGCTATCATCCCCACGTTCAAGTTGTTGGAAAATGGTAGTTATTTGATGCTCAATAATGAAGATTGTTCTGAGTTAATTAAAAGTATTCCTTTTATCGTAACAGTAAGTGAACGGGTTATTTGCTGCAGAAATGTTCTATTTCCTCCCACACATGAACATAGGGAGTTTTCAATCTGGCCACAAATACCAACCTTGGGACAGATTTCAACGGCATGGCAAGAATAAGAGCTCTTTTGTCTCAGAGAGAGGTGGCCTTGAGTTCGGCCCGTGAAACTTTCGTGCTTCACATAGCGAACACCCGTACAGAGGTGCAGACCCTTTTCAATTCAGATTTGCCTTTCAATTTCAGCAAGATGGTTCCGACTATCTTTAACGCATCCTCCACAAAGGCCCTGGCGCACTTTTTTAAAGTTGTTACCAGTGGTCTCGTGACTTCATTTGAGAAAATCTTTGGAGTCATCCCTGCTTCCTTTCATTCTATTTTCTCCACTCTGGTTCGTGGATTGGCATTTTTACTTGCATTACCAGCGGACGCTCTTGTGCTTTTTTAAATTTTTAAATATGGATGTCCCTCCTATGCAACCTCCCACCCTGCAGCTGCTGACACTGTTCCGCAATCGCATGCTAGAATATTATGGCACAATGCCGTTGGCGATATTAAGCACGGCATATGGATTATCTTTTCGATTCTCCTACTTCACCTGTGTCCAGCCTGTATTTCACTGCCTGACCTGTGATTTCGATTGGGCCATTGATTTGTGTCTCTGCGGACCGGTTTCTCCTGACGTCGACTTTAATCAGCTGATGACTCCTATCATTACTCACGAGTTGGTTTGTCCTGGCGAAAGGATTATGGCTGTGGCATTGATGCATGGACTACTTGGTCCCTGGAATTTACTGGCGGCAGCACAGTCTTTCTTGGAACAGAGCTTTCTTGAAAACCCACCGAGCTGTCCTCTGATGGTGATAGCGGATCCGGTGCTGGGAGAGCACGTATGTTCTTTTCCGCTTTTAAATTGGATGGCTGAACTGTTTTCGGATGAAGACGGTGACTTCCTATTGGAGGCTGTTGCAGCTTATTTTGCATACACAGTTATGTCATAGACCTTTTTCATGTTTGATATGCTGTGAGTACTAGCATTTCATTGACAATTCATTGACTTATTTGTCAAGTTTTTATTATTTACCTTGCCTATTGGCTTAAGACTCGATAAAGTACTTGGCTGTTTTATTTTTCTTTAGCATTAAATTTTCCTAGTTTTTAATGCTTTACCTTGCGGACCGTCCACATATAAACTTGCAATCTGCTCTCATGAGATGGCACTTCTATTATCTTATTCAGTTCGTTTCCGGATCATGGGGAGGTGTCATCTAGGTCCTAGATATCTTTACACCGTGTTAAGTTAGCATGGGCTCATTACCGGTTTAAACGCCATTTTTCCTTTTTTGCAACTTCTGCACACGACACTTAGTTGTTGCTTTAGCTTTCCACCTAGTAGTTCATCGTGGTTTACATGAGAATAATATGTTATTGCTCTACTATCTGCTTTGCTTGTTAAACTATATCTGTACAGCGAGTGCTAAAGTTTCAAGAACAACACGATACAGAATTGTTATGAGGTCTGATCTCCACGACTTCATACTCATAACATAAGTGCAACTTCTGCCAATTCTGGGCATGAGGCGGGTTTTATATTGCTTTGCCGAACACACATACACAACAGTTGATGCGGTTCACATGAAGAGAGAGCTGGTGTATGCTGATGTGATTCCTTCAAATCTAAGACACTAAAGTATGGGCACGCCCTAAACCAACACAAAGAGACCTTCTTAGCAAATAATATAATATGTGTATTAGGGAGGGTGAGATAGAAGCAGCCGCGGGCCGTGGAGGGAGTTACGGTGAGGCAGGGAGGCGGGGAGGGGGAGAAGCAGGGTGGAGCCCTCTCCACCTTGCCCCTCCCCCTCCCCGCCTCCCTGCCCCACCGTAACTCCCTCCACGGCCCGCGGCTGCTTATAAGTGTTGCTAACTCTTATTCATTTACAGCATGTTAACATACTATCACCATTCGCTTTTTATGTACTAGTAACTATGCTGGTAATTTTGCTACTGATAATATGTGTACTTCTATTATCTAAGATACTACGCCTGAGAAGACGGCATTAGTAAATAAACATTTCAAATACACATGTGTTCTTCTTAACTCCATGTTCTGGTTTCTAAGAAATATATAACGACCGACTGTTCATGAGTTCCACGTATCCTGAGGTACTATAAGTTCATATTCTGGATTGTCTAAACATTGAGAGTTTGTTATATCCAATGTGACACTGTACCTAGCTTGCTAAGGAGTTTTTGATTACTAACGTGAGTTTTGGGACACCCTAATTCGCCGAGGTTCCAATCCTCTGTCCACAGTTCTGTGTGAGAACAGAAACCCTGCGACAGGGGCACCCCCGACCCTTGCTGGAGCTTCATCACACTTGCGATACAACTCCAGCAATGCGCCACCTTTACGGCACAGATACATCACGCATCTGTGCTGTTTTTGCCCCATGATGCGCCGCATTGTAAATGCAGCACACCATAGGTGACGGAACAGCGGCACAGAATGACTAACACATCCCTGGTGATGCGCCAGTCATCATAAATCTATCTCTATGCTTCTTATCTTGTTAGAGATGAACCTCCATATGTATCATCAAAGTTTTTTGCATTTCCTAAATAGCGAACTTTAAGGAATAAATAGCGATTCTTTACCATTCCTAGTTTGCGATGAGCTATTTGCTAATTACAAATTACCCATTCATTTCCTTCATTTCCATAGGGCGGTTGGACTCACTTTTAGCTCGGACGGCTGAATGGATTTCCACGAAACTTGGCAAAATTGTAGGGACTGGTAGCCCGATGTGCCTTTGCTATGTCTCAAGATATATGCTCCAGTGGTTTTTACGAAAATTAACTTTGAAAAATATATATTGGGCTACATTGGCCTATATATATGTTGGAGCCCAAATGTAGCCCAATGTAGCCCAATGAAGCCCAATGTAGCCCAATGTAGCCCAAAGATGGCCGCCAGACACACAAAAAAACAAATGTAGCCCAAATATCAGCCAGATGTAGCCCAACTATAGCCCAGTGACAGAATGACCAATCAGCTTCGCAAACCTCCGTTACGCGAAGCGGAGCGCTGTTACAGATATATATCTTTTTTTTTAACGTTAATTTCTCAAAATCCACTGGAGCACATATATTGAGACCTAGCAAAGGCACATCGGGCTACCAGTCCCTAATATTTTGCCAAGTTTCGTGCAAATCCATTCAGCCGTTCGATTATTATTATTATTATTTTTTTTTGCCCCGCGGGGCCCTTTTAAAACCTTCACATCAAACCTAGGGGGTCAGCGAGGATCTACTATGCCCCCTTATAGTTATTTCCCCCTTTGTTTTGACCTCCTCTTGTCTCTCGATCCTACCGAGAGACAAGATGGCGGCCGCTACGGACTGTTTGGAATGTTGACAGACGCCGGAGAACCAATCAGCTTCGCTTCACAAAGCTCCGTTGCGCGAAAAGTACGCGTCCTGGGCCGCTGCCCAGTCCGCTGTTACAGATATATATCTTTTTTTAAACGTTAATTTCTCAAAATCCACTGGAGCACATATATTGAGACCTACAAAAGGCACATCGGGCTACCAGTCCCTACAATTTTGCCAAGTTTCGTGCAAATCCATTCAGCCGTTCGGGCTAAAAGTGAGGCCAACCGCCCTATGGAAATTAACATGGGAAAAACGCGTTTTGGGACCCCCCTTTTTTCTCGGCCCCCCCTTGACCAACCCCCCCAAAATTTTCAGGGGCTGCTCAGAAACAAAATGTGCCATTTTCCTGAAAATTTCAGCCAATTCCGTCCACAAACGCCAAAGTTATTAGACATAGAATTTTCAAAAATCCCATAGGAAAAAAATCCTAACTATATATACCTACTGGCGACCGCCAGTAGGTAATGTATGTATGTATGTGGAATGGGTTTGTATGTACCTGTAAAACACTTGCATTTCATGGTAAAGTCATGTATGCTAAAGACATATGCGTTGTAAAGTTAATATTGGTGAATATATATATATATATATACACACACATATATATTACCTACTGGCGGTCGCCAGTAGGTATATATAGTTAGGATTTTTTCTCTATGGGTTTTTTGAAAATTCTATGTCTAATAACTTTGGCGTTTGTGGACGGAATTGGCTGAAATTTTCAGGAAAATGGCACATTTTGTTTCTGAGCAGCCCTTGAAAATTTGGGGGGGGTTCGTCCGGTGGGGGCCGAGAAAAAAGGGGGGTCCCAAAACGTGTTTTTAACATTGAGTTTTCCATAGGGCGGTTGGCCTCACTTTTAGCCCGAACGGCTGAATGGATTTGCACGAAACTTGGCAAAATTGTAGGGACTGGTAGCCCGATGTGCCTTTTGTAGGTCTCAATATATGTGCTCCAGTGGATTTTGAGAAATTAACGTTTAAAAAAAGATATATATCTGTAACAGCGGACCAGTTAGCGCACTGGTTCGCGGACTTTTCGCGCAACGGAGCTTTGTGAAGCGAAGCTGATTGGTTCTCTGGCGTCTGTCAACATTCCAAAAAGTCCGTAGCGGCCGCCATCTTGTCTCTCGGTAGGATCGAGAGACAAGAGGAGGCCAAAGCGAAGGGGCAAATGACCATAAGGGGGAATAGTAGATCCTCGCTGACCCCCTAGGTTTGATGTGGAGGTTTTAAAAGGGCCCCGCGGGGCAAAAAAAAAAAATTATAATAATAATCTTACGGCTGAATGGATTTGCACGAAACTTGGCAAAATTGTAGGGACTGGTAGCCCGATGTGCCTTTGCTAGGTCTCAATATATGTGCTTCAGTGGATTTTGAGAAATTAACGTTCAAAAAAAGATATATATCTGTAACAGCGGACCGCTTCGCGTACTTTTCGCGTTACGGAGCTTTGCGAAGCGAAGCTGATTGGCTCTCCGGTGTCTGTAAACATTCCAAACAGTCCGTAGCGGCCGCCATCTTGTCTCTCGGTAGGATCGAGAGACAAGAGGAGGCCAAAGCGAAGGGGCAAATGACCATAAGGGGGCATAGTAGATCCTCGCTGATGCCCTAGGTTTGATGTGGAGGTTTTAAAAGGGCCCCGCGGGGCAAAAAAAATAAATAATAATAATAATCGAACGGCTGAATGGATTTGCACGAAACTTGGTAAAATATTAGGGACTGGTAGCCCGATGTGCCTTTGCTAGGTCTCAATATATGTGCTTCAGTGCATTTTGAGAAATTAACGTTCAAAAACAAGATATATATCTGTAACAGCGCTGCGCTTCGCGGAGATAAAATTATATCTGTATTACCTAGCTGTTGCTAACACCAGTTAGCGACGGCTAGTAGGAGATAGCGACCATCTTGGGCCCCACTTTGCATGTGAGTGATATTTATCACTAATGACATGCAAAGTGGGCATGCCAAGATGTTAGCGACTGGAAACAGTCGCTAACATCGCTATCTCCTATTATCAACTTTTGGAAATATTCGAGATAAGCGCGAATATCTCCAAAAAGTAACAGCTGCCCTGAGCAGTTCTTAGCCATGTTATCCTATGGGAGGTGGATAACATGGCTAAGAGGATTAGCTCGGTAATGCATGAATATCGCTGAGTTTTCAGCGATATTAATGCATTGCGGTCGGTTTTTATCGTATTTGCGATAAACTTTGATAATAGCAACGTTTATCTGCGATAATTTCTGACGGTAAAAAAATCTTTGCAATGCATCGTTAGGGATAAATATCGCTTAACTTTGGTAATATGCCCCAACGTCTGTTAACGTTCGATTCGAAGGAAATCAGGAAGTGTTGAAAAACATTGTCTGCGCCATCTTGTCTTTTTTCAAATGCCACACTTTTGTCGTGCACGGCAGCCATTTTAGATGCCTTGACCAGACCCACTCTGTGCACGCTGTCGATCCTTAGCATGGCTCCCCACCCTCGCAAGCATCTCCCCCAGGCAGTGGTCACCCCCGCTCTCTGTCTTATGCATGGGTAATAAACCTCCCCCCATCTGCGCTGCTCTTTCCTGAGAATCACACCCTGTGCCCGCCCGACACCTCCCTTTCGCCCTATTCACTACTGCACCCTCTGACACTCCTTTTCCTCTGTGTCCGATTGTCCAGGCTGGTCCTAGGGTATCAGCTAGCCCTGCAGATGTAGTTTATGGCCACAGCTGTAAAGATTCACCCCTCTTCAAAGGAGTTATAGTAGATCAAGGCCCACACTCGATGAGATCCGTCACAGCAGAAGCGTTGCTATTATCTGAAAACCATCCTGTATTGTGATTGGGGAGGGGACCGAGCGTGAAGCGGAAGATTCCAGGGATGACTCTTTGTACATCAAAGTTTTTACAATTATGTGTCACATTAAAAATATATAGCACTCCGACAAAGTAGTAAGATTATAAAACTTTAATAATTTATAAATATATACAAGAAAACAAAAATAGTAATAACATATAAACATTTTTAGGGAAAAACAACGAAGTAGCGGTCGGCTGTGCGAATAGTCCCAACGCAGCACAACGTCCAGATTTCCGGCGTGGGGCGGGTCATCAGTAGCAAACTGTTGTGCGAATAGTTCCAAGGCAGCAGAACGCGCTGAAATCTACATGACACGAAAGTGATGTCTAGTAAGTTGCCACCCAGCAAATAACGGCGTGGGGCGTCGCGGGGGGTGGGTCTTCAGTAGCAAACTGTTGTGCGAATAGTTCCAAGGCAGCAGAACGATGGCACCAAGGTGATGTCCAGTAAGTTGCCGCACTGGTTTTGGTATCCTACAATGCTGCTCCGAATAACGGCGTGGAGCGCCCCGGGGGAGGCGGCGTGAACGGGCCTCTCCAGGTGGAGTGTCATCTGTTGTAGTGGGGCGCCCCTTTACCGTTTCAGTTGCCATTCCGTCCGTTTTTGGTCCACTGTGTCAAAAGCCGCAATTCAGCTGAGTTGCGCCCACTCTTGCGGTGCAGCGATAGTCGGCTGCCACAGGACTCTCAAAATGGCGGCAGGCTCTTTCCTTTTTGGGCCTGGTCCACTGAAATGGCCCTGGGATACCTTGGAAATCGGACGCTTGTCTGCTAGGTCTTGGACCCCATTCTCGAAAGCGTCCCCTCCGCTTTGAGAATTCATCAAAAGTTTTGGGGGCCCCGACTCCTGCAGGCTTCTGGTGGGGAGCGGCTGCCATGATTGCTCGCGGAATGACCACGACTGAGCTACGAGATGGTGGTGCTTTCATGCTGACGCCAGCTTCAGTCTGAAACATCCAGAAACAAGGTGGGGCTTTCATCGTTTGGAAAAAAAAAAAAGTTTTCATCCAATGAAAAGTGTTGTTTTTAGGTCATATGATCAAGCCTTCCATCATTAGGAAACCAAAAGTAAAATGAACCAATGAAAAGTTTTATAAACAAGTCACATGACCTGTTATGCGGCATAGGGTATAAAATGCGGAGAAAATACGTTGGCACGTGAGGCGGCGTCAGTAGCGGACCGATGTGCGAATAGGCCGAAGGCAACACAGCGCGCCAAGATCCGGATGGCACCGAGGTGGTGTCCAGCAAGTTGCAGCACTGGTGTGGCCATCCTACAATGTTGAAAGTCGGCGTGGGGCGCCCCGTTGGCCTGTGAGTTTGCGTCAGTAGCGGACCGATGTGCGAATAGGCCGAAGGCAGCACAACGCGCCAAGATCCGGATGGCACCGAGGTGGTGTCTAGTAAGTTGCCGCACTGGTGTGGCCATCCTACAATGCTGAAAGTCGGCGTGGGGCGCCCTGTTGGCCTGTGAGATGGTGTCAGTAGCGGACTGATGTGCGAATGGGGCCAAAGGCAGCGCAACAATATTTTCTGACGAGAAGACACCACAAGGCGCTGAGATGCCAAGATCCGGATGGCACCGAGGTGATGTCTAAGTTGCGGACTGATGTGCGAATGGGGCCAAAGGTAGCGTAACAATATTTTCTGTATGGAAGATACCACTAGGCGTTGAGATGCCAAGATTCGGATGGCACCGAGGTGATGTCTAGCAAGTTGCTGCACTGGTGTGGTCATCCTACAATGCTGAAACTCGGCGTGGGTCGCCCCATTAGCCTGTGAGATGGCGTCAGTAGCGGACCGATGTGCGAATAGGCCGAAGGCAGCACAACGCGCCAAGATCTGGATGTCACAGTGGTGGTTTCATAGTTGAGAGGCACTTCATCTGCAGTGGGGCGCCGAGATCCGGATGGCACCGAGGTGATGTCTAGCAAGTTGCTGTACTGGTGTGGTCATCCTACAATGCTGAAAGTCGGCGTGGGGCGCCCCATTAGCCTGTGAGATGGCGTCAGTAGCGGACTGATGTGCGAATGGGGCCAAAGGCAGCACAACGCGCCAAGATCCGGATGGCACCGAGGTGGTGTCCAGCAACTTGCCGCACTGGTGTGGCCATCCTACAATGCTGCGCCGAAAGTCGGCGTGGGGCGCCCCGTTGGCCTGTGAGTTCGCGTCAGTCAGTGGGGGCTGTTTGAGGATCTGACTGCATTGGAAAGCAATGTGATGCTGTGCGTCGCCCCCAAGATGGAGGTTCCTCGGCTGCAGTGGGGCGCCCCTTGGTGTTTCACTCGCTATGCAGCTGAGTTGCGTGCGCACTTGTGGCGAATAGGCCGAAGGCAGCACAACGCGCCGAGATCTGGATGGCACCGAGGTGGTGTCCAGCAATTTGCCGCACTGGTGTGGCCATCCTACAATGCTGCGCCGAAAGTCGGCGTGGGGTGCCCCGTTGGCCTGTGAGGTGGCGTCAGTAGCGGACCGATGTGTGAATAGGCCGGAACCAGCACAAGGCGCCAAGATCCGGATGGCACCGAGGTGGTGTCATAGTTGAGAGTTCTGAGCAGCGCTTGTAACACTGTCTGAAGCTTATTTGCACCTGCTGCAGCTTCACTATTGCCCTGGTGTGGCCTAAGATCGCCCATGACATAGGCGGCCACCTCCCGGGGTCCGGCGGAACTTTTTTCCTTTTCCTTTCTGCATCTTGTCCCAAATTCGTTTGACCTGAAGACACGACCAGGTCCCTGAATGTGTGCAGGGGGACGCTATTGATTGAATCAAAATGGCGGCTTCACACAAAGCTGACTCAAGCGTTTTCTGGTGGTTTCATAGTTGAGAGGCACTTCATCTGCAGTGGGGCGCCGAGATCCGGATGGCACCGAGGTGATGTCTAGCAAGTTGCTGTACTTGTGTGGTCATCCTACAATGCTGAAACTCGGCGTGGGTCGCCCCATTAGCCTGTGAGATAGCTGTTCTTTGGATTTGGGCCTGGTCCACTAAAATGGCCCTGGGACACCTAAGAACTCGAACGCTCGATTTTTTTTTCCTTTCCTGTACATGCAAAAAAAGGTAAATGCCCGGTATGTTACACGCTTCATCTGCCACGATGAACTCTCCAGAGGAACCGAAAAAATATATAGTTGTGGTAACTATACCATGCATCGTCATATGGAGAGGTGGTACCAATTAATTATAGTGCTGCATAAAAGAGAGATTTGGAGGAGAACCCCTGACCTGCTAGTACATTCATCAAAGAAGTGGCACTGAGAGCTTCAGAGGCAAGGGAAACGGTCCCAAATATTTAGAAGAACTTTGGAAAGATTAAAATGACATGTTTAGATTGTGGTAAATTAATTTCATGTGGGCAGATGAGTGTTACTCTAATAAATACAGCATATGAACATCATCATAGTCGATGGTTGGTAGAGACATTTTGACTATATCCTGGACCTGCCCGTCCTCGCCCAAAATGGCGCCGGAATAAATGGGACTCGTAACTCCTTGTTGTGTACTGGTTGCAGAACCTTGAAATCACGAGATACGTATGCAGTTTTGAAGCACATGGCGGGCGGGGACGAGAATTGATTGAATATTTCGACATCCCTATTGATATTAAGTTCTGATGTGTTATTGATTACTGTACTGTTGAAAGTTCGAATTAACGTCACCCATGGTACTTGCCCGCAAATGTATATCTAGATAATTTTATTGTAACTGGCCCTGTCGTATTTTAATTATAAAATGTACGTCCACCGATTCCGTAACTGTTAGACACCTTAGTTCTTGCAACCTAATGGCCCGCCCGTTACGTTCCTCTACAGTGTAAATGTCTACTCATCACATACGATTACAGTTTGCTCCGTGGCCGGCCCACGTGGTTATAGGCTCGTATTTGTATAATGAAATTTTCACAATAAAGGTTTTTAAAAGAAAACATGGTAGTAGTATATACATTGGTAAAGTTTGTAATAATAGTCACTGTTTTAGAATCATTAAAAGGCAAGTGAAATAAAGCAGACCAATTACATGAAGGGTAAAAGGTATAATACGAAGGAACGCAGTAAAGATAAATGGTCAAGGGCTGTTGTGTTTTCTATTCCTGCAACATAAAGTGATCGATAAGAATCTCATATTCAGGCGTATCGGCGACTAAGACAGCAGGTCGACCCTCTTTTGCTCAACGGCTCCATCATGGGACGAAGAAACGCTCTTTTTCTCGAAAAAAGAATATATTTTACTTGCAGGACAGTTGTAAAATTTCCGGGAAAGTACATTAGCCTGGAACATTATAACATATATTTAAGAAAAAATAATGTTCGGAAGTAATGAAAAGCGTAATTTTTAGGTCATATGAGCAAGCCTTTCATCATTACAATAAGAAAAGTAAAATGAACCAATGAAAAGTTTTATTAACAAGTCACATGACTTGTTATGCTTACGTTACGCGCTGCGCGCCCCGGATGCGCTAACGCGGCGCGTCATATGACGCATTACGCGACAACGCAGGTCCAGAATATAGTCAAAATGTCTCCACCAACCAGCGGTCGGAACACAACCCCTTTCAGCAGGCTAAATAGTTCTGTTAAATGAGAACAGAAGGGACAGGCAACAAGAACCATCAGTGAAAGAGGGGAGGGCTAGTTCTTCTCTACCGGGTTACATTGGGGCGCTACCGGAACTGATCGAATTGGTAGTCTACAGTGTTTCTGGATGTTTCAGACTGAAGCTGGGGTTAGCATGAGAGCAGCATCATTTCGTAGCTCCGTCGTGGCCATTCCGCAACCAATCATGGCAGCCGCTCTTTATCGTTATTTTGGGCGGGGTGGGTGGCGGAGCCGAGCTGTTTTGCAGCCATCATTGTGTGGAGTTCAGTTCATCTCACTAGTTTTGTATTTGTCATGAGGGGTTGTTCCTAATGTTTCTATTTTAGCGAGGTCAAAAAGAGATCCCATTAGTGGCCTACTGATTTTGCTCGATTCCTTTTCTTTTTTTTTACACGATTTTTCGTTATCTGCAAAGACTAAACAGAGTATTGCGACTCTGTGTTTGTTTGTAAATAGAGAATGAACCAAAGAGAACTAATTCTAAAACAGTAAATACTTGGATAACAATCAATCAAATGGAGAGAGAAGCAGGCACGACGGATTACAACGGGGGCAAAGGCCTGCGTTAACTACCTTTCACTATCTGCAAAGAGAGAGTACTCCTAATAGAAATGAGGGGGGGGGGGGCACCATTCAAAGCAGATCAGTGTGCATAAACACGAAAATGTTTTCACTTACCACGTACTTGACATTCGACAGCTTATGATATTTGCTATTAAAAAACCATTGAAATTCACTGAAAAAACCATAGGTTATAGACCATATATAGTTAGGAATTAGCATTTACAAAACCTTGAAAATTCACTGAAAAAACCATAGGTTATAGACCATATATAGTTAGGAATTAGCATTTAAAAAACCTTATTTTACTCACACAAAACCATTGAAATTCCATATATAGTTAGTTGCACTAACTATATATCGCGCACCTGCAATCCACTGCTGATCATGTCACATATTACATCATTCATGACATGGTCAGTGACATCACTGATGACATCACTGATGACATCTCAAATGACATCACTGATGACATCACTGATGACAACATCCAGTGACTGTATGTTTCTGTAAAGTTAAAATATATCTTACATATTGAAGAATGAGTGGATGTATAAGTGTCTGAATGAAGGATTTAGTAGGTGCGTGACTGACTGTATGAGTGAGTGATTAAATGTGTCTCACTGAATGCATGGGTTAGTGACTAAACTGTCTTAATTTGTGCATCATTATGTCTGTTGTTCTGTAAACTGCTGCATGTGTTGATCATTAGCTATACGAGAGGCTATATGTGTTATTAATTGCTTGCCCAAGTATTTCTATGGGAGATTGAGTTTGTGTGGGGGTGGCTGGAAGGTGTGTGACTCTATGCATAGATGTGTGAACAGTTTATTCACTAGGTGTATGAGTTCAAGAGTGCATGTGGAAACAGCTACATGGGCAGTTGACTGTGTGCATGAGTGTATTGATGAGTGAATGGATATCTCAATGCTACATGTCATAGTAAGTACATATGTAAAACACAGTACATGTGAGAGTTGGCATATATAAATAACTGTGCATGAGAGCCACCGAATGAGTGAGTGGTTGTATCGATCATTGTGAACTTGTATCAGGGATTGTATAAGAGAGTAAATATGTGTTAGTATATGTTTCAATAAGTAAGGTGTGTTTAACTGTATAGTTGAAGAAATGGAGATGAGATTGTTTCTTTGCATGACTGACTGGGTGTGTGAGTAACTCCATGGATGAGTGGAAGTGTGTGTGTCTGTATACACTGAGTGTATCTAAGGTTATATTAGAGTCTGAAGAGGTTTATCGTATTAGCACAAGAATGATGTCAAATGAGATGTCATCAGTGATGTCATCAGTGATGTCATTTGAGATGTCATCAGTGATGTCATCAGTGATGTCACTGACCATGTCATGAATGATGTAATATGTGACATGATCAGCAGTGGATTGCAGGTGCGCGATATATAGTTAGTGCAACTAACTATATATGGAATTTCAATGGTTTTGTGTGAGTAAAATAAGGTTTTTTAAATGCTAATTCCTAACTATATATGGTCTATAACCTATGGTTTTTTCAGTGAATATATATATATATATATATATATATATATATATATATATATATACTTATCTACACACACACATGCACCCCTTTACTCCCTATTAATGTTATAAAATCCCTTTCCAACCAAAAAACCTACATCCACCCCATACCTTTAAAATCCCCTTTCCATCCAAAAACATATATACCCACCCTAAACCCTACAAATTCCCTATCCACCCAAAAACCCACACCCACCCTAAACTCTAAAAATACTCTAGCAATCCCAAAAACCCACACCAACGTGAAAATTACCCTTGCCACCCAAAAACCCATACCACCTTAATATTACCCTTGTCACCCAAAAACCCATACCCACTCTTAACCCTAAAAATATACTTACCGCCCAGAAAACCCATACCCACTTCTGAAATTACCCTTACCACCCAAAAACCTATACCCACCCAAAACCCTAAAATGACCCTTGTACCCCAAAACCCCACACCCACCCTAATTCCTAAGGGTGGGTATGTGTTTTCCACCCAAAAACCCATCCATACCCTAAACCTTAAAAATGCCTTTGAAATCTCAAAAACACATACCCACCCTAAATCCTAAAATTTCCCTTGCAATCCCAAAAACCCATACCTACCCCACCCAAAAACCCATACCCACCTTAAATCCCCAAATTTCCTGTGCCACCCAAAAACTCATACTCCTCCGAAACCATTAAAATACCCTTGCAACCATATAGATATATAAACATATATATATGTATATATATTACCTACTGGCGATAGCCAGTAGGTATATATAGTTAGGACCTAGCTACCATAGGAAATCCGCATCATTCTATTGGGAATAACTTTGGCGCTGGTTGAGGAATTTGCATGTAATTTTCCAAAACTTTGGCCAGCTCCACTGCGTTCCTTCCCTGACAGTTTCGGGGAGATTCGTGAAGTGGGGGCTGAGAAAAAGGGGGGGGTCCAAAACGTGTTTTCCCCATGTTAATTTCCATAGGACGTTCTGACAAGGCTACAGCCCGAACCGCTGAACGGAATTACACCAAACTAGGCAAAATTGTAGGGACTGGTACGCAGAAGTGCCTTTGCTATATTTGGTGAAAATTTCTCCAGTGGTTTTTATGAAAATTAACTTCAAAAACACATATATATCTGGGCGGAGCCTAACCACACATCTCATCGTGAGATCTGATTGGCTGTCAGCACTTCATCCAAGAAGTGTTGGCAGCCATCTTGGGACCAATATACATGATAGCACCTCATTAAAAAGCATTGTAGTTAAAAGAGGGTTTTAGGACTTTAGTTACATTATAAATCATTTGTTGATGGTACCATACTCATTTTAGGAATTGTGGTGTGTTCTAAGGTGATTTTACCATGTGAAAAAGCCTTCTGCTGGGATATCATGAATCATGTTTGAAAGAAAACTATTATCTCATGCTTTTCCCACAGTGGTTTGGAAGGGGATCTATAAGATAAACTGAAAGTATATTTTCTGTAAATTCACATTATCTTTCTCAGTCATGTGAGAATGAAGTCTGACATTCTCAGTAAAACATGTACATCCAACAAGGACAGAGACTGTCAGTTGATTCCTTTGTGTTCTACTGCAGCCTCCTAGAGTGTTCTAAAGAACAACTAGAGCGCTAACAGTCCTACTTATTACAAAGGTATGGCACACCTGAAGCCATCTTGATTGGAATAAAGTGGTAACTCTTAAAACATTTAATTTAAAAAGGAACAAAATGAGGGGGTATATTTTGCCATAGAAAGTATGATTAGTGCTGCAGAAAGAAAAATTAGGGCACATTTTGAGTGACTTCCCAAATCCTCTTCTATTTCATTGAAAAATTATGACATGCAGTCTCCCAAGATGGCCACCAGAGACAAAAGAGCCCAAATGTAGCCCAAATATCACCCAGATGTAGCCCAAGTATAGCCCAATGACAGAATGTCCCAGAGTGTTCTAAAGAACAACTAGAGCGCTAACAGTCTTACTTATGACAAAAGTATGGCACACCAGTAGCCATCTTGATTGAAATGAAGTGGTAAGTCTGAAAACATTTAATTTAAAAAGGAACTAAATGAGGGGGTTCATTTTGCCATAGAAAGTATGATTAGCAGCAGACCTCCCTGGTGAGCAGTAGCTTTACTACAGTGATCTAATGAGCAACTAGAGTGCTAACATTCAGAATTTATGGCAAATGTGTGACACATCTGAATGCCTTCTTGATGGAACCAAAGTAAACAAGCATTGAAAATGCAATAGATCTCGCCCTCGTTTAAGTTAAAGCTATTCTGTTTGTAATGAGGTGGCTTTTTAGCTTTGCTTTTATTAGTGTTTTTAAAACTTTCATGTAAATAACATGCATATGTATGCATATATGTATATGTGTGCATGCATTTATATTTCTATTTATATAGATATGCAGATTATATATGTTTATATATGTATGTATTTATATATATACACATACATAAATGCATATGCATATATATGCATATATATATATATGTATATGTGTGCGTGTAGAGAGAGGTAGAGAGGTAGAGGTGTAGAGGTAGAGAGGTAGAGGTAGAGAGGTAGAGGTAGAGAGGTAGAGAGGTAGAGACTAGTAGAGAAAGAAGTAGAGAGAGGTAGAGAGGTAGAGAGAAGAGAGTGAGTAATAGAGTAGAGAGTGAGTAGTAGAGAGTAGTAGAGAGCAGTAGAGAGAGTATCAGAGAGTGAGTAGTAGAGAGTAGTAGAGAGTAGTAGAGAGAGAGTAGTAGAGAGTGAGTAGTAGAGAGTAGTAGAGAGTGGTAGAGAGAGAGTAGTAGAGAGTGAGTAGTAGAGAGTAGTAGAGAGTGAGAAGTAGAGAGTGAGTAGTAGAGAGTAGTAGATAGTGAGTAGTAAAGAGTGAGTAGTAGAGAGTGAGTAGTAGAGAGTAGTAGATAGTGAGTAGTAGGGGGTGAGTAGTAGAGAGAGAGTAGTAGAGAGTAGTAGAGTAGTAGAGAATGAGTAGTAGAGAGTGAGTATTAGAGAGTAGTGGAGTAGTAGAGAGTAAGTAGTAGAGAGTAGTGGAGAATATTCCAAAGTTTGGCACAGCACCACTTGCACAATAAGTCCAATCAAATCATATCACTTAGAGTCCTTATTGAAGCGCTGAATCTTGGTGTATATTCAAATGCTTTTATTTTCCTTAAGTTTATGTACCACAGACAGCTGACGCGTTTCGTTCTGTACAACAGAACTTCTTTAGGGCGTTCTTATTTCCTTCAAGTTATGTCGGTATCCTGTTGTCATATAACTAGATATTTCTTCCAAATGTTAGACGAGAAATAAGTACATTCGTATTCAAAGTGACTAGGTATCAATTTTACCCACACAATTCGGGCAGACTTGAGTAATTTATAGCATCCTCAAAGTCAGTCTTTCAAAAATTCTAAAGTATAGGACATGATAATCTAAATCCAAATGTTTCTCAAGAAAAGTCATTTTCAATCGTTCGGAATTTCGGCGTTTGGGCAGATATGACCCAGGGACCCCCAGTATGCAAGGGGAATTAGTCCCCCCTCTGCAAACGCGCCAGTGGCCTGCGTTGCAGAGAGGTGTAAAAAGAGGCATAGCCTCATTACACCTCTGCAATGCAGCCCCCTGGCGCATACTGGAGGTTCAAGTTGGGCTAGTTGGCCCCCATGGGCCCCCAGTATGCAAGGGGAATTAGTTTCCCCTCTTCAAACATGCACGGGGCTGCGTTGCAGAGAGGTGTAAAGGGGGGAGTGGCTTCATTACACCTCTCTGCAATGCAGTCCTCTGGCGCATACTGGAGATTCCTGGTGGTCTTTCAGGTCTTATATAGTTAGGAATTAGCATTAAAAAAACCTTTGAAATTCAATGAAAAAAACATAGGTTTCAGGCCTTATATAGTTAGGAATTAGCATTTAAAAAACCTTGCAAATTCACTGAAAAAACCATAGGTTTCAGGGCTTATATAGTTAAGAATTAGCATTTAAAAAACCTTTGAAATTCACTAAAAAACCATAGGTTTCAGGCCTTATTTAGTTAGGAATTAGCATTTAAAAAACCTTTAAAATTCACTCAAAAAACTATAAGTTTTAGGGGTGTTATAGTTAGTTGGACATTTCACTCATACAAAACCATTGAAATTGCTCCTATATAGTTAGTTGTACTAACTATATTTCGCGCACCCGCAATCCACTGCTGATGATGTCACATATTACATCATTAATGACATGGTCAGTGACATCACTGATGACATCTCAAATGACAACACTGATGACATCACTGATGACATCATCCACGTGACAATCACATACACCTTTTCATACACTAGTAAAATCTTTCATCACTCTTTGTAAAATACAGAGAATCATATTTGAATTCACTGTTACAGCAATACAAGTATCTAAAAACCCACTCAGTGATTCATAGATGTATACACACATCTAATCACTTACCTGTAGATTCACTCATACATGCTGTCAATGAACAATAGAACACTATCAAAAATACTTATACACCTAAATCGACATTACACACCAGCACACATCCTATTCACATATGAAGTCATCCTACTCACTTATGCAAACAATGGATCATACTTACATATTTACTTAGCTACACACTTATACAAACACAACTTCATCTATTAATTTAGATAGTAAGTCATACTTAGTGAATTATAAAATCATTATTACAAGTATAAAGTTATCCATACAGTCACGCAATCATTGAGTCTTATGTATATTTATTAATATACAACAACTGACACATACACTGCCTTTTATTTTTCTAGTTTGTTGGACATGTACCATTGAGAAATATATTTGCTCATCACCACACCCATAACGATATTCACACCCCCAAACAACTGTTAGAACATGTAGTTTTAACTTCATATATCTAGTGAATAAACTATTCACACATCTTTGGGCAGTCACCCCCCCCCCACCAAACCACACACACATTCACTCTCCCATGCAAATACTCAGTTAACTAATCAATAACTAATACAGACTTTCACATTGCTAGTAACCAACTGGAGAACCAGTTTACACAACAACTGACAAAGTGATACAGATATTCAAACAGTTTATTCACTATCCACTATATTTAGTGAGACACTATAAATTGGTCAAGTAAACAGTGAATTACACTGCTACTAAATCCTCCATCCAAATATTTATTTTTATATATCCACTCATTCTTCAATGCAAATTCCTATATATATAATGCATATTTAAATAACGAAGCAAACCACATTCACTGGATGATGTCATATGGGGGCGGTGCGGGGGATTTGCACAATAAAAGACTAAAGCACTGAAGATTTGGTTCCGCTGTCGTCCTTACGATGTGGTAGTGTCGACTTCCTTGCTATATATATATATATATATATATATATATATATATATATATATATATATATATATTACCTACTGGCGGTCGCCAGTAGGTATATATAGTTAGGATTTTTTTCCTATGGGATTTTTGAAAATTCTATGTCGAATAACTTTGGCGTTTGAGGACGGAATTGGCTGAAATTTTCAGGAAAATGGCACATTGTGTTTCTGAGCAGCCCCTAAAAATTTGGGGGGGTTTCGTCAAGGGGGGGCCAAGAAAAAAGGGGGGTCCCAAAACACATTTTTCCCATGCAATTTTCCATAGGGCGGTTGGACTCACTTTTAGCTCGAACGGCTGAATGGATTTCCACGAAACGTGGCAAAATTGTAGATATTGTTTGCCCGATGTGCCTTTGCTAGGTCTCAATATATGTGCTCCAGTGGATTTTGATAAATTAACGTTCAAAAAAATATATATATCTGTAAGCGCGCCCCGATTAGCGCCCCGGTTCGCGTACCTGACGCGTAACGGAACTTCGCGAAGCGAAGCTGATTGGCTCTCCGGTGTCTGTTAACATTCTAAACAGTCCGGAGCGGCCGCCATCTTGTCTCTCGGTAGGATCGAGAGACAAGAGGAGGCCAAAACAAAGGGGGAAATGACCATAAGGGGGCATAGTAGATCCTCCCTGACCCCCTAGGTTTGATGTGGAGGCTTTAAAAGGGCCCCGCGGGGCAAAAAAAAAATATATTTTTTTGTTTTGTTTGCGTGGGGAGCGCCCGGTACGCGCACCGGGAAGCGGTCCGGGGAGCGTACTATGAGGAAAAAAGAATGATAGACTTTTCAAATATTGTATGCTTATTGATTGTTCGTTTTGTTGTTTTTTTTGTGTTTTTTTTATTTTTGTGATTGTTTTTCAAAATTTAATAGAACGTCTAACATTTGACTGTCCGAAATGTCGTCATTTTCAGTGAACATAACTTCCATCATTTGAGTGTCCGAAATGTCCTTATTTTGAGTGAACATAACTTGCAACATTTGAGTGTCTGCAATGTCCTCATTTTGAAGGAGGAAATCTACAGATTGTACACATTGTAGTAGTTCATGGTCCCGTGATTCATCCATTAATTCAATGTCATTTGGTTCAATGTTTTCTTGATTGGTCTCTTCAAGGACAATTTCAAATGACACTTTTTGTTCTCCTTCCATTTTGCCTGAAATTTGCATAAAATAATATATATATCAGTAGAGATAGGGCACTGTTGGGATTAATTTAACAGTGAATTTATCTTTGGGCAGTGTATGGTATCAGACTGGTAGTAGAAATATAAAAATGTGTATGTGATGAAACCTTAGTAAATTCATAATTATACAAGACAAGCCTAAATCCATCCATAACTATAACAGAAAAGTCTATCTAAATCTATAACTATTACAGAGGGATAGTATATAACTATCAGAAAAAGTTTTCCATATTAACTTAAAGTGCACAATATACTTTAGTTTTCAAAATAACATCTTACCTTTTAAAAACAAGTTTAAGTTGTCAGTGAAAATGCTCTTGCAGTGTACTTCAAGAAGTAGTAGTCAAAATGGCTGTGTTTCTCTCTCTTTCTTTATATATATTCAGGTACATAACCAATCAAATGTCAGGTAAAAAAAGTAGAAAATGAAAGTAACATTTTAATTGGTTGTCAATTCCAACACTTCAGATGTGTTTTGTGAAGTAATTTACCTCAGGGTATTTAGAGAGGTCTACAGGCTAAATGGCTAAATGGAATTCCAATCAAATTTGTGAAAATGGTAGGGATTGGTATGTAGTATGAGCTAATCTATATTTGGTGAAAGTGTCTCCAGTGGTTTTTCTGTGAATTACTTTCCCACCTTTTTTCAGCGAGCGCTTCCCAGTGCGCGCCCCGGTACGCGAACCGGCAGCGTTACGGGAGTCCTCCATTTTGTGTTTCGGTAGAATTGAGATACAAGATGGAGGGTAAATAATGTTCAGAATGGGTAGAAGGGGGCACGGTAGATGTATCCTGACCCCCTAGGTTTTCTGAGGGTGGCTGAGGAGGCCCATATGTGCAAAAAAACCAATTTTTTTAAAAATTTTCGCGCGGTTAGCGTCCGGTGCGCGTACCGGGTAGCGCTCCGGAAAGCGTAAATTGTGAAAATTAGTAAAAAAAAAAGTTACATTTAAAATTTGTTTATAGTGATCATAGTTAGGGTAGCTCTGAGAAGAGCTTTTGGGTCTGTGGTAGATTTAGGTACTTATAAGTAGGTACCAATACATAGTCTTAAATTCAGGATGAAAACTCTGTTCCCCTCATCTGAGAAGTGAACTCCATCTTCTCTGTAGATATCTTGCATGTAGTAACGCAAGTTATTGTTGTAGATGGAGCCCATTCCATGGTCTCTCATGTAAGCTGAAACAGACTTATTTACATGCTTCCTCGATTTCTCAATTTGTGGACAAAATTCGTTTGACCACCTCCATTTCTGTCTTTGGCATATATTTGAATATACAAAGGCAGTTTGAGGAAATAGTGCCATCAATTGCTCAAAGGTGTCCTTTAAAAGCATTTCCAGACCTACCCCAGTCAAAGTGCCCAAGTCATTTCCTCCACAGTGCACAATTAACAGGTCAGGTTTTGGCAAATGCAAAAAGGTTTTCATCAATGGTATCAATTGGTGACATCTTAATCCTCTGTGGCCAATCCAGTTGATTTCCACATTTTGTAAATTGAGGTTGTGTACATTTCTGTTATCAGCATACCTTTGAGCCCAATGGATGTAACTATGTCCAACAATCCAGACAGAAAACATAGTGAGAGGAGGTTCTGCTGCAGTCAGATGAAGTGTGGTAATGAAATGGCAGTTGAAACAGTAGGATTATGTAATGAAAAAAACTGTGGATTTTCTGTGCTAATGAATCAGTAGCAGTGATTGGTGGATTTTGATTGCTGGAAACAGAAAGTTAGGGTGCATGGATGAGTTCTTTGAAAGATGTAATTTGAATGGTCAAGAAAAAATCATTTTATGAAAGATTGCACTGGATACGCAGGTGTACTGAGAGTTCAGAGTTCAATTGAAACATTGTTGTGTGAGCTTGCAAACATGAGAGGTCTTTCAGGAGGTGGTTGCTATGGAAAAAAGGCAGAAAGGGCAGAGGGGGGAAGGGTGTTGATTTGAAAAAAGACAGGGAAGAGTTTTGATTGGGTGACATGAGAGATATGTGTGATGAATTACAGCATTTCTGTGCCATTGTTGGTTGCAGCCTCTGGAGTGCATACCCTTTGCTGTGCTACAGAAAAATTGGTGTGTGTCTGAGACTGTTTTGAAACTCAAAAAGTATTTGCTAAGGTGAGAAAAGATTCATTTAATTTAGATAGAGAATAGTATGCTTTAGGGATAAATTTATGAAGAAAGTTGTGTATTTAAAATGTTGCTTTGTGTCAAGTGTTTTAAAAATAGATTTAGTTTCTTTGAGTTTCATAGCCATGTTAAAAGTGACGCAAAAGTGGTGGAAGGGCCTTAAAAATACGCTTTCATGTGTGTTAGCACATTTTAAGTCACTTCCCCATGAATGTGGGTAAATAAGTGATTTACTTGATGTGTTTAAAAAAGTTTTTTGAAATCAATTAGGTTTCTTGATATGTACTGCTAGAGTTTCATAGGCTGCTTGAGGCATATTTACAAGGCCTTTGAGTCACTTTGATGCTATTTTCCACATTTTAATTTAAGACATTTCCCCGTGGTGCAAAGTCCTTGTAAATACGCCCCCATGTGTGCTTGGCAAATTTAGACTTTGTTTCTTTGAGTTACATAGCCATGTTAAAAGTGAGGCAAAAATGGTGCAAGGGCCTTAAAAATATGCTTTCATGTGTGTTAGGGCATTTTAAGTCACTTCCCCATGAATGTGGGTGAATAAATAGTTTACTTCATGTGTTTAAAAACGTTTCTTGAAGTCAATTAGGTTTCTTGAAATGTACTGCTAGAGTTTCATAGGCTGCTTGGGGCATATTTACAAGGCCTTTGAGTCACTTTGGCGTTATCTTCCCCATTTTAATTTAAGTCATTTTCCCGTGGTGCAAGGTCCTTGTAAATACGCCCCCATGTGTGCTTGGCAAATTTAGACTTTGTTTCTTTGAGTTACATAGCCATGTTAAAAGTGAGGCAAAAATGGTGCAAGGGCCTTAAAAATATGCTTTCATGTGTGTTAGGGCATTTTAAGTCACTTCCCCATGAATGTGGGTGAATAAATAGTTTACTTCATGTGTTTAAAAACGTTTCTTGAAGTCAATTAGGTTTCTTGAAATGTACTGCTAGAGTTTCATAGGCTGCTTGGGGCATATTTACAAGGCATTTGAGTCACTTTGACGTTATCTTCCCCATTTTAATTTAAGTCATTTTCCCGTGGTGCAAGGTCCTTATAAATACGCCCCCATGTGTGCTTGGCAAATTTAGACTTTGTTTCTTTGAGTTACATAGCGATGTTAAAAGTGACGCAAAAATGGTGCAAGGGCCTTAAAAATACGCTTTCATGTGTGTTAGGGCATTTTAAGTCACTTCCCCATGAATGTGGGTGAATAAATAGTTTACTTCATGTGTTTAAAAACGTTTCTTGAAGTCAATTAGGTTTCTTGAAATGTACTGCTAGAGTTTCATAGGCTGCTTGGGGCATATTTACAAGGCCTTTGAGTCACTTTGACGTTATTTTCCCCATTTTAATTTAAGTCATTTTCCCGTGGTGCAAGGTCCTTGTAAATACGCCCCCATGTGTGCTTGGCAAATTTAAGTACTGACAGGGTGTGCTTCTACATAGGACCTGTGTTGTGTTTTCAAATTATGACCAGAAAATCGTTTTTTAAAAAAAAGAAATGCTTTATTGTGAGTAATGTACATTGCTCTGTTGCATACAGTCCTCTTCTTCTGCGTACTCTTGGATATGCTAGACTACATCTGCACAATGAGATACCTAAGCTGAGGAAACACAGGTGATGTGATTGTGAATTGAGCATAAATATTTGCACGTTTTTCAATTACATCACCTGTGTTTTCTAACATTACGAATCACATTGTGCAGATGAGGTTTAGGTCTGTCCAGGGAGACAGAGGAGGTCTGGCCTTTGTTCAAGAGTGCAGTGGACATGACTCACTTCATTGGTAGGCCTGCACATGTATTATCTCCTCTGTACTCTTCAACAAGCCTAAATTTCATCTGCAACCCTGAGTAGGCCTCACCTCAAACAAACCTCTGGATAGGCCACACCTTATCGTCATCCTGAATCAATCATTTAAAATGTTAGGGGCAAATTTAAGATGGCCGTGCGCCTCTTTTGCGCCGCTGTTGCGTCATTTTTGTGACGCAGCAGTGGTGCAAAAGATGCACCATGTTGCAAGATAGGCCTTACTTCATCTGCAACAAGATACCGTCACTTTAAACTGTATACATTTAGGACTGTGTAGTGGGCATGGAGAAGCTGAATCTTCTGTAAGTGTCAAAATTGTTGCATACAGTGCTCACCTTCTGCGTACTCTTTGATATGCTAGACTACATCTGCACAATGAGATACCTAAGCTGAGGAAACACAGGTGATGTGATTGTGAATTGAGCATAAATATTTGCACGTTTTTCAATTACATCACCTGTGTTTTCTAACATTACGAATCACATTGTGCAGATGAGGTTTAGGTCTGTCCAGGGAGACAGAGGAGGTCTGGCCTTTGTTCAAGAGTGCAGTGGACATGACTCACTTCATTGGTAGGCCTGCACATGTGTTATCTCCTCTGTACTCTTCAACAAGCCTAAATTTCATCTGCAACCCTGAGTAGGCCTCACCTCAAACAAACCTCTGGATAGGCCACACCTTATCGTCATCCTGAATCAATCATTTAAAATGTTAGGGGCAAATTTATGATGGCCGTGCGCCTCTTTTGCGCCGCTGTTGCGTCACTTTTGTGACGCAGCAGTGGTGCAAAAGATGCACCATGTTGCAAGATAGGCCTCACTTCATCTGCAACAAAATACAGTCACTTTATACTGTATACATTTAGGACTGTGTAGGGGGCATGGAGAAGCTGAATCTTCTGTAAGTGTCAAAATTGTTGCATACAGTGCTCACCTTCTGCGTACTCTTTGATATGCTAGACTACATCTGCACAATGAGATACCTAGGTACATGTAGAAGTGGTCGGAGTCTAATATTTACAGAGTACTAAATATCTCAAAAAATAAAGATTATTTCAAAGGTAACTTCACTTGCATATAGTCCATGAATGTCACTCAGAATAAGGACGGTTAGGACATCCAGTGCATGTTAGTTTATTGCACTTCTTGAAACGATTCAATGACTTGAACAAATACATATGTAAAACATTAGAATTGAAAACATTCCAATTACTTCATTGGTAGAAAGATTCAATTGGCATAAACATAGTGAAATTAAGTAAATACATTCAAGTATATCAACGCGCTCACAGTGCACAGAGAGGAAAGTATTTAGAGGGGATGGGTGTGTTGGAGTAGAAGTGGGGACCGGGTAAAGGTGGTGTGACTACGTAATAATCACAGTGAGAGTCAAAAAGTAGCCTCTACAGTCTATAGGTAGATCAATAGGTTCCGAATAACTCTTAAGCACAGGATCCGTAATCATCCATTATTTAATCCTATGCTCAGAGAGATACAGAATGTTGGTTGTCAACGTTTCGACCCCTGAAGAGAAGGGTTGTTCATAACCTCAGGCTGGGGTCTTCATCAGGACACGTAGAAAAGCGGGAGCGCCTATAAGTATTATAGTAACAATGAATGGATCTGTCACTAGTGGAAAAAATTCGTGCACTAGGAAGAAGGTAACAAATTTGTACATACTTAGTGAAGGACCCGGTGTGGGCCTTCAGATTGGGACCTTCCAGGGTTCCTATGTTGTTTACTGTGGCCTGTGAACGTTTAAAGGAATTGTGGTTACATTGGGCTGTCCCAATTGCGGACAGGTCACCAGTGTACAGCTATGCATTTATGGTAAGCAGGGGAGCACTTACTGGGAGGTTGGCAGTTTCCGATTCAGTATATTTCAGTCTGATTTGGTGTACTTCAAGTCTGTGGCCAGCTGGAGGTGCCGGTCCGTGGAAGAATCCGTTACTTACTGGAAATAAAATGGATTACAAATATCAGTCTAAAGTCAGGAGAGAATTAATTGAATTGCCTGGAGCACTCTGGGTGCTGGGCAAGTACGTGGCCAAGGGCACGGGTACGGAAAAGTGGACCGGGGACACTGGTGTAGAGCCCCCGTCCTTGGGTCGATAGCATGCAGTGCTGCGCGGGGCTAAGAATGGGCCAGAGCGCGGTAGCATTAAGGCAAAAAGTGCAATTCTTCAAAGATAACCAAGGTGGCAAAAAATTGGGCTGGCACAATCGAAGTCGCGATCAATTTAAAGGATGGAGAGTGACAAAGTCTCCGTAGTGCTTAAGATAGTAAACGAAGGGTAAGGGCATCATGTGTCATACCGAGTTCCCACGTTCACTTAGGCGGCATCGTAAAGTTAGTGCGTGGCTTACCTAATCGCCGGCAGGGCCGCCGGTATGTAAAGCCCAAGTTGAATAAACGGGCCAAGGCTGCAATTACAGCTCATTTGCTCGAAAAAGGGGTGACAAAGTCCCCGAAGTAATTCAATTGGAAAAGGGAAAGACGCTGCTTAAAAGCGATCGTGCGTCAAGGTATCTGTCTCGTGTAACCAGACACGCGGTAGTGCAATAGCGTGATGTCTTACCTTTTGGATGGCAGGGCAAGTCTACGGCACCTCACTCCTCCGGCTGTCAGCAACAGTCTGACTTGCCTCGAGGTGCCGGCGCTAAGTGCTGCTCGGGGGCTCGACTGTAACTAGCCAATCGGAGCGCGGCCGGCTCAGGGAGCAAAAGGAAAGATCGCTCCCTTGACGTGTGTAGGGGAGAGGGGAAAAGAGTCAAAATTGGGATAATTGTGAATAGACCAGATTGTAGCCCGTTGGGAGATACTTCCACCATAAGATGTGGGCAATAACATTCTATGCTGTTGTGGCGCAATTTATGATGGAATTCTACTGTAGGCTCGCCAAATTCTGATGTTCTGCTAAAGACCCACATTATTGCAACAATGACCCAGCAGTACAACTGTTGACCAATATACCTTGACCCCAGGTTAAATCAATGAGAGGACGATAACGTTTCTAAAATAAATAATTACACACAACCCATGTTCACAAAATAATGTGAGAGATATCATAAGTAAAAGCAGCTAATGAACACAGTTAGTTATGCACTTGAACCCTAATCGTGCATAATTGCACCTAACATTTTACTTCTAAGGGTTGGGTGGAACTACAGATAAATAACATTATGCATTGCTCCCCGTTAGATTGAGACCGGGGCATGATCCGGTAAGCTGTTCAATCAGGATCTAGAAGTGCCATCTGGGAAAATGTGGCTTCCAGTTCATTCAAGCCATGCTGAACCGAATTAAAAGATTGCATCCATTTACACTCCCTCACATTGAGGATGGAATTCAGATTCCCCCCTCGTGGGCCCAGTGTGATTTTTTCAATGACCACCCACTTAAAGGATTCTGGTGTGTGTGTATGTTCTTGAAAATGATCTACCAGGGGGGCCCCTGGTGTCTTGCATCTTATCCTGCTGCAGTGCTGCAGAACCCGGTTCTTGATTTTCTGTTTGGTTTGGCCGATATAGACCATTCCGCAGGGACAGAAGATTGCGTAGATGACTCCATGGGTGTTACAGTTCGTGAAAGATTTCAAAGTTACAGTCAAATTGTTGTGTGTCACCGTTTTTGTTTCCAGGCATAGTGAGCAGGCTTTACAGTTGCCGCATTTGTGGTTTCCCAGGGTGGTTGGTAGGTTCCACATTGCTTGAATGGTCGGGGCTACTGGGCTGTCCAACAGAGAGCAAACTACAATGTCTCGAATACTCTTGGCTTTTTTAAAGGCATGCATGGGTGGATGCTGCATTTCGAGGGTATCTGACACGATGTCCCAGTGTTTGTTCACAATCTTGCGTATTGCATTACTTTTGCTGCAATATGTGGTCACACAGATCGTCCTGTCCTCCAAGGGTTGACGATCCTTCGGTACCAGCAAGGAGTCTCTGTTGCTGAACCATGCCCTCTTCCGGGCTTTTTTGACCAATCTTCTCGGATATCCTCTCTCTACTAGTCGGTGGATGAGTTCATCTGATTCGTGGAAGTAGTCCTCTTTCTGGGTACAATTCCTCCGTATCCTGAGGAACTGTCCGAACGGTAGGTTGTCGCGTAGGGCCCGTGTGTGGTGGCTGGAGTACTGTAGCAACGTATTTCTTTCGGATGGTTTCCTATATAGAGTGGTATATAGCAACCCTTCTCTGACTTTGATGGTGATGTCTAGAAAGTCGATGGTTTCGTTATTGCAGGTACTGGTAAACTGAATGTCACAAGATTGAGTATTGAGCCAGTGTGTGAAAGCCTCCAATTCTTGTTTATCACCTGCCCATATGATCAGTATGTCGTCGATGTAGCGACGGTATTCCAGGATCTTGTCATGATATGGGTTGATAGGAGCGAGAATTAGATGTTGTTCATACTCACTCATATAAAGGATGGCCAGGTCTGGGGCAAAGGCCGCCCCCATGGCTACGCCTTTCATCTGCATGAAAAAGTTGTCTTGAAAAATGAAAAAGTTTTTGGTCATCGCGATCTCCAAAAGGTCAATGAGGAATTCCGTTGGGACGTCTGCAGGTTGTGGTCTTGAATCCAATGCTCTTCGTATTGTTCCCAGAGCCGGTTCTTGAGGGATGCTCGTGTACAAGGACACGATGTCCATGGTTACCAGTAGTTGTTTGTCTTTGTCAAATGGACGAGATACCTAAGCAAAGGAAACACAAGTGATGTGATTGTGAAATGAGCAAAAAAAATTGCACGTTTTTCAATTACATCATCCTTTGTTTCCTAACATTACGAATCACATTGTGGAGATCAGGTTTAGGCCTGTCCAGGGAGACAGAGGAGGTCTGGCCTTTGTTAAAGAATGCAGTAGACATGACTCACTTCATTGGTAGGCATGCACATGTATTATCTCCTCTGTACTCTTCAACAAACATAAATTTCATCTGTAACCCTGAGTAGGCCTCAAGTCAAACAAACCCCTGGATAGGCCACACCTTATCGGCATCCTGAACCAATCATTTAAAATGTTAGGGGCAGATTTATGATGGCCGTGTGCCTGTTTTGCGCCGCTGTTGCATCATTTTTGTGACGCAGCGGCGGCGCAAAAGATGCGCTATGTTGAGACATATTTACAACTTGATGCATCTAGGCAGATGTGTCACGGTGTAAAGTCCTGTGCCACATGAAACCTGCGTCAGGTTTCATGTGGGCGTTTTGTTGCAGGGTGGGCATTCATTTGTATGAAAGCCCTGTAAAACTAACACGGTGAAATTTAGAAGAATTCACTGAGTCAGCTTTATGGCGTTGCTGAATCAAATCCTTACGCCTGTTTGAAACAGGCATAAGGAGTGATGCACCATGCAATGTGTGGCTTGCCTCTGTGCATTGTAGTAGACATGTCGCGCTTACAACGTGATTCCTGCAATGTGCCGCTTTTGCGGCACAGATGCGTGACGCATCTGTGCTATTTTTGCTCAATGGTGCTCCACATTGTAAATGCGGCACATCATGGGTGGCAGAGCAGCAGCGCACGTTAACTGTTGCATCCCTGGGGATGCGCCAGTTAACATAAATCTGCCCCTTTACATTTAAGTATGAGCAGGGGACACAGAGTTGGTGAGGCTTATCCAAGGTTAAGAAGAGATGAGTCCTGTTCACTGAAAACTTGGACATAGGCCTCACCTCCTCAGCATCGCTGGACATGGTTAAATAATATCTGCAAAATGTTACTCTTGTTAATCAATTTTACTATTATAGTCTCTGAGATTTGTCTCTTACTCTGCAACATCTCATTGTTGTTCTCTTTTTTTAAAGATAACGACAACATCAAGCATGAGTGATAATGAGCAAACTGTTGATCTCGATATTATCATTGAACTTGTCATTGAAACATCAGTGGAAGTAGATCCCTTGGATGATTTAAATCCTGAGGATGATGAAGAACATGATGAGGATGCCGATTTGTCAGAATTGTATGACATAGGGTGGGAAGCTGACCTGCTCGAGCCTATGGAACTATAAAGAGTTATTTTTAAAAGTTACTGGAAATGAAAAGTAACCATGTTAACCATTTCATTTAAAATTAAACACAACTTTAAAAACAGCTTGTGTGAAGTGTGTTTAATAAAATAGTGAAATATGCTAATAAAATTAGTTCAGATTCACATATAAAAGAGCACAGGTCAAATGTAGAAGCATTCTATTTCTTTGCTACTATTTGTGATTTTTAAATTTGCCAATGCACTAAAAATTATTGTATGTAGAATTGACAAGTAGTGTGTTAATTTTTTGACGACTGTTAGTGATTTACTGTTTGGTAATAGTGGTTAATAACATTTTTTATTATATTTTACCACAGATTCAACTGCAGATCATTTCAAAACAACACTATGCCATCGAAGCAAAGAAGCCGAAAAGCTACAAAACGTCAAAGACAGCAGCTTACTACATGCTTGCAGCAGTCCTCTACAATAAAAACTCGTCAAGTCACCAAGAAACCTCCGGGTAAGACAACGAAATCATTCCTAAGAAACATTTGCAGAAAAAAAAGTATCACTGCAGAACATGTTTTAGTCCAGAAAAAGAGAGCCAATTTAAACGGAAAGGAAAGGCCAATCAAAAATGTTACTGCTAGAGCAGGAGATAACTCTGTGCATGGTAGTAGAAGGAAAAATCAGTTTAGGGACATTCGTAGACGAATGTTCCGCAAAAGGATAATTGGCAATTTGTTAAAAAATGTTAAGAAACGTCAACAGAAAGTGGCTTTTTATAAGAGAAAGAGAAACATTGAGAAAACTATTGATCAGGCATTCGAAATTAAGCGAAAGTTATTTATTTTGATAATCAATAGAATTAGGAAACTAAACAAGGTAATTTATGATTTCAAAACAAATAGTAGATGGAAGAGAACAGTTAATCGTAGTAATTTTTGTGAAGTTTTTTCAGGAGAATGGATGCATAGTTCAAGTTGTGAGGCATTTTTTAATGAGGAGAGTTATTTCCAGGATAATGATTTGGTGCATGCAGTTGACACCAGCGGTCGAGCATATGAGGTGAAAGATGGTTGTCCGGTTGAAAAATAAAAACTTGTGTCAACAGAGGCAGAAGAGGTGTTAAGTAATGAGGTTTTAGGAAGACGTCCTAAGGGACCAGTGTACACCTGAAAGTGTAGTAGTATTTGCAGTGTGCGACAGGATTCCATCAATTTGCTTTGTGATTTTGTACGGACATTTAATAAGAAAACTTTAAAACAGAAAATGAAGTTGTTGCAAGAATTAGATCCTTGCAGAGTGAGAGAAATGACAGGTTTGCATGGTCATTCACTGGCTTGTCTTTCCAGGAGAGTATGCCAGAGTGTTTTTCATCATTTCAGGATGCTAGCAGTGCATCATAATAAAGTGAGGAAATTAGTTAGAATGTTGTATTATGCTAAGAGTCCAGCAATTATGCTTAAACAATTATGCACTGCTCTTTTGCATGGTTCTGAAGTAGATGTGAAGAATATTTGTGAAGAAATTGGGTTTTGTTACTTTGCAAGTAAAGAGAAGAATGTTGAAATTGACCCAGAAGAAGAAGGTAATGTGGAAGAGAGTGTACAGGTTTCCAGTACAGATAATTTTCAGAAGGAAATTGCCACGTTTCAGGTGAAATCAAGTGAGAGGCCTAATTTCACTTGTGTGTGTTGTCGACGCACTTATGATAAGAATCAGACTAAGTTAGTGGATTTATATGCAAAAAGTGAAAGGGAAAATAATAGTGAATGGAAGGATTTCGCAACATACTTGATGGTAGAAAATTGTTTTGATTTGGCATCGGATCAACGTGTGTGTACTTATTGTTGTAACAAATTAAATCAAAACCAGATGCCTGCTAGAGCGGTTCATAATAATCTGGAATTGGTTGAGATTCCTTCTGAATTGAAGGATTTAAATACATATGAATCTATTTTGATTCAAAGTGTCCATCCCTTTCAGGCTATTGTACGAATGGAGCCAAAGACAGGGAAATTGCCTCCATCAGATTTACAGAGAGGATTAAAGGGAGGAGTTGTTTATTTGCCTCTAGATTTGAAGAAAAACATTAATACAATTGGAGTAGAGAAAGTGGAAGAGGAACCTCTGGTTATCCTAGTTAATGGGGTTCCGACAAAGAGTAAGAAAATCTGGCAAGATTCAGTGGATGTTAGGAAAGTCAAAAAGGCAACATTGTATTTGAAGAAAAACAATAAGTACTACAGGAATGTATATGTTGCAGAAGAGGAAGTAAGTGAAGAAGAGGACAGCGATTTGTGTGCTGGACAAATTGAGAAAGTAGAAGCCTCTAAAAATGAAGAAATATATGAACATTATAGTGTTCATCCTTTGCATTCCAAGGAAGTCATGGGAAATGCTATTGAGTTGTTTCAAATGAAAGAAGCCAAAGGGAGTCCCATTAGTGTTTGGGAGGAAAGTTTGGAAGCTCGGTGTTTCCCACAACTATTTCCAACAGGTCAAGGAGGAAGATATGATGAGCGACCTGATCAAATTCCTGCTTCTGAATACCGGACTTTACGATTGTATGCAGAAGATCCTTGGTTTCGTCAATGCATTCCCTATTTGTTTCATCTACTGTTTGAAAGCGATCTGTCTGGACTGTCATATGCAGTGAATCACATCTTGAAAAGTGGTATACAGATGCAAAATATCTCAGCAAGGGACTTTATGGATAAAGTCGATGTGCAAGACAGTATTTTGGATTCTCACCTGATTAATCTCATGGCATGTCAGCGTGGTACTAATGAGTACTGGTACCGTCGACATGGAGATTTAAAATGTATGCTGAGGAACTTAGGAACTCCCACATGGTTCCTCACTCTCAGCTGTGCCGAGTATGGCTGGAAAGACTTACTTGAATTTCTACGAGAGGCAAATGGAAACATTGAAAATATCGAATTCAAGACACCCGGAGAACTGTGCTCTTTGGATCCAGTGAATGTATGCAGGTACTTCAATCATAGATTTGAAGCTATGATGTCTTTCATCATGAACAAGAAAAATCCACCTCTTGGAGAGGTGTTGGATTTCTTCTGGAGAAAGGAGTACCAAGCAAGAGGTGCTCCTCATATACATATGCTGCTATGGATCAAAGATGCACCCAAATTTGGAACAGATCCGGATGACTTAGTGATGAGTTTCATAGAACAGTATTCTACATGTGCTGTTCCAAACACAAAGGAAGACAAAAGCCTAAGAGAACAAGTGTTACGCTTCCAAAGCCATCGTTGTGGAAAGTACTGTCGTCGTAAATTCAGAAACAAGGACAAGTTCTACACAAAATGTTGTTTCGCCTTTCCACGACCGGTGATTTCTAAAGGAAGAGTGAACAGTTTGATGTCTTCGCTGCGACATAATGTGACGAGGAAATCACCCAAAAATACATACAATTTGAAAAGGAACGAAGAGTCCAAGTACATCAACGACTACAACCCATGATTTTGTCAATGTGGAATGCTAACATGGATATACAGTTTGTGGCTGATAACTGTATGGCTGTGGCTCGGTATGTGACATCTTACATCACCAAAAAAGAAAAGACAGAATTGAAGGATATGTGGGAGGACATTTCCCATGAAAAGAGCCTCAGTAACAAGTTGTACAGTTTCAGTCTGAAGATGTTGTCGCATCGAGAAATCGGAGCTTACGAATGTTCTGACCGGTTGTCTTCAGCAAGTCTCTATGCCAAATCTAGGAGTATCATTTGGGCGAGTCTTGGTCTTGCTGCAACGCGTAATCGAGTTCTGAAACCTGTGCGGGAAATTGAGTATTTGGCGGAAAAGGAGCCAAACAGTACCGATATTTTAAAGACCAACATGTTGGATACATATTATCCAAATCGAAGCAGACACCTCAAGAATGTTTGTCTGTATGAGGTTCTACAAAATTACATATTCAAGAGGAACATCAAAGAAGATATTGATAAAGGAGTGTATGCTGTAATTGGAAGTGAGGGATGTCTGGTCAAGCAAAGAAAATGCCACTTGGTAAACCATCGAAAATTGAGTGGCGAATCTCCTGAAAGAAAAGAGTTTTTCTATTTAGCACTTTTGCAACTTTTCAAGCCTTGGCGTGCAGAAGAGGAACTGCTTGGAGATTTCCTCTGTTACGAAGACTCTTTCAATGCCGCCAAGGAGACCATAGAATGTCCTGTTTTTCTAAAATATCTAGAAATGTTGAATGCGGAAATCGAGCAGGAAGCAACAATTGCAGCCGAGATTGCTAGAGACAGTTCTCAGGACAGTCAGAGTTCTGTTTCATTGAGTCAGGATCCACTAGGAGGACCAGTTATCGAAAATGAAGCTGCCACTGCCATGATTGAAGTGGAAAGAGCCATGGCACATGCTCAGGAGGATGCGGTTAACTTAGAAGATTTGGAAAGACAACTCAACGTTGAGCAGAGGAAAATATATGACGAAGTTACCAACCAAATTGATCATTGATTAAGTCATGAGAAGAAAGAGTGCTCATGTACGTCGTTGAAGCCTGTCAGACTGTACGTGAGTGGAGAAGCAGGAACTGGAAAAAGTTTCCTCATTAAAGCAATTTCATGTTATTTGCAGAAAAGGACTGAGTCATCGCTGTCTTGTGTTGTCACCGCTCCAACTGGACTGGCAGCACATAACATTAAAGGTATTACTTTGCATCGTCTACTGATGCTGACAGTGGAGCATGTTAACAAATTACAATACCACAAGTTATCTGGAGATGCTTGTTGTGAAGTTTCAAGAGTCTTGAGGAAAATGAAACTTCTTATCATTGATGAAGTAAGCATGGTTTCCAATGTCATGCTTGCCTTTGTGCATTTGAGAATGCAAGAAGTTCTCAAAACAGAGTATGATGTGTTATTTGGTGGCAAACACATCATTGTTTTCGGTGATCTTCTGCAGCTGACACCAGTGAAAGGACAACCTGTGTTCAAAATGCTCACGCATGAAGATACCAGGAAGTGCCTAGGGAGCATTGGCAATGTCAATATATGGTTAAACTTCAATTATGCTGAACTGCGTGAAAATATGCGTCAAGCGAAGGATGAAGATTATAAGAATATTCTACAAGATGTTAGAATCGGAAAAGTGACCGAGCATGGGAAAGAAGCTTTACATGCACGATTACTGTCAAATTTGTATCCAGAAGAAGACGTTCTGCCAGAGAATATTTTTCGGAAAATTACTGAGAAGAAATCTGGAATATGTTTGATGCCAACTCTTGCAGAATGTGCCATCTTCAACAATAAAATGTTGAATTTAGAAAACCAAGAGATTGTGAAAGTGGAAGCTATTGACAGAATAGAGCATATGGGAGCAACAATTATTTTGTCTGAGAATTTGAAATCTAAATTGGATTCATTAGAGAAGACTATATCTAAAACTGCTGGTTTTGAAAAGACTCTGAATGTGTGCTTAAATTGCCGTATAGTTTTAAGAAGGAATTTACATGTTGAAAGAGGTCTGGTAAATGGATCAATGGGTAATGTTGTTGATTTTGAGAAATACAGAAATAGAGATGGAATTGAATTTTTAAAAATTAAATTTGATGGCATTGAGGAAGTACAGCTAATTGGTCGTTGCTCTGCTAGGTTTTTGCTTGTAAAAGACTTATATGTTCGCCGTAAGCAGTTTCCTGTTTGCTTGGCATATGCGGTGACAATCCATAAATCGCAAGGTTTAAGTGTAGACAGTGCATTGGTGAATATTGGCAGTTCTGTGTTCAAGGAGGGTATGGCATATGTGGCATTGTCACGAGTCAGAACTTTATCGGGATTGTACTTGATTGAGTGTGATGTCACAAACATTTGTGCGGATCTAGATTGTGTTAAGGAATACAATAGGTTAAGAAGAGAGTATACGCCACATTTGCCTCAATATCCTTTGTTTGAGAAACGTGTTGTAGGCCGGAAATGAAGAAATGTGACCAATAGTAGGGAGGTTGTAGCAAAAAGACGAAAAGTCGATGAACTCAAAATTATAAGCAGAAAGAAAATGGATTCTGTTGAAGATGTTGTTGGTTTTCAATTTGAAAATAGTTCTGGTGTCAACTGCTATGCTAATGTAGTGGTTAATGTTGTCTTTTCTCTAGAAACTTTAAAACAACAGATTGTGATCAATCCGGATAAAAGTTTTTGCTGTTTACTGAACTCTGTGTTAGAGAAATGTAGCACTGATAGAACAAAAATAGAAAGTGTGTCTGAAATTCAAAATCTGTTAGACAAATGTTCAGGTGAAACGCAATTCTCTCAAAATATTCAGCAAGATTGTCAGGAGTTTTTAATGTATATTCTTGATGTATTGCAAGATGAAGGTGTAGATGTAGATCATCTGTTTGGCCTTTCTTATCAATGGCAGCATGACTGCGAGAACTGTAGGGTATAAAGCACTACTAGTGTAGAGTCTGAAAGATTTATATATCTAACTTTGCCAGACAGTAAATCAGTGTCCTTTAGTAAGCTAGTAAAAGCAGCTGATCACAACATGGAGTGTAGACAATGTAAGTCTGCAATGTTGTCCACATTATTTATACGAACATATGGCCAGTATGTCATTTTAATGTTCCAACGATGTAGGCCTGATGGAACAAAATTGACAACTTTAATAAAAAATTTTGTGGCTTCGCAGTTGTCAATATCAGGAAGGACTTTTGTAACTGCAGCAATTATATATCATGACGGTCCTTCAACAACATCAGGACATTACACAGCTTATTTGAAGTCTAGAAACGGCTCGTCATTCTGCAATGATTCTGTTTTAACTTTCAAAAAAAAATTGCCTTTTGACCTTAAAAATTCTTACCTGGTGTTTTTACAACCAAAATTTTAGAGAAAGAATCTCGGGATTTGCTCTGAGGAATTTCAAAAGGTTCTAATGGCTCCTACACTATTTGGCCTTGAGGATAAGTGTAGTACAGAGTAAAAAGTTATTTTTGAGTTTTAAGTAGAAAAAAAGAAGGTTTTCTTACAGAAAGTGGTGGGCACGGATTAGTTAAAGGACAACAGAGTATTTCCCAAAGCAAACGGTATTCTTACCATAACACTTGACGTCATGCAAAAATAACTGCACTTTGAATGAGTTCAGAAAAACTGTTTCTTTTAATAAGCTAATTCAAGCAGGCAATCAAAACATGGAGTAGAGGTAATGTAAGTCTGCAACGCTGTCTACATTTTTTGAACAAACTTTTGGTTATAATGTCATTTAAAAATTCCAACTATATAAACCTGATGAAAGTAAGTTTTCAACTTTAATTACAAATGTTAAGCCTACACAGTCGTTGATTTTAGGAAGAACATTTCTAACTACAGCTATTATATGACATGATGGTCCTTTGACAACATCCACTTATTGAAAGGAATACCATTTTTTTCACCTTTTTTATTCCCCTTAAGCATCTAGAATACATCTTCTACCTAGAATCTATTTGGACATCAATCATACTTCCTATCGACTTGTTATGTAAATTTTCAACATCACTTGTGAGTACCACATATCTACATGATATTTATTCCAGGCCTAGAAAATTAAGTTAGAAATAATGTACAAAAATAGGAAGAAATGTGTGTCCCTCATTATCAGAACAATAATTCATGCGAAGAAGCCTACTCACGATTATAATATCATGTGTTAGAAAATCATTCTCTGGCAAATAAAACTCTGTTCCTTTAAGAAAAATTTGAAATTAAACAACAGACTCACGTGAAGAGTGATTTCCTATCTAAATATCTGATCCTCATAATGATTTTTTGGATAAATGCAAGGAAATGAAAAGAAAAGGATATGTAAATAATTATGAACCAATGATAGGACAAATTGGCTACAATGTTAGGATATAGGATGTTAGATGGTTTCTTTGTATTTTAAAGGATGTACAATTAATGCACCTTTTTACATGTATCTCTTTTTTTAGAGCTTGTGTGGCTACTCCAGAAGAAGGCGCTGGTTCGCCGAAACGCGCGTAGAGACCCAATTTTGCCACTTTTAGTCTTTTTACTTGCTTAATATGTGTTTATAATAAATGTTACAAATGTATGAATTCTCTATTGACATTGTGTGATATATAATTTTACCTGTGCTCACTGCTTTCTTTGTAATTATGTTATATGTCGTGTTCTCATAGAATTTATAATAAAACATATATTTTCTTAATATTTTGTAGCCATTAGTCCTTGTGTATATTACACTGCTTAAGATGAGTTGCCTAGGTTGTTTTTTGTCATAAACCTCAATTTCCCTGGCCTTGGAACTACTGTATCCGTACCTTCAGGGGGTCCTTGTTAAATACACGCGAACATCCACTTATTACACAGCTTATTGAAAATGTAAAAAAAGCTGATGTTTCGGAAATGATTCTCATTTGACTATTAAGCAATGTTGCCTTTTGACTTAAAAATATTATTACTTTCTGTTTTCAGAAGAAAGAATTTCGGGTAGGTAACGGGCCTATAATGATTCTAGGAGTTGATATAATTTTATGTACTGTTTTAAATTGCTTTGTGATTAAAAGTGATGTAGAGAATTAAATAATTGTAGTAGTCATAGAGGTAGTGTAAGTGTGCCTCATAGTAAGCAGTATCAGTGTCATAGGAAATGTGGAACATGAGTGAGCAAGAAGGGTAAAATATTACTAGTACAGGATTGTGAAAGTGATCTTGAACGTTTTCTTTCTGAAAGTTACGGAAAAAGAAAATGACGGGATTTGCTTAGAAGAATTCCAAGAGTTATAAATGGCTCTTACACGATTTGGCCTTGAGGAGAAGTGCGGTAGAGAGCGAGAAATCATTTATTGTATGTAACATATTTGTCAAAACGATGGAGCTTTTCTTTCAGAAAGTGGCGGGCTGAAAATAATAACAGCACAACAGAGTATAAGCTGTTCATAGGACATCCTTCGACGTCATGGAAAGTAAGTTACTTTTAAGGAGTTCTGATTTCTGATTGGTTATGTTATATGGGTTTTTTAAACACAATCATTTTGATTGTGTTTTTTTTCCCCCGCTGTTATATGATGAATACCTTCAAGTCACTGTTTTAAGTGAAATTTGATATATTCTGAGAAAGGCCAAAATAAACCATTTAATATGTATAATTAATTCTGTACTTTTTGTATTTATGATATACATTTAGAACTGTGTAGGAGGCATGGAGAAACTGAGGCTTCTGTAAGTGTCAAGGGAGGTGAGTAATGTACATTGCTCTGTTGCATACAGTCCTCACCTTCTGCGTACTCTTGGATATGCTAGACTACATCTGTACAATGAGATACCTAAGCTGAGGAAATACAGGTGATGTGATTGTTAAATGAGCAAAAATATTTGCACGTTTTTCAATTATATTACCTGTGTTTCCTAACATTACGAATCACATTGTGCAGATTAGGTTTAGGCCTGTCCAGGGAGACAGAGGAGGTCTGGCCTTTGTTCAAGAGTGCAGTGGACATGACTCACTTCGTTGGTAGGCCTGCACATGTATTATCTCCTCTGTACTCTTCAACAAGCCTAAATTTAATCTGTAACTCTGAGTAGGCCTCACCTCAAACAAATCTCTGGATAGGCCACACCTTATCCGCATCCTGAAACAATCATTTAAAATGTTAGGGGCAGATTTATGATGGCCGTGCGCCTCTTTTGCGCCGCCGTTGCGTCACTTTTGTGACGCAGCAGCAGTGCAAAAGATACACCATGTTGCAAGATACGCCTCACTTCATCTGCAACAAGATACCGTCAGTTTAAACTGTATATATTTGGGACTGTGTAGGGGCATGGAGAAGCTGAGGCTTCTGTAAGTGTCAAAGTTGTTGCATACAGTGCTCACCTTCTGCGTACTCTTTCATATGCTAGACTACTTCTGCACAATGAGATACCTAAGCAAAGGAAACACAAGTGATGTGATTGTGGAATGAGCAAAAAAAATTGCACGTTTTTCAATTACATTACCTGTGTTTCCTAACATTACGAATCACATTGTGTAGATGCCTCACTCAGTCTGTATCCAACACTCTTTCCTTCACTTCCTCTGTCTCCTCTCTCCCTCACTCTGTTTTCCTTATTCACCCTTTCCTTATATAGTTTACCTTACTCACTTTCTTTTACTAGCTTACACAACTTCAATTTAGTTTTCTCCTCTATCCTTCTTTTCTGTCACTGAAAGTATCTTCCTTTTTTTCCTCTTAGTAATTTACTCTATTTCAATTTCTTTTTGTCTCTGACTGTCTATCACCGTTTCTTTCTCTTTTTTTTCTGCATGTTTATCTCTAACTTTATTTCTTTGTAAAATTGGCTGATTGTCAATCTTTTCCCTTGTCTTTTTTAATTTTTAAATACATGTTTTAATATTTTTCAAATTTTTGTTGTTTCTTTCACAGATTGAAAGTATAGAAATAACAAGTGACTAAGTTAACGACAATTATAAGGTAAGTGTTTTGTACTCTTTTCGTTACATTTCTATCACATTTAACTTCTATTAGTTCCACTGCTTCATTTCTTTAACCGTCAGTTTCCTGCCTCTGCTACTTGAATTTGAATTTAATTTGAATTTAAAATATTTATATAGCGCTACATACACCATGCGGTTTCTTGGCGCTGTGGAGACTAAATTAGCAGTAGGAAAGCAAATACTGGTAAAGAAACAGGAAATGAGATCAGTTTACATTGGAAAAGGCTTGGGTAAACAAAAAAGTCCTAAGATCTTTACGGAAAAGGGAGTAATGTCTGGCCAGACGTAGATGATCGGGAAGGGAGTTCCAGAAGGATGGTGCCAAGAATGAAAAATTGGCTCCACCCCATTTCTTACGTCTGTAACGGGGTACCTGAAGAAGCGATTGAGTAGATGAGCGAAGCTCACGGACAGGGGTGTACTCTTTTAACAAGGAGGAAATGAAGGCAGGGGCTGTGCCCTGGCGCGCCTGAAAGACCATACAACCTGTTTTGAAAAGGGATCGCTCCCTGACAGGTAACCAGTGCAATCCCTTCAGTAAGGGGGTAGAATGATGAGAGCGGGGGAGACCATGGACCAGTCTGGCCGCCTGGTTTTGAACCAGCTGGAGCTTCCGCAAACTATACGCTGGAATGCCGTTGTATAGAGCGTTAGCGTAGTCCATCCGGGAAATCACCAGAGCGAACAAGATAAGTTTAAGTGCGAGAGGGGAGAAAAAGCGAGAAACAGAGCGAATAGTTCGAAGAACCAGAAAGCAAGAAGAGACAACAGAGGTTATTTGTGAGTGAAGAGTGAGATGATTATTGATTTTAATGCCCAGGGTCTTAACTGAGGGAGAAGACGTGGGAGGGGGTCCTAAAGAAGAAGGCCAGAATGAAGAGTTCCAAGGACTGGAAGAACCACCCGTGAGAACCAATTCCGTTTTATCGGGGTTCAGCTTCAGATGATTGTGGTTCATCCAGTCCCTGATGAAAATCATAGTAGTCTGAAAATTAGAAATAGAATGAGAGGAGGAAGAAAGATTAAAGATAAGCTGGAGGTCATCCGCATAATTATAAACGGTGACCTCCAGTTGCTGAAGTGCAAAGATCAAAGGATAGATATAAAGGTTAAACAAAAGAGGGGAAAGAGAAGAACCCTGAGGAACACCACATGTGACCTTGAGTTGGGTGGCCGAGAAATCCCCCAGCCGGACTGCCTGGGTGCGGTCCCTCAGAAAGGACGATAGCCAAACCAGGGCTGAGCCCTCGATCCCCGCCGCTCCGACACGGGAAAGTAAGATGGAATGATCCACCGTGTTGAAGGCGGCGGAAAGATCGAGGAGCACCAGGGCCTGGTAATTGTTCTGGTCCATGCCCTCCCTGAGGTTGTTCAGGACCGACACCACGACGGACTCGGTGGAGTGCCTAGGCCGGAAGCCTGCCTGCCGGGACGCTAGGCCCCCATTCGCTTCTACATGGGCACTGAGGACCGATGTTACATGTTGCTCCAGCACCTTGCCCAAATAAGGTAGAAGCGAAATGGGGTGATAGTTAGCTGGAGCAGAGGGGTCCACGCCTGGCTTCTTCAGGATGGGCACTATAGTGGCAGATTTAAGTGCTGGGATTACCACCCCCTGGGCCAGAGAGCTGTTGAGAAAAGAGATTGGCGGTTTAGGGCAAACAGAATAGATCTGTTGCAGGATATGGGCTGGACAGATGTCCGCCGGGGAACCAGACTTTACTTTGGGGAGTATTGCAAGAAACACTTCTTCGGTAAGAGGAGGGATAGATGAGAGACAACAGTGAACAGTCGGGGGAAGGGGCTCAACAAATGAAGGGGAAGGGAGTGGAATATTAGCTTTGATATTGCTGATTTTATCCAAAAAATAAAAATTCAAGGAATCACAGAGGGACTGGGTAGGGGGAGGCTTAAGTGAAGCCCTGTCAGAATAGGCCAGGTCATGTACGATGGAGAAAATCTCCCTAGATTTGTTCTCCGCCACCAAAATTTTGGCTGAGAAATACGCAGTCTTAGCGCCTAGTATAGCCCTTTTGTAGTCGCCCAGCAGAGTCACATAATGGGTTTTTAATAGAGGACAGTAATCCTTTCTCCATTGCCTCTCGGCCCGCCGGAGGGTCAGCTTTTTTATCTTCAGGTCATCGCCGAACCACCGATTTGACTCCTTAGGTCGTCGGGTTGATATCCGACGTAAAGGGGCTACTGTATCGCAGCCTCCAGCAAGCCAGGTATCGATGGCAGCGGCTTGAGAAAGAGAAGATAGACCCTCTAGGTTAGGTGCAAGATTCAAAAGGGAGGATGATAGTGCAGAAAGGTCTACCCTATTCCAATTCCGCGCCCAGGTGTTTTTGGCAAACGGAATCTTTACTGCCGGCTTAAGGCGAAGGAGGAAGGAGATCAAGGCATGATCTGACCAGGGGCATGGGGTCACGGACATGGAGGAGACCGAGATATTAAGAGACCAAACCTGGTCTAGTACATGACCTTGAATGTGCGTAGGAATTTGCAGGTGGGAAACAAAATTTAGGGATGCAAGTGACTCAGAGAACTGCTTAGAAGCAGTACATTCATAGGGATCGGTGGGCCAATAATTAAAGTCCCCTAATACTAGTACTGAAGCGTAGTTAATCGCTAAAGTGGCTAGTACATCCTGAAATGCTGGCAGAAACAGGTGAGAGGACTGGGGAGGACGATACATTAGTAAACAGGTGAGCGGGGGAGAAAAGGCAAGAGAACGAGCCACAAGATGCTCGGTAGAACTAATAAAAGGGGAGGGAAGGAGTTGAAAGTTATGCTCAGATCGGGCAATAAGAGCCACGCCACCCCCTGCCTTGCCCGCCGATCGATCAGCGCGGAGGTCCACATAAGAGGGAGGAAGGTCAGCCAGGAGAGAGGGCAGGGAGGACTCACAGAACCAGGTTTCAGTTAAAAGTAACATATCAGGCTGATGGGTGTCAAGTAGCACAAATAGCTCCTGGTGATGCCTTACTGCCGACCTAGTGTTGAGCAAAATTATGGACAAAGGAGGGGAGAGGGATGAAGGGCCAGAATCGGGAGTGAGGGGCAGCGGAGGGATCGAGTGGGTAGGGAGGGTATAATGAGAAATAGGATCAAGACCAAGAGCTGAGATGTGCCTAATAATAGGCACAGGCAGGGACCAAGGACCCTGAATAGCAAATAGGTCCTCGGATGAATACGAAAGGACATGAGGACGCGCCCCTAGCCCCGTCCGGCTGCGGACGGGCGCAGACGGGCTTGACTTAGGCGCCACTTCGGCGCGCCTTCGTCGCGCCCGCTGCGCTCGTCCGCTGCGCTTCCTCATTAGGTACGTTTATATAGGGGCGGAGCGCGGGGGGTGTGGCGCCGAGCTAGGTCGCCTGACCAGCCCAAAGGAAGATGGCGCCCACACACCACCGAGCCCTGAAGAGGTGAGTTTTAAAAGTTAGTCTCCTGTTGACTTGGAGATGGTTAAAACAATGATGAAGTCAAGCGCCGCTGCTCTCCTTCAGCAGGGCGTAGCAGTCGCATTCAGTAAAAACACAGTCTCGTTCCTGACTGCAGGCGCGAACCCTCTGCCACCGGGGTCGCCTGCCTCCAATAGCGAGCGATGGAAAGCCACTCCTAAATAGGGGCGGAGCGCGGGGGTGTGGCGCCGAGCTAGGTCGCCTGACCAGCCCAAAGGAAGATGGCGCCCACACACCACCGAGCCCTGAAGAGGTGAGTTTTAAAAGTTAGTCTCCTGTTGACTTGGAGATGGTTAAAACAATGATGAAGTCAAGCGCCGCTGCTCTCCTTCAGCAGGGCGTAGCAGTCGCATTCAGTAAAAACACAGTCTCGTTCCTGACTGCAGGCGCGAACCCTCTGCCACCGGGGTCGCCTGCCTCCAATAGCGAGCGATGGAAAGCCACTCCTAAATAGGGGCGGAGCGCGGGGGTGTGGCGCCGAGCTAGGTCGCCTGACCAGCCCAAAGGAAGATGGCGCCCACACACCACCGAGCCCTGAAGAGGTGAGTTTTAAAAGTTAGTCTCCTCTTGACTTGGAGATGGTTAAAACAATGATGAAGTCAAGCGCCGCTGCTCTCCTTCAGCAGGGCGTAGCAGTCGCATTCAGTAAAAACACAGTCTCGTTCCTGACTGCAGGCGCGAACCCTCTGCCACCGGGGTCGCCTGCCTCCAATAGCGAGCGATGGAAAGCCACTCCTAAATAGGGGTGGAGCGCGGGGGGTGTGGCGCCGAGCTAGGTCGCCTGACCAGCCCAAAGGAAGATGGCGCCCACACACCACCGAGCCCTGAAGAGGTGAGTTTTAAAAGTTAGTCTCCTGTTGACTTGGAGATGGTTAAAACAATGATGAAGTCAAGCGCCGCTGCTCTCCTTCAGCAGGGCGTAGCAGTCGCATTCAGTAAAAACACAGTCTCGTTCCTGACTGCAGGCGCGAACCCTCTGCCACCGGGGTCGCCTGCCTCCAATAGCGAGCGATGGAAAGCCACTCCTAAATAGGGGCGTGCGCGGGGGTGTGGCGCCGAGCTAGGTCGCCTGACCAGCCCAAAGGAAGATGGCGCCCACACACCACCGAGCCCTGAAGAGGTGAGTTTTAAAAGTTAGTCTCCTGTTGACTTGGACATGGTTAAAACAATGATGAAGTCAAGCGCCGCTGCTCTCCTTCAGCAGGGCGTAGCAGTCGCATTCAGTAAAAACACAGTCTCGTTCCTGACTGCAGGCGCGAACCCTCTGCCACCGGGGTCGCCTGCCTCCAATAGCGAGCGATGGAAAGCCACTCCTAAATTTGGGCGGAGCGCGGGGGGTGTGGCGCCGAGCTAGGTCGCCTGACCAGCCCAAAGGAAGATGGCGCCCACACACCACCGAGCCCTGAAGAGGTGAGTTTTAAAAGTTAGTCTCCTGTTGACTTGGAGATGGTTAAAACAATGATGAAGTCAAGCGCCGCTGCTCTCCTTCAGCAGGGCGTAGCAGTCGCATTCAGTAAAAACACAGTCTCGTTCCTGACTGCAGGCGCGAACCCTCTGCCACCGGGGTCGCCTGCCTCCAATAGCGAGCGATGGAAAGCCACTCCTAAATAGGGGCGGAGCGCGGGGGTGTGGCGCCGAGCTAGGTCGCCTGACCAGCCCAAAGGAAGATGGCGCCCACACACCACCGAGCCCTGAAGAGGTGAGTTTTAAAAGTTAGTCTCCTGTTGACTTGGAGATGGTTAAAACAATGATGAAGTCAAGCGCCGCTGCTCTCCTTCAGCAGGGCGTAGCAGTCGCATTCAGTAAAAACACAGTCTCGTTCCTGACTGCAGGCGGGAACCCTCTGCCACCGGGGTCGCCTGCCTCCAATAGCGAGCGATGGAAAGCCACTCCTAAATAGGGGCGGAGCGCGGGGGTGTGGCGCCGAGCTAGGTCGCCTGACCAGCCCAAAGGAAGATGGCGCCCACACACCACCGAGCCCTGAAGAGGTGAGTTCCTTTTTCTTTTTCTATTACTTACTTACTCTACTCCTTCCACTCCTTTTCTCAGTCCCTCTGTTCTCATAGTTCCTCACTCCTGTTCACTCACTCCGTCTCTATTACTCTCACTATCTCTGACTCATCACTCTTTCATTACTTGTTCATTATGCTTTCTCCCTGTAGTTCAAACACACTAAGGGGCATATTATCAACACAGGCGATAAAATTATCACTGCTTTTATCGGCAAAAAACTGCCGCAAAAGCGGTTTTAGCGGCAGTTTTCTTCCGCAAAAGCGGCTTTAGCGGCAGTTTTCTGCCGATAAAAGCAGCGATAATTTTATCGCCTGTGTTGATAATATGCCCCTATGTTATTTACATTTCTTTGCTGTTTCAATCATTCCTTTTATGTCACTTCTTCTTTTCTGCTTTCTGTTTTTTCTTTCTGTTATTCCACATGTTTTAACCTTAGTCACTGTCATACATCTTGTTTTATTCCTATTTACTTTTGCTCACTGTTTTCTTAACACTTTCCCTCAGGGTTGTTCTTTTAGTCCGGTTCTATGCCTACCTCTCATTCCACATCCTTTACTGTTTTTCTTCTTAATTTAAACATTCACTCACATTCTCTAAGAAACTCTTGTTTATTATTCTTCTACTCTCCTTTTTTTTTTCACTTCCTTATCTATTTTGTTTTTCACAATTATACCCTCTTACATCTTTTCTTCGGTAAATAGATCTATTAAACAGTATCTCTGTGTTACTCCCTCTAGCTGTCTTTCTTTTAATATTACTCTCTGTTTCCTTCCCTTATACTTTCTTTTTTAAATTTTTTTTCTGGTTTGCTTCCGGTTCGCGTACTGGCGCGCGAACTGGGAAGCGAACCAAAAGAAATAGAGGTTGCCAGAGTGCTAAACATTCTAGCAATTTTTTAAAAAGGGGAGGTAGTTCTGATAAGAACTTTTTTTATTGTTTTTGTTCTTCTATATTTTTTTTATTTTTTTTCTGAACATTTTTTTACTTTTTTTGTATTTTTTGAACGGTTTTATATATTTTTTGTTTTTTTGGGGGGGGGAAACAAAAATGATTCATTATAAAGGGCTCAACAGGAGCAACAAAAAAAAAGATAATTTATTTTCTGGGGCGTTTTGGACATTTGTGATTGTCAATAGCAGCATTGATTAAATTTATGCTACTCTCCCTGTAGCAAATCAATTGTCCGCAATAAATGCATACATGTTTCACTTCCCCAAACTTCAGCTGAATATTTGGGACCGTCTCCCTCGCCTCTGGTCCCGTCACTGCCTCTTGATATGATGTACTGGCCACAGGACGGGGGTTATCCTGCAGGTCACGTACCTGTGCAGCACTATAATTGATAGGGTGCCACCTGTCCATATGGCGATGCATGGTATAATTGCCATAACTTTATTTTTTATCTGTCCCTCTGGACAGATCTTTTTTGCAGATAAGGCAAGGTACATAGCGGGCATTCACTTTTTTTTGGCCCCGGGGATATTTAAAAAATTGCCAAATGAAACTCTCTTTGACACGGGACCTCCTAGGCTCTTCAGGCAAAAACTGCCTCTCTTCCTCCTCTTCCTCTTCTTCCTCTTCTTCCTCCTCTTGCTGAACGATAACCTGAGGAGGTGGTCCTCTCTTCCTAGGAGGTGGTGGTGGTGGTGGGGGTGCACCAGCTGCAGCTACAACACTTGCCATTGCTAAGTAATGAAAAAAGGTCTTCCTCTCACAAAGATGAAAGTCAGAGTGAGGAAACAAGGAGGGGTTTTCATCATTTGGGAAAGAAAATAGTTCTAAACCAATGAAAAGTGTTATTTTTAGGTCACATGACCTAGCCTTACATCATTAAGAAACCAAAAGTGAAATGAACCAATGAAAAGTGTTATTAACAAGTCACATGACCTGTTATGCTTACGTTACGCGCTCCGCGCCGCGCCCCGGATCGCTTCTGGGAAGCTGCGCTTCGCGCCTCGCTTCGCGTACCGGAGCACTTCCGGGTGCGCTAACGCGGCGTGTCATATGACGCATTACGCAACAACGCGATACGTCGCGCTTACGCGACGCGTCACGATGTTGTTTTCTAACGCAGCAGTTGCGCAAACGGAACGTTTACCGGTTCGCGGACCGAGTCGCGGCAACAAATTGAGCTAACGGGAAGCTACCCGGTTCGCGGACCGGGAGCGAAACAAAAAAAATAATTAAAAAAAAAATACATAAAAAAATTGTATTAAAAACATATAAAATATCTTTTTCGATTTAATGAAGAATATTTTTTTTAAATCTTTTTATATTTGCTATTAAAAAACCATTGAAATTCACTGAAAAAAAACATAGGTTATAGACCATATATAGTTAGGAATTAGCATTTACAAAACCTTGAAAATTCACTGAAAAAACCATAGGTTATAGACCATATATAGTTAGGAATTAGCATTTACAAAACCTTGAAAATTCACTGAAAAAACCATAGGTTATACACCATATATAGTTAGGAATTAGCATTTACAAAACCTTATTTTACTAACACAAAACCATTGAAATTCGCATATATAGTTAGCTGCACTAACTATATATCGCGCACCCGCAATCCACTGCTGATCATGTCACATATTACATCATTCATGACATGGTCAGTGACATCACTGATGACATCACTGATGACATCTCAAATGACATCACTGATGACAACTCAAATGACATCACTGATGACATCACTGATGACATCTCATTTGACATTACTGATCACATCACTGATGACATCATTCATGTGATAATACGATGAACCTCTTCAGACTCTAATATAACCTTAGATATACTCAGTGTAAACACAGACTCACAGATTGTCACTCATCCATGAAGTTACACACACACCTAGTCAGTCATGCAAACAATCAATCACACCTCCATTTTCTCAACTATACAGTTATACACACCTTACTTATTCAAACATATACTAAAACATATTTATTCTCTTATACAATCCTGGATACAAGTTCACAATGATCCATACAGCCACTCACACATTCACTGGCTCTTATGCACAGTTATTTATATATGTCAACTCTCACATGTACTGTGTTTTACATATGTACTTACTTTGACATGTAGCACTGAGATATCCATTCACTCACCAATACACTCATGCACACAGTCAACCGCCCATACAGCTGTTTCCACATGCACTTTTGAACCCATACATATAGTCAATCAACTGCTCACACATCTATGCACAGAGTCATACACCTCCCAGCCACCCACACACACACTCAGTCTCCCATACAAATACTTGGGCAATCAATCAATAACCCATATAGTTACTCATATAGCTACTGATCAACACATGCAGCAGTTTACAGAACAACAGACATAATGATGCACAAATTAAGACAGTTTAGTCACTAACCCATGCACTCGGTGAGACACATTTAATCACTCACTCATACAGTCAGTCATGCACCTACTAAATCCTTCATCCAGACACTTATACATCCACTCATATTTCAATATGTAAGACATATTTTAATTTTACAGAAAAATACAGTCACTGGATGTAGTCATCAGTGATGTCATCAGTGATGTCATTTGAGATGTCATCAGTGATGTCATCAGTGATGTCATTTGAGTTGTCATCAGTGATGTCATAAGTGATGTCATTTGAGATGTCATCAGTGATGTCATCAGTGATGTCACTGACCATGTCATGAATGATGTAATATGTGACATGATCAGCAGTGGATTGCGGGTGCGCGATATATAATTAGTGCAGCTAACTATATATGCGAATTTCAATGGTTTTGTGTGAGTAAAATAAGGTTTTGTAAATGCTAATTCCTAACTATATATGGTGTATAACCTATGGTTTTTTCAGTGAATTTTCAAGGTTTTGTAAATGCTAATTCCTAACTATATATGGTCTATAACCTATGGTTTTTTCAGTGAATATATATATATATATATATATATATGTATATATATATATATATATATATATATATATATATATATATATATATATATATATATATATATATATATATATATATATATATATATATTCACTGAAAAAACCATAGGTTATAGACCATATATAGTTAGGAATTAGCATTTAAAAAACCTTATTTTACTCACACAAAACCATTGAAATTCCATATATAGTTGGTTGCACTAACTATATATCGTGCACCCGCAATCCACTGCTGATGATGTCACATATTACATCATTCATGACATGGTCAGTGACATCACTGATGACATCACTGATGACATCTCAAATGACATCACTGATGACATCACTGATGACATCTCATTTGACATCAATGACCACATCACTGATGATATCATTCATGTGACAATACAATGCATCTCCTCACATTTTAATATAACCTCTGTTTCACCCAGTGTTAAATACAGAGTATAATTTTTGAAACCATTGACACACCAATACTAGTTACTACATACGCACTCACTGATTCCTACGTCTACACACACATTCACTCATTCACCCATACAATCATTCATACATACAATCACTCATCTTTACAACACTATCATATGCACTCATACACCTATACAGACACTCACACTCTGCCACTCATCCATGGAGTTACTCACACACCTAGTCAGTCCTGTAAAGAATCAATCACACTTCCATTTTCTATTTTTTCCATTTTCCATTTAAACATAGAGTACCTTACATTTTCAACCATATACTAACACATAATTACTCTCTTATACAATCATTGATACAAGTACACATTGATCTGCACAGAGTCACACACCTCCCAGCCAGCCACACACACACTCAGTCTCCCATGCAAATACTTGGGCAATCAATCAATAACCCATATAGTTACTCATATAGCTACTGATCAACACATGCAGCAGTTTACACAACAACAGACATAATGATGCACAAATTAAGACAGTTTAGTCACTAACCCATGCACTCAGTGAGACACATTTAATCACTCACTCATACAGTCAGTCAGGCACCTACTAAATCCTTCATCCAGACACTTATACATCCACTCATTCTTCAATATGTAAGACATATTTTAACTTTACAGAAACATAGTCACTGGATGTTGTCATCAGTGATGTCATCAGTGATGTCATCAGCGATGTCATTTGAGATGTCATCAGTGATGTCATCAGTGATGTCACTGACCATGTCATGAATGATGTAATATGTGACATCATCAGCAGTGGATTGCGGGTGCGCGATATATAGTTAGTGCAACTAACTATATATGGAATTTCAATGGTTTTGTGTGAGTAAAATAAGGTTTTTTAAATGCTAATTCCTAACTATATATGGTGTATAACCTATGGTTTTTTCAGTGAATTTTCAAGGTTTTGTAAATGCTAATTCCTAACTATATATGGTCTATAACCTATGGTTTTTTCAGTGAATTTCATTGGTTTTTTAAAAGCTAATATCTATAGCTGTAAAATGTATTTTTCTTTAAATCAAAAAATTTATTTTATATGTTTATTAATATTTTTTTTTATTATTATGCTTTGTTTCGCTCCCGGTTCGCTCACCGGGAAGCTTCCCGTTAGCTTAATTTGGTGCCGCGACCCGGTCCGCGAACCAGTAAACGTTCCGTTTGCGCAACTGCCGCGTTAGAAATCAACATCGTGACGCGTCGCGGAAGCGCGACGTATCACGTTGTCGCGTAATGCGTCTTATGACGTGCCGCGTTAGCGCACCCGGAAGTGCTCCGGTACGCGAACTGAGACGCGGGGCGCGTCGCGAAAGCGCGACGTATCGCGTTGCCGCATAATGCGTCTTATGACGCGCCGCGTTAGCGCACCCGGAAGTGCTCCGGAGCGCGAACCGAGGCGCGAAGCGCAGCTCCCCGGAAGCGATCCGGGGCGAGTTCCGCAGCGCGTAACATCAGCGTAACAGGTCATGTGACTTGTTAATAAAACTTTTCATTGGTTCATTTCACTTTTGGTTTCCTAATGATGTAAGGCTAGGTCATGTGATCTAAAAATAACACTTTTCATTGGTTTAGACCTATTTTTTTTCCAAAATGATGAAAACCCCTCCTTCTTTCCTCACTCTGACTTTCATCTTTGTGAGAGGAAGACCCTTTGTGATCACTGAGCAATGGCTTCATTGGTATCTTCAGCTGGTGCACCCCCACCACCACCACCACCTCCTCATAGGAAGAGAGGACCACTCCACAGTTCATTACCAACACAGAGGAGGAAGAGGATGAACAAGAGGAAGAGGAGATACAGGCACCACAGTTTTTACAAGAGGAGCCCCGGGTTTCTCATCATAAAACTAGTTTCATTTGGCAGTTTTTTTCAATTCCTGAAGGGCAGAAAAAAGCTAATGCTCGATATGTGACGTGCCTGATATGTAAAGAGGACTTATCTAGAGGCACCTTAAAGAAGTATAGCTTCGGCAACTACACCATGCACCGTCACATGCAGAGGTGGCATCCACTAAACTACAGCCGGGCAGAGATGCGTGACCTTCAGGACAATCCACGAACTCCTGTGGCCAGGACATCGGCACAGGTATCTTTGTCAGGGCCAGAAACACGGGAAACCGTGCCAAACATTCAGGACAACTTTGTCCATATGAAGATTACCTGTTTATATTGCGGTACATTACTCTCATGTGCCAATATGAGCATTAACTTAATCAACAGAGCATTTGAAAACCACAAGTGCTCTAAACGCCCCAGAAAGTAAATTTTTTTTTTGCTCCTGTTGGGCCCTTTCCAATGCCTGTTTTTTGTTGTTTCCCCTCCAAAAAAACCAAAAAAAACATAAAACTGTTCAAAAAATACAAAAAAAACAAAAAATGTTCAGAAAAATTAAAAAAAAATATAAAACAACAAAAACATTAAAAAAAAGTTCTTTTCAGAACTACCTCCCCTTTCAAAAAAAATTGCTAGAATGTTTAGCAGTCTGGCAAGCTGTATTTCTTTTGGTTCGCTTCCTGGTTCGCTCGCCGGTACGCGAACCGGGAGCGAACCAAAACATTTAAAAAAAAAAAAAAGAAGAGTAAGTATAAGGGAAGTAAACAGAGAGTAATGTTAAAACAAAGACAGCTATAGGGTCTAAACCAGAGATACTGTTTAATAGATTTATTTACCAAAGAAAAGAGGGAAGAGGATATAATTGTGAAAAACAAAATAGATAAGGAAGTGAAAGAAAAAAAGGAGAGTAGAAGAATAACAAACAAGAGTTTCTTAGAGAATATGAGTGAATGCTCAAAATAAGATTAAAACATGAGAAATAACAGAGAGAAAAAACAGAAAGCAGAAAAGAAGAAGTAACAGAAAAAGAATAATTGAAACAGCAAAGAAATGTAAATAACATAGGGCCATATTATCAACATAGGCAATAAAAGTTTTGCAGCTTTTATCGACAGAAATGTGTCGCTAAAGCCGCTTTAGCGGCAGAAAACTGCCGCTAAAACCACTTTTGCAGCAGTTTTCTGCCGATAAAAACAGCAATAATTTTATTGGCTGTGTTCATAATATGCACCTTAGTGTGCTTCAACTACACAGAAAAAGCATAATGAACAAGTAGTGAAAGAGTGATCAGTCAAAGACACTAAGAGTAATAGAGATGGAGTGAGTGAACAAGAGTGAGGAACTATGAGAAGAGAGGGACTGAGAAAAGGAGTGGAAGGAGTAGAGTAAGTAGGTAATAGAGAAAGTAATGAGGGAAGTAGCAAAGGCAGGAAACTGAGGGTTAAAGAAATGAAGCTGTGGAACTAATAGTAGGTGAATGTGATAGAAATGTAACGAAAAGAGTACAAAACATTTACCTTATAATTGTCGTTAACTTACTCACTTGTTATTTTTATACTTTCAATCTGTGAAAGAGATAACAAACATTTGAAAAATATTAAAACATGTATTTAAAAATTAGAAAAGACAAGGGAAAAGATTGAAGGGCAAACAGTTTTTCAACAACTTTGACACTTACAGAAGCTTCTGCTTCTCCAGGCCCCCTACACAGTCCTAAAGATATACATTTTAAACTAACAGTATCTTGATGCAGATGAAGTGAGGCCTATCTTGGAACATGGTGCATCTTTTGCACTGCTGTTGTCTCACAAAAGTGACGCAATGGCAGCGCAAAAGAGGTGCACAATCATCATAAAACTGTTCCTAACATTTTAAATGATTGTTTCATGATGGCAATAAGGTGTGTCCTATCCAGACGTTTGTTTCAGGTGAGGCCTACTCAGGGTTGCAGAACAAATTTAGCCTTGTTGAAGAGTACAGAGGAGATAATACATGTGCAGGCCAACCAGTAAAGTTCAGACTTCCTCTGTTTCCCTGGACAGGCCTAAACTTCATCTGCACAATGTGATTCGTAATGTTAGGAAACACAGGAAATGTATTTGAAAAACGTGCAATTTCTTTTGCTCATTTCACAATCACATCACTTGTGTTTCCTTTGGTTAGGTATCTCATTGTGCAGATGTAGTCCAGCATATGAAAGAGTACGCACTGCATGCAACAACTTTGACACTTACTGAAGCCTCAGCTTCTCCATACCCCCTACACAGTCCTAATTATATACATTTTAAACTGACGGTATCTTGCTGGAAATGAACTGAGGCCTATCTTGCAACATGGTGCATCTTTTACACAAAAGTGACCCACAGCGGCGCAAAAGAGGCGCACGGCCATCATAAATCTGACCCTAACATTTTAAATGATTGTTTCAAGATGCCGATAAGGTGTAACCTATCCACAGATTTGTTTCAGGTAAGTCCTACTCAGGGTTGCAGATGAAATTTAGGTTTGTTGAAGAATACAGAGGAGATAATACATGTGCAGGCCTACCAACGAAGTGAGTCATGTCCACTGCACTCTTGAACAAATGTCAGACCTCCTCTGTCTCCTGGAACAGGCCTAAACCTCATCTACACAATGTGATGTGTAATGTTAGGAAACACAGGTAATATAATTGAAAAACGTGCAATTTTTTTTGCTCATTCCACAATCATATCACCTGTGTTTCCTTTGCTTAGGTATCTCATTGTGGAAATGTAGTCTATCATATGAAAGACTACGTAGAATGTGAGCACTGTATGCAACAACTTTGACACTTACAGAAGCCTCTCCTTCTCCATGCCTCCTACACAGTTCTAAATGTACATCATAAATACAAACAGTACAGAATTAATTATACATGTTAAATGGTTTATTTTTGCTGTTCTCAGAATGTATCAAATTTCACTAAAAACAGTGACTTGAAGGTATTCATCATATAACAGCGGGGAAAAAAAAACACAATCAAAATGATTGTGTTTAAAAAACCCATACAACATAACAAATCAGAATTCAGAACTCCTTAAAATTAACTTACTTTCCATGACGTCGAAGGATGTCCTATGAACAGCTTACACTCTGTTGTGCTGTTATTACTTTCAGCCCGCCACTTTCTGAAAGAAAACCTCCATCGTTTTGAAAAATATGTTACATACAATAAATGACTTCTCGCTCTCTACCACACGTTTCCACAAGGCCAAATCATGTAAGAGCCATTTATAACTCTTGGAATTCTTGTAAGCCAATCCCGTCATTTTGTATTTCCGCAACTTTCAGAATTAAAATGTTGAAGATCATTTTCACAATCCTGGACTAGTAATATCTTACCCTTCTTGCTCACTCATGTTCTACATTTCCTATGACACTGATACTGCTTACTATGAAGCAGACTTACACTACCTCTATGACTACTACAATTATTTAATTCTCTACATCACTTTTAATCACAAAGCAATATAAAACAGTAGACAGCATTGCAGACTTACATTCCCTCTACTCCATGTTTTGATTGGCTGCTTCAATTAGCTTATAAAAAGAAACAGTTTTTCTGAACTCATTCAAAGTGCAGTTATTTTTCCATGACGTCAAGTGTTATGGTAAGAAGTTATGTCTCTGTACTACACTTATCCTCAAGGCCAAATCGTGTAGGAGTCATTAGAACCTCTTGAAATTCCTCAGAGCACATCCCGAGATTCTTTCCCTAAAATTTTGGTATTAAAAACACCAGGTAAGAATTTTTAAGGTCATACGGCAATTTTTTTTTGAAAATTAAAACAGAATCGTTGCAGAATGACCAGCCATTTCTAGACTTTAAATAAGCTGTGTAATGTCCTGATGTTATTGAAGGACCGTCATGATATATAATTGCTGCAGTTACAAAAGTCCTTCCTGATATTGACAACTGTGAAGCCACAACATTTTTAATTAAAGTTGTCAATTTTGTTCCATCAGGCCTACATCGTTGGAACATTAAAATGACATACTGGCCATATGTTCGTATAAATAATGTTGACATCATTTCAGATTTACATTGGCTACATTCCATGTTGTGATCAGCTGCTTTTACTAACTTATTAAAGGAGACTGATTTACTGTCTGGCAAAGTTAAATATATAAATCTTTCTGAGTCTACACTAGTAGTACTTGATACCCTACAGTTCTCGCAGTCATGCTGCCATTGATAAGAAAGCCCAAACAGGTGATCTACATCTACACCTTCAGCATGCAATACATCAAGCATATACATTAAAAACTCCTGACAATCTTGCTGAATATTTTGAGAGAATTGTGTTTGACCTGAACATCTGTCTAACAGATTTCGAATTTCAGACACACTTTCTATTTTTGTTCTATCAGTGCTACATTTCTCTAACACAGAATTTAACAAACTGCAAAATCTTTGATCAGAATTGACCACAATCTCTTCTTTTACATTTTCTAGAGAAAACAAAACATTAACCACTACATTAGCATAGCAGTTGACACCAGAACTGTTTTCAAATTGAAAACCAACAACATCTTCAACAGAATCCTTTTTGTTTCTGCTTATAATTTCAGGTTCATCGACTTTTCGTCTTTTTGCTACAACCTCCCTAGTATTGGTCACATTTCTTCGTTTCCGGCCTACCACACGTTTCTCAAACAAAGGATATTGAGGCAAATGTGGCGCATACTCTCTTCTTAACCTATTGTATTCCTTAACACAATCTAGATCCGCACAAATGTTTGTGACATCACACTCAATCAAGTACAATCCCGATAAAGTTCTAACTCGTGACAATGCCACATATGCCATACCCTCCTTGAACACAGAACTGCCAATATTCACCAATGCACTGTCTACACTTAAACCTTGCGATTTATGGATTCTCACCGCATATGCCAAGCAAACAGGAAACTGCTTATGGCGAACATATAAGTCTTTTACAAGCACAAATCTAGCAGAACAACGACCAATTAGCTGTACTTCCTCAATGCCATCAAATTTAATTTTTTTAAATTCAATTCCATCTCTATTTCTGTATTTCACAAAATCAACAACATTACCCATTGATCCATTTACCAGACCTCTTTCAACATGTAAATTCCTTCTTAAAATTATACGGCAGTTTAAGCACACATTCAGAGTCTTTTCAAAACCTGCAGTTTTAGATATAATCTTCTCTAATGAATCCAATTTTGTTTTCAAATTCTCAGACAAAATAATTGTTGATCCCATATGCTCTACTCTGTCAATAGCTTCCAGTTTCACAATCTCTTGGTTTTCTAAATGCAACATTTTGTTGTTGAAGATGGCACATTCTGCAAGAGTTGGCATCAAACATATTCCAGATTTCTTCTCAGTAATTTTCTGAAAAATATTCTCAGGCACAACATCTTGTTCTGGATATAAATTTGACAGTAATCGTGCATGTAAAGCTTCTTTCCCATGCTCGGTCACTTTTCCAATTCTAACATCTTGTAGAATATTCTTGTAAACTTCATCCTTCGCCTGACGCATATTTTCATGCAGTTCAGCATAATTGAAGTTTAACCAAATATTGACGTTGCCAATGCTCCCTAGGCACTTCCTGGTATCTTCATGCGTGAGCATTTTGAACACAGGTTGTCCTTTCACTGGTGTCAGCTGCAGAAGATCTCCGAAAACAATGATGTGTTTGCCACCAAATAACACATCATACTCTGTTTTGAGAACTTCTTGCATTCTCAAATGCACAAAGGCAAGCATGACATTGGAAACCATGCTTACTTCGTCAATGATAAGAAGTTTCATTTTCCTCAAGACTCTTGAAACTTCACAACAAGCATCTCCAGATAGCTTGTGATATTGTAATTTGTTGTCATGCTCCACTGGCAGCATCAGTAAACGATGTAAAGTAATCCCTTTAATGTTATGTGCTGCCAGCTCAGTTGGAGCGGTAACAACACAAGACAGCGGTGATTCAGTCCTTTTCTGCAGATAAGATGCAATTGCTTTAATCAGAAAACTTTTTCCAGTTCCCGCTTCTCCACTCACGTACAGTCGGACAGGCTTCAACGACGTACATGAGCACTCTTTCTTCTCATGACTTAATCCATGATCAATTTGCTTGGTAACTTCGTCATATATTTTCCTCTGCTCAACGTTGAGTTGTCTTTCCAAGTCTTCTAAGTTAACCGCATCCTCCTGAGCATGTGCCATGGCTCTTTCCACTTCATTCATGGCAGTGGCAGCTTCATTTTCGATAACAGGTCCTCCTAGTGGATCCTGACTCAATGAAACAGAACTCTGACTGTCCTGAGAACTGTCTCTGGCAATCTCGGCTGCAATCGTTGCTTCCTGCTCGATTTCCGCATTCAACATTTCTACATATTTGGGAAAAGCAGGACATTCTATGGTCTCCTTGGCGGCAGTGAAAGAGTCTTCGTAACAGAGGAAATCTCCAAGCAGTTCCTCTTCTGCACGCCAAGGCTTGAAAAGTTGCAAAAGTGCTAAATAGAAAAACTCCTTTTTTTCAGGAGATTCGCCACTCAATTTTCGATGGTTTACCAATTGGCATTTTCTTTGCTTGACCAGACATCCCTCACTTCCAATTACAGCATACACTCCTTTCTCAGTATCTTCTTTGATGTTCCTCTTGAATATGTAATTTTGTAGAACCTCATACAGACAAACATTCTCGAGGTGACTGCTTCGATTTGGATAATATGTATCCAACATGTTGGTCTTCAAAATGTCGGTACTGTTTGGCTCCTTTTCCGCCAAATACTCGATTTGCCGCACAGGTTTCAGAACTCGATTACGCGTTGCAGCAAGACCAAGACTCGCCCAAACGATACTCCTAGATTTGGTATAGAGACTTGCTGAAGACAACCGGTCAGAACATTCGTAAGCTCCGATTTCTCGATGCGACAACATCTTCAGACTGAAACTGTACAACTTCTTACTGAGGCTCTTTTCATGGGAAATGTCCTCCCACATATCCTTCAATTCTGTCTTTTCTTTTTTGGTGATGTAAGATGTCACATACCGAGCCACAGCCATACAGTTATCAGCCACAAACTGTATATCCATGTTAGCATTCCACATGGACAAAATCACTGGGTTGTAGTCGTTGATGTACTTGGACTCTTCATTCCTCTTCAAATTGTATGTGTTTTTAGGTGATTTCTTCATCACATTATGTCGCAGCGAAGACATCAAACTGTTTACTCTTCCTTTAGAAATCACCGGTCGTGGAAATCCGAAACGACATTTGGTGTAGAACTTGTCCTTGTTTCGGAATTTACGACGACAGTACTTTCCACAACGATGGCTTTGGAAACGTAGAACTTTTTCTCTTAGGCTTTTCTTCTCCTTTGCGTTTGGAACAGCACATGTAGAATACTGTTGTATGAAACTCATCACTGAGTCTTCTGGATCTGTTCCAAATTTAGGTGCATCCTTGATCCACAGCAGCATATGTATATGAGGAGCACCTCTTGCTTGGTACTCCTTTCTCCAGAATAAATCCAACACCTCTCCAAGAGGTGGATTCTTCTTATTCATGATGAAAGACATCATAGCTTCAAATCTATGATTGAAGTACCTGCATACATTGACTGGATCCAAAGAGCACAGTTCTCCGGGTGTCTTGAATTCGATGTTTTCAATGTTTCCATTGGCCTCTCGTAGAATTTCAAGTAAGTCTTCCCAGCCATACTCGGCACAGCTCAGAGTGAGGAACCATGTGGGAGTTCCTAAGTTCCTCAGCATACATTTTAAATCACCATGACGACGGTACCAGTACTCATTAGTACCACGCTGACACGCCATGAGATTAATCAGGTGACAATCCAAAATACTGTCTTGGACATTGACTTTATCCATAAAGTCACTTGCCGAGATGTTTTGCATGTGTATATCACTTTTCAAGATGTGGTTCACTGCATATGACAGTCCAGACAGATCGCTTTCAAACAGGAGATGAAACAAATAGGGAATACATTGTCGAAACCTAGCATCTCCTGCATACAATCGCAAAGTCCGGTATTCAGAAGCAGGAATTTGATGAGGTCGCTCATCATATCTTCCTCCCTGACCTGTTGGAAAAAGCTGTGGGAAACACCGAGCTTCCAAACTTTCCTCCCAAACACTAATGGGACTCCCTTTGGCTTGTTTCATTTGAAACAACTCAATAGCATTCCCCATGACTTCCTTGGAATGCAAAGGATGAACACCATAATGTTCATATATTTCTTCACTAGTAGAGGGTTCTACTTTCTCAATTTGACCAGCACACAAATCGCTATCCTCTTCCTCACTTACTTCCTCTTCTGCAACATATACATTCTTATAGTACTTTTTATTTTTTTTCAAATACAATGTTGCCTTTTTGACTTTCCTAACATCCACTAAATCTTGCCATATTTTCTTATTCTTTGTCGGAACCCCATTAACTAAGATAACCAGAGGTTCCTCTTCCACTTTTTCTACTCCAATTGTGTTAATGTTTTTCTTCAAATCTAGAGGCAAATAAACAACTCTTCCCTTTAATCCTCTCTGTAAATCTGATGGAGGCAATTTCCCTGTCTTTGGCTCCATTCTTACAATAGCCTGAAAGGGATGGATACTTTGAATCAAAATAGATTCATAAGTATTTAAATCCTTCAATTCAGAAGGAATCTCAACCAATTCCAGATTATTATGAACTGCTCTAGCAGGCATCTGGTTTTGATTTAATTTGTTACAACAATAAGTACACACACGTTGATCCGATCCCAAATCAAAACAATTTTCTACCATCAAGTATGTTGTGAAATCCTTCCATTCACTATTATTTTCCCTTTCACTTTTTGCATATAAATCCACTAACTTAGTCTGATTCTTATAATAAGTGCGTCGACAACACACACAAGTGAAATTAGGCCTCTCACTTGATTTCACCTGAAACGTCGCAATTTCCCTCTGAAAATTATCTGTACTGGAAACCTGTACACTATCTTCCACATTACCCTCTTCTTCTTGGTCAATTTCAACATTCTCCTCTTTACTTCCAAAGTAACAAAACTCAATTTCTTCACAAATATTCTTCACATCTATTTCAGAACCATGCAAAAGAGCAGCGCATAATTGTTTAAGCATAATTGCTGGACTCTTAGCATAATACAACATTCTAACTAATTTCCTCACTTTATTATGATGCACTGCTAGCATCCTGAAATGATGAAAAACACTCTGGCATACTCTCCTGGAAAGACAAGCCTCTGCAAGGATCTAATTCTTGCAACAACTTCATTTTCTGCTTCAAACTTTTCTTATTAAATGTCCGTACAAAATCACAAAGCAAATTGATGGAATCCTGTCGCACACTGCAAATACTACTACACTTCCAGGTGTACACAGGACCCTTAGGACGTCTTCCTAAAACCTCATTACCTAACACCTCTTCTGTCTCTGTTGTCACAAGTTTTTCTTTTTCAACTGGACAACCATCTTTCACTTCATAAGCTCGACCACTGGTGTCAACTGCATGCACCAAATCATTATCCTGGAAATAACTCTCCTCATTAAAAAATGCCTCACAACTTGAACTATGCATCCATTCTCCGGAAAAAACTTCACAAAAATTACTACGATTAACTATTCTCTTCCATCTAATATTTCTTTTGAAATCATAAATTGCCTTGTTTAGCTTCCTAATTCTATTGATTATCAAAATAAATAACTTACGTTTAATTTCAAATGCCTGATCAATAACTTTCTCAACTTTTTTTTTCTCTTATAAAAAACCACTTTCTGTTGACCTTTCTTAATATTTTTTAACAAATTACCAATTATCCTGTTGCGGAACATTCGTTTACGAATGTCCCTAAACTGTTGTTTCCTTCTACTATCATGCACGGAGTTATCTCTTGCTCTAGCAGTAACATTTTTCATTGGCCTTTCCTTTCCGTTTAAATTGCTTCTCTTTTTCTGGACTGAAACATTTTCTGTAGTAATACTTTTTTTACTACAAATATTACTTATGAATGATTTCGTGGTCTTACCCGGTGCTTTCTTGGTGACTTGACAACTTTTTTTTGTAGAGGACTGCTGCAGTATTTGATACACCTGCTGTCTTTGACGTTTTGTAGCCTTTCTAATTCGAGCCTTAGTTGGCATTTTCAAATTTTGAAATGGTCTGCAGTTGAATCTGTGGTAAAATATAATAAAAAATGTTAATAACCACTATTACCAAACAGTAAATCCATAACAGTCATCAAAAACTTAACACACTACTTGACATTTTTACATAGAACATTTTTTAGTGCTTTAGCAAATTTAGAATACACAAATAGCAGAAAAGAAATAGAATTCTTCTTCATTTTACCTGTGCTGTTTTATATGTGAATCTGATCAAATTTTATGAGCATATTTTAATATTTTATTGAAGACACTAGACATAACCTGTTTTTGAAGGTGTGTTTAATTTTAAATGAAACGGTTTACATTTTTACTTTTCATTTATTATACATTTTAAAAATAAATGTTTATAGTTCCATAGGCTCAAGCACGTCAGCTTCCCACCCTATGTCATACAATTCTGACAAATCGGCATCCTCATCATGTTCTTCATCATCCTCAGAATTTAAATCATCCCAGGGATCTACTTCCACTGACGTTTCAATTACAAGTTCAATGATAATGTCATAATCAACTGATTGCTGATTGTCACTCATGGTTGATGTTGTCGTTATCTTTAAAGAAAGAGAACAACAATGAGATGTTGCAGAGTAAGAGACAAATCTCAGAGATTATAATAGTAAAATTGTTTAACAAGAGTAACATTTTGCAGCTATTATTTAGCCATGTCCAGCGATGCTGAGGAGGTGAAGCCTATGTCCAAGTTTTCAGTGAACAGGACTCATCTCTTCTTAACCTTGGATAAGCCTCACCGACTCTGTGTCCCCTGCTCATACTTAAATGTACAGGGGCAGATTTATGCTAAGTGGCGCATCCCCACGGATGCACCAGTTAATGTGCACCGCTGCTCTGCCAGCCATAGTGTGCCGAATTTACAATGTGGAGCACCATTGAGCAAAAACAGCACAGATGCGTCACACATCTGTGCCGCAAAAGCAGCACATTGCAGGAATCACGTCATAAGCGCGACATGTCTACTGCAATGCATAGGAGGAACCCTCACATTGCATGGTGCATCACTTCTTATGCCTGTTTCAAACAGGCGTAAGGATTTGATTCAGCAATGCTATAAAGCTGACTCAGTCAAATCTTCTAAATTTCACTGTGTTAGTTTTACAGGGCTTTCTTGCAAATTAATGCATACCTTGCAACAAAACACCTATATGAAAACTGATGCAGGTTTCATGTGGCACAGGACTTTACAGCATGACACATCTGCCTAGATGCATCAATTTTTAAATATGTCGCCACATAGCAAATCTTTTGCACCACCGCTGCGTCACAAAAGTGACGCAAAGCGGCGCAAAAGAGGCACACGGCTATCATAAATCTGTCCCTAACATGTTAAATGATTGATTCAGGATGACGATAAGGTGTGGCCTATCCAGAGGTTTGTTTAAGGTGAGGCCTACTCAGGGTTGCAGATTAAATTTACGCTTGTTGAAGAGTATAGAGGAGATAATACATGTGAAGGCCTACCAATGAAGTAAGTTATGTCCACTTCACTCTTGAACAAAGGCCACACCTCTTCTGTGTCCATGGACAGACCTAAACCTCATCTGCACAATGTCATTCGTAAACTTAGCAAACACAGGTGATGTAATTGAAAAATGTGGAGTTTCTTTTCCTCATTTCACAATCACATCACCTGTGTTTCCTTTGCTTAGGTATCTCATAGTACAGATGGACTGTAGCATATGAAAGAGTACACAGAAGTTGAGCAGTGTATACAACAATTTTGACATTTACAGAAGATTCAGCTTCTTATCTTGTTGGAGATGAAATGAGGCCTGTCTTGGAACATGGTGCATCTTTTCCATCACTGCTGCATCGGTTTCATGTGGCACGGGACTTTACAGCATGACACATCTGCCTAGATGCATCAATTTTTAAATATGTCGCCACATAGCAAATCTTTTGCACCGCCGCTGCGTCACAAAAGTGACGCACAGCGGCGCAAAAGAGGCACACACCTATCATAAATCTGTCCCTAACATGTTAAATGATTGATTCAGGATAACGATAAGGTGTGGCCTATCCAGAGGTTTGTTTAAGGTGAGGCCTACTCAGGGTTGCAGATTAAATTTACGCTTGTTGAAGACTATAGAGGAGATAATACATGTGAAGACCTACCAATGAAGTAAGTCATGTCCACTTCACTCTTGAACAAAGGCCAGACCTCTTCTGTGTCCGTGGACAGACCTAAACCTCATCTGCACAATGTCATTCGTAAACTTAGCAAACACAGGTGATGTAATTGAAAAATGTGGAGTTTCTTTTCCTCATTTCACAATCACATCACCTGTGTTTCCTTTGCTTAGGTATCTCATAGTGCAGATGGACTCTAGCATATGAAAGAGTACACAGAAGTTGAGCAGTGTATACAACAATTTTGACATTTACAGAAGATTCAGCTTCTTATCTTGTTGGAGATGAAATGAGGCCTGTCTTGCAACATGGTGCATCTTTTCCATCACTGCTGCATCGGTTTCATGTGGCACGGGTTTTTTACAGCATGACACATCTGCCTAGATGCATCAATTTTTAAATATGTCGCCACATAGCAAATCTTTTGCACCGCCACTGCGTCACAAAAGTGACGCACAGTGGCGCAAAAGAGGCATACACCTATCATAAATCTGTCCCTAACATTTTAAATGATTAATTCAGGATGACGATAAGGTGTGGCCTCTCCAGAGGTTTGTTTAAGGTGAGGCCTACTCAGAGTTGCAGATCAAATTTACGCTTGTTGAAGAATACAAAGGAGATAATACATGTGAAAGCCTACAAATGAAGTAAGTCATGTCCACTTCACTCTTGAACAAAGGCCAGACCTCTTTTGTGTCCGTGGACAGAGCTAAACTTCCTCTGCACAATGTCATTCGTAAACTTAAGAAACACAGGTGATGTAATTGAAAAATGTGGAGTTTCTTTTCCTCATTTTACAATTACATCACCTGTGTTTCCTTTGCTTAGGTATCTCATAGTGTAGATGGAGTCTAACATATCAAAGAGTACACAGAAGTTGAGCAGTGTATACAACAATTTTCACATTTACAGAAGACTCAGCTTCTTATCTTGTTGGAGATGAAGTGAGGCCTGTCTTGCAACATGGTGCATCTTTTGCATCACTGCTGCATCGGTTTCATGTGGCACGGGTTTTTTACAGCATGACACATCTGCCTAGATGCATCAATTTGTAATTTTGTCGCCACATAGCAAATCTTTTGCACCGCCACTGCGTCACAAAAGTGACGCACAGTGGCGCAAAAGAGGCATACACCTATCATAAATCTGTCCCTAGCATTTTAAATGATTAATTCAGGATGACGATAAGGTGTGGCCTATCCAGAGGTTTGTTTAAGGTGAGGCCTACTCAGGGTTGCAGATGAGATTTACGCTTGTTGAAGAGTACAGAGGAGATAATATATGTGAAGGCCTACCAATGAAGTAAGTCATGTCCACTTCACTCTTGAACAAAGGCCAGACCTCTTTTGTGTCCGTGGACAGACCTAAACTTCATCTGCACAATGTCATTCGTAAACTTAGGAAACACAGGTGATGAAAGTGTTTTTTTAAAGCCTTTGCACCATTTTTGGGTCACTTTTAACATGGCTATGTAACTCAAAGAATCAAAATCTAAATTTGCCAAGCACAGGTGCGAGCATATTTACAAGGAATTTGCACCACGGGGAAAGGTCTTAAATTAAAATGGGAAAAATAACATCAGAGACACTCAAATGCCTTATAAATATGCCCCAAACAACCTATGAAGCTCTAGCAGTACATATCCAGAAATGTAATTGATTTCAAAAAACGTTTTTAAACACAACATATAAATCAATTGTATACCTACATTCATGGGGAAATGACTTAAAATGTCCTTAAGACACATGAAAGCGTTTTTTGATTGCCCTTGCACCATTTTTGGGTCACTTTTAACATGGCTATGTAACTCAAAGAATCAAAATCTAAATTTGCCAAGCACAGGTGGGAGCATATTTACAAGGAACTTTCCCCACGGAGAAAGGTCTTTTAATTTAAAATGGGAAAAATAACATCAGAGACACTCAAATGCCTTATAAATATGCCCCAAACAACCTATGAAGCTCTAGCAGTACATATCCAGAAATGTAATTGATTTCAAAAAACGTTTTTAAACACAACATATCAATCAATTGTATACCTACATTCATGGGAAAATGACTTAAAATGTCCTTAAGACACATGAAAGCGTTTTTTGATTGCCCTTGCACCATTTTTGGGTCACTTTTAACATGGCTATGTAACTCAAAGAATCAAAGTCTAAATTTGCCAAGCACAGGTGGGAGTATATTTACAAGGAACTTGCCCCACGGAGAAAGGTCTTAAATTAAAATGGGAAAAATAACATCAGAGACACTCAAATGCCTTATAAAGAAGCAGACAGCATTATTTCCTTGTCATAAATTTTAAAAGCATTACTTTTCCTCAAAAACGATTTTCAAGTCATAATTTGAAAACACTGCACAGCTCCTATGTACAAAAACACCCTGTCAGTACTAATACTTCACATTATCTCCAATTACAATTTCTCAAAGAAACAAAATCTATTTGTAAAACACTTGAGACAAAGCAACATTGTAAAAACACAACTTTCTTCATAATTTTCTCCTTAAAGCATACTATTCTCTATCTAAATTAAATAAATCTTTTCTCACCTTAGCAAATACTTTATGAGTTTCAAAACAGTCTCAGAAATACACCAATTTGTCTTCAGCAGAACAAAGGGTATGCACTCCAGAGGCGCAGCTATAGAAAGCACAGAAATGCTGTAATTCATCACACATATCTCTCATGTCACCCAATCAAAACTCTTCCCTCACTTTTTTCAAATCAAAACCCTTCCCCCCTCTGCCCTCTCTGCCTTTTTTGCATAGCAACCACCTCCTGGAAGACCTCTGGTGTTTGCAAGTTCACACAACAATGTTTCAATTGAACTCTGAACTCTCAGTGCACCTGCGTATCCAGTGCAATCTTTCATTAAATGATTTTTTCTTGACTATTCAAATTACATCTTTCAAAGAACTCATCCATGCACCCTAACTTTCTGTTTTCAGCAATCAAAATCCACCAATCACTGTTTCTGCTTCATTAACACAGAAACTCCAGTTTTTTTCATTTTAAACTCTTATTTTTTCAACTGCCATTTCATTACCACACTTCATCTGACTGCAGCAGAACCTTCTCTCACCATGTTTTCTGTCTGGATTGTTGGACATAGTTACATCTACTGGGCTCAAAGGTATGCTGAGAACAAAAATTTACCTAACCTCAATTTACAAGATGTGGAAATTAAGTGGTTTGGCCACAGAGGATTAAAATGTCACCAATTGATACCATTGGTGAAAACCTTTATGCATTTGCCAAAACCTGACCTGTTAATTGTGCACTGTGGAGGTAATGATTTGGGCACTTTGACTGGAGTAGGTCTGGAAATGCTTTTAAAGGACACCTTTGAGCAATTAATGGCACTTTTTCCTCAAACTGCCTTGGTATATTCAAATATATGCCAAAGACAGAAATGGAGGTGGTCGAACCAATTTTGCCCACAAATTGAGAAGTCGAGGAAGCATGTAAACAAATCTGTTTCAGCTTACATGAGAGACCATGGAATGGGCTCCGTGTACAACAATAACTTGCGTTACTGCATGCAAGATATCTACAGAGGAGATGGAGTTCACTTCTCAGATGAGGGCAACAGAATTTTCATTTTGAATTTAAGACTATGCATTGGTACCTACTTATAAGTACCTAAATGTACCATAAACCCAAAAGCTCTTCTCAGAGCTACCCTACATCTGATCACTCACAATTATTATTTTACTCTAACTTTTTTCACTAATTTTCAACAAAGTACGCTCCCCGGAGCGCTACCCGGTACGCGAACCGGAAGCTAACCGCGCGAAATTTCTTAAAATTTTTTTTTTTTCCCGCACATATGGGCCTCCTCCGCCACCCTCAGAAAACCTAGGGGGTCAAGATACGTCTACCGTACCCCCTTCTACCCATTCTGAACATTATTTGCCCTCCATCTTGTATCTTAATTCGACTGAAACACAAAATGGTGGACTCCCGTAACGCTGCTGGTTCGCGTACCGGGGCGCTCGCCAGTTCGCCAGTTCGCGTACCGGGGCGCTCCCCGGGAAGCGCTCCATTAAAAAAGGTGAGAAAGTAATTTACAGAAGAAACCCTTGAGACACTTTCACCAAATTATAGATTTGCTCATACTACATACCAATCCCTACCATTTTCACAAATTTGGTTGAAATTCCATTTAGCCATTTAGCCTGTAGACCTCTCTAAAAACCCTGAGGTAAATTACTTCACAAAACCCATCTGAAGTGTTGGAATTGACAACCAATTAAAATGTTACTTTCATTTTCTATTTTTTTTTTACCTGACATTTGATTGGTTATGTACCTGAATATATATAAAGGAAGAGAAGGAAACACAGCCATTTTGACTACTACTTCCTGGTGTACATTTCAATAGGATTTTCACTAATCACTTCAACTTCTTTGTAAAGGTAAGTTGTTATTTTAAAAACTGAAGTATATTGTGCACTATAAGTTAATATGGTAAACTTTTTCTGATAGTTATATACTATCCCTCTGTAGTAGTTATAGATTTAGATAGACTTCTCTGTTATAGTTATGGATGGAGTTAGGTTTCTCTTGTATAATTATGAATTTACTTACGTTAAATCACATACACTTTTTTATATTCCTACTTCCACTCTGATACTATACACTGCCCAAAGATAAATTCACTGTTAAAAACTGCCTATCTAAAATTAATCCCAACAGTGCCCTATCTCTACTAATATATTTTTTATGCAAATTTCAGACAAAATGGAAGGCGAACAGAAAGTTTCATTTGAAATTGTCCTGCAAGAGACCAACCAAGAAATAATTGATCCAAATTATATAGAATTTATGGATGAAACTTGGGACCAAGAACTACTGCAATGTGTGCAAGCAGTAGATGTCCTCCTTGAAAATGAGGACATTTTACACACTCAAACATTACAAGCTATGTTCAATGAAAATAACGACATTTCAGACAGTGAAATGTTAGACATTTTATTAAATTTTGAAACACAATCACAATAATAAATAATTGCTTAAAAAATAAAGAAATAAAAAAATAATCAACAAAACCAACAATCAATTAACATACAGTATTTGAAAAGTCTATCATTCTTTTTTCCTTATAGTACGCTCCCCGGGCCGCTTTTTTTTGTTGCGGGGCCCTTTTAAAGCCTCCACATCAAACCTAGGGGGTCAGGGAGGATCTACTATGCCCCCTTATGGTCATTTTCGCCTTTGTTTTGGCCTCCTCTTGTCTCTCGATCCTACCGAGAGACAAGATGGCGGCCGCTCCGGACTGTTTAGAATGTTGACAGACACCGAAGAGCCAATCAGCTTCGCTTCGCGAAGTTCCGTTACGCGTCAAGTACGCGAACCGGGGCGCTGCCCGGAGCGCGCTTACAGATATATATCTTTTTTTGAACGTTAATTTCTCAAAATCCACTGGAGCACATATATTGAGACCTAGCAAAGGCACATCGGGCTAACAGTCCCTACAATTTTGCCAAGTTTCGTGCAAATCCTTTTAGCCGTTCGGGCTAAAAGTGAGGCCAACCGCCCTATAAAGTCCACATTTGTAAAGCGCACAATCACCCGTAAGGGTCTCTAGGCGCTGGGGGCCGTCGGGGAGATTAAGCGAGCTATTGCCCAGAGTCACATGGTGCTGGGCTAACCTGCCGCCGGAGCCGGCGCCACACCTCTCCCTATGGAAATTAACATGGGAAAAACGCGTTTTGGGACCCCCCTTTTTTCTCAGCCCCCCCTTGACGAACACCCCCCCAAATTTTCAGGGCCTGCCCAGAAACAAAATGTTCCATTTTCCTGAAAATTTCAGCCAATTCCGTCCACAAACGCCAAAGTTATTAGACATAGAATTTTCAAAAATCCCATAGAGAAAAAATCCTAACTATATATACCTACTGGCGACCGCCAGTAGGTAATATATATATATATATATACACACATATATGTATACATATACATATGTATATATATACATATTCACTGAAAAAACCATAGGTTATAGACCATATATAGTTAGGAATTAGCATTTAGAAAACCTTATTTTACTCACACAAAACCATTGAAATTCCATATATAGTTAGTTGCACTAACTATATATCGCGCACCCGCAATCCACTGCTGATGATGTCACATATTACATCATTCATGACATGGTCAGTGACATCACTGATGACATCACTGATGACAACATCCAGTGATTATGTGTTTCTGTAAAGTTTAAATATGTTTTACATATTGAAGAATGAGTGGATGTATAAGTGTCTGAATGAAGGTTTTAGTAGGTGCGTGATTGACTGTATGAGTGAGTGATTAAATGCGTCTTACTGAATGCACGGGTTAGTGACTAAACTGTCTTAATTTGTGCATCATTATGTCTGTTGTGATGTAAACTGCTGCATGTGTTGATCATTAGCTATACGAGAGGCTATATGTGTTATTAATTGGTTGCCCAAGTATTTCTATGGGAGATTGAGTTTGTGTGGGGGTGGCTGGAAGGTGTGTGACTCTGTGCATAGATGTGTGAGCAGTTTATTCACTAGGTGTATGAGTTCAAGAGTGCATGTGGAAACAGCTACATGGGCAGTTGACTGTGTGCATGAGTGTATTGATGAGTGAATGGATATCTCAATGCTACATGTCATAGTAAGTACATATGTAAAACACAGTACATGTGAGAGTTGGCATATATAAATAACTGTGCATGAGAGCCACTGAGTGAGTGGTTGTATCGATCATTGTGAACTTGTATCAGGGATTGTATAAGAGAGTAAATATGTGTTAGTATATGTTTCAATAAGTAAGGTGTGTATAACTGTATAGTTGAAGAAATGGAGGTGAGATTGTTTCTTTGCATGACTGACTGGGTGTGTGAGTAACTCCATGGATGAGTGGCAGTGTGTGAGTGTCTGTATACACTGAGTGTATCTAAGGTTATATTAGAGTCTGAAGAAGTTTATCGTATTAGCACAAGAATGATGCCAAATGAGACGTCATCAGTGATGTCATCAGTGATGTCATTTGAGATGTCATCAGTGATGTCATCAGTGATGTCACTGACCATGTCATGAATGATGTAATATGTGACATCATCAGCAGTGGATTGCGGGTGCGCGATATATAGTTAGTGCAACTAACTATATATGGAATTTCAATGGTTTTGTGTGAGTAAAATAAGGTTTTCTAAATGCTAATTCCTAACTATATATGGTCTATAACCCATGGTTTTTTCAGTGAATTTTCAAGGTTTTGTAAATGCTAATTCCTAACTATATATGGTCTATAACCTATGGTTTTTTCTGTGAATTTCATTGGTTTTTTAACAGCTAATATCTGTAGCTGTAAAATGTATTCTTCTTTAAATCCAAAAATATATTTTATATGTTTATGAATAATTTTTTTTTAAAATATTTTTTTTTCTTCGTTCCCGCTTCGCGAATCGGGAAGCTTCCCGTTAGCTGACCTTGATGCCGCGAAATAGACCGCGAGCCGGTAAACGTTTCTTTACCGCAAGTGCCGCGTTAGAAAACAACATCGTGACGCCTCCCGTCCGCATGACGTTTCACGTTGTCGCGTGATACGTCATATGACGTGCTACGTTAGCGAACTGGTACGCGAAGCGAGTCGCAAAGCGCAGGTTTCTGGAAGCAAACCGGGAGGCCCTGCAAAGCGCTTAACGTAAACACAGCAAGTCATGTGACTTGGTAATAACACTTTTCATTGGTTCATTTCACTTTTGGTTTCCTAATGATGTAAGACTAGGTCATATAATCTAAAATGAACACTTTTGATTGGTTGAGAACTCTTGTTTTTCCCAAATGATGAAAATCCCTCCTTCTTTCCTCACTCTGACTTTCATCATTGTGAGAGAAAGACCCTTTGTGATCACTGAGCAATGGCTTCTTTAGTAGCTTCAGCTGGTGCTTCCCCACCACCTCCACCACATCCAAGGAAGAGTGGACCACCTGCTCAAGTTCTAATTCAACAAGAAGAAGAAGAAGAGGAACAGGAGGACGAGCACGAAGAGAGGCAGTTTTTGCCTGAGCAGCCCAGGACGTCTCACCGGAAAGAAAACTTCATTTGGCAATTTTTTAAAATTCCCAAAGGTCAGAAAAAAGTAAATGCAAGATACGTAACTTGCCTTATATGTCAAGATAGACTGTCCAGAGGGACCGACAAAAAATACAGTTTCGGAAACTACACAATGCATCGCCATATGACTAGGTGGCATCCTAACAACTACAGTGCTGCACAGTTTCGGAACGACCTAGATAATCTCCCTATTATGGCCAGAAGATCTGTTGTACCGGAAGTAACGGGACCAGAGGGCAGGGAGATGGTGCCAAATATACAAATGAGATTTGGTGATGTAAAACACATCTGCGCATTTTGCGATGGATTCATTTCCTACGGAGAAAAAAGCATCACTCTGATCAACAGAGCTATTGACTATCATATGCAAGTTTGTCCGAAACGCCCAAAATAATAAATACTTCTTTTTTTTGTTTTGTTGCTCCTGTTGAGCCCTTTACAATGAATCGTTTTCATTGCCCCCTCCAAGAAAAACCCAAAAAAATATAAAACTGTTCCGAAAAATTCAAAAACAGTAAAAAAATGTTCAGAAAAATAAAAAAAAAAGTTCTTTTCAGAACTACCTCCCCGTTATTAAAAAATTGGTACAATATTTGGAATTGTGCCAACCTCTATTTCTCTTAGTTCGCTTCCTAGTTCGCTCGCTGGTACGCGAACCGGAAGCGAACCAAAAACAGTAAGTATAAGGGAAGGAAACAGACACTTATGTTAAAAGAAACACAGCTATAAGGGAGTAAACTAGAGATACCATTACCCGTAATCCACTGCTGATGATGTCACATATTACATCATTCATGACATGCTCAGTGACATCATCAGCAGAGGATTGCGGGTTTTTTGGCAACATGCCTTATCCACGGTTTAATAACGCTGCCTTTTGCTTTATATAAGTTTTCAAATTGTATGAAATATATACCAATAGGTCGTTATGAACCTTTAGGTAGTGCTTTTCTTCATGAGGTCTGGTCGCTTCCATACACATACAGATGTTTCAAAGATGATCAAGAAGTTTATCTGAATGGAGAGGAATGCACTGAGACGCCAGATCATTCACTAATGTGTAGGCACATACAGTTACACGGTTCATGCAACAAACACCGACCAAATATGGCTTGCGTGTTGCAAGGCACGCCAGTTCCTGCTATCATCCCCACGTTCAAGTTGTTGGAAAATGGTAGTTATTTGATGCTCAATAATGAAGATTGTTCTGAGTTAATTAAAAGTATTCCTTTTATCGTAACAGTAAGTGAACGGGTTATTTGCTGCAGAAATGTTCTATTTCCTCCCACACATGAACATAGGGAGTTTTCAATCTGGCCACAAATACCAACCTTGGGACACGTTTCAACGGCATGGCAAGAATAAGAGCTCTTTTGTCTCAGAGAGAGGTGGCCTTGAGTTCGGCCCGTGAAACTTTCGTACTTCACATAGCGAACACCCATACAGAGGTGCACACCCTTTTCAATTAAGATTTGCCTTTCAATTTCAGCAACATGTTTCCGACTATCTTTAACGCATCCTCCACAAAGTCCCTGGCACACTTTTTTAAAGTTGTTACCAGTGGTCTCGTGACTTCATTTGAGAAAATCTTTGGAGTCATCCCTGCTTCCTTTCATTGTATTTTCTGCACTCTGGTTCGTAGATTGGCATTTTTACTTGCATTACCAGCGGACGCTCTTGTGCTTTTTTACATTTTTAAATATGGATGTCCCTCCTATGCAACCTCCGACCCTGCAGCTGCTGACACTGTTCCGCAATCGCATGCTAGAATATTATGGCACAATGCCGTTGGCGATATTAAGCACGGCATATGGATTATCTTTTCGGTTCTCCTACTTCACCTGTGTCCAGCCTGTATTTCACTGCCTGACCTGTGATTTCGATTGGGCCATTGATTTGTGTCTCTGCGGACCGGTTTCTCCTGACGTCGACTTTAATCAGCTGATGACTCCTATCATTACTCACGAGTTGGTTTGTCCTGACGAAAGGATTATGGCTGTGGCATTGATGCATGGACTACTTGGTCCCTGGAATTTACTGGCGGCAGCACAGTCTTTCTTGGAACAGAGCTTTCTTGAAAACCCACCGAGCTGTCCTCTGATGGTGATAGAGGATCCGGTGCTGGGAGAGCACGTATGTTCTTTTCCGCTTTTAAATTGGATGGCTGAACTGTTTTCGGATGAAGACGGTGACTTCCTATTGGAGGCTGTTGCAGCTTATTTTGCATACACAGTTATGTCATAGACCTTTTTCATGTTTGATATGCTGAGTACTAGCATTTCATTGACAATTCATTGACTTATTTGTCAAGTTTTTATTATTTACCTTGCCTATTGGCTTAAGACTCGATAAAGTACTTGGCTGTTTTATTTTTCTTTAGCATTAAATTTTCCTAGTTTTTAATGCTTTACCTTGCGGACCGTCCACATATAAACTTGCAATCTGCTCTCATGAGATGGCACTTCTATTATCTTATTCAGTTCGTTTCCGGATCATGAGGAGGTGTCATCTAGGTCCTGGATATCTTTACACCGTGTTAAGTTAGCATGGGCTCATTACCGGTTTAAACGCCATTTTTCCTTTTTTGCAACTTCTGCACACGACACTTAGTTGTTGCTTTAGCTTTCCACCTAGTAGTTCATCGTGGTTTACATGAGAATAATATGTTATTGGTCTACTATCTGCTTTACTTGTTAAACTATATCTGTACAGCGAGTGCTAAAGTTTCAAGAACAACACGATACAGAATTGTTATGAGGTCTGATCTCCACGACTTCATACTCATAACATAAGTGCAACTTCTGCCAATTCTGGGCATGAGGCGGGTTTTATATTGCTTTGCCGAACACACATACACAACAGTTGATGCGGTTCACATGAAGAGAGAGCTGGTGTATGCTGATGTGATTCCTTCAAATCTAAGACACTAAAGTATGGGCACGCCCTAAACCAACACAAAGAGACCTTCTTAGCAAATAATATAATATGTGTATTAGGGAGGGTGAGATATAAGCAGCCGCGGGCCGTGGAGGGAGTTACGATGGGGCAGGGAGGCGGGGAGGGGGAGAAGCAGGGTGGAGCCCTCTCTACCTTGCCCCTCCCCCTCCCCGCCTCCCTGCCCCACCGTAACTCCCTCCACGGCCCGCGGCTGCTTATAAGTGTTGCTAACTCTTATTCATTTACAGCATGTTAACATACTGTCACCATTCGCTTTTTATGTACTAGTAACTATGCTGGTAATTTTGCTACTGATAATATGTGTACTTGTATTCTCCACCCTGCTTCTCCCCCTCCCCGCCTCCCTGCCTCACCGTAACTCCCTCCACGGCCCGCGGCTGCTTATAAGTGTTGCTAACTCTTATTCATTTACAGCATGTTAACATACTATCACCATTCACTTTTTATGTACTAGTAACTATGCTGGTAATTTTGCTACTGATAATATGTGTACTTTTATTATCTAAGGTACTACGCCTGAGAAGACGGCATTAGTAAATAAACATTTCAAATACACATCTGTTCTTCTTAACTCCATGTTCTGGTTTCTAAGAAATCTATAACGACCGACTGTTCATGAGTTCCACGTATCCTGAGGTACTATAAGTTCATATTCTGGATTGTCTAAACATTGAGAGTTTGTTATATCCAATGTGACACTGTACCTAGCTTGCTAAGGAGTTTTTGATTACTAACGTGAGTTTTGGGACACCCTAATTCGCCGAGGTTCCAATCCTCTGTCCACAGTTCTGTGTGAGAACAGAAACCCTGCGACAGGGGCACCCCCGACCCTTGCTGGAGCTTCATCACACTTGCGATACAACTCCAGCAATGCATTCGCCGAGGTTCCAATCCTCTGTCCACAGTTCTGTGTGAGAACAGAAACCCTGCGACAGGGGCACCCCCGACCCTTGCTGGAGCTTCATCACACTTGCGATACAACTCCAGCAATGCGCCACCTTTACGGCACAGATACATCACGCATCTGTGCTGTTTTTGCCCCATGATGCGCCGCATTGTAAATGCAGCACACCATAGGTGACGGAACAGCGGCACAAAATGACTAACACATCCCTGGTGATGCGCCAGTCATCATAAATGTATCCCTATGCTTCTTATCTTGTTAGAGATGAACCGCCATATGTATCATCAAAGTTATTTGCATTTCCTAAATAGCGAACTTTAAGGAATAAATAGCGATTCTTTACCATTCCTAGTTTGCGATGAGCTATTTGCTAATTAGCCGAATGTAGCCCAATGAAGCCCAATGTAGCCCAATGTAGCCCAAAGATGGCCGCCAGACACACAAAAAAACAAATGTAGCCCAAATATCAGCCAGATGTAGCCCAACTATAGCCCAGTGACAGAATGACCAATCAGCTTCGCAAACCTCCGTTACGCGAAGCGGAGCGCTGTTACAGATATATATCTTTTTTTGAACGTTAATTTCTCAAAATCCACTGGAGCACATATATTGAGACCTAGCAAAGGCACATCGGGCTACCAGTCCCTAATATTTTGCCAAGTTTCGTGCAAATCCATTCAGCCGTTCAATTATTATTATTATTTATTTTTTTTGCCCCGCGGGGCCCTTTTAAAACCTCCACATCAAACCTAGGGGGTCAGCGAGGATCTACTATGCCCCCTTATAGTTATTTCCCCCTTTGTTTTGACCTCCTCTTGTCTCTCGATCCTACCGAGAGACAAGATGGCGGCCGCTACGGACTGTTTGGAATGTTGACAGACGCCGGAGAACCAATCAGCTTCGCTTCACAAAGCTCCGTTGCGCGAAAAGTCCGCGAACCAGTGCGCTGCCCGGTCCGCTGTTACAGATATATATCTTTTTTTAAACGTTAATTTCTCAAAATCCACTGGAGCACATATATTGAGACCTACAAAAGGCACATCGGGCTACCAGTCCCTACAATTTTGCCAAGTTTCGTGCAAATCCATTCAGCCGTTCGGGCTAAAAGTGAGGCCAACCGCCCTATGGAAAACTCAATGTTAAAAACACGTTTTGGGACCCCCCTTTTTTCTCGGCCCCCACTGGACGAACCCCCCCCAAATTTTCAAGGGCTGCTCAGAAACAAAATGTGCCATTTTCCTGAAAATTTCAGCCAATTCCGTCCACAAACGCCAAAGTTATTAGACATAGAATTTTCAAAAAACCCATAGAGAAAAAATCCTAACTATATATACCTACTGGCGACCGCCAGTAGGTAATATATTACACAAAATACTTACCTTTAATGCTTACCAAAATACTTACATTTTAAAGTATTTTTTCTTAAACCGTTTCCTAAACTTACTTTGCTAAAAAAAAAATCCACTCTATACAACCATATAAAATACAGCCAGCCACCGTTTTTTCAATAGTAATACATCTTTCATATACAATCCAAGAGTGCCGTCTACTGGCCAGAGGTAGTTGTTAATTCATTAGTGGTTAAAAGACTTGTGATTCAGGTTCAGTCGTTGTTAAGGAGTCGTGGTTCAGGCACTTCGTTGTGAATGAGTTGTTGTAAAGGTTGTTTCCCCCCCAAGGATGGGAGGGGAAGCTTCAAAGGCATGCCACCTTTTTTGAGCTTCTCTAGGCTACTTGCTGTACTCAGCAACTGGCCCCCACCCGTTCTGACCCCAACTCTGGCGGGAAGACTGGAGGGAAGACTGTCGGGAAATCCTCAGTGAGGAAAGGGGGTATGCCAGCCTGTGCCAACTTCACCCCTCAGGTGGGAGAGGGGAGGGGAGGTGAAGCACAAGTCCGGGCACTGGCCATCTTGAGGATGGGGAGCCCTTCCCAATCAGGGATAGGCTTCTGCCCCCCTCCCACAGGTGAGGAGCAGGATAGGGGGTGTGCTCTCCACAGGGCAAGGACACATTGGTCCCTGCCCTCACCCTACCTGTAACGCCCCTAAATGTAGTATTTAGGGGCATCCTGAACGTTCCTTCATCAGATCTCGATTCAAAAACAAGAAAGAAGATCAAAAAGAAAAGACCCACCATGCAGCTGCTAACAAGAGTACGACACCAACTGACTTGGCCCCAGCCCTACAGGCATGTTGATCCTTGAACCTGCTCCTGCTAAATCCCAGTGACTCCTTTGGACAGCAACCTTGAAAACCCCGGAGGACATGCCTGCCTTGAACCTCTTAAAGACTGGGACTCCCATGAGGAGTGGTTCTGCTCAAACAGCAATACCCCTGGTGCCAGCCAGGATCCGCGAATCCAGCACACTCTGCACCCTTCGAGCCCAGCCTGTGCCTAAGTGGACAAAGACCCTGAGGATGTCCCCCCGGTGATTCTGACCTGGAATCCAGTGCCCAAGGACCCTCCTCGATGACCCAGACAACGCCTGCAGCCTCCCAGCAAGGGACCCCTCCAACCGCGACCAGCAGAGGGTAAGATTTCCTGACGTCAAAAGACACCCCTGCACCCGGCATCCCACGACCCCCTGTGCCCAACTCCTGGGTGCCTACCTATCCTCCAAGATCCCAACTTACCTATCGAAGTGTTGGGCGCTCCTGAAGAATCTCCATCTCCGAACCTGCAGCCTTTATTCACCTTTCAAGATCTCCATTGAATAACATTGAGCGCCCGACAGCTCAAAAGCACCCTGCACCCAGCCGCCGGAGTGCCCCTGGAAGTGAAACCTTGCTCCAAACCTACTTCCCCATTTGCCCTGGGCAAGTGATCAGGAGCACAGCTCCCACAGCCGTATGGCCTGCTTGCCAGCAGCCACCAACCGAAGGCCCCCTGCCTCTCATTGGATAACATTGGGCCTAACTACCTCTGCACCAGGCTTCCCCTGTGCCACTGAGGGTGTACCAACTGTACCTCCCTGACCCTGGGAGACCCCTGAGTCTATGCCCAGAACGTTAACTCTGCCAGTCGAGTTCTTACCAAAAAGCTGATAACTCACTTTACTTCCATTGGGTAATGTTGACTGGTTTCTCTAAAAAATTCTTCTAAGTGTAGAGTTTTGAAACTTTAAAATATTCATCTAAAATCAGCTGAACAACGAATTCTGATTTACTCACCTGTTACCTGGAGAGAACTCAGTGCTGCATCTTTTAGCCTGGCACTGACCCTGAAAAGTAATTTTAACCGTACTTACCAGTAACTTGAATTTCCTTCCATAGGAATCCATTGTACGATTTTCACCAGAAAAGTTTCTGCCGATTTTCAGAAACTACAAATATTCCTTAAAATTCGCCTGAGTTAGAAAAAGTAACGATAACACTTCTTACCTGCTAAATGAATTTCCTCCCATAGGATAACATTGGTGATTCTAGGAGAAAAAAAATTCTAAGTGTCAAGTTTTAAAATACAATAATATTCCTTAAAAATCACTTCTGTAACCAAAACGCTTTTACTTAACTGTTTACAGTAGATGTCCCTGGACTGAATCCAGGTTACAGTCCTGTGGTTAGAAAAGTAATCCATGAAGTAACTCATTGAATTTATCTAGAAATTCCCATTGAGCTCAATGTTGCATTGTGTTTGAAGTTGTGTTGCCTATTGCAACAACTGTAATTATTGTAAATCACATAGTCTATTGCTTATTTGAAAAGTACTTACTTAAAGTAACTAGTTCTGAGAAAGTATATTTTAATACCTTTTTGGTTCTAAAATAAAACAGCTATATATTTTGATTCAAAACAATTGGCCTATAGTTCAGTTCTTGAGTGTGTGAAACCTTTTGCTGACTGGGTGTGTACAACAAATGCTTTACACTGTCCTCTGATGCTGCCTTACTGCTCGACCAAGCTACCACTTAAGAGAGTAAGGTTATATCTAACTTTAGCCTCTGCCAAACCTCTGGGGACTGTGGACTTTATACACACTGTACCTTACTTTGGTCAGAGCCGCTTTCTTACATGCACGCTATACTATATCAACGAGTGAAAAGGAGGGTGGATGGATGGACAGATGAGTAAAAGCATGGATAAATGAGAGAATGGATGGATGGATGAGTGGTTGGGTGGCTGAGTGGAAGAATGGATGGATGACTGAGTGAAAGGATAGAACGATGAGTGAAAGCAAGTATGGATGTCTGGAGTGCAGTGATGGCTGGAGTTAAAGGGTGGATGGACAGATGAATGACTGAAAGGATGGATAAATGAGTATAACAGTGCATGGAGAGATGGATGAGTGAAAGGAAGGATTGCTACATAGATGGATGGATGGAGATTGATGCATAGGTTTGGATATGGGTGGGTGAACGGATGGAATGGTTAAAGACTAAATGATAGAGGAAAGAATGAATGGATGACAGAATGTAAAGGTGAAATTATGGCTATCAGCAGGTGACTGGAAGGATGAATAGATAGATGCTTTGATGAAAGAGACAAGAGATCTCTTCTGGGGAAAGGCATACTGACCTACTCGGTTTGCTTGGTGCCATAAGAGCTTTTATTCAAAGTGAGGAATAGTTTAATTTTCTGACTACTCCCTTGTCTAAAGGCCTGCACCCTTGTCTAGTACACTCCACGTCAAAGTAATTGCTGTAATCTGACGGTACTAGGGACATCTGTTGAATATATGTATTTGGGTACTTAGAAAAACTGGGTTTTAAAACATGTAGCGCAATATACTACTTACGAAATTGTACAGCTGCATATTTAATGGTGTGGAATAATAACGTGAGAGTGGAGTCTGATACAAAACTGCCCGATGGGGTGACTCCATGAGAGCAGAGGAGCATAGCCACTCGGCTGGAGAGCAGGAAACATGAAAAATAAAATGGTAACAAAAATACGTTCACTACCATTTTATTTTTTGTCCTGGTAGCAGCCGAGTCCAAGGGTGGATCTGCAGCAGGGAGGAACAGTTGCCCTTCAGGTTTGAAGTGTGCATGTCACTTTGGCTGACTGTCTTGCAACGGCCAGCCTGACATGCACACTTTAAACACTCCGACCCAAGCTGTCTCAGACAGCTGGGTGGAGACCAAGCACAGAACCCCAGTGCTCGCACCAGTGCACTACAGCCAATCCTGGTGCTTCTCTCATACTGCTGAGAGAAGCATCTGGAATGGTAGGAGGGAGTAGCTCTGGGATCCTGTGCTGCCGAGATGATGAGGAGAATCCAGCATGAGGCAATAGGTAAATAAGTATTTACATTTTTTATATTAAGTTACTTTAGTTCACAGACAGGGACAGAAATTCCCAGTGCCTTCAGTCTCAACCCCAGAGCTCTCATTCATGGCCCATTGTAAACACAGTTTTAAAACAGACAACGATTCAGAAATTTGGCTTTGGGCTCCAGGGCACTGCTAGTTTTTATTAGTGCCTGTCAGTGTGCCTGTCACCCCACCTGTGTTAATTGCAGCTGGCCACCACTGAAAACTGCGTCAGGGCCTGAGTGGTGATGGTCGGCAGCACTAGAACACAACATACTTTGAGTGCGCAATTAAATAAACACCAAGGGCAAAGCAACTGATCCACTGGTGGGGCCCACAGGCCCTGGACCAACCTGCCAAAAAGAACACAGGGCATGGGTTGCAAGACTATTCTTAATCTGACCACTGCCACATTTAGATGTGGGAGTAATACCTGTATAAATTACCTCCAGAGAGGAAGGGGTATGATCTGTTTGGCAATCACATGTGCTTACTAAACCTCATGATGGAAAGCAGAACCTCGGAGCTGCTGGGCAAGATTTAGACAGCTCATGGCAAAGAAAAGCACTGTGTATGAAAGAAACAAATTACCACAGAGTGTTCTGTCATCTGCATGTCCACAAGCAATCTGTGAAGTGATAATATTAAGGCCTAGGGCAAACCCGGTGTTTGCACCGTTGGGGCTCATTGTGTGAATCCAGTGTGTGAGATACCCAATGTAGTGCGTGATGGAGAAAAATGAGAAGGAGGGAGATGGTTAATCAGTTTTTTTGAATAAGCATACAATTGCAGCTCAAAAAAAGCACCTACTAATATAATATACAAATGACCATGATTTTAAATGATTTCTGTGGATGTGCAGTGTTGGATTAAACAAAAAACAACCTTATTACAAATACGTAAAAAAGTACCACAAGCCAATTCTTGACTCACAGTCAACCTACAAAATGAACTGTTCTACCTACACTTTTAAAACTCCTGAATAACGCTAACGAGCCGGAGATTGATTGTTCAGAGGAGAACAGAGCCATGCCTGGATTTGAGCCGCATTGCTGGGGACTACAAATCTGGCCATCCTCCTGGCATTTCTAACATGCCTAAAAGCGCAACACAGCCTCATGCCCGTCAAAGTCCGAAGGAGGCTAGACTTGGCCTTGTCTCTAACATGTGGATCTCCTTATCACATCTCAAGATTGCACTCTTAAAATGGGTAAAAAAAAGTAATTCTATAAGGCTCCAAGGGCGGGATTAGATTGACATTAGCAGCCGTGGTCCGTGCATGTAACAGGAGTGGGGTCCGGTAAGGGGGTTTTCTAGAGACGATGCCAAGGTAAAAATATAATAAATAATAAATGATCCCTTAGCATCGCCCCTCGAAATCCCCCACTTACCAGGCCCCACCACCCCACTACTGCTACCTGCATAGACCGCGGCTGGACATGAGATTATTTCCTGGTGAAAGCATCACATGCTATATCTAACAGGATTGCTTTGACGGAAAGAAGATTATCACTGGGGGTCCAGTAGCAAAAATAAGGACCCTTTGGTGTTAGAAAATCTGCTGTCTGAGAAGGATACGCTAGGCATTGTTTCAAATACCCACACTATGGACCTACTAGCCTCACCTGAACCTACTCTTAAAGTATTATCTTTGCCGGCTAAAAAAGCTCTTACTAAGAGGAATAGAGAGACCCTAAGAGATCCTCTGCCCACAATACCAAAAAAGTTAAGGAGGACATCACCTAAACAGCCAGCAACATGTGGTTATATTAAATTCCAACACTTGACTAGCCCTAACCCTACCTTGAACTTGGACGATTTAGTAGACAAACTGTCACTTCCACTACAACGCGTACTGTCACATCTGGCTGCAAAAGAATGCTTGTTGAAAGAAATACTAAATAATAAGGCAGTTTATGAAAGAGGGGGGTCTGTCAAATTCCAATCACCCATAAAGCCACTTAGACTTTCTACTGTAAGGGCACAAGATCATGAAAAGGGCCCAACCGGGGCGGAACGGCAAAAACCGGCCACAATTTTTAATTCTTCGAAAGGGGTAAATCTAGACCAAGGTATTTCCATTACAGCGGGCCCCTAAGGCCCTAAACTTAATTCAAGTCCCATTGGTCGATAATGCTATTTGCAGGGAATCACAGAGAAGGGCTTGTAACAAAAAAGCACCTGAAAACGACAGAGTGATGGCCACAAAGCCTCACTCAAGGTTAGATATGCGGGGAGGATCAAACAACTCTCATTGTCGTAATCGCACTATTTATAAAACTTCTGATTTTTTAGAATTACATCCAGCAGTGACACCTCATGTGGTTATTTTGCCCAATGTCCCGATTCTCCCTTCATCTACCCATGAATCTTGGGACTCATTAAGAAATAAATCTCTTAGGGCCAGATGTAGGTAGCCAAATACCGGTCGGTAACGGCCGAATTCGGCCGTTACCGACCGGTATTTGGCTTTCGACATGTAGGGGGATTGCAACAGGGCATTTCGGTAATTTTACCGATTCTGTAAATATACCGGTCGGTAAATTTACCGACCGGTATTTTTTCAGAATCGGTAAAATTGAGATGTAGGAGGGACTCTTCAGAGTCCCACAAGCCCTACAAATTCGGTATTTTACCATCAAATTCAATTTGATGGTAAAATACCGATTCAGGTGTGCATGCACATGTGTGCATGCACACCTGTGCCATATGACAGGCAGACCTGCCCTTAGGGCAGGTATGCCTGCCACATGGCCCCCAAACCTTTTTTGGGGGTGCTAGAGGGTGTCAAAGTGACACCCCCTGCACCCTTGTCAAAATCGGTATTTACCGATTCGGTATATACCGACCGGTAATGCCCCATTCATTCCTATGGGCTTCAAAGCCCATAGGAATGAATGGAGCATTACCGGTCGGTATTTACCGAATCGGTAAATACAGATATTTACCGATTCGGTAAATGGAACATCTGGATGTTCCTACATACCCCCCCTTCTTATTTACCGATTCTTAATTACCGAATCGGTAAAATTCGGTAATTAAGAATCGGTAAATAAGTTCTACCTACATCTGGCCCTTAATTGGCTAAATACAAGAGTGGGGCTAGGGGGATCCCTTCTTGCAGATGTGAAGGTGGCATGAAGAGTTAAATGGGTTGGTAGGGGCCATAAATGACTACCTGGAGATTGCGTGGTGTTAGCTTTTAAATTTTAAAACCCCAGAACTTATTATATTAGACAGAGCAAGCTCACCTTATTTGAATCCACACAAAATAACTGTTGTACCACTTGTTTCTTTTACCAGCCCCCCAGCCAATCGCCCATGCAACCTCAATCACCGATTCAAATCAATCATCAATTTGTATACTCAAATTTGGCTCAACCATATCCATTGATATATATTTAATTCAAACTTCAAATAAGTATGATGGTCTCTACTCTCTTATAGGGGAGGATTGACTGAACACAACTGATCTAGACAGTGTCAATCACTATGTAGGTTCACCTAAAATGTATACCTATCCTAAGGGTACACAGATTGGCAGTCATTCACCAAGCCTTCAGACAAATGCCATATTAGTTGCCCTGGCCAGCATGGTGGACCTCCCTCATGTATTTTAGGCTTCATGACTAACACTATTCTTTTTTTGAATGTGGCTGGACTACGTAGTAAATATAATCTGAGAGTGGTCAGATTTTGTATCTAGTTTCTTAATTATTTACCTGCAAGAAACGTGGACTGCCGACCCAATTCATTATAATGCTTTTAAGACATTTCATATCCCAGCGGCTCCATCAATATGTGGTATATCTAAAGGTGGCTTATGCACACATGTGTCAAATAAGTTGAACTCCTTAGACCTGGTTGTTACTCCTATAAAATTGTTTTGTCAAATTGTTTCTATCCTAATTTCATCATCAACATCGTTGGTTGTTACACATTTTTATAACAATGCTGGTGTTTTAAATATATATTATCTGTCTTACGACAACTTGATTTTGAACTGGATTCACTAATTTCAAATGAATCTAGAGATATGATCTTTCTGTGGGGGGGGATTTTCATCTTCGATTATGGCCATTGCCAACCAATAAGGTTTGAGGCTTGGTCACTCCTTTGAATGACACTGTTACCTACTTCTTACATACGGAGTATGGAGGGCAACTCAATGAATTACTTTTTAAATATGATCTGGGTGTCTGTAATGATATGAGTCATTGCCCAGTTGCTGTAAATTGTACATTCAATGGGAGAGGTGGAAAGAGTGTAATTGATCATCTATTGTTCCCAAACTGTTATTCTTCTATGGTGACCAAATTTATACTACATTATGTCGCTATGAGTAATCATTTTCCTTAGAGTATAGAGCCGGAAACCAACTTAATTAATAATCAGGGGATCAGCCACCTTGTCACATCAGCTGTGAATACCAAAATCTCTCGGATAAATGGCTACACTTTACATTGGTCTATGTTAGATCCTAAAACATTTTTAGAACAACTGATCACCAAACAGAGCTGAGCTTTTGATATCTGCCTAGATAAGACAACAGTGGCAACCAAAGTTATGTATTAAAGAAGGGTTAACCAAAACCAGAAGAGTGCTGTTGTAAAGATTATTGGTTGGTTTGATTCTGTTTGCTCTCGGGCACACAAGAATTTGAAATTAGCCCTAGAAAACAACCTAGGAATTCTATCGAAATTCAGAATTGTAGATACGCTTATAGACTTTCAAACATCGAAAAAAGGGTTTGAAAGAGGAAATGTGGGTAAATTTACATGAGGCCTGGCCCAATAATGACAATACGGCCTTTTGGCATGTTGTCAACTTACTTTTTTTAGGAGATGATATTAGGCCCGTATTGAAATTGCAATTACAGTAGAAGATTGGTTAGCTCATTACTCTAAATTATATTCTAATGTAATGAAAGGCGTTAACTCTGTTTTGTTAGCTGATCCCCTATGGCCGCTTCTTCTCATACTTCGATTAATCTCAATTTTACTCTTAGAGAAGTCATAGTGGCTTCAAAGGCGAGTAAGGGGGTAAAGCTTCGGGACTTGATGGTATCCCGATTATCTCTATTGAGCGAACATCGATTTTTGGGGACCTCTTTTAACCCTTGTTTTTTAACTCCTGTCAGTGTACCGGTTTCTTAGATTCGTGGTCTGAGTTACAAATTGTGCCCATCTTTAAGAAAAGCAAGCGCACCTGTCCAGCTCATTATAGACCTATTTCTTTACTTGACTCTTTAGTTTTTTTTATGTGAAAATATTTCATTTGATGACATTTTGCATAAATACTCAAAAACAAGTTGCACAAATATCACACCCCTACTCATAACCATCAAGGACATGTAATAACATCAACATAAACATGTTTTGCAATGTGGTCGGGAGGCTATAATTTGCGAAGGACCATACAATCATTATAAATAGGTGTCTGTGTAGATCTGCTAAGTGCCCAGGATCCAGCACCGCAAATGACTGAATGAAAACAAGAATGTAATGTTCTGTAAAAAATGGAAAGACTCTATATCACCTTCTCTGAATGACTGGTACTCCTCGGTCCTGAATGTCTCCAGATTAGATCTGGCTAGGACTGGCAATCAAGACAAGAGAGCATTTTGGCACCTGCTGGTCTGGGAACACTGATCTGACCGGGTTTATTTGTTATTTTTATCATTTTTCCCCCGGTCCGATGATTATACAGCTGTGGTTCATTCTCCCTGCAAAGCCTTTACTTGGCTGCAAGCCCGGTACCTAAATGGCTGTATATTCCGCCTATTATTACATGGTTTTTCTGGTTTCTTTGTGTTTGTCTCTGGAGGATGCGTTATTGCTGAGGGATGTTGATAAACCACCCCACTTAAATGCCTGCCAGTCTTACAAACTGTGACAGCATGTTTCGTACACCCACCTGCGACTAGACTTGAAACCATGGTGGTAAATGAGGACCAAAAACAAAAAAAACAAAAAAGATGTAATGTTGTACAAGCAGTGGCTAGAGAAGATGTCAATGGCTTTGTCTCAGAAATAAACCCTAATAGTGTGGTTTGCTTTGCAGAAAAAAACAACCACGTGCTATAATATGCAGGGAGTTGTAGTCCAGCAGGTGAAGGCCATAGATAGTTTTTCCTGGCTGGGTCCACCATGGCCTTCACAAGTAGGAAAAATGTATGTTTGAATGCACGTCCTTAATAGGGCAGGCCTTTTGACCTACTATTTGAGAGATCTTGTGGCAGATGAGCTGCAGGGTCATAGAACTCCAACGGCAGAGCAAGGTGAGGCTCTGCTACCAGAAACCTAGGGCCTTATTTATTAGGCCTTGAAACACTTTTATGCCGCTGTTGAGTCACTTTTAGTGAAGCACCGTGGCGCATATAATGTGCCACATTCCGCTCTATTTACAAATCGATGCATCTAAGCAGATGCATCATTTTGTAAAGACCTGAGCAAGCATCGCCGTAGTTGGTACCTGTGTGCCTGTTGTCCCACGTATCTCACCGACAGCCGATTGCTTCTGTGAGACCTCAATGAATGCCGTCATCAGGATTGGTAGCTGCTGGGGACAACACAATACATGAGCCGTAACCGAACCAAGCAAAGTATCAACATCTGTTGGCAGTGCTGATGGAAGTGTTAGACAGATGTCTAGCACGCATTCTTCTCCACATAGCAGGCATCGTAGAACAGGTAAGATGCAATCATGCCAGATTGGTCTTAATCACAGGAACCACGTGGTATTCAGATCTCTCAAATGAGCCAAGCCCAAGATCTGTATCATGCGCTCATGACACTTCATTGCCAGGAGAGTGTTCTCTATGGTAATCTGGGTGTCGATGCTGTAGACCGGACTTGACATATTGGAGCAGAAGAAATAAGAATAGTATCCCTGCTACGTGTCCCAAAATGAGAGGCAGGCCGCCGAACACAGAGTGCACGAAGTTTGGAAAAATGCCTAGGACTGCTTCCAAAGGTGCTAACAGTCCCGAAAAAAATGTCTTAAATACATGTACAATACCACTGGTATCAGACATGTTTAAGATATGACCTAACATTTCTATGAAATGAATTGGACAATTTGTGGATAAAAGGGCATGTATCTCTGCAGAGGACCTTGCAACTTGTAGTTCATACGTCTCTTTGGACGAGGTCAGTGGCACAGTTTTTTGCAAAAGAATGGCTTTCATTCTGCTTAAAGTATCAATTCGAATAGAAGAGATGTTCAGTGAAGGCCAAAACGGTGACTCCCCGTCTGTCTTAGCTTTTGGAAACAATACTTGCATACAACAAGTGACCCTGGATGACACAGTTACGAGATAAGCTATACCTGGCATCATTCCACAATAGCTGTGATCATTCAACATTATGTCGCTCCCATTGGAAAGCTTCCTAAAAATTGGATCTATCACTGCTGCCGGAGAATCTTGCAGGTGGCAGGATAAGTTGGACAAAGAACCGTCACAGACTCCATGTAAATTAATACCCTGACATAGAAGCATACCGCTTAGTGCATTTTTGCATTTTGTACCACTAAGAAATACTTCTTTTCCCCCACTCCAACATCTGTGTGTGTATGGTAATTCCCAGGTTGACTTTATGTATTCCTTACCCAACCTTTCTTACACTCCCGCTGGTATATGTTTCATACAATATTGAAAGTGGAAAATCGTGACAGGCAGAGTGATTGTCCTATGTACTGTCCATTCTGTTGCAGGTTTTTCCGAAACAGTTAATGGTAATCTTTCCAGTTTTTCAAAGCTCAGCACCGTATAGTCTGCTCCTCTTTGTGCCAGAGTGATTTGTTTATCTGTAAGGTTAAATACAGAAAAAAATGACGTGGTGTTGATTAGACACCATGGCACATATCCAGAACGAAGATTTTGCAACATCCAGCCTAAAAGCATTTTAGAACGTAATTGTGACTGTCCATGCTGTAGCATGAGCAAGTCCTGCTCCATTATGTCTATGGCAGAGGATACTATGCTGTCCAAAGAATAAATTCAGGATGACAGAGTCGTTAACCCATTGTCAACTACAGAGAGAGCTTTCTCTGAATTAACACGATCAATTTCTCGTATTCTTTCTGCAGTCTCTGCTTGTGTCACTTTCCAAGCTTCAATATAAATGCATATATACCGGCGTATATGAAACGTTTATGACCTCGCTTTGCAGGACCTTGTAAGAAGTCCCTTAAATCAACGCCATCTTTAAGTAAAGATAAGTGTTGTTTAACCGCTGTATGTGTAGATTTTTGCAGCCACTCAAGGCACAGTTTTCCTATACTGTATGTTGTTATTATCCCTGGATGTTGTCTCTGGACACATCTTGGATCTGGCCTAGTTACTGTAAACCCTTGTGTCTTATTCAGGAATCTATCTTGACAGTTATTCTTGTCTGTGGGCCTGATTAACTATTTTTTCGAATCTGGATCAGTTCTGTTTTTAAGTAAAATTGATTTCTCGTCGACCCCTCCCTCTGAAAAGTTTCTATTATCAGGTGTAGGTGTGGGTATGGATGGTTTGTTCAAATCTTTTATCTTGGCTAGGCCAAGACAGGATGTCTGTTGAACATTGTCATTCAAAAACATTATTTGTTCAGGGATCATGCAGGCTCTAAATAAGGCTTCCATTCCCTGCACCTGCCAGTCTTTTGAGCCCTAGACAGATTTTGTTTCAATGTTGTCACTCCAAAAGTCAAAACCTAATGAGGACAGTTGGGCATAAAAGGCTGCAGAATAAATTTGCTTAGTATTAGTCAACATACTTTTCATTCCTGTCTTATTAACATTTATAAAGTAAAACGTTTCTGGATTTGAAACATTAAAACTTGAAAAGTATGGACATTTTTCATAAAATGTTTTTGAGCTTCCCTTTGGTGGCGTTGGACAATGTTCCCATTGATTGAAAGTATAAACATTTCTAGGATTTGCAGATTTGTGCAAATAATGATGACCATAATGATTATAACAGTACATTTGTTCGTAATCTGATGAACCTTCTAAGTACTCATGTTTTGTAAATTTTGCAGACATTTCTAAATCTGACATCATATTATTAATAGTCTCAAAGTCCCAATCATCAGAACATGTGCTGGGTGAAACAAAGTCACTCAAGGAAACCTTGAATTGATGTGGAAATAGCTCTGCAGAGCCAAAAATGTCATAATCAGTTCTGTCCCATGCTTTACCACCAGGTATAGGAATGGCTGTGATGTTCACTGATTTTAAGTCTCTTCGTTCATGATGAGATGGTTTGTGTCGCTTGAGGAGTAAGTTGAAGTTCTTACTTGCTGTGTCCATTTTACTATATTTTCCATTTATCAGCATTCCCAAACATAATACAAGGATTAGCCAAAGTAGTAGAAAAAACACACCTAGCCCAATCCAAAGTTCAACTCATGGTGAAACCAGATAAGTCTTTTCTAGTTGATGGAAAAGTTCTGTTGCTTTTTCTTTAAAAGTTTTATTTACTGGCGTTGTTTCGGGCTCACTGGGATCCTCAGAAAACGTATCAAAATTGATGAAATGACCAGAGGCAGTTCTGTCAATTGTTGGCATTGCATCAGGATTACTGGAAATCGCTGGAGCTGCTTGATCCCTTGTCATGTTAGTGTAGTCAGAGGCTATATCATTGTAGACAGGAGTTTCTTGACAAACTGTTATTTGGGTCTCAAGAGGCACAAGTTCCATGGCTTTGTTGCATAGTCCTTCTTTTCGCACTGCAGATTCTTCAAAGGTGATGAGTCTCTCAGTTTGAACCTCTTGGATAGTAGCCAGATTTGGTCATCTGCTACATCTTTGGAGTCCACTAGGCCTATTACTTATTATCGGTCACATGATGTGGTTTTACCAGGTTGATGGATACAAACCTGTTCTCCTTTCGTCCAGCAAAGGGCGGCAGTAACACTGTTCTTAATCTATGGATTGCTAGCACAGGTACTGGTTTTCTGTAAGAAGGACAAAATTCCTTCTTGTCCGCGATCTTTTCTCTGACTAGATCCCCAATCTTTGGAATCCAGACAGGCCTTGCTGGGACGGGTGGTTCCCCTTCAGTGGTTGTTTGCTTCTGCAATATGTTGCTTAGACTTCTTCTTGTATCATTTAAGTCCTGCAAAACAGCCAAGCGGTCTTTGATATCAAAGGGTTTTTGTTCTACCACTGAAGTGTGACGATCGAGGTCCTTGATAAGCATTCTAGTAACAAAAAGGATTTCATATGGAGTGATTCCACCCAGAGAATTTCTTGGCAGATTGTTTAAACTATGTTGGTCACTTATATGTTTGACCCACCCTTCACCCGAGCCTAACACCCTCGCTGTTATAGATTGCTTTATGTCCTGGTTTTTCCTCTCTACAACAAAATTTCCCTCAGGATCAAATGGACTCGAATACCGCAATGCAACGCCCAAATTGGCCATGGCCTCCTTGTAAGCTCTAGAGCTAAACGCAGGACCCTGGTCAGAATGTAGCGTGCCGATTGCGTATGTGCCGATAAAGACTCGCAAATCTTTTATAACAGTTTGAGTGTCAGCCGAGCGCTGAGGCCACATCCAAATGAATCTTGATCAGGAATCCACTACGACCATGATATATTTATAGTTACCATCCCTCTGTGAGTGACTGCAGTGGTCCAGGTAAACACAAGCTAATGGTTTATCTGAAATTAGCAGGGGCGTCTGCGCAGAGACTTTCATCTTTTGGCAGATTTCACATTCCAAAACATAGTTTCTTGTCTGTTTCCTCATGCGCAACCACCAGTATCTCTGTTTTAATAATGACACTGTGGCGGAAACACCTGCGTGTGCGGAGGCGAGCCCTTCATGTGCTGCTAAGATTAGTCCTAATCTATTTTCCATGTTTGAAATTACTCTATCCCCCACTCCAGGGATTCGAGCAAAAGGAACATTATTCGCATAAGTTATATACAAGTATTTGAGTGGAAAGTCTTTTGGTAATGTTTTACCACTGTCTTTGATGGAAGCGGTGACTGCCTGCATTATTTCGCTGTCTATTTTTGTTTTTTAATTGCAGCTACGGAAGCCGTTTGCACAGCTGCCTTCGCGGCTTCATCAGCCAATGAATTCCCTGCAACATGAACGCCATCACGCGAATTCCTGCTGATTTGTTCAAAGCCAACCCCGATCTCTGGGTGCCGTACATCACCAAGATAGCAATTGCGATAGCAAAAGGGGCTAGAATTCCCAAGTCTTGGAAGGGGGCCGAGATCCTCCCAATTTATAAAAAAGGTGACCGGTCCAACCCCGGCAATTATCGCCCGATTAGTCTTATCGACTCCCTTCAAAAGGTTATTGCACGGATGGTTTTAGGCAGAGTTCAAGGCTAGATGGAACTGGAGGATATCTTATCTCCCATGCAAGCAGGCTTCAGATCTGGCACGAGCACCATCGACCAGGTGTTTAGATTTTGTCTAATCTACTGGAAGGTGGTGCTGGTTGGCGGTGGAACCATCTTTGCCGCGTTCATTGATCTGAAGTCGGCATTTGACCTGGTGCCGAGGGATAAACTGTGGTGTGTTCTGAGAGATTTAGGACTACCCATGGAACTACTTGATCTAATTGTTAAAATGCATGAGGACAACTTTGCAAGGGTGAGGTGGGGAGGTCAAGGACAGGTGACGGACTGCTTTCCTGTAACTCGAGGAGTCCGTCAGGGGTGTGTCTTGGCGCCCACACTCTTTCTGTTATTTATTGACCAAATAGTTACATTCTTTGCAGCTACCCCCACTGATGCCCCTTCTCTGGCAGGGACAAGGTTCCCCATGCTCATCTTCGCCGATGACACTTTACTCCTCTCTAAGACCCGTAGTGGTTTACAGCTGGCCCTGGACCGTTTCGAGGAGTTCTGTGCCATCAATGACCTTAAGGTAAATGTGTGTAAAACCAAGTTTATGGTTCTTACCAAGAGTCATTTTTTGCGGAGTTCTGTAAGTATGAGTGGAGTTAACTTGGAACAAGTTGAGACCATGACTTATTTAGGGGTCACCCTGGACCATCGTTTACGATGGAAAGAGCAGATAGGAGTACAACAGTTAAAACTTGCCCGACTAACCGGTTGCCTTTTGAGTGAGCAAAAAAGATCGATCACTAAACGGGTCAATCCAGCGTTAAAGATTTACGACTCAAAGATCAATGCTGCAATTTTGTATGGTGCAGATCTCTGGGGACACATGGATCTCTCCAGCTTGTTTAAAATACAGTGTAAGTTCATGCGGAGTTTGGTAGGGCTACCTCAATCTACTCCATCTATACCACTCTGCCTGGACCTGGGATGCAACCCAATTAATGAGATGGCAAGGTTCAGACTGGTGGCCCTCTGGAGGCACATATGGACCTCTCCCGACCTCGCCCTTTTTGCTAAGGAACTAGCTGAGGTGAGGTCAATTGGGGGTTCCGGGAGAATTCCATGGCTACGCACTGTTAAAACCATTCTGGTCGAAATGGGACTGGAACAGCTGTGGGTATCTCCGGGAACCAATGTTTTCCCCTCAAAACAGGAATTTAAGGCACTGTATTGGGCCTCAGTCCGTCAATCCCTAGGGACTGCTTCCAGCTCTGCTAGTCTAATGGGAAGGTTTCTGGCCATTAAGTTGGATCCATCTCGCGAGACCTACTGGGATATCATCACCAGGCCGTTGGATAAGAAACTTTATCACCAGTTTCGTGTGGGATCTTTGCCATTGAATTCCTTTACAAAAAATTGGGTTACTGGAGCAACGGAATTTTGTTGTTGGTGCCCAGGTCACAGGGAAACTGAGGGACACCTTTTATTTGCCTGTCCAACCTACCTAGCACCACGAAGAAAATGGATAAAACCTCTGTTTCAACGCCTCACTTACAGAAGGTCCTCTGAGGCTCTTTGGGTATTAAAAACCAATACCTCAGAGGTGTTCGTGGTGAGTGTAGCGAAATTTTTAGGGTGGGCTTGGGCCATTAGGGCAAAAAGTAGATAAAAACAAGACCAAATTCCACCTTTTCAATTAATTCACCATTGTCTTTTCTTAATACAGGATAATGTATAATGTACTAAGAATGTTTTAATTCATTCATTGTTTCTACACTCTTAGAACTATCTGGTCAGGTTTGTCTTTGTATTGCTTGGATGTTTATTAACTATTTTTAAATATATTTAGTTATTTAGTTATTGTTAAAAAACTTTAAACTTGGACAAGTTTACTGTTGTTGTAAAATGTCAGTATATTGGTATATTGTTATGTTGTCCAAATTTTATGTGTTTTTAAATGTTGTCTTTAATGATTTTATTATCGAAATAAAGACTTTAAAACCTGAGTGGAAAGTCTTTTGGTAATGTTTTACCACTGTCTTTGATGGAAGCGGTGACTGCCTGCATTATTTCGCTGTCTATTTTTGTTTTTTAATTGCAGCTACGGAAGCCGTTTGCACAGCTGCCTTCGCGGCTTCATCAGCCAATGAATTCCCTGCAACATGAACGCCATCACGCTGATGACTCAGTGTATGGATCACGTGAGTCTTTTGTAGTTCTTTTTGTAATTAAACTACTTGTTTCCAAAGCAACTTATGCTTGATTGTGCCACCTTTAGCATCCTTGAAACCGTTTTGAACCCAGTTCTGCAAGTATTCATTGTAAGATTGAACGCCGTAATACGAATTGCACACTATGAGTGTGGGGAATTCGCGATCGGTATTTTCAAGCGCCATCTTGAAAGCTTCTAGTACAGTTTGCTGAGCTGTACAATCTCCTAGAGATTGAGTTTTTGTGACCATAGGTTGGAATTTACCATCGCGCCAGCGACCTTTAACGATCGCTTATGCAGGCAGCACTATAAGCTTGTTTGCCCCCAATTGCGGGTTGTGCTGATCCGTCTGTATAAATTATACATTAGTACTGTTCCAGAGGCAGAATCTCAGTGGGCAGAGGACATTCTTGTTCGTATTGGAGAAATTCTTGTGTTTTCAAATAGGGGTCAAAAACATATTCAACGTCTGTTGCAGTAAGAGAATTAACCCATTGTATCCATCTCGAATGTAAAGCCTTTGCATTTGGAATGCTCGCTTTTGTCACTGCCTCTAAGGCAGGTACAGGAGTAGTGACCATTATGCGTCTACCCTGTGCAAGGCCTCTCTCTTTTGCAACTGCAGTTTGAACCGCTGTCAGATTTTTTTCTGTTGAAGTTAATTTCATTTCAGATTGTGTGTACAAGTGTGATTTATAAGCTATGGGTACTTTTTCTCCTTCATTAAAGGTTAAGTACGTGAATCTGCATCTTCCTGGGATGATTCGGATTACAAGGTTTAGCATATTTATGCGTGTTTGTAAATGTTTTGTTCCTAACATGTCTGTTCGCACTGAACACAAAATTTCTGTGTGTTTTTGAGTCCAATTAGTTTGTTTAAAATCAGGTTTGATTAATTCGTAGAGGTTTTACCCTTCCTGCGTAATTTAGATTGTAAGTTCGTTCGAAATTCAGGAAACCTAGAATTGACTACGTTTTTCAGCATTTTTGTAGGTTGGAGCAGCGCACATTTCTCTAGAAAGTTTGTAGCCAGGCTTTGGCCTTCACTTGATAACTCATATCCTAAAAAAAGGACATTGAGGTGGGCAATTCTTGATTTTTTAAAGTTGAATTTGTACCCTTCAGATGGGAAGCCAAGTATTATGGTATTCACCCTGTTCAAGTGCCTATCCAAGTCATCGTCTGTTAGATAGATGCCATCGACATAAGATAATGCCTCATCCTCATACATTTGTAGTAACTCTGTTACTCTGGCTGAAAATAACCCTGGAATATTCTTGAATCTCTGGGGGAGACGACAGAAGTGACACTGTGTCCCCATAATTGAGAAAGCGATCAAGTACCTGCTTTCAGGTACAATGTTTTGACAGAAGAAACCGTTAGAAATATCTAATGTGGTTTTATATTTTTTACGCACATTGTTATTCATTAGTGCTGCACTGTGTGCATTTTGTATTGCAAAGGTTTTGCAACAAGAGTTTAAATGTCTGTAGTCCAAAACTAGACGATAATTATTGTCTGGTCTGGAGACAAGAAAAAAAGGATTGTTCATTGACGAGGTGCATGTTTTAATCAACCCTTGGTATTTAAGTTGATCTAAGATCTCCCTGCCCTGTTTTTTAGCTTCTTGCTTAACTGGATACTGCCTCTGAGCAGTTGGTTGACTTTGTAACTGGATTTTATGGTGAGGAGAATCCTCATCCCATCCCACATGATTTCTATATAATGCTGGAGCCTGGGCTACAGCCCATTTTCTGGCATAAGTGTATTTTAAGTGAATTAGAATATGATTGGAGAAGGCTGGCATAATTATGTTTTCGCCATTTGGGCACTCCCTGACAAATTCTGTCTCCAGATGATCCTTCAAGATCTTGCAAGCTATGGTGACTTCTGCTGCACTGTCCAGCATTGTCTGGGCACACTCCCCGTTCTTGAGTTGTGTCCTAAAGATCCTCGACATGTCTGATTTTTAGACCTGCTACCTTCTAATTGGTGAATTGGGTTTTCTTATTTTTTGGAACGTGTAGATCGTCTTTGGACCGCACACGTTCTTCTTTCTGTTGTGGCAGTCCTCTTATTTCTGATTTCTGTGAGGAAGTCTGAAAGGTATGAGAGGAACATGTATCAGTATCTTGAAATCTATCAGGTTTTCTCAAATTATCCCTATTCCTGAGGTTATACCTCTTTTCAGAGGGCTCCTTTTGAGGAGACCTAACTCGTGATTGAGAACGCTTCTCTTTAGAAGTTTCTTTAGTATTCTCCCACTCCTTTTTAGGAGTAGTGAGAGTGTTTTTAATAAAGACCTTTTCAGGACTCTCTGTTAGTTGGAGCTTAACTGGTTTGCCACCCAAACTATCTCTACCTAGTTCTTCATAGGATTTTTAGATTATTCAGGCTAGTTCATATGGTTGCTCAGTTACATCAAGTTCTCTTAACTTTTGGCGGATCGCCACGGATGCTGCCTCATCTTTAATATTAGCTAATATTATAGCTGAGACCTGTTTGAAATCTTTCAGTAGTTTCATACCCAGATTTAAAGCAGGCTCTGCCCTGTATTCATTTTAAATCTGTTTCAGGACATCTGGTATTACCGCCATGGACGGAACACCATGTGTTTTTGTGTAGATTGCAGCAAAGACTGTACCCCAAGTGTCACATTCCTCCAGGTGTGGTGCGATCCCCATTGGTAAACAGATTGTTAGAATCCTGTGTTTCTCATGAGGTGTACTATCTGGAAATACTGCCTCGATTTGAGTAATTTTTTGAGCTATCCAGAATGGAATTTGTTCCCGTTTTGCGGGTAATTTACCACTGACTGATTGTATAGTCTGTGGTGTTATTTTATTTGTGTTCCCCTGGTGAGGGGTGTGTTGTGGAATCCTTGTAGGAGGTTCGACTGTTAGAGTCCGCATGACATATTGAACCAATTGTCTATGGATTTTGATTAGTTGTTTTAGTTGAACTAATAGTTCTGCACCTGACATTTCCCCAATGTCAGGATGTGGTGTATAGCTGGCTAGTACCGGCCATGTTGCTTCTGGTCTAACTAGTCGACCGAGCATGGTAGTGTTATTTTGATGTTGTGGGGTACCTTTAACCCCTTCTACGCTCATGACGAGCTCAGCTCGTCATGGGCGTAACCTGCGCTACGCGGATCACGAGCTGAGCTCGTCACATAACGCGGGTTTTTTTAAACCGCAGCGCGCAGCGGGAAAACCGCTAGCGCGCATGCGGTTAAACCAGAGCTGGTGCTCTTGGTAAGTTAGTGGAATTTCAACATCCTCGGAAGGAGTGTATTCCGCTGGAGGTTCCTCTACTTTGTAGAAGTGGAACACATGTGTTACTGGATTTGCTTCAGGGGAGACAATCCTTGAAAAGAATACCTCTGTCTGCCGATATTCGTGTGCCTCTATGACAAAATTTACCCACCACCTCTTGATGATAGGCCATTTGCTATAAGCTTTATAGTGATGGTTTTCCTTCAATTTTCCGGGATGATTATAGCATCCGGGTCAGTCTCTTGGAGACCGGTTAAGTTAAAGCCTGATACGGCATTATTGCCTGCAGCTCCACCGTTCTCGGTGTCGCTATCGGACATTTTGTTGACTGAAAATTTGCAGAGCAAGTTTCAAGGAAACAAAGATTAGGTGCACAATATTTAGGGACACTGTATCATTCAACGTTGAATAAACCAAAAACTAATACATAGGATATCCGTCCAACTAAGTTATGGCGGATATTTTATCCTTTTACCCACTCCAGATGTCTATTGGACTATTTTACGGGAAAAATGGGTCTCTGAGAAAAGCACCACTGAGTTACTCTAGTATCTAGCGGTAAATGAGTGCCTTACCAAATGTAGGGTGCCATGTAGTGTAGTTCCTATGGGCCAGATGTAGGTGGCCATTTACCGACCGGTAACAGCCGATTTCGGCCATTACCGACCGGTAAATGGGTTTTCGGTATGTAGGGGGCCAATTTTACCGATTCGGTAAATTTACCGAATCGGTAAATTTACCAAATCGGTAAATTTACCGAATCGGTAAAATACAGACTCGGTATTTTTACCGATTCGGTAACTTTCAGATGTAGGTGGGACTCTTCTGAGTCCCAAAGGCCTTACAGATTCGGTATTTTACCACCCAATCCAATTGGGTGATAAAATACCGAATCCAGGTGTGCATGCACATGTGTGCATGCACACCTATACCATGTGACAGGCAGACATGCCCTTAGGGCATGTCTGTGTGCCACATGGCACAAAAGCCTGTATTTGGGGTGCTAGAGGGTGTCAAAGTGACACCCCCTGCACCCTGGCAGGAATCGGTATTTACTGAGTTGGTAATTACTGAATCGGTATTTCCCATTGATTCCTATGGGCTTCACAGCCCATAGGAATCAATAGGAAATACCGATTCAGTATTTACCGAATCGGTAAATACCGAATATTAACGATTCAGTATTTCTGTTTTAAAAAATACCTACATCTCACACCTTCATATTTACCGATTCATAAATACCGAATCGGTAAAATTTGGTATTTATGAATCGGTAAATACGAATGACCTACATCTGGCCCTATATTCCCAATAGGCTCTGCGCATTGGAATAACATATCCTATAGATTTGACGTAGGACTTAGGTTGACTAGGTCTCTATCGAATATATTAGACTTAATTGTGAGTGGCAGCTAGCTCAGAGGTCACTTGAAACTTTCTCGAATAAACAAGAAGGGATTAGTTTCTGACTACCGCATAAACATGACAACTTGATTTCCCAAGAATAAGAAGTATCTCTAGAGTCCTGGAAACAATAGATAGATATTTCACTCAGTCAATCGTGCATGCTTCGTTTCAACAGAGTTGCAGAGAAATGGAGATACGGGCGTTTGCAATAAAAGGATTTATTGAACAGTCTTCTTTCTCATGCAAGAAAAGTGAACTGCTATAATCGTTATACAGGTTGTAAAATATAATGCATACAGCAAGAACAATATTATAAAATAATACTGTAAAAGCATTATATGGTTTCTAAGCCATAGATAAATACATACATAAATAACAAAGACTAAAAGTACTCAACTGGTGCTTCTAAAATACACCTACCCCAATGTACTTAACCTAAGTCCAGCACGAGGGAAGAAGCAAGTATGGTGTAGCATAGGTTTAGTTTGTTTCTTTGCCAAGAATCTAACCAAGATTTCTCTTAGGGTCTAATCAGCTCTGTACCTTGGTTTTAGAATAAAGGAGGTCTGGTATCTCTCTGTCTCTCGGACTCGATTTCCCAACACCCCACAAGGGGAGCTTGGAAACACTGGAGCTGGATTCTCAGCCGGAGAAAGGCAGCCTCTCTGTCAGTGCGTCAGCTGGAGGGTTGGCTTCCTTCGGCACTTGCTGTAGCGAGCTGTGTCGGGCAAGTAGATAGTCGAGCTGCTCCTGAACCACCGTGTGTTTGCTAGGGCAAGTGTAGGCATATTTATACCTTGAAGGTGCCTAGTTTGACGTAGAGTTGGACATAATAACCTCACCAAAGAACCCCAAGGGAATGGTATTTATTTGAAAACTCCATGATTTCTAGGACAAATCAATATTCGAGCAAGGGGAAGTCCCTGACTGCTGAAGCCGAGTTTTCCAAGAAATCGTTGGGGCTTTTTGAAACTAGTGGAAGTAGCCATGCCTGTATTTGGACCGGATGGGTTATGTCTAAACATGGGCATGATTTCTATGCCTATATAAGGGCAAGGTGAATTGTACCTATATAAGGGCATGAATCGGTAATTTTGTTCGTATTCTAAAATGCTACACAACAGGGTTGGGAGGAGGCAAAGCACCGCTAAATAGCCCGGTGTCCCCCGGCCACCCCTGTCGTTGTTTATACTCTTACCCATGCACTTTCACTACACACCCCTTATCTGATATCCCCTCACTGTGTTAAAAGAGTGGTGCACAAGTGTTTTTCCCTCACCCCCTTTCCCACAAACAAACTCGCTGGTACCCATTACTGATGCCCGTTCTATCCTTCCTTTTATTTTACAGAGGTGGAGCTGGAGCTAATTTCCCATCATCGGTGCAGAAGCTGAGAAGAGGCTGTCACACTCCCCCATAACTACGGTGGCATTTCTGAGGATAACGAAGATGCCGGCCCGTATTTGTGCCACAGGTGAAAGAGACTCCAAAGACATCATCTGCAGGTAACAATTCTTTGTAAACTGCTATTGTTTGCATTTTCTATCGTTTATGCATGGCGGTACTGCAGTTTTTCACAGAGCGTTCCTTTGCGTGAAAGATAGGAAACAGGACCACCGGACATCAAAATCGAGGGCTGTGCTCACTACATGAAAACACTAGCACAAAGTAAGCTCTGATTTCATTTAATAATGTTTTTTTATTTTTTTATTTATTTTCACAGTAAATTCCAGTGAGGTAGTTGCGGGTCAATGACAGGAACACATCCAAACAAAATACACTCTAGTTTGGCAGCAGATCAGATTTACTTAGCGGCACTGGTGCAGATTGGAAAGAGAGAAGGTGTGGAATGTAGCGTTCATGTGCCTCATGTGTTTTGAAATCAATTTAGAATTATGCGCTACAGCTTCCTATAGGTAAAGACACAGATAATAGCCTATTCTGTCAAATAGAACATGAATTATGGGCATAAAGCAAACATGTGCAGCTTTTGTAATGTATGGAAAGTTTGTAATTTTGTGAAAGTTCTGCAAAACGTAATCTCACAATCTTAGTCAAATGTTGAAGCAGTGTATGGCCTGGGACTGCCGTAGGACCCCCCTCCCCTTTCATTAACAGACATTATTAATAAGAATATGAGAGGGATTTCTTTGGAGGCGGGAGTCGTACAACACCCAGCCGTATTTATTAAAACATAAAATAAATCAAAAATTGAAATAAACAATATTTACACAATTACGCAGAAAACGTTCCATGACATTTGATTACAATTAATATATACAGATATCAGATGGATAACCTTAACATAATTCTAGTACAAGGTATTTCCTATCCGAATCTAATGTATCAATCATACAATAATTACTTTTCTGTGTATCCTATTTGGGCCTATGGCACGGTCACTAACTGGTGTCAGATCCTTATCACTTAAACCATGCCCTCCTGTCGGAGTGCGCATGTGCAGAGGGCCCGTTTACCAAGAGGGTACTCCCCCCGGTTACCCCCGTATGCTCTATTAACCATGCCCTTCCATTGAAGTGCACATGCGCAGAGGGCCCGTTTACCGCGAGGGTACTTCTTCCCCCGGTTACCCCGGTACGTTCCATTAACTCCATTAAAGGGTGCCCTTGCATCTCTGCGCCATTTACTGGTGTCATTGTGCACGAGCGGGGTGGCCAACCAGCCTAGAGAAAGCGTGACTCCCCCCTCTCCCGCACCCATGTAGCCAACAGGCTGTAACTGCCCCTGGAGTTCTAGGAGAGACCACTTGTCCCTTCCCTTGGGCGACCCCATTCAAGGACCTTAAATTTACTGCTCACCAATCATGACCTTACTGCCAGACCAAGGAATAGCAATAAATATGATGATTGATGACCTGTAAACGGGATAAAGTTCTAAGGAACAAAACATATTAGTACGATACACCTGTCATCTATATACATTTGGAACAAACCTGTGAAAACCTTCATAAAACACAGTACCAATCATCTGCTTCAGGGGATGGTGGGTGGGGAAAAAGAATTACAGCCTCCTAGAGGTTGGAGGGGCAGGCCGTGGAGCGCGGAGTCAAAGAGGTAGACTCCCGCGCTCCCTGGCCCTTTAAACCCCTCACTTGCCAGGCCGGATCTAACCGGCCTGGCCTTTGTTCCACATGTGACCCGGAAGTGATCCAATCACTTCCGGGTCACTAGTAGACCCGGGGTCCAATAGATGTTGAGGCGCGCCCGCCGTGTCATGGTGACGTGATTGGGGCGCGCCCCACCACCGAAAGCGGGTGGGGCCCAGTGCACCTGCCATACTTGCGCATCGGCCCCGCCTTTCTCTATGGCCAGGGACTGCCGGAGGAGGGGGTCGTACAACCCCAGGCCGTATTTATTAAAACATAAAATAAATCAAAAATTTAAATAAACAATATTTACACAATTACGCAGAAAACGTTCCATGACATTCAATTACAATTGATATATACAGATATCAGATGGCTAACCTTAACATAATTCTAGTACAAGGTATTTCCTATCCGAATCTAATCTATCAATCATACAATATTTACTTTTCTCCGTATCCTATTTGAGCCTACGGCAAGGTCACTAACTGATGTCAGATCCTTATCACTTAAACCACGCCCTCCTGTCGGAATGCGCATGCGCAGAGGGTCCATTTACCATGAGGGTTCTTCCCCCCTGGTTACCCCTGTATGCTCTATTAACTCCATTAAAGGGGGCCCTTGCATCACTGTGCCGTTTACTGGCATCATTGTGCATGTGCGGGGTGGCTAACCAGCCTAGAGAAAGCGTGACTCCCCCATCCCCCTCACCCATGTTGCCAACAGGCTGTAACTGCCCCTGGAGTTCTAGGAGAGACCACGTGTCCCTCACCTTGAGTGACCCCATTCAAGAATGGCGCCGCCCTCTAAGGACCTTAAATTTACTGCTCACCGATCATGACCTTACAGCCACAGGCCAGCATAGTTGACTATCTGCCCCTCCTACCCTCCTACATTGAAAGGTCATGCCCAGTCCTTAAAATTCACAACACTTCCCTATACACCACTAACTAGGCAAGAAAATTCTCTGCGACAATTTCATCCCCTGTTGTGGACAAATGGACGCTGACTTTTAAGAAGCACGACTCACCCAGATGCACCCCTGAGCTATAGTCTGTAAGTGTCAAGCACTAGCTACCCTCAGCAGTTACTAGGTAGTTGTTTCGAGTGGCCCCATGGCGCACAGACTCGCTTCCTCCCCATTGGAAGCTCTGGAATGATTGGGTGTATCCCGGGCACAGACATGCCGACTCACCCTTCTACCCAGGCGTACCCAGTCCTTCCCCACCCCCTCCCAAGTGCGGGAGAGATATGCTAGGGCTGTCTGACTCAGGGAAAGTGAACCTGCCACCATGGGGCAACTAGATGGGCTCAACTGATGGCATCACGCTGTGCCCGATAAGCCACGGCACCCCAGATGCTTACACTCATTGTTGGTGCAATTGGAAGGCTACCCAGGGAACCACAGGCCCCAAGACCTCCTAAAGCATATCATGAAGTCCCTGAAGCACCTACCCTGACCACTATGCTCTGGGAAATGCTCTGTGTATGCCTACCTCCTTACTATGGAATATCCCTATTACGCGGTGTTTGCTACGATGGCAGAAGGGAGCACAGGCATCATAAGGGCAGAGTACTACTTCCCGACAAGGGATAATGATGTGTTGCATATGCCCATTACTCCTGGGTTTGGCCAAAACTGGCAAAGCACACACCTGTGAAGCAGCGTACTGCTACATTACTACGGCTGGCACAACCAATTAGTAACATACCTATATACAACCAATATAGTGCTGGTACCTCCTTATCTCTCCTATAGGCGTATCATGTACACCGTGCACTATCTGCCCCTGACTATTATTTTCCTGGTATAAGCTCAGTGCTAGCCCATCCTCCTACTATGTAGCATGCCCAACACTGTAGTGTCCACTACGAAAGGCGCCCGCGAGCACAGCCGCTTGTAATGGCAGATCGCAATACCTGAGTCCTGGTCAAGCTAGCCAGGTATACACCTATAAGGCAACGTATTGCTAACTTACCACAAATGGCGAATGTAGGAAGGTGGATATCTGACTATATGGTTACCCCAACTTTTTGCCTAGTGTTTAGCTGGTTTTCAACTTAGTTGGCCTGGGATCCTGCTAAGCAGGGCCCCAGGCTATCTGCTCTCACTGTAAAATGGACTCCATATACTTTAGGTACATATCCAAGTGGGTATTGGGTCACCTTGTGAGCCCCTGTATAGTGTACCAGAGGTACCCAGGGCATAGGTGCATCAAAAGCCTACCAGGAGCTGCAACATGTATTATGCCACCCCTGGCTGGCAATCCAAACTGACACCACAGGCTGAACACTCAGCTTGGGCAAGGTGGTGTAATCACCCCTTGCTTAGATATAGTATTCCTATATCTACCCTTATATATAGACACATATATACCTATAAGCCACTCCTATTGCAGGCCTTGACAATCCTGAAGGCAGAGTGCTTGGTTTTATGTGAGGTGGTGCTCTAGCATGAGCTGAGCCTCCCTGCAGCTTTCGGAACCATGTCCTTATAGCTGTTCTATGATATAGCCATACCATATACTCTTAAGTGTATTATAATCCTTGCGGTTAATGCTAACTTTGGTTTGGCTTTATCAAAACATGTCGTGTAAGGTGTCAAACACTTTGGAATACTACCCCCCCCCCCCCACCAGTCCTGGCGGCGGGGGTAGCATTCCACCCTTCTAGAGGGAGAAGACATAAAGTTACTGTTTTACCCAGTTAAAGTTAAACAGAGCCTCAGCATCACAAAATGGATGCTGCTGCCACAGACACAAGTTTGACCTCCTGCTGCTGGACGAAACTCCGGCAGGGGAGGCCTGGACAATAGGTTTCCTTTCAAGGGAGGTGCTGGTACCTCCCCAGACAGCCTGTAGTGGATTGGGGCAGGGTGGGTTCAATGGAAACTGCTGTTTCCAGACACTGCCTGGAGCACACAAGGTCCTCCATGCATAGCCCGGTTCAAACCAGTTCCTGGGGCACTCCAGCCCCAGCTCTGGCGTGAAACTGGACAAAGAGAACCCTTCTATGGTTCCACCCATAGGAGGGACCTAGCAGGTAATCCAACCCTCTAGTTTGGTATAAAGTTAGAAGCTGTGTCTAGAGACATTGGATTATCCTGCAAAGAAACTCTGAAATGAACACTTGGACCTTCGACGTTCCATTTCGACTGGAAGCCTGAAGACATCTCCCTTGTGGTCAAGGAGTGACCACCCTGTGCAAACGGGCACCACCAGTAACTTGCTGGTTTGCTTTGTAGATACTCCCGCCGGAACCCGAAGACTTAGCAACACAGCCTCTGGACTTGCAGACTTCTCTGACTCTGACCTACATCCACAGCAAAGCTGAGACCTGTGACAGACAGAGACGTGGGATGAGACAGCCTGCAGTACCTGCATTTTGCTACCTGTGCAGCTTCTGAGACACCCTCAAAATTGGGCATTGGGTTTTGAGAAGCCCCAGCCCTGAGCAGCATTTGCACCAAAGCACAGCCCTCCACACTCCACGAGTGCCGCGTGGGGCCTGCGCCTACATTTCAGCTCAAAGCGTCTTTGCGGTTGCTAGGCCATTGGCTAGTGGCCCATCTGAAGACATCCTTTTGAAACAACACCACTTGCCTCATTGCTCCGGGCTTGCTCCTGCTTCCCTGCAAAGGAGAAGCGCACCTGACCTTGCTGGTCTGAACAGAAGCCAATCTTTGAATCCTGCGTGGATTGCATTTGCCAAGGTTTTTGGGTCCAATCCAGATACCGACACCGCCAACAGCTAGATCCGTTGTGGGACAGCTCAACTCCAGCTCCTGGTTGTCGTCGACGCCTCCTGGACCTCGTGGCTGCGGAGACAAGCTTCACCTCTTCACCTGATTGCAACTCAACATCGCCTGGTTCCTTCCTGGTTCCTTCCTCGTCACTGGCTAGTGACCCAGACTCTGTCCCCTCTGCTTTCAGGTTCTTCACTGCTCTGATCCACCCTTGGATCCATCCGGACACTTGCCTCCTGCTCCCTTGCAGCACCTTCTTGCAGCTCTCCATAGGATTCATCGACGAAACCCGGCACGAAAAGACACCTATGCACCCGGCTTCCCTGAGTGAGGTAACTCGAGTACTCCGGTGCTCCCGTGGGTAATAACTATCCAAGTGTCCTAGTTTACCTGGGTTTTCCCGTAGTCCACCTGGAAGTGTCCGAAATCTACAACTTTGTAACTTTAAGGTTCCCATTGAAACTTCATGGTAACTCGCGTTTGTGTTTAGACACTGCACACGCATCCTGTGGGACTACTACTTCCTAACCTTTGGTTGTTCAGTGTAGCCCCAGCGATTCTCTATGCCCTAGGCATATTCACCTTTCCTGAAGTGGTTCTTATACCACTTACTTAGTATATGGTTCATGAGGCCCCTAGGGCAGAATTGTATTTGTGCAACTCATAGTATGCTTATTGAGTAACTTGTGCTGTATCTCGAAGTCTGACCTCATAAAGAGTGCAGAGGGGTTGTGTTAGTAATAAATAAATATATATTTGATATATACCTTGTGTGGTGTCCTTTCATTTGATATTCACGGGACTATTATTGGTAAAACAGCTGGCTTCACATGCTCTCTGATGTTTTAGCCTAAGACTGCTTTGTCCATGCTACCACTAGGATAGCTGGTCTATAAGGTTGAATTTACAACCATCACCATAAGGGTTGTTTGGACTGGTGCAAGGTGCCCACTAGAATAGTGGACATCATATACCAGGCCAACTTCTCATTACGAACCCCAATGGTTGACACACTTATACACTTCAACTATAGTGCATGGGCCGCACCGTCTCCTGCTGGTACCGACTGGGCCCTTGAATTGATCGCCCATCATACGTGATGCCGTAGCTTGCCACTCACGTTTCGGATATCCTGGTCCCTTGGTTGTCCTGATCTTGTTGTCCTAGCGGTGAGGAGCACTTCACAGGCAGCAGACGTGTATCCAGTCATACATAAATGAAAATCAAACATCAGTGATTAGTGCCCCTTGTATTTAGATGACTAATCACAATTTGCAAGTCAGAGCTACTTCGTGAGACTGTACACCCCCCTTTCACACCCACCCCCAGCTTAGGGTGCTTAGATACTATTCAGACCCAATGGTTCACAGGTACTGTCTGACATAGGCATCAAAATGCCCCAAATCCAGCCTCAGGGGGGAGTTGGTCCTGTGCGACAACACAGGAATAGCTGACAGGCACCGGGGTGCCGAGATACCGGATGACAAATCCTAGGCTTACACGCACAGGGGTGTGCCTGTACTGTGTGACGCAACACGAATGCATCAATACTGTGTGATCCTACCCCGAATCCAGTCTGTCTGATAAGATAGGCGCCCAAATGTGCACCAGCCAGATGTGATGCAAACAGTAAGGCAAGTCGTGTTTCACACTAAACAAATTAGAATGTGTGTTATATAGCACAAAACATAATGTGACATATGTTATGTGTAACTGTGTGTCACAAAAACCACCTAAAAATGTGCGAATGAGGCTAACGAAAAGGAGAACCGAGCAGGCAAATTATGTTTGTGTACTGGACTTGCGCCTGCACTGAAACACATGTATACTTGGTGCCTAGGTGTTTTTGACACAGACCCCTAATCCATATGTGAAACTGCACATGCATGCTCTTGCAGGTGTGACAACAAGGCCTGAGATGTACTGCAAATAATTTGACATCATAAGTGTTGATAGTGTACTTGAGTGACCTCACCGAGGCCAGTGCCTCGCGGGACTGACCTCAAACCCTTACTCCCCCAGTAGTTATTATGCTTAATATATGGTTCGTGTTTCTTGTGCACCGGTCCAAACTCAATTTACCGTGAACGGTCCTTGCCCTAACGCTTTATTGTGAGAGGCAGTTGTATTACATAAAGATCATTGAAATGCGACATTAAATAAGAGCGTACAGCCTAGCACTAGTTGCATTACCATCCAACTATCAACTGACAGCGCTTAGCACAGCATCAGTTGTATTACCTGGGGAACATTGAAATTAGGCTTACAGTAGGGGTGCCTAGCATAGCCCCAGTTGTATACATGGGTGCTTGGTGGTGCCATGGTGCTTGGGTTATCCAGTTAGAATAACAACTGTGTTTACTAGAGTCACTGGGGCATGTGCCCAAACATCCCGATATTTGTGGGCCCTGCTCCAGAGCCCACCAACACGAACTCTTGAAGCCCTTCAAATACGCATTCAATTGCTGACACCGTTCTCCCAGCCTAGTGCTTTATGCTGCGTTGTGCACTACCGTATCTGCACAATGAAACCTTGCTCATCTCCAGCTTGAATGTTAATCGCTGACCAGGAGTTCCAATATTCGGCCAGAAACAACCGAGAGGTTGGCCGGAGCCGCCCTACAAATTAGATGTGGCCATCGCCATCAGCAATGTTATGGACACTCAAACATCGTTAACCGTGTTCTGGGACCCTGCCCAGTAGCAAATAGGGGGTATAACTCATGAGGTCATTGCCTCCGGGCTGTGCTTACTTGGTAACATAGCGCACGACCCACAATCCCGATGGCCTCTTACAGCTGAATATTTCCAGGAAACTCTCAATATGGTATAGGAGAATGTTGCAGCCCCAGGCCCTAAAATACGAATGGTGAGCATGGGAAAACGAAAATCTCACCGTTGGTGTTCACAAGGCTGCCAATATTTAGCTTGCTACCCTCCCGCAGTTGGCCACCGCATTATACTTTTATGAATGCCCACCACCTATTCCACATCTTCTAAATGTATGACCATTCATCTTGTCTCTTACCACCAATGCTGTAAGAATGAATGGTTTGTAAAACAGGTAAGTTCTGGACTGATGCCTATTGCTTATTAAGTGATTTGCCCAGATTTATAGGATGAGGACGCGAGCCCTCAGGCTCAAACCTTATTTCCCAGCACCCAAGTCAGAGGACTAGCCGTCAGACCACCTCCTCTCTCCCTTTAGACTGAATGAATGTCTTGAAACCCAGAGAACTGAGGGCTGATCCACATTGCATTAATGATAGACAGGGTGTCCTAATGCGATACTTCCATTGAATCGCTACACTTCTACAGTAGTCCTTCTTACAATGGGATTGCTTATCCAAAATCTCGCATGAATTGTAGACAGTATGCCCTAATATTTCAATAGAAAAGCTACCCTTTTAGTGTAATCCTTATTACCAAGGGATTGCTTATACGAGCGATTTTCTTTGAAAATCTCCAGTCTTGCAAATGCGCTGTGTCCTACCCTGCAGACAATGGCTTACTGAACCTGACCCCAGGTCACTGCCCACGCCGCTCGACTCCTCTGGGACCCGAGTGCTGCAGAGGGTTCGCCGCTGGTGTGCCCCGGGTTTTGTATTCCTTTTCTCCTCACTGTTCATTGTATTCCTTCCCTCACTGTACATTGTTGTTGCTCCTGTATTTTTTATTTATTGTTTATTTTTGGTTTCTTGGTGCTCCTTGCGCACCCCTGCCCCTCTGTGCCCCCCTGCTCCCCGCTTCCTGCCGCTGCTCCCCCGCGGCCCTGCCCTCTTTTTCCTTCTGTACCCCTGCCCGCCCATTGGCCGCCCGCTCCCGCCTCCCAGCAGCCCCTTCCCCCCACTTGGCCTCTTATTGAGCTCGTGCGGCGCAGTTGAGCGTGACCCAACCCCAGGTCACTCCCCATGCTGCTCGACTCCTCTGGGACCCAAGTGCTGCCGAAGGTTTGCCGCTGGTGTGCCCCGAGTTTTGTATTCCTTTTCTCCTCACTGTCCATTGTATTCCTTCCCTCACTGTACATTGTTGTTGCTCCCAGCTGCCCCTTCCTCCCACTTCGCCTCTTATGGAGGTGGCGCACAGTGGGCACGCCACTGGCGCGCCGAAGGTGCACCAAAGGCAAGCCCGTCTGCGCCCGTCCGCGCCTGGACCGCGTCCAGCACCAGAACCCCTGGACCCCACGCCCCCCACAACGCCAGACTACACTACGACTCCAGCACCCTCCATGTACTCAACACCGAACGAGACCACCCCTGCTACCGAGCCACCCCAAAGCGCACCCAAGGACCCTTCGCCTGACAGAACTGCAGATTCACCAGCATCCAGCCCACCAAACCACCAAACAGAGGACCCAACCACCTCCGCTGCATCCTCCTCAACACTTGCTCCGCTCGCAAACATGCCATCGAACTCTGGGACCTCCTAGACTCTACCGCCCCCGACGTCGCCTTCCTGACGGAGACCTGGCTGACCGCCACCTCAGCACCGGACATCGCCATAGCCATCCCACAGGGCTACAAGATCTCCCACAGAGACCGCACCAACGGGGTAGGAGGGGGAATCGCCATCATCCACAAAGACACCATCAGCATCTCGACCAACACTGACAACACCCTCACCTCCGCCTAGCACATGCACTTCCATATCCACACCGACCCCAACACCACCCTCAGAGGAAAACTAGTCTACAGACCTCCCGGACCTCGACCACAGTTCAGCGACACCATCGCCGACCTCGTCAGCACCCACGCCCTCGCCTCCACGGACTACATCCTCCTCGGGTACTTGAACTTCCACCTCGAGAACAACAACGACGCCAACTCCACCACCCTGATCGACAACCTCACCAACCTCAGACTCAAGCAACTCGTGACGGCACCCACCCACACCGCCGGACACATGCTTGACCCCATCTTCTCCACCAGCCCCCACGTCTCCTTCAACCACACCACCGAACCCCACTGGACCTACCACAGATGCGTCCACTTCACCTTCAGGAAACCCACCACTCACCACCGCACACAACAGCTGCCACGCTCCAAGGACCAACTGACCACCACCCTCGCCCTGAGACCACCCGCTGACCCCACCGACCCAGACACCGCTGCGGCCAACTTCAAACAGTGGATCAACGACTGCGCCGACATCCTCGCCCCTCTCAAGACCTCCACAACCAACCACACCAACAAGAAAGCCGCCTGGTTCACCGAAGACCTCCGGATATCCAAGCGCACCTGTCGGAAGCTGGAGAATAAATGTCTCCACGACCGACTACCAGACAGCCACACAGCCCACAAGAACGCCACCCGCAGACACCACCAACTCATCAGGATAGCCAAGAGGACCGCCATCAAGGACCGCCTAGACAACAACGCACACAACACCAAAGAGCTCTTCAGCATCGTGAAAGAACTCTCCAACCCCAGCTCTAACACTAACGACATCTCACCATCACAAGATCTGTGCGACTCCCTGGCTGCCTTCTTTCACCGCAAGATCACCGACATCCACGACAGCTTCAACGCCCACAACCCCGCACCCACGACCGAGTCCACCACCCCTGCAACCACCACCCGCACCAGCCACCTGACTGCCTGGTCCAACGTCAGCGACGAAGACACCATCAAAATCATGAACACCATCCACTCCGGATCCCCATCTGACCCCTGCCCTCAGCACGTCTTCAACAAAGCCAGCACAACCACCGCGCCCCACCTACGAAAAACAATCAACAGTTCCTTCGAGACAGCAACTTTCCCGGAAAGCTGGAAGCACGCCGAGATCAACGCCCTTCTGAAGAAGCCCAAGGCGAACCCCAAGGACCTCAAGAACTTCCGGCCCATCTCCCTGCTCCCGTTCCCAGCAAAAGTGACAGAGAAGATTGTCAACAAACAGCTAACCCGCGACCTCGAAGACAACAACATCCTGGACCCCTCCCATCTGGTTTTCGCAGCAACCACAGCACCGAGACCGCCCTCATTGCCGCCACTGACGACATCAGGATCCTGATGGACCAAGGAGAAACAGCCGCCCTCATCCTCTTGGACCTATCAGCAGCCTTTGACACAGTCTGCCACCGCACCCTATCAGCATGCCTCCATGACACCGGAATTCAAGAGAAGGTCCTGGCCTGGACCACATCCTTCCTATCCAGCAGAACACGGAGCGTCCGCCTCCCACCCTTCCACTCGAAACCCACCGAGATCAACTGCGACGTCCCACAGGGATCCTCCCTCAGCCCGTCGCTGTTCAATATCTACATGGCACCGCTCGCCCACGTCGCACGACAACATAACCTCAACATCATCTCCTACGCCGACGACACCCAGCTGATCATATCCCTCACCGAAGACCCCCACACTGCCAAAGCCAACCTCCACAGAGGAATGAAGGCCATAGCCGACTGGATGAGGGACAGCAGACTGAAGCTGAACTCAGACAAGATGGAGGTCCTCATTCTCGGACCCACCCCATCAGCCTGGGACGACTCTTGGTGGCCCACATCGCTAGGCACAGCCCCGGAACCCACAGACCTCGCACGCAACCTGGGGGTCATCCTCGACTCCACCCTCTCCATGACCAGGCAAGTCAATGCCGCCTCCGCATCCTGCTTCAACACCCTCCGCATGCTCCGCAGGATCTTCAAATGGATCCCTCCGGACACGAGGAAAACCGTCACCCAGGCACTCATCACCAGCAGGCTCGACTACGGGAATGCACTCTACTCAGGAACAACAACCAAGCTCCTGAGATGACTCCAACGAATCCAGAATGCCTCAGCACGACTCATCCTCGACATCCCCCAATGCAGCCACATCACACCCCAACTGAGAGGCCTGCACTGGCTCCCCATCAACAAGAGGATCACCTTCAAACTCCTCATCCACACACAAAGCCCTACACAACGCCGGACCCACATACCTCAACAACCGTCTCAGCTTCCACACCCCCACCCAAAACCTCCGCTCAGCCATCCTCGCCCTCGCTGAAGCTCCTCGTATCTGGAAAACCACCGCCGGCGGCAGATCCTTCTCCTACCTAGCCGCCAGGACCTGGAACGCTCTCCCCACCAGCCTACGACAGGACCAGGACCTGCTGGCCTTCAGAAGACTCCTCAAGACCTGGCTCTTCAATCAGTAGCGGCGCCCCCCCCCCCCCCAGTGCCTTGAGACCCTCACGGGTATGGAGCGTGCTTTATAAATGCAGTGATTGATTGATTGATTGATTGATTAGCATATCTTTAGTGCAGGTACAACCCCAGCCTGGAATGTCTCACGCCACCCCTCACTAATGTCTTTCTTTAGAACAACGCTTGCTGTGCTGCAGACCAGACGCAAGCTCAGCAAAACTCCAATCTCCCATATCTCTATTTACATACTGATACCGGAGAGGATTGGATTTCTTAATGCCAACCTGCAAACCTGAATGTAAAAATAGGCCTAAAAGGGGAAACCGCTATGGTCTGTCTATATACACCTGTGCGGCTGCTCCGACATTCCCTTAACTGTATGTAGTGAATTATTAACAGCAGAATCATTCTTCACATGGACTGCATGCTGTTCTGTAATAGGCTAGTTCAGGATATTAATTGACTGAGACTGTTAGGCAGCTTTTCAAAAGCATAAGACAGCAGGTACAACAAATGCAATTAACGCCCACAGCATAAAAAGTATAGTATGAGACATAAGGAAGCTTAAGGTACCACACTCAGATGGAAGAGACACATAGAAAGTGTAACTAAAACCTGAACACAGTATGGATAGCACCAAAGAGGCATGGAGTGGTATCCCTACCCGTACCCCCTCCAAGGACACGATACGTACAGCACAAGAAACATCTCAAATGTGTTAGTATGGCACTGCCCTGGGTATGACCTGCACATGCACACAGAAGGGAACTACCACTGAATTAAATACAGTACTTAGAGGGTAACACTGCTACCCAGGGTACGAAATGTACAGTAAATAAGAAATAACAAGCGGTGTTAGTACTATCATGGACATACATACCTGAGACGCTATGGAACATGTAATTCATTTGGCATCGCATTTATTGTGCCTAGGATCACCAATGGCTAACTAAAGAGCAAAGCCTTCAATGGAGTCATCATAAGCACAAGTATTAATTACTTTCAAGTGCTGGAATAAACTTTTGTACATTGCTTTGATGTCCTTGAGTCTAGCCCCCACTATGACAACTGGAGAGAAAGGACACCAACACGGTCGGGATTACAAGTGCTTCCAAATTGTGCTTGTACTTGAAAAGACCACTTAACGTCAGCTGCTGAGTTATTTCCGCACTGAGAGCTATACTTAGGCCGCTCAACTACGCTTTCAAATGTGCTTGTACTGCTACAAATTATCCCCTGGAAAAACCTGCCCCCCCACGCGCTTCTACCGCATTTTATAGAGTGCTCGCTTCCTTCAGCAGACTGCCCCAGATCGCGCACTTCACACAGCTGTACTTAGGCAGCCCAATCACGCGTTCACTGCACTTGTACTGCTCCAAATTACACCATGGAAAAGCCTGCCCCCACAGCGCTTCGACCGCATTTTTTAGAGCGCACGCTTCCTTCAGCAGACTGCCCCAGATTGCGCATTTCACACAGCTGTACTTAGGCAGCACAACCACGTGTTCACTGCGCTTGTCCTGCTTCAAATTGATGCAACACACGTGCCCTCCACAATCTTCGTACCCGCCCATCTAAACCCATTTACAGTGCACACCCAATGAGATTACACAATGGAAACTAGATCACTCACTTCGCACGGCCCTTCTAAAACAAAACAATCACCCCTTAAGGTAAGGACGCGCGTTGCTGCTGTTCCGTGGGTTTAAAAATTGGAGCACCGGTGTTTCAGCGTTAACGACTACGCTCACAGTTCTGCCTTAAAACAACCTTTGCCACTCGCGCTGCTCAAGCGCACATGCTTTAGCGCACATACCAAATCTGAGCAGCGCACATACCCAATATGAGCAGCGCACGCGCCAAATGTGAGCAGCGCACATACCCAAATATCATTGCACTGTGCCCCGCGCGCACCAACGCCGTTCTGCCCCTGGAAATCTTTTCTGCTCCGACACCCATTGTGTAGAATGCCGATTCCACCCGGGACCTCAATGCACCAACGCCGCTCTGCCCTCTGCACTTCCTTTGATGCTCCGGACCCCCAAAACAACGGCGCACAATGACGGCACTTGAAAGAACAAAAAAGAAAAATAATTACAGCCTCCTAGAGGCTGGAGGGGCAGGCTGTGGAGCGCAGAGTCAAAGAGGCAGACTCCCGCGCTCCCTGGCCTTTTAACCCCTTGTGTGCTCATGACCGTCATGGCATACACCTCTCGGGTGCTCATGACGAGCTGAGCTCGTCATGAGCCCCACTCACGGGGGGAGCGCTGGCGCTACCCCCGTGGGTGCCCAATTTACAAAATTTTCACTGGGAAAGCAGGTCTTTCCCCTGCCTCCCCCCGTCCCCCCCACCCGCGCCATCAATGACGTCAGCGCGTGAGGCGCGCTGACGTCATTGGAGGTTTCCCTTTCTCCTCCGACGCGCAGGGAAGCCATTTGCTTCGTGTGCGTCGGAGGATAAACAAGATAAGTTTGGGGGCTGGGGAGGGGGATTGTAACTAAAGAGGCATCGGAGAAAGGAAAGGGTTTTCCTTTCCCTCGATGCCTCTTTTGAGCATTCCTGCTGCACAATCGTGTGATCGTGCAACAGGAATGCCCACTAGACACCAGGGATTGGTTTTTTTAAAGTTTGGCAAAGTTTGTTTGTTTGGGGAGCGGCCTCTTGGGCAAGGGTCGCTCCCCTGTAGGGGGCATCATTTTTTATGTCGTTGGCCACCCGGGAGGGGGCACAACATAATTTAATTTTTTTTTTAAATCGGCAAAATTGGACATTGTTTTTGGGAGTGGCCCCTTGGCCAAGGGCCACTCCCATGGGGGCCATTTTAGGCGAAGCCTAATTAAATATTTAGTCTTGGGGAGCAACCCCTTAGGCAAGGGTCACTTCCCTTTTGGGGAGCAATGTTTTTCGCTTTGTCTGTCTCCCGGGGGGGGCAGATTTTTAAATTTTGATAAGAAATGTGACATTGTGCTGGGGAGTGGCCCCTTGGGGCTTTTAGGCGAAGCCTAATGAAAGATTTAGTCTTGTGGAGCGACCCCTTAGGCAAGGGTCGCTCCCCTTTTGGGGGCAATGTTGTTAGCTTTGTCTGCCCCCCTTAATTTTATTATATAATTGTGCCATTGTGCTGGGGAGTGACCCCTTGGGCAAGGGTCACTCCCATGGGGGCCATTTTAGGGTGCCTATAATTCTGTCTTGGGGGCATTACAAATTACTTTGTATGCCCCTGGGGGGTGGCAGATTTTTTTTTTTTTTAAATCTGGCCAATGTGCTGGGTAGTGGCCCCTTGGGCAAGGGTCACTTCCATGGGGGCCATTTTAGGGAGCACCGTTTTTGAAATGTAGTTTTGGGGAGCGACCCCTTATGCAAGGGTTGCTCCCCTTTTGGGGGCCTATAATTTTTCTTTTTTTCCTCCCGGAGGGCTGTTTTAAATGTATTGAACTTGGGTGGTGAAGTGAGCTAAAGAGTGATGATGGATTAAAGCCAGATTAGTTGATGGGGGTGTGAGTTAGATTTGCTGAAGTGCTCCGTCCATCATCCCTTTTGATATCACCTGGAGGGGCAGTTCAGCATATTCTTTTTTGTATTTTTGTAGGGTCAGTAGCCTTTGGACATGGGTTACTCCTCTTTATGGGAGGGTGATTGTGACCATTTCTGCCCTCTTTGGGTGGCAGAGTAGTGGTATGTTTTAGGCCCATCTGCTCCCAAGGGGGGGCAGAAGCCTTTAGACACCAGAGTTTTTTTTTTTATTTTAGTTTTGGGGGTGGCCTCATGGGCAAGGGTTGCTCCCCTTTTACGGGGGTTAATATTTAATTTATACTCTTAGGCCCACCTCCCCCTTAGCTTGGATGGTGGTTTCATGCATTGCTTGAATGCTCAAAAAAGGGCCAGTTTTCACTGCAAAATTGAGGTGTGACCACATTGCGTTTTGTGCCGTTTACTGTCGCAGGCACCAGGCAGAACCAGGCAAGTGAGGTGCCATTTTTCTCATAAGACTTTGGGGAATGCGGGGTGGGTAGAAATTTGTTGATCCACGCAGATTCCAGAACTTTCCACCACAGAAATGTGAGGAAAATGTATTTTTTTTCCAATTTTTTAGCTTTGCAAGGGATTCTGGGTAACAGAACCTGGTGGGAGGCAGTTTAGACGCCCCATCCTGAATTCCCCTGGGTGTCTAGTTTTCAAAAATGCATAGGTTTGCTAGGTTTCCCTAGGTGCCGGCCGAGCTAGGGTTAAAAAAATACAGGTAGGCACTTTGCCAAAAAGGGCCAGTTTTCACTGTGAAATTGAGGTGCGACCACGTTGCGTTTTGCGCCGTTTTCTGTCTCAGGCACTAGGCAGACCCAGGCAAGTGAGGTACCATTTTTCTCATAAGACTTTGGGGAACACGGGGTGGGTGTAAATGTGTTGATACACGTCGATTCCAGAACTTTCCACCACAGTAATGTGAGGTAAATGCGTTTATTTGTCAATTTTTTAGCTTTGCAAGGGATTCTGGGTAACAGAACCTGGTGGGAGGCAGTCGAGTCGCCCCATCCTGAATTCCCCTGGGTGTCTAGTTTTAAAAAACGTATAGGTTTCCCTAGGTGCCGGCAGAGCTACGTTTAGAAAAAGACAGGTAGGAACTTTGCCAAAAAAGGCCCATTTTTCACTGCGAAATTGAGGTGCGACCACGTTGCGTTTTGCGCCCTTTCCTGATGCAGGCACTAGGCAGACCCATGCAAGTGAGGTACCATTTTTCTCAAAAGACTTTGGGGAACATGGGGTGGGAGGAAATTTGTTGATCCACGCAGATTTCAGAACTTTCCACCACAGAAATATGAAGAAAATGCGTTTTTTTGGTCAATTTCTTAGCTTTGCAAGGGATTCTGGGTAACAGAACCTAGTGGGAGGCAGTCGAGTCACCCCATCCTGAATTCCCCTGGGTGTCTAGTTTTCAAAAATGTATAGGTTTGCTAGGTTTCCCAAGGTGCCGGCAGAGCTAGGGTTAAAAAACGACAGGTAGGCACTTTGCCAAATAAAGGGCCAGTTTTCACTGCGAAATTGAGGTGCGACCAGGTTGCGTTTTGCGCCGTTTCCTGTTGCAGGCACTAGCCAGACCCAGACAATTGAGGTACCATTTTTTTCATAAGTCTTTGGGGAACGCGGAGTGGGTAGAAATTTGTTGATCCACACAGATTCCAGAACTTTCCACCACAGAAATGTGAGGAAAATGCTTTTTTTTGTCAATTTATTAGCTTTGCAAGGGATTCTGGGTAACAGAACCTGGTGGGAGGCAGTCGAGTCCCCCCATCCTGAATTCCCCTGGGTGTCTACTTTTCAAAAATGTATAGGTTTGCTATGTTTCCCTAGGTGCCGGCAGAGCTAGGGTTCAAAAACTACACCTAGTCACTTTGCCAAAACATGGTCATTTGTCCCTGCGAAATTGAGGTGTGACCACGTTGTGTTTTGCGCTGTTTCCTGTCGCTGGCACTAGGCAGACCCACGCAAGTGGGGTACCATTTTTCTCTGAAGACTTTGGGGAACGCAGGATGGAAGGAAATTTGTGGATCCACGCAGATTCCAGAAGTTTCCACCACAGAAGTGTGGGGAAAATGGGTTTTTTTGTTCACTTTTTTAGGTTTGCAAGGAATTCTGGGTAACAGAACCTGGTGGGAAGCAGTCAAGTCACCCCATCATGGATTCCCCAGGGAGTCTACTTTTCAAAAATGTTTAGGTTTGCTATGTTTCCCTAGGTGCCGGCAGAGCTAGGGTGCAAAAACTACAGGTAGGCACTTTGCCAAAAATGGTCAATTTTTAACTGCGAAATTGAGGTATGACCACGTTGCATTTTGCCCCGTTTACTGTCGCAGGCACAAGGCCGACCAACACAAGTGAGGTACCGTTTTTATCGGGAGACTTAGGGTAATTCAGATTTGTAAATCAACTGTTATTACCTATTGCGTTTTCATGCATTTCTTCCTTCAAAATGAAAGACATTGTGTAAAAAAAAAATCATTTTGAAAAATGCCTAATAATTCTCATGCTAGTATGAGTATTCCCAATTTGGAAAATGTGGAAATATATACTGTTTCTAAACTCTATAATTTGTACTCAATTCAAAAATACATAGGTGTCTTTCGTACCAATTTTTCCATGTATACATTTTCCCAAAATAATTGCTCTATACCTGGTACATAATAAAAAACCATTGCAAGTTGCTGCTCAGTTTTTGCCTCTGAGTTCTTCGGGTTCTTGGCAATACTACAAGTCCTTATATCCCCACAACCAGGAAGGTCTAACGGATGTAACGGTATATTGCTTTCAAAGAGCTGACAAAATTACAAGAAGTTACAGGTGAAAACGTTGAGACAAAAGGCTGTCTTTTTCAACTAATTTTCAATTTTTCCAATATTTAACTGTTAGTTTCTAGAAAGAAACCTTCATGAATTTAGACGAATGACCCCTTTCTGAATTCAGAATTTTGTCTACTTTTCTAAAATGTATAGCTTTCCAGGATCCATTATTGCTTTCGAACTCATTTCTAACAATAACTGGAAGGAGGTTGAAAGCACTAAAAATAGCAAAAATAGGCTATGTCCCAGAAAAATGCCAAAACTGTGTGAAAAATGTTGGTTCTCTGACAAAAGACTGTCATTTCCTAAAAGCTGAGAAAATGCTGATTTTATCCCCAGAAACCCTTTTTTGATAACATTTGCAGTGAAAAACCCAGAGGCTTTCATTTGCAACCCGTTTTTCCCATTTTTCTGAAAAAGACAAACATTTTACTGTATTTTGGTTGATTTCTGGGACCCTCCAAGGGAATCCACAAACCCTGGGTATCTTTAGAATCCCCATGATGTTGGAAGAAATGGACTCAAATTTGGCGTGGATACCTTATGTGGTCAAAAAGTTACAGGGGCCTAATCGCGCACTGACCCAAATCATCAAAAAATGGCTTAGCACAGGAGGGGAAAAGGCCTAGCAGCGAAGGGGTTAAACCCCTCACATGCCAGGTCGGATCTAACCGGCCTGGCCTTTGTTCCACATGTGACCTGGAAGTGATTCAATCACTTCCGGTCACTAGGAGACCCAGGGTCCAATTGATGATACGGCGCGCCCACCACGTCATGGTGACGCGATTGGGGGCGCCACCGAGAGCGGGTGGGGGCTGGTGCACCTGCCATACTTGCGGCAGGGCCGATGCCGGCCCTGCCTTTCTCTTCTGTTTTCTTTGATTTAACTTTGTTATACTAGAATAACAATTTATTGTTTGATCAATAACATGATCATACACAGGAAATCACATAATGCACAGTGTTGTATAAAAACATTAAACACAAGTTTAATTCAATTACAAAAAAACGTTATTTCTGTCATAAGGACCATAAATGTATGTGTACAATACAATTGAAATCTTGACAATTTAAAATTAATAAAAAAAGAATCTATCCATCATACAAAAATACATGTGTATCATCTTTATGTGCCAGATAACTATCTGCAATAAACTATGAGCAATGCCAAGAACCTCAAGAAAGTGCATATACATTAATAACAGGGGGAAAAACACAGCATGTGTCCAGTGAGAGTCTAACCAGTTTCAAGGGATAAAAAGTGCTTAACAAAGATCATAAAATAAATAGATCCAATTAAATCAGTACTACCCGCATTGAGAATAAAAAATGTCATATACAGTATGAACATTTACAAATATTTCATCTACAATATTAAAATGTAAAACAGTAAAAATGTTACGAACAGGTTTTTCTCTTCTTTTTTTGTTTGGGTTAGACTATTAAAAAGTAAAAACAATTTACGAATTTGCATCTGGTGTAACTATTTTTAAAAGGGTTCAGCGCCTGCGCCACATTAAATTTGGAAATCGAGAAACAGCAAAAACAATCTGCTTAGAGGTGTCAAACTTCAAAACTCTAAATGCCTCCTGGCAATGCACAAACCTTAGGTTCATGTACAACTGTATGAGCAAGCGCTGTCTTGCAGGATTGTAGCCTAGACAAAAAAATAAAACATGGAACTCTGTCTCCTCCTGATGGTTACAGGCTGGGCCCCCACGTAAGGCAGTGTTAGACCATTTACAAGAAAAGGCACAAAGTGGAAGGGTACCAAATCTAAACTGGAGATATAGTTGTCTTGCTGAGAAAGGTAGAATGTCATCCAAGAGGGGCTCAAATTTATACTCATCTTTTATTGTGAGGAATTCGGCTGTCAGATGACCTGGAGCCGGGTTCCCATGGATGACTGCCAATTTATGTGCTCTGTAAATTTTCTCCAGTTCAGCATGTGAAATTGCAGAGCACGCCTCCTCGGTTTATTTAGCCTACTGGACTCAACCCTTATATGTGCGAACCAAGCAATTTTCTCTACCCTCGGGAAACCTAGTAACTCTTTTGTTTCTGACCAATATTCTGCCAGTTCCGGGGTCCCCCACAATCTACGACAGAAAGTTAGGAGTCTTATACCAATATCATCCCTAATTGTTCTAATGCCTAAATCCAGCCGCAGGAGGATTAAGGGGGGTGCTAGAAGGCAGACCCAAAATCTGTCTTAAGAAGCTGTTCTCTTCTTTACTTACATTACTACAGGAACAATGACCCCAAGGTTTGGCCCCGCACATTGTTGCACCTCTAGCTTGTGCCTTATAGGTTTTTATTATAGGCCAGCGGGTTTAGAGGAGGAATCTCTAAGTAATTTTTCAATTTCTCCAGTGGTCTGGGCTAATTTGAGCTTGGCTTTGGCGATTTGTGGCTGCCACTCCATATCTCCAGTCAGGTAGACACCCAAATAGTCAAATACAGAGACCCTTTCCAGCACAATGCCATCTAAGCCAGGATTAGGGAGAGTTGTATTGGCTGGGTTGAAGACCATAAACTTTCCCTTCAAGGTATTTATATCCAGTCCACTGTTTTTATAAAAGATGACAAAGCTGTCCAGGACCCTCTGTATTCTCATTGGCGACTTGTACATTAAGAGGGTGTTATCGGCAAACATCAATGCTGGGACCTTTGAGAATGCTAACTGTGCGGCATCACTGTCCTTAACCTCAATGAGTTGGGCAAGCAATGCGTTGACAAAGAGGCATTTGAGGATAGGTGCGAGCAAGCACCCCAGCCTCACTTCTCTGTCAACTGGGAATCGTAAAGTTAATTCTCCTCCTTTCCCACATCTTACTTGGGCAAAGTTGGCTTCATGCAGCCTCATAGGCATGCTTAGGAGGTAAGAGGGGATCCCCATATCTCTAAGTACCCCCCATATTTTAACTCTGGGCACCAAATTAAAGGCCGTTTTCAGGTCCACAAAAATTAGGTAGAGGCTGCCACCCTCCATTCTCACCGTTTTCCAAAATATAAGTTGAAGTCTATATATTTGATCAACGGAGGAAGTGTTCTTCTTACACCTGGCTTGATATGGGCTCAAAATGTCATTATCTTCCATCCAACCTGTAGGCGGTCAAGAAGTACCCATGTAAACAGTTTTTTGCGTGACATTGATCAAGCTGATTGGTCTGTAGTTTGAAGGGGGAAGTGGAAAGCCCTTTTTAAAAACTGGGACAATTTCTGCCCCAAACCAAGTTTTGGGGATCGGCATACCTTTCATTATGGCATTAAATAGTAACCACAGATAAGGGCCCCATATTGTTGGTCTTCCCGAAAATTATACCCTGGAAGCTTATCTAATCCCGGTGCGGGAAGTTTCTTTATTGCATTTGAGACTTCAAGAAGGGTGGGCCAGCAATTTCTTTGTGGATGTTCCTTGATAAGGAGGTAATTGTATCATCTGCCGAACTGGCGTCTGCACACAAGATCCTTGGGGGAATAGTGGGTATGTCATTGCGGGAGCCAAATTCTACCTTTGTGGTATATAGTGCCTAAAAATAGTCTACCCACTTTTCTGCTGCTACATTCGGCTCTATGCAAAATTACCTTCCCTACTGCCTGTTCTGACTATAGCCCAGGATTCCTTCATATCTTTATTCAGTAGGGCAGATTGTATGTCATCCCATTTGTTTAATTCCCAGGACTGCTTTGCTAGACAGATAGCCTCTTTATACAAAATGCTGCTTGCATTTAGTTAATACCTTGTCTTTGGCTTTAATGGCTGCTAACAGGGCCCCTTTCGCCTTTCGGCAGTTATCATTAAACCATGATTGAATGACCCATGTTTTTGTCTTGGGGTGCGTTTTTGGGTAGAATATATCAGCCAGTTTGGATGTCAGGCCTGCATGTAGTTCAGCCACTTTATTGATAGCAGAGGGTTGCCCACATCAGCAGCATCACCACCGATTCCTAGGAGGACTGGGACTACAGCTGCATAGAGTGCATTGAACTTATCAGGTGATTGCTTTATTACCCCCTATTTTATTCTTCTTTATTGGATAGTGTTAATCTATTCTCCAGAGGGGAGCTACTGGTTGGGGTAATACCCAAGTCCGACACCTTCAATACCACAGCCAGGGAATTGAGGTAGCTATCATGCCGTGAAACAAAGGCAAAATTGAAAATCCTGGGCCATGATCTAGTCTCCACTAAGATGTAATGCAGGAGAGAAGCATGGCCGATTCTATTAAATGTTGAGTTCCCTGGTGTGTCCGCTATTGTGCGGCCATTACACGCTCTAAATGAGTGGATCAATGTGATGGCATTAATTTGGAGTGCCAATGGGGACCAGGCCTTGATTGGAGGAATTTGCGGATCAGGGATTGACCAATGGGAGTTCTCCTGGTTGGAGATTGGATAAGGAATACCAGGCAGGGGCTCAGATTGGCAGTTAAAATCACCCCCAATGATCAACCTCATATCAGGGGGAACAGTAGGAAGAAAAGAGTTCATTAGATCAAGGGTTGGGGATTCCTTGCTCAAACGTACAGGTCGAGAATAGACATTAATGAGAGCAAGCTTCAGCTTAGTTGGGAAACTAAGTGTTACACATTGGATATCGCTGGGCGAAGAGTTCAGCTGGCTAGCTGTCCAGCCCAAGTGTGAGCCAACCCAAATACCTTAACCCCTAGACGGTCAACCCCTAACTCTTCTAGTAGCTGGGATATTAAATGATACGAATCCCACCCTTGTAAAATCATCCCTCACCCATGTTTCCTGGAACATGCAGATGTCATATTGGTCCACAAAAAGCCGCCATTTGGGGCAAGACAGTTTGCTTTTGAGGCCAGCAACATTACAGGATAGGACCTTCAGCTTGCTTCCTGTATAGGGCATTACATTAGGGGCATCAGGGGGTAGGCATCGGTGGTAGAGGTGCCATCTATTTGAGACGAGGTAGGGCCAACAGATGTTGTTGCAGGTTGATATGTTAATATTGGGAAGAGCTGGAGGTATGGGAGCTATGGGTCCGGGGAGATCTTGTGGCCCTACTAGCCCCTTGGCAACCTGTGGAGCTTTTGCCACCCGGTCTTTTATTTTTAGCCCTATCCCAGAATAAGGCGTCTGACTTAGTTGACCAGGCTCCAATGGTCCTCTATGGGGCCTCTGGGTACTCTTTCCTTGGCCTAAACTCATTTACACTACTTGTCAATCCACTTCTTCCAGAACCCCGTATCTGTTTGAGAGAGGGGAAGATTTTACTATATAAATATCCTGGGACACTCTCATCACTTAGCCAGCATTGACCCCTGTGTAGGCCCTGCTGCTTGAAAGTTTTAGGCCTCAGTTACGTTGACCAGAGGGCTGCCATTGTCTCATAGTTTAATCAGATAGCAGGTCTGACCTAGGCTTCACCCAGCCCCACTTGTCTGCGAGGCTCCGCACTCCTGTTTCAAGCCCCCACCCTACTGTGTGCTAAGTTCACAAACGTTAAAGTTCAACTTCCCCTCTATTATTTCAACACACCCTGGACCTCCATCTAAGGCTGTGCATGAGAAAAGGGGAAGTTCCCGCCGCAGCTACGCCAAGCTTGAGTGATGAATGTGGCAACAAGCATTACAGACTGGTACATACACGCATAAATAGAATTCTTTTGCGCAATAATAACACTTTTCTGCCTTTCTGCCGCCCAAGCAGAATTTATGACAATCTTCCAGTCAACAAGGCGCGACCTTAGTCTAGACTAGTATACGTGTCGCATTTACAGGAAAAGGGCTCCATTTGAACGTATGGATGGGAAAGGTACAGGCCAGGCTGTAGGTGATGAAGGAAGGGTATGTGGTACGAGGTGGCGTGAGATGACGTGACCATAGGCTTCTCACCGCCTGACCAATATAAAAAGGAGGTCCGCAGGAATATCTTCGGACAACTCCTCGTCTGTTTGTAGGTATTCAGGCAGCAAGTTGTCTCCAAGGGCCCTTGTTTAAAGTGTTTGTACTTCATGTATATATATATTACCTGTATTGTATTTTAGCTGCTTTTTAATAAGAAAATCTATATCTACAAATGTTCTCTTAACTTGTGTCAACTTTAATCACATTACATGCTTTTCTATTGTGATTGCAGGATATCTCACTCATATAGTTTTGTGAGTGTTCCCAATAATATGTACTTTGTATTCTATGATAATTACAGAAGTTCTCATTTATAGGCGAATATGAGAATTCTCAATGAAGTGTACTTCACCTTTTGTAAGTAATCTACCTCAAAGCCTACATGTGCTTCTAAGTATAGACTCACTCTCAATCAGGAAACTGTATTTAGTATAATCAAATTGGTCGATGCGACTTTCAGTGAATGCGGAGCGCTGGACTAAGAACTTCTGTGATTTTTCATGCTGTGACTGTAGTTTCTAGAAGTTGCACCTTCTTAATAAACCTGTTAATCTTTCAGCCTCAGTTTCCACGGCTCATATACCTGTTTTTCTCTATTATTAGAACAAGCGTTCCAGGACACTCCGGTACAAATTAAGGCGCCCCTTTTGTCCCTGGCTCACTCCACAAACTCCCAAGTGCAGGCTCCGTGAGCCCTGCGCCAAGCCCCCGCCTCCCTGACCCGTAATAAATCTCCCCCAACATGTTTAATACAGGTAGGTTATAAAGTAGAGGTCTGGTGGAAGGATACCTGTGGCCAGTGTTGTGATGTTCTATAGGCCGCCTCTCCTGATCTAAGGTGGTGTTAGCCCTACCAGGATAGTAACAGTGGGAATAAAAGTGGTCCAGCGGATGGGATCTCACCACAGTATGGGGCTCAGAGGAACTCGATTTCTGGTTTGTTAACCTACGTAAATCTGGGGATTTTTAAAGTTGATGATCACACAGTCCTCTTGGATTGTTTTTTTGCTGGATCCCACCCAAGCAACTCTCCGGACCATTAAAATTTGCCCTGCCCTTTCATTGGGAAACTGCCTATGCCTTGCCAGCCAAAACAAGCTTTTGTTCTGAAGGTCCAGTTTTGACTCTCTCTGACCATTATTGAGTTCTGGTACCCCTGCCAAAATGATCACGTTGGGGGATGAGGCTGGGGGTATGTTTATAAGTGGCTGTGTCATTACTTCTGTCCTGCCCACTGGGGACTCTTCCCCCCAACCCTTCTCTACTTACACTGGGCCCTGCTGCAATGTTATTACTTTGATGTATACTCCGCATAGTATGGGTTGTAAGATTATTCCCAGCCTCGCAATGGGGTTTCCTAGTAGCTAGAAACGTGGTTTGATCTTGCCCCTGTTGCGCACTAGTACTCTGGAGGGGACGATTGATACCATGAGGAGTGTTCATGTAGATAGAGGGGTCTTGGGTCCTAGATATCACTTGGTTGTCTAAGAGTGCCTGGCTTGAAAGGTCTACCTGACAGCTGAAGTGACTCCCCCTCAGTGCAGTTTGTATTGTGTTAATGCTAGAGTGCGTTTGCCTTGAGTCCCCCATAATTGTCAGGTTATATATGCGATCGACTAGGGAAGCAACTTCTTCCTTCACAATAACTCTAAATTGGATCAACAGGTCTGCTAATAGGTCTGAGCCCAGGATGGATAGTTCGAGTCTGTACCGGTGTTAACAGTGCGTTCTATGGTTGCATTTGGATTGGTCATAGGTTCTGCACTTACCTCAGGCCCCCCTTTGGCTTTCTTACTATTAGGTGCCCCCCTGCTTGCTTGCTTTTGCTTACCATTCTTGCGAGTACATAAACAATGTCCCTGTTTCGGGGTACAATTGTCGGTGCATCTTCTTTTTGTGGGGAGGACGGGGGCACATTCCCCATAGATGAGAGGGTTGTAGAAGTAATTTTAGAGGTAGGCGATAATGTCAGTGGAAAAGAAAGATCTGGGGTTATTGACAGACGCCTTTCAGTGAGTTCTATTTCTGTTTTGACAGCACCTATGGCCCTATGTAGCATTCTGTCAATGGAAGTTGGGGGGGGGGGAAAGGTTTGCCTGAGGACGAGACTGTTTAGCAGCACAAGTGCGTTTCCCCATGGTTCAGCCTAGGGAGAACCACAATAAAAACCACCCTATGCACAAATCCAACAGTCCAACAGACAATCGACAGAATCTATAAGCAGTATGATTAATAAATAGACCGGAAAGGTTGATTAGGCGAGTACACATGCAGATAAAGCTTACCGTTTATTCCCACCTCTTAGGAACGATGTAAATGGGATCACGCAAAGACAATCATGCAACAATCGGAGTTGAGTTGGCAAAGGGGCGCCAAAGATAGCCCAGTCCACTTATAATGGATGAATGCTTGTCAAACTCTTCCCTGTGCTGTGAGGTGATTTAGGGCCCTTCCCTGTTCACCAAAGCATATATTCTTCCCAGGCAAAGTTCCTCGAGCACCGCTACAGGCTGACCAGTTAGTAATGAATGTAATTAGTATATTGCTGGAGAACTGTATGGCCACAATACAACTAGGAAAGTCTTACCCTTAGTTTACGTTGAGGGTCAGAATCAAAGGGGGTGGGCCTACCCTGCCTCTTCTTGGCAATGACGGGCAACGATGGGCCAGTCCTTGGCCCTGGCTTTGCCTGGGCGTGGCCCTCATGCGTCCCCCGCCACAGGCGTTTTAGGTGCTTCTTGTAGCGCGTGGGTGCTTTGGCGCTCCACCCTCCTGGGAGAGGAAGGATTGCTGGGACTGGGAGTCCCCAAACCGGCAGCAGCAACAGTGTCCCCAATAATAGCCTATTCTGTCAAATAGAATATGAATTATGGGCATAAAGCAAACATGTGAAGCTTTTTTAATGCAAGGAAAGTTTGTAATTTTGTGAAAGTTCTGCAAAACGTCATCTCTCAATCTTAGTCAAATGTTGAAGAAGTTTTCTGTCTTCTGTGATTCACCTTACTATAATAATAATTTATTGCTCGATCAATAACATGTTCATACACAGGAAATCACATAATGCACAGTATTGTATAAAAACATTAAACCCAAGTTTAAAACAGCATTGGCCTTACTGGTCAAACCAGCATTAAAAAAAATATTACAGTTTTTGTTTTGAACGCGTAACAATTAAATCTATTAAAAAGCTCATCTATTAAAACTGTCAGTGCCCATCATTTCACCAATGACCCACTGAACAGCTATGCCAACAACTTGCCCTGCTTTTTCAGTGAACCTTTATTACTGTCATTCTTGCAACTTTCGGTCTCTGCCACCAAGCATAGAGCAAATATCTAGACATTGGTAAAAGAAGCCACTTTTTTGTGTCTGACCTAAAATATACGTAGAGCACCGGAGAGGAGTGGGAAGGAAAGCAGTCGACAAGCTGGAATGATCCATAATTTTCTTGGGTTTACATACGCAGGGCAGAAGAAAAAGAAATGTTCTATGGTCTCTGGGGTAGAGCAAGAGGACGGGCTCGGGGGGGATATAGTAGCATTTACCAAACTATTTTTCATTACATTCAGTGGGAGGATTCCTGTCCCAAATTGTATATAAAGTGCTTGTGTCTGAGGGGGTACTATATCACAGTGGCGGTCCGTCCATTAGGGGCGTTGGGGCGTTGCCCCACTAGCCATGGACGACCACGCACTGTCTGCCACACATGGGCTTTTTAAAAAATGCATCTCAGTCACTCACTCTCTGATTAATCATCTGAGCGCACTGCGCGGCGCTACCTGCCGGGAAAAGCCCGACAGAATCAGGCATTGTATAGGAAAGTGGGTCGTGGGGGGCGGGGCTACGGTAGAGAGTGACAGGCAGAGCAGTCGGAGACTCCGGAATAGACAGCGCAACAATGCGCATGTGGAATCCAGGAGTATCACAAAACGTGTCAGCGCATGCGCATACTGGGTTAGACCTTCCCTCCCCCCCTCTATAGCACTCGAGATACAGACTGCCAGGCAGGGACCAGGGGGCCACGGTCTCCTAATGGGCAGATAGTATCCTGCTCGTAGCCAATCCTGGCGCAGTGTTGCTGGTAACGCTGCGCCAGGATTGGCTGCTGCAGCAGGATGGTGCCGCGCGTGGGTGTTGGCTGCTCTTCTGAGGGGCCGCACTGTATGGCCAATCACCATATGGCTATTTCAGCCATGTCGAGGTGATTGGCCATTTCAAACGCTGTCTGTCACGTCACCGTGCGTGGAGCTCTGCTGCACAACAACAAGTAGTAAAAAATTAAAGTGAAAGCACAAACAAAGTAGAACAACAAACAACAAAGCAGCACTGAAAGCAGACAGTCTGGAGAATCACCAACGAAGACAAGACCAGTGAGTGACCAGTTCCAGTTCGTCGTGTGTGCCACAGTGTGCCTGCGGCCTGCCTGCCTACTACGGACGGTCGGGTCCGGACCGCCTGGTGCTTAAGTTTCGCGCCGTCCACCACCACCACGTAAGTTTTTCCTGTGCCGTCAGCGCACTGATAACGAAGCCATGGGGACGACACGCAGTTCAATCTGTTGTGGTCAAACGTCCAAATACATTGATTGAGATGAGACAGACTCATGTGCCTTGATCTGCTGTCCGGGGTCTGCTCGTGAGGTGCTAGTCAGGCTGGCAATGGCATTATGGCAACCAACCAACTGAGCCGTGAAGCGCAACACCGCCCGCAAAGTCATGTGAAAAACTAATTATCCTCCGGCCCCGGGCATATCTGTAGGAAGACATGTTCCGATTCCGAATATTATCATAATGATAATATTCATAAGAGGAACAACACGTCTTCCTGACAGATATGCCCGGGTCGGAGGATACTTAGTTTTTTCACATGACTGACCCCGGTGACCCGCGCCCGCCGCCTAGGCTACTACTAGTACTACACAACTCTTAAGGAGTCGCCTTTCATCCATTCCTTTCACCGCACAAATGTCCCACATCCACGCACACAAACACACCTCTTTCTAACAGCAAGATAGATCACGCAAAATCGCCACACAGCCAGTTCATAAACAAGGACTGCTTTTGTCACAGTCTCAATCAGATTGCTTCCTTCCTTTCATGCGGCCCTCGAGGGGATGCTCTATCGACTACTTAACCAATTTGTCTGACTGATGAAACAGGATCTGAATGTAAAGCGAAAGCCAAAACCTTCTGCATGGAGAGCTGAACAGCTCCCAGACATACGGCAATTGGACTTGGGGATTTCAGGGTTCTCTTTTTGAAAGCACAGGATTGATTTCACAGCTCAGATTGGGCTGAGCAAAAACATCCAAGAAATAAAAAGAATGCTATCTGGGTATTAATTAAACTTGTGTCATTTACTGTTGCAATGCCCACATTTCAAGAGTTTGGACTGTTTATTTATAAAAGTACCCCTTTCTCTCGGTAACTGCTTTACCCAAGGATAGATTGGGACAGAAAATAGGGCCTGGCACCTTAGTAAAAAAGGGCCCTATTAGTGAATCTGATCGCTAATATGTGGCCCATATTTGTAACCCAGAGTCGTTTTGAACTTATACAGAAAAGCTTTTCAAGGTGTCGAAGGGTTCATTCATTTACTCTTGCTACATGCGATTATCGTGGTAGTATCAAGGAAACGAAAGCATTCCATAATGGGTCACCAAGCTGTAAACAGGCCCACACAGAGGTGGGTGAGTCAGTGAAAGCTCGAACCAGATGCCTGGCTCTGGCTCAGGTCGAAGTCCTCTTGGCCCCTAGAGCCCAAACGAGCCTGGCCGTTTCCCACATCCCACTCTGGAAGTCCACAACGTTTGCGCCCTGCCATTTGCTTGCAAACCGTTATACTGTCCCTCTTCGGGTTTCTGGACAGGCATACAATACACCTGCAACTCACCATCAGCTGAGGCAATGCACTGCATAGAGATTGAACTGTGTGTTGATCAGTGACTTCTGATGTGAGCAGCTGAGCTCCAATTAAAAAAGCTAATTCTCCACCTGTGGCGACAGCCCGAGGCTTTGTTTGCATATATTATTTTCAGCTTTTTACTAGAAATGGCCAGTTAATGGCATTGAGCCTCTGATTGTCTTGCATATTCCGTATTCAACATGTTGTCTTGGATACCTGAGTTATTTCGAGGCATCAGTAAATGCCGGGGTGTCTGCAGTACTGGGTGTCTGAGTCCTCTTCAATCCTCCTGCACTGATGATGAAGGGGGACCGTCCACCTGGTATAATGGCAGCTGCTGTTTCGCCTCACAGTGCCACTATGTTTTTTAAATGAGTTTAATGCTATTGGAATGGTTTCTATAGCACCAGTTTTTGACTGAAAACCAAGGTCGGGGTCTGATGAATATGAATATAGGGAAGACGAGGCATAGCATATTCAGTGTCATTATGTGTCTCACAGTGCCTTTCTACCTGAGAACATTGCTGAATTTGGATAGATGAGAAACCATTCATCAATGACATGATTCGCCCTTGTTTCTTTCTCGCGACTTTGCACACACCTCTTTCGCGTATGATCCCGTTCACACCAATTTCACACATAAACTTAACTCACCTAAAACACACATCTTTTAGCCGCTCACGCCTCTTTCACACATCTTCACACTGCACGCATACTTTTTACATACACCACTCTCAAATGCACACGACCGCCGCCCATTACAACTAGCTAATACCTCTTTAAAAAATCCACATACTTTAAAGGCAAACATGTTTCATGCGCTACAAACAGTTTTTTTCATAATCTCACATTCATACCGAGTCGAGTCTTGCTATGTGGTAACAATTACAAATGGCCAGGATGGGACAGGCTCACAGCGCACGTCACTACCTAAAGGTACCAGCTGGTGTTTATTGCACACTGCTCAGTGAATGGCGGAAAACTGGTGGCTTCTGGTCTGACTCTCCATCGTGGTGAAAGAACTTTCTAATTTTCAGACATCAGACGACTAAACTTACCAGCTCTCACCATCATTTTTATTATTTGTAATAAGCCTCATTTGAGCACGCGTAGCCATGTGATGCTGTTGAGTTCCACTGGCAAAACCACTGCTCTATTGGCTCAGGTGCGTGCTAGTTAGGGCATGGTTTGAAGGGCCACCCATATTTGAGTCACGGATGAGGTTGCAGCTGCCTTTCATCTTTTCAAGGTCGATGGCGTGAGTACCTGTGGCGTGTGTTACCGACGTCCCTGTCGACAGTTCATTTTTTAAGGTGTGCATGCCATACAAACGGTGCAGTGTATACATGTTATTTTGCTTATCCCAAGGAACCCATAAGCCATGATGAAAATTAATACAGGGCGTAACATCAACTGAATCTGGTGAAAATAATTCTCACTCTATGGCCTAACATACTGACAATAATGGCCTTCTGTAGCAGTCACCCCAGTGCAAAGCACCGCTGGACGAATTTTGGGTCTTAAACTAGTACAAGCAAGGTCCTAAATTTTCTCTGACATTTCTAATTTGCTTTACAATAGCAAACTATTGCTGCCATGATTTGTGCCACAGTTCTCCGCATAATTTGACTTTTCTTGCCGGACAATTTTGTCACCCTTCCATTGTGGCATTATTCCAGTGGCTCGGTACGCCTTCCATTTGGGATAGAGCGGACAGTGCGCTCAAAGAAATCCTCAGCAGCCAGCTGATAACTAGACTGACGGCAACTGGTATAAGTAATTGCATAATGCGTAGCGCTTAAAATCTACATAATCATGACGCATCCATTCCTGACACCCAATTACCCCTTAACCCCTTCCATGCTCATGACGGAACGGTTCCGTCATCAGCGGCGGTGCTCCGGTGCTGATGACGGAACATTTCCTTTATGAGCCAATATGATTTATAACCCTTCAGCACTGCAGCGAAATTCGCGCAGCACTGAAGAGGTTAAAATAGTAGCACTATGTATCATAATGTCCTATTAAAAAGAGCAGCGTTGTGCCTTATTCTTCCGTATGTACTGTTAAATAGCGCATATTCTGTACTATGTGTCCGGAGACTCGGCTAAATATTAGTGTATTCTTCCAATACCCTCTAAAATTGTGTAGGTTCAAAATTAGCTGTCTGCGTCATGTTAAATACCACAGATGCAATGAGTTGTTTTTTATCTGGCCTGTCTGTGAAATACATTCCATAAAGCATTATTTAGCCGGATGTATGGCTGAACAGCAGGTTGCGCCCTAGTGATCAGGGTGTTCTGGTAATCAGCTCAAATTCATCCCTGATATTTGTGGCGCTATGTTAAATAACTGATTCTGCCTGATTTATCCACGTAATAGTGTGCTTTAATTTATCACACTTCTGTCTTTTCACACTGTAAATACCATGTTTTACTACCCAATGTAACAGTATTCAATTCAAAGCGTCCTGTTGGCCTGACCGTGTCCATGAAGCTAAACCAGCAGTGTCAGGGGAACGGACGTATTTTTATAAAGAAATGCTGCAGCCGCTCAGGGAGAAATAGCATTACCGTATGTCTCTGATCACACTTCAATTATGATTGTCTTATATTTTCTATTGACCTCAAACACGTAATTTCTATAGGACTGAAAAAACTAAGTATTGCCAGTGTAAACAACAGAACAAGCATTGGCATAGCCTACAGGTCGCGCCTTTGGGACCTTATAAATGTTGAGCCATGCAACACTTGTTGTTGCACCAAGGATATTGTTAATGTTTTTCCTAAAGAGAGATCAGAGTTTTGTCTAATGGAAGTTTTGACTCATGGAAAGGTAGCAGAGAAGGTTAATGTGCCTGCTGCAAAGAACATGTACCTGATGCAGATCACAAAATGCTGTAAATAGGTCAGTGAGTCACTGCATTTCTCAGATAAATAATTTTGTCACTTGCAGTTCGTAAGTAAAAATCCTAACATACAACAGTGAACTATTGAAAACTGCAAGGTTAAAATTGTACCGTTATTTCCCCCCCCCCCCCCCAGTCTTTGTTTGATTACCCTAATGTCTCAAAAATAATTTCCAGCACCTGGTAAAGCCTGACAACCTGAACCTTTACCTAACTTTTTGGGCAATTTTTGGAGAAAGAACAAGAGGCCCCAACCTCCTTGCTGCTCTTTCATCCCGGCTTCGACCCAGCAAACAACCGTGTTGAAGGTAAAGAAACTGATGATATTTTTTGTAGCTTGGAGTTAGGGCTATGTTTGTGGTCACTCTCTCTACATGGTGGTTGGGGTGGGTGCACATTCTGAACATTGTACCCTCACTGGATGGAATTTACTAATACTGAGCCTGCCCTTAGCCCTGTGCTTTGGGCAATAACAGTTGTTAAAGGCACTATCTATCCTTGCCTTGTTAAAGTCCCTCAAACAGTGTCTGTTTCAGTGCCACTATGGCACACAGAGGAAGCAGGCAGTCAGGCTGTATTTTTTACCTATCCTGTTGTCCAAAGGGGAGCGTTATGTAGGAGAGTAGGGTCTGCTTTCCTATGGTCACCCCATTTTTTTGCTTTTTTCTTTACTGGTTTACGACTTAGGAAGGCTGTGGGCCTGCTAATCAGACCCACAGCCCAGCTGTTCTCTCTCTAAATTAACACAATGTACTTTAGGTGCATTACCAATTGGGTATTGGGCCACTCTTGTGAGTCCCTGTATAGTGTACCATAGGTACCCAGGGCATAAGTGCACCCAAGGCCTACCAGGGGATGCAGCATGTATTATGCCACCCTTGGCTGGCCATTCAAATGAGCTGTTGGAGCTATATTGCTGTCATGCACAAGATATATGTATTTGTACTGAAATTTGATCTTATTGCGCCAAATCTTATACGTTGTACTTTGACTATTGACAGGCTTCTTTCATATTTGTACGGACAGCATCGGCAAGATGAATACGGTACAACAATTAATTACACGGTCATTCCATGCACGCCCACTAGAAGATAAACTACAGATAAAGAGTTTAGGACCTGATCGGCCTGACATTCAACTCCAACAAGTTACCCAGGACAGAGGAAAATCTTACAATCGTACATTCTCAAACACCTGGTACACAAAAGCTGATTGGCTTACAGGGTGCCCTTCAAAAAACAGACTGTTCTGCTTCCCCTGCTTGCTGTTTAATGGTGACTTTCCTTGGACAAGAGAAGGAGTGTTAGACTTGAAGCATCTGTCTGAAAAAATAAAGAAGCATGCACACACAAGAAAGCATATGGAAAACGTGAAAAGACTGGGAATGTTGGGAGACGCACCGATTGAGCAGCACACCAGTGATGCATATCGCCAAACAATACAGAAACACAATGAAACAGTTGATAGGAATAGACACATACTAACAAAAATAATTGATTGCATTAGTTTCTGTGGTGCTTTCGAACTGGCATTGCGAGGCCATGATGAATCGGAAGGTTCCACAAATCCTGGAAAATTCATGGGTCTTGTAGATTTAGTAGCAAGCATAGACAAGGAAATGGAAGCACATTTAGCAAGTGCTACAGTCTTTAAGAGCACCTCTAAAACGATACAAAATGAACTCCTGGAGTGTATGCTAGAAATTATGAGAAGCCATATTGTCCAAGAGTTGCAAAACACAGACTTTGTGGCTATTCAGGCTGATGACACCACTGATGTGGCCACACAAACGCAGTCCGTATTAGTCTTTCAGTACCTGGACAACTGCTATAATGTTGTGGAGAGGTTCTATGGTTTCACTCATTTAAAAAACTCCACTGCAGAAACCATTACTGCAGCTATACTGCATCAACTCAACTTTATTTTTCCAGAGGTGCATCAAAGAAAAAAACGTGAAAAATGATGGTAACAGTTATTATGAAGCGCACAGCGTGTATAAGCAAGTAAACACAGTTGCAAGTCCAATTGGTGCTCAAAGCGGAGCGAGTAGGTTACCACTACTCAGTAAATGTCATAAATGACTGAACGTAGGCAATTATCCACCAAGCACTCGTCTTCAAATATAGTCTCAAAGATCTCAATGTTCAAAATTCATTTATTCCAATAATTCTTCTTCAGATTTCTTCATCCAATATACGACAAATACCAGCCAACACGTGTTTCGTCTGATCAGTATATGATATACAGACTTCTTCAGGGCTGTAATTAATACAGTAACCAAAATTACAAAAAATACTAAATGTTGGGCTCAACATTCACAATACAATTCTCCATAAAATTCACCAAATCCGTGCAATAAGAGAAAGTAACTCAAAGAAGTACCCGTCACCAAGAGTAAAGCTTGAAAACCCAAAGTGTATCTATCAAAATCTAGTACCCAAGTATGAGTACATATGTTGGAGGTCATATATTTATAAGTCACCTCAGTACCAGTTAGGACCCAGTCACCAACCACACCAGCAGGTTGGTCATCGTGGTAATAATAATAGTAAATCATCTGTAACTCACCATTACACTTAGTGCAAATGGTTTTGATCCATAATCCTCGTGGTAAAAAGCAAAATCTTCAATCCAAAACAATCGTAGTAATACTCTGTAAAGAAAACTAGTGTCTCTTAATATGCACTCTATTCGTATTGTTACGCTCATACGTCAAACTGAGGCTTGAACACACTTCAATATCTCCCAACTCAATTGCTGTATCCTCCAACTTGGCCAGCATATAACATAAGTAATAGCTAATAATATGTATCATTCTCTCACAACTTCTCTGTGCTCAAAATTTATACAATCTATATTTAAATAATAAACATTTACATCAATTACCATTAAATACCTTAATGTGTAAGTTGAATCGCCTTCCAATAATTTGATTCGTCTCAGAGTTACAAAATCAGCATGGTCTCAATCAGACCCTCGTAAATATTCCACAATCTCACGTTGTCCTCGTATCTATAGACCGAGATCAGTATATTACATATATTAGCAAGCACTCTTATATCAATAACATCATATATGCTGCATTTACCAAACTCTAATTATCTGTATTAGTATCAGTAGTCAATAGATATAATAAGCATCTTGCGCTCAGCGTCCGTATTGTCATTAAACTCACCGCAAATCCGCTCCTCACTCCTCTGTAGACAGTCGCGTTCGACTAGCGCGCCATCTTAGAGTGACAGTAAATACTCTAATCCGCGGGCGCCATCGGATTAGAGTATTTACTGTCACTCTAAGATGCTTATTTGATAGAAGGGCGCTCGTTAATGTACTATATCTATTTGTTCACAGCCCACTGGTATGAGGATAGCGATAAACTTTGGATTACTTTGAGAGTCTCTTACTGTTGACTAAGAACGGAGTATACCAGGAATTATATTGGATTGAGAATTCACCTAAAGACTGAGGTATCTATTGACTACTGATACTAATACAGATAATTAGAGTTTGGTAAACGCTTGTGGGCGTTCCGGCGCAGGGTGGGCGTTCCAGGGCAGGTGCGCCTCGCAAAACTGGCTGAGTGAAATCTATAAGATTTCACTCAGTCACTTTCAGGCCAATGCTGCGTCAAAAGCCTGCGCCTGCTTGAAGCAGGCGTAGGTCTTGACGCAGCATTGTTAAGATGGGGCACCCCCGAGCCTTGCTGGAGCTGCGTCGCGCTTGCGACGCAACTCCAGCAATGAGCCACCTTAACGGCACAGATGCGTCACGCATCTGTGCCGTTTTTGCCCCATGGTGCGCCGCATTGTAAATGCGGCGCACCATGGGTGGCGGATCTGTGGCGCACTGTGGCGCACCTTAACTGGCGCATCCCTGGGGATGCGCCAGTTAACATAAATCTGCCCCGTTATTTGTTACATTTCTGTAAACTGCAACACTAAGCATATCTGTAGGACTCCTGCCTTAGCCAGCCATCGTGTTTGCTACAAACGTTGCGCTGGAGAGACATTGCACGTTAAGTCTTTCAGTACACACAACTCCCAGTTCCTCTGACATGAACATAGCAGTTTGATTTATGCGTATACATCGTTCGTAATCCAATAAGAGAAGATATTCCCGTATGCAGACGCTCTCCTGAAAGAAACTAGGCGTACACTGAATCAACCAGTGAGTTGCAGATAATTTAATAAAACATAATTTAATAACAAATAGGACTGTAATGCATTGTGTGCTCTACCCAGTAAAGATAATGCTACAGTTTACTTTGCCAATGTTTGTGGTCGGAAAAGTATTAGCCCTCATTTCACCATTAGTGGGGATGACTGTGGAGGAAACGGCGAATTAAAGTGAATTGTAGATAATGGGTTTGCCTTTCATCTGTAATAACCGCAGACCAGGTCATCTTGGAAGGGGTTTGCCTCGTCTGGGCTAATGAATTGAAACTGGTGTTCCTAACTGATTGGCTAAACTGTTATTTTTTGGCTGCATCTGTTTTCTATCAGTGTCAAGTCCAATGTGTGTTTGGAAGTTACACAGAATAATAATGATGGCAAGAAGGGGGGAAGAATTATCGACATAGCACGCGCTGGGCAGGAGGTCGGGACAGCTACACGCCTCGCCTCTCGGGATTAATGGACACGTAGAAATGATACAAGTTGAAAGTACACTTTTTAACTCGACGTAAAAAGGCGTTGATTTTTGTTCGATAATCATAATCAAAGTAGGGTTCGGGTCTTAAGTGTTTCAGTCTATTCCCTGCACTTTTCGTTTTTAATGACGGTACTCGCTAGCAATAGCTTAAGTCTAAATATGGGGCAATTGAAGAGGGTGAAAAATAGGGGCACTAGACTGCGATGTGTGTCCCAGGCAAGAAAACAAGCATTGGAAAAGCCTGTCGGTCTGCCTTTTAACCTATCTATCCAGGCTTGCACATAATGGCATTATGAAGAAGAGGGCAATACTCGCGGAGTGCTGAGGTTGAGAATTATACACAAAGCACTTCGGGCCTTATTTATGAAGGCCTTGCGCCGCCGGTGCGTCACTTTTAACATGGAAAAAAGTGACGCATCGGTGGCGCAAGGCTTTCATAAATGAGGCCCTTCTTGTTTTGGATAAGACAATCTGCTGGGCATTATTCAAGGAAAAAACTGAACTGGAGCAGCTCATCAGCCAGGATCTCAGAAACGTGACATCTATGGTCCAAGCTGATGAGGAGAGCAAAACCAGGCACTACTACAGGGAGCAGATGATTGTAATAAATTGGGTCTCTCTCTTTCTCCAGAGATGCTTGAGGGTGGGATGGCAGAAAATAAAGTGTTGTTTTCCACTCCTCATAACACCGATCGAGGTACTTGGGCTGTCAACAATAATGAAGCCTTCCTCTTCCTCACACACCTAGTACAACAGCATGTAAGGGCAGCAAAAGACTGACCCTGCTGCTCCCTCAGCCACACTGTCAGGAACTGGGAGGTTGTTAAATGAGATTATGCATTTTCTTTTGCAAATGTGGGTGGTGGGGGGGATATGATCAGGACAATAGCAGCAGCTTCGGGATGTGGAATATCAATGATTGAGACAGAATTAGGCATCTTAAAACATAAACCAATTATAAGTATTTGAAAGAAATGCTTACTTTTCAGACTATAGTGGTGACACAGCAAACTGCTTTGATTATTATGTGAAATAAAAAGTAACTTTACGTGTTTTCAGAGTTTACTGTTACTCTACAGCCATTTGTTACCAGCAGTTGAAAGATGTGATAGAAAATTGCAAATGGTTAATTGGTACGATTTCATGTGTAAAACAAGACTTTGGTGTTATACACAAATGGAATTTCTGCTCGACGAGACAGATGCTTCATACAACAGGTATGAAGGCCAAGTCTTATTTCTATGTCTGCTTCTTCTTACCAGCATTGCTATCCTGCAAGCCAAACATGTGCATAGGGCTCATTGTGCCGATCTACTCCTCGGGTTTGTGATCTTGTGAATTACAGATTAGCAACACAGGATGGGCTGCAGAATGATCGCCAAGGATAAAGCGGTGGCCGTCCAAGATGATAGGAATCTGTGGGTGGAGCGGCATGGGAGGGCAAGCTGCTGCATCTGGGTTAGACAGAGGGGACAAGCCGGGTTGCTGACACGCTTGCTCACAAGTAAGAACAAAGGGGCATATTATCAAGGGGGTTTATCTCCGCTTTTTTGGCTTTAAAAGCCAAGAAAGCAGAGATAAAATTATCTCCCTATTACCTAGCTGTCGCTAACACCAGTTAGCGACAGCTAGTAGGAGATAGCGACCATCTTGGGCCCCACTTTGCATGTCAGTGATATTTATCACTAATGACATGCAAAGTGGGCGTGCCAAGATGTTAGCGACTGGAAACAGTCGCTAACATCGCTATCTCCTATTAACAACTTTTGGAGATATTCACGCTAAGCGCGAATATCTCCAAAAGCTAACACCTGCCCTGAGCAGTTCTTAGCCATGTTATCCAATGGGAGGTGGATAACATGGCTAAGAGCATTAGCTCGGTAATGCATGAATATCGCTGACTTTTCAGCGATATTCATGCATTGCGGCCGTTTTTTATCGCATTTGCGATAAACCTTGGTAATACCAAGGTTTATCTGCGATTAAAATCGCCGCAGCTCAGCGGTAAAATTTTGTCTCTAACCAAGCAATAGCGATAATTATCGCTATTGCTTGGTAATATGCCCCATAGTTCAATGGCAAATGCAAAGGAAAGAATTACTTGGGCCATGCAACAGGAAATAGCATACTACAACCAATAGAAATGGAGGAAAAGGAAGTGGTAAACACATCAACAAATGAAAAGTAAGGATCGGGTGTAAGCCTCTCTTAAGATTTATATTGAATGCAAGAGATTTCACAAGCAGAGGGCAAGTGTTGTGCAGGTAAAACCTAAAAATAAAGAAAAAATGTTGGGGGCGTGGCTTCTGCACCGGCGAGTGATGGCGCTTCCCCGGTGAGCTCCATACTGCTGCGAGCCTTTGGTGGTTTCTACGGACCTCAACCTGCTCTATAGAGGTTCCTGGTTGCAGCTCCAGACGTCTGAAGATGCCGGGAGGCACATGCTGTCCATGACGGATGTCTGCTGTCCCTTAAACACTTACTTTCTTTGCCGGTAATTTTCTCCATTTTCGGACGCGGGCGGCCGCCATTTTGCGCCGCGTCCTTTCTACATTCTGTAAGCCTCCATTGCTGGACTTAGAAGCTGTGACTGCTCTCCATGAATCGCGTGTCCACTTTTTTTTCTCTTAATGTAATGTGGTGTAAAACAACGATATTAATGTCCTTTTTTTTCTTTTTTTGCGGGCAATTTTCTCCTCAGCTGCCTCTGCCTTACAAACTGTGGTGATTACGGCCGCCATTTTGTGTAATGGCGTGAATGCCCGTTTTTATTCTTTTGAGGCTCCTGCACTGTTGTTCTTCATGAGATTCCTACTGAGTGACTGGTGGCTGTTGCGTGCATAATAAGTTCTTGTGCTTTTAGCCCAACATGTGTCCACTTTTCATCCATTTCCTGCAGTGTGGTGTAAAACATGCTGTACACAAGCTTTATTGAATGACAATTTTATCCTCAGCCACTTCTGCACTCCCACTGTGGTATCACCAGTTGCTAGCTTGAGTAATGGCATAAATGCTTGTTTTTACTATTTTTGGAGTTCCTGTTACTCTGCTTACCATGCAAATACTATGGACTATACTATGGCTTATACTTATTTCTGTTTATTGATCCAATTCACACTGGAAGTTATGTGTTTCTTCGGGACTGGTCTCTATTTTTTTTTTAGTCAGGCAATTAGATTAAACTGCATGGTCTCTCAGGGTTCCATCTCTGTTTGCCTCCTTTCCTTTTTGTACTTACCACATACTTACGTCTATTTACTTATTCAGCATCTTTTTGAACAAGACTGTTTGTACATATACTTTCAATTGAAGTTTTCAACATGTCTCATGAGTCTGGCAATTCGAAGCATTCTGTCACTGGAGCTAAGGTAAAGAGATCAAAAAATGACCCACCGTCTCCCACTTCATCTCCAAATCCCGATTTGGATTCTATTTTGGAAGAAGTCCGTGGTCTTCAACCATTTATGTCTGCTACCAATGTCAAACTTAATCAAATTGAAGCAAAACTGGCTGTTATGGACGGTAAGGTTCTAGAGCTGGAACAACGTGTCAGCGATATCCAAGATGCCTCCTCCAAGATCCCTTCATTAGAACAGGAGATTCACAAATTGAAACTTCACACTGAGGACATTGAAAATCGTCATCACTGGAATAACCTACGCCTTTATGGTCTTCCTGAAAATGTTGAGGGGTCTGACATGGTGTCTTTTTTACAGAAATTTCTGTTGGACCTTCTTGATCTCCAGCCTACGACGAAACCAGAGAGCCCATCGTTTAGGTCGCCTTCAAACTAATGCTTCTAAACCCTGTGGTATTATTATGCTTTTTCTCGAATTTACTGAGTTAATGACTGTGTTGAAGGCTGCTAAACTTAAAAGACGTCTTATTTGGTCTGGTCACAATATTTTTATCTCTCAAGATCTTTCTAATGCAACGAATGCTCGTCGCAAAGAATTTTTGAATCTTCGTCCTCAGATGAGACAATTGAATATCCAGTATGGCATCCTCCATCCGTGCTTTTGTAAAATCACACATAATGGTCGTACTCTCTCATTTGATGATCCGCGGAAACTTCACTCATTTTTGCAGAATATCTCTTCTTCTGGCATGGACACTAATGATTGATATATCTTTTTCCTTTTTGTCACCTTTCCGGTCTGGACAGTTTTGACTTTGGTGTTCTATGTTTCTCCTCTACACTCCTTTTTCCTAGCAGAACATTTCTTCTTCTGGCATGGATACTAGTGATTGATTTTTCTTCTTCCTTTATGTCTCCTTTCAGGTCTGATCGGCTCAGAATTATTTTTCTTTTGTGTGTTTTATATTTATCCTATATAATTCTTTCTCTCTTTGTTGTTTCTGTAATCTTGAGGTTTTTGTCTCCCTTTTATCTTCTGTGTTGCTCGCTGGGAGTTTGTCTCCTCCTTGGCGTCTCCATGCCCCAGCTATTTCGGTTTCTCTTCTCTCCTCAGACCTGGCCCTCTTGCTTTGGTCTGTTTACTTCTTTCTATCTGTCCCTGTTTCCCTGCCTGCTTTTTCCTGCTTTTTCCTCCTTTCTCTCTCTCTTTCCTCTTTTTCTCTCTTCTTGCTCATGTTTTCCTTATCTGGGCTTCTTCTCAATTGGCGTGTATCTCTACTGGTTGGTTTCTTCCTAAGTGTACTTCTTCCTGTTTGGCAGTGTTATTCCTCCATTTTATATACCTCTCGCAATTTTTGGATGTTCTGGTATTCTGTGTAACATTATATGTTTATTTATTTTTTACGTGGTCTGTTTTTTCTTTCAGATGTTTCCCTGTAATGTTTCTCATCCCTTCGTGTACTACCTTCCTTACCCTTCATTATGTGTAAACTCGTTACGTGGAATGTCCGTGGTATCGGGAACCTGGTTAAGCATCAAAAGGTACTGTCTCATCTATCCAAACTTAATTCTCACATTGCATTTATTCAAGAAACTCACTGTACTGAAGCTGAATTGCTTAAGTTAAAGAGACAATAGGTCGGTCAGGTTGTTCACTCCTCTACTTCCAACAAAAAAGGTGGTGTTGCCATATTGAGTCATAAATCTCTTTCTGTACAAATTTTATCCACTCAAACTGATGAAGATGGTCGTTGAGTGATGGCAAAGATTGTTGTCCACAACAAAACTTTAATTTTATTGAATGTTTATGGCCCGGTTAAACCCGACCCTCAATTTTGGAATCATATTAAAATTTTACTTTCCTCATTTGACTGTCCCAATGTGATTGTTGCTGGAGATTTTAATCAATGGTTGGACCCCTTTTCTGACAGATTATCGAAATCAAAATTTAACCCAGATAAAACGCACAAAGCTTTTCAATCTGCCATCACTTCTCATCCTATGTATGATGTTTGGAAGACTTGTAACCCTGATTTGCTTGAATACACCTTTTTCTCTAATGTACATCAAACAAGATCTAGGATTGATTATAGTCTTGTTAGTAAATCCCTGCTGCAGTCTATTCAAGCCTCTGATATAGGTTCTATTTTCATTTCTGACCATGCTCCTGTACATGCCACATTAGATTTTTCCCTTACCTCCTCTCACTTTAGTCGATGGAAATTAACTACTTCTTTATTATCTGACCCTGTTTTTGTTAAAGAGGCTACTGCTTTTACTAATAATTTTTTTACTTTTAACAATCCTATAGATACTACCATTCCTAATAACTGGGATGCCTTCAAGGCTTCTTTCTGTGCTTTTACCATCTCTTATGTTTTTAGCAAGAAGAAGGTGTCACGGAAAAAATACGAGGATCAGCTAAGTCGAATTAAAGAATTGGAACATACTTATTTCACCTCTAAATCGACATCTGCACTTCATCAGTTGATCAAAGCTAAGTCGGATCTTAATAAATTAGCTACAACTGAGGCTTGTGACATTCTCCTTAAAGTAAAATCCAAATACCATGGGGGTCAAAATAAAGTTGGCCGTATGTTAGGCAATTATCTAAAGATCAAGTCTGAACGTAAAACAATCGGTCCTATCCTAAATGAATCCTCTAATAAAAAGGTTTCATTGGATGAAGAAATTGCTGATGTTTTTCTTACGTATTATCAATCTCTCTATTCCGATGATACCTTCCCCTCTACTCAAAATTTACATATCTTTTTTCTGGCCATCCTTCCCCACCTCCCCTATTTGACAAATTTAATGCTTTAGAACAAGATATCTCCTCTCAAGAGGCAATTAATGCAATAAAATCACTGAAAAAGTCCAAGGCTCCGGGTCCCGATGGCCTTACCGTTGAATTTTATACTACGTTTTCCTCCATTTTTGTCCCTAAACTCTTGGCGCTTTTCAATTTTTTCATTTCCATTGCAAAAGCCTCTGGATCTTTTATGGATGCTTTGCTTATTATCATTTCTAAACCGGATAAAGACCACTCCTACTGTAAGAATTATTGTCCCATTTCCCTAATAAATTATGATTGTAAAATTTTTGCAAAACTCCTTGCCACCAGTCTTGAGAATGTGATTCCCTTATTAATCAAGACTGATCAGGTTGGATTTGTCAAAGGCAGATTGGCATCTGATAACGCACGAATGTTCGCTAATGTCATTTCTTCTGCCCAAAAAAATGTAAATCTCCCCTCGCCGCCCTCTCTCTAGATGCAGAGAAGGCTTTTGACCGTATTAATTGGCAATTTATGTTTGCAACTCTCCAATGGTTTGGTTTTGGGCCCTCCTTAATCTCTTTTGTTAAACTATTATACTCGTTTCCCAGAGCTAGTATTTTTGTTAATAACCACTTTTTCCAAATCCTTTCCTCTATCAAGGGGTACTAGACAAGGTTGTCCTCTCTCCCCTTTACTTTTTGCCCTTTGCCTTGAACCCTTTTTAGAACGTATCCGTGTTAATGCACAAATTCAAGGTTTTCAGCATAATTCCCTTGAAACGAAAATTTCTGCCTATGCTGATGATATATTAATCTATATGTCCAATCCCACTGACTCCCTGCCTCATTTTTTGAATGAAGTACGATTATATTCTAGTATCTCTGGTTATAAATTGAATCTTTCCAAAACAGAGGTCCTACCCTTGAACTCATCCTGTTATCAGTTTATGTTTGATAATACTGAGTTTGCAGGGTGTCCTTCCAAAATTAAATATCTTGGAATCTGGTTTGAACCTTCCTTACATGATACTCTTAAATTTACATTTAATGCCCTAATATCTAAACTCAAGTCACTTTTACATACTTGGTCTTCATTATTTTTTATCTTGGTGGGGTAGGTTAGACACCATAAAAATGATGATTGCCCCGCATTTTTTATACACACTCTCCATGCTCCCTGTTAAAATTCCCCTTTCTTATTTTTCTCAACTCAATTCTATATGTTCAAAATTCCTGTGGAATAATAAACACCCACGTATTGCCATTGCCAAGCTTATTCGTCCCAAGGGAGAAGGTGGGGTTCGTTTTCCAAATTTCAAACTGTATCACTCTGCTTTTTTACTCAAACAATCTTTTGCTTTAGCTTATGACTTTGGTGATACTCCTCTCCCAACCTGGATTGTTTATGACTGAGGGCTCCCTTCTCAAGGATTTTCCCTTTTCGGATGTCATCTTCATGTCCAACAGTACTTTTTTTCCTACAAACCCTATCCTAAAATACTCCAGATACCTGTTATTTACTACCTTTTCTATTGGTTTTACACCCCTTCAATGTTTCCTTTATTCCTCTTTAGGGTTCAATAAATTTCTTAAGTATAAGGGTAAATCTTTCTATTTCAAATATTGGAAAGAAAAGGGTATCCTCTACGTACATCAACTGGTATGTCTTGGTTCTGTTCTTCCCTTTCTTACCATACAGGCTACATTTCATTTACCAGACTCTCCCTTGCTCAATATACCATTATTTCCACTGCTATACAATCACACTTAGCCACTCTTGTTATACCTGATGAAACACCCTCTCTTACTCCTTCTTCTCCTTTATTCTCGCTTTTCCCCACTCATAGACCTAAAGCTGCCCTTGTTTATAAGTTATTGTTATCTAGTGTTAATGAAAGACCTAAATCCCTATTTGAACTTGCTTGGGAAACTGACTTATCTGTTTCATTTTCGATTGCCACTTGGGATAAGTTATGTTCAAAGTTTCTCCTGCTGCTCGTATTATGCAATCCCTGTATTTCATTTATAATAGAGCAGTTATTACTCCTGTTTGTATTTGTAAATTTTCTCCATCCTCTTCTCAGATGCGTTGGTCATGTTCTACTGTTAAGGGTACACTAATGCATCAATTATTTGAATGCTCTCATGTTTCCTCGTTCTGGAAATCAGTTTGGGATATATGTATGCGTATTTTTCAATGTGCTTTTCCAATGACCTTTCAAAATGGTTTTTTAGGCTCTCTCTCTTCTGATATTAATACCACATCCCCTATTTCATTGTTATTTGACCTGTTTATTGCTCTTGCTTTTAAAGTTATTTTATCCTCTTGGAAAGATATTTCTAAAATTTCTTTGGTAACCTGGTGGAATTTTGTTTGTGATGAACATAGGATTTCTACTGTCTCTTCTACTTCTCTTTCTCGCAAAATTAACTCTGACCTTCTCTGGTTACCTTTCACTACGTATCTTTCTTCATCTGCCCCTATGTTCTAACTTCCTCTGCTCACTTCAAGTTTCCCCCTCTTTTTTCCTTCCCTTTCTTTTTTTCCTCTCTTCTTCCTTCTCTCTCTTTCCCTCTCTCTTCTCTTTTGAAATTTTTCTTTTTCTTCCATTTGCTCATTATAGTACATATGTTGTCCTATTTTGTACTTCCTTGATCTCTAAATATATTTTGTATCTTACGCCTACATCTAGTATTTGTATTTCAATGTACTGTATATTGTAAAACTTTAATAAAAATCTCCTAAACAAAAAAAAAAAGAAAAAATGTTGTCATGGAGTGGATCTCCACAACCGGTGTCCACTGAAAAACATTATAACTTGCATTATTGTGAATTTCTTAAACAACCTGATAGATATCAGTATACTAATACACATCATTCTTCTTCCTTTTAGGACTCTCTTGACATACGCTCAGGAAGAGGAGGACGATCACAGGGCAAACAAGGAGAGTACGTGCAATCGAGAAAGGACTAACAACCCTCATCTGACATCATCATAAAAAAAAGAATAAAAACTTCCACAACAGAAATACCAATTAAAAAATAAGAAAGTGGCAGGCATTTCCCTTAAATATGCCACACATATTGAGGACACTACCTCGGTACAAGGAGTGGGCACTGACACTGCTAGACAGCGCACAGAGGTCACAATAGTTCACCAGAATCTTTAAGAGTTTCTAGTTGAAAGAGCAACGCACAATTTTATTCAAGTTGAAACACCGGATCAGCGGGTTAGTTCTCCTGGCAGACTATATGATTTGAATACCCAAATTGATGGTGATTTAACTCATACCATTAAAGTAATTTTGGGGGGAAAAATAACACTTACCTATGGCATTCTCTTGGCTGAAGTGCAATAAACACCGAGTTTCTTCAAAAAGTCCCATAAGGGCAAGATATAATAATACAGTCTTCCTCCATCTCGTTACTGAAGCTGTCAAAGAAGCGTATGCTCTGTAGTAGGATCTCGTACAAGCACCGTCATTACACCGCAACATGTAGGTTGGGGCTGCAAGTGCAACCACAATACTCAATTTAGCATGAAGCTAATCACCCAGTTAGAGAAAGTCTAACACAACTTGAATATCAAGGCATTGTTAAGCCTTGTATCTCACCAATGAAAAATCCTTTGTTTCCAGTAGCAAAACCAGATCATTCACCCTGCCTAGTCTTAGACTACAAACAGTTATACAGTCATACATGCACATTTGCAGTACAAAATTAATACAGTGCAGCCCCAATCACCCAAATAGTGTGCAAAAAATACAAAACCACTTTGTACATTTCATATGGCTTTTTCTGCCAAAACATAGTGCATTAAAGCAGGGATTTAACCATATTCAGCACATGCAGGAGCCAAACACGATTTTGTGGACTTTCTCAGGGGTATGAGAACAGCCCTGGTCTGTTCTCTGCCCGAGTAGCATAAATTTTACACAAAACTGACTCAGAAGCATTATCCTATATCGATAACATACACCTTAAGGATGATGACTTGAACACACCTCTAGCCAGAGTAGATCGCATTGTTTTTTGGATTTGCTGAACATGGCAGCAAATTCAACTTCCAAAAATGAAAATTGCCTGCGATACATGTTGTCAAATTAAGGCAAAAGTCTTGCACCACACTGCTTAGAGAAATGTGCTCTCTTACGACCACCAAACACCAATAAAAAGCAACCATCGCTTTTAGGCTTTCTCATATTTGGTAGAACATACATACCAGATTATGCACAATTAGGCTTTCTCATCGTTGGTAGAACATACATACCAGATTATGATTAATCAGTAAAACCTTTTTATGAATTAATTCATCAAGACCTTTCAAGTACACATTGGACACCAGAACATACACACATTCTGAGAACACTGCAAACAGATATGCTTTCATCCAGACACTTACACATTCAACACAATAAATTTGGTGATCCGCATAATTGCAGGAACCATTGACTACACATGTCACTTTTAATGAAGGTGAAACTGTCCCAATTGTATATAAACCACATTTATATTCAAATGCAAAATTGCATTTTGAATCTACAGAAATAATACAGACAGTTGTTCAGACAGCTGTTATATAAAGAAATATGTTTAGGTCAGGGAAAACTCATAGTTGTGGTAACTCCCATTCAAGCCTTAGAGGCTGTCATAAAGGCCAGCTTTCCTAACACGAAAGTCTTACATCCTAGATGGATACAGTGGGACACCTCCTTAACAGCTAGTGATGTAGTCTACGTCTTTGACCCCACTTTACAAACACAAGAATTCCTCCAATATGAACAAGAATACCCTGTGCCCAGTGACGTTTTGCCTCTTGACCAATATGACTTCATTGTTTATACTGATGGTTCAGCTCAGACCCTGTTAGAACTAAACAGCAATACTCTGGCACTTGGGTAGCAGTACGTGGCGTCATGGAGAATTCCACCCTGAAAAAATCGTTACACCATATATAGGGAAACGTACTGCTCAGCTGGCTGAAATCAAAGCTCTAGTTCTGGCACTAGAAAATACTGATCCTTAATTTCCCACTCTGAGAGTGTATGATTTGTATTACTATGTCCAGTCTTTTAATAATCATTTACACTATTATTGCTCAAACGGATTCAGAGAGTCAAAAAGGAATGCTATTAAGCATAAATTGCTTTGGGAAAAGGTGACACATCTTAAATAATGTTTGCCACGGGATCATGTAATTCACAACCTGAGACACCAACGTGTTGGAATACATGTTGCAGGAAATTAACTGGCTGATGAAGCCACAAAATCAGCACTTCAGACTGCTGTAGAAGCTGCAATTACTCGTTGTTACACAGGAGTGGATGGAGACGTCATGTTGGCTGTCAGTGCTTCACACACTGGCATACCTTTACCCAAAAGATTTCCAGAAACATAATCCTACCTATTGAGTTCCCAAAACACATGTTTTGCTTGTTTGCCGGTAGTTTTAGGAATTGAGTGGTACCAAATGAATACCACCGGCTGGAATTATTCATAGCTGCTCATCAGAGAGTTATCTTCTGTCCCACTGCAGACACCTCACTCAGTTCCAAACAAACCATTGGCATGTGTCTAATTTGACCACTGCAGACCTCTAAATTTGGATGGTTCATTTAAATGTATTCTATTGCGAATGGATCCATGTTCCTAACTTCTATGGGTGTGGCCACTGTGATCGGCTGACAAAATAACTGTTATAAAAGGTCTGCAGCTCTTTATCAGGACATATGGAGTAGCTGCATTCCACTCGGACCAGAGACCCCATCAGTGGCTGGTAATTGGGCTGGATATGACCATGTTTGTTCTTTGGAAACTAAAGTACGAGCCTTTGTGGAAACATTGTCTGCAACACGGATTACTTCCTGGATAATATGGACCCTTCTAAAATGGAAAACATTTTGGAAGCCTCCTAGATTTTAATTTGGCACCTTGTTTTTATTTCAAAACTCTTTTTTTTTCTTTTTAATAATTGCATGTTTTTAGTTGGAAATTTTAAAGCATTATGGCTTTCGTTCACTATTATTTTTAAAGTGCATTTTATATTATAATCATTATGCATATATGTTAAACTTGATTTTATATAGACTTGCTTTAAGTTTTAGTTTAGAGCAGGAGTCTCCCCCCTGGCAAGGAGTGGTTTCAATAGGGCCAGGGCACAATTCTCCATTTTAGTTGCACATTTACACTTGACATCTTTTCAAAACTGTGAATTTTTTTGTTTGCTTTACACTTACACAATAACATACTTTGAATGTATTCTGCCTCCCGCATATTCTTTAGTAAGCATTTTATCATGTTGTTAGTACACTCTGTCAAAGGCTAAGGCACCCTGCAAGCGATGCCCTATTATTTGGTTGTCCAGCGAGAGACAACTCTGAGTTGCAAGGCAAACAATCACATCAGTGCTGCACCTTTAACAAAGTGTGATCAGAACAGTGCTTTTGTTATATAAACCACCTCTGAACCAAACTTGGCAGAGGAGCACTTCTGCAGATTATCCTAGAAAGCTTTGTCTGTGACTAGAGATGCAGACCTGCTGACTCGAATCTCTATCCAGCAAAAGAAGATAACCTGGTCTACACCAGATCTGCTCCCTGATACATCACACACAGGTATGGTGGGTTTGGGTTGTCCTAAGGGACCAGGCAAAGGATACTTCCATTATGCTCTCGATAGTGCAGGTAGTATTAGGTAGTTGTATTATTATAATATATCATCATATATTCATACTCTAATGTTATAATGGTTGAACTATAAATCTTTTTGACCATTCCGGTAATGCTGATTACAATGCTTTGTTTTATCCTACTATTAATTTTAGATCATGCTTTTTACACAAGAACACAATTGCTTCAACAAATGTTTCAAAAGCCAATGTGTATCTTTCTTGTGTCTCCCTTTGGGCGTGCCTGAGTAACAACTGAAGGGTAGATCTGTTTCCAGGATTTACTTGTAGAATTATAGTGGTCATTTTCTGAGGTTGCAGATACCAGCTATCCTTTAAGGTTAGGGGTCTAGATGGTGTTATGTTATGTTATGTTAGAATGTCTTGTAAAGTGCGCAGCTGCCCCAGCAAAGGGGTGTCCCAGCGCTAATAACAACAAAGGCAGCTGACAGCAAGGGAACATATAACTAAAAAGAAACCAATAGGCTGAGTGTACTGCAAAAGGGCCTAAAGTGAAAGAAAAAGATGGGTCTTCAGTGTTTTACGAAATGCCAGATAATTATCCATGCTCCACAGGGAGGGCGTTCCAAAGTTTAGCTGCTAGTGAGCAAAAGTAGCGCCCACAGGCGCAAGCCCTCCTAACCCAGGGAACAACAACCAAGTGTTGGCCCAATGAACGGAGATGGCTAGTGGGAGTGTAGGAGGAAAGCAGGCCCGCTAGATTGCAAGGGGAATTCAAGATCCTAAAAGAAAAGCAAAGGGACTTGAACTCCACACGTCTTGCCACCAAAAGGCAATGTAGCCAACGACTAGTACTGGAAGTGGAGCAGAATCTAGGAATGCTGAGAAGAGTTCTGGCTGCTACATTTTGGACCCTCTGCAGTCTCAAAAGCTCTGTCTTGTGGTACCCCAATAAAGCGAGCTGGCATAGTCCTGTCTTGACAGCACAGATGCCTGGACGATCATCTGCCGGATGGAAGGGTCAAAAAAGCCAAGCAGAGGTTGGAGCCCACCAAGAATACCAAAGCACGTCGCTGTCACCTTCTTAGTTTGGAAATTAAGAGCAGGATCGACCCAGACACCAAGATTTTTCACCACCTGTTTGGTGGCGGGTGTACAACCCAAAGTGGCGGGCCACCAACGATTGCTCCATTGCTCAAGATCATTCCCTACCAGCAAGACCTCAGACTTGCTGGCATTAAGCTGGAGACAGTAGGCAGTCATCCACCCTGCAATGGCAGCTAGACCACTCCAAAATTTAACAGCATCATTCAGGCAATCGTCGGAAAGGGCGCCTACCAACTGTGTAGAAACTTTGCTTCTCTTACCTCGAGTCTTTTGGTTATCCTAACTATTACATGTCATCTATTGCGACCCATTGTTGCCTGCCATAATGTCCCCTTTGTTCTTGATATATATTTTCCTAAATTTCCTGCTGCAATTGTCTTCTACCTATTTCCCTCCACTATGTAATTTTTACTCCTGTGACACATTGACCTACTTGTAACTTGTTATGTCTTTTGAACTATGTTCCTTTTCTTCGTCATCCTTATGTAAAGCGCTCTGATACCCACCTGGGTCATGTTCGCGCTATACAAAACTTACAAATAAATAAATAAATAAATAAATCATATGATACAATAGTCAGCCCTCTGCTCTTGGATTCTGCTGCTGGAGGCTGAATATACAAATTAAAAAGCGTTGGACTTAACGCAGAACCCTGCTGCACCCCCTGTTTGATGGAATGGACTCTGGAGGTGAAAAGGGGGGCCGACACCTGAAAGGAGCTATCCAAGAGGAAGGAGAGGACCCACAATGCCAGCCTCTTTCAACCTCTGCAGCAAGATCTGGTGCGAGACCGTATCAAATGCAGCACTAAGATCCAATAGGATCACTCCTGAAGTACGCCCCTCATCCAGTGCTGCCCTCAGATGTTCATTTACTGCAAAGGGCAGACTCCGTGCCAAAACCCGGGCGGAAGCCGCACTGAGAAGAATCAAGTATGTTTTTCTCCTCCAGAAAGGCTGACAAGATGGAATTAATATAGGCTTCGGACATCTTAGAGGCCCATGGCAGCAGGGAGATAGGGCGAAAGTTCTCTGGTTTAGCTGGATCGCGGGTGGGTTTCTTTAATAAAGGTACCACCCAGCCTGCTTCCATGTCCTGGGAACCGTAGCCATTGACAAGGACATGTTAATGACCTGGCCAAAAAGTGTAAGAAGCACAGGTAGCATTCTCATAAAATGGTCATGCTTCATGGGGTCATCAGGGGAGCCTGATTTAACCTTCCTGCAGGTGCACAGTGAGCTAGCTAGGAATTGAACCAACATACTCTGATGATATATGTAGACTCAGTACCCATATTCCGATGGTTATGTTGTCCGGATATACAGTCCTACTTGATTTGTAGAAGCCATATGACAATGCTAGGGGATATAGGGCCAGATGTATGACCAGTTTTTGCGTGCGCAAACGGGTTAGCGACCCGTTCATGCACGCAAAACCCTACATGGCCATGTACAAACACTATTTTATGAGTCTCAAAAAATTGTGACTTGCAAAATACTGCTTTGCTTTTGCTATTAGGAAGGGGCGTTCCCTTCCTAATAGCCACTCTCTACCCAGGTATGAACGTTTTGCAACCGCATTTGTGGTCGCAAAACACTCACAACATACTGCCCTCTTCAAGAGTCTGGTAATGGCGTTGCAAATGGGAAGGGGTCCCTAGGGGACCCCTTGCCCTTTGTGGCTGGCTCTAAAAATATTTTTTAAGCGCAGGCAGTGGTCCCAGGGACCACTACCTGTCCTTAAAAAATGAAACAAAAAGTTACATTGTTTTCTTTTTTAAATACATCCTGTTTTCCTTTAAGATAAACAGGCTGCATTTATAACAAAAACCACTGCTTTATTGAAAAGCAGTCCCGAACATGGAGGTTTACTGAGCCCAGCAAACCACCATGGCTGGGAGGGCCAGCCATTCCCAATGGGGTTGCAAATTGTGAGTGGCTAATTATTATTCATGAGCCTCTCATTTTGCGACCCCATTGGGATTCGCAATCAGTGTCTCTGACACTGTTGTACATTCCAAATTGCGACTCTCAATTTGCGACTCATAATTGAGCGCAAATTGCGACTCGCAATTGGGAATGCTCTTACATCTGGCCCATATTTCCCACATGCCATCTATCAGAAGGTCAACACACTTTGCCAAATGCCATGATGTTGGTATTATTTGTATTCACCCTAACCCTGTTCAAGTTAATGAACTGTTCGAAGACTTTAAGAGAATAACAGGACCAATAGAAGTTCTGTCTGAAATCAGAATATTATTAACATACAATCTGAAGTACCCTTCTCACTTTTCTGATGGGAGGGTTCTAACAGATCCCAGGATTTTACCCAAATCAGCTATATGCAGGCTGAAAAGCCGGAAGCCAATACACAACCCTGCTTAAGCCCCCGTTTTGTTTCTATACATTCTGAGACGCAAAGGCTTTACTCAGTTTATGTGTATATATCTAGTGATTCAGTGACCCTTGTAGGGAATTGGGGATGTCTCAGCACATACTTTGTTTTCTAAGAAAAATGAAAATAGATTGGTTTGCAATGTATGTTTTGTCTAATTTGTCGAAAATTATAAAGAAAGCACATTGTCAGCAGTGTCACAGTTGGGTCTGAATCCCATTCGGTGGGATGGAATAATACCATTAACATAAACCCAGGCCTCAAGATCTTTAATAATACTCTTGCAATTATTTTGACATCAATAACAACCAGCACCATTAAGCGGTAATTTGAGGGGTTGATTCAATGACCTTTCTCTTCCTCCTAGAACAGTGTAGTATTGATCCTCTCCAGGAATCTGGGAGCAGTATACAGTTGTTTTATATGAGGGACCCATGAGCTAGTTCCAACTGTGTAATTTGTTTGTTTGATTTGCCCACCGTGTGAATATGCAACCATAGATGCTCCACAAATTCTCTTTCTCAGACCACACTTATCTCTTGTAGTTATTTCTAAAACATTTGCATTGTTATGGTGTCTGGCATAGAGCCCCAACAAAAAAAGAACCCTCTATTGTGTCCTCAGATTTGTTACCTTATGGTATGCGTACTTGATAAACACACAACTCACCAAGAGGGTATCCTATGACTGAAGCAGAAGCTGTATGGGCCGTACCAGCATCGGGCCTAGATGAAAAGCCAGATCTTCAGTTTGTGTGAAATTCAAAAACAAAGAAGAAGGCTCTGATGTGCAGCAGCATATCGTTCCGGGCATTAGGGCCGGCGTAGGAGACGGTATTATCACCAGATACGGTTTTGCATGTGGGGCGGGCAGGTGAGTAGGAGTACAAATGGATAGTTTACTTCTGAAGCTTTTATTTTTCTGATTCTCGAACCTGAAAGATCATCTTTTTATTAAAGGCTGTGAGACTTAATAATAGCTTTCTGGACAGGATACTCCATCACAAACATGGGAAATATACTGTACCATGTATTAGAAGTGCATTATTGCCTACGGCACTAATACAGTGTGTGTAGACATCCAATATGTTTGTGATAGAGTATCTCATCTGCCAAACTTGAAATAAGTTCCATTTTCTGCTGGTTCCTGTATTGACCAAGTGACCAAAGTTTTTTCTCTCTGAGACATGTCTTTTAGAGGCTGAAAATCAATAGATAATATATGATTTGAGAAAATATGGGCCAACACTTTTATATTGTGGAGACTCAGAATGTTATAGTGATTCAGAATATCATGTTGACCCATAGAAGTGTGCTGTGAGGTGAAAAGCTTATTAGAGTATATCTGATGCCTCCCTCATTGAGACTCCACTGAATAATAAGGGACACAGAAAATATGTGTTTGTGAAGCCAGACCAGCCCCCATATCTCAGGCTATCTATCTAGATAGCACACCAATGACACTCAGCAGACATTGCCTGCTACACCACTGTCTGGCCGGCATCACACTGCTCCAGTGTCTTGCAGAAAGTTATTGGCATGATGGACACACCACATGCTTCTTGTATTAAAATCAAACAGCTCAATATGTCATAGGCTTGTTAGGTCGGCAGGCAAACAATATCATTCTTGTGCAAGAGTCATTTTAGTTTATATGAGAATAATTTGGTATGCTAGATTTGTAAACTGCCTCGCTAGTTTTGTGTGTATAGTGAGAGCATGGAACATCAAGGTTATCTTGAATACTGTGTCTGTTATTCAGAATGATCCTCGCACGTTCGAGCCATAACACATATGCAGCTGTGGCCACCTCTGATAGTGGCGCGTTTCATAATGCATTGTGGAGGCAAAGTTACACACAGTTGGAGAACATTCATATCTTGACAGTTTGTGGAGCACTGAATGTGATCCACTACTGCTGACCACCAGAGGTATGGGTATGCCCATGTAATCCTATGAGACTTTTTTTGTAGTTATAAACTAATCTGCTAGGTAGGGAGGGTGAAATGTAGGTATATTTAAAATGTGTTTACCTTTAACATTATAGTATTCTTTTTCCGTTTGTATTTGATAGAATAGTAACAATGCTGACAACCTTGTTTCTGATAATATGTTTGGTCGTATTATCTAAGGTACTGTGCATGAGATTATGGCGTTAAAAATAAACATTTCAAAGTTGTACGTGTCTTTATTTACATCTTGTTTTGGACTGGTGTAAGACTATAATGAAAGAGTGCTCTTGTTATCCACTTTACTTCATGTAATTTAAGTCGCATGTTCTGAGTTGACTAGTCATTGGTGTTTTTGCTCTAGGGCGAAGAACCAATGAGTCACTGACTGCTAGTCTGGTAGGGGGTTTGTGTAGTAAGGTGGGTTTTGGTACACCGTAATTCACTGAGGTCCTAAGTCTTTATGCATAGTTCTGTGTATGAGCAGAATTCCTGGAACAGTAGTTACAACAAAAAGGCTTGATAAACGGCTTGCACTTTGAATATGAATATAAAATAGAAGAATAGTTGATAATCACAGATAAGGAATGCAGCAATTAGATGTGTGTATGTGTGGTTGATGTGTAGATTGAGTGGAAGATGAAAAACGTGAAAAATAAGAAAGGCTGGAGAGACGCAAACTACCACTGCATTGTCAGTGAAGAGAAACTTTGGATTTCCAGCTCATTACACAGATAGGGTGTTGGATTCCGCAGTGGGAGCAAGAGAAACTAGTACCACATCTAAGGAAGAAAGCTAGTGCATAAAGTACACACATTTCGGCAGATTTACACGCCCGTGGGAAAAATGATGTAAAAGTGGCGCAAGGGGCTTGTAAACCTGCCCCAGTGTGTGGTAGAAAAGATGCAAGAAAGGACCGAAGTGTGCAAATTACTCACTGCTATTTATGGGTAGTAGTTACCAAGAAGGCTGAATAAAGGGCCCGCACTTTGAATTTGAATTAAAGAATAATAATTTATAAGCTCAGTCAAGAATGGTAGCAAATAGGTGTGTGTATTTGTGGTTGTTGTGTTGATTGAGCGGAAGATGACTAAGGTGAAAAATTAGAGAGGTTGCAGAGATGCAAACTTTCCATTTCTTTGTAAATGAAGTGGTTGTTTAGTTTTCAGTACATATATATATATTTACTGAAAAAACCATAGGATTCAGCCACGTTATAGTTAGGAATTAGCATTTAAAAAACCTTGCAAATTCACTGAAAAAACCATAGGTTTCACACACTTTATAGTTAGGAATTAGCATTTAAGAATCCTTGGAAATTCACTGAAAAAACCATAGGTTTCATACATGTTATAGTTAGCTGGACGTTTCACTCACACAAAACCTTTGAAATTCCCCCGTTATAGTTAGTTAAGCTAACTATAACTTGCGTGCCCACAATGCACTGCTGATGAAGTCACATATAACATCATTTATGACATGGTCAGTGGCATCACTCATGACATCACTCATGACATCTCAAATGACATCACTGATGACCTCATCTAGTGAATGTTTTTTTTCTGAAATTTAAATCTGTTTTCTATATGTGTATCATTAGGTCGATAGAAGAATAAATAGATAAAACATGTCTCAATGGATGTTTTTTTGTAAAAATGATTGCATAACTGACTTATTAAGTGTATCTTAGTGAATACATGTATTAGCGAGTAATGTTTAAATATGTAAATATCTGTGTCAGTGTCTCACTTTGTCTATAATTGGCTGCATGGGTTGTGAATAGCTACATGAGTGTCTATATGAGTTATTAGTTGGCTTTTTGAGTATCAGTATGAGTGTCTGTATTGTTTGGTGGGGAGTATTACTTAGCGCATAGATGCATGAATGAGTGACTCGCTGTATGTATGTGTTTTGAAGACAGCATATATATTCAGGACTGTATGGGTGGATGAGTGTGTGTATGGGTGTGTTAGTGAGAGATTCAATTTCTCAATAGTATCTTTATGTGTAACTACATATGTTTTAATCTACTATATATGAGTATTGATGTATATAAGTGATTATCTGTGAGAGTGAGAGATTGGAAGAGTTCCTGTATGAATAAGTATGTGTTTCTGTAAGTGATTGTTTAACAGAGTAAGTATATGTACGTTTCTGTAAAAGTAAGTGTAGTGCTGTGTGTATATGCTGTATACGCAAATAAATGGATGTTTGATAGTTTATTTGCATGTGTGAGTATGTGTGTGAGTAAGTCTATGGATGAGTGTCGGTGTATAACAGGATGTATAAGTGTATGAGTACATATGAGTGAATACATGTATAAGTGACTATATAGAACTGTTGGTGAATGAGTGGACGTGTATGTAGATGGTGGAATTAATGAATAGCTTGTTGGTAAGTGGTATCGATATCTTCGTTTTTTTGAAATTTTTGGTTTCTATTTTTGAATGGGTGTAATAAAGGTTATATTACTCTGAGAGGAGGTCTGCCACTCTTTCACAAGGATGATGTCATCAGTGATGTCATGAGTGATGTCATGAGTGATGTCACTGACCATGTCATGAGTGATGTTATATGTGACGTCATCAGCAGTGCATTGTGGGCACGCAAGTTATAGTTCGCTGAACTAACTATAACGGAGGAATTTCAAAGATTTTGTATGAGTGAAATGTCCAGCTAACTATAACATGTATGAAACCTATGGTTTTTTCAGTGAATTACCAAGGTTTTTTAAATGCTAATTCCTAACTATAACGTGTGTGAAACCTATGTTTTTTTCAGTGAATATATATATATATATATATATATATATATTCACTGAAAAAACCATAGGTTATACACCATATATAGTTAGGAATTAGCATTTAAAAAACCTTATTTTACTCACACAAAACCAATGAAATTCCATATATAGTTAGTTGTACTAACTATATATCACGCACCCGCAATCCACTGCTGATGATGTCACATATTACATCATTCATGACATGGTCAGTGACATCACTGATGACATCACTGATGACATCTCAAATGACATCACTGATGACATCACTGATGACATCTCAAATGACATCACTGATGACATCACTGATGACAACATCCAGTGACTGTATTTTTCTGTAAAGTTAAAATATGTCTTACATATTTATGAATGAGTCGATGTATAAGTGTCTGGACGAAGGATTTAGTAGGTGCATGACTGAATGTATGAGTGAGTGATTAAATGTGTCTCACTGAGTGCATGGGTTAGTGACTAAACTGTCTTAATTTGTGCATCATTATGTCTGTTGTTCTGTAAACTGCTGCATGTGTTGATCAGTAGCTATATGAGTAACTATATAGGTTATTGATTGGTTGCACAAGCATTTGTATGGGAGACTGAGTGTGTGTGTGGGTGGCTGGGAAGTGTATGACTCTGTGCATAGATGTATGGATTCAAAAGTGCATGTTGGAAACAGCTGTATGGGCGGTTGACTGTGTGCATGACTGTATTGGTGAGTGAATAGATATCTCAGTGCTACATGTCAAATTAAGTACATATGTAAAATACAGTACATGTGAGAGTTGACATATATAAATAACTGTGCATAAGAGCCAGTGAATGTGTGAGTGGCTGTATGGATCATTGTGAACTTGTATCCAGGATTGTATAAGTGAGTAAATATGTTTTAGTATATGTTTGAATAAGTAAGGTGTGTTTAACTGTATAGTTAAGGAAACGGAGGTGTGATTGATTGTTTGCATGACTGTCTAGGTGTGTGTGTAACTTCATGGATGAGTGACAATCTGTGAGTCTGTGTTTACACTGAGTGTATCTAAGGTTATATTACAGTCTGAAGAGGTTCATCGTATTATCACATGAATGATTTCATCAGTGATGTCATCAGTGATGTCATTTGAGATGTCATCAGTGATGTCATCAGTGATGTCATTTGAGATGTCATCAGTGATGTCATCAGTGATGTCACTGACCATGTCATGAATGATGTAATATGTGACATCATCAGCAGTGGATTGCGGGTGCGTGATATATAGTTAGTACAACTAACTATATATGGAATTTCATTGGTTTTGTGTGAGTAAAATAAGGTTTTTTAAATGCTAATTCCTAACTATATATGGTGTATAACCTATGGTTTTTTCAGTGAATTTCATTGGTTTTTTAATAGCTAATATCAAAACCTTTACAATGTATTATTCTTTAAAAAGAAAAATATTTTTTACATGTTTTTTATACAATTTTTTTTTTATTTTTTTTTGTTTCGCTCCCAGTACGCGTACCGGTTAGCTTCCCGTTAGCTCAATCCGGAGGCGCGACCCGGTACGCGAACTGGTAAACGTTCCTTTTGCGCACCTCTCGCGTTACAAAACAACATCGTGACGCTTCCCGTCAGCATGACGTTTCGCGTTCTCGCGTAATACGTCATATTACGTGCTACGTTCGCGTACCCGGAAGCGCAGCGGTACGCGAACCGGAAGCGATCCTCGGCGCGGCGCCGACCGCGTAACGTAAACATAGCAGGTCATGTGACTCGGTAATAACACTTTTCATTGGTTCATTTCACTTTTGGTTTCCTAATGATGTAATACAAGGTCATGTGATCTAAAATGGACACTTTTCATTGGTTTAGAACTTTTGTTTTTCCCAAATGATGAAAACCCCTCCTTCTTTCATCACTCTGACTTTCATCTTGGTGAGAGAAAGACCCTTTATTGAGACTTTGAGATGGCTTCATTAGTAGCTTCAGCTGGTGCTAGCCCACCACCTCCACCAAATCCAAGAAAGAGAGGACCACCTGCAGAAGTAATTTTGCAAGAAGAGGAAGAACAGGAAGAGGAGGAAGAGGAGGAAGAGCATGAGTTTTTGCCAGAGGAGCCCAGGAGGTACAATCGAAAGGAGAATTATATCTGGCAATTCTACAGAATTCCTGAGGGGCAAAAGAAAGTGAATGCACGTTACGTGTTTTGCCGCATATGCGGTGATAGATTGTCAAGGGGCACTGATAAAAAATACAGTTATGGCAATCATACTATGCATCGGCATATGAGTAGGTGGCACCCAAATAATTATAGTGCTGCCCAGCTACGTGACGAACAACAAAATCCCCTCCCAATGGCAAGAAGATCGGTGGTTCCAGAGGTGTCGGGACCAGAGGCGAGGGAGATGATTGCAAACATCCAAATGTTGTTTGGGCACGTAAAGCAAGTGTGCGTGGAATGTGGCACTTTCATCTGCTACAGAGAAAGTAGCATCACTTTGATTTTGCGAGCAATTCAAAATCATATTAATGTTTGTACGAGACGCACCAAAAAATAAATTCTTTTTTTTTTTTTTTGCTCCTGTTGAGCCCTTTATAATGGATCGTTTTTGTTTCCCCCCCCCCCAAAAAAACCAAAAAAAATTTAAAAACGTTCAGAAAATACAAAAAAAGTTAAAAAATGTTCAAAAAATACTAAAAAAAATATAAAACAACAAAAACATTAAAAAAAAAGTTCTTTTCAGAACTAACTCCCCATTATAAAAAAATTGGTAGAATATTTGGAACTCTGCCAACCTCTATTTCTCTTAGTTCGCTCCCGGAGCGCTACCCGGTACGCGTACCGGAAGCTAACCAAAAAAAATATTTTTTTTAAAAAAAGAACAGTAAGTATAAGGTAAGCAAACAGACAGTTATGTTAAAAGAAAGACAGCTCTAGGGAGTAAACTAAGGATACTGTTACCTACAATCCACTGCTGATGATGTCACATATTACATCATTCATGACATGGTCAGTAACATCAACAGCAGTGGATTGTGGGTAACAGTATCCTTAGTTTACTCCCTATAGCTGTCTTTCTTTTAACATAACTGTCTATTTCCTTCCCTTATAGTTACTGTTCTTTTTTAAAAAACATTTTTTTGATCAGTCATAAACAGTGACATTAATAGAAACAGAGAGAGTGAACAAGAGTGAAGAACTATGGTCCTCCTCAGCCACCCTCAGAAAACCAAGGGGGTCAAGATACATCTACCGTGCCCCCTTCTACCCATTCTGAACATTATTTGCCCTCCATCTTGTATCTTGATTCGACCGAAACACAAAATGGTGGACTGCCATAACGCTGCTGGTTTGCGAACCGGGCAACTTCCCGGGAAGCGGTCCAAAAAAAAAAAAGTTGGGAAAGTAATTCACAGACACTAAGAGTAATAGAGATGGAGTGAGTGAACAAGACTGAGGAACTATGAGAACAGAGGGACTGAGAAAAAGAGTGGAAGGAGTTGAGTAAATAGGTAATAGAGAAAGGAATGAGGAAAGTAGCAAAGGCAGGAAACTGAGGATTAAAGAAGTGAAGCAGTGGATCTAATAGTAGGTGAATGTGATAGAAATGTAACGAAAAGAGTACAACTATTTACCTTGTAATTGCCGTTAAATTAATCACATTTTATTTCTATACTTTCAATCTGTGAAAGAGAGAACCAACATTTGAAAAAAATTAAAATATGTATTTAAAAATTACAAAAGACAAGGGAAAATATTGAAGGACAAATAGTTTTTCAACAACTTTGACACTGACAGAAGCTTCTGCTTCTCCAGGTCCTCTACACAATCCTAAAGATATACATTTTAAACTAACAGTATCTTGATGCAGATGAAGTGAGGCCTATCTTAAAACATGGTGCATCTTTTGCATTGCTCTTGTTTCAGAAAAGTGTCGCTTCAGTATGCCAATAACATGTCTCCTATCCAGAGATTTGTTTGAGGTGAGGCCTACTCAGAGTTCAAGATGAGATTTACACTTGTTGAAGTGTACAGAGGAGATAATATCTGTGAAAGTCTACTAATGAAGTGAGTCATGTCCACTGCACTCTTCAACAAAGTAGAAACCTCCTATGTTTCCCTGGACAGACCTAAACTTGATCTGCACAATGTGATTCGTAATGATAGGAAACACAGGTGATGTAATTGAAATATGTGCAATTTATTTTGCTCATTTCACAATCACATCACTTGTGTTTCCTTTGCTTAGGTATCTCATTGTGCAGATGTAGTCCAGCATATGAAAGAATACGTAGAAGTGCAGCACTGCATACAATAAATTTAACACTTACAGAAAACTCACCTTCTCCATGCCTCCTACACAGTTCTACATATACATCATAAATGCAAACAGTACAGAATTAATTATACATGTTAAATGGTTTATTTTTGCTGTTCTCAGAATGTATCAAAATTCACTAAAAACAGTGACTTGAAGGTATTCATCATGTAACAGCGGGGAAAAAAAAACACAATCAAAATGATTGTGTTTAAAAAACCCATACAACATCAGAAATTAAAATTCAGAACTCCTTAAAGTTAACTTACTTTCCATGACGTCCAAGGATGTCCTATGAACAGCTTACACTCTTTTGTGCTGTTATTACTTTCAGCCCGCCACTTTCTGAAAGAAAACCTCCATCGTTTTTAAAAACACGTTACATGCAATAAATGACTTCTTGCTCTCTACCACTATTTTCCACAAGGCCAAATCTAGTCAGAGATATTTATAACTCTTGGATTTCTTGTAAGCCAATCCCATCATTTGGCATTTCCGCAACTTTCAGAATTAAAATGTTGAAGATCATTTTCACAATCCTGGAATAGTAATATCTTCCCCTTCTTGCTCAGTCATGTTCTACATTTCCTATGACACTGATACTGCTTAATATGAAGCAGACTTACACTACCTCTATGAGTACTACAATTATTTAATTCTCTACATCACTTTTAATCACAAAGCAATGTAAAACAGTAGACAGCATTGCAGACTTACATTCCCTCTACTCCATGTTTTGATTGGCTGCTTCAATTAGCTTATGAAAAGAAACAGTTTTTCTGAACTCATTTAAAGTGCACATACATCTCCATGATGTCCAATCCTATGATTAGAAGTTATGTCTCTGAACTACACTTATCCTCAAGGCCAAATTGTGTAGGAGCCATTAGAACTTCTTGAAATTCCACAGATCATATCCCGAGATTATTTTCCTAAAATTTTGGTTTTAAAAACACCAGGTAAGAGTTTTTAAGGTCATACGGCAATTTTTTTTTGAAAATTAAAACAGAATCATTGCAGAATGACCAGCCATTTCTAGACTTTAAATAAGCTGTGTAATGTCCTGATGATATTGAAGGGCCGTCATGATATATAATTGCTGTAGTTACAAAAGTCCTTCCTGATATTGACAACTGCGAAGCTACAAATTTTTTTATTAAAGTTGTCAATTTTGTTCCATCAGGCCTACATCGTTGGAACATTAAAATGACGTACTGGCCATATGTTCGTATAAATAATGTGGACATCATTTCAGATTTACATTGGCTACACTCCATGTTGTGATTAGCAGCTTTTACTAGCTTATTAAAGGAGACTGATTTACTGTCTGGCAAAGTTAAATATATAAATCTTTCTGAGTCTACACTAGTAGTACTTGATACCATACAGTTCTCGCAGTCATGCTGCCATTGATAAGAAAGCCCAAACAGCTGATCTACATCTACACCTTCAGCATGTAATACATCAAGCATATACATTAAAAACTCCTGACAATCTTGCTGAATATTTTGAGAGAATTGTGTTTGGCCTGAACATCTATCTAACAGATTTCTAATTTCAGACACACTTTCTATGTTTCTTCTATCAGTGGTACATTTCTCTAACACAGAATTTAACAAACTGCAAAATCTTTGATCAGAATTGACCACAATCTCTTCTTTTACATTTTTTAGAGAAAACAAAACAATAATTACTACATTAGCATAGCAGTTGACACCAGAACTGTTTTCAAACTGAAAACCAACAACATCTTCAACAGAATCCTCTTTGTTTCTGCTTGTAATTTTAGGTTCATTCACTTTTTGTCTTTTTGCTACAACCTCCCCAGTATTGTTCTCATTTCTTCGTTTCCGGCCTACCAGACGTTTCTCAAACAAAGGAAACTGAGGCAAATGTGGCGCATACTCTCTTCTTAACCTATTGTATTCCTTAACACAATCTAGATCTGCACAAATGTTTCTGACATCACACTCAATCAAGTACAATCCCGATAAAGTTCTAACTCGTGACAATGCCACATATGCCATACCCTCCTTGAACACAGAACTGCCAATATTCACCAATGCAGTGTCTACACTTAAACCTTGTGATTTATGAATTGTCACCGCATATGCCAAGCAAACAGGGAACTGCTTACGGCGAACATATAAGTCTTTTACAAGCAAAAATCTAGCAGAACAACGAGCAATTAGCTGTACTTCCTCAATGCCATCAAATTTAATTTTTAAAAATTCAATTCCATCTCTATTTCTGTATTTCACAAAATCAACAACATTACCCATTGATCCATTTACCAGACCTCTTTCAACATGTAAATTCCTTCTTAAAATTATACGGCAGTTCAAGCACACATTCAGAGTCTTTTCAAAACCTGCAGTTTTAGATATACTCTTCTCTAATGAATCCAATTTTGTTTTCAGATTCTCAGACAAAATAATTGTTGATCCCATATGCTCTACTCTATCAATAGCTTCCACTTTCACAATCTCTTGCTTTTCTAAATGCAACATTTTGTTGTTAAATTTGGCACATTCTGCAAGAGTTGGCATCAAACATATTCCAGATTTCTTATCAGTAATTTTCTGAAAAATATTCTCAGGCACAACATCTTGTTCTGGATATAAATTTGACAGTAATCGTGCATGTAAAGCTTCTTTCCCATGCTCGGTCACTTTTCCAATTCTAACATCTTGTAGAATAGTCTTGTAAACTTCATCCTTTGCCTGACGCATATTTTCATGCAGTTCAGCATAATTGAAGTTTAACCATATATTGACGTTGCCAATGCTGCCTAGGCACTTCCTGGTATCTTCATGCGTGAGCATTTTGAACACAGGTTGCCCTTTCACTGGTGTCAGCTGCAGAAGATCTCCGAAAACAATGATGTGTTTGCCACCAAATAACACATCATACTCTGTTTTGAGAACTTCTTGCATCCTCAAATGCACAAAGGCAAGCATGACATTGGAAACCATGCTTACTTCGTCAATGATAAGAAGTTTCATTTTCCTCAAGATTCTTGAAACTTCAAAACAAGCATCTCCAGATAGCTTGTGATATTCTAATTTGTTGTCATGCTCCACTGGCAGCATCAGTAAACGATGTAAAGTAATCCCTTTAATATTATGTGCTGCCAGTCCAGTTGGAGCAGTGACAACACAAGACAGCGATGACTCTGTCCTTTCCTGCAAATAGCATGAAATTGCTTTAATGAGGAAACTTTTTCCAGTTCCCGCTTCTCCACTCACGTACAGTCGGACAGGCTTCAACGACGTACATGAGCACTCTTTCTTATCATGACTTAATCCATGATCAATTTGCATGGTAACTTCGTCATATATTTTCCTCTGCTCAACGTTGAGTTGCCTTTCCAACTCTTCTAAGTTAACCGCATCCTCTTGAGCATGTGCCATGGCTCTTTCCACCTCATTCATAGCAGTGGCAGCTTCATTTTCAATAAGAGGTCCTCCTAGTGGATCCTGACTCAATGAAGCAGAACTCTGACTGTCCTGAGAACTGTCTCTGGCAATCTCGGCTGCAATCGTTGCTTCCTGCTCAATTTCCGCATTCAACATTTCTACATATTTGGGAAAAGCAGGACATTCTATGGTCTCCTTGGCGGCATTGAAAGAGTCTTCGTAACAGAGGAAATCTCCAAGCAGTTCCTCTTCTGCACGCCAAGGCTTGAAAAGTTGCAAAAGTGCTAAATAGAAAAACTCCTTTTTTTCAGGAGATTCGCCACTCAATTTTCGATGGTTTATCAAGTGGCATTTTCTTTGCTTGACCAGACATCCCTCACTTCCTATTACAGCATACACTCCTTTCTCAGTATCTTCTTTGATGTTCCTCTTGAACATGTAATTTTGCAGAACCTCATACAGACAAACATTCTCTAGGTGACTGCTTCGATTTGGATAATATGTATCCAACATGTTTGTCTTCAAAATGTCGGTACTGTTTGGCTCCTTTTCCGCCAAATACTCAATTTCCCGCACAGGTTTGAGAACTCGATTACGCGTTGCAGCAAGACCAAGACTCGCCCAAACGATACTCCTGGACTTGGCATAGAGACTTGCTGAAGACAACCGGTCAGAACATTCGTACGCTCCGATTTCTCGATGCGACAACATCTTCAGACTGAAACTGTACAACTTCTTGCTGAGGCTCTTTTCATGGGAAATGTCCTCCCACATATCCTTCAATTCTGTCTTCTCTTTTTTGGTGATGTAAGACGTCACATACCGAGCCACAGCCATACAGTTATCAGCCACAAACTGTATATCCATGTTAGCATTCCACATGGACAAAATCACCGGGTTGTAGTCGTTGATGTACTTGGACTCTTCGTTCCTCTTCAAATTGTAAGTGTTTTTAGGTGATTTCTTCATCACATTATGTCGCAGCGAAGACATCAAACTGTTTACTCTTCCTTTAGAAATCACCGGTCGTGGAAAGCCGAAACGACATTTGGTGTAGAACTTGTCTTTGTTTCGGAATTTACGACGGCAGTACTTTCCACATCGATGGCTTTGGAAACGCAGAACTTTTTCTCTTAGGCTTTTCTTCTCCTTTGCGTTTGGAACAGCACACGTAGAATACTGTTGGATGAAACTCATCACTGAGTCTTCTGGATCCGTTCCAAATTTAGGTGCATCCTTGATCCACAGCAACATATGTATATGAGGAGCACCTCTTGCTTGGTACTCCTTTCTCCAGAAGAAATCCAACACCTCTCCAAGAGGTGGATTCTTCTTATTCATGATGAAAGACATCATAGCTTCAAATCTATGATTGAAGTACCTACATACATTGACTGGATCCAAAGAGCACAGTTCTCCGGGTGTCTTGAATTCGATGTTTTCTACGTTAGCATTTGCCTCTCGTAGAAATTGAAGTAAGTCTTCCCAGCCATACTCGGCACAACTCAGAGTGAGGAACCATGTGGGAGTACCTAAGTTCCTCAGCATACATTTTAAATCACCATGACGACGGTACCAGTACTCATTAGTACCACGCTGACACGCCATGAGATTAATCAGGTGAGAATCCAAAATACTATCTTGGACATTCACTTTATCCATAAAATCACTTGCCGAGATGTTTTGCATGTGTATACCACTTTTCAAGATGTGGTTCACTGCATATGACAGTCCAGACAGATCGCTTTCAAACAGGAGATGAAACAAATAAGGAATGCATTGTCGAAACCTAGCATCTCCTGCATACAATCGCAAAGTCCGGTATTCAGAAGCAGGAATTTGATGAGGTCGCTCATCATATCTTCCTCCCTGACCTGTTGGAAAAAGCTGTGGGAAACACCGAGCTTCCAAACTTTCCTCCCAAACACTAATGGGACTCCCTTTGGCTTGTTTCATTTGAAACAACTCAATAGCATTCCCCATGACTTCCTTTGAATGCAAAGGATGAACACTATAATGTTCATATATTTCCTCACTAGTAGAGGGTTCTACTTTCTCAATTTGACCAGCACACAAATCGCTATCCTCTTCCTCACTTACTTCCTCTTCTGCAACATATACATTCTTATAGTATTTATTATTTTTTTTCAAATACAATGTTGCCTTTTTAACTTTCCTAACATCTACTAAATCTTGCCATATTTTCTTATTCTTTGTCGGAACCCCATTAACTAAGATAACCAGAGGTTCCTCTTCCACTTTTTCTACTCCAATTGTGTTAATGTTTTTCTTGAAATCTAGAGGCAAATAAACAACTCTTCCCTTTAATCCTCTCTGTAAATCTGATGGAGGCAATTTCCCTGTCTTTGGCTCCATTCTTACAATAGCCTGAAAGGGATGGATACTTTGAATCAAAATAGATTCATAAGTATTTAAGTCCTTCAATTCAGAAGGAATCTCAACCAATTCCAGATTATTATGAACTGCTCTAGCAGGCATCTGGTTTTGTTTTAATTTGTTACAACAATAAGTACACACACGTTGATCCAATCCCAAATCAAAACAATTTTCTACCATCAAGTATGTTGCAAAATCCTTCCATTCACTATTATTTTCCCTTTCACTTTTTGCATATAAATCCACTAACTTAGTCTGATTCTTATAATAAGTGCGTCTACAACACACACAAGTGAAATTAGGCCTCTCACTTGATTTCATGTCAAACGTCGCAATTTCCCTCTGGAAATTATCTGTACTGGAAACATGTACACTATCTTCCAAATGACCCTATACTTCTTGCTCAATTTCAACATTCTCCTCTTTACTTCCAAAGTAACAAAACTCAATTTCTTCACATATATTCTTCACATCTATTTCAGAACCATGCAAAAGAGCAGCGCATAATTGTTTCAGCATAATTGCTGGACTCTTAGCATAATACAACAGTCTAACTAACTTCCTCACTTTGTTATGATGCACTGCTAGCATCCTGAAATGATGAAAAACACTCTGGCATACTCTCCTGGAAAGACAAGCCAGTGAATGACCATGCAAACCTGTCACTTCTCTCACTCTGCAAGGATCTAATTCTTGCAACAACCTTATTTTCTGCTTCAAACTTTTCTTGTTAAATGTCCGTACAAAATCACAAAGCAAATTGATGGAATCCTGTCGCACACTGCAAATACTACTACACTTCCAGGTGTACACAGGACCCTTAGCACGTCTTCCTAAAACCTCATTACCTAACAACTCTTCTGCCTCTGTTGTCACAAGTTTTTCTTTTTCAACTGGACAACCATCTTTCACTTCATAAGCACGACCACTGATGTCAACTGCATGCACCAAATCATTATCCTGGAAATAACTCTCTTCATTAAAAAATGCCTCACAGCTTGAACTATGTATCCATTCTCCAGAAAAAACTTCACAAAAATTACTACGATTAACTATTCTCTTCCATCTACTATTTCTTTTGAAATCAAAAATTGCCTTGTTTAGCTTCCTTATTCTATTGATTATCAAAATAAATAACTTACGTTTAATTTCAAAAGCCTGATCAATAACTTTCTCAACTTTTTTTTTTCTCCTATAAAAAACTAATTTCTGTTGACCTTTCTTAATATTTTTTAACAAATTGCCAATTATCCTGTTACGGAACATTCGTTTACGAATCTCCCTAAACTGTTGTTTCCTTCTACTATCATGCACAGATTTATCTCTTGCTCTAGCAGTAACATTTTCATTTGTCCTTTTCTTTCCATTTGATTTACTTGTCATGTTATGGATTGAAACATTTTCTGTACTAATATTTTTTTTATTAGAAATATTTCTTATGAAATATTTAGAGCTCTTACCCGGTGCTTTCTTCATGGCTTGAGAAATCTTTTTGTTAGAGGACTGCTGCGGTTTTTTTTTCTCCTGCTGTCTTTGACGTTTTGCAGCCTTTATCTCTCTTATTTTTGTAGGCATATTTAAATCTTGAAATGATCTGCAGTTGAATCTGAGGAAAAATATAATAAAAAATGTTATTAAACATTATTATCAAACAGTAAATCAGTAATAGTGATCAAAAACATAACACACTACTTGACAATTTAATTTGAAGATTTTTTAGTCATTGCCATTTTTTGGGAAAAGTAATGGTTTGCAAATTTATGACAAGGACATAATGGTGTATGCTTCTCTATAAGGCATTTCAGTATCTCTAATGTCATTTTTCCCATATTACATTATAAGACCTTTCCCCATGAAGCACATTCCTTGTAAATATGCTCCCACCTGTGCATTGCAAATTTAGATTTTGACTGTTTCAGACACATAGCCATGTTGAAAGTGACCCAAAAAAATTGCAAACGTTTTAAAAAAAAACATTCATGTGTCTTAATGACATTTTAAGTCATTTCCCCATGGACAATGTTTTCTAAGTGGCACAAAAGAGGTATACACCTATCATAAAACAATAACAGTGATCAAAAACTTAACACACTACTTGACATTTTAAATAGAAGATTTTTTTAGTCAAATTTACAATACAGAAATACCAGAAAAGAAATGACATTTATATTTATGTTACCTATGCTATTTTATATGTGAATCTGATCTAATTTTATGAGCATATTTTAATATTTTATTGAAGACACTACACATAACCTGTTTTTGAAGGTGTCTTTATTTTTAAATTAAACGGTTTACCTTTTTACTTTTTATTGATTATACATTTTAAAAATAAATGTTTATAATTCCAAAGGCTCAAGCAGGTCAGCTTCCCATCCTATATCATATAATTCGGACAAATCTGCATCCTCATCACGCTCTTCTTCATCCTCAGGATTTAAATCATCCAATGGATCAACATCCACTGATGTTTCAATTACAAGTTCAATGATGAGGTCAAAATCAACTGATTGCAGATTGTCGCTCATGTTGAGGTTGTCTTTATCTTTAAATAAAGATAACAACAATGAGATGTTGCAGAGTAAGAGACAAATCTCACAGATTATAATAGTAAAATTATTTAACAAGAGTAACATTTTGCAGCTATTATTTAGCCATGTCCAGCGATGCTGAGCAGGTGAAGCCTATGTCTAATTTTTCACTGAACAGGACTCATCTGTTCTTAACCTTGGATAAGCCTCAACGACTCTGTGTCCCCTGCACATACTCAAATGTTAAAGTGCAGATTTATATTAAATGGCACATCCCCAGGCATGCACCAGTTAATGTGCACCACTGCTTTACCACCCATGGTGTGCCGCATTTACAATCAGATAGGAGAAAGCTGCTTCAAAACCCTGCGCCTGCTTGAAGCTGGCATAGGTCTTGACGCAGCATTGTATAGATGGGGCACCCCTGAGCCTTGCTGGAGCTGCATCGCACTTACGATACAACTCCAGCAATGCGCCACCTTTACGGCACAGATGCGTCACGCATCTGTGCCGTTTTTGCTCCATGCTGCGCCGCATTGTAAATGCAGCACAACATGGGTGGCGGAACAGTGGCGCAGGATGACTGTCACATCCCTGGTGATGCGCCACTCATCATAAATCTATCCCTAAGCTTCTTATCTTGTTACAGATGAACTGCCATATGTATCATCAAAATATTTTACATATTATAAATAGCAAATTTTAAGGAATAAATAGCGATTCTTTACTATTCCTAATTTGCAATGAGCAAATTGCTAATTGCAAATTACCCATTCATTTCCATAGGCTAGGAGGCTCATAGGAATTAATGTTGCAAGTTGTGATTAGCAATTAGCTCATCACAAAATAGGATTTTTTTCAAGCGTGCAGGGGTATCTCAAGAACACCCTGCTGCACCCCTGAAAAAGAAATTTGGGAGCACATGGCACACCTACATGCCCTAATGGCATGTATGGGCATCATATGGGACCTTTTTTTTTTTTTAAAAAAAAATGCTTTTTGAAAAGAATTCGCAAATTGCCACAAACTAGAAGTTGGTGGTAGTTTCCAAATCCTTAATATCATTTTTTACATATTTTTTTTTGATACATTGCATTTAAGGAATCACAAATTTTGAATTATTGACATTTTAAGTAATTTCCACATGTGCAGTGTTTTCAAAATATAATTTGAAAATCGTTTTTGGGGAAAAGTAATGGTTTGCAAATTTATGACAAGGACATAATGGTGTATGCTTCTCTATAAGGCATTTCAGTATCTCTAATGTCATTTTTCCCATATTACATTATAAGACCTTTCCCCATGAAGCACATTCCTTGTAAATATGCTCCCACCTGTGCATTGCAAATTTAGATTTTGACTGTTTCAGACACATAGCCATGTTGAAAGTGACCCAAAAAAATTGCAAACGTTTTAAAAAAAAACATTCATGTGTCTTAATGACATTTTAAGTCATTTCCCCATGGACAATGTTTTCTAAGTGGCACAAAAGGGGTATACACCTATCATAAATCTGTCCCTAGCATTATAAATGATTAAATCAGGATGACAATAAGATGTGGCCTATCCAGAGGTTTGTTTAAGGTGAGGCCTACTCAGGATTGCAGATTAAAGTTACGCTTGATGAAGAATACAGAGGAGATAATTTATTGTAAAGGCCTACCAATGAAGTAAGTGATTTCTACTTCATTGCACCAGTCATCATAAATGTATCCATAAGCTTCTTATCTTGTTAGACATCAACCGCCATATGTATCATATAACTATTTTGCATTTCCAAAAAAGCGAATTTTAAGGAATAAATAGCGATTCTTTACCATTCCAAATTTGTTTGAGAAAATTGCTAATTGCAAATTACCCATTCATTTCCATGGGCTAGGAGGCTCATATAAATGAAGGTGCAATTTGCGATTAACAATTTGCTCATCACAAATTAGGAATTTATTCCAAAGGTGCAGGGGTGTCTCAAGAACACCCTGCTGCAACCCTGAAAAAGAAATTTGGGGGCATATGGCGAACATACATTTTAACAACATTCCTTTACCTCAAAAACGATTTTCAAATCATAACTTCAAAACACTACACATGGGAAAATTACTTAAATTGTCCTTAAGACACATAAAAGCGTTTTTTGATTGGCTTTCCTGCATGGTAGGGTCACTTTTAACATGGCTATGTAACATAAACATTCAAAATCAAAATTTTCCATGTACAGGTGGGAGCATATTTACAAGCAATTTGCGCCACAAAGAAAGGTCTGACATTAAAATGGGAAAAATAACATCAGGGACAGTCAATTGCCTTATAAAGAACCATACACCATTATGTCCTTCTCATGAATTTAAAAACAATTCCTTTTTCCCAAAAACGATTTTCAAATCATAATTTCAAAAAACTGCACATGAGAAAATGACTTAAAATGTCATTGAAACACATGAAAGCGTTTTTTGATTGGCTTTCCTGCATGGTTGGTTCACTTTTATCATGGCTATGTAACACAAACATTTATAATTAAAATTTTCATGCACATGTAAGAGCATATTTACAAGCAATTTGCGCCACAGAGAAAGGTCTTACACTAAAATGAGAAAAATAACATCAGGAACAGTCAATTGCCTTATAAAGAACCATACACCATTATGTCCTTGTCATGATTTTATAAACAATTCCTTTTCCCCAAAAACGATTTTAAAACCATAATTTCTAAACACTGCACATGGGAAAATGACTTAAAATGTCATTAAAACACATGAAAGCGTTTTTTGATTGCCTTCCCAGCATGGTTTGGTCACTTTTAACATGGCTATTTAACACAAACATTCAAAATCTAAATTTTCCATGCACATGTGAGAGCATATTTACAAGCAATTTGCGCCACAGAGAAAGGTCTTACACTAAAATGAGAAAAATAACATCAAGGACAGTCAATTTCTTATAAAGAACCATACACCATTATATCCTTGTCATGAATTTAAAAACAATTCCTTTTCCACAAAAACGATTTTCAAATCATAATTTCTAAACACTGCACATCAGAAAATGACTTAAAATGTCATTAAAACACATGAAATCATTTTTTGATTGGCTTTCCAGCATGGTTGCGTCACTTTTAACATGGCTATATAACACTAACATTCAAAATCAAAATTTTCCATGCACATGTGAGAGCATATTTACAAGCAATTTGCGCCACATAAATCATAATTTTCTCCTTAAAGCACACTATTCTCTATCTAAAGTAAAGAAATATTTTCTCACCTTAGCAAATACTTTGAGTTTGAAAACAGTCTAAGAAACACACCAATTTGTCTTCAGCAGAGCAAAAGGTATGCACTCCAGAGTCTGCAGCTATCAAAAGCACAGAAATGGTGTAATTCTTCACACATATTTCTCATGTCACCCAATCAAAACTCTTCCCTCACTTTTTTTCAAATGAAAACCCTTCCCCCTCTGCCCTTTCTGCCTATTTTCCATAGCAACCAGCTCTTGGAGAAACTCTGGTGTTTGCAAATTCACACAACAATGTTGCAATTGAACTCTGAACTCTCAGTGCACCTGCATATCCAGTGCTTTCTTTCATTTAATGATTTTTTATTGACCACTCAAAATACATCTTTCAAACAACACATCTGTGCACCCTAACTTTCTGTTTTCATCAATCAAAATCCACCAATCACTGTTACTACTTCATGAACACAGAAACTCCACAGTTTTTTTCATTTCAAACTCACATTTTTTCAACTGCCATTTCATTGCCACACTTCATCTGACTGCAGGAGAACCTTCTCTCACCATGTTTTCTGTCTGTATTGTTGGTCATAGTTATATTCACTGGGCTCAAAGGTACGTTGAAAGCAGGAATTTACCTAACCTCAATTTACAAGATGTGGAAATTAAGTGGTTTGGCCACAGAGGATTAAAATGTCACCAATTGATACCATTGGTGAAAACCTTTATGCATTTGCCAAAACCTGACCTGTTAATTGTGCACTGTGGAGGTAATGACTTGGGCACTTTGACTGGTGTAGGTCTGGAAATGCTTTTAAAGGACACCTTTGAGCAATTAATGGCACTTTTTCCTCAGACTGCCTTGGTATATTCAAATATATGCCAAAGACAGAAATGGAGGTGGTCAAACCAATTTTGTCCACAAATTGAGAAGTCGAGGAAGCATGTAAACAAATCTGTTTCAGCTTACATGAGAGACCATGGAATGGGCTCCCTGTACAACAATAACTTGCGTTACTACATGCAAGATATCTACAGAGGAGATGGAGTTCACTTCTCAGATGAGGGCAACAGAGTTTTCACTCTGAATTTAAAAATGTGCATTGGTACCTACTTATAAGTACCAAAATGTACCATAAACCCAAAAGCTCTTCTCAGAGCTACCCTACATCTAATCACTCACAATTATTATTTTACTCTAACTTTTTTCACTAATTTTCAACAAAGTACACTCCCTGGGGCGCTACCCGGTACGCGTACCGGGAGCTAACCTCGCGAAATTTTTTAAAAAAATGTTTTTTTTTCGCACATATAAACCTCCTCAGCCACCCTCAGAAAACCTAGGGGGTCAAGATAAGTCTACCGTGCCCCCTTCTACCCATTCTGAACATTATTTGCCCTCCATCTTGTATCTTAATTCGACCGAAACACAAAATGGTGGACTCCCGGAACGCTTAAGGTACGCGAACCGGGGCGCTCAACGGTTCGCGTACCGGGTCGCTCCCTGGGAAGCGCACCATCAAAAAAGGTGGGAAAGTAGTTTACAGAAAAGCCACTGGAGACAATTTCACCAAATATAGATTAGCTCATACTACATACCAATCCCTACCATTTTCACAAATTTGATTGGAATTCCATTTAGCCATTTAGCCTGTAGACCTCTCTAAATACCGTGAGGTAAATTACTTCACAAAACACATCTGAAATGTTGGAATTGACAACCAATTAAAATGTTACTTTCATTTTCTACTTTTTTTACCTCACATTTGATTGGTTATGTACCCGAATATATATAAAGGAAGAGAAGGAAACACAGCCATTTTGACTACTACTTCCTGGTGTACATTTCAATAGGATTTTCATTAATAACTTCAACTTCTTTTTAAAGGTAAGTTGTTATTTTTAAAACTGAAGTATATTGTGCACTTTAAGTTAATATGGCAAACTTTTTCTGTTAGTTATATACTATCCCTCTGTAGTACTTATAAATTTAGATACACTTTTTTATATTCCTACTTCCACTCTGATACTATACACTGCCCAAAGATAAATTCTCTGTTAAAAACTGCCTATCTAAAATTAATCCCAACAGTGCCCTACCTCTACTAATATATATTTTTTTTATGCAAATTTCAGGAAAAATGGAAAGTGAACAAAACATTTCATTTGAAATTGTCCTTCCAGAGTCCAACACAGAAATCATTGATCCAAATGAGATTGAATTTATGGATGAAACTTGGGACCAAGAACTACTGCAATGTGTACAAGCAGTAGCTAACCTCCTTGCAAATGAGGACATTTTACAACCTCAGAGACTACAATCTATATTCCATGATTATGAAATTTCTGACAATGAAATGTTAGAAAGTTTAATAAATTATGAAACACAATAAAAAAAGCTTAAAAAAAAAAAAAAAATAATCAACAAAACCAACAATCAATTAACATACAGCATTTGAAAAGTCTATCATTCATTTTTCATTGTGATACGCTCCCCAGAACGCTTCCCGGTTCGCGTACCGGGCGCTAACCACGAAAAAAAACAAAAAAAATATTTTTTTTTTTTGCTTAGCGGGGCCCCTTTAAAGCCTCCACATCAAACCTAGGGGGTCAGGGAGGATCTACTATGCCCCCTTATGGTCATTTGCCCCTTCGCTTTTGCCTCCTCTTGTCTCTCGATCCTACCGAGAGACAAGATGGCGGCCGCTCCGGACTGTTTAGAATGTTGACAGACACCGGAGAGCCAATCAACTTCGCTACGCGAAGTTCCGTTACGCGTCAAGTACGCGTACCGGGGCGCTGCCTGGTCCGCGCTTACAGATATATATCTTTTTTTGAACGTTATTTTCTCAAAATCCACTGCAGCACATATATTGAGACCTACAAAAGGCACATCGGGCTACCAGTCCCTACAATTTTGCCAAGTTTCGTGCAAATCCATTCAGCCGTTCGGGCTAAAAGTGAGGCTAACCGCCCTATGGAAAACTCAATGTTAAAAACACGTTTTGGGACCCCCCTTTTTTCTCGGCCCCCCCTGGACCAACTCCCCCCAAATTTCCAGGGGCTGCTCAGAAACAAAATGTGCCATTTTCCTGAAAATTTCAGCCAATTCCGTCCACAAACGCCAAAGTTATTAGACATAGAATTTTCAAAAAACCCATAGGGAAAAAATCCTAACTATATATATATACTATCCCTCTGTAGTACTTATAAATTTAGATACACTTTTTTATATTCCTACTTCCACTCTGATACTATACACTGCCCAAAGATAAATTCTCTGTTAAAAACTGCCTATCTAAAATTAATCCCAACAGTGCCCTACCTCTACTAATATATATTTTTTTTATGCAAATTTCAGGAAAAATGGAAAGTGAACAAAACATTTCATTTGAAATTGTCCTTCCAGAGTCCAACACAGAAATCATTGATCCAAATGAGATTGAATTTATGGATGAAACTTGGGACCAAGAACTACTGCAATGTGTACAAGCAGTAGATAACCTCCTTGCAAATGAGGACATTTTACAACCTCAGAGACTACAATCTATATTCCATGATTATGAAATTTCTGACAATGAAATGTTAGAAAGTTTAATAAATTATGAAACACAATAAAAAAAGCTTTAAAAAAAAAAAAAATAATCAACAAAACCAACAATCAATTAACATACAGCATTTGAAAAGTCTATCATTCATTTTTCATTGTGATACGCTCCCCAGAACGCTTCCCGGTTCGCGTACCGGGCGCTAACCACGAAAAAAAACAAAAAAAAAATTTTTTTTTTTTGCTTAGCGGGGCCCCTTTAAAGCCTCCACATCAAACCTAGGGGGTCAGGGAGGATCTACTATGCCCCCTTATGGTCATTTGCCCCTTCGCTTTTGCCTCCTCTTGTCTCTCGATCCTACCGAGAGACAAGATGGCGGCCGCTCCGGACTGTTTAGAATGTTGACAGACACCGGAGAGCCAATCAACTTCGCTACGCGAAGTTCCGTTACGCGTCAAGTACGCGTACCGGGGCGCTGCCTGGTCCGCGCTTACAGATATATATCTTTTTTTGAACGTTATTTTCTCAAAATCCACTGCAGCACATATATTGAGACCTACAAAAGGCACATCGGGCTACTAGTCCCTACAATTTTGCCAAGTTTCGTGCAAATCCATTCAGCCGTTCGGGCTAAAAGTGAGGCTAACCGCCCTATGGAAAACTCAATGTTAAAAACACGTTTTGGGACCCCCCTTTTTTCTCGGCCCCCCCTGGACCAACTCCCCCCAAATTTCCAGGGGCTGCTCAGAAACAAAATGTGCCATTTTCCTGAAAATTTCAGCCAATTCCGTCCACAAACGCCAAAGTTATTAGACATAGAATTTTCAAAAAACCCATAGGGAAAAAATCCTAACTATATATACCTACTGGCGACCGCCAGTAGGTAATATATATATATATATATATATATATATATATATATATATATATATATATATTTCATCCACAGGTGACTCCTTTACAAGAAACCCAGAAGGACACAGCGGGGATTTGAAGGGAAAAGTCGATTTATTGCTGTTAACTGCGGCATAATGCATTTCGACGTTAGTCTTCTTCAGATGCCTTGTCAAATGAAAATGAGGCAGTACCTTGATTTAAAACCCTCTTGGCTCCTCCCAAAACATAGGAGTACAGCTGGCCCCAATTAACAACACAGTTTCTGTTGCGTAGTCAGATATCACAGACTACAATTCCCAGAAGACATCAGATGTACGACTGTCTTATGTGGAGCTCTTTGCACGCTGTCAGTGCCTTTGTACAGGTGAACAGTTCTGCCAGAATAATGTCTTTATTTCAGAGATCGATCTCCCTTGAGTCCCCTGACACTCCGCCTCAAAGTACTTTCCCCAGCAGGGTTGTGGAACAACAGAACAGTGCCCGTGCTCCCCCGTCAAATCCGGGTTGCTTCTGTGCAAAAACCATTTGCTGGGATATATATATATATTACCAACTGGCGGTCGCTAGTAGGTAGTTAGTGGAGAAGCGTGGCTCAGTGGTTAGAGGCGGCAGACCCGGAAGCTGAGATTGACCGTGGACCAGGGTTCGATTCCCCGCCTCGGCGGGTCTCAGGCTCAGAAATTCCACGGACTCCACAATTCTCGCTCTGGTGCCTTCTCAACTCACGGGGTCACACTCTGCGACTCTGGGCAATAGCTTGCTTAATCTCCACTACAGCCCCTCGCGGCGGGATGCCTGGCTTTCACCTTGTGGACACCCTGCCGGGGTTTCTCACAGGGGAATACCAGGATGGGTTCCCTAAGCAAGCGCCGGGATGCTCACGGGCAGCCGTGCGCTTTACAAATCCAGCACATTTACATAGTTAGGACCTAGTTTCCATAGGAAATCCGCAACATTCTATTTGGAATAACTTTAACCCCGGTCGACGAATCTTTGCGAAATTCTCCAAGAAAATGGCCTGCTCAGCTCCGCTCCTTCCCTGAAAGTTTGAGAGTGATTTGTGAAGCGGGGGCCAAGAAAAAAGGGGGGTCCCAAAACGTGTTTTCCCCATGCAATTTTCCATAGGGACCTTTAGCCAGGGCTACAGCTCGAATGGCTGAACGGAATTACACCAAATTTGGCAGAGAGGTAGAGTTCGGTTCGCAGATTGTGCTTTATGTTAAATGGTGTAAATCCGTTCAGTAGTTTCTGAGACAATTACAAGTAAAATCATAGCGATATCCAGAGACATGGTTCTACCCGCGGACTGAGATCCGTTCAATTACGAGGGCGAGCTGCATGCTGATTGGCTGTCAAGTGTCTGTCAACACTCGAAACCAGGAAGGGTCGGTAGAACCGAGTCACAAGAAAACAGTAAAACAAAGTTGAGAAATAAGGGAAGGGGGCAGGCTAGAAACATTCTGACCCTCTAGGCTTGCTCAGGGGGTCGTACATGGATGTTTAGGCTCTATATTTTTTAAAGAAAAATCGTGGCCTACGCCCATGGAAATCTGTACAATTACGAGCACGAGCTGCATGCTGATTGGCTGTCAACACTCCTAACCAGGAAGTGTTGGCAGCCATCTTGTTTGTCGCGAGAACCGACTGACAAGAAAACAGTAAAACAAAGTTGAGAAATTAGGAAAGGGGGTAGGGTAGAAACATTCTGACTCTATAGGCTTGCTCAGGGGGTCTTTTGGCTCAATTTGATTTTATTTTTTTAATTAAAAAATCGCGGGCTACTCGAGCAGTGCTCGTACGCGGTGGAAAAGGTGAAAAAAAACAAGAAGTCCGTTTTATTCATTAGGTCCCGGAGGGTGCAAATTACGGGGGCATTTTCTTTCCATAATGGGGGCTTGTAAGGTGCCCTGAACACTGGGGAACGCCACTCGTCTGGTTTTATTTTGAAGTATGCGGGGGTTACGGTTCTACTCCCCGCAGTCTCGGGGAGCGATACCCCTTGGGGCTTTTTAAAAAAAAAATATGTTTTAGGCTCTCCCTCACTCTCTCCCCGTACACGTTGCGGGGAACGCCACCTTTCTGGGGCAGTAATATGTAAAATGACCTTCCAGCTCCAGGTACCTGCACTGTCTGGGGTTTTTTACTAATGTTGGGAGGGCGTTGCGCGGCCCTCTTAGTGGAACCATTGATGGTCCTGGGGAGCACCATTTCTCAGGGCAGGCTCTTGCAGTGTGTCGGGGTGCATACTTCCGGGACACTGCTGTTGGTATGGTAGGGCGGTACCGTCACCACTCCCACTTTACCTCAGCAAACCGTTTTTCTATTTGAAAGAGAGAGCAAGTTAATCTGCTCTCTCTTTCAAGTAGGAAAGGAGATTGGTAGGACGTGGGGAGCCGTCTGGTATCGTGGGGGCACTGGGGCTAAAAGAAAAACAAAAAGAGGGCCATATTATCAAGCAAGGGCGATACATTATCGCCGCTTTTATCGGTAGGAAGCTGCCGCTAAATCGGCGATAATGGGCTTGATAATATGGCCTTGTTAATTCCCATTGAAGCTCGTGTTCTGGTGTTAACATGGGCTTCTATGGGAAATAACAAGGCCTTATTATCAAGCTCATTATCACCGTTTTATTGGCAATTTAGTACCGATAAAACGGCGATAATTTTAACACTGGTCCATGATAATATGCACCTAAGTTTACTGGTTAAAAAAAGAGGTATATTTCTATGATAGTATGTAAAACTTTCCGTTTGTTTTTTTGTGCAGCAGTTGTACTCTCAATGCATGCGCAGCCTCGTTTTTTTCTTTTTCTTCAAGTTCAACAAGCAAACCTTTCTTTATTTCAGGTATTAAATTTGCCGCTCTCTTTTCCCGGGTCGTGTGTGTCATCCGCTGCTGTACTTTTGTAATATATTAATAATCATACTTTATCTATATTGATTTGAAACGTAGTGCCGAGGCGCCAAACGTTGATTACATACTCCGTCCACCGTCATTTTAGTAGTTTTTCACCGTTATTTTTATTATATCTGTTACTTTCATTTTACTGTCCTCCTATTTTCTGTGATCGATGATATTTCCTGCCACAGACACCACAGTGTTTGTCCTTGGCCTCTGATGTTATCAGACTTGGTCACACGTATACGTAAAAACTAATTTGAAGGACGGAAGCCACAGCCATTACAACGCGTCTCCATTAACACAAAGGCATTATTAAGATTATGTGTTTATCATGCGTGGTAAATGCATAGTAGTTTTAAAAGCATGCGTGGTAAAGGCATTCGTGGTAAAGCTATATGCGTGCTAATGGCTTCATGGTGACGATCACGCGTGCTTACTACCGCATTATAATGGCTGTTTCCCCCCAGGACACTGCAGAAACCGGGTCTGGGCATCGTGGACTTCAGGGCAGTAGGCGGAAGGCCACACAGCTCCTCATACAATATAGAAATCTTTGTGGGGTGATTGTTTCTGTGGTTTGAGGGGCGTGATTGAGGTCCAATTTTGTAGTGGGGTAAGATTTGCACGGGAAAATGTGGTACACATTGTTTTGTATTATTTTGATTTCTTTTGTAAGTTGTAGTCTATCCAAGGAAATATAACTCAGTAGTTTTCAATCCTAGTCTTGAGCATCTTACTATAGTATTTCAACATTATTTTTATTGTGGACCGTCATATCCCCCCCACAAAATAAAAGAAGTATGTAGTTTTTTTGATTAACTTTAATTAAAACAATAACTGTAAACGAAACTTCATTATAACTATATTAGAAGCAACTAGAAAAATAACTTTAAAAATGAACAATATTATAAACAAATTGGAGTCCAAAAGATGTCCAATTGGTAATCTGCAAAACAAAAAAGAAAATTAGAGTTTAGAATTATGTAGATGTGTTCCTGACGGGGGGCGGTCCAAGATGGAGGAGTGAGGACGCCCTAGAGCACAGCTGTCGCCGGGGCTCCCGCTGACTCACCCGGTTCTGATGTTTTTCGGGGTTGCCCAACCCTGCAAGGGGTCCCATGCTTGCTGATTTACCCCTCAGGGCTAATACTGCCTAAACTCGACGAATATTTGTTTTTTTCTTTACACCAGAGCCAAGAGGGTACTAACGAACAACGGCGTGCTCCCAGCGCTGGGTTCAGCAATCTGCTTGTCGGGAGCAGCCGGTATTCTTTTTGCGGTGTTACTGTTTTGCTGCTCTCATCGCTTCGTTACTTTGTTGCTCTGCTGAAGGGACGCCAAATGCTTTCGTTCTGGCTGATCCGCCGTTTCGTGCAGCAATCCACCCTGCGCCTGGCTCACCTAGACCGGAGATCTGTGTTTGGCTGGTCAGGGCTGCGGTTTGGACGGGGACGTGTGTCTCGGACCGTGGAGACCGAAGAGGAGGAGAAGAGTTTATTGAACTTGCCGATAACAGAGGTGATGGCTCCAAAAAACTTGCCTAGGTCCACTCGGGCTACCAAAACTGTGGTAACCGACCAAGCAGCAATATCACCAGCCCGGGCTATAACCACGATTACTACTGCAGCTGTGACAACTACGATGGCGGCACCTGCACTTCCGCTGGTTACCACCGCAAAATCACCAGCTGGAGCCAAAGGGGCAAATAAGCAGGTACTAGCCCTCCGGTATTGATTGTCGATGGTACGTTTTCTTCTAAAGCAGCATTATCTAAAACTAACAAAGATGCAAATACTAAGTCGGACCCTATTTCAGAAGGGAGCAGGGGGGTGCCCTTAATTTTGGAAAAGGAAAATGAAAATGAGAGTGAGGGGACTTCTATAACACCACCATGCGATAAAGCTGAATCATCTGGTATACCGGTTCGATTAGGAACTACAGTGCTAGGAGATGATCTTGACTTTGTGCCTCAAGAGATGAATACACCTTTAGCCATAGGCGAGGGGTCAACTGCTGGTAATGGGCCCAGGGAGCCGGAATTGGATATAACTGATCCCCCAGAAACTATCAGGGGGAAAAGTTTTACCAGCTTGACAACTGTGACTGTGACTGTGTTACCCTCCGGAGTGCGGGATGAGGATCGGGATGGCGAGGGTGAAGACGAAGGCAAAGGAGACTGTTCTTCTGAGGGCTCTGAATATGAGGAGGGAGAAGAGTATGAAACATGGGCTAGAGCCGCTATAGGAACAGCCAAATATATGGCGGATCGAAGGGGAAAGGCTAAACAAAAAAAAAGTCCAAGAATAGGAATAAGAAAGGGAAAAGAACACCAATAGAAGGCTTATCTTTAATTAATACTGCTGCAACTATGAAAAAAAATCTTAATTTGGACAAGAGCCCTCTTAGGAAGTGGATCCATGCTAAGGGACTAGTGAAGAACATGACCATTAGGCTGTCAGGCTCGGCCCTATCTGCTGATGAATTTCAGGAAAAGTATGCGGGCCCCCACCCGTCGCCTCAAGCTCCCCCTGCACCTGCACCAGCATCACCTTTGGATGTAGATTTGGTCCCGCTTCCCAGTCCTATATGTCTGGCACCTAGCTCTGTACTGGAAACTTTCCCTGTAAATCTAGAAATATCAAGCCATGATCCTGGCATATTAACATGTACGCCGTCTGATAGCCCGGAATTCCCTAACGACACCTTGCTAGATGGTTTTGCGAAACGGGGCCCTGAACTGTCTCCTTTCGAGGTTATCCAACATACTCTAACTAGCCATCGTGCTGCGGCGCAAGAGCATTTTCTACAATTACGAGGGGACAACACCAAACTCCAGAACTCATTGACAGAAATGAATTCCAAATTAGGCGGGATGTCGCAGGAAATTGAAGACCTTCAGCAGAGAGTTGTTGGTATTGAAGAGAGCTCAGCTCACCCTGAATCTTCTCTGAAGGATCACGAGAACCAGATTCTTGCTCTACAGCTGAAGGTCGAGGACCTGGAGAACCGCCAACATCGATCTAATCTGAGACTCTTTGGTGTTCCGGTGGGTGTTGAGGGGCCAGATGCAAGGGCATACGTGGTGAAACTATTAAATAAAGCTCTACCTGATTTAGCTGACTGGGATTGGGACTCTCAGGTTCAGAGAGCCCATCTTCTCCCCCCATTTCAGAAGAAGAGGGATATCAAATACCCTAGGCCCTTTATTATTTATTTTGGGAATTTTCTTTTGAGGGAGGCAGTAGCTTTTAAAGCACGTCCCAACTCTCCTATCAAGTTTGAGAATATGTCTTTATTTGTTTGCTCAGATTTGAGTAAACCTACTATGGATAGGAATTGGAGATTAAAAAAACTGATAGAACCTTTCAAAGCTGCTGGGGGACAAGCGTTTTTGCAGGAGCCTGCCTGCCTCAAAGTCATTAAAGGAGCTCACACCTATTACTTCTCGGATGAGGAGGCGCAGAGTATGCTATCTAATATGAGTTAGATTCTGGGCTTTAACCGAGCGATTATTATGTATATTTTATCTCTCTTTAGCTCTCTTTAGCTTTCTCAGATCCTGGGGGACCGTAACTAAAGCGCTTTTTTTTTTCTTTTTTTCCCTTCCTTTTTTTGTTTGTTGGTACTAAGGAAAGGAAGAAAAAAAACAACAGAAGGGAGGGGGAGAAAGAAAAGAAAAAAAAACTGGGGGGTCAGGTAGCCCCGGTGCTGCTTTGCTCTGAACTGCCCCTCTAGTTCTGGGTTGAGGGAGAGGGGGGTGGGGGGAGGGCCCAGATTCTCCGAGGGGAGGTCGTTTCGGGAGGGGCTAAAATTTTTTAAAAGTCAGCACTTTGTGATAAAGGCTTTAATTTGAAAGGAAGATACTGTTGCTTTTTGTTATTATTTTCTATGCTTGATAATATACAGTGTGGTGAAATTGGCTTAAATCATCGATTAAAATGTATATATTAAAATGCTTAGCGTGGAACGTAGCCGGCCTAAATAGCAAGAGCAAAAGAAGACTTATCTCTGAAGAACTAAGCCTTTATAACCCTCAGCTAATCTTTTTATCTGAGACACATATTTCGTATAAGGATAGAAAGCTACTTAACCTCTGGGTTACGAGGTTATAGTTTGCTCCTCTCAACAGATTTCTCTGAGGGGTGTTGCCATATTAAAGGACAAAATATCTAGAATCGAAACGATTAAATCTGGCACTGATAAATTGGGCCGCTGGGTGATTGCGCAAGTTAGTATTGGTAATCATAAATATGTACTCTGTGGAGTTTATGGTTCCAATACGGATGAGGCTTTTGTTTTTGATGAACTGAATTTGGAATTATTGGCTTGGGAGGGGGAACTTATCGTGATGGGGGATTTTAATTGCATTATGGATTATCAGCAGGACACAACAAGACTGGGTACTTTGCAATGTATGCACAAAGTCAGGGCCGCTATTTTAAATATAAGCAGAGTACACAATGTTAAGGATGTTTGGCGCTCTCTTTATTCCGAAATACCTGGTTATACGTTCTACTCTGCCCCTCATAAACTCTGTACGCGGATTGACATGGCATGGGCAACGGATCAAATAATTGAGAATAGCTCTATGGAAATTTGCCCTCGGGTGTCTTCGGATCATAACCCCATTCTGTTAACATATAGCTATGATGAGGGTCAAACTAACACAAGATTGTTTTCCTTCCCTCGTTACTTATTGACTGATGCAGCGTATATCTCTCAGCTCAAGCTGCATTTGTGTGAATTTATTAAAATAAATCTTCACACCGCCTCCCATATTTGTGTTTGGGACACTTGCAAGGCCAGCATTAGAGGTCATGCGCAGCAATATATTTATAAACAGAACTCTGAACGTCCGAAGGTTAATAACAAATTAATAGCAGATATTATTGAATATGAAACTTTATTGGTTGAGGCGCTCCGTTTGCGCTCCACCAACATTGTAGAAATAGAGCTAAAACTTGGATCATTAAAATCTAATCTTAAAACAACTTTTATTGAAAAAGATGCGCCAAAATGCACAAGACTAAAATTCAGTACTATAAAGGAGGGGACAAAATCGGTAAGCTACTCCCTTACAAAGTGGCGGATGATAGAGCTCAGACTCGTATTAAATGTATAAAAGGTGTGAACCAAATCATTTATAATCAACCTGTGCAGATCCTGACCCAATTCAGGGAGTATTATAGCACCCTTTATACCCCGGAGAACCAACCCCTTACATCTGACATCTTAGAATACCTAGAAAGTAATATCAAGGGGAAATTTAATTTACCTGGTTTAGAACATCTGTTGGATGATATTACTAAGCTAGAATTAAGGCAGGCTATTTTATCTTTGCCTATGGGGAAGGCCTCCGGGGAGGACTCAATACCGGTGTAACTTTATAAAATATGCATTGAGGAAATAATTTCTCTTTTTCTTTTTGTAACACAATATATTGGGGTAAAGGGGAAGGCCCCGGATTCTTGGAATACAACAAAAAACATTTTCTTCGTAAAAAAGGACAAACCAGCTGAGGAATGTGGGTCGTACAGGCCAATTTCTTTGATTAACTCAGACGCGAAGGTTTTTGCCAAGGTTTTGGCAAATAGACTGGCCCAGATCATTCCTGAGATTGTTAGTGAACAACAGCACGGTTTCGTCTTGGGCAGGGACACAACAACTCATATTAACACAGCTATTACAGCCTTCGACATTGCAGAGACTGAAGCCTCCCCACTCGGCATGATTTTATTAGATGCAGAAAAGGCTTTTGACCGAGTGGGGTGGGACTATCTTTGGTCTATGCTGTCTTTCATTGGCTTCAGGGGTAAAATGGTCAGCTGGATTCGGGCCCTATACGACCAACCCACGGCGGCCTTCTCTTCCACCCCTAACTATTTTCTCTACTGATGAGGGAAGTTATCCCGAAACCCGAGCCATGTCTCGGGCGATATCCAAACACCCGGGACATGTATCGGGTCTAGAGATCATCAGTTCGACAAGTACCTACTTGCACCCACATGGGTGAACCACTCAAGAACTCCATGTACCAGAGTCCCTAGGGGCGATCCGGAGGAGGGGCTAGCGGTGTGCGGTCCATTGCGATGGTTTCTACAAATTGGCTCCCTTGAGCATTGAGCCGACGGGCTCCTGGACGACGCACCTGCGTGCCGGTTCGGGCATCGAGGCCATTGACGGTTGTTTGGCGGCCTTCTCTTCCACCCCTAACTATTTTCTCTACTGATGAGGGAAGTTATCCCGAAACCTGAGCCATGTCTCGGGCGATATCCAAAAACCCGGGACATGTATCGGGTCTAGAGATCATCAGTTCAACAAGTACCTACTTGCACCCACATGGGTGAACCACTCAAGAACTCCATGTACCAGAGTCCCTAGGGGCGATCCGGAGGAGGGGCTAGCGGTGTGCGTTCCATTGCGATGGTTTCTACAAATTGGCTCCCTTGAGCTTTGAGCCGACGGGCTCCTGGACGACGCACCTGCGTGCCGGTTTGGGCAGCGAGGCCATTGACGGTTATTTGGCGGCCTTCTCTTCCACCCCTAACTATTTTCTCTACTGATGAGGGAAGTTATCCCGAAACCCGAGCCATGTCTCGGGCGATATCCAAAAACCCGGGACATGTATCGGGTCTAGAGATCATCAGTTCAACAAGTACCTACTTGCACCCACATGGGTGATTCACTCAAGAACTCCATGTACCAGAGTCCCTAGGGGCGATCCGGAGGAGGGGCTAGCGGTGTGCGGTCCATTGCGATGGTTTCTACAAATTGGCTCCCTTGAGCTTTGAGCCGACGGGCTCCTGGACGACGCACCTGCGTGCCAGTTCGGGCATCGAGGCCATTGACGGTTGTTTGGCGGCCTTCTCTTCCACCCCTAACTATTTTCCCTACTGATGAGGGAAGTTATCCCGAAACCCGAGCCATGTCTCGGGCGATATCCAAAAACCCGGGACATGTATCGGGTCTAGAGATCATCAGTTCAACAAGTACCTACTTGCACCCACATGGGTGAACCACTCAAGAACTCCATGTACCAGAGTCCCTAGGGGCGATCCGGAGGAGGGGCTAGCGGTGTGCGGTCCATTGCGATGGTTTCTACAAATTGGCTCCCTTGAGCTTTGAGCCGACGGGCTCCTGGACGACGCACCTGCATGCCGGTTCGGGCATCAAGGCCATTGACGGTTGTTTGGCGGCCTTCTCTTCCACCCCTAACTATTTTCTCTACTGATGAGGGAAGTTATCCCGAAACCCGAGCCATGTCTCGGGCGATATCCAAAAACCCGAGACATGTATCGGGTCTAGAGATCATCAGTTCAACAAGTACCTACTTGCACCCACATGGGTGAACCACTCAAGAACTCCATGTACCAGAGTCCCTAGGGGCGATCCGGAGGAGGGGCTAGCGGTGTGCGGTCCATTGCGATGGTTTCTACAAATTGGCTCCCTTGAGCTTTGAGCCGATGGGCTCCTGGACGACGCATCTGCGTGCCGGTTCGGGCATCGAGGCCATTGACGGTTGTTTGGCGGCCTTCTTTTCCACCCCTAACTATTTTCTCTACTGATGAGGGAAGTTATCCCGAAACCCGAGCCATGTCTTGGGCGATATCCAAAAACCCGGGACATGTATCGGGTCTAGACATCATCAGTTCAACAAGTACCTACTTGCACCCACATGGGTGAACCACTCAAGAACTCCATGTACCAGAGTCCCTAGGGGCGATCCGGAGGAGGGGCTAGCGGTGTGCGGTCCATTGCGATGGTTTCTACAAATTGGCTCCCTTGAGCTTTGAGCCGACGGGCTCCTGGACGACGCACCTGCGTGCCGGTTCGGGCATCGAGGCCATTGACGGTTGTTTGGCGGCCTTCTCTTCCACCCCTAACTATTTTCTCTACTGATGAGGGAAGTTATCCCGAAACCCGAGCCATGTCTCGGGCGATATCCAAAAACCCGGGACATGTATCGGGTCTAGAGATCATCAGTTCAACAAGTACCTACTTGCACCCACATGGGTGAACCACTCAAGAACTCCATGTACCAGAGTCCCTAGGGGCGATCCAGAGGAGGGGCTAGCGGTGTGCGGTCCATTGCGATGGTTTCTACAAATTGGCTCCCTTGAGCTTTGAGCCGACGGGCTCCTGGACGACGCACCTGCGTGCCGGTTCGGGCATCGAGGCCATTGACGGTTGTTTGGCGGCCTTCTCTTCCACCCCTAACTATTTTCTCTACTCATGAGGGAAGTTATCCCGAAACTCGAGCCATGTCTCGGGCGATATCCAAAAACCCGGGACATGTATCGGGTCTAGAGATCATCAGTTCAACAAGTACCTACTTGCACCCACATGGGTGAACCACTCAAGAACTCCATGTACCAGAGTCCCTAGGGGCGATCCGGAGGAGGGGCTGGCGGTGTGCGGTCCATTGCGATGGTTTCTACAAATTGGCTCCCTTGAGCTTTGAGCCGACGGGCTCCTGGACGACGCATCTGCGTGCCGGTTCGGGCATCGAGGCCATTGACGGTTGTTTGGCGGCCTTCTCTTCCACCCCTAACTATTTTCTCTACTGATGAGGGAAGTTATCCCGAAACCCGAGCCATGTCTCGGGCGATATCCAAAAACCCGGGACATGTATCGGGTCTAGAGATCATCAGTTCAACAAGTACCTACTTGCACCCACATGGGTGAACCACTAAAGAACTCCATGTACCAGAGTCCCTAGGGGCGATCCGGAGGAGGGGCTAGCGGTGTGCGGTCCATTGCGATGGTTTCTACAAATTGGCTCCCTTGAGCTTTGAGCCGACGGGCTCCTGGACGACGCACCTGCGTCCCGGTTCGGGCATCGAGGCCATTGACGGTTATTTGGCGGCCTTCTCTTCCACCCCTAACTATTTTCTCTACTGATGAGGGAAGTTATCCCGAAACCCGAGCCATGTCTCGGGCGATATCCAAAAACCCGGGACAAGTATCGGGTCTAGAGATCATCAGTTCAACAAGTACCTACTTGCACCCACATGGGTGAACCACTCAAGAACTCCATGTACCAGAGTCCCTAGGGGCGATCCGGAGGAGGGGCTAGCGGTGTGCGGTCCATTGCGATGGTTTCCACGGCTAAAATTAGTTATTCAGGTCTGTTATCCTCTGCTTTTCCCATAGCACGGGGAACTCGACAAGGCTGCCCGTTGTCATCCCTGCTCTTCTCCATATTCATGGAGCCATTTCTTTCGGCACTCCTGGCCCAGCCTAGGATAATCCCATTTTGCTCTGGATCTCACTGTTTGAAAATTACCGCATACGCAGATAACATTGCAATATACTCTTCAAATGTCACAACAGCACTAGAGGGTATTATGGTTGAAGCGGAGAAATTTGGCAATGTCTCAGGTTACAAGTTAAACGCGAATAAAACCCAGATAGTGGTCAACTATAAATCTCCGGGGGGAATTATTGGGATTTGTAGGGCAGCTAATTATTTAGGGGTGAAAATATCATCTACGATTAGTGATATAATTCCCATTAATTATGATGTGCTTGTCAAATCAACCAAACTGCTTTTGAAAAAATGGCATAAACTACCATTAAATATTATAAGTAGAATACATTTTATTAAGATGAAAATTCTTCCGAAATTTCTTTATCTTTTTCGTTCTATTCCTTTGGCACTTAATAATGGTTTTTTTAAAAAGCTTGATGGAATTTTTAGCAGTTTCATTTGGGGCTATCGGAAAGCACGAAAAAGCTTATCTTCATTAAAAGGATCTATTGATATGGGAGGTCTTAACTTTCCAGACTTTAAACTCTACTTTTGGGGCACTTTCATTGGACGTCTTCGCTCCTTGCTTAACCATGATTTAAAAAATGTGTTTTTTCATACCATTATGCTGAATTTAGATGCAAGAATGTTTTTGCTTAGATTAAATGACCCCAATTTTTACCAAAGAATCAAATTTAAGACAGCGCGAGATATTGTCAAGATTTGGTTCAGTATTTTGTTCTTTTGTAAGACCTCTTTTTATCATTCAAAATTACGGCTTTGGGACAACCCAGGAATTCCGGGGATATTCAATGATAGCTGGGCTAGTGTTTGGGTAACCCATGGTATTGTAACCTTGGGGGACCTGTATGGTACTAATGGTCTTTTAGACTTTGAGACACTAAAAGTCTTGTACCATCTTACAGAGTCTATGAGGTTTAAATACATCCAGGTTCACGATTTTCTGATACGTCGGATGAAAATTCGAACGGTTTCAGAATCTGATATCTGGGAGTGCCTCTATTCATCTAAAACGAAATCAGTAATAAGCACCGGCTATAGCTGCTTAATTTCTTATGAAAAACTGGACTGTTCTAAATTAGCTGAGAAATGGAGCTTTAAATTAGGAATGACGATCTATTCAGATCAGATTTCTAATTCTCTCTCAAAAATTAATAATGTGGTTCAATCAGCTAGCCTACGACTGCAACAATTCAAAACCTCTTGTTTGTTATATTATACCCCGGAAGTGATTCTTAAATGGTCTTCAAATACATTTTATACTGATCGTACCAAATGCCCTAAGTGTGATACTGTGGGTGCTAACATAGAACACATGTTATTTTCCTGCCCGCTATTGAACGACTTTTGGCTTAATTTGGATAAAGTTCTGAAATTTAAATTGGTAAAGCCACCATTACTTTCAGCTTCTACTGTACTTTTAGATATACATAGTACAACCTTACCTCAACAGGCCCTAATCACTATTCTGTTATCCTGTGCTAAACTTACGATAGCTCGGGCATGGATATCGCCACAGCCGCCACAAATCATGCAGTGGTGGTCTTAGGTCAATGAAATTCATCACATGGAAGCAGGAATAGCCCGAATTAGGGATACTAGGTCTTTGCTTAAATTTGAGAAAATTTGGGGCAATTTTATATAAAATTGTTTACGAAATAGATTTTTTTCTTTAAAATTGTATGAATTTTTTTTTGCTAAGCATTATGTATCTTTCTTATTCTTTTATTATGTATTTTTTCCATTCTGTATATATTCATGTATAGACTGCGATGGTATATATATGCATTGTTTTTGTTTGGTTTTCACTTTGTGCTGACAATAAAAAAGTTTAAAAAAAAATAAAAGAATTATGTAGATGTGAGTAAATGAGCTGAATCATTACAAGTCAAGGTAACTCTACAGTTTTACGTGTGCAGTGTGCCTGGTACAATTCACTTCTGTTATAATGCCGCCTTTAAGGGGTGTCTATATGGAAGTGCCTACTGTGTTACTGACAGAAAAGTTGCACGAGATTGTAAAGATGCGGACTTATTTCTAATGCATTGCAATGAAGGCTTTGTAGATCTAGGCCTCTGTGCTTACCGTTGTATAAACACTGCCGTCAAACGCTTCGGCCAGTTAAATTCACAACTTGAGTTGGGCTGTTCTTCTACATGTGCAAGTAGACAGCAGTGTCTATAAGTTTAAGAGAGAAAGAAAAATTGTCACAGAGAGTGAGAGAAAGAGAGAGAAAAGAACATTAAAACTGTCTTGCACAGTCTGGAATTGAGATTTTTTCCTGAAAAGTGAGAGGTAGATTTACAAGCTACTTGCGTCAGTTTACCCATGTTAAAAGTGACCCAAAAGTGGCATAATAAGCTTGTAGATCTGATTGCCAGACTGTTGTAACTTATCTGTTGTCACTGCTCGGAGGTAATTATAGGTTTTACAGAGAGAAGCTGCTGCACACTACGCAATCTCTCCTTTCACAAATAAAGGTAACACTACGGTTTTACGAGTGCAGTGTGCCTGGTACATTTCAGTTGTTATAGTGCCGCGTTCAAATGGTGTCTATATGGAAGTGCCTACTGCATTACTGATGCAAAAGTGGCACAACGGGATTGTAAATATTGCAACTTATTTCTAATGCATTGCTATGAAGGCATTGTATATGTAGGCTGCTGTGCTTACCTTGTATAAACAGTGCGGCCATCGGACTTCACAACTTGACTTGAACTCTTCTTCTATATGTCAAAGTATATTCAATACATTGCAGAGAATTCCATTGCTGCTGCTCGATAGGACGTGATTGCTTCTGAAGGATGTTTGGTGAAGGAAACAAAAGGACATTTTGATTAATCATCGTAAACTGAGTTGCGAATCTACTGTCAAGAGTGAATTTTAATGTGGTTTTTAATATTCCGTACTTTGACTGTTGCAGCCCATTGAGTCTCAGAGTTTGGAGTTGAGATTTTTTCTTGAAAAGTCAGATGTAGATTTAAAAGCTCCTTGCGTCACTTTCCCCATGTTAAAAGTGACAGAAAAGTGGCGTAATAAGCTTGTAGATCTGTTTGTCAGACTGTTGTAACCTATCTGTTGTCACTTGTCGGAGGTAATTATACATTTCTACACTGTGAAGCTGCTGCAGACTACCAAGTCTTTCCTTTCACAAATAATTTGTTGTTGTTTCGGAAAGAAAGGGCCATATTATCAAGCAAGGGCGATACATTATTGCCTCTTTTATCGGGAGGAAACTGTTGATAAAGCTGCGATAATGGGCTTGGTGATATGCCCTTGTGAATTCCCATAGCAGCCCAGGTTAACACTAGAACCTGGGCTGCTATGGGAATTCACAAGGGCATAATATAAAGCCCATTATCGCCGCTCTTTCGGCAGTTTCCTGACGATAAAAGCGGCGATAATGTATTACCATTGCTTGATAATATGGCCCTCAATTCTTTGTCACCTAGTGCCATCGGGGTGATTGAAAGATGGTGCTGTACTTGTGGAAGAAGTATTCACTGTAATCAAGATAGTTAACTATTTGAATTCAGATAAGCTTGTATACAGCAGAGTGGAGATAGTATTGTCGAAAACTTTAAAAAAGGAAGAGAAACAATGTGAGAGAGTAAGAAACAGAAAGAGAAAAAATAACTTTAAAATGTGGGAGACACACACACACACGACAGGGGGGGTGTACGTGAAGCCAGAGGCGCAACCACAGTCAAGATTTTCGGGGGGGGCTTAATTTTAAACAAAAAGAAGAGTGGAGCTGCAGGGGCTGTAAGCGGGGGGGATCATCAAAGCCTCATTAACAAGCAAAATGTCTTTAAAAGACCTGTGACGTACTCGGGTGCGACTGTGTGTGGGCGCAGGAAGGTATGTCATCCTGATAGGGGGGTTGTACGTGAAGCCAGAGGCCTAACCACAGTCAAAATTTTCGGGGGGGGCTTAAGTTCAAACAAAAAGAAGAGTGGAGCTGCAGGGGCTGTAAGCGGGGGGATCATCAAAGCCTCATTAACAAGCAAAATGTCTTTAAAAGACCTGTGACGTAGTTGGGTGCGACTGTGTGTGGGCGCAGGAAGGTATGTCATTCTGGCTGAAGCCTCGTTAGCCCAATGTGTGTTTTGCGCGCCTGCTGCATACTATAGATTGTCTCCTTTTACAGATAAGTTGTTGTTTCAGAAACAAGCTTCTTTGCTCACCTTGTGCTATTGACGTCGTCATTGTTACATGATCGATCGTGAAGTTGTACATCTAAAAGATGTTATGATTGATAATTGTTGCTAAATTAATTTGGAGTTAGATAATATTGCGGTTTTATAGATGTTCATCGTCATATTTGTACGTACTAGGGGGCATATTATCAAGAACCGGTGATAAAATTATCGCCGTTTTATCTGCAGGAAACTGATGATAAAACGGCAATAATGGGCTTGATAATTCACCCTTGTTAATTCCCATAGAAGCCCATGTTCTGGTGTTAACATGGGCTTCTATGGGAATTAACAAGGGCGAATTATCAAGCCGATTATCGCCATTTTATCGGCTGTTTCCTGCCGATAAAACTGCGATAATTTTAACAGCGGTTCTTGATATTATATCCCTGTTTGTATTGTGAATATATTCTGGACATTTCAGCGATTATAAAAACATTAGTGCTATTGCGAAAATAAATTTATGCATGTAAATTAATACATTATGTAGGAGTGCGGTCTTGTAAAATATTACGTCGCATTTTTGTATGTAGTCAGCTACAACCCTTTGACTACTTCTGATGCTTATTCAAGTTTCACTGCTCACCTTTTGGGGAAACAACAGTTCTTCATGATGTAGTCACGATCTCCAACAAAGATGTCTCATATATGGTGCCGAGTCTTGATATCTCTATGGCTAACGACATACTCGTGCTCCCATCATCATCATCATCGCAGGTTCTTGACCCGCTCAGTGCTTCGGGCACTACTAACTCAGTGACCAAAGAGACCACGCATATAATAGTGGGCCCCTAGCTCGGTGCTTTGGGAACAACTCTAAAATGGCGTACAACACATGCGTTCCGTCTTTTTTATAGATAGGGTCACGTGTGTAGTGACAAATGCGCTGGATGGGTGGGGTGTGGGTGTATACCAGCCATGAGGGAGTGTGTGTGTCGATCTGACAACTAGACCTGCAACTAAGAAATCACTATAATGGAAGTTTGGGACTTGTACTTTTGTTGTGTTTTCCTAGTACCGTAAAAGTGGCCTTCTTTTTTCTATGTGACGTTATAGAGTCAGCATGTATGTAGCCTATTTTGTGACACATTTTATTGTACAATGCGTTACAAAAACTAGTTGTGGTATGGTGCTTTTAAATTAAACTGTGTACTCTGCTTACGAGTTTGTTGAGTGTAGAAGTATATATTTTTTCTATTTTGTATTCTATCATAATTGTGCTGACTTTTCTGCTTTAGCTGCAGTACTGTATTATTTTATAAATAAGAAACTGTTGAAATCATGTTTGAAATTAGAATGGAAGCATGTAAGCTGCTCTCTGTGAGGAATAGCAATGCCGGCTCCTGCAGGTAGTGGGGAGCCGGCTGGGATCGTGGAGGCCTTGGGGCTGTTTCCACGATCCGCAACGTTAGATTTGAGCCCCCGGAGATGGGGTCCTCGGGAATTATAGAAAATTAGTGATAAGGGCTATTTTTTATATGGTAGATTTATCGTACGCGTACCAAGCACGTATGGACGACGTGCAGCTGGAATATTGGAAGTCGTCCAGTAAGCGTACGTAAGCAAGATAAATAAAAATAATTTTAGATATTTATCAAGTTTATGTTTTCAGTGTTGGGTGGCTCTAAAAAGAGCCCATGTGTTTATTGGGAGATTTTAGTACCTACAAGTAAGTACCAATGCAGAGTCTTAAGTTTATGAGGAAGACTCTGTTCCCCTCATCTGTAAAATGTACACCATCTCTCCTATAGATGCCATGCATATTGAAACGCAAATTGTTGTGGTAGATGGACCCCATTCGATAGTCTTGGAGAAAGGCAGAAACAGATTTATTCACATGTTTCCTAGCGTTTTCAATCTGTGGACAATAGTGGCTGGACCAGTTCCATTTCTGCCTTTGGCATATATTAGAATAGACAAAGGCAGTTTGGGGGGAAAGTGCCATCAATTCTTTAAAGGTGTCCTTCATAAGCATTTCCAGACCTACCCCAGTCAAAGTGCCTAGGTCATTGCCACCACAGTGCACAATTATGAGGTCAGGGTGTTGGAGATGTAAAAAGGATTTCACCAATGGCATCAATTGATGCCACTATAATCCTCTCTGTCCGATCCATTTAATGTCTACATTTGGTAAACGTAGGTCTTTGTGAATTCTTTTATGTTGTGCGTACCTTTGACTTCAGAAAATGTAGCTGTGTCCCACAATCGACACTGTAAGCATTTTGAAGAGAGGTCTGGATGCACTCTGATGGTCTCTGTAAATGAAATGGCAGTTTGAAAAGTAAAATTTTTCTAAAATGATGGACAACATGCGGTTTTGAAAAAAGAAAAGAAATGATTGGTTGTTTGACAACATTTTACAGAAAACTAGGGTGTATGTTTCTGTTTTTTAAAAGCCTTATTTTAATTGGTTAAGAAAAACTGATATAACAGAACATTACATAAGATAAGCTGGTATAATCTCAAGTCAAGCATACTTGCTGTTTTAATTTGCAAGAATGTATGATGAACTTTTCACCCGTGTGCTGAGTTAGGTGTTCCCTGAAGTGTTTCTATGGTAACTGGCATATTGTGGAATGTGGGAAGGGTTGAAAGTTTTGTCAGTTTGAAAGGGTGCAAAAGTTCAAGCAATATAAAAGTGTGTTTCTTGTTTAATTTAATGTGGGAATAAATGTGATGTTTTATTTATTTGTATATGTGTGTATATTGAGTGTGTAGATTGATTGGAAAAGTTTGCTATTTGCTATAGGACTTCCTGATCCCGTAGGACTGCTTAGAGGAATTTACAATGATCCCCAAGGTCAAAATCTTTGATGGCCTTTGTTGAGCCTGTGATGCAGGGCACGGAACGAAATTTGTTTTATTAATTTAATTGTTTACTTACCTGCAATCATCCAGATTCCGTTGTTGATCACCCCCACCCTGCCCCTCCCCCGCCCCGCCTGCCTGCCCCACCGCAACTCCCTGCATGGGCCGCGGCTGAAAAACGCGGTAGCAATCTAGTCATTCACCACAGAGTTGTGGGGAATCCTTGGTGAGGCGCGCACTCACTAATGAGTGCGCACTTCACCGAAGACGTTCCGGAGTTCAGACTCGTTTTCAATTTCTCCTTAGACATTCCTGAAGAGAAAGTGCAAATATTTCTTAGAGAGTAAAAGAACATTGTATGACAAGTTAGTGAGTAAAGTAAACTTACCTGACATTATAGACAATATTGAATGTATTCAGTCAATGTATTTTCTATAACTTAAAACAAGAAACGATAACATTCGTGTTAAGCAATGGTTAAGGGAAAAGAACACACTGAGGAAGGCGTACTAGACAGACTTTTGAATTAAGAAGGAACATTAGTGAAAAACATAAGATATTCAAGGATTGATAGAATAGATAACAAGCAACTGCATAAAGAAAGGTTAGTAGAAGAACACAAGGAAATTAATAGTATAAAAATTAGACAATAAACTGAGAGGGTAGGTTAATGAATGTCAGGTGATTATAGGTTATAAGCAGTGAGAAAAATAAAGAACCATAAAGTACAAAGTTGCAGATAAATACTAGAGGGGAGGCTAGTTCGAAAGTTGAAGGGGTAGGTAATTAGTAGGGTTTGACTAAGTTATAGATGAGGAATAGAGATAGAGTAAGCACATGAAGTATTCATAAAGTAGTGTGATAATGATGTCTAAATATACAGAGATACACAGTGTTATTCTGGACAATGAATAGTATCTTTTGTATTTTAGTAAAACATATTTAGTATTTTGGAATGCGTAAGGTGAATAGACATATTCTAAATTTTTTAGTCGTGTATTTTACTATAACAGCCTGAGTTTTTTCCTATAGTCATAAGGAGTGACTTGTTTCAAAATTTAAGAAAAGCTAAGAACAGGATATCCTTATAAGTAATTAGATTTATATAACTTTGCAAAGGACTAAAACTCTACTAATGGAATGTTATTAGATAATAGTATTTATATAGTATTTTTGGAGCCCAAAATAGGTGAAAACTGTAGTTTTGTATTATATATTATGAAAAGTGATCAAACTAACTGTTTATATTTTTATACAAGGAACGAGAACATAAAGGAAAAATTATGGAAAGAGAACAGCCTCATACTGAGGACATTTTGGATATTTCCTTCAGTATAATTGAAGAACTAATTGTATCTGTCACAGGCAATGAGAGTGAAGAAATTAGTGCTGGAGACATAAGGTGTGATTTCGAAGAGGAAAGCTTGGATGGAGAACTTCTGGAAGTATTAAATTATGTCAAAAGTTTAGAACAAATTAATTCAGAAATTGCTAATGAGGGAATTGATCTGTATGACATATCTGATGAACTTCTATTGGAATGTGTGTTAAATTATGAGATGTTAATATAATAAATGTATTGTTGAAAAATAATAAAGGTTCTAGCACTCTCTACTAATGTATTTATTGTACTAAAAGTGAAGCACTTATTGATTCAGTTATATATTCTTTAAATGTTTGTATTCATTTAAAATATGCAAAGTGGGTCTGAGGGTATGGATTGCTCAAAATACGTATGGAGTATACATGCAGTCTTGTATGCACCTGTAAACTTGTGTTTTATGCCTTCGATTCCCCAGTCTGTATCCTTAGACTTCCTCCAAACACTCTGACACTGCTGTTTTAGTATTGTAGTGAGCCAGTCAGCAGTATGTTCTTTTCCATTGTACCATGGTAAAACTGAAGCTGTAATAAATTTAGTGAGGAACTTTCTTTGCAGAAGTGTAATGATCCAATCAGTATCTACATACTCATGGATTAAAAGAGGCCTTAGTCCATAGGCTGTTTTAAAGCTCTATATATTGTGCATGCATTGTTCTATGCACCAGCAAACCTATGTTTTATACGTTCAATTCCTCAATGTGTATCCTTATACTTCCAGCAAACATTCTCACACTAGTGTTTCAATATTGTAGTGAGCCATTCAGCAGTATGTGTTTATCTGTATACTGTGGTAAAACTGAGGCTGTTATAAATTCAATCAGGTTCTTTCCTTGCAGAACTGTAATCATCCAGTCACTACCTAGGTAGTCATGCATTAAAATAGGCCTTAGGGCATAGACTGCTTCAAACCCTTATAGGCGATGTATGCAGTCTTCTATGTACTTGCAAATTTGTCTTTTATACGTTCAATTTACCAGTTTGTATCCTTACACTTCCACCAAACACTCTTTCACTGTTGTTTTAGTTTTGTAGTGACTCATTCATCTGTATGTAGTAATCCATTCACTACATTAAAACACTAATGGGCACATATACAATAACTGGCATATCCCCAGGAATATGTTAGTTATTGTGCTCCGTGACACCACCACCATGGATGTGCTGTATTTACAATACGGTGTACCATGGAACAAAAATGGCACATATATGTTATGTATCTGTGCTGTAAAGGTGGTGCTTTGTTTGAGTTATGTTGCAAGTGGAACGTATCTCCAGCAATGCTCTGGGGGCCCTATGCTCAGACTGCTGTGTCAATTCTTACACCTGCTTCAAGGTAGAGCAGGGTTTTGAGACAGCATGAGCCCAAAAGTGACAAAGTGAAGTCTTGTATATTTCAGTGAGCCACTTTTAGGAGGTGTTCCTTTGCTGGAACGCCCCCCCCCCTATGTACGAATGTCTCCTTCTGGTACAGGGATTTACAATGTGACGCACCTCCCAGAGACGTCACATTCTAAATACCACATACCATGGCGCATCTTTTGCACCACCGCTTCATCAGAAAAGTGATGCAACATCGGTGTAAAAGATGCACAAGGGTGTTGTAAATCTGCCTCTAAAAAACACTTACAAATTCACCCAGGCAGTTTCACTAGCAGTGCATTCTTTTTCGATTTACTTTTGTTATTATTTTACATAAAAAATATGAAATGTAACTTTAAAAATAAAATAAATATAAGTATTTATAATAAAAATGTAGGAAATAACTTTAAAAAGAAAGAAATATAATAATTAGTATATTTTAAAATTAACATTTCTAAAACATTGGACATTCACTAAAAAACAATAGGTTTCAGGCACATTATAGTTAGGAATTAGCATTTAAAAAACCTTAGAAATTCACAGAAAAAAACATAGGTTTCAGGCACGTTATAGGTAGGAATTAGCATTTAAAAAACCTTAGAAATTCACTGAATAAAACATAGGTTTCACCCATGTTACAGTTAGCTGGACATTTCTCTTATACAAAACCATTGAAATTCCTCCGTTATAGTTAGCTCAGCTAACTATAACTCGCGTGCCCGCAATGCACTGCTGATGACGTCACATATTACATCACTCATGACGTGGTCAGTGACATCACTCATGACATCACTGATGACATCTCAAATGACATCACTGATGACATTATCCTTGTGAAAGAGTGGGAGACCTCCTCTCAGCGTAACATAACCTTTAATACACACATTGAAAAATAGAAACAAAAAATTTCAAAACAATGGAGATACCAATACCAGTTACAACAACCTGTTCAGTAATTCCAACATCTACATACACATCCACTCATTCAGCAACAGTTCTATCTAGTCACACATACATGTACTCACTCATCATATGTACTCATACACCTATACATCCTGTTACACACGATACTCATCCATAGAGTTACTCACCCACATACTCACACATGCAAATAAACTATCAAACATCCATTTACTTGCATATATAGCTATTCACACACCACTACACTTATTTCTACAGAAACATACACATACTTATTCTTTTAAACAATCATTTATAGAAACACATACTTATTTATATAGGAACTCTTCCAATCTCTCACACTCTCACATATACTCACTTATATACATCAATACTCACATACACTGGTTTAAAACATATGTAGTTACTTATAAAGATACTATTGAGACAGTCGTTCACTCACTAACACACCCATACACATACTCATCCATCGATACAGTTCTGCACACATGCTGTCTTCAAAACACATACAGTGAGTCAGTCATTCATGCATCTATGCGCTAAGTAATACCCCCACCAAACCATACAGACACTCATACTGATAGTCAAAAAAACATCTAATAACCCATATAGACACTCATGTAACTACTCACCAACCCATGCAGCCACTAATACACAAAGTGAGACACTGATACAGATATTTACATATTTAAACATTACTCGCTAATACATGTATTCACTAAGATACACTTAATGAGTACGTTATACAATCAATTTTACAAAAAAAAATCAATTTAGACACTTATTTACCCATTTATTCTTCCATTGACCTTTAGATATACATATACAAAAATATGTATTTTTCATAAAAACACACATTCACTGGTTGATGTCCTCAGTTATGTCATGAGTGATGTCACTGACCATGTCATGAGTGATGTAATATGTGACGTCATCAGAAGTGCATTGCGGGCGCGCGGGTTATAGTTAGCTGAACTAACTATAACGGAGGAATTTCAATGGTTTTGTATGAGAGAAATGTCCAGCTAACTATAACATGGGTGAAACCTATGGTTTTTTTAGTGAAAAAAAAAATATATATATATATATATATATTCACTGAAAAAAACATAGGTTTCACACCAGTTATAGTTAGGAATTAGCATTTAAAAAACCTATTAAATTCACTGAAAAAACCATAGGTTTCACACCAGTTATAGTTAGCTGGAAATTTTACTCGCATAAAACCATTGAAATTCCCACGTTATAGTTAGTTGGACTCACTATAACTTGCGCGTGCAATGCACTGCTGATGGCGTCACATATTACATCACTCATGACATGGTCAGTGACATCACTCATGACATCACTGATGACACCATCCAGTGAATGTGTGTCTTTCTGAAAAATAAATATGTGTTATATATGTATATGTAAAAGTTGATGGAAGAATAAACGTTTAAATACGTGTTTACATGGATGTTTAAAAAAATATTGAGTGGTTAACTGGTTTATTAAGTGTATCTTAGTGAATACATATATTAGAGAGTAATGTTTCAATATTTAAATATATGTATTAGTTTTTCATTTTGTGTATAAGTGGTTGCATGGGTTGGTGAGTAGCTACATGTGTATGTATATGGGTTATTAGATGTTTTTTAATATCAATATGAGTGTGTATAAGGTTTGGTGGGGGTATTACTTAGCACATAGATGCATGAATGACTGACTCTCTGTTTCTATGTGTTTTCAAGACAGCATATGTGCAGGAGTGAATGGGTGAATGAGTGTGTATATGTGTGTGTTAGTGAGTGAATGACTGTATCGCCAGTGTATTTATCAGTAACTACATATGTTTTAATCTAGTATATGTGAATATTTATGTATATAATTGAGTATATGTGAGAGTAAGAGATTGTAAGAGTTCCTGTTTAAATAAGTATGTGTTTCTATAAGTGATTATTTAAGAGAGTAAATATGTGTATGTTTCCTTGGAAGTAAGGTGGTAGTGTGTGTATAGCTGTATATGCAAATAAATGGATGTTCAATAGTTTATTTGCATGTTTTACACAAAACAATGTGGGCAGTGGACCACTTTAAACCTTTGAAAGCACCAACCCAATATATCACCAAAGTTAGTATAAACCCAATCTTTCAAAAAGCGTGCAATCTTCAAATACTCCCTGCCCTGAGAGTATATCCCAAATCCTTGGGAAAAATCAATAATGAACCAAGCTTTGAAATGCACCGCCAAAGAAGTTTTTTTTCTTTCAATCTCCACCGTATGTGTGGTTGACAAAGTTCTATATGTGAGAATTATTTTTCAAAATAAGAGACGCTGAATCCGTAAATGCCAAAAAAGTTCAATGTTCCTTTAATAATCCTTTAAGGTACCAGCCAACGCGTTTCGTTCCGTCAAGCGGAACTTCTTCAGGGCGCAATAAATGTTGAGATGGGATGTTATTATATTCTCCCAATATCGATCAATAATAAACGGAGTGTGTCCAAAAACAACTATACGCTTAGTCCGTTTCCTCCGTATTTGTCCTTCTTCCTTTCAAATAGGCTATTTTGCGCCAGTTCTTTCAAAGTAATTGGTAGCGATGTAGTATATACCTTATATTTTAAGCTGATGTGTTTTTCTATTTCTCCATCATGATTTCCGATGTAATTAATTCTTCTTATTCCTCATCTGGCACTAGCCTTGAAAATCATAGCGTGCACGTCCTGCACCGTTATGATAGTCTGACTTCAGAATCCTCAGTCGACTTTTAATATCCAGTTATTTAAAGGCAGTCACCTATCAGGGTCGGAGTAGAGGACCCCTAGTTGGCGTCTCCTGCATTCGAGCGCCAATTCCTTTCCGGTAAAGTTTTTAGGTTTTGGGTTATTAGATGTTTTTTTAATATCAATATGAGTGTGTATAAGGTTTGGTGGGGGTATTACTTAGCACATAGATGCATGAATGACTGACTCTCTGTTTCTATGTGTTTTCAAGACAGCATATGTGCAGGAGTGAATGGGTGAATGAGTGTGTATATGTGTGTGTTAGTGAGTGAATGACTGTATCACCAGTGTATTTATCAGTAACTACATATGTTTTAATCTAGTATATGTGAATATTGATGTATATAATTGAGTATATGTGAGAGTAAGAGATTGTAAGAGTTCCTGTTTAAATAAGTATGTGTTTCTATAAGTGATTATTTAAGAGAGTAAATATGTGTATGTTTCCTTGGAAGTAAGGTGGTAGTGTGTGTATAGCTGTATATGCAAATAAATGGATGTTCAATAGTTTATTTGCATGTGTGAGTATGTGTGTGAGTAACTTTTGGATGACTGTCGGTATGTAACAGGATATATAGGTGTATCACTACATATGATGAGTGAGTATATGTATGAGTGACTACATAGAACTGTTGGTGAATGAGTGGATGTGTATATAAATAGTGAAATTACTTAATTGGTTGTTGTAACTGATATGGGTATCTCCATTTATTTGAAAATTTTAGTTTCTATTTTATAATATGTGTTCAAGGGTTACATTACAGTGAAAGGAGATGTGTCACTCTGTCACTAGGATGGTGTCATCAGTGATGTCATGAGTGATGTCACTGACCATGTCATGAGTGATGTAATATGTGATGTCATCAGCAGTGCATTGCACGCGCAAGTTATAGTGAGTCCAACTAACTATAATGTGGAATTTCAATGGTTTTATGCGAGTAAAATTTCCAGCTAACTATAACTGGTGTGAAACCTATGGTTTTTTCAGTGAATTTAATAGGTTTTTTAAATGCTAATTCCTAACTATAACTGGTGTGAAACCTATGGTTTTTTCAGTGAATTTCATAGGTTTTTTAATAGCAAATCTCTATAGGTATGAAATGTAATATTTTTTATAGGGAATTTTATATTGTATATTTATGTAATACTATTTTTTTTAATGTATATTTTTCCCTTTTTTTAATTTTTAACCCGGGGGCGCTCCCGGGGCGCGTTCCGGTGAACACACGGGTAAGCGCAATATTACGGCGCGCCCTGGGGCGTGTACCGGGGAGCGTCCCGGGAGCGCTATTGCCGCGAACGAAAACAACATCGTGACGTATCGCTTACACGCGTGATGCGTCATATGACGCACAGCGTAAACGCAATCGAAAGCACGCAAGCGCATACGATTGCGAAACGTCCTGACGCGCTTACGCTACGCACCCACGAGTGTGCCCCGGAGCGCGACTTCGGGTGCGCCCCGGGGCGCGTAGCGTAAGCGCGTCGGGTCATGTGACCTGAAAATAACACTTTTCATTGGTTGGTAACAGTTTTTTTTATAAAGAATGAAATTCCCACCCATTTCCTTCACTTCTTCTTTCACTTTTGTGACTGAAAGACCTGTCTATTTTGCTCTTAGTTCTTTGTTAGATATCTTCGATTATCATGGCTGCTAGACCATCCAGCAGTGAAGATGACTCCCAAGAATTCATCAATGAAGAGTCTCCTCAGCCAAAAATTAAAGAACATTTCATCTGGAATTTTTTTTCCATACCTGCTGATCAAAAAAAGGTAAATGCTCCAAAAGTGGAGTGCAGGATCTGTCACACAGTCCTGTCATGGGGTAACCCCAATAAAAAATATTCTTTTGGAAACAACACAATGCTTTGCCATGTGGAGAGAAGGCACCCCCAGAATTTTGCCAGGGAAAGTGTCAGGGCTCTGACACAAGAGGTTCCCAGAGATGGGGCCTCTACATCAACTGGAGGACGAACACCATCGGTGAGGGGGAAATCAGAAGAGCTGGTTCCGAACATTCAGCCTGCATTTAACAAAGGCATCCTTAAATGCAAAGACTGTGATCAGCTACTTTCCTGTGGGGAGCAAAGTGTTCTGCTCATGGTTCGAGCATTGGAGAACCATCGCTGCCGTTCCCAGCCCTAATTTTTTTTTTTTTGCTCCTGTTGAGCACTTTCCATTCCCTGTTTTTGTTTTTGTTCTAAAAAAAGAAAAAAGAAGAAAAAAAAAGTTCTTTTCAGAACTACCTCCAATTCTCATCAAAGAGCTATATTCTTAAAAAATTTAAAAAAGAGTAAGTGAAGTGGAGTACATTGATAAAGGAAATGAAAATGAGTAAGAAAGAACAGAAAGGTATGAGAGGAGAAAAGAAGTGAAGTAGGGGGACTGAAAGAAGGTGAGTGTTGGGAACAAAAGTAAGGAGAAGGAGAGTGAACATGGGGAATGTGGTTATTCAAAGAAAATGTAGAAAAGGAACAGGAGTGTGGAAGGGTAAGAAAAGATGCATTGCTGGAGTTGCATCATTTTTGTGACACACTCCAGCAATGCCTCACTTTTGCGCTTACAGATACGTCTGAAATACTGACGTTTCTGTAAGTACTTGCAACATAATCATCATATATTTAATATGACGCATGACTAGAAGACTGAAGGCCTCATTTATGAGGTCATGCGTCACTTTTACAGCACCAGTGCGTCACTTTTTGTGACGCACCAGTGCTGTTAAAAATGCACCTTATTCAGTCATATTTACAAAGTGACGCATCTAGGTAGATGCGTCACTTTGTAAACCCCTGCACCACATTATACCTACGTCATGTGCAATGTATGCAAAATGGACGTATTGACGCAAGAAAGGGTCGTAGAGGTGACGCAGTAAAATCTGTGAGATATCACTACGTAACTTTTATGACGCTGTTGCGTTCAAATCTTGCACCTGTTTCACAGCAGGCGTAAGACTGATGCAGGCCCTTTCACATGGGGCCTGGCCCCATGTGAAAGGATGCATTGCTGGAGTTGTATCATTTTTGTGACACACTCCAGCAATGCATCACTTTTGCACTTACAGATACATCTGAAATACTGACGTTTCTGTAAGTACTTGCGAAATAATACGTCATATATTTAATATGACGCATGACTAGAAGACTGAAGGCCTCATTTATGAGGCTATACGTCACTTTTACTCCACCAGTGAGTCACTTTTTGAGACACACCAGTGCTGTTAAAAATGCACCTTATTCAGTCATATTTACAAAGTGACGCATCTAGGTAGATGCGCCACTTTGTAAACCCCTGCACCACATTATACCTACGTCATGTGTAATGTATGCAAAATGGACGTATTGACGCAAGAAAGGGTCGTAGAGGTGACGCAGTAAAATCTGTGAGATATCACTACGTCACTTTTATGACGCTGTTGCGTCCAAATCTTGCACCTGTTTCACAGCAGGCGTAAGACTGATGCAGGCCCTTTCACATGGGGCCTGGCCCCATGTGAAAGGATGCATTGCTGGAGTTGCATCATTTCAGTGACACACACCAGCAATGCATCACTTTTGCACTTACAGATACGTCTGAAATACTGACGTATCTAAAAGTACTTGCGACATAATATGTCATATATTTAATATGACGCATGACTAGAAAACTGAAGGCCTCATCTATGAGGCCATGCGTCTCTTTTATGCCACAGGTGCGTCACTTTTTGTGACGCATCAGCGGCATAAAACATGTACCTTTTTGCGCCATATTTAAAAAGTAACGCATGTAGGTCGATGCGTCACTTTTTAAACCTCTGCGCCACATTATACTCAAAAATGTAAAAGCTATTCATTTTCCCCAAAATCGTTTTTGACATCACATTTAGGAAACACAGCACAGTTCCTATGTACAAGCATTCCATGTCATTACTGAAACCTCACTATTTTACAAAATAGAATTCATTTATAAAGCCATGCGTCAGTTTTGCGCTACTAATGCATCACTTTTTGTGACGCATTGGCAGCATAAAACATGTGCCTTGTTGCGCCATATTTAAAAAGTGACGCATGTAGGTAGATGCGTCATTTTTAAAACCTCTGCACCACATTATACCTCTGTCAAGTGTAATGTACACAGAGGGGTCATTTATCCGCAAAAAGCCTCGTAATAATGATGCAGTAAAATCTATGAGATTTCACTGCGTCACTTTTAGAACACTGTTACATCAAATCTTGCACCTGTCTCACAGCAGGGATAAGACTGAGGCAAACGCTTTCACATGGAGCTTCATAATTTTACAAAATACAATTCCTCTATGCAAACAAACTCAATATGCTTCCTACACTGAGTTAACACAGGTAACATCATTGTAAAGAGTCAAATTGACACCTGTGTCTAAGAGTGCAGTCGGGGAGAGGCTTCATGAAGCCTAGTCCACTTCACTCTTAGACACAAGCCTCACCACCTATGCTCCCTAGGAAAGCCCAAACATGTACCTTTTTGTGCCATATTTAAAAAGTGACGCATGTAGGTAGATGCGTCACTTTTTAAACCTCTGCGCCACATTATACTCAAAAATGTAAAAGCCATTCATTTTCCCCAAAATCGTTTTTGACATCACATTTAGGAAACACAGCACATATCCTATGTACAAGCATTTGCCTCACAGCAGGGATAAGACTGAGGCAAACGCTTTCACATGGAGCTTTCCCCACGTGATATGATTCTGACACCTAAGCAGGAGTGCAGATGAGATGAAGACTGTCCAGGGAATTCGCAAACTTAACATATAATAAATGTAACTTTAATTACATTTTTTTACTACACTTTGTATCTGTGAAAGAGAGAAGAAAAAATAAGTTATAATTAGTCAAATGTATATTTTAAATTAAAATATACAAATGAAGAGGTTAAAAATCAAAACACTGTATTTAGAAATAAAGTAAGAGTGAAGGACACAGAAAGGAAAATAAAGTAAGGTAGAAGGATAAAAAGAGAAAAAAAGAAATAGAATAAGAGCAAATTACTAAGAGTAAGGCATATAGATTCACTGACACAGAGGAAGAGAAGAACAGAGAAATGAACTGAAGGGAAGAAAGATACTAAAACAATGTGAGTTAGCAAAACTAAATCAGGAAACAGTAGTAAGTAAAAAGATAATGACTGAGACAGAAAACAGTCTAATTAAGGATTCATTTAGAAGAATGAGGAATAGAAGATAACTGAGAGTAAGTGAAGAACAGTCATAGAGTGAAAGGATGAAGGGAGAGAGGATAATATACAACGATTGAGGGAAATGGACTAAGGAAGTTAGTAGGCAGACACACTAAGAGAAAAACTGAGTGAGGTGGAGTACAATGAGTGAGAAAAGGAAATGAGTAAGGGAGCAAAAAAAGGAAAGAGAAGAGAAGACAACTAAAACAGTGATACTGAGAGAAAATAATTTGGTGATGAAAGTAAAGAGAAGGACATTGAAAGAAAGAAAATCAGGGATAGTAATAGAATCAGAGTAAAAGAAATGGAATGAAGAACAATGAGAGAGGAGCAGTGAAGTTGTTTTCAAATAAATGATAGAAGGTAGATAAACACAAGTGAACATAAGACAAGGAGAGTGAGGCACTGAGGACATAGAAGTAGTGAACGAAAAATAGAGAGAAAAGGTCAAAAGAAAGGAGCAAACAAAGATAAGCGAGGGAGAGTGGGTGATTTATAGGGATAGAGAGCGACAATACTGCTGAGTGAATAAACAGGAATTACTAAAAGAGCAAAGGAGGAAAATACGGAAAAGGGAAGTAAAGCAGAGAGAATGAAAGCTGAAAAGTTATGCAAGGGAGAGAGGGGATGCAGACAGTTGAAATGAGAATGAGGGGTTGTCAAAGAAGTGGAGTAAAGGAACGGGGGTTACAGAGAGTGAGAGAAAGACATTATAAGTGAGTAAAAAGAGCTGAAAGAGGATGGAAAAAGGAAAGTGAGTGTCAGACAATGGCAATACAATTTAATTTACACAATCCAAACTATAGAATAACTTCTACAACATGTTACATAGTTTATTTTTGCTGTTCTCAGAATATATTGAATTTCACTTAAAACAGTGAGTTCAAATTACTCATCATATCACAGCGGGAAAAAAAAACAATCTAAAAGATTGTGTTTTAAAAAAAACCTTAGATACTGACAAATGACAAATGTACGCTAATCTTTGATTTACTTACTTTTCCTTGAGGCCAAATAGTATATCATGGAGGTCTTTTTCTCGTTGCAAAGTACTTTGCTGTTCACTTAAAAATCCATTTCATCGACTTTCTACAAGAAAAGCTCCAAGAACATCTGAAATATTTTCAATATTTTCATATACTCCTTTTTTTCAGTCATGACTCTTTACTCATTCTTGCACCTTTCCATTTGGCCAAATAGTGTCAGATGTATGAGTATATATGAGTACTCCTCCCGTGTTCATAGGCCAATTACCTTTACCTAAATTTTGGCTGTAAAAACACTAGGTATGAATTTATAAAGCCAAAAGGCAAACGTTGTTTGAAAGTCAAATGAGTGTCGTTACATTGGTTCCAACCTTTAAAAGTTTTTAAATAGCATGTGTAATGCCCTGATGTTGTAGAAGGACCGTCATGAAAAATAATAGCTACAGTTGTAAAGGTTCTTCCTGATATCGATAACTGAGAAGCCACGAAACTTGTAATAGAAGTTGTCAATTTAGTTCCATCAGGTCTACATCGTTGGAACATTAAAATCACATAGTGACCATAATTTTGTAGAAATAATGTGGACAGCATTGCAGACTTACATTGGGTACACACCATATTGTGATCCGCTGCTTTAACTAGATTATTAAAAGGCACTGATTTGCAGTCTGGTAAAGTCAAATATATAAATCTTTCAGAGTCTATTCTAGTAGTACTTGATGAAGCACAGTTATCACAGTCATGTTGCCATTGATAAGAAAGGTTAAAAAGATTTTTTATATCTACTCCTTCATCTTGCAATACATCAAACATATACATTAAAAATTCCTGACAATCCTGCTGAATATTCTGTGAAAATTGATTTTGACCTGAACATATGTCTAGAAGATTTCTAATTTCTGAAATACTTTCTATTTTTGCTCTATCACTACTACATTTCTCTAACACAGAATTCAATAAACAGCACAATGTTTGTTCCCGATTTTCGACAATCTGTTTTGGTAAATTTTGAAGAAAAAAACCAACATTAACTACTACATTAGCATAACAGTTGACACCAGAACTGTTTTCAAACTGAAATCCAACAACATCTTCAACAGAATTCTTTTTGTTTCTCTTTACAATTACACTTTCATCTACTTTTTGTCTTTTTGCTACTACCTCACTGCAATTACTCTCATTTCTAATTTTTCGGCCTACCACACGTTTTTCAATCAGAGGATATTGAGGCAAATGTGGAGCATACTCTCTTCTTGACCTATTGTATTCTTTAACGCAATCTAGATCTGCACAAATCTTTGTTTCATCACACTCAATCAAGTACAATCCTGATAAAGTTCTGACTCGTGATAATGCCACATATGCCATACCCTCTTTAAACACAGAACTTCCAATGTTCACCAAAGAGCTATCTACACTTAAACCTTGAGACTTATGAATTGTCACCGCATATGCCAAACAAATAGGAAACTGTTTTCGGCGAACATATAAGTCTTTCACGAGCAAAAATGTAGCTGAACAACGACAAATTTGTTCTATTTCATCAATGCCATCAAATTTAATTTTTAAAATTTCCATTCCATCTCTATTTTTGTAATTCACAAAACCAACAACATGATCCATTGCTCCATTTACCAGACCTCTTTCAACATTTAAATTCCTTCTCAAAATGATACGACAATTTAAACACACATTCAGAGTCTTTTCAAAACCAGCAGTTTTAGATATAGTCTTCTCTAATGAATCCAATTTTGATTTCAAATTTTCCAAAAAAATAATTGTTGCTCCCATATGCTCTATTTTATCTGTAGCTTCCAGTTTCACTATCTCTTCATTTTCTAACTAACATTTTGTTGTTGAACATGGAACATTCTTTCAGAGTTGGCATCAAACATATGCCAGATTTCTTCTCGTTAATTTTCTTAAAAATATTCTCTGGAAGAATGTTTTCATTTGGGTACAAATTTGAAATTAATCGTCCATGTAAAGCTTCTTTCCCTTGCTGTTTTACTTTTCCGATCTTTACATCTTGTAAAATATTTTTATAATCTTCATCCTTTGCCTGCCGCATATTTTGAAGCAGTTCTGCATATTTGAAGTTTAACCATATATTAACGTTTCCAATGCTTCCTAAGCACTTCCTGGTATCTTCATGTGTGAGCATTTTGAACACAGGTTGTCCTTTCACTGGAGTCAACTGCAGAAGATCTCCAAAAACAATAATATGTTTTCCTCTAAATAAGACATCATAGTCTGTTCTAAGAATTTCTTGCATTCTCAAATGCACAAAAGCAAGCATTATATTTGACACCATGCTTACTTCATCAATGATAAGAAGTTTCATTTTCTTCAGGACTCTCGAAACATCGGAACACGCATCTCCAGATAGCTTGTGATACTCCAATTTGTTATCATGCTCCACTGGCAGCATCAGTAAACGATGTAAAGTAATCCCTTTAATGTTATGTGCTGCCAGCCCAGTTGGAGCGGTAACAACACAAGACAGCGGTGATTCAGTCCTTTTCTGCAGATAAGTTGCAATTGCTTTAATCAGAAAACTTTTTCCAGTTCCCACTTCTCCACTCACGTACAGTTGGACAGGCTTAAATGATGTACATGAGCACTCTTTTTTCTCATGACTGAATCCATGTTCAACTGTTCTGTGACTTCGTCATATATCTGTTTCTGCTCAAGGTTTAGTTGTTTCACCAAATCTTCTAAGTTAACTTCATCATCTTGAGCTTGTTCCATAGCAATTTCCACCTCATCCATGGCAGTGGCAGCTTCATTTTGGATAATTGGTCCTCCAAGTAGATCCTGACTCAATGAAGCAGAACTCTGACTGTCTTGGGAACTGTCTCTAGCAATCTCTGCAGCAATTGTGGCTTCTTGCTCTATTTCTTCGTTTAACATTTGCAGATAATTTGGAAAAACAGGACATTCTATGGTATCCTTGGTTGCATTAAAAGAATCTTGGTAACAGAGAAAATCTCCAAGTAGTTCCTCTTCTGTATGCCATGGCTTAAAGAGTTGCAAAAGAGACAAATAGTAAAATTCCCTTTTCTCTGGATTTTCGCAACTCAATTTTCGATGATTAATCAAATGGCCTTTTTTCTGTCTCACTAGACATCCTTCACACCCAATGATAGCATATATTCCATTGTTAATATCTTCTCTGATGGTTCTCTTATAAATATAGTTTTGCAGAACTTCATACAAACAAATGTTCTCAAGATGACTACTTCTATTTGGATAGTATGTATCCAACATGTTGGTCTTCAAAATATCTGTACATTCTGGTTCTTTCTCCGCCAAATACTCTATTTCTTGTTCAGATTTCAAAACTCGATTTTGTGTTGCAGCAAGACCTAGACTCACCCAAATGATGGTTCTAGATTTGGCATAGAGACTTGCTGATGACAATCGATCAGAACATTCATATGCTCCAATTTCTCGATGCGACAACATCTTCAGACTGTAACTGTATAATTTCTTGCTTAGACTCTTTTCATGTGAAATGTCCTCCCACATTTCCTTCAGTTCTGTCTTTTCTTTTTTTGTGATGTAAGACATCACATATCGAGCCACAGCAATAGAGTTGTCAGCAACAAATTGAATATCCATGTTAGCATTCCACATGGACAAAATCACTGGGTTGTAATAATAATAAATAATAATAATCCACATTTGTAAAGCGCACAATCACCCGTATGGGTCTCTAGGCGCTGGGGGCCGTCGGGAAGATTAAGCGAGCTATTGCCCAGAGTCACATGGTGCTGGGCAGACCTGCCGCCGGAGCCGGGGATCGAACCCTGATCCCCAGATTCCAGCGTCAGTCGCCCTGGCCGCGGCGCCACACCTTGTAGTCGTTGATGTACTTGGACTCTTTATTTCTTTTTAAATTGTATGTATTTTTTGGTGATTTCCTCGTAACACTATGTCGCAGAGAAGACATCAAATTATTTACTCTTCCTTTAGAAATCACTGGTCGTGGAAAGGCGAAACAACATTTTGTGTAGAACTTGTCCTTGTTTCTGAATTTTCGACGACAGTACTTTCCACAACGATGGGATTGAAAGCGTAAAACTTGTTGCCTTAAACTGTTTTCTTCGGTAGTTTTCGGAACAGCACATGTTGAATACTCTTCAATGAAGCTCATCACTGTTTCATCCGAATCTGTTCCAAATTTGGGTGCATCTTTAATCCACAACAACATATGTATGTGAGGAGCACCTCTCGCTTGATACTCCTTTTCTCCAAAAGAAATCCAAAACCTCTCCAAGGGGAGGATTTTTTTTGTTGGTAATAAAAGACATCATAGCTTCAAATCTACGATTGAAATATCTGCATACATTCACTGGATCCAAAGAACACAGTTCTCCAGGTGTTTTGAATTCTATATTTTGTATATTTGCATTTGCCTCTCGTAGAAATTGGAGTAAGTCGTCCCAGGCATACTCGGCACAGCTAAGAGTGAGGAACCATGTAGGAATTCCTAAGTTTCTTAGCATACATTTCAATTCCCCATGACGACGGTACCAATACTCGTTGGTACCACGCTGACATGCCATGAGATTGGTTAGATGAGATTCCAAAATATTATCTTGCAGATTCACTTTCTCCATAAAGTCCCTCGCCGAAACATTTTGCAGATGTGCTCCACTTTCCAGTATATGGTTTACTGCATAAGAAAGCCCAGACAAGTCACTTTCATACAGTAGATGAAACAAATAGGGAATGCATTGACAAAACCTTGGATCTTCAGCATATAATCTTACAGTTCGATATTCAGATGCAGGAATTTGAAGTGGTCGATCGTCATATCGTCCACCTCGACCTGTTGGAAATAGCTGTGGAAAACAACGAGCTTCCAAACTTTCTTCCCATACACTAACGGGACTTCCTTTTGCTGCTTTCATTTGAAACAATTCAATTGCATTCCCCATTACTTCTTTGGGATGCAAAGGATGAACAGTATAATGTTCATATATTTCTTCACTTCTAGAGACATCAACTTTTTCAATTTGGCCGCCTGAACAATCACTGTCTTCATCTGCAGCTGTTTCCTCTGCTGCAACATAAACATGTTTGTAATACTCATTGTTTTTGACTAAATACAATGTTGCCTTTTTGACTTTCCTAACATCCACTAAATCTTGCCAGATTTTTTTACTCTTTGTCGGAACCCCATTAACTAGAATAACTAAAGGTTCCTCTTCTACTTTTTCTATACCAATTGTATCAATATTTTTTTTGAAATCTAGAGGCAAATAAACAACTCTTCCGTTTAATCCTCTCTGCAAATCTGTAGGAGGCAATTTCCCTATCTTAGGCTCCATGCAAACAATTGCCTGAAAAGGGTGGACACATAGAATCAAAATAGACTCATATGTATTTAAATCCATCAATTCAGGAGGAATGTCTACCAACTCCAGATTATTATGAACAGCTCTAGCAGGCATTCTGTTTTGATTTAATTTATCATAACAATATTTACAAATACGCTGATCAGAACACAAATCAAAACAATTCTCCACCCACAAATAAGTTGCAAAATCTTTCCACTCATAATTATTCACCTTTTCACTTTTTACGTATAAATCAACTAATCTAGTTTGATGCTTATAATGCCTTCGTCGACAACACACACAAGTAAAATTCGGCCTTTCACTTGATTTCACCTTATACCTGGTAATTTCCTGCTCAAACTTTTCTGTACTTGAAATCTGTACATTGTCTTCCACATTACCTTGAATTGCTGTGTCAATTTCTACACTATCCTCTTTTTTATCAAAATAACAAATCTCAATTTCTTCACAAATCTTCTTTACATCTAATTCAGTTCTATGCAAAAGAGCACTGTTTAATTGTTTAAGCTTAAGTGCTGGACTTTTTGCATAATACAACATTCTCACTAATTTTCTCATTTTGGTATGATGCACTGCTAACACCCTAAAATGATGAAAAACACTCTGACAGACTTTTCTAGAAAGACAAGCCAGTGAATGGCCTTGCAAACCTGTCTTTTCTCTCACTCTGCAAGGATCTAAGTCTTGCAACAACTTCACTTTCTGCTTTAGACTTTTCTTACTAAATGTACGTAAGAAATTACAAAACAAATCAATTGATTCCTGTCGCACACTACAAATACGACTACACTTCCAAGTGTACACTGGACCCTTAGTACGTCTCCCTAAAACTCCATCAGATAACACCTCTTCTGGTTCTCTAGGCACAAGTTTCTCTTTTTCAATCGGACAACCGTCTTTCACTTCATACGCTCGACCACTGGTGTCAACTGCATGCACTAAATCATTCTCCTGGAAGTAACTCTCCTCATTAAAAAATGGCTCACAACTTGAACTGTGCATCCATTCTCCAGAAAAAACTTTACAAAAATTAGTCCGATTAATTACTCTTTTCCATCTACTGTTTGATTTGAAAACATCTTGTTAAGTGTCCTAATTCTATTGATTATTAAAATAAATAATTTTTTCTTAACTTCAAAAGCCTGATCAACAATCTTCTCTACATTTTTCTTTTTCTTATAAAAAGCAGCTCTCTGTTTACCTTTCCTAATGTTTTTTAACAAATTTAAAACCACCCTATTGCGAAACATTCGTCTACGAATGTCTCTAAACTGATTCTGCCTTCTATTCCCATACATATTATTCTCTCCTGCTCCAGTTTTAGGATTCTTTGAGGTTCTCTCCTTCCTTTTCAAATTTACTCTCTCATTTTCTTTTTCTACATGCTGTCCATCATTTTTTTTTAAAGTACATATGTTCCGAATAAAAGACTTAGTTGTCTTACCAGGAGCTTGGTTCCAGTTTTTTGAAGTATTTGTTGTGGAAGAGTGCTGTAATTCCGTTTTTGTTTTTGATTTTTCCCGGTTACGTTGTTTTCTTGTCCTTTCCCTTGTGGGCATCTTTGCTTACTCTTGAAATCTTGATTTCAATCTGTGTTAAAGAAAAAAATAGCACATTATAGACCACTATTACCAAACAACAAAGCAATGACAAAAAGCAAACAATCTATTCAGGGTTACAGATCAGGTGAGGATTCTCCAGGGGTACACAAAAGGTGAGGCCTGTATTGAAGAGTATAGTGGAAGACAGCTCTGTCCACAGGTACAAAGAAGATGAGAACTGTGTCTAAGTTCACTGCACTCTTATACACAGGCTTCATCACCTATGCTTCCCGGGAAAGCCCTCTCTCCCACTACAGTCCTAATCATAAACCTCACCTCCTCTGACCCTCTGGACATGTCTCACCTCATCTGCACAATCTACTTCCTAATCTCAGGTAACACAGATGACATAATTGATCCTCATTTATAAAGCCATGCGTCAGTTTTGCGCTACTGAAGCGTCACTTTTTGTGACGCATTGGCATCATAAAACATGTGCCTTGTTGCACCATATTTAAAAAGTGACGCATGTAGGTAGATGCGTCATTTTTAAAACCTTTTGCACCACATTATACCTCTGTCAAGTGTAATGTACAGAGAGGGGTCATTTCTCTGCAAAAAGCCTCGTAATAATGACACAGTGAAATCTATAAAATTTCACTGCGTCACTTTTAGGAAACTGTTATGTCAAAATCTTGCACCTGCCTCACAGTAGGGATAAGACTGAGGCAAACGCTTTCACATGGGGCTTTCCCCATGTGATACGATTCTCACACCTAAGCAGGAGTACAGATGAGATGAAGACTCTCCATTGGAGCACAAAACGTGAGGCTTGTGTCCAAGAGTGCAGTGGACAGGACTAAACTGGAGTAGTGTGCATGAAAAAGATGAGCCTCATTTATAAAGCCATGCGTCAGTTTTGCGCTACTGATGCGTCACTTTTTGTGACGCATTGGCAGCATAAAACATGTGCCTTGTTGCACCATATTTAAAAAGTGACGCATGTAGTTAGATGCGTCATTTTTTAAACCACTGCACCACATTATACCTCTGTCAAGTGTAATGTACACAGAGGGGTAATTTCTCCGCAAAAAGCCTCGTAATAATGACGCAATAGGTAATGCAATGTAGGTAGATGCGTCACTTTTTAAACCTCTGCGCCACATTATACTCAAAAATGTAAAAGCCATTCATTTTCCCCAAAATCGTTTTTGACATCACATTTAGGAAACACAGCACAGTTCCTATGTACAAGCATTCCATGTCATTACTGAAACCTCACTATTTTACAAAATACAATTCCTCTATGCAAACAAACTCAATATGCTTCCTACACTGAGTTAACACAGGTAACATCATTGTAAAGAGTCAAATTGACACCTGTATCTAAGAGTGCAGTCGGGGATAGGCTTCATGAAACCTAGTCCACTGCACTCTTAGACACAAGCCTCACCACCTACACTCCCCAGGAAAGCCCAAACATGTACCTTTTTGCGCCATATTTAAAAAGTGACGCATGTAGGTAGATGCGTCACTTTTTAAACCTCTGCGCCACATTATACTCAATAATGTAAAAGCTATTAATTTTCCCCAAAATCGTTTTTGACATCACATTTAGGAAACACAGCACAGATCCTATGTACAAGCATTTGCCTCACAGCAGGGATAAGACTGAGGCAAACGCTTTCACATGGAGCTTTCCCCATGTGATATGATTCTGACACCTAAGCAGGAGTGCAGATGAGATGAAGACTGTCCAGGGGAGCACAAAAGGTGAGGCTTGTGTCCAACAGTGCAGTAGACACGACTAAACTGGAGTAGTGTGCAAAAAAAAAGAACCTCACTTATGAGGCCCTGTGTCAGTTTTCCACTGCTGATGCGTCACTTTTTGTGACACATCGGCGGCATAAAACATGTACATTTTTGTGCCATATTTAAAAAGTGACGCATGTAGGTAGATGCGTCACTTTTTAAACCTCTGCGCCACATTATACTCAAAAATGTAAAAGCCATTCATTTTCCCCAAAATCGTTTTTAACATCACATTCAGTAAACACAGCACAGTTCCTATGTACAAGCATTCCATGTCATTACTGAAACCTCACTATTTTACAAAATACAATTCCTCTATGCAAACAAACTCAATATGCTTCCTACACTGAGTTAACACAGGTAACATCATTGTAAAGAGTCAAAGTGACACCTGTGTCTAAGAGTGCAGTCGGGGATAGGCTTCATGAAGCCTAGTCCACTGCACTCTTAGACACAAGCCTCACCACCTATGCTCCCCAGGAAAGCCCAAACATGTACCTTTTTGCGCCATATTTAAAAAGTGACGCATGTAGGTAGATGCGTCACTTTTTAAACCTCTGTGCCACATTATACTCAAAAATGTAAAAGCCATAAATTTTCCCCAAAATCGTTTTTGACATCACATTTAGGAAACACAGCACAGATCCAATGTACAAGCATTTGCCTCACAGCAGGGATAAGACTGAGGCAAACGCTTTCACATGGAGCTTTCCCCATGTGATAGGATTCTGACACCTAAGCAGAAGTGCAGATGAGATGAAGACTGTCCAGGGGAGCACAAAAGGTGAGGCTTGTGTCCAAGAGTGCACTGGACACGACTAAACTGGAGTAGTGTGGAAAAAAAAAAGAACCTCATTTATGAGGCCCTGCGTCAGTTTTGCACTGCTGATGCGTCACTTTTTGTGACGCATCGGCGGCATAAAACATGTACCTTTTTGCGCCATATTTAAAAAGTGACGCATGTAGGTAGATGCGTCACTTTTTAAACCTCTGCGCCACATTATACTCAAAAATGTAAAAGCCATTCATTTTCCCCAAAATCGTTTTTTACATCACATTTAGTAAACACAGCACAGTTCCTATGTACAAGCATTCCATGTCTTTACTGAAACCTCACTATTTTACAAAATACAATTCCTCTATGCAAACAAACTCAATATGCTTCCTACACTGAGTTAACACAGGTAACATCATTGTAAAGAGTCAAATTGACACCTGTGTCTAAGAGTGCAGTCGGGGATAGGCTTCATGAAGCCTAGTCCACTGCACTCTTAGACACAAGCCTCACCACCTATGCTCCCCAGGAAAGCCCAAACATGTACCTTTTTGCGCCATATTTAAAAAGTGACGCATGTAGGTAGATGCGTCACTTTTTAAACCTCTGTGCCACATTATACTCAAAAATGTAAAAGCCATTAATTTTCCCCAAAATCGTTTTTGACATCACATTTAGGAAACACAGCACAGATCCTATGTACAAGCATTTGCCTCACAGCAGGGATAAGACTGAGGCAAACGCTTTCACATGGAGCTTTCCCCATGTGATAGGATTCTGACACCTAAGCAGAAGTGCAGATGAGATGAAGACTGTCCAGGGGAGCACAAAAGGTGAGGCTTGTGTCCAAGAGTGCACTGGACACGACTAAACTGGAGTAGTGTGCAAAAAAAAAAAGAACCTCATTTATGAGGCCCTGCGTCAGTTTTGCACTGCTGATGCGTCACTTTTTGTGACGCATCGGCGGCATAAAACATGTACCTTTTTGCGCCATATTTAAAAAGTGACGCATGTAGGTAGATGCGTCACTTTTTAAACCTCTGCGCCACATTATACTCAAAAATGTAAAAGCCATTCATTTCCCCCAAAATCGTTTTTTACATCACATTTAGTAAACACAGCACAGTTCCTATGTACAAGCATTCCATGTCTTTACTGAAACCTCACTATTTTACAAAATACAATTCCTCTATGCAAACAAACTCAATATGCTTCCTACACTGAGTTAACACAGGTAACATCATTGTAAAGAGTCAAATGTATTTCTTTAAACATGCACACATTCTTTATTCCTTTTAAAAAATGTAAAAGCCATTCATTTTTCCCAAAATCGTTTTTGACATCACATTTAAAAAACACTGCACAGGTCCTATGTACAAGCATTCCATGTCACTACTAAAACTTCACAATTTTACAAAATACAATTCCTCTATGCAGTAAAAACTTTTTACCAAGCATTATCAAAAAGCATGACACAAAGCAACATTAAAAAACCACAATTTCCTTCCAAATCTTCTCCATAGATTATACAAGTCTCTATGTATATTAAATGAATCATAACTCACCTTTACAAATGCTTAGGAGATTCAGAACAGTGTCAGATACACAAACCAATATTTCTTTAGCAGAGCAAAAGGTATGTTCTCCAGGCACTGCAAACCTCAATGGCACAGAAAACCTCTAATTCTACACACATATTGCTCATGGTAACCAATCAAAACTCTTCCCTCTCTATTTTCAAATCAACACCCTTCCCCCCCTCAGCCCTTTCTACCTGTTACCATAGCAACTCCCCAGTGCGCGTACCGGGCGCTCCCCCCGCGAAAATCGGAAAAAAATTAAATTTATTTTTTTACCCGAGGAACCCTTTTATGGCCCCCACATCAAACCTAGGGGGTCAGGGGGGTCTACCCTGCCCCCTTTTGATTATTTCCCCCTTTTTTTACCACCTCTTGTGTCTCGATCCTACCGAGACACAAGATGGCGGCCGCTCCGGACTGTTTCGAATGTTTACAGACACCCGAAAGCCAATTAGCTTTCCATGCGCATGTCGCGTGGCGCGCCCGGAGCGCTCCCCGGTGCGCGTACCGGGGCGCTGCCATAGATATATAAATTTTTTTGAACCTAAATTACTCAAAATCCTCTGGAGCACATATCTTGAGACATAGCAAAGGCACATCGGGCTACCAGTCCCTACAATTTTGCCAAGTTTGGTGAAAATCCATTCAGCCGTTCGAGCTAAAAGTGCGACAGACCGCCCTATGGAAATTAACATGGGGAAAACACGTTTTGGGACCCCCTTTTATCTCGGCCCCTGCTTGACGAATCCCCCCCAAACTTTCAGGGAAGGAGCGGAGAGCCGCGAGGCAAAGTTGCTGGAAAATTCAGGCAGATTCCTCAACCGGCGCCAAAGTTATTCCCAATAGAATGTTGCAATTTCCATATGGAAATCAATCCTAACTATAACTACCTACTGGCGACCGCCAGTAGGCAATATATATATATTTACATATATATATATATATATATATATATATATATATATATATATATATATATATATATATATATATATATATATATATATATATATATATATATATTCACTGAAAAAACCATAGGTTATAGACCATATATAGTTAGGAATTCGCATTTACAAAACCTTATTTTACTCACACAAAACCATTGAAATTCCATATATAGTTAGTTGCACTAACTATATATCGCGCACCCGCAATCCACTGCTGATGATGTCACATATTACATCATTCATGACATGGTCAGTGACATCACTGATGACATCACTGATGACATCTCAAATGACATCACTGATGACATCTCAAATGACATCACTGATGACATCTCATTTGACATTACTGATCACATCACTGATGATATCATTCATGTGATAATACGATGAACCTCTTCAGACTCTAATATAACCTTAGATACAATCAGTGTAAACAGACACTCACAGACTGTCACTCATCCATGGAGTTACTCACACACCTAGTCAGTCATGCAAAGAATCAATCACACCTCCATTTCCTCAACTATACAGTTATACAAACTTTACTTATTCAAACATATACTAACACATATTTACTCTCTTATACAATCCCTGATACAAGTTCACAATGATCCATACCGCCACTCACACATTCACTGGCTCTTATGCACAGTTATTTATATATGTCAACTCTCACATGTACTGTGTTTTACATATGTACTTACTTTGACATGTAGCACTGAGATATCCATTCACTCACCAATACACTCATGCACACAGTCAACCGCCCATACAGCTGTTTCCACATGCACTTTTGAAACCATACATCTAGTGAATCAACTGCTCACACATCTATGCACAGAGTCATACACCTCCCAGCCACCCACACACACACTCAGTCTCCCATACAAATACTTGGGCAACCAATCAATAACCCATATAGTTACTCATATAGCTACTTATCAACACATGCAACAGTTTACAGAACAACAGACATAATGATGCACAAATTAAGACAGTTTAGTCACTAACTCATGCACTCAGTGAGACACATTTAATCACTCACTCATACAGTCAGTCATGCACCTACTAAATCCTTCATCCAGACACTTATACATCCACTCATTCTTCAATATGTAAGACATATTTTAACTTTACAGAAACATACAGTCACTGGATGTTGTCATCAGTGATGTCATCAGTGATGTCATTTGAGATGTCATCAGTGATGTCATCAGTGATGTCACTGACCATGTCATGAATGATGTAATATGTGACATCATCAGCAGTGGATTGCGGGTGCGCGATATATAGTTAGTGCAACTAACTATATATGGAATTTCAATGGTTTTGTGTGAGTAAAATAAGGTTTTGTAAATGCGAATTCCTAACTATATATGGTCTATAACCTATGGTTTTTTCAGTGAATTTTCAAGGTTTTGTAAATGCTAATTCCTAACTATATATGGTCTATAACCTATGGTTTTTTCAGTGAATTTTCAAGGTTTTGTAAATGCTAATTCCTAACTATATATGGTCTATAACCTATGGTTTTTTCAGTGAATATATATATATACATACATATATAAACATATATCATCTGTATATCTATATAAATACAAACATAAATGCATGCATACATATACTTATATGCATACAGATGCATGTTATTTACATGAAAGTTGAAAAAACACTAATAAAAGCAAAGCTAAAAAGCCACCTCATTACAAACAGAATGGCTTTAACTTAAACGAGGGCGAGATCTATTGCATTTTCAATGCTTGTTTACTTTGGTTCCATCAAGAAGGCATTCAGATGTGTCACACATTTGCCATAAATTCTGAATGTTAGCACTCTAGTTGCACATTAGATCACTGTAGTAAAGCTACTGCTCACCAGGGACGTCTGCTGCTGGTATTCAAAGTGCATGTTTCAGTCTGCATGTCAGAATTTTTTTAATGAAATTGAAGAGGGTTTGAGAAGTCACTCAAAATGTGCCCTAATTTTTCTTTCTGCAGCACTAATCATAATTCATATGGCAAAATATACCCCCTCATTTTGTTCCTTTTTAAATTAAATGTTTTAAGAGTTACCACTTTATTCCAATCAAGATGGCTTCAGGTGTGCCATACCTTTGTAATAAGTAGGACTGTTAGCGCTCTAGTTGTTCTTTAGAACTCTCTGGGACATTCTGTCATTGGGCTATACTTGGGCTACATCTGGGTGATATTTGGGCTACATTTGGGCTCTTTTGTCTCTGGTGGCCATTTTGGGAGACTGCATGTCAGAATTTTTTAATGAAATAGAAGAGGATTTGAAAAGTCACTCAAAATGTGCCCTAATTTTTCTTTCTGCAGCACTAATAATACCTTCTATTGCATAATATACCCCCTCATTTTGTTCCTTTTTAAATTAAATGTTTTAAGAGTTACCACTTTATTCCCATCACGATGGCTCCAGGTGTGCCATACCTTTGTAATAAGTAGGACTGTTAGCGCTCTAGTTGTTCTTTAGAACACTCTAGGAGGCTGCAGTAGAACACAAAGGAATCAACTGACAGTCTCTGTCCTTGTTGGATGTACATGTTTTACTGAGAATGTCAGACTTCATTTTCACATGACTGAGAAAGATAATGTGAATTTACAGAAAATATGCTTTCAGTTTAGCTTATAGATCCCCTTCCAAACCACTGTGGGAAAATCATGAGATATTAGTTTTCTTTCAAACAATATTCATGATATCACAGCAGAAGGTTTTTTCACATGGTAAAATCACCTTAGAACCCACCACAATTCCTAAAACGAGTATGGTACCATCAACAAATGATTTATAATGTAACTAAAGTCCTAAAACCCTCTATTAACTACAATGCTTTTTAATGAGGTGCTATCATGTATATTGGTCCCAAGATGGCTGCCAACACTTCTTGGATGAAGTGCTGACAGCCAATCAGATCAGATGTGTGGTTAGGCTCCGCCCAGATATATATCTTTTTTTGAACCTAAATTACTCAAAATCCACTGGAGCACATATATTGAGACCTACAAAAGGCACATCGGGCTAACAGTCCCTACAATTTTGCCAAGTTTCGTGCAAATCCATTCAGCCGTTCGGGCTAAAAGTGAGGCCAACCGCCCTATGGAAAACTCAATGTTAAAAACACGTTTTGGGACCCCCCTTTTTTCTCGACCCCCCCCTGGACGAACCCCCCCCAATTTTCAGGGGCTGCTCAGAAACAAAATGTTCCATTTTCCTGAAAATTTCAGCCAATTCCGTCCACAAACGCCAAAGTTATTAGACATAGAATTTTCAAAAATCCCATAGAGAAAAAATCCTAACTATATATACCTACTGGCGACCGCCAGTAGGTAATATATATATATATATATATATATATTTCACTCCTTCCTGCTTCTCCAGGCACGGCATGCAGGACACAAAGACCGCCACACAGCTTATCCAGTACACCAGGTCAGTTTATTATCCCCTTGATTCTCCCTCTGGCATGACGCGTTTCGGGTAAGGACTACCCTTGATCGCATAACGGTACATTGTTTACAGAGACCTTTAAGTACTCATTTTTCTCATCCTCTATGCGAAGAACACCACGTGATTAATAAAAAGTGAAGATATACTTAAACATACAAATCGAGTGGCTCTTTCCTTTTTGTCTAATCAGCACATATGGATAAATAAGGTTTATATTTAAAGATGCATTAGATGTTCGCATTCGATATAACTGCATAAATGCATATGCGGTAAACATGGACTGGATTTGTGCAAATTCGCAAAAATAAATTGATGTGGCCTGTATATTTTCATTATATACAATTCCCATAATTACATATATTATACAGTAATTTAATCATTATTTACACCTGATATAAATGTAAAAAAATATATATATACATATATACACAGAACCATCATCTATTATTTGCAATATCTATATACACATAATACAAAAATTGCTAGAAATTAAAATACAAATTATTGCAGCATAAATGCTTAAGTTCAATTAAACTTATTATGCAAAATTGATTTGGTATTATTTTCTCCAAGTGCAATAAAATTCGCTGAATAAATTCATCATTTACCTTTGACAACTGGGCCCAGTTGTCACAAAGAGCTCACTCAAGATTTTATATACAAATAAAGTGCTAAGTGCTATATCAAAAAAATTAGCAAATACAAAAAATCATGTGATGATATTTACAGTGAAGCTAAATGCAGAGTCGTTGCTATCTTTATAAATGATAATGATGATCTATCAATTAAATGGTATAAGACAATCTTATATACGGATCAGTTACATTTTTTCTCTTCCAGGGAATATGTCTCTCTTCTGTACCCCTTGTCTTAATGTGGATAATGTCATCTCTCTGTGTTAGTCCTCCATGTGCACAGAAGTGTAAGGTTCATACATCCAAATTGTAGGGCATTGATCTGCTGTGCATCTGTTTCTATAGATTGTTGTTCCCATCTAGTCATCTCCTTAAAAGTTTCTAACAAGAAGAAAATGGAACAGTATGTAAAGAATATCTATATATAAAGGGAGGGAAGTAACAGACATATTCAGGTAGATCTAAAGAAATGTATGTAGATCTTCTGTGTTGTTAAGACCTTGGGGAAACTTACAATTGAGATTCAGAATGTACTTGGTCTCTAACTGTCTTAACATAGTTTCCCTATTGCCTCCTTTTTTAGGTATAGGAACATGATCAATCACAAAATACCTTAAGCAGTTAATGTCCTTATTGTGCACGGATTTAAAGTGCCGTGCTACCGGGTAATTTGGATCACAGTTGATGATTGCTCTTATATGCTGTAATATTCTCACGTGTACCTGTTTCTTAGTGCTGCCCACATATCTGAGCCCACAAGTACACGTGAGAACATACACAGCATACTCAGTGCGGCAATCAAAGTTACCCCTGATAGCTATTTCATTTTCCCTGAATGGAGTGCTGTATTTCGAGGTGTTCACACTTAAAAAACCCTTGTTTTGCCGGTAACCAATTCTTGGTTGAGGTCCTTTCCATCATAGGTTTAGATAAATGCCCTTCCATAGTTCTACTCCTGCGAAAGGTTACTGTAGGTCTCTCAGGTAATCTATATTTTAAGACACCATCTGCTAATAATATGGGCCAATTTTTAGTTAAAATGGCCTTGATCTTACGCTCCTGCATACTATAGGTGGTTATAAGTCTGGGTGTATCAATCTCATTGATGTCTTCAGTTGCATCTGACAAATTAATAGGGAGTAGCGATTCTCTAGGTCTATCGTTTGCTTTCTGCACTGCTCTGTTCAGTATAGTCTCAGTATAACCCCTTCTTCTGAAGCGATCTAGTGTTTCTTTTTTGCTTTTATTATACTCTTCCTGTGTGTTGCAAATACGTTTTAACCGTAGCAATTCCCCAAAGGGAATGCTGGCAATCAGATGTCTAAGGTGGGCGCTAGTAGCATGCAATAATGCATTTCCTGCAGTTGGCTTTCTAAAAGCACTAGTAACTAGCTTCCCATCCACTATCTGAATACGCACATCCAGAAAGTCTATGGTGGTCTGACTGCAATGTGATGTGAAATGTAAATTACATTCATTAACATTGATTTGGTCAATAAAATTTAGGGCACTCATACTGTCACCTTTCCAAATCATAAACACATCATCAATAAAACGTAACAAAACAATAACTCTGTGCTCAAAAATCTCCCTGTATTTGTCCATGAGGACCTGCTTCTCCCAAAGCCCCACGTGCAAGCACGCATAGCTCGGGGAAAAGCAGGCCCCCATGGCCACGCCTTGTTTCTGTCTGTACACGTCCTTATCATAGGAGAATTTTTTTTTTCCAAACACCAAGCAGTCAATGATATTAACATTCTATTGTGCATTGCATAGTCTGCGGATCTCGCATTCAAAAAATGTGCCACCCCTTGTAATCCACAGTTATGATTGATGCTTGTGTATAGCGACTCGATATCTAGAGTCACTAATGTTAAGTCGTTACACCATTTAAAATCATCAATTCGTCTGAGAAAGTCCCCAGTGTCCTTTATGTATGATGGCAGAGTTCTTACCAGATCTTGAAGGTAGAAGTCAATATATCTGCCGACCCTCTCTGTCATGCTGTTGAATATATATATATTACCTACTGGCAGTCATCAGTAGGTAGATATAGTTAGGAACTATTATCCATAGGAAATCTGCAACATTCTATTGACAATAACTTTGGCGCCGGTTGATGAATCTGCGCAAAATTTGCCAAACCTTTGGCCAGCTTACTTCCGCTCTTTTCCTGTAACTTTGGGAGTGATTGGTCAAGCGGGGGCCGAGAAAAAGGGGGGTCCCAAAAAGTTTTTCCCCATGAAATTTCCTATAGGACCTTTAGCCATGGCTATAGCCCGAACGGCTGAACGGAATTACACCAAATTTGGCTGAGAGGTAGTCCTCAGTTCCGACTTGTGCCTTTTGCTCATCTGGTGTCAATCTGTTCAGTAGTTTTTGGGAAAATTACAGTTAAAGTCATTTATATATCTATGGGCGCGGAGGATCCGGAGTAGTATCCGCAAACCCTACGTGCAGCCTACGAGAACCCTGCCGTGCACGAGCTGAATGCTCATTGGCTGACAACTGTCAAAATCAGGAAGTGTTGTCAGCCATCTTGTGCTAGGTAGAACCGAGGCACAAGAAAATAAAAACAAACACCACAAAACGCGAAAAGGGGGCATAGCAGACAATCCCACGCAGGATTTGCGTTGGATTTGCGAATCCTAGTGATATTAAAAAAAAGAAACGCGGTCTCCTGCGTAAAATATGTAAATTTGACCCCGGGGGGCCAAATCCCGGGGGCATATTTGGAAAAAAAGTGTGGGGGGTCCCAATCCCCCTTCACTGCCCCGGGGACTGCCACCCCCGGGGATATTTTCAAATGGGAGGGGGCTCTCAGGCCCCCCCAGCCCCGGGGACCACCACCCCCAGAGGGAAGAATTAAATGTATGCAGGGGTCTCACGGGGCCCCCGCAGCCCCGGGGGCTGCCACCCCTGGGGCTTTAAACAAATGGGTGGGGGGCTCTCAGGCCCCCCCAGCCCCGGGGACCGCCACCCCCTTGGGCTTAAGAAAATTGGGTGGGGGTCTCTGAGGCCCTCCAGCCCCAGGGACCGCCACCCCCCAGGGCCTCTCAAAAATGTGGGAGGGGAGCCACATAGACCCTCTCCTGGAGCCCGCGATGGCCCTGGGGGGATTGGGGACCCCGCATGGTCCCCAACGAAGAGGGCCAAAGAGGGCCAGCCCCGGGGGATGGGGTCCCCGGGGCTAGTAGTAGCCATGTGGCCACCCTCCCAAAAAATAAAATAATAAAAAAGAAACGGCCTGGGGGATGGGGTCCCCGGGCCAGAACTGGCTATAGAAGGGGGCATGGCAGCCCCACTCAAAAATAAATAATTTTTTTAAAAAGGGCCATGCCCCGGGGGATGGGGTTCCTGGGGCAAATTATGGCCTCGGGAGGGGGACCACGTGGCCCCTTCCCGATTAATTTTTTTTTATAATAATTGGGGGCAGGCCCAGGGGGATGGGGTCCCCAGGGCAAATAAATTAGAAAAAGAAGGGGGGCTACACAGCCTGCCTCCTTTAAAAAAATAAAATTAAAAAAACAGGATTGGGCAGGAGGCCACGCCCCTAAAAGCATCACTCTTCAAACGAGCCCCCTGGCGCATTTGCAGAGGGGCCACGAATTCCCCTTGAATACTGGGGGTCCCTGGGGGGCAACTAGCCCACCAGGAACCTCCAGTATGTGCCAGGGGCCTGCATTGCAGAGAGCTGTTCTGAAGCCATGCCCCTATTTACACATCTCTGCAACGCAGCTCCCTGGCACTTAGTGGAGGTACCTGACCTTGACCCTGACCTAGGAGGTCAGGGTTTTTCTACTCTGCCCCCTTTTTGTTTTTTAATGTTTTTATGCCAACACTTCCTGATTCGAAGTATTGGCAGCCAATCAGATATTTGCACATGATCTTGAGATCTTCTGCATCTCCTGTTGTATATCTTAAAAACCTTTAAATTAAGTCTGCAACTACTGAACATATTTACACCAAAGAACAGAAACCACCATCTACCTTCCTGACAAATTTGGTGGAAATCCTTTCAGTAGTTCTGTCTGTAGCTGTGTCTAAAGGTTCCATGGGAATTAACATGGGAAAATGGAACCCACTTGATGGATCACCCTGAAAGTTTTGTGAAGATTCGTCAAACTGCACCAAAGTTATTATCAAAACAAAAAATGCTTTTCCTATGGAATCTAGGTCCTACCTATAACTACTTACTGGCAACCGTCAGTACTTAATATATATATTTTCCTACCATACAGTGGGCTTTCTGGCCTCCCCAGATATAAATTGGGGCAAACCTCCTGTCTGCTCCTGGAGGTGACAAAAAGACTTCTCCCTCGTGTGGCCAATGCCAAAGTGCAATACCTGCACCACTTTCTTTTCCACAATGCCAGACTACCTCCCTGGAGGCATATTTGGGGCAACCCCCTCAGTTGGGACAAGCATCCAACCTGCCCCCAGTGGGGCAGAAAGCCACTAATGCCCCTTCTGGGGCAGGGGTATGGCTTGATTCAAGGGTAGGCCGCCCCCTCCTTTTGTTTGTTTTAGTACTGTTTTGAAATACCTAGTGTTTAGTGGACCTTCTGATCCCAGAGGGCAGATTGGGAATTAATACCCCTTTACTCTCCCAAAAAATGCTGTATAAATACAGTCCCTAGTGTCTAGTGTGCTTTCCAACATCAGGGGGGCAAATTAAGCTAACTGCCCCAATCTGCCTCCCGGGGTGCAGAAAGACTGCACCCTTTTGAGGTGGGGCCTTCCCATGCTCATAGTGGGGAGTCTTCACCCCATGTTCCTTTTTCCTGGTGTCTAGTGGGCTTCCTGCCCCCAGGGGGCAGATTTGAGGTAATCATCCCATCCACCCCCCAGGCTTTTAGAAAGGCTGTCACCTGGGGTAGGCAGCCCCTACCCCTATGTTTATTGTGTATAATATACCCTGGGTGTAGTGTGCTTTCTGCTCCCCGGGGTAGAATTGGAGTATTTACCCTAACCATCTCCCAGGGGGGGCAGACAGCGTGAGTCCTTTTTGGGGTGGGGCCATGGCTTTGCCCATAGTAAGTACCTCCATCCCTATATTTCTTTGCTGCAAAAACAAATCCTTGGTGTCTAGTGGGCTAGATTGGGATTAAAAACACCTCCAACCGCAACCCCGGGAGTAGGAAAACTGTTGAGTCATGCTTGGGGTGGGGCATGGCCATACCCATTGTTGGCAGCCCCTACCCTGATTTATTTTTAAATTTGATTTCCCCTGACACCTAGTAGGCTTTCTGCCTCCCCGTGGGGCAAATTGGGGGAAAGCAAAAGCAAAGAGACTGAGGGACAGATTTACAAGGAAAGAGACTCAGTGTGTGTGGCAAGCCATTTTTCTGCACCACACTAGGGGCCTCATTAGGATGGCGGTTTTTCCGCATCCTCCGGGCCGGCGTAAGTGTCCGCCGGCCTGGAGGATGCGGAAAAACCGCGGCGGAGACTCCAAAGACCCACCGCCAAATTAGGATGGCTGGTGGGTCTGGAATTCCGTCCGCCGCTTTTCCGCCGCGGTCGGCTTCCGACCGCGGCGGAAAAGCTATAACATGGCAGGCGGTGTCTATGAGACACCGTCCGCCATATTATGATGTTGGTGTAAATATGCTTTTCCATGGCGGCTTTTCTGCCATGGAAAAGCATACGGACATTCACTTTGGGGGCCCGTTGCGGGCCCCCTGGGTGAATGGGGGGTGGGGGGTGCACATGGGGGGTACCTATGGTACCCCCCTGCATTTGCGTACACAAAGCAGCAGGCACCGTGCGGTGCCTGCCGCTTTGTGCATGTAAATGTAACACATGCATTTTTAACATTGCGGCGGGTGCAGCTTGAAGCTGCACCCGCCGCAATGTTAAAAATAGAGGATGTGACCGCCACCCTGGCGGTCACATCCTAATCAGCACGGAGGTAACGCCGCAGCCCCTGCGGACGTTCCCTCCTCCTCAAGGGTGGCGGACGGACGCAAGTCCGTCCGCCATCCTAATGAGCCCCTAAATCACTTTCAAAGCACAGGAAATCAACACATTTGCAACAATTTGGCGCATCTGTGTGCTCCCCCTGTGCTGGTGCACAAACTGCTGCCATGCACCTGCACAGGCACACTTGCACCATGCTGCAAGGATGCCTGCTTGATGGGGAGATTGTTTATGTGCATAAAGGGACACCTTCCTGTACATAAACAATCACCGGAGGTGATTTCCTCTTTCTATGTGTGCTGCAGAATGCACACGCATAGAAAGTGGAAGAAATGAGGAGAAATAAACACATTTGATTGCATTTGATTTGTATATACCCAAAAAAACAAGTAAAGGAAATTAGTTGTTTTGGCAGAAATGTGACTTTTCTTCCTGGTGTGCTACTATGTTATATGACTAAAACATATTATGTTTAAAGGATTAAGTACCTATCCGAAATCAGTTGATATCCCAGACAGAACCACTGTTTTCTTAGCATACTTACTCAGGTGGGTTACTGGGTTACCCCATTATCTTTAATGGTATTCAAGATATGGGCATAAAGCTCCATAGTATAGTTCCTATATTCCCAATAGGCTCTGCGCATTGCAATAATATATCCTATAGATTTGACGTAGGACTTATGTCTACTAGATCTCTATCGAATATACTAGACTTAATTGTGAGTGCCAGCTAGCTCAGAAGTCACTGGAAACTGTCTCAAATAAACAAGAAGGGATTCGTTTCTGACAACCGCATAAACATGACAACTTTGTTTCCCCAAGATAAATTGTATCTTCAGAGTCGTGGAAACAATAGATAGGTATTTCACTCAGTCAATCGTGCATGCTTCGTTTCAACAGAGGTGCAGAGAAATAGAGAGATGGACGTTTTCAATAAAAGTATTTATTGAGCAGTCTTCTTTCTCTTGCAAGTAAAGTGAACTGCTACAATCGTATTATTGGTTGTAAAGTATCATGCGTACAGCAAGAAAAGTATTATAAATTAATACTGTAAAAGCATGGTATGGTTTCTAAGCCATACAATACATACATAAATAATAAAAGACTAAAAGTACTCAACTGGTGCTTCTATAATACGCCTACCCCAATGTACCTAACCTAAGTCTAGTACGAGGGAAGAAGTAAGTGTGGTATAGCATAAGTTTAGTATTCTTTTGCCAAGAATCTATCCAAGATTTCTCTTAGGTTCTAATCAGCTCCGTACCTTGATCTTAGAATGAAGGAGGTCTGGTATCTCTCTGTCTCAGGACTAGATTTCCCAACACCCTGCAAGGGGAGCTTGGAAACACTGGAGCTGGATTTCTCGGTGATAGAAAAGACAGTGTCTCTCACAGTGTGTCAGCTGGAGGGTCAGCTTCCTTCGGCACTTGCTGTAGCGAGCTGCGTTGGGCAAGTATATAGTCGAGCTACTCCAAACCACTGTGTGTTTGCTAGGGCAAGTGTAGGCATATTTATACCTTGAAGGTGCCTGGTTTGACGTAAGGTTGGACATAATAACGTCATTAAAGAATCGCATTTCTTTGAAAACTCCATGAGTTCTTGGACATATCACTATTCAAGCAAAGAGAAGTCCCTAACTGCTGAAAACGTTGTGGCTTTTTGGAACTAGTGGAAGTAGTCATGCCTGTATTTGGACTGGATGGGTTATGTCTAAATATGGGCATGATTTCTATACCTATATAAGGACAAGGTGATTTATATCTATATAAGGGCATGAATCGGGAAAATTACACTAGGGTCCTAAAACGTTATACACAGCTCCGCCTACTTTCTGCCCGTCTTATTTATTGGTTCCAGACCCAGTCCATTTGTAAATGGCTGACTTTGCATTGGTCATTAGGTTTATTGGTCCCTTAGTACCGCCTTGTCTCTTCTTGTAACCTCCCATAAGGACACCCCCGTTACATGTGTTGCTACGCCCTAGGTTTTAATTACAGCCTCAAGGGACTATTTTCTTAAAGGCCTTCAGACATGAATCTCACTTGGTCCTAAACTAGGTTGTCAGTGGTTACTTTACTCGCTAGCACATCTCACATTTATTTTAGACCTTCTATAAATTTCATCAGCTCCACATAGAGTACAACCTAATACGGAATTAATTTAATTAATTATTTTGTCACATTTTGAACATACTTGTGGTATTGTCTTGCATGCAAAGCATTTTTGGCATGGTGGATTTACCATATCTTCTGCAGGGTGCAGTACCATCTGTTACAAAAAGTTTATGATGCTCACTAGGGACCTCTAGGAGCAGCTTGCGGTACTGCACCTAGACAAGTAGTGCTGGTGCCTTGCTTACTAGGGACCCCTAGGATCAGCACATGCCACATCTCACATTTATATTAAACATTCTGTAAATTTCCCTTCATCAGCTCCACATAGAGTTCACACTAATCAGGAATTAATATAATAATTGTTTTGTCACATTTCAAAGCCACTAATGATATAAATGGACATAGATATTCGAATGGACTTGCGGTACTGTCTTGCCTGCAATTCATTATGTGTAGTGCGTATTTACCATATCTTCTGCAGAGTGCAGTGCCATATTAGACCAAAAGTTTATAATGTTCACTAGGGACCTCTAGGAGCAGCTTGTGTTACTGCACCTAGACAAGCAGTGCCGGTGCCTTGCTCACTAGGGGACCTCTAGGAGCAGCTAGTGGTACTGTACTTAGACATGCCGTGCTCGTGCTTTGCGCACTAGGTACCTCTAGGAGCAGCTTGCGGTATTGCACCTAGACAAGCAGTGCTGGTGCCTTGTTCACTAGAGACATCAAGGTGCGACTTGCGGTACGGCATCAAGACACGCAATGCTGGTGCCTTGATCCCTAGGGACCTTTATGAGCAGCTTGCGGTACTGCACCTACCATATCTTACATATATTTTAGGCCTTCTATAAATTCCCTTCATCAGCTCCTTATAGAGTACAATCTAATCCGGAATGAATATAATAATTATTTTGTTACATTTCAAAGATTCTAATTGTATATATGGACATAGTGTCACTCGCAGAATAACCACTTACCTGAGTTTGCCTGAATCCACAGGAATGAAGAGGAGTCCAATACTCTCTCCGAGGTTAGTGCCATAATGAGCTAGATATACCACTCACTCTTAGGCTACTCTCTTCTGGGGGGCAAGGGGCAGAATTCTCCGTTGGAACACACTGGCTAAAAACAGCAGGAATTGACACCCCAAGTAACGCAGTAGTTCATCTGAATTCTTAACTTCAATAGAAAAACATGATAGCCTATTAGTACAGGATATGTCCCATAAACCTATATCTCTCAATTCTCTTTATCTAGTGCGTTTTACGTTTGGCTGAGCAAAGATTCCCTCACAAAAAATCCTTCTCACAGCAAGCCTTTAGCAAGAAGGATATAGGTGTTTCAATCACTCCTCAATAGGGTTTGTAATATCTGTGATAGTTTTTACCTCAGAAATCTTAAACAGGTAGTCTTAAAATTAATGTCTTGGAAGCCCAAAAGTAAAGAACTGGAAATGAAGAAAAGTATATATAATCGAGGATTAGTTAGTGCACTGGCCTAATAGCTCTCTCGCGCTACAAATGTATGCCTGCAGCGAGGAGAAGGGAGCCAGGAAGCCGGTCCATTGCCAACAAGAAAAAGGCACAACATGGCCTTCCAAAATGGGAGTCTGAAGCAGGCAGACACCCTGCGAGTCAAGGGCATGTGAGGCAGTGGCTCACTAAATGAAAGTTGTAGCAGGGTAACAGTCGACAGAAGCTGGTGTCCTGAGAAGGATATCCCATACAGGAATGACCAGCTGCCGTCGAAGCAAGATGTAAACAGGAATCAAAGTTCCGCTATTCAATCGGGGATGTGGTCAGGATCAAGGAACAGTAAGCCAAGTAATGGCTTGTTGACATGAAGTGCTTTTCAAACACTTCGCAAGGGTGGGGAATCAAATGCTGACTCCTGCCAGTAAATACAAAGACATTGTTCCGTAAGGAACCTTATATAAAGATGGCTTCATTTGTGTAACGTTAAAGCGGCCCCTATCCATCGAAACATAAAAATGCACTCAGGTCTGACTCATAGCTATTTTTTTTTTTTTAATCTTTATTTGATTTACAACAGTTATTATCCAACCCCCCCCGTCAGACAAGGAGAGAAACGGAAAAAAAAGAAAAATATAAGAAAAGAGTAAAGGGAAGATAAATATGGGAGAGGAAAAAACATAGGAGGACAGAAATATACCAATACTCCCCGACAGAGAAAATAAGAAGTATATATATACAAACATATGCATAGATCCTTGGAAAAATACATTATTTATCAATCCATTCAATTAGGGAGGACCATGTCTTATAACCCTGTATCCGGTGCCTGTTGCCTTTTGTTTTGTATGTAGCCATTTCTAAATTAAAAATTGCTAACAGTCTGGAGAACCATTGTTGATATGAAGGAGCGATGGGATCTAGCCAAGCTGAAGCTATACAAATCCTTAATACTGCCATTGCAATAAAAATTAATTCATGTCCAATTATCGGGTCTATGGGATTCGATACCCCCAAAACTATCATTTCATTTGATAATGTTATCTCTGTTTTTAACACTAAGGTTAAAAAAACTTGGATACTAGTTTTTAGAGATGTTAATCCTACACATGAGGAAAAAATTTGTACACCATCGGCGTTTGGTAGCATACATCTAAAACAACAAGTGCCCTTCCCACTCCCCCATTTAGCAGTTCTATCCGGCGTATATTACATGAAAAAACACATTTTGTAAAACTGCGTCTGTAATTTAGTTGACATAAGCACAGATTGTGACAGGGCATAGGCATGTTCAAATTCTTCCATTATAATAGTTATTTTATTCTGCCATTTTTGTAGGGTTTTCTCTAGGTTATCCGGAAACTGTTTTAACAAGAGAGAGTACATCTCTCCAATCCTGAATCTTTACTTTGGGGTACAGAGTATCTCTGCTATGTCTATTTTATCAAATGTTGTATTTCCCCTGGTATGTTTTAATAAAAAATCTCTAATTTGGAGATACTCGAAGAAATCTCTCCATTCTAGGTGATATTGTTCTCTTAATTCCTCAAAGGAGAGTAACCCTTCTGTTGAGAAAAAACAACCAATGTAAGTGATTCCAGCGGCATTCCACCTGTTTATACACATATCACTAAATATTTCAGGGAGGGCTGGATTTTTTAGGAGAGGTGAATAGAATGACAGACGCCCTATACCCAACAATTTTCTAACATTCTTCCACACTTTAAAGCTACCCATTAATGTTTTAAGTCTTACTTTTTTGTGATAGCTGTCACAGAGATATCTCCAGAGATAGCCAGTAGTTTTATTACCCAGAATTAACTGGTAGATGGAGGGACCATCACTTACCGGGATTGTCCCTATCTCTTTAAGCAGAAAGAGCTCATGACTATATAACAAAACCGAAGCCCAGTAGTACGCCCTTAAATTTGGGAGGGCTAGTCCCCCTTTCTCTTTAGGGAGCGTTAATAATTTATATGCTCGGCGGGGTTGGGAGTATGCCCAAATAAAGTTCGAAATAGTGCGCTCCATTACTTTAAACCATTGGTCTGTTATTTCTAAATTAATTGATCTGAAGATGTAAAGAAGTTTCGGAAAATATACAATTTTTAAAGCATTTACCCGACCTATCAGGGATAGATGTAAATTATCAACACGGCAAAGATCTTTCTTCATTGTTTCAAGCGTAGGTTTCATATTTATATCAACTAGATTCCCTAATTTAGAAGTGATACAGATACCTAGATGTATGGCCTTTTCCGTTACACGGGTATCTATCATATCACATTTGTTATTTAGGATTATTTGTGTCTTCCCTTGGTTCAGTGCGTACCCTGCAACTTTCCCAAAGTCTTCTGCCTCTGCTTTAATGATAGGCATAGCCAGGTTTGGGTCAGCGGTCACTATGGCAATATCGTCGGCATAGGCAAGGGTTTTTGTCAGGTAACCTTGTGTCGAGATAGGTACTATGCCACCGTTGCTTTCCAATCGACGGATGAAGGGGTCGATGTAGATTGCAAACAGCAACGGTGAGCACGGACACCCCTGTCGCGTTCCTCTTGATATTATCAGTACTTTAGAGAGGCTACCATTGACCATAACCTTAGCTCGAGGGTTAATATATCATTTCTGGACAGCCTGTATGAACCCTTGCTTGAATCCTACCCGGGACATTGCGAGCCACAGGAATGGCCAGGAGACCCTATCGAAAGCCGTCTCTGCATTGAGAAGTACTAGCGCCACAGGGTCTCCTGCCACCTCGGTGTTATCAAATAAACTAATCACTCGCCGAATATGATTGGTGGTTTCCCTTCCGGGGACAAAGCCATGTTGAACCTTTGCAATGATTTTATGGATGATTGCTGAAATACGGTTAGCTATTAATTTAGAATACATTTTTGAATCGACATTGATCAGAGTGATAGGTCGATAAGACCCCATCTGATCTGGGGGTTTGTGTTTTTTTGGAAAGATCACTATTTTGGCCATGGACCAAGAGGTTGGGGGCTGCCCCCTATAAATATATGCACAAAGAGATCTAATATTAAATCCTTAAGTTGATCCATAAACACTACATAAAATTCCAAAGGAATAGCATCCAATCTGGTCACTTTCCCACGCGGAAGATCTTTTATTACTTTTATTATTTCCTCAATGTTCGGAATCCTCTCTAAATCCTCCTGATCTTCTTCATTAAGTTTATCAAATGTATCTTTGTCAAGGTATTGTTTTCTTTTTTCTGGATCTGGTTCACTATTCTCAGTATATAGCGTGCTATAAAAGCGCCAGAATGCCTCTCTTATTTTCGCTGGATCAGATATCAGGCCTTCGGTTGGGTCTTGAATCTCACATATATTATTCAGTGAAGCTAGCTGTCTCATACGAACGGCCAGCTGATGACCAACTAGTTCACCAAACTCATAAACTTTTTCACTGTGAGTGGCCGCTTTTTTAATTGCTTTGTTAGTGAAAATGTTGGTGATAGCCGCTTTGGCAATTCCCACCTGATATTGTCTATTCATAATGTCTTCTGTGGTAAGGGGGTCTCGCATTGCCTTTTAAGATTTTCCTCAGCCTCTTTCAAAGCCTCCTGTAGTTCCGCGAGAAACTCTCTTGTCAGTTTATTAGTTCTTACTGAATATTGCATTGTTTCTCCCCTGATCCCTGCCTTTAGGGCATCCCATACAAAATTCACTGAACTGCTCCCATATTTGTCTTTTATAAAGTTGGTGATCCAGCATCTCATATGATTACGGTATTCATTCTCAAGAAGTAAAGATCTGTCGAATGTCCATATTCTCGGTGTCCGATTCATATGGGCCAAATTTATCGTACACAGCAGGGGATTGTGATCTGAAAGAACACGTGGTCGTTTTTTTACTTCTGATATGGTCCTTAATGAATTGGATATTAAAAAGTAATCCAACCTAACGTGAGTCTGGTGCGGATACGAATAAAACGTATAACCTGGGTCATTAGGGTTCGACTTTTGCCATCCATCAACTAACCCATATGTAATGCATAGCTGTTTTATTGCCCTAAAGACTTTAGGCTTCCGCCCATGATACTGCCAGTGGTCTCCCACTGACCAGTCAGGAGGGAGGTTTATATTAAAGTCCCCACAAATAAGTAAGGGCAGTGGCCAGTGGGAGAGTTCACTGGAAACCTGATCAATTATGGAGGGGTCGTCACAATTACTCCCATAGATAGAGCAGATGGTCATTGGTTGAGATTGTCCCACCTGTAACTCTGTGATTGCCCATCTTCCATATTTATCATTTTTTGTACGAATAAAGCGGTTTCCCACCCCTTTCGCTAAAATTGCCACCCCTCTTACCCGAGCACCCTGCGTGGTGGCTCCAATCAGATTGTATCCCAATTTTTTTAGTAGATGAGATTGTGAACCTTCAATATGGGTCTCCTATAAACAAACTAGGTTAGCATCCATATTTTGTAGACCTACTGAGACCATCTGTCTCTTTTTTCTATCGTTCAAACCACAAATGTTTAGTGATGGAATTCTTATCATCCCCATTTCATTAATTTACACATCTTTACAAATGCTTTAGACATTTTAGATACATTAAGCTCCAAACTCTCAAGCAACGCGAGGAGAAAAGCAGCTAGATCATTAGAATCTCCCTTTTCTCTATAAAAAACGATAAATTCTGTCTGAACAGCCCTTACCCTCCCCACCCCCCCACTGGCCCCCCAACCACCACCACCTCTGGTGGTTACCTGACCCTGACGGGCCAGGGGTGTGACATCCGCTGTTTCAGGACCGAGTGAGCCCGGAGTGAGCTCCCCCTGAAGTTAGTTAGCATCCTGTTTAGGCAAGACTGAAGAGAGTAAATAAGAAAGAAGAAGATATAGAAAAGAAAAAGGGAAAAAGAAGGATTGAAAGTATTCCAAATTATTATTATTTTTTTTTGCAGCATTACTTCAATTCCTGAAGTTCTGCTAAATAGTTTTTAGCCTGTATCTCGGAGATAAAGCTGCGGGTCCGCCCTTTATGTATAATCTTTAGTCTAGCAGGGTTTTGGAGGAAGACTGATGCTCCTAGTTTCTGGAAAGGGTCGAAGAGTTGTCTTATTCGCCATCTCCGCTCCACCGTGGCATGTCTGGCCGGGTGAAAAATGTTATGCCATTGAATGATCTTTTGCTGGTGGGTCGGGCTAGATCATAGAGAGCCTCACGAAGTAGAAAGTTCCCAAGAACACTAGCATAGCACGAGGGTGTTGTGGTGCTTTATTGCGGTTCTTGATCATCAAAGGAAATCTGTGGGCTCTTTGAACCTCCTTCTCCCAATCCCAGGATTGCAAGTCAGGAAAGGAGTTCTGAAGGAGTGAGATCATAAATTTCCTGGGATCATCCTTTTCACTACCTTCGGGTATTCCTAAAAAGCGGAGATTGTTGCGTCGTTGGCGATTTTCCTGCTCCTCGAGCTTCCACATCATGTCTTTAACCGCTTCCTCATGTTCTCTCTTCGACTGTCGTCATTCGGTCAGCAATTTCTGCACAGGTCCTCCCCACCTTCCTGACCGCACCTTGAAGTTTTTTTGCCGCCAGACGGGATCTGCGGTTATCGGATTTAGCTTCGGCTTGAAAACTTTTGATGGAATGGGGGATATCTCCAAGAGCTAGTTCCTTTCCCTCCTTTCCCTTTTCGCTGGCAGGATCAGTTGATTCCATCCTAGTGCTTATAATTGTTTGATTTCCCCCGGAAGCATCCATAGAGTTGGAGCGGATCATAAAGGGTGGTCTACCGCTGTAATCCCATGTCAGTTCTGGGGCGATTTCCTCTTTATCCGATAAGTCCTGCTCTTTCCTGAGATGGTCTCTGTCTCTTTTTTTTTGCAGTTTTTAAGAGAAGCGCTGTTTTTGTACATCCGGAATAGAACTGGCGCTATTATACCATTTGCCTCCTTCCTCCTCACTTGATAGGGAGATACTTACATCTGACATCAATGATTCATCCGTGAGGGAGTAGTACAGATCTGGATTTTCCGGAGTACAGGGGATATTCTCCTGTTGTGGTTTCTCCAAAGGATCTTGTGCAGAGCCCAGCCCCTCAGCCCCTGAAGTATGGTCTAGTAAAAGTGCATGAAGGGAGCTGACAGTATTTTTTTCTTCAAGACAGTCTATAGGAAGGGCAGCGGGTAAAGCCGTTTCACTTAGATGCGTTATCGCCTCTGATAGCGATTCTATGACACTTGAATCGACATTAGCTTTACTAACCTTTGTTGCTTTTGTCTGAGGTGTCTGTCCCCCATCCACACTTAGGGCCCCAAAGCTGGCTGTGATCAAAGGCTGGCAGCCGTCATTTTCTTTGGCAGGGCAGCCTGAGATTTTTTTAATGGAGGTGCCACCTGTGGGAAGAGTCTCACTGGTTGATTTACCCGGAAAGTCCTTTCTGGCAACCCCTTTATCGATGCCCCTGTTTTTGACTATCAGCGCACCAGGCCTCGGTATATCTTGTTTTACAATGTCTTGTTTTTTTTGGTGGGTAACAGAGGTGGCCAGAGCGAGTTGTATGCTAGGGGTCGCGTTGCTCCTAGGTTTAATGGTGCAGCTTCCCTTACCCGACATGTCTTCTTTCCTTGGTTCTCCTATAGTGACATGAACTATAGCGAGTGAAAATTGTTTCTTTCCGTGTCTCTTGTCCCTTTTCGCGAAGCTACCAAACGTTAGTCTGTTGGAGTCAGGGTGAGAGTATCTCCTCCACAGCATCCGTCTCTGCCTGCTCCTCGCGGTTCTCGTGCATTTCACTCCATCACTCGGTCGGCCTGTAGGGGGCTTGCTCAGTCCGGCGTGCATCCAGGATGCCAGAGCAAGGACGAGCTCCCCGAGGCACTGCAGCAGTGGAGAATGCCCGGAGCCGAGTCCACACGAGCCGGTAAGAGAGATGGGTGGCCGCTTCACCTGTAATGTCATGTTATATTTCACTTCTTATTCCCGAATCCTCTCGGTCAAGGTTTTATTTGCATTTTCCTTTTCTTTTCATGCCATTTTTTGCCTTAACGCTCCAGATTGAGCAAGGCGTCATGGGAGTCACATCTGAGCGTCGCAGCGGCGATGTTAGCCGGACGCCATCTTCCTACGACTGGCTTCATTTGTGTAACGTTAAAGCGGCCCCTATCCACCGAAACATAAAAATGCACTCAGGTCTGACTCATAGCTATTTAAATGTACTTGTGATACTGTCTTGCAAACAATGCATTATGGGTAAAGTGTATTTACCATATCTTCTGCAGGCTTTAGTACCATATGTGACAAAATGTTTATGATGCTCACTAGGCACCTCTAGGAGCAGTTTGTGGTACTGCATCTAGACCAGCCATGCTGGTGCCTTGCTCACCAGGGACCCCCTAGGAGCAGCTTGCGGTACTGCACCTACCACATCTCACATTTATATTAGACATTCTATACATTTCCCTTCATCATCTCCACATAGAGTACAAACTAATCTAGAATGAATATAATAATTATTTTGTCACATTTCAGAGCTACTAATTATATATATGGACATAGATATTTGAATGTACTTGTGGTACTGTCTTGCCTGCAATGCATTATGAGTAGTGTGGATTTACCATATCTTCTGCAGGGTGCAGTGCCATATTTGACCAAAAATGTATGATGCTCACTAGGGACCTCTAGGAACAGATTATGATACTGCACCTAGACAAGCAGTGCTGATGCCTTGCTCACTAGGGACATCTAGGAGAAGCTTGTGGTACTGCACCTAGACATGCAGTGCTGGTGCCTTGCTATAGGAAAGTAGGATCTGCTTCTAATGGTTACCCCCACTTTTTGCGCCCAATGTTTTGAATAGTCCGGCTGGGAACCTGCTATTCAGGACCCCAGCCTATCTGCTTTCTCCTCTTAATTGACATGTATGTGCTTTGGTACAACTCCAGTTTGGATACTGGGGTTCCCTTATCAGTCCCTTGCATATGGTTTACATTTACCTAGGGTATAGGTACCCCAGAGGCCTCACATGGGCTAAAGCATGTATTATGCCACCCATGAGAGGCCATGCAAAATGGAACTTTAGGTCTGCTACTGCAGCCTGTGTAAGCTGGTGTTTGCACCACTTACGAAAGATATAGGTTCACTATATCTATATATAATCACACACTTAAAACCTTATGTCACCCCTATAGCAGGCCTTAGCAATTCTGAAGGCTGGGTGTTTGGTTTCAAGTGAGAGGGTGCTCCTGCATGAGTAGGGCCCCTCTGCAGTCTTCGGAGACCATTCTCCCGGGCTGTACATGATACTGCTAGACATATAGGAAGAGGTGCATTATAACCTCGCTGTAAATGCTATCTCAAAATGGCTGCAACAAAGTATATCGTATTTGGTGTCAAACCCCCTAGAATCATACCTCCACACCGGTAGCTTGTGTTGGAGGTATTATCCCTCTCCTCAGAACAAAGGTTCTGGGGGTACCTAAGTCTACCAGTACTAACTTTCTCAAGCCTTATAGCACAAAATGGGATGCTGCCAGCCACAGACACAAGTGTGCCCTCCTGCTGCTGTTCCAAGCTCGCGCAGAGGAAGCTCGGACAATAGGTGACCACCTCCCAAATAGGATTTAGTGTATTGAAGCTGGTTGGGTGCAGGGTCTCAGTGCCAGGAAGTCTGCACAAGGGGCACCTTGGGTGTCCCTGTGCATAGTCCAGCTCAAACCAGTTCTGGGAGCCATTTGCTCCTGTTCTGGTACAAAACTGGACAAAGAAGAAGGCTGAAGCCACTCCTTTGTCCTGTCCCTCCCCAGGTGGGTCCCTAGAATCTGTCTAACCCTCTACCGTGAGTATGAAATGGGTTACCTGGCTAGAGGACATTCGATTTTAGGTGGACAAGATTCTGTAAGAAGATACCACTACACTTTGAACATCTGGACACGGTGGACTTCACTGGACCTCCCTTGGGCTTGACTTTGTCTTCCCTTGCTGTCCTTAGTCTTGTCTCTGTCCCTGATCCATACAGGCCCATGCTGGACACTGTGGACCTCCAAGACAACAGACAAATCTCCCTTGGGGTGAAAGAGTCAGTCCCCTTCCACTTCGGACGACCCAGCCGCTGCTGAGCCGCCCGCCCGCCCCAGACTCTTCCCACCCGCCAGCCCATCCGCCGCCCCGCTCCCACCACCCAGCTGCTCCTCCCTCCCGTCTCCTTACTTAAGTGGACCGCGTTCGTTTAGTAGGGAGCGACTGCTGAGCCTGTGACCAGGCTAGGTCGCCCCCACGCACCACTGCCTGCCTGCTACCTTCTAGGTAGCCTCCACGCTTCCTGGTTTTTCTGCTTGCCGATTTTCCGCTTCGGACGACCCAGCCGCCGCTGAGCCGCCCGCCCGCCCCAGACTTTTCCCGCCGCTGCCTCCCTGCGGCCCGACCCCCGCCAGCCCATTCGCCGCCCCGCTCCCGCCACCCAGCTGCTCCTCTCTCCCGGCTCCTTACTTAAGGGGACTGCGTTCGCTTAGTAGGGAGCGACCGCTGAGCCTGTGACCAGGCTAGGTCGCCCCCAAGCACCACTGCCTGCCTGCTACCTTCCAGGTAGCCTCCACGCTTCCTGGTTTTTCCGCTTGCCGATTTTCCGCTTCGGACGACCCAGCCGCCGCTGAGCCGCCCGCCCGCCCGCCCAAGACTCTTCGCGCCGCTGCCTCCCTGCGGCCCCGCCCACCGCCAGCCCATTCGCTGCCCCGCCCTCCGCCACCCAGCTGCTCCTCCCTCCCGGCTCCTTACTTAAGGGGACCGCGTTCGCTTAGTAGGGAGCGACCGCTGAGCCTGTGACCAGGCTAGGTCGCCCCCATGTACCACTGCCTGCCTGCTACCTTCCAAGTAGCCTCCACGCTTCCTGGTTTTTCCGCTTGCCGATTTTCTGCTTCGGACGACCCAGCCGCTGCTGAGCCACCCGCCCGCCCCAGACTCTTCCCGCCGCTGCCTCCCTGTGGCCCCGCCCCCCGCCAGCCCATTCGCCGCCCCGCTCCCGCCACCCAGCTGCTCCTCCCTCCCGGCTCCTTACTTATGATGCCCACGCGTACGCGCAGCGGGCACGCGCAGCAGGCGTGCCGATTGTGCGCCGAAGGGCGCCAAAGGCAAGCCCGTCTGCGCCCGTCCGCGCCTGGACCGCGCCCAGCGCCAGGACCCCTGGCCCCCCGAAGATGCCAGCCTACACGACTGACTTACAACACCGCCGCCCTCAACGCACTCAATGCCGGCAGGGACCCCGCCTGCTACCGTGCAACCCCGAAACGCACCCACGGACCCTTGACCTGCCAAGCCTGCAAGTTCACCTGCCTCCGGACCTGCACCGCACCTGCCAAGCCGAGCACCAACAGCAACCACCTCAAGTGCATCCTGCTCAACACCCGCTCCGTCCACAGGCACGCCGTCGAACTCTGGAACCTGCTCGACACAACATGACCAGACGTCGCCTTCCTCACAGAAACCTGGATGAACGCCTCCTCAGCGCCCGACATCGCCATAGCCATCCCGGACAGATACAAGATCACCCGGAAGGACCGCGTCAACCAGACTGGAGGAGGCATCGGCATCGTACACAAGAACACCATCTGCATCACGACCAACTCCAACGACACCTTCACCGCCGCCGAGCACCTCCACTTCCAGATACACACCGAGCCCAAGACCACCCTCAGAGGCACCCTCATCTACAGACCCCTGGGACCACGCACACAATTCAGCGAAGACATCACAGACTTCATCAGCCCTCACGCCCTCCCCTCCGCCGACTATATCCTCCTAGGGGACCTCAACTTCCACCTTTAGAACAACAAGGACTGCAACACCACCGCCCTGCTGGACAACCTCGCCAACCTCGGACTCAAGCAACTGGTGAACACCCCCACCCACTACGCCGGCCACATGCTTGACCCCGTCTTCTCCTCCAGCAAGTACATCTCCTTCAGCCACTCCACCAGACTCCATTGGACTGACCACAGCTGCGTCCACTTCAGCTTCAGAAGAACCACGGCCCACCACCACCTGCAACAGGTTCCTCGCCGGAGCTGGAGCAAGATCACCGCCAAACAGCTCACCACCTCCCTCAACCAGAACCCTCCCGCCAGCTCAACGGACCCCAACAAAGCAGCCAGCAACCTCACACAGTGGCTGACCGCCTGCACCGACGACCTTGCACCACTGAAAACCCCTCCCAGCAGACCCGGCAGCAAGAAAGCCCCCTGGTTCACCGACGAATTCAAGGACTCCAAGAAGAACTGCCGCACCCTCGAGAAAGCCTGGCACCACGACCAGACCACAGACAACATGACCACCCTCAAGCACGCCACCCGCAAGCACCACCAGCTGATCTGCACCTCTAAGAAGACTGCATTCAAAGAACGACTGGACAACAACGCCCACAACAGCAAGGAACTCTTCAGCATCGTCAAAGAGCTCTCCAACCCCAGCGCCGGAAACAACGACATCATTCCCTCGCAAGACCTCTGCAACTCACTCGCGTCATTCTTCCACCGCAAGATCGTCGACATACACAACAGCTTCGGCACACCAACCACGCACCCAACCGTCGAACCAATGCCACCCAACACCACCCTCTGCGCCTGGACCCCGGTCAGCACCGAAGACACCACCCGCACGATGAACACCATCCACTCCGGATCACCAACTGACCCCTGCCCCCACCACGTCTTCAACAAGGCCGACTCCATCATCGCACCCCAACTCCGGGACATCATCAACACCTCCTTCACCACCGCCACCTTCCCGGAGACCTGGAAGCACGCCGAGCTCAGCGCCCTCCTGAAGAAACCAACAGCGGACCCCACCGACCTCAAGAACTTCTGCCCCATCTCGCTCCTCCCTTTTCCTGCCAAAGTCATCGAGAAGACCGTCAACAGACAGCACTCTGCCTTCCTCGAGACGAACGGATCCCTCGACCCATCGCAGTCCGGTTTCCGAGCCAACCACAGCACCGAGACCGCCCTGATCGCAGCCACCGATGACATCAGATCCCTGCTCAACAACGGGGAAACAGCGGCCCTCATCCTCCTGGACCTCTCCGCAGCGTTCAACACCATCTGCCACCGCACCCTAGCACAGCGCCTCAGCAACACCAGAATCCAAGGGAAGGTACTGGAGTGGATCATCTCGTTCCTCGCAGGAAGAACCCAGAGAGTCCGCCTTCCCCCGTTCAGATCCGAGGCCACCAAAGTCATCTGCGGCATACCACAAGGATCATCACTCAGCCCAACCCTCTTCAACGTCTACATGAGCCCCCTCGCAGCCATCGCACGCCAACACAACCTCAACATCATCTCTTACGCCGACGGCACCCAGCTGATCCTCTCCCTCACCAACGACCCCGCCACCGCCAGAGCCAGCCTCCAGGAAGGAATAAAAGACGTCGCGGAGTGGATGAAGAACAGCCACCTGAAACTGAACTCAGACAAGACGGAAGTCCTCATCCTGGGATCATCGCCCTCCGCCTGGGACGACTCCTGGTGGCCCCCTGCCCTGGGCACCTCCCCCAAGCCAACGGACCACGCACGCAACCTTGGCTTCATCCTGGACTCCTCCCTCTCGATGACCAGACAAGTCAACGCCATCTCCTCATCATGCTTCAACACCCTGCGCATGCTCCGTAAAATCTTCCGATGGATCCCCACCGAAACCAGGAAGACAGTCACCCAGGCACTCGTCACCAGCCGACTGGACTACGGGAACACCCTCTACGCCGGAACCACAGCCAAACTTCAGAAAAGACTCCAACGCATCCAGAACGCCTCCGCACGACTCGTCCTGGACATCCCGCGACACAGCCACATCTCCGGCCACCTGAGAGACCTGCACTGGCTCCCCGTCAGCAAGAGGATAACGTTCAGGCTCCTCACCCACGCACACAAGGCTCTCCACGACCTGGGCCCCAAGTACCTCAACAACCGCCTGACCTTCTACACGCCCACCCGCCAGCTACGATCAACCAGCCTCGCCCTCACCGCCGTACCACGCATCGGCAGAGCCACCGCCATAGGAAGATCCTTCTCCTACCTGGCAGCCAAGACATGGAACTCCCTCCCCTCCCACCTTTGGCTGACCCAGGACCCAGGACCATCTCTCCTTCAGGAAGCAACTCAAGACCTGGCTGTTCGAGCAGTAACGTACCCCTCCCCCCAGCGCCTTGAGACCCTTCCGGGTGAGTAGCGCGCTATACAAATGCTATGATTGATTGATTGATAGGCACAGTAATGCATCTGACTGGTTTGCTGCTCCAGAACTCCTGCAGACTCCGAAGTCTCCAGCAACACAGGAGGTGGGTTTCTGAATGTCTCTGAGGTTGAGCTGCCCTCTCACTGAGTTTGAGGCGGATATCCCTCGTGGGGACTGTAAATCTGTACCCCTGTGCACCGCGTCCATTTGAGGCTGCGCATGCTTGTTGTCATGCAACAATTCTATGCATTGAGCCATTTGTAGTCCCCGACATCCACACTCAGAGCCCTGCTAGCTGGTATCCTGTGAAACCACCTGAGGTCCGCTTGCAACTCCTGTGCCTTCAGCCTGTGGGTTCACTTGAGGGTCAACTTTGCTTTATTTGGGCTCCCCTGATTGCTCCAGGCCTTCCCTGACTCCCCTTGCTGTGGTGAGGCTACTGGTCCTTGCTGGGCCAGATCAACACCGAATTTGACCATGTTCGTTGTCCGCCGCTGCCAAGGCTTGTTGATGCTCCCGCTGGACACTGACCCCTAGACATTTACGGGTCCTCGTTGCTAAAGAGTCAAGATCACCGTCAACACACCTGAAGCACCCAACATCAGTGGCCATTCGTCTAACGAGCCCCTTGTCACTCCAAAGTGACCCAGTCTCTGCCCCCTCTGCTTTCAGGTTCTTCTCATCTAGAATCCATGTTTGGATCCCACCGGACACTTTTCATACTTTCAGCAGCAGCATTACTTTGCCTACATCGTTAGAAAACAACTAGGGTTTCCAACGCCACTTTGTACCTATGAACCGGCTCCTCTGGGGTAGGAAACCCTGCTACAAAGGTATCCACGGGTGGGGTGGCTCTTCAAACTCTTAAGTTCTAAGGTTTGTCTTCTTAATCTGCTGGGAAGGGTCCTTAATCTCTGATTTTCCAACAGTGACTTTCCCATTGAATTGTACGGAGCACGCAGTCGTGTTCTCACTCTGCACCAGTCCTCCGTGGGGCTCCTATTCACTCACATTACTGAAAGTATGAGCTATTAACATTGCATTATTATTTGCAACACCAAAACCTCTTACTATCAGTAATGCGAGACCCATTGCACTGCAAAGGCTTGTTTTATATACCTACTCACTGGTGTCTAGTGGGCTTTCTGCTGCCCTGGGTTAACTGTTTGGGGTAGTCACCCCCAACTCCCTCCAGGGTTTGGGCCGAAAGACTTAAATATTTGTCGGCATTGGGGATCACAAGCCCTTCCCTGAGGGGCCATTGACCCAATTCCATGGTATTTAGGGGCTGGAACCCTGTTTTGAGATCTCCCTCCTGTGGTGTTCATCAAGCAGGGATCTAATTGGGCAGGGATACCATTGAAACATAGAGATTCGCCCCTTTCTAATGATACCTTTCCCAAGACAATCAGTGCTGGGGGCTGAGACATGGACCCGCAGCACAGATGTGTGACAAATTAAAAATGGAAGTCACATTTGGGTGAAACTAAGGCATTAAAACCACTGTTTCTGAATTTAAGATTAGGCTTGTGGTATAATAAGACCTCTAATCCCCATACTCTACTGACAGGTGACAAAAACTGATAGAATCCAGTGGATCAAAGGAAGATGACTGCTTGTGGGACAAAAAGAAAATCCTGGGTGGAAAAGCAGAAACCCGAAGTAATACAAGTTGAAATATTCTTCCAAGGGATCAAAAAGTGCAAATTACTGCCCACTGAGCCTTTATAGTACAGATGGCCAATCCCAAACAGAAACTGCCTCTCAGAAAGTCTAGCATCCTTAGAAGATCACCAAACTACATAAAAATACCAATGCCTTATATATGACTACAAAGTAGAGGGATGATGGTCCTGTCCTATAGTCATAGCTGACTCTCCAGGGCAACTCAAAAGCTGGAGGTGACCCAACCGGAGAGGCGATGGAAGTATTGGTAACTTCCAAGGAGTCTATTACAAAAGAAGACAAAACGAAGGTCTAAGAGGCCAAATTGGAGCTATTACAACAACATTTCCCACTGAATCTTCTCCAGGACACAGAGCAGCACAGGATTGGGAGGGAATGCATGGAGAAGGCCCTCCAGCCAGGCTGGGATAGTACATCCATCTGCAAACAAAAAATACGAAAACGTGTATTCTTCGGGGATCAACAAAAAACTATGGGAGAAGTTCCTGATTTACAACGACCTGATGAAATATCTTGCTGCACATACACAACTGTACTGACAAGGGAAAGTGCTGGCTGAGCCTGAGACATGATTACGCCCAATGAAGAAATCCCCATAGCTGATACATTCTGTGGAGTAGACATCATCTGCCTGTGGTGACATATATATAGGCCTTGGTCACCTGATTATTTATCCTTCCTCAAAGATGGTATCTCTCTAACTGGAGGATAAACTACATGTGAGCTCTGAAAATGGCACACAACTCAATGAATTCTGAACTTCACCATGAGGCAATTGACCTTGAGTTGAAAGGGCTCCTAGAGTGGCCCCCACCTTATGAAACTGACATTGGAGTGGTGTGGCTCACTGGTTAGAGGCGGCAGACCCGGAAGCAGAGGACGGCCTGGGACCAGGGTTCAATTCCCGACGCGGCAGGGTCGTGGACCAGGGTCAGCGGACTCGATAATTCTCACCTCGGTGCCTACTCTAACCAGGGATCACACCCGGCAACTCTGGGCATTAGCTTGCCTCATCTCCACAACGGCCCCCCACATACGCCGGGGATGCCTGGTTTCACCTTGGAGATACCCATAGGGACCATCTCACAGGGAAAGCCAGGACGGGTTCCCCAGCGGTCTACAGCGTGGAGATACCCCATGTGGGGTGATTCATGCGCTTTACAAGACATCATTACATTACATTACATTGGTTGTCAGGGTCAAAGAAGGTTTGAAAATAAGAGACATCCCTTTCAACAGAACTTTCAATGGGATGGAAATCATCAGGTATTTCAGATGAAACAGCAATAAAAAACAGAAATGCTGTGGCAGCAGTCAGGCTCTTCAGTTTTACCCAAGATCAAACTGGAGCTAACTTTTCCTTTGGAAAAATCAATTCAAGTTGGAGAGCTTTATAATCTGTATAAAATGCCATTCTTGTGTCCCTCATGAACAAAGCTCCAATAGAGACTAGTATCTGGATCGGGCGAAAAAAGGATTTTTCTAGACAGAGAAGGAACCCAAGTTCTTGCATTGACTGACATCCTCTTGCACCTTGTAAAAAGAAGGTAGAGCAATACGACAATCTTCCTGGTATGGAAAATCTCTAACTCTCTTAGAAGGCAAAATAAACAATAAGAGGAGCCATGCGCTTAGTAAAGATACTAGGAACAAAAATCAAATCAGAAAGGAAGTATCTGAAATTGAAAGTGAGCCTCCTCCAAGGTAGTTCTCACGTAGTGCTGGTATTATTACCATTCATGCCTGAGCAATTGGGTTGCTTGAAAAAGTCTTAACTCGTAAAGGCTTAGAATTCCAAAACACAACCTTGCTCCACTACCTGAAGAGCCCATCTATATGAAATAATCTATATCCAGCAGTTTAAAAATAAACATAATAAAGATACTACCTTTCCTCAACTGAAGGAAACCATGGTCTAAAAGATAACTATGCTTTGGGAGACTAGGAGCAGTAGTGGCATTATTAAAACCCCACCCCAGCTTATGACCCTTCCTTCAAAGAGCCACATTTACTGTTGTGGAGCCCCTATACCAGAAATCTGAGATCCACTAGTCCCTCCATGTCTGACAGGGGTCTGACTGAAAAGTAGAAGATCTCATCTTATGATCCTTAGACAACTTCTTGATCAAAAACTGAAATTTGAGCCAAAATGAATCTAACAAAAAATAGGCATATATAGCAGATAATGTAATTGAAATGCATCCAGCTTCCAATTATATAGCCTCACAGGGTGCTGAGCTGAAATAGCTGCAACTAATGTTGCAACAGAAGCCGAAATTTCATCAAAGATAATGCCTGAAAGCAAACAAACCTGCTCTTTTATCAATATTTGCATTGTAAGGAAATTAGCTGCTCATGGGACAAGTCTAGGTAACAGAGGCTGCTCTTTTTTTCAGCAAGAACAGATGAATTTTGGAGAAGGGTTTTAACCTATACAAGAACAACAACAAAAGGATACAAGGAAAAAACAGATAGACTATCCTAAAAGCGACTTTGAAAGCTCCTAGGAAAGTGATCTCTCTCAGATAATCTAGGAGGCACAGTACAAGAGACAGGAATGCCTGAAAAGGAATGCAGGTCAGAGACTAGAAAGAGAAAGGTACAGAAGACAGATATAGAAGTGTTTAATGACAGTAGGAGCAAGCTAGACCAAAGACCAACCATCATGATGTTATTATTATTATTATTATTATTATAATTACATTTATTAAGCGCGCAGCTACCCGGAGGTTTCCCGGCGCTAAGGCAAACAGAACGGTATACAGGGTGAGAGGAGCGTCAGACCAGCAGTTTAAGTATTGAAGAGCCAGGTTTTGATTCCTTTACGGAATGTCAAGAAGCACATTTCAGAACGCAGAGATAGGGGTAGGGAGTTCCAAAGAGAAGGTGCTAACAGGGAGAACGAGCGACCTCCCATTTTAGCTCTCTTGACACGCGGTATCCTAAACTTATTCTGCGTGTCCTAAACTTATTCTGCGTGTTTAGACAGGGGTTGTAGAAAGAAAAGACTACAGGGACAATGGTGTATCAGGTTGGTATTGAGAGAACCTGGACTAGAATATGAAGTAGAACTGCAAATGCTAGGTGTGTTTTAAAGCCGCATTTAGGGGGGAAGCTCTCAGTTTTGGATTATATAGGCAAAAGCAACTTCCGTCCATATTACAGGAACTATACCGGGCCATGGTGTTGAAAGAAGAAAACGCTCATGCTGGGTATACATGGTGGTTCAGATATTGTTGACCTCTCAGCAGAAGTCGCCAGGTGCAAGGCTAAAATAAACCTCCATTGGAGTCAAGAGGCAGCTAAGAAATATCTAATTAAGCAACAATTGAACTATGAATATGGGGAGGCAAGTGGTTGGTGTTTGGCACAAAAACTTAGAGCAAAGGAAGCGGCCCAGAGAATCAGTTTAATTCTTGACTCTAGGGGGAATTGTGTGGATACTGAGGCTGGGATTTATGAGGTGTTCAAAGACTTTTATGAAGCATTGTATACAGGAGAAAAGTATGATGTGCAAAAGGGTGAGTCTTTGATACAGTGCTTCTGTGAGAACAATTTGGGTGAATTAGAGGCAGAGATGTTGGTGGACTTGGGACGAGGCCAGTATTGTAGTATTAAAAAAAAAAGATAAGTCTGCCGAGCACCCGATTTCATACCGCCCTATTTCTCTCTTGAACGCCCACGGCAAAATATATTCAAAAATTATCGCGACTAGATTGGCGGAAGTTATAACACCTTTGGTCTCGACCCAACAACATGGATTTATTCCTAAGCGGGGGACGATGAATCATGTCAATAGAGTAATATCACTCTTGGATAATGCTAACTGTAGAGGGGATACGTTTAGCCTTATTTTATTGGATGCCGAGAAAGCTTTTGATCGTATACATGGGGATTTCTGTGGGCGGTGATGCGGCGGCGTGGGTTCAGGCAACAGTTTTTATCTGCTTTGCAAACGTTAATCCGCCAGCCAGTCGCTAGAATTTGTATAATGGGTCTTGAGTCTAAGCCTCTGTCAATTACACGTGGGACAAGACAGGGATTTCCCTGTTCCCCATTATTGTTCTCCTTATATATAGACACGTTTTTTAAAATGTTAGAAAAGAGCTCTAGGTCAGTAATGCTGCAGCAAGATCAATATCGGGTCTTTGCATACGCAGACGACGTTGCCGTAGTAACATCTAACCCAGTAACTGCTATGACCGAAATAGAGCAATTGGCTGTACGGTATGGGGCGGTGTCTGGCTATAAACTGAATTTGTCCCAGACACAAATTCTATGTGCCAATATAGGGGCATTTGCTGACCAAAGGGTCTTGCAGGAGGTGGTTTATTTGGGGATAAGGATTTGGGTCTGTTTGAGTGCAATGGTTGAGTCTAACTGGGGGCGCTTGGTGGCGGGAGTTCAAAAACAGCTGGACCGATTTGAGTGTCTACATCTGTCCATGGTTGGGAGATGTAACATTCTTAAGATGGTGATCTTGCCCAAAATACTATATTTTTTTAGATCAGTTCCTTTGGAGATCTCGCGAGCCAAACCTGCTCTATTACAATCTGTATGTGCCAGTTTTTTGTGGGCTCAGGGCAAAGCACGCAGAGCGATGCGATATATGAATCTGCCGCGGGAGCAAAGGGGCTGGGCCGTCCCAGATTTCACGTTATATTACTATTGTTTGTATGCTGCAGCATATGAATATACTATTAACTGGGGCAGCACCAATCGCTATGGCTGAATCTCCCTCTATTTATCAAATGCTACTGGGCAGCGATGCTAAAAATCGACTGTTTATTAATGTGGACTGGAGCTACAACAAGCGAACTAGGTTCAAAATCCTCATTGCGGCTTATAAAGTATGGACAGCGGTTAAAAAGAAGTATGAGGTGGAAAAGGTATCTTGGTACACTCCGTTAATGGCAACCACCCTTCTCCTATTGGTCTTCTGTGATCAGGTGGTAGACAACTGGCGGACTAAATAGGTGAGCACTGTCTATTTGCTGATAAGGGAATGAAGTCCTTTGAACAGCTAAGGGATCAATTTCATCTGTCCCGGGCTGTTTTTTTAAAAATATCTACAAATTCGTGATTATTTGTTGAAAGCCCGATGGAAGATCCAAGTTAATCCCCTTATTGAGGCGGTGAGGAAAGATGCACGGATTGGTACACTTTATACTTTAATGCTGGGCACTTTTGACAATGATTTGGAAGCCCAAAATCGCAAATGGGAAAACCGATTGGGTTGCAGGGCATACAGGTTGAGACTTCTATAGATTTGGTGGGGCGATTGTTTATGTCTGCAAATCTCTACGCCCAACATTATAAGACTGTTTTTAATTTATATTACACACCAGCTAAAATATCTAAGTGGGGGGGACTCAATGAGGGAAAGTGCTTTCGCTGTGGGACGGATGCTGCAAATGTGGTCCATGTCTTCTATACGTGCGGGCACTTAGCCACGCTGTTTGGACATATAGAGAAATTCTTGGCTGAGATTCTGGGTGGGCCTGTCCAATTGTCTGCTACTCAGGTTTTGTTGGGGGTGGAGATGGGATCGGCAGCGGATAAGTTACCCTGTAAATCTCTATATCTGATCTTTCTTGCCACAGCGGTGGCTAGGCTCTGTATTGCATCATTTTGGTTGCAAAAGGACGCACCTTCTTTTGAGGCATGGAGGGCAAGATTTTTGTCAATATTTAATATGGAATATAGCCTCTATGCTTTGAAAGGTAGGCGGAAAATGAAATTAGGCCATCAGATTTGGGGCTCAGTCGTGGCCTATATGGAGGCATAAATGTGCTGTATAGGTTATACTATGTTTTCTCCTTCGAATGTCTTTTTCTTTCTTATTTGAAAGATCAGTGTGCTCTGTGTGTATAGCCATCAGCCGTATGTGTTAAATTTCATTGATGTATTTGTTTGATGTATTATTCTCTGCTATGATGTGGGCGTTTTCTGGTCCTGTTTCCTTCTTTTTTTGTTTTCTCGTAACATATGTGCCTTTTAGTGTACTCATGGATTTTCAATAAAAAAATTATTTAAAAAAAAAAGGAAATGCTAGGTGTTTCTTGAGTATACTCCCAGACATTTTCATTTTCTTTCTGGATCACTGTTATAATCTAGTTCTCCTTTATCTAAGAACTCCCAAGAATGGATAAGTTTGCCATGGTGGTATTTACCTACCATGTTGTGGACATCGCCAATGATGAAGCATGCCACGACGAATTGTGGGAGAAGCAATTACTCCAAAATCTTTTTTACTTTTCTGCGGGACCACCAAATAGCCATTTCTACCTGCCCATCAATAAGTGTGATAAAGTGTTAGTATTGATAATTATGATGTCTATATAAGCCATGATATATGTACGTATAACAATGAACTTGCTTCGCTGTTCTTGAATCCGCCAGATATGACTTCTCGATCAACCACGAGTCAGAAATACATGATCAGGCAGGCCCTGCGACCTAGTCCTGAGACAACTGATTGACAGATCACAGTTGGAGTGACACATAGCCCTTACACAAATGTGCGAACAGGAAAACCCAGATCAATCCCACAGATAGTCAGCGAACACAATGGTTTTAGGAGATTGGCCCCAATAAAACACGTTTGGCCGGAGAGGAGCACATTCCTAAAACACCATAAAGTTGATTGCCAAACTATTCACCAAGTTGTTGGCGGTTTCTGTTTATTCACTTGGGACACAGAGCACTGTCACTATAATTTTTGTTCTAAATAATACAACAACCATTCTGATTAAACAGTATTTGGCATGTGTACGATGTTTCGTACTACAACATTTTTATTCCAGTACATGAATGCAATTATGCCTCTTTATCGATTATCCATACATTGTCCACAACAACTGTTATTTGTTTTGCTATATTGTACACCCTGGTTCACTGTGAGAAGGGTGACCCTTGCTGTTTCTGGGGAAGAAAAATAACATTTGTATACATGTGATAAAAACCACAGAAGAATAGAAAATGGCTTGTCTTGAGCTCACATCACAAGGGCAAGGTAAAGGATTAAGTCTTGCTTGGAAGCCTGAAGGGAAACATAGCAAATACTTAACTTTACCAGCCCTAAAGTGGAACAGTAAACTGTGTTCCCAATGGTCTACTGATTTAGTAAGGTACCCTGCAATTTGGCTATTCGGTTTTTATGTTCAAATACACTGCCATGCTTAACTTCCTAGACTCTGTGGCCAAACTTTTGTCACAGAAACATTTACACAGGGCTAACTCTAACTGCGCTTTGCTGATAGAGTGATTCATCTTGGGGTTCTTAAAAACATGCAGATGATAAATCTTACAGACAAGTTTCCACCTCTGCTAGCCATGGAATGCCAATACCTTTGTTGAAGCTGAGGAAGACCATCATAATAATTCTAGTGAGACTTGCCGCCTTGTTTTTCTGCACAGCTACCCATAACAAAGGTGGGTGAGTGCTAATGTATTCTTCTATATAAGGTAGATTCAATTCACTCTAACAAATAAAGTGGGGAGAAGAAATGGGAGCCGCAAAACCCTTTTGGAAAATCATGTTTTCTTCAAGCTGAATGGTGTTACAATTAGAGATGCTCCGTTTTAACAAATCTGCAGAATGGGTATGAGAGCTCTGCCCCTCCTAGGTTGCGGTAGACTAAACACTGAGCCGATAGCCTTCAATAGTTTGTTCCTAGGATCCAGGATCCATTAGCAGCAAAAACTAAACCCAGATATGAAAAGGTACTAGTGCATTTTAAGCTATAATTATCAGGGATAAGAGAGGACAGATAGTACTTCCTAGGACCGCAGGCCATGATATAGGATTTTGCTAAATTTGTACGTATATTTAATGAGGCCATAACATCTACAAGCGATTGTACTAAAAGACGCAAAACTCTTGGTGTACGAGGCATCAACACAGCGTCATCTGTGTACAACAGGGATGGCAAGATAGAGCCTTTAATTTTTGGAACATCTGGAGTGACAGTTATTAAAAAAAAGGGTGAAGGTTATCAAAAAATGAAAGTGGAGCTAAAGCACACCCTTGATTTACTCCCTGAATATTGCTATATCTTTAGAGACATCACCCTGTGTGTTTCTACTGATTCTGGCCTTCATGTCCCTGTTGTAAAAAAGAGCTAAAAGGTGCACCAGTGTGTCAACCATCCCACTTGATAAAAGGTTTGACCACAGCTTTGAGTAGTTAATGCAATCAAACGCTGAGGTCAAATCCATAAATGCAAATGAAGCAGGGACTGTTAGCCTGCAGTATATATTCTAAAAATCAGATTAAGGTTTAAGCACTGTTCAACTGTGCCTACACTATTCCTAAAACCGTATTGACAAGGGTGCAAAATGGACTTCTCCTCTACTCACACATTGATCTTATATAAGACACTTTCCATGATCTTTATTGTGGTGTCTAATAAGCAGATGGGCATAGCAACCTGATTGCAAAAGCTCGCCCTTTTTAAATATGGGAACTATAAGAAAAGTTGCCCAAGTGCTTAGTAAAGGAGAATAAGCCGAACTGTTGAAAACATTCAGTAGTAGCAGTGCCCAGAATTCATGGTTCTGTTTAATGAAAATCACTTCTACTTTTGACTTTGTATCAGTGCTGTACACGTAATTAAGATTAGCAGAGCAGTTTCTTGAATCAAATTAAATTGGTTAGACAAGAGGTTGTTTCTATTGGTACCTGTCCAGGCCAGGGACCTTGCCCCCGATGTTCTGGCTATGGCGTATTTGACCTCACCCAAGGTCGACAGTATTCCCTCATGGGAAAGAGCTGGGGGAGTTTACTTTCTGCTAAAATAGCAACATAAATATTAGTAAAGTGCAGCTCCCAAGCCTCACTGGGAATATTACAACTGATTGGGGTTGATACCTGCCCAAAAGAGTTTGCTATTCTTTTTATTTGCCACCAACCCCACTGTTGGTCTAGTACTTCATTCCTCTTTGAGGTGGTGTCCTCTTTATATTTCTTTTGTAGAGATGCCACCTAGAGGGGGTTTCTAGGGTTAGCAGTAAGGACCCTGCATAATTGACGATTTGCAGTGGAAGGTTCGTGGTTAAACCGCATAGGTATGTTGGCAGTTGACAGGTGGCCATGGGGATCTTAATAGCTTTTCCTTAACATTTAAGCAGCGCTGGGTAAATGCACTAACAGGTGGGTGTTCAATGCCATTTTCAGTCAATCACTTTGTGAAACATCTGGGCAGGGTAAACTGCTCTCCATATTATTCTTAGGCCATTAGTAGATGATTCGAGATTTCTCGAGACTCATTCCCTTCTAAAATTGCGACCTTGATAGGTTTATGATCCCCATAATCTAGTCAATTGTGGAGGCACATCATCTGCCCCTGTAGGTGGGTAACGATAGTTCATTTGGGGCAGCAACATCCATAACATTACCTAAATCCTGTGATGCCAGGTAGGCCATTAGCTCTGTAACCCTGGTACCAGTGCTGTGCTGGGCATGGGTACAACAATTTGCTGAAACTGTACTAAGACTACAAAGGGAGTTGGCTGTGGAGTAAGCCTTGTATTAAAATCAGCTCCTAAGCAGAAGCCTGCCAGCTGCCCGTTGTCACCAACAGTATTTTGTAGAGAGATGATATAATCAAGTAAAACAGGAATTTGGGCATTTGGAAGGTTGTTAAAATCATTGTTATGAACATTTTTTAAATGCATAGTCGGACCGCTTTGTACCTCACTACCTGTAAATTATCATTTTGGGTTTCTATTGCCTTAACACAACCCCCTGCAGATATGTTCACCCAAATGGCCGGCCGACCTGATGCTCAAACTCATCTGGATGGAGTTGCCCGGGTACTGTGGCACACAAATTTGTCAATAGATATATTATGTGTCTACCAGGTTTCCTGAAGCATAAAAATATCATATTGCCTAATAAAAAATATACAATAGGGTATCAGAATTTTAGGCTGCAGTCCAGCAATGTTCCAACTCGGCATCTTTAACGCAGTAGCATCCTGACCTACCACTTTGCCCACACGTGGAAGGCCATCCGCCTGGGGCTCTCTATCTGGAAAAATAGGCGTTGATAAAACCCCATCCACTGTTTGGACCTAAGTCAATCCGGCCCTTCATGGACATCTAAATTGGGGAGCCAATTATGGTGTTCAAAAGAGGGCAAGCTTAGTGGAGCTTTCCATGTTGTAAGTTTTTAAAAAATAACCTCGTGGGAGGGAACAGATTTTGGTGTTGTTACAGCCAGTGTCCTCCTGCTGCCTCAATATATTTCTAGCACTAGATAGGCTGAGAAAAATCACTGCAATACAACCTACATCATTATCTTTATTTGAGCGACCTACACACCCCACTCTTTGCACTATTATATCTCATTAATGCTCAAAGGATTAAAGTTGTTATGCTTTTTAGGCCAATCAACACATTAATTTCGTAGCTCCTCCCATGATTGGCTTTGAGATTCACTAAGCAGCGGCACTCCAGCTAATACTAAAACATAGGGCAAGCTGCGGGGAACAAATCCAGTGAGTCTTTTTTTTTGTCTTATAGCAAGCCACATTGCTGAGCTCAATGGGTGACACTTGACCCGGGTGACTCAATGGTAGCTTTTGAACATGTATCCGAGCTACTACATGATTTTAAATCCCCTCTAGTCATGGTTGAAAACGGTTGCTTATGCTGCTTTTCCTGCATTAGTTGGCTAGGTCAGCGGGCCAGAGTTCTGTGTCCCAGATTGATGTGAGCTTCTTGTGTTAGAGGCTGCACTCCCCCTTGAGGATGTTCCCTACTGAGGCGACCCCCCGCTAATGAAGAAAGACAGTGCCTGTCTATTATCTGGGGGGGCCCTAGTGCTGGCATTCATACGGGGAGCATAGAATGAAATTATGCTACTCAGGAGACCCTCAAGACTGTCCAGACACTCGATCAGGAGCTTAAGTTTCTCTTCAAGAATGATACTAACCTTGGTACATAGTGCATCAGGTAGAGGGGGTTCAGTAAGTGAGAGGTCACAGGTCTGGCAATCAGAGGATTGTGTAAAGGAGGCTGATTTGAGTTATAGTTGCAGTGCCGGCAATGACTGTACCCAAACAGTGGTTGGCTGCTGTTTGTGATAACACAAGGAGACTGTTTCCTATTAACAGCCGTTGAAATTCCAAGTGTTCTTTTCTGCTTGACAGCTGTAGCAGGAGCAGATCGAAGGATTGCCCTGGATTCACTGATAGAATATTGATGCTAAAAACATTGATGTAAAAAATATCGAAAAAAATAAATATTGCAAAAATATCAATTCCCTATACTTAAACAGGTAAATACAAAAATATTGAATCAAAAATATCAAAGTTAAAAATATAGATGTAAAAAAAATATTAATTTAAAAATACAAATACAATAAAATAGTATATATAAAATATATGAAATATTAATGCCTTTAAAAAAAATAAGCTACATTTAATAAACATTTTAACTAAATATAAAATAAAACTTAATTAAAAAACATATAAACACACATTTTCAATATAAAAATATTTTAACTATTATCTTTATTTAATTTTTTTACTTTTAAATTATATAAAAATAATATATATATATATATATATATATATATATATATATTAATAATTCAGAATTAAAAAAACATTCTATAATTAATTTAAAAATGAATTATTAAAAAGAATTAAAACGTACATTTTGCGGTACAATAAATACAACAGTAGGGAAAATGTTGGATAGCAAAATAATCAAATTTACAATGTCTGCTCCAGTGAGTGCAACAGTAGGGAAAGTGTTGGATAGCGGAGGGGTAAAAGTTACTATTCCCACTCTAGTGAGTTCAACAGTAGGGAAAGTGCTTGATGGCGGAGGGGTAAAAGTTACTATTCCCACTCTAGTGAGTTCAACAGTACCGAATGTCCTGGATAGCGGAGGGGCAAACATTATTGTTCCCACTCCAGTGATTGCAACAGTAGGGAAATTGTTGGATAGCTAAGGGGTAAAAAATCACTATTCCCACTAAAAACAGTGTAACAATAGGAAAAGTGTTGGATAGCGGAGGGGTACAAATTACTATTCCCACTTCAGTGAGTGCAACAGTAGGGAAAGTGCTGGATAGCTGAGGGGTAAAATTACTATTCCCACTCCAGTGAGTGCAACAGCAGGGAAAGTGTTGGATAGGGGAGGAGTGAAATTACTATTCCCACTCGAGTGAGTGCAGCAGTAGGGAAAGTGCTAGATAGCATAGGGGTAAAATTACTATTCCCACTCCAGTGAGTGCAAAAATAGGGATAGTGCTATATGGCAGAAGGGTAAATATTCCTATTCCCATTCTAGTGAGTGCAACAGTATGGAAAGTTCTGTAGAAATCAAGAAACCCTCCTAGGGGTCCCACTTATACTTGGTCCTTTTAAACCAACAATGAAGAAATTGGCACAGAAGCTGAAATCTAAAAGTTACATCTTTATTATGATTTGTGACCCCGTCTTTCACCCAAGACAGTGACAGGGGTACACACTTGATCACAGGGCTTCCGCCTTCACTGAGGTCCTAGTTGCCAGCAATGCCTGTGCTGGTTACCTTCACTTTGGCTTCAAGCTGGACTGGTGCTGACGCTGACTCCCCAGGCTGAATCTGATGTCCGGGTCCCTCTGGCAATGGTTGTAAAGCAGCAAATATCTATTAGTGGACAGAGCAAAAGGTCTTTAGACAAGGCACAGAAACAGTCTATCAACAGAGAGGATAGTGTCAAAATATTTCCTAGTCTTGGAACGCCCCATATATTAGCAAGGCACCCAAGAACCACTTTCATCTATCTATGAGAGAGTAAAAAAAAACAACAGCCTGGACCTATTGGCAAGTATAAAAGGAACATCACCCAATCCCAAGCAGCCAAGGAAGTCTGTATTAATTTACTCAACTCAGAGGAAAAGAGAAAAACAACACAGACATACCCTAAATCCTTTCATTGGTGTATTCCTGTGTACTAATATGAAAACCCTAAAAAAAAAAGGAAATGCTCTACACTTTTGCTCATAAACTTTACATTACTTGTACAGGACTACAGACACTTCTAAAATGAGTCTTCTTATTTATTTATTTATTTTTGTGTCTAATAGAGTGCAAACTTGACCCGTGAGTGTATCAGAGTGCTTTACAGGGTATACAAGGTCTACAAACCAACATAAAATGCACAGAAATACTAACACATCTTACCCTTACTCCTACATGTAAATGATTACAATCACAGTCAGCTTCAGTGCTCAGAACTGAGATAGGTGTGACAGATTTGTGGGCTATACCTACATGTACCCTTTAGTACCATGCTCTCATGTTATAGAAGCTACAGGAAAATCTAAAACTGCTAATTTAACAGGGTTTCTTATCTATAAAACAACATTTTCTTCAAAACATTTTTGCTAAGGATCACATGGGCATCTTCCCTGCGTTCTACTTTGCATGATCCAGACTATGCAACATCAGCCCTAATAAGGACTGTCAGTTTATTTACACGGACTAGCTAATAAAAAACTAGCAATGCCCTTCCAAAACTATGTAGCATGGAATAACATACAATATTGGTGTTAACACCTAAGACTTTTAGAACAAAAACTACCCACATCTAGCTCCCCTTAAAGGTCAAATAAGGGAACAACAATCTAGACTACTGATCATGTCATAATTTCATCAAACAGAATCGGTAGTAACATAACATGAATTTATTCATTTCATTAATGCTAACAATGTATAAAACAGTATTACTGAATAGCCAATTCAATATCTTATTGCTATTTCACAGACAGTTTAGACAAGCTAAAAAAAAGTTGAGAAAAAGAGAGAGCAACATACACATTACCCAGCCTTAATTTGTAGAGGAGCTACCCTCCTTCCCCCATTTTGACAGTAGGAAACCTGAAACAGGTTTCACTTCTGTCAACACTATCAACCCCTATTTGTGGCAACTGGGCATTAACAAAGTTATAGGAGGTACATAGCACTTTTGAGAGGGCTAAAAAAAACACATGAATACCCAAACCCCTGTTTGTCAGTTTAGAGTTAAGAAAATAACTTCTGCTCATTTTTTATACATATTTTCAATTGTAAGCAGTGTGCAATATACTTGTCTAGCATTTCATTTTGAACACGAAGGGACCGTGAATTGAACTCCTAACCTTGGAGATTTGTCTGCTGCCAGTTTTGTCTCCCACCGACCTGCGCTGATCCCTGCAGAGTGCCTGCCTGCCTACATTCCCCCGCCGAGTCCTCCTGCCGCCGCATCGCAAAAACATCAGCGGCCGCAGTTGGGAGGAACTCGGTTTCCCAGGGGGCATTGCAACGGCGCTTCGGAGCGCGTCATCACCTAGCGCCTGGCGGCGCTAAAAAGTGGGGGCACGCCCGGCCATCCGAGCATTTCATTTTGAACACGAAGGGACCGTGAATTGAACTCCTGACCTTGGAGATTTGTCTGCTGCCAGTTTTGTCTCCCACCGACCTGCGCTGATCCCTGCAGAGTGCCTGCCTGCCTACCTTCCCCCGCCGGGTCCTCCTGCCGCCGCATCGCAAAAAAATCAGCGGCCGCAGTTGGGAGGAACTCGGTTTCCCAGGGGGCATTGCAACAGCGCTTCGGAGGGCGTCATCACCTAGCGCCTGGCGGCGCTACAAAGTGGGGGCACGCCCGGCCATCCAAGCATTTCATTTTGAACACGAAGGGACCGTGAATTGAACTCCTGACCTTGGAGATTTGTCTGCTGCCAGTTTTGTCTCCCACCGACCTGCGCTGTTACAACTACCTGCACCAACACCCAAGAGAGCTCCTGATAAGCCACTATCTGATAAACCGTTAACAAGGGCACATTTAAAGAGGAAAAGGGGCTCGCCTTTGAAGGGGAGAATATCGAAAGTACCTAGAATTTCCAGAAAACCTATTTCAAGAAAACCCCCTCCAAATAACATCAGAAAAATTTCAGAACGCCCCGAGTCTCTTAATAATCTATACACCCCAGTGCAGGCAGATGGGTCCTTCTCTTGCACCCTTGAAAACATAGAGCATCTCATGAAAACATTAGTTATGCCACTGGTAGAAAGAGTAAAAAGATTGGGTAATGATTTGACCAACCTGTCAGCTGTAACAAATGAAAATACCAAATTGTTGAGTGAAAACAATAAACTTCTGACGGAATTGTCACTCAATACGAAAGCATCTAGTTTAAAGGTACCCCCGCCCACTGAAGGCCAGCAGCCTGATACAATGGCTCCCGTGTTAAGTGCAGTTATGGTACATCCCACACTACATCATAATCCGAAGGATACTCCAACTAACGGGAGGGTCAAGGAATCTGCTCCACCAAAGAGTGCTAGGCAGGACTTACTTAAAACAACACTGGACACCACAGCGGCTAATCCCTCAGAGACAGCGGGATCTAAACCCACCGCAAAAAAGGCTGAGGGAATACCCGCCCTACATAAAAATACTCCTCCTAATAGGCCCAACTTGCCCAGGGAACCAAAAAATAATGATCGACCCCGCCAGAGAAAGAACCCTAACATCTCTAAGCATATTAATCTATCCCCTGATTCTGCCCCTTTTGTCATCATACTCACAGGTGTACCCGAGCTTGTAGAAGGCAGACGGGAAGGTTATTATGATTTAAAAAATAAGGTCACACATTGGCTCATAAATAACAGACCATTACCACCGCACTTGGATGGGGAAATAGCGAATGTAAGGCGCCTATGGTGGGTGGGGAAGAGACCAAAAGATATTCCGGGAGATGTGGTTGTGATTAATTTTAGAGATCACAGGGTGGTGACACACATCACAGATTGGTACGATACCCGGGGGGCAAATGGCATTTCTTCTAGGGACCTAAGTTACTTCTATCCCCAACCAATAGTTGCTCCCCGGTATAACGGAAATTCTTTCGATAACTCTTCACACCCCCCTTTTGTTCCCTCGTTACTGGATATGAACATTGGACCTAGGAGGCCTCTGTGGAATATCCTGAGGTCCAGATTGCCTAGACGAAACCATAGCGCCTGGGGGAGGCCAGGCGACTTTATCCCGCGCCCCTCATACTTGCCATATTGGCAAATCCCTTTGGACAACAGATACGATGCTCTGTCAGGACTTGAAGACCTAGACTGACAGGCAACGTTCTCTGTAAAGGAGGAGACACCATCATCAATTAAAACATCACAATTAGTATCCCCATGTAATTTATCATTGCAAGAGCCAAGCTTGACAGCAAAGGATAGCCTAAGACCATCTATAATGGCCTTAAACATGGTGGGAGGGTCAGTGTCATTATTAACTGGGGAAAACATAAAGAGAATACATTTAGACCCTCATCCAGACCTGTATCAACTCCAGTTATCCCCAAATGAACATAATTTTGTTCCCCCCACGATAACAGCGGACTCATCACATGTCCCCCCTTTGTATACTTCTAAACTAAATGGGAGACCCGGACACAACCGTGAGGATTTCAGTAATAATTTTCACACACTGCTCTCATGGAATGTGGCGGGTCTTGGAAGTAAAATTACTTATAAGCCCTGGTTGGATATTATCCCAAAACATGGTATACCGTGTTTCCAAGAGACATGGCTCTTGGAGGAAGCTCATCTGTTAGGATACCAGACCTTCCACTCACCGGCTATTCCATCCACCCAGGGTCGCAATAAGGGGGGTCTTTGTACCTATGTATCAACTACAGGGGATGTCAAAGTGGGCAAATTCCATTCCAGCCAGTATTTCCAAATACTATCATTCAAGTGGGGCCTCACTCATAATATTATACTAGTGAACTTCTATAATAATATGTTAAGTAATGAGATGGAGCCTACTATGGCAAAAATCTCGAGTTGTATCAACCGACTGTCAGAAGAACTTGAAGGGGAAAAAATGATTGTATGGGTGGGGGATTTTAATTGTACTATCTGCCCGTCTCATGAAACAGATTTGTGCGGTCTGTCAGACTACGGGGAGGATGGTCCCATTCACTTCTCCCACACTAAGATGGGGTCTCTGCTTAATGATATTGTTTTTCATTTCGATTTTTCCTTCATTAACCGGATCTGCTCACCACCTGTCCCATTTGAGCCAACCTTTAACGGTCGGGGCTGTAACTCGACGATAGATTTTGCCCTAATTACCCCTGTTATCCCGGGATTCATAAGCTTCTGGGAAATTGGGAAAGACTTATTGAGTGACCATTATCCACTGATCATCGGTGTAAATGTTACAGGGCTCCATAGTAGGAAAGCGACTGCATGCACCTATCCACATAAGATCAATTTAACTAAAACCAACGGATATGTTGTTAAATGGGAAAAGATCCAGCCCCTAGTGTTCTTACAAAATGTGCTCACATCGTGTGCTGCTGACGTTTCAGCATGCCTAGAAGAACATAATGACCCAAAGAATGTAATGGTTGCCTTTTCAAATATACAGCACCACATTAAAAATGTGTTGGTCCGAGCATCTAAAGGGAATACTAAAAAGCCCCAAGGGGGGTTTAATAGCAAGTGCACTACTGCACTGAATGACTTAAAAAGAGCTCTGCGCTTAATTCCAAAAAACCCAGACCTAATACGTGAGACCAGGAGATCATATAAACTATCCATTAAAGAAAGAAAGTTGATCCTGAAAAAGGAGGCATGGGAGTCATTACTGGAGGCATCAAGGCAGAAGAATAGCTCTGCCTTCTGGAGGGTGGTAAAATCTTTATATCAGTCAAGGGACAATGATAATACCATGGACTTAGCCATAACGGGTGAAAAATGGGTAAGTCACTTTAGACAATTGTACAACCATTTCACCCCCGGAGAAAGTACACCATTAGCCGGGGCATATTCATCGATAGAAAGGGGACCACAAAACAGTGCTACAGAGCATTCCCCAGCTCACCCATTTCCCATTGACCTATTATTCACCGTTCAGGAAGTTCACGATGCCATTAGGGAAAGTGCTCCAGGCAAAGCTCCAGGACCAGACTGCATGCCGGTGGATGTTTATAAAGCAGAACCGGACTTTTGGGCTCCCTTACTCACAAATGTGTTAAATATGGGAAACCGACGCTATTGTGGTCCCTATATTTAAAAAGGTAACAGAGACGACCCTACTTGTTATAGGCCGATATCCCTTTTAGATGGTCTTATGAAGGTGGCTGGAAGAATAATCCTAAAGAGAATTCAACTCTGGGAGGAAGACCACAATGTGGTTTCCCACCTACAGTATGGGTTCAGAAAAGGAATAGGGACAACAGAACAGTGTTTAAATTTGTCCCTCCTTGTTTCCAAGTACACACATGCCAAACGCGGAGCACTTTTTATAACTTTTATTGATCTCAGCTCCGCGTTTGATTGTGTCGACCACGCCTTTCTGTGGGCAACACTGGGAGAAATGGGTATCGACAATCGCATCATTACCTTCATTAAAGAGCTATATAAAGACGCAGGGGCTAGAGTTAGGTATGGGAAATATGGGGAATGTTCGGAGAAATTCCCCATCACCAGAGGGGTGAGACAAGGGTGTATACTGGCCCCATTGCTTTTTACATACTACATTAATTCCATCGGCCAGCACCTTTCAACCTTACCTAATGACTATCCAACTGTTAAGGGCTCTCCGGTCCTAATCTTATTATATGCCGACGATGCGGCTATAATGTCCCAGACTAAAGTTGGCCTACAGCGGGCGGTAAATAAGTTCACGTGCTATATGAGGGACAGAGGTCTCAGAGTAAACATCTCAAAAACCTTCACGATGCCCTGTACCCAGAAGATCAATAGAACTCCCTGTACCATATTCCTAGACAGTCAAAAAATAGCCACAACAGATAAATTCTGTTATCTGGGAATCTTGTTTGACAGACGGTGTCGCTGGCAGGCAGACATAGCTGCCAGGAAGTTGGCTTATAGCCGAACCATAGGTGCGCTGCGCGCTTTCTCTGATAAAATTGGTGGTAAGCCCGTTAAGGAGCTAACCCAGATTTATCGAGCTAAATGCGTATCCACGGCTACCTACGGTGCTGGCATATGGGGTATTGAGAAAGACCACTCCCTACAAAGTTGCGAAAACCAATTTATTTGCCATCTTTTGGGAGTGGCTAAAAGCACCTCTACGTATATGTCACACATCGAGGTAGGGGTTACATACCTCAATGACATCATTAAAATGTCCCCCATTTTGCTATGGCACAAGGTTTGGGTTACACAGGAAGCCAGATTTAACATAGACCTTATTGAAGATTGCTTAGCCCTAGAGTGGGCAGCTAATCTTAAATGGTTATCTTATGTGAGATCCATATTCACTGAACTAGGCCATTTAGAGTTTTTTGATAACCCTACAACTCTAGATGGGCTATCAAGATCAGCTTTGAAAAAAATGATAACCACCCACCTAGAAACTGCCAGATGGAATAGTGAAAAATCTAGACGCACAGTGTTAGATTACCAGGCAATTATACCAACCGAGGGTCTTCAAACTTACCTTGTCCTGGTACAGAGCCCATACCTTCGAATGCTGTTGACCCGCCTACATTTGGGTTCCTTCTTCCGCATGGTTACCTTACCTAACCTTAATGACTGGTCCTCTACTAAACTAATATGCCCTTGTGACAGCACATCGGTGCAGTCCAACATCCATATTATGTTTTTTTGTAAGTTATACACGAACCCCAGAAAACAATTTCTGATGCCTTTGTTAAAACGATGGGGGCTTCGAAAATGTAGACCAGCATACCTGAAGATGCTACAGTTGGAAAGTGATCATGTTGTTTATGCCGTCTCATGTTTTCTAAAAACGGTAATAACATATAGGAAATCATTGTATTAAATTTTCTTCCTGTCGTGTATCGCTATCTGTCATTAATGAAATGCTTGTCTTTTATGGTTTTTTATGAATTTTACGAGATGTTTTTTAATGATCAAGTAAGCGTTTATCTTGTATTGATTATGCACATGTCATTTTAAATGTTGTACGTATAAATGTTTTTGTAGTGCTTTTATGATTTTAACTGAAAAATCGAATAAAGCTTACTTTGACTTTGACTTTGACTACTTGTCTAACAATATAGAAGTCAGCTATTTGTATTATACCTAAATGTATGCATTTACTGAAGCCTAAAGCACTTTAAAAGCTGCTCTAAATGGACAAAATGCTGTTTAAATACCCAATTTCGACTTTGATATTTGAGGCACTTAAAAATGAATATCCTATAATTTGTTTGCATAATATTCGTTATCAGAATGCTCTCTAGATAGCCCAGGAGTAAGAAGTCAAAAATAATCATATATACCGTTATAAAAATTAGTTTTTTACGCCTGCGCAGAGTGAAATTCCATATGCAAATATCCTCATTATGCGTAAAACACAACTTAAATTTAATTTTAATGCTAGGAGGTCACAGTATGAGTATTAAGCTTTATAAGTATTAAAAAATGAGTTTAAAAGCACTTGTTTTTTAAATAATTTTTCATAATTAATATACATGTTTTAATAAAACCAATCATTTTTGATTATTCCACATGAAAAGCAAGCTGCATCCCTTGCCTATCATATTTAGACGCATTCATTCACAAGCCTAAGCACAGAAGCCTAACTTGAAACATGACAAGTTTTTGTGCCACTTTTTTAAAAGGACAGTCATTATTTAACATCAGAACCAAGAATGTGTCTATGTAAAAAGGCCTTAAGAAAGGAAATCCCTACGTTAAATGTTTTCCTGGTATCTAAAATAACGAACCTGATTTTTTTAACTTTTTAAAACTGCGGTCTGAAATGCAGGGTTTTACACCATGCTAGTACTGCAAAATCCTGGCCGAATCAACATCCCTGTCTCTCCATGGTCTACAAAAACAACAGATGCTTGCTTAGCGGCAGTAAAAACACACCAGTCGTAAAGCTTTTCTTAGTGTTGAAATGTAAGCTTGGGGACAGTCTATTTAAAACTGAGGCATTTCAATGCATGTTCTATAATATGTGTTTAGCTCAGCAAAATCCAATTTATTCAGATGATGTGTTTGCCTGTTAATACAATGTATCTAAGGAAAATGCTGTAAGTTTATTTATTGTAAAACACACAATTTCGTTTTTGAGGCCTATTTTATTTCTATTGAATGTGAATTCTATTTTTATCTTTTAAGCATTGGCAGTTTGTATGTGTGCATAATTGCTTACTCTTATCAATTTTAATAGTAACATGCAGTTATTTAGCATATCATATGGTTCATTTCTGAATTTTTATTTAACACCTTCAGCGCGGCGCGAATTTCCGCTCTGTGCTGAAGGTTCGAAAAAAACGGGCGAGGCCGTGACGGAACGGTTCCGTCATAAGCACAGCCCAACCGGCGCTCATGACGGAACCGTTCTGTCATAAGCATCGAAGGGGTTAATTTGTATTTAATATTAATTAAATTACATTTTGCATAACAGACTGATGACAGCAAAAAAAACACAAAGATACATTGAGCTAATTTTAGACATATACAGAAGGGGTCATACACTCAGAATCACATAATACAGCTCGCTTAAGGCTAGCAATCCTTACACAAAGAGCGCAATCGCTATTCACTCACAGAAGTTGCAATGTAAAACCACAAACCACATAGACATTTAAACACACGATTAACCCACAGATCAACACTTAAGACAGAAACAAAGGACAGCCCACAGACTGTACTTAAATCAAACCATTTGTAAATACTAGTTGTAAGTCATATTTACAAGAAGCACTTCTCTATAGTGTTCCAAAAGACTGCAAAAACAGCCTAACAGACTGTTTTATTTCCAAGAAGCCAAAATACACTCAATTCACTAGCTTTGGCTGGCAGAACACCAAAAAATCGCTCTGCATATCTCCATTCATAAAATTGCGCAGAAAAAGGATCCTTGTCTGTATTCTGTCCATATTTGAATTCCATGGGGATACAGAATCACCAAGGAAGAAATACCTTTTCATACCTAAACCTATCTAGCTATTTCCTCAAGGGAGCAGACTAATTTAATTCAAATCTCACTATGGTACCTCCAAAAAGCAACAGATTCTTCGATGTGTGCTTGAAACAGGCATGCCAAAAATATTGCAAAATATGCAAATATTATAATCAAAGTAGTGCTTAAGGTACTCTTCATACGTTGCGCCGTTCAAACAAAGTAAAACAGAGAAAAATCTCCTCATTACCTGCCTACATAAATTGCAATTTACATATTACATACATACTAATCAAAAGTTGACCAACGCAAATCTAAGCCACAATAAGTGTTACTAAACTACCTTACCAATCAAAGGCATCAAAACCAACAGCAAGTGCTGCAGAACGACTCTTACCATACAAAAGGTTGTCCAAATTCTAACTGCCAAGTTCTGAATGACCCAACTGTCTTTTTAGAATACTCACGCCAAAAAGGTTCTCAGTCAGGGGTGACATCATGTGGAGGATCATAATCAGGAAAATCTGAAATATACTGGGCTGCAGAGACAGGGAATCCCCAGAATCTCCGTGTACAGAGTACCTCTCTAGTAGAATCCTGGCCTGTCCTCCTCTGTAGATTTCTGTCTCCTGACAAGATCACTCCCTCAGATAGCCACTTCTCTGATGAGGTCCACGTTGGAGTGCCATTTGTAGAAATCAAGAAACCTTCCTAGGGGTCCCACTGATACTTGGTCCTTTTAAACCAACAAAGAAGAAATTGGCACAGGAGCTGAAATATAAAAGTTACATCTTTATTAACCTCAAATGAGTCAGACTACGTCACACAGAAGCCTTAGCAACTGAATGAGGCAGTCTGAGGAGTGCAGAAAACAGAGGCGTTATATATGCTTAGGGTTACATAGTCATCATAAGACCAAGGGGCAGTCCTGGCACATGCAAGCATGCAAAAATGACTAAGATGGGCATACAATATCTGCTTGCTCAACAAAGTGGGAGGAGAGTTACTTCTCCATACAGCAGCAAAAATAGCCTGACAGTTATACTAGAGAAGCAGGTGCATTCTACTAGCTAGGCCCTTCTGGGCCTGTGCGAAGGTGGGAATGCTAAATATAGTTCGTTTCTAGGCAGATTACAAGAGCAGTCAACACTGAGGGAGGACAGAGCACATGGTGAGCACATGGCAGCACATGGCAAACAAAATGGCTGTCAGAAATACAAAATGGCTTTCAGCTCATGCTAACAAATCCGTCCAATATTTAACAGTTCTAGATAGCTGAGAGGAAAAAATTACTATTCCCACTCTACTGATTACAACAGTAGGGAAAGTGCTGGATAGCAAAGTGGTAAAAATGACTATTGCCACTACAAAGAGTGCAACAGTAGGGAAAATGTTAGATAGCAGAGGGGTAAAAAGTACTATTCCCACTCCAGTGAGTGCAACAGTAGGGAAAGTGCTGGATAGCGGATGGGTAAAATTACTATTCCCACTCCAGTGAGTGCAGCAGTAGGGAAAGTGCTGTATGGCGGAGGGGTAAAAATTACTATTCCCACTCTAGTGAGTGAAACAGTAGAGAATGTTCTGGATAGCGGAGGGGTAAAAATTACTATTCCCACTACAAAGAGACCAACAGTAGTGAAAGAGTTAGATAGCAGGGGGGGTAAAAAGTACTATTCCCACTCCAGTGATTGCAACAGTAGGGAAAGTGCTGGATAGCAAAGGGATAAAAATTGCTATTCTCACTGCAAAGAGGGCAACAGTAGGGAAAGTGTTGGATAGGGGAGGTGTAAAAATAACTATTCCCACTCCAGTGAGTGCAACAGTAGGAAAGTGATGGATGGCGGAGGGGAACAATTATTTTCCCACTTTGGTGAGTGCAACAGTAGGGAAAGTGCTGGATAGCGGAGGTGTAAAAATTACTATTACCTCTCCAGTGATTGCAACAGTTGGGAAAGTGCTGGATAGCGAAGGGGTAAAATGACTATTCCCACTACAAAGAGTGCAACAATAGGGAAAGTGTTGGATAGCTGAGGGGTAAATAATACTATTCCCACTCCAGTGAGTGCAACAGTAGGGAAAGTGCTGGATAGCAGAGGGGTAAAAAGTACTATTACCACTACAGTGAGTACAACAGTAGGGAAAGTGTTGCACAGGAGAGGGGTAAAAATAACTATTCCCACTCCAGTGAGTGCAACAATAGGGAAAGTGCTGGATGGCGGAGGGGTAAAAAATACTGTTCCCACTCTAGTGAGTGAAACTGTAGGGAATGTTCTGGATAGCAAAAATGACTATTCCCACTACAAAGAGTGCCACAGTTGTGAAAGTGTTAGATAGCGGAGAGGTAAAAAGTACTTTTCCTACTCCAGTGATTGCAATAGTAGGGAAAGTTCTGGATAGCGGAGGGGTAAACATTACTATTCCCACTCCAGTGAGTGCAACAGAATGGAAAGTTCTTGATAGCGTAGGGGTAAAAATGATACTATTGCCACTCCAGTGAGTGCAACAGTAGGGAAAGTATTGGATAGCAAAGGGTTACAAATTACTATTCCCACTTCAGTGAGTGCAACAGTAGGGAAAGTATTGGATAGCAAAGGGTTACAAATTACTATTCCCACTTCAGTGAGTGCAACAGTAGGGAAAGTATTGGAGAGCGGAGGGCTACAAATTACTATTCCCACTCCAGTGAGTGCAACAGTGGGGAAAGTATTGGATAGCAGAGGGCTAAAAAATTCTATTACCACTCCAGTGATTGCAGCAGTTGGTGAAAGTGCTGGATAGTGGAGGAGTAAAAATTACTATTTCCACTCCAATGAGTGCAACAGTCGGGAAAGTGCCGAATAGAGGAGGGGTACAAAACACTGTCATATTCAGCAAACAGAGCTAGCAGCACCCCGAAATCCAATGACAATTTGCGCTCAGTCATTTTAATTTTGTTTGTAACAATCCCGACAACCCTTTCCAGCATTCTGTCGATGAAAACATATGGTTGTGTGGTAGCGTTACCCCCATCAGTCTTATGCTTCCTCCTAATAGATACAGTATATCTTTTTACCTTAGGGCTCCATGCGCAGGCGAGTTTGTGGGTTCCTTCCGGGGTGTGTCCAAAAGCCCAGAGCTGCTCCCTGACCGTGTGCACACTAGGGGACTAGGGGACAAGCACAGAAGTTGTGGGTGAAATTGCAGGGAGGGGAACCGCTGATTAAGACACCCTTCAGTGTGGGACTCGGAAGGTGATTTTCAAGGGCCTACATCTCTTCCCTGACCAGATGCACACTTGGGGACGAAGTCCAACCCCAGTACGACAAGCACAGCAATTGTGGGCAAAATTGCAGGCAGGGAAACTGCTTATGAAGCCAGTAGTAGTAGGAGCAGTCACCCAGGTTTCAATCTGAGTGTGAAATCAAAGACAGGGGGGGGGCAGCCACCAAGGTTTGAAAGTCCTCCTTTTATGTAGCTCCCGACTGGCGCAGAGAAAGATACCCTCCTTCCTCCTTGCAGGGCATTGTGGGAGATGCAGTACTCCCCAGTGTTGCCAACAGGCGTGTGTGCCACACTAAGTTAGGAGCACTCAGCAAATCAGAACACAGCATGAACACTGCACACAGTGATCACATGCACCCCATGCCTGATATCTGGACACATACCCACTGGCCCCATCTTCTGGCCACGCAAGGTGAGGACCCACATTCCTTTCTTATGAAATGACCAGATTTATGGCCCCATGACTAGATCCAGCTTTTTGTCACCAAAGGAACGTACAAATTGCTTTTAACGCTACATGTAATGTATACAATGAAGGCTGAAACCAATGTGCTTTGAGACAGTCTTCAGACCCTGACTCTGTTGCCTGTTCTCCCGGCCACTGCTTTTAATTAAACAAACTGTTCCTGCTTTGCCAAAGGCCTCTTGTCTTTTATTTTTTCAAGGTAAATTCAAATGTGAGCAATAGAAGTATGGAAATTGACCCAGTTTTTTCTAGTCTTCTCTCTATTTAAGTTTAAGCAAAAAGGGTTCCTATACAATTTCTGAATCAAGGTCGCCTGGAAATTTCCCTGAAAAAGGTTCTCTAAAATTAATTTCACAACAAAGTTTTAATATCAGCCCTTCCATTCCTTCTGGGACATGTGTAATCTTTCTAGGGTTGCCTAAGAGACTGCATCCTACGCTTTATGGGAAGCCTACTCTTGCATGTTCTTTTTCCACCTGTACTGTGGTCTTGGCCATAGCATCCTCTAACATGGTAGCCCAAAATGTCAATTCGACAATTTTATCTGTTACCTTCTGGCAGGTATCCTTGATTTTCCTCTGATTTACTTCTGATATAGTGAACCTGCTCTTTATCTCCTTAGTTAATTATAGTAAAATAGCCTCAAAGCTCATTGTATGATAGAATAGCGCTTGCTAAAACAACAAATGCTTTTTTAACACTGTCAATATTGTGCATGCGTCTTTAGCATGCTTCCCTTTAGAACGAAAACTTTTACCACGCATATGCCTTTACTACGCATGCCTTTACAACAACATTTTCATTGTAAAGGCATGTTTGGGAGAGACTTATGCTCTGTAAAATTATATTGGTGTGTGTAATTGTTAATGTATTTTGAAGGTTTTGTGATGCGTACCTCTTCCCCGTATTCTACCTCAGCTTCTGCCCAGTGGCTGGGTGCGTGGTTTTGCCCAGCGACTGTAAGGTGTTTAATTGAAAGAATTGGCCAGGAGCAGTTTCGCCTCCCCGTGGGCATGATTATGCTGAAACATCCTGTTTTGAATTGAGGTGCAGATGCATGAAGGAAGGCCACGCCCCTGCGAGAGAGGAATTCTTCAAGACTCAGTGTCAAAGAAGCAGGCACTGACCGAAGTTCATGGGATAGGCAGCCTGATTTTGGGAGCAAATGGGGGGAAAGTTGCAATGTAATTAGTGCTTAATTTGTAAAAAAAGAAGTGCAGGTGCTGAACATTTTACCAAGGAGGCCACAGCTCACTTCTTCCTCCGGTGAGCCCCACTTTCAACATTCTCGCTCCCTCAGTCTCTATCTTCTAACCTTGATCTGTTGTCTGTCCCCTAAGTCTTTGCTCTAAGAGTCTATCCTCTCACCTCTCTAATTGTTTTATATCATCTTTGTCACACCTGGTGTGTTACCTTATTCTCCGTATTTCTGATTTGCCCTCTATTCATTCTAGCCCTGCCCTTTTTCCTCTTCCCTTGTATCCATGCTCTGCTCTCTCTCCCCTCAATCTTGGCTCTTTACTATCAGTCTTCTAGCAGTGATTAGCTGTGTCTCCGTTTTATCATTTGTCTGCTTTTTTTGTCTGTCCTGTCCTCTACATCCTTTCATTCTTATATTCTCTCTTCTTAATGCTCTCTTCTTCACACCATGGCTGCTTTCTCTTCTTATCTGATTTGCTCTCCTTTTCTTCTACTCAGCGCTGTCTCATCTCTCTCCTCTCCTGTTGTTTCTTTCTCCTCTTTACTCCTGCTCTCTCTCTCATCCATAACGCTGCTGCTGCTTGTGACCCCGTCATCAGCCTATACAAGTCCCTGCTATTTTGAACTCTGCGTTTTCCTGTTGTCATTCCTAAAGAAGTGGAAGATGGCGTGTTTTACTTTCTTACCTACACCGAGTGCAAAAACAAAACGTGCACCAAATGAAAATGCTTTTTTTGCATATATTAATTAGTGAGGTATAACTGGGTTTATTGCGGAACAGACGGCTGCTGGAGCACAGTCAGTGATGTCACTGCTAGTGCTGCCTGTAATTAGTAGGTCCAGGGATGGCGAATGCATCGGCATCCACTGCTGAGCTTGGTGTGACCCTGCCTGCTAAAGCACAGGCCTTGTCCCCAGCGGTAATGCTGCCAATGCCGGTAAGTATGACTGTGGTGCCTACTGGACTCCCGCACGCTCAGCAATTACCATGCTGCGGTGCAGCGCACAGATTATAAAGGGGACGCAATGGCGCACAAAAGTAGTAAGGGTTCTGTGTAGGGTTTTAAGTATGCAGGAAGAATGGCGTACTATCTGGTAGCGGTGGGTCAAAAGATATGCAACAACAATGATACGGTGCCACAAGGTCAGAGGAAACCCCAATTACCCCTGATGGGAGTGGCAAGGGCCCACTGAGTAAGTACAACAAATGTCCTGTGCACACGTTATGGTAGGTATATATGAATGTAAGCTGTTTTTTTCTTTGTTGCCTTCCTTCCAGAATGGAAGGTTCCAATACATTTCACTTTGAAAGAAGCCACCTACTTGTGTCTACCTTGTTTCATTCTCTACATATTAATTTAGTTTCTTGATGTCTGACATTCATATATACCTACCATAATGTATGGACAGGTTGGTCCACAGCCGCATCAAGCACATTGAGTATAACAGCAATGCAGGGCTACAGGAAATGCCTCTCTGGCTATGCAGCTCTGGCTATGCTTTATAGTTGCATGCACTTTATTCGATAAAAAATATCATAAAAGCAAGAATAAGAAGGAGTTGACAAGCAATAGGAGTTCAACATTTCATACATCGTGGTGGGCATGAGAAAGAAAACGGTAGGAACCCTAGATGAAAAGAGTTGTAAACAATACATTTTGGGATTTCTAGTTTTTAGGAGGTGGACCTATTTGATAAACTTTGATAAACTTGTTCAGCAGGAAAGTCATAGGAATGCAATACAAAAACGATTCTGTAGCGAGAGCAGCAAGTACATTTCATAACGTGGACTGGCAGGTTGTTACATATATCAGATTCGGATTGGAGCATGATCAATACAATGGCGGCTGGGAGAGAAATGAGGCGCAGCAGAAATGGTGATTGAGGACGTCAAAGTGTTCGTAGTTAACGAGTTCTCAGTATTCTTTGTTGTCTTTTCGTTGGCGCTGTGGAGCACCGGCGATGGAGCTACGGGTCCAGCTCTATTCTAGGTCTCGCGTTGCAGGGCACGACCTTTCCCTCGTATTCCTGGTCGGAAAGGTCCTTTTCGCCCTGTGTCCTTTGAGGTGATTGTCAGAAAGTTCAGATGGAAGAAGAGCGTACAAAACAGTCCATAGGGTAGGTCGGAGGAAAAGGGGGATGGAGCAAGGCCAAATTAGGAACAAACTAGGGGAACGAGAGACTTCAGATGGGCGGGCTCGTGACCGAGTCTAGAGAGCGGGGACCTTTTGGCACACATTCGGACATAGAGCGGGGGCATCAGGTTAGCCCTTCCTTCTCACTTTGCTGGAGGTAGTGCCTCGTCCTGTAGCTCTGTTCTGTCGCGGTCTCGCCTTGGCCCATGTCGCAGGTGTTCCATAGTCTGCAGTCAGGCCTCGTGCTCCCACATCCGGTCCTTCTCTCTCCTGACAGCCGTACCCTTAAACGAGTTTGAAAAGACAGTCTTTAGAGAATTTGCAGAGGAAGGTAATCACAAAAGTCTATTTCTCTCCCAGCTTCAGACAGAAATGAAAACGTCCGTTATTTTAGGGTTCACAACTAACATATAAATGACCGATGACGGGCCTGTTGGATGTACTATGACTTTCCTTCATAATTATTTATTACAGTTTTGACAGTTTATCTGATGGAGACCCACCTTCGTAAGACGGGTTTGACAAAGATATGCCGTTCTCTAGGGCTTTATATTTACCAAGGGTACTGTGTGCTATCGACATGGTACTAAACAGGTATTTTGCTGAGGGACGAACATAGGCTAAACATTTCTTTTTATCAATGCGTCCTGTTTTTCAACTAAACATTTTTCACTTTCGGCAGGGTTCATTTCAACTATTTCTTCACTTTGGTCTAGTCTTTTAACCTTGTAAAACATCATTCTGGTTCCTACGTAGCTTCCTACGGCCTGATTACTTAATCAGAAAAGACAGGGGTTTTATGGGAAACAACTAGGGACATAGGAAAGTTATGGTAAGGGCGTAAATCGACCCATCTCTCACAACCGGGAGTGAGGGGTAGTTTCATAACTCCAGTTTGGAGCGGCTGATACAGGGGATGTAACAGGGGTGATCATTTTTCCTGTTTGGGTATTGCGACAATTCGGGGCGGGGAGGGTCGCGTATTCTGAGGTCCTTTTTTTATACCATAGGAGCCGATGACATGTAATTCCCTTATTACGGGTCAGATTAGGGAACCTTTGTCGTCTTACCTGTCCTTTCCCTTACGGCCCAACCTCGGTTCATTGACTTCTAGCGGAAAAGGAGAGGTAATGACGCGGTCTCAGGGTGATTGTATTAAAGACAAGTTTTTGTGCAAATACTGACGGTATTTGAAGCCAATTAGGTGGTGTGCTAGGGGTGGCAGTCTGCCAATTTCGGGGCTAACCACTCGGAAGAGTGGGAGTGCAAAAATAGAGGGAGAGAGAGAGAGAGAGAGAGAGAGAGAGAGAGAGAGAGAGAGAGAGCGCAACGGCAGGCTAAATAGTACACGTGCAACAGAGAGGGTGGCAGTGTATTCAAGAAAGGCTATTTAGTGCATTACACAGTAAAGGACATTCACGGGTCTGCGTTAGAATCTTGTAATCATGCAGTTTGAGCATTAGACAGGGTAGAGGGGACGTGCCTTGAGAAAAAGGAAAGAAGAAAGGAGGTACCATTTTGTCGCACTTTCTCGCATTCTCTGTCCTTCGACCAGTTGGGTCAACGCCTCAGTCACACACACACACATTCTCTCATAGTTTCGCATCATACGTGACATGGGTTCATTCGTGTGGTTTGGTTTAAGGGTGATCACTTTTTATCAGGTCATACTAATTTTACGGGTTTGTTCGATACGTGAGTAGTTAGTAGGCGTGCTTAGGCACCACCTTGCAGCGCTAGTCTGCTTCGTACATTTAGACATGGCAAGGCTTCAGGTCTTCGCCATACCTCGGCTGTAATCTCTGATGTAACCTGCAGAGGGAGGAAAAAGGGGGTGGGGGAGACAGCATTCGCGCATATTCAAATACATGGATTCATAAGTCCTTTACTTACCTCTTACTCGTCTTTCCTCCTCGGGGCAGAGTCCCGGGGGTATGGTTTCTGGGGTCGGGAGGGGAGAGGGGCAGTGTGCCCTTATAGGTCGGGTGTAGGAAAACGTTAAGAAGAAAACCAAAGATACCTAGTGTGAGGTATCCAGTTGGTAGGTGCATCTAGCTATCGGGGTCCTTAAATCTCCTTCAACGTTGTGACATTCTGCGGTTCATTAGTTCTTTGGTCAACTCTGTTCCCTAGTACCTTCGAGCGTTGTACTTAATAATATTTACATCATTTCATTTCACCCTTCTTTTACATTCCCCATTTACACCGTTCGTTTTACCCATCCTTGGAAGTCGAGGTCTTCCTCCATGCGAGAGTTCATGACTCAGTCGCGTACTTTGAAGGCAGAGTGTTGTGTTGTCGATCCGATCCGACCTCCAGGGCTGGGCAACCATCTTTCTTTTTTTTTTTTTTTTTTTAACCTTAAAGAGAGAGCAGAGTAGGGTGCACAGAAAAGAACTTCCCCACCGATCCCACATTTTAAAAATAAAGCATGCAATACCCGTCCATAGTTTCGAAAACCTTTATTTGGCAAAATCATTTCAGCACGTGGATTATGAGGGTGCGGTCGTATTTGGCCGGACGTGGCAATGGCTAAAGTGCGTACAGTGGTGGTGTCGTCTTGCAGCAATAAATATATTGGAAAGTTTTATTCATTCATTTGTAAGAAACTAAAACGTCTATTAATTGGCTGGGGGTTCGGGGGCATTTATTTCATAATTTAGAAGCATAATCATAATAGTCGCAATCAGATTTCCTATATGCATACCGTATGTGTGCGTCATAAATGGGGTTATACATCAGCAACGAAAATATAATACACCGCACATTTGTAATCGACATTTTTAACGGGACCCCTTCACAATGTTCGTCGAGTGAACTCTCCTTGTCTTTTCTAGCCAAGTGTACGAAGGATCATATAAGTCTCAGAACATCAAGTTTGTATTAGTGCGAAGGAACACCACGAGGTGTTCGCAAGTCCCTCTTGATACCGGAGCCATTTTGGGCGGGGCCGGCTCAGTCCGGAAGTAGCATCAGGGGGAAATGTTTCCCATTACTGGCAGTTGGACCAGAGTCCTTTTCGGCAGTTCTAGAATTCATGCTAACAGAGGGAGTGGCAATGTCACGTTTATTTCGTTGGCGATCAAGGCAGCCGTCCCTTACCGGAAGCCTGCAGAGGCCGAAGGCTCCGCCGAGGACCTTTGTAGAATCTTCAAGGCTGCGGAGATGCTGTCGGAGATGGGGGCTCGTGCCCCAGTGGGCAAGTGTCCGAGTTATATTGCTGGTCAAAGTTACTCTAGCGGCCGGGGCCCGCCTTCCAGCGGACCCAGACGCCATTTTGAGGCCCTACAGGGGCCACTCTCGTCGAGTTTGCAAGAGTGGAAGAGACCCTTCGGAGTGAAAGGAAGAGGGCTCTGTTTTGTGAGAGCGGGACGTTCGGCTGGGGTGCAGCTGTGATGCCCCCACCTGGGGGCGAGGGAGACTCGTTCGCGCCGTCTCCTTCTTCCGGGGCACCCCATGCTGCTCTTTTTCATCGGCCCACACGAAGGTCTCTCCCCATCCGGTGCTTCTCAAGTCGTGTGCTCCGTGCCGTGGGAGTATGGCCATCTGTGGCGCACACTCGGTGCTCCGCAAGTATCGGTGCAGTCATTGCAGGTTCAGTGTTCCGAAAATATGGGCACCATTGCACGTTCGGTGCTGCGCAAGTATTGGGGCACCATCGCCTGACTGGGGGTGTTCGGCGTTGGGCCGGGGGCTGGGAGACCTCCTATCGGTGGAGGTGGGAGAGGCTCGTCCGCGTCGCCTCTCCCTCCCAGCCCGACCTGGACGCATTCCTGCAGGGGTATGGACAGGGCATCCGCCGCCCAGAGCTGCTGCGGCTGTTGCGGAGGAGAAAAGGAAGAGGTGCCTCGCTCTTCTCTGGACATGTGGCGGGACTACTCAAGTCTATCCAGGCCCGTTGCGGCTGGGCCGAGGAGGCATGTGGCGGGACTACCGGCAACTACCTAGGGCCGTTGCGGCTGGACTCCGCTGGCCCCTGCCTCTCCTCCGGCTTCCCCATATGTTAAGATTTCCTGACCAAGAGTTGGCAGCGGGGCCCGCCTTATATGGGTTGCCGCTGGTTGGGCGTAGCCGTAACCCTGCCCTACTTTGGAAGGTTCCAGAATGGGGGGGGGGCGAATGTTCTGTTTGACTTTCATTTTCTACAGTTCACCGTTATTATTTCTTGTTTGCTGTGTTAAATTAAAAGTTCAAGTTCATCAATGGTCTACGGATTTTGTTGTACCATTTCTTTCTTTCCAGGTTGCTTTTATGCTAAGTTTCTGCTTAACAGAGGTTGAGTAACACGGAAACACGTGTAGAGGGATGACGCAGATTCGTACATTACATACACACAAACTCAGACGGGGGGGGGGCAGTACAAGTACGACATACAAAGACCCAAGACGAATATAAAACAGTTATTGGTCATAATTATCTCTTTCCGTTTGTGAATCTTAAAGCGTGGCTGGGTTCCCGTCTTGACGTTGCCCGACCTAGGAGAACTTGAGCATGCCGCTGAAATTGTCCTGGCGAAATCTGTGCCATCGGGCATAATCAAACGTGGTGGTTCTATCTGGTCTGTCTATGTAAGTCGGGTTCTTCTTTGTCTCGCGCTTTTTCTCATACTGCCGATCTGTCGTTCCTGTCGGCCCTTTGCCTTTACTCACGCTCAGTAGAGTCGGGCATTGGGCTTTCCAGTGTCCGACATATCTACAAAAAGCGCATTGGTCTGGCCCTAAGTCTGGTCGTCTTTTGCGTAGTGTCGGGGGATAACTTGTGGGTAGCGGTGTCCTGGGGTTGTCCTGTCGGTATATTTCTCTACTTGGTTTGTCCTCGTCTTTTCTCTGTCGTTGCATAGCCTCTCTGCGCCACATACCGAGACTGTCGAGCATAATAGGCGTTGTCTTATTATTTCGAAGGGCTATTTCTAACGTTTCTATTTTATCAAGGTCAAAGGATCCTGCCAGTGGCCACTGTTTGTCTTGACTTTCTTTGGTATACCTGTGCCACAATTTATTATAGGCTATGGTAACTAATCCATAGTTTATGAACATGTCCTTATTAGGGGTGCCTTCTAGTGGAGCTATATGGTCCACCTCTAATACACGGTCCGGGCTGAACCAATTATCAATCAATGGGGAGAAGACAGACATGACGGCTCGTAACGAGGGACTAATAAGTCAGCAGTGCCTATCTTATCACTAGGTGCAAAGACTAGACAGAATATTCCTATTCTACGTTGTTTGCAGGCAGTGAATACCTCATGAACAAAAATAAAAAAAAGAGTAACCAAGAGCGCGGAACAATCAAGCAATTAATAAATAAATAAATAGGATAGAAAAAGGACAATGGGGAGAGTAAGTAGGGCGCAAAAGTCTGCGTCCTCTACCCTTTCACTAACCGCAAAGAGGAAGCTGTTGTTTCCGGTTTGCAGACAGAGAATCTCCAGAAGACAATCTGTGAACAGTAGTTCGGGGTTAAAGAACCCAGTTTAATCAGTGAGGGAGAGGGGAGTCTCCCAAAAACCGTTAAGAAATAATAGAGTCAGTGGGGGAGAAAGATAGGCGCGACGGTTACGTTACCTATCCTTCACCGTTTGCAAAAGAGAAGGAGCCTACTGTTTCTCCGTGTGCAGACAGTGAATCTCCAAATAGGTCAAACAAAGAGTAATACTAGAATTTTATAAATAATCAAGCAATCAAACAATCAAGCAATCATTTCGCAACTTTTCGTGATTACACGACCTTACCCGGACCATGTGGACAGTTTCTTGTCTTCCGAATCCAGCGCCCGTTCGTCCTCTTTTTCTCGTATTTCTCACGGCACTCCTAATGGTTCCCAGTCAGGACCGTAGATCACTCGAGAGAGGTCTGTTCGGAACTAGTGAAGTTCGGATGATCGGCTGCCAGACGAGGGTCTATTGGGCAAGAGCTCTCCCGATCGTTGCAGTCGTTCACTCTGTCGTCGGGACCTCTCCCACTGGATCCACGAGTTGCTGATGGGCCCCACGCTTGGGACGCCAATTGTTAAACCTGAGTCGGGTCGGGGACAATCGGTATTTGCCCGGCGGTATTGCCTCTGTGACCCTCTAGTTATTTAATCAATGAAGAGGCAGGCGCTGGAGACTGGAAGGCAGGAAACAAGGTTTTTATTCTCTCCGGAGGAGAACACAACAAAACGGGCAGAAGGTATCGTTCTGAGGTGCTCTAACTTACGTTTGGGGCCTGGCCCCTTATATACAGTGTTTGTGGTTTTTATTACAGTTTACATACATATGATAAAGCTTTGATGTACGGAAAGACATTCCCGGAATCCCCCTTCGGGCCCGTTCCCACACATATCTACAGTAGAAGTCCCCACCCTGGTCACAGCAGGTGATGACTATCGCGCAGCTGGATATTCCGCCAATTCATGGAATGCGGGGTTCGATCGGATCTCATGGGGTGGGGGCTTTGATCAACTCGGGGGTCCTTTGATGAGGGAAGCTTTCTATTGCACGGGGAGGGGCAAGGGATAGTATCGGCAGAGCTGGGTGTCGGCCTGGGAACGGGGAAGACAAACGGGCACACGGGGAAAAAGGGGGTTTGCATCTAAGGGCCGGGGATCATGAAAGGGAAGAAGGGAGGTGTCGCGCTGGGAACAGGATGAGGGCCTGGGGCAGAGCAGCGCCGAAGAGGGGTTTATGATTCAAGGCAGGTGCAAGCAGGGGGTTGGTCAGCGTGCAGGCTTAGTGAGGGCGAAGGGCTATGTCAGGGGCCAGCGGCATGCGAAAGGGTTCGTTCTGATCAGGGCATCTTAAAATGGCGGGTGCGCACGACAAAAGTGTGGCATCAGGGGAAGAGGCAAGATGGCGCAGATAATGTTCACCAAACCGTACTAATTTTCAACAATGACATCATCACTAACGTGGTGATACACAATCATGCCTGCCTGGACAGGTGTATGCTGGCCTGTCTATGACCATTTACCAGCCAGTCACTATGCAATGTATGTTATTCTTTTTATTTTGAATTTGAACAATTAATATTGAGACCACCACCTGCAGGGTCAGAAATTGTAGCCCCGGCCCTGTGAAAGAAGTGCCGATGCTGAGCACCTGAAAGCACCTGCTCAAATTAAGAACTGAATGTAATGTAAATGCTCCTGTGAGGCAACAGCAAATGTGATGCTGCCTGAGAGTGGTAGTCAGCACGTGCTACACAAAGTAAGCTCATTTCTTTTTTTTTTTTATTATTAGCTGCTAATAATACTAACAGTAATAATAACTTACTGGCATATGCCTTTACCATTCATGTCTTTGCAATGGAATTTTCGTTGTAACGCCATGGGTGTGTAATACATAATCATTGTAAAATATTGTGTAATAAATACTTGCATCGTAAATTCACATTTGTTGTAAAGCCTTCATTGTAAAGGGTGTTTCCCCTCCAAGCTGTGACCAGCTGCTGGTAGAGGAGCTGAGGGGTTAAGGCCCACCTCTGACAGTGCCACCAGATGCCAACTGCGGAGAGGACACAGCTTCAGGTTGACTGCGCTCTGCAGGAGGCACTTCTTCATCCACAGAGGGCATTAGACACATCGCTGTAGATTCTCTTCCCATATCTCCTAGTAAAGAATACCTATTGGATAGGGAAACTAGAGAATGACTTTCAGCCTCAGCCTTTACCGGAAGAGGCTTTATTTAGAGTCCACAGAAGCTAAGCAGACAGTCGGATCCCCTGGTATTACAGGTGCTTCTGTAACACCAGGGGGTCCTCTCTGATGGCCATCCATACGCTAAGCAATCCGTCTAGCAATTTCAACCAGGAGACAGCATCAGTAAGTGCACAAGAGTATCAATTAGTAAGTGCACAGAGGAGAAAGAAGGGAGTATTGGTAAGGGGGAAAGAACAACTACTGCACTTCCTTAATTTTCATTTCCATATACAAGCAGAAGAGCAGCTCCCGCGGTTGCCACCTGGCCCACTGCCATGTTGCTCCCTCCAATTTAGTATCAGGATTTCACTTGCTCAATATAATCTGACTTATGTCAAGTAACTAAGGAGAGGCAGTGGGTCCTAGGGAATAAAATTAGTATTTTAATGGTCTAGGTGCCAGAGTGCACCTAAAGTTCCTGGTACCTTAAAAATAATGTGGAATAACAAAATGCATTTCACGAAAAATGAGGGAGAAGCATAAGACTTAATATAGAAAATAAGGTCAGCAAACCCCGCTGGACAGGTTAAATAGCTTGAGGGTGATAGGGTGAATACATAGCCATCTAGGAGATGGTGGGGGTGAGAGTGTTATAGTCCATTTAGCTTGGTTTAGTCAGATATACATTTCGTGGGTAGGTTAAGAGAAGGTTGCAGAGCCCACTCAAAGGGCCTTGTTGCCAGTCAACACTATGGAGGGTGTCTCAGGGTGGATTCAATTTGGTTGGGGAACATCAGGGATAAAATGAAAAAAGGTTTCTCATCCCTTTATGTATAGAATCTAAGCAACAGTCTGGATAAAGGACAGGCAACTACAAGAGATGATGGAAATAAGTTTAGTTACATTTTTAGTATGGAACATAAATGGGATGAGATCAAGAAAAGGCAACGTTCCGTGTTCCAGCTCCTGAATGAGTCATGGGCTAACTCACTTATCTTCCAGGGATAGCATCTAACTTAATTAGAGCTGAGGTACTTAAAAGCATAACAAAGGTGGATTCAGGCAACAACGTACACAACACAAACGCGTATAACTAAAGGAGTTGCAACTTTAATCAGAGATAAATCAGGCATTCAAGTTTCTAAGTCAGTGGCAGATGACAGGGGACGGTGGGCTGTTGCTGTAATCAGTCTTGGCTTACTCAGTTTGAGGTGTTTCAGATTTACCGGGCCCAATGTAGATGATCGGGAGCCTTTGAGAGTAATTTTCCAAAAAGTACATACCCCATTTATTTTAGGGGAGATTTAAATATCTTGATGAATAATTCTCTAGATAAATCTAATTATTAGTCTCAAGTTATCTCCCCTAACATGGTAAGGTGCCTAAAAATGTCTTAGAGGACTTAGAGCTCAGGAATGTGTGACGTGATAGAATTAATTCCTGGATAGTATATTCCTTTAATAGCAAGACATACGACCACAGATCAAGAATAGATTGCTGATTTGCAGACCAAAGATACCTGCAGAAAATAAGGGATATAATGTACTTAACAGGGTTTTTATAGGACAACAACCCGATATTGTTTCACTTGGATGTTAGAGGAAGCCTGCCAAATAGGATCTGGTCCCTCGAGAGGTGGCTACTTACAAATAGGGATTTTAATCACATGGTACGGGCAAATGCATCTGAGTTCTTTAGGCATTATCTAATGAGCTGCTCCTTCGAAGCAGTTTGGAATCCTTTCAAGGCCTATATGTGAGGTGTGGTAGGAAAAGGAAAGAGGAGGTGACATTTCAGAGGGAGATGGAGTGGCTCTTAATACTATTTCGGGACCCACACCGGACTAGTGATTACTCCTAGCTTAGTTTTTAACTAGAAGAAGATAAACAGAAATGCACACATTTATTAGAGGAGGAAATCAAGGAGTAATGGGACGCTAGTCACTTCCAGCACTTTGAATATGGGGGGAAAGTTGAGAACTCATTAGCCTGGAAAGTAAAAAATGGATCAGTGCGTTATGAGCTGCAGTCCATTTAAATCACATTGATAGGCATTGAGATCACGCAGCCTAAGGGTGTCCTAAGGGCATTCTAAAAGTTTTATGAAGTTCTTCATGAAGATACACGTTTGACATCTGAGAAGGCTGTTAACGAGTTAACAAATGATCAATAAGAATATTTGCCCCGTGAGATTATGGTAGACGAAGATGACAAGACAATTTCTAAAATTAACAAGCGCAGTGAAAGCATGCGCAGCAAATTCATTAAATAAATAAGCATGTGAGTGAAAAAAACTGGAAAAACAAATCTTGGGAAGCATGATCCTCACTATACGCCCCCTGTAGATAAGAAATAGCTTCCCTAGAGCCCCAAAGCAGACAATCCAGTCCAGTTGGGCCGGACAAAAAGGAGAAAGGGCAGTGGCCAAAAAGCATAATTTTCAATAGGAAGCCAGCGTTTAGCATAAACGCTGACGTGACCCTATGAAAATGATAAGCGGGTCTTTGAGCTCCCTTCTGAAATCTCCTCTATCACTTTAGGTCTCGCCGAGCGAGCAGCGCATGCGCCGAAACACTAGGTGAGACCTAAAAATGGCAAAGCAGCTGGCCCGGATGGTATACCAGAGGAATTATTTAGGCTCATAGGTAAAGAAGTGAACTCTCTGTTTTGTGTTCGCTATAGAATAACATTTTGACAAATGACAGGTAACTCGCAGTAACTCGGAGTGGGGCAACCGTAAAAGTTATGTTAAAGTTGAATTAAGATTGATGACTCTGTTAGTCCTACTGCCCTATCTCTTCCCTAAATGCTGACTATAAGATTTTTGCAGCAATCTTGTCTAGGAATTTGCCAGCAATAATAGGAGAAATAGTGCATAGTGATCAGCAAGGCAGGCATTGCAAGATTTAACACAACACATACACTGATTAGTTCTATTCACCTAGCAATCGACTCACTTGCAATCCTCAAGTCTGATGCAGTGTAAGCTTTCAAACAGGTTAAATAGCTTTGTTATGGGCCTGGCTGCAAAGGTTTGTAATACCAAGATCTTTTCATAGATGCTATCAAAGCTATAGAGATTATTTTGCCAAAATGCTGGTGAACAGGCTCTCGTCAAACAATATAACTATTGAAAGTGGTACTCATCAAGAGTGCCCTTTGTCTCAGTTCCTTTCTAATCTTTACATTGCACCACTTGCTCAGCAGGTGAGGGGAGATTATCCCATCACTTAAGGTACGGGGTTCACAGAGAAATTGGGCCTCCACGCTGATGACCTCATACTTTATAGCACTGATCCTCTGGTGGCGTTACAGAGATTTGAATACCCTACCATTACATTTGGTGAATTTTTGGGGTATGACATAAATAAAAGCTGGAGAAGTGGGGCCTACAGCTGACTGATCTCCATCTGCATTGCCTGACATCCAATTTACAGCAATAAGGTTACTGCTCGGTTTGCCGTCCAGGCCATATAGTGGTGGCTTATGGTTGGGGATGTCAGAGGCGAATAGAACCCGGCCAGGTTATTTTATAAGTTTGGGGAACCAACGTTTCTTTTAAAAATAAGAGGGTAACAGTTGGTCCAAGCTGAGGTCAAAATGGGGGATTCCCTATTATTTGCATCTAGCCTCCATCTGGGATTCGCCCGGATCTCCTGAGTGCCTACAGGCTGCTCTTTCTGCTCTGCAAGTAGAGACACGGATAAAAAAACGTTACTACCTGCAGTTTGGTAACTGCTTAAAGGCTTGGGTGACCTATTGGGAAATATCAACGCAAGAATCTCAAAGTTTAAGTATCTTCAGTTGTTATTGTGGGCCTCGACTCATCTTGGGAAAATGGAAAATGTAATAGCCATTGAAACAAGTCTTCACCCTTTGGGACAAATGTATCAAGCATTTTTAAAATCGCAAATGAACAAAATCGCAGAATCTGCCCATTTCCGAACGAAAAAATTGCTTTTCCGATGCAGCAAACCTAATTTAGTGATTTGGTAACCTGTTACTGAATCACAAAATGGGTTTGTGATTCGTTATTAGGAAGGGGCGTGTTTAATGGCATCCCTTCCTAATATCGAATTGCATCAGTGTGTATGAATGTTTTGTGACTGCAATTGCGGTCGCAAAACATTCGCATTTTACCACCTACTTCAAGTAGGTAACTCATTCGCAAATGGGAAGGGGTTCGCAAGGGACACTTGCCCTTTTGTGAATGTTTGTAAATCTATTTTAAGAGCAGGCAGTAGTCCCATGGACTACTGCTTGCTCTTAAAAAATGAAAAGAAAACTTCATTTTTTGTTTTTTCAACCATCTAGTTTCCTTTAAGGAAAACGGGCTGCTTTACAAAAGAAAGATTGCTTTATTGAAAAGCAATCACTAACATGGTGGTCTGCTGCTCTCAGCAGGCCACCATCCCAGTGATTTTTGCGATTCCTAGGGGGTCGCAAATTGCGACCTACCTCTAGTATTCATGAGGTAGGATATTTGTGACCCATTCGGAATCACAAAAGGTGTACTATACACCGTAATATCCTTGTGATTCGCAATTAGGGAATCACAAAAGGCTATCTACTTACATCTGGCTCTATGTCCTTAAAGATAGAAGTTGTGAAATGGTATTGTTAATATGGAAAAAGTCGATGCTACTACAAAAAATCAGATATTAAGTTATGAAAACTAAATCGCATCTTTATTTCCAAATTCGCCCTTTGAGAACTCCACATCAATCCTGTTATGAACCATAATGTATCCAAATATAGGCCAAGGTAGTTGCAAAACCTTTTACCTACATTTGTCCTACCATTGTACTACACAACAGTCTGGCGCATAGTTTTTACCTAGTTAGGTGCAGAATAATGTCATGTGTTTTTTTAACGAATATTTGCCTCATTTAATATGCATGATGATTTTTAGTATCACAGTAGGATTACCATCTTCTACATAATAACTCTGTACAAGGGTCACCACTATCAACAACCTTGGCTGACATGCCCACTGTACCATGACACATCTAGATAGTACCCCTGAGGGTACCTTTTGGGTATATAAGTACCACATCTTTGCTGGGTAAACCAGAGGAGAAAACTTCCATGATGACACAAGACGCTGAGGTTCCTGCGCGCAGATGTTCCAGCACGCAGTGGTCGGAAACCCCTTGCGGGCTGCTCAACTCGAGACCAAGACGGGATCCTTTGTTCTCTCACATCAGGTAATGGCATTGGTTCTTCCCTAGGGGAATGCTTGGCTATACACCTACATACATGCTTGGTCCACTTAGGTACATCTAGTTAGGGTTTGCATTGTAGAAGTACTCATGATTACTGCCATGGATCTATATGCCTACAAATATTCACAGTTTTAGCACTATGGTACAATTCTACCTTTTATTTACACGGTTGGTGCTTGTAATCATATATATCTGTTTGTGTCTCATGGTTCTTGCAGCAGACACATTTTATGCTTGAATGACCCTGGGTCATGCTTATAGAAAACGTCCCCATCATTTTTCTGCGTATCTCTCTGAGACGACGTGAGCACAAGTGACTGAGCAAAAAGTACAGTACTGTTTCCATGATTCCTGAGGGGTCAGGGTTGTCATATTTGATAATTGCCAGAAACTCCTCTCCTCACAAGACACAACTTCATATTTTGCGGGTTGGCCGGTGTTGGCAGAGGGCTCTCATACCAGCCTACATCAGAGGGGGGGGGGTGTGTTCATCATACATTACCCCCTTATTTTTTCAGCACTCCCGTTGCTTATAGTGTCACCGTTTAGACCTGGGTTACGAGCTCTGTCTCATCCCGGTCGTCACCAGGAGACCACCAGGAGAGTGACAGAACCCCTCGCTCTGACGAAGTTGCCACAACACTTGTATTCGGCAATGAAAAATGTTGGCCATCCTGGAAAAGGTTAGCAACATGCAGTGCTTTTAATTCGAGTAAGCTCACATTCTAGAATAAAGAGGGTACATTGCAAGTGAGTCTTTAACTTGATTTTAATTTGCATTGAACACGCTTGCTCTTTGCTTATCAGGGGTTTGGTACGTGGGCATACTGGCGAGAACCAGCTGGTAGCCTCCCTGGTGTTGCATACGTGAGGTGCCCTCTCACCTTTTCACTTATTTTTGTGTGATATTCTTTTGTCCATATAATGTGAGAAAGGATGTGCGGAGTTGGGTATACTCGTTTAAAGTGGTGGGGTTCTTGTAACCTTGTTTTGAGATACTATTAAAAAGAGAGGATTGGAACTGCGTAAAATTAGACAACGGGCCAAATAGTGAGGTGAAAGCGTTATCACCACGGTTCACGCAGTTTCCAAGAGCTTCACTGAAAATACTCTCTGTTAACTAAGCCTTTGTTGTATGAATACGCATTTGCTTTTATAACAGATATAGAGACTGCACGTCCACATATCCTCCATTTTTATTCCCTGTTCCAAAATATGTAGCACCTTGCAAAATGGTAGACAGGCAAAGCAACAAAAACAAAGAGCAATTGAAAGTTTATGGCATATTTGTCAGAGATATTCAACAAAATAGAACATTTTTAACTAAAACACATGTCTCATTTAATTTTGAAATAACCAAAGAAAAGAATAGCTTGCATGTTTTGTTGAGACTTTAAGAGGTCATTTAGCCTTTCTGAACCATGCACCCCCGCACTATGGTATTTCCCAGGTTTCACCACTGTTACATTTAGCTCAAATAGAAATAATAGGTATCTCTTGTGGGGGAAATTCATAGACAAGCATTTATTCGATTAATATTTATTGAAACACTGCCCAACAATGTAACCAAGGTCAGACCATAAACCAATGAGAAATTATTAACCAGAAAATTCCCCTATGCAGTGCAAAGCAGTTTGCCCAAAAATGCTGAAACTATGGAAAATATATTAATACAAAAGTGTAGTTGACTTAAATACACATAATTAAGTTTGTGCTGATATGTAATATGACTTCAATCTTTGTTTGGCATTTTAAAATAATTATGGAAAACTAATGCGCACAGGAAGTAACTTTGGCAGTGTGCTGAAATGGAATTAGGGAGAACAGAAATTACAATGCAACATTTTCTTTTTTCGCTTTCCATGTGAAACTACCTATAAAAAGTGCACTTCATTCATCATAACTTAGAAACCATAAATAGTTTTATTTCTAATCGTTCATAGGTAGAGTTTTTTAAGCCCCCGGGAGCTGGAGAGATTTATGACATGAGGAAAGTAGAAACACGTGGCAATTAAAAGTAACAACTATACTGTAATGGTCGGTCTATGTAAATGTGGGTGCAGAACTACATCAAACCGGTACGAAATGTCCACCACTAACAACACTTGAGTACTGTGGCGCTTTCTTTTCTTGTAGGATGCCCCAAAGGCAACTTGTGTTTTGTTATATTTAGCCTCTCTTTAGAAACAAACCAATATGATGAGCTTTCCAATATTGCTTTTTCTAAAATTTCACAGGACATATTCATTCATAGCTCGCTAGGGGGTCGCACCTGCGGCCCCTGGTTTGTGTCCTACGGCCCCTGGCACTGCATTTGCAGCCCTTAGCCTCTAAGGTGGCAGAATCAGTGGCAAGGACACAGAGGTTGCTCTGCATTCCTTATTTCCTCCCTGTTTTTATTATACTAATAGTGAATAATTTCCTATTATTCACTATTAGTGCAAAAAATGGAGCACAATTTGCTAGAACGGTACATTTGGTGTCAGCTATGGTAAGCAAAATATATTTGTATATATGTTGTGTACAGGTTGGAGGGTGGGAGTGTACATAAGGGAGAGAAAGTATACATGTGTGAGCAAATGTCTGTATGTGTGAGCATGTGTGTGTCAGTGAAAGTGAGTAAGTGTGTGTGACATGGGCCCACTTTTACTATTATTTGACACAAAGCAAGACATCACCAAGTTTGCTGCGAAGCTCTTGGGAGAGAAAAAAAATGTGACATGTCTACTAAGATATGGTGCACTTTTTCACACCACGTGCTCTGGCCCATTTTTGACAACCAAGTAACAAAGGACACACCTGTGCAGTGCAGTGGCAGCTCCTCCGCGAAGGTGGAGGAGCGCCGCCCCACTGCTTTTAATCAGTTTAACTGAAGTACAAGAAAATGATAATAATGTGATGTTATTATCATGTCATTGTTTACATCTGCTTTGCAGGTGGCGTGCAGGGCTGCTCTTCTCTCAGAGCAGGCATGGGTAGGAGTGGTTTGCCCACTCCTAAATGCGCAACAACACTTTGGCTGGCCCTCTTGGGCTGGCCAAACCATCATGCGCACTTTGCATGTCTGCATGTCCGAGCCACTTCACTCAGACCAATCACAACACTGCATTGCAGCATTATGATTGGTCAGTGGACCCTGGCAGTGCTTTCTGGTTTAGCTGAGTCCGATGGAGGAGAGACGATAGACACGGCGATAAAGTAGGTGATTTTATTTTTTTTACATCTCCCACGCAACTCCACCCCCAATTTGTGCTGGCAGCCACTGCACCCGCGTGCCATAGTGCAAGGGTGTGCGCATTATCTAAAGCATTGGTTTTGCTCTGGAAGGGGTCCCTTTTATTACAAAAACTATGGTTTATGTCTATTTCCACTTTCAATGTGTTCTGTACCTACCTCAAAGGCCCAATAGCCAGGGGTTTCTCATGCTGCTTCCGTGGAGATGAACACACTTGCTAGTGTAAGGGGCTCCATCTCTAACAGCAAGCAGGCAAGCACTATCACTATTGCCACTTGATTCAAGCAAGCCGGGCTGAAGACGGCTGTAATGCCAGAAACCGGTCCTCGGAAGCTCGTTTCCGATCCAGGGAAGGCATGGCTTGGCAGTTCGGGCTGGACTGTTCCCATGAGGCACAGGGTCAGACTGATTTGCATATAGCCATGTATGAACTGGGGTGGCAGAGTGGGCTAAAGAACGGTGATGGATTAAACCCAGATCTTTTGACTGGGTGTGAGTGTTTGATTGGTTCGGATGCTCCGTCCATTACCACCCCCTTTTGTACCGCTTTTGGCCGCTATAAGTGTGGCAGGGTATGCTCAGACGTGAGTCCCTTGCTCACTTTGCCACTGGATTCAAGCAAGCCGGGCTGAAGACGGCTGTAATGCCAGAAACCGGTCCTCGGAAGCTTGTTTCCGGTCCAGGGAAGGCATGGCTTGGCAGTTCGGGCTGGACTGTTCCCATGAGGCACAGGGTCAGACTGATTTGCATATAGCCATGTCTGAACTGGGGTGGCAGAGTGGGCTAAAGAACGATGATGGATTAAACCCAGATCTTTTGACTGGGTGTGAGTGTTTGATTGGTTCAGATGCTCCGTCCATTACCACCCCCTTTTTTACCTACCTCAAAGGCACAATAGCCAGGGGTTTCTCTTGCGGCTTCCGTGGAGACGAGCACACTTGCTGGTGTAAGGAGCTCCATCTCTAACAGCAAGCAGGCAAGCACTATTAAAGTTTCAAGGTGAGGAGCCCTGATTGCTTCAATTTCAGGGTACCATTACTGAGTGATGTATAGTAGGACAGGGTTTTTAACACAATCAGGTTGTTCAAAAGGTCTGTCGAGCAGCACAGATGGAAAATGTAGTTGCTTTTGCCCCATTGTATTATAGAGCAATACCATGAAGGCCCCCGACGTTTGTGAGCATACACTACACCAAAAAGCATAAGGGGCACCAGCAGCATCACAATTTAATTATATATATGTGTATTAGCCACAGGAGTAAAGGCATATCCAAGTTTTTTTCTTTCTTAAGCATTTTGGAAATGTGTGTTGTACTTGCCATTGGAGGAGAGTTTCCAATGTTACCCTTTGTTGGGAGGGGTTTAGACAGTTTTCCATAGGATTTGGGCATGTAACACCAAGGAAGAATGTCCTGAGCATTTGTACACCACAAGGTGAAAACGTTGTGCCTCTGCTGGAAGTTTTGGTTTGACCATTAACGATCATAGGCTGGCTACTCACTAAATTACCGATTCATAAATGCATGATTGAGGTGGCTTGGTGTCTGAGTGGCTGGTTTGCCGGTTAATCACCTGTGCATTTCTGTATATTCCCTGTTTGAATCTGATGCCTCACTTTTTCTCAATGCTCTTTGCCAGAGGATGTTTTTTTATGGATTAGTTAGTTCCTCTAATGATGGAGCTCTGTAATTGAGACAATGTTTTGTTGAACAACACTGTTAAGAGATGTTTTAATGAAAGCTGATCACTTTACTACATCTTCTCAGCTTAAATATGACGTAGGTATCCCAATTTCTTGATGGTTGTACCAGTATGGTAGACCATATATTTCTGTATCCTTAGTTTGGTTGATTTCAAACCAAAGAGCTGGATGTAGGGAATTCAGAGTTCAGGCACTACACACCTTCCAAGTGCTAGCGGCAGTTCTGAGTCGTCCATGGGATCTGTCAAGGTCAGCAGATGAGTATTTGTCTCCCTCAGTTGAAGCAGACCACAGTAGTTATCTGCTTCAATAATATATGTTATGGAGATTTTGAGTACTGATTAGAATGATTTTGCAGATAAGCTGACCTCTAACCTCTCAGATCTGCTGACTGATTTGATCATAGATTTTTAGTCCATCCCTGTCTAAAGGTGAAAATCTGGGTCGAATCTGAGCTGAAGAAGGACCTTTTCAACTTGTCTTCAAATCAATAGTTGGATAGGACCATATATTATTTGATTTTAGTATTAACCCATTAGCACTCTTTTAAAATCCTTCAGGGATGCCCTCATTTATTAAATCTGGTCTAAAATCTCTCTTACAATTCTGGTTAAGTAACTTAGCGCTTCTCCCATGCCTGCTCAGAATGACTCTCCATCTGAACTCTATCCCTCATTTTGCCGCTGAATAACTAGTATTGCTAACTCGCTTGTTGCATCACAATTGAAAAATGTACCTTGCTTTGATTCCCTCTTGACCAATGCCAAAACCAAATACCATGAAGCTTGATGTCTTTGGCTCAAGAAATATAATTTTAACTCTAGGTTAATCTAGTAAAACAGACAGGCAAATGCTTTCTAAAAGGACAAGCACCAGTCCCAAGCACACCAAATATGAACATTAACTACATTACAATTCCTAAAAGGCAAGAATGACATGACAGGAACCAAACCATGCCGGTATCTTGCAGTCCTGTCTACGGGTAACATTCCAGCACAGTATGTTCACAGGATATTAGTCCTTCCTCTATAAAGTTAGCAACAGCTGTAGATAACACTGTTTGGCGATCTTGTCGAGTATATTCTGTAGTTCACAGCTTCTCTTCACTTCTTGCATTACGATGATGCACTTTGCTTCATACCTGTTGTGATATAATAGTGAGTAGGGCTTGCTGACTAACATAAAGAAAGGACTGTACTAAGCTGATCGCATGAGTTGTTTGCTTTGTTGGGGAAGACAATGAGTGAATGAGGGCTACTAAGTCCAGTCATGCATATAGAAGCGTTCCATATCAGAAGCTACAGACTCAAGCAGAGGGTGGCTAGAGAGTGGGAACAGAGTCAATATAACCAATATTTAGATCTCGCCTACGCAGCACACATGCGCTGTCAGGAAAAGACCTTTAGCAATCGCTTCAGCTTTGCAGGAAAAAAAAGCAGGCATTGCATTGCTTTGAATTCAACGCGTGCGCGTTTGGCGATTCCCTTGCGGGAGTGAGCTTTCAAACCATGTGTTAATTACAAACAAATGGTTCCTGCTCACTCCCACAAGGGAAACAGGCGCAGGCCCCCTCCTCTCACTCCTCCCCCTGCTGTCGCCTCCTCTTTTTTCCCCATCAGCACGAGGCGCGCGCTTGTTGTCCTAGTCTCATACTGCCCACCCCTTCAAACTCCACAGTCCCTCTCCTTTTCACTACCTCCCCCCTCACGGCCTCTCCCACTCACTACTGAACTCTATCCATCTAACAATTTGAGCCCCTCACTTCGGGCCACTCACTGAATCTCTGCTCCTCACTTTTCAAGTCCCCACCCCGCCGCCTTCCTCATACAGTCTCTCCACATCATCATCCTCAGCTGCCCACAGGTAGCCGCGGCCCCTCCCTACATGAAATGCTGTCAGAGCCTGATTTACTGTGGGACGCTTCCTCTTCACACCCTGCACCTTGGAGGAGCCGGGTCCCAGCTCCTTGAAGCCCAGGGAGGAGGCAATGGCTGGAAACAAAATGTCTTTGAAGAGCTGGCCCGACTGTAGGCACTCAGCACGCAGCACCTCCAAGTCCTGCTACAATTACTTGATCGCCTGCTCTTTGGTGCCCAGGCCCCGACCAGAGCCCGCTCCTTGGCCAGCGCAGCCACTACCCCGGTCATGGTGTGATCTTAAGCGGACAGAGGGGGCTGCGAGGGAGGGCAGTGTGGAAAGCAGGCAGAGGGATGCCAGGAGTGGCTGGGACGGCAGAGGCAGGAGGAAGCAGGAACCCAAGCCTGCCACCAGCATCAATAGCAGACAGGTGTGGTTCCGCTTAAAGGCACGTGGCCACCCTAGAACGCGATCCACCCCTGCCCATCCCACCCCCCTCCACAGCGCAAGCTCTTTACCAGCACCAACCCCCACTGCTGGCTCTGCCCTGCCCTAGCTGGGGGCTGCCCTGAGCTTGATGCAGCATCACTTGTCAGGCCAAGGGCATGAAAACCAGAGGCACCCCTAGTCAGGACTTGAGATGAAAAATGAGATGGTCTCCCAAAGGGGCGTGGCCTATGTAATTAAGGGCATGGCTAAAAAACAAGCAAATTAAAAATCTGTGCTTAGTATAGAGTGCCACCCGACTGATAATTTGCGGCTTCCATCATTTATTTTTTTTGCAGATTTATTTTGCGCAAACTCGACCGGAAGGTATTGCTGCCATGGCGATCCCACTCTGTTTACTAGTTTCTGCCGAGTTAGGCTCTGCTGACTAGATTGCTGCCTTGTTCCTGCCCCGTCAGAGAATATGAGCTGGGTTAGTAAGACTGACCTGCATTATTCATGCGTGTGCCGTGCTTCCCTTGCTCAAAATCTCGCTGAGGAGTTAAAGGGCTTGTTGGACACCCATCTGCCGCTCATTATTTACCTGAGACCTTCCTGAGTCGTGCGAAAGTACTGTTTGTGCAAAGGCTCCCATGCTCCCTTCGAGGACGGGCACTGGTGTCTCACACCTGGGGTGGTGCACAGAGCTCTGCCTGCAGTGTAGTTGTGTGCTGCGAAGACCTTCAAAGCCTCTGTGAGATGTGCGCGAGGCTTGGGGCACGCGACAGTGAGAGTGATGGATTTCCACTGCGCGTCCTGGAGTTCAAAAGTGCTGGTACCTCTGCCAAATCCCTATCCTTTCATCTGGGAGTTAAACGTCTATTGCACACGTGAGACACACACAATGGCCATTTACTGAAAGTTGTCTGTCAAATCTCCTTGCCTACCCCTCCTTACTCTGTAAGTAACAAAGGATTGTATGTTTTGAGAGCCTTTTAGGGTAGTTGAAGCAAAATTAAGGATTATCTTGGTCATCAGCTCGTAAAATTAATTACTTGAGCTTACTATGGATCATATATGATATTGGTGTATTACTGTGTAAAAAGATGAATATTCTTTACTTACTACTGCTGCTTTGCAATCAGTTTCTAGTATTAACAAGCATTGGCACAGCCAATAGGTCTCGCCTTTGAAACCTTATAAGTGTTTAGTTACTCAGTACAATATCCTTGGTGCAACAACATCAACTGTTGCATGGCTAAACACTTATAATGTCCCAAAGGCGAGACCTATTGGCTATGCCAATTCTTGTTTTAAGACATGTAGCTTAGCATAATTTACAAAGGGACTTAATAGAGGTGCTTGGGGGAGGGAGACCAGGGAAACGCCCGTCGCCCAGGCACGTGCCCCTCCCTGAACTGCTGATTTTCAGAGCCCAGGATCAGCAGTAGGCTGTCCGAGAAGGTGTAAGTGCCTTGGCAGGTCCCTCTAGAGAGAGCTGTCTGTACTGCTGGCCTTCCCCCACCCCTATCGAGCTTTGGGCAGCAGCTGTTCGGGCAGCGATCCATGGAAGTGCCTTGTGTTAGGAGCTGCCGAGCTGCCAATACAGCACCCGTCTTCCAGAGTGAAGATGAACATGTAGCTAGCATGGCTTGGAAAGCGACTTATTAGAGGCGCATGGGGGAGGGAGACCAGGAAAATGCACCTCAGCTTCGGCGGGGGAAGCTCTCCAAACTGCTGATCTCCAGAACTCAGGATCTTCAGTAGCCTGTCCTGGCAGCTGTGAGAGCCTTGGCACATCCATCTGGAGAGAGCTGTCTGCGCTGCTGGTCCTCCCTCATCCTAATCGATCTTTGGGCAGCAGCTGTCCGGGCAGCGATTCGTGAAAGTGCCCTGTACTCGGAGCTGCCTGAGGTGCTGCTAAAAGGCCTGTCTCCCGAAGCGAAGATGAGGGGAAAACAGTAAAAGAGGGCACACATAAACAAGCATGGCAAAGGAAGTGATCCGACTGCACAAGTTAAACACAACATAAGTTACGGCCGACCAACCCAAAAAAGAGTGCTTCGAAAGTATTGTGAATTCCATGAAGAAGTCATAGCACATGTAACAGGGGCAGTCCGTATGGGAGGTTACAAAAGTTGAAATGGAGGGACTAGTAAGCTATTTAACCAATCAAAAGCCTGTATTTACGAAGGACAGTAAGAGGAGCCAATAGAAAAGATGGGAGGTACTTAAACATCCAGTTCTAGATACAGCATGCATCGCATAAGCGCATGCAAGCTGGCTAGTCTCGACCTAATAAAGGGACAGGGAGTGTCTGGCAGTGGTTAAAGAGACATGAGGTGAATTTAGGACCGCGCCGGATGTGGCTTCTGAACAGAGCTATGTTCACGGGCATTTATTCTTTTTCTAAATTATTACTGTTCAAGGTTCTAGAATTGATTCTGGCCATCACTGTTCAATGCATGTCTTCAACTCACATGTGTGCCACATTGGACACATTTTCCAAAGTAAGAGTGTATGTATTTTGTGATTTCAACTTTTAATTGCACATTTTGCAGCAGTATGCAAAAAATAAATAAAGCCATCCTGTGGGTATCCTCTGAAAGGATTTAAAGAATCTAGATTGTGTCCAGAGTTTCTGTGACCGCTATCAACAAAGAAACATTTCCTTCCTACCAGTCAATGTTATAACTCACGTCCAGTGCTGCACCCATAAACAAGCTCCTTACTTTCTGTAGCAAACTCTGAGACATGCTGTCACATGGGAGCAGGTTGGAAATATTACTGTTGCAGACTTCAAGGACTCTATTGATACTCTGGGAGGTAGTGCACAGGCTAATAGTTCTGTCCAGAGGTGCCAGAAACAGTTTTAGATGCCTAGAAACTGCAGGTGTGTTACAGAATGACGTTAACACTTCTGTAGCAGGGAACTGCTCAGCCCCACCATGAGGCTGTCCAATTACTGGAAATGCCAAGTAAGGGATAGGTTGTACCACTCTGGCACTTTACAGGTGTTCTTTCTAGGCGTTTCTCGCCTCTCTGCTGCTTGGGAATCAGCTTCCTGCTTACCTTGCTACCAGGGCATAGTGGGCCTGATTCACAGAATGAACTTAAGTCTAAATCCTAAACTTACTACTATTTGGTATTCACAGAATGCACTTACTACTTTCGGGATTCACAGAGTGAACTTACTACTTTCGGGATTCACAGAATTAACTTACTACTTTCGGTATTCACAGAATAGATTTAAGACTACTAACTTTAAGTCCGCACTCGGGCCGTAACTTCCGGCCCGGGGGCGAGGCTTCCAGCTTGGAGGCAGAGCTTGTGGCCCGGAGGCGGAGCTTGTGGCCCGGAGGCGGAGCTTCCGGCCCAGAGGTGGAGATTTCAGCCACGGCTAAATGTCCACCTCTGAGCCGGAAGCTCCACCTCCAAGCCGGAAGCTCCGCCTCCGGGTCACAAGCTCCGCCCACAAGCCGGAAGCTCCGCCTCCGGGCCGGAATTTACGGCCCGAGTGCGGACGTAAGGTTAGTAGTCTTAAATCTATTCTGTGAATACCGAAAGTAGTAAGTTCATTCTGTGAATCCCGAAAGTAGTAAGTTCACTCTGTGAATCCCGAAAGTAGTAAGTGCATTCTGTGAATACCAAATAGTAGTAAGTTTAGGATTTAGTCTTAAGCTCATTCTGTGAATCGGGCCCAGTATGTTTGCTGTCTAGTTACCTGTGCATATCCTGCCCGGCTTCAGGGCTGTTCTGGATTAGTCTAAGATTGTTTTCAAAATTGTATTTCTACCAATACTTTGTGATGGAAATTGGGATTTACTCTCTTTGTACTTAGTTAAAACTGTGTCTGAGCTCATCTCTCTCAAAGGTATTTTGTCTTGTTAGCCCTTTCATGGCTTAGGTCGGAATTATTGCTTGATTAGGTTCATTCTAGCTTTCTGAATGTAGTGGGTGTGTTTTTAGGATCTGTCACTTCATTTAACTTTGTTCTGTGAACTATTCTGATCTCTCTTTCTGCAAATTCCACACATTCTGGATTACTGGTGGTTAAATTGGCATCATTCATTTGAATTATTCAATCTTCTATACTTTACATCTTTTTATTCTGGATCATTCTTATTTGGTGACTTTCCTATGGTTATTCTTGGACTCAGTGTGCTAGATGGCTGTTTTTTTTACCTCTTCCAAATTTGCCAACTTAACTCACAATTTTGCTTACAGTGTGCATGTATGTTGATTATTTTGGTGCCCTTGAATCTTGAATCTGTAATCTACGAAGAGACTAAATTCTGTCTGGATTGTGACATACCTACTTTGGCTTGTATTTTTGCCTTTCAGGACTAGTTCCAAGTGTAGATAGAAAATGTTTCTGACCAGGTCCATAGAAAAATGTGTACCAACCCTGCTGGGGAATCTGAAATGAGGAAGAACTGAGAATGTCGAAGCCCAACATCAGCTTCTGATCAGATCACAGGATTTGTGATTTTGATTTAGTGTTTGGGAAGATGCTGGTACACATACACCAGTTGTGGCCAGGCCCCTACAACTGATTTCAAGAGTACTGCACCCACCCAGCAACTGTTCTTAGAGAACCAGTTTTACAAAGTCTTCAACAAATCTGCTTTGTAGTTAAGAATGTCTTTCCAAAGAAAACAAAGTCAATTCCAGGCACAGGAATACCTTATTTGTGGTTCCAGAAAACTGCTCTCAAGAAGGGTCAATAATTTCAGCCAAGGCACAAGCTCGTCTGATAGCTATACTGACTTGTCCTGCTCAGAGCTTTTCATACTCTACAAAAAGTGTTCACCGGCATCTCCCACAAAAATGATCTTGAACCTCTTGCCTTGGTACAGACTGTATGTTTGTTATGATGGACATCGTTGAGCTGGCGATGCGTTTTGAACCGAATTCCAATTTGGGGATTTCATCAGGACGCAGAACAGAAGGACGATTTTCCTCAGTTTCTCTTTCTTTTTTCCATCCATCAATTCCTTCTTTCCATAAATGTCACAGGTAGTTTGATGAAATATCGTGGTTTGCTGTTAGAGCTGTTCTCTTTGAACTTCATCTGCCTTGAAATGTAGTTTTGAAAAGGTATTTGCACATTTTGTTTGTCTTGAGGGTTTTTGATATTTATTTTGAGTTCATCTTTTTAATCAGTTGCAGTCAGATGGTCATCGGTCGTACTCTCAGTCCTTTCAGTTTACGTTAACTAGGGAGTGGGCCACAATAAAGGAAGCACAGGTTTACAGGAAATCTCTGGATGAGACATCTCACTGTGTAGATCCCTCACTAAGGCCTCATATTAGAGAACAAGCTTAAGATTGTCTGGCGAGATTGCCAAGCCCAGTGTACAGCAAAATCAAATGATTTGTACTTGTTTTACCATCCAACCATACTTAACTGTTGTCCCTGGAATTTATGGCAAGTTTCTATTGACACAATTTAGGTTCGGAATATTCCACAGAATTGTAAGTTATCCAAAAATACCCGACTGGGACCGGGAACTGAAATTGTGCTCATGTAATAATGCTTCGGGTCAATCCACCATCCATGTATTTTTATTCCTTACATTTTATAGCGATTTAAGAAAGACGTGGATTGTTCCAATTTTAAAAACTCTGGGGATCGGACAGAGCCGCCCGGCATTTATTGCTTTACTTTATCAATGTTTCTAAAAAAAGCTGTTCATCTAAGGAAAAGTCTTAGTATATGACGATGGACGTTTCTTTTGTTTCCACATGTGTATGTTCTTTTTTAATGATTGTATGAACTGACAGTTGTTTTATACCTCAACTTATATCGTGATCTCTTTTAACCACTTCCATGCTCATGACGAGCTGAGCTCGTCATGGCATATACCTCTCAGGTGCTCATGACGAGCTGAGCTCGTCATGACCACACCCGTTTTCGTTGCTGTCCAGCACAGCAGGGGAAACTCCTAAGCGGCGATGTGGCTAAAACCACATTTTTAATATGTAATATCAGTAGGTCTTTATCCGCTTTTATGATTGTTTGAATCATCAATTGAATAAAGCTGTGATTGAATTGAATTGAACAAGCTTACACTCCCAGGTTCTAATCCAATTAATTAGGGGTGTGACAAAGCACTTGACAAGGTACTGCTTTGGTTGTTATAGTTTAGAACCTGGACACTGAACAGTTCACGTTTCACACCACTAATTGATTTATATTTCTTGTACTATTTGATGTTATGTTCTATGTAATAATTCATTATCATGATATTGTATTGTTATTATTTTAATGTGAGTTACTCAAAAAGAAACGTCCTTTGGGAGTAATTGAAATCTTACTTCAAAATATCCCACCACACATTAAACCCTCTTTTTCACCCAACAATCAGACAGACTTACAACCTGAGAGATCACTGTTGAAACCAACAATCCATGTATTGGTACGGAACCTACAACTCATACATTGGTATAATCAATTTATTAAAAATATAATACAAAAATTAATACAGAATAAAAAAACATGAACGGGAGCCCGTTTTTCCCAAGAGACAACAATATAAACGAACAAATCACACAGAGAATAGTTTAAAAACACAACATGAGAGTTAAAAGAGACATTACACTTTGTCATTAAATGCCATGACTCATATCAAAACTGTATCAAAATAAACCCGAATGTATTGTAGTTCATTGACATTTAGGGTATATTAAGAGTGATGAGTTAATAGCAGACAGGCGTTCATGTGAGTTACAAAATGAATGTTGATTGACTCAATTCATGAGTAACTGTTCCTCTGTTTATGACAGCTATATAATATCACAAAGTAATTTATAAAATAATAATGAAAATAAATAGTGATCCCATTAATCGAGTTGTGGAAACTTGAACATATATCTTTGTTAAGTTGAAGTCAAGCCAGTACTGGCAATTGTATTTCTATTACTTTTAGAAAGTTGGCCTTTTCCTGCTCTTAGCCATTCTTTTTTTTTCTTTTCAGAGCTGCAGTATATTTGCAGCCTGGCCTGCATAGTGTCTGGGCCTATGCAGAGCCCAGTCTGGATAGCCCCTCCCTCGGCGTCGCCACCCCTTGTAGGGGGAGGTGTGGAGTCTATCCAGATCCTGTGCATTTTATTAAACTCCAGCCTTGCAGTAAGGACGGGCTTGCTCTTGGTATGGATGTAAACATGAAGGCGAGGGGCTGTAAATGTGTTAACATCACACAGTTTTGAAAAAACTTATAGCAAACAATAAATTAATAAATGCCAAACCTCTCAACCACACACTTGTGAATAAGCTACAAACAATCATACGACCTTATATATATACGGTAACAAAATGTGTAATGATATACAAAAAACTTTTTATTATAGATAAATAGTTGCTTAGTTTCTTTTGTTTGTCCTATATATACAGTTTACATACAGATAATTATTTCAGTGCAAAATTCAATTATACACAATTAATAAGAATACAAAAATTATATAACATGAAACATAGACAAATATTACGGAAAGTCACAATGGATCGGTCAGTATTCTATTGTAGTAGGCAAAAGCAGTGAGTTTTGACTACGCGCGTTTCGGCATTCTGCCTTCATCAGGTGACCGTCATTCGCATATAGACTCAACAGGACAACAAACTAAAAAATACAAAATATACATATATACATATTAGAGATTTAAGGTCGTAACATAATATTATTACAATCCAATAAAAGAGAGCATTAGAGAGAATAGGTCATTATTTACAAAGAATATATGTACATGTTCTATAATACATTATTTACATAAAGCAGCTCATATGATGAAAAAATCCCCCTCATATCTACTTCATTATGAAAGTTTTTCTATCTACATATATATATTTTAGTTGTTCTAATGTGTTCACACATTACATCTCAATTCATAGAGACCATCTTAGCATAATATGTGGCTCATTTCCAGATAGCCGACACTTCACATCAGACCATTATCACATATAGTTCAAATGTATCACTCTATACAGGGGTCTGAGATTGAATTATAATAAGATGGTAATTAGGAGACTATTAGCTACTATGGCTGTTTATATTTAGAGATAAGGCCCAGTATCAAGAGCATTTTCAAAGATCATAGATGGATATGTGACAAACTCCAATTGCACCTACTTTTTGTTATATCGAGTTTGTTGATAGCGATGGAATATTTTATGGAGACCACATCTATTTTCTCTCTAGTTGATTTAAATCAGATGTAGCGACAATTTCTGAATAGGAAGAGAGTACATAAATGTTAATGTATCCTATGTAAAGGGTCACTGTAACTACATACACACATTTAAGTTCCTGCAAAGTATTTCACTCTTATCTTCAATGTATAATGTAAACAGGATGTTGACTATGAAGGGGTCTACCTATCTAATAGCTATTGCTGGGGAGAATTAAATTTATCTATGTCAAGGTTAACATCACACAGTAACAGCCTCGGGTAACCAGGCACAGCGTGTCCCCATCTGACAGCATACCGCGAGCAGGCCACGTGCGACTCAACAGAGCGGAAAAACGGTCTGGTACTCGGGTATGGGACATTACCACAGAAGGAGATAACTGCACTAAATACCCGCCTTTTCTAAATGAGCACATACACTCAGTAACAAGACCAATAATAATAATAATAATGAATCTTTATTGATTGGTTTAGCAAACCATTTAAAACAAAGCTAAATCGAACAATAAAATGACATTAATAAATGTAAAAAACGGTGGATTTAAAATTATTAAAAATTCGGTTGAGTATTATGGTCTAGTATTGTTCTGCTGGAAGACATCGCACTGGCTTTCTGATGTTCCGGACTCCGATTTGATTATTGAGTCTGTTGATTCAACCGCCATACTAAGATGAGGAGGGTTTCGCTGTGGATATGGCTTCCAGGTGTTTTGACGCTTTGTAGATAAATTTTGTTAGCCCAATGTTTAGCTTGGTGTTGTCAGGGTTAAGAGCAGTCATTACTGCTTGGCAGCACAATCGAACTCCAAACTTGATAAATTGTCCTCGCAGCAATGACCGTCTGGCCTTAAGCAGTGCGGGGCATGCACAGACAATGTGTTCCATTGTTTCGGAATGGTAACCACACAACCTGCATTCAGTACTGCAACCTGGCAGGCGCCATTCAGGGAGGTTCTTAAGAAAAGGCCAGTCGCCCATCCTCAGCACTAAAAACTTGTTTTTCCGATAAAGTGCGTATGTGCTTGAAAGATAGAGTGGCTGAGCACCCACTTTGAAATTGGAGAGTACTGCCCAAGTGTGTTTCCTTATTGACAGTGTAGCCCTATCCGAGTGAAAGGACCAAAGTCTGACGGTTTTTTAATAGCAGTCTTTAACACTGGGAAGGAGGGGTTTAATTCCCAGAGATCTTTTACTCCTAATAACTGTAAACTGCGGTCTAGGCGTTGCCGATGCTTATGGCTGGTCTGGTTGTTATGTATTTCCTGCCAATACCGGGCCTCCAAGGAGCCCTCCCGGGCACGGCACAATCTATGACTTAGTTTGATAAATGCACCTGCCTCCACTCCATGGTGATCTTGTAGACCTAGTCTGAGTCTCACTTGGGCTGGTGAGGCAGATCTTGGTAACCGAAAAGCTCTTTTAAAAATATTGGTTGTTAGTTTATTAATCAAAACGTTGGTTGTGCCCTTAGTGACCTCGTGCCCATATGTCAAGGAGTTGATTAACTTAGCCTTCATCACTTGCAGCATGGGAGTTAGGCTGGGACCTAGTAACTGCTTTGCCAATTTTTCTGCGGCTGCTTCTAACAACAAAGCTTACGTTTTCAGTGTTTTGTTATGCTTGGTAAAAGTACCTCTTGGTTCGAAAAAGATGCCCAAGTATTTATAACTGGGGGTTGGTTCAAGCTTTGTGTCGTTGAAGTACCACCTTTCTCTTGACTTTCTTTGCTTCCCGAAAGAAATTGTTTTGGTTTTTGTAAGGTTCAATTCAAGGCAATTTCTTATTGTGTAAGGTAGCAGTTCATTCAATAGCCTCTGGAGACCCACTTTTGTGTGGCTTAACAGCGCCAAGTCATCGTCATACATCAGGGTGGTGATACGGGTTACAACTAATTGAGGAGGATGGCAGTTTATGTTGTCGAGTACTGGGGAAAGGTCAATAATAAACAAATTAAAAAGGAGTGGGGCCAATACACAACCTTGTTTGATGCCAGTTTCAGTACGGATCTTCCTAGAGACATTCTTTTGTTCCTGCAGCCTGCCTCTGATCAGTGTGAGATGGGTGATAGCTGGGCTTTGTGTATTTCCTCTAGACAGCCACACACAAAGGGAACTTAGGTGTGAATCTGTTGTAAACAGGTTCTGATAATCAGTTCAGTTCATAGACTTTATTTCGATAAAATATCACAATAGTCGTTACATGACACAGTAATGGTGAATTAAAACACAGTATAAAAATCTTTCAGACAATTACATTAACATTTAATCACTTGTATTCCGTTAACAACAAAGATATACACTAAGTACTATAAAAATCTTAATAATACAGATAGAACTCCAATACATGAAGCGTTTATAACATTTCATTCACCAGCACAGCAAAGCGGAATTACCAATGGGCTATGTGCAAAATGCGCATTAGACAACAGTTTATAAAGTGCATTGTGCGCCCGAGACATTATATAACCAATCATTTCACAGGGTAACCTATTTGAAGTATTTATTATTCTTGCCAATCATTAGATACTTAAATGTGCTTTCGAACGAATAACCCACACCCGTCCCAAAAATTTTGTGACAGCAATAACCATCGATTCTTCCAATGAGGTGGTCAGAATCCGCACTGCCTCAATACTCATCCTAGTTCCCATATTCTGGCAGACTGGTTTCAGCCATCTTAGCCTTGGTCTATAATAGGCTGGGCAGGCAATTAAAATGTGAACCACCGTCTCCACCTGATCTAAGCAATAGGGACAGGTATCATCATTCAAACCTTACCATTTCTTAGTGAAAGCCTTAATCGGTAGGGAACCCACCCTGAATTGGTGGTATAGTTTTATTTCGTTTGGAACAGTAATTATGTCCCAATAATCCTCAAACTTGGCTTCATGTTGAGGAACTGAAATCTGAATTGGGCCCTGCGAGTAAACTAAAAACACATAGTATCATTCAGAAATTAGCTGATGTACCTATTCAGTTCAGTATAGGTATCCGTGTATTAGTGGGTTTTTCCTACATAGTAACTTAGTGGTTGCTACACAACCTATATCAGTTTCTGCCTTCTGACGGGTATTATAACTTAACCCGACCAGCGCCATTTTGTGGCCTAGCTTGCTTGTAGCACTAGCAGAATCCAACCATTATAGTCAGTAAGGGTCGTTCTCTCGAGAAATAGTATGACAACTGTAACAAACTGCTGCTACTGCATGTTAGGCCTGTCAAGGTTATAGGTGGGGGTAAGCTGGATAAGCACATACCAGGAGGCGCTGTGCGAACCCTCCTGAGACAGGCAGAAGGGAGTTACCCTCATCAACCTTGCTATAACAAGCAGAGCTGAACTAAAGTTGCTTTGTATGCCATATATGGTCTTTCCTTTGCAGCAACCTGTACCAACTTGTATTTTTCCTTCTTAGGTAACGGTTTCGAAATGTAACAGTATATATGTGATCTCTTTACAATGTGCCAGCAGTCTTCTCGGCGGACCTCGAGGGGTTAAGTCGCGAGAGGCTCCTCTGGCAGAGTTTGTTTGTATAGTAAATGATTGAACCTTCTTCACTGCCAACTGACTGGTTATTGGTAACTGGTATTGGGGGCTATCAGTAAGTATAGCTCTATATGGTATTATTATTTTTCGGTACTTCAGTTGGCGACTCAGCCGGGACTCCGCGTTGGGGGCATCCCTCCGTAAACGGAAAAGAACGGGCCATTAGAAAGGGTAATTTTGGTCGAGGGGGTGGACTGACCGCAGTTTGGGGGTTACTCCGCTCTCCCGATCAGGAGAGCCTCAGCTGCTAGTGGCCCCACGGCGGAGTCCTACGGGTGTAACCCAGAAGCAGACCGTGTTGGTCTTCAGGAGTTGGCAGTGGAGAAACTTTCAATCGAACCTGAGTGCACCAGGTGAGTGATTTGTCTTGTTTTGTGTTGGATATCCTTTTGATTTTGTTTTTCGGTATTTGGTGGTCTGAAACCACGGAGAACTTGGTGGGGGTCTGACGGGGCAGTACGGAGACTGCATTGGCAGACGCTCCTGTTTTGAGCAATCTTGGTTTGTAATAGAGATATGAACCAGACGCCTAGGTGTGACTTGTGATAAAGTTCTCACCCGGCCGGACTGCTCTCGGAAATGCTGGCGGTCACGATTGGGTAGCCCCTGGGCAGATCTGGAGCGATGCTTGGAGAGCGGGCTAAGCTAGAATAGTCCAGGAGGTGAACCAGGAAGGCTGCCGGATGGTACGTAGGTCGGTCTGTGGTTTGAAAACCTGTGTGGCTATCTCTAGGTAGTCTAAGGACAAGACTACTTTACTTTAGGGTCTTTTTTTTCGTTAAGAATTGGAAAATACACGAGTTCTCCATGAGCAGGAGTCGACGGGCTCTGCCTTTTGTTTAGTAAGAATTTTGTTTGTCTTTTATGTTGTCCGAGGATTATTGTATGTTCATTGTATGTGAATAGTTGAAGTTGCTTGAACATGGCCATGTATATGAAGGTATTGTAACTAACTTTCTTTCCCTTCTAGCCAGAAGAAATTAGACTTTAGACAGATAATGTCGTGCTTGAGTAGGTTATGTTTCGGCTGTATTTGACGAAGAGGCGCAAGATTGGATGAAAGCCAACCGGCCCCTCCAGAAGGGAGCCCTAGTCATGATATGTATTGCAAACATGGGATTGCATCACATTTCTTTAATACCTTATGGCACAAATATACCAAAGATAATGTAGAATTACAATGGCCATTGACAGGGTCTTTTGATGAAAAGAAGATCCAATATTTACAATATCGTCTGTTTGCTAAGCGCAGCAGACAAGCCATGTTTGACACCCTTAATAAATGGCAGAAAGAAGCAAAGCGTAGACGCATCAGAGCCGAGACATTAGTCAAGATAAAAGAAGGACAGACTGTTACCCAGAAAGCCGTCCCCTATGATAAAAAATCAGACGGAATCAGAATATTGATTGTTTGGATAGACAGTTTAGATTGCAGATAGACAAAAGTTACATCACTCGAAATGAAGCTGAAGATGAAATAGAGGATCTATTGGACGTTTGACCTCCCCCACCTTATGCGCCGCAGCGCGTGTACCCCGCCGTTCCCCTCCAGAAAGCCACTGCTTTCTGGAGCCAGTGGTGGCTGCATCTCTAGCTACTGTTGGTACTTCGAGTACTACACCTACCTCACAAAGAGATGCAGCTACCCTAATTCCTGATGCGCAGCCACCTATGGGAGGCTCTCGTGTGATTTTAGCAACCCCAAGTCCTATATGGACTTCTCAATTGGCTGGTACGACACCTGAAGTAAGGGATCATACTCCGTTAGGGGATATAAGTGGACTAAACGCTAGGTGACTATTCACAAGGGCAGCAGTTGGATATAGCGAAAAGGAAGCAATAGCAGAACAGGCAGTTAAGTGGATGCGGAAAAATGTGTATACTGTGATAGACTTATGGAGTACCATACGGGCTCTTGAACCCGTCATGCAACAGCATGCTTTGTATCAAATGTCTCGTTACCTTATTGAAGTTTGGGAGAAATGCTTTCGAGACGGGTTGGCTCCTCAGATATTGTACGACATCTTGGACCGAATTCATAAATTTGATTTAAGTCCAGGAGAAGTGTACAAGAATGTAGAGATGTTGGTAAAATATCGAACTAGAATGTTTCTGAAATGTCCCAATTGGGATTCTCAATATCCCATGCGGAAAGTGCATCCCATTTTTCAGCCTGAAGTGCCCGAATTACGCAATGATTAGAACGTAGTAACAAGAGATAGAGTAGAGGCTCGGTTTCATTAGCAATGGGTGTACACTCCATGGAAAAGAAGTGAAGTCCTGGCCCTAAAGTCACAGCTGCCCGATCCCCGCACGAATCCCACAGCCTACTATAAGGAATTAACGGAAGCTGCGGCGTCAGCCTTAATGACCTTAGCTGATGTTGAATTGTTTTCGGGCTGTTGGTCCCTGTGGATATATGGCGACAGGTGCATGACACTGATCATGCTGCCGAATTAGGAGGAACCTGGGAACAGTTGAAAGAATGGGACAAAGACCGCAAACCAGGGGACAAGCCGAGACATTAAATTACTACCCTCCCAGCCAAAATTATTGCTTACATGCATTCGTTGATCCCCCCTCGCAAGGTCGATTGGGATAAATTGACGGCCTGTAAGCAAAAGAAAGAAGAACGTGTTTCCGATTTCTTCATGAGATTTGAGGGCACATTTATCGACTTTAGTGGACAGGACCTTGCTACAGAGGGTGGGATTCGGTTGTTTGTAAATTGTTTTGTGACTAACTTGTTACCAGAAGTCTCTACCCGGCTACAAGCCGCTGAGAGCACTTGGACTACGTCCACCCCTTCTGTTATACTGAGTATGGCCCAGTACTATGAGCATAGAGAAAACGAAAGTAAGGATAAAATAGAAAAGAAGGCTGAAGACCTTAAAACACGAGTGTTATTGCAGCAAATCGTCAGAGGACAAGGAGGAGGAAGAGTCATCCGAGGGCCCGTGTCCAGAGGGGTGGGGACAGGAAGGGGTGGAGACTCAGTCCCGTCATTTGGGATAAATCAGTGTGCGTACTGTAAACAGGAAGGACATTGGAGAGCCCAGTGTCCGTTGCTGTTAGCACAGAATGGAGCTGTCCGAGGGCGAGGACGTGGTCGAGGTGGTCCAGACCGAACTGATATGCGTAGAGAAGAAGCAGCACAAGGACAGTTTGAACGAAATCATTTTGATAATCCTCAAGGTAGGCAATACTTTAACGAGAACTATGCGTTCGGAGACCAAGATGGGTATGTTTATACATAGGACAGCCAAGGACAGGGTGAGGGCCAAGTGTCGATACCAGTCAATCAACAAGGACCCTATGTGAAGGGGGAATTGCTGGGGACTTCCGAAAATTTTCTGATTGACACAGGAGCAATGAACAGTTCCGTTGCTCGATCGTTGGTCCCAGGGGCTGCTCTGTCCGGGCAAAATAATGTTTCAGTAGGATTTTCAGGAGTACCGGTGGTAAGCCCCATCTCCAGGCCGCTCCCATCCACTATCGTTCCAGTTACTGTTGACTCCCCCTTTCTGTTGACCTTGCATTGTGGTGAAAATGTATTGGGCTTGGATATGTTAAAGAAATTAAATGCAAAAATCCACTGTTCCCCGGATGGTGTTTATTTGACAATACAACCCCCAAGTCAAGATATGAAACAGTACTTTGCTAAAATCGAACCTCTTCCACCAGAATTTGACACTGTTCCCTCTACGTTGTGGGCTACGGGAGATGCGGATGTCGGTAAGCTAGACATCCCTCCTGTTCCCATAACGTTGAAACCTGGTGTAAAGCTACCCGCAATATAAGATTTCGTCACCGGCTGGTGAGCGGGCTTTGCTCTCTATTATACAGGACTTGATTGACAAAGGTGTAGTTGAGGAAACAGCGGCTAATGTTTTTAACAGCCCTATCCTCCCGATTTTGAAAAAGACTCTTGACACCGGGAATTCGGACAATGTCGACACATATCATTTTGTGATCGACTTGTGGGAGGTTTATAAAATTGCGGTGACCCAGTACCCAGTGGTGTCTGACATAACTACTATACTTACCATGATCCCTCCGACTGCGAAGTATTTTTCAGTCATTGATCTGAAAAATGCTTTTTTCAGTATCCCAATCCATCCTGATAGCCGTCAGATCTTCGGCTTCTCATTATCTGGCCGCAGCTTCAGATTTTGCCGCGCACCTCAAGGCTATACGGAAAGTCCTAGCATCTATAGTCAAGCTCTTAAAGTTTTCTAGACGATTTGATTCTGCCTGCGGGTTATGTGTTCTTACAATATGTGGATGATTTATTGGTCGCATCAGACACTGAAGAGGGTTGTAGAGACGCCACTGCGAGACTATTGCACTGCACCACCTAGCGGTGAAAGGTAATAAGGTGTCCTTGTCCAAATTCCAATATTGTCGTCAGGAGGTCATCTACAGTCGAAGGAGGGGAGGCGTTTGACTCCTGAACGTATTACTACTATCACTAACATTTCTGTGACTTGCACCCAGCGTGATGTTCGTGCTTTTCTTGGCATTACCTCGTACTGTCACCAATGTATTCCTAACTTTTCTCTCCTTGCTAAACCTTTGTTACATTTAACCACTAAAGATGTGCACGAACCCCTTCCGTGGACTGATGAATGTCAACATTCTTTTGACTCTCTGAAATCTGCTCTTTGTTCTGCACCCATCTTGGGTACCCCTGACTACCGTAAACCTTTTGTACTATATGAGCATGAGGTCGACGGTTGCTCGCTTTCAGTGTTAACACAAAGATTTGGTGGTAAGCAAAGACCTTGTGCTTATTTTTCGGCCACATTGGATAATGTTGCCAGAGCGCTTCCTAGCTGTCTGAGGGCCACTGCGGCTGTGGCGGTGGCCATCCGACAGTCGGAGGGGCTCGTTCTAAATTCTAGCTTAACAGTGATGGTGCCCCATGCTGTGGATGCCTTGTTAAATAAAACAAAAACACAGCATCTTATGAGTGCACGCCTTACTGGTTATGAATTAACTCTGTTTGCTCCACATATCACGATTAAGCGATGTGCTACTTTAAATCCTGCCACATTGCTACCTCTCCCTTCGGAGGAAAGTAACAATTATGCACAAGATTGTATATTTCGGACAGAAGAAGAGACGAATGGGAGGATTGACCTCACAGACATTCCTCCAGCTGACCCCCAGGGGGAATTGTATGTGGATGGTTCTTGTTTCAAGTTAGCAGATGGTACAACAACAACTGCATATGCAGTCACAACGCTAAAAACAGTAGTTGAGACTTCTCGAGTGCCCTATCAATCAGCTCAGGCTGCTGAGCTAGTAGCATTATTACGAGCTTGTGAATTGAGCGAGGGGTTAGAGGTTAACATCTATACTGACAGCCAATACGCCTTTGTCGTAGCCCATAGCTTCGGGTGGCTGTGGAAGGAAAGGGGTTTCCTTATGTCTCATGGTCAGAAAATACAGAATGGTCCCTTGGTGTTGCGATTACTAACAGCTCTGACATTGCCCAAGAAACTAGCAATAATAAAATGCAGTGCACATAAGGCAGTAGTGGATGATGTGGGGGAGGGGAATGCTTGATGTGGGGGAGGGGAATGCTTTTGCTGACCAAATCGCTAAACAAACGGCTCAGTCCACACTCATCTCTATGTCCGTAACCTCTTCTGCAAGATGGGTGGAGGAATCTGATTTGTTTAATAACACCATAGAAAGTGTGCAAGAAATCCAGAAAGAGGCCACCCCGGTTGAATTAACTTGATGGGAGCAGGAGGTGGGAAGGTTGGATGAGAATAACTGTTGGGTGAATTTGACTGAAAGACAACAATGGCTGTTGCCCAATGCTCTGGTACAGGCCGATGTAACCATGGCTCATGGCGCAGCTCACATTGGGGCGAAAGGCCTTTGTGCCTTATTAGACCCAGTATGGAATAACCCCAATAGTCAGAAAACGGCTGTCCATTTAGTCCAATATTGTATGGTCTGTTTGTAACATAATCCAGGAAAAAGGGAAACTGTTCTGAGTGGGAACTTTGCAACCCCGACTTTACCGCTTGAGGTACTCCAGATGGATTATATCCATATGAAGCGCGTCAACAACTTGAAATACGTCTTGGTGGTGGTCTGTGCCTTTAGCAAATGGGTCGAGGCCTACCCGACTAAGGAAAACACTGCCTTGGCAACAGCAAAAGCCCTTATCAAGGAGTTTATCCCGAGATTTGGATTGCCTCGTTTGATTTGGTCGGACAACGGGGGACATTTTCATGGAGCCCTTGTTAAGCATATCTGTAATGGGCTGCAAATAAGACAGAAATTCCATGCAGCTCGACATCCTCAGTCCGCAGGATTAGTTGAGAAATATAACGGAATCTTGAAACTAAAGATGGCAAAAATTCAAGAAAGTACTAACCTGAAATGGCCTGATACCCTACCCTTGGCCCTAATGTCGCTACGAGTTACCCCTCATTCACGTTCTGGCATATCGCCTTATGAAATAATTTTTGGATGACCTGCTAATGTATGGGGAGCACCTAGGCCAAGATCATTTAAAGATGTTGAATATCCTATGTTGATACACTATCTGTACACTCTGACTAAAGATCTTCATTCTATTCATCAGCAGGTAGCATCCGTATTGCAGCCCCTGCCAGAGGGCCCCGGACATCGTTTGGAACCTGGTCAATGGGTACTGGTTAAGAAATATCAGCGAGACACCAGCCTGGCTCCAAGGTGGTCTAAGCCATACCAGATTCTCCTGGCGACACGGACAGCAGTGAAGGTGGATGGAAAGAAACACTGGATCCATGTGTCTCACCTGAAGAAGCTGCCCCTCCCGCTGCCTTATGATCAGCAGCACTCCGATGGAATTCTGACGCAGGAAAGTGAGAGAGCCACCAGATTTGTTCCTTTTTCCAACGCCTGTGAAATAGAGCAGAGGCAAGAAGAAGGAGTGACAAGATCGGGTAAGGCAGCACCAGTGGAATCTGCAATCGCCCCATATCCTGTCACTGTAGCTCCCATTGGCAATGGCTCTGATGAAGGAAACGCACCTTCTCTTGTGTTATTTTCTGATCAGGAAGTCCCGGGCCATGTCCGTTACAACCTGCGGCCAAGAAAACATCACGGTACCTCAGATGAAACGGCTAGGAGATAAGGAAAGACTTGAATAAATAGGGTTTGCTAGATTTTATTCTGAGGTACTGAGTGAGACACTGGACTGAACTCGTTGAGAGCCGGAACTGTGATATTTTGCTCTGTTCAGAAAGAAAAACTTTTGCATACCAAGGCCCAGGTTGTATGTTTGCTTTCCTCGCTGCATCACGAAGCGCGACACGGATTGATGGTTTTTGAGATGAACGATAGGAGTCTGCCTGTGAGACTCTAGACAGACACGGGGAACAAGAACCCTCTGGCAGGAAGGTCTGCTTTGGCCCAGTGTAGTTTTGGACTTATAGCTAGGAATGTACCCCTTTGGTCGTATTGTGCCTGAAGAAGAACGCCCTTTTGCTCCACGACATTTACCTTCTTTTGAACCCATGTTTTCTGCTTGGACCATGCGTGTAAAAATAGCCTTTGTAGTAGTAATAGCAGTTATATTAGTGATTTTTATGAGTGTATTCATATATTTAGAGTACCAGCATCCAATGCAAACAATGATGAAAACTACTGTTGCCCTCCCTGAACATTTGTTGTTTTCCTTGGCTCCTCATAAGGAAAGACATCGTCAAACATATGCTAAAAATGTATTCGTGGAAATGCTCCATCAAACGCATAGTACCACTAACAATACCGATTGTTGGGTTTGTGGCCTTTTGCCATCAGTTATGCACGAACATGAGTTGTTCCTTTCTTTACCCTTATCATACTTAGGAAGCTGGGAAGCATGGTTTCAGATGTTATCGGCCATGTATAACCATTATGTGGCAAACTCAAAACAGTACACAGAAAAGTATTATAACATGATCCTAGCTTATATCGAGACACACCAAGGTTTTGATCCGGCAGGAAATGATGTGGAAGGATCTTTGGATCCAAATGCCTGTATGAATTTATGCACAACCCATGAAAACAGTACTTGGATGAAAAATGAACTTTATGATTTCACTAACCTCAATCATACACAGTATTTTCAGCAGTTTATTACCAGAAATGTTACTAGTGAGCGAATTATGACAGTACCCATTTTAAACACTTCCTCCGCTTTCTGTGTACAAGGTATGGGACATGTACAGGTGGGGAATAGTATTAGTAACTATACATATAGAATGAAGATTTTCAGCAACCCGCCGTTATTGACCCCTCCAAATGTTTATTTTGTATGTGGGGGAAATGCTTATACCTGGTTACCTGGGGATGGGCAGGTCAATGTTATTTGTCTTTCTTGTACCCCCCAGTGTACATAGCACCTTCAAATTATCATAAAACTCACCAATTATATGATTCCAATGCAGTTCCTAGCAGACGCAGGAGACAGCTAGGGATGTCCGAAGTTGATCAAACTGACACTTCCTTGAAACAGTTCTATGACGTTGCCAAGGCATTATTTCCTATCTGGGGTCCCATATTCACTAGTAGAGAAGTTAGGCGATTGTCCAGGGTGGTGGAGAATGTCATCAATATTACAACGGAAATTATGACAAACATGACAGAAGAGCTTCAGGCCACGAGACTTATCTCGCTTCAAAATAGGATGGTTTTAGATGTTATCTTGGCTGATCGAGGAGGAGCATGCCGCGTGATTGGCAGCTCCTGCTGTGTTTACATCCCAGACTCCGCCCCCACAGTTCATTTAGCAATTCAGAAGTTACATCACATAGCCTCAGAAATACACACAAACAATGGGTCCTGGTCACTTTCTGGTTGGTTCTGGGGACTCTTATCAGCATGGGGATGGAAATTATTAATGATAGTGGCCGGGGCTGCAGGCATTCTATTCATTTGCTGTCTCTCTATGCAATGTGGTCCTGCCTGTTGTTCTTATTGTGCTACTAAAATGACAGCTTTGATTGTCCCCTCTCCCATCCCTTCCAAGACTCAGATGCTCCAACAGGAGATTCGTGAGTTGATGGCCATCGATGAGGAGGTTTTCCAGGATTAGTCCCTAGATAGTTAGCTACATCACGCTAAAAGGAGGGTTTGAGGAACTGAAATCTGAATTAGGCCCTGCGAGTAAACTAAAAACACATAGTATAATTTAGAAATTAGCGCGATGTACCTATTCGGTTCAGTATAGGTATCCGTGTATTAGTGGGTTTTTCCTACATAGTAACTTAGTGGTTGCTACACACCCTATATCAGTTTCTGCCTTCTGACGGGTATTATAACTTAACCCGACCAGCGCCATTTTGTGGCCTAGCTTGCTTGTAGCACTAGCAGAATCCAACCATTATAGTCAGTAAGGGTCGTTCTCTCGAGAAATAGTATGACAACTGTAACAAACTGCTGCTCCTGCATGTTAGGCCTGTCAAAGTTATAGGTGGGGGTAAGCCGGATAAGCACATTCCAGGAGGCGCTGTGCGAACCCTCCTGAGACAGGCAGAAGGGAGTTACCCTCATCAACCTTGCTATAACAAGCAGAGCTGAACTAAAGTTGCTTTGTATGCCATATATGGTCTTTCCTTTGCAGCAACCTGTACCAACTTGTATTTTTCCTTCTTAGGTAACGGTTTCGAAATGTAACAGTATATATGTGATCTCTTTATAATGTGCCAGCAGTCTTCTCGGCGGACCTCGAGGGGTTAAGTCGCGAGAGGCTCCTCTGGCAGAGTTTGTTTGTATAATAAATGATTGAACCTTCTTCACTGCCAACTGACTGGTTATTGGTAACTGGTATTGGGGGCTATCAGTAAGTATAGCTCCATATGGTATTATTATTATTCGGTACTTCAGTTGGCGACTCCGCCGGGACTCCGCGTTGGGGTCGTCCCTCCGTAAACGGAAAAGAACGGGCCATTAGAAAGGGTAATTTTGGTCGAGGGGGTGGACTGACCGCAGTCTGGGGGTTGCTCCGCTCTCCCGATCAGGAGAGCCTCAGCTGCTAGTGGCCCCACGGCGGAGTCCTACGGGTGTAACCCAGAAGCAGACCGTGTTGGTCTTCAGGAGTTGGCAGTGGAGAAACTTGCAATCGAACCTGAGTGCACCAGGTGAGTGATTTGTCTTGTTTTGTGTTGGATATCCTTTTGATTTTGGTTTTCGGTATTTGGTGGTCTGAAACCACGGAAAACTGGTGGGGGTCTGACGGGGCAGTACGGAGACTGCACGGGCAGACGCTCCTGTTTTGAGCAATCTTGGTGAGTAATAGAGATATGAACCAGATACCTAGGTGTGACTTGTGATAAAGTTCTCACCCGGCCGGACTGCTCTCGGAAATGCTGGCGGTCACGATTGGGTAGCCCCTGGGCAGATCTGGAGCGACGCTTGGAGAGCGGGCTAAGCTAGAATAGTCCAGGAGGTGAACCAGGAAGGCTGCCGGATGGTCCGTAGGTCGGTCTGTGGTTTGAAAACCTGTGTGGCTATCTCTAGGTAGTCTAAGGACAAGACTACTTGACTTTGGGTTCTTTTTTTTCGTTAAGAATTGGAAAATACACGAGTTCTCCATGAGCAGGAGTCGACGGGCTCTGCCTTTTGTTTAGTAAGAATTTTGTTTGTCTTTTATGTTGTCCGAGGATTATTGTATGTTCATTGTATGTGAATAGTTGAAGTTGCTTGAACATGGCCATGTGTATGAAGGTATTGTAACTAACTTTCTTTCCCTTCTAGCCAAAAGAAATAGACTTTAGACAGATAATGCCGTGCTTCAGTAAGTTATGTTTCGGCTGTATTTGACGAAGAGGCGCAAGATTGGATGAAAGCCAACCGGCCCCTCCAGAAGGGATCCCTAGTCATGATATGTATTGCAAACATGGGATTGCACCACATTTCTTTAATACCTTATGGCAAAAATATACCAAAGATAATGTAGAATTACAATGGCCAGTGACAGGGTCTTTTGATGAAAAGAAGATCCAATATTTACAATATCGTCTGTTTGCTAAGCGCAGCAGACAAGCCATGTTTGACACCCTTAATAAATGGCAGAAAGAAGCAAAGCGTAGACGCATCAGAGCCGAGACATTAGTCAAGATAAAAGAAGGACAGACTGTTACCCAGAAAGCCGTCCCCAATGATAAAAACTCAGACGGAATCAGAATATTGATTGTTTGGATAGACAGTTTAGATTGCAGTTTGACAAAAGTTACATCACTCGAAATGAAGCTGAAGATGAAATAGAGGATCTATTGGACGTTTGACCTCCCCCACCTTATGCGCCGCAGCGCGTGTACCCCGCCGTTCCCCTCCAGAAAGCCACTGCTTTCTGGAGCCAGTGGTGGCTGCATCTCTAGCTACTGTTGGTACTTCGAGTACTACACCTACCTCACAAAGAGATGCAGCTACCCTAATTCCTGATGCGCAGCCACCTATGGGAGGCTCTCGTGTGATTTTAGCAACCCCAAGTCCTATATGGACTTCTCAATTGGCTGGTACGACACCTGAAGTAAGGGATCATACTCCGTTAGGGGATATAAGTGGACTAAACGCTAGGTGACTATTCACAAGGGCAGCAGTTGGATATAGCGAAAAGGAAGCAATAGCAGAACAGGCAGTTAAGTGGATGCGGAAAAATGTGTATACTGTGATAGACTTATGGAGTACCATACGGGATCTTGAACCCGTCATGCAACAGCATGCTTTGTATCAAATGTCTTGTTACCTTATTGAAGTTTGGGAGAAATGCTTTCGAGACGGGTTGGCTCCTCAGATATTGTACGACATCTTGGACCGAAGAAGTGTACAAGAATGTAGAGATGTTGGTAAAATATCGAACTAGAATGTTTCTGAAATGTCCCAATTGGGATTCTCAATATCCCATGCGGGAAATGCATCCCATTTTTCATCCTGAAGTGCCCGAATTACGCAATGATCAGAACGTAGTAACAAGAGATAGAGTAGAGGCTCCGTTTCATTAGCAATGGGTGTACACTCCATGGAAAAGAAGTGAAGTCCTGGCCCTAAAGTCACAGCTGTCCGATCCCCGCAAGAATCCCACAGTCTACTATAAGGAATTAACGGAAGCTGCGGCGTCAGCCGTAATGACCTTAGCTGATGTTGAATTGTTTTCGGGCTGTTGGTCCCTGTGGATATATGGCGACAGGTGCATGACACTGATCACGCTGCCGAATTAGGGGGAACCTGGGAACATTTGAAAGAATGGGACAAAGACCGCAAACCAGGGGACAAGCCGAGACATTAAATTACTACCCTCCCAGCCAAAATTATTGCTTACATGCATTCGTTGATCCCCCCTCGCAAGGTCGATTGGGATAAATTGACGGCCTGCAAGCAAAAGAAAGAAGAACGTGTTTCCAAATTCTTCATGAGATTTGAGGGCACATTTATCGACTTTAGTGGACAGGACCTTGCTACAGAGGGTGGGATTCGGTTGTTTGTAAATTGTTTTGTGACTAACTTGTTACCAGAAGTCTCTACCCGGCTACAAGCCGCTGAGAGCACTTGGACTACGTCCACCCCTTCTGTTATACTGAGTATGGCCCAGTACTATGAGCATAGAGAAAACGAAAGTAATGATAAAATAGAAAAGAAGGCTGAAGACCTTAAAACACGAGTGTTATTGCAGCAAGTCGTCAGAGGACAAGGAGGAGGAAGAGGCATCCGATGGCCCGTGTCCAGAGGGGTGGGGACAGGAAGGGGTGGAGGCCCAGTCCCGTCGTTGGGGATAAATCAGTGTGCGTACTGTAAACAGGAAAGACATTGGAGAGCCCAGTGTCCGTTGCTGTTAGCACAGAATGAAGCTGTCCGAGGGCGAGGACGTGGTCGAGGTGGTCCAGACCGAACTGATATGCGTAGAGAAGAAGCAGCACTAGGACAGTTTGAACGAAATCATTTTGATAATCCTCAAGGTAGGCAATACTTTAACGAGAACTACGCGTTCGGAGACCAAGATGGGTATGTTTATACATAGGACAGCCAAGGACAGGGTGGGGGCCAAGTGTCGATACCAGTCAATCAACAAGGACCCTATGTGAAGGGGGAATTGCGGGGGACTTCCGAAAATTTTCTGATTGACACAGGAGCAATGAACAGTTCCGTTGCTCGATCGTTGGTACCAGGGGCTGCTCTGTCCGGGCAAAATAATGTTTCAGTTGGATTGTCAGGAGTACCGGTGGTAAGCCCCATCTGCAGGCCGCTCCCATTCACTATCGTTCCAGTTACTGTTGACTCCCCCTTTCTGTTAACCTCGCATGGTGGTGAAAATGTATTGGGCTTTGATATGTTAAAGAAATTAAATGCAAAAATCCACTGTTCCCCAGATGGTGTTTATTTGACAATACAACCCCCAAGTCTAGATATGAAACAGTACTTTGCTAAAAACGAACCTCTTCCACCAGAATTTGACACTGTTCCCTCTACGTTGTGGGCTACGGGAGATGCGGATGTCGGTAAGCTAGACATCCCTCCTGTTCCCATAACGTTGAAACCTGGTGTAAAGCTACCCGCAATATAAGATTTCGCCGCCGGCTGGTGAGCGGGCCTTGCTTTCTATTATACAGGACTTGATTGACAAAGGTGTAGTTGAGGAAACAGCGGCTAATGTTTGTAACAGCCCTATTCTCCCGATTTTGAAAAAGACTCTTGACACCGGGAATTCGGACAATGTCGACACATATCGTTTTGTGATCGACTTGCGGGAGGTTAATAAAATTGTGGTGACCCAGTACCCAGTGGTGTCTGACATAACTACTATACTTACCATGATCCCTCCAACTGCGAAGTATTTTTCGGTCATCGATCTGAAAAATGCTTTCTTTAGCATCCCAATCCATCCTGATAGCCGTCAGATCTTCGGCTTCTCATTATTTGGCCGCAGCTTCAGATTTTGCCGCGCACCTCAAGGCTATACCGAAAGTCCTAGCATCTATAGTCAAGCCCTTAAAGTTTTCTAGACGATTTGATTCTGCCTGCGGGTAATGTGCTCTTACAATATGTGGATGATTTATTGGTCGCATCAGACACTGAAGAGGTTTGTAGAGACGTCACTGCGAGACTATTGCACCGCACCACCTAGCGGCGAAAGGTAATAAGGTGTCCTTGTCCAAATTCCAATATTGTCGTCAGGAGGTGACCTACTTAGGTCATCTACTGTCGAAGGAGGGGAGGCGTTTGACTCCTGAACGTATTACTACTATCACTAACATGTCTGTGCCTTGCACCCAGCGTGATGTTCGTGCTTTTCTTGGCATTACCTCCTACTGTCACCAATGGATTCCTAACTTTTCTCTCCTTGCTAAACCTTTGTTACATTTAACCACTAAAGATGTGCACGAACCCCTTCCATGGACTGATAAATGTCAACATTCTTTTGACTCTCTGAAATCTGCTCTTTGTTCTGCACCCGTCTTGGGTACCCCTGACTACCGTAAACCTTTTGTACTATATGAGCATGAGGTCCACGGTTGCTCGCTTTCAGTGTTAACACAAGGATTTGGTGGTAAGCAAAGACCTTGTGCTTATTTTTCGGCCACATTGAATAATGTTGCCAGAGCGCTTCCTAGCTGTCTGAGGGCCACTGCGGCTGTGGCGGTGGCCATCCGACAGTCGGAGGGGCTCGTTCTAAATTCTAGCCTAACAGTGATGGTGCCCCATGCTTTGGATGCCTTGTTAAATAAAATAAAAACACAGCATCTTATGAGTGCACGCCTTACTGGTTATGAATTAACTCTGTTTGCTCCACATATCACGATTAAGCGATGTGCTACTTTAAATCCTGCCACATTGCTACCTCTCCCTTCGGAGGAAACTAAAAATTATGCACAAGATTGTATATTTCGGACAGAAGAAGAGACGAAGGGGAGGATTGTCCTCACAGACATTCCTCTATCTGACCCCCAGGGGGAATTGTATGTGGATGGTTCTTGTTTCAAGTTAGCAGATGGTACAACAACAACTGCATACGCAGTCACAACGCTAAAAACAGTAGTTGAGACTTCTCGAGTGCCCTATCGATCAGCTCAGGGTGCTGAGCTAGTGGCATTATTACGAGTTTGTGAATTGAGCGAGGGGTTAGAGGTTAACATCTATACTGACAGCCAATACGCCTTTGTCGTAGCCCATAGCTTCGGGCGGCTGTGGAAGGAAAGGGGTTTCCTTATGTCTCATGGTCAGAAAATACAGAATGGTCCCTTGGTGTTGCGATTACTTACAGCTCTGACATTGCCCAAGAAACTAGCAATAATAAAATGCAGTGCACATAAGGCAGTAGTGGATTGATGTGGGGGAGGGGAATGCTTGATGTGGGGGAGAGGAATGCTTTTGCTGACCAAACGGCTCAGTCCACACTCACCTCTATGTCCGTAACCTCTTCTGCAAGTTGGGTGGAGGAATCTGATTTGTTTAATAACACCATAGAAAGTGTGCAAGAAATACAGAAAGAGGCCACCCGGTTGAGTTAACTCGATGGGAGCAGGGGGTGGGAAGGTTGGATGAGAATAACTGTTGGGTGAATTTGACTGAAAGACAACGATGGCTGTTGCCCAATGCTCTGGTACAGGCCGTTGTAACCATGGCTCATGGCCCAGCTCACATTGGGGCGAAAGGCATTTGTGCCTTATTAGACCCAGTATGGAATAACCCCAATATTCCTGATCAGAAAATAACACAAGAGAAGGTGCGTTTCCTTCATCAGAGCCACTGCCAACGGGAGCTACAGTGACAGGATATGGGGCGATTGCAGATTCCACTGGTGCTGCCTTACCCGATCCCGTCACTCCTTCTTCTTGCCTCTGCTCTATTTCACAGGCGTTGGAAAAAGGAACAAATCTGGTGGCTCTCTCACTTTCCTGCGTCAGAATTCCATCGGAGTGCTGCTGATCATAAGGCAGCGGGAGGGGCAGCTTCTTCAGGTTAGACACATGGATCCAGTGTTTCTTTCCGTCCACCTTCACTGCTGTCCCTGTCGCCAGGAGAATCTGGTATGGCTTAGACCACCTTGGAGCCAGGCTGGTGTCTCGCTGATATTTCTTAACCAGTACCCATTGACCAGGTTCCAAACGATGTCCGGGGCCCTCTGGCAGGGGCTGCAATACGGATGCTACCTGCTGATGAATAGAACGAAGATCTTTAGTCAGAGTGTACAGATAGTCTATCAACATAGGATATTCAACATCTTTAAATGATCTTGGCCTAGGTGCTCCCCATACATTAGCAGGTCATCCAAAAATTATTTCATAAGGTGATATGCCAGAACGTGAATGAGGGGTAACTTGTAGCGACATTAGGGCCAAGGGTAGGGTATCAGGCCATTTCAGGTTAGTACTTTCTTGGATTTTTGCCATCTTTAGTTTCAAGATTCCGTTATATTTCTCAACTAATCCTGCGGACTGAGGATGTCGAGCTGCATGGAATTTCTGTCTTATTTGCAGCCCATTACAGATATCCTTAACAAGGGCCCCATGAAAATGTCCCCCGTTGTCCGACCAAATCAAACGAGGCAATCCAAATCTCGGGATAAACTCCTTGATAAGGGCTTTTGCTGTTGCCAAGGCAGTGTTTTCCTTAGTCGGGTAGGCCTCGACCCATTTGCTAAAGGCACAGACCACCACCAAGACGTATTTCAAGTTGTTGACGCGCTCCATATGGATATAATCCAGCTGGAGTACCTCAAGCGGTAAAGTCGGGGTTGCAAAGCTCCCACTCAGAACAGTTTCCCCTTTTCCTGGATTATGTTACAAACAGACCATACAATATTGGACTAAATGGACAGCCGTTTTCTGGATGGATGGTGGAGGGGCAACTATTTGGGTCCCAGCTTTTTCACCTGATTTATTTATTGTTTTGGCTACCTTGCTGGCGCGTGTTAGCATATGCGGCTGTCCACGAGCCTTCCGTTTTTTAGTGGTTGAGTCATCTATGATCTTAGTCTGGTACGATTTCCGTTGCCGGGTATTTGTTTTAGTAGCAGGAGATGCATCAAGGGATACCATACTGTTATTAATCTCATCTGGTATGTGAATCTCGGAAGTCACCAGGTGGGTATGGACAGCTTTTGGGGCCTCAATAGAAAGGAAGCTTGAAGGGCAGGGTCCTAATGAGGCTCAATGAGGTTGGGGGTCCATTGATAATCTTTTTTCTGTTAACTTAATTTCATTAATAAGGACCGTCTCGGCCCGGGCTAGAAAGGCATCTAGTGTGGCCACAACCCGAGAGCCACCCCTTCCCACACGATCAGTCTTAGACATAGTAAATTCTAGATTTGGGGACCACTGTATTAGGCAAAAATATAGTGCACAATTACATTTGGTGCAAAGAATACCAGTGTCGACTGCGCAAGGGGCCAGTGTCCAAAGTCAATAGGGAGGTAAATGTCCCAACAGCAGATTGAGTCAATATTGAATGATCTTACTTGCAGAATATAGGCACCTCCCTTCCTAGTGACCAGAGAGTGGGCCCAGCCCGGCCTCCTCTGGGCTCTGACGGGCGCTGTGTGGGTCCTCCGGTTAATTTATGCGCCTCCTGGTGCTGTGCGATGACGTGGACTGCCTGCGCCTCCCAGGGACTGGTGGGCAATGAAGTCCCTTCTGGCGCAGGCGCGGTAGCGATGTCGGGGGCAGCAACAGCCACGGGCGCAACAACAGACCCCCACCACAGAAAGACGAGGATCTGGACAACAGAGCAACAGGGCAGCAGCAGGTAAAGTACGAGCTCAGAGCTCCACAGCGTCCCGCGCTGCGTGGGTCCTCCGGTTAATTTATGCGCCTCCTGGCGCTGTGCGATGACGTGGACTGCCTGCACCTCCCATGGACTGGTGGGCAATGAAGTCCCTTCTAGCGCGGTCGCGGTAGCGATGTCGGGGGCGGCAACAGCCGCGGGCGCAACAACAGACCCCCACCACAGTAAGACGAGGATCTGGACAACAGAGCAACAAGACAGCAGCAGGTAAAGTACGGGTTCAGAGCTCCACAGCGTCTGTGATAATCACAAATCGGGAACAGGGGGCTAGGCAATCAGAAACAGTTTAAATGTAATTAAACAATAACGGTTTGGAATAACAGTCACACCTTTCACTGTTGCGTGCTGAAATTCAGCTTGCATTAGGTACATGGCATGCTAAATACTTTATAGTGGGTGCTATAAAGAGAAGCACAACCCCCTTTGGGCAGAAAACACTGGTACAGTGGGACATATATTTCGTGTTAGATTCTTTATCCCAACATGATAAATGAGGTCATAATGCCAACTAGAAGTCACATCCTGAGGAGGTCCAGGTTTGTTGTGTGTGGGTAATCTAGGTTAACACTTACTACTAGGCATTGTCTGGGCTTTATCTTATGAATGCAGCTACCGGGTTGTTCTGGTATTGTGTCCTTGGGCCAAATGCAGGCCTTCTGCTGAGCCTAAGTTTGAGTTTATGAGTGTGTGCATCTGGCTCGTTTCTTAGCCATTACATCGTTGGGCCACATGTGATTTACTGCTGCAATCTTCCAGGTGCGTTCAAAGCTATCCATATCTGTGTTTCCTTTACAGGAAGTGCTAGGGATGGACAGGGGGCAGCTGTGCTATGTTAATCTGATAAAGGGTGACTCTGAAACTGTAACAAGTGTTTTATTCTGAATTTGGATTGCACAGGCACCAGTTGCTCAGTGATGTGCAGGACTCTTATAAGTGGGACCTGTTATAAAGGGGAACAGCCTTTACAACGCGGGTATTACCACGCACTGCCATTACTACGCTGCTTTTACAACGCAAGTCGTTTCAATGACTTGCGCTGGAGGATGCTGTTGGCAAAGGAATAGTTTAATTTTCTATTCCAACACCTTCTCTACTGTTAACGTGGGCTGGAGTTGGAATAGAAAATTAAACTATTCCACTATCCAGCTCTTACAGCGCAAGTCGCTGTAACGACTTGCGTTGTAAAAACAGCGCTGTAATGGCACGCGTGGTAATAGCCCGCGTTGTAGTGACGTACATCCTTTATAAATTGATCTGATGCTAACATTCTCCCCTGTGAACTTCCCTGTCATAGAGGTTGAAAAATGCCTTCTTCTGTATTTTGCTTCACCCTGACAGCCAGCACCTAATGGCATTCACCTTGAGAGGAGCTCACTTTCTCTTTCAAAGGATGCCTCAAGGATATTGTGAGTCACCCAGTATCTTTAACAGGATCCTGAGACGTGACCTATACAACTTCCAATGTAGCAGCACTTGGGGGCTCATTAGGATGGTGTAACTATCGCTACCACCAGGCCAGCGGTGGCGATCGTACATCCTACAGTGAAATACCCCCACCAAATTATGATGGAGATGGGTATTGCGGCGGATGCAAAGTCTGTCTGCCGCTTTTCAGCTGGTTGGCAATCACTACGATTGCCGGCCAGGCGGAGCTGGGCCAGTAATATGGTGGCAGTGCCTAGAAGGCACCGCCAGCCATATTATGATGTGGGTTGCTTGGGGGCCTATCCATGGCAGCGATGCCGCCATGGAAAGGCTGGCAGGGATTGGCTTTGGGGGCCCATTACGGGCCCCGGGGGGTGGGGGTTGCACATGGGGTGCGCATGGTGCCTGCCACATGGTGCAGGGAAATGTGGTGCATGCCCTTTTACCATTGCTGAGAGTGCTGCAGCAAGCAGCACTGTCTGCAATGGCAGGATGAGCCCACCTAATTGGGCCGATGGGACCGCCACTCATATGTTGGGTGGTCCCATCGCCATTATGAGGATGTATGACGGTACCACGCGTACTTTTACAACGCGTACCGTTACCACGCTACTTTTACCACGCAAGTCGTTACAACGACTTGCGTGGAGGGGCGCTGGATAGTAAATTATTTAATTTACTATTCCAACTCCAGTCCCCGTGGACTCTAGGGAAAGGAGTTGGATAGTAAATTAAAGTATTTACTATCCTGGAGCGCCCCCCAGCGCATGTCGTTGTAACGACATGCGTGGTAAAAGTAGCGTGGTAACGGTACCGCGTTGTAAAAAATGCGTTGTTACCGTTGTATACCCCATTATGATGGTGGGCGGACTGATGTCCGCCCGCAATCATAATGAGGCCCTTGTTTACGGTATGCTGATAATATACTGATATGCAGCCCCACTCAGCTGATGCACTCAAAGTACTATCCTTCATCACTACACTGGCAGAAAGAGACTGTAAGGTGGACAAGTAGAAAGTACAATATGTATTACAGGAGGTCAGCTGTTTGGATCAGTTGATCTCAGGAATATGTGTCACACCCGAGTGAGCACACACCATTAGAGCAATAGCACCACCCCAGACACAGAAGGAGATGCAAAACTTCCTCTAGCTTTGCATTTATGTCAGGCAGTGGATCTTCGACTATAGCACCTTGTATCCCCCTTGCTAACCACAATTAACAATACATGCCGCCATGGAAAGGCTGGCAGGGATTGGCTTTGGGGCCCATTACGGGCTTGGGGGGGTGGGGGGTGCACATGGGTTGTGCATGGTGCCTGCCACATGGTGCAGGGAAATGTGGTGCATGCCCTTTTACCATTGCCGACAGTGCTGCAGCAAGCAGCACTGTCCGCAATGGCAGGATGCGCTCGCCTAATTGGGCCGGTGGGACCGCCGCTCATATTTTGGGCTCATCCTATGGGCCTAGAGGCCCATAGGAATCAATGGGAAGGCATTCTCATTTTGCGAATTCGCAATTAAGGAATCGCAAAATGAGAATGCAATTTCAAGGGTGCAGGGGGGGGTCCAAAGGACCCCCCCTGCACACCTGAAATGTCATGTAAGTACATTTTACTCACACACATGTCCCAAGGGCAGGTGTGTGTGTAAAATATCAGTTTCAAAAATGCATTTATTTGCACTTTTGAAACTTTTCGCAAATTACCATGAAGGTTTAATTCACGGTAATTTTTTCCTTATAAATTGCGAATTCGCAAATTTAAAAAAAATCATGCATAGCATTTAAGAAATCGCAAAATTTGCGATTTCTTAAATGCTATCGCAATTTGAGAAATCGCAAACAATTGTGATTTCTTAAATTGCGAAAAAAAAATTAAAAATGATGCATCCCAAAAAAGCTTTTTGCATTCGCAAAAGGCCGAATTTTGCGATTCGCACCGTTTGCGAATGCAAAACAGCTTGATGCATGTGGCTGTTAGATTCTACATTTTGGGACATTTTAGATTTTGGGACTAGGAGCCATCCCTACAGCTGCCCGTATGCCTCACCCATAAAGGGAACTTTATTGCGTGATTAAAAAAAATCATTGCAAATACAGAATCTTAAAATTTGTAAAAGATGCATTTAAAATACATTTAAAAAGGGGAGACTGATTTAAGTTAAGTCCAATGTGGATAGGGACACCCAATGGAGCTTGCCAGAACTTTAAGCCAACGACGGGTCACTGGCTTTTGGCCCCTCGCAGAGTTTTTTTTCTGCGTAGTCCATGAACCTTACCAAGGCACAGTTTAATTTAGTGTTCCTGGGATCAAAGCAGGCCAGCACTGCTGCTCTGCACGATCTAATCATGTTTGTGTTCCAAAGGTGCTTCAGAAGGAACCGTCTTTCATTCAGCAGTTTTGGACAAAGACATAAGATGTGCGTGATGTCTTCTTTGTGATTACTGCAGAGTCGACAAAGTTCTCGTCCATGATCTCTTTTCCATTTTGGGAAATGGGCCAACAAATTGATAACTCCCAGTCTCAATTTTAGGAATTTTGATTTAGTTCGTGCAGTAAAAGATACGGTTAAATAATGCTGTGGAATCAACAGAACATAGGATTGCAGAGTCAACCACCCATTACTTCTTTTTGCCAGCCGTGCCTTATCTTCCACTATTGACAACTTTTTCGTGCTTAGTTTCGCTACCCGTTTGAATTCCATTTGGCTTACGTGCATGCTCCAGAGTTCATTTAGGCATAAAGTTGTTAGGCCTTTTTTCCAATAATCGTTCCCTGCTCGCCATGAGTTCGTGTCGAGACTAGCCCAAAGGTGGTGTGCTAGACTGCCTTCCTTAGATGATCTCAATTTGTGACAGCACACCAGAAAACTCATGGCTGTAGCGTATGGTTGATGGCAGATTCCAAGTTCCAACCTAATTTGTGCCGGTGATGTTTGGATTGGTAGTTTGAACACTGTTCTGTAGATCTTTGTAATTATTTTGTCAATTGGCAGCAGTCCAGTCCTTTTAGGGCTTCGTTGCCGTAAGTTATAGTGGGAATAATGTTTGCCTGAGCGGCCTGTAAAGTGGGTGCAAAAGTTGGGCTTTGTAGTTTCTTGTGAATGGATCCAATTGCGAAGGCAAGTGCTGCACCCTTCCTTTTTTGTTCTTCTAACTGAGATTTATATCTGTTGTTGTTGTTAAAGATGACTCCAAGGTACTTATGGCACTTACGGGTACATGCATCATTGTAGGATTTTGCGATTCCTAAATTGCGAAAAATAAGGAATCGCAATTTAGGAATTGCAAAATCCTATGCATCAAGAAATTGCAAAGATTTTTCCTTAATTTTCTTTATTTGCGATTCCTTAATTGCGAATCGCAATTAAGGAATTGCATTACATTGATTCCTATGGGCCTAGAGGCCCATAGGAATCAATGGAAAGGCATTCTCATTTTGCGAATTCGCAATTAAGGAATCGCAAATTGAGAATGCAATTTCAAGGGTGCAGGGGGGGGTCCAAAAGACCCCCCCTGCACACCTGAAATGTCATGTAAGTACATTTTACTCACACACATGTCCCAAGGGCAGGTGTGTGTGTAAAATATCAGTTTCAAAAATGCATTTATTTGCACTTTTGAAACTTTTCGCAAATTACCATGAAGGTTTACTTCACGGTAATTTTTTCCTTATAAATTGCGAATTCGCAAATTTAAAAAAATCATGCATAGCATTTAAGAAATCGCAAAATTTGCGATTTCTTAAATGCTATCGCAATTTGAGAAATCGCAAAAAATTGTGATTTCTTAAATTGCGAAAAATTTAAAAAAAATGATGCATCCCCAAAAAGCTTTTTGCATTCGCAAACGGCCGAATTTTGCGATTCGCACCGTTTGCGAATGCAAAACAGCTTGATGCATGTGGCTGTTGGATTCTACAATGCTTTCCTTATTCAGGGTCCAAGATAGTTTCTTAGCTTTCCCTGGACGAACCGCCAAGATTTTGGTCTTCTTATTGTTAATCTGTAGATTGTTCTTATTAGAGTAATCGAAGGTAGCGTCCAGGAGCCTTTGCATGCCGATTCTTGTTTTGCTAAGAAGAACCACATCGTCGGCGTATAGTATGTTTGACAGCAAGAGGCCGGTTCCATTGGGAGCATGTGATTGTTAAGAGCATCAGGAAGGTCGGATAGAAATAAGTTAAAAAGTGTTGGTGCCAGGACACAACCCTGTTTTAGACCTTTTGTCGTTGGAATTTGGCGTGACAATCGTGAGCCGTCCCCGATCTTGATCCTGACCCATGTATCCTGATGTAATAGTTGTATGGCTCAAAGGAGGTCAGTTGGAATGTTGAGACTAGACAGCTTCTGCCAGAGCTTGGCTCTATTCACGTTGTCGAAGGCCGCTTGGAAGTCAATAAATCCCATGTAGAGTGGGCAGGAGCTGAATCCAGCCTGATCAATCAGGCAGGAAAGGGTCATGAGGTTGACCGAGGTTCCGGTGTTGCTTGTGAAGCCAGTTTGATTTGGAGGTATGATAGAGTTGTCCTCCGCCCATACCCTAAGTGAGTTGAGCAATGCTCCTGCAAAGTACTTTGCTTCATTGTCGATTAGGGCAATGAGACGGTAGTTCCCAGTGGATTTTTTGTACCCGCCTTTAAAGATTGGAGCGAGGATTGATCCCCGCCAAGAGGGCGGTATGATGTTTTTCTGCAGAATGGAATTGAATAAAGTGCGTAGTTTCCCAGCCCAAAAGGGTACATCCTCCTTAAACAAAGCTTGAGGGACTCCACCTGGACCTGGAGCCCCGTCATTCCGACCCTTTTTAATCAGTTTTCCAATTTCTTGCTCCTGGACTGTTACGAGATCTTTGCTGCTCCCAGTCGAAGAGCAATCATTTGGTGATTCTATTTCTTGACCGTCGTTGAAGGATTCCTTCTTTAGGGGATTGATGATGTTTAAGTCAAGTGCCCAACCATCCACTTTCTGTACAGCATGGTCTTCAAGGGGGAAATTCTAATGTAAGATTTTTGTTTTACGATCATTAAAATGAAAATTGAGGAAATCAACCCACTCCGACTCCAATATTCAAGAAGAAGCTACTTTAGGTACTTGCCCTGATATGCTGTTGATAGTTCGCCAAAACCTGGCAGAATTATTTGATTTAATATCATGCTGAAGTCTAGCCCAGAACGAATTCCATTGTGTTCTACGTTGCTCTCTTTTGGCTTTTCTAAGGTAGCTGCGGGCATCTCTCAATTTTGTTATTTTTGTAGTATCCATTGGATCTATTTTTAGCGCCCGCCATGCACGATTCATAGATCTTGTTGCAGATTGTATCGCTAGATTTGAATGGGGCATCTGCTTTTGCTTGACTATTTTATCATCCGTGCACTTGCTATGTCGCTCGATAATTTGTTTGGCCTCTGTTGTTACTTGATGAAAATTACTAAGAGAGTATTTGATTCGTTTTAGGTTGATTGTATAGCTCTCGGATGGCAGTCCCCTTTCTTCTTCATGTTGAGTTAGACTGGTACTCAGTGATATTTCTTGGGGGCAGTGGTCACTTTCTATTCTGCTCCCAAGACGATAGCCTGCTATTAGGTGAAAGAGTGGAAGGCTAGCGAAGGTGTAATCAATAATGAGGCACCATTTTTCGATAAATAAGAGAAGCGAGGAGGCTTGTCTAAGGAATAGAGCCCATTAAGGGCTCTGAGTCCCAGATTTTCAAGGAAGCCTTGCAGGGAACGACCCTTCGAGTCGTCCTTGTGCCATCCTGGCCGTGCCTGCGGTGGTATCACCCAGATGCTGTCGTGTGATTCAGTGACCTCGTTTTTTTGTAGGTCTAACATTAGCCACATATTAAAATCGACAGATAAAAGTATTTCTTGATTGTGGGGACCTGTTTTCACTCTTAGTACTGTCGCAGTCACTTCTTCTGCAAATGATTGTCTTGATGCTGAGTTTGGGCGAACGTAGGAGTTCATTAGGATCAGAGACCAATGCTGGCCTTCTCTTGAAGTATAAGAAATTCCCACACACTGAAGGCAGTATGACGAGCCTGAAAGGTCCCAGGAGGCGACTGCATTTTTTGTTGATATATAGATAGCTAGGCCCCCGCTCCCTCTTCCTGAGCGGTTCAGTTTTTGTGCAGGAATGTGGTGAATTTTAAAGTCTTCTATTTGCTGCGGTTCAAAGAGCCATGTCTCCTGTAATAATAATATATGAAATTCCCTAAAGTAGGAGATTATAGATTTATCCTCCAGTTTGTTTGTCAAACCGTTAGTGTTCCATGAACAAATCTTTAAAGGAGGCGTTTCTTGACCATGTTCCGTGTGGGGCTGTCATCGTAAAAGTCGAGTAGTGTTCAGGGTGCCTGCCAACCATGACCATGTGCTGACCTCTTCCCGATCCCTAGATGGTGAGGTCCCATCGTCTCTAGTTATCCTTGGTTTTGGGTTGATGGTGGGGGTTTTGTTGCATGCACCCCTAAGTACTGAATACACCACTCCGCTCCTCGCGCGTCTGTTATTCTCGCTATTATTTGCCTGTAGGACGTGGGGGTAACCCACCTCCCTACCGGGTTGTATCAGTATACCCCATTGCTTAAAGGTGTCAGCTTGCCTTAAAATGATGTTCATTACCTCAACTGAACTCCAGGTGACCTTTGTAGTTTCATTTATGTGTCCTTGACACGGTGCAACAAATTCTATCGAAGTGATGTCACGAGAAGTAATAACATTTGACAGTCCTGTTGCCCGAATCAACATTAGGATATTCCCACAATTGAGGACATTGTGTCTACCTTTGGACTTGTATTCCGGGTAAAAGAAAGTGGAAAGGGGATCGCCACTCATCGATGTTCTGAGCGGCCTTAAAATTGCCTCTGGTGTTTGCGCGCGAGGCATGTGAACTAATTTTGCCTCTGATGTTTGCGCACAAGGTGTGTGAACTGCTTTTGTCAAGAGACCAGTGAAATGTGCCTCATTCTGTTCACTTTTGGACCTTTCATTTTTTCCTTGGTCCTCGGCGCCTTTATCACTCGCTGGAATTGCGCCCTGTTGGTTATTACCAGGGCTTACAGTGGTTACCTGATCTGCGGTCAGGATGCCATTAAGTTGGTTTTTCAGGTGGCTAAAGGTTTGACACTGTTCATTTTCCTTCTGCGTGATAGATGTTTTTAAAGGAGCTGTGTGAGTAGTTGTAATTTACACTTTTATCCCACTGTGCATCTTTTTTTCCAGGAGGTGACACTGCGGAATTCTTTTCTGTTTTGGGAGTGCCGCTCGTCCTTTTATTGCTTTCCTGCTTGATTAGGTTTTCTTCCATTATAGTTCTTGATTCAAAGGGGTTTGTTGACTCGTCGCCCTCTGTAATTGCAGGACCTCTGGCGGTGTGAAACGACGGATAGAGTCTTGGATCTTGTTGGCTCCTCATTTTATTACGTCCTTTCCGCTTCCTTTGTCTTTTCCCCTTTCCGACAGAATCACCCAGCTCTTGTTCAATTGAGGAGGGGAGGGTAGTGTTTGCTCTACTGGAGGTCGGTGATGTTTGCTGTTCGCTCATTTGGCTAGCATACACAGAAGGGTCGTGGGATTCTTGGATGTTAGACCCTCAGCCACTGTTGATCTTAAATTGGTGGCTGTTTTTACTTGAGAATCTCCACTTGGGTCTCCTAGTTCGACGTCCCTGCTTTTCCCAAGGGAGGACTTTGCATTTGCAATTCATTTTAGGTCTGCAACAAGCTTTTCCATTATCCCTGGGAGTGTGCTAAGTTTCTCCACTATTGGTGTACAGTTACATGCTTGATGCGGGCGGTCAGCTGCTTCTTGAGCCCGTTTAATTAAGCTGTTTAAATTTGAGATTTTGTCGTCAATTTTGACTACGTACACAGCAAGTGTATTTAGGAGACTAATTTGAATGTCCATTTTGTTTGCTTGATAGGACATTGCGTCAGCTGACCTCTGACCTCTATCCCTCCCTCCTCCCTTACAACTTTTGGGATGTCTTTTATGAACTTACTACATCTTTTGATATATTGTTCATGATCTTATTGATTGCTTCAATTGTTTTTAATCTATTATTATGCCTATGTGATGAAATAGCTCTTTAGGCTCTTGGTTCTTAATCATTTCTTTCTTTCAGGCAATTCCGTTTAACCGTCTGGCCTTTGACTTGCTGAAGTTTCTTCCATGATGTTTTCAAGCTTTACCTGGATCTCTCAGTCTATGAAGTTCTTTCCTGTTACCCGGACCTCTCAGTTCTTGAAGTTCTTTCCTGCTGCGATTCTTTTAAAAGAGGCAGATCATCTCCTGGATACATCCTTTGTTCAGTGTTGTTAACTCTAGAACTTTATCCTTTATGATGTAGTGCGGCTGTGTGAGTTGCTATTAAAGGATAAATGCATAATGTCAGCCTCCGTGTCTTTAATGAAATCCAGATTCTCTGGTCATGTTAATAGGAGAATCGCAATTCTTTCTCGACATGCTCCGATTCCTCTGTATTTTCATCGGAGGCGGGAACTCTCACTCTGTGTTGTTTGTGTTGGACCGAGACTGTTTCATTGTCCCCAAAAGAGGTGACCACTCCTTCCATGTTCAAGTCCGCGGAGTTATCCTTTGTGATGTGGTTCGGAGATTTACCATTTTGACTACACGGAATGCTACCGCTGACTTCATGTAGAATTTGGTTGGAGTCATCTAAATTGCTGATTTCAGCTCCATTTTGTTCAATTTGGAGATCCAGTTTGTTGTATTCATCATTGGAACTGGCGACAGAGGTTGGAGCAGAGTTATGCCTACGCACTCGCTGGGTTGAGGTGGGCTTGATTGATGGGTTTCCCATGGCTTCAATTGAGTCTGTCACTACAGGCACGGCGAGTTCAGCAGAAATAGTAGATGACGTATGGCTGCTTTGGGGAGTGTGAGTCACCCCGTTTGCGCCATTAGCACCAGAACTCCCCTTAATGATGGTCACCATGGGGCTCAGGGGAGTTGGGAGGCTTGAGAAGACTGCTGACCCAGCATCTTTTAAGAAGGCAAATTTTGATGTTATCTTTGGTTGGTTACTTAGAAGTTTACAGGCCAACCTGTCGGAACCTTTTAAGGAGTGCTGAGTACTGCTGTCTGTTGTATTTTCGGAGTCACTCAGCAGCAGGTTTAGTGTCTGGTCAGAGTCCGAGATTGTCTTTGCAGTTTTCCCTCTACTTTTTTTTTTCTTTTGTGGACCTGATATCCTCACCCTGCCAGATCTCATCTCAGGTGGACTGGATAGGGCTTGAAGGCGCGAGAAAGGAATCTAATGTCTGCTGGCAAATGTTGAGAGCTGAGAAGATGATATGCTAAGATTTACCAGTTACTGTGCCGTGGATATTACCTTCCTTGCTCTTCCAACCGCCCTTTACCCTTACGGGCGTGCCTGTAGACTCCTGGACTTCACTGGTTTCACTTCGGTGTGTCGTGCGGTGTTGAGGGTTTGACAGCCCAGCAGATTGTGAGTGTAATCCCCTCACCTCCCCTCACCTTGCTTCGCCTCCTGTAGCCAAGGAGAAGCTGAAGAGTAGAAACCACGGCGGCAACAGTATTAGGAGCTACGGCTACCGCTTGGTAGGCTCTGTTGTCCAGTGCCCAGTGTGCGAGAAATGCACGGAGGCCCCACCGCGCCGCAATAGTTTTGGTGGTTGTATTGTTTTGCAGTTGGCTGATCTGACCGAACTGGATACACGATCAAAGGCTGGACTCCACTGTAGGCTGTAGGCTCCTCGCAGCAATTCCCCCCCTTGCCTCTCAAAGTCCTCTTGTGGTACTGGCGACTTGCACCTAGCACTGGGCACCTGCTAGGTGTGGGTGGGGTAGGACAGGTGCGTAAAACTTGGTGTATGCTGGTGAGAGCCGGTACTTCTCACTGCGGCCGCCACCGCAGGGTGGGACCAACTTTTAAGTTGTTTAAGTTGTTTGAATTGTTTATATGTTTAAATAAACAGTTTTCTTGGTGCTGCTCGTGGATACACATCCCAGCCCCGCGCCCCCACGCCAGTTGCGAGATCTACCTCTGCTTCAGCCGTGGACTCCCTCGCAGATCATTTTGACGCTGCTCCTCTCCTCTCCTCACGGCTCTACTCCGCTGCCGCTCCCGCTCTCGTATCTCAGGTCGCGGCTCCGTCTGCTCCGTATCTCCGCCGTTTGCCGTTTGCCCCACTGGTATGGGCCGCCACCACTGCACAACGACTCAGCTGCTCAACAGCTACTCGACTGCTCCACAAACGGCGGCTCAGTAACTGTTCAACAGCGCCCGTATGCCTCACCCCATCTCTCGATCCATCAATAAATAGAACCTCGCTATTGGGGTGGATTTTCTTCAGCTTGGCTGCTCCATTCGGGGTGGGAGTCACACAGTTGTTGGTCTCCTCACCCTCCTTGACCTTGTGCACTAGGAAGATGGCAGGATTTACCAGATGGCACTAAACTATTTTTAGGGATGGTCTATAGAGCATAAGTTCGTACCCAGACAACTGTTGTGTAGTCAGCATGCTCTTTTCTTTTTGTAATATTGCAACACCATATGCATATACTAGGCATACAGAGTCATTGGTGTCCCCACCACAATGAGTATGCTTTTGTCAACAGCAAAGGCAGCAATAAGCAAGGCCTGTTCACATTTAAAATCGCCCTGCATGACTAAATCCAAGAGCCCTCTCCAATAACCAAGTGGTTTGTGTCCCAGAGGGTACGTTTGGGTTAGGACGGCTGTCATGACTCGCCCTTCACTGTAGCTGAGTAGGAAGGACTCTTTCCATTAATTGGGCGTTCCTTACATGGGGAGTGAGATATTTCCATTTTTAGTTTGTCTAAGGTCTCTTAAATATTGGATGTCCAGACCAGCTCCTCACTGCTTGTTTTGGTCTTCTTCATTGCCCCGAGCAAGGGGGTATTGAGTGTGCTACTATTGAACCCATTGTTGAACATATTTGCACATGGCTAAAAACTCTTGCATACACTTTTTCGTCCTTGGTGGTGGCATGGCAGCGAATAGAGTCTGCCCGTTCTGGTGCAATCCCGTTGCTAAGATGAACTGATATAGATAGCTCACCTCCTGTTGTACATATTGCACTTTTCCCTTTTCAATCTTGTTTCTCCTTGTGCTAGTGCAGTTCGGAGGGCTATCTTCTCTTGACGACATAGGTCCTTGGAGGGACTGCAGACCAAGATGCCATCAGCATACTGTATGAGGGTGCTGCGTGACCCAAAATTGGCATGATCCTTTCTCTGTATACTATTAAAAATACCAACCCTGGGCGGCCAACTACGCTACGCTCGTGAAGTTTGCGTAGTTTGTGCTACTTTGCGCTACGCAAATTGCATGTAGCACAGTGCAGAATCACGTAGCGTAGTTGGCATTTTGTGCTCGCTCACGGTCCTCAACGTCAAGTTGGCAAACGCGAGCGAGCAAAATGACATCCTGAGGAGACTTTTACCTCATTCGCGATCAGCAACATCAAGTTGGCGATCGCGAACAAGGAAAATAAACCTCCCGGCGAGATTTATCTACACGGGGAGGTCAGGTTTCTCATTGCGAGTGGTCGTGTATGCTCGCGACCGCTCGCGATGAGAAACTATCAGTCCGCGTTGAGAAAGTTGCCTCTCGAGTAAAAATCTACTCGAGCGGCAGAAAACGGCAGCTCGCACTGTGTGAGATGTCGTTTTCAATGATTGCACAGTGCGGACAAGCATCCGGCACTATGCAATCATCGCGAACAACGCACTACGCAGTTCGCCTAGCGCTACGCGTATCTTGGGTAGTGCGAAAAGCACTTCACATAGCTATGCGTAGCGCAACTACGCCCAGGGTTAGAAAATACTAGGGCATTCTTAGTATCCTTGTAGCAGTCTCCAGTATAGCAGCTGGTCCATGTGGAAGGTGAATGCCATAGGATACTGGCTGTCAGGATGTAGCAGGATGTTGAAGAATGCATTCTTTATGTCTATCATGGAGAAGTAGCTGGCAACTGCTGGTTTGCTAGTTAATATGAGTTAAGGGTCTGATACCACTGGGAATTCCGGGACCACAGTGTCATTGAGGGAGGGCGGATTCAGAACTAGGTGCCAAGTTCCTCCCTTGCTCTTCTTAACCAGGAAGATTGGGGTACTTGCAAGGGGAGACTGCTATGTGGAGGACCCCTTGGTCTACTGGCACCTGAATTGTAGGGGTTATACCCCCATCTGCCTCTTTGGTGAGTGGGTACTGACACACAAGTGACAGAAGGGTCCCCTCTGTCAATGTAATGTTATTATCACTGTGTCCATAGGGTTAATGAGTCCTACATTGTAGAGCCCATTGGCCCACAGTTGTTATGGTTCAGTGGTCAAGTCATGCTCCTGCCACATTGTGAGCACAGTCAGGTACAACATGGCCTCACTCTGTACTTCTATTCTAAGATGGATAGGTTTAGTGAAGATGATCTCAGAGGCCCCCAGGTGTTCACTGAACCAATGCTCATCAGTTATCTCCCATATACTGAAGCCAGGCAAAGTAAATATGACGCATGCCCAGTCGTGCCCTGTGGGCATTTCGGGGACATGAGTCTGGTCAGGGTCACCCCTAGGGTTGAGCACATCATTGTCCCGTCTTCTGAAAATGGTAGGTCATGTTTAATTTGCCCATCAAGTCGCTGCCCAGGAGATTAGTCAGCGACGAGGGGTGATCTCGTAACCTCCCCTTTACCCTGCTCCCTCCAATTCTAACTCTAAGGGTTGCATGTAGGGGGCTCTCATGACCTGATCTGAGAATCCCTGTATGTTCATGCAGACCCTGGACAGAGGCACAACCCCTTCCTTTAAACAGGACTTCATTGCCCCAGTGTCAATCAAGAAACTGTAGGGCATGTTGTCTATCAGGATTGTTACAGTGGGCTCTTCGTCAGATGGCTGTGTTACGGATGATACGGTACATGTGAGCCGGGGTCTGTGGTTTACTTGGGATTGCAAAAATGGAGGAGGGGTGACTTGGTCCTGGCTTGAAGGGCTCTCTGTACAAGTTCCTTGACCCTTGTAACTACATGATTGGCGCCATTGCCTTCTGTCCCATTGTGGCTCCAGCTATTCTGACCTGTGCTGCCTTTTCCTTGTGCAGGGTTTCAGCAGAGACCAGGACCCATTTTACTTCCTCCCTATTTACTCATGTTTCTTTTCTCTTGTTTACCGGCTTCCTTGCCAAATTTATGAGTCATTGCTGCATATAGGGGAATCCGAGTCAGGGTTTCCTCTTCCAGATTTAATACAATTAGTCTCTGACTCAAATGACCCCTCTTCAGGCAGGGACCAGGATCCCCTCCTTTATCCATTCCGCAAATAGGTCACAAAAGGGTTGAGCAAATCTTTCCCCATTCTCACTTACTATAATTTCTCTAGTAGTCAGTTGGCACTTTCGTGCCTTTGGGGCCTGTAGAAGCTACCCTGGTGGGGCTGGCCTGCTCCTTTCCCATAAATCTGCTCTGGGTGGATTCTGGTATCTGGGTATCAAATGTTTCCCCCTCAGGCAAAGGAAATGTGTATGCTTTGGTGTGGGTGTTCCACTCGCAGCAATGTTTTTCTAGTTTCCAGGCCTGTGTGGGAAACCTAACTTGCATATAGTCGAGTAGAGTCTCGATGATGGATTAGGGAACTCGTTTGAAGGAATTTACAAACTTTTGATTGTCTCGAGATTTTTAATTATAGCAGATTCTAGCTCGAGATTTTTAGTGATAAGAGATTGTACTCTAATTGTTAGGAAAACTGTGTATGCAGGGTTATACCAGAAACAATCTACAGGTTGAAAGCTCAACAATAACGTCAAAAGACGATTAACAATTCGACAATGACTAATGCAATGAAATAATAACAACCTGTAACAAAGTGTAATGGTTAGTTCAGAACAATGCGAGTTGACTTTTGCCAATGAAATAGCAAATATGAAATTCTGATTTATGGAAAAAATTGTTACTACTTTATGAAACGCATAAACTTATTAACAATATACAACATTTAAACATGAAGCACAATTTGCAAAATTTCAAGGGTACCCAACATCAATAATGCATCAAATGGAAACATCTAAAAGAGACTAGAAGAGAAAGGATTTGACAGGAAAAATGGGTACTTTGTCCAAAGAACTTAGGCCCCTCCCAGTGCCTACAGCCCGCGTAGAGGGATGCTTCGTGTAACACACGGAGCTAAGGGAGCTTGATACTTTGTCAATATCGGCTGAGCGGAAAACATTAGCAACAATTGGTGCAGCAAAAAAGGAACACCTCTTCACAAATTTCTCACTATTGTGTATTATAAAGGACATTGATACAGAAGTGAAGGTTGGTAGCCATGAATTTCTACCTGGGTCCTGACAACCTAAAGAACTGAAAACGAAAACAAGTTTCTTTTCTGATATCTCTTGATAAATTGTAGTTTGAGGTATGTAAAACAACATAAAATCTCTAGGAGTTATAACAGCAGCTCTTGGGAAGAACTATTAGTCTAAATACTAAATGTGACTAGTGGATAGAGATATATCTTTCTCTGTTAATGATGATAATGTTACTCAGATAGAATTAAGATGCCATGTACATATACTGATTCAAAAAAATTGTTTTAAAAGAAATCAAAAAGTGTAATAGAGTGCCACCTGCGAACTGCGATAATATGAATGACATTGTATTTATATGTAATTACATGTTTTTTGTTATTTAGAATTTTACTGAAGAAGGTGTTTTTAATCTCAAATAACCGAAACGCTGCGTCGACAACTACTTATCGAAAACTGCAATCAGCATATATGAAATACCATTTTAATATGTGTTCTTAACTTATTGTTTTTTATGAATTTGTGTCACATAACTGTATATTGTATCTAATAAAATGTTGATGAATTTTTAAAGAGAAACCTATATAGGTCTTTTTGATGTGCTTTTTTGTCTATAGCAGTTTATTGATATGGTGGTACTAGCATTTCTATCCGAGTCTCTACTTTTGTGTCTAGCTTGATTTAATAGCTCCTTTCTTGACTGGGACTCCTTGTATTTGTGAATTATTCTCCCCCCGTCCCGTATTGGATTGGTGAGGGGACCTCCTTTTTGGTTTGTGTCAGGTAGAGGTGTGGCCACTTATCCAATACCCTTGGGTAAATATTTTTCATTAAATACGGTTTTGAGCATCTGCTAAACTGGATATATTGATAATCCTTCTAAGAGCAGGATTTACTAAATTATAAATGACGGATTGTTGTTTGATTTGTTGAGCTTTCTGTTTAGTCTCACTTCTACAGATAGCTCAAGTAATACTCATCAACCAAACATAGGAATACTGGTTTTGTATTTTTTTACTTTTCACTTTGCAGCAGCAGCTTCCATTTCTTTCTGGTCCTGAAGAAAGCCTAGATACTTATAGAGATCACTCAGGCTGAAACATGTCGACCGTTCCTGTTATCTAGCAGTTTAAATCCATACTGCTTATTGCACTGCTATTTAATCCTATCAGTGTGAGCAAGTGAATAAAGAGTTTTGTTTTTGCCCCCACTAGGTAGTTTTAATCTCACCATATTAACTCACATATCTATTTATTTGCGCTGCACACTCACTACACCTGAGACTTACATATGGGCTTTTAGCATCTTTAATAGGGTTTCGTCATCTGAAAAACATCCCAGAGCTCCTGCCTCACAGTGAGGGAGTTGTAGCCCTCAGTGGGACTATGTTTTTCCACTGGGAGGAGAAACCCATATGATGAAGCATGCCACCTATGGTGGGTGAGGGTATTCATCCTAAAAGGGATTTTTCCCCCTTGGGGGATTCTTTGAGACACCAATCTTTCATTTATTAGACTCTTTCAGTGCTAGTATAGACCCGAGGAGTTTGTATGCTATATTGTATTGTATAAGGGAATATTCTCCTCGACGGTCTCCAAAGTTTCTCCCTTGGACCCTCTCCTCCCGTTTCTTGTGATATTATTCCACCGCAACACCCATTGATTCTGATGCTGCCCCCTATTTACAAGGGAGGTGTAAATAGGAGACTGCACCAGAATTAAGACTAGGGAAAACCAGGTCTTACCCTGACGAAAGGAAGAGAAATGTTTCATTTCTCCTCGTTTTTGCTGTTTCATGCATGCTGCGTTGTGCAGCACACATGAAAACAGCAAAAGACCAATGAATGTTTATGTACAGGAAGGTTCCACTTCCTGAACATAAACACGCATTTGTAAAAAAAAATGCTGTTTTGCAACTTCTATATGTGCTGCGTTACGCAGCACACATAGTAGTTACAAAATTGCATTTCAAGAGTGTTTATGTGCAGGAAGGGGGGCCTTCCAGTACATAAACAATCTTCCCCTGCATGCAGACATCCTTGCACAATGGTGCAAGGGTGCCTGCATTGGTGTGAGACTGCTAAGTGTAGTGCCAGTGCAGGGAGAAATGCAGGGCTGCAACATGTTCTTGTAATTATGGTGCAGCCCTGCGTTTCTGAAGTCGCGGAGTGAGGCGTTAACCCAGGAAGTCTTACTCCTCACTCTGCCACTTCCCTTGTAAATATGTCCCCAACAGTCCCTAAGATAACTCCCTTTAACTAAAAAATAAGTTTCAGGTGATGACGCTATATTACACACCAAGGACCAGGGGTGTCCCGGTTGTGTATCACTCAAAGTTTGAAGCAAAAAAAAACTGTAGCTACCTTTGCCTTCTGTAAGTGTGCTGTCTAGGGGGGAAAGAAAAAGTGATCTATGCACATGTCCTAGTTTGCCATACGCCACATACTGGGACTAGGTATCTGATGTAATCTCTTATCCTGTGACAGACCGCCTTGTGGATTCAGCAGGACTTTTATTCAATTATGGTGTCTGCTCACTAATCTCCGTGAGCAGATGTGAATGCGTTCGGGCAGGAGTCCTTCCTTTGACAGCAGTCAGGCTCGATAAACCAATCTCTCCCGACTGGTTTGCCAAGGTGTTGCTCAAATATGAATTTACCTTAAGTAAATGAAAAGAAAAGAGGCGTTTGGAAAAACAGGAACTAGTTGGTTTAATTAAATGCAGCGGCACAGGAGAGTATTGACAGGGGAGCGTTCAAAGACAGTTTCAGAGTACAGAAGTTTTGACCAACATACATACAATTTGTGGGTATCATAAAACACTCTGACATTCTTTGAAAAGCATCATAGTCATGAACAATAAGTACAGCCATCTGATAAGCAGGACACAGATGGCTTTCGACCTCAGGGAGAGCTAGTGTGGGCCAGTGTGTGTGTGTCCAGGTGTCCGATGTGACGAGCTCATGATTTTCCCGTGTGGTCTACATGTTGTGTCCTGATTGACCTAGTGTTCCTAAACACATGTGGCATCTAACTTTGTAGTATTTTGGGAATGCGTTTATTTGGCCAAACGTGTTTTATTGGGGTCAATCTCCTAGGTCCTGTTTGTTGTGTGACTACCTATCTGTGGGATAGGGTAAATTACCCCTTGGTGAATTCAGAATTTTGTCTACTTTCTTGAAATGTATAGCTTTCAAGGATCCATTATTGCTTTCATACCCATTTCTACCATGAACTGGAAAGAGGTTGAGAGCACTAACAATAGCAAAAATAGGCTATGTCTCAGTAAAATGCCAAAAATGTTGGATTTCTGACAAAAGTCTGTCAGTCCATGAAAGCTGGAAAGATGGTTATTTCAGCACCACAAACCCCTTGTTGATACCATTTGCAGGTGTTGGACAGGCCACGTGAAGGGCTCGCTCCCTCCCCGCAGGACAGGGCCCGGGCCACCGTCAGCACCACTGCCCGGTCCAGCCGCCATCTTGGACACGGCACCACGCGGCCGCGCGGCCTCAGCCCGACCCCAACCCTGGGCCTGGCCAGGCCCCGACATCCCGGCACCACCCTCCACCCAGGAGGTGAACGGCCCACTTGGCAGGTCAATGGGAGTACGAAGTGGCGATGGCTCTCCCCCGCCAGGTGCCGAGCACCCCCCAACCTCCTTGGGCGCTGGCTCCGCCCCCCTGCTGGGTGTCTGGACTCCCTCATCCCAGACCTCCCGACCTCCAAGAGCGAGGGTCCGGACATCAAAGGGCGCCAGACCTATAACTGAGGCAGCCCCAGGACAGGAAGGCAGTTGTATCCTGGAGTCGAGAGACACCGAGAAGAACTCATCCTTGACGGACTGCTGGCGCTGCCACAGCCCTGCCTTGTGAACTATTGTCCTGCCTGCTGGCGCTGCCGCGGCCCTCTGCAACCTTCATCCTCGTGGGACCTGCTGGCGCTGCCGCGGCCCTCTGCAACCTTCATCCTCGTGGGACCTGCTGGCGCTGCCGCGGCCCGTAGTAACCTCCATCCTCGTTGGGACCTGCTGGCGCTGCCGCGGCCCGTAGTCACCTCCATCCTCGTGGGACCTGCTGGCGCTGCCGCGGCCCGTTGTAACCTTCATCCTCGTTGGGACCTGCTGGCGCTGCCGCGGCCCGTTGCCACCTACGACCTCTTCGGGACCTGCCGGCGCTGCCGCGGTCCGACCCATCCGAACACCGAGCTCGAGGATTGTGAGCTATCACTGTTACACCCCCGTACCCGTAGGTACCAAGACTGTCCCGCTACCCCCTTCCCTTACTAGAGACTAGAATTGAGAGGATCAGCGTGTCCTGATCGCCTTGTATCGCACCACTCTACTACCAGAAGTGCCTATAAAAGGTGTTACCCTGATCTTTGTGTGGTGTCCATCTGTGGGGGGGAAGTTACCTGTCTGTGCGATCACTGTGCTCGGCCGACCCTCCAGGTCTCCGTCTAACATTGGTGGCTAGCGGCGGGATCCGAACCAACGCGTACCGTACAGACAGTAACTCACCCTACGACTAAAACCACAATGACGACCAAAGAGAGCGGATCGGCGGAGAAGTTCCAGATGGAAAAGCTGGAAGAATACAACCACCGAGAGCTCAAACAATTTTGCATGGACTTAGGCATTGCTACCACCGGGCTAAGCACAAAAGAAGACTTCAAAAACGCCCTAGAGGCCTGGGCAGAGACAAATACCGCAACCCCCCGGGACCCCGCAGCCCCGGAAGTCAACACCACCCGGACGGAGGAACGGAGAACAGGCCCTTCCCGTGAAGAGATCCAAGAGCGGGAAAAAAATAGATTACACGAGTTAGACTTGGCACGACTCAGATTAGACGGAGAATTGAAACTGGCGGAACAAAAAATAAACTTAGAACACTTACGGCTCAGAGAAGAGCGAGAGGAAAAACAGAGACAGAGAGACCTCGAAGAAAAAAGACTGGCATACGAGCACGAGTGCAAACTAGCGGAGATAGAAATACGCAAACTGAACAAAAACCTAGGGGTGCCCGAGCAACCGCACTCCCCGGGTCCTACCGAGCAGAAGGTCCACATCCCCAAGGATGTGGTCCGAGAATATCACCGGAATGACGACATCCAGCAGTGGTTCAAGGCCTATGAGATTGCCATGACCGCCCACCGGGTCGCTCGAAGTGACTGGGGAGCCGGTCTATGGGGGAGATTCGTCAACGAGGGTCGTGATGCCCTGCTGCAGCTTCCGGACCATCAAATGACATCCTATGACCACATGAAGGCCGCCCTCCTCAGTCGATATGGGCTTACACCCGAAATGTACCGCCAGAGGTTCCGCAACTGCACCCGGATCCCAGGTACGACATGGTTGGAATACGTGAACTATTTCAGCCGAGCCTTCGAGGGGTGGATCAAGGGTAACAACGTAACCACTTACGAACAACTCTTCAATATCATTGTGTGGGAGCACCTCTCCAACAACTGCTTCGTCGAGCTCAGGCAGCACCTCCTCGACAGTAAATTGACTGAACCCCGGCAGCTCGCCACCGAGGCTGACCGGTGGGAGAGCACCCGAGTGGCCCGGAGTGGGCCGAATGAGCAGAACAGAACCAACCAAGGTCATCATCGTCCCCGAGGCGGAGGAGGAGGCCCGGGCCGGGGCAGAGACGCCGTCCCGGCCACACCCACTAACGCCACCACGGCCCCAGCAGGCCGGGGAAACCCCCCGATGCGCCCGGGGTTCCGAGCTAACGTGACGTGTCATCGATGCCAGCGAGTCGGCCACTATGCCAGTGACCCGACTTGCCCGAAGAACCAGGCCCCCGGGCCCCGCCAGATGGCGGCCGCCGCCCTGGGAGAAGAACAAGTCTCCGAAGACACGGAAACCTATGAGTCGGAGCAGTTCGAGTGGGAACCCGCCGCCATGACCCTGGCATGCCTAGGAGGAAGAGACATGGTCCCGCGGACTCCCCTGCCCGCCAACACTCGGAAGTACAGCCAATGGGTGAGCATCAATGGGCGCAAGGCCGAGGCCCTGCGGGACACCGGGGCCAGTGTGACGGCCGTCCGCTGTCACCTGGTGACCCCAGAACAAATCCTACCAAACGTACTTTGCCCCGTCCGATCGGCAGATAACTCGGAGAGCCTGTGTCGGATGGCCTGCGTCCCCTTCGAATGGGGAGGAGTGTCCGGCATGCTGAAAGTAACTGTCCGTGACGATGCCCCCGTAGACTGCCTCCTGGGGAACGATCTCGAGAGCTCCCCGTGGGCCGCTGTAGAGAGAAGAGAGCATCTGGGGATGTTGGGTCTCCCGGACTGGGCGTGCGTAACCACCCGGTCCATGGCCACCCGCACCATCCCTAGACCAGAAGAACCAGAAGGGGCAGCACCTCCGCCCTCGATCACTCCAGAAGAAGACTTCCTCCAGACCGACCACCCGGACCCCACCCCAGAGGGGTCCACACAGCCCCCCGAGCTTCCCGACCTGCCAGGCCAGTGGGAAGAGCGGCCGCAAACTCAAGGCACCCCTACAACCATTCCCCGTGGTGACCACCCCGTTCGAAAGGGTGGGAATAGACATTGTGGGGCCCCTGGACCCCCGAACAGCACAGGGACATCGCTTCATCCTGGTCCTGGTGGATCACGCTACCCGCTATCCTGAGGCGGTCCCCCTTCGTACGATAACAGCCCCAGTAGTGGGTCGAGCCTTGATGGGGATCTTCTCTCGAGTGGGCTTCCCCCGGGAAGTCGTCAGCGACAGGGGTACGAACTTTATTTCAAAGTATATGAAATCCCTCTGGCAGCAGTGCGGAGTCACTTACCGATTCACCACCCCCTATCACCCCCAGGGGAACGGACTGGTCGAGCGGTTCAACCGCACCCTCAAAGGGATGATCATGGGGCTGGAAGAACCCCTACGCCGCCAGTGGGACGTGCTACTACCGTGCCTCCTCTTCGCCTACCGAGAAGTCCCCCAGAAGTCCCTCGGCTTCAGCCCCTTCGAACTCCTGTACGGACACCCCGTTCGCGGGCCTCTCAGCCTAGTGAAGGAGGAATGGGAGATGGCCCCCCTAAAGACCCCTCCGGACGTCTACAAATACCTCCTGACCCTCCGTAATCAGACCCGGAAATTCAGGGAGATCGCTAAAGCCAATCTGGAGGCCAGTCAAGAGGACATGAAGAAGTGGTACGACCAACATGCCTCCTCCATCGAGTTTGAACCGGGTCAGCAGGTATGGGTGATGTCCCCCATCGAACCATGTGCCTTGCAGGACAAATGGACGGGGCCCTTCAAGGTGATCGAGCGCAGGAGCCCCGTCACCTATCTCATCGACCTGGAGTCCCCCCGGAACCCCCTCCGGGTCCTCCACGCCAACCGACTCAAACCCCACTTTGTGCGCTCAGAGCTCAGCCTGCTGATGGCTACCGACAGTGGCGCGGAAGGAGACTCCGAGCCCCTCCCTGACCTACTGAGGACCCGGGAAAGAGATGGTTCGGTGGACGGGGTCCGACTCTCTGAGGCCCTGACCCCAGAGCAACGTCAAGATTGCCGGGCCCTCCTGCTGCCGTTCGCAAACATGTTCTCTCTCGCACCCGGAGTCACCTCCTGGTGCCTGCACGACGTGGACACGGGGGACAGTCCTCCTGTTCGACACCGGCCGTACCGAGTACCGGATCGGGTACGTACATGCATCCAAGAAGAAGTCTCCAAGATGCTCGCCCTCGGAGTCATCGAACCTTCGGACAGTCCCTGGGCCAGCCCGGTCGTCCTGGTCCCCAAGGCCGCGGCCCCGGGCACCACCCCTGAACTCCGGTTCTGCATTGACTATCGGGGTCTGAACGCGGTCACCCGAACCGACGCTCACCCTATCCCCCGAGCAGATGAACTAGTCGACCGCATGGGGGCAGCCCGCTACCTAAGCATCTTTGACCTGACAGCGGGCTACTGGCAGATCGGCCTCACCCCCAGAGCCCAAGAACGTTCCGCTTTCTCCACCCCGGATGGGCACTACCATTTCAGAGTGATGCCCTTCGGCATGAAAAACGCTCCAGCCACTTTTCAAAGACTGGTGAACCAGGTATTGGCGGGCCTCGAAGAATTCAGCGCCGCCTACCTGGACGACATCGCGGTATACAGCCGCCACTGGGCGGATCACCTCCACCACCTCAGAGAGGTCCTGCAGGCCCTCCAACAGGCCGGCCTCACCATAAAGGCCAGCAAGTGCCAAATCGGCCAGGGGTCCGTGACCTACCTCGGACACCAAGTGGGGAGCGGTCTGGTGGCCCCCCTCCAACTCAAGGTGGCTGCCATTCAGTCCTGGCAACTCTCCGAGACACAAACCGAGGTCCGAGCCTTCCTGGGGCTCACCGGATACTACCGGCGGTTTGTAAGGGACTATGGCAGCATTGTGGGGCCCCTCACGGAGCTCACGTCTAAGAACCACCCAAAAAGAGTCAACTGGACTCCCGACTGTCAAGCAGCCTTCGAGACGCTGAAGGCCGCCATGTGCACCGCTCCTGTGCTCCAGGCTCCCGACTACAGCCGCGAGTTCATCGTGCAGACCGATGCCTCCGACCATGGTATTGGGGCCGTCCTCTCCCAACTGAACCCCGAAGGAGTGGACCAACCAGTGGCCTTCATCAGCAGACGCCTACTGCCCCGAGAACAGCGCTGGAGCACCATTGAGCGAGAGGCCTTCGCGGTGGTATGGGCCCTCAAGAAGCTCCGGCCATACCTCTTCGGAACCCATTTCCGGGTACAGACGGACCATCGGCCCCTGCAATGGCTCATGCAGATGCGGGGGGAGAACCCCAAACTATTGCGATGGTCCATCTCCCTGCAGGGGATGGATTTCACTGTGGAACATCGCCCTGGCCAAGACCACGCCAACGCGGATGGCCTGTCCCGCTTTTTCTGCCTCGACGAGGAAAGTCCCCAAGAAGATGGGTGACTCTTCCCGCCTTCAGCTGGGGGGGACGCATGTTGGACAGGCCACGTGAAGGGCTCGCTCCCTCCCCGCAGGACAGGGCCCGGGCCACCGTCAGCACCACTGCCCGGTCCAGCCGCCATCTTGGACACGGCACCACGCGGCCGCGCGGCCTCAGCCCGACCCCAACCCTGGGCCTGGCCAGGCCCCGACATCCCGGCACCACCCTCCACCCAGGAGGTGAACGGCCCACTTGGCAGGTCAATGGGAGTACGAAGTGGCGATGGCTCTCCCCCGCCAGGTGCCGAGCACCCTCCAACCTCCTTGGGCGCTGGCTCCGCCCCCCTGCTGGGTGTCTGGACTCCCTCATCCCAGACCTCCCGACCTCCAAGAGCGAGGGTCCGGACATCAAAGGGCGCCAGACCTATAACTGAGGCAGCCCCAGGACAGGAAGGCAGTTGTATCCTGGAGTCGAGAGACACCGAGAAGAACTCATCCTTGACGGACTGCTGGCGCTGCCACAGCCCTGCCTTGTGAACTATTGTCCTGCCTGCTGGCGCTGCCGCGGCCCTCTGCAACCTTCATCCTCGTGGGACCTGCTGGCGCTGCCGCGGCCCTCTGCAACCTTCATCCTCGTGGGACCTGCTGGCGCTGCCGCGGCCCGTAGTAACCTCCATCCTCGTTGGGACCTGCTGGCGCTGCCGCGGCCCGTAGTCACCTCCATCCTCGTGGGACCTGCTGGCGCTGCCGCGGCCCGTTGTAACCTTCATCCTCGTTGGGACCTGCTGGCGCTGCCGCGGCCCGTTGCCACCTACGACCTCTTCGGGACCTGCCGGCGCTGCCGCGGTCCGACCCATCCGAACACCGAGCTCGAGGATTGTGAGCTATCACTGTTACACCCCCGTACCCGTAGGTACCAAGACTGTCCCGCTACCCCCTTCCCTTACTAGAGACTAGAATTGAGAGGATCAGCGTGTCCTGATCGCCTTGTATCGCACCACTCTACTACCAGAAGTGCCTATAAAAGGTGTTACCCTGATCTTTGTGTGGTGTCCATCTGTGGGGGGGAAGTTACCTGTCTGTGCGATCACTGTGCTCGGCCGACCCTCCAGGTCTCCGTCTAACAGCAGGGAAAAAACCAACACGCTTTCATCTGCTGCTCTTTTTTTCTAATTTTCTCCCCCAATTTTGGGGGCTAATTCCTGGGTCCCCTCCAGGGCAATCAACAAACCCTGGGTACCTTTAAAATCTCCATGATGTGTAAAGAAAACGACGCTAATTTGGTGTGGGTACCTTATTTGGTCAAAAAGTTACAGGGGCCTAAGTGCAAACTACCCCAAATAGCCATAAAAAGGCTTAGCACGGGGAGGGGGAAGCCTAGCAGCGAAGGATTTAAAAATTCATAGCTCTGGTTATACTTATTGATTTTTGCTGTATTGGTCTTGCTTTGTTCATAAACATATAAGCTTTTTTTCTAAGCTGGTGTGGAATCCTTTTGTGGGTTTTTCACTGTGTTACTGTTTGAAGTGTTGCACAAACACTTTACACATTGCCTCTCACCTTAAGGTTGACTGCTATGCGCCAAGCTACCAGAGGGTGATTACAGGTTAATTTGAGGTGCGTGGTGACTTACCTTGACTAGCACTGTGGTTACTGCTTGGGCAGGGTGGGGTGCATACCCTTGCCAACCAGAAACCCAATTTCTAACATGATCTAACCATTGATTCATAAAGCACGGTACACTGCCACCACTGCTCTAAGTGCTAAACCCATGAAAGGAGTCCACTGTAAGCAAAATAAGGTTCTTTTTGGTGAGCCCTCCAGGTCACAGGGCGAGGATATCAGTAATGTCAAAGCACGGCCTATGCCATTGTGCACACACTAGATTAGTGTGAGGTTAAGGCCAAAATGAAAACCAGTATGCCAGATTCTCGCAGTAGGACCCTCAGGGGGACATGACTCTGCATCATTTAGGGGATCTCGGTGAACATTCCGGCCCCAAGTTACTCCCAAAACCTCAGGTAGATTTCAGAGCAGTTTACACCTTACACATCCTGTGCAGGCTTTTCAGTACGATTCAGAAGGGCTGTAGAACGCAGCAGAGAGACCTGCATTTAGCATCAAATGGCAAATGCCTTCCTGACTCAGCATGTAAATAAGTGTGAACAGACACTGTGGGAAAGGATAACATTTTAGGAGGGGGTAAAAGCTTTCCAGATACGTTGCTCTATCAAAATACACACAAATATGATCTGGTCAATGTAAGCCAAAACAATATTTGATTTTTTTGAACAATAATGTTGACTAACAGGTACATGCATCATTGAAATGTTTTGCGATTCCTTATTTGCGATTATTAAGGAATCGCAAATAAGGAATCGCAAAACGGAATGCATGAAAAAAATAGCGATTTTTTAAGGAATCGGTAAAAATCGCAGATTAAATTGCGATTTCCTTATTTGCGAACTCGCAATTTGCGAAATCGCAATTAGCGATTTCGCAAATTGCAAGGTCGCACATTGATGCATGTTGATGACATCACAACCAGGAAATGTGCTGTCCAAGCCTCATTTTCATTGCTGAGGCTCAGGGGGAGGAGGGAGCTGGCTAGGGGAGCAGAGGGAGAGAGACTGTGTTCACCTGGAAAGAACTGCAAAATGGAAGCTGACAATCAAGCACAGGACAGCCAAACTTCAAGGAAGAGAAAACTTAAATTCTCAGAAAAAGAACTAGAGACTCTAATTGAGGGTGTAGTGCACAGCATTGAGAAGCTGTTTGGGAAAGCCTCACTGAAGGTTCCAGAGCAGGAAAAACGCAAAATATGGATCCGGATTCAAAACCAAGTAAATGCCATTGGGGTCACACACCGTTCAACAGAGGAACTTAAAAAGAGATGGTACGATTTACGCAGTCGTGCCAAGTCGCGCCTTGCAGACCGTATGAAGGAGGCACAGAAGACAAGAGGGGGCACACCACCAGACACAGGAAACACTCCCATGGAGGACTTGGTGGAGTCTACCATCCAGCCTGAAGCAGTTGTTGGAGTCACGCAGATGGATACCTCTGGTGCTGCACACACCTCTGAAGGTAAGAGAAATGCATGTTTAAATTGCCCCAAGTACATAAGTCAGGATGTCAGCAGAGCACAGCATAAGCACACACTGTAAAGCCTGTATACTATTACATTACTGAGGAAAGTGCATCATGGGAGTTGGAGTCAGGCTAAGTACTGACATTGACACACACACAGATTTAGGAAGAAATGTCAGAAATAGTGTAGCAGATGTCTTAAAAAAATAATTAATTTATTAATTGTGAACTGTGACATGACCTCACAAGCATACATTGATGTAGTTTTGCACTGTTTAACCTCACAGATGCAGAACTCAATGAGGCCTTGGACATTGATGTTCCGGATATGCACCACAGCAGCGCATCCGAACATGAGGACACTCCAGCACTGCCAACTCCCCAGTCACGTCTGCCTCATTCACGTAGGTCACCAGTCCCAACACTGCGTCCCATGGCTTCCGATGATGAGGGCGATGCTGCACCTTCAGTCAGTTTACGGCAAACAGTCATCGCAACACCCACACCAACACAGACCCGGAGAGGGCATAGTAGATTTGCAAAGGAGAAGACGCAGAGCACGCAGACCACAGCAGGTGGAGGCGGGAAATCCAGTATGGGGTGGCTTTGAGGGACAGATGCTCCGTTCACATCGCCTGCAGAGCAAGAACACTAGGTTAGTCAAGGATGAAATTTCCAAGATGTCAGGCAACATTGCATTACTTGCCAGTAGTGTACAGGAACTCACAAAGGTCATGCAGGAGGGGCAAGCAACGCGCAACAGACAGCACCGCCAACTGATGCAGCAATTGAAACACCAAGGAAACACCAACAATAGGCTGGCCACATCCACGACACTGCTGGCGCGTAGATCAGTGACTTTGCAGACGGAAATGTGTCACTGTAGTGGAGATGTTGCCAAAGCACTACATCAAGTGACCAATGCAGTAGACATGATGAATGCATCCGGTGGTCAAGTGCACATGACTGCACAGGATGACAGCAATGAGTGTGCCTCAAGCATGAGCAGCACCACAGTGCCTGTTGCAAGTGCAGTGAGACGCACTACTCGCAGCGCTACCCCATCCACTACCAACGAAAGGCGAGAAGATGCTTCGGCAGACAGACATCTGGGTGTTCGAGGGGGGGAAAAAACGCTAGTCTCCCATCCAGGCATTTTGATTGACATGGTGATTTAACCATTGACACGCTGTGACCTAATCACTGACTCTCAAGTACATTTCATTTGATTTAGTGTTTTATTTTTTAAAAACCAATGAGTATTGTGACCTTAGTCACTTTGGTTATTTATTTCATTTCCCTGGTCACAAAACATTTACATAAAGTATACTTTGCATTACATTTGATGTGTTTGTGTCTTCATTACTCACCTCAGAAGTAATTCTGTGTAATCTCCAATCTGCGCCTGCGGCCTTCTGCTGCGCCTGTGCCTTGCTGGGCAGGGTGGCATGGCACTTGTTGGTTTCCATCCTCAGAGTCACTGTCGGACAGCTCCAGCTCCAAACCTCCCTTTGTCGCTATGTTGTAAAGCATGGCACATGCTGCCACTATCTTGCAGCATTTAACGGGACTGTATTTCATTGCGCCTCCAGTCTTACGAAGGCGTCTGAATCTGCTCTTGAGTAGTCCAAATGTGCGCTCAATCACATTCCTTGTAGAGATATGTGCTGCATTGTATCTCCTTCGTGCGGCTGTGGCTGGATTTAGGTATGGTGTCAGCAGGTAATTTTGCAAGGCGTATGCGCTGTCACCTAGATATGAGGGAAGAAAGGCTGTCAGTTGTTGTTTGAGTTTTACATTTGTACAAGGATTGCAAAGATGTATCGCACATAATTATCTAGCAAATGTCCCTCTCCAAACTCTCCCCTTTCTAGACGGGTATAAATGCCACTTTGCCTGAAGATATACGAATCATGTGCACTGCCAAGGAATTGTGACACGATGTCCGTTATGATGTTCTTTGCATTGCAGACCACCTGAATATTCAGGGAATAATAGCTTTTCCTATTGCGATACATATATTCTTGAGCTGCAGGGGGACATATCGCCACATGTGTGCAATCAATACAACCCAGTACTTGGGGGAAGCCAGCAATTTGATAAAACTCCTGCTTGGTCCTAGCTATTTCATGGGCTGTGGTAGGAAAACTTATATGGTTGTGTATCCGTACCATCATAGCATCAAGGAAATCTGCCAATATTCGTGACATTGCACTTTGAGACACACCTCCTGCTACTGCTATGACTCCCTGAAAAGTGCCTGACGCCAGTAGATGTAGGCAACATAAAACCTGCACATGCGTTGGGATTGCATTGGTCCTATGAGTCTGTCGTTGCAGGATAGGGTCCAATTCATGGATTAAATCATGTATCATTTGGCCATTCAGCCTATACTTATCATATATTTCATCATCCTCCTGACCAAGCAGAGTTACGCGAATTCTGAAGATGCGCTCATTTATTTGCCTCCCTCTCTGTTGAGCAGCTTGCAGCCTCATCCTCCTCGCCATCAGGTACAGAGCAGCCATTTTGGAAACTGGGACCTCATTGTGGGTGTGTTTATATATGTTTCTGTTGGTCTTCAGCTGTTTCTGATTTGTACTCATTTTTACCACCTGGTTGTGTCCCTTCTTAAATTGCGATAGCAAATTTGCGATTTTTCAGTAAATCGCTAATTGCGATTTTTCGTGCATATGGATTGCGATTCCTTATTTGCGATTCTTTACTTGCGAATCGCAAACGGGAAATCGCAATTATTTTCGCAGATTTTTTTAGCGATTCCTTAATTTAGCGAACATTTACTGATTTTCGCTAAATTAAGCATCATGCATATTAACACTTCAAATTGCGATCGCAAATGCCTTATTTTTGCGATTCGCAATTTTACCGAATTCCTAAACGCTTGATGCATGTGCCTGTTAGTCTTTTAGGTGAATGAATGTCTTGCAGGTGTCTACTTCAACCCTGAAGCAATTGCCCATGGCAGGGGCGAAAGCTAAGGGGCACCCAAGATTTCTGCAGCCACAGTGCCTGTTAGCGCTTAAGTCAAGGAGGGTACAACTACTGTCAAACAAGTCAAGATGGTCCATCGCATTGCAATGCACACCTTTTCCCAGTTTCTGACCTGAAAGAATTTCATAGTTTCCTGCGGCTAAGTTTTGTAGGGTATGAAAAAAGACAACAGTGGTTACCACTCATGGAAGTACGCCCAGGTTTGAGAATTTTTATTTTATTAGTTGCATTATGCACATAACAAAAATAGAATCAACACTGGTGTCTTCATTACAGATGTCTGTATATTGAAGAAAAAAAAACTCCCGGAAAACAGGTATCTGAGGGTAATGTATACATTAGCGAGCAGCACAATAGGGACCAGAGACCGCCAGGCTATTATGAAACGTTAAATGTAGGTAAACGGAAACAAAGGAGTCTTTCAATTTTTTTCTAACACAGCACTTAAATGCTTTGGCTTAAGGCTGGCGAGGTAAAGAAGATGAGACTAAAAATAGTGGTCCCAATTTGCTACAAAAAGGGGTAAAAAATTACTTTTTTTAGTATGTAGTGTACGCTCCAGAAGGCAAAATGCTATTTGGCTGGATAACTAAAAATCCTGGGGCATATTTCCAAGCAATAGCGATAATTATCGCTATTGCTTGGTTAGAGACAAAAATTTACCGCTGAGCTGCGGCGATTTTTATCGCAGATAAACCTTGGTATTACCAAGGTTTATCGCAAATGCGATAAAAATCGGCCGCAATGCATGAATATCGCTGAAAAGTCAGCGATATTCATGCATTACTGAGTTATCCACCTCCCATTGGATAACATGGCTAAGAACTGCTCAGGGCAGGTGTTAGCTTTTGGAGATTAGCGCGAATATCTCCAAAAGTTGGTAATAGGAGATAGCGATGTTAGCGACTGTTTCCAGTCGCTAACATCTTGGCACGCCCACTTTGCATGTCATTAGTGATAAATATCACTGACATGCAAAGTGGGGCCCAAGATGGTCGCTATCTCCTACTAGCTGTTGCTAACTGGTGTTAGCGACAGCTAGGTAATAGGGAGATAATTGTATCTCCGCTTTCTTGGCTTTTAAAACCAAAAAAGCAGAGATAACCCCCCTTGATAACATGCCCCCCTACTTTTAAAGCAAAGATTTGGTGTTACAGGATAGGCTTATATTCGGACCGATATGGAGATTTATCTTCTCTCCCACCAAAGACACGCCTATGATATGACTATGATTTCTTGGCTCAAATGAACCCACAATCGAGGTAGCAGCGAGGAGATAGTGTCGTCCTTCTGCTGCGCCCATAAGCTCGCATGAGGTCAGAAAAAACATTTGAGCTGCAGTAACACTTAGGAGAGGCCTCTCCGGGAACAGGGTCAATATCTCCGCCATATTAATTTATGTGCAAACAAACCCCAAAATTGAAACAAAAGAGGCTCAGATGTGTCTCGCACTTTGACAAAATCCTGCTTCACTAGAACAGACACCTTAGCTTGTCTGCTTCCGGCAGAGCCTTCTAGACTTTCAAAAACATGGCTCTGTTAGTGTTGGCAGCCAGAGACTGATGGCTTCCTCTGCTTTCATTGACTATCAGATGGCCTCCTTTGATCTTGTAATAAATCTAGGTTTGCCAAGTGCTTACTTTGTTTTATTGCTTTGTTTCAAATGATTGCCAGATAAACTCTTAAGGTGGTAATGACTGAGGTATGGGAATGCAAGGCTTTACTCCTGGGCACACTGCATTTTAAAAGGATAGTAGACGAATTAGTGCCTCTTTTATTAGTCTTTAAAGACATGGGAAGCTGGGAATGAAAACTGATTCCTCTGGGATGAGCGTCAGTGATACTTTGCTACATATTACCCTGAACCTCAATAAAGTGTTTAGAAATTAAATCTTAGTGTAAAAATTATACGGACGTGAATGCCTTCTTTAATCATAGAGAATGCATTATGTTTCCCCATCAGTAAAGCCTATGCATTTTACCTTCAATCCGCTTCTTTAGAATGCGTAGTTTTTTCTTTTTTGTTGTTGCCATTGCAGCAGCGTACTGTGTTGACCACCAGGTAACCAAAAACAAATGTTTGGCGGGCGCCTTGGCTTTAATCCTGGAAAATCGGCGTTCAGTTAAATGCCCACCAATCAAAATACCACACTGTTGAGATTGTCGACCAATATTATGTGGGACTTTGAAAACTAGAACAGAAAAAAAAATACAATATGTCAACTACAGGAACCAGAAAATGAAAAACATAAATGATGTTTATATCGTAATCGGGGGCAGCTTTATTGGTGTAGGGCTTTCACCAGATTAAAAGGGAAAAGGAAAGACATAAAACATGCCTGGGCTGGGCTCTTGCGAGGCTCCAATGAATTCCGTGGCAATCATGCAGACGTTGCATAGAGTCCTTCAATAGCCAGCTACTGATCCCGGGATTAGTTCACCAGCTTGGACACATTTATTTTTCTACCGTGGAAAATGTCGGGGATAATGATGTAGCAGTAATACTTCACGGAATTTGCGTGCTAAAGTACAAACGGTAAATTCTCTTACTATTTAGTTCCGTGGATACATTGTTTTCAAAATATACCCAAAGAAAGCAATCAACCTGAACTCAATAAGATTTTACCTTATTTTCTGATCTAAAATCTGTAGAGTTGTCTTAGTTTGGAACTCCATTTTTTTGCCACTTTTTTGCAAGGCATTATTCTCACTTTGAACTGCATTAGACATTTCTCTTTATTTTAGACTACCTCTTTTTAATGTAAACTTCTAGTACTTTTTTGTACATAGTGCCAAGGATCACAGGATTCGGATAAATGAGTAAGCCAAAAGTACACAAGCACTGGCAATGCCAAATAGGTCTCACTTGTGAATAAAAGTGCCTTTTGTTTCAATGATGAGTTCAGCCACTCAATAAATCTTCATACATGCACTCTATCACTCATCTTCTGCACTCATGCAGGCATACACCGACTCATTATATTCACCCTCTGACGCAACCACAATAAAAAACACTCAACCTCAACTAGCTATGCAAACAAAGTACAAGGAGACAATTAGAAAAAAAGCAACATGCTACTGTCCAACCATTAAATTTCTTTTGCGTTCAACCACAAAGGGCATATGCTTGCAATAAAAAAAACTGCACAGAGCAGGGGGCGTTCATCTTTCAAACGTATTGTAAATAGTCTATTGTTATTTTAACACCTTCGGTGCTCATGACGAGCTGAGCTCGTCATGAGACACGGCGCTCCGGTGCTCATGACGAGCACAGCTCGTCATGAGCAGTGGAACGCTCAGGTGCAGGGAGAATTTACCCCGCTGTGCTGAGCGTTCCACGGGAGCCAATGCACCTGTGACGAGCTCAGCTCATCATGAGCACCGGAGCGCCGCAGCTCATGACGAGCTGAGCTCGTCATGAGCATGCGGGCGCTGTGCGCACCCCCCTCCCCCCCAGCACAGCGGGGGAATAACCCCCGCAGCGATGGGGTTAAAGTTCAAGCATGAGCGCCACATTTAGAACCAACATGTTGACCATCTTGGAGACATAAACAATGATACACTATGAACAACAGCATTCTATAATGGTCTTTTGGTTTAAAGGAAGTGGCCACATAAGAGGCAAAGCCCTACAAATGAAAAGCCTTATTTTTCGCGACACAGCTGCGGCGTAAACAATGCGCTACCTTGCACCATATTACGGTAACACATCTAGGCAGATTCTTTACCTTGCAAATCACCATGCCACATTATACCTGTGTCAGGTATAATGTATGCAGAGTGGGCGTTCCCACGTACAAAATGGTCATAGAAGTGTCACAGTAAAATCTATGAGATTTCACTGCCTAACTTCCTTGACGGTACTGTGTCAAACCCGTACGTCTGCCTCATGGCAGGCATAAGGGTGGCGCAGTGCCATAGGCACAGGCTTACCCCATAAATTGCTGGAGTTCCATCATGCTTGCAACACAACTCAGGCAATGCGTGATTTTTGTGCCGACAGATACTTGTGTCACGGAGCTCCGTACATTAAATACGGCGCACCCATGGTGTATCAAGGAGGGTGCAGTGAAAACTGTTGCATTGTCGATTTATCTCACAATGCAACAGTTTTCATTAATGAGGCCCTAAATGAGAGGCAGGAAGGTGACCCATCATAACTATCTAGAGTATCCCGTTAAGAAACATTAAAATGAAAAGAGGAGAAGCAAAGAAATGAAAGGGTAAATATAAGCTGAGATGATTCAAAACTAAAGGACTATACAGCGAGCGCCTTTAGCCCACAAGAAGCCAGCAGAAATGACCGGTTTCCGGCATCATAAACAGCTGGTCGGATTTGAAACCAGCGATGGTAAAGGATGTGTCAGGTGCCCTATGGAACTCAATGCGGATCCTCGGTTGGAGGATACGGCTGCAGACTCAGACCAGAAGACTGTCTGAAGAAATGCAATGTCTTAAGGGAGAAAAGATGGATAGTGGGGGAATGCAAGGTCACCGTTGGTTGGGCACCCCAAAGCCTGGGTGCTGCGATTACAGGGCTGTCTGTAGGCATCAGGTTTCTCTCACTGGTTCCAGTCACATTTGGGGGGACCCTTCAGTTTGAGGCTGCAGGCATCGTGAGGAAGTTCAGGAGAGGTTGTACAATGTTGAGTCCCAGGTCACGATCAATGGGGAGACGTCACTGGATTGGTGGGCCACCTGGACTTGGGCCGTGGGCGAGGGTGCAGAGACTTGAGGTTCCAGGAAGCACTGGAGTCCTTGTTGGAGGTTGCTTTTGCTGGACTTATCTGGGGTCCATGGGAAAAATTGTCTTTGTTGAAGGCATCTCAGGTGTCTGAGGTTCTTGGGTGGTGGCCAGCTGAGGCACAGCAGGGTCCTTGAAGCGGGAGACGGTCTGCTAGGGCTAGGGCGAAGTCAGTTGTTGTCTTCCTCCTTCGCATCTGCATGGCTCTTTGGCCCTTCTTCTTCTTAGGTAGTCGAATCTGAGAAACAAGATACAGGGAAGCCCTTAAATACTGCATTTAAGGGTGTTACTGAGGTTGGAGGGCAGTAGGCGGTGGCTAATGTTGGATCTTCATGATGTGTTTTTCTGTTCTATGTTATCTTGTTCCTAGCTGCTCAGTCAGTGTGAGTGTTCTGGGTGGAATGTTGGTGTGGGGGCCATGAGTGGAATGCTTGGGTAACTGCTGTGAGTGGTGACAGTTGGTGGAAGGGCTGAGCAGCTAGCAGGCAGCTCTGGGTGGGGTTACTTTGTGTAACTTCAATAAACCTACTTAAACTACATCTACCAGCATGGACTATGTTACTACATTTATTTTGACGATGATGATGGGGACTTTCTCATGCTCTACAGTGAAAGAAGCTCAAGATGACTTCTACAAATAGTGAACATGTTGGAGAGAAACATCAGACGACACAAGGAAAAGTTTGCAACAAGTCTTGGTCTCAACAGGCCACACAGTAACAAAATAAGCCACAGAGTAAACAAAGTATACTTGAACAGCACGCCTTGCAGCAGCCCCACCAGTGTCCATTACATCGGACAGCCCCAGTCCAAGGGTGCTGTACTCTGTTCATCTGCAAAAACAACAATTGATGGACAGAATGCAGAACAATGTCATACATTCACCCCAGTACATAGATCTGGGCCTAAATCCATTGTTTTTTTTTGCTCACAATGCCATTCCAGTTTGGACCCAGCCATGTGCAAATCAGTCTTGACCCTGTGCCCAATAGGAACAGTCCAGCCCAAACTTTTGGTATTGCCAGACCTGTTTCGCGAGAAGTCATCTCGAAATGTTCCAAGGGCAGAATTGACAGTACCATTGACAGTATAGGCCTCCTGCATCAACATCTACCATGCAAGACAGGACCCAGAGATGGAGAAAGGATAAGGAAAGAATGGAACAGGTTGTGTCATAGCATGCGGCATCAGTCCACATACCCAACAGTTGGAAGTATTTATGATCAGCTGATGATGATGTAACATCTGGACAAAGGTGTTCGTGGGCGGGTAACGTGAAATACTGATGTTCTACAGCAGTCGGGGTAGGAGTTGGTGGGGTAGATCAGTAACATCCAACTGATGATAGACAAGGTGATTGAGATGAACAGCGTCACCACGGGGGCCACAAGCACTTGTTATGTAGGAGATTGACATCGTTTCTGGACTAGGGTGTATTGGACGGCTGCCATTGTACTAAGCCCGGGACCACTAGCGGCTGTCTGTGATTGGGGGTTGCTTCACTGGATACAGGTGCCAAGAGCCCTAGAGCGTACCTTAGTCTGACATACCAGCACCATTCTTAGCCGGGAGATCACAGCCCTACAGCCTGTAGGCACCTGAGCGAAGTCAAGGGCAAGCCTTCCTTCTGGAACACAATTTATATCGGTTAGAAGTAGGAACAGTATGGTCGGGGAATAATTGTTCCTGATGCTGAGCAGAGTGAGGGGACTGTTTTCTCTTTCCCTTCAGTATACTGTCACTCTCTGCTTCCGTAGATGTGGAATGTAATCTTGCATCGCTGAAGGGAACAAACGTCAGGACTATTTCTGTCTCTGAGTCTCCTTGTCATTCTCTCACCCGCTGATCATAGGGGAGAGGCAGAGGCACTCGTCTACAGTGCGTGGCGTGGATCCAGTTCTTCCGTCCCTCAAATTTCACGGCAGAGCGGGTGGCCAGTAACACCTGACGGGGCTGTGTCCAGTGGGGCTCGAGGCTCTTAGTACGTTGAAAGTTTCGAATCAGGACCCAGTCGCCAGCTTGGATAACGTTTCCCGGGCCCTCGCTTTTATCAGGTATGGCCTCCTGCACCTGGTGGTAAAGAGTACGAAAGGTGTTAGTCAAACTGTACAGATAATCAGTCAGCACAGGGTATTCAACATTAGACAGTTTCTGTGGCCGTGGAACACCCCACACATTGGCAGGCCTCCCGAACACAATCTCATGGGGAGATAGGCCTATCCTGGTATGGGCCGTTGTCTTGACAGATAGCAGGGCCAGGGGCAGAGCATCAACCCAAGTGACACCTGTCTCGGCTACAATCTTGGCCATTTTAGTCTTTAGGATGCCATTGTAGACCTCCACTAGACCTGCTGATTGGGGGTGGTTAGCTGCATGAAATTTTGTTTTATGCCCAGTGCTGAACAGACATATTCCATTATTTGAGCCATAAAGTGTGTCCCATTGTCACTCCAGACCAAACGGGGCAAACCGAATCGTGGGAAGAATTCTTTCAATAGTATTTTGGCGGTAGTGATAGCGCTACAGTCTTTGACAGGGTAGGCATCCATCCATCTGCTGAAGGTACAGACCACCACCAGAACGTATTTTAAACTGTTACATCTGTCCATCTGGATATAATCCATCTGGAGGGCTTTGAAAGGAAAGGTAGGGGGAGAGAATCTTTCTCCAGGGGTTACTGTGCCTTTTCCTGGGTTGTACATAAGGTAAATCATGCATGTTTTGACCATCCTCTCAGCATATGCTGGTATCTTTGAGTTATACCAGGTGGGTTCCAGCAACTTGCATATCCCTTTCACACTAATGTGAGCAGGGCCATGGGCCATCGTTACTACCGGTAGCACATGACTGTCGGGTAACATCCATTGTCCCTCCATAGTGATACGGGCCCAACAACCATCTATTTCCTTTACCGCTAAATGCTTCGTCAACATCCCCAGCTCCTCAGGGGTGGCATGGGACTGAATATTGATCACACTCTGTACAGTATCTTCCACCATGCCCCCCTCTGCCACCCACCTGGCAGGACCTCCCACATACATTCCTTCCTGTTTCTTACGAGCTGTCTGTCTGGCTGTCTGGTCAGCCAGGGCATTGCCTTTTCCAACATCATCCATCACTTTCTTATGCGCTTTACATTTTATAATAGTTACCTTTCTGGGAAATGTCAGGGAGTCTAATAATCGGTGAATTAGGGGGCCATGTTGAATTATTGTCCCATGTGAAGTAAGGAAATTCCTTTCTTTCCAGAGTCTCCCAAAGTTGTGAGCCACCCCAAAGGCATACTGGCTGTCAATGTAGATATTAACCGTTATTCATTTGCTTAACTCACAGGCTCTAGTGAGGGCCACTAATTCTGCAGCCTGAGCAGAGTACTGTGGAATCTGAGCTGTTTCTACTACTTGCTCTAATGTTGTGAGGGTGTAGGCGGCTGATGTGTTACCATCTGACCCTCTGAGACATGACCCGTCCACATACAGTGTACCTTCTGGGTCTGCTATTGGGTTATCCTGTAAGTCAACCCATACCTTTGTCTCCTCTTCTGTCCTCAGTATACAGTCATGTGGATCTAAACAGGCATCCTGAGTATCCAGTGGGAGTAATGTGGCGGGATTCAGTACAGTGCATCTCTTAATGTTAATGTGGCTGGAAAAGAGTGTCAATTCATATCCAGTGAGTCGTGCGCTAGTGAGGTACTGTGTCTTGCTGTTATTAAGGAGGGTATTCACAGAATGGGAAACCATCAGAGTCAAGGGAGAGTTCATGACAAAATCCGCACTCTGACGGCCCATGAGTGTGGCCGCAGCTGTCGCCCGTTGGCATCCTGTTAGAGCCCTCGCAACAGGATCTAAGGTAGCGGAAAAATAGGCACATGGCCGATGATGACCTTCGAATATCTGGGTCAAGACTGCGCAAGCACAGTCGTCTGTCTCATGTACAAAAAGGAAAAATTGTTTGTTGTAATCAGTAGTACCGAGGACGGGAGCAGTACACAGAGCTCTTTTTAAACTTGGAAGGCCTGCGTATGCTCTCTGGTCCATGGAAAGGAACTGTCTGGTACGTCTTTAGTGGTGAGGGCAAGAAGAGGTTTGAGCATCCACTGTCTGCAGTATGAGGTTAGACCTATGAAGGCTCGCACCTCCTTTTGTGTCCGTGGGGCCGCCATAGCATTGATAACGGCTACACGATCAGCGGTGAGCTACCTTCCCTCCTTCGAGAGGAGATGACCGAAATAGGTCACCTTCTCTTGACAAACCTGAAGCTTTTTAAGGAGACCTTGTGGGTATGGAGGGCAAGGTGGCATAACAAACCGAGAGTAGCCTCTTTACATGTTGGGGCAGAATTTGCAGTAATGAGGAGGTCATCAACGGGGGGCGTGGCTGACCACGCAATGAGAGCAGACGTCTCCGGGTAGAGCTCCGTGAGAAGCTCCCCTGCTGCAGGCCAATTATCCGGCAAAACACTTGCAAATGCTACCAGTTTGGCAGCGGAGGTACCAGTAGGGTGTATCTACCCCCTGGGGCGATTTGAGGCGGATTTGAGGCGGATTGGCTTCGCGACGGCACAACCCTCTGTGAGTTCCTCTGCTGCGCCCGGACTGAGGTCACTTCCGGTCGGCGGCTGTGACCAACTGAGGCCGGGGACCCGGCTCGCGAGCGGGGCGGCCTCCGCCCATGGCACCGGTAGCCCTCTGTACTGAGTTGCCGGTTCGGCGGACAGGAGACGAGGCACCGTCATCCTCCCCCGGCTGCCCTGCGTGACGGATGCTGCTGCGGCCGACGGGAGGTGAGCGGAGAGAGACGGAGCCTGATCCTGGCTGCTGCTTTGCCCTGTTTGCGCCTGGGATTCTGGCGCCCACACGGAGCTGAGCCGGCTGCCTACAACGCGGTGCTTCTTACTGGTGCACGCGGGACCGGCTGCCCAGGGACGCGGCGCTCGTCCACACCAGCAGTACGTGGAGAAGAGCCCTCGCCGCCGCACGCTCGAAGACCCACAAAATGGCGACGCCCACTGGAAGTGAGCGGGACCGGGACAGCCTGTTACACCTGCCGGGTCTGTGTGGGAGGTGTTGGGAGCGGCTGGGACCTGCGAACGGGGGACGAAGGGGAGCACGTCCCTAACTTGTTGCTGGCTGCAGGGGACTCATTGCTTTCAAACCCGCCTGCAAAGCAGCTGCCCTCTGACTCCTGGGCTGTGGACACCATATACCGAGACCTCCCTCCACCTGGGGACAGCCACTTCTGGACAGGTGCCACTGGCGGTGCAGGTGCCTACCATCTGTTACTGGGGACGCCGCCCTCCACACTGCCGCAGCACCTACTGAGGGCGCGTTTCTGAGCCTCCTACATTGCTCCCATGCCGGCTTCACTGGGGCAGGGGTGCACCCACCCCCCACGCAGGACGGCATAGCTGTACCGTTGGACCCTTAAACCCCCAGACCCTGGCTATTTCTGCACCAACCACACGCTTCGCCCCCTGGCCTGGTGAGCCACTCTGTGAGATCCTGGGAGGTGGAAGTGACCGACGGAACGCTACCTGGCAGCGAAATTGCCCTGACGACCCGTCCTGGTGCCCCCCCACCCAACGCCTGCTGTGCCCTGATACCTGCTGTGTCCCCCATGTCTGGAGGGACCAGAACGAGAACGGGAGCCGGTGGTACACAGAATAAGGGGAAGATGGCGAAACAGACCGAACCAGATCAAACTGCCTCCAAACTTGACACGATGATGGCAGCAATGGAGAGACTGGAAGAGTCTATGCAGCTAACCCGCACCTCGTTGGAGACGAAGATAGACGGCGTGGCTATCGATTTGACGCATGTCCGTGCCGACCAGGGGAAACTGGCTGAAAGGACTACCACCCTGGAAACCACTGTAGCTGATCTATTGCCCAAAGTTACGCAAGTCGACAAACATGTGCGTGATCTCCTCAACAGGATGGAGTTTTTGGAAGACAGGGCGGAGGACGCGGAAGGACGCGCGAGAAGAAATAATGTGCGCATAGTGGGCCTGCCGGAGCGCTGGGAACGCAGGGACACAGCGGAGCACTTGGAAGAATGGCTTCGGGAGCTGCTACCGGAAGGTACCCTGTCGCAATACTTTGTAGTGGAGAGAGCCCATCGTGTGCCATCCCGCCCTCCACCGGAAGGATCTAACCCTAGGCCTATGCTCTTGCGAATTTTGAACTACCGAGATCGTGACGCCATACTACGCGAAGCCAGGAAGCTGTCGGACATCAGGATAGACAATGCAAAAATCATGTTCTTCCCTGATTATACGATTCAAGTGTAGCGCCAGCGGCACTCCTTCATGGCGGTGAAGCAGCGACTCAGACGCCTGGCCCTCAAGTACTCGTTGCTGTTTCCGGCTCGCTTACGAGTGGCTGCCCAGGATAAAACGTACTTCTTCGACACGCCAGGGGACGCCGAGGCCTGGCTTGATTCAGGGGTGGACGCGGAACCCAGGGAGATGCCACCTAAACCACGCAGAGATCGCGGGGCAAGATGACGCAGACACAGGAGAACATCGCCGCCGTGCTCACCGCGAACAGAGTTGGAAAGGGGACCCGCTCCAGACCTCAGGCAGAGTGAACACCGGGAAGCCCTCCGTATGGTGGCGGAGATCAGTGGTTCGCAATCCCCGGGCCCTGCTCTCAGCAACAGTCCCGACCATCGGGGTAGTGACGATGAATCTATTTACGGCCTACCAGACACTCAAATATCGGACAAACTTCCTGATGTCACGCCGCAGACGGCGGACTTGATCATCTAACTGTGACCGCAGATTCCAACTCAGCGTTTGCGACTGTTCCATCATTCCCACTGAGTCACCAAGCGCTGCAGTTTTCGTAGCTACTTCATTGATGCCGTGTCTGCCTCTATCACCTGCTTTGGGACTTGAGATGGCGCCGGACTTGCAGCGGAAGGCAGAGCCCATGCAAGCGACAGGTGGACAGAGGTACAATCATAGTGGGGTGGCCGAACCCCCAGAGGTGAGTGGCCTGCTGAGAGTGCATTTATGTGGCGCCTGTAGGAGGACATCCTGTCCGGACAGTCGCAATTTAGCCAGAGTCTACACACTGACGTTGGCGGCTGGCAGCCATATCGACACCGCCTGCAGCGGGGAGACACCACTCCTCACCTGATATAATGGAACACTAAGCAAAACCAATCTAATAATTCAGCGACTCCCCCCTTTGAACTTAAATACAATTTGAGCTCACTAGAGCGTTTGGACGACGACATGTTCCGTTGTCGACCTTTTGGAATTATGGTTATGTTTATGTTGTTTATGAGACTTCTGCCTACACTTCTTTACCCGACATTGCACATCCAGGATGCCGCGGGAGGGTGGGACAGATATACTGAGATTACTGTGTGCCTGTGTGACCGAGTGGCTGGGGCGGGCGGGGGGACCGGGGGGGCGGGAGGAGGTGGGGATTCCGACAGATTTCATGGCTGCGGTTAAGTTCTGTACCTGGAATGTGCGGGCATGCACACGCCCTCGCGCAGATATCAGGTTTATTCCTATCTTCGGCGTCACCAGGTCCAGATTGCCCTCCTACAGGAGACCCATCTGACCGGAGCGGAAGCACTCATACTTCACCGTAGATGGAGGGGGCAGCTATATGCAACAGGTTTTTCCGCGTTCGCACGCGGGACCCTGATTTGGATACACCCTGGGGTTCCCTTTGACCTAATACACAGCTCCGTAGACCCGGAGGGTCGATATGTGTTTGTTCGGGGCAGATTGGATGGGCAACCGATAGTGGTGGCCTCTATATATGCACCGAACACTGACTTGGGAAAGTTTCTAACACAATTGTCGCGCACGATGGCATCCTGGTCTGACGTGCCACTATTGCTTGGGGGAGACTACAACAGCGTTATTGACGCCACACTAGATCGCTCACTTCCTCCTGCACTCACTACACCGACGGGTGGGACATCTAGGGCGCTCCTGGACTGGGCAGCACGGTGGGACTTGCACGATGTGTGGCGTGTCCGAAATCCGGGACTGCGTATGTACTCGTACTTTTCCGGCGCCCACACCTTGCATGTTCGACTGGATAGGTTTATGCTAACCAGAGACCTGTTACCGCACGTCACTGACACATGCTACTTAGGCCGCACACACTCTGATCACAACCCTCATACCCTGGACTTTGAGTGGGAACGCCCACACCCACCGGTGCCCACGTGGCGACTTCAACCCGACGTCTTACTGGACGCGCAATACAGGGAGGCTTTATCGGGGAGCATTTTGCAGTATTTTGAGGAAAACAGTGGCACCGCGTCTTCCCCGCGGGTGGAGTGGGACGCTTTCAAGGTAGTCACCCGGGGTAATTGCCTAGGCATGCAGGCAGGATTGCGTAAGCAGGTTGAGAAAGACCTGACGAAGGTGGAGACTGTCCTCATGCAGCACGAGCGAGAGGCGGTGGAGGGTGATGACACACCACTGGTGGCGACAAGGGAGGAACACGATCGGCTATTGGATCGGTTGAAGAAACTCAATTACGCCGCACACTCGGCACGCACTCATCACGCAGGGGACAAACCGGGCAGACTACTCTCTTGGTTGATACGACGTGACTCCCAAACGGCCCCGGTCCTCTCCATCCGTACACCTGGGGGCAGGGAAGTCTATACTCAGAGGGCCATACACGAGACATTCACGACCCATTATGCGTCTCTTTATGGCTCCCGCTTGCGGGTCACCGCTGATGACATAGCGGAGTATTTATCACCGCTGCGCCTGCCATCAGCCACCGGCGCTCAGGGGGGGGACTTAGGAGCGAAACTTACGGATGACGAACTGCGTACTGTTATATATTCTCTTTCCAATGGCAAAACGCCGGGTCCAGATGGACTACCGGCGGAATTTTACAAGGCCTACTCTACCATTCTAATACCCGAGTTGCTTCGGATGTATGGTGCAGCTATAGAAGATGCCACACTTCCCCCATCCCTGAATGAAGCTAATGTGATCTCTCTACTGAAGCCGGGCAGGGATGCACTCGACATGGGTCGTATAGACCACTTGCACTGCTCAATACGGATTACAAAATCCTTGCGGCAGCGCTGGCTCAGAGGTTGGCGCCCCTGGTCCCTACCCTGGTACATGCAGACCAGAACGGCTTTGTACCAACGCGTAGCACAGCCTACAACATCCGACGGCTGTTTCGAGTACAACGATATGCCACATCCAGTTGGCCCCGCTCGGGTTGCGTGATTCTTGACCTGGAAAAGGCGTTTGATTCAGTGGAGTGGCCCTATTTATTGCAGGTGTTAGAGAAATTTGGACTCGGGGATGCATATATTCAAATGGTGGAACTGCTGTACCATGCACCTGAGGTACGAATTCGTACGGGGAGGCTGCTCTCTGATAGTGTGCGGATTCGCAGAGGTACCAGGCAGGGCTGCCACCTGTCCCCGCTGATATTTGCGCTTATGATGGAACCTCTAGCGGAACAACTCCGAGTTTCTGGAGCAGACTGGGGTATCCCACTGGCGGATGGGGTGCACTCGGTGTCCCTGTACGCTGACGATTTGTTGCTCTACGTCAGGGACTTAACCTGCATGCCACGCGATCTAACCGACGTCTTCAGGACGTTCGGTGACATGTCGGGTTTGCGCGTGAATTGGGTGAAGTCTGGGGTATATTCGTTTTCAGCTGATTTGCCGGAGTGCGATGTTGAGGTGATGGGGGAGAGGCTCATATGGTACCCGACTGTCTTCCGCTACTTGGGGATCCGTATTTACCGCGACCCGATTGATTTACTAGAGGGTAATCTGGTCAGGGCCGTCTCGGCGCTGTCAGCTCAGGTCACGTTCTGGAACTCTCTCCCGTTAAATGTCCCGGCTCGAGTCACGCTCACGAAAATGATTATACTCCCGAAATTGCTATACTATTATGCGACTCTGCCGGTGTACGTCCCAACCCGAATTTTTCGCGACCTTGACTCCCTGACCAGACGCCTCATTTGGAACAAGGGGCGCCCTCGTATGGCGTTGAAAACCCTCCATGCGGCGGCAGAAGCTGGTGGATTGGCAGTCCCTAACCAGGAATTGTACTATTTAGCGGGACAGCTGCAATGGGTCGCATACTGGCTAAGTGGCAAGAACTTAAATGACCTGGCCACGACGGATTCAGTGCTGACTGTCACACAGATACATGCGCTGTTCCATCCTTTAGCCAAGTGCCGCTGCCCCGTCCAGATACACTTAGCGGTGGCGAGGAGATGCTTTACGAGGAGCCTTAAAATCACGAATTCTATAAAACCTTATGCCCCGAATCTGCCACTCTTGGGTACCCCTTGGGAGGGGGGAACACTGACGGAGGCCGCACTGACCAACTGGACGGCTGTGGACCTGGAGGGGTTGGGGGACCTGTACGAGGAGGGTGCCCTTCTCTCCTTCGAAACTCTGGCAGCTAACACTGACTTGCCGCCAGGACAATTCTTGGTTCACGCTAAACTCCTTCACATTCTGACGGGGGCCTGGGGCGACCTCTCTGAGGAGCTGCCAACGCACCTGTTGGTGCAATATCTGCATGTGATGGGAAATGGTTCCCACGTAGTGCACTGGCTCGCCCAAGCGCTGCACTACCACACGCAATTTTCGTCCCAAAAACTGAGAGACAAGTGGAGAGCAGACAGGGGTTACGACTGGTCCGATAAGCAGTGGGCAATGGTACTAGCTGGGGCGAACAATGTTCCGCGAAACTCGCGGTTTCGGCTCATCCAATACTATATAGTACACCGGGCATATTTGACCCCGGATAAACTGAATCGCTATTTTGGCCTCACTTCCTCTGCGTGCCCCAGGCGTGGACTGTTAGATGCGAATCTGCTGCATGTCCTCTGGGGGTGCCCTTCCCTCAGTAGCTACTGGGTGGCGATATCGGCTTCTTTGTCGGCGGCGACGGGGGGCTCCCTGCCACATACGTGGGAAGCTTGTCTTCTGGGACTGTTTCGGCGCACTAAACAAATGAAAGCTCAGGAGCGATTCTGGGACCTAGGCCTGATAACAGCGAAACGCCTCATTACCAAGCGCTGGAAGAATAGCGCCCCCCCGAGCAATAGATTGGCGTAACTCCTTTAATAACTGGGCCGGGGCGGAGAGCGTGGCACTACACAGAGAAGAGACGGCGGGGCTTCGCATGTACCCGATAGCACAGGCCTGGGACGCCGCCCTGTCCGCGCATCATCAGTCGTGTCAGCAACTAGGCATCACTTAGACGCCCGACTACCGTCGCTTATTCTATTGCCAGCGATTTCCCTACGAGCTCCACCTTGCTCCCCCGCAGAGCCCCTCCTCCCCTTCCCCCCCTCCCCCCTCTCCCTGCTGTCCTCCTCCATCGCCCTTGTTTCTTGATCTGCTCCCCCTTCGCCGCCCACCCTTCTACTCCGTGCTGACCTTCCGCCCCCTCCCCCCCCCTCCTGACGCTTTTCCCTATAGGCAATCCCGGCCGGCCCCCCACGCTGGTATCACACCGGACACACTTGCTTCCAACCCCTCAGACCGCCTTTCCATTGGGTGGCACATGTATACGTATGCTCTGCTCATCTGTAGGTATTGGGTCTCCTGTTTCTAAGTCTCTCTGTTTTGTTGATTATTGTCACTCATTGTTTTCTTGAGTTTAAAGTAAGTTTTGGATATGTATAATGCCAATAGTATATATGTGAACAGTTGCAATTATCTGTATGGTGTATTGAGTGCCCTCACTATGCCATCCCGGAGGAGAGATATGGAGAAGCAGTCGACAGTCCCTGTGGATTAGCAACCGCAGTTGCTCCTACTATCTGTTGATATATGGACAGTATTTGTCACTATTGCCCAGTGGACTACTTTGCTCTATTATTGAGTCGGGTGTGACTGTTGTTTTCTTTTACAATATGCATGTCCAAAGAAACAGACATGACACATGTTCGATTGCGTTCCCTAGTCACTATATATGTACTGTCTACTGACTTGATAACTGCTTTTTGAACCAATAAAAAACATATTCAAACAAAAAAAAAATTAGGAGGTCATCAACATACTGCAGCAGTGTGGCATTATCAGGGAGTTCCAAGGAATCTAGTTGACTTTTGAGAGCTTGACTATAGATACTGGGGCTCTCGGTGAAGCCTTGAGGGGCGCGGCAAAATCTAAAGCTCCGCCCGCAAAGGGAGAAAGCAAAAAAATGGCTGCTGTCAGGATGTATAGGAATGCTGAAAAAGGCATTCTTCAGGTCTATGACAGAAAAGTGTGTGGCGTCAGAAGGGACCATTGTCAAGAGGGCTGTAATGTCGGGGACAACAGGGTATTGGGAGATCGTTATCTTGTTAAGGGCTCTCAGGTCAATCACAAATCCGTATATTTTATGGGAGAGAGCATCTCAATTGGTCTTTTTAAGAACCGGAATAATGGGACTGTTACTGATATTACCACGTGTCTCCTCCACTATGCCCTTGTCCATCAATTCAGATATTATTGTTAAAAGGGCCGCTTCTCCTTCCGTGGGTAGTCGGTACTGTCGAAGGCGGGGGAGAAGTTTGCCTGGCTGAATGCCTACCACATGAGGGGGTATGTTGAGACACCCCACATCAGTGTCTGATGATGCCCAGAGGGAGGAAGGTAAAGACACCAACTGGTGGGAGAGGACCGGACAGATACATATAGGAGGTTGCGGTAGGGGAAATTGTTAGGGATACACCTTGGGGACTACATGATATGGTCACATAAAGAGTTTCAGTAAATCCATGCCTAATAAGTTTTCAATGCAACCTGTAGTAAGGACCAAGGGAGCGTCAACATGTGCGGGGCCAATAAAGAGAGGGAGGGGTTCAGAGACAGGGCTGGTCACGGGTGTTCCTGTGAAACCCACGGAGACATTCATGTTGCCAGAAACGGGTGCCTCCGGGACTGGCAGACGTGCAATAGAAGACCTGGTGGCCCCAGTATCCAAAAGAAAATTCTGATTATTCCCCACAACTGACATTTGAACATATGGGCCCCTTTGATCCACTGGAATTTGCACTCTAGTAATACCCCTTTCCTGGCTGTCCTATGCTTGATAGAACCCTGTCTCATCAACTTTGTCATAATCATCATTGTAATAAGTGCGTGTTGCTTCGTATCCATCAAACCTATTGGCCGGGTGTTGCCGGACAGGAGCGTCATCCCTGGACCTACGTTCTTTGTCCTGTGGATGTGGTAGGCCATGGTCCCTAGTCGGCCTCCCCTCCCTAGAAGCGCGAGGCCGAGTCTTCCCTGTTCGGCTGTTTTCAGCTAATACGGGACATTCATCTATCCAATGGCTGTACCCCTTGCAATAAGCACACTGATCTGTTTGGAGGGCTCCCATGTGTTGAGGGCCGGGGGGGGGGGGGGTAAAGTGGCGAGCCCTTGGAGTGGGTTGGGGCTGTGGTTTGAAATTCCCGCGGGCAGCGGGACCTCGGGGAGGGTAAGCCTGCTGCAGAACTACCTTACTCTTAAGATCCCTAGCCTTCTTACTTTCCTTCTCTCTATCTTCTTTCTCCCTATTCTCGTGATACTGGAACATAGCCAAGATACCAGTCATAGTCTGGGCAGACCATGTACTCTCAACTTTCTTGAGCCTGGCGGAAATCTCAGGAATCAAGTTGCTGACAAACTTATACTGGGCTAGAGCCTGGGATCCGGGGGTCCAAGCCACTATGTCCCATGTATTTTGTTTCAAAACGGGTAAAGAAGTCAGCCACACTTTCATCTTTTCGCTGTCTACAGGCATTTATCTTATCCCAATTAAATGACTGTTTCTGGCAAAAATGTTTTCATAAGCGTTATTAATTTACCAGGCAAAGTCAGGGTGGCAGCTTCTGGCTTAGTCCCCCCTGCCCTTGTGTCTTCCATAGCTTCCAGATTAGCCCATTTACCTCTCAGCTCTTTTTCATGGGCAGTTTGTTGAATTTTATCCCAAATTTCAGAAGGAACGACCGTACCAAAGAGCAAGTCGATGTCTTCAAGAATAAGTGTACCAGCAGATATTATCTGGCCTAATTCTTTGTAAAAGGCAGCAGGATTTTGTCGAGGATCTGGTAACTGCCCTTTCAACTGCATTACCTCTGACCTTTTCCAAGGGACATGAACCCATAGCCTGCACCAGTGTGCTTCGACAGCCCCTTGGCCATTATTTTGGGCATCGGTGAGTGCGTTAACAAAGACAGGGGCCGCCTCTCTCATTGGCATAGCTGTCTTTACGGGAAGTTTGAGGAAGGCGGTCATATCACCGTAAGCTATCAAAGCAGACATACTGCCAAACATCCCCTCTCCCTGCACATCGCCTCTTTTTATGTGTGACCTGAGGTCCACTAATCCGGCGGGTATCTGCATAAATGAATTCTCGAATCTCTGCATAGCCAAGGTACACATGTACTCAGCCCAGGTGGTCTGTCCTATAACCGTCCACTGGGAAAAGGTGGACCATATTTCTTTAAATGGGCAAATATTCCTGCTATTTATCCAACATTCACACTGTTGCTTTTGCAGGTCATCTTCTCGAAGGGACGAGAAGCTGACTGCAGAGCGCAAGGAAGCCAGTTGGGGGGAATTCAACAATCTATATAAATCCTGCTTAACCGTAGATCACGGGGAAGAAGGGAAGGGGCGGGCGGGGGTAAGGCTGCAGAGATTTGGCGGATGGGGACTCGTCGTCATTACCGTGGTGGGGACAGGAGTAGTGTGTGCAGTCGGTGTAATAGGCGTAAAAATAAGGGGGATTGGTGCGATGGGGGAACAGTAGGAGGGGCAGTGGGACCAGGAGTGTGCAGCACGGCTGGTGCAGCTGCATGCGGGGCAGGGGGTATCAGCGCAGGGTACATGGGGGCAAAAGCAGAAGGACTTTCCAACATGGTATCAAGCAGGGAATCGCCCTCTTCTCCCCCTTCCATAAAGCCTTTTCGTTTCTCTTCCCAGGCCAGTAGCACTTCTGCACCCACGCCCTATGTTCCCAATTGGCTATCTCTACAGATTTTTTGATTCGGTCCTGTAAGTGCTCCCTAGCATGGTCAGCCATTGACATCCGCTCCCGCTTCCTTTCTAGTATCTTTTCCCTCTTTGCTTTCTGCTCAATTTCCTTCCTCCACAACCTGACAGACTCAAACATCGAGGGACAAATCTTCCGTTTTAATAACAGTTCCTCTAGATTTGCCAGAACTTGTGGGTCAAAAGACCCATAAGGCAGCCATTGTAATTCTGAGTTACTTTGTTCAGTGTATTTGGTCCAAACAGGGGAAAACATTATAGCAGAAGGACAATGTTTAGTATACATTGTGTGACCAGGGGTCCCCTCCGGAGGAAGCAGACAGGCCGCCTCCAGCTGGGAGTCCTGCCCACACATATAACAACATAATTTCTTAAACTAACTACTGACCGGCATGCTTGTAAACAGATAACAGACAACAGCGGGTTTAAAAACTCACCTCACAGGCTAGGCTTTTGCAAAAGACAATAACAACAGAATCATACAGACTCGGTGGGTGATCAGCCCACCCTTACCTGACAAGGGTAGTTCTCTTCTGCAGACGTAGGGTTGTGTCCTGCTCCTGAAATCACTTTTTTAGCGGACTCCAGCAAGGATGCGGTCATGTGGCCTAGACTGGGTGGGTCGGAACAGCGGGCGTGTCGTTCAGCTACTGGACTGCAAGAATCCCTCGGGTAGGGTACCTTCCATTGGAGTCTCTCCGTGCACCTCCTCACATCCACCGGACCTGACCTTGGTGCTCGTGGAGTCCCTATTCGGGTGCCATTTGAAGAACCATTTATACCCACTTACTGGGTCTCAGTGGTGGGGGAACCGCCCTAGTCTTCCATACCCTCCTTATTTAGTAAAAGGAGACACAGGAGCCTTTGTCTGCAGGAGGAACCAAGTTTTATTCAAATAGCCTGAGCTATGGAACAGAGTCTCAAGCTCGTTAGAAACAAGACAGATGAGGCTGCTGCTTCACTCAGCAGCTTACAGGCCTTATATACACATTTCCCACATTAAGAAACCAGTTAGGGTGGGGGGTTTGGCACCCCCGAGTCAAAAATGCAGTTACACCATTCTTTGTTCAGGCAGGACGGGGGCTGCAACAGATGGTACAAAGATTACGGACAGGTCTTGAAAAACAGGAAATGTACGTGAGGGAACAGGGAGATCTTGAACAACAGCACATGTGAAAGAAACAAGTTCTGGGACGGTGGCGTGACCAAGTCTTGCGAAACAGGATGGATGAGTGCAGGGGTTCAGTCCGAGGGTGGTGAGGCCAATTCTTGGTTCCCCTTTTTCGAAATTGGCTCAACCACAAGGAGCAGGAAGGACAGGGTGGACGTGAAAGCTAGAATTTCAACAGACATCAGCAAAAATGACCAGGAGGGTCGTGCAGAGGTGTTTGACATGAAATGGCAATGCAAAAACAATGGAGTCATGACACAAAATGGATGCCGACAAGAAGGACACTTTTCATCAGAGTGTTCTGCTGCACCGATTTGTGGCACATTCTCAGCAAGCATGTCTACATCACAGCCTTCTTTTTAAATCTGGATATGTGTGCCTGCACAATGTGTGTTCTAGCTCCTGACAGTGTTGGTTTGCTGGCTTTTACTCTGGGGGAAGAAGAGTGCTTACATTATGGCCAGTAGACTTGTATAGAGTATTAAAGTGCAGCGTCCACAAGCTGATTTGTTTTCTGCCTTAGAGTGGTAATCGGTGCACACTGGAACTTAATACTTTGGCTCATCGTCCTGTGTGGTGTGTCTGACGACGTCTGTTCTGCCCGTCTTGCCAAATTGGAGTGTTATTGGCATGTTTAGTGATCTGCCCATGTGGCGGCGCACAGAGCGGGACATTCAAGGTGAGACCTTTTTTGTCTCTTATTGTTAGTTTCATTTGAGGCCTCACTTTCAACAATGGCAGTTAAACAGCTGTTTCTGCAGTTTAAAAACAAGGACGCGAGCCGTGTGTTTAACACACACACCTACCGTCATCTCTGTTATGCGCAGAGATTTTCCTGCAAAGTGGTTGTCACCATGGATCCCGGGGAGTTGCTGAGGGACGCCTTGCAGCATGGTTGTGGCGTGAGCCACTCAATGTATGTTAATACTGCATGCCACCATCTTTACGCTTTTTACCCGGGAAGTGTTGACAGGTTCTCAGTCCAGGTTGGTCAGTCTGTGTACAAACTGTCTTTGTAGAGCAGGACGATAACGGCTGCGTCGTAACGAGAGACACTTGGGGGAGTTGGGCAGTGAAGTATGCCCACTTTGAGGGACACGCTTTGGAGAGAAAAAATGTGGAGCGCCACATGGGTGAGTCAGCCTACAGACTGTAGCCTCAGCGCTGTACTGCCTGCAACTTGTTCAATTTATTAATAGCTGCTGCACAACCATTTCAAGACAACAGTTTGAGTTGTTAAATGTGCCAAGTTTTTTTTGGGGTGAAGTCTGCTCAGAAGTACACAATTATCTGCTGTGTGGGGTACTAAATAGGTGTGTTGGAAGAAATTGATATCCTACAAGGTTTGAAGTCAACATGCCAAGTATTTTGCTTTTGCATGCTAGTTTGAAAAATGTTTACAATTCAATGTTTGTTCTATTCTGATTTACGCAAATGTATGATAACTATGGCCGTATTTATATGTTAGCTGGGTTTAAAAAGCCTTACTTGAGGCCGGGATATTTGACGTGTTTTGGCTTGTTTTTTCACAATTTAGGTATCCCTTCCCTTGGGGTGGCAATGGGGTTTTGTCCCATACCCTCACTTTTACAATTTATGTTTCCCTTACTTTGGGATGGGAATGGGTTTTAGTCCCATATCCTCACTTCAAAACACTGTACCCTTACAGGAGGGTTGGTTTGAGGGTTTTGTTTCCCTTTCACATTTGTTTCTAGTTCACGTAGGGATGGGTTATAGTCCTATTTATTTGTAGTTAGCCATGGTAACCTTACATGAGGGTTGGCTTAAGGGGTCTTCTCCCTTTCATTCTAGGAATTTTGTCCCATGTCCATACATTACGTTACTGCACCCTTACATTATGGTTATCTTACAGGGATTTTTGTTTTTTTAGTACGTACTTTCCCTAGGGTGACTACATCTTTCAGGTGCCTATCCCTGTTCCTATTGGGCCGAATTCTCAAAAACAAGATGGAGAATTTTCAAGAGAGGGGTTCACCTCAGCTCCTGGCCAAACTAGGCATGTGCCCAGCTAAGGTGGACCTTCCTACTCAGCTTACACATTTTGCTGCCTGTCCTGCTGCCAAAAAGTGGTTTTGGGACAGGGAGGCTGGCATCTCCACTAGTTGGAGCTACCAAAGTCAGCATAACACAAGGTGAGAGCCTTTGAAGCTCACCACCAAGTGTTTGATGTTCGTGCAAGCGGCAGGTGGGACGTACCACCACCCAGAACAGGCTTTGTTTCTGACCTTAGAGAGCACAAAGACTCTCACCCCATGAGGTCAGAAACCTGTCAGTTGGTGGCTGGCTGGCAGGGCCTGATCAGGCAATACACTAGCATTTGGTCTTTTTCCAGGGGACATCTCTAAGATGCCCTCTAAGTGTATTTTACAATAAATCCAACACTGGCATCAGTGTGATTTTATTATGCTGAGAAGTTTGATACCAAACTTCTCAGTCTTCAGCAAAGTTATCATGGCGCTGTAGAGTTCTTGTTTTTATTTTTTCTTGTATTCCTCACCTACAATGATGGGCATTCTAGGTGAGGAAATCCCCCTCTCCCCTCCAATGCTACGATGTTCCGACCTCCACACTTTGAACAGAGGAGAGAGAGAGATAGGGATACCCCTCTAGTTTCAACTGTTTGCTTGCTTCACTCCAATTCTCTGTATCTAGATAGCCCTTGGATTGAATTGGAGAACAAACCCCAACAGTGCCCAGGTGAAATCATCGAAATACTCCCAAAGTAGTCTCATCTGTTCCGCCATGCCACTAGGGCCGCCCAGATCTTATCATGACTAGAGCAATCGCAAGTCATATCAGATTCACTTATATATATGGTATACTTCAGGCAGACGGAGAAAGTAGGGGCATTTGGATCCTTCCAGGCCTTACATATTTCCCGCCTCACTAAGACCATCACATAAAAGATTAATTTAGTTGCCATATCATTGAGCTGGTATTCTATGGCTAAATCAAACAAAATTATTCTGGGGGTAATTAAGACTTGTATTCCCAGTACTTCTGTTATAAATTCTCCTATTCTTGACCAAAAGTCTATGAGCCTGGGACATTCCACAAACATCTGAAGGTCATCAGCGGCAAGAGCTTTACATCTCGGTCAATGGTATTCCAAATTCGTGATTTTAACAAGTTTTTTAGGAGAGATATAAACACGGTGTAAAGTGAATAGATGATTTCTTTTGAGAGATGCAGCCTTAACTACTGCATTTAACATCGTAAAAGAGTCGCCCCACAAATCCATTAGATTGCTACCGTCTAAGGCCACTACCCCCCCTTACTTTTTGGAGTTCTTGTTCTGTGATTCCCTCCGGCTCCAGCATGGCCTCATACCAAAAGGATACCTCTTTCTTCCACCTCCCCTTTCTAATTACTAGATCCAACTTGGGTTCAAATGTTTCAGAGGCCCATGATATACTGGCCCACCAGGCTGACAGCTGGCAGTATTTGAACCTGGTAAGGGTTCCTCCCATCAATCTGGAGATGGTATCCCAATCCATAAGCTGTGAGTTATTTTGTAGGTCTTTCCAATATGTGATGCCTGCCACTTTGAGGGGATTTGATAATCGATCTTTGAGACATTCAGGTGTCCCAGGGGAATCCCATATCGGTGCCTGAGACACATAATAGGGGATTCCCAACTTTTTTCTAATGAATACCCAATTCTTCAGGGCTGTCTCTAAAATCTTTAGCCTTACTTTCTTATAAAATCTGGGATCACCGAATTTATATAAAAAGTATTCATGCCCTTGAGGAATGCCCTGTAATACCGCCCCAAATAATCTACCCACCGAAGACATATCAGCTTTATCTGCCATTAACCGAACGTTTTTGAAGTGAAATGAATGGCAATAGATTAATAAATCCGGCAATACCAACCCCCCAACTTTCAATTTTCTCCTTAGCTTTTTCCAGGATATTCGGGGATATTTTGAATTCCAAATAAAGGACCCGATTTTACCCTGTATTTTTGCTATGTCTTTAGGGCTGAAACTCAAGGGCATAGCATTGAACAGAAAGGTGACTTTGGGTAGAATAACCATCTTCACCAAATTTACTCTACCGAAGACATTTAGAGGGAGACCAGACCAACGCAATTGAAGCCCACAGATCTCCTTAAAGATTCTATTGAGATTTATTTTTTGGTATATCTAAGATATCCTGTGTCAAAAATACTCCAATATATCTCATCTGTGGTTTAGCTAAAGGAGATATTACTTCCTGATTCCACTGCATGATCTCAGTTTTTCCCTTATTTATTTTATATCCCGAAATTTCACCAAAGGCTTCTGCCTGGTCGAAAAGTCGGGGGATTGCAACTTCCGGATTAGAAGTAAACATTAAAAGGTTGTCCGCATACAAGGCACATTTTAGAGCTAATTTGTGTAAATTAAAAGGTTTAATCAGTGGGTCAGATCTTAACTGTGTGACTAAAGGTTCGAATATATAATTTAACCACTAGTGGGGAGAGGGGACTTGTACCACGACATATTTGAACCCAATCTGTGAGAGTTCCATTGACCAGAATTCTAGCCTTTGGATTTAGATACAGTGCTTGTACGGATGTTATAAAGTTTTTTGGAAGACCGAATCTAGCTAATGCTTCCCATAGGTATGGTCAGCTTACTTGGTCGAATGCCTTAGCAACATCTATCGCTATGATTGTTAACGGAAGTTTCCTATTCATAGCGAAATCTATTGCGGCAATAGCCTGGAAGGTTAATTCGTTAAGCTGCCTCCCCGGCATAAAACCCCTCTGATCTTCGTGTACCACAGATTTAATCACTTTGGCCAATCTCACCGCCAAAACCCCTGAAAGATTTTATAATCCGTATTCAGTAGCGAGATTGGCCTATAGGACTGGACGATCAGGGGGTCTTTGTTGGGCTTCAAAACCAAGGTGACTGTAGCTTCTAACCAGGATTGGGGGATAGGTTTACCTGTCAAATGTATTTTATTAAATAAGGCCGTAAGAACAGGGACAATAATGTCAGAGCTTATTTGATAGACTTCTATAGGAAGCCCATCTGGGCCTGCTGCCGTTCCTTTAGCCATTTTTTTCAGCTGGTTATAGATCTCTCCCTCCTTAATGGCAGAACTCATGAAGACACTCTCCGCCACTGTTAACTGCGGTAGGCCAAGCTGCTTTAACCAATCCACTATTTTTTGGGTTGAAACATCACTATCCCCGCTGTATAAGTTTTGCATATATATCCTGGCTTCTTTGGAGATTTGATCATTATCATATGTAATATCGCCAGTACTATGCATTTTTAACCCACAAATTTGGTTTCTTGTCTTATCCATTCTTGCCTTCCATGCCAATATGCGTCCACACTTTTCTCCATAGGAGAAATTCTGCAACCTACTCGCATCCCATCTATCCTTATTTATTTTGTCTAGGCTAGCCTGATATCTGGCTTTTAGCCCCTCCAGCTCTTTCTGTATGGCCACCAAATTAGGCGGCTGATCTAATGAGGCCTGCTGTACTTGCTGTTCCTTTAATTTTATTCCAGCTAAGATGTCCTCCTCTGCTTTTCTCCTAGACTTATTTTTACCAGCCATAACAGCTGTGAACAGACCCCTTACGTAGGCCTTAAAGGCTTCCCATACTATTTGATCGGATGCAGTGGCGCTGTTGAATCTAAAATACTCAACTATCTGTTTCAACACGTAGTCTTTTACATCATCTTGTTGAAGTAAAGTTCTATCAAGAGTCCAGCGTCTACTCTGCACCTTCTGTGGGAACTTAACAATTAATTCTACTGTAGAGTGGTCTGATAGTATAGCTGGAATATATGAGATGGAAACGACTGCAGGAAATAAAGCTTGATCTATAAGAAAAAAGTCAATGCGTGAATGATGTCTATACCTATGACTATAAAATGAATAATCCCTGCTTTTCTCATTTTTAATCCTCCAAACATCCAATAAATTGCAGTCCTTCATGATGTTTTTTCAGCTCTCTTCTTGATTTATACGGAGGAGAAAAGATGGCTCTGGAGGTACGGTCCAAGCTCGGATCAAAGATTAAATTAAAATCGCCTCCCAAAATAACAGGTAAATTCATAGCAGACAAACTCGTTCTCAGGTTCAACAAGGCCTCCGGAGAATCTTGGTTGGGCCCATAGTACACTGCACAGGCGAACCTAATTTTATCTAAGATCAAAGATGCAGTCAGCCATCTACCTGAGGAATCGGTCTCATATTTTTCTACTCGGATCCCAGAGTGTTCCCGGATAATCATTGCCACTCCCCTAGTGTTTCCACTTTGCCTAGAGCAAAGCAGGTCTTGGATCCACCTTTGATTTTTAAAAGCTTCTTTGCATTCCTGCGGCTCAAGATGAGTTTCTTCAAGGAGGATAACATGGGCTCCGGACTTATTAAGAAACTCACAAATTCTAATTAACTTCTTTCCCTCCCTCAACCTATTCACATTCCAGCTTGTTATTTTGTTAGATATACTGGTCATGGAGTAGGGATAGATGCTTCTTAGGTAGCACAGTTCTGGGCCTGATACTTTTCAATGGGAAGATTTGTTTCATATTTATTTCAGATTTTATGGTACTATGAGGAATAATTTTTCTTTTTATCGATCCCACCTCGCCTCACCTCTCACCACCCCCCTTGAGGAACCCCCCCCCCTTGGGCTTTGGCGATCCTATCGCCATTGAGAACCCTGCCCCTGTCTTGGATTCTGCCTCATTATGTGTTTTTAACTACGTGTTTTACCTGTACTCACATGTAGGCTCATCACCCTTTTTTTTTCCCACACTATGTGATATTAAATTTTCCTTTCAAAGTGCCCCCATGTACTCTAAAAAGTCTATGTTAAATTATTGTATTTATATTTATAATTTTCTTTTGTTGTTTTTTTTACATGAGGCTAATCCTGTTTAAGGAAAGAGAGGAGACTACCTCTGAGCTTCTTTCATGCTAGTTAGAAAGCTATCAACTGCCTGTACGGAGGTAAAATTATACGTTTTGTTTCTCCAAACAACCCTTAATGCTGCAGGGAACTTCATCATGACCTGGGCTCCTTGACTTCTTAAATCTGACATACGAGACCCTAACTCCCACTGTCTTTGCGCAGTGTCTCTGCCCACGTCAGAGCGAATCAAGTATTTTGAGGAGTCAATCTGAAGAGATGGGTCAATAAGAGCCCTGGTCAAGATCAGCTCCTTCACTGAGTAAGTATGAAAGTTGACCAGAATCTTCCTCGGGGCATTCCTATCCGGGTGCCGACGGAAAGGGTTTCTATGCGCCTGTTGAATCTCACTCTCGAGGTTGATATCTGGTCTGTCCTTCAGGACGCCTTCTCTCAAAAGTTTGCATATTAGGGACTTCACATCCCCGTTCTCTGCCCCTTCGGGGATTTTTAGGAATTTCAGATTATTTCTCCTTGCATGGATCTCCTGGCATTCCATATCAAGTTGTAGAGACCCATTCTGGGGCATCAGCTCAGATATAGCTTTGGTATGTGTCTGAGAGACTCTGGAGATGATAGCCACTTCCCCTTCTAATGCCTCCGTCCTGGAGCATACATCATCTAATTTGCTTTCTAAGGTGGTACATTTCTCGGCAATCTCCTTCTGATTTCCTTCCGATATCTTAAACTTCGAAAGTAGCTTGGCGAGGAGATCCTCATGCAGAGATCTACAGAGGCCCTCCATACTATTGCCCCCGCAATCCTTATGTTGTTGCGTTTCCAAAAAACCTACTACTGGATGATTACTAGTAGGAATAGCTGAAGGCTGGGAGTCAAGCCCTGGAGATAACTCTGATACCGGCTGGGACTCTAGACCACTTTCTGTATTTCCCTCCGCTCCCGAAGCGGACGAAGGGTCTTCCAAACCTAAGTCTGTCTCAGGCTCAAACAGCAGCGTGGCATAGCTATTCTGCAATACAACTGATTCCCTAGGTTGGGAGGGAGGAGGAGACTTCTGCATTGCTGATTGAGTTTCTATCTTCCTGCCAACCCCATCTGAGACAGACATAGCTTTCTCCATTATTTTGAAGTAGGTTTTTAGAGAGGGAGCAGGTTTTAATATTGCGGAGCTTCTTGTAGATCTTTTTTCCTCCCCTGTTTTATTTCTCTCTCTTCTCTCTTTCTTTTTCTGGCGTGGAGTAAGGGGAACCAGGGGAGCCAGTTGGTTAGTTTGACTAATTGTAGAATATAAGTGCTCTTTCTCTTGCTGAGAGCATAGAAGATATCTATTTCTTACTACAGGGGGGACTAACTGGGCTGATTGATCTGGGGAAGTCAGCTGGACACCCTCACCTGTTTTCATTTCTCCCTCCCCAATGAAACTTTCCCCTCTCTGATCCTCCTTCCTGCTGAACAGTTGTACTTGTGTGTTTGGGGGGAACCGTCCAGGTAAAATGTCCATTACCTTACCATCAAATCGCTCTGCTAAGACAAAACACACTGCAACCTCAGCTACTAGGAATACTTCCGGATTTATACTGCCAAAGTTATCTGCCTCAAACACATGAGGCTGGTCCACCCCCCGCCGATCAACTTTAAAACGATACCGGCTCACCGCTGTCTCTGCAGGTCGAAAATAAGTCTTTGCTGCGGCCGCTCGAATCTTGCACCACAATTTTGCACGGGTTGTCCCCCATACACCTCCTCCTTTCTCCTCAGCCTTAGGTCCCGTCATCTGAGCAGCGCTGGCGTGTCGGCGTTTCCGTTCCACCGACCTACGCATGCGTCACAGGGTCCTAGTGCTCAACAGGCAGCCGCCGAACTCGGCAAAAGCAGAAGTCAAAGAAGGGAAGCTGGTTAGTACTGCGAATTTTCTAATTTAAATATATTCTCCATATTCTCACCACATGTAGATGATGTTGGAAGGCTTTTAAGACGGGTTCAGGTAATCCAGTACCTCACTGGCTTTGCCAAGTCGGTACAGAGTACTCGCAGCTGGCGTCAGCCCGCCATGTTCCTGGCTCCTACCTTCCTGGTTTGCCGCACAACGACTCTCACCCATGAGGTCAGAAACCTGTCAGTTGGTGGCAGGCTGGCAGGGACTGATCAGGCAATACACTAGAATTTGGTCTTTTTCTAGGGGACATCTCTAAGATGCCCTCTAAGTGCATTTTACAATAAATCCAACACTGGCATCAGTGTGAGTTTATTATGCTGAGAAGTTTGATACCAAACTTCTCAGTCTTCAGCAAAGTTATCATGGCGCTGTAGAGTTCTTGTTGACAAACTCTGAGTCCATGTACTCAAAATGGCTTCACTGCACTTACAGTGTCCAAGAATGGACTCAAACACTGTAGAGGCAGACTGCTCATGCAGCTGTGCCTGACCTGTGGCATAGTACACCCTGGCTTAGAGCTGTAAGGTCTGCCAGAGGGGTGACTTACCTCTGCTACATGCAGTGATGGGTAGGCATGGCACCCAGGTAGGTGTGCCAAGTTGACTCTTAGTTTAGTCTCACTTCAACACATAGCCTGCAATGGCAGTGTGTATGTGTTTGCTGTGGGTCCCTTTAGTGTGGCACAATAAATGATGCAGCCCTAAGGGACCCTCTCTTGTCACAAGGCCCTTTGTACCACTGGGACCTTTTTGAAGGAACTTATATGTGGGCCAGAGGTGTGCCAATTGTAAAACCAATGGTACTGTTTTGGGGAAAGAGTACAGACACTGGAAATCTGAAACCCAGTGTACACTCAGCCAAAGTGCATCAGAAATCTGGCAAAAGGTGGGAGAGTTACTGCAACAAAACCCGGGTTCCTTTTTTTATTTTATTTTTATTGTTCAGCTTGACATCTTAAACAAAAGTACAATGTTGATAAACTTAATCATGGCAATCAATGCAAGTACAGGTTGATATACATTGTTCTACATATATAAGAAAAGAAGCCAAAAGCAAAGAAAAGAAAGGAGGAAAAGCGAGGCAAAACCAGGGGAAGCAAAAACATATGTCAGAAGAGTCGTACCTGTCCAATAAGGACTGGTAGCAAAACATACAGACTCTATGGCCCAGATAGCTCCTACATTCAATTATTCAGCCATTGTGTAAAAGGAGCCCATATTTTAAGCCTTTCTCCCGCCTCCTCTTACACCCTCTTGAAAACACAGCTGATTCCAAATTGTGGAGAGCTAGAATTCTTGCTCTCCAGTTTATAAAGGTGGGGGGAACCGGACTGATCCATTCAGATGTTATACACAACCGAAATAACGACATAACAATGCATAAGAAGCATAAGTTGATCTATCCGACACACAGTCGGTTTCGCAGCCAGTTATTACTAATTCGGGAGATAGGACCACCGGAATATTAAGACAAACAATGATAAATGATTGAACATCCTGAAGAAATAAATCCAGTTTAGGACAAGAAAAAAACATATGTACATCATTGGCTGCTATTAAACCACATCTTGGGCAACCGTGACCACCACTACCTCCCCATTTGGATATTTTGGCCGGAGTATAGTAAAGATCAATAAGGGCCTTATAACTTTGGGAGCGAAGGCTCCTGGAGATTAGCACTGAGTTGGATAGTTCCAATGCAGCAGAAATATCTATACCGACCTTACCAAACTTAGTATCCAATTTAGTGTTCTGAAACAGAAGATCATCTGGGAGACCTGATATTAGATTTTGATAGAGGGACCCAATACGTGCCTTCCTCATAATCAGCTCCATAAGTGTGTTTTTAGCAAGCGCAGTAGGAGTGTTATGAAGACGCCTATCAAGGAAGCTGCGTATCTGTAGATATTTGAAAAATCCATGTGTTCCCATGGAAAACGTATCTTTTAAAAATACAAAAGAAGCCATATTAACCTCATAAATTAAATCACCCAAAATCAAAATACCGTGCAGTCTCCATCTGATTGTGATATGATCTTGAAAAATGGAGTGTAATAATCTAGCAGCGGCCAAAGGTGTATAATAGTTAATGTTAGGTATTGCCCATTTCCGGCGCACCTTCCTCCAAACCGAATACATAGCTAAAATAACCTTGAACTTAGTTTTTTTAAAATAACTAGGCTCAAGAACCGACAGCAGAATCTCCCTGGCATCCTTAGCCAGACCAATCTCTAAGATAGAGGGCCTACAAGCTAGTGAAAGTATAGCTTTCTCCCCAAAAAGAGGGAGGGCGAGATGTTGAAGTAAAGCTGACCAGTTATAGAGCACCAAGTTAGGCACTGACCAACCGCCCCTGTCCAAAGGTAAATGCATCCATTTTGAGGCCCTTCGGGGTTGCCGATAGCCCCACAAAAACCTATAACGATCTTTCTGCACAAGCAAGACTAGACTGGGCAAATTCCAGCGGAATGGTCCTAAAGACATATAAGAATTTTGGTAGAATTGACATCTTTATTACATTCCTCCTACCAAATAAAGAAAGATGTAAATTATCCAGCCTGCGCAAGGTAGAGTTAGCCGTGTCAATAATAGGCAAAATGTTCATTTCTGCTAGGTTTTCTACTGCCGCTGTGATTTTAATACCTAAGTAGGTTGCGCTTTGTACAACTGGCGCATCAGAGGGACCCATAGCAGTAGATTGAACAACCTGGGTTTTCTGGACATAAAGGGGCTGATTAGGATGGCGGTTTTTCCGCATCCTCCGGGCCGGCGGAAGTGTCCGCCGGCCTGGAGGATGCGGAAAAACCGCTGCGAAGCCTCCAAAGACCCACCGCCAAATTAGGATGGCTGGTGGGTCTGGAATTCCGTCCGCCGCTTTTCCGCCGCGGTCGGCTTCCGACCGTGGCGGAAAAGCTATAACATGGCAGGCGGTGTCTATGAGACACCGTCCGCCATATTAGGATGTTCGTAAATACATGCTTTTCCACGGCGGCTTTTCCGCCATGGAAAAGCATACGGACATTCACTTTGGGGGCCCGTTGCGGGCCCCCTGGGTGAATGGGGGGTGGGGGGTGCACATGGGGGGTACCTATGGTACCCCCCTGCATTTGCGTGCACAAAGCAGCAGGCACCGTGCGGTGCCGGCCGCTTTGTGCATGTAAATGTAAAACATGCTTTTTTAACATTGCGGCGGGTGCAGCTTGAAGCTGCACCCGCCGCAATGTTAAATATAGAGGATGTGACCGCCACCCTGGCGGTCACATCCTAATCAGCACGGAGGGAACACCGCAGCCCCTGCGGACGTTCCCTCCTCCTCAAGGGTGGCGGACGGACGCAAGTCCGTCCGCCATCCTAATCGGCCCCTAAGTTTGTAGCCCGAAAATTGACCATACAATTCCGTCAGGTACTTAATGGCTGAAAATGAAGTTGCCACATCACTAGATAAAACAATAATATCGTCAACATACGCCAGAACTTTAAATTCGAGCGCATTGATCTTAACCAGAGATATATTTGATGAAAGCTCTGTTTTATTTATAAACAAATCTATATAGAGAGCGAATAGCAGGGGCAAGCAGGGGCAACCCTGTCTGGTGCCCCTGCTGATGTCAAACGGTCTTGAAAGCATCCTTGATATAGATAAGGTTGCCTGGGGGCAATGTAAAGTGACTGTAGAGCCTGTATAAATTGAGGACCGAACCCCTTCCAATGCAAGACCTTCCACAAAAACCCCCAGGCAACCCTGTCGAACGCCTTCTCGGCGTCCAACAGGATCGCACCGAGGGGGAACTTTGATACTTGAGCCCAGTCCAAAAGTGCTATAACACGCTGGACATGGTCCGCCGTATCCCTTCCAGGATTGAAGCCATGTTGGCGAATCGATACCAATAGGGATACCACCGATGCCAGTCTTGTAGCCATAATTCTTGAAAAGATTTTACGGTCGGTGTTAATCAGTGATATCGGATGAAATGAAGCAGGATCCAGCTCGGGCTTATCTTTTTTTTTTAAACAAAATGATTGTTGTATAGCACCAAGAGTCTGGAATGATACTAAGCTGAGCATCCCTAAGAGTTGATAAAAGGTCCTCCCGAATCTCTAACTGAAATAAGGAATAAAATTCCAATGGGATCAAATCCGGACCGGCCGCCTTGCCCTTAGCCAATGAATGTAATGCTAATTCAACTTCATCCCACTCTATGGGTGCAGCAAGAGCAGGATTCTGATGATCCGAGATTTTTGCAGTATTGATCTCTTCAACAAAGACTCCAAATTCATGGTCTATATTAAGCTCGCTAACTTCCTCTGTATATAACACTTGAAAAAATTCAGAAAAAAACGTCAAGACCCCATCGGGAGTATCATGAATAAAACTCTGGGAGTCCTTGATCTTAATGATGCGATTAGCCAAACTGCATTGCTGGAGTCGCTTAGCAAGGACCCTGCCGGATTTTTCGCCAAATTCAAACATTGACGAGCGAAACTGTAAATATTTAGTGGCAATGTCCTGGCCAAGGAACTCAAGAAAGGAGGCTTTAGTACGCGTGACTTGTAATGGGACATGAGCTATATCGCCACCATTCTTAATCACGCTTACAAGCTGGAGCTCTGCACGGCACAATTCCTTGATATGCGATTTAGTTTGTTCCTGAATTAGCTTCTGATGAGAGAATGAAAAGCGTTTAGTCTCTCCACGAATTGCAGCCTTCAATGAATCCCAAACGATATTACTAGAAGCTGAGCCTCTGTTAATATTCAAAAATTCGGATACCCATGGTCTCATATGGTCTAAATATGCATGTTCTAAGAGCAATTTTTCTCTCAAAAGTCCAGGGTCTAGGAATTCTTATACTGTTGTTCAGAGTGCAGTCAATAGTCAGCAGATTGTGGTCTGAGATGATTCTAGGAGAAATTGAGATAGAGGTAGTGTCTGCAAGTTGGTCTGAAACTAAAAAATAATCCAAGCGAACCATTTTTTGATGTGGGGCAGAAAAATACGTATAGCCATCTAGGTTCTTACAATGATAAAACCAGAGGTCGATCAAACAATGTTCTTGAGTCAAAGCTTGCAAAGCCCTAAAGACTCTAGGTTTCTGGCCTGCATATTTCTCCCCTCCTAATAAATCAAAATTGGCTGATAAATTGATGTTAAAGTCGCCACAAAAACAAATAGGATGAGGTCATAAAGCCAATTTGACATTCAGATAGTCTAAAACTGCAGGGTCATCCAAATTAGAGCTATGTGCAGTACAGATCGTCAAAGGTGTACCATTAATCAGGAGCTCAGCAATTACCCATCTCCCTTCGGCATCTCGACTGGTTCTCAAACAAGAGCCTAGCCCTCGTTTTAATAGTATAGCCACCCCCCTTATCATTCAGGTCTGACGGGAAGAAACTATTAAATCAAACGCAGGGATTTTTAGGTACTCTCAGTTAATCCAAGGCACATGAGTTTCCTGCAGGCACAATACCTCTAGATGGAGAGCCTGGATGACACGTGAAAATAGAGCCCGCTTCCTCCCATTATTCAGGCCACAAACGTTCCATACGTATTCTACCTGACGCCATTGAGACTTTTATAAAAAAACATCACAATTATGATAGTTCTTGACATAACACCATGAAATCCATGAAAGAAAGACATTTTTTCAAGCTGTTTTTTAGAATGCGCCCCAACCCCCCTCCCCCAAACACCCCCCCCTCCCCTGCGTGCCAACCACCCACCCCCCCACACCCCACCACCCCCGAGACTAGGCAGCGGGACCAAGGTCCCAGTGATGGAAGAGCTGGTATGAACCCCCCCTGAGAGTCGCTGCCAATTTTTGCAAAAACAAACAAGCACAATAAGGGAAGTGCCCTACCGAGATGTAAAAAAGAAAGCCTAGTGGTCAATGCAAAGAAACTAAAGTAAAAATACATCCCTTAAAGAGAGCATCACCCCAACTAACCGCTACAGAGAAAAGGAGAAACAATATGTCATTGTACTCAAGCAAATACATACAGTTAAGTCAATTTACAATGAATCCAATAATGATTTTGCCTGAATCTCAGACTCAAAAAATATAGTCTGGCCTTGATAGATAATTTTAAGTTTGGATGGAAAAAGCAAAAAGACCTGTGTCCCCTTAGACTGAAGAGGGGCAATCAGCTGACGGAAATGCCACATCCGTTCAACCGTGGCTGGATAGAAGTCCGGCCTAACAAAGAACTGACAGCCCTTTCCTAAACTTTGCCTATCAGGCCTGGCTAGATCATAGATCCTTTCTCTGGCTAAAAAATTGTGTAAACAAATTAACATAGCACAGGGTTTGTTGTCAGTTTGACCCGAGCGTTGTTTAGGTTTGAAAGGGAAGCGATGGGCACGTTGGATCTCTAGATGCCAGTCCCATTCCTTGACCTCAGGGAATACCTCTGTAAACAAATCGATCACAAACTGACGAATGTCTGACCCTTCCGTGCCCTCTGGAACCCCCAGAATTCGGAGGTTATTTCTCCGTGCCCAGTTTTCCATGTCGACAAGTTTTCCTTGGATATCAACCCGCTGGGATTGGATTGCATCTATAGTGGATTTTTGAGTCACTAGATCATCTTCCAGAGTAGAAATCCAGGTTTCGTCCTCCGTGACCCTGGATGCAATGTCCGTGCAGGTCTTAATTACTCTACGCAGCGAGTTTTGGACTCTGCGACACGCCCCCTGGGAGCGGGCACTTTCCTGACGAGTTTCCTCCAGATGAGCCATTATCGTTTGATATATTATAGCAAGTGTCATTTCACCTGGAGGCACGCCAGAATTGGATTCCTGAACAACGGCGGCTGGGTCTTGAAAAGTACCTTGTACACCAGGCTGAGCAGAAAATAAGTAGTCCCAGGATAGGGAACCGATATCTGACCCAGGGTCTTGGGGCACCTTTCGAACTGTGGAAAGCCCCTTCGATGTACCAGCAGAACTCAAAACATAATTTGCGCGCCAGACCCCTGACTCACTACCCTCATCATCAGTCCAGTCTTTATCCAGGCCATTGTTGTCAACAGACGAGCCCATATGCTCAGAAAGAGAATAGAAATTATCTCCGTCGGTATCGCCCTCAGAGTTTAATAAGACAGAAAGTTGAGGGGGGGAAAGGACTGCTGAATGTGTGCTGAGTGCTGGATCGAGAGGGACTACATCTCCCAGCACCCCTCTGGGTTGTAAGCCCAAAGTTAGAGAAGGATCCATATGCAGAGCACTCCCTGTAGCAATCTCTAACAACACCCCCTCCTCCGGTTGCACAGTTAGAATTGTAGAGGCCCCCCCAGCAGAGTTCTTTGGCACAGCAACTGAGTTAGATGACAAAGAGATAGCGTTTGCCTTACCAGTCGCAGGCACTGCAGAAGCCGTAAGAGGAGCAACAAGAATGCGGGAGGAACTCTCTGCAACCGGGCTCTGTAGATTTTTTTTAGTAATTGAATTTGCCCGAGGTTTGAAAATAGCCGGCACCGGGGCCGGGAGAGGTTTGACAGTCTTCGCAACGTTCTTGCCAACTGCTACATCCACCCGGCTCCCCTTGAGGATTTCTATTGGTGGCGGCATTATTTGAACAGAAGGGGACGCCGGGACCGTAGTCGTTGTTTTCACCGCTGCTCGGGGGAGATTCTTTGTTGGGCCCTTTGGGGGCATTGCCGCACCGCTGATGCAGCACTGGTAATGCTGAATGCACTGAAGAGAAAGCAGCATGCCATCAGCCGATAAACGATGCGAGGCACAAATCCGATATGGGAGGCTGCGGCGGTATCTGCAAAGCCAGCGGATCATCTCCTTTCGCGGGTCAGGAAAATACGGTAAGTCCCATAAGGAATATCAACGCCATGCTATAATGCTAGAAGTTGGCAGCCCATACAGGGGGAGAAGGGCTGGGACCACCTCACATGGCCAGAGTGCTGGCCGCCATCTTGCCCCCGGCCGCCATCTTGCCCCCCCAGAACCCGCTTTCCTACAATGTGTATTTATTTATATATATAGATTATGTATTAATTAATGGGTTTTGTTTATTACAATATTAGGCAGACAGCTAAGAATAGGTTTGAATGAGAATGATTACAGAGCAGATCGTCTACCCCTAGGGTGTTTCAGAGGCCGTAACAAACACCAAAATCATTTTCTACCAAGGTAATATGCAACATTATATGTAACACAATACCTACTTATAGACTTTAATGCAGAGCAATATCAATCCACCCTTAAATGGCTGCAGATTTTACCATATGCTTTTTACGATCAATATGTCAGGCCTAATGTGCTTATTACAACCTTTCATAATAAACAGATCAGACCTATGACAACAAAAGTACGTTTTACTAGTGAAACAATCAGGACTGTAGCTGTTATCATTGGTTTATCACCATAATGAATGGACCCCTCCCCTTAATGTAAGCTTTCCCACAATGCATCTATCAGGCAAACAGTCATGAAATTATTAATATACAAAATTACAGTTAGTAGAGCAAAATACTATCTCTCCAAAGAGTGCCTAACAAGGATTCTGACAGTACAATACTTCTGTACCCATGGTTTGTTGCTGAAGTTAAACCTCACCAAAACCCTTGCTTGTGAGATTCCATGTAACAAAATAACTGTCTGTAGGCGATACAAAGTAATAACAATCTACCCTTATATTCCTATTGACTTTAACATATACTTTTCACAATCAATTCTTCAGGCCTACTGCCTTCATGGAACCTTTTCATTATGAGCAATCAGGCCTAATACATTTATCATTGGCTTGCCTCCATAACAATCTCAGACCTACCCCTTTGGTTCATAAGCCTTACCACAAATCAATCATTGGGAATTATGTCATAAAAGGAGGACAAATATGTAAAAAAGTCAGTTATCCAACCAGTATAAACCCTTAATAATAAAGTCTAATGATTATGAAATTGCAAATTGCCTTCTCCATGGTTTGTTCAGAAGAGTTACCAACACCGAAACCTACAGTAATCAGAGGGATTTCATGTAACAAAATACATGCCTACAGGCTTCAGAACAGTGTAATAATAATCCACCCTTAAAAGCCTATTGCATTGAACAAATTTATGAATTAACAACACAACAATGGTATATGAGGAACTTCCCTCGACTGGATCCACTCCTTTCTCTCTGGCAGAACCCAAAGGATCAGACTTCCTCCCTTCTTCTCCAAACCTACAGAGATCAACTGTGGAGTACCCCAAGGATCCTCACTCAGCCCCACACTTTTCAACATCTACATGGCCCCCTCACCGCCATCATCGTCCCTCCACAACATCAGACCCAAATACCTCAACAAAAGAGTCTCCTTCCACGTACCCAAAATAAACCTCCGCTCTGCCGACCTCGCCCTGGCAGAGACTCCACGCATCAGCAGAACCAGAGCAGGCGGAAGAGCCTTCTCCTACGTCGCAGCAAAGACCTGGAATGAGCTCCCAGTTAACATCAGATGCTGCCCCTCTCTGCACATCTTCAGAATGAACCTCAAGACCTTTCATTTTGACTGATCCGGAGCTGCACCCCCCAGCGCCTTGAGACCCTCACGGTGAGTAATGCGCTTTATAAACCCCTGATTGATTGATTGATTGATTGATGCCTTTCCCACATATAAGCTTTTCCAAGACATCCCTTTTTCACCCAAAGTAAGTACAGCTAAGTTGAAGCAACATATATATATATATATATATTGGTAGAGTTACGCTGTGTGGGGCTGTGCAGAGACTTCTGGTTCTCCCGCTTTCCTCCTGTGGCCGGGCTTGGCTCCGCCCCCTGCTTCACCACTCCTGTTCATCGATTGGCAGGGCTTTGCTCCGTCAGTCCCGTTGGTGACTACAAGACCCAGGATCCCTTGGGACAAGGACGCAACTGCAACACGCGCCAGGAGGCACATAAAGCCCCGCCTGGTCCCTCGCCCCACGAGGTCGCGCGCGGGTTACGCCGGGCTGAGCCCGGGCAAAGGCCGCGCCGTCTGTGGCCATCGGAGGCCAGAGTAGGCTGGGCTGGGCTACCCCCCTAACCTCCCTCCTATTGTTTGGAACAACCAAAAGGTATTTGGATAACTTGCACTGACTTCTGCATTATATCCCACTGTTGTATCATCGCGACCTTGAGTTATTTCTTGATAAAAATATTGCTCATGCCAATGTCTACACGCTCTGGAAAGGGTAGGCAGGGGGGGGGGTTGCGTTAGTGGTACGCTTGACCAGTTCATCACCCGAGCATACTCGGTTCTTGAAAAAGAAATTGCCATCACTGAGCGCCGCCTTGGGACCACTAGCGTTGGCAGTTTTCCCCACTGACATCGATGCGTGTGCTGAAGGTGTTGTGTCTGCAAAAGCACTGCCGATCCCAGGCACCATAGGGGTTAACCTGGAAAGGTCTGATGTGCTAGAGACCCCAAACCAGTTGGATTTACCGACTGTATCAGAGTCAGATACCCTAAACAGAGAACACGATCTTATTAGCAATTCCACACCCCACAGGGGCACTTCAGTGCAGCCAGAACCAGCGACTGCCACAGGACCCAGAACAGCGCCAAATAAAAGGAAAAGAGTTGGTAGTGGGCAGAGGGGGGGCGCCCCAAGTTCTCAAAGAAGTTCAAATCAAAAACCCAAAATCAAGCGAGCAACCATCGGGTTTAGGGAGGCCATCGAAACCCTCGCCTACAATAGCAAGAGGTGAACTTTTGGTTGGTAGCCAGGCCCCGCGTAACCCACTTGAGCAGGAAAACCCTTGCCCAAGGCTACCCTCTACTATAGGCACTTTGCATCAGACTCCTCTCATTGCCCACATAGAGCAAATTGTAAAATCCCTGATACTCCCGGTACTTGAGAGGGTAAAGGTACTGTTGGAGAGGTTGGATAGATTTGAACAATCCACACTCAACAATTTCTTTTCTCTCAAGACACTAATCAAGTTACACTCTAAGAACAGACAGGATGTCTGTGAACCTAAGAAAATTCGTTGGTGAATCCTATAATCACAGTTGCGATGGTGGCCGCAATGCCCGACTTGGTCTCTGGACCTTTGTCCGGAACCAACTCGGTAGCAATAGTCACTTCACCTCACTGTGTTCAGCAAACTAGAAAAACCACTAATCCAACTACGGATAAAGGGGCAAAAGGACCCTCCCAAAGCGTACCCGTGCAGGGCCAGCAAATTAGCACCAACCAAAACAAAATAGCGGGACACAGTAGTAATTTACCTGTACTAGCCCAAAATCCCAGCACGGCAGCATCAGGCGACATTAACCTAACTCATATTAACCTACCGCCCGAATGTCTGCCCTATGCAGTTATGTTATGTTATGTTATGTTATGTTACTATTTTTTTATATAGCGCGCAGCGACTCAAAAAGAGTATCCTGGCGCTTTCACAGCGAGACCTACAGAAAGTAACACAACACGACAATAAAAACAGCAGGAAATAAAATAAACCAAAAGGGGACCTATAAAGTAAACAACCACGTCTTGAGACCCTTCCTGAAGGCCAACAGACTAGTAGCGCCACCGAGTGACAGCGGCAAGGCGTTCCACAACTGGGGGGCGCGCAGACCAAAGGAGCGACCTCCGATGCGAGCTTTTTGGACGCGCGGTACAACCGCCAGAAACTGTGATTCTGATCTGAGCGCCCGGGCCGGATGATAAAAAGACAATCTCCTTTGGAGATACTTCGCCCCTCCAAAGTGTAAGGCCTTAAAGGTCAAAGTCAGCGTCTTAAAAATAATGCGGTTGCGAATAGGCAGCCAGTGCAGGTCCTGCAAGAGGCCCGACACCCTAGCTCGCCTATTTAAGCCAAAGATGGCTCTCGCCGCCGCATTCTGCGTCACCTGAAGGCGCTGTAACAGGTACTCCGGTAGGCCCAGGTAGAGGACGTTGGCATAGTCCAGCCTGGACCCAATCAGAGCCTGCACAGTCAGCTTCCGATGCTCTTCCGATAACAAGGGAAGAAACTTTCTAAGAGTCTTCAGAAGACCAAAGCAGGAACCCGTCACTCCCAGGATCTGGGCTCTCATTGACAAACCCTTATCCATCTTTACCCCAAGATTTTTGGCAACTAAAGAAGGGGAAGAGGGCGGAAACATATCAATGGGCCACCAGCCATGCCAGTCAGGGTCAGACGCACACCCAAAGAAGAGCACCTCCGATTTCTCTGGATTGCACTTGAGGCCACTCGAGTGGAACCATCCGAAAACAGCCCCAAGGCAATCCCGGATGCTCTCCCCGTTAAAATCTCCTCCCCTCTCACAGGAGAAGAGGAGCTGAGTGTCGTCTGCATAGGACACGATCCGGGCCCCGAAAGACTCCGCCAGAGCCGCCAAAGGGGTCATAAAGATGTTAAAAAGGGTCGGGCTCAAAATAGAGCCCTGAGGGACCCCGACACCCAGTGGCGGCATCACAGCAGAATCCGGCGGGGTCCAGACCGTTTGTCGGCGGCCGGCTAGAAATGAAACAAACCAGCTGAACACCGTCCCCCTGAGGCCTATGTCGTAAAGTCTCGAGAGCAGGCGATCATGGGGGACGGTGTCAAACGCCGCCGACAGGTCCAACATGACCAGCATGGCCCTACCTCCAGAATCCAAGACTCCTTTGATGTCTTCCGACACCTCCAGAAGTGCAGTCTCAGTACTGAGATTAGGGCGGAAGCCTGATTGGGAGGGATGCAAAAGCTCATGCCCTTCCAGAAATTTGGAGAGCACCGCTTGGATGTGCTTCTCCACAATTTTCATCAGGGCAGGCAAGAGCGAAATTGGTCTATAACTGACCAATGCCTCCGGATCCAAGCCAGGCTTTTTCAACAAAGGGATCACCATGGCCTGTTTCCAGGCAGATGGGACCAAGCCTTGGCTCAATGATAGATTGAGTAATGGATTGACCAGTGGATTTAGGACTTCCGCCATTCTAGATAGAAACTTTGCCGGACAAGGGTCCAGCGGTGAACCGGACTTAAGAGAACCCAAGAGACCTAACGACTCGGCGACTGACAAAGGCGGGAAGACTGCCAGCGACGGGCCAGATGCAACAGCCAAGTGGAGATCCTCAGTTGTACTTACTGGAGTTCCACATCTTAAGCCCGGTAAACTGGAATCCTTTCATGAGCTCAAAAATAAAACCACGTACTGGTTAAACAAGAATAGACCCCTTCCAAGCGAACTTGATGGTCAGGTTCTTTTTGTAAGAAGGGTCACTTGGGTTGGCAACAGGCCCAAAGATATTTCAGGGGATTGCATCCTTGTCAACTTTAGGGATGCTCGGGTTGCAAGGTCTATATGTAGCCGACAGTATGGTCATGATAGTGGAGAAATTGGTACATATGATCTGAGCCACTACCACTTGCAACTTGCTTACACACAACACACACAGAATGTCTGTCGTCCATCTTGGGGGGGGTGCAAGGCGGTCCCTTCCATAACAATTACTACACTCACACTGTCTTTCCTCCCAATAGAGGCCCACATTCCTATGGGATAGATTGTGGCTATTGATATGATGATCACCTCCCTTATAAATCATCATTAAATGTATCTGATATGACCCGGTCCAAAGGGTTGAGGACGTTTGTTCAGTCACTTGGGATTACCCCCACCTCTGACAGCACTTCTCCTCCAAACGCTCCTAGCCCCATAAACAGGCTAGTGTCTGAACTTCCAACCACTCAGTTCAGCTGTAGAATCGCTGAGATCGAGGGACCACTGCAAGAGATCACAATTGGGACCTGTATGCCTGGTATACAGGCCACCCAGGGCGGTCTTATAGACACCAGTTTGATCCCACCAGAACAACTTACCAGGTTGGGAGATACGTTTGGTTCACATCTTGCTAATCTGTTGCATTCGACAACAGAGCTCACCGGGGGCCGAGATGGTTTACCTCTAACACTAAGACACCCATCCCAAGACCCAGCTGGTGCAGACATTGATGTAAATATTCTCAGCTGGAATATAGCTGGCATCTCCAGGAATCTAGACTTGCCAGAATGGAATACCTTGATCGAGTCTCACATGATCTGCATTTTCCAGGAGACCTGGAGTCTGGAGCCTCACCATAAGGTTGGCTATACTACCTACTTTTTACCAGCAGTTTCCCTCCCTACAGGTAGAGGTCGCCCTTCAGGAGGGCTTCTAATATGGGTTAGTATTTCTCTCGGATGCTATATCCCGCAAAAGCAATCTAACTCCCAAGATATTCTAAGGATCTCTGTAAGGGGGTCACGGAGAGGGCAAACCCTGGAAATATTTAATATTTATGCCAGAGGCACCAAAGGTGGCTCCCCATCCCCCATAGTTACAATTCTGGCAAACAAACTCAGTCAGTGCCACGATAGCATGCATGTCCTGGTCGCGGGGGACTTCAACTGTACATTTGAGCCTCTCGCGGCAGAGGACATTCTGGATATCACCGAGGATGATGCAAGGAGGGGTATACCAATTCTAGCAATCCAACCAATAAAGAGGTGGTCTCAACAGGCTATACAGTTGAACACCTTAGCTACGGAATTTGGCCTTCGGGCGGCAAATGGCAGGACTACCTCGGACCCATTTGGGGCCCATACATACAACAGGGTCAATCATTCCTCAAGGATCGACTATATCCTCCTAGACTTTAAGCTCTGGCGCTTCACACAGGATATGGAGATCCTCGCTGCCACAGATAGTGATCACAACCCGCTCTCTTTGAGTTTACACCCCTTGTGGCCGCATGCAAGCGGACTGGCTGTACCAACTAAAATAATATCAATCTCAGAAGTTTGTCCATCTAATTGCGGGAGGCGCCTTAAATGGTGTAAAGTTGCCCTGGACAAGGGTAAAGTCCAGAGTATATGGGTCCTTTTGGTAGCTGCATTGACTAAGTTGGACACCACTACTCTGGGTCCATCAGGGGTATCTGTAGTCTTTCGAGACACTGTTAATGCACTGGGCAATCTATTCCTAGTACATACTAGAGGTACAGTACAAAAGGAGCGCCCACGGCCTAAGGGCAACCAGGGCTGGTATTCATTAAAATGCCGACAAAAGAAATCTGCACTAATTAAAGCAGTCAAATGCAAGTCCCCCGAGCTGATCCAGCTAGCTAGGAAAGAGCATGAGCTGACTGTTGTGGAAGCGAAAAAAGAGTGGGAGGACCAGTATTTGCAAGCTTTAAAGGAGGCCAGTGCTGGGAGAGATGCTGGCAGCTTCTGGAATATTATAAGAGCCAAGAATAGTCCTGTTAATGATCTTATTACATGCAATATTACTGGTCAAACGTGGTTCGACCACTTTTCAAAATTATACGCGAACCATTCGGATGGCCCAAATGACCCTACCCCCCTAAACATTCGGGAATCCACATGGGAACCCGAAAGGCACCCATTTACACCAAAAGAAGGAGAAAGTGCGATCAAAGGTATGGTGCCACATAAAGCAGCAGGCCTAGATGGGATCCCTGGGGACCTGCTCCGTCTTGACCCCATTCAATGGGGAAGGATCATCTCAATTTTACTCAATGCCATTAATAACGGTGCTGCAATCCCAGATTCATGGAAGGGGGCAGAGGTCGTCCCAATCTTCAAAAAGGGGCGTAGAGACGACCCTGCCAATTATCGTCCGATAAGTCTAAACGACTCCACCCAGAAGGTTGCCTGAAAGGTGGTACTCGGGAGACTTTTGCAGTGGGTTGATGAAAATAAAATTCTATCGGACTACCAAGCAGGATTTAGGGATGGCACTGGGACTATAGAGCAGGCTTTAAGATTGCTACTCATTTATTGAAAGGTGGGTCTTATAGGCAAAGGCAGTCTTTACCTCGCATTTATAGATCTAAAGACTGCCTTTGACCTGGTGCCTCGGGACCGATTATGGGGTGTACTATCATAAATGGGGATTATCTTCTCAATATTAGTGAGGCTCCACGCTGGAAATTTCACCCAGGTGAGGTGGGGTATACAGGGGCAGAATAAGCGCAGAGTTCCAGTGAATAGGGGTGTCCGCCAGGGTTGTGTTCTTGCTCCCACCCTATTCTCACTTTATGTGAACGGTGTGGTGGAGCACCTGCTGGAAAAACCATCTGATGCACCTTCCCTGGCGGGCGAGTGAATTCCAACTCTCCTATTCGCTGATGACACCCTGCTCATCTCCAAGTCCCCTGTGGGTCTCCAGAGCCTTTTAGACAGCTTTCAGTCCTTCTGTACTCGGAGAGGGCTTATAATTAATACTGACAAGACCAAGTACCTGGTGTTGAATCCCCCTAAAAAACTCGGACGATCCCCAGTCCTGAATCATGTGTCCTTGGAAAGGGTCACAGAATTTGATTATCTAGGCATACGCATTTCTGACACAATGCAGTGGAACCCACACTTACAGAAGATGTTACTATGCCACAAAAGGGTAGTGGGGGTGCTCCTTAAGGAACAGCGCTCTTCCTCAATCAGACCCATTGCCCCGGTCATTGACATTTACAAGGCGAGAGGAGTTAGCTCGGCCCTCTACGGGGCGGAACTGTGTTGTACAAGTAATATAGAACAGCTTTCTAGATCCGAAAATAAATTTCTTAAGGATTTAATGGCACTCCCACAGAGCACCCCCATGGTACCATTGCTACTCGATCTAGGGTGCCACTCGATTAAAGATCTGGCAAAGGTCCGACCGCTCCTGTTATGGGCTTGGCTATGGCGTGTGCCAGAACTAGCAAAGTATGCCCAGGGTCTGGCGGAAGTAATGTTTATGTCAGGTTGGCACAAAATTAAGTGGCTCAAAGATGTTAAATCCTTGCTTGGCGAGTTGGGCCATACTGATGCCTGGGAAACCAGATATGCTCCCCCCAAAGCCGCTCTGAAGAAACTTTACTGAAGATGGGTATCCAGTAAAAACAACTCTGATCCCAAACTTGGCAGACTAACAGATGGCTTTTTGAGGATCAAGGATGTGCCATTCCGGGAACCCTACCTTGATATTATTCTGAAGCCCGTTGATGGGGCTTTGTATTTTAGATTCAGGGTTGGAACTCTTCCTTTCCGCGAACTGACTGCCCGCTGGAAAGTTCCATTCCAAACGTCTCCCTTTTGCCCTATCTGTGAGTCCAGAGTATGATCCGTTGCACATATTTTGTTCGCATGCCCGGCATACAAATCACAGAGGAATTGTTTGTTAAAACCATTATGCAAAGAACTGGGAACTAGACACCACACTGTAGCATTGCGCATTTTGATGTCAGATACTCGGTCACTGTATGTATGTGGACTGTCGAAATTCTTAAGATGGGCTTGGTCCATCAGATCTAAAAGGCTCAGTGATAATATTTAATTTGTGATTTTATATTCAAGCTTATGCAGACTTTTATCTCTTTTGTACAGTATTTTTTATCCTATTTGCAATATGTGTATTCAATTATCTTTTGTGATGTTAAATTATTGTATAATGCCATGCTTTTAAGATATGTTTTTATCGAAATAAAGGCTTATACTACTATATATATATATATATATATATATTACCTACTGGCGGTCGCCAGTAGGTATATATAGTTAGGATTTTTTCCCTATGGGATTTTTGAAAATTCTATGTCTAATAACTTTGGCGTTTGTAGACGGAATTGGCTGAAATTTTCAGGAAAATGGAACATTTTGTTTCTGAGCAGCCCTTGAAAATTTGGGGGGGGTTCGTCAAGGGGGGGCCGAGAAAAAAGGGGGGTCCCAAAACGTGTTTTTAACATTGAGTTTTCCATAGGGCGGTTGGCCTCACTTTTAGCCCGAACGGCTGAATGGATTTGCATGAAACTTGGCAAAATTGTAGGGACTGGTAGCCCGATGTGCCTTTTGTAGGTCTCAATATATGTGCTACAGTGGATTTTGAGAAATTAACGTTAAAAAAAAGATATATATCTAGAGCCGCGCCTGGAGCGCTCCTCCGTACGCGTACCGGGGAGCGCTCCAGGCGCGCAACGCGACTTGCGCACGGCAAGCTGATTGGTTCTCGGGTGTCTGTAAACATTCGAAACAGTCCGCAGCGGCCGCCATCTTGTGTCTCGGTAGGATTGAGACACAAGAGGTGGCAAAAATCAAAGGGGGAAATGAGCAAGAGGGGGCAGGGTACACACCCCCTGACCCCCTAGGTTTCATGTGGGGGCCATAAAAGGCTCCCGCGGGTGAAAAATTTTTTTTTAAAAAAAACGATTTTCGCGGGGGTGAGCGCTCGGTACGCGCACCGGGGAGCGTACGGGGGAGCGTACCATGGAGATTAAAAATGACAGACTTTTAAAAAAATAAAGCTTCTTTTTAAAAATTGGAGGTAGTTCTGAAAAGAACTTTTTTTTTGATTTTGTTGTTTTATATATTTTTTTTGTTTTTGTTGTTTTATATTTTTTTATATTTTTTAAAAACAATTTTATATTTTTTTTGGATTTTTTTCAAGGGAAAAAACAAAAACAAGGATTGCAAAACTGCTCAACAGGAGCAAAAAAATTTGAACATTTAGGGACTGGAAGAGCAGCGGTGTTGCTGTTTCTTTAGGGCAATCAGTTCAACACTCTGCTCCCCATAGCAGAGCAGTTCGTCACACTCTTTGCACGAAAATTTGATGCCCGCAAACACCGGCTGAATGTTAGGGACCATTCTTCCACGGGGTGGTCCCGAAGGTGTTGCTCCACCAGTGGAGGTGCTGCCGCCATCTGTGGGTGCATTCCGTGCCAGCTCTCTGACACTCTCCCTGGCAAAGTTGTTAGGGTGTCTTCTTTTAACATGCCGGATCAAATTAGCATTCCCAAAACTATATTTTTTCAGAGGATTGCCTCTGGATAAACTACTCCCACATATTTTGCATGTTACTTTGGGAGCGTTGACTTTTTTCTGTCCTTCTGGGATTTCGTAAAATTTCCAGATGAAATGGGTTTTTTTCTTTTGCTGAGGAGGGTCCTCATCTAAAAATCCCTCTGAATCACTGCTGGATGACTCTCTTGCAGCCATTGCTGGAGATCAGAAAAGTAGGAGATAGAGTAGACACAACAGCTCTTGCTCTCTCCAAGTACAAAGCAATAGTGAGAGAAATGGGTGGGTTTCACACAATTTGGAAAAAAAAAAAGTTCTGAACCAATGAAAAGTGTTATTTTAAAGTCACATGGTTTGACGCGCTTACGCTACGCGCCCCGGGGCGCGTCCCGGGCGTGTAGCGTAAGCGCATCGGGGCGCTTACGTTGCGCGATCGTATGCGCTTCCGGGTGCGCTTACGCGGTGCGTCATAAGACGCATCTCGCGGCTACGCGATACGTGTCTTATGACGCAAGGCGTGGCGGCTACGCGATACGTCACAATGTTGTTTTCGTTCTCGGCAATAGCGCTTCCGGGACGCGCATTAGTACGCGCCCTGGGGCGCGCCGCAAGATGGCGCTTACCCGTGCGTTCACCTGTCCGCGCCCCGGGAGCGCACTAAAAATAATATTAAAAAAAAAATAAAAAAATTATAAAATATAAAATTAGATTTAAAATGTATTATTTTTATAAAGATTTGCTATTAAAAAACCTATGAAATTCACTGAAAAAACCATAGGTTATAGACCATATATAGTTAGGAATTAGCATTTACAAAACCTTGAAAATTCACTGAAAAAACCATAGGTTATAGACCATATATAGTTAGGAATTAGCATTTAAAAAACCTTATTTTACTCACACAAAACCATTGAAATTCCATATATAGTTAGTTGTACTAACTATATATCGCGCACCCGCAATCCACTGCTGATGATGTCACATATTACATCATTCATGACATGGTCAGTGACATCACTGATGACATCACTGATGACATCTCAAATGACATCACTGATGACATCACTGATGACAACATCCAGTGACTGTATGTTTCTGTAAAGTTAAAATATGTCTTATATATTGAAGAATGAGTGGATGTATAAGTGTCTGGATGATGAATTTAGTAGGTGCATGACTGACTGTATGAGTGAGTGGTTAAATGTGTCTCACTGAGCGCATGGGTTAGTGACTAAACTGTCTTAATTTGTGCATCATTATGTCTGTTGTTCTGTAAACTGCTGCATGTGTTGATCATTAGCTATATGAGTAACTATATGGGTTATTGATTGGTTGCCCAAGCATTTGTATTGGAGACTGAGAGTGTGTGTGGGTGGCTGGGAGGTGTATGACTCTGTGCATAGATGTATGGGTTCAAAAGTGCATGTGGAAACAGCTGTATGGGCGGTTTACTGTGTGTATGAGTGTATTGGTGAGTGAATGGATATCTCAGTGCTACATGTCAAAGTAAGTACATATGTAAAACACAGTACATGTGGTAGTTGACATATATAAATAACTGTGCATAAGAGCAAGTGAATGTGTGAGTGGCTGTATGGATTATTGTGAACTTGTATCAGGGATTGTATAACAGAGTAAATATGTGTTATTATATGTTTCAATAAGTAAGGTGTGTTTAACGATATAGTTGAGCAAATGGAGGTGTGATTGATTCTTTGCAAGACTGATTAGGTGTGTGAGTAACTCCATGGATGAGTGACAGTCTGTGAGTGTCTGTTTACACTGAGTGTATCTACGGTTATATTAGAGTCTGAAGAGGTTCATCGTATCATCACATGAATGATGTCATGAGTAATGTCAAATGAGACGTCATCAGTGATGTCATCAGTGATGTCACTGACCATGTCATGAATGATGTAATATGTGACATCATCAGCAGTGGATTGCGGGTGCGCGATATATAGTTAGTACAACTAACTATATATGGAATTTCAATGGTTTTGTGTGAGTAAAATAAGGTTTTTTAAATGCTAATTCCTAACTATATATGGTCTATAACCTATGGTTTTTTCAGTGAATTTTCAAGGTTTTGTAAATGCTAATTCCTAACTATATATGGTCTATAACCTATGGTTTTTTCAGTGAATATATATATATATATTTTCCACAGTTCTGCTTACAAGCAAGGAGACGCACTCAGGAATACTCAGCATAAATTTATTTGCTCAGTTAACACGCTACGCGTTTCGACAATGAATCTTGTCTTGATCACACGTGATTACCCCTGTGGGTCACAACATAATATACACTTTGTCGGTTATTCATGGACATAAAGGAAGTCCCCTTGCATTGTTATTTTCACTGTTACAAGGCGCCACCATCTTGGAGTGGTAACCATCCTTCATATTTACAATGAAATTATCCTTTACAAATACCATTGATTCTCGATACCATTTACATATGCATTGTCGGAGAACTCATTATGATAAGTAAGGTAAAAACCACAATTATTATCACAATCGCGATATTTGTATATGAACTGTTATTAACACAGCCTCGAGGAACCACCATCTTGGAATGGTTTAAGTTAGTATTGACTATACTACATTGCTTGTATTTAGGCAACACAGTATATTTCCTCATTTTTATACATTTTCTCTCATTTTGTCAGGTCTAGATTTCTTTCGGACTAGTGCCCCGGTTGGCCCACAAATTGAAATAACCAAGGATAAGGTCTTAAAGTCTCCCGGAACAAAAGCGCCCCATGTTTCCTCACTTTTGGGTCGGTCTAGTGCCCGATTTAACATCTGTCCCGTGGAGACTCATCCCATGGCAAAGGGTACCCTTCGTGCATACTCCCGATTGAGTGTACAATGTTTATAACCCATAATACGGTGCAAAATCAATAAAGTGAAAATATACTTTCATACAGGTGCTCAGTGTCTTTCATCCAATTTTCAGAAGGTCCAAGGACCGTGATGTGGACGTGACAGAAGTGAATTTCCTTCTCCTACAAAACACATAATATGTGACATGATCAGCAGTGGATTGCGGGTGCGCGATATATAGTTAGTACAACTAACTATATATGGAATTTCAATGGTTTTGTGTGAGTCAAGTCAAGTCAAAACCACTTTATTCGATTTAGTTTAAAAATCATAAAAGCATTCTACAATCACATCACAAAAAGGCAGAACAAATTCATAAACATATACAAAAGCATCAGTCAGTGATAATTTCATAAAAAATACATGATATGAGGAAACAACAATAATAATTAATTAATATACATTATAAAAATACATCATAAAAGAGAGAATACTCAATAAAATAGACATTTTAAAATGAAAACAACATCCATTTCATTTATCTTCACAAGGCACCAATATTTACATCTTTAAGTCTTTTCCTCCTGATCCTAACCGCAGCAACAAGATAGTTGGCCACGCTAAACATGGCCAATGTAGAATCCATTAATTGGAGGTACAGGAGAGCAGGTTTTGCCTGAAGAAAAGCTTTTTCCTTCAATAATGGTACAAGGTATTTCTGTCTGGGCTCAATGAAAAAATTACAAAATAGCATAAAGTGCATATTATTTTGAGCAGAAAAACTATCACACTTACAGACAGGGGCATCTTCCTCCTTAAACCAACCGTGACTGTCACACAAAACCGTATAAATCTGGTTAAACCGAAGTTTAACCAGAAGCCACCTATGAAAGGGGATAGTGACAATAGTAAGGTACGGTTGGATGGTAAGACGCGTAATAGTCAGATAGTGGGCTCTGACCGTGGGCTTGAGTAGTTGGCATTCTTCCCTCTCCACGTTTTTCCTAGTTATAAAGTTGGCCTTCACCCAGGCTAAATCTGATTTCTTAAGACCCTGAGGAATAAGAAAAATATCAGGGCGGCCCAGATCCAAGGAGCACTTCTTTATATGTGAAAGCCAATCTATACTTTTGTAATTATCCAGTTTTAAACAGTCCGCCAGTATTTTATGATTTAGGCCCAAGTTTTTATTTGTCCAAAGCCTTATCCATAACAGGATAGGGGCCATAAGAAGGGTGTCCGATATATAACCAAACCCAACTTCCTGGTGGACTGAAAACGTGGCTGTAGATTGGGGGAGCCCTAAGGTAGAACGCAGGAATTTATTTTCTTCCCTTTGAATTGATTCACTATTTACATAGCCCCACAGACCAGAGCCATACCTGGCTATTGCCACTGATTTTGCCCTGTACAAGTTAAGTAAGGCACCTGTTGGCTTCCCGCCCAGTCTCCTAGCAAAACTTAAAATAGCAGTGGCTGAGCTTCTAACCGCCTTAGTTTTAGCTACAATTTGCGGAGCCCAACTCCCCTTATTATCAAAAATTACACCCAGGTATGTAAAAACTTTAACATTGGTGATCACGTCGCCATTACAATAAAACTGTCTGGAGTTGTTTTTACCAGCCCCAAAAGCCATGACGTGTGATTTGGAGTTGTTTATCACTAAGTCTAATGATAGCATAAAATCATTAAAAGCATTTAAAAGTTTTTGTAGACCTATAGGAGTCCGAGCTATTAAAGCGGCATCATCCGCGTACAGGAGAACCGGAATACGAGTTTCCCCTGCACGCGGAGTATCCAAGGTCGCCGATAAAAGAGTTTCCTCAAGTGAATTTATATACAAGGTGAATAGCATGGGCGCAAGAATGCAGCCCTGCCGCACTCCCCTGCTTGATTTGAATCAAGCGGTACGATTACCTTCCTGGTCCATTCTGATTGAGGCTTTCAGATCTTTATGTAATTCTGCCAGAAAATATACAAGGGGGGGGTCCAAACCCAGCTTTAGCAACATAGTCCATAATCGAGCTCTATTCACCAAATCGAAAGCTGTGGATAGGTCCATGAATGCAACATAAATTGACCCTTTTTTGACAGTTGTGTATTTCGAGATTAACAAATGAAGATTTAGGCATTGGTCCTCAGTCCCCCTCCCAGCACGAAACCCGTATTGGGCATCAACTAGAATATTGTTAACTGTGGACCAGGTGTTAATTCTAGCAAGCAGGACTTTGCCCAAAATCTTCATTGAGGAATCCAATAGCGAAATTGGCCGAAAACACTTTGGGTCGCTTCTTAGGCCCTTTTTAAAAATAGGAACTATAATGGCACATGACCATGATTTTGGCAACCCCCCCTCATACACACAATTAAAAACATTAGCTAAAATCTCAGCCCACAACTCTGAATTAAGTTTGTATAAGTCCGGGGGAACCCCATCCGGGCCCGGGGCTTTATTTGCAGCTGAGCCTAAAATTGCCAACTCTACTTCTGATTTGGTGAAATCTAACTTAATATGAGAAGCCGAGGAGTAAGGTATTTTAAACACCTCAGCAATTTCGTTTGAACCATATATGTTGGAAAAATGATTAATCCAATCGGCTTCAGATATATTAATTTCAAGGTCCTGATTAGATGTGTGAGAAAACAAGGGATTATTAATTATAGCCCAAAATTTGGAGCTATGTTTAAGGGTAATGGGGTCCATCAAAGAGTCCCAGGCTTCATCTTTGATGGCTTTTTTTCGAAGTTTGACTGCCAAAGCGTATTGTCTTCTTAGATCTGCCACCAAAGTTCTATCTCTAGGCGATTGTTTAAGACCTTTCCGCAGAGCTGCGTGTGCCTGTGAGCAGGAATGGTCAAACCATCTACACACTGGGGCCGAACCTTTCCCTGGTTTGACTCTGAGATCTTTATCCACTCTAGCACAAATAGCTTCAAAGGCACTCACAACTTCCCCTCCCCTCATCTCTCTATTCAAACATATCCCAAATTCAGCTCCCATATCCTGCACAATACGACCATGAAAATCCTCTGGGCAGACTTTGCACCATTTGAGGCGTCTGCCTTGGTCTTTGCTCCTCACGTCCCTTATAGAGGTAGTCCTAGCTACTCCTTTATGCAAACCAGAGAGAGTATCTAAAACCAATAACACAGGGTTGTGGTCACTAAATCCACTAACAATTGCATTATAAAATAATACATAACGAAGGAGCCCTGAAGACATAAAAAAATAGTCTATAATTGATTCACTGCCCCTAGCGTTATATGTGACCACACGGTTTGATGTATCTGCGATCCCTGGTTCATATAGATCATTTGATGAGAGCATGTTTTCCATTGCCACACCCTTTGGACTATGTTCAAAGTGTGGCGATAAAGTATGATCAGGACCATTTTCATCAATAATCTGGCAATGGGACTCACACAAATGAACATTAAAATCGCCCATCATTATACACTGGACAAAAGTGGTTTGTTTTGACATATATTTGGTTAAAAAGTCTGATAGACCATCTAAAACAAAATTTGGGGGTCCCACCTGCATGGAGTTATAACAGTTTATTAATACAATCTTATTCTTATCAGCCAAACTAATTTCCACCATTTGGAAATAGTGAGAAAAACTAGGGATTTCTCTAACATTACCAGCAATTTTAACTGAAACAAGGAATAACAAACCCCCTGTGTCCCTACCCGATGTGGAACTCAGAGCATCAACAAAGAAAGAAATATATCCTTCTACCCAGAAACCTTTATCTTTCGACCAAGTTTCTTGTAATGCGACAATATCATGGTTCTTCACTAATTGTAACCAAATAAAGTCATCTTGTTTTGCCCGTAGGCCTGCGATGTTCCATGATAATAACCGTATGTGCACTCCCCCTAACTGTAATGGGTCATTAATAACAGATTCGACTCTAACAACAGGTAGGGCCACATCAGTATTGACTGGGCAAATCAAGTTATCCTGGTCGGGTACAGGTGCTAGTCATTCAATGTCTACTCTATCAGCTAATGCTGAAAACATATTTGACAATGGTAGATTATTAGAGAGTGTATTCCTTGTAACATTTACTGCACCATTAGCTTTAGTTGGCTTAGTCATCCAGACATTAAAAGGCATAGGTGAGATAAGGTTGTCCTCTGCCCAAGTGTTATCAATAGACTGTAACTTAATATTCTCATTTACAACTAACCTATGTGGACGGGGATAAAAGAAACCCAGAGGCATCGCCCGCACCCCTTTACTTACGGGATCCAAAGGGGAGTCATCCCAGAAAAGTCGACTCGCGACATTCTTAGATTTAAAATTTACAATGACGCAGTCTCCTGCAACCTCTTTCTTGCTTTTACCCACCCAGTTTACCCGTCTACTTGTTACAATATTATCCGCGATGTTACTTTCTCCCGTGCAGTTGGCATTACACCATTTTTTAACGTGCCTGAGCAGACACTCATGTTGTTCTATCGCTCCGTCTTCGAGTTTAGGCACGTTAACCAGAATTGCGACAAAGGGTGTTGAATCCGGTGGTAAATTTATTGGTGGTACCCTTTTTTCCGGGGCCCCCCACTGGCCTCTAGGCCTTGTGGAACAATTTGAACCAAGGGCAACCTCTGTCGTGGGGATGTATATTCCATTGTCTACTTTCCCTTTTGGTGGCACAGGTAAAAGAGGGATATTAACTGGTCTAGTTACAGGTGGGTCACCAACTTTAGGGATAGTGACCTTTACAACTGAAGGACATGGCGCCAAAGGCATAGAAAATGCAGGGGCCCGAGCATTAAGAACATCATTTATACGATCACATTTTGATATAAGGTTCTTAACACAGTCCTTCAGAGTTTCATTAATATCCGAAGCAATCTGGATTAAAGCAGTCTCAAGTCTATCTGTAAACAGTTTTTCCAATAAGGCCATAATGACTTCCTCCGTCAGAAGGGCTGGCTGGGTAGAGCCAGCCATAGTTGACACCGACCTTCCAGCAACCCCGGGACTCAAAGGGGGGTTAGGTATCACAATTTCAGGTATGGCCGGGCATGGAAGAACTGTAGCAGGAAGTGACAAGGTGGGTCTACAAGCCTCAATTATAACCCGAGGCTCCAAAGGTATACAATTTAAGGATGAGGCATATGAAGTATCAGCAGACCCGGGACTAGAAGCAAGGCCCAGTTCACGCTCGGACTCAGCAATCTTAGATGATAGTTCCCCCACCTTGGTAGTTAGATATGTAAGTATACTTGTAGTATACTTGGGCACCTTCGCCTTAGCTTCATCCGCCACTGGTGTTGCCAATTTGCGCTTACCCATTGTAGAAGATGTTAAGGACGTGGCCCGTCCCGTCCCTGGTCGTCCTTGGACGGCCTTAGACGGCCCGCCCTCTGCCCGGGCTCCGCCCGGCGTCGCCCGCGCGCGTCCGCGACGCGGAGGTCGAGGCTCCGCTTTGTAGCGCCTCCGGGCGCGAGAACAGCGGTGGCAGGAAGTCCGCGCTAAGCCCACTGGGAGCTGTAGTCTCTAGCCGCTCCTGGATGTTGATGGCGGCGAGACTCACAGCGTAGGCAACCCAGGGACTATGGCAGAGTGCTGGCGTGCTGGCGTGCAGGCGTGTTCCAGGTAGGCAAAGAGCGCTGTGTGCGCTGCTCGTGACCCCCGCTCCACCGAGGTCGAGGCTCCGCTTTGTAGCGCCTCCGGGCGCGAGAACAGCGGTGGCAGGAAGTCCGCGCTAAGCCCACTGGGAGCTGTAGTCTCTAGCCGCTCCTGGATGTTGATGGCGGCGAGACTCACAGCGTAGGCAACCCAGGGACTATGGCAGAGTGCTGGCGTGCTGGCGTGCAGGCGTGTTCCAGGTAGGCAAAGAGCGCTGTGTGCGCTGCTCGTGACCCCCGCTCCACCGAGGTCGAGGCTCCGCTTTGTAGCGCCTCCGGGCGCGAGAACAGCGGTGGCAGGAAGTCCGCGCTAAGCCCACTGGGAGCTGTAGTCTCTAGCCGCTCCTGGATGTTGATGGCGGCGAGACTCACAGCGTAGGCAACCCAGGGACTATGGCAGAGTGCTGGCGTGCTGGCGTGCAGGCGTGTTCCAGGTAGGCAAAGAGCGCTGTGTGCGCTGCTCGTGACCCCCGCTCCACCGAGGTCGAGGCTCCGCTTTGTAGCGCCTCCGGGCGCGAGAACAGCGGTGGCAGGAAGTCCGCGCTAAGCCCACTGGGAGCTGTAGTCTCTAGCCGCTCCTGGATGTTGATGGCGGCGAGACTCACAGCGTAGGCAACCCAGGGACTATGGCAGAGTGCTGGCGTGCTGGCGTGCAGGCGTGTTCCAGGTAGGCAAAGAGCGCTGTGTGCGCTGCTCGTGGTTTTGTGTGAGTAAAATAAGGTTTTTTAAATGCTAATTCCTAACTATATATGGTCTATAACCTATGGTTTTTTCAGTGAATTTTCAAGGTTTTGTAAATGCTAATTCCTAACTATATATGGTCTATAACCTATGGTTTTTTCAGTGAATTTCATTGGTTTTTTAAAAACTAATATCTGTAGCTGTAAAATGTATTCTTCTTTAAATCCAAAAATATATGTTATATGTTTATTAATAATTTTTTTTGTAAATATTTTTTTTTCTTCGCTCCCGGTTCGCGAACCGGGAAGCTTCCCGTTAGCTCAATTTGATGCCGCGACCCGGTCTGCGAACCGGTAAACGTTCCGTTTGCGCAACTGGCGCGTTAGAAATCAACATCGTGACGCGTCGCGGAAGCGCGACGTATCACGTTGTCGCGTAATGCGTCTTATGACGCGCCGCGTTAGCGCACCCGGAAGTGCTCCGGTACACGAACTGAGACGCGAAGCGCAGCTCCCCGGAAGCGATCAGGGGCGCGTCGCGAAAGCGCGACGTATCGCGTTGCCGCGTAATGCGTCTTATGACGCGCCGCGTTAGCGCACCCGGAAGTGCTCCGGAGCGCGAACCGAGGCGCGAAGCGCAGTGACCCGGAAGCGATCCGGGGCGCGTTCCGCAGCGCGTAACTTAAGCGTAACAGGTCATGTGACTTGTTAATAAAACTTTTCATTGGTTCATTTCACTTTTGGTTTCATAATGATGTAAGGCTAGGTCAGGTGACCTAAAAATAACACTTTTCATTGGTTTAGAACTATTGTTTTTCCCAAATGATGAAAACCCCTCCTTCTTTCCTCACTCTGACTTTCATCTTTGTGAGAGGAAGACCTTTTTTGATATTTCAGCAATGGCTTCATTGGTAGCTTCAGCTGGTGGACCCCCACCACCACCACCACCTCCTCATGGGAAGAGAGGACCACCTCCCCAGTTCATCAGCAACACAGAGGAGGAAGAGGATGATCAAGAGGAAGAGGAGACAGAAGGACCACAGTTTTTAGAAGAGCAGCCCCGGGTTTCACATCGGAAAACCAGTTTTATTTGGCAGTTTTTTTCGATCCCTGAAGGGCAGAAGAAAGTAAATGCCAGATATGTCACCTGCCTCATATGTAGAGAGAAGTTATCTAGAGGCACCTTAAAAAAGTATAGCTTCGGTAACTACACCATGCATCGTCACATGAGCAGGTGGCATCCATTAAACTACAGCCGGGCAGAGATGCGTGACCAGCAGGACAACCCAACAACTCCTGTGGCCAGGTCATCATCACAGATATCTTTGACAGCAGCAGAGGCACGGGAAACCGTGCCAAACATTCAGGACAACTTTGTCCATATGAAGTTTACCTGCTTGTATTGTGGTGCATTACTGTCTTGTGGCAATATGAGTATTACCTTAATCAACCGAGCTTATGAAAATCACAATTGCCCTAAACGCCCCAGACAGTAATTTTTTTTTGCTCCTGTTGAGCCCTTTCCAATGCCTGTTTTTTGTTGTTTCCCCTCCATCAAAAACCAAAAAAAACATAAAACTGTTCAAAAAATACAAAAAAAACAAAAAATGTTCAGAAAAATAAAAAAAAATATAAAACAACAAAAACATTTAAAAAAAAGTTCTTTTCAGAACTACCTCCCCTTTCAAAAAAAATTACTAGAATGTTTAGCACTCTGGCAAGCTCTATTTCTTTTGGTTCGCTTCCCCGTTCGCTTCCCAATTCGCGAACCGGGAGCGAACCAAAAAAAAAAAAAAAAGAAGAGTTAGTATAAGGGAAGTAAACAGAGAGTAATGTTAAAAGAAAGACAGCTATAGGGAGTAAACCAGAGATACTGTTTAATAGATCTATTTACCGAAGAAAAGATAGAAGAGGGTATAATTGTGAAAAACAAAATAAAAAAGGAAGTGAAAGAAAAAAAAGAGAGTAGAACAATAACAAAGAAGAGTTTCTTGGAGAATGTGAGTGAATGTTCAAAATAAGAGTAAAACATAAGGAATAACAGAGAGAAAAAACAGAAAACAGAAAAGAAAAAATAACAGAAAAAGATTAATTGAAACAGCAAAGAAATGTAAATAACATAGAGCGATATCTTCAACATAGCCAATAAAAGTTTTGCAGCTTTTATCGGCAGAAATGTGTCGCTAAAGCCGCTTTTGCGGCAGAAAACTGCCGCTAAAACCACTTTTGCAGCAGTTTTCTGCCAATAAAAACAGCAATAATTTTATTGGCTGTTTTCATAATATGCCCCTTAGTGTGCTTCAACTACACAGAGAAAGCATTATGAACAAGTAGTGAAAGAGTGATCAGTAAAAGACACTAAGAGTAATAGAGACGGAGTGAGTGAACAAGAGTGAGGAACTATGAGAAGAGAGGGACTGAGAAAAAGAGTGGAAGGAGTTGAGTAAGTAGGTAATAGAGAAAGGAATGAGGAAAGTAGCAAAGGCAGGAAACTGAGGGTTAAAGAAATGAAGCTGTGGAACTAATAGTAGGTGAATGTGATAGAAATGTAACGAAAAGAGTACAAAACATTTACCTTATAATTGTCGTTAACTTACTCACTTTTTATTTTTATACTTTCATACTGTGAAAGAGAGAACAAACATTTGAAAAATATTAAAACATGTATTTAAAAATTAGAAAAGACAAGGGAAAAGATTGAAGGACAAACAGTTTTTCAACAACTTTGACACTTACAGAAGCTTCTGCTTCTCCAGGCCCCCTACACAGTCCTAAAGATATACATTTTAAACTAACAGTATCTTGATGCAGATGAAGTGAGGCCTATCTTAAAACATGGTGCATCTTTTGCACTGCTGTTGTCTCACAAAAGTGTCGCAAGACACTAACATTTTAAATGATTGTTTCAGGATGCCAATAAGATGTGTCCTATCCAGAGGTTTGTTTGAGGTGAGGCCTACTCAGGGTTCCAAATGAAATTTCGAGTTGTTGAAGAGAACAGAGGATATAATACATGTGAAGGCCTACCAATGAAGTAAGTCATGTCCACTTCACTCTTGAACAAAGGCCAGACCTCTTCTGTGTCCGTGGACAGACCTAAAGTTCATCTGCACAATGTCATTCGTAAACTTAGGAAACACTGGTGATGTAATTGAAAAATGTGGAGTTTCTTTTCCTCATTTCACAATCACATCACCTGTGTTGCCTTTGGTTAGGTATCTCATAGTGCAGATGGAGTCTAGCATATCAAAGAGTACATAGAAGTTGAGCAGTATATACAACAATTTTGACATTTACAGAAGACTTAGCTTCTTATCTTGTTGGAGATGAAGTCAGGCCTGTCTTGCAACATGGTGCATCTTTTGCATCACTGCTGCATCGGTTTCATGTGGCACGGGTTTTTTACAGCATGACACATCTGCCTAGATGCATCAATTTGTAATTTTGTCGCCTCAAAGCAAATCTTTTGCACCGCCGCTGCATCACAAAAGTGACGCACAGTGGCGCAAAAGAGGCATACACCTATCATAAATCTGTCCCTAACATTTGAAATGATTGATTCAGGATGACGATAAGGTGTGGCCTCTCCAGAGGTTTGTTTAAGGTGAGGCCTACTCAGGATTGCATATCAAATTTATGCTTGTTGAAGAATACAGAGGAGATAATACATGTGAAGGCCTACCAATGAAGTAAGTCATGTCCACTTCACTCTTGAACAAAGGCCAGACCTCTTCTGTGTCCGTGGACAGACCTAAACTTCATCTGCACAATGTCATTCGTAAACTTAGGAAACACAGGTGATGTAATTGAAAAATGTGGAGTTTCTTTTCCTCATTTCACAATCACATCACATGTTTTGCCTTTGCTTAGGTATCTCATAGTGCAGATGTAGTCCGGCATATGAAACAGTACCCAGAAGTGCAGCACTGCATGCAACAACTATGACACTTACAAAAGCTTCAGCTTCTGCATGCCCCCTACACAGTGCTAATTATATACATTTTAAACTGATGGTATCTTGCTGGAGATGAACTGAAACCTATCTTGCAACATGGTGCATCTTTTACATAAAAGTGACCGACAGCGGAGCAAAAGAGGCGCACGGCCATCATAAATCTGACCCTAACATTTTAAAAGATTGTTTCAAGATGCCGATAAGGTGTAACCTATCCACAGATTTGTTTCAGGTAAGTCCTACTCAGAGTTGCAGATTAAATTTAGGTTTGTTGAAGAATACAGAGGAGATAATATATGTGCAGGCCTACCAACGAAGTGAGTCATGTCCACTGCACTCTTGAACAAATGTCAGACCTCCTCTGTCTCCAGGAACAGGCCTAAACCTCATCTACACAATGTGATGTGTAATGTTAGGAAACACAGGTAATATAATTGAAAAACTTGCAATTTTTTTTGCTCATTCCACAATCATATCACCTGTGTTTCCTTTGCTTAGGTATCTCATTGTGGAAATGTAGTCTATCATATGAAAGACTACGTAGAATATGAGCACTGTATGCAACAACTTTGACACTTACAGAAGCCTCACCTTCTCCATGCCTCCTACACAGTTCTACATGTACATCATAAATGCAAACAGTACAGAATTAATTATACATGTTAAATGGTTTATTTTTGCTGTTCTCAGAATGTATCAAATTTCACTAAAAACAGTGACTTGAAGGTATTCATCATGTAACAGCGGGGAAAAAAACCACAATCAAAATGATTGTGTTTAAAAAACCCATACAACATAACAAATGAGAATTCAGAACTCCTTAAAGTTAACTTACTTTCCATGACGTTGAAGGATGTCCTATGAACAGGTTACACTCTGTTGTGCTGTTATTACTTTCAGCCCGCCACTTTCTGAAAGAAAACCTCCATCGTTTTGAAAAATATGTTACATACAATAAATGACTTCTCGCTCTCTACCACAGGTTTCCACAAGGCCAAATCATGTCAGAGCCATTTATAACTCTTGGAATTCTTGTAAGCCAATCCCGTCATGTTGTATTTCCGCAACTTTCAGAATTAAAATGTTGAAGATCATTTTCACAATCCTGGACTACTAATATCTTACCCTTCTTGCTCACTCATGTTCTACATTTCCTATGACACTGATACTGCTTACTATGAAGCAGACTTACACTACCTCTATGACTACTACAATTATTTAATTCTCTACATCACTTTTAATCACAAAGCAATATAAAACAGTAGACAGCATTGCAGACTTACATGCCCTCTACTCCATGTTTTGATTGGCTGCTTGAATTAGCTTATAAAAAGAAATAGTTTTTCTGAACTCATTCAAAGTGCAGTTATTTTACCATGACGTCCAGTGTTATGGTAAGAAGTTATGTCTCTGTACTACACTTATCCTCAAGGCCAAATCGTGTAGGAGCCATTAGAACTTCTTGAAATTCCTCAGAGCACATCCCGAGATTCTTTCCCTAAAATTTTGGTTTTAAAAACACCAGGTAAGAATTTTTAAGGTCATACGGCAATTTTTTTTTGAAAATTAAAACAGAATCGTTGCAGAATGACCAGCCATTTCTAGACTTTAAATAAGCTGTGTAATGTCCTGATGTTATTGAAGGACCGTCATGATATATAATTGCTACAGTTACAAAAGTCCTTCCTGATATTGACAACTGTGAAGCCACAACATTTTTAATTAAAGTTGTCAATTTTGTTCCATCAGGCCTACATCGTTGGAACATTAAAATGACATACTGGCCATATGTTCGTATAAATAATGTTGACATCATTTCAGATTTACATTGGCTACATTCCATGTTGTGATCAGCTGCTTTTACTAGCTTATTAAAGGAGACTGATTTACTGTCTGGCAAAGTTAAATATATAAATCTTTCTGAGTCTACACTAGTAGTACTTGATACCCTACAGTTCTCGCAGTCATGCTGCCATTGATAAGAAAGCCCAAACAGGTGATCTACATCTACACCTTCAGCATGCAATACATCAAGCATATACATTAAAAACTCCTGACAATCTTGCTGAATATTTTGAGAGAATTGTGTTTGGCCTGAACATCTGTCTAACAGATTTCGAATTTCAGACACACTTTCTATTTTTGTTCTATCAGTGCTACATTTCTCTAACACAGAATTTAACAAACTGCATAATCTTTGATCAGAATTGACCACAATCTCTTCTTTTACATTTTCTAGAGAAAACAAAACATTAACCACTACATTAGCATAGCAGTTGACACCAGAAGTGTTTTCAAATTGAAAACCAACAACATCTTCAACAGAATCCTGTTTGTTTCTGCTTATAATTTCAGGTTCATCGACTTTTCGTCTTTTTGCTACAACCTCCCCAGTATTGGTCACATTTCTTCGTTTCCGGCCTACCACACGTTTCTCAAACAAAGGATATTGAGGCAAATGTGGCGCATACTCTCTTCTCAACCTATTGTATTCCTTAACACAATCTAGATCCGCACAAATGTTTGTGACATCACACTCAATCAAGTACAATCCCGATAAAGTTCTAACTCTTGACAATGCCACATATGCCATACCCTCCTTGAACACAGAACTGCCAATATTCACCAATGCACTGTCTACACTTAAACCTTGCGATTTATGGATTGTCACCGCATATGCCAAGCAAACAGGAAACTGCTTACGGCGAACATATAAGTCTTTTACAAGCAAAAATCTAGCAGAACAACGAACAATTAGCTGTACTTCCTCAATGCCATCAAATTTAATTTTTAAAAATTCAATTCCATCTCTATTTCTGTATTTCACAAAATCAACAACATTACCCATTGATCCATTTACCAGACCTCTTTCAACATGTAAATTCCTTCTTAAAATTATACGGCAGTTCAAGCACACATTCAGACTCTTTTCAAAACCTGCAGTTTTAGATATAGTCTTCTCTAATGAATCCAATTTTGATTTCAAATTCTCAGACAAAATAATTGTTGATCCCATATGCTCTACTCTGTCAATAGCTTCCAGTTTCACAATCTCTTGCTTTTCTAAATTCAACATTTTTTTGTTGAAGATGGCACATTCTGCAAGAGTTGGCATCAAACATATTCCAGATTTCTTCTCAAGAATTTTCTGAAAAATATTCTCAGGCACAACATCTTGTTCTGGATATAAATTTGACAGTAATCGTGCATGTAAAGCTTCTTTCCCATGCTCGGTCACTTTTCCTATTCTAACATCTTGTAGAATATTCTTGTAAACTTCATCCTTCGCCTGACGCATATTTTCATGCAGTTCAGCATAATTGAAGTTTAACCATATATTGACGTTGCCAATGCTCCCTAGGCACTTCCTGGTATCTTCATGCGTGAGCATTTTGAACACAGGTTGCCCTTTCACTGGTGTCAGCTGCAGAAGATCTCCGAAAACAATGATGTGTTTGCCACCAAATAACACATCATACTCTGTTTTGAGAACTTCTTGCATTCTCAAATGCACAAAGGCAAGCATGACATTGGAAACCATGCTTACTTCGTCAATGATAAGAAGTTTCATTTTCCTCAAGATTCTTGAAACTTCACAACAAGCATCTCCAGATAGCTTGTGATATTGTAATTTGTTGTCATGCTCCACTGGCAGCATCAGTAAACGATGTAAAGTAATCCCTTTAATGTTATGTGCTGCCAGTCCAGTTGGAGCGGTGACAACACAAGACAGCGATGACTCAGTCCTTTCCTGCAAATAACATGAAATTGCTTTAATAAGGAAACTTTTTCCAGTTCCCGCTTCTCCACTCACGTAGAGTCGGACAGGCTTCAACGACGTACATGAGCACTCTTTCTTCTCATGACTTAATCCATGATCAATTTGCATGGTAACTTCGTCATATATTTTCCTCTGCTCAACGTTGAGTTGTCTTTCCAACTCTTCTAAGTTAACCGCATCCTCCTGAGCATGTGCCATGGCTCTTTCCACTTCATTCATAGCAGTGGCAGCTTCATTTTCGATAACAGGTCCTCCTAGTGGATCCTGACTCAATGAAGCAGAACTCTGACTGTCCTGAGAACTGTCTCTGGCAATCTCGGCTGCAATCGTTGCTTCCTGCTCGATTTCCACATTCAACATTTCTACATATTTGGGAAAAGCAGGACATTCTATGGTCTCCTTGGCGGCAGTGAAAGAGTCTTCGTAACAGAGGAAATCTCCAAGCAGTTCCTCTTCTGCACGCCAAGGCTTGAAAAGTTGCAAAAGTGCTAAATAGAAAAACTCCTTTTTTTCAGGAGATTCGCCACTCAATTTTCGATGGTTTACCAAGTGGCATTTTCTTTGCTTGACCAGATATCCCTCACTTCCAATTACAGCATACACTCCTTTCTCAGTATCTTCTTTGATGTTCCTCTTGAATATGTAATTTTGAAGAACCTCATACAGACAAACATTCTCGAGGTGACTGCTTCGATTTGGATAATATGTATCCAACATGTTGCTCTTCAAAATGTCGGTACTGTTTGGCTCCTTTTCCGCCAAATACTCAATTTCCCGCACAGGTTTCAGAACTCGATTACGCGTTGCAGCAAGACCAAGACTCGCCCAAACGATACTCCTAGATTTAGCATAGAGACTTGCTGAAGACAACCGGTCAGAACATTCGTAAGCTCCGATTTCTCGATGCGACAACATCTTCAGACTGAAACTGTACAACTTCTTACTGAGGCTCTTTTCATGGGAAATGTCCTCCCACATATCCTTCAATTCTGTCTTCTCTTTTTTGGTGATGTAAGATGTCACATACCGAGCCACAGCCATACAGTTATCAGCCACAAACTGTATATCCATGTTAGCATTCCACATGGACAAAATCACCGGGTTGTAGTCGATGATGTACTTGGACTCTTCGTTCCTCTTCAAATTGTATGTGTTTTTAGGTGATTTCTTCATCACATTATGTCGCAGCGAAGACATCAAACTGTTTACTCTTCCTTTAGAAATCACCGGTCGTGGAAAGCCAAAACGACATCTGGTGTAGAACTTGTCCTTGTTTCGGAATTTACGACGACAGTACTTTCCACAACGATGGCTTTGGAAACGTAGAACTTTTTCTCTTAGGCTTTTCTTCTCCTTTGCGTTTGGAACAGCACACGTAGAATACTGTTGTATGAAACTCATCACTGAGTCTTCTGGATCTGTTCCAAATTTAGGTGCATCCTTGATCCACAACAGCATATGTATGTGAGGAGCACCTCTTGCTTGGTACTCCTTTATCCAGAAGAAATCCAACACCTCTCCAAGAGGTGGATTCTTCTTATTCATGATGAAAGACATCATAGCTTCAAATCTATGATTGAAGTACCGGCATACATTGACTGGATCCAAAGAGCACAGTTCTCCGGGTGTCTTGAATTCGATGTTTTCGATGTTTCCATTTGCCTCTCGTAGAAATTCAAGTAAGTCTTCCCAGCCATACTCTGCACAGCTCAGAGTGAGGAACCATGTGGGAGTTCCTAAGTTCCTCAGCATACATTTTAAATCACCATGACGACGGTACCAGTACTCATTGGTACCACGCTGACACGCCATGAGATTAATCAGGTGAGAATCCAAATTACTGTCTTGGACATTGACTTTATCCATAAAGTCACTTGCCGAGATGTTTTGCATGTGTATACCACTTTTCAAGATGTGGTTCACTGCATATGACAGTCCAGACAGATCGCTTTCAAACAGGAGATGAAACAAATAGGGAATACATTGTCGAAACCTAGCATCTCCTGCATACAATCGCAAAGTATGGTATTCAGAAGCAGGAATTTGATGAGGTCGCTCATCATATCTTCCTCCCTGACCTGTTGGAAAAAGCTGTGGGAAACACCGAGCTTCCAAACTTTCCTCCCAAACACTAATGGGACTCCCTTTGACTTGTTTCATTTGAAACAACTCAATAGCATTCCCCATGACTTCCTTGGAATGCAAAGGATGAACACTATAATGTTCATATATTTCTTCACTAGTAGAGGGTTCTACTTTCTCAATTTGACCAGCACACAAATCGCTATCCTCTTCCTCACTTACTTCCTCTTCTGCAACATATATATTCTTATAGTACTTATTATTTTTTTTTAAGTACAATGTGGCCTTTTTGACTTTCCTAACATTCACTAAATCTTGCCATATTTTCTTATTCTTTGTCGGAACCCCATTAACTAAGATAACCAGAGGGTCCTCTTCCACTTTTTCTACTCCAATTGTGTTAATGTTTTTCTTCAAATCTAGAGGCAAATAAACAACTCTTCCCTTTAATCCTCTCTGTAAATCTGATGGAGGCAATTTCCCTGTCTTTGGCTCCATTCTTACAATAGCCTGAAAGGGATGGATACTTTGAATCAAAATAGATTCATAAGTATTTAAATCCTTCAATTCAGAAGGAATCTCAACCAATTCCAGATTATTATGAACTGCTCTAGCAGGCATCTGGTTTTGATTTAATTTGCTACAACAATAAGTACACACACGTTGATCCGATCCCAAATCAAAACAATTTTCTACCATCAAATATGTTGTGAAATCCTTCCATTCACTATTATTTTCCCTTTCACTTTTTGCATATAAATCCACTAACTTAGTCTGATTCTTATAATAAGTGCGTCGACAACACACACAAGTGAAATTAGGCCTCTCACTTGATTTCACCTGAAACGTCGCAATTTGCCTCTGAAAATTATCTGTACTGGAAACCTGTACACTATCTTCCACATTACCCTCTTCTTCTTGGTCAATTTCAACATTCTCCTCTTTACTTCCAAAGTAACAAAACTCAATTTCTGCACAAATATTCTTCACATCTATTTCAGAACCATGCAAAAGAGCAGCACATAATTGTTTAAGCATAATTGCTGGACTCTTAGCATAATACAACATTCTAACTAATTTCCTCACTTTATTATGATGCACTGCTAGCATCCTGAAATGATGAAAAACACTCTGGCATACTCTCCTGGAAAGACAAGCCAGTGAATGACCATGCAAACCTGTCACTTCTCTCACTCTGCAAGGATCTAATTCTTGCAACAACTTCATTTTCTGCTTCAAACTTTTCTTATTAAATGTCCGTACAAAATCACAAAGCAAATTGATGGAATCCTGTCGCACACTGCAAATACTACTACACTTCCAGGTGTACACAGGACCCTTAGGACGTCTTCCTAAAACCTCATTACCTAACACCTCTTCTGTCTCTGTTGTCACAAGTTTTTCTTTTTCAACTGGACAACCATCTTTCACTTCATAAGCTCGACCACTGGTGTCAACTGCATGCACCAAATCATTATCCTGGAAATAACTCTCCTCATTAAAAAATGCCTCACAACTTGAACTATGCATCCATTCTCCGGAAAAAACTTCACAAAAATTACTACGATTAACTATTCTCTTCCATCTACTATTTCTTTTGAAATCCTAAATTGCCTTGTTTAGCTTCCTAATTCTATTGATTATCAAAATAAATAACTTACGTTTAATTTCAAATGCCTGATCAATAACTTTCTCAACTTTTTTTTTTCTCTTATAAAAAAACACTTTCTGTTGACCTTTCTTAATATTTTTTAACAAATTGCCAATTATCCTGTTGCGGAACCTTCGTTTACGAATGTCCCTAAACTGTTGTTTCCTTCTACTATCATGCACAGAGTTATCTCTTGCTCTAGCAGTAACATTTTTGATTGGCCTTTCCTTTCCTTTTAAAATGCTTCTCTTTTTCTGGACTGAAACATTTTCTGTAGTAATATTTTTTTTACTACAAATATTTCTTATAAATGTTTTTGTGCTCTTACCCGGTGCTTTCTTGGTGACTTGACAAGTTTTTTTGTTAGAGGACTGCTGCATTATATCATGTACCTGCTGTCTTTGACGTTTTGAAGCCTTTCTAAGTCTTTCTTTAGTTGGCATGCTGAAATCTTGAAATGATCTGCAGTTGAATCTGTGGTAAAATATAATAAAAAATGTTATTAACCACTATTACCAAACAGTAAATCAATAACAGTCATCAAAAACTTAACACACTACTTGACATTTTTAGTGCTTGGCAAATTTAGAATACAGAAATAGCAGAAAAGAAATGGAATTCATATTCATTTTACCTGTGCTGTTTTATATGTGAATCTGATCTAATTTTATGAGCATATTTTAATATTTTATTGAAGACACTACACATAACCTGTTTTTGAAGGTGTCTTTATTTTTAAATGAAACGATTTACATTTTTACTTTTCATTTATTATAAATTTTTTAAAATAAATGTTTATAGTTCCATAGGCTCAAGCACGTCAGCTTCCCACCCTATGTCATACAATTCTGACAAATCTGCATCCTCATCATGTTCTTCTTCATCCTCAGGATTTAAATCATCCAAGGGATCTACTTCCACTGATGTTTCAATTACGAGTTCAATGATGAGGTCGAGATCAACTGATTGCTGATTGTCGCTCATGTTGATGTTGTCGTTATCTTTAAAGAAAGAGAACAACAATGAGATGTTGCAGAGTAAGGCACAAATCTCAGAGACTATAATAGTAAAATTGTTTAACAAGAGTAACATTTTGCAGCTATTATTTAGCCATGACCAGCGATGCTGAGGAGGTAAGGCCTATGTCCAAGTTTTCAGTGAACAGGACTCATCTCTTCTTAACCTTGGATAAGACTCACCAACTCTGTGTCCCCTGCTCATACTTAAATGTAAAGTGGCAGATTTATGTTAACTGACGCATTCCCAGGGATGCACCAGTTAATGTGCACCGCTGCTCTGCCACCCATGGTGTGCCGCATTTACAATGTGGAGCACCATTGAGTGAAAACAGCACAGATGCGTCACGCATCTGTGCCGCAAAAGCAGCACATTGCAGGAATCACGTCGTAAGCGCAACATGTCTACTGCAATGCACAGGAGCAAGCCACACATTGCATGGTGCATCACTCCTTATGCCTGTTTCAAACAGGCGTAATGATTTGATTCAGCAGTGCTATAAAGCTGAGTCAGTGAAATCTTCTAAATTTCACTGTGTTAGTTTTACAGGGCTTTCTTGCAAATTAATGCATACCTTGCAACAAAACACCTATATGAAAACTGACGCAGGTTTCATGTGGCACAGGACTTTACAGCATGACACATCTGCCTAGATGCATCAATTTTTAAATATGTCGCCACATAGCAAATCTTTTGCACCGCCGCTGCGTCACAAAACTGACGCACATCGGCACAAAAGAGGCACACGGCTATCATAAATCTGTCCCTAACATGTTAAATGATTGATTCAGGATGACGATAAGGTGTGGCCTATCCACAGGTTTGTTTAAGGTGAGGCCTACTCAGGGTTGCAGATTAAATGGAGATGGGGCACCCCTGAGCCTTGCTGGAGCTGCATGGCACTTGCGATGCAGCTCCAGCAATGCGCCACCTTTACGGCACAGATGCGTCACGCATCTGTGATGTTTTTGCCCAATGGTGCGCCGCATTGTAAATGCAGCGCACCATGGGTGGCGGAACAGCGGCGCAGGATGACTGGCACATCCCTGGGGATGCACCAGTCATCATAAATCTGTCCCTAAGCTTCTTATCTTGTTGGAGATGAAGTGAGGCCTGTCTTGCAACATGGTGCATCTTTTGCATCACTGCTGCATCGGTTTCATGTGGCACGTTTTTTTTACAGCATGACACATCTGCCTAGATGCATCAATTTGTAATTTTGTCGCCACATAGCAAATCTTTTGCACCGCCACTGCGTCACAAAAGTGACGCACAGTGGCGCAAAAGAGGCATACACCTATCATAAATCTGTCCCTAGCATTTTAAATGATTAATTCAGGATGACGATAAGGTGTGGCCTATCCAGAGGTTTGTTTAAGGTGAGGCCTACCTACATTCATGGGGAAATGAATTAAAATGTCCTTAAGACACATGAAAGCGTTTTTTTAAAGCCTTTGCAGCATTTTTGGGTCACTTTTAACATGGCTATGTAACTTAAACAATCAAAATCTAAATTTGCCAAGCACAGATGGGAGCATATTTACAAGGAATTTGCACCACGGGGAAAGGTCTTACATTAAAATGGAAAAATAACATCAGAGACACTCAAATGCCTTATAAAGAAGCATACACCATTATGTCCTTGTCATAAATGTTAAAAGCATTCCTTTTCCTCAAAAACGATTTTCAAGTCTTAATTTGAAAACACTGCACATGGGGAAATGACTTAAAATGTCCTTAAGACACATGAAAGCGTTTTTTGATTGCCTTTGCAGCATTTTTGGGTCACTTTTAACATGGCTATGTAACTCAAACTATCAAAATGTAAATTTGCCAAGCACAGGTGGGAGCATATTTACAAGGAATTTGCACCACGGGGAAAGGTCTTACATTAAAATGGAAAAACAACATCAGAGACACTCAAATGCCTTATAAAGAAGCATACACCATTATGTCCTTGTCATAAATGTTAAAAGCATTCCTTTTCCTCAAAAACGATTTTCAAGTCTTAATTTGAAAACACTGCACATAGGGAAATTACTTAAAATGTCCTTAAGACACATGAAAGCGTTTTTTGATTGCCTTTGCAGCATTTTTAGGTCACTTTTAACATGGCTATGTAACTCAAACTATCAAAATGTAAATTTGCCAAGCACAGGTGGGAGCATATTTACAAGGAATTTGCACCACGGGGAAAGGTCTTACATTAAAATGGGAAAAACAACATCAGAGACACTCAAATGCCTTATAAAGAAGCAGACACCATTATGTCCTTGTCATAAATGTTAAAAGCATTCCTTTACCTCAAAAACGATTTTCAAGTCATAATTTGAAAAAACTGCACATGGGGAAATGACTTAAAATGTCCTTAAGACACATGGAAGCGTTTTTTGATTGCCTTTGCAGCATTTTAGGGTCACTTTTAACATGGCTATGTAACTCAAACATTCAAAATCTAAATTTGCCAAGCACAGGTGGGAGCATATTTACATGGAATTTGCACCACGGGGAAAGGTCTTACATTAAAATGGGAAAAAAACCATCAGAGACACTCAAATGCCTTATAAAGAAGCAGACACCATTATGTCCTTGTCATAAATGTTACAAGCATTCCTTTACCTCAAAAACGATTTTCAAGTCATAATTTGAAAACACTGCACATGGGGAAATGACTGAAAATGTCCTTAAGACACATGGAAGCATTTTTTGATTGCCTTTGCAGCATTTTAGGGTCACTTTTAACATGGCTATGTAACTCAAACATTCAAAATCTAAATTTGCCAAGCACAGGTGGGAGCATATTTACAAGGAATTTGCACCACGGGGAAAGGTTTTACATTAAAATGGGAAAAATAACATCAGAGACACTCAAATGCCTTATAAAGAAGCATACACCATTATGTCCTTGTCATAAATGTTAAAAGCATTCCTTTTCCTCAAAAACGATTTTCAAGTCATAATTTGAAAACACTGCACAGCGCCTATGCACAAAAACACCCTGTCAGTACTAATACTTCACATTTTCTCCAATTACAATTTCTCAAAGAAACAAAATCTATTTGTAAAACACTTGAGGCAAAGCAACATTTTAAAAACACAACTTTCTTCATAATTTTCTCCTTAAAGCACACTATTCGCTATCTAAATTAAATAAATCTTTTCTCACCTTAGCAAATACTTTATGAGTTTCAAAACAGTCTCAGAAACACACCTCTTTGTCTTTAGCAGAGCAAAAGGTATGCACTCCAGAGTCTGCAGCTATCAAAAGCACAGAAATGCTGTAATTCTTCACACATATCTCTCATGTCACCCAATCAAAACTCTTCCCTCACTTTTTTCAAATCAAAACCCTTCCCCCCTCTGCCCTCTCTGCCTTTTTTGCATAGCAACCACCTCTTGGAAGACCTCTGGTGTTTGCAAGTTCACACAACAATGTTTCAATTGAACTCTGAACTCTCAGTGCACCTGCATATCCAGTGCAATCTTTCATTTAATGATTTTTTCTTGACCATTCAAAATACATCTTTCAAAGAACTCATCCATGCACCATAACATTCTGTTTTCAGCAATCAAAATCCACCAATCACTGTTACTGCTTCATTAACACAGAAACTCCAAAGTTTTTTTCATTTTAAACTCTTATTTTTTCAACTGCCATTTCATTGCCACACTTCATCTGACTGCAGCAGAACCTTCTCTCACCATGTTTTCTGTCTGGATTGTTGGACATAGTTACATCTACTGGGCTCAGAGGTATGCTGATAACAGAAATTTACCTAACCTCAATTTACAAGATGTGGAAATTAAGTGGTTTGGCCACAGAGGATTAAAATGTCACCAATTGATACCATTGGTGAAAACCTTTATGCATTTGCCAAAACCTGACCTGTTAATTGTGCACTGTGGAAGTAATGACTTGGGCACTTTGACTGGGGTAGGTCTGGAAATGCTTTTAAAGGACACCTTTGAGCAATTAATGGCACTTTTTCCTCAGACTGCCTTGGTATATTCAAATATATGCCAAAGACAGAAATGGAGGTGGTCGAACCAATTTTGTCCACAAATTGAGAAGTCGAGGAAGCATGTAAACAAATCTGTTTCAGCTTACATGAGAGACCATGGAATGGGCTCCGTATACAACAATAACTTGCGTTACTACATGCAAGATATCTACAGAGGAGATGGAGTTCACTTCTCAGATGAGGGCAACAGAATTTTCATTCTGAATTTAAGACTGTGCATTGGTACCTACTTATAAGTACCTAAATGTACCATAAACCCAAAAGCTCTTCTCAGAGCTACCCTACATCTGATCACTCACAATTATTATTTTACTCTAACTTTTTTCACTAATTTTCAACAAAGTACGCTCCCCGGGGCGCTACCCGGTACGCGAACCGGAAGCTAACCTCGCGAAATAAATATATATTTTTTTTTTTTTCGCACATATGGGCCTTCTCAGCCACCCTCAGAAAACCTAGGGGGTCAAGATAAGTCTACCGTGCCCCCTTCTACCCATTCTGAACATTAGTTGCCCTCCATCTTGTATCTTAATTCGACCGAAACACAAAATGGTGGACTCCCGTAACGCTTCAGGTTCGCGTACCGGGGCGCTCGCCAGTTCGCGTACCGGGGCGCTCCCCGGGAAGCGCTCCATCAAAAAAGGTGGGAAAGTAATTTACAGAAAAACGACTGGAGCCACTTTCACCAAATATAGATTAGCTCATACTACATACCAATCCCTATCATTTTCACAAATTTGATTGAAATTCCATTTAGCCATTTAGCCTGTAGACCTCTCTAAATACCGTGAGGTAAATTACTTCACAAAACACATCTGAAGTGTTGGAATTGACAACCAATGAAAATGTTACTTTCATTTTCTACTTTTTTTACCTGACATTTGATTGGTTATATACCTGAATATATATAAAGGAAGAGAATGAAACACAGCCATTTTGACTACTACTTCCTGGTGTACATTTCAATTGGATTTTCACTAATCACTTCAACTTCTTTGTAAAGGTAAGTTGTTATTTTAAAAACTGAAGTATATTGTGCACTATCAGTTAATATGGTAAACTTTTTCTGATAGTTATATACTATCCCTCTGTAGTAGATATAGATTTAGATAGACTTCTCTGTTATAGTTATGGATGGAGTTAGGTTTCTCTTGTATAATTATGCATTTACTTACGTTAAATCACATACACTTTTTTATATTCCTACTTCCACTCTGATACTATACACTGCCCAAAGATAAATTCACTGATAAAAACTGCCTATCTAAAATTAATCCCAACAGTGCCCTATCGCTACTAATATATATTTTTTGTATCCAAATTTCAGGCAACATGGAAGGCGAACAGAAAGTTTCATTTCAAATTGTCCTGCAAGAGAGCAGCCAAGAATTAATTGATCCAAATTATATAGAATTTATGGATGAAACTTGGGACCAAGAACTACTGCAATGTGTGCAAGCAGTAGATGACCTCCTTCAAAATGAGGACATTTTACACACTCAGAGATTACAAGCTATGTTCAATGAAAATGACGACATTTCAGACAGTGAAATGTTAGAAATGTTATTACATTTTGAAACACAATCACAATAATAAATAATTGCTTAAAAAATAAAGAAATTAAAAAATAATCAACAAAACCAACAATCAATTAACATACAGTATTTGAAAAGTCTATCATTCTTTTTTCCTTATAGTACGCTCCCCAGAACGCTTCCCGGTTCGCGGACCGGGCGCTCCCCACGCAAAAAAACAAAATCTTTGGTTTTTTTTTGCACTGCGGGGCCCTTTTAAAGCCTCCACATCAAACCTAGGGGGTCAGGGAGGACCTACTATGCCCCCTTATGGTCATTTCCCCCTTTGTTTTGGCCTCCTCTTGTCTCTCGATCCTACCGAGAGACAAGATGGCGGCCGCTCCGGACTGTTTAGAATGTTGACAGACACCGGAGAGCCAATCAGCTTCGCTACGCGAAGTTCCGTTACGCGTCAGGTACGCGAACCGGAGCGCTGCCTGGAGCGCGCTTACAGATATATATCTTTTTTTGAACGTTAATTTCTCAAAATCCACTGGAGCACATATATTGAGACCTAGCAAAGGCACATCGGGCTAACAGTCCCTACAATTTTGCCAAGTTTCGTGCAAATCCATTCAGCCGTTCGGCCTAAAAGTGAGGCCAACCGCCCTATGGAAATTAACATGGGAAAAACACGTTTTGGGACCCCCCTTTTTTCTCGGCCACCCCTTGTCGAACCCCCCCAAATTTCCAGGGGCTGCTCAGAATCAAAATGTTCAATTTTCCTGAAAATTTCAGCCAATTCCGTCCACAAACGCCAAAGTTATTAGACATAGAATTTTCAAAAATCCCATAGGGAAAAAATCCTAACTATATATACCTACTGGCGACCGCCAGTAGGTAATATATATATATATATGTATATGAACGCTCCCTTTACACCACAAGACGAGTCACTCTAAAAGCGGGTGCTTTCAAGCCGCGGTGGTGTCCGCGGTCAATATGTAAAACGAAGGGAGTGTTCTCCCGAAACGCGTCTATTCTGAATTAATAAACCCCCTGCTAAAACCTACTGCCGTGCTTGAGAGTGCTGCTTTCCTGAAACCCGGCTGGGCAACTTTGGGAATTCGGAGCTTACATATATATATATATATATATATATTACCTACTGGCGGTCGCCAGTAGGTATATATAGTTAGGATTTTTTCCCTATGGGATTTTTGAAAATTCTATGTCTAATAACTTTGGCGTTTGTGGACGGAATTGGCTGAAATTTTCAAGAAAATGGAACATTTTGTTTCTGAGCAGCCCCTGGAAATTTGGGGGGGGGTTCGTCAAGGGGGGGCCGAGAAAAAAGGGGGTCCCAAAACGTGTTTTTCCCATGTTAATTTCCATAGGGCGGTTGGCCTCACTTTTAGGCCGAACGACTGAATGGATTTGCACGAAACTTGGCAAAATTGTAGGGACTGTAAGCCCGATGTGCCTTTGCTAGGTCTCAATATATGTGCTCCAGTGGATTTTGAGAAATTAACGTTCAAAAAAAGATATATATCTGTAAGCGCGCTCCAGGCAGCGCTCCGGTTCGCGTACTTGACGCGTAACGGAACTTCGCGTAGCGAAGCTGATTGGCTCTCCGGTGTCTGTCAACATTCTAAACAGTCAGGAGCGGCCGCCATCTTGTCTCTCGGTAGGATCGAGAGACAAGAGGAGGCCAAAACAAAGGGGGAAATGACCATAAGGGGGCATAGTAGATCCTCCCTGACCCCCTAGGTTTGATGTGGAGGCTTTAAAAGGGCCCCGCAGGGCAAAAAAAAATAAATATTTTTTTGTTTTTTTGCGTGGGGAGCGCCCGGTCCGCGAACCGGGAAGCGTTCTGGGGAGCGTACTATAAGGAAAAAAGAATGATAGACTTTTCAAATACTGTATGTTAATTGATTGTTGGTTTTGTTAATTATTTTTTAATTTCTTTATTTTTTAAGAAATTATTTATTATTGTGATTGTGTTTCAAAATGTAATAACATTTCTAACATTTCACTGTCTGAAACGTCGTCATTTTCATTGAACATAGCTTGTAATCTCTGAGTGTGTAAAATGTCCTCATTTTGAAGGAGGTCATCTACTGCTTGCACACATTGCAGTAGTTCTTGGTCCCAAGTTTCATCCATAAATTCTATATAATTTGGATCAATTAATTCTTGGCTGCTCTCTTGCAGGACAATTTGAAATTAAACTTTCTGTTTGCCTTCCATGTTGCCTGAAATTTGGATACAAAAAATATATATTAGTAGAGATAGGGCACTGTTGGGATTAATTTTAGATAGGCAGTTTTTATCAGTGAATTTATCTTTGGGCAGTGTATAGTATCAGAGTGGAAGTAGGAATATAAAAAAGTGTATGTGATTTAACGTAAGTAAATTCATAATTATACAAGAGAAACCTAACTCCATCCATAACTATAACAGAGAAGTCTATCTAAATGTATAACTACTACAGAGGGATAGTATATAACTATCAGAAAAAGTTTACCATATTAACTGATAGTGCACAATATACTTCAGTTTTTAAAATAACAACTTACCTTTACAAAGAAGTTGAAGTGATTAGTGAAAATCCAATTGAAATGTACACCAGGAAGGAGTAGTCAAAATTGCTGTGTTTCCTTCTCTTCCTTTATATATATTCAGGTATATAACCAATCAAATGTCAGGTAAAAAAAGTAGAAAATGAAAGTAACATTTTCATTGGTTGTCAATTTCAACACTTCAGATGTGTTTTGTGAAGTAATTTACCTCACGGTATTTAGAGAGGTCTACAGGCTAAATGGCTAAATGGAATTTCAATCAAATTTGTGAAAATGGTAGGGATTGGTGTGTAGTATGAGCTAATCTATATTTGGTGAAAGTGTCTCCAGTCGTTTTTCTGTAAATTACTTTCCCACCTTTTTTGATGCAGCGCTTCCCGGGGAGCGACCCGGTACGCGAACTGGCGAGCGCCCCGGTACGCGAACCTGAAGCGTTACGGGAGTCCACCATTTTGTGTTTCGGTCGAATTAAGATACAAGATGGAGGGCAACTAATTTCAGAATGGGTAGAAGGGGGCACGGTAGACTTATCTTGACCCCCTAGGTTTTCTGAGTGTGGCTGAGGAGGCCCATATGTGCGGAAAAAAAACATTTTTTTAAAAAATTTCGCGAGGTTAGCTTCCGGTCCGCGTACCGGGTAGCGCCCCGGGGAGCGTACTTTGTTGAAAATTAGTGAAAAAAGTTAGAGTAAAATAATAATTGTGAGTGATCAGATGTAGGGTAGCTCTGAGAAGAGCTTTTGGGTTTATGGTACATTTAGGTACTTATAAGTAGGTACCAATGCACAGTCTTAAATTCAGAATGAAAATTCTGTTGCCCTCATCTGAGAAGTGAACTCCATCTCCTCTGTAGATATCTTGCATGTAGTAACGCAAGTTATTGTTGTACACGGAGCCCATTCCATGGTCTCTCATGTAAGCTGAAACAGATTTGTTTACATGCTTCCTCGACTTCTCAATTTGTGGACAAAATTGGTTCGACCACCTCCATTTCTGTCTTTGGCATATATTTGAATATACCAAGGCAGTCTGAGGAAAAAGTGCCATTAATTGCTCAAAGGTGTCCTTTAAAAGCATTTCCAGACCTACCCCAGTCAAAGTGCCCAAGTCATTACCTCCACAGTGCACAATTAACAGGTCAGGTTTTGGCAAATGCATAAAGGTTTTCACCAATGGTATCAATTGGTGACATTTTAATCCTCTGTGGCCAAACCACTTAATTTCCACATCTTGTAAATTGAGGTTAGGTAAATTTCTGTTATAAGCATACCTCTGAGCCCAGTAGATGTAACTATGTCCAACAATCCAGACAGAAAACATGGTGAGAGAAGGTTCTGCTGCAGTCAGATGAAGTGTGGCAATGAAATGGCAGTTGAAAAAATAAGAGTTTAAAATGAAAAAAACTGTGGAGTTTCTGTGTTAATGAAGCAGTAACAGTGATTGGTGGATTTTGATTGCTGAAAACAGAAAGTTAGGGTGCATGGATGAGTTCTTTGAAAGATGTATTTTGAGTGGTCAAGAAAAAATCATTAAATGAAAGATTGCACTGGATATGCAGGTGCACTGAGAGTTCAGAGTTCAATTGAAACATTGTTGTGTGAACTTGCAAACACCAGAGGTCTTCCAAGAGGTGGTTGCTATGCAAAAAAGGCAGAGAGGGCAGAGGGGGGAAGGGTTTTGATTTGAAAAAAGTGAGGGAAGAGTTTTGATTGGGTGACATGAGAGATATGTGTGAAGAATTACAGCATTTCTGTGCTTTTGATAGCTGCAGACTCTGGAGTGCATACCTTTTGCTCTGCTAAAGACAAAGTGGTGTGTTTCTGAGACTGTTTTGAAACTCATAACGTATTTGCTAAGGTGAGAAAAGATTTATTTAATTTAGATAGAGAATAGTGTGCTTTAAGGAGAAAATTATGAAGAAAGTCATGTTTTTAAAATGTTGCTTTGCCTCAAGTGTTTTACAAATAGATTTTGTTTCTTTGAGAAATTGTAATTGGAGAACATGTGAAGTATTAGTACTGACAGGGTGTTTTTGTGCATAGGAGCTGTGCAGTGTTTTCAAATTATGACTTGAAAATCGTTTTTGATGAAAAGGAATGCTTTTAACATTCATGAGAAGGACATAATGGTGTCTGCTTCTTTATAAGGCATTGGAGTGTCTCTGATGTTATTTTTCCCATTTTAATGTAAGACCTTTCCCCGTGGTGCAAATTCCTTGTAAATATGCTCCCACCTGTGCTTGGCAAATTTAGATTTTTAATGTTTGAGTTACATAGCCATGTTAAAAGTAACCCTAAAATGCTGCAAAGGCAATCAAAAAACGCTTCCATGTGTCTTAAGGACATTTTAAGTCATTTCCCCATGTGCAATGTTTTCAAATTATGACTTGAAAATCGTTTTTGAGGTAAAGGAATTCTTTTAACATTTATGAGAAGGACATAATGGTGTCTGCTTCTTTATAAGGCATTGGAGTGTCTCTGATGTTATTTTTCCCATTTTAATGTAAGACCTTTCCCCGTGGTGCAAATTCCTTGTAAATATGCTCCAACCTGTGCTTGGCAAATTTACATTTTGATAGTTTGAGTTACATAGCCATGTTAAAAGTGACCCAAAAATGCTGTAAAGACAATCAAAAAACGCTTTGATGTGTCTTAAGGACATTTTAAGTCATTTCCCCATGTGCAGTGTTTTCAAATTATGATTTGAAAATCGTTTTTGAGGTAAAGGAATGCTTTTAACATTTATGAGAAGGACATAATGGTGTTTGCTTCTTTATAAGGCATTGGAGTGTCTCTGATGTTTTTTTTCCCATTTTAATGTAAGACCTTTCCCCGTGGTGCAAATTCCTTGTAAATATGCTCCCACCTGTGCTTGGCAAATTTACATTTTGATAGTTTGAGTTACATAGCCATGTTAAAAGTGACCCAAAAATGTTGCAAAGGCAATCAAAAAACGCTTTCATGTGTCTTAAGGACATTTTAAGTCATTTCCCCATGTGCAGTGTTTTCAAATTAAGACTTGAAAATCGTTTTTGAGGAAAAGGAATGCTTTTAACATTTATGACTAGGACATAATGGTGTATGCTTCTTTATAAGGCATTTGAGTGTCTCTGATGTTGTTTTTCCATTTTAATGTAAGACCTTTCCCCGTGGTGCAAATTCCTTGTAAATATGCTCCCACCTGTGCTTGGCAAATTTAGATTTTGATTGTTTAAGTTACATAGCCATGTTAAAAGTGACCCAAAAATGCTGCAAAGGCTTTAAAAAAACGCTTTCATGTGTCTTAAGGACATTTTAATTCATTTCCCCATGAATGTAGGTAGGCCTCACCTTAAACAAACCTCTGGATAGGCCACACCTTATCGTCATCCTGAATTAATCATTTAAAATGCTAGGGACAGATTTATGATAGGTGTATGCCACTTTTGTGACGCAGTGGCGGTGCAAAAGATTTGCTATGTGGCGACAAAATTACAAATTGATGCATCTAGGCAGATGTGTCATGCTGTAAAAAAACCGTGCCACATGAAACCGATGCAGCAGTGATGCAAAAGATGGACCATGTTGCAAGACAGGCCTCACTTCATCTCCAACAAGATAAGAAGCTTAGGGATAGATTTATGATGACTGGTGCATCCCCTGGGATGTGCCAGTCATCCTGCGCCGCTGTTCCGCCACCCATGGTGCGCTGCATTTACAATGCGGCGCACCATGGGGCAAAAACAGCACAGATGCGTGACGCATCTGTGCCGTAAAGGTGGCGCATTGCTGGAGCTGCATCGCAAGTGCCATGCAGCTCCAGCAAGGCTTAGGGGTGCCCCATCTCCATTTAATCTGCAACCCTGAGTAGGCCTCACCTTAAACAAACCTCTGGATAGGCCACACCTTATCGTCATCCTGAATCAATCATTTAACATGTTAGGGACAGATTTATGATAGCCGTGTGCCTCTTTTGTGCCGCTGTGCGTCACTTTTGTGATGCAGCGGCGGTGCAAAAGGTTTGCTATGTGGCGACATATTTAAAAATTGATGCATCTAGGCAGATGTGTCATGCTGTAAAGTCCTGTGCCACATGAAACCTGCGTCAGTTTTCATATAGGTGTTTTGTTGCAAGGTATGCATTAATTTGCAAGAAAGCCCTGTAAAACTAACACAGTGAAATTTAGAAGATTTCACTGACTCAGCTTTATAGCATTGCTGAATCAAATCATTACGCCTGTTTGAAACAGGCATAAGGAGTGATGCACCATGCAATGTGTGGCTTGCTCCTGTGCATTGCAGTAGACATGTTGCGCTTACGACGTGATTCCTGCAATGTGCTGCTTTTGCGGCACAGATGCGTGACGCATCTGTGCTGTTTTCACTCAATGGTGCTCCACATTTAAAATGCTAGGGACAGATTTATGATAGGTGTATGCCTCTTTTGCGCCACTGTGCGTCACTCTTGTGACGCAGTGGCGGTGCAAAAGATTTGCTATGTGGCGACAAAATTACAAATTGATGCATCTAGGCAGATGTGTCATGCTGTAAAAAAAACGTGCCACATGAAACCGATGCAGCAGTGATGCAAAGGATGCGCCATGTTGCAAGACAGGCCTCACTTCATCTCCAACAAGATAAGAAGCTTAGGGATAGATTTATGATGACTGGTGCATCCCCAGGGATGTGCCAGTCATCCTGCGCCACTGTTCCGCCACCCATGGTGCGCTGCATTTACCATGCGGCGCACCATGGGGCAAAAACAGCACAGATGCGTGACGCACCTGTGCCGTAAAGGTGGCGCATTGCTGGAGCTGCATCGCAAGTGCCATGGAGCTCCAGCAAGGCTCAGGGGTGCCTCATCTCCATTTAATCTGCAACCCTGAGTAGGACTCACCTTCAACAAACCTCTGGATAGGCCACACCTTATCGTCATCCTGAATCAATCATTTAACATGTTAGGGACAGATTTATGATAGCCGTGTGCCTCTTTTGTGCCGCTGTGCGTCACTTTTGTGACGCAGCGGCGGTGCAAAAGATTTGCTATGTGGCGACATATTTAAAAATTGATGCATCTAGGCAGATGTGTCATGCTGTAAAGTCCTGTGCCACATGAAACCTGCGTCAGTTTTCATATAGGTGTTTTGTTGCAAGGTATGCATTATTTGCAAGAAAGCCCTGTAAAACTAACACAGTGAAATTTAGAAGATTTCACTGACTCAGCTTTATAGCATTGCTGAATCAAATCATTACGCCTGTTTGAAACAGGCATAAGGAGTGATGCACCATGCAATGTGTGGCTTGCTCCTGTGCATTGCAGTAGACATGTTGCGCTTACGACGTGATTCCTGCAATGTGCTGCTTTTGTGGCACAGATGCGTGACGCATCTGTGCTGTTTTCACTCAATGGTGCTCCACATTGTAAATGCGGCACACCATGGGTGGCAGAGCAGCGGTGCACATTAACTGGTGCATCCCTGGGAATGCGTCAGTTAACATAAATCTGCCACTTTACATTTAAGTATGAGCAGGGGACACAGAGTTGGTGAGGCTTATCCAAGGTTAAGAAGAGATGAGTCCTGTTCACTGAAAACTTGGACATAGGCCTTACCTCCTCAGCATCGCTGGTCATGGCTAAATAATAGCTGCAAAATGTTACTCTTGTTAAACAATTTTACTATTATAGTCTCTGAGATTTGTGCCTTACTCTGCAACATCTCATTGTTGTTCTCTTTCTTTAAAGATAACGACAACATCAACATGAGCGACAATCAGCAATCAGTTGATCTCGATCTCATAATTGAACTCGTAATTGAAACATCAGTGGAAGTAGATCCCTTGGATGATTTAAATCCTGAGGATGAAGAAGAACATGATGAGGATGCAGATTTGTCAGAATTGTATGACATAGGGTGGGAAGCTGACGTGCTTGAGCCTATGGAACTAGAAACATTTATTTTTAAAAATGTATAATAAATGAAAAGTACAAATGTAAACCGTTTCATTTAAAAATAAAGACACCTTCAAAAACAGGTTATGTGTAGTGTCTTCAATAAAATATTAAAATATGCTCATAAAATTAGATCAGATTCACATATAAAACAGAACAGGTAAAATGAATATAAATTCCATTTCTTTTCTGCTATTTCTGTATTCTAAATTTGCCAAGCACTAAAAATGTCAAGTAGTGTGTTAAGTTTTTGATGACTGTTATTGATTTACTGTTTGGTAATAGTGGTTAATAACATTTTTTATTATATTTTACCACAGATTCAACTGCAGATCATTTCAATATTTCAGCATGCCAACTAAAGAAAGACTTAGAAAGGCTGCAAAACGTCAAAGACAGCAGGTAAATGATATAATGCAGCAGTCCTCTAAGAAAAAAACTTGTCAAGTCACCAAGAAAGCACCGGGTAAGAGCACAAAAACATTTATAAGAAATATTTGTAGTAAAAAAAATATTACTACAGAAAATGTTTCAGTCCAGAAAAAGAGAAGCATTTTAAACGGAAAGGAAAGGCCAATCAAAAATGTTACTGCTAGAGCAAGAGATAACTCTGTGCATGATAGTAGAAGGAAACAACAGTTTAGGGACATTCGTAAACGAATGTTCCGCAACAGGATAATTGGCAATTTGTTAAAAAATATTAAGAAAGGTCAACAGAAAGTGGTTTTTTATAAGAGAAAAAAAAAGTTGAGAAAGTTATTGATCAGGCATTTGAAATTAAACGTAAGTTATTTATTTTGATAATCAATAGAATTAGGAAGCTAAACAAGGCAATTTATGATTTCAAAAGAAATAGTAGATGGAAGAGAATAGTTAATCGTAGTAATTTTTGTGAAGTTTTTTCCGGAGAATGGATGCATAGTTCAAGTTGTGAGGCATTTTTTAATGAGGAGAGTTATTTCCAGGATAATGATTTGGTGCATGCAGTTGACACCAGTGGTCGAGCTTATGAAGTGAAAGATGGTTGTCCAGTTGAAAAAGAAAAACTTGTGACAACAGAGACAGAAGAGGTGTTAGGTAATGAGGTTTTAGGAAGACGTCCTAAGGGTCCTGTGTACACCTGGAAGTGTAGTAGTATTTGCAGTGTGCGACAGGATTCCATCAATTTGCTTTGTGATTTTGTACGGACATTTAATAAGAAAAGTTTGAAGCAGAAAATGAAGTTGTTGCAAGAATTAGATCCTTGCAGAGTGAGAGAAGTGACAGGTTTGCATGGTCATTCACTGGCTTGTCTTTCCAGGAGAGTATGCCAGAGTGTTTTTCATCATTTCAGGATGCTAGCAGTGCATCATAATAAAGTGAGGAAATTAGTTAGAATGTTGTATTATGCTAAGAGTCCAGCAATTATGCTTAAACAATTATGCGCTGCTCTTTTGCATGGTTCAGAAGTAGATGTGAAGAATATTTGTGCAGAAATTGAGTTTGGTTACTTTGGAAGTAAAGAGGAGATTGTTGAAATTGACCAAGAAGAAGAGGGTAATGTGGAAGAAAGAGTACAGGTTTCCAGTACAGATAATTTTCAGAGGGAAATTGCGACATTTCAGGTGAAATCAAGTGAGAGGCCTAATTTCACTTGTGTGTGTTGTCGACGCACTTATTATAAGAATCAGACTAAGTTAGTGGATTTATATGCAAAAAGTGAAAGGGAAAATAATAGTGAATGGAAGGATTTCACAACATACTTGATGGTAGAAAATTGTTTTGATTTGGGATCGGATCAACGTGTGTGTACTTATTGTTGTAGCAAATTAAATCAAAACCAGATGCCTGCTAGAGCAGTTCATAATAATCTGGAATTGTTTGAGATTCCTTCTGAATTGAAGGATTTAAATACTTATGAATCTATTTTGATTCAAAGTATCCATCCCTTTCAGGCTATTGTAAGAATGGAGCCAAAGACAGGGAAATTGCCTCCATCAGATTTACAGAGAAGATTAAAGGGAAGAGTTGTTTATTTGCCTCTAGATTTGAAGAAAAACATTAACACAATTGGAGTAGAAAAAGTGGAAAAGGAACCTCTGGTTATCTTAGTTAATGGGGTTCCGACAAAGAATAAGAAAATATGGCAAGATTTAGTGGATGTTAGCAAAGTCAAAAAGGCAACATTGTATTTGAAAAAGAATAATAAGTACTCCTTCTTCCTTTACCTTTATTCGGATAATACATTATCCATAAAAGTGTGCACATAATTACATACATGGTCAAATACAAGGATCACCAGTTAAAAACAACGACAATATATACATAGGGCATATATTTAGCAGCATATGTTAAAACACATATTTTCTAATAAACATAGGGCATACATCCTAATTATCGACCAATCTAGCTAAAAGGCACGATGTGATAGTACACAGGGATCAATAGGTTAATTATTAGCTATATCTCTATATTTACTACAATACTGACATATAAAGGATAATTCACATAATCACAAAATAGCAGTATGGGTTTTAAAGTGCCAATGTGCAAAAGTGCAAAAAATCCTAAAGTGCCAGTGTGCAAAAAGTGCAAAGGGACCTCCTTCCGATCTTATTAAAATGGCATGGCAATATATACATAAAGCATATCTAACGACATTATATTAAACACCAATTTTCTAAAGTGCATACAGCATACATCCAAATTATGGGATTGTCTTAGTAAAGTGCATCGAAAAATAGCAGCCAGAAATCAAGAAGTTAATTGATATCTATGTCTCTATAATACTACAGTACTGGCAAGAGAAAAGAGTGTTCATATATTTACAAATAGCAGCATCAGTTTATAATGTGCAAATGTGCAAAGAAACATCCTCCCAGTCTGTTAGAAAGACATCATTCATATTTAAAATTTACAGTACGTTAAGGATAACCTTAAGTTGGTTTATCAGCAGAGCGACAGATAAAAACATTTATAAATGGTTTACTTTGGATAAAAATCATGTAAATCCCAAACGGATATAGGGCCGTCTCTTTTTTGGGGTGGGTAAGCTCGTAAAAGGGGGACTATGTTCCTATCTCTAAATTTTACTAGGACAAGATCCCCACTAATATCTTTAGTTTGAGACCCTAGCCAGCCTATCCTTCTAACATTCAGGATACCTCCGTCATGATCATGTGCAAGTGGTCTGTTTTTGGAAAGCCAGAATATGACTTTATTTAAAAGTTCCTGACGGCTTTCAAATTTCCCACGACAAGGTGCAGGTGTTCCTGATAAAACGAGAACAAATGGGGCAGCTTCAGGGGGCAAGTGTATCGATTCTAAACTACTTGGGGTTGGGTCATCTCTGGCGGTAATATGCCTATTAAACCCTGGTTTAGGAACAGCTTTGGGTGTGGTAGGTTTTTTATGGAGCTGTGGGGAAGTTTGGGAGTATTTAGTTTGATTAGTAGTCAAAGAAACTTGATTTGAGGTGGACAAATCAGAGCCATTGGGTGTTGCCTTCTTGAGGGTAGAAGGGGAATTAATGGTAGCATTTATCTCTTTTGTTTTGGGGATAGCCATAAGGGGTCTTTCCCCGTTAGATGGATCGTTATTAGGTGGTTTGAGATTGGCTAGAACAATTCTCTCAATCCCCTTTATCCTATCACCCAGGGCGTTGATTTTTCCTACCAATGGTGATATAATAGACTTAAATAATAACTCTATCTGGGACAGTAAAAGTACTTGGTCTACATAGGTCCCATTCTCTACCAAAATTAAGGGGGGTTGGTGACTGGCGCTATAGGACCATCGCACGATTTTGGTGTGTTTAAATGATTCCCACTTCCAATAATTTCATCATGGTTCCTTTTTTCATTGCTTCCCTGAGGCGAGGCAACATCTTGGGTATTGTCTATTAGAGATGGTAGTAGTAGGTCGCATGGTTTCCTAGTTGGGGAAGAACTGCTAGTGGATTTAACATGGAATGGGGAGGCCACTAGGGCATACTTAGTGCCACATAGAGAATTCATTTCCTCCCAAAAAGATAAATTCTGTGATCTAACAAGGTTCAGTGGGGAAGATTGCCTAATGTCTATCAATGGTAGCGGCTCATTAGCTTCTTCACAAAGAGTGGGCAGTGGTCCATTAGTCACCGTGAAGTTTAGGGTCCCCTGTCCTGGGTCAAGTGCATGAGATGATTTCTTATTAGTCCGCTTAAATGACATAGTGCAACCTGCGAAGGAAACAGTCACACTAAACAATAATTATTTGGAGTATATATCAAACAAAGTACTTCCACAGGTTGCTTCACCAAGGGGGGTGGCCCGTCCCGTCCTCCTCGGACCTTTGAGGGCCTTAGAAGGCCCGCCCTTTGCCCGGGCTTCGCTCGGCGTCCCGCTCGCGTCCCGCGAAGCGAAGCAGAGCGCTGTTTGTAGGCGCCTCCTGGCGCTTGCGGTGCGTGGCAAATCAGCGCCGCCGCTGAGGCAGCCGGGAGATGCAGTCCCGGGGCGGCGGCGCTGTCTCAACACTGAAGTGACTCCTGGCGGTGGCGGCAGCGGAAGAGGACTCCCCTCGTCCCCCCAGCACAGGTAAGTGATGGCCCCCCCTGCTCCGCCAAGCAGAGCGCTGTTTGTAGGCGCCTCCTGGCGCTTGCGGTGCGTGGCAAATCAGCGCCGCCGCTGAGGCAGCCGGGAGTTGCAGTCCCGGGGCGGCGGCGCTGTCTCAACACTGAAGTGACTCCTGGCGGTGGCGGCAGCGGAAGAGGACTCCCCTCGTCCCCCCAGCACAGGTAAGTGATGGCCCCCCCTGCTCCGCCAAGCAGAGCGCTGTTTGTAGGCGCCTCCTGGTGCTTGCGGTGCGTGGCAAATCAGCGCCGCCGCTGAGGCAGCCGGGAGTTGCAGTCCCGGGGCGGCGGCGCTGTCTCAACACTGAAGTGACTCCTGGCGGTGGCGGCAGCAGAAGAGGACTCCCCTCGTCCCCCCAGCACAGGTAAGTGATGGCCCCCCCTGCTCCGCCAAGCAGAGCGCTGTTTGTAGGCGCCTCCTGGCGCTTGCGGTGCGTGGCAAATCAGCGCCGCCGCTGAGGCAGCCGGGAGTTGCAGTCCCGGGGCGGCGGTGCTGTCTCAACACTGAAGTGACTCCTGGCGGTGGCGGCAGCGGAAGAGGACTCCCCTCGTCCCCCCAGCACAGGTAAGTGATGGCCCCCCCTGCTCCGCCAAGCAGAGCGCTGTTTGTAGGCGCCTCCTGGCGCTTGCGGTGCGTGGCAAATCAGCGCCGCCGCTGAGGCAGCCGGGAGTTGCAGTCCCGGGGCGGCGGCGCTGTCTCAACACTGAAGTGACTCCTGGCGGTGGCGGCAGCGGAAGAGGACTCCCCTCGTCCCCCCGGCACAGGTAAGTGATGGCCCCCCCTGCTCCGACAAGCAGAGCGCTGTTTGTAGGCGCCTCCTGGCGCTTGCGGTGCGTGGCAAATCAGCGCCGCCGCTGAGGCAGCCGGGAGTTGCAGTCCCGGGGCGGCGGTGCTGTCTCAACACTGAAGTGACTCCTGGCGGTGGCGGCAGCGGAAGAGGACTCCCCTCGTCCCCCCAGCACAGGTAAGTGATGGCCCCCCCTGCTCCGCCAAGCAGAGCGCTGTTTGTAGGCGCCTCCTGGCGCTTGCGGTGCGTGGCAAATCAGCGCCGTCGCTGAGGCAGCCGGGAGTTGCAGTCCCGGGGCGGCGGCGCTGTCTCAACACTGAAGTGACTCCTGACGGTGGCGGCAGCGGAAGAGGACTCCCCTCGTCCACCCAGCACAGGTAAGTGATGGTAAGAATAATAAGTACTATAAGAATGTTTATGTTGCAGAAGAGGAAGTAAGTGAGGAAGAGGATAGCGATTTGTGTGCTGGTCAAATTGAGAAAGTAGAACCCTCTACTAGTGAAGAAATATATGAACATTATAGTGTTCATCCTTTGCATTCCAAGGAAGTCATGGGGAATGCTATTGAGTTGTTTCAAATGGAACAAGCCAAAGGGAGTCCCATTAGTGTTTGGGAGGAAAGTTTGGAAGCTCGGTGTTTCCCACAGCTTTTTCCAACAGGTCAGGGAGGAAGATATGATGAGCGACCTCATCAAATTCCTGCTTCTGAATACCGGACTTTGCGATTGTATGTAGGAGATGCTAGGTTTCGACAATGTATTCCCTATTTGTTTCATCTCCTGTTTGAAAGCGATCTGTCTGGACTGTCATATGCAGTGAACCACATCTTGAAAAGTGGTATACACATGCAAAACATCTCGGCAAGTGACTTTATGGATAAAGTCAATGTCCAAGACAGTATTTTGGATTCTCACCTGATTAATCTCATGGCGTGTCAGCGTGGTACTAATGAGTACTGGTACCGTCGTCATGGTGATTTAAAATGTATGCTGAGGAACTTAGGAACTCCCACATGGTTCCTCACTCTGAGCTGTGCCGAGTATGGCTGGGAAGACTTACTTGAATTTCTACGAGAGGCAAATGGAAACATCGAAAACATTGAATTCAAGACACCCGGAGAACTGTGCTCTTTGGATCCAGTCAATGTATGCCGGTACTTCAATCATAGATTGGAAGCTATGATGTCTTTCATCATGAATAAGAAGAATCCACCTCTTGGAGAGGTGTTGGATTTCTTCTGGAGAAAGGAGTACCAAGCAAGAGGTGCTCCTCACATACATATGCTGTTGTGGATCAAGGATGCACCTAAATTTGGAACAGATCCAGAAGACTCAGTGAGGAGTTTCATACAACAGTATTCTACGTGTGCTGTTCCAAACGCAAAGGAGAAGAAAAGCCTAAGAGAAAAAGTTCTACGTTTCCAAAGCCATCGTTGTGGAAAGTACTGTTGTCGTAAATTCCGAAACAAGGACAAGTTCTACACCAAATGTCGTTTCGGCTTTCCACGACCGGTGATTTCTAAAGGAAGAGTAAACAGTTTGATGTCTTCGCTGCGACATAATGTGATGAAGAAATCACCTAAAAACACATACAATTTGAAGAGGAACGAAGAGTCCAAGTACATCAACGACTACAACCCGGTGATTTTGTCCATGTGGAATGCTAACATGGATATACAGTTTGTGACTGATAACTGTATGGCTGTGGCTCGGTATGTGACATCTTACATCACCAAAAAAGAGAAGACAGAATTGAAGGATATGTGGGAGGACATTTCCCATGAAAAGAGCCTCAGCAAGAAGTTGTACAGTTTCAGTCTGAAGATGTTGTCGCATCGAGAAATCGGAGCTTACGAATGTTCTGACCGGTTGTCTTCAGCAAGTCTCTATGCCAAATCCAGGAGTATCGTTTGGGCGAGTCTTGGTCTTGCTGCAACGCGTAATCGAGTTCTGAAACCTGTGCGGGAAATTGAGTATTTGGCGGAAAAGGAGCCAAACAGTACCGACATTTTGAAGAACAACATGTTGGATACATATTATCCAAATCGAAGCAGTCACCTCGAGAATGTTTGTCTGTATGAGGTTCTTCAAAATTACATATTCAAGAGGAACATCAAAGAAGATACTGAGAAAGGAGTGTATGCTGTAATTGGAAGTGAGGGATGTCTGGTCAAGCAAAGAAAATGCCACTTGATAAACCATCGAAAATTGAGTGGCGAATCTCCTGAAAAAAAGGAGTTTTTCTATTTAGCACTTTTGCAACTTTTCAAGCCTTGGCGTGCAGAAGAGGAACTGCTTGGAGATTTCCTCTGTTACGAAGACTCTTTCACTGCCGCCAAGGAGACCATAGAATGTCCTGCTTTTCCCAAATATGTAGAAATGTTGAATGCGGAAATCGAGCAGGAAGCAACGATTGCAGCCGAGATTGCCAGAGACAGTTCTCAGGACAGTCAGAGTTCTGCTTCATTGAGTCAGGATCCACTAGGAGGACCTGTTATTGAAAATAAGGCTGCCACTGCTATGAATGAAGTGGAAAGAGCCATGGCACATGCTCAGGAGGATGCGGTTAACTTAGAAGAGTTGGAAAGACAACTCAACGTTGAGCAGAGGAAAATATATGACGAAGTTACCATGCAAATTGATCATGGATTAAGTCATGAGAAGAAAGAGTGCTCATGTACGTCGTTGAAGCCTGTCCGACTCTACGTGAGTGGAGAAGCAGGAACTGGAAAAAGTTTCCTTATTAAAGCAATTTCATGTTATTTGCAGGAAAGGACTGAGTCATCGCTGTCTTGTGTTGTCACCGCTCCAACTGGACTGGCAGCACATAACATTAAAGGGATTACTTTACATCGTTTACTGATGCTGCCAGTGGAGCATGACAACAAATTACAATATCACAAGCTATCTGGAGATGCTTGTTGTGAAGTTTCAAGAATCTTGAGGAAAATGAAACTTCTTATCATTGACGAAGTAAGCATGGTTTCCAATGTCATGCTTGCCTTTGTGCATTTGAGAATGCAAGAAGTTCTCAAAACAGAGTATGATGTGTTATTTGGTGGCAAACACATCATTGTTTTCGGAGATCTTCTGCAGCTGACACCAGTGAAAGGGCAACCTGTGTTCAAAATGCTCACGCATGAAGATACCAGGAAGTGCCTAAGGAGCATTGGCAACGTCAATATATGGTTAAACTTCAATTATGCTGAACTGCATGAAAATATGCGTCAGGCGAAGGATGAAGTTTACAAGAATATTCTACAAGATGTTAGAATTGGAAAAGTGACCGAGCATGGGAAAGAAGCTTTACATGCACGATTACTGTCAAATTTATATCCAGAACAAGATGTTGTGCCTGAGAATATGCTCAGAAAATTACTGAGAAGAAATCTGGAATATGTTTGATGCCAACTCTTGCAGAATGTGCCATCTTCAACAACAAAATGTTGAATTTAGAAAAGCAAGAGATTGTGAAACTGGAAGCTATTGACAGAGTAGAGCATATGGGATCAACAATTATTTTGTCTGAGAATTTGAAAACAAAATTGGATTCATTAGAGAAGACTATATCTAAAACTGCAGGTTTTGAAAAGACTCTGAATGTGTGCTTGAACTGCCGTATAATTTTAAGAAGGAATTTACATGTTGAAAGAGGTCTGGTAAATGGATCAATGGGTAATGTTGTTGATTTTGTGAAATACAGAAATAGAGATGGAATTGAATTTTTAAAAATTAAATTTGATGGCATTGAGGAAGTACAGCTAATTGGTCGTTGTTCTGCTAGATTTTTGCTTGTAAAAGACTTATATGTTCGCCGTAAGCAGTTTCCTGTTTGCTTGGCATATGCGGTGACAATCCATAAATCGCAAGGTTTAAGTGTAGACAGTGCATTGGTGAATATTGGCAGTTCTGTGTTCAATGAGGGTATGGCATATGTGGCATTGTCAAGAGTTAGAACTTTATCGGGATTGTACTTGATTGAGTGTGATGTCACAAACATTTGTGCGGATCTAGATTGTGTTAAGGAATACAATAGGTTGAGAAGAGAGTATGCGCCACATTTGCCTCAATATCCTTTGTTTGAGAAACGTGTGGTAGGCCGGAAACGAAGAAATGTGACCAATACTGGGGAGGTTGTAGCAAAAAGACGAAAAGTCGATGAACCTGAAATTATAAGCAGAAACAAAAAGGATTCTGTTGAAGATGTTGTTGGTTTTCAATTTGAAAACAGTTCTGGTGTCAACTGCTATGCTAATGTAGTGGTTAATGTTTTGTTTTCTCTAGAAAATGTAAAAGAAGAGATTGTGGTCAATTCTGATCAAAGATTATGCAGTTTGTTAAATTCTGTGTTAGAGAAATGTAGCACTGATAGAACAAAAATAGAAAGTGTGTCTGAAATTCGAAATCTGTTAGACAGATGTTCAGGCCAAACACAATTCTCTCAAAATATTCAGCAAGATTGTCAGGAGTTTTTAATGTATATGCTTGATGTATTGCATGCTGAAGGTGTAGATGTAGATCACCTGTTTGGGCTTTCTTATCAATGGCAGCATGACTGCGAGAACTGTAGGGTATCAAGTACTACTAGTGTAGACTCAGAAAGATTTATATATTTAACTTTGCCAGACAGTAAATCAGTCTCCTTTAATAAGCTAGTAAAAGCAGCTGATCACAACATGGAATGTAGCCAATGTAAATCTGAAATGATGTCAACCTTATTTATACAAACATATGGCCAGTATGTCATTTTAATGTTCCAACGATGTAGGTCTGATGGAACAAAATTGACAACTTTAATTAAAAATTTTGTGGCTTCACAGTTGTCAATATCAGGAAGGACTTTTGTAACTGTAGCAATTATATATCATGACGGTCCTTCAATAACATCAGGACATTGCACAGCTTATTTAAAGTCTAGAAATGGCTGGTCATTCTGCAACGATTCTGTTTTAATTTTCAAAAAAAAATTGCCGTATGACCTTAAAAATTCTTACCTGGTGTTTTTAAAAGCAAAATTTTAGGGAAAGAATCTCGTGATGTGCTCTGAGGAATTTCAAGAAGTTCTAATGGCTCCTACACGATTTGGCCTTGAGGATAAGTGTAGTACAGAGGCATAACTTCTTACCATAACACTGAAAATCATGGAAAAATAAGTGCACTTTGAATGAGTTCAGAAAAACTATTTCTTTTTATAACCTAATTCAAGCAGCCAATCAAAACATGGAGTAGAGGGAATGTAAGTCTGCAATGCTGTCTACTGTTTTATATTGCTTTGTGATTAAAAGTGATGTAGAGAATTAAATAATTGTAGTAGTCATACAGGTAGTGTAAGTCTGCTTCATAGTAAGCAGTATCAGTGTCATAGGAAATGTAGAACATGAGTGAGCAAGAACGGTAAGATATTAGTAATCCAGGATTGTGAAAATGATCTTCAACATTTTAATTCTGAAAGTTGCGGAAATACAACATGACGGGATTGGCTTACAAGAATTCCAAGAGTTATAAATGGCTTTGACATGATTTGGCCTTGTGGAAACGTGTGGTAGAGAGCGAGAAGTCATTTATTGTATGTAACATATTTTTCAAAACGATGGAGGTTTTCTTTCAGAAAGTGGCGGGCTGAAAGTAATAACAGCACAACAGAGTGTAAGCTGTTCATAGGACATCCTTCGACGTCATGGAAAGTAAGTTAACTTTAAGGAGTTCTGAATTCTGATTTGTTATGTTGTATGGGTTTTTTAAACACAATCATTTTGATTGTGTTTTTTTTCCCCGCTGTTATATGATGAATACCTTCAAGTCACTGTTTTTAGTGAAATTTGATACATTCTGAGAACAGCAAAAATAAACCATTTAACATGTATAATTAATTCTGTACTGTTTGCATTTATGATGTACATGTAGAACTGTGTAGGAGGCATGGAGAAGGTGAGGCTTCTGTAAGTGTCAAAGTTGTTGCATACAGTGCTCATATTCTACGTAGTCTTTCATATGATAGACTACATTTCCACAATGAGATACCTAAGCAAAGGAAACACAGGTGATATGATTGTGGAATGAGCAAAAAAAATTTCACGTTTTTCAATTATATTACCTGTGGTTCCTAACATTACACATCACATTGTGTAGATGAGGTTTAGGCCTGTTCCTGGAGACAGAGGAGGTCTGACATTTGTTCAAGAGTGCAGTGGACATGACACACTTGGTTGGTAGGCCTGCACATGTATTATCTCCTCTGTATTCTTCAACAAACCTAAATTTCATCTGCAACTCTGAGTAGGACTTACCTGAAACAAATCTGTGGATAGGTTACACCTTATCGTCATCTTGAAACAATGATTTAAAATGTTAGGGTCAGATAAATGATGGCCGTGCGCCTCTTTTGATCCGCTGTGGGTCACTTTTGTGTAAAAGATGCACCATGTTGCAAGATAGGTTTCAGTTCATCTCCAGCAAGATACCATCAGTTTGAAATGTATATAATTAGCACTGTGTAGGGGGCATGCAGAAGCTGAAGCTTTTGTAAGTGTCAAAAACGTTGTATACACTGCTCAACTTCTGTGTACTGTTTGATATGCTAGACTCCATCTGCACTATGAGATACCTAAGCAAAGGCAACACAGGTGATGTGATTGTGAAATGAGGAAAATAAACTCCACATTTTTCAATTACATCACCTGTGTTTCCTAAGTTTATGAATGACATTGTGCAGATGAAGTTTAGGTCTGTCCACGGACACAGAAGAGGTCTGGCCTTTGTTCAAGAGTGAAGTGGACATGACTTACTTCATTAGTAGGCCTTCACATGTATTATCTCCTCTGTATTCTTCAACAAGTGTAAATTTGATCTGCAACCCTGAGTAGGCCTCACCTTAAACAAACCTCTGGATAGGCCACACCTTATCGTCATCCTGAATCAATCATTTAACATGTTAGGGACAGATTTATGATAGGTGTATGCCTCTTTTGCGCCACTGTGCGTCACTTTTGTGACGCAGTGGCGGTTGAAAAGATTTGCTATGAGGCGACAAAATTACAAAATGATGCATCTAGGCAGATGTGTCATGCTGTAAAAAAACAATGCCACATGAAACCGATGCAGCAGTGATGCAAAAGATGCACCATGTTGCAAGATAGGACTCACTTCATCTGCATCAAGATACTGTTAGTTTAAAATGTATATTTTTAGGACTGTGTAGGGGCATGGAGAAGCAGAGGCTTCTGTAAGTGTCAAAGTTGTTGAAAAACTGTTTGTCCTTCAATCTTTTCCCTTGTCTTTTCTAATTTATTAAAAACATGTTTTAATATTTCTCAAATGTTTGTTCTCTCTTTCACAGATTGAAAGTATAAAAATAACAAATGACTAACTTAACGACAATTATAAGGTAAATGTTTTGTACTCTTTTCGTTATATTTCTATCACATTTAACTTCTATTAGTTCCACTGCTTCATTTCTTTAACCATCACTTTCCTGCCTTTGCTACTTCCCTCATTCCTTTCTCTATTACTTAATTACTCTACTCCTTCCACTATTTTTCTTAGTCCCTCTCTTCTCATACTTCTTCACTCTTGGTCACTCACTCTGTCTCTATTACTGTCACTGTTTCTGACTGATCCAAATTTTTTTTTTAAAAAGAACAGTAAGTATAAGGGAAGGAAACAGACAGTTATGTTAAAAGAAAGACAGCTATAGGGAGTAAACTAGGGATACTGTTACCCGCAATCCTCTGCTGATGATGTCACTGACCATGTCATGAATGATGTAATATGTGACATCATCAGCAGTGGATTGCGGGTAACAATATCTCTAGTTTACTTGCCTATAGCTGTCTTTCTTTTAACATAACTGTCTGTTTCCTTCCCTTATACTTACTGTTCTTTTTTGAAAAAAAATTTTTTGGGTTCGCTCCCGGTTCGCGTACCGGCGAGCGAACCGGGAAGCGAACCAAGAGAAATAGAGGTTGGCAGAGTTCCAAATATTCTACCAATTTTTTTATAACAGGGAGGTAGTTCTGAAAAGAACTTTTTTTTATTGTTTTTGTTGTTTTATATTTTTTTATTATTTTTCTGAACATTTTTTTACTTTTTTTGAATTTTTCTGAACGGTTTTATATATTTTTTGGTTTTTTTTGGGGGGGGAAACGAAAACGATTCATTGTAAAGGGCTCAACAGGAGCAACAAAAAAAAAGAATTTATTGTCTGGGGCGTTTCGGACAAACATGATTATCGATAGCTCTGTTGATTAACGTGATGCTACTTTCTCTGTAGCAAATGAACTGATTACAAAGTACGCAGACTTGTTTTACTTCCCCGAATCTCATTTGTATATTTGGGACCATCTCCCTCCCCTCTGGTCCCGTCACTTCTGGTACAACAGATCTTCTGGCCATAGAAGGGGGATTATCTTGTTCGTTACGTAACTGTGCAGCACTGTAGTTGTTAGGATGCCACCTACTCATATGGCGATGCATTGTGTAGTTTCCGTAACTGTATTTCTTCTCGGTCCCTCTGGATAGTCTATCTTGACATATAAGGCAAGTTACGTACCTTGCATTGACTTTTTTCTGGCCTTTGGGAAATTTATAAAAGTGCCAAATAAAGTTTTCTTTCAGGTGAGACCTCCTGGGCTCCTCAGGCAAAAAATGCCTCTCTTCCTGCTCTTCCTCCTCTTCCTCTTCTTCCTCTTCTTGCTGAATTATAACTTCAGCAGGTGGTCCTCTCTTCCTTGGATGTGGTGGGGAAGCACCAGCTGAAGCTACTAATGAAGCCATTGCTCACTGGTAACAAAGGGTCTTTCTCTCACAAAGATGAAAGTCAGAGTGAGGAAAGAAGGAGGGTTTTCATCATTTGGGAAAAACAATAGTTCTAAACCAATGAAAAGTGTTACTTTTAGATCACATGACCTAGTCTTACATCATTAGGAAACCAAAAGTGAAATGAACCAATGAAAAGTGTTATTACCAAGTCACATGACCTGCTGTGTTTACGTTACGCGCTTTGCGCCGCGTCCTGGTTCGCTTCCGGGAAGCTGCGCTTCGCGCCTCGCTTCGCGTACCGGTTCGCTTCCGGGTACGCTAACGTGGCACGTCATATGACGTATTACGCGACAACGCGAAACGTCATGCTGACGCGACGCGTCACGATGTTGTTTTCTAACGCGACAGTTGCGCAAACGGAACGTTTACCGGTTCGCGGACCGGGTCGCGGCTCCGAATTGAGCTAACGGGAAGCTAACCGGTTCGCGGACCGGGAGCGAAACAATAAAAATAATTTAAAAAAAATTGTATTAAAAACATGTAAAAAATATTTTTCGATTTAAAGAAGAATACATTGTAAAGGTTTTGATATTTGCTATTAAAAAACCATTGAAATTCACTGAAAAAACCATAGGTTATAGACCATATATAGTTAGGAATTAGCATTTACAAAACCTTGAAAATTCACTGAAAAAACCATAGGTTATAGACCCTATATAGTTAGGGATTAGCATTTAAAAAACCTTTTTTTACTCACACAAAACCATTGAAATTACATATATAGTTAGTTGTACTAACTATATATCGCGCACCCGCAATCCACTGCTGATCATGTCACATATTACATCATTCATGACATGGTCAGTGACATCACTGATGACATCACTGATGACATCTCAAATGACATCACTGATGACATCACTGATGACATCTCAAATGACATCACTGATGACATCACTGATGACATCTCAAATGACATCACTGATGACATCACTGATGACATCTCATCTGACATTACTGATCACATCACTGATGACATCATTCATGTGATAATACGATGAACCTCTTCAGACTCTAATATAACCTTAGATACACTCAGTGTAAACAGACACTCACAGACTGTCACTCATCCATGGAGTTACTCAGACACTTAGTCAGTCATGCAAAGAATCAATCACACCTCCATTTCCTCAACTATACAGTTATACACACCTTACTTATTCAAACATATACTAACACATATTTACTCTCTTTTACATTGCCTGATACAAGTACACAATGATCCATACAGCCACTCACACATTCACTGGCTCTTATGCACAGTTATTTATATATGTCAACTGTCACATGTACTGTGTTTTACATATGTACTTACTTTGACATGTAGCACTGAGATATCCATTCACTCACCAATGCACTCAGTCAACCGCCCATACAGGTGTTTCCACATGCACTTTTGAACCCATACATCTATTGAATTAACTGCTAACACATCTATGCACAGAGTCATACACCTCCCAGCCACCCACACACACACACTCAGTCTCCCATACAAATACTTGGGCAACCAATCAATAACCCATATACTTACTCATATAGCTACTGATCAACACATGCAGCAGTTTACATAACAACAGACATAATGATGCACAAATTAAGACAGTTTAGTCACTAACTCATGCACTCAGTGACACACATTTATTCACTCACTCATACAGTCAATCATGCACCTAATAAATCCTTCATCCAGACACTTATACATCCACTCATTCTTCAATATGTAAGACATATTTTAACTTTACAGAAACTTACAGTCACTGGATGTTGTCATCAGTGATGTCATTTGAGATGTCATCAGTGATGTCATCAGTGATGTCATTTGAGATGTCATCAGTGATGTCATCAGTGATGTCACTGACCATGTCATGAATGATGTAATATGTGACATGATCAGCAGTGGATTGCGGGTGCGCGATATATAGTTAGTACAACTAACTATATATGGAATTTCAATGGTTTTGTGTGAGTAAAAAAAGGTTTTTTAAATGCTAATCCCTAACTATATATGGTCTATAACCTATGGTTTTTCAGTGAATTTTCAAGGTTTTGTAAATGCTAATTCCTAACTATATATGGTCTATAACCTATGGTTTTTTCAGTGAATATATATATATATATTCACACAAAAAGCACCCCATTTGGAAGAGCCAGACTTGCAGGTGGATAAATGTTCGTGTTTATTTAGCAGGATAACAGTGCGGTGAAGGAAAACAATGTCCAAATGAATCTGTAACCCTGACGTGTTTCTTGCTCTTCTAGAATTTCTTCAGAGGCTTCATTTAAACACTGCGTGGAGCACCGGCCTCATATAAATCATTTTCACCTGCCCCAGTGGGCGTTGGCTCACCCAGAGCCTGCTGGTAATAGTAGTGCCAAAATATCGCTACAGTGAGCTGCTCCTTCACAATGTCAATATTCAAAATTAAAATACCACAGTGGGTCTGGAAATTGTCACACAAACTCTGCGCTGCATATTTCAAACCTGCAACACGACCTTCCTGCCCTTCAAGCTGCTTGCCAAATAACTGCATCAAGGTCCACCTCTCAGTAGCAGGGCTCTTCCACGACCAGGATCGGCCGTTTGAACATATTCACACAAAAAGCACCCCATTTGGAAGAGCCAGACTTGCAGGTAGGTACATTTTCGTGTTCATTTAGCAGGATAACAGCGCAGTGAAGGAAAACAATGTCCAAATGAATCTGTAAGCCTAACGTGTTTCTTGCTCTTCTAGCATTTCTTCAGAGGCTTCATTTAAACACTGCGTGGAGCACCGGCCTCATATAAATCATTTTTACCTGCCCCAGTGGGCGTTGGCTCACCCAGAGCCTGCTAGTAATAGTAGTGCCAAAATATCTCTACAGTGAGCTGCTCCTTCACAATGTCAATGTTCAAAATTAAAATACCACAGTGGGTCTGGAAATTGTCACACAAACTCTGCACTGCATATTTCAAACCTGCAACACGACCTTCCTGCCCTTCACGCTGCTTGCCAAATAACTGCAGCAAGGTCCACCTCTCAGTAGCAGGGCTCTTCCACGACCGGGATCGGCCGTTTAAACATATTCACACAAAAAGCACTGCGCTGTTATCCTGCTAAATAAACACGAAAATGTACCTACCTGCAAGTCTTTTTTGTGTGAATATATATATATATATATATATATATATATATATATATATATATATATATATATATATATATATATATATATATATATATATATATTACCTACTGGCGGTCGCCAGTAGGTATATATAGTTAGGATTTTTTTCCTATGGGATTTTTGAAAATTCTATGTCTAATAACTTTGGCGTTTGTGGACGGAATTGGCTGAAATTTTCAGGAAAATGGAACATTTTGCTCCTGAGCAGCCACTGAAAATTTGGGGGGGGTTCGTCAAGGGGGGGCCGAGAAAAAAGGGGGGTCCCAAAACGTGTTTTTCCCATGTTAAATTCCATAGGGCGGTTGGCCTCACTTTTAGCCCGAACGGCTGAATGGATTTGCACGAAACTTGGCAAAATTGTAGGGACTGTTAGCCCGATGTGCCTTTGCTAGGTCTCAATATATGTGCTCCAGTGGATTTTGAGAAATTAAGGTTCAAAAAAATATATATATCTGTAACAGCGCTCCGGGCAGCGCCCCGGTTCGCGTACTTGACGCTTAACGGAACTTCGCGAAGCGAAGCTGATTGTCTCTCCGGTGTCTGTCAACATTCTAAACAGTCCGGAGCGGCCGCCATCTTGTCTCTCGGTAGGATCGAGAGACAAGAGGAGGCCAAAACAAAGGGGGCAATGACCATAAGGGGGCATAGTAGATCCTCCCTGACCCCCTAGGTTTGATGTGGAGGCTTTAACCACTTGGATGCTAAGCCTCTTGCAGGCTCTTCATGTAATTTCCATTGAAATGAATTGACACTCCATGACGAGCTGAGCTCGTCATGAGCGTCCAAGGGGTTAAAAGGGCCCAGCGGGGCAAAAAAAGAAATAATTTTTTTTGTGTGTTTTTTGCGTGGGGAGCGCCCGGTTTCGCGAACCGGGGAGCGTACTAGAAGGAAAAAAGAATGATAGACTTTTCAAATATTGTATGTTAATTGATTGTTTGTTTTGTTGATTTTATTTTTGTATTTTTTTTTAAACAATTATTTATTATTGCGATTGTGTTTCAAAATTTAATAAAATGTCTACCATTTCACTGTCTGAAATGTCGTTATTTTCATTGAACATAGCTTGTAATGTTTGAGTGTGTAAAATGTCCTCATTTTCAAGGAGGACATCTACTGATTGCACACATTGCAGTAGTTCTTGGTCCCAAGTTTAATCCATAAATTCAATATCATTTGGATCAATGATTTCTTGGTTGGTCTCTGCAAGGACAATTTCAAATGACACTTTCTGTTCGCCTTCCATTTTGCCTGAAATTTGCATAAAAAAATATATATTAGTAGAGATAGGGCACTGTTGGGATTAATTTTAGATAGGCAGTTTTTAACAGTGAATTTATCTTTGGGCAGTGCATAGTATCAGAGTGGAAGTAGGAATATAAAAAAGTGTATGTGATTTAACGTAAGTAAATTCATAATTATAAAAGACAAGCCTAACTCCATCCATAACTATAACAGAGAAGTCTATCTAAATCTATAACTACTACAGAGGGATAGTATATAACTATCAGAAAAAGTTTACCATATTAACTTAAAGTGCACAATATACTTCAGTTTTTAAAATAACAACTTACCTTTACAAAGAAGTTGAAGTTATTAGTGAAAATCCTATTGAAATGTATACCCGGAAGTAGTAGTCAAAATGGCTGTGTTTCCTTCTCTTCCTTTATATTCAGGTACATAACCAATCAAATGTCAGGTAAAAAAAAACTGGAAAAGAAAGTAACATTTTCATTGGTTGTCAATTCCAACACTTCAGATGTGTTTTGTGAAGTAATTTACCTCAGGGTATTTAGAGAGGTCTACAGGCTAAATGGCTAAATGGAATTCCAACCAAATTTGTGAAAATGGTAGGGATTGGTATGTAGTATGAGCAAATCTATATTTGGTGAAAGTGTCTCCAATGTTTCTTCTGTAAATGACTTTCCCACCTTTTTTGATGGAGCGCTTCCCGGGGAGCGCCCCGGTACGCGAACCTGCAGCGTTACGGGAGTCCACCATTTTGTGTTTCGGTCGAATTAAGATACAAGATGGAGGGCAAATAATGTTCAGAATGGGTAAAAGGGGACACGGTAGACGTATTTTGACCCCCTAGGTTTTCTGAGGATGGCTGAGGAGGCCCATATTTGCAAAAAAACCCATTTTTAAAAAAAAATTCGCGCGGTTAGCCTCCGGTTCGCGTATCGGGTAGCGCTCCGGGGAGCGTACTTTGTTGAAAATTAGTGAAAAAAGTTAGAGTAAAATAATAATTGTGAGTGATCAGATGTAGGGTAGCTCTGAGAAGAGCTTTTGGGTTTATGGTACATTTAGGTACTTATAAGTAGGTACCAATGCACAGTCTTAAATTCAGAATGAAAACTCTGTTCCCTTCATCTGAGAAGTGAACTCCCTCTCCTCTGTAGATATCTTGCATGTAGTAACGCAAGTTATTGTTGTACATGGAGCTCATTCCATGGTCTCTCATGTAAGCTGAAACAGATTTGTTTACATGCTTCCTCGATTTCTCAATTTGTGGACAAAATTGGTTCGACCACCTCCATTTCTGTCTTTGGCATATATTTGAATATACCAAGGCAGTTTGAGGAAAGAGTGCCATCAATTGCTCAAAGGTGTCCTTTAAAAGCATTTCCAGACCTACACCAGTCAAAGTGCCCAAGTCATTACCTCCACAGTGCAAAATTAACAGGTCAGGTTTAGGCAAATGCATAAAGGTTTTCACCAATGGTATCAATTGGTGACATTTTAATCCTCTGTGGCCAAACCACTTAATTTCCACATCTTGTAAATTGAGGTTAGGTAAATTTCTGTTCTCAGCATACCTCTGAGCCCAGTAGATGTAACTATGTCCAACAATCCAGACAGAAAACATGGTGAGAGAAGGTTCTGCTGCAGTGAGATGAAGTGTGGCAATGAAATGGCAGTTGGAAAAATAAGAGTTTAAAATGAAAAAAACTGTGGAGTTTCTGTGTTAAGGAAGCAGAAGCAGTAGCAGTGATTGGTGGATTTTGATTGCTGAAAACAGAAAGTTAGGGTGCATGGATGAGTTCTTTGAAAGATGTAATTTGAATGGTCAAGAAAAAATCATTTAATGAAAGATTGCACTGGATATGCAGGTGCACTGAGAGTTCAGAGTTCAATTGAAACATTGTTGTGTGAACTTGCAAACATCAGAGGTCTTTCAGGAGGTGGTTGCTATGCAAAAAAGGCAGAGAGGGCAGAGGGGGGAAGGGTGTTGATTTGAAAAAAGTGAGGGAAGAGTTTTGATTGGGTGACATGAGAGATATGTGTGATGAGTTACAGCATTTCTGTGCTTTTCATAGCTGCAGACTCTGGAGTGCATACCTTTTGCTCTGCTAAAGACAAATTGGTGTGTTTCTGAGACTGTTTTGAAACTCATAAAGTATTTGCTAAGGTGAGAAAAGATTCATTTAATTTAGATAGACAATAGTATGCTTTAGGGAGAAAATTATGAAGAAAGTTCTGTATTTAAAATGTTGCTTTGTGTCAAGTGTTTTACAAATAGATTTTGTTTCTTTGAGTTACATAGTCATGTTAAAAGTGACCCTTAAAAAACGCTTTCATGTGTCTTAGGGCATTGTAAGTCATTTCCCGATGAATGTAGGTATATAATTGATTTATATGATGTGTTTAAAATCGTTTTTTGAAAAATATTAGGTTTCTTGATATGTACTGCTAGAGTTTCATAGGTTGCTTGGGGTATATTTAAAAGGCATTTGAGTCTCTCTGATGTTATTTTTCTCATTTTAATTAAAGACCTTTCCCCGTGGTGCAAGGTCCTTGTAAATACGCCCCCATCTGTGCTTGGCAAATTTAGATTTTAATTCTTTGACTAACATAGCCATGTTAAAAGTGACCCAGAAATGGTGCAAGGGCCTTAAAAAAATGCTTTCATGTGTCTTAGGCCATTTTAAGTCATTTCCCCTTGAATGTAGGTATATCATTGATTTAGATGATGTGTTTAAAAACGATTTTTGAAATCAATTAGTTTACTTGATATGTAGTGCTAGAGTTTCATAGGTTGCTTGGGGTATATTTAAAAGGCATTTGAGTCTCTCTGATGTTATTTTTCTCATTTTAATTAAAGACCTTTCCCCGTGGTGCAAGGTCCTTGTAAATACGCCCCCATCTGTGCTTGGCAAATTTAGATTTTAATTCTTTGACTAACATAGACATGTTAAAAGTGACCCAGAAATGGTGCAAGGGCCTTAAAAAAACGCTTTCATGTGTCTTAGGCCATTTTAAGTCAGTTCCCCTTGAATGTAGGTATATCATTGATTTAGATGATGTGTTTAAAAACGATTTCTGAAATCAATTAGGTTTCTTGATATGTAGTGCTAGAGTTTCATAGGTTGCTTGGGGTATACTTAAAAGGCATTTGAGTCTCTCTGATGTTATTTTTCTCATTTTAATTAAAGACCTTTCCCCGTGGTGCAAGGTCCTTGTAAATACGCTCCCATTTGTGCTTGGCAAATTTAGATTCTAATTCTTTGACTAACATAGCCATGTTAAAAGTGACCCAGAAATGGTGCAAGGGCCTTAAAAAAACGCTTTCCTGTGTCTTAGGCCATTTTAAGTCATTTCCCCTTGAATGCAGGTATGTCATTGATTTAGATGATGTGTTTAAAAACGATTTTTGAAATCAATTAGTTTACTTGATATGTAGTGCTGGAGTTTCATAGGTTGCTTGGGGTATATTTAAAAGGCATTTGAGTCTCTCTGATGTTATTTTTCTCATTTTAATTAAAGACCTTTCCCCGTGGTGCAAGGTCCTTGTAAATACGCCCCCATCTGTGCTTGGCAAATTTAGATTTTAATTCTTTGACTAACATAGCCATGTTAAAAGTGACCCAAAAATGGTGCAAGGACCTTAAAAAACGCTTTCATGTGTCTTAGGCCATTTTAAGTCATTTCCTATTGAATGTAGGTATATCATTGATTTAGATGATGTGTTTAAAAAAGATTTCTGAAATCAATTAGGTTTCTTGATATGTACTGCTAGAGTTTCATAGGTTGCTTGAGGTACATTTAAAAGGCATTTGAGTCCCTTTGATGTTATTTCTCCCATTTTAATTAAAGACATTTCCTCTGGGTGGAAGGTCCTTGTAAATACACACCCATGTGTGCTTGGCAAATTTAGATTTTGATTATTTAACTTACATAGCCATGTATGCCTCTTTTGCATCACTGTGTGTCACTTTTGTGACGCAGCGGCGGTGCAAAAGATTTGCTATGTGGCGACATATTTACAACTTGATGCATCTAGGCAGATGTGTCATGCTGTAAAGTCCCGTGCCACATGAAACCGATGCAGCAGTGATGTAAAACATGCACCATGTTGCAAGACAGGCCTCATTTCATCTCCAACAAGATAAGAAGCTGAATCTTCTGTAAATGTCAAAATTGATGTATACACTGCTCAACTTTTGTGTACTCTTTGATGTGCTAGAGTCCATCTGCACTATGAGATACCTAAGCAAAGGAAACACAGGTGATGTGATTGTGAAATGAGGAAAAGAAACTCCACATTTTTCAATTCCATCACCTGTGTTTCCTAAGTTTACGAATGACATTGTGCAGATGAGGTTTAGGTCTGTCCACGGACACAGAAGAGGTCTGGCCTTTGTTCAAGAGTGAAGTGGACATGACTTACTTCATTGGTAGGTCTTCTCATGTATTATCTCCTCTATACTCTTCAACAAGCGTAAATTTAATCTGCAACCCTGAGTAGGCCTCACCTTAAACAAACCTCTGGATAGGCCACACCTTATCGTCATCCTGAATCAATCATTTAACATGTTAGGGACAGATTTATGATAGGTGTGTGCCTCTTTTGCGCCGCTGTGCGTCACTTTTGTGACGCAGCGGCGGTGCAAAAGATTTGCTATGTGGCGACATATTTAAAAATTGATGCATCTAGGCAGATGTGTCATGCTGTAAAGTCCGTGCCACATGAAACCGATGCAGCAGTGATGGAAAAGATGCACCATGTTGCAAGACAGGCCTCATTTCATCTCCAACAAGATAAGAAGCTGAATCTTCTGTAAATGTCAAAATTGTTGTATACAGTGCTCAACTTCTGTGTACTCTTTGATATGCTAGAGTCCATCTGCACTATGAGATACCTAAGCAAAGGAAACACAGGTGATGTGATTGTGAAATGAGGAAAAGAAACTCCACATTTTTCAATTACATCACCTGTGTTTCCTAAGTTTACGAATGACATTGTGCAGATGAGGTTTAGGTCTTTCCACGGACACAGAAGAGGTCTGGCCTTTGTTCAAGAGTGAAGTGGACATGACTTACTTCATTGGTAGGTCTTCGCATGTATTATCTCCTCTATACTCTTCAACAAGCGTAAATTTATTCTGCAACCCTGAGTAGGCCTCACCTTAAACAAACCTCTGGATAGGCCACACCTTATCGTCATCCTGAATCAATCATTTAACATGTTAGGGACAGATTTATGATAGGTGTGTGCCTCTTTTGCGCCGCTGTGCGGCACTTTTGTGACGCAGCGGCGGTGCAAAAGATTTGCTATGTGGCGACATATTTAAAAATTGATGCATCTAGGCAGATGTGTCATGCTGTAAAGTCCCGTGCCACATGAAACCGATGCAGCAGTGATGGAAAAGATGCACCATGTTGCAAGACAGGCCTCATTTCATCTCCAACAAGATAAGAAGCTGAATCTTCTGTAAATGTCAAAATTGTTGTATACAGTGCTCAACTTCTGTGTACTCTTTGATATGCTAGAGTCCATCTGCACTATGAGATACCTAAGCAAAGGAAACACAGGTGATGTGATTGTGAAATGAGGAAAAGAAACTCCACATTTTTCAATTACATCACCTGTGTTTCCTAAGTTTACGAATGACATTGTGCAGATGAGGTTTAGGTCTTTCCACGGACACAGAAGAGGTCTGGCCTTTGTTCAAGAGTGAAGTGGACATGACTTACTTCATTGGTAGGTCTTCGCATGTATTATCTCCTCTATACTCTTCAACAAGCGTAAATTTAACCTGCAACCCTGAGTAGGCCTCACCTTAAACAAACCTCTGGATAGGCCACACCTTATCGTCATCCTGAATCAATCATTTAACATGTTAGGGACAGATTTATGATAGATGTGTGCCTCTTTTGCGCCGCTGTGCGTCACTTTTGTGACACAGCGGCGGTGCAAAAGATTTGCTATGTGGCGACATATTTAAAAATTGATGCATCTAGGCAGATGTGTCATGCTGTAAAGTCCAGTGCCACATGAAACCGATGCAGCAGTGATGGAAAAGATGCACCATGTTGCAAGACAGGCCTCATTTCATCTCCAACAAGATAAGAAGCTGAATCTTCTGTAAATGTCAAAATTGTTGTATACAGTGCTCAACTTCTGTGTACTCTTTGATATGCTAGAGTCCATCTGCACTATGAGATACCTAAGCAAAGGAAACACAGGTGATGTGATTGTGAAATGAGGAAAAGAAACTCCACATTTTTCAATTACATCACCTGTGTTTCCTAAGTTTACGAATGACATTGTGCAGATGAGGTTTAGGTCTGTCCACGGACACAGAAGAGGTCTGGCCTTTGTTCAAGAGTGAAGTGGACATGACTTACTTCATTGGTAGGTCTTCACATGCATTATCTCCTCTATACTCTTCAACAAGCGTACATTTTATCTGCAACCCTGAGTAGGCCTCACCTTAAACAAACCTCTGGATAGGCCACACCTTATCGTCATCCTGAATCAATCATTTAACATGTTAGGGACAGATTTATGATAGGTGTGTGCCTCTTTTGCGCCGCTGTGCGTCACTTTTGTGACGCAGCGGCGGTGCAAAAGATTTGCTATGTGGCGACATATTTAAAAATTGATGCATCTAGGCAGATGTGTCATGCTGTAAAGTCCCGTGCCACATGAAACCGATGCAGCAGTGATGGAAAAGATGCACCATGTTGCAAGACAGGCCTCATTTCATCTCCAACAAGATAAGAAGCTGAATCTTCTGTAAATGTCAAAATTGTTGTATACAGTGCTCAACTTCTGTGTACTCTTTGATATGCTAGAGTCCATCTGCACTATGAGATACCTAAGCAAAGGAAACACAGGTGATGTGATTGTGAAATGAGGAAAAGAAACTCCACATTTTTCAATTACATCACCTGTGTTTCCTAAGTTTACGAATGACATTGTGCAGATGAGGTTTAGGTCTGTCCACGGACACAGAAGAGGTCTGGCCTTTGTTCAAGAGTGAAGTGGATATGACTTACTTCATTGGTAGGCCTTCACATGTATTATCTCCTCTGTACTCTTTAACAAGCGTAAATTTCATCTGCAACCCTGAGTAGGCCTCACCTCAAACAAACCTCTGGATAGGCCACACTTTATCGTAATCTTGAATCAATCATTTAAAATGTTAGGGTCAGATTTATGATAGGTGTATGTCTCTTTTGCGTCACTGTGCGTCACTTTTGTGACGCAGCGGCGGTGCAAAAGATTTGCTATGTGGCGACATATTTACAACTTGATGCATCTAGGCAGATGTGTCATGCTGTAAAGTCCTGTGCCACATGAATCCTGCGTCAGTTTTCATATAGGTGTTTTGTTGCAAGGTATGCATTAATTTGCATGAAAGCCCTGTAAAACTAACACAGTGAAATTTAGAAGATTTCACTGAGTCAGCTTTATAGCATTGCTGAATCAAATCCTTACGCCTGTTTGAAACAGGCATAAGAAGTGATGCACCATGCAATGTGATGGTTCCTCCTGTGCATTGCAGTAGACATGTCGCGCTTATGACGTGATTCCTGCAATGTGCTGCTTTTGCGGCACAGATGCGTGACGCATCTGTGCTGTTTTTGCTCAATGGTGCTCCACATTGTAAATGCGGCGCACTATGATCTTTCCAGCTTCCACGCGCATTACAGAGATTTTAACTGCACTTAGATTGTTATTTTAAAATTGCGCCGCTGTAACTGCGCTGCTGTTTTGGCTGTATTTTTCGCTGGGCGCTTGCTAGTGCTGTCACCTGGGGCATAGTCAGGCTTACCTGCAGTTAAATTGTGCCTTCACCCGCTCTTTGCGGGACTTAGGTAGTAGGGTCCCCGGTCCTAGTGATCCGTCCGCCATCTTGAGTAGGTTGTGACGCTTGGGATTCTCTCAGGCGCCATATTGGTTGGGGGCAGAGGCTCCAGCAGCCGGAAGTCCGCGTATTGGAGAGCTTATTAAAGCAGCTCCCGGACAACGTATTTCAGATCTTTCCAGCTTCCACGCGCATTACAGAGATTTTAACTGCACTTAGATTGTTATTTTAAAATTGCGCCGCTGTAACTGCGCTGCTGTTTTGGCTGTATTTTTCGCTGGGCGCTTGCTAGTGCTGTCACCTGGGGCATAGTCAGGCTTACCTGCAGTTAAATTGTGCCTTCACCCGCTCTTTGCGGGACTTAGGTAGTAGGGTCCCCGGTCCTAGTGATCCGTCCGCCATCTTGAGTAGGTTGTGACGCTTGGGATTCTCTCAGGCGCCATATTGGTTGGGGGCAGAGGCTCCAGCAGCCGGAAGTCCGCGTGGCGTAATAAGATAAGTAGACATGTGCCGGCAGACGCGCAGCGGGTACGCGCAGCGGACGCGCCGTAGACGCGCCGGAGGTGCGCCAGAGGTAAGCCCGTTTGCGCCCGTTCGCGTCCCGGGCGCCTCTGGCGCACCTGCCTTTTACCATCTGGCTAACCCGTGTCCCGCTGCTCCTGAGTCCTTGGAGCCTATTATGGGCGGGGAGAATCACTCGGCTAATTCATCTTCGCAAATGACCCTGTCTTGCGGCTTGCTGAATGTCCGCTCCCTTGTTAAGCATCATGCTGAGATCGCGCTGCTGATAGAAGCATCTCGGCTGGATATACTATTTCTCACCGAAACCTGGGCTACAATGGACTGTAGCGTGGAACTGGGTTGGGCTTGCCCGCCTGGCTACCTTATAAAGCACACTCCCCGACTCTCAGGTAGGGGTGGTGGGATAGGATATATCTTTCGAGATTCAATCTCCCTGTCCGAGTTGGTGGTTAAAAAGGTAGCAGGGTTTGAGCTTATGGGCTTTTCTATCGCGGCCCAAGGAGGTATTTTGGCAACAGGCCTCCTATGCTACAGGCCACCCTCGCCTTCCTCAGTGGCCCATCAAGCTCTGGTCGACTTGATCTACGATCTCTCCAACTCACATACTAATCTTCTGGTACTGGGTGATTTTAATTTGTGGCCTTCTGGTCCACATGACTTGGCTTTTCGAGAACTCTGCCAAGCCTGCAGCAATATTCAGCTTGCTCAATTGGTTTCGGAACCCACCCATGTTAAGGGGCACATACTAGATTTGGTATTTGCGGAGGAGAAGTTGGTGGTGGTGGAGAAGGTCGTGGACCAGGTTTGGACGGATCATTCACTGATTGTTATGTCTCTCACCTTGCCTGTCCCGCTGACACCCAGCAGACAGGGCGGTACGAAGCTGAACCGACAATGGAATCGTCTCCTTAGGGAATCGAGCCGACCCGCCCTGCTACCGGGAATGTTTACAGTGGAGGAGAATGTGGACAAGAGTTATACATCTCTCTGTCGTTATATCACATCCTCTCTGGATGCACTCACCCCTTTACGTAAGGTGAGAGACAGACCTCGAGGCTTAAATGCCTGGTTTAGTGAAGATCTAGGGCAGCATAAACTTCGCTGCAAACAAGCAGAGCGTACATGGAGGAGGGGTTACGGGGAACAGGATAAGGCGGCTTATAAAGCGGCCTTGCATGAATACAAGGCCCAGCTAAGAAGTGCAAAGGCCAAGTTCCTAGAAGACACTCTGGCGAAGGCCTCTAATAAATCACAGACCCTGTTCAGGCTTGTTAAGAGTTTGTCTGATCCATCTTGTATGGCGCCCACAATACCGGCCTCGCAGGAACTGTGCGATTCTTTGGCCCTTGCATTCGAGGAGAAAATCAGGAATATCTTGACTGGACTTACTAGATCTGAACAGTCTTTGTCGTCTACATCCCCCTCTTCGGAGCCTTCTCATACTCTGGGATCCGAGGGGGCAAATGTCGGAAATGATTTGCCTCAGCTGTCCTGCTTTCCAGTTCCCTCGTTGGAGGAATTCTGTACCCTGGCCAACGGCGTATCCTCTGGGTCGCCGCTCGATCCAATGCCTCATAAAATCTGGAAGGCTTTCCAAGATGAGCTATTTTCCCCATTGCATTCCATCTGCTGCCAATCATTGACAACTGCAACAGTCCCGGACAGTTGGAAGATGGCAATTGTAACACCTTTGTTGAAAAAGGCTTCTTTGGACCCTCTCTGCTCGGCCAATTATAGGCCGATTTCGCTATTACCATTCGCGATAAAAATTCTTGAGAGATGGGTGACAAGGGCCTTATCCAACTTCCTGGAAACTAATCTCTGCCTGGATGCTGTTCAATTTGGCTTCAGACCGGCTCACGGCACCGAGACTGCCTTGGTCACCGTGCTGGACGAGCTACGAACGCGGGTCGACAGGGGCAAGTCTGCATTTTTAGTGCTACTTGACATGTCGGCCGCGTTCGACACGGTGAACCATAAAATACTACTAGGCCGTCTTCGGAGTGCGGGAGTGAGTGGTCTGGCTTTGAATTGGCTAACTTCCTATTTGGATAATAGGCAACAAGCTGTGGCACTACCACCTTTTCGATCAGCCACTCGGCTGGTGAATCAAGGAGTCCCTCAAGGGTCGGCAATTAGCCCAATCCTATTCAACATATATCTCCGTCCCTTGGTAGCACTGATAAAGTCATTCGGCATATCAGTCATCAATTATGCCGATGACACTCAGTTGCTTTTTTCTTTCGAGGGACCGGAGACAATATCAAGGGACTCCTTTCACCGCTGCATGTTGGCAACAGCAGCATGGCTGCGAGCTAACTCATTGCAGTTCAATGGGTCGAAAACGGAGGTATTGTACTGCTCCTCGGACCGAATTTCTCGTACATTACCGGTTGATTTTTGGCCATCTTTTATCCCGGGTTCGGTGGAGGCGGCAGAATCGGCTCGCAATTTGGGAGTTCTGTTCGAACCCAACTTGCAGCTGGATGCTTCCGTAAATAGGACGGTAGCGACATGCATGGGCCTGCTTCGTGCGCTTAGGAAAATCTTGCCACTTCTTCCCCGGGGCTCCAGAGCAGAGGTAGTGCGTAGTTCCATCCTCAGTAGGTTAGACTACTGTAACGCACTACTTCTGGGAGCTCCGAAGATCCTGGTCCTTAAACTCCAAAGGATTCAGAATATGGCCGCTAAATTAGCCTTGTCTCGCCCGCGCTCCTCTTCTTCATCGGCAGCGCTTGCCGATCTTCACTGGCTTCCGGTCCAGCAGAGAATTGCATTCAAGGCCGCGTGCCTTGTCTTCAGGGCCCTGCATGGACTGGGACCACTACCCCTTCAGAGTCTCTTTTCTTGGTACCAGGCTACCAGACCGCTGAGATCCTCCTCGGCGTTCCTGGTTAGGGTCCCCAGGATACATAGAGTGAGGATGGGCGGACGTGCTTTTAGTTTTACGGCCGCCAAGTTGTGGAATACTCTTCCTCTGACATTGAGGAGTAGCCTTGATCTACTCACTTTTAAAAGGGACTTAAAGACCCATTTGTTTCCAAGGGTAGTGTAGTTATGCAATAGATGGTTCTGGATCGGTCTCAGCGCCAGGATGCCCTTTGGGTGACAGCTGCGCTTAACAAGCAATAAAATACATACATACATATGGGTGGCAGAGCAGCGGTGCACATTAACTGATGCATCCGTGGGGATGCGCCACTTAGCATAAATCTGCCCCTGTACATTTAAGTATGAGCAGGGGACACAGAGTCGGTGAGGCTTATCCAAGGTTAAGAAGAGATGAGTCCTGTTCACTGAAAACTTGGACATAGGCCTCACCTCCTCAGCATCGCTGGACATGGCTAAATAATAGCTGCAAAATGTTACTCTTGTTAAACAATTTTACTATTATAATCTCTGAGATTTGTCTCTTACTCTGCAACATCTCATTGTTGTTCTCTTTCTTTAAAGATAACGACAACATCAACCATGAGTGACAATCAGCAATCAGTTGATTTCGACCTTATCATTGAACTTGTAATTGAAACGTCAGTGGAAGTAGATCCCTTGGATGATTTAAATCCTGAGGATGATGAAGAACATGATGAGGATGCCGATTTGTCAGAATTGTATGAGATAGGGTGGGAAGCTGACCTGCTTGAGCCTATGGAACTATAAACATTTATTTTTAAAATTTACAATAAATGAAAAGTAAATATGTAAACCGTTTCATTTAAAATTAAACACACCTTCAAAAACAGGTTATGTGTAGTGTCTTCAATAAAATATTAAAATATGCTCATAAAATTAGATCAGATTCACATATAAAACAGCACAGGTAAAATGAAGAAGAATTCCATTTCTTTTCTGCTATTTGTGTATTCTAAATTTGCCAAAGCACTAAAAAATATTCTATGTAAAAATGTCAAGTAGTGTGTTAAGTTTTTGATGACTGTTATTGATTTACTGTTTGGTAATAGTGGTTACTAACATTTTTTATTATATTTTACCACAGATTCAACTGCAGATCATTTCAAAATTTGAGAATGCCAACTAAGGATAGAATTAGAAAGGCTGCAAAATGTCAAAGACAGCAGGTCAATCAAATAATGCAGCAGTCCTCTACAAAAAAAACTTGTCAAGTCACCAAGAAAGCACCGGGTAAGACCACGAAAACATTCATAAGAAACATTTGTAGAAAAAAAAGTAGTAGTACAGAAAATGTTTTAGTCCAGAAAAAGAGAAGCAATTTAAACGGAAAGGAAAGGCCAATCAAAAATGTTACTGCTAGAGCAAGAGATAACTCTGTGCATGATAGTAGAAGGAAACAACAGTTTAGGGACATTCGTAGACGAATGTTCCGCAACAGGATAATTGGCAATTTGTTAAAAAATATTAAGAAAGGTCAACAGAAAGTGGTTTTTTTATAAGAGAAAAAAAAAAGTTGAGAAAGTTATTGATCAGGCATTTGAAATAAAGCGAAAGTTATTTATTTTGATAATCAATAGAATTAGGAAGCTAAACAAGGCAATTTATGATTTCAAAAGAAATAGTAGATGGAAGAGAATAGTTAATCGTAGTAATTTTTGTGAAGTTTTTTCCGGAGAATGGATGCATAGTTCAAGTTGTGAGGCATTTTTCAATGAGGAGAGTTATTTCCAGGATAATGATTTGGTGCATGCAGTTGACACCAGTGGTCGAGCTTATGAGGTGAAAGATGGTTGTCCAGTTGAAAAAGAAAAACTTGTGACAACAGAGACAGAAGAGGTGTTAGGTAATGATGTTTTAGGAAGACGTCCTAAGGGTCCTGTGTACACCTGGAAGTGTAGTAGTATTTGCAGTGTACGACAGGATTCCATCAATTTGCTTTGTGATTTTGTACGGACATTTAATAAGAAAAGTTTGAAGCAGAAAATGATGCTGTTGCAAGAATTAGATCCTTGCAGAGTGAGAGAAGTGACAGGTTTGCATGGTCGTTCACTGGCTTGTCTTTCCAGGAGAGTATGCCAGAGTGTTTTTCATCATTTCAGGATGCTAGCAGTGCATCATAATAAAGTGAGGAAATTAGTTAGAATGTTGTATTATGCTAAGAGTCCAGCAATTATGCTTAAACAATTATGCGCTGCTCTTTTGCATGGTTCTGAAATAGATGTGAAGAATATTTGAGAAGAAATTGAGTTTTGTTACTTTGGAAGTAAAGAGGAGAATGTTGAAATTGACCCAGAATAAGAGGGTAATGTGGAAGACAGTGTACAGGTTTCCAGTACAGATAATTTTCAGAATGAAATTGCCACGTTTCAGGTTAAATCAAGTGAGAGGCCTAATTTCACTTGTGTGTGTTGTCGACGCACTTATTATAAGAATCAGACTAAGTTAGTGGATTTATATGCAAAAAGAGAAAGGGAAAATAATAGTGAATGGAAGGATTTCGCAACATACTTGATGGTAGAAAATTGTTTTGATTTGGGATCGGATCAACGTGTGTGTACTTATTGTTGTAACAAATTAAATCAAAACCAGATGCCTGCTAGAGCGGTTCATAATAATCTGGAATTGGTTGAGATTCCTTCTGAATTGAAGGATTTAAATACTTATGAATCTATTTTGATTCAAAGTATCCATCCCTTTCAGGCTATTGTAAGAATGGAGCCAAAGACAGGGAAATTGCCTCCATCAGATTTACAGAGAGGATTAAAGGGAAGAGTTGTTTATTTGCCTCTAGATTTGAAGAAAAACATTAATACAATTGGAGTAGAAAAAGTGGAAGAGGAACCTCTGGTTATCTTAGTTAATGGGGTTCCGACAAAGAATAAGAAAATATGGCAAGATTTAGTGGATGTTAGGAAAGTCAAAAAGGCAACATTGTATTTGAAAAAAAATAATAAGTACTATAAGAATGTATATGTTGCAGAAGAGGAAGTAAGTGAGGAAGAGGATAGCGATTTGTGTGCTGGTCAAATTGAGAAAGTAGAACCCTCTAAAAGTGAAGAAATATATGAACATTATAGTGTTCATCCTTTGCATTCCAAGGAAGTCATGGGGAATGCTATTGAGTTGTTTCAAATGAAACAAGCCAAAGGGAGTCCCATTAGTGTTTGGGAGGAAAGTTTGGAAGCTCGGTGTTTCCCACAGCTATTTCCAACAGGTCAGGAAGGAAGATATGATGAGCGACCTCATCAAATTCCTGCTTCTGAATACCGGACTTTACGATTGTATGCAGGAGATGCTAGGTTTCGACAATGCGTTCCCTATTTGTTTCATCTCCTGTTTGAAAGCGATCTGTCTGGACTGTCATATGCAGTGAACCACATCTTGAAAAGTGGTATACACATGCAAAACATCTCGGCAAGTGACTTTATGGATAAAGTCAATGTCCAAGACAGTATTTTGGATTGTCACCTGATTAATCTCATGGCGTGTCAGCGTGATACTAATGAGTACTGGTACCGTCGTCATGGTGATTTAAAATGTATGCTGAGGAACTTAGGAACTCCCACATGGTTCCTCACTCTGAGCTGTGCCGAGTATGGCTGGGAAGACTTACTTGAATTTCTACGAGAGGCAAAAGGAAACATTGAAAACATCGAATTCAAGACACCCGGAGAACTGTGCTCTTTGGATCCAGTCAATGTATGCAGGTACTTCAATCATAGATTTGAAGCTATGATGTCTTTCATCATGAACAAGAGAAATCCACCTCTTGGAGAGGTGTTCGATTTCTTCTGGAGAAAGGAGTACCAAGCAAGAGGTGCTCCTCATATACATATGCTGCTGTGAATCAAGGATGCACCTAAATTTGGAACGGATCCAGAAGACTTAGTGATGAGTTTCATACAACAGTATTCTACGTGTGCTGTTCCAAACGCAAAGGAGAAGAAAAGCCTAAGAGAAAAAGTTCTACGTTTCCAAAGCCAACGTTGTGGAAAGTACTGTCGTCGTAAATTCAGAAACAAGGACAAGTTCTACACCAAATGTCGTTTCAGCTTTCCACGACCGGTGATTTCTAAAGGAAGAGTAAACAGTTTGATGTCTTCGCTGCGACATAATGTGATGAAGAAATCACCTAAAAACACATTCAATTTGAAGAGGAACGAAGAGTCCAAGTACATCAACGACTACAACCCAGTGATTTTGTCCATGTGGAATGCTAACATGGATATACAGGTTGTGGCTGATAACTGTATGGCTGTGGCTCGGTATGTGACATCTTACATCACCAAAAAAGAAAAGACAGAATTGAAGGATATGTGGGAGGACATTTCCCATGAAAAGAGCCTCAGTAAGAAGTTGTACAGTTTCAGTCTGAAGATGTTGTCACATCGAGAAATCGGAGCTTACGAATGTTCTGACCGGTTGTCTTCAGCAAGTCTCTATGCAAAATCCAGGAGTATCGTTTGGGCGAGTCTTGGTCTTGCTGCAACGCGTAATCGAGTTCTGAAACCTGTGCGGGAAATTGAGTATTTGGCGGAAAAGGAGCCAAACAGCACCGATATTTTGAAGACCAACATGTTGGATACATATTATCCAAATCGAAGCAGTCACCTCGAGAATGTTTGTCTGTATGAGGTTCTACAAAATTACATATTCAAGAGGAACATCAAAGAAGATATTGAGAAAGGAGTGTATGCTGTAATTGGAAGTGAGGGATGTCTGGTCAAGCAAAGAAAATGCCACTTGGTAAACCATCGAAAATTGAGTGGCGAATCTCCTGAAAAAAAGGAGTTTTTCTATTTAGCACTTTTGCAACTTTTCAAGCCTTGGCGTGCAGAAGAGGAACTGCTTGGAGATTTCCTCTGTTACGAAGACTCTTTCACTGCCGCCAAGGAGACCATAGAATATCCTGCTTTTCCCAAATATCTAGAAATGTTGAATGCGGAAATCGAGCAGGAAGCAACGATTGCAGCCGAGATTGCCAGAGACAGTTCTCAGGACAGTCAGAGTTCTGTTTCATTGAGTCAGGATCCACTAGGAGGACCTGTTATCGAAAATGAAGCTGCCACTGCCATGAATGAAGGGGAAAGAGCTATGGCACATGCTCAGGAGGATGCGGTTAACTTAGAAGACTTGGAAAGACAACTCAACGTTGAGCAGAGGAAAATATATGACGAAGTTACCAAGCAAATTGATCATGGATTAAGTCATGAGAAGAAAGAGTGCTCATGTACGTCGTTGAAGCCTGTTCGACTGTACGTGAGTGGAGAAGCGGGAACTGGAAAAAGTTTCCTCATTAAAGCAATTTCATGTTATTTGCAGGAAAGGACTGAGTCATCGCTGTCTTGTGTTGTCACCGCTCCAACTGGACTGGCAGCACATAACATTAAAGGTATTACTTTGCATCGTCTACTGATGCTGCCAGTGGAGCATGACAACAAATTACAATACTACAAGTTATCTGGAGATGCTTGTTGTGAAGTTTCAAGAGTCTTGAGGAAAATGAAACTTCTTATCATTGACGAAGTAAGCATGGTTTCCAATGTCATGCTTGCCTTTGTGCAGTTGAGAATGCAAGAAGTTCTCAAAACAGAGTATGATGTGTTATTTGGTGGCAAACACATCATTGTTTTCGGAGATCTTCTGCAGCTGACACCAGTGAAAGGACAACCTGTGTTCAAAATGCTCACGCATGAAGATACCAGGAAGTGCCTAGGGAGCATTGGCAACGTCAATATATGGTTAAACTTCAATTATGCTGAACTGCATGAAAATATGCGTCAGGCGTAGGATGAAGATTACAAGAATATTCTACAAGATGTTAGAATTGGAAAAGTGACCGAGCATGGGAAAGAAGCTTTACATGCACGATTGCTGTCAAATTTATATCCAGAACAAGATGTTGTGCCTGAGAATATTTTTCAGAAAATTACTGAGAAGAAATCTGGAATATGTTTGATGCCAACTCTTGCAGAATGTGCCATCTTCAACAACAAAATGTTGCATTTAGAAAACCAAGAGATTGTGAAACTGGAAGCTATTGACAGAGTAGAGCATATGGGATCAACAATTATTTTGTCTGAGAATTTGAAAACAAAATTGGATTCATTAGAGAAGACTATATCTAAAACTGCAGGTTTTGAAAAGACTCTGAATGTGTGCTTAAACTGCCGTATAATTTTAAGAAGGAATTTACATGTTGAAAGAGGTCTGGTAAATGGATCAATGGGTAATGTTGTTGATTTTGTGAAATACAGAAATAGAGATGGAATTGAATTTTTAAAAATTTAATTTGATGGCATTGAGGAAGTACAGCTAATTGGTCGTTGTTCTGCTAGATTTTTGCTTGTAAAAGACTTATATGTTCGCCGTAAGCAGTTTCCTGTTTGCTTGGCATATGCGGTGACAATCCATAAATCGCAAGGTTTAAGTGTAGACAGTGCTTTGGTGAATATTGGCAGTTCTGTGTTCAAGGAGGGTATGGCATATGTGGCATTGTCACGAGTTAGAACTTTATCGGGATTGTACTTGATTGAGTGTGATGTCACAAACATTTGTGCGGATCTAGATTGTGTTAAGGAATACAATAGGTTAAGAAGAGAGTATGCGCCACATTTGCCTCAATATCCTTTGTTTGAGAAACGCGTGGTAGGCCGGAAACGATGAAATGTGACCAATACTAGGGAGGTTGTAGCAAAAAGACGAAAAGTCGATGAACCTGAAATTATAACCAGAAACAAAAAGGATTCTGTTGAAGATGTTGTTGGTTTTCAATTTGAAAACAGTTCTGGTGTCAACTGCTATGCTAATGTAGTGGTTAATGTTTTGTTTTCTCTAGAAAATGTAAAAGAAGAGATTGTGGTCAATTCTGATCAAAGATTTTGCAGTTTGTTAAATTCTGTGTTAGAGAAATGTAGCACTGATAGAACAAAAATAGAAAGTGTGTCTGAAATTCGAAATCTGTTAGACAGATGTTCAGGTCAAACACAATTCTCTCAAAATATTCAGCAAGATTGTCAGGAGTTTTTAATGTATATGCTTGATGTATTGCATGCTGAAGGTGTAGATGTAGATCACCTGTTTGGGCTTTCTTATCAATGGCAGCATGACTGCGAGAACTGTAGGGTATCAAGTACTACTAGTGTAGACTCAGAAAGATTTATATATTTAACTTTGCCAGACAGTAAATCAGTCTCCTTTAATAAGCTAGTAAAAGCAGCTGATCACAACATGGAGTGTAGCCAATGTAAATCTGAAATGATGTCAACATTATTTATACGAACATATGGCCAGTATGCCATTTTAATGTTCCAACGATGCAGGCCTGATGGAACAAAATTGACAACTTTAATTAAAAATGTTGTTGCTTCGCAGTTGTCAATATCAGGAAGGACTTTTGTAACTGCAGCAATTATATATCATGATGGTCCTTCAATAACATCAGGACATTACACAGCTTATTTAAAGTCTAGAAATGGCTGGTCATTCTGCAACAATTCTGTTTTAATTTTCAAAACAAAATTACCTTTTGACCTTAAAAATTCTTACCTGGTGTTTTTAAAACCAAAATTTTAGAGAAGGAATCTCGGGATTTGCTCTGAGGAATTTCAAGAGGTTCTAATGGCTCCTACACGATTTGGCCTTGAGGATAAGTGTAGTACAGAGTCAAAAGTTATTTTTGAGTTTTAAATAGTTCCTGGAAAAAAACAAGATTTTCTTATAGAAAGTGTTGGGCAGAGATTAGTTGAAGGACAACAGAGTATTTCCCAAAGCAAACGGTGTTCTTACCATAACACTTGACGTCATGGAAAAATAACTGCACTTTGAATGAGTTCAGAAAAACTGTTTCTTTTTATAAGCTAATTCAAGCAGCCAATCAAGACATGGAGTAGAGGGAATGTAAGTCTGCAATGCTGTCTAGATTATTTGTCCAAACTTTTGATTATAATGTCATTTTAAAAATCCAACTATATAAACCTGATGAAAGTAAGTCTTCAACTTTAATTACAAATGTTGTGGCTACACAGTCGTTGATTTTAGGAAGAACATTTGTAACTGCAGCTATTATATGGCATGATGGTCATTTGACAAGATCCGCTTATCACACAGCTTATTGAAAATGTAAAAAAATTTGCTGTTTCGGAAATTATTGCCATTTGACTACGATACAATGTTGCCTTTTTACTTAAAAATATTCTTACTTTCTGTTTTCAGAAAAGAGAATTTAGGGTAGGTAACTGGCGTATAATGATTCTAGGGGTTGATACAGTTTTATCTACTGTTTTATATTGCTTTGTGATTAAAAGTGATGTAGAGAATTAAATAATTGTAGTAGTCATAGAGGTAGTGTAAGTCTGCTTCATAGTAAGCAGTATCAGTGTCATAGGAAATGTAGAACATGAGTGAGCAAGAAGGGTAAGATATTACTAGTCCAGGATTGTGAAAGTGATCTTGAACGTTTTCTTTCTGAAAGTTGCGGAAATAGACAATGGCGGGATTTGCTTACAAGAATTCCAAGAGTTATAAATGGCTCTTACATGATTTGGCCTTGTGGAAACGTGTGGTAGAGAGCGAGAAGTAATTTATTGTATGTAACATATTTTTCAAAACGATGGAGGTTTTCTTTCAGAAAGTGGCGGGCTGAAAATAAAAACAGCACAACCGAGTGTAAGCTGTTCATGGGACATCCTTCGACGTCATGGAAAGTAAGTTACTTTTGAGGAGTTC